>NC_136065.1:1842806341-1845206341 GCF_964261635.1 Lissotriton helveticus | reverse complement strand
CAGATCAAGGCTGTGTTGATACTCCATTTCACCAGGCATTGAAGTAGCACCAGTGGTCTAAAGTATCAACCACAGGAGACCAATATAGTAAGATCAGTGCCGCCTGTTCATCAGGACCCTCATACAGTCGAAGGGCAACTAACATGGCGGTGACTAGGCTTTCTGAGCTACAACCTGCATGAAAATCTGCTTAGGTTCAGTGGAAGAGGTTTACATTTCGCACAAATGCTGCCAGTAGATTAAATACTGCTTGCTCAAATAAATTCACCAAGTAGGGTAGCTGGGGCACTGCTCTAAAATTATGTAGGCAGTTAGGATTATGTGTTGGTCACTTTAACACTGGGATAATCTTGGCCTTTTCAAAATCATCTGAAACTGTACCTGAGTTGAGAGGGGAATTTATAATAACTTTAACTACCACTTGGGTATTTATTAGGAGCTGTTTATGCATGTTAGCCGGTAGCAGATCACCACCTGACCCAAATGGCGTACTCCCTTTTACCAGTCTAAATACTCCTCTTCATCAAAGTTTTAACCTGTCTAAGCTTTCCATGTTTCTTGAGAAACTCAGTTTTAGGTTCATTGTTATTTTGTGGTGTTGCTAAGTAGGTTTTAATTGTTTTCATTTTATGTTCCAATAATTTTGAAGATTGGTTACATCTGGTCACAGAGGTGCCTCAAGTGAGTTGACCAGGGGCTTCCTTTAATTCATTATTAATCTCCCAACTGCTGTCTTGGAGTTGAGTTCTTCTAAAAAATTGTTTGAATATTAGTTGGCCGTTGAGTTTTGGTAGCCTCTAAAATCCATTCTTAACCCCTTCCGCGCTCATGACGAGCTCAGCTCGTCATGAGCGACGACGCTCGTACGCTGATGACGAGCTGAGCTCGTCATGTAACACGGTAATTTTAAAAACGCAGTGCGCAGCGGGAAAACCGCTAGCGCGCATGCGGTTAATTTAAGGAGAAGCAAAAACATTTTGCTTTGCCTGCATATTCTCGTCCTTGCCCATTCAATCTGGTAAAGCTTATCTATCCTACTCTTAAGCTCCTCAGAAACCCAAACAATTTCTTAGCTTTGTAGTTACCCTGCTTGCTTATGGTCTTACGTGGATTCAATATTCCTTATAACCTTTAATATGGTCATTATACTGATGTACGTAATCAACATGGTTCCTAGTCTAATCATTTTCTTTTCATGCCTCCTCAAGTTTAGTAGAGAAGAGAACAATATTTAAGACTCTCCAGTTTTTCACAGTCTTTGGTGGAATAGACTCAATTCTGTTAGGACAGCGAAATCTAAGTTTCATCTAAAAGGAGTAATAAAACCAAAGTTCGACAATAAGTTGCTAAGCTTCAAATTGGTCTATATTGGTAGGTAGAACAAAATGCACACTAAATTGATAAAACATTTAGACATTTGATCTGTCTAAATAAGTGGAAAACATTGAGGCTCTGTGCATAGTTTGCGTGAAAGAATTTATGATGTCTACAAGTTAGGGGGAGTCTCTTTGTGTGCAGCCTATGAGATGAGAGAAGCTGACATGTTCCTTTCAACACTGGAGTTGTTCTGTAAAGTGTTGTATTTTTAACTTCCTTCTTAAATGGACCAACGAAGCTGTGAGTGTAAAATGTCGTAACAGAGCCTGAGTTCCTAGCTGAAGATCTCTTGTCTCTTGATCCTATCTTTTTTGCACCATTTGATTTCCAGTCTAGTGAAGTCAAGGATAGTTTGCTGTTGGTGGTGAATCCAAATAACTTACCATTTTGCAAGTTGATTGATGTCAGGGGGCCTTTGCTTGAAATAGACTTGTTTTTTTTTAAACGTTTTTATTCAAATAAAATATACAATCTGCATATACAATTTTACAATCATGAGGACAGTTGCACACAGCCTATCGGTACATAGTTTCTACAAAGACACCACCTCCGTGATGACTACAATAATGTTATATCTCATCGTCCGAACCTTGATCCAAAATCGGAGGTTTACAGATGTTTCCCCTATAGGTATTCCATTTGCCCCATACCCTTTCCCATTTCTTTGGACATCCTCGGTGAATGAAGGTAGCCTTCTCAGCCACAAAGAACATATCCATATCCCTACACCATTCTAGCAGAGTTGGTACATGTGCCGACCCCCATTTCTGCGCTAAATTTCATTTAGCTATCATCATGCCAGTCGTTGCCCACTGACGCTCTGCGGGGTTAAGGTCTGTTCGTTCCCACACGTTTAGAAGGCAGCATTTAGGATCGAGCAGGACTTGCTTCTCACTGACTTCCGTAATGGTGTGCATCACTACTGCCCAGTAAGGTGTAAGCACTGGGCATTCCCACAGAGTGTGATAAAATGTACCTATATCACCACAGAGGTGTAAACAGTGTGGGTCAGGGATTCTTCCCATCTTATGCAGTGTTACCTGTGTGTAATAGGTCCTGTGTAGTATTTTTAGCTATACCATCCGTGGTCCAGAGGAGATTGCCACCACTCTAGGTGACGCAGTTTCGTCCCGCCAGTCAGGGTTGTCCATATCCCCAACCGCCGACTGCCAAATCGCCCTAAGTCGGACGAGGCGGTCCGTCCGGTTATTAGTAATTTTCTTGTAGGTGAGGTTGCTTTTTTGTCTAGATAGTCAGTTAATAGCCGGTCCTCTAAGGGGGATGATACAGGGAGAGTTTCCGCTGCTGGAAGGGCTGCATATATCGCATGTTTGATCTGTATACATCGAAATGTTTCCCCCGGAGCCATTGTGTATTGCTCTTGTAGATGGGCCGTTGTGCCAGAGGTCCCCCAGCCGGGAGATCCCTATCAGGTCCCATTTTTTAAATTCCTTACTCTTTTCCAGGGTGCCCAGTTTGTCCGTGTCCCACAGTGGAGTGCGTTGCGTTAGTCTGTCTGACCAGCCAAGGTCCTGTGATACCTTGTGCCAGACACATATTGTGTGTGTCATTGGTCCCATGAGGTCATGTGTTTTCAGTTTATTGTAAAGTACCCTATTAACTCCTCCCTTCCCCAGGGCCACTCTGTCCAGGCGGTAGGCAGGGTCAGTGTCAGGCACATGGACCAACTGATTATTAACTGTGAGTTGCGAAGCTCCGTAATATGCCTTGATATTGGGTAGAGCAATCCCCCCATCTTACCAACTTCTGATTAATTTGCTCGCTGCCACTCTTGCCGGTTTGCCATCCCAAAGGAGAACAGCGACCTCCAAGTTCACTGGCCTAAAGTATGAGTCAGGGACTGGATAGGGAGTGTTGTATAGGGCGTATAAAAATCTGGGTAGGGCCATCATTTTAAAAACTTCTGCTCTGCCCAGTGCATGATATCATGCTTCAGCCTTTGCAGCGGTGCCTGTAAGTAAAGTGCTAGGAATTCGTCAGGGTCAGACGTTATGTGGATCCCGAGGTATTTAAAACTATCCATCACTATCTGGACCATGCATCCCTTTGCTTTGGCAGACGTGGGGGCAGTCCATGTAGAATGTACAGTACGGACTTGTCCCAATTAATGGCATACCCCGACACTGACCGAACACCGCATAGATGTTGAGTAATGCATGGAGCGATCGCGTGGGCAAGGCTATGTAAATTAAGACATCATCGGCATAGAGGGAGATCCGATCTTCCCATCCCTCCCTCCATTTTAGACCTTGGATCAATGGATCAATGGATCCCATCTAATCCAGACGGCCAGCGGTTACAGGACCAATGCGAGCAAAAGAGGCAGCCTGTTATGTCCCTCTACCCAGAGTAATTTCACATGATATATGCCCAGTGGCAACTACATGCGCGATAGGGTTTGCATAGAGTAAGTGTACCCAGGAGCAGAATTTCGGTCCAAACCCTAAGTGTTGGAGGACCGTAAACAAAAATGCCCATTCCACTGAGTCGAAGGCCATTCTTGCGTCAAGCGAGAGGACTGCAGCATCCTCCCGCACCTTATGTTTCCGACCCAGAACTCCATGCAGGCGCCTGAGGTTCAAGGCCGTGTTCCTGCCAGGCATAAATCCCGATTGGTCTGGGTGGACCAGTTTAGCAAGATGGGGTGTCAGTCGGATGCTAATATTTTGGCTAGAATTTTGGCCTCTGCATTAATTAATGAGATAGGTCGATATGATGTGCATTCCACAGCAGGTTTGCCAGGTTTGTGGATGGCCACAATAGTGGCCAGCCACTGATCCCTGGGGAGTGCTCCTTGGGCTCGACTTGTCTCATACATTTTCAACATGTAAGGGGCTACCTTGTCCACTGTATGTTTATATAATTCTATTGGAATGCCACTGGCTTTACCTGACTGTTTCTTGGAGATAGCTACCTTAAGTTCATCCACCGTTATATCTGCCTCAAATCCCTCAGTTTCGCCAGGTGTGAGCCTCAGCATGTGAATGTGAATGTCTTTAAGGAATGCGAGTGCTTCCTGTACCATGGTTGTGTTTGTGTATGTGTATACTTGTTTGAAGTGTTTTGCTAGCGCAGTCACTATTTCTTGTGGATTTAAGTTACATCGAAAGTCTCCAATCGGATCTGTGCTATCCACCTATTCGCTTGCTCCCTCTTATCTAGCCAGGCAAGAAGTTTACCAGCTTTATCCCCAGATTCGTAGATCCTGTGTTGGACTGCCATTATGCAGGTTTTAGCATCTGCCCAAAGGTATTCTTTATATTCCTGCCGCTTAACACACAAATTATGCGCGGTAGTGTCAGAGGGGTCTCTAGCATGTTGATATTCCAAAAGCTGTACCTCCTGTTCTAAGGTCCCTACTTCATTTTTCTTTTCTTCTTTATGACCTTCGATGAGGGAGATGGCCCGTCCACATATGACTGGTTTGTGTGCTTCCCATAAAGTTAGTGGAGAAGTGACCGATGTCTCATTTTCTTGAAAATATTGCGTTGTAGCAGTTACCAAACCTTTCTTGATTTTAGGGTTAAGTAGGAATCCTGGATATATGGGTTACATACGATGCTGGGTAGGGTCACATGTTAGAAACTCTGCCATCACCGTGGAGTGATCGGAGATCTCCCTGGGCAAATGTGAGGCTGTTCCTATCCTCCACATGTTATCCAGTGCCGTGAGTATGTATTCTATGCGTGAAAGGCTATTGTGAGCCCCTGGATGAAAATGGTATTGTCTCTGATGTGGATTTTGGAACCGCCATATATTCAGTAAACCGTGTGCTTCCAAGAATTCGGCTGGGGTGAATTAAGGCGGTGTTGGGGGCAGGCAGTTGTACGGTCCATTGTTCATTGTCATGTTAAAGTTGCACACTAATATGAAGTCCCCTTCTAGTAATGCAAGGAGGAACTTGCCCAGGACCTGAAGGGCGGACAAGTGTAGGGCAGGTGGGATATAGACAGTCACTAAGTTAAGTCGGCGACCTTCCCATTGGACCGAAGTTGCTGTGAAACGACCTTGGTCATCTTTGGAAGTGCAGTGGAAAATGAGAGCAAATTACTTTCTAATGAGGATTCCCACCCCTCAGGACCCTGAGGTGAACTCCGAGTGCACTATTAATTGGAACCCCCTTTGGTCAAGTGCTTTACACATGGATCCACTAGATATGTTTCCTGCAATAGTATAACTGCTGGGACCTTACGCCTTAGGTAGTGTCATTGGATCAGATGAGGTCATACAAGGCATTGGTCTTCGTGACAGACTGGATATCTGAGGTCAAGTGTAAATATGTTCTCATAATTAATGTGTGCCAGTGTTTGCAGATTGTTAACTATCAGAACGATAACAACCAAAAAAACTCTGTGTCGCAGATATACATAATCTATAGAAGGATACTTCACCCCCCCAGTCTTCTCGCAGTCGGAGCGATGGCACAAGCATAAAAGTGTATTTCACATTCCTGTAGGGGCTAAACGTAAGTTCTGCTATCATGGCAGTACAAAACATTAACAATACCCTTCGAACCAACCCCAAGAGTAACCGATCCTCCCTCCCTGCATACCTGCCTAGTAGGTCTAAAACTACCCACATCCCCAATAGCAGAGCGCCTATGATCCCAATAACGAAAAACATTAAATGTAGGGTTGTGCGGTGTCGGCAGCCAATAGTCTCTCCCTCCCGGGCCCGCAGCTATGCCCCAACATTATTGAAGGTTAAAATTGTATTCTAAATTCCATAGTCCATTTGGCAATTTGCCAGCCCGATATTGAAGATAGTAGAGAAGAACATATCATGCCCAGAGGAAGGAAACCCCCCTCCCCCCCACCACAAAAAGACAAATAAAACTACAGACCAGTAGAGTCCATGCAGCCTTTTCACTTTCCAGCACGTGCAATGTCGTTGCCAGGACTAACAGAGCGGGAGCTTCTGGATCTCGATGGCGAGCGCACCCTCTCCCCACGCCAGTGTGATAATTCTTTAGGGTGTTGGCCAGTGGCTCCGCAGTCTATCTCCTCTCAGCGGCGATGTGTTTGAGAGGGGCCCTCATCGAGCCATCGTTGAGCCTCCTCCGGTGTCAGGAAGAACTAAGACTTGTGGCTGTCAACTACTTTTAACTTTGTGGGGAAAAACATGATGTACTCAAGTCCTTTGTTTCTAAGAGCCCGGTTTATCCCTGTGAAGGAACGCCTTTCTCGCTGTACCTTCAGAGTAAAGTCCGGGAAGAAACGGTTCGTCACAGTATCATAGGGGAGGTCGCCATTGACCCTGGCCGCTTGCAGGATTGTGTCCCGATCACGGAAATTGAAAATACGTGCAATGATGGTCTTGGCCGGTGCTCCAGGTTTCGGCCTAGGGATTGGGGCTCTGTGCTCTCTTTCCACAGAGAATAACGGTGACAGTCTTTTGGGCTGGCGGTAATGCAGGATAAGGTCTTCGAGGAAGAGATCCATGCTGGGGCCCTCCGCCCCTTCAGACACCCCCACCACCCATATGTTGTTGCGGCGGGCCCATCCTTCCTGATCGTCCAGGTGGAGCGCCATTTCTCAATGTTGATGAACCAATTTTTTAACCCTTTCTTCCAGCTTACGAGTCGCAGACTGCAACTCCCCTATATTTTCTTCTGTTACAGTGACCCTTTCGGACGTTTCGACTCTCATGAGGTTCATCTTAATCGTGACCTTGTCGATTTTGGTCTCTAGATTTTGAGGTACCTAAATTTCACAAACGCCCAAAGGATTATACTTACAATTACCAAATACTATTCCTCAATAATCAGTCGATTGGCAGTGTAGAAAGTTCAAGCGTTTATTACACAAATAATACTCTGCCAGAGGAGCTCCCAACGACCTCACACCCCGAGGACCGCAGAGAGACTGCTGGCACATTGTCAGATCTACACATATATACTATCATCATTTGCAACCGTTACCTAAGATGGAAAAGTACAAGTTGGTACAGGAGGTGGCAAGGGATATGCCCAGATATGGCACACAAAGCATCTATCTGAGCTCAGTATCGCAAGGTCACGCTGGTCGACTCCCTTCTGGTAGTTTCGGTGAGAGTCTGCGCAGCGCTTGCAAGAATGTGCTTATCTGACCGGCCCCCTCCTACAACCTTGACGGGGCCCAAAAGCAGAAGCAGCTGCTCGCTACATGTGTCTAGCTACTTCTCATGAGAACGGGGATATGCGGAAAAAGCTGAGCCCAGGAGGTTTCTACAATCAGTACTATGGGTTGACTAAACAAAAATGGCGCCGGTCCTGTTGACCGACGCTAACCTATTTACAAGGGGAGCGGAGTAAAATGAATAAAGAATGGATGACAAAATGTAACGAAAAGGGTGTCTTATGCCATAGGGGCGGTCTCAGCATGTTAATTGGGTTCATCGCGCTGAACACTGACGGAGGAAACTACAATCTATTTCCCCGTGCAAAGCCTAATCTAATTCTAGTTCCTCAAACCCTACTTTTAGCATGATGAACCTAATAACAGAGGTCACTAATCATCGAAGAGATCTTCGTCCATTCTCATAAGTTCACGGACTTCCTGCTGGAGCATCTGGGCTTTGGTGGGGGTTGCTGAAGGGGTGACTGCCGCTGTTAATCTAGAGGCACAATATGAACAGCACGCAGGACCGCACTGCAGACAGAGACAGCAGACAAACAGGATACCTGCCGCTCCACCCAAGATTAGTAATATCTTCTAACCCCAAGTACCCAGGAGACACCAGAACCACCCAGACAGGGACCAAGACCCATTCTCTACATGTATCTCTGCTGCTATGCGATGGAGCTTCTGAATGGCCAAATCAACAGTAGGGGCGGAGTCTGGAATGTAAACACAGCAAGAGCTGCCGATCACCCGGCATGCTCCGCCTCGATCGGCCAAGATAACGTCCAAAACCATACGGTTCTGAAGCGCCACGAGCCTGGTCGCCTGAAGCTCAACCGTTAGATTGGCCATGATATCAGTGGTGATGTTAATCACATTTTCTACTATTCTAGACAACCGTCTTATTTCTCTGCTGTTAAAGATCGGCCCCCAGAATGGGACCAAGCCTTTGCTGAAGTCTGTGAACTGCTCCAGGGATGTATCGGTCTGATCAACCTCAGTGGCTATGAGCTGCCTACGTGGCCTATTAGGCACTGCTCTCGTTGAATGCAACTGGTGTGTTCTATGATAATCAGACGGTGCTATATATACAGGCGGGTACAGGAAGGACAGATAACAGTGCCCAGCCCAACCCCGGGGTAACCAAGTGTAAGCATTTTCCCCGCATACGAAATACACATTGGGTGGGGTCAACAGAGGAGGACTACTAAGTATTTTCATCTGATAGGTATAATTACAAACGCTGTCACCGACTTGCCCATACCCCATTCCCTGCACACAGAAGTCAGAGGAGGTATTCAGAATAGGAATGGGTACAATGCGGTCGCTTGTAACATTTCGATCAACAAAAGGCTGGAAATATTGGGTGGAATTAAATTGATTAAAATCATAGAGTTCATCCTGCAACCAAGTACTATTCCGAACCTCCATATACCTGTTCATACAAGCCTGAGGATCTAAAGATCCCCGTCTCCCATTGCCTTGTGGATCAAATCCCTGATGTGCCGTAATGTACGCTAAAATCATATTATAGTCTTTTTCAGTGTAAACAAACTGTTTGTAATTTTCTATATAATGGTTGTACATGGCGGAAAACAGTTTGAACCAAGCTTCACAACTCCCTAAATAGGAGAGAGGTAGCGAGAGGAACAGATCATGATTGTGTACAACAGAAGGCAGAAGGCCACAAACCCAGCAGTCAGTGGTGTTGGTGGTGCTGTGAGTTTGGTGCAGCATTTCCACAAATACATTTTTCGCATAGGTCTGGCGATGTCGTTCTTTGTGGGGTGCTAAGGTATACATAAAATGCTCAGGGGGGGCAACAGTCAATATCATCATTGATTGCATTGGGTGTTTATATTCTAAGTATATAAAACCCCCCATAAAGATGGCTAAAATTACTGCAATTGTAACTACAAAAGCTATTTTTACACGCATGGTCCAGCTGGAAAACATTGGTTCATAAAAAGGCAAATACCTAGGAGCAAAAAGTAATTCTTCCTCAAGTATAAGTAGACCAAAAGGGTACATTCCTAGCTAAAAGTCCAAAGTAACTAAGTGGGGCCAGAACAACCTTCCTGCCAGAGGGTGCTTCTCCCTGTGTCCTTCAAAGCCTCACAGGCAGGCTTGTAATCCGAGTACACATCAGACGACGTCCCACGACGCAGATCTTCTGAAAGAACTTTGCATAAACAACCTGGCCAGTGACAAGAACAGAGTCTTTCTTTCTGAACAGAGCACAATATCAATGTTCCAGCTCTCAACTAGTTCAGTCCAGTGTCCCGCTCAGTACCTCAGATTAGAAACTAGCAAACCCTACTTTTATCCAAGTCTTTCCTTATCTCCTAATAGTGTCATCTGAGGTACTGTGATGTTTTCTTGGCCGCAGGTTGTAACAAACATGACCGGGCACTTCCTGATCAGGGAATAACAATGGGGAGGGTGTGACACCTTCATCAGGGCTGCTGCCAACCAAATCAACATGGACAGGGCCAGAGGCAATTGCAGATTCTCCAGGGACTGCCCCGTCCAGCCCTATCTCTCCTTGAGCTCCGATTGCATGAGCATCGGAGAAGGGTACAAACGCAACAGCTCTCTCGCCTTCCTGAGTCAGGATTCCCTCAGGATGCCGCTGGTCATAAGGAAGTGGAAGAGGAACTCTTTTCAGGTGTGACACATGGATCCAGTGTCGTTTCCCGTCCACTTTCACTGCTGTTTGCGTAGCCAGCAATATCTGATGTGGCTCAGACCATCTCGGAGCCAAGCTGGAGTCTCGATCGTATTTCTTGACCAGCACCCACTGGCCGGGTTCCAGACGATGTCCGGGGCCCTCTGGCAGGGGTTGCAGTACAGATGCTACCTGCTGATGAATAGAACAAAGGTCTTTAGTCAAAGTATACAGGTAATCGATCAACATAGGGTATTCAACATCAACAAATGATCTCGGCCTATGCACGCCCCAGACACTAGCGGGTCGCCCAAAAATTATCTCCTAAGGAGATAAGCCAGAGCGTGAATGTGGGGTGACCCGCAGGGACATAAGGGCTAATGGGAGGGTGTCAGGCCATTTTAAACCAG
The DNA here is from genome assembly GCF_964261635.1 of Lissotriton helveticus. Taxonomy (NCBI): domain Eukaryota; kingdom Metazoa; phylum Chordata; class Amphibia; order Caudata; family Salamandridae; genus Lissotriton; species Lissotriton helveticus. The sequence continues at coordinate 1,845,195,764 of NC_136065.1, read as the reverse complement.
TGCTCTCTTGAACTTTTTCCATCCTTAACTTTAATATCCCATTATATTTTTCCACCAGCCCTGCTGACTGGGGTTGTCTGGCTGCGTGGAACTTCTGTTTTATCTGGAGCCCATTGCATATACTCTGCACAAGGGCCCCATGGAAACACCCGCCGTTATCAGACCAGAACAAGCGGGGCAATCCGAAGCGTGGGATGAGCTCTTTTATAAGCGCTTTTGCGGTGGCTAGGGCAGTATTTTCTTTCGTAGGGTACGCCTCAACCCATTTGCTGAAGGCGCATACCACCACTAGTACGTACTTTAAGTTATTGACGCGCTCCATATGGATGTAGTCCATCTGGAGCACCTCAAATGGCAATGTCGGGGGGGCAAAGTTCCCACTCAGAACTGGTTCTCATTTCCCCGGGTTATGTTGCAGACAAACCATGCAATATTGGACCAGACGTACAGCTGTTCTTTGTATATTGGGGTTATTCCAAACAGGATCCAACAAGGCACAAATGCCTTTGGCTCCGACATGTGCTGGTCCATGGGCCATAGTGACGACAGCCTGTACATTTGCATTGGGCAGCAACCATCTCTGTTTGTCTGTCAGATCCACCCAACAGTTATTCTCGTCCAATCGTCCCACTTCCTGTTCCCATCTGTCTAATTCCGCTGTGGTTGCTTCTTTCTGAATTTCTTGCACACTTTCAATAGTATTATTAAACAAGTCGGACTCCCCCACCCATCTGGCAGAGGAGCTTACATACATAGAGGACACCATTGACTGGGCTGTTTGTTTAGCTACCTGATCTGCAAACGCATTGCCCTCTCCCACTTCATCCACCACTGTTTTATGTGCGCTACATTTTACGATTGCTACTTTCTTGGGGAGAGTCAAGGCTTCAAGTAATCGTAATACCAAGGATCCATTCTGTATCTTTTGACCATGTGAGGTGAGAAACCCCCGCTCCCTCCATAACCTCCCAAAACTATGGGCCACGCCAAAGGCGTATTGGCTATCCGTAAATATATTGACCTCTAATCCCTCACTTAGCTCACAGGCCCGCTGTAAAGCCATCAACTCAGCAGCTTGGGCTGATCGATGGGGTATTCGGAATGTTTCAAATACTGTTTTTAGAGTGATAATTGCATATGCAGCTGTCGTTGTGCCATTTGCTAATTTAAAACAAGAACCGTCCACATACAATTCCCCTTGGGGTTCAGATAAGGGAATGTCTGTGAGATCGATTCTTCCCTTCGTTTCTTCTTCTGTCCTGAAGATACAATCATGGACATCATTCGCCTGTTCCTCCGAAGGGAGAGGTAACAGTGTAGCCGGATTTAATGTGGCACAACGCTTAATGGTCACATGTGGAGCAAACAAAGTCAATTCATAACCCTTGAGGCGCGCGCTTGTCAGATGCTGTGTTTTCGTTTTATTTAACAATGCATCCACAGCATGCGGCACCATCACGGTCAAATTAGAATTTAAAACAAGCCCTTCTGATTGCCTGATGGCCGCCGCCACAGCCGCAGTGGCCCTCAGGCAACTGGGAAGTGCTCTGGCCACATTATCCAATGTGGATGAAAAATAAGCACACGCTCTATGCTTACCACCAAAACCTTGTGTCAACACTGAAAGTGAGCAGCCGTCGACCTCGTGCACATATAGTACAAAAGGTTTACGGTAGTCAGGAGTTCCAAGGACAGGAGCAGAACACAGAGCAGATTTCAGAGAAGCAAAGGCAGACTGACATTCATCAGTCCAAGGGAGGGGTTAATGCACATCTTTAGTGGTTAAGTGTAGCAGAGGTTTAGCAAGAAGGGAAAAATTAGGAATCCATATGACGACAATAAGAGGTAATACCAAGAAAAGCACGGACTTCACGCTGAGTACAAGGCACAGGCATGTTAGAGATGGTAGTAATTCGTTCAGGCGATAGACGCCTACCCTCCTTCGATAGTAAGTGGCCTAGGTAGGTCACTTCTTGTCGACAATATTGGAATTTGGACAAGGAAACTTTATTACCTCTGTCCGCCAGATGGTGCAGTAGTTTAACAGTGGCATCTTTACAACCCTCTTCAGTGTCAGACGCGATCAATAAATCATCAACGTATTGCAAGAGCACGCTACCATCAGGCAAGGACAGGTCATCCAAGACCGCCTTAAGGGCTTGGCTATAGATGCTGGTGCTTTCTGTATAACCTTGAGGAGCGCGACAAAATCTGAAGCTTCGGCCAGATAATGAGAATCCGAAGATCTGTCTGCTATCCGGATCGATAGGAATGCTAAAGAAAGCGTTCTTTAAATCGATCACGGAGAAATACTTAGCAGTGGGAGGTATCATAGTAAGGATAGTAGTGATGTCAGACACCACTGGGAATTGGGGCACCACTATCTTGTTAACTTCCCTTAAATCAATCACAAAACGATATACATCAACATTCTCAGATGTCCCTGTCTCAGGAGCCTTTTTCAAAATAGGTAAAATAGGGCTATTACAAATGTTCGAAGCCGTTTCTTCCACCACCCCGTTATCAATTAAATCCTGTATGGTGGACAGCAATGCTCGCTCTCCCGCTGGGGATATTTAATATTGAGGTATGCGAGGTAATCTAGCACCGGGTTTCAACGTAATCCGGACAGGAGGGATATCTAGCTTCCCGGCATCCGCATCTCCTGTCGCCCATAAACTGGGCGATATGTCCGCAAATTCAGGTGGCAATGGGTCATTTTTAGCAAAACATTGTCTCGTACTTACATCGGGATTTTGAATAGTCAAATAAACACCATCGGTAGAGCAATGTATTTTAGCATTCAGTCTTTTCAGCATATCTAAACCCAAAAGATTCTCTCCGCAACTGGAAGTTAAAAGGAATGAAGAGTCCATAGTGAACGGGCCAATTGTGAAAGGGATAGGCTGAGAGATGGGGCTGATTACAGGAACTCCTGAAAATCCCACTGAAACATTATTTTGCCTGGACAGAGCGGCCCCTGAGACCAACGAGCGAGCAACCGAACTATTCATTGCTCCTGTGTCAATCAAGAACTTATCGGTGGTCCCCATCAACTCCCCTGTCACATAGGGTCCCTGCTGATTGACCGGTATCGACACTTGGCCCCCACTCTGTCCTTGGCTGTCCTATACATCTCCGAATTTATGTTGATCCTCAACACCATAGTCTTCATTGTAGCATTGCCTACCTTGGGGTTTATCGAAATGATTTCGCCCATGGTTTCCTTGCCCTGCTTCTTCTCTATGCATATCACTACGGTCCGTGCCGCCGCGTCCTCTACCCCTTCCTCGGACAGCTACGTTCTGTTCTAACAGCCACGGACACTGATCTTTCCAATGGCCTTCCTCTCTACAATATGCGCACTGATTGGGTCCCCATCGGGAAGGCTGGCCCCCTCCTCCCCCTCTGGAGACCGGCCCGCTGGACCCGGGCCCTCTGGCGCCTCTCCCTGTGCCTCGACCCCTCATAACCTGCTGTAACAACACTCGAGTTTTAAGATCCTTAGTCTTCTTTTCATCTTTATCCTTACTCTCATTTTCCCTGTGCTCATAATACTGAGCCATGCTTAAGATGATAGAAGGGGAGGACGTAGTCCAGGTACTTTCGGCAGCTTGCAGTCGGGTCGAAATCTCTGGGATCAGATTGGTCACAAATCTATTCACAAATAATCGTATTCCACCCTCGCTAGCGAGGTCCTGACCACTAAAATCGATGAAAGTTCCCTCGAATCTGGTAAAGAAATCGGAAACACTTTCATCTTTCTTTTGCCTACAAGCAGTCAGTTTATCCCAAACCACCTTTCGTGGAGGGATCAATGTGTGCATATAAGCTATAATCTTGGCTGGTAAGGCAATTATTTCAGTCTTTGGCTTATCTCCCGGCTTACGGTCTTTATCCAACGCCTTAAGCTCATCCCAGGTACCCCCCAACTCGGCCGCTTGGGGAGTATCATGGACCTGCCGCCATATATCTACGGGAACCAATAATCCGAAAAACAACTCAATATCTGCTAGAGTCATGACAGCGGAAGATGCTGCCTCTGTTAATTCCTTATAGTAGGCAGTGGGATTCTTACGGGGGTCGGGGAGTTGTGCTTTTAACGTCAACACTTCACTTCGTTTCCACGGTGTGTACACCCATTGTTCTTGAAACCTGGCTTCTACTCGATCTCGTGTTATTATATTCTGATCATTGCGCAGCTCGGGAATTTCGGGATGGTAAATGGGATGTACCTCCCTCATGGGGTGCGGGGCACCTAATTCAGGGAACCGTGAAAAAAGTCTACCTCGATAACCCACTAGAGTGTCAACATTCTTATAAACCTCTTCCGGGCTTAACTCAAATCTATGGGCCCGGTCCTTAATATCATACAAAATTTGTGGGGCTAATCCTTTCTCCCCAAAGCACTGTTCCCAAATTTCAATAAGGAATCAGGACATGTGTTGCAAGGCAATCTGTTGCATCACCGGTTCAAAGTCTTTCATAGTGCTCCATATGTCGGTTAACGTATATATGTCTTTGTACATCCATCTAACTGCTTGGTCAGCTATCGCTTCCTTTTCTCCGTAGCCTACCGACCCTCACGTAAACAACCGCCTAATACGCAAGCCCTCCTGATCCCCAAGTGAAGACCTACCCCTGCACTCGGGTGTCGTACTTGCTGACTGGGAAGTTCCCACAGGGTTAGGCATGGCTAATATCGTTGGGGAGACACCCGCCGCCCCCAAGGGGTGGCGCGTGTCTGGGATCAGGGTGGCTAAATTCCCAGCAGAGGGAGCAACGGTACCCGGTACATCTGTGTGAGCCCGGGACAGGGCTCCCTCTTGAGCCAACGGCACAGGGGCCGTGGGCGCCTGGAGAGGCACCGCTGGATATATTCGCTGTGGCGCATATGGAGGAGGGGGGCGAACATCCAACAGATCCTCTATCTCGTCCTCAGCTTCCTTACGGACAACATAGCTCTTATCTACCTCCAACCGAAATTGCCTATCTAGGTACTCAATGTTCTGCTCGGTCTGGTTTTTGTCATGTGCTATGGCTTTCTGAGTAATGGTCTGTCCTTGCTTCATTTTTACTAGTTTCTCGGCCCTAATTCTTCTGCGGGTGGCTTCTTTCTGCCATGTTCTTAGGGTATCGAACATGGACTGTCTACTGCGTTTTGTGAACAGATGTTCTTGCAAATAATTAATCTTTTTCTCATCGAAGGACCCGGTCAATGGCCATTGTAGCTCTACATTATCCTTGGTGTACTTGTGCCATAGATGATTAAACACCAAGGGTCCAATCCCGTGCTTACAGTACAAGTCATGGCTTGGAGTACCTTCCGGAGGGGCTGGCTGACTTTCATCTAATCTGGTACTGTTCGGGCTGGTACAGCCAAAACATAACCTACTGAAGCAAGGCATGGTTCGACTACCGTTCTAATTGTAGCTGTAGAGCGGAAAAAGGGCAAGTTATCATTTTACTGTAGTGTGTTTTATGTAGGTACCTGAATCAATATCCTATTCTTTGCCCTTGTCCGGTTATAAATCAATAATATCCCTGCAACGGCACAGAAACCCTTTTCATAATTCGGTCATAGCGCATGCTGTCACATTAAGCAAGCCTATTCCTCCAGCCCCCTAGAAAGCACACCGAGTTCTTAAACAAATCCAAGCCTCCAGCAACCTGGGAAATCCCCGCTGCTATTTTGATTTCGTCCGAGAACTCCTGTAAAGCACTGTAAGAACGACCAGTCCTTAGTGACATCTTTATTGACATCTTATGTCCATCCTTACGTCAACCCCGGCACCTTTCAGGTATAAATATACCGACGCTGCCTTAAGCAAACACACGGTGGTAATCCTGGAGCAGAGCAGCTACTACTTCCGAAGAGCCCAGCTGATGCGAGAGCCCACGGACGCTGCCCCTCCCTTTTGACGCGCTGAGAAAGACGCTGTCTTTTCTCTTGCCGAGAAACCCAGCCTCCGGCGTTTCCAGCCTACCCTTGCGGGTGACTGGGATACCGAGTCCTGAGAGAGAGATACCAGCCCTCCTGCCTTCTAATACCCAGGTACTGAACTGACTAAACCCTTACAGAGAATTCTTGAGTCAGATTCTTGGCAAACCAAACTTAACTTAAACTGCTACTTACTTACTCCCTCCCATGTATTAGGCTTAGGTCAGGTACACCGGGGTAGGCGTAGTTAGAAGCACCAGTTAAGTACGATTAGTCAATGTATATATGTATGTATCTATTTTATCCATTTTAAAGTATCATATGGCTAAGAAACCATATCAATGCTTTTACAGTATTATTTCATAATCCTGCTTTTACTGTATGCACTTTACTTAACTATAAGTATTGCAATTGTAGCAATTCATTTCTCTTGTATGAGGAAAGAGACTGCTCAATAAATAACACCTTTTATTGAAAACGCCCGTCTCTCTTTTTCTCTGCAATCTGGTGAAACTAAGTACGCACCTTTGACTGAGTGAAATAGCTGTCTTTTGTTTTCACACGACTCTAGAGATATACTCTTATTCAGGGAGAGCAAAGTTGTCATGTTTTATGGTTGTCAGAAACTAAATCCCTTCTTGTCTATCCAGGGAGGTTAAACTCCTCCTCGCTTATTCGAGAAAGTTTCTAGTGAACTCTGAGCTAGCTGGCAAAAAACTTAAGTCTAATATAGTCAGTAAAGACCTAGATAACCTCAGTCCTACGTCTACACTACTGAATATATTATTCCAATGCGCAGAGCCTATTGGGACTATAGGAACTACACTACATTACAATACTCTCATACATACAAGGCCATGTTCAATTATTCACTCAATCACTCATTCATACCTTAAGAATCATATGACCATCCTGAATGTAATTAAACGAACACAGAACACAGATAGAAATACAGACAAAACAAACCAATACGAACCAATGCTAGCCCAAATCAAAAGACGGAGCCCGTCGACTCTCGTCTGTGGAGAACCGGTATGTTCCAAAGTAACCAAAGATCAAAACAGCCTCACCATAGGAGCTGCCTAGAGATAGCCACACAGGTTTTTCACAACCACAGACCGACCTACCGACCATCCAACGGCCTCCTTGGTTCACCTCCCGGACTATGCTGGCTTAGCCCGCTTTTTCAAGCACCGCTCCAGATCTGTCCAAGTGCTACCCAAGTCTGACCATTAGCATTTCAGAGGGCGGTCCGGCCAGGTGTGAACGTTTCACAATTCACACTTAGGCGTGTTAGTCATATCTCTATCAAATACAAAATAGAGGCGTCCGTCCGTGCAGTCTCACTACTGCCCCGTCAGACCCTCTTCCAAAATACCGCGATCTCTGTCGTCTATGACCACCCAATTCCAAAACCAAATGCAGAAGGATATCTAACATGGAACGAGACAAAACACTCACCTGGTGCACTCAGGTCCAATTGCAAATTTCTCCACTGCCAATCGATCCGTTCATCCGGGTTTCACCCGTTGGACTCTGGCGTGGGGCCACTAGCAGCCAAGGCTCTTCCCGATCGGAAAAGCGGAGCAACCCTTTTTCTTTGGTCAGTCCACCCCCCCGACCGAGAATACCCTTCGTAAAGTTCCGTTATTTTCCAGATACGGAGGGACGACCCCAACGCGGAGTCCCGGCGGAGTCGCCAACTGAGGTACCTAAATTTCACAAACCCCCAAAGGATTATACTTACAATTACCAAATACTATTCATCAATAATCAGTCTATTGGCAGTGTAGAAAGTTCAAGCGTTTATTACACAAATAATACTCTGCCAGAGGAGCTCCCAACGATCTCACACCCCGAGGACCGCAGAGAGACTGCTGGCATATTGTCAGATCTACACATATATACTATCATCATTTGCAACCGTTACCTAAGATGGAAAAGTACAAGTTGGTACAGGAGGTGGCAAGGGATATGCCCATATATGGCACACAAAGCATCTATCTGAGCTCAGTATAGCAAGGTCACGCTGGTCGACTCCCTTCTGGTAGTTTCGGTGAGAGTCCGCGCAGCGCTTGCAAGAATGTGCTTATCTGACCAGCCCCCTCCTACAACCTTGACGGGGCCCAAAAGCAGAAGCAGCTGCTCGCTACATGTGTCTAGCTATTTCTCATGAGAACGGGGATATGCGAAAAAGCTGAGCCCAGGAGGTTTCTACCATCAGTACTATGGGTTGACTAAACAAAAATGGTGCCGGTCCTGTTGACCGACGCTAACCTATTTACAAGGGGAGCGGAGTAAAATGAATAAAGAATAGATGACAAAATGTAACGAAAAGGGTGTCTTATGCCATAGGGGAGGTCTCAGCATGTTAATTGGGTTCATCGCCCTGAACGCTGATGGAGGAAACTACAATCTATTTCCCCATGCAAAGCCTAATCTAATTCTAGTTCCTCAATTTGTCCCTACTGTTTGTATCGCCGCTATAATTGAGCTGAGGGATGGTTCTTCTACAGGTGCGCTGTCGGCTTGCGTCACTTCTTCCGTGGTGAGCTGTTGCGGTACCGCATATTTGTCCATCTTATTAACTCTCTTGCTTCGGTTTCGTCATGGTGCGGTATGCCGCTGAAGTCAGGCGGCACGATATGGTCGGGGACTCTCACCGCACACCCAGCCAGTATATGCCGCTGTCCAAGGGGTGCCAGTCTCCCGATATCGAGAAAGATTATGGCTTGTCAATAATATGGCAGGAGCGCTGCGATCTTTCAGACAACGCCAATCCGATAATTAAAGCTCCCACATGCGGATAGGTGAAAAAAAGGGGGGACCACACTCACGTCCCCCCACTGCTCAGGTTCACAAGGCCTCTCCGTGCATCACACCTCCTTCATTTGCACCACTTCAAGCTGCAGTGCTGTGTCCACACAACTTACACTGAACAGTTCACAGGGGCCAGGAGTCAGGGGCCATCGCTCGCAGGCTCAGTTATTGCCGGATGACACCTCGGGAGCATGTACTTCTCCAGTATGGTCATGCGGGGGCCTTGTCTCATCTCCAGCGTCCACAACCTCCAGCACGACTTCACATTATTGGCTATCCCTTCCCGGTCTTCTGGAGCGGGGAGGGAGGGCTAACAGGATTGAGCATTTTTGGAGTGCGGGGGGGGAAGAAAACCCCGCCGGGTCTCACCTTATTTGCGCGTTAACAAAAGCGCTCACTCCCCAGGCCGCCACACACTGTTGTGGACGCTACAGTCACAGGCCATAAGCAGTGGGTCTTGCGTAGCGTGAAGCCTCTGCCTCACTAGCGCGATTCAGGCCGGTGCAATACGTGACTCCGCCCCCCCCCCCTCTGGCTGGAGCTCCTGCTGTTAAAACATAATTGACAGACATGAACATCACCAGCGCTATCTTGCCTAATAAGAGCCACTGTCCGCACGTAAACGGCATCCATTTCAGGTGCCGCGGCCATCTCGCGCTTTGCGAGTCACCTATGATTCACCCTGGCCTCGTACCCATCCCCGGTGCCCTGATTCAGCATAACCAAATGCTCTAAGGTCATAAAACCTTGTCCTCGTGACAAGGCCCCGGAGCCACTTCACACCCCTAAACACGTTTGTCCTTTCATCCTCCACACTCGAGCAGGCCCTTCTGATAACCTCCAACTGCACCTGGCCACTCGATCCGGTCCCAGACGGTAAACCAAGCCTTGCGGACGTACTTTATTGCCCCCGCATAGCAGGACTTGTTGCACGAACAGAAATGCTTGATCTTATCACTTGCATTACCCTTAGATCTGACCGATCCCACACATTTACAGATCTTGTCGGACTGTCCAGCTGCGAGATATCAATCACTAATCAAGATCCGGGTGGGGGACGACAAACTGTTGGGACTCTGTGAGAACCTGCTGGGGACGGGAATTCCTTGGATGTGTGACCACCAATAAAGTTGCTGTAAATTGTATAAAAAGTGGAGCAGCGGAGAAGTTGTTAGAACACCTCCTGAAGACATTTCCTTGTGTCGGACCTGATGTGTTCTCCTCTGGAGCAATAAACCCGTTCTTGCTTTTCAGTTCCCAGCGCCTGTCTCTTTATTTTGGTAACTATCGATATTGGGAATTAGAGGTGCCTTGCGCCAAACAGCTTTGGTATTCGTTAGAGATTGGCTGTTTTTCCTACACTGCGGTGTTGTCTGGTTGGGTGCCGGCTTACAATGGGTGTTGTCCTGCACCGCCAGGGCCAAAAAGCATCTCCTCTGCCGCAAACTGATACTGGGGCTCTTTCGCTAAACTTCACTCCCCTGTCTGATTGTTGGCGGATTTCACGGGCTTTGTCACGGGCCCTGGCGAAGCTTGAGAGCTACGCCGCCATCTCGGTCAGCGCCAAGCCACACCCCCCGATATGGACTTGTGTGGAATATTGGCCTTGTGGATGAATATATCTTCAGTTTGTTTTAGATAGACAAGCAACATCTCTGATTGAGTCATGCTTGTGTGAGGCTATCTTTAAGTCAGCTGTTGTGATTGCTTGTTAAACCTTTAATGACGTATGCAGGGTACCAATGGTGAAGAACCACAAGAGATGCCATGTGTCTGAGAAGAGCTCTGCTGCAATGGACTGATGTACTGGGTGAGGATCTACTGTCCTGAGGTTAAACCGCTGATAAGGACTGAACCACTACACGAAGAGTCACTGCTGTGACCTAGAGCCCTACGGGAAGGTCTCTGAGGAATCTGAATGGGGACTATTTAGTGAGGTTGGGCAATGTATGAGGTGCAACCCTTCTAAAGCAGAGCACTGATGGCAATGACTGAAGCAATGCATGAGGAGCCTGAACCACTGTTTGATGAGCCTCTTTTCAGGGAACTTCATTATGAAGAACTAATCCAGTGGATGAAGAGGTACTTTCTGATCTAGAATGGTTTTGTGAAGAACTAAAGTATAACATAGCATTCTTATGAGATAGAACTCTACTGTAAAGGGCTGTGATTCCTTATGAGGAGCCAACATTCTGTGATGTAACTACTGAGAAGGAATAAACAAGTGTATGAGGAGCCTGTATTCTGAAAGAGGAGTTTATTGTGAAAAACTGAACCACTATAGGAAGAGCTACTTTCTTGATCTAGAACTCTATACTTAGGACTGAACCACTATATGAGTAAATACTGAGATAGAACTCTAGTGCCAATGGTGTTGCAGGTATGTGAGGGCCCTACTCTAAACATAACCTCTAAGGAATACACAGCCTGTGATGGGACACTGTTCAGAGTTGGAGCTTGAAAAGTAATCGACTCCTCAAAGAAGGTGTAACCCATTTGCAAAGGGGATAGAGTCCAAATGAAACCCCTTCCTGTTTTAAATGTTTTAAATTGTATGTTGATACCAATACTCATACAAACCTTTTTTTCTTTAAATGTAGTTGTTCCTGTAATGTATTTTAAAAGAAAAAGGTCACTTTATTAAAATGCAATCACAGTTATTGTGGTCTGCTGTCCCTAGCAGGCCATCATCCATGTGATGGTATCAAATCACAGTGAATTGCAGTTTTCAAATCGCTAGTTAATATTTATGAACAAGGTCGGATTGCAACTCCCTCCAAATGGTGATTTTGCAAACCGACCTAATCATGCATAGGTCTATTTGCAAAATCTCGCTGAATTCTGAAAGAGTTGGTGTGCAATTTGCAACCAGTTTTTGTGAATCTGGCGATCTATCTCTTGTGCGAAAGACTACAGCACTGCATGAAGGTGTCACTGTTCTGAACTAGAGTTTTTCTGCAAGGACGGCACCTCTGAGTGTCACAGTCACTCTTCTGAGCTACAACCCTACTACCAAAGACGACAGTAGCTTAGGAAGCAGGGGTAGGATACTGTCTTGATATTGAACCATTCTTCCAAGAATGGTTCCACTCGGTATGTGAACACTCTTCTGAGCTAATACCCTTGTGCCAAAAACAATGCTGTTGTTTGAGAGGGGCATCACCCCGAGCTAGACCTCTTTCGCTAAGGACTGCACTGCTATACGAGGGGAACCCTCTTCTGAGCTAGACAGTCTTCTGAGATAGAACCATCCTGCCTTGGACTGCACCAATGTACATCTGGGCACACTTCTCAGCTATAATCTTTTTGCCAAAAACGACCCTGTTGTGTGATGGTCACTCTCTTGAACTATATTCATCGTTTCTTCGGACAAGAAGTGAACAGCTACAAGAGGGCCTCCCTCTTCTGCTAAAGATTACATAGCTAGATGAGGAGATTCTCTTGAGAGTAGAACTCTGGTGCCACTGAATGCACAGCTGGATGTGGGGGGTACAGCTGAACGAGGGGGGTACCTGTCTGAGGTAGAACTCTACTGCCCGAGATTGCTCAGCTGTATGAGGTGACATTAAGGAGGTTTACTTCAGTACTGTATGAGGTGGCACTCTTAAGAGCAAGAAAATTAATGCCAAGACTGCACAGCTGTGTGAGGGATCATTCTTCTTAACTAGAATCTACTACCAGGATTGTACACAGCAGTTTAACCGCATGCGCGCTGCGGCGATTTTCGCGCTACGCGGCTTTTTTCTAAAAGTCGCGTTACATGACGAGCTCAACTGGTCATCAGCATGCGAGCGGCGCAACTGATGACGAGCTCAGCTCGTCATCAGCGCCGAAGGGGTTAAGGGGACTGCACAGCTATGCAGGGCACTCTACTGGGATAGAATCTTACTGCCAGGGATTGCACATCTGTCTGAAGGGAAACACTTCTGAGCTCCACCTTTATTGTCAGGACCTCCCCACTTATGCGGCGGTACTCTTCAGAGCTAGGACTCTACAGCCATGATTGCACCATGATATGTGGGAAGCACTCTTCTAAGCTAGAACCCTACTGCCAGGAATACACTGCTGTATGGGGTTGACTCTTCTGGGCTAAAACTTCTGTCCAGGATCACACTGCTATATGAGGTGAAACTCTTCTGAGCAAGAACTATACTGCCAGGACTACAATTACGTCTGAGAAGGAATTCTGACCTGGAAATGTACTGCCAAGATAGCACATCTGGAACACTGACTGTCCTGAGCTAGAAATCAATTGCCAGAGCTGTCTCACTGTAGGAGGTGGTACTCATCTCAGCTGGAAGACTACAGCAATATGAAGAAGGCCCTTTTCTGAGCTAGAACTCTACTCTCGACTGCACAGTTGTATGAGGGGATGGCACAGCTGTATAGCAGTACTCTTAAATTGGAATCTTAGTGCCGTGGACTGCACAGCTGTAGAAATAGTAACTTCTGAGCTAGAATTCTACCACTATGGCTGCCCCACTGTATGCGGGGCACTCTTTTGAGCTACAACTCTACTGCCAAGGCTTCACCACTGATGAAGGAAACGCCCTTCGCCCTCATCTGAGCTAGAACTCCTTTGGCCGTACTGCAGCACTTTGTGAGGGTGAAATCTTCTACACTAGCACTATACTGCCGAGGGGGCAACACTCACTGTATGAGGGGCACTCTTCTGAGCTTGAACTCTACTGCCAAGTTCGCACTGGTGTGTGAGGGTGGCACTCTTCTAAGCTAGAACTCTATCGCCAAGTCAGCACTGGTGTGTGAAGGTGGCACTCGTCTGAGCTAGAAGTCTACCGCCAAGTCTGCACTGGTGTGTGAGGGTGTCACTCGTCTTAGCTAGAACTCCACCGCCAAGTCAGCACTGGTGTGTGAGGCTGGCACCTTCTGAGCTAGAACTCTATCACCAAGTCTGCACTGGTGTGTGAGGATGGCACTCTTCTGAGCTAGAACTCTCCTGCCAAGTCCTCATGGTGTGTGAAGGTGCCAATCTTCTGAGCCAGAACTCTTCCGCCAAGTCTGCACTGGTGTGTGAGGGTGTCACTCGTCTTAGCTAGAACTCTTCCACCAAGTCAGCACTGGTGTGTGAGGCTGGCACCTTCTGAGCTAGAACTCTACCACCAAGTCTGCACTAGTGTGTGAGGGTGGCACTCTTCTGAGCTAGAACTCTCCTGCCAAGTCCTCATGGTGTGTGAAGGTGCCACTCTTCTGAGCTAGAACTCTTCCGCCAAGTCCGCACTGGTGTGTGAGGGTGGCACTAGTCTGAGCTAGAACTCTACCGCCAAGTCAGCACTGGTGTGTGAGGGTGGCACTCTTCTGAGCTAGAACTCTCCTGCCAAGTCCTCATGGTGTGTGAAGGTGCCACTCTTCTGAGCTAGAACTCTTCCGCCAAGTCCGCACTGGTGTGTGAGGGTGGCACTAGTCTGAGCTAGAACTCTACCAGCAAGTCAGCACTGGTGTGTGAGGCTGACACTCTTCTTAGCAAGAACTCTACCGCCAAGTCCACACTGGTGTGTGAGGCTGGCACCTTCTGAGCCAGAACTCTACCGCCAAGTCCGCACTGGTCTGTGTGGGTGACACTCTTCTGAGCTAGGCATCTTTTGCTTGACTGTATAAATGGCACTGTTCAGAACTGAACGTCTTCCGCTAGACTGCACCACTGTGTGAGTGGCACTCTTCTGAGCTGGAACTTTTCTATCCGAGGCTAGGCGGATGTTTTATCTTTCCACGGTTGTGTGATCGAGCTCCGCTCTCCAGTCTCATGCACTTTTAACCGGAACTGAGCCCTGCCTATGCGATAGCCCGTACTGCTTCTTCTATTGAGAAAGAGGGAAGGCTCCGTCTGAGCCACTCCCTCCCAGAGGTCAGTCAGAGGCCTACTGTTTTGTTGATATTGAACGTGATGCTGGTGGACAGCTGCTCGGGGCCTGCTCTAGGTGAGCGCGCGATGCCTGTCACTCCTCGAGGCTCTGTCCATGCAGGGGACATGCTGTTCTCAGGAATTGTACCGGGAGGGAGCCCGTGAATAACGTCAAGTCAGCAAATATGAAGCTAACCTAAGGCAGTCAGCGTGGCAGTGGACTGGTCTGAGAGAGAATAAGAGCCGGAGCGTGTAGAATGGGGGAAGAAAGCATGGGGTTGAATCAAGACCAGGCTGCTTTGATATTCAGCAACTCTATCAATCAATGAGTGGCGAGCTGCTTGTGGAAACTTTGGGCCTCTGCACTTCTTTAGGTCCCTTTTTACAATCGAAAAAAAATGTTTACACATCGGGCATTGGCGCTCGTTTCTTTGGATATACGAACACCATCACTGGCCACCTCGCTTAAAACAGGGAAAAAACATGGAGGCAATCCATGAAGGTGAGACTCCTCCTGGCCCTGGTGCTATTTTGTTTTTTCCGCCCACATAAGGAGCCTGACCATCTTCCCACCTCTTGATGAGAACCAACATACTCGCAATTTTCGACTGGCAGAAATTAATGCACATCGGTGTCTCAGGCACTGTCTGCCATTCCCAATTGGGTGGCAAATAGCATGCCTTATTAATATTTATTGAGGCTGTCGCAATTTGCGACCCCCATTGGGAATGATAAGCACTCCCAGGGATGGTGGCCTGCTGGGGTCAGCAGACCACCATGTCTGTGACTGCTTTTTTTAATAAAGCAGTTTTTGTTTAAATGCAGCCCATTTTTCATAAAGGAAAACGGGATGCATTTTTCTTTTCAGTTTTGTTTTTGAAGGGCACTGCCTGCTCTTAAATATATTTATGCACACATTCACAAAGGGGAAGGGGTCCAGGGAACCCCTTCCCATTTGCGAGTGGTAAACTGCAACGGGCAGATATACATTTCCTGGCGCATCCCTGCAAATCAGCAGGGATGCGTCAGGAAACTTGCGACACGCATCTTAATCCTTGTGCCACCACGGATGCGCCGCATTTACAATGCGGCGCATGATGATGAAAGGAAATGCAAATGCGTGTCGCATCTGATGCCGTAACGTTGGTGCAGTGCTGGAGTTGTGTCGCGGGCGCGACGCAACTCCAGCCCTGTGTCAACCCGGCCTATCTGGAACATTGTGCGTCACACCATATGCCTGCTTCAAGCAGGCGCAAGGTTTTGACGCAGCAGTGTCGGAAAAGTGACTGAGTGAAATCTTGTAGATTTCACTCAGACACTTTTCCGAGGCATTCCTGCGCCGGAACGCCCCCCCTCCCGCGCGCCAGAACGCCCACATGAAACCTGGCACAGGTTTCATGTGTCGCAGGGCTTTACAACGTAACGCATCTCCCTAGATGCGTCACGTCATAAATACCCCGCAACATGGCGCTGGCTTTACGCTGCCACTGCATCACAGAAGTGACGCAACGGCGGCGTAAAAGTGGCGTACGGGGCTTGTAAATCTGCCCCCAAGTGTTTTGTGATTGTAAATGCGGTTGCAAAACAATCTTACATGGGTGATGGAATCGCTATTAGGAAGGGACGCCTTTGGCACGTCCCTTCCGAATAGCAAGTCGCAAACTATATTTTGCGAATTGCTAATAGGTTAATGACTCACAAAAATTGGTTTGTACATGGGGCTGACCTAATTTGCGGTCGAAAAGGGGCCACATTCCCGTTTGCGACCGCTAAAAACGGTCAAACATCTGTCCCCTGGATTCTTTCTTCATGCTTCCTACCTGATCAAATTGAGTGACCCTGGACAAACTCTTTATATCCCCCTTTTTGGGAATTAGAACACTACAAACGTGAGAACTCTGTAGATACACTGTCGCTTCATTGGTTATATAGAGAGCGAGGCCTCGCATGTCTCTCTTTGGAGTGGGCTATGCATGTCTCTGCTTTATTGGGGCTGGGGCTGAATTCTCAGAGGGGGCTGGGGGAATGTTGCCGATGACTACCATCTGAACAGACTTCAAACACACTGGTATGTGGAGTGGGAGGCACATCTTTCCTCGTGGGGTAGGGCGGTTCACCCCTCCCCCTCAGCTTCAAGGCAAGAGCTTCGTTGCATCAGAGATATTGCTGTGTTTTAGATTATCTACTTGTCACTCTGGATATCCGTCTGGTGGATATTCCACCACATGGTTTCGCCTCCTCTTCTCTTGTCCCCTAGTTTCCTCTGTGCTCTCCTGCCACTATCATCCGGTTGTACGAGTATTTTGGTCCGACTGCCCCTGTTCTATCTCTCCTCATGCTTCACCCCATCCCCCGCCAATTCTCTCCTCTCTCTTTCAATGAGGTAATAATACATGCGCGTGCAGAAGAGTAGGTCACAGAAAAGTACCATGCACTGTGACGTCAGCGCAGTCTGTTCTCTTTTTTTAGGTCGACTAAAAATGTACCGTTGATGTGAATAACACTGACATCTGCTATCGCAGCTCTTGACTAAGTTTAAATATTTTAAGAAAAATCAAGCATTTACAAATGCAATAGGTTTGACCTTGTCTCTGTCAAAAACTTTGGCATCCACAAAGACTTATCTGTTCTGGGTTTCCGAGGGAGGGTGGTGGCTGTCTGACACCTTCAGTCAGTGCTGTTTTTGTGTTTTTAAATAGCTAGCCGCGTGTTGCGTTTTGTGACTGCAATTTTTCTCATTGGAAGGGCTGTTGATTTACAATCCAGAACTCGTAGAATGTGTGTCATGCAACTGCTGACGAGCCTTACATTAGGGATCCAAGTCGTCTGTGCCTATCCAATTTCAATGGCTTAGTCCAGTGATTCTTAACAATTTGACTTATGAGGTCCTCTTTTGTATCATTACTGGAATCGAAGGACCCCAACTGAATCAGTTTTGGAATCCTGGGACCCAACCGGGCAATTTCTGTGATTGAACCGAAAAATAATACACAAAAATACGGAGATAAGCATCCATCAAACAAATACAGATATGATTACATGTTATATTTAATTCACAAACAAATATTTAAAACATCCACATTTTAATTTTAATGGGAAGGTTGGAGCTTTTCTAAATTCAGTTGTCCATACTATATTCTGTTTGATGCATTTGTACTGCTCCCATGAATCAATCTGAGGTTACGAACGTAACTTTTAGTCTCCAGTTTCAAATTCCATCACATTTACAGAATGTCTTAAAATTTTCAATTTTGCTTCTTTATTTACTAACACTTTATAGATCTGTTAATAATATTTAATTTTATAAGCAGTCTGCGGACCCCCTGAGTAGGCATCACAGACCATATGTTAAGAATGAGTCAATAAATGAAACCAATAAACAGGCGGAGTGGGACCATCAATGCTCAGCGTAAAACCCTGTCCTCAACTGAACCTCCTCTCCCAAATCCCCTCCGCATTCAGTATACACGCGCACACATTCCTTCCATTCTACATGTACCGTGCACAAATCCACTCATGCCAACCATCCCATTCATCACCTCACTGCCACATTCAGAACATAACACACCAAGCAGTATGTAAAAATGGCCTGAACCAGCACACCATGGCCCCCTGGTTCAGTCTCACACACCAGCAGTATAGTCAGTCACACACAGACTGGACAGTAAGAGGCCTTGTGGTGTGCATCAGGTACAGGTACAGCCCATTGTCTATTAATGCCAGAGAGATGGATGCAGACCCTCATGGGAACCATAGCCACACGTTCCAGGGAGCACGATTAGTATATCTTTCTCCACATTTGAGTTTCTTAATCTTTCTTGTAATGCATACCTCATATCTCGTATGGGTGCCTCTTTCCATCCTTCCTCACCCTTAGTCCCCGCAATCCATGCGTATACGTAGCTATAGTGCCTGTACTGCTTATTATATGGCATGTTACCCTAGGAGTATTGTATACATTTTTTCATTTGACCTATTGATGAATATGGCACAGTATAGAACATCATAAATTGATCTGTTATCCCGGTGTATTCATTTCCATGTAGCATGAATGTTACATGCTTTGGAGTGCTAAATTTCAGGTTGCTTATGTTGGGGCTATTGTACTGATTGTTACCCATTCTGCTATAAGAAAGGTCTGTTACACTAACATGCAGTTTGACTCTTCTCAGAAAATCTTGGCAGTCCAAAGGGGATCCTACAGTTCCATAGAGGAGATGCAAGGACAAATGTTTAGTGGCAAGTGACTCAGATAAAATGCCAATTAAATGAAGGAAACGTATACTATTGCATAGGACTTTCAGTGGGAAGAAAAAAGCAGGGCATCCTTAAAAGGAGTGTGCAGATAGGAATCCTTTCCAAAAGGCGTGGCCTATCAATTAAGGGCATGGCTTAAAACATGTAAACTAAAATCTTGTGCTTCCCATAGCAAGCCAACAGATGAGTTCTTTGGTGCCTCTGTGTGAGCTTTCTGTTATTGCATCCAGATATATAACAACAATGTACACACACCTAAAATAATTCAAAACTATTGGCTTTGTCAGTGCTTATTAGCTGTTTAAGATAAATGAGAAACTACGATTTTGATCAGAATTATAGATGTTTCAGTTCTGAAAATAGGAGTCTGTATTAAACATCACTAAGGTCTGTTTAACAGTCTTAATCCCTCCTGCTCTTCCCTTCACACCTCTTTCCTCTGTAGTCTATCTATTGGACACCTAGGGGGTCCATTAGGATGGCGGGCGGAAAACCACCCCGCCCGCCATGGAGGCGGAAAACAACCGCCCGCCATGGAGGCGGATCAACCGGCGGACAAATTAGGATCGACCGCCACTACAGAACGACCGCGGCGGTAGCGGTGAAAATGAAACCGCCCGACGTGTGCGGTGATGCCAAAACACCGACCGCGGCGGTCGAAAAAGCAGTGGAAAAGACAAAACCGCCCACAGGGAAAGCGGAGACACCGCACGGGAAATTACGATATCCCCGAGGGTGTCGCGGCCGGAACCGCCGACACTGGCCGCCGCGGTCGCAGCCAGGATTGAATGGGAGAAATGGCGGACAAGCAGCAGCAAAGTCACCGCAGTGGACGAACATGAAATACATGGCGGTAGATGTGAAAGCACCGCAGTGATGCCAAATACTGCATAAACAAAGTAGCCCTGCCCCCAATAGATACAACACACACACACAGATACATAAATGACTCAAACAAATATACAAAACAACATAACCACACCCACAACACACCTGACAACCACAATCCAATTGGACACACCCACACAGCTGAGTACAAAGCCACCCCCTCCACTCACCACAATCCTTTGCATCTTTCCAGAACAGAAGGCCATACACCACATCTGACAGGAGAGGCAAAATAGCACACCACACCCACCCACCCACCACCACCATCAACACCACCATCACACCATCACAAACAAACCCCCAGCACACAACACACCTCATCACCACACCCCTGCACCCACAAACACCTCAACCCCCACACACCATGACATCACAAAAAATGCCAAAATTCACCCAGAGTGAGTTGACAATCATGGTCAACGAGATTGTGAGAGTCGAGCCACAACTATTTGGTAACCTAGTCCAACAGACACCATTAGCCACCAGGACACAAATGTGGGAAAGGATAGTCCAAAGGGTGAATGCAGTTGGGGCCACCCCAAGATCCAAGAAGGAGATCATGACGGAAGGGAGGACGGTGGCAGAGTCTCCCCGACCCGCTTTTAATATCTGCTGTGAGTGCTACAGCGCTCTGCGCTCCCTACTACCTGGTACCTGTTTGCGTGCTCCTGCACATTTTTAACTTTTAATTTGTGATTACAACATTTTAAAACTTGTGTGATACTCACTGTTATTATTGTGCTGACTTCCTGATTCTCAGAGGGCCTGCGCTCGATTCTTCCCCTGCCCCGCCCCGTTCCGACACGGCAACCAGTGCCGATTGAGCGGAGGGCGGGACAGGAAGAGCCAGTGACCCCACCCAGACTATCGCGCTGTTAGCGCTCTAGCTGATTGCATCAGGCAGGGCATTTAAGGCAGCGAGGAGCAGCGGGAGCTTGCGGAAGGGAGGACGGTGGCAGAGTCTCCCCGACCCGCTTTTAATAGCTGCTGTGAGTGCTACAGCGCTCTGCGCTCCCTACTACCTGGTACCTGTTTGCGTGCTCCTGCACATTTTTAACTTTTAATTTGTGATTACAACATTTTAAAACTTGTGTGATACTCACTGTTATTATTGTGCTGACTTCCTGATTCTCAGAGGGCCTGCGCTCGATTCTTCCCCTGCCCCGCCCCGTTCCGACACGGCAACCAGTGCCGATTGAGCGGAGGGCGGGACAGGAAGAGCCAGTGACCCCACCCAGACTATCGCACTGTTAGCGCTCTAGCTGATTGCATCAGGCAGGGCATTTAAGGCAGCGAGGAGCAGCGGGAGCTTGCGGAAGGGAGGACGGTGGCAGAGTCTCCCCGACCCGCTTTTAATATCTGCTGTGAGTGCTACAGCGCTCTGCGCTCCCTACTACCTGGTACCTGTTTGCGTGCTCCGGCACATTTTTAACTTTTAATTTGTGATTACAACATTTTAAAACTTGTGTGATACTCACTGTTATTATTGTGCTGATTTCCTGATTCTCAGAGGGCCTGCGCTCGATTCCTCCCCTGCCCCGCCCCGTTCCGACACGGCAACCAGTGCCGATTGAGCGGAGGGCGGGACAGGAAGAGCCAGTGACCCCACCCAGACTATCGCGCTGTTAGCGCTCTAGCTGATTGCATCAGGCAGGGCATTTAAGGCAGTGAGGAGCAGCGGGAGCTTGCGGAAGGGAGGACGGTGGCAGAGTCTCCCCGACCCGCTTTTAATATCTGCTGTGAGTGCTACAGCGCTCTGCGCTCCCTACTACCTGGTACCTGTTTGCGTGCTCCTGCACATTTTTAACTTTTAATTTGTGATTACAACATTTTAAAACTTGTGTGATACTCACTGTTATTATTGTGCTGACTTCCTGATTCTCAGAGGGCCTGCGCTCGATTCTTCCCCTGCCCCGCCCCGTTCCGACACGGCAACCAGTGCCGATTGAGCGGAGGGCGGGACAGGAAGAGCCAGTGACCCCACCCAGACTATCGCGCTGTTAGCGCTCTAGCTGATTGCATCAGGCAGGGCATTTAAGGCAGCGAGGAGCAGCGGGAGCTTGCGGAAGGGAGGACGGTGGCACAGTCTCCCCGACCCGCTTTTAATATCTGCTGTGAGTGCTACAGCGCTCTGCGCTCCCTACTACCTGGTACCTGTTTGCGTGCTCCTGCACATTTTTAACTTTTAATTTGTGTTTACAACATTTTAAAACTTGTGTGATACTCACTGTTATTATTGTGCTGACTTCCTGATTCTCAGAGGGCCTGCGCTCGATTCTTCCCCTGCCCCGCCCCGTTCCGACACGGCAACCAGTGCCGATTGAGCGGAGGGCGGGACAGGAAGAGCCAGTGACCCCACCCAGACTATCGCGCTGTTAGCGCTCTAGCTGATTGCATCAGGCAGGGCATTTAAGGCAGCGAGGAGCAGCGGGAGCTTGCGGAAGGGAGGACGGTGGCAGAGTCTCCCCGACCCGCTTTTAATATCTGCTGTGAGTGCTACAGCGCTCTGCGCTCCCTACTACCTGGTACCTGTTTGCGTGCTCCTGCACATTTTTAACTTTTAATTTGTGATTACAACATTTTAAAACTTGTGTGATACTCACTGTTATTATTGTGCTGACTTCCTGATTCTCAGAGGGCCTGCGCTCGATTCTTCCCCTGCCCCGCCCCGTTCCGACACGGCAACCAGTGCCGATTGAGCGGAGGGCGGGACAGGAAGAGCCAGTGACCCCACCCAGACTATCGCGCTGTTAGCGCTCTAGCTGATTGCATCAGGCAGGGCATTTAAGGCAGCGAGGAGCAGCGGGAGCTTGCGGAAGGGAGGACGGTGGCAGAGTCTCCCCGACCCGCTTTTAATATCTGCTGTGAGTGCTACAGCGCTCTGCGCTCCCTACTACCTGG
Organism: Lissotriton helveticus; assembly: GCF_964261635.1. Taxonomy (NCBI): domain Eukaryota; kingdom Metazoa; phylum Chordata; class Amphibia; order Caudata; family Salamandridae; genus Lissotriton; species Lissotriton helveticus. The sequence continues at coordinate 1,845,173,097 of NC_136065.1, read as the reverse complement.
TACCTGTTTGCGTGCTCCTGCACATTTTTAACTTTTAATTTGTGATTACAACATTTTAAAACTTGTGTGATACTCACTGTTATTATTGTGCTGACTTCCTGATTCTCAGAGGGCCTGCGCTCGATTCTTCCCCTGCCCCGCCCCGTTCCGACACGGCAACCAGTGCCGATTGAGCGGAGGGCGGGACAGGAAGAGCCAGTGACCCCACCCAGACTATCGCGCTGTTAGCGCTCTAGCTGATTGCATCAGGCAGGGCATTTAAGCCCTCTCGTCGCCCAAGCGCGCAGCGGTTGCGCGCAGGGGGCGCCTTAGTCGCGCCTGAGACGAGCCAGAGAGGAGCCCGTCTGTGCCCGTCCGTGACCGAACGGGGCCTGGGGCCATGATCTCTGTTCCCGTGGCACCCCCCGGTAGCGGATCAGACAGACTTAGGTATTCCTCCAATGACCTACGTAATCTGTGGCACCCGCCGCCGAAAGGTTGCGCACAGGACTCTGGCCCATGTCCCGGAGGCCCGTTTTCTTGTAAGCACTGTCATTACCAGTCATACCCATGGCCTCCCCTTTTAGGCACACTGACCCCTGAGGACCCTAGCCCCAGGCCCCCTAGGGGCAACAGCATATTATGCAATATAAGATCCCTCCCGAAACATCACTCGGAGGTTTGGGACTTAATTCACTCGGCCCGCCCTGATTACTGCTTCTGTACGGAGACCTGGCTTAAACCCCATCTGGTCCCTGCTATCACCTTGGGGATCCCTTTGGGGTACAAGATTCTTAGGCTAGACCGCCCTGTCAAAACCGGCGGCGGGGTCGCCGTTATTTACAAGGACACTTTCACTGTTACCATTCTTGACCAATGCTGTACTAGCGACATTGAAATTCTGGTTTTCAAAATTGGTTCCACTTCACAAGCTTGCTGGAAGGGAGCACTGGTGTATCGTCCTCCTGGCCCCTGTGCCGAGACCTCGACCCTCCTTCTTGAGACACTAGCTCCACATATCGGCATAGGGACTAATTTTGTACTCCTTGGAGATTTCAATGTCCACAGTGAACTGTCTGACAATGCAGAAGCGCGCAACCTGCTGGCTGACTTATCTGCCCTGGGCTTTAAACAGTGCAACCGAGGTCCGACCCATCGGGCCGGTCACACCCTCGACATAATCCTGTCTAACTCGCACTCCCTGACCTGTTATCCTCCAACGCAGGTGGAGTGGACCGACCACTTTGTAATTAATTTCTCCCTCCCCACTCTCATTGAAGAACGCCCCCAACCTGCTCCCCTCCCGTTATGGCGCAGGCAGTGGCACAAGGTGTCCGTAGACACTTTTAAAACTGCTTTCATACCTCCTGACTTTCTCCCCTCTGACTCCCCCAGCTTGGCCCTGTCTAAATACAATGGTGCTCTGAACACTGCGGTCAACCTTATTGCCCCTTTAAGACGCTGCAACCGGCGTTCTGACCGCAGGCAGGAACCATGGTACTCGGACTTACTGCGTGCGGAGAAAAAGGCTTGCAGGAAGTTGGAGAAATCCTGGAGAATTTAACGCAGTGCTGCCGATAAAGACCGCTATGGCTCAGCCATGAGACTCTATCACAGGAACATCAGAGCTGCCCGCAAATCCCACATTGTCTCCCAACTTTCTGAGGCTGGTAATGACTCTAAACTGCTGTACCAGGTTCTCTGTACATTCACCAAGCCCGTCGCTTGCGACAGCCCAGAAACATTGTCCCAAAAACTGTGTGAGGATACTGCTGGGTTTTTTGCCGATAAAATTGATGCTATTTATCGAAATATTTCCCAATCAAGCTCACTTGCTGATGATAAGGACCCCTTTTCCAGCCTTCAGCCCGGAACAGTCGGAGCTGCCCCCGCTGCGCTGTCCTTTATCCCCGAGATTAGCTTGGACCAAGTCAACTCTCTGATTGGGACCATTAAATCAGGCAGCCCAGTGGACCCTGTACCTGCCTGTGTCATGCACCTCATTGGGAGGGTCCTCAGTCCCTCCATTCAGACGGTGATCAATCGCTCCCTTTCCGAGGGACTGGTCCCCCGGGAGTGGAAAGAGGCCATGGTCAAGCCCATCAGGAAAAACACCTCCATCCCCTGGTCAGACATGACCAACCTGAGGCCAATCTCCCTTTTGCCGTTTGTCGGCAAACTGATGGAGAAGCATGTTAACCACCACCTTTCCAGCTTCATTGAGCAGACCGGCAGTTTGGACCACTCTCAGTCGGGGTTCAGGCCTAGGTATAGCACCGAGACGGCTCTTCTTTCCGTCACGGATGCCATACGCTTGTCCCTGGACAGAGGTTTGTCTGTGGTGTTGGTGCTGCTGGACTTGTCCGCAGCATTCGACACCATATCCCACGCCATCCTCCTTACCAGACTAAAGGAGATTGGCATTGACAGATCTGCCCTGGCGTGGTTCACCAGCTTTCTCTCCGAGCGCACCCAGAAGGTGAATATGGGTTCTTTTAGCTCCACCTCGGCCAGCATCATCAGAGGAGTCCCGCAGGGCTCCTGTCTCAGCCCTACGTTGTTTAACGTATATGTCTCCTCTCTGGCCAACATTATGAGGTCTTTCGGGTTTATGCCCATCTCTTACGCTGACGACACGCAGCTGCTGTTCACTTTTAAAACCTTTACCCTGGAGATAAGACAAGCTTTCTCCAACGGCATGACTGCGATCGCCAGCTGGATGGCCAAGAACTTTCTCCAGTGTAATGTGGGAAAGTCGGAGGTCATGCTATTCGGAGAGGCAAAAATCCTGTGGACCCCTGACTGGTGGCCCTCCAGTCTGGGTCAGGCCCCTTCCCCGAAACAGGTGGTGAAAAACCTGGGGGTCCGTCTAGATCATGACCTCTCCCTTGCCCATCATGCCAGCACCACGGCGGGATCCTGCTTTCACATTATTAGCCTCCTTCGTAAAGTGTTCCCCCTTCTACCAGACAACACAAGAAAGACCTTGGTCCAGGCCCTCGTTCTGAGCCGCCTGGACTATTGCAATGGCCTATTTTTAGCAGCCAATGAAGGAGTGCTTAACAAACTTCAGGTGGTTCAAAATACCGCGGCACATCTGGTGACCAATGCCCCCCCCAGAACGCCATCCTTGCCCCTCCTCAGAGCCCTCCACTGGCTTCCCATCCGGAAACGGGTGGAATTAAAGATCTGCTGTGTGGTGCACAAGAGTCTCCACAACCTAGGGCCACACTATCTGGCCGAAAAATTTGTATACCACCGCCCTTCCCGCAATCTTAGGTCCAGCAATCAGCTGTTACTACAGGTTCCCAGACATAACAAGACCAGACAGGGAGGCCGCGCCCTCTCCATCATGGGCCCTCGTCTGTGGAACAATCTTCCCCTTTCCCTTAGAGAGTGCCCGAGCCATCTAGCCTTCAGGAAATGCCTAAAGACAACTCTATTCTAGGATGAGCGCTGCCCGACCTGTTCACTTCACAGCACCGCGCGGAGATACACCTTCGGGTGTGAGGCCGGCGCGATACAAACCCATAAATAAATAAATAAATAAATGAAGCGGTGGCATGATCTTAAGAGGGTTGTCAAGGAGAAGAGGAGCAAGAACTGGACTCTGGCAAACGTGACTGGCAGTGGCCTTCCCATCCCACAGAAGACATTCACACCATGGGAGGAGAAGGTGCTTTCCATCCTGCTACCTGAGAGTCTCACAGGAGTAGCCGGGGGAGCGGAGGCTGGTAAGTACAGACAAATGTTTAACACCACATTCAGATTTACCTCCTTGCAATACCCAACCACCAATACACTGTCCATTCCTACCCAACATGTAGCCAGCCATTCTGCTGAGGAGGCCTGTATGGGGGCGGAAGGTCAGTACAACACCTCACACCATTCCCCCTGTCCCACAGCCCAGCAGCATGGAGGCCTCCCCCACCCAGGAGCAAGTGTCAGCCATTGCACTGTTTAACAAAACAACTTACAGGTTGGTAGCCATCTTCACTTGGAGGGTGTTTGTGGGTGGGAGGCCTGTCTCACTGCACCCACCATGCCCCCTGTCCCACAGCCCAGCAGCATGGAGGCCTCCCCGCCCCAAGAGCAAGTGTCAGCCATTGCACTGTTTAACAAACAAACTTACAGGTTGGTAGCCATCTTCACTTGGAGGGTGTTTGTGGGTGGGAGGCCTGTCTCACTGCACCCACCATGCCCCCTGTCCCACAGCCCAGCAGCATAGAGGCCTCCCCCACCCAGGAGCAAGTGTCAGCCATTGCACTGTTTAACAAACAAACTTACAGGTTGGTAGCCATCTTCACTTGGAGGGTGTTTGTGGGAGGCAGGGAGGGAGGCCTGTCTCACTGTACCCACCATTCCCCCTGTCCCACAGCCCAGCAGCATGGAGGCCTCCCCCCCCTCAGGAGCAAGTGTCAGCCATTGCACTGTTTAACAAACAAACTTACAGGTTGGTAGCCATCTTCACTTGGAGGGTGTTTGTGGGTGGGAGGCCTGTACCACTACTCCCAGCATGCCCCTGTCCCACAGCCTAGCAACATGGAGGCCTCCCCCACCCAGGAGCAAGTGTCAGCCATTGCACTGTTTAACAAACAAACTTACAGGTTGGTAGCCATCTTCACTTGGAGGGTGTTTGTGGGTGGGAGGCCTGTACCACTACTCCCAGCATGCCCCCTGTCCCACAGCCCAGCAGCATGGAGGCCCCCCCCACCCAGGAGCAAGTGTCAGCCATTGCACTGTTTAACAAACAAACTTACAGGTTGGTAGCCATCTTCACTTGGAGGGTGTTTGTGGGAGGCAGGGAGGGAGGCCTGTCTCACTGCACCCACCATTCCCCCTGTCGCACAGCCCAGCAGCATGGAGGCCCCCCCCAGGAGCAAGTGTCAGCCATTGCGCTGTTTAACAAACAAACTTACAGGTTGGTAGCCATCTTCACTTGGAGGGTGTTTGTGGGTGGGAGGCCTATACCACTACTCCCAGCATGCCCCCTGTCCCACAGCCCAGCAACATGGAGCCCCCCCCCCCCACCCAGGAGCACGTGTCAGCCATTGCACTGTTTAACAAACATACTTACAGGTTGGTAGCCATCTTCACTTGAAGGGTGTTTGTGGGTGGGAGGCCTGTACCACTACTCCCAGCATGCCCCCTGTCCCACAGCCCAGCAGCATGGAGGCCTCTCCCACCCAGGAGCAAGTGTCAGCCATTGCACTGTTTAACAAACAATCTTACAGGTTGGTAGCCATCTTCACTTGGAGGGTGTTTGTGGGAGGCAGGGAGGGAGGCCTGTCTCACTGCACCCACCATTCCCCCTGTCCCTCAGCCCAGCAGCATGGAGGCCTCCCCCCCAGGAGCAAGTGTCAACCATTGCACTGTTTAACAAACAAACTTACAGGTTGGTAGCCATCTTCACTTGGAGGGTGTTTGTGGGTGGGAGGCCTGTACCACTACTCCCAGCATGCCCCCTGTCCCACAGCCCAGCAACATGGAGGCCTCCCCCACCCAGGAGCAAGTGTCAGCCATTGCACCGTTTAACAAACAAACTTATAGGTTGGTAGCCATCTTCACTTGGAGGGTGTTTGTGGGTGGGAGGCCTGTACCACTACTCCCAGCATGCCCCCTGTCCCACAGCCCAGCAACATGGAGGCCTCCCCCACCCAGGAGCAAGTGTCAGCCATTGCACTGTTTAACAAGCAAACTTACAGGTTGGTAGCCATCTTTACTTGGAGGGTGTTTGTGGGAGGCAGGGAGGGAGGCCTGTCTCACTGCACCCACCATTCCCCCTGTCCTACAGCCCAGCAGAATGGAGGCCTCCCCCACCCAGGAGCAAGTGTCAGCCAATGCACCCTGCACACTCACCTTACAGGTATGTAACTACCGTAATTCTTCATGAAGTGTGTGTGTGTAGAAATCAAATAACTATTGGACGCAATGCATAGACATTCAACCTTTATGACTCCATGATGTCACTCTGCACTATGAAATGTAACACGGTGTTGCCATGAATTGTCCAACTGATGACAGCATATAGAACTAGTGTACAGACAGATGATGATACGCAGATGACACAAACACTGACCACTCCCCATCTACTCCACAGGTGAGGAAGAACTCACTGCTGGGGACAACACCAATGACCAGCAGAGCCAGTCTCCACCTCCGGCACATGGACTCACAGATGCGGACTCCCAGGACAGTTTGGATGATGAGCTCCAGGCCGGCCCATCTGGTGTGCCACAGACCCAGAGGTCCCAGGCCCCCATCCTCCCCACCACCACCTCTGCTGCAACAACAACGCAGCAGACCCCTGCTGTCATGGCCTCTGCCTCCACCGCAGCCACTGCCACCAACACCACTACTACCACCAGTACCACCTGCAGCACCCTCCCTGTCCCTAGGGATGACTAGCCCACAGCAACACCTGTGGAGGGCAGGGAGCCAGTGCGTGGCGCACCAGTGGCGAGGGAAGAGGTCCGTGGCAGCAGAGCAGGTGGGAGGGCCAGGGTAAACACCAGACCTTGGGAGGAGTGGACTCCATCCCTGGACCACTTCACCAGAGTTGTGGAGGCCTACCAAGAGGTCCAGGGACAAAGGGGCCGGTCGGATGAACTATTAAGGGAGCTCATCCTGCTGATGAGGTCCATCGATAACCGCCTGGGACAGATGGTGGACCTCATGGGCCAGCAAGTGGCGTTGCAGAGGGACAGGCCTGTGTCCCAACCACCACCTCCGTCCCCTCCTGTTGTGCAGCAGGATGACAGTCCACCATCCTCCCCTGCGCCAACAGAGAGGGGCGAGTCCTCTGACGCCGCTGGCCATTCAGCAGGCCCCCCACCGGCAAAAAGATCTAGGGGGCGTCCGAAGAAGAGCCTGGGAGTCTCTGGAGGCAAAGCACCTGCCACACGCCAGTCACTGAGCCAGCCGTGAAGACAACCCTCTCCCCAACTGCATTCACTGTTTGGACTGTCTTTCCCCACATTGCCTTGGCAATGGCACCTGTCTGTTGGACTGGGTCACCACATCCATGTGGTGTCTACTCTTGCATCTCTGCGACCATGACTGTCAACTCACTGCTCATTCCCCACCTTCCTGTAAATATTCCCGCACAATTCACATGTCCACTCCGAAAATAAAATACCTGACAATCCAGATTTTGTGTAGTGAATTCTTTAGTGCAGTATTAACATTGTTGATAATGTCCATGATGTGTAAACATGATGTACAGTATGCAGGGCAGGAACACTCTGGAGCACCTAGGGAGACACAACAGAACTACAGTCACTGGTGTCATCGTGGCAACACACACAGATCACTGCTCCAAAAATATCCAATTTATCACAGGTACACTACACATTGTCTGGCAGATACGCACAAATACGATCCAGCATACATCTCCGTACGTAACGTCAATTCCAACATTACCATACATAGGTGACAGAACATGTGGCTATCGGGAACATCTGCGCATATCCATTCACAACAAAAGCTACCACACCAGACTATGTACACGTTGTAACTCGTCACACACCTTCAAGTGAAGTAGCGTTGGATTAGCTGCTGGCGTAGGTCAACTCCTTCCTCCTCTCCACTGTCCTCATCACTGGATTCAGGTCCCTAAGCAGGTTGTGGCCTTGGTTCCTCACCATCGTCCAGGAGCAGGGGGACCCCCTTGTGGATGGCCAGGTTATGCAGCATACAGCATGCCACAACGATCTTGCACACCTTCCCAGGCGAGTATGCGAGTGCGCCTCCGGTCCTGTCAAGGCACCGGAACCTTGACTTCAGCAGGCCGAAAGTCCGTTCAATTACCCGTCGTGTCCTGCCATGGGCCTCATTCTAGCGGATGTCTGCTGGTGTCCGGGGATTCCGGAGTGGGCTCAACAGCCATGGCCTACTGGGATATGCAGAGTCACCTGTGAATGATAAACACCCATTGCAATGTTGTACGGCCACAGTAAAGCCAGTGACACACAGCACGTGATAGCAGTAGTGTAACTCACCCACAATCCAGGCACGTTCGGGATGCAGATTCTCCATCATCCGTGGCACCATGCTGTTCCTCATAATGTACGAATCATGGGCCGAACCGGGATACTTTGCACACACATGTGATATTGTCATGTCCGCAAGGCACACCACCTGCACATTTGTATGTAGCGATTGCGATATATCATCATGGCCTCAAGTACATCCCTCAGCACCATGCTGAACATGGGCTGCGACATCCCCCCAGCGTTAGCCACGGTCTCTTGGAAGGAACCAGTCGCAAAGAAGTGTAGTGCTGCCATTACCTTGTAGGTGGGTGTGAATGCCGTAGGATAGTGACGGCGAGGCTGCAGGTAGGGCTCCAATAGATCACACACGATCTTCAATGTTGGTCTGTCCAGCCTGAATTTCCGGATGATTGCCTCATTCTCCATGTCCTCAAGCACAATCAACTGACGTAGGAGATTCGGCCTCCTCCTAGTTGAGGAGTAAAATGAATAGGTCAATGACAAGCATCATGAGATGGCCATAGCACAAAGCACCAATGATGTAATGGGAAAACAACAAGGGCCAGAGAGATGCATGGCACATCTGGTTACATGGCTGGCCAATAGCTACACACAGAGGGCAGGCCTCTCCAGTGACAATACCCAAGTGACAGTAACACATCGGGGAATGTGAATGCGGATATAATGGTTGAACATTTGACATGTGCATACATGGTGCAACAAGAGCCGCCAATGTAATGTGACTTAATATGTCTGTCATACCCATCTGCTGTACCTGCCACTCCTCAATGCATCATGTACATTCTGCAACCATTCATTAACACAATGATCACAGTAGCAGGGACACTTCTGGTTGTGTGCATGATCAGTTGTGAATGCACAAGTCAGGAACGATACAATGCAGTGGCACCTGCCAGGTCAAGGTCTGCACTGACCAACAACACATTAAACATCACAACATCAACGTAGAGCACCTGACGTCGGTCAATCATCATCAGCCATCAAAACCCTTACTAAAATGGCTGAGACACAGGCAAAAGTGGCTCACAATGAACGTGCGTCCTCCTGTGGATGACATGGCTGTGTGGCATCGTGTGTGCAATGATGTGCCCTATACCATGTAGCTGCAGGGTGCTGATACAGTGTCCAGGATTTTCATACACAGCAATGTGTACTAAAATGGCAGTACCTACCGCCGGTCCCCGGCGCTGTGACCCCAGCACCACCATCTACCCAGCCAAGGTAGCCATTGGCACATGGACTAGTGTACACGGCGGTGGGTATGCTCCGCCGCACGAGTCGCGGTACCCTCCGCCGGTCCCCGGCGGTGTGACCCCAGCACTACCATCTACCCAGCCAAGGTAGCCATTGGCACATGGACTAGTGTACACGGCGGTGGGTATGCTCTGCCGCACGAGTCGCGGTACCTACCGCCGGTCCCCGGCGGTGTGACCCCAGCACCACCATCTACCCAGCCAAGGTAGCCATTGGCACATGGACTAGTGTACACAGCGGTGGGTATGCTTTGCCGCACGAGTCGCGGTACCTACCGCCGGTCCCCGGCGGTGCGTCACCGCCATGGAGCATTGCATACAGCCAATGGCATGGGTGGTCGCGGTGGCATGATGCAGATTTGAAAATTGTGGAAGCTGTGCTCCGCTGCCGCGGAGGCGGTCATTGGATGCTTTTGAATGATGCACCATCGCGGTAGCGCACCCCGGGCACCCACGGTGCGTCACCGCCGTGGAGCATTGCATACAGCCAATGGCATGGGTGGTCGCGGTGGCATGATGCAGATTTGAAAATTGCAGAAGCTGTGCTCCGCTGCCGCGGAGGTGGTCATTGGATGCTTTTGAATGATGCACCATCGCGGTAGCGCACCCCGGGCACCCGCGGTGCATCACCGCCGTGGAGCATTGCATACAGCCAATGGCATGGGTGGTCGTGGTGGCATGATGCAGATTTGAAAATTGCGGAAGCTGTGCTCCGCTGCCGCGGAGGCGGTCATTGGATGCTTTTGAATAAGGCAGACCCAGACAACCAATTGTAGCAGCTTATTAGCTTCCTAACGACCCCAGGGGGCTATAAATCTGTGGGAGTGAGCCTCACATTCCCACTGCTCGCAGAGCCTGCTGCCTGGGACCATCTCCTGCTGCTGCTGCTTCAAGAGCCTGCTGCCTGGGACCATCTCCTGCTGCTGCTGCTTCAAGAGCCTGCTGCCTGGGACCATCTCCTGCTGCTGCTGCTTCAAGAGCCTGCTGCCTGGGACCATCTCCTGCTGCTGACAGAGCCTGCTGCCTGGGACCCTGTCCTGCTGCTCACAGAGCCTGCTGCCTGGGACCCTGTCCTGCTGCTCACAGAGCCTGCTGCCTGGGACACCTCACAACTCACTTCCGCCACAGGTCTGCCATATCCACAGGGATGTCAAGAACAGATAAGATCCGTGCCAGTCCATTCACGAGTGAGGAGCTGGATGTCCTTGTGAACGAGGTGCTGGCACAGTACCCACGCATGTTTGGTGGCCCCATTGTCGTGGTAAGTCAACATTAAGGGAGCAGTAGGGCAGGGTGGTGTCAGACGTGTAGTCATGGTGCGGTAGTATGTGCTTTTAGATGTGGGGTGCTGACAAACACTGACAGACAAGATGTTTCCAGGTCGTGGGAGTGTGTGTGTTGCATTGTGACTCTGTCCTAGGCCTGTACTTGTATGTGTGAGTGGGATTTGCTACTTTTTCGGGCAGACATAACCAACGGTTGTTGGCCTTGCAGATGCCAGGACAGTGTACGCTTGTGATGAAATTTCAGGGTGCCCCTGTAGTCATAGTCAGTGTGACCCAAAGAGTAGGTTCAGTGGCTGCACAGCCAAACATTGAACCTCAGCCAACTTACATGCTACAGTTGCTTCACACTGATTAGTGGATATGCCCCATCAGTGCCATGTACTATTTTGAATTACACAGTGCTGTCGATGCATTTGTGTTGAAGCATCATGCTTTGGTGTGATTATCATGGAGACTAGGAACCTCAATGTGTGCATGCATTCACTAATGTTCATGCCATGCAGAGTGGCCTTGTGAGGGTACCCCCAGTTCTGGAGGGAGGGAGGTTACTGTAAGTCCTGAGTCAGTGTCTGGCTGCTGTACTGATAGATGCTGACATATGCCATTGTGTAATTGTACATTTGTCCTTCTTTACTCTCATATCTGCAGCTCAAGGTACACCAACGTAAGGCTGTCTGGAGGGCCATAGCAGCAAAGGTGCGAGCCCTGGGGGTATCTAACAGACGACACACACACTGTCACAAGAGGTGGGACGACATCAGCCGGCTGGCTAAGCAAGTGGCAGAGATGACCTTGGGGATGGTACCACGCACAGGGCGTGTGGCACGGCGCACCATGACTCCGCTGATGGGACGCATACTGGCAGTGACCAATCCAGACCTGGATGCACGTCTGAAGGGGCTTCAGCAGCAAGACAGACATGGTGAGTATCCAGGGAGGGAGAGTTTGTCTGGGAGTGGATGCATGTGTACAGTGCCTGTGGCAGCGGTGACACATGTGATGTGCGTGTGCTGCCATGCTGTGATATGTGATGTGAGTGGCAACTGTGATGTATGTCTGTATGAGGCATTGGGCCACCATGGCCTTACTGTGCTGCTCCTGCCTGCAGTTTTCTGTCCTTGACAGATTTTTGCTGTCCACATGGTCACTCTTCTTTGTGATGGTGGGTGGAGTCCATATTCTGCCGTACAGCTGTGTCCACTTAATGAGCGTGACACCATGTCTGTCTACTTTGCATGTACCTTGATGGTAGAGGCCCACACATCTGACGACAATGTGAACCCTGATTGGCACATGGTGATTGTAATGGCCTATTTGACAATGTGGCATGTGTAGTCAATACAGGTGTGTGTGTTCCCCTCTGGATCCCTTTTGGGCTGTAAGTGGTGCTGTGTGTTGTGGCTACATCATGTCCACGGGGCAGGTTAATGTGGGCTAGGGGAACACCATCCATGGGCAGGGTGTAGTGCTGTGTGTCATCGACATTGCTCCACTCCTGGCTGTTTGTCCACATGACAGGCACTGTTGTGGTCTATATGGTGTGTAGCTGCACAGTGATTGGAGGGTGTGGTGGTTACCATGTAGCTCTAGGCCTCTCATGTGCTGCATTGATCTGATATCGTGTGACCAGATGATGACACTTACACAACCCTGTTTCTCTCACTAATGCAGAATCGCAAGACACCACGGTGGAACATGATCCTGAAAGTGGTGGCGAGACCAGCACGACAGCGGCAGCAGAGCAAAGTGAGACGGAGCCAAGTGACACTGACCACACCAGTGCTATTGAGGGTGACAGGAGTATGCATGAGGAATCTGTGGCTGAGACACAGAGTACCACTTTATCTGATGGCAGGGGGGATGCGTCCCTGTTAGCAGCCACAGGGGATGGGGAGTCTGCTGCAGCATCTGACAACCAGCGCACAATGCCCAGCCTCCCATCCACATCCTCTGGGGCTGGCCGTATCCGTGTCACTAAAAGGGGACGTGTAACATTCACACATGGCACCGCTGCCCCTGCACCTGTCCCCCCTGCTGCCCTCAGTGCAGAGTGCGTAGAGCTCCTGCGGCAACTTTGCATAGGCCAGACCGCCCTGCTCAATGCCTTCAGTGCCCACGATAACAAATTAGGCCAGGTTCTGGCATTCATGGAGGGCATACACTCTGACGTGGGTGGCCTACATCGTACACTCCAGTCATTGTCAGCAACAGTCACGTCAGCCCTCCAACAGGCACATGCCCCCATTGCAGCTCAGGTGCCTGTGACGTCCACCCAGTCAGTGGCCACATCAGATGACAGTGACCACTTGGGACCTACATCAACTAAACGATACAACACTAGGAGCACAGGTCAGACCCAAAGCAAACAATCCCGTCCACAGACTCAATCCCCAAAGAAGAGCAGGGCCCCCCAATATGCACAGACAAGGTGAAGTCACAGAAGAGCATTGTGGCAGACATCAGGCTCACATGCTGCGGAGGCATCACCAGAAATTGACTCAGCTATGCCCACAGAGGATGTGTGGGATGTCATGGCTACACCTGGGGAGAGCACAGGGACACAACCACCCACCACATCAACCCCAGAACAAAGTACATCGAGGCAGGTGGAGGGAAGCCCTGTTGTGACCAGCCCAGTCATGTGGCAGAGGAGAGCCCTGTTGTGACCAGCCCAGTCATTGTGGCAGAGGAGACCCCTGTTGTGAGCAGCCCAGTCATTAAGGCAAGGGAGGGCAGTGTTGTGTCCAGGCCAGTGACTCAGGTAGAGGAGGGCAGTGTTGTGGCCATCCCTGGCAAGAAGGGGCAGGAGGGCACTGTAGACACCACCCCTGGGGTAAGTGGGAAGGTGGTCACTGTAGGGGGTACACCTTCCAGAGAGGGTAAGGTGGTCCGGAGGCATAGCCAGCCCAAGCGTTCTGCAGGATCAAGCACTTCTCCAGAGGGAGTGCCAGTGTCTGCCCCTAATGTGGGACAGTTGGGGTGTGTGCCGGTGGTGTCAACGCCACTTCCCATCAACCCCATGACAGGAAAGCAATTTCATATTCCGAAAAAGTGGAAGGGCACCCCTCCAACCTCTCCCACCCACACTGTGTCAAGGGTGTGCATGACTCCACCTCCACGTGCCACGGTGCCACCTGGTCCGCACAGCCCTCCACCTTGCAGGCCCTCTGTTATAACCACATCACATGTCCCTCTGTCACACCAGTCAAGTGGACCTGCAGTCCCTGCTCATATGTCTTGTGAATATGTAGCTTATCCATGCGCTATAATGGTCGTTTTTTTGATAACACTTTTTTAGCTTTTGTTTGCATGTTCATTCACTCACTCAAGATGGCCGCCACGTTTTTTGTTTATTTTCGCATTTTGTAGTCCGTTCTCACTGTTGGGTACACTTACACAACGCGGTTAAAACGCCATGACCCGGGTTTATTCCTGGGGTTCCCGACATAGAGACGATCATGCTGGTTTCCACCATCATCACCTAGTGAGTACTCCGTTCTGGAGAATGTGTTAACACATGAGCCCACGAGCGTGATGCAGTAATGTTTATACGCGCTGTGCTGTTATTTTACAGACACCGCGCTGCAGCTCGTTGTAATAGTTCGTGAGTATCGGTCTCACGTTCAGAATGTGGTTGAATTAGGGGCTCGATTTAAGTGCACAAATCGGTGACGGGGGCATGAGGTTTGACACTGGAGGCATGCGGAGAATCACGTTTTTAAGTAGTTTTTAACTCGTTTGTGAAAACACATCTTTGATATTATTTCACCGGGTAACCTATTGCACTACTGGACATGTCTCACACTTTATTGACACTTTAGTGTTTGTTTAGGCACTGGAGCTACGATTCACAGTAATTTAATCAATGGCATGAATGAAATGTAATTGATGATTATGCTTGAAAACTGCACTTTACGTCCAAAGTGACATGGAGATGTATTTCCTTTTTTGTAGAGTTGTCCCCTGAGGAAGGGCTAGCAAATCGGCCCGAAATGCATTGGGGAAGGATTTATACTGGATTATAATGTTGGTTGACATACACCTGAATTTTGGTTCTGTGGAAATTTTGATGAAACAATAAATATACTTTGGAACCCCATCATGAGGAAGAATTAATGGATTAAGGGAAAAGACATTTTGTCATCCTTGAGATGCTGTGCAACAGGGTGTCTCCTGCCTAACGGGGGAGCTTTGTATTAGTTCATACTCACGCTGGGAGGTACAGACAGCGCCCTACCTGTTTGCACGCCACAGAGTTCACCATCGAATAGAATTAGAACAATCGCTGTGCAAGTCCTTCGCTCATTTTTAGATAGTCCCTGACACACAGCCAGGTCCCACTCCACATGACAGCCAGGAGTGAGTTGTCAACACCCTCATACGCCTGTGCCACACAGAGGTGTGCTAGTCAAGACCATTGTTTGCGATCTGGGTGTGTTGCTGGCCTTGTTGCTCTGATGTGCTGTACTCACCCCTGCCCTGCCAAAGACTCTGGGCCTGTTGCTCTGATGTGCTGTACTCACCCCTGCCCTGCCAAGGACTCTGGGCCTGTTGCTCTGATGTGCTGTACTCACCCCAGCCCTGCCAAGGACTCTGGGCCTGTTGCTCTGCTGTGCTGTACTCACCCCTGCCCTGCCAAGGACTCTGGGCCTGTTGCTCTGCTGTGCTGTACTCACCCCTGCCCTGCTAAGGACTCTGGGCCTGTTGCTCTGATGTGCTGTACTCACCCCTGCCCTGCCAAGGACTCTGGGCCTGTTGCTCTGATGTGCTGTACTCACCCCTGCCCTGCCAAGGACTCTGGGAGTGTTGCTCTGATGTGCTGTACTCACCCCTGCCCTGCCAAGGACTCTGGGCCTGTTGCTCTGATGTGCTGTACTCACCCCTGCCCTGCCAAGGACTCTGGGCCTGTTGCTCTGATGTGCTGTACTCACCCCTGCCCTGCCAAGGACTCTGGGCCTGTTGCTCTGATGTGCTGTACTCTCCCCTGCCATGGACTCTGCACTTCCTGTTTGTGTTTGACCTGTGCATAGTCTCTGCCATTTGTACATGATTTTGTGACTTGCTGTTGTCTACTAATGTTGTATTGCTACATCTGTGCAATATGTGAACAAATACAGTTACTTCTGGTGTGTTTTCTCAGTCTCCTTGCTGATTAAAGTCCTTTTCTTGTTTGCATTTGCTTGACTGAGTACCATGCTCTATTTTAAAGTTCACCATTGCAAGGCTCTTTGTGGCCATATGATTTTTAGACAGGGGGGACAGGGTCTTCAGTCCATTCTGGCCCTGCTGATGTTGTACTCTGTGATGGATATTTTACAGGCCATGCAGTATTCTTGTTGGTGAATTGCTATTGCTGCATACACTGTTCACAGGTCACCTTGGGGGACACTGGCAGCACAGGGTGTGCAGCTGTTCAGTGGTTTTGTAGCTGTCTGTGATGTCATGAGGTATGTGTGTGTTTTCCTTTCTGTGTGCCCGGCGTGTATGTGTATGGTCGTCTTGTGTTGGCCCTTAGTCCTGGTGGCATGGCTTACATGGCATGTGTGGTGTTGGGTGTGGCAGAGGTGTGCAGTGTGAAGGGCGTTAGTTTGTAGTGTATGTATGTGTGCCCCTGTATGGTGTGAGACACACATGTGTCAGCCAGGAGTTGTATGCCTGTTGTTCGTTTTGTCTTGCCCTGTGTGGATGATTGTATGCAATTGTGTGGGCTGTGGGGAGTGCACTGGTGTTGTGTGTTCCTTGTCAGCCAATCCTGCAGTGCCTGTGTCCCTGGTTGTGTGTTGTGTGTTGCAGTGTATGTGTAGTGTGCTTGTTGTTACAGTGCTTGTTGGTGTGCATGGGGGTGCACGGGATAGGCACCTGGCCTGTGACTAGCTCGGGTGGGGTGCAGTGTTGTTTGGGGTGGTGTGTCCCTGTGATGTTTGTGCCCTGCCCATGCCTTGGTGTGGCCCTGCCTTCTGCATAGTGCGCATGTGTTGACCGCGGCGGTGACGTGTCCATGACCGTGACGTTGCTGCAGGTTGGCGGACGTTGTGTGTTCCGGATGCCGTGGGGTGCCTTGTTGTGAGGTGGGTGATGTGTGGGTGCCCATGTGGATGTGTTGTGCCCCCCAGCAGGATGCCAGTGTTGTGTTTGGGCCCTGTGTCGGCATGTGTGTTGTGTGGTGCATATGTGTAGTGGCGTACCTGTGGCGGCGTCCGCGGCAGCCAATCTGGCGATAGTGTTGCAGCAGGTACATGACCGGATGCATGTGGAGGGCTGGGTCCATGGGGTTCATGTCGGGTCTCGGCGTTCGTGCTCCGCTGTCGACTTTCCGCCTGCTTCAGCTGTGCGGTGTCTCCGCTGCCGTGCGTCTGCTTGTTTGGGCCATCCTAATTTGTCGAGCGGGGCGGACGTCATCGGGCGCGGCGGAGGGTCTCGATTGGCTCCAGCCGCTGTGGTGGCGGGCGCACCTTGATGGCGGAGCGCGGCGCTCCGCGGCGGACGGGAAATTACCTGTGTTTACCTATCCTAATGTGGCGGACGTGAGTTCCGCAGCTCGCGGGCGGTAAAAGCTGTTTTTCCGCCCCGCCACCACCGCGGTGGTGCCACCGCCCGCCATTCTAATGAACCCCTTACTCTCTTTTTCTCCCCACATCAGCATACCACTCCATCTTGTTCCTCTTAGGCACCCTCTTTCCACTCTCTCCTGCATACTTCCTTGCATCTCCTTCACTTCATCATTGCCCTTACACACCCACTCACCTGTAAGCACTGTTCTTTCTTTTACTTGGACCCTGTCAATATAGTACCGTCTGTGTACCTCCTTCACACACTTCCGCAGACTATTACAATTGGTACACATGATCTTTACTCTGTGCGTTTTGCAGAGAGGTCAAGGATTGGATGAACATGTATTCTGAAAACTTTTATGACCCACTGACAGGCACTGTGGGAATTTTGCACTGACCTCCTGAGCACTCAATCATGACCCTTCATGAATAGCCACCCACAACATAAACTCACAATAGGGGCATCTCAATTCATACTATGCATTATATGATAGTATTATGCTGCACACACAAAACTGAAGAAGCACAACATCTTCATCATATATTTTAAGGATGGAAAATTATATAAAACAAGTGTAATGTAAACAGGAACTGCACACCCGACATGGGTTACCTTAACAGGATTTACAGTCCTTGTTATGCATAACCTAAGGAGTTTCACCTGTAAGGGCAAGGACAACGACATAGAGCCGAATGAAGATCCTTTCAATGTCAGTTTTTTAATTACTGATGGGTCTAAGACCCGGAGGGACCCAGCCTATCTAAAGCTCTGTTATTGCACTATTTAGACTCTGTAGGCCTGAGGAAATGTTCATAACTTTACCTAGAATTTTTGCTGGGGAGGAAGCATGCGAATTTAATGAGGGAGCATGCCAATTGAATGATTTTGAATGAACTATGGCAAGACTTAAAATGCATTGAACCTAGCATTAGTGTAACGCTAGAGCTGCATTATTTTTACACTTGTTTGTAACAAAGTTGAATAACAGTAATGAGCTTCTTAACAGCTCTGATAGACTTGGATAATTCATGCAACTTTGGTGCATCAGTGGACGGGATAACTAGGGACCAGCTGATGGTTTAAACCAACAGGACAAACATGCAGGTGCCGTTATGGATCATATGGGTTGATACACTTTATTGAGATCATTACAGCTAAAGCAATAGCACAATATATGTCTTGGGTAGAAGACATGAAAATCATTATTGAAAAGAAAACAGCATATGTTTGTTACATTAATACAAGAGCCTGTAAGAGTGATAGGGGCCTATTCACAAAGGTAACTTTACACATGAGTAAATCTACATGTGTAAATGTACTCTTAAAGTTTGTTGCAAATGTACTACTTTTGGTTATTCACCATTTCAGAGTGTAGATTTACTACAAAGTATAGACTTCAGCCCCTGAAATAGGCTAATGTGCTTTGGATTACAACTGTCCAGCGTAGAAGCAATGCCATTAGAGGGTAATATGATTAAATTAATTGGATAGTTTCCTATTTAAGTAAAATTCAAAGGGAGGGTACCATAGATTCAATTTCTGTTGCTTGGAAGGGAGTTTGTGTGCTAGGTTTGCAAGACCAGTGTAGATCGGCCAAATCATTTTACATCTGAGTTCACCTTTAGAGGTCTTAGCAGTGGGTAAGACCGTAGCAGCAGCATGCTTAAACAATTCCCTTTCATTTCTTTGATAAGTTGGGTAACATTTAGAGTTACATCACCAGATTGTGCTGAAGTTGAATTATTCACTAGTAAAACTAAAATTGAAAGGGACGTCTAGTTTCCCTTTCACTGGTAGTAAAAGTCAAGGTCTGAAGTCGCTGGTATAAGAAATGGTGGCTCAGGGCATCATTGAAGAAAACTGAGTCAGTTGGATTGGCGTCTTCCATAGTTTTAAAAAGCAGCGGTGCATTGTGATTAAGTGTGGTCTTACAAGCTTTTAACAGCTGTATCATAACTGATATTCATTCATTGTGAAACATTAATGAAATTATGAAATGGACATCTGTTTCTCTAAACCTGATATATACAAGGCATACGATCAGGTTCAATGTGCAAAAGAGTCCAGGCATTGGAAATCAAAACTTTTATCACTCCTTTTGGGCCACTTTGCTTCAGAAGGATTGCATTTGGTATCTCGTCTTTGTCTTCTGCCCTGCGTCATGCTACATATTTTTAAGGACCTGGACTGTCGCGTCCAGGTATCGCAAGATAATCTATTAGTTTGTACAAAAGATATTGATTCCCAATACGTTATTTTGCAGAACATTTGCTCTTGTTTGTTAAAAACCATTTAAAGTGTTGACAAATGCTCAATGTTTCGGTCCAAGGTAGGAATCCCTTCTGACCCATAACTACACCTGAATTTTAGTCGAATTGGTTAGACCCATCTACTGGTTCCTAGTTATCCCATCAACTGATGCACCAAGGTAGCATGGATTAACCAAGTCTATTAGAGCTGTTAAGAACGCAGCAAATTATTAATTACTTCTATTCAACTTGTTTGAAAACAGGTGAAGAAATAATGCAGCTCTAATGTTCGTCTAATTGATCCTATATCCTGCATGGCACCCATAGTTTTCAACGATTCGTAGGATTTGAGGGAGCGTCTCTGTCGGATTCCTCACAGACAGCAAAATATCATCCGCATATAAAGATATGCGTTCCTCAGCTATCTGTAGTGAGTCATCCATGAAACCACCCAGCCCTGGGAAGGCTCTGATGACACATGCCAGGGGTTCCAAAATAAGGGAATACAGTAGAGGGGAGTGCGGGCATCCCTACCTAGTCTCCAGCCGGATTGGCCAGGTCTCCGAAAGAGCACCATTGACCCTAACCCTGGCCTCCGGTATAACAAGGCCACCCATTCCCTTGGTTTAATGAACAACTAAAAACAGAAAAACTGTTATATAGGATTGCAGAACGGAAATGGGGGAAAAGTAAAAAGCCGATGGATCATGAAAAATATAAATGTATCCATCGTAGCTATATGGCAAATATCAGCCAAACCAAAAAACAGTTTCTCCTACATCAGATTGAAAAGGCAGCCAATTCCAATAAGGAACTTTATAAAATCCTAAAAGAATTTTCGACTATCCCTGTCCAGGCTGGTGCTCCTGTCTCACAGGACTGGATGGACTCCCTTTCTGACTTTTTTGAGGACAAGATCTCTGTAGTCGATTGCTCTTTTCCATCTTCCGAATCTTTAAACGCTCTGGGAGAGGACGATATCAATTCTACTAGCCCTCTTCCTCTACTGGTAATGGCCATGTCGAAAATCAAATCTGGCTCACCAGTGGACCCGATGTCAACCATTGCCCCTTTGCTTCTTGATAACCTTACTGACCTATTTAATAGATCACTGTTACAATCAACGGTTCCTGTGATATGGAAGGCTACTAGAGTCTGGCCAATCCTAAAAAAAACTTCTGCAGACCCTAAAATTCTGACCAACTATCAGCCGATTTCGCTACTTCCCTATTTTGGGAAGGTGCTTGAGTCTTTAATCAATAGACAACTTGCAATCCATCTTGAAAGTAATGATCTATTGGATCCATCACATTCGGGTTTTAGGGCTGCGTACATCGCTGAAACAGCGCTAGTGGAAGCCGTGGACAATATCAGACTGGCACTGGATAAGGGACAATTATCTATCCATTTACTGCTAGATCTGTCGTCTGCCTTCAACTCCATCTCCCACAGCATTCTGGAACAACGGCTCTGGGAGGTTGGTTTCAGAGGGAGGGCTTTAAAGTGGCTCAAGAGTTATTTAACCAATCGAGCCACCGCAGTCCAGATCTGTAACGTGGTTTCATGCAGTCGACCAGTAAGGATGGGAGTACCTCAGGGCTCTATTTTTAGCCCAACGGTCTTCAATATCTATGTAACTCCACTGGCCAGGGTGATCAGATCATATGGTTTTGATGTAGTGTCATACACCGATGACACTCAGATTCTGATCACCCTTGGTCCTGACCCCACGGACGCAAAAACACGCTTTATTAACTGCATGTTGCACGTTGACAGATGTATGAGCACTAACCATCTACAACTTAACGGTAACAAGACCAAGGTGATACTCTTTGGAAAGGCACATAAGCACTGGTTAAAAGGCTGGTAGCCTCCCAAACTGGGCCCCTGTCCAATTCCTAGGCAGGCAGTGCGTAATCTTGGTATTCTAATTGATTACCAACTATCAATGAAGAATCAGGTTAACCAAACAATAGGCACCTGCTTTGGCATCATGCGCAGCTTGCGTAAAATCTATAAATGGATCCTGATAGAAGCTAGGAAACCTCTAGTACAGGGACTGATCATCAGCCAGATGGATTATAGGAATGCATTGCTGACACCAATAAATGAAGATCTGCTGTCCAGGCTACAGGCTCTGCAAAATACCGCGGCCAGGCTGGAGTTGAATCTCCCATGGAGATCACCCTCAGCACCAAGATTAGGGAGAGTAGCACATGAGCCTCCTCTCGGTCTCTGACCTCGTCCATCCATCCCCCGTTAGCTAGTTCTCAGGGATCTCCTCAATGCAGGCCAATGCTCCCACTCGAAAGGACAATCGAGCGCTGCACCTGCAGGAATAGCTGGTGAAGTGTCGGGAAGCAGCACCAGGCCGCCAGCAGCCACAGTGGTGATGGGGGTTGAGCTCACCTGTGTGCCACTGCGTTTTCCTGAAGGGCATCAGTGCACGGCTCACCGAGCTGCCGATGCTACCGGCCCCACCCCCGGCCTCAGCTTCTCGTGGGTTGGGGGTGGTTAACACCTTCGCCGCGGGCTAATTCCCCCGCGGCGTAAATTGTAATGCGTGGCTCGTTTCGGCATGAAGCCAGTCTGATCTCCATGTATCAGGGAGGTGATAACGGATATGAGACATGTCGCCAGGATAGTGGCCAGAATCTTAGTTTCTATATTTAACAATGAGATGGGTCGATAGGACCCACACTCATCTGGGGGTTTCCCCTCTTTGGGACTCACCACCACTGTTGCCAATCTAAGATCTGCCGGGAGTACCCCTTCCTCTTTAGAGGCCATAAACATCGTAAGTAAATGTGGAACCAGCAGGGCACTATATGTTTAAAAAAAATTCCCCCATGAGGCCATTGGGAGCTGGGGTTTTCCCTGCTTTTAGTCGACCAATGACCCCTGTGACCTCCCAATAACAATAAGGACCTTTGTGAAGAAAAGTGACCCTATATTGGTATTTGTCCTGAAGAAGGTGATTTTTGCCCATTAAGCCAAATCTGCCACTGAAACGCGTCGACGCCCATGTTTAATGAGAATCCAACACAACAAGGGACATTAGATAAGAAAGATAACTTCTTACAAAATAGTCCCAAATAGATCATGAATTGTTCTTGAATCACTTGGATTTTTTTAACAGATTATTGTTACTGTGTTTTGTCTAGGGTCTACGTATTCATTTATGTGCTTTCTTGCACTTGTGTATGCTATAAAGGATTGACCATTGTATAAATTGTGATTTTTATTTACTGTTTTATTTTACATTCATGGTATGTGCTTTGATACATTTTAAGCGATAGTGGAGAGTAAAAACTACTTTTAATAAATGTTTGTAAACACTACTTTCCAGTTGTGGGATTATAATTGTATTTCGTGTATGCCAAAGATTTTAGTAAAGGTTTTTCAACTGCTAATACAAACTTGATGCCAAGGATAAGAAATATTTAAAAGCTTTTTCTTCCATGTGAGACAGTATACAGCTAGTGGTGTGAAGGTGTGTAGAGTGAATGATGTGTGTAATTAACCTCCAGGGATTTTTGTCTGCTTAATTGGAACATTTGTGACAGGAAGTTCTCTAATTACGGGAGCAGCAAACAAACCTAGAAGCCAATGTTGATGACCTCGAGAATCGCTCCTGCAGGACCAGCACCTGTGTACGAGAGCACCAACTGGAGTTGAGGCCTCTGACATAAAGGGCTATGTCTCTGCCCTATTCCAGCAGATCTTGGGGTCGACAGACGAGGCCACCCTGCAGCTTAATAGGGCCCAAAGAGTAGGGTGCCCTGGAGCTGCTTGCGTCCACGATTTTCAACCTAGAGAATATTTTACCCCACAACAGAGACACTCACCCGGTTGAGTTCTGAGGCTACAAGCTTGCCCTTTAACATGACCTTTCCTCCCTCATTCTCCAAAAACACAGAGCCTTCCGCCCTATTACAGATTCCTTTCCAAAAAGGGTTTTTATACAGCTGGGGCCACCCTTTTCACCTCATCTTTTGCTGGTAAGATTAGCTGCATTGAATTAGAACGGTTGTGGGGGCTTGCTGGCTCCTGAACATCCCAGTCGACGCAAGGGAAATCTTAGCACAAAGGTCCTGCAAGAACAGCGGGCAATTGTGACACCCATGTTAGCGTGTTACTCGAAAGCCCACACGCCTTTGCCCGGACCTTGCCACTATGGCCTTGGAGCGACAGGCGGTCATAGACAGCTTAGCTGAAGACCCGAAATGGCAGAACATACATTGAACACAATCCCGCACTAGGCTTCACTGTGGGGCCGCATGATATATACTGGTCCAATGGTTTGTGCTGCCCACAGGATCAGTGGCGGAGCCAGCACTCTTGCAACTCCACTTCCTATGTGGCTGGTTCCTTCACCGGCCCTGGTATCACCCAGGGAATAGTTGATGCAACTGACAGTATCTGTTGGACTCCATCTATGTTTATTTGTTCACGTTCTTGTTGAATCAGAAAAGGGGGTGGTGATGAACAGAGTGTCTGAATTAAGCAGACCACTCTTACCCAGTCCAAAAGATCAGGGCTTGATCCATCACCGTTATTTAGCTCACTGCCCCATCCCAGCTCAGAACCTGGCTATATGCAAATTAGTCTGTCCCTGGCCCAGTGCATCATGGGAACAGGGCAGACCAAACTACCAAGCCAATTCTTCACCAGAAAGGAGACAAGCTTCCGGGGACCGGTTTCTGCCATTTCAGGCGTCGTCGACCCGGCTTGCTTGAATCCTGATGGTGCAATGAGCAAGGGACTCACATCTGAGTATACCCTTCCACGCTTATGGTGGACAAAATGATTCAGAAAAGGGGGTGGTGATGAACAGAGTGTCTGAATTAAGCAGACCACTCTTACCCAGTCCAAAGATCAGGGCTTGATCCATCACCGTTATTTAGCTCACTGCCCCATCCCTGCTCAGAACCTGGCTATATGCAAATTAGTCTGTCCCTGGCCCAGTGCATCATGGGAACAGGGCAGACCAAACTACCAAGCCAATTCTTCACCAGAAAGGAGACAAGCTTCCGGGGACCGGTTTCTGCCATTTCAGGCGTCGTCGGCCCGGCTTGCTTGAATCCTGATGGTGCAATGAGCATGGGACTCACATCTGAGTATACCCTTCCACGCTTATGGTGGACAAAATGATTCAGAAAAGGGGGTGGTTATGAACAGAGTGTCTGAATTAAGCAAACCACTCTTACCCAGTCCAAAGATCAGGGCTTGATCCATCACCGTTATTTAGCTCACTGCCCCATCCCAGCTCAGAACCTGGCTATATGCAAATTAGTCTGTCCCTGGCCCAGTGCATCATGGGAACAGGGCAGACCAAACTACCAAGCCAATTCTTCACCAGAAAGGAGACAAGCTTCCTTTTCTGAATCGTTTTTGGTCTGCTTAATTCAGACACTCTGTTCATCACCACCCCCTTTTCTGAATCATTTTGTCCACCATAAGCGTGGAAGGGTATACTCAGACATGAGTCCCTTGCTCACTGCTCCATCAGGATTCAAGCAAGCTGGGCCGACGAGGCTGAAATGCCAGAAACCGGTCCCCGGTAGCTTGTCTCCTTTCTGGTGAAGAATTGGCTTGGTAGTTTGGTCTGCCCTGTTCCCATGATGCACTGGGCCAGGGACAGACTAATTTGCATATAGCCAGGTTCTGAGCTGGGATGGGGCAGGGAGCTAAATAACGGTGATGGATCAAGCCCTGATCTTTGGACTGGGTAAGAGTGGTCTGCTTAATTCAGACACTCTGTTCATCACCACCCCCTTTTCTGAATCGTTTTTGGCCACTATAGGTGTGGCAGGGTATACTCAGACATGAGTCCCTTGCTCACTGCTCCATCAGGATTCAAGCAAGCAGGGCCGACGAGGCTGAAATGCCAGAAACCGGTCCCCGGTAGCTTGTCTCCTTTCTGGTGAAGAATTGGCTTGGTAGTTTGGTCTGCCCTGTTCCCATGATGCACGGGGCCAGGGACAGACTAATTTGCATATAGCCAGGTTCTGAGCTGGGATGGGGCAGTAAGCTAAATAACGGTGATGGATCAAGCCCTGATCTTTGGACTGGGTAAGAGTGGTCTGCTTAATTCAGACACTCTGTTCATCACCACCCCCTTTTCTGAATCGTTTTTGGCCACTATAGGTGTGGCAGGGTATACTCAGACATGAGTCCCTTGCTCACTGCTCCATCAGGATTCAAGCAAGCCGGGACGACGAGGCTGAAATGCCAGAAACCGGTCCCCGGTAGCTTGTCTCCTTTCTGGTGAAGAATTGGCTTGGTAGTTTGGTCTGCCCTGTTCCCATGATGCACTGGGCCAGGGACAGACTAATTTGCATATAGCCAGGTTCTGAGCTGGGATGGGGCAGTGAGCTAAATAACGGTGATGGATCAAGCCCTGATCTTTGGACTGGGTAAGAGTGGTCTGCTTAATTCAGACACTCTGTTCATCACCACCCCCTTTTCTGAATCGTTTTTGGCCACTATAGGTGTGGCAGGGTATACTCAGACATGAGTCCCTTGCTCACTGCTCCATCAGGATTCAAGCAAGCCGGGACGACGAGGCTGAAATGCCAGAAACCGGTCCCCGGTAGCTTGTCTCCTTTCTGGTGAAGAATTGGCTTGGTAATTTGGTCTGCCCTGTTCCCATGATGCACTGGGCCAGGGACAGACTAATTTGCATATAGCCAGGTTCTGAGCTGGGATGGGGCAGTGAGCTAAATAACGGTGATGGATCAAGCCCTGATCTTTGGACTGGGTAAGAGTGGTCTGCTTAATTCAGACACTCTGTTCATCACCACCCCCTTTTCTGAATCACGTTCTTGTTGAAGACATGCAGGGGTTTTGGATTTGCCCCGCCATTTATTTGATACGTGTTTGTTTTTCTGGGGGGAATTATTAAGGTTTTCACTCTATCATGAACAGAATTTCCTGGGCCTGGGTCCCCTTCAGTGTGATTGAACTAACTCATTTACTGGGTGTGATGCTGACCTCCTGCTGTGTTCCGTATGGCTGCAAATTGCCCACTCTCCAATATACACCCGCCCACCCTGGTATAAAGGTCATTAGTCTCAGTTTCCGGGGGTTAAATAACCTGGCTAAGTAAAGGCAGTCCTGAACATCTTATAGTGCAATTAAGGGGACATCTATCTCCTATAGTTGACTCACTTGCTGTCCAGAGACTGGCAACACCTAAAGCCCTGCATTTATCTTCATCAGTTCTTTTCCTCTATATGATAGGGGAGTTATCAATTCTTTTTGCTGCTTCCTTCGATGGGAACATTTATGACAAAAGAGTTGACATCTGAGATTGAGGCGCCACAGCAGGGCGAACCTGGTATGGTTGCTAGCATACCGAGTTCAGCTGGGGCACCTCTCCGTCACCATTGCCTCCATTGAAAGACGCAATTTGAGACTAGCTGAAAGAGCCTGGAGATTCTTACCTTCCATGGAAACCCTGGAAAGGCTATGAGCAGTGAGAAACACCTACAACAAAAGCATCAGGAATTCGAAAGCCAATTTCTTTAGAACCCAACTGGACCAAGCCAGAAATTGACCTAAAAAAACTTTTTGAATTGTCAAGCAACAATCCAACAACCAACCCCACCTTGATAACTGCTCCAAAAAGCCTCCAAATTGCAAAGAATTCGCCTCATTCTTCATGGAAAAAATGGTCATTATCGAGCAAGAGCTACAGACTATGAGGGAGTTGTTACCATCTAACTCCCCCTCATCTAATCTTCCATTACAGTCCCCTATCATGATCAACCACCCTGAGCTCTCCCCCAAAACAATGCCTCCTGGCACACATTCACCTCTCTCAAGGAAAGTGACATTCTCTACTTGCTCACACTGATGAAGCCATCGAACCACTTCATCGGCCTCTGCCGCCATCTATCTTTAAGGCAGCCAAACTGTCTATCCTCCCTCTATGGACTAAGATCGTAAATGCTTCTCTCATCCAGGGCACCTTCCCTGATTGTCTAAAAGTTGGACAGGTAGCCCCCATCCTAAAAAAATAATGGCAGACTGTGCAGATTTAAACAATTTCCGTTCACTCTCCAACATTCCCACCTTGGCGAAGCTTATCGGGAAATGTGTTCAGATCCAACTCTGTAATCACATAGATCAGTACCAACTCCTTGACAAATACCAGTCAGGCTTTCGCCAAAACCACAGGACCGAAACGGCACTCACTCTCATAATGGATGACGCCCTATCAATGCTTGATCAGAATGAAGCGTGTCTCCTCATCCTGCTTGATCTATCTTCTGCATTTGATACTGTGAAACACGACAACCCTCTATACATACTTGAAAGAAGAATGGGTCTCTCTGGGACCGTCCTCCAATGGTTTACTTCATTCCTCCAGAACAGAGCCCAAAGAATCAAGGTCAACCACTCTCTGTCTAAGCCCTCTATGGTCACTCTGGGAGTCCCACAGGGTTCTGCCCTCTCCCCATTCTCTTCAACTTATTCATGGAACCTTTAGCAGATTCCTTAGCATCTTCCAACATTCATCACCATATGTATGCTGATGACAAACAACTGTACCTGAAAATCTACTCTCCCGATGACCTCATTACCCTAAAAGAAATCCTACAGAACACTCAGACCTGGCTTACGCTCAACCATCTCAAACTTAATACCACCAAAACTGATTCCTCCTTGTTTCCCCACCCAAACACAATCTGAAGATCGATCATTGGATAAAACATTTAACTGCCCTCAACTGTACTACTCACTTTGTAGACTCTGCAAGATCTCTGGGAATTATTCTAGACAAACACTTGCACATACAGAAACATATCAGCAACACCACCAAAGAAGCAAACTACCAGATGAGCATTCTAAGGAAACTGAAACCCTTCCTCCCCAAGAAAGATCTTAAATCGGCGGTCCAAGCACTAGTGCTCCCGAGGCTGGACTACGGAAGTGCCACACTCAGCGGCCTTCCCCGATACAAGCTGGCCCCCCTACGGGCCTCCCCTAATGTGGCGGCCAGACTCATCACTGGAACAAAAAAGAAATAATCACATCTCCCCTGACCTGAAATCATAAACTGGCTCCCGTATGTAGCACGAATTCATCTAAAAATCGCTTGCAGGGGGGGCGTGGCCAGGCGCCGACTGTAATGGCCGCCTAACTCGGAGCTCCCGCCGGGACCGTAACTGTCCCCTAAATCCGTCCAACATATCCTCGCTGGGGCGTGCTGCCACTGAAGCCCCGGCTCCCTCAGGTCAGAGTCGACGAACTTGCCTTTGCAGCGGAGTCCCGGGTCCCCCGGGGAAGGCACCGCCGCGGCCGGAGCTCCCGCGGCTCGGCCCTGAGAGGGTGTGGCGCCTGAATGCCGGCGATCGCCAAACTTGAGGCCCCGGTCTGGGGCCTGTCCGGAGAAATGGCCAGCGCGAAACACCATAATCGGTGCTGAGCCTGAGTGGCTGACCATCCGTGAGGAGCGCCTCCTGCACGACGCTACAGAGGAGCTGCAGGCACCCGACGGGTCCACGGAGGAAGTCCGGACCGGACCAGCCGCCATTGTGGTGGCCAGTACCACGGCCTACATCCGGAAGCGGGACTGACGGGCAGCGGAGACACTTGAGAGGCACTCCTGAGCCAGGTGATCGCAGGGGGGCCCATTGACTACCACATGGGCTGCAGGCTGGCAGGCACTGAGATAGGGGAAGGGCTGCGACATTGCACCAGTACCAGGTGTGGACCTTACCGAGCGCAGGTAGGACACGACTGAGCCACATCATTGGTAGCTCCTACAGACAGTGAGCTGATCGGAGAAACCCCTTGCGGCCATAAGACACACACTGAGGGCGGCTGCACCCGGGTCTCCGGGCTGGAAGCGGCGAGGGGGACCGTAAGCCGAGGGCCTGAATAGCGGTGCAGGGCGAACAGTTGGGCACCGGCCCTGGAAGTGAGGAGGGCCTTCCTAATTCCCGCGTTGCTGCCACCGGAGCGGGGAGAGACGGCCGGCCTGCGCAGCCTGAAGCCTGCCTGTACAACGCGGCCGCTGAGTGTCACACGGCGGCGCCCACTGGAGACAGGGCACACATCCACGGCTGTGGTGGCGGATTTACCACTGCTCCACCTCCTTACTGCTGGAACAGAGGTGCGTGGTTACAGGTCCAAAAGCTGAGGAACGCGGGGAAGGAGTCGCGGAGGACGCCCCATACCACAGGCCCCACGCTGCGCTGTCTCTTTGGAGGGGCCTAAGGTGCTGGCTGCTGTCTGTCGGCGGAGGGAAGCAGACCGGAGCTGGTGCTGTCCCGCAAAACGGTGGGTGAAGGATCAACCGATCCCATGGGCACCAGATCAAATCCTGCGACCCAAACCAACAAACTGGACCAATACACTGTACCTAAACTACCGACGCAGCCCGTAGGGGCCACAAAGGAGAGCGCGGGACAGGCGGAACCCTCCCTGACGTCCATAATGGCGGCAATCCAGACCCTCGGTACAAGCCTTGAAACGAAGATGGACAAGATCACTATCGAAGTAAACCTGCTTCGAACAGACCTGGGGAAAACCACAGACCGTTCCAAAACCAACGAGGTGGACATTAAAGCCTTGCAGGAGTCGGAGAGGAAGCTCGAACGCAGGGTCAGCGAGCTTGTCCACCATCACCGGCAGTTGGCACTGCGGCTCGATGATCAGGAAGGTAGGGCTCGAAGGAGCAACATACGCGTAGTGGGTGTGGCGGAGGACCTTGAGGGTGATAGTACGGAGCTCTTTCTTGAAGATTTGATACTCCGCCAGCTGAAACCCAAGAGACTATCCAAGATCTTCACCGTGGAGCGGGCCCACCGGGCCCCGATTCCTAAGCCCAAACCGGGAGCCCCACCACGAACAATCATAGCTAAAATACTTAACTACCGAGACCGGGATGCGATCCTCCAGGCTGCCAGACAACATGGAGACCTACAGTACGAGGGGTCCACAGTTCGCTTCTTCCCGGACTTTACGCTGCAGGTGCAACAGGAGAGGCGCTCATTCCAAGGGGTCAAGGCGGCACTACAAGACCGCGGAATTCGATACATGATGTTCTTCCCTGCTAAACTGAAGATTATACACGGCGGCCGGTCCCACTTCTTCACCTCGCCTGCGGCAGTACAGGAATGGATCGACACGTCGTTGGCGGTGGCCCCCCCTCTGCAGGACGGCGGACAGTGGCGAGACACAGGGCACTCCTCTCCGGGGTCAGCGGCGGGGGGAGCGGAGAATGCTGAGCAGAGTCAACGATCCTGGCGTTCGAGGTCGAATAGTCCCCGCTGGGACACACCCGGGGACAACGCGGCAAGATGAGGCAGTACGCACTGAACTGAGAAGAAGCCAGACAGTAATGTATGAAGTGTGGTTTTTTGATACGCCCTGGGCACTCCTGGGGAACAGTGCGATGCCTGCTCAGGGTTTCTGGGACGGGCTCTTTGATTGTACTGTTACACTCATGGCCTGAGGGACCTACTGACCTGGGGCACCGCGGGAGGGAGGCCGAGACGGAGCGGGCCACATTCACCCCGAGTTCAAGTTCCTCGGTGTTTCACCGGGATAGGGTCGGGGGCGACAGGCGCTCTGCTAATTGGGGTGGTGGGTAGTTCGGAACCCACGGAGCAGGGGGCAGGGAGGGGGGGTTTTGTTTTTTCAGAGGAGGGAGGGATGTGGGGGACGGACACAGGGAAGGGAAGATGGGGTTCTTTTTATGCTGTACCTATTAATGTTTGCACTGACCACTCCTTCGGGGGGGAACCAGGTTGGGGAACGGAGTTGGAGATTCTCTCCGCTGGGGGGGACACGGGGAAGGCGGGGGAGTTGGGGGTTTGTTATGGTCGTACAGAGTAAATGTTCATGATGTCCTTATTGGTTCAGAGGTGCTAAGTGGGGGAGGCTTCCAATGCAATGGCTATGGTTAGGAAATGGGAAAAGAGCTTAAAAATCATGAGCTGGAATGTAAATGGACATGGGGACAGACTAAAGCGCACTATAGTCCTGCAACTCATTAAACGACACCAACCGGATGTAGTAATGCTGCAAGAAACTCATCTATTAGGTAACACATGCCATGCCCTCAACAGGTGGGGATACACTCTTGCTTCGCACTCTGGCTTCACCTCAGGTTCAAGGAGGGTGGGGATACTGATACGCCGCTCATTGCCCTTCCATATTGATAGCACTGAATCAGACCCGCAGGGCCGCTTCACGGTGGTCACAGGAAGATGGGAGGGATACACTCTGAACCTGCTCTCGGCCTACGTCCCGCCGGGTTTGCAGGCCCCAGCTTTTGCAGACCTGGGCAAATTGCTGCTCTCTCTTCCCGAAGGTCAGTTAGTCTTGGGCGGGGACTTCAACTCAGTAGTGTCAGGCACCCTGGATAGACAGCCCCCCAGAGACTTACCCCAAGGGTAACACTGGTTAACTGACTTCATTGAGGCCTTCGGTCTCACTGATGTTTGGCGCCACCTTCATCCCACGAATAGCCAATTCACCTTCTTCTCTGGGCCGCATCACTCCTTTTCGCGCATTGACTACATCCTCACCGTTCTGCAGCACCACACTATTGTACGAGAAGCCACACTCTTAACTCGGGGCATTTCGGACCACTCGCCAGTGACTTCGCATATTACGTTTGGATCCAGGAGGGAGGGTTGTGTAGCGCCGATAAACCCCTGGCACCTAAAAAACGAAGACACGCGGGAGAAACTTGCCACCTCTATTGCCCACTATTTTGAAGAGAACTTGGGATCAGTAGACTCCCCTGTCACGGTCTGGGAGGCATTTAAAACGGTGGTAAGGGGGGAGGCGCTGTCGGCCATCTCAGGTAAAAGACGAGAACAGCGCAGTCAGGTCAATGCAGTTGAAGCTGACCTTGTAGACCTGGAGGCAGAGGCGCTCAAAAAGGGGGCCAGGATGGTGAGGCATAAGTGGCAGATCAAGTTGGCAGAGTACAGATCGCTGGTATCACAGGAGGCCCAGACGGTGGCTAGACATGGGATGGGTAGGTTGTACGACCAGGGCGACAAAGCCGGGAAGCTCATCGCCTGGCTAGATAAAAAGCAGCAGGCCAGGAAGATAGTCCCGTTAATTCACACGCAGTCTGGGGCGATTCTCACAGAGCCTCGAGATATAGTGGACGAGTTTGCTAGACACTACAAGCAGGTATATACGAAGGTGTCGGACCGTCCAGAGGAAGACTCCATAGTCCTCCTCGCTGATATCCGAATGCCGTGTCTTTCTGAGGATGAGCGGGAGGCCATGGACAGCCCGCTCACGGAGGCCGAAATACAGCGCGCGATAATGGAACTCCGACCAGGGAAGGCATTGGGTCCCAACGGACTCCCGATAGAACTCTACAAGATCAAACCTGATACTATTAGTAGGCATCTTAAAGCCATGTTTGAGACCAGCAGAGAGAAAGGAATACTGCCACGTGACCAGCGCATTGCTACCATAGTGGCAATACCAAAGGAGGGGAAACCTGTTGAGTCCTGTGCCTCCTACAGGCCAATTTCCCTCCTCAACGCTGAGCCAAAGATACTGGCTAAAGCACTCGCCAATAGACTTAAACCAGTACTGAGTACGTTGGTGCATCCTGACCAGTCAGGCTTTATGCCACACCGGAACACGGCCCTCAATATCCGACGCGCACACGGGGTGCTTGGGCAAAGCCATAGACTGAAGGAGGACGCGGTTGTGGTCTCCCTTGACGCCACCATGGCGTTTGATACCCTAGAATGGCCATATATGTTCGCTGTCCTTAGTAAATTGGGCTTCGGGCCCCAGTTTACGGCGTGGGTTCGTCTCCTTTATTCGGAACCGCTGGCACAGGTCCTAAAGAACAACAGGGTGTCGGAGGTCTTCACTTTAGAGCGAGGAACTAGACAGGGCTGCCCCCTTTCCCCCCTCCTGTTTGCCCTCTCCCTCGAACCTCTTGCTGCTTGGATCAGACAGGACGTGTACCTGCGAGGAATAGAGTGGGCGGAGGGATGGGAAGATAAAATATCCCTCTATGCAGATGATATTCTCCTATACCTCTCCAAGCCCCGACGGTCGATCCTTGCTGCACTAGACATCTTCGCGAGCTTTGGTCGGAATTCCGGCTTCAGAGTCAACTGGAGCAAATCGTACCTCTACGTCCTCAGTGGGAGTCCCCCGAAGCTTCCCGACGCGTGTCCCATCAAAGTCGCTGAGGAAGGTTTCAAATACCTGGGAGTGTTCCTCTCCAAGGACAAGGCCCTAACCTACGAACGCAATCTTCAACCTCCCCTGCGGCGTCTCCAAAGAGAGGCCAAGTCATGGCAAAACCTGCCTCTGTCCTTACTAGGCCGAGCTGGGTTATTCAAGATGATGGTGCTGCCTAGATTCCTCTACGCCCTCCAAAATTACCCGGACCTGGTGCCTAACGCCTACTTCGCAGCAATTGAGGCGGCTCAGCGTACCCTCTTATGGGCGGGCGCCCCTCGTATTGCCTTGTCGAAACTCACACTGGGGTGGTATGACGGTGGCATAGCCCTCCCTGACATCCGTAAATATTACTGGGCGGCACATCTCTCGGCGATTAATCAGGGGACCTATGGGGATGGCAATGATCCGGCCTATGGGATGGACAGATGGCAACTCCCTGGAGGAAACTATGAAATTGCGCTATACTCTAAAATGGGCAAACATCACTTCACTGGACCCACACAACACTCGGTACAGATATGGCACATAGCTCAGAAAAAACTAGGCTGGTCAGGGGTCCTCACTATGGCTACACCACTCTGGGCTTCCGAAACTTTAGGCAACCTGGGTCGTACTAAAGGGTTCAGGAACTGGGACCTGATCGGAATCTCCCAAATAAAAGACATCTGGGGCCCTAAAGGTGTTCACACATTCGCTCACATGCAGGCTACGTACGAATTGGCACACACCGAATACTTCAGGTACCTACAGGTGCGACATTCCCTTCAGACAAACATTCCACCTGACACAACACTGCCTCCAAGCTCCCCTCTTGAAGACAGACTATTAGATGGCCATATGCCAGAACATGCTATATCCCTCACGTATAAGAAACTACTCAATAACTCCCCCGACTTACTCCTTCCCTTGAAAGAGAAATGGACAGCGGATGGGTTGGAAATTGATGAGGAGGAATGGACATATGCTCTTGCCTCTCCCCGTGAGGTGGTGATATCAGCCCGACTGCACCTAATTCAACTGAAAATAATACACAGAATCTACATTTCATGTACGAGGTTGCAGTTGATGGGAAGGGGTGGGGACGGTCTCTGCAGGAGGAGTTGTGGTGCAGAGGGTACCTTCTTTCATATCCTATGGGGATGCCACAAAGTGCAAATGTACTGGGGGAGGGTGGTGCGTTGCATGCAGGAGGTGTGGGGGGTGGAAATTCGACTGGAGGCCAAAAGATGTCTGCTCAACCTTTGGGAACCTACTGACTTGTCACACAAAGGGAGGCTTTGGGTAACGCTTGGGCTGATGGTGGCTAAAAGGAACATAGCGAGGTTGTGGGGTGATCCAAACCCGCCGAAACTGAGAGACTGGCAATGCGACATGGACTGGTGCATGCTGCAGGAAAAGACAGTGTATGTCACAAGAGGCTGTCCTCGAAAATGGGTAGAAATATGGTCCAGGTGGAACGAGTACAGGGGGAATATATGTGAGCCTCCTCGACTCACGCAATCTAGCTCATTGGAAATATAAGAAAGACCATCACTACCTGGCTCCAAGTACTTACTTCGTTTTAGGCACCATACATGCACCACAGATGCTCTGAACCTTACAATGATGTAACCTGTCGACCAAGTTAAGGGGGGGTTTGTTTTCTGTTGGTTTTCTTTCTTGATACAATATAGACACTTTGACCTTATTATACGTGCTAAAATGTAAAATGTGACCTTCCAAATCCCTCATGATCCTTCGGGGTCTCATATATTTACATTCTGCAACGCCGCCGTACCCCCGGGTTGACGGCACTGGGCTGTGTCTTTTGTTATATGAAACTTACTACGCTTTGTACTGTTTGCCGGCCCGAGGGGTTGTAGGCAAGGAATGGTTGATGTGATCCACTAAATAAAGGTCTTTAAAAAAAAAAAAAAAAAATCGCTTGCATGACCCACAAAGCTTTACATTTCAACACACCAAGTTACCTTGCTCATAAATTGGAACCATTGGACAGCTGTAGGACATCACGTAGAAACAGCTCTATGCTGCTGAAACCACAGATTTTCCGCAAGAAATAAACATGCTATAGAGCTTTCTCTGGCATCGCACCGAAAATCTGGAATTCTCTGGTGAAGGAGAACCCATCTGATTCACTCTTCCGCCTCCTTCAAAGCATAAGTGAAATCATTCCTAATGTCTAAGTGGTTAGACTAAAAGCCTTCTCCACATGAGCTATTGACTGAACGTACTTGTTGAACTCTCTTTTTGCTGTTCACGTCCTCCCCCATCTGGTTGCTGAAAGAGTTAGCGCTCCAGATTTGATACTCTTCTATGTTTATATCTTATGTTTTTTTTTTAAAAACAGATTTTATTCGCCTGCACAAATACAAATGCATCACCCCAAGATCTGGAGTCTAATGCCCACAGCAGTGAAACAAATATAGCATTGTCAGATGTTTTTATGAAATGTAAAAATCCCCCCACCCAACCCCCCGGCCCCCAAGTTGCTCTGTTACCGTACACTAAATTGCAAAGATCCGTAGTATATACAGTAAGTACACACCAGGTCCATCGGAGCACAACCGAGGTACTTCAGCTACCGTCTCCAGTCAGATTGTCGGGAGGGTATGATTCTCCGGTGGGGGATTCAAGTCCAGCCCCCTGTAATCGGCCAACCTTTTCCAAATCCGAAAGTGCTTGCGGGGACATCCCCTGGCCGGAAAGATGGGCTGCTCCATCCCCATGCAAAAGTCCATGCCATTATTCCAAGCAGCCAGGGGCGGGGCCAGAGGCCGCCCCTCTCCCAGTACCCACAAGGTGGATTTACCCGGGTTTACATACAAACCCGAGGATTCGCCGAAGATCTGCAGGATACGCAGCAGCCGCGGCCCCGACCGATCAAGGTCCGTGAGGAAGAACAGCACATCATCTGCGTATAACGCTATTTTGTCAGTGAGACCTGGGGACCACCGAAATCCCTTCAGCTGGGCGTCTATGCGCACCCACGCAGCCAAAGGCTCCATAGCAAGCGCAAACAGGTAAGGGGAGAGGGGACACCCTTGTCGCGTACCCCTCTGAACAGAAAAGGACCGAGAAACCATCCCCCCCAACACGCACCGAAGCAGTGAGGTCAGTGTACAGCAGCTGTACGTATGCCAAGAAGCGAGGACCTAGATTGAGGCACCGCAGCAGTGCGAACAGATATGTCCAGTTCAAGGAATCGAAGGCACGATCCATATCAGCCAAGAATAGTACAGCCTGCTCACCCAAACTCCTCCAGGCCGAGATCGCCACCTGGGCACGCCTGATGTTGTGCCGGGTCGCCCTTCGGGGCATGAAGCCCGCCTGGTCTGGATGGATCAGATCGGCAGTGTAGGGCTTAAGCCTGTTAGCCAAGGCTTTGGACAAGACCTTGGCCTCCGTGTTAAGGAGCGAAATTGGGCGGTAAGACGCGTGGCTCTCCGGGGGTCGGCCCGGTTTTAGAAAGACCACCACCTCGGCCTGTCACCAGTCTAAGGGGAGCACTCCACCCTCTCGCGCCTCCTCGATCACCGGGCGCATGCAAGGGCCCAGCTGCACGTGAAATCTCTTGAAGAACTCACAGGGAAACCCATTGGGGCCCGGTGCTTTACCTGGACGGAGCTCACCCAGGGCCGTGCCTAGTTCCTCATCCGTAAAAGGCTTGTCCAGTAGGTCTCGCGCCTCGTCAGGGACCGTCCGCGGGGGGGGGTCATCTATGAACCGCTGAACGACCTCAGCCGTTAGGGACTCTTGAGGTGCATATAGCCCCTCGAAGTAAGCGGCAAAGCTCTCCGCGATAGCAGACGGCTCCGAGACCGGCGATCCCCGCCGAGTTCAACAACTGCGGCAGTGGCTGAGCGTGGAGAGCACCCTGACAGAGGCGGTGTAACATCTTACAGGACTTGTCCCCCCACTGGTACACCCGACTACGGGTAGCCAGCCAGGCCTGTTGTACCTCATCAAGCAAGACCGCTGCGTACTGCTGCTGAGCCAGGGCTAATTGCCGCCCAATAGATCTACCGGTCTACTCCCTGCTCCTGCGTTCCAGAACCTCCAACTCCGCCTCCCGCCGCACCAAGTCCCGCAGCCTCTTCACGCCGCGCACCAGGAGATATCCACCCCACGCAGGGTTGGCTTAAGGGCCTCCCAAAGGGTCATCGGGGAGTCAACTGAATCATGATTGGCAGTCAGGTAATGGTCGATTTCCCGAGCCATATGCTCACTATAGTCAGTCTGTAGCAGGTGCCATCCGGACATGCGCCATCGGAACGGGTGCCTGGCTGGACCTACACAAAAGGCGAGGGCCACTGGCGAGTGATCGGACAAAGCCCTCGGTAGGATGCCCGAGGACAGGATCCTCAGGGCTAGCCCCCTGGGGACAAACAAGTAGTCTAGCCTGGAGAACGAGCCATGCACCGAGGAGAAGTAGGTGTACTCTCTGAGTGCGCCGTGCCCATATCTCCCGACGTCTGTCCAGTCTAATCCCGTGGCAAGGTCACAGAGCTTGGTGGGGGGTCCCGCCACGTCAGCACCCACGTCAATCGCTCCCTTCCGCCACCAATCAATGCGTACGTCCATCACGTCATTCCAATCCCCCCGACTATCGGAAGGGTGTCTGGCATTACACTCCAAAGGGACATGACCTTCTCTACCAGGGACCACTGCAGCGGTGGCGGGGCATATACACTACCAAGTGTCACCCTGTCGCCCCCAACCCTCCCTTGGACAAAGATGTACCTGCCCTGGGGGTCGGTCCAGCTCTGTTCATGTGTGAAGGGAACCCTACGGTGTATGAGGAAAGCAACCCCCGGGAGCCCCTCGTGAACCCCACGTGATAAACAAATGTATACCCAAAACGTTGTAGGCAGAGCACTTTTGTACCCAATAGGTGAGTCTCCTGAAGCAGCAGGGCATCAACCCTAGCCCTCTTGGCATATCGGAGACTGCCCCCCATTTCACTTTATCCAGTAACCCCCGCACATTCCAACTCAGGATACGCAGTGTGCCTGGAGCTACCCGCCCCCCATCATGGACAATTGACATCTGAATAAGGTAATGCATGGGCTGCCGAGGCCCCGTTGGTCCAGCATGTAAACATCACAATATACATAAAACAGCATAGGAAGCGCAACCAATACCCCCCACAACCCAACCCCCAACACCCCCCCACAACCCCCCGCCCCGCACCTCCCAACATGGAATCACCTGTCGCGGCCGGATCGTGGCCTGGCCCCCAACCCCCTCCAATGAATCCCCTGAACATACCCCATAACAAGGGGTTCGTCACCCCTACCCACCCACTCTTAAAGGGCAGGTGTCCAGCCTACAACAAGGCACCTGAGCATCCCGAGAGCAACAGAAGGTGAGGTACTGGGTTTTTCAGAACCGGTACCAAACCGGTAACCCAGCGGTGCCAGGGTACACCCAGAGACCTCGGGTACTTTCCTGATTCAGACCACAGAAACTCAGAGTCTTCTAGGTGAAGTCAAGGATCGATTTTATTGGCTGCAACCAAGGTAACAAGAGTCCTAGAAGTACAACACACGGGATGTATGTTCTCAGGAGACTGCTCGAATTCACAAAACCAGGCTTCTCTTTTTATACAAAATATTCAGCTTCAGGCAAACATTCTTGAATTTACAGTATACTTATTAACATTTTTCGTTACAAGGGAAAAGCAGAGTCATGATGACCTGTCCATATTTCACTTCGTCCAGCCCAAAATAAATTACCCGGCAAGGTCCGGTATTTCCATCAGATATCAGTGGACCCCTAATAAAAATGGCCACCTCCCCATCATAAAGCAAGTGAAGCAAAAAGAGCAGAGACAGATGTGAGCAAGATACGGCAGGTGTGTGTGCGATGAAAAGGTTTTATGGCTTGTTGAGCCTTGATGCTATCTTGTTCGGCCACTGGGAGAGGAACTGACCTAACAGGTTCGGCCTGGGGCAATGGTTTCAGCTTGCCCAGCCTGCCTAGGTCAGAGAAAAGTCAATCAAGGTGTACGTGTCCTTTTGGAATCGAATTTAGCTGTATTATAAGCCTATGTAAAGGGCAACTCATAAGATGGCTGCTGTATACAAAATGGAAGCCAAGGGTTCAGAACGAGAATGATGATTTCGAGGTGAAATCTTCACTGGAATATGACGAAAATGCTTGTACATAATGTACTCGGCATTTTCGGTCTTTTGATACTAAATTCGTCATGCTACGACAAAGTTTAATTCTCGAGTCCAGAATCCCTCCTTCTGCCCTTACATAGGCAATTAACCTAATCTCATGCTAATCTGAGTTCAGGTCTATATTCCTAAAGTAATTGAGATGTTGCTGTAACATCATTCTAGTACTTAGTTTGTCTCTTGATACAGGCTTCCTTACACATGATGTGACACAGAGGCCACATATTGCAGGAGCACACTGCACGCACAGACAGAACAGGAAAAGGATGGCTAAGACCATCCCAATGACCATCAGAATTTTCCATCCCCAAGCGGATATCAGTTCCCAGAACCATCCCATTAATGACCAATCTCCTTTATCCACATGAATAGATTCGGAAATCTTATGCAGTTTAGAGATGGCCTGGTACACTGTTGGAGCGTTATCTGGGATGAAAACACAGCAACTCGATTGGATCAATATACATACCCCACCTCGGTCTGCAAGTATGACATCTAAAGCGACCCTGTTCTGAAGGGTCATAAGACGATCCGACTGGAGCTCAGCAGTCAAGTTACTAAGGGCACCAGCAGTTTCAATCACGGTGGACTCAACTACACTTGTCAATTGCCTTATGTTCCTGCTGTTAGCCATGGATCCCCAGAACGGCAGAAAACCCTTTGCAAAGTCCCCAAATTCTTGACCTGCAGTGTCTTCATCACTCAAGACACCTCTAACTACCATTGTCTTGTGGTAATCTGCCGCTGCTGTGTAGGTGGGAGGCAACAGGAATGAAACAAAACATGAGCCCGAAAAGTCAGGGGGCAACCATGTATAGGCTCTATCATGGCAGATGAAATAGGTACTCTTAGCTGCCAAAAACGCAGGGGAAGTCTGAGACCCAAAAACATACGTTTCAGTACAGACACTCTTCCCTAACTGAGCTCTGGGATTCTTGCCAGTACCCTACAGACACAAGTGACCCTGATGGGGCACAATCCAGATCGGGGACGATCCCTTAGCTTGCTGTTTCTCGCTCAGAGTAGCTTCATATCTGGTCACGTTCCAATTTATATATGCAAATATCTCATCGTCCGGGGTATTTTCATAAGAGATTTCTCCCTTAATCATGTAAACTATACCCTTAACCAAAGCACTATTCTTGGGATTGTCTTTTACAGAACGTAGGGGGTGGACTTCACAAGCATATATGAATATTGTTCTGTATGCCCACACAGAACCATTATTGCTGAAAGGCAGAACCAGATATGGGATACCTTTATCTGTTGTGTGAGGCATGAGACCACACACCCAACAGTTAGTCGTGTTCATTACTAGTTGGTGTTGGTGCAACAGCTGAACAAAGGAGTTATTAATGAAATCTAATCTCCTATTGGATTCATGGTCAGGAAGAGGGTTGAAAGAATGAGAGGAAACAGTAGGAGGAGGTATGGGCGATGCAGTGGGTGCAAATGTTACACGAAAAGAGAACAGAACATAACTTATTAAAAATATCATCACACTGAATAACATACAAATGCACAATATCAAAAAGCTTTTTCTTGTCATCGTTTTACAGATCCTTGTTTTAAAGTTTACTCTTTTGGCAGGTCTCTCCATCTCGGAAAACTCCATCCTCTCTAAAGTGCTGCCCGCGACGGGAGGTTGATTCTGCTAAGAAATGCTTCTGTCAGTCTAGGGCAACTCCCTTGGACCAACCAGAACTGCTGACCTAACGTCGTCAGCTGCACCCCAAAGACTTTAAGCAATCGCGGCCCTAGCAGCGGAACCCGGATGGCGGTTCGTAAAACAAAAATAAGCAAGTTTCTCAGATGGGAGAGCTGCACTTTCAAAAATAGTACTTGGGGAAAAAAAGAAATACATTTATTTGTCCATAGGTCTCGGTCTCAAATTGTAACGTTTTCTTCAGGTACTGTTTGATCCTGAAACAAAAGTTCAGGCTCCAAAGTGTTCAATCGCTTGGATGGTGGCACAGCTTCTTGCAAAATGTCCTCACTTTCACGTTCAGAGTTAGTTCCTTTTACACGTGCATCGCTGAAAGGTAGGAAACGTGGCACGGTGTCTGTTTCTGAGTCAGCGACACCCTTCTGGACCCACTGGTCATACGGCAGAGGTAAAGGGATCCTTTTACAGTGGACCCCGTGGATCCAGTTGGCCTTCCCCTCCACCCGAACGGCTGATCTTGTGTAAAGAAGGACGAGGTGCGGTCCGGGCCACCTGGGCTGGTCGTTTTTAGTTCTCTGGAAATTCTTGACCAAGACCCAGGATCCAGGGTCGATCTGATGTCCTGGAGTCTCAGCGACCGGAGGCAGGGTGTCGTGAACCTGTTGATGCAAAACACGCAATTTAGCCGTCAATTCGTACAGATAATCAAGCAAAACTGGGTGTTCGATCTCGCTGAACTTAGTGGGTCTAGGCACTCCCCATATGTTGGCCGGGCGGCCAAAGACTATCTCGTAGGGGCTAAGTTTCACTCGTGAATGCACAGTCATTCTGGTGGAAAGGAGTGCTAAGGGTAGAGCGGCAGGCCATTTAAGACCCGTGCTCGCTTGGATTTTGGCCAATTTAAGTTT
The DNA here is from genome assembly GCF_964261635.1 of Lissotriton helveticus. Lineage (NCBI taxonomy): Eukaryota > Metazoa > Chordata > Amphibia > Caudata > Salamandridae > Lissotriton > Lissotriton helveticus. Next base: position 1,845,130,814 of record NC_136065.1, on the reverse strand, counting down.
TAGAGTGCCGTTGTAACATTCTACTAATCCAGCTGATTGGGGGTGATTTGCAGCGTGGAACCTCTGTTGAATGCCTAGCCCTTCACACACTCTCTTCATCACACGACCCACAAATTCACTTCCGTTATCGCTCCAGACCATTCTAGGCATTCCAAACCTGGGGAAGAACTCTTTGACAAGGGCTTTCGCTGTGGACAGGGCAGTATTGTCCTTTAGGGGATATGCCTCTACCCATCTTGAGAAGGCACAAACAACAACGAGTACGTATTTTAAATTGTTGCACCTCTCCATGTGGATGAAATCTAGCTGCAAAACCTCAAACGGATACGTAGGAGGTGCAAAATGACCAGCTGGAGTTGGGGTTCCCCTACCAGGATTGTGTTTCAGACACACCATGCAATTCTTGACCACATTCTCTGCACACTTGGGAATTCCTGCATTTTGCCATACTGGAGCCAGCAACTTGCAAATCCCTTTCACGCTGATATGAGCCATTCCATGAGCCATTGTAACTACTGCAAGCACATATGCATCGGGTAACAACCATCTCTGGTGCTCTGACAATTCAATCCAACAGCCATTTGCATCCATTCTACCCGTACTTTCTCTCCACATGCTCAACTCTTTCTCTGTAGCCTCAGCTTGAATAGACTTCACACTCTCTATCGTGTCCTCACACATTCCAACATCACCAACCCATCTTGCAGGACCTGCAACATACATTCTGCTCATCACATTCCTTGCAGTTTCTTTCGCGATTTCGTCAGCAAATGCATTTCCACGACCAACATCATCAGTCACCTTCTTGTGAGCACTACATTTCACAATCGCCACTTGCAGAGGCATGGTCAGTGATTCAAGAAGCTCATTCACCAACTGACCATGCTGAATCTTAGCTCCATGCGAAGTCAGGAATCCACGTTCTCTCCACAATCTTCCAAAACTGTGAGCCACACCAAAAGCATACTGGCTGTCGGTATAGACAGTCACTTTCATTCCTTTTGACAACACACATGCTCTCGTGAGTGCAATCAATTCTGCTGCCTGAGCTGAATTATGTGGAATACGTGCAGCTTCAACAATTGTATGCAAAGTCGTGACAGCATATGCTGCAGTCGTGTCACCATTCGGAAGCTTGAAGCATGAACCATCACCCATAATGTACCATCACATTCAGCAAGAGGAGTGTCTAGGAGATCTATCCTCCCTTTCGTTTCTTCCTCTGTTCTAAGAAAACAATCATGCTGTTCTGAAGCATCTAATTCCTCTACAATTGGCAACAACGTAGCTGGGTTTAAAGTGTTGCACCTTTTTATGTGCACATGACTCGCTAACAATGTTAATTCGTAACCTGACAATCGAGCACTAGTTAAGTGCTGTGTCTTGGTTCTATTTAACAACGTCTCTACTGCATGTGGGACCATCACGACTAGTGTATTGTTCATTACTAGACCAGCAGACTGTCGAATAGAAACAGCTGCTGCCGCTGTGGCTCTTAAACAACTTGGCAACGCTCTAGCTACTGGATCCAAAGTTGATGAAAAATATGCACATGGACGCTGTTTGTCCCCAAATAACTGACAATGCACAACCTTGTTTCTCATGGACATACAATGTAAAGGGCTTACTGTAGTTGGGGGTACCTAACACAGGAGCCGAACATAATGCTGTGCGCAATTCAGAAAAACTTTTCTGACACTCTTCAGACCAAGGAACGGGATTGGGTGTATCTTTACACGTTAATGCCACCAAAGGTTTGGCTAATAACGAAAAATTTGGAATCCACTGTCTACAGTACGATGTAATGCCCAAGAAAGCACGCACTTCTCTCTGTGTTCTTGGCACACTCAATTTCGCTATTGCCTGAATTCTCTCTGGGGTCAGTTTCCTTCCCTCCTTCGATAAGAGATGACCTAAGTAGGTCACTTCTTGTCGACAATATTGCAGTTTGGAAAGTGACACCTTGTGATGTAAATCACACAGATGACGCAACAATGACAACGTGGCTTTCTTACAGATTTCCTCAGTATCTGCAGCAACAAGCAAATCATCCACATACTGTACAAGAGTAGCACCTTTAGGTAAAACAATCGTATCAAGCTGTGTTTTTAGAGCTTGACTATATATTGATGGACTTTCACAGTCGCCCTGAGGAGCGCGTTTAAAGCGGAAGCTGCGACCTCCTAAACTGAAGGAAGAAATATCCCTGCTCTCCTCTGCAATCGGGATGCTGAAGAAAGCATTCTTCAGGTCAATCACCGAAAACCAGGTGGCAGAAGCTGGAATCATCGTCAACAGGGCAGTAATGTCGGGGAGAACTGGAAATTGTGGCACAACTATTTTATTCACCTCTCTAAGATCAATCACAAATCTGTACACAGGTGGCTGAGAAGGATCAGTTTGTTTTAAAACAGGTAGAACAGGACTATTGCAAACGTTGCCTCTTGTCTCTTCAATCACATCTTTTGCAATAAGCTCGTAAACGATCGCTAGCAAAGCTTTCTCTCCTTCACTAGAAATTCTATATTGGGGAATTCGTGGCATTCTAACATTGGCTTTCAATGTTACAACATATGGTGGTATTTCCAAAAGACCTACATCATTAGGACCAGTAGCCCAAAGAATATTAGGAGAGATGACAATTCTGCTGGAAGGTTGGCTCTCGACAAATACATTGGAGAAACCACTTTCTTACCTAGTGTAAGTTGTACTCCAGAAGGAGAACAGTACAAAGTTGCATACAATCTTTTTAGCAAATCTAATCCTAGCAAGTTTTCACCACAACCTGTTGTCAGAATAAGGGGTGCTTCGAATTCACAAGGTCCAACAGAAAGGGACAAAGGGTCAGAAATCGGATTTCTAACTGGGGCGCCAGAAAAACCTACAGAAACATTCATTTCGCCAGACAAAGGTGCGCCAGGGAGTTTGGAGTGCATAATAGAACTCTTTGTAGCACCAGTATCCAACAGAAAAGGCTCTGACACACCTGATGTAATCACCTCAACGTAAGGTCCACTCTGATCTACTGGAACTGAAACAACTCCCTCTCTTTGTCTATGGCTGTCCTAGCAATCATTACCTTCCCAATGCTCATCTTCTGTATAGTAATCATCAGTATAGTATTGAGCTGTCCTACCAGATGCGTTATTCTGCTGATCAAACCTATTCATCGAGTTTTGAGGTGGAAGAGACTGTGTGTTCTGGGGGAAATTTCCACGTCCTCTACCTCTAGACGCTTGCTGAACACCTCGACCTCTTACACCAGAAGCACCATTTGCACGCTGTAATAAAATAGGACAACTATACTTGAAATGACCCTCTTCCTTACAATATGAACACTGATTGGGGCCTACAGGGACACGTCGTTGAGTATACTCGGCTCTTTGCGAGTTCCTCTGATACTGTTGAGGCTGCTGATAATTATTCTGATAGTTACTCTGACCACTATTATTTTGACCACCACTATTCTGGCCACCACCACCACGTGGCGGATATGCTTGCTGTAACAAAACCTTCGTTTTCAACTCTTTAGTTTTCTTTTCTGCTCTATCTTTGTCATCTTTGTCTCGATTTTCGTAATACTGTGCAGTGGCCATTATCTGTGCTGAGGAGGAAACTGTCCATGAACTCTCTGAATCTTTTAACTTTTTACACAATTCGGTAAGCAGATTGTGCACGAATTTATCGACAAACAAACTCTGGCCACCTTCTGTGCTCATATCTTGACCACTGTGGTCGACAAAAGTTTCTTCAAACCTGGTGAAGAAATCAGACACCGTTTCATCTTTCTTCTGCTTACATGCAGACAACTTATCCCAATTTACACGTATTGCAGGCATTATCGTTTTCATGTAATCAATTAATTTACCAGGAAGTTCGGCTACTAAAGGCTCAGGCTTAGCGCCACCAACTTGTCGGGCATCTGCAGCAGTAATATTAGCCCATGAGTCACCCAACTCCTGATCATGATCTGTATGACGAATCTTACCCCATAAAGGCTGTGGAACAACATTCCCAAATAACATATCGATATCGGCTAAATTCATTATACATGACCCAGCAGTTTGTGACAACTCTTTGTAATACCCTGCAGGATTTTTACGGGGATCAGGCAATGTCTGTTTAAGTGCTAAAACTTCAGCTCGCCTCCATGGGACATGTACCCACACACACTGAAAATGTGGCAGAATAGGTGGGTCAGCAGTTGTGTCACCCTCTCTCCATTGTGGGGGAACCTCTCTCATGGGGTACTGTCACGCCTTTTTCCGACCATGCTCAAATAACGACTGAGAAGGGCCCCCCTTACTCCGATATGACAGCAATATCTCAACCGCTCTCTTGACATCGTGACCTACAATCATGCCCTCTGCGAAATTGAACCGCACACGACACAACTCTTGTGGGTTGTATTCCAGATCATTGTCTTCCAAATCCTCACAGAGAAAAACACACATTTGTTCAAAAACATATCTCTGCGTCGGTGCTTCCCATTGACGGAAGACTTCCATGACTGACTCTACATCATACTTTACAGTGTCCATAACCCATTTATGCGCTAAACAATTCAGTGAATCTCTCTCTTGAAAGTCAGGCAGTTGACTTTGCAACTGTCTTCGTCCCATGTTAGGGGTCACAGTGCTGGCCATTCTCTGCCGAACGGAAGGAGAAACTGAAGGAAGAACGGGTGGAAAAACAGGGTGAGATAAGGCAGGGGCAGAAGCAATAGCAGAGGGATCATTAGGAGAAGTAGAAGGTGCACTAGGCAAAGTAGTAGAAAGCACAGGTGAAGCAGGTGTGATCGGTGGGCCTTGAGGAGGCTGCACCAAAGGAGCAGGAGCCAGCTGAAGAACAGCTGGTGGGTGTTGTGGAGGAACAGGAGGCACAGGTTGCACAACTAAAGGTTGCGGAGGTGCTGTGGCATTTTGCGCATAGGGGGTGGCGAACTTAATAAATGCGACATTAACGGATCTTTTTCATGCTCTTTTGCTGCATCTTGCTGAAGAGACGGCAAAACTGGATAGCATTTATCTATTACCATTTTACGTTGCCTGTGCAACTGCTCACTCATCTGTTCTTCTTCATTGTCTTTAAACTACATAGCAGCTTGTATTACCGAAATTCCCCCTTCTCTCTTATTTTTCTTTGCTAATTTAATTTCCTTCTGTTTGGCTTCCTTACGCCATAGGCGGAAAGAGTCAAACATCGCCGGATGGGCTTTCTTCTTGAAAAGTTTAATTTCGAGGTTATCTAAGATTTCTGTATCAAAGCTACCATATTGGGGCCATTTTAAAACACCATCTTTTCTGGTGTATTTGATCCACACTTCGTTATATGTGATGGGGGCTACCCCATGTTTCACGTATAATTCATAAGTTGGAGTTCCAACCGGAGGAACCGGACATGAGTCCTCCAATCGGGAGTCCCTATTATTACAACCAAGACAAAACAAATTTCCAAGTCTAAGACCAGGCATCTTCGCTCTCTAGTCTAGCTCCAAACTTCAAAGGATTATCGATTACGATATTGCTCGTGAATACACGAGTCCTTCGGCTTTGGCACTTGCAAGTTCCAAATAGATCCCAAAAGGATACCCAAGACTAAGACCAACTAAGGACTGGGAGACGCTCCACTTATACTTAACTGAGATATCGATGACGTCACCAGAAGACTCGTCTTAGCGTTTCGCTCTACCAAACTTCAAGGGTCCAAATCAGGGCGATAGCCAGGGCAGCAGTCCTTTGTAGCTGTCGGGAAGCGGGGAACCTCGCAGCAAAGACTTTCGGACCACGTCGACATGCAGGGGTCGATGAAGTGGCAGGCCTTCCTCCAGAATTTCCTCACTAAGCTCCTCACAAACCTCTGGCTGGACTGGTACAGTTGGTATCGCCCCAAACGTTGGGCGCCAAACTGAGGTACTGGGTTTTTCAGAACCGGTACCAAACCGGTAACCCAGCGGTGCCAGGGTACACCCAGAGACCTCGGGTACTTTCCTGATTCAGACCACAGAAACTCAGAGTCTTCTAGGTGAAGTCAAGGATCGATTTTATTGGCTGCAACCAAGGTAACAAGAGTCCTAGAAGTACAACACACGGGATGTATGTTCTCACGAGACTGCTCGAATTCACAAAACCAGACTTCTCTTTTTATACAAAATATTCAGCTTCAGGCAAACATTCTTGAATTTAGTGTATACTTATTAACATTTTTCGTTACAAGGGAAAAGCAGAGTCATGATGACATGTCCATATTTCACTTCGTCCAGCTCAAAATAAATTACCCGGCAAGGTCCGGTATTTCCATCAGATATCAGTGGACCCCTAATAAAAATGGGCACCTCCCCATCATAAAGCAAGTGAAGCAAAAAGAGCAGAGACAGATGTGAGCAGGATACGGCAGGTGTGTGTGCGATGAAAAGGTTTTATGGCTTGTTGAGCCTTGATGCTATCTTGTTCGGCCACTGGGAGAGGAACTGACCTAACAGGTTCGGCCTGGGGCAATGGTTTCAGCTTGCCCAGCCTGCCTAGGTCAGAGAAAAGTCAATCAAGGTGTACGTGTCCTTTTGGAATCGAATTTAGCTGTATTATAAGCCTATGTAAAGGGCAACTCATAAGATGGCTGCTGTATACAAAATGGAAGCCAAGGGTTCAGAACGAGAATGATGATTTCGAGGTGAAACTGGAATATGACGAAAATGCTTGTACATAATGTACTCGTCATTTTCGGTCTTTTGATACTAAATTCGTCATGCTACGACAAAGTTTAATTCTCGAGTCCAGAATTTTCAGAACCACAAAGAGTTAGTGTTATCCGGGATCGCGGGTCAACAGAGGTCCAGGCAGGCCGCCCAATCCACAGCCAATGCCCACCGACCAGCTCGGCACAGCCCTTCAGGGAGGAGGGGCAGGAGAAGGATCGTTGGGTGAGTCACCAGGCCACCACCGCGCCAGTTCAGGAGGATGAATCTCCAGGCCCCTCTCAAGGCCTGTGCATGGGACCCCACTGACCACTTCCGAGGTCCGACCTGACCCCGAACCTCGCATCCAGGGCGGAGGAAGCATGGACCACTGTAGGAAAGGCGGAACAATGGGGGGGGGGAGCCCCAGCGCCTCCGATCCCTTCACGCACCACCAGTGGTCAATCTCATAAATATCCGCCAGCGGACTACGTCCACACAGTCGATCCCCAGGGCCACAATCCAGACACAGCCTAAGTAGGTCGCGGGCAGCACAGGGGGCCCCCCGCACCACCGCCTCTCCACAGGCTCCCCCACCTCCGGAGGCCACAGCCCAGCAAGACAACGCCGACCGCTGCAGACAGGGGGGGGCCCTCCAGGCTTCCTCCACTCACCGCGATGGGCACGGAGCAGCCAGGCACTCCGGGTCACTACTGCCGAGCCGGGCCACCTGCAGTCGGGCCCCGGCACTCTCCGCCGCCACCGGGTGTCTCCCGCCAATCAATAAAGGCACCGGGCCGCTGGGATCGTCAGTCTCTCGCCGGGGCGCAAGGAGGACACAAAATGGCAGCTGCTCCCGCCGGCTGCCCCGGGAGCCGGCCTCTACGCTGCCCCACCGGGCGCCGCAGCTCCTTCTGCTTCTCCCCGGGGGCTATCTCGGCCAGCCCCGGGGTCAGAGCCCGCCCAGTTTTGCCTCGCTCCGTGCGAGACGCACACCGGCCACAGCCGCCGCACCAGCCCAGGGCCACCGCCGGCCTCGCGCGCCCGGCCGGGCAGCTCCAGAATCGAGCCCCGGCTTCAGGCACAGCCGGACCTCGCAGGCCTCGCCGGGCCTCCGCTCGCCCCACGAAGCCGCCACCGGACCACAGCCGCCACCGGACAATACCCCCGGAGCAGGGTAGTGAACCGCAACTCTGGGTACCCTCAGGGATACACAGGGCCAGTATATTCGAGCAGGATCAGTGCAGGCTGGTCGGAGTTCACGCTCTACACGACCACCATGATCGCTGGCTAAGCCACGCCCCCATATCTTATGTTCTTAAATGCACTTTATTATTGTCTTTCACTGATGTGTCCTCTCCACACATCTCCCCCCTGGTAAAGCGCTTTGATACCCTCACGGATCTAGTTCACGCTATTTAAACGTTATAAATAAATATATCCCCCTAATGAGAATAAAGAGCAGTTCCTGAATAGACTAGTCCAGCTTGATAGTGGGGGATGCCAATCTCTAATACATTACACCCTGACCATTCAGGCCAGCGGTATGGCCAGGGAGGAGCATTCTATGTGAAGGGAGTGGAGTGGCTGTGGGAATTGGCCTCAGAAACCACTGGAAGATGGCCCATCCACACTTCAGGGACTACAAATATTACTCTTATGCTCACACTACTTACACATGTCTCACCTATTTCCTGGGTACATCCTCCCTACAGCCTTATATAAAAGAGATAACCATTGAACCAAAATGCCTTAGTGATCATGCCTCTCTGTCTCTTACCTAACAGGTTGCTGTCCCGCGACCAGCCCATGGGACATGGTGACTGTAAGACACCCTATTACACCAGCCAGACACATTTCACAAGGTCACAAGTGCTGTCCCTATCTTTCTGGCACATAACTACACCCTCATCTCTATGCCATGAGAGACTCTAAAGGTGGTAGGGCGAGGGGAGATTATTGCTATTTCTGTCACTGAGAATAAGAATCTCAAAGAAAAGCATGAGGGGTTGAAGTCTTGGGCACATGAACTGGAGGCTATCCACAAAAATGCCAGCGCACCGAGCGTTTGGCGACAGATCGAATCCACAAGGGCTCAGCTATGTGGGCTAGACATGGACTGGGCAAAATATGCCCTACTCTGCTTGCACCACACATTTTATGTGGGAGGGGACAGGTGCAGTCAGCTTTTGACCCAGAGGCACCGGGTCAAATGGCAGGCAGAGAGGCTTGGTACTCTCCTGACCCCACAGAGTGCGCAAGTCATCATTGATGTATATATAGCTGCTACTTTTTGGGACGTTTATAAGTCCTTATACGAGGTTGAATATCTCTATCCTATTGACATAACTGCATACCTGTGAGAAGCGCACACGCTCCGACTGACGACACAGTAGGCAGGCTCCCTTGACAAACTCATCCACATCCATGAGGTCATCTCGCCATAGCGTGCTTGCAGCTTCTCAAGGTCCCCGGACATACGGTTTCTCCACCCTTTTTCACAAGTCTTTATGCCAGTTACTTACCCTATCCTTACCCGGCTCTTTAACTCATTCATTGACACAGGAACCCTTCCCCCATCTACGCTGCAGGCATCAATAACAGTGATTCCTACTCCTGGGAAGGACACATGCCTTTGTGGTTCATACTGTTCTGTTTCGCTCCTTAACATGGAGGCCAAACTCTTTACGGGCATCCTAGTGGCCTACTTAAAGTCTATCATGCTTGGCTTGATAGTTTCGGACCAAGCAGGGTTCATCCTGCATATGCCATGCAGAGACAACACTAAACAAATTTTGCACCTTGTGGAGAAGGCTAAGTTATTCCAAAGGGAGGTCATGCTCTTGGAAATTGACACTGAAAAGGCATTAGCTAGAGTGCACTGGCCTATGGATGTTAAGCAGCTATAGCAACCCTGTGGCTTCAGTAGGTCAATGGAATACTTTCATCACCTTTCCTGATATGACGGGGCCTAGGCAGGGCTCAATTTACCCCCCCTACTGTTCGCGCTCTACATGGAGACCCTGGCCTAAAGGATCCAGGATGACCCGCAGATCATCGGGTGCGATTTGGAGAGGAAGCACACACCATAAGCCTATATGCAGGGGATGTGCTAGTTGCACTTGATTACCTGTTGCGTTCTTTGCCACCTTTTGTTAAGAAGCTGGAGCACATTGCCGCATTTTCTGGTTTCCGCATCAACCTTCAGAAGTCATAGTCTCTTAGCCTTTCCATTGCCCCCCACATGAAGAAGCTGCTGGCTGCCCGGTACCCCTTGTCTTGGACTGACTTCTCTAACTCATATCTGCGGGACACAGATCTCTCCAACAATCACAGACTCGGTCACAATCAATTACTGAGCCTGCAGAGTCATTTGTTGTGAATTCCTTTCAGGGCCCACTTCGTTCACCCATATTTTAGCCTAACTACAAGTTGTAAGCAGCTTTGCCTTGCACACGTTGCACTCATCACATTTATTTATGTGCCACAGCATTACTTTATCAAATCACTGCACATGTTTGTGTTATTGATTCTTCTCTCTGAGACTAAGTCTGAATAGCTCTTACAAGGTAAAACCACACTATGCCCTGTTTTCTGTGCTTGGTAAGCATCATAGCTTGCCATTTAGAAACAACATACTGCTGTTTTCAAAAAGACAGCTCTTATCATATACACCGAGACTAGCCATTTGAAAAAAGAGAGAGAAATGTGTGCAGAAAAAAGGTCCAGAGACAAACTCGCGAGCTTTGGGCAACCTGAGATATAGATTGCCTAACAATAATACAAGGTATGATGTTTGGTTTTAATTTCAGGGATCTATGATATATAACTGTGACTGTGTAGTAAGGGCAGGCCGAGGCAGATATAACTTTAAACATGATAGGGCTTCTCATTGTATACAGTTTACTTGTGAGGCTACTCATTTTGCTGGCATGCATATGTTTTATAGTTGCTGCACAGTCATTTTACAATAGAGCATGACAGTTTCAATAAATATTGTAAACTGTTCTCGTGTCTTTGATTTTTTAGTATGGGCATGCATGAGTGAGAAAATGACAGGTGACAATCTGTTTCCACAATTCCCTGGGGGACTAGAGTGTGTGTTCTGGGGTGCTAACTTACCTGTCACTAGAGTAAGTAGAGCACTATAAGCCAGTTTGGGATTGGGGATCATAGGTACTTATGTGGTATGGTGACTCAGGGCTAGATGTAGGTAAATAGGTTTTACCGATTCTAAAATACCGAATTTTACCGATTCGGTATTTCAGAATCGGTAAATCCTATGTAGGTAATTAATCGGTAAAAAATATCGAATCGTTATGATTCGGTATTTACCGAATCGGTAATTTTGCCATTCATTCCTATGGGCCTGGAGGCCCATAGGAATGAATGTCAATTACCGAATCGGTAATTACCGATTCGGTAAATACGGAAAAAATCAAGGGTGGCAGGGTGTCACTTTGACACCCTGTTGCACCCCTGATTAGTGCTGGTGTGCACATTTGGCATACACACATGCCCTAAGGGCATGTATATCTGTCACATGGCACAGGTGTAAATGCACAATTATGCATTTACATAGGAATTCCTTATTTACCACCAACTAATAGTTGGTGGTAAATAACGAATTCTTAAAGCCCAGAAGCACTGTTTACAGTGCTTCCTACATGTCATTTACCCGATTCGTTATTTACCGAATCGGTAAAATAGCCTCCTACATAGGAAAAGGCTTTTACCGGTCGGTAACGGCCGATTTCGGCCGTTACCGACCGGTAAAAGCCTACCTACATCTGGCCCCAAGTCCCTACATACTGACGTTCTGTGATCCTAGGCATAATTCTGTTCACACAGAATACCTGCAACAAGATCAGGGCAGCCCTCGCTCGGTGTAGAAACTACGTCTCCCCTGACTGAGGATGACTGTGCTCTCTAGCGCCCTTTTTCTGTTTCAAGCCTTGCCTTTAACCCAGCCTGAAAGAGTACTTAAATCACTCCAGGAGGAATTTAGTAGATTCTGCTGAGGCAAGAAACAGTTGTGAATGCATCACAACCAGTTATATTGCCCGGCAGTTAAAGCTTATTATCAGGTGGCACAGTTAGCTTCCTGGTAGAATGGAGCTGCCCAGAAAAAATCAGAAAACTGTTAAGCACTGGTGCTTTATGGACCATGCAAAAGTGGCAGATCCCTCTGGAAAGGTCCCTGGCTCCATCATAAACAAAGGGCATTGAGACTGTATTCCTTGCTGGTCACGAAGGCCACCTTGGCTGTATGGGACAATGTGGCCGCCATGAGGGGGTTGTGTTATAATCTCCTATCAGGGTGCCTCTCCTTTCTCTCTCCTGCCCTCTCCTCGCTGTTGTCCTATTGGTCAATCCCTTATCCTTCTGTTTCCCCCTCCGCCTGTCACATTGGTTTGTCCCTCTATTCCGAGGGAGTGCAGCTTAGAATGTTGATGGGAGTTTAACAGTTCATGAAGAGATGCTGCTAGCGTTGGTGGCTATTGGAGAACTGCTGTGAATAAACCCGCTCTTTCTTCACCTTCGTGACTTCTGGAGTTCTTTATTACAGGTTGACATCCTTTCACTTGCCTATGACACCGATCCTCGAAAACCCAGACTTTACCTCAAGCCTCCAAGCTGCAGCATTTTCTGCGTGGCACCGGTCTGGAGATGGTCCCATCACTTTTGAGCAGCTGAAACTATGGCCTTCCTGAAATGGGATGTCTTCACTAGCTCCAGATCTGCCACTGGGTAATGAACCCCAATAATCGGAGGGGCGTACAATGATCCCTTATGCCATATGAAAAATAGCTCCTGACTAAGCTTATTGAGAAGCACATTATTACTGAAGTGTACGCTCTCCTGACCCACCCCCAGACAGAGAAAAAAACACTAGGGCAGAAGTGGCAGGAGTAGGAACTGGGGTGCACACTAACACGTAAAGACTGCGAGGACATATAGTACAGAGAGTGCCAAACAGCACACAACACCGCAAGCATGGAGACAGCCACCTAAGTGGTGATGTACTGGTACCTCACCCCGGCCAGGCTGCAAAAGGGTAACCCTGCTCGTTCTGAGCTTTGCTGGTGGGCATGTGGAGTGCAGGGTATGTTGCTGCTCCTTCTTTTGGCGTGCCCAAAACTAACAAGATACTGGGACACAGTCCTAACTGGGATTGACACCCACATGGACACACTCCCCGGCCTACGTCATACTGGGATTACCCAATCCTGTGACTTTTCCCTTACATGCCAGCAGGGGGCGACACATTGGCTTAGCCTTGGGCACCACCCTCCAGACATGACTCTCTCCCTGGGGTACCCCCACTCATACGGGATGGCTACATGAGATATAGCACATATTGGCCATGGAGAAGCTTACCTTATCGACCACTAACATTCTGGCTGCCTATTGAGACTTATGGGCTCCTTATATAGCTTTACTAGCCTCGGAGTTCAACGAACTGACCATTGGAGGGAAGAACACTCAAAATACACTAACATGGGTGAGTACCACCAGAGAGGAAGGGAGGACTGTGAAATCTGTTAATGACATTACTATCTGTTGCTTAGTTATTCTGGGCCAACCCTGGCTGGTCGATGCCTTCGCTGATCTTTTAATGGTATGATTCAAACCAAAGAAGTGTCAGTTTCAAAATTGTGACTTAAAATACGATTTTATCATTAAAGAGGATTTTAAATTGCAATTCTTTTCAGACCAAACATGACATTTTCACCTGTTCCCAATCTAAAGTTAGCACTTAATAAATGTAATGAAGTAACCGTTATCCTATGCGAGATGTGGTCCTCTCAGTAGAGAAAAATGAATTTAGGTTTGTTTGCACTACCAGGGCATGTAAAACTTAATAACAGATGTCCTACCATTGAAATACAATGTACCCTGCCCTATGGGCTGTTTAGGACCTACCTTAGGGGTGATATATATATATATGTTAAAAAAGGTGGTCTAGGACTGGCAAAAGGTTTATTTTGCCAGGCTGATTTGGCCATTTAAAACTTCACACATGCTGCAATGGCAAGCCTGAAACATAGGGCTACTTAATTGGGTGGCAAAATAAGTACTTCAGGTCCACTAGTAGTATTTAATATACAGGTCATGGGTACGTGCAGCACCACTTTACTAGCAATTTATAAGTACATTAAATGTACCATTTGGGTGTGAGTCAATTTTACCATGTTGAATGGAGAGAGCATTAGCACTTTAGCATTGGTTAGCAGTGTTAAAGTGCACAGAGTCCCAATGCTAACAAAAACAAAATCCAGACAACAGGAGGGGAGAAGCCAAAAAGTATGGGGCAAGCCCATGCCAAAGGCTGTCAGGTCTAACAGTTTACCATGTGGTAACACTTCACCAGTGTAGTGCAAATTTGAGTTTAAACCTATGGAATGGATTTCCCAGTTATAAAACCATGAAGAATTCCCAGTTCCGTGGGGTTTAACGTATATATTTACCACCTGATCTGAGCAGGTGGTAGATATATTTTGTTGCCTTTGTGGGGTGGGTGTTGAGGGAAAGGTGGGGGGTGTAGGTGAGGGAAGGAAAGCCAAGTTCTGGTTTGCTTCCCATGCTACAAAACATAGGGATGCTTGGCATCTGCTGTACAAAGCCTCATATGATTGTATCCAGGCAGAATTACTGCCAGGTAACATAGGGTCCAGTGTTCCAATACCCGAGAAAACCAGGGGGTCGATTACGATGGCGGACGGAAGGGCACCCGCCGGCCTGTAGTAGGCGGAAAATGCCTTTTTCCTGTCCGCCTGCCGCAGTCACTCCGTCCGCCATATTAGGTTGGGAAACACTGTCAAATGTCCGTACGCGGCGGAAGAGCACGCACCGCCGCGGAACTACACCCGACCCCTCGGCGGACGTAACCAATCCAGAGACACCGCCGTACGGAATGACGTCTCCGGCCGTCCTCCAAATCACGATGGCGGAAAACACACATCAAATCGTTGCGGAAAAACAACCTGCCTGAACACGGCGGATTCCCCACAGCGAAGATACTACACATTGCAGAGATACCCACCACAAGCAGATCGCCGTCATGGACCCAGCGCTACACGCTTTTCCGATACTCTTCGTGCTCCACCACCAGCAAGTCATGGACCATCCTCGACAACGACGCAGGTACGCCAACCCACCAACTGCATTCGGAAGGGGAGTAACTGCCAGGGCTGTGACGTTGGAAGGGGGAGTGTCATGTTTGAGAAACTACATTGACGATCGCACCAATATATCCACAATTGAAGTACACAACCAGGAATGACAACGACAAACCACAAAATATTATTTACTAGCTTTATTTAACATAATAGGTGTATAATCTCAGAGTATTCAAGAGCATGGGCACTAGGTACAACAGAGCAGGTACATCATTGGCAGCATATGAGAAGGCAGAATGCAGTATCAGAACAGCAACAGGGCATTGTGGCCAACAGAGCAGGTACATCACTGGCAGCACGTGAGAGGGGCTAAGTGCATCAACAGTCCATTGCACAGAACAGGTACATCATTGGCAGCACGTGAGAGGGGCTAAGTGCATCAACAGTCCATTTCACAGAACAGGTACATCACTGGCAGCATGTGAGAGGGCAGAATGCAGTATCAGAACAGCAACAGGGCATTGTGGCCAACAGAGCAGGTACATCACTGGCAGCACGTGAGAGGGGCTAAGTGCATCAACAGTCCATTTCACAGAACAGGTATATCATTGGCAGCACGTGAGAGGGGCTAAGTGCATCAACAGTCCATTGCACAGAACAGGTACATCATTGGCAGCACATGAGAGGGCAGAATGCAGTATCAGAACAGCAACAGGGCATTGTGGCCAACAGAGCAGGTACATCACTGGCAGCACGTGAGAGGGCAGAATGCAGTATCAGAACAGCAACAGGGCATTGTGGCCAACAGAGCAGGTACATCACTGGCAGCACGTGAGAGGGGCTAAGTGCATCAACAGTCCATTGCACAGAACAGGTACATTATTGGCAGCACGTGAGAGGGGCTAAGTGCATCAACAGTCCATTGCACAGAACAGGTACATCATTGGCAGCACGTGAGAGGGGCTGAGTGCATCAACAGTCCATTGCACAGAACGGGTACATCATTGGCAGCACATGAGAGGGGCTAAGTGCATCAACAGTCCATTGCACAGAACAGGTACATCATTGGCAGCACATGAGAGGGCAGAATGCAGTATCAGAACAGCAACAGGCCATTGTGGCCAACAGAGCAGGTACATCACTGGCAGCACGTGAGAGGGCAGAATGCAGTATCAGAACAGCAACAGGGAAATGTGGCCAACAGAGCAGGTACATCACTGGCTACCCAAGTACGTGTGTCAAGCGACCCGTCCCAAGGACATTAATAATGTCAGGGTGGTTACATTCGTCAATCTACACACAAAGTAAAATGACATGTGAGTGATGGCAACTAAACCTCACACCACAGAATCTGGTGGAGTGCTTGAACTACTCGCCTCGGACACACTTCCAGCACCAGAAACTGGAGTGTGAGACACAGCCACCGATCTACTGACTGACACATGAGCCATAGACCCAGACACACTGCCAGTACCAGAAACAGGAGTGTGAGACACAGCCACAGATCTACTGACTGACATATGAGCCATAGACCCAGGCACACTGCCAGCACCAGCACCAGAAGTTTGAGACTGAGACACAGCCACAGCTGTAGTGACTGACACATGAGCCATAGACCCAGACACACCGCCAGCACCAGAAACAGGAGTGTGAGACACAGCCAGAGATCTACTCACTGACACATGAGCCCTAGACCCAGACACACCGCCAGCACCAGAAACAGGAGTGTGAGACACAGCCACCGATCTACTGACTGACACATGAGCCATAGACCCAGACACACTGCCAGCACCAGCAACAGGAGTGTGAGACACAGCCACAGCTGTAGTGACTGACACATGAGCCCTCGACCCAGACACACCTTCAGCACCAGAACCAGGAGTGTGAGATACAGCCACAGATCTACTGACTGACACATGAGCCATAGACCCAGACACACTGCCAGGACATGTCCCTGTACAGTGACCAACATATACCATGCCTGCATCTGACACATGAGAGTGGCGGACACACACAGTGCCAGTACCTGCAACAGGAGAGGGCACAACTGACACAGTGCTACTACATGATGCATGACAGCGAACAATAGACACAGTGCCACTATCTTACACATGAGAGTGAACTGCAGCTGACCCACTAGGACCACTGAAATGATGAGCCACAAGGCTGTATGGGCCAGGAGGCAGGGTGGTTCTGGGAGCTGGGGAAAGCTGTACTGGAACGACATTGAGGTGGTCAGGTCTCACTGGTGTGTGTCTCTGTTTCTTTGTGAAATGTAGGGGCACCCCGGACATGACTGGACTGGTAAGTGTAGTGGCATCATCAGACATCAAAGGTGGATCATGTGCTTGTGGTGGTCTGCTCTCTGGGGACATGCTGGACCCTGCCTGTCGTTTGCTGTGGCCCTGCCTTCTGCCCTCTGCATCATGTGTAATGGGGAATGCAACAACAGTGTACTCCTTCCTCTGCTTCTGCGGGGCGTGGATGGGAGTTGAGGTATGGGGAGACTCCACCGCTGACACATGTGTTGTACGTTCCTTCAACGTGTTAACAGAGACAATGGTCCCTAGACAAGAAAAGATGAGCATAGAAATAAATATAGACTAAATAGTGCTATATTCCATATGTCCAGCCGGACAGTTTAATTTCTCAGGATCAGAAATGGAGAAGTGATACACAGTGTAATACAAGTGGGACACCAGCCGATGTCCTAACTAACACACTAGGGAGACAGAAAAACAGGGGAATTGTAGGCAAAGCGGGGTCATCTGAATATCATAAATCATAAGCAGAAGATCCACAACAAACACATATGCATTTACAGATTCCTTATTCAATTATGCATTTAGTGCGTTAGGTCGACGACGTTTCGAACCATATGTAATCTTAGGTTCATTCTCAGGACAATAATATATGCCTAAAGAACAATGAAATAGCAAAGGCCCACAGGGGGGCCAGGCAGGCGCGGTGTCACTCGCAAGGATGTGACCGCCGGAAATGTCAATTATCCAGGGAGAAATGTCCCGTCCCACAGAGTCTCAGAAATATGAAAGCACCGGTCCTCAATGGGGGTCCATGTGCGTGCGGTGGGTGACTGGCCTGGACCGGCGGTGTGTGTTGGGTGCTGCAATCTGACTGTAAGGGGGGCATCAACTGACATTTTGAATTGCATATTAAAATAGTATGTGTTAGCCTGCTCCGCCCACGCGTAATGCGTGCACCGCCATGGCGACGCCAGGCTTTGTTATCGTTCAAATGATGCACCGTGGCGGAAGCACGCACATGCGGTTTCAGATCTGTGACCGTGACGGTCCGTGCACATGTAGCCAATAGAAATAGGTAACGCGGGGCACGTATGCGCATTCAAATATAGCGGAAGCCGTGCACCGCCACACCAGGGCCACTCATTGGCTCTTTTTGAATGAGGCATCCTGGGAAAACCAATAGCTGCAGACGTGTGCCACTGATATGAGCTCTGGGCCCTATATGTGTGTGAATTTCGGCTGCACACATTCACTGATTTCAGCCACTGCTGCCTGGGACCATCACCTCGACCTGCTGCTGCTGAGATATCCAACAACTGCTGCCTGTGACCATCACCTCGACCTGCTGCTGCTGAGATATCCAACAACTGCTGCCTGCGACCATCACCTCGACCTGCTGCTGCTGAGATATCCAACAACTGCTGCCTGCGACTATCATCTCTACCTGCTGCTGCTGAGATATCCAACAACTGCTGCCTGCGACCATCACCTCGACCTGCTGCTGCTGAGATATCCAACAACTGCTGCCTGCGACCATCACCTCGACCTGCTGCTGCTGAGATATCCAACAACTGCTTCGGTACTGCCACGTTCGTGAACGTTGCCATGCAGGGAGTGCGAGAGACCCGGTCTCGTCCCTTCTCTGCAGTGGAGCTGGAAGTCCTTGTGGACGGTGTGCTCAGCCACTATGACCGGCTATACGGTGCCCCCGGACAGGTGGTAAGTGCAGTGTGGAACATGTTAGTGGGCATGAGGTGGTCACTGACTCCTGGCTTCTGCAAGCTTGGCGGTGTGCTAAGGGGCCTTCACATGTGTTGTACTGAGCATGGATGCATGAAGATACGTGTTTCTGCGATGTTTGTGAATGTCAAACGGTCCACTGACGTTTCCCTCTTGTCTACCATCATGGTAGGTCAAGCTGCACCTTCGCAAGGCCGTGTGGAGGACAATAGCACGTGATGTACGGGCAGTGGGGGTGTGCAAGAGACGACACACACACTGCCACAAGCGTTGGGACGACATATCCAGGCTGAGCAAGAATGTTGCCGAGATGACACTGGGGATGATTCCGAGATCAACCCGTCTGGCCCGACGCACCATGACCCCTCTCATGCACCGTATCATTGCTGTGACACATCCTGACCTGTCCGCCCGGCTGGGAGGGGATCAACAGCAAACTAGCGGTAAGCAGACTGTATGTGTGTGAGACTTGTGAGTGCATGCATGTATTGGTGCTCATACACGTAGTGACATCCGTGGTACGTTTGTTTGGCTGCAATTGCATGTAGGTGCCATTAGCGGAGTGAGCGTTATCCTCCATGTCCGCCAGGTAGTCATGCCACTTGCTTTGTATTTGAGGGTTCCAAGACATGCCCTTGAGGTCTGTGGTCCCATGGCATGACATGTGTGCTGGACTGCATGCAGTTGCCCTGTTTGTATTATGTACATGTTTCACAGCCAACACCGGTTCTTTGCAATGAGGATGTCTGGTAGGGGTGGTTCGTGTGCAGGATGGGTGATACATGTTATTCGACTGTAAGGAAAGTTGTGATTTTTTGACATTCAATACGTGAGTGTGGCACCTAGGTAAAACTCTTTTCTTTCTCTTTCAGCTTTGGCAGAGGGCACGGACCCACAGACTACGGAGATGAGTGGTGGCAATGCATACGGATCCGAAATCACACACACGCAGACTGACACTGAAGAGGGCAGCCACGGAGAGGGGGACAGAACCGTACCAGAGGACTCACAAGTGGAAACACCATCTTCCTCCTCATCAAACAGTGTTGGTGAGTCATCATGGTTGTCACAGACAGGGAGTGGGCAATCGACACCTTCAGTCGGGACACAGCACACAGGGCCCACACTGCCACCCACTGCAACATGTACTGCTCGTGCTCGCCAGATTAGGGGGAGCAGAGTTGCCTTCGGTGCAGGCACCGCAGAGCCTGCCCCTGTGACACAAAGTGCACTTTGTGCTGAGGCAGTAGATCTGCTGCGACAGCTGAGTGTAGGGCAGACCAACATGATAAATGCATTCCAAGACCACGATAGGAAGTTGGGGCAGATGGTGGCATTCATGGAGGGGATGCATGGCGATGTTGCTGATCTCCACAGAACAGTTCAGTCATTAGCAAACACTGTGTCTTCAGCCATTGTACAGTCGCATAGACAGGGTGCTACTTCTGTACCACCATCCACACCACTTGATGTTTCAGGGGAGAGTGAATGATCAGACCAGGCCTCTTATTCAGGGTATTTCACTAGGAGCAGCCACAGGCAGCAAGACAGGGCACGGAGGGCACAGACACCATCCCCTAGGACTGGGATATCTTTCACCGAAGACGAAGTGAGCTACACTGGAGTTGACACACAGGATCATCAAGGGGTGTTGGGGGAAATGGCTTCACATGCTACACAGGCATCCCCCACAAAAGGAACTCCAAAGGCAAGGGCACCTCCCAAGTCCAGGGACACTCCCAAGGACAAGGACACTACAAAGGAAAGGGCACCTCCCAAGAGCAGGGACACTCCCAAGGACAAGGACACGACAAAGGAAAGGGCACCTCCCAAGAGCAGGGACACTCCCAAGGACAAGGACACTACAAAGGAAAGGGCACCTCCCAAGAGCAGGGACACTCCCAAGGACAAGGACGCTACTAAGGAAAGGGCACCTCCCAAGAGCAGGGACACTCCCAAGGACAAGGACACTACAAAGAAAAGGGCACCTCCCAAGAGCAGGGACACTCCCAAGGACAAGGACACTACAAAGGAAAGGGCACATCCCAAGAGCAGGGACACTCCCAAGGAAAAGGACACTACAAAGGAAAGGGCACCTCCCAAGAGCAGGGACACTCCCAAGGACAAGGACACTACAAAGGAAAGGGCACCTCCCAAGAGCAGGGACACTCCCAAGGACAAGGACACTACAAAGGAAAGGGCACATCCCAAGAGCAGGGACACTCCCAAGGAAAAGGACACTACAAAGGAAAGGGCCCATCCCAAGAGCAGGGACACTCCCAAGGACAAGGACACTACAAAGGAAAGGGCACCTCCCAAGAGCAGGGACACTCCCAAGGGCAAGGTCGCTTCAAAGGAGCGGGACACTACAATGGACAAGTCTGCACCCAGGGACAGGGCACCGCCCAGGGATCATGGACATTCCAGAGACAGGACACCTCCTACGTCCAAGGCATATCCCATGGCCAAGGGTTCTCCCATGGACACGAGCTCCATCAAGGACAGGCATACATCACCCCTGGCTGCACTGAGGCTGATGTTGTTGAAGGAACGTACTATTTAAATAATACAAGGAAACCCAGGGCGCAATGAACTAGGGACCTTGGGTAGGTACTTGTTAACAGGGACAATGGTCCCTAGACAAGAAAAGATGAGCATAGAAATAAATATAGACTAAATAGTGCTATATTCCATATGTCCAGCCGGACAGTTTAATTTCTCAGGATCAGAAATGGAGAAGTGATACACAGTTTGATACAAGTGGGACACCAGCCGATGTCCTAACTAACACACTAGGGGGACAGAAAAACAGGGGAATTGTAGGCAAAGCGGGGTCATCTGAATATCATAAATCATAAGCAGAAGATCCACAACAAACACATATGCATGTACAGATTCCTTATTCAATTATGCATTTAGTGCATTTGGTCGACGACGTTTCAAACCATATGTAATCTTAGGTTCATCCTCAGGACAATAATATATTCCTGGACCGGCGGTGGGTGACCGGCCTGGACCGGCGGTGTGTGACCGGCCACCACCCGGTGGTGGGTGACCGGCCACCACCCGACGGTGGGTGACTGGCCTGGACCGGCGGTGGGTGACCGGCCATCACCCGGCGGTGTGTGACCAGCCACCACCCGGCGGTGGGTGACCGGCCTGGACCGGCGGTGGGTGACCGGCCTGGACCGGCAGTGGGTGACCAGCCACCACCCGGCGGTGGATGACTGGCCTGGACCAGCGGTGTGTGACCGGCCACCACCCGGCGGTGTGTGACCGGCCACCACCCGGCGTTGAGTGACCGGCCTGGACCGGCGGTGGGTGACCGGCCTGGACCGGCAGTGGGTGACCAGCCTGGACTGGCGGTGTGTGACCGGCCACCACTCGGCAGTGGGTGACCGGCCCCCACCCGGCCGTGGGTGACCGGCCACCACCCGGCCGTGGGTGACTGGCCTGGACCGGCAGTGGGTGACCAGCCTAGACCGGCAGTGTGTGACCGGCCACCACCCGGCCGTGGGTGACCGGCCCCCACCCGGCCGTGGGTGACCGGCCACCACCCGGCCGTGGGTGACTGGCCTGGACCGGCAGTGGGTGACCAGCCTAGACCGGCAGTGTGTGACCGGCCACCACCCGGCGGTGGGTGACCGGCCACCACCCGGCGGTGGGTGACTGGCCTGGACCGGCAGTGGGTGACCGGCCACCACCCGGCGGTGTGTGACCAGCCACTACCCGGCGGTGGGTGACTGGCCTGGACCGGCGGTGGGTGACCGGCCTGGACTGGCGGTGGGTGACCAGCCACCACCCGGCGGTGGGTGACTGGCCTGGACCGGCGGTGTGTGACCGGCCACCACCCGGCGGTGTGTGACCGGCCACCACCCGGCGGTGAGTGACCGGCCAGGACCGGCGGTGGGTGACCGGCCTGACCCAGCAGTGTGTGACCGGTCACCACCCGGTGGTGGGTGACCGGCCACCAACCGGCAGTGGGTGACTGGCCTGGACCGGCGGTGGGTGACCGGCCTGGACCGGCAGTGGGTGACCGGCCTGGACCGGTGGTGTGTGACCGGCCACGACCCGGCGGTGGGTGACCGGGTGCTACAATGTGACAGTAAGGGAGGGTATCAACTGCCATTTCGTATTGCATATTCTAAAGTATGTGTTGGCCTGCACCGCCCATGCGGAATGCGTGCACCGCCATAGCGATGCCACTGACTGTTCATTCTCAAATGATGCACCGTCGCGGTAGTCCGCACATGCGTTATGAGGGGTGTGGCCGTGATGGTACTTGTCCATACAGCATATGTCATGCACAATATCATTAACAACGATCATCTTCTGTGTAGGTGGAAAGCGTCCACACATGGCATATGTACACACACTGCATGTCTCCGCACACATGTAATGTTGACTGTTGTACATGTGTGTTAGGACACATACAGAATGCTGCAACTATCATGGTGTCAAGTCAATGGCCCGTGGCCATGTGTGCATTTCATATCCACTTTATGTCATGTGTAGTCATACTGTTGACCTTGCCAGTGGTTAACTATGGCTATTGATGTGCACCCAAGTTGCAACACATGTGCATGGCGACGTGTTGACGTCTTGGTTTTGTGTACACATGTTTAAATTCATACACATCTACACAGTACTTCAAGGGTGTCTAACCACATTCAGAAGCTGTTGTGAGTGTGTGGTTTGTGTGTGCAAGTAACAATGATGGGGGTATACATGCATTCTTTGTATGCGTATTTGTGTTGCCTGTTGTGTGCCCATGCATGTCATGTGGGGATGACCAGCATTGTAGGTGGGGTCATTGGTGCATGAAGACAAGGAGGGTGTGTTCCATGTTCGTATTGTGTGTGCATGCGCATGTGTGTCTGTGGTGACGCTTGTCTACATTTGGGTCCTCAGTCATGTGTTGTTGGCACTTCTTTAGACATGTGTGCACGTTACATTGGACCTGATGTTGTGTGTGGCACAACATTTGTTTTTTATTGATCTGTATTGCATTAAATATTGGTCACATGACACATATGAGCATTGTCGTCAACATGTCTTATGTGTATTGTATTAGTCAACATGTGATAGTGTGGAACAGCTATGCGTTGTTGGTCAATTGGCATCTGCTCCCATCTACTCCCACACAGGAGGGCTCCAAATGTGCATCGACCATACACTGTGCTGGAGGACATGGTTGACGAGGAGGTGATCCGCAAATTCCAGCTTGATCGACGTAGATTACTGGAGCTTGTAGCCCAATTGTCACCTCATCTGCAGCCACGCAGAACATATCCTGGAGCTATTACACCCACAGCAAAGGTGATGGCGGCACTTCACTTCTTTGCAACTGGCACCTTCCAGTACACAGTTGGACATGCCGGGGGGATGTCACAATCCATGTTCAGCATGGTACTGCGGGATGTTCTGAATGTCATGATGCTTTACAAGGATGAGTACATCCATTTTCCACGGCCGGCAGAGTTGGCAGCAGTCAAAGGGGACTTCTATGCCCTGGCACAGATACCACACGTAGTGGGTTCCATTGATGGCACACATATCGGTCTCATTCCACCCCAGGCACGTGAGCCTGTATATCGCAATCAAAAGCACTACCATTCGATGAACGTGCAGGTGGTGTGCCTGGCTGACAACATCATCTCCCATGTGTGTGCCAGATTTCCAGGCTCCGCACATGACTCACACATACTGCGGAGCAGCATTGTCCCCCAACTGATGGCTAATCTGCGTCCAGAACGTGCGTGGCTTGTAGGTGAGTATGCTATGAGGACAGTTGTGTTGTAGGGGTGGAATGGTGTACCCACCAATCCTGGTAATGATATTAGTGTCTGTCATTCCCCCACATAGGTGACTCTGCGTACCCAAACCGACCGTGGCTGCTGAGTCCCATACGTAATCCTACTACACCTGGTGAAATGCTTTATAATGATTGTTGGGGTTCAAGGGGGCCTGGTTCCTTCTGTCTAGTTCCCCGTTAGCGGTTTTTCTTAAAAGTGCCAAGTGCATATGCGAATTTATGGACGCTCCCTAGAGCTCGCTTTAAAAGGGGGCTGCCAACAGGAAACAGGTGCTTGGTTTCTTTATTGGTCCCTTGCCGTGTTTTTCCTGTTCCTGTGGTTCTACCTTGTTTCCCTTCCTTCGAGCTCCGTTCCAGCGGTCTTTTCTAGTGCTGGGTTTTGATCCCCTTTTTCCCCTGCTCCCTTGTTTTCCTATTTCCCTTGGGCATTTCAGAACCCTTTATTGGGGACCTGTTTTTGATCTTCGGTGACGTTCTGGGATTCGCGGCTGCGTTTCCTTTGAGTTTTAACGGCCCGTTATTATCCCTTTTTTGTATCCAAACCATCTTGTTAAACGCTGTGTTTGGGTGGTTTCACGAAGGAGCTGAATAACGGCCGTTTTTGTGCTACCTTCGTGTTCTTTTTTAGATTCCAGTTTTTTTTTGGGTGTCTTTCGTATTCCCTTTGATACCATTTTTCCCCTGTCCTTTTTTTGTCCTAGGAATTGTGAATTCCACCCCCTTAGTCATTCTCGGTGTTGCCCGAGGGGGCGTGGTTGGTCTGGGGTTACGCAAGAAACAACCAATACGATTGCAGTGGAAGAATTCCTGTTTCGTATCAAGCCACTCCCGTTTGTTATCTGGGGTAAGCAGGGAGGTCGGTGGTTTGTGTGTGTACTTGGCACTGGTAATAGTAGTAGGGGTGTGTTTAATCTTGTCTCCTTCTTTCATTTTAGCGTTCTCGTCTGTGTCAAGCTGTCAGCTGCCAAGAAGCCAGAGGAGACGAGTTGTGTTCCCCAAGACCTTGGGTTCCCTTGTTTTGTTACCCACCTTCTCCCGGTGTCGTGTTCTCCACCATCCGTTTTGATTGCGGGTGTTGGGGGTCACGGTGAGGGTAAAGGATTGGGACGTTCTTCACTCCTGCGGTGTTGGGCCGGTCTGCAACGGAACAGAAAACCAAGCCCACGAATTAACACACCGCCCGAGTGAAGAATGGTTGAGGAGGCAGCAGGGGGGGCTTCTTCGATGCAGGAAATCATGCAGGCTTTAGCGCACATACAGGGTGAAGTCCAATCCCTGCGTCAGGAGAATCAGGAGTTACGGGGGCACTGAGTGAGGTGAAGGAAAGCACTAAAAGAAGAGGGAGGGATCCCTCCGTTAAGGCTAAGCCCCCATTGATTCAACCAGCCACATTTCAATATGAGAGGAGTGGGGGGCAGAGTGGGTCTCCTTCTCCTTTGTCCATTACAGTGAACACTCCCGTGCCGGTGCCTCTAGCAGCTCCAGAGAGGTTTTCCGGGGATAGTAGCAGATATGCTATATTTATGAACCAGTGCCTTTTGCACTTCATGTGTCGACCAACCGCTTTTCCTGACGACACTACTAAAGTAGCGTTTGTGATCTCATATCTTTCGGGTACTGCAGCTAGTTGGGCGGTCCCCTTAGTGGAAAACAATGACGCTGTGTTGAATAGTTTCCCGGCCTTCAAGAACCAGATGCATAGTCTGTTTGCTAAGCATGCTTTTATGCAGGCAAGCGATGTTGAATTGTTAAAGCTCCGGCAGGGTAAGCAGGATCTTTTGGGTTATGTGGCTACTTTCAATCGCCTAGTAGCAGAGACACAATGGCCCATGGCAAAAAGAACCTCTTTGTTTTATCAGGGCTTGTGCGAGGACTTAAAGGATATAGTCTCTCAGGTTGCAGACCCCCCTGAAGATTGTGTTGAGTTCATCGATTTGGTTGTCAAACTCAACCATTGTATGAGTGAAAGAAAAGGGGAAAAGATCAGGTTTCAACCCCCAAGGACAACTGTAACCAAGAGAGAAACATCTGAGAATGGGGGTGTGAAAACAGATCCTGAACCTATGCCTTTGGGTGGGGTGCGGGGTCCCGTATCCAAGGAGGAAAAGGAGCGAAGGCGCTTGTTGCAGTTGTGTTTGTATTGTGGGAGGGGTGGACACTTTGCTCAAGAGTGTCCAGTGAAACCGTCCCGGATCCCGGAGAATAAGGCTGTGGCTTTCGTGGGAAGGGATTGCGAGAGTCCTTTAGTCCATGAAAGAGGTTTTTGTAACACATATGACGTACAAGGGGCGGTTCAAAGAGTCCCGCATCATTTCACGGTATCGGCTTGCTTTGCTTACTCATCTCTTGTGGTAGAGCTTCCTTGTTGGTATTATTGGATTGTGGGGCCAAAGGGAACTTTATGGACATTGGGTTGGCCGAGTCGTTGATGGTTCCCTGTGTGATGAAGAAACAACCTGAACCCATCAGGGCTATTGACGGCACGGAGCTAACCTCTGGGTCGATTGTACGACAAACCGAATATTTTTGTTGATCATATTTGATAATGGGCATTCTGAGATGGTCTGTTTCGATCTGATTGCCGCACCAGCATTTGGGGTGGTACTCGGGGTACCCTGGTTACAGGCCCATAATCCCAGAATCGATTGGGGGTGGAGGCTGGTTACGCTTGATTCGGAGTATTGTCTTCTTCACTGTTATTGTGAGGCGACTGATAGGGTGTCTCCGTTGTCTTGTGCAGCGAGTGGTTGCGATCAGAACGGTTTGCCTCCTTCGTTTGTGGCATATAAGGAGGTGTTTGATAAGGATCAGGCGTGTGTATTGCCACCACACAGGGCTTTTGATTGCCGTATTGATTTGGTTCCGGGGGCCATTTTGCCCTGTAGTAGGGTTTATGCGTTGCCGGAGGAGAAACATCTACGGCAGTATTTGGATGAGATGTTAAAGAATGGGTTTATTTGGCCTTCTTCTTCGCCTGTGTCTTCCTCCATATTTTTTATACCGAAGAAGGAGGGTGTTCTTCGCGCTTGCGTGGACTACAGAGCGTTGAATAAGGTCACAATAAAGAACAAGTACCCATTACCTCTTATACCGGTGTTGTTAGACCAGCTGCGACATGCCAAGGTGTTCACGAAGCTTGATTTAAGAGGCGCTTACCATCTCGTTCGCGTCCGCGAGGGCGACGAATGGAAAACGGCGTTCCGCACTAAGTTTGGTTTGTTTGAATATTGTGTTATGCCTTTTGGTTTGTGTAACGCCCCTGCCGCTTTTCAGTTTTTTATAAATGAGGTTTTGCGTGAGTTTTTGGATGTCAGTGTGATTGTTTACATTGATGATATTTTGGTTTTTTCCCCGTCCTTTGAGGAACATGATGCTCATGTTTCGCAGGTTTTGTCTAAGTTGTTGGAACACCGTTTATTTGTCAAGCTGGATAAATGCACTTTCGGTGCGACACATGTTGAGTTTTTGGGATTCCTGATATCTGCGGATGGTATAAAGATGGATCCCCGGAAGATCGAAGCTATAGTTAACTGGCCCATACCCACATGTGTTAAGGATATACAGGTGCTACTTGGTTTCGCCAACTTCTACAGGCGTTTTATCAGTCATTTCTCTGACATTGTTTCGCTTATGACTTCATTGTTGAAGAAGGGAGTGGTGTTTGAGTGGACGCCTGCGGCACAGTTGGCTTTGGAAAGATTGATTGGGCTTTTTACATCTGCTCCTGTGTTGATGCATCCTGATCCTGCTCTTCCGTTTTATGTAGAGGCGGATGCGTTCCAGCTAGCGGTTGGGGGCGTGTTGTCTCAGCGTGACAATGAATCTGGGTTGATGCATCCAATTGCATACTTTTCAAAGAAACTACTACCTGCTGAGCAGAATTATACGATTGCCGAAAGGGAACTATTGGCCATAAAGCTGTCTTTTGAGGAATGACGCCATTACCTCTGGGGGGCTCGTCACCCCATTACCATCTATACGGATCACAAGAACTTGGAGTTTTTCCGGTCCACTAGGGCTTTAACTCCCAGACAGATGAGATGGGTGCTATTCTTCAATGAATATGATTTTACCATCACGTATAGGCCAGCTGCTCAACAGGGGAAATCTGACGCATTATCTCGGATTTATGCGGATCCGTCACAAGGAAACAAGACGGAGGAGTCCTGTTTTATGATTCCTGGTGATAAGATAGTTGGTTGTGCTTCCATGGACGATTTCATGGTTAAAGTGCAGGATGAAATGAAGCAGTTAGATCTGGCTCCGTGGCTGTCGGAACCTGGAATCACGTTAAAGGATGGGTTATTGTATCAGGCAAAGAAGTTGTTTGTGCCCCCCGAATTGCGTACACTGGTTCTTACATATTGTCATTCATCGTCCTTGGTTGGGCATCCGGGGGTCAATAAGACCAAAGAGCTGTGTATGCGTTGGTTTTGGTGGAAGTCTCTGGCCCATGATGTACAGGTATTTGTGGCCTCATGCCCGGTGTGTGCTGTTAGTAAGTCCTCGCACATGTCTCCGTCTGGGTTGTTGCACCCATTGCCAGTGCCTCCTTCCCCCTGGCATACGGTCAGTATGGACTTTGTGACCGATTTGCTGCTTGATTCAGAGTTTACGGCCATTTTAGTTGTTGTGGATTTATTCACAAAAATGGCTCACTTCGTTCCCTTGCCAGGGTTACCTACATCTAGAGAATTGGCTGATGTGTTTATGGCCCAAGTGATCCGACTGCATGGGGTTCCTACTGCCATCGTTTCAGATAGAGGGGCACAGTTTGTTTCACATTTTTGGACTGCCCTGTGTCGATCATTAAAGATGGAAGTACGTTTGTCAAAAGCTTACCATCCACAAAGCGACGGGCAAACAGAACGTACCAATCAAACCATGGAGCAGTATTTGCGCTGTTTCCTAACGTCACTTACGGGCAGTTGGGTACAAGCCCTTCCTGTGGCTGAGTTTGCATATAATAACACATGCACTCAGCTTTAGGCATGTCACCGTTTTATTGTTCAATGGGGTTCCATCCCAAGACCATTCCTATTCAGCCATCTGAGAGGGTACCAGCAGTGGATTCCCTGAGTAGGGGTTTGATTGAAATCTGGAAGAAAGCCCAACAGCATTTATTTGAGTCCAAGAAAGCCATGAAAGTACAGGCAGATAGGCATAGACGGCCAGCTCCTCTGTATGCAGTTGGGGGTAGGGTTGGCTATCAACGAAGAATGTGAAGTTGCCAGGACCAAGAAAATTACAGCCTCGGTTTGTAGGTCCCTTTCATGTCCAGAAGGTGGTGAATCCAGTTGCGATCAGGTTGGCTTTACCGGCTGAGTATGGTATTCATCCTGTATTTCACACCTCTTTGTTGAAGCCATACGTCACCACTGCTCAAGAGTTGCCACCTCCTCCTCCCGTTTTAATAGATGATAACGTGGAGTATGAGGTTAAAACTGTTATGAATTCCAAGCGGATGAAGGGACGGCTGTATTACCTAATTGACTGGAAGGGTTATCCCCCAGAGGACCGTTCTTGGGTTCCGGCAAGTAGGGTTCATGCTGCCCGGTTAGTTCGTCTGTTTCATCGTCTGCACCCTGGGAGGCCAAGTCCTGTAGGGAGGCTTTCGGGAGGGGGTACTGTTGGGGTTCAAGGGGGCCTGGTTCCTTCTGTCTAGTTCCCCGTTAGCGGTTTTTCGTAAAAGTGCCAAGTGCATATGCGAATTTATGGACGCTCCCTAGAGCTCGCTTTAAAAGGGGTTGCCAACAGGAAACAGGTGCTTGGTTTCTTTATTGGTCCCTTGCCGTGTGTTTCCTGTTCCTGTGGTTCTACCTTGTTTCCCTTCCTTCGAGCTCCGTTCCAGCGGTCTTTTCTAGTGCTGGGTTTTGATCCTATTTTTCCCCTGCTCCCTTGTTTTCCTATTTCCCTTGGGCATTTCAGAACCCTTTATTGGGGACCTGTTTTTGATCTTCGGTGACGTTCTGGGATTCGCGGCTGCGTTTCCTTTGAGTTTTAACGTCCCGTTATTATCCCTTTTTTGTATCCAAACCATCTTGTTATACGCTGTGTTTGGGTGGTTTCACGAAGGAGCTGAATAACGGCCGTTTTTGTGCTACCTTCGTGTTCTTTTTTAGATTCCAGGTTTTTTTTGGGTGTCTTTCGTATTCCCTTTGATACCATTTTTCCCCTGTCCTTTTTTTGTCCTAAGAATTGTGAATTCCACCCCCTTTGTCATTCTCGGTGTTTCCCGAGGGAGCGTGGTTGGTCTGGGGTTACGCAAGAAACAACCAATACGATTGCAGTAGAAGAATTCCTGTTTCGTATCAAGCCACTCCCGTTTGTTATCTGGGGTAAGCAGGGAGGTCGG
The DNA here is from genome assembly GCF_964261635.1 of Lissotriton helveticus. Taxonomy (NCBI): domain Eukaryota; kingdom Metazoa; phylum Chordata; class Amphibia; order Caudata; family Salamandridae; genus Lissotriton; species Lissotriton helveticus. The sequence goes on along the minus strand of NC_136065.1, from coordinate 1,845,099,844 downwards.
TGGTTCGTGTGTGTACTTGGCACTGGTAATAGTAGTAGGGGTGTGTTTAATCTTGTCTCCTTCTTTCATTTTAGCGTTCTCGTCTGTGTCAAGCTGTCAGCTGCCAAGAAGCCAGAGGAGACGAGTTGTGTTCCCCAAGACCTTGGGTTCCCTTGTTTTGTTACCCACCTTCTCCCGGTGTCGTGTTCTCCACCATCCGTTTTGATTGCGGGTGTTGGGGGTCACGGTGAGGGTAGAGGATTGGGATGTTCTTCACTCCTGCGGTGTTGGGCCGGTCGGCAACGGAACAATGATGCCCATGCAAGGACACGTCGAGTGGTGGAACGTACTTTTGGACTGCTGAAGTCTAGGTTTCGCTGCCTGGATCGAACCGGAGGGGCCCTACCATACTCACCAGGCAAAGTATGCAGAATCGTGATTGCCTGCTGCATGCTCCACAACCTGGCCTTGCGCAATAACATTGAACTGATCATGGACCCTGAAGACCAACAGGTTGCTCGGCCTCCCATCCCACACATGTCGACTGATGAGGATAGTGGTGAGGAAGAAGGTGTGGACCAAAGGCGTCAGCTCATTGATCGCTATTTCCCTTGAATGTGAGTAACTACCTCTTGTGCAGCCAGACAATGAGTGATGTATGTTTGCTGGTGGAGTGTGGATGTGGTGTGTCAATGATGCCTGTTCTGGTATGTTCTGTTTGCAAATGTGTGTGGTAGATGATGTACATGCAATGCTCCCTGATGTGTGTCCTGTGATCCACTTAATTGGTGATGAGTGTGGTTTGTGGGATGTTGCAGTACAGTGTGTTGTGATGGGTGTGAATCACTTTCCTGACCTGTGTTTGTTGTTCTCTCATTATCCCTAGGTCACTCCCACAGAGGCATGATTCTCAACAACATTGATCCCTGCACCTGGTAACGTTACATTCTAAGACAAACATGTGATTATAACATGGAGGCCACACATTATTGAGTGTTTACGTGATGTTTATTTACAGGTTGAGGATTGATGTTGGTGCTTATTTACAAAGAGGTGTTGGGGGGAGTGAGAGTTGAAGGTCATGGCAGATGAAAACACCGTGGGGACACCACAATGTGTGATGTCCAGCTAGTCCAACAGATGTGTGGCAATGCTTGGCATTGTGGGACAGGATAGTTTGCAGGGTGAATGGCAGGCTCAGACAAGGGTGAAGTCATTGGCGGCCCCTCTTAGAGCGGGTAGATGGGGCATTACCACTGCTCTCACCGGGATACAGCCTCGGACGGCCCCTCCGTCTTGGAGGCGGAGCGGAGACAGCTATGGGGGCAGGTTGGTCAGGGGCCACCTCCCTGTCCGTGGGCTCAGGTGTGGGTGGCGGTGGTGTTGGTGACCAGTCCCGCTGGGCACTTTTGTGAGGGGGTAGTGGTGTGGAGCGGGATAGCCAATTCCCTCCACAGAGCAGTTGGCTGGCCCATGAGGACCACAATTTGGCCTATGCGGGTATCAATGGACCACAACAGATGACTGTTCTCTTGTGAGTCTTGGTGGGCCCGATCAGACTGTGCCTGCGACCGCTCATAGGAGGCATTGACTCTGGTGATGGCTTCCAGGGTTTCGGCACCAGGATGGGGTGGGTGTCCTTCCCCACCTCGCCGGACAACTGCACTCCTGGTTGTGAGCTGTGCCCTCAACTGTGTCCTCTCACGTCCACTCTCCCTGCTTGCCTGGGATGTTGATGGCCCATCATCGGCCGATGGGTCAGGCAGGGCGGCACAGGCAGGAGTGGTGGTGGTGGTGGTGTTGGTGGAGGTGGTGGTGGTGGTGGCTGCACAGCTCACAATGGCCTGTGGAAATGGGGGCCTGTTGGGAGTTGTAGTGCTGGTCTCTCACACACCCCACCCAACTCTCTCACACCCCCCACCCACCACCACCCTCCCTGTGGACATGGGGGCCTGTTGGGAGTTGTCGTGCTGGTCTCTCACACACCCCACCCACCTCTCTCACACCCCCCACCCACCTCTCTCACACCACCCTCCCTGTGGACATGGGGGCCTGTTGGGAGTTGTAGTGCTGGTCTCTCACATACCCCACACACCTCTCTCATGCACCCCACCCACCTCTCTCACACCCTCTATCCACCACCACCCTCCCTGTGGACATGGGGGCCTGTTGGGAGTTGTAGTGCTGGTCTCTCACATACCCCACCCACCTCTCTCACACCCCCCACCCACCACCACCCTCCCTGTGGACATGGGGGCCTGTTGGGAGTTGTAGTGCTGGTCTCTCAGACCCACCACCACCCTCCCTGTGGACATGGGGGCCTGTTGGGAGTTGTGGTGCTGGCTGCTTTGCCAACATGCAAGGCTGGAAATGTAGGTGGCAACATTTGTGTTTGGTCATGGTGTGTGCATTGGAGGACAGGACTTCACAATTGGGTGACTATGTGGCCCACATGCATGGATTTGAGCCTGGGAGATGTGTCTTGTCAGTTATGTAAGGCAGACCATGTCAGTGTGATGGTGGTGATTGGTTTGTACTTACCAGCCTCTAGCCCCTCCTCGATTCCTTCCAGGCTCTCAGGGTGCAGTATGCCCAGCACCTTCTCCTCCCATTCTGCATATGGTAGGGGCTCCGGGGGAGTGCCATCGCCAGTGTGGTGTGCCCGCAGGTGGTTCTTTGCCCTGATGCCTTTCACCCTTGTCTTGAGGTCATGCCACCGCCTCTGGATCTCGTGTTTGGTGCGTGGCACGGTCCCTGACGCATTCACTCTGGTCACTATCCTGTCCCACATGTTGTTTTTGGTTGCCACGGTGGTCTGCTGGACTAGGATGCAGAAGAGATGTGGTTCGACACGGATGATTTCATCCACCATGACCTTCAACTCACTGTCTGTTAACTTGGGATTTTTCTTTGGTGCCATGGTGTGTGATGTGCAAGGTGTTGGTGGGGTGTGGTGGGATGTGCAGGTGTGTGGTGTGTAGGGATGGTGTGATGGGTGTTTGTGTTGTGGGTGTGTTTGTGTGCAGGTTGTATGTGTGTTTTTGTGTGTCTGCTGTTCGTCGTAATCTGGCTCTTGCTTGCAGCTATGCTGTGATGCAAAGGATTGTGGTTGTGGGAGGGATCCGTTTTATACTCTGTGTGGTGGTTGTGTCCCAATGGTTGTTGGCAGTCAGGTGTTCGGTGGGTGTGTTGAATTGGGTGCATTTTTCGGTGCTTGGGGGGTGTCATTGTGGCGTGTAGTTGCTGTGGGTGGTGTTTCAGGTGGGTAGGTGTACTGTTTAGTGTGTTTTGTATTTACTTCCGTCAGCTATTTTGTAATCGGTTTGACGGAAGGAATGGTGTTCGTGTGGTCCTTTCGCAGTCATGCTCTGTTTGTCGATGTATTGTTTCCGCTGCGGTCGAGGTAGGATGTGAATTCCGTTGGACTGGCGGCGTTATCCTAATCGCGAGGCCGGAGCCTCCGCAGGTATTGCGGCGGATGTGCCTGTTTCCGCGGTCATGTCCGTCCACGGCGATCGGTGTTTCTTTGGTACCGTCCGCTTGCGGCGGTCTTTAGTGTGCTCCGTCCGCCGCCGGACGGTGTTTGCTGTGATCCGTCCGCCGTGGTCGGAGTTTCTTCACAATATTATCCTAATCGCACCGGCGGTTTATCCGCGGAGCGGTTGGGAGTATTTTTGCCGCGCCCATGGCGGACGGAACCCGTTTCCGTCCGCCATGGTAATAGGCCCCCAGGTGTGGGAACAGCAACCCATCAGGACTGAGCAGATTGGAATTCCATATGGGAATTTCACTCAGCCTGACTCATAATCAGAGCCTAAATTGTTAGCATGCAGCTAACTATGGGTTGGGGCCATTCACTAATTGCTGGACTTTGTGTTGATTCTTCAGTTTTCCGTGTGTTGAGAAGTATCCAAAATCTAGTAGGTCATCGCTATTTGGAGCAGCCCAGCCACGGCCAAAGTTACTATGGTTTAGACAAACACACAGGTGGGAACCTTTTCAAAAAAATGTTGAACGCACATGTGCCAGCCCCTACGCAATCTAATGTTCAGTGTTGCACCGGTTCCAAATGTACAGGGCCGTCCCTTGACTAAACACCCTTTCTCCACCTCTCTGACACCTTTGGCAGGTGTCTTACTGTTTCTCTCCTTTGTCCAGAAATAAAGGGAAAATATGCTCTGAAAATTATTGAAAACATCAGTCTCCTCCTCCCTTCCGGTCCTGACCTGGAAACTGCCTTTCCTCCAGGGACTGCCCGTGACAAAGCAGCTTTAGGCAGGTCCTTTTGATCTGTGCCTCTGAAAGGACAAAAGAGAATTGAGGCACGGAGAGAAGCGATAATGCGGCAATACCACATTCTCTAAATATAAATATTGTCTTACATGCACAGAAAACCATTTTCTACACATTCAGCCAGCTTTTCCCATAACCTGACCGACTCTAATTCTGGATGTTACAAACTGGTTACCAAGTGCTATGTAGTGCATTTGAGATGTGCAAAAAGGCCGTTCCAATAGAAAGATTAGAGAACCAAGCACATTGCAATTTATTAACTTCCTGGTTCCAAATAGCTATTCTTTATTTGCAATTCCCAAATAAGGAATCACTTTCTAGATGTACTAAAGATTCACGGTTTGAGAATAGTCCCAGAATGTGTTTTTGTACATGTAATTGACCACAAGTAGGTGGAAGCAGGGGGTAACCAGGCGCAAACTATAGAAGATGACTCAAAACGCAATACAGATTGTCACAGTGGCAGCAAATGTTTGGAGCCCAACAAAGAAGGAGAAAGGAGAGGGTATTTAAGCAGTGTATTACAGTTGAGGTAATTTGAGCAGTAAATATTGGAAGTCTACATTGAGTAGGCAGCTCTTAATGGATTTGATAGAAGATGTAAACCCTACTTTTGGCAAAAAATGCAACAAGAGCCAGCATTCCCTCTCATTTCTAGGACAAGCAGGGCTTTCTGGTCTGCGGGCTCTTACATTTTCTGTCCTCAGGTAGTGATCAGGGCATAGTAGGTATAGTTGGGTGAATGTCACAAAATGCACGTTCTCATGTTTTTCGAAACTTCCTTGATGTTCTATTAACCAGAATTCATGTACACGGTTGGTGGATGCATTAATGGAACCCATGTATTACGTCCACCATCAAGCACAGACTTTCTGAATGAAAAATCAGCGTTAATCAATCATTCAGAACCTTTGTCATTCAGAGTTCAAGACTGCAAACTTTATAGATGGGTACCGAGGCAGTCCCACGTTGGAGATGGATGTTTATCAAGTAAAGTAATTTACAGAGGCCCCTTGGCATTTTACATGCAATCATAAAACTCATAATTGAATGTAATATTTTATTATTATGTACACCATTAGTCCTTGGCTCCTAACACCATTCCTGCACCCTCAGTGACGAAGGGAGAGGCGATACAACATTGTGCATAAGAGAACACAGTCTGTAGCTGAACCTACATTCGGTCTACTTAAGGGAAGATTCCGTTGTCTTGACAAGAGTGGCTGACGCTGCAGCATACTCTTGAGACCTGATGCAAAATCATGACATTGCAATTAAAAGAGGCCTCTCGATTTGTTCTCGTAATGATGACTCTGAGGATGAAGGCCAACCACCAACTCAGCAGGCACCCACAAGGTACAAGAGTATGCAGAAGTGCCACTACTAGCAGTCATTTGAAGGTAAAGAATGTATGCATTCAGAAAGAAGTCATGCACAACGTTTCATATTTAACAAAACTATTTATTCACATGTAGGAGATAATCAAAAGGAACATAAATGTACCGCTCTTACTTTTATGATTTTAAAAAAAAAATAAGATAAACTATTATATGAAAAGAAAATTAGTGTCCACGTCACTGCCTTTGTCTCCTCCTTACTCTGCCAACTCCTGGCCTATCTGATAATGTACCAGCACTTGCTCCTTCCTCATAGGTGCGCTGGCTTTGTGTGCAACACATATGATGTCTCTGCACAGACATTCTACCCAGGCAAGAGGTGCCCCAATTTCTGTTGGCTCTGTCTGATCCCAGGATGACTGGTTTGCATCCCTTCTAATACGGCTTTGACTTGCCCCAAGCCCATTGTAATATCCCCTCTAAACCGCCCCATTTCAGTTTGCAAATTGACAGTTCCTCTGGTCAAACCTACCGTTGCAGTAACCAGACAGTAGACCGATCTGCAAACCACTCCACTACTGCGTAATAGATTCCTCCTTCATGGCACCACACAATTCTGTCACAGGCTGTGTTAGGCAATGTATCTTATTTTCTTTTGTTAGTGCATTGACACTGCCTTTCATTATTCTTTTTAAGGCACTAACTTGCCTCCCCATTTGGCACATCGCCTGTTTTTGGACATCAAACATGAAACCCTCCAAAGCTTTACATTTACTGGGTGATAAGTTAACACCTTATTCACCTCAAACATTTCTACGCCTTGCCCTATTCCATATTCTATGCCATTTTAGACGTTGGAGAGCTGCTCTTAAATTAGCAAGCATTGTTGGTGATTGTGCGTGACGGCATTTCGGTGTTTGGAGTTGACGTTCAATATCTGGGTGGTGTATATCTGGGCTCAGGTGAAGGTGGTGTCATGGACGGGACATTACTAAACTCCATTCTTTTCTGGCTACTCCTCAATATGCAAGCCACCCTCATATTCCTCATGATCTGATATTCCCTTTGTAAAATATGTTTACGTATACTTTTATAATAACATTTTACACCATGCTATACTGTTTGTTGGGACTGTTTGTTGGGGCCGGCACCCACAAATGTATATATGAAATCAATTCCTTTGTTAAAAATAAAATAAAATGTATCTATAGAACTAGAGGTTACATCATGCATTTCACTGGTACTTCATAAACATGAAATTAATGTCATCATTATATTGTGTGATCTGTGCAAGATGGGAATTGATATAATGGAATAACTATATGGCTGTACTGGGACTCATCCAAAATAAATATAAAATAAAATACTTATTTGTGTGTTTGGGCTAAAGTATCAATAATACTGCCTCCTGTTGGTGATTCTGGGCTTAGAGTCAATTTTAATAAATTGTTCATTAAGGTTGGAACGGGTTCAGGAGATGGGGCTCCGTTGGCACCGGAAACTTCATCCAACCTCCTGGCAAAAGTTTCCTTTGTTCTGGCCCTGAGGTCATACCAGCACATACACATTTCTTTCATGTTAGTTGGTCCAACAGCATTAATTTGGTCCTGTATGCCTTGAGAGATTTTCATTTTGGTTGATAAAGGCACAGGAAGGAACTGCTTTGCAAACAGCTTGTTGTTATTTAAAACACACTTCTCTGCAAGGATTTCAAGTTCTACATCAGAAAAATGCAGTTTTCTTTTTTCCCGCTATTTTCTTTCTGTGGGTTTTGATTTGTCATGTCTACAACAATTCACTATGTTCCAGCACACCTCACTTAGCTCTCCAGGCCTGCAATGGGCTCCAATCATTTGATTTCCTGGTTGTGATGTCATCAATGGTTTCCAATGATGCTTTCATTATTTGTGACTAATAATTCGCAGTTCTTTAATCATACTAATGGTGATTTTGTATTTTGTGAATGTGAATCATACCAGTTTGACGTTTGGAAAGGATATCTATTTGTACTAATAGGGCGAGATGTATCAAAAAAGCATTTTGCGATACTCAAATAACGATGTTTACCGAATCGCTATTTGGTAATCGCAAAATGCTATGTATGTAGTAATCGCTAAAGATTTTGCGATTCCTTAATATTACCTAATAGCAATTCGGTAAATAGCAAATCGCTATTGGGTAATATTACTCCATTTGTTCCTCTGGGCAGAAAGACCCGTAGGTGCGAATAGTTTTGCCTTAGCTATTTTGGGACTTACCTAATTGGTAATTGCAAATTAGCTGAGGCAAAACCAAGGGTGCCCAGGGGCCTAATGCCCCCCTGAAGCACCCCAAAGGCAGTCTGCATATGTAAAGCACACATCATGCCCTAAGGGCATGTGTGCACTCGATGGCACTTTGAAAAATGCTGTTTTGTGCATTTTTCAAAGTTTGCATATGGATACCATCAACTTGAAGTTGATGGTAATTAGTGTTTCCTAAATGCACAGTTTGCATTTAGGAAAGCTTTCTTACATGTGCATTAGGGATACGTAAACTGTGATTCCCTATTTGCATTTGCAATTTAGGTAATCGCAAAAAATTGCTAATACCTAAATTGTGATTACAAAGCCTTTCATACATAAGGAAAGGCCACTTTGCATTCGCCAATGGCGGAATTTTGCGATTCACACCGTTTATAAACACAAAAAAGTTTCACACGTCTGGCCCATAGTTTCCAGAATTTGCAATTCCTTAAAATTCGTTAATTAGGAATTACAAGGAAACTCTATAAGTTAGTGCGTGAGCTGCATGCAGCACCGCTCGTAGGCCAGAAAAGACAGCGGTTCTTAACCTTTTGTCTTCTGTGCACCCCCACTGAATCATTATTGGAAGCCGGGGCACTGTTCCTAAGCAATCTCTTTGATATGAAATTGTGAACAACACAAAACACAAAAATACAAAAATAAGTGTATTCCAAACAAATGCTCAAATATTGAATTTTGTTTTAATTCACAGTCAAATATAGAAAGGTTTTCATATTTTCAATTTAACTTCTTTATTTTTATATACTTTATTAATTTTAATGTATTAATTTCAATATTATTTAATGTTGTAAAAAAGTCGTGGATCCCACTGAGCAGGCTTCCTGGACCCCTCGGGTTCTCGGACCCCAGGTTAAGAACCACTGAGCTTGACTGTTTACAGCTCATGCACTTTCTCCTACGGTTACTGAATTAATGTATAAATAATTAAGACCGTGCGTGCAAAGACAATGAAAAGGGATGCACCATCCCCTTCTGCACGGGTCCTGGTTGTAACTGCAAAGACACAGTACAAAAGTGAGAGGTGTTTGCACAATTGCAAATACGGTTGCAAAAAACATTTTCTCCCATCTCGCAAAAGGGCCTATATTCCTGTCACTCACTCTAACCCCGCGCTCAGCAGCCCCGGCCCCCGCCCTGTCGTGAATATGAAATACATGCACCTATTAGCGGCCAGACCTGCCTTTTTTCCAGCGGTGCGGCACTTAATTTTGATGGTAGCCGTGTGTGCTGGAATTCATTTTCAGTCGCAGGCTTGGTAGCCAGGTCGTAAAAAAGACGCTGCCTCACAGAATACCTGCAAACTTCCAAAGCTAGAGTAAATAAAGGCCACAAATCACCGCGCGCTATCCGCCAAGTGCCACTCTCAGCCAGCCCTTCTCGCACCTAATACAGGAGTATTTCTAGGTGCGGTGGCTGGAAAGAAGAATGTTCCAGAATATTTGAACGAGCTGTTTTGTTCTTCAGCTCCGTCCCAGTCGGTTCCAGTTGCCTCCGGTCCCCAGTGCTTCACTTATCATGGTAAAGGGATACGAGGTGTTGGACGAATAACTCGACCTCCGAGAAGGAATACGTTAGGCGCTAAAGTAAAAGTGACTTTAGAAAGGGGAGGAGAGACTCAAGGGAGCCATATTAGCTATCCTTAATGGCCCACCACAGTTGTTCCTCCAAAGCGTTTTGGCTCTTCACAAGGGTTGTGACAGCTTCGATTACACTGGAAGACTTTTCCGGCTATGGAAAGGCGAATCGAGTCTGGCACAGTACATGCCTGAGACTTGTGCCTTACTAACACATCTCTGCAGCAGCTCGGGGAGCTCGACTGCTGGGTTGTGTTAGTGGCCAATTGTTTGAAGCAAATAATTAAATTGATCACTATGATGATATAGTACCAGAACTATTGTGGAAGCAGATGATAGATCCCTGGTAATTCTCTTAGATTTAGCAACATCAAGTCGACAAAAAATTGTCACTGTCAAGAAACATGACTGAAAACATAGGGCCTCATTTATGAGAAATGACGCATCGCTGCGTGAAAGCAATGATGCGTCACTTCTCAGTGCGCACTCCTTGCGACATACCTGATGCGTCATATTTAATGTATGACGCATCATGTCGCAAGGAGTTACAGATATGTCAGTATTTCTGACGTATCTGTAAGCGCAAAAGTGACGCATTGCTGGAGTGTGTCACAAAAGTGACGCAACTCCAGCAATGCTTCCTTTCACATGGGGCAAGCCCCATGTGAAAGGCCTTGCGTCAGTCTTACGCCTGCTGTGAGGCAGGCGCAAGATTTTGACGCAACGGTGTCCTAGAAGTTCACTGCGTCACTTCTACGACCCTTTCTTGCGTCAATACGCCCCCTTTGCATACATTATACCTGGCGCAGGTATAATGTGGCGCAGGGGTTTACAAAGTGACGCATCTTACTAGATGCGTCACTTTGTAAATATGGCGCAACAAGGCGCATTGTTTACGCTACTGGTGCGTCACAAAAAGTGGCGCACCGGTGGCGTAAAAGTGACGCAAGGGCTCATAAATGAGGCCCATAATTTTTAGGCCCTGGAACAACTTCAACAACAGCCTACATAGATTTAAACGTCCTAACTCTCTTAAAAAAATGGAACGAAGCCTGAGAATTGATCACTTCAAAATTCAACTCTTCTAAATTGATAGTTCTAAAGAAGATCGATATACTCAACATTTTGAAAAAAATGTATTCCAAAATGAGAAGACTAGGGAAGGAGGGTATCAGGAAAAAGAGAAAAAAACAAAGATAAAGAAGAGGGAAGAAAAGACAGAAAAATAGGGCACAAAAAACACCAACCTCTGTAAGTTTAAAAATAAAACATAATAAAAATATGTTGGAAAAAAAGAACATGGACACGGCAAAAAAAAGAACGGAGTGCAACGAGGACAAAATGGGCATATAGGGAGAAAAAAGTAATAAAAATACAATACATTAAAGGAGATGAAAGTAGAGGGGGAGAAGTAAAAATATAAGTAATACAACTTAAAGGTAATGTTGAAATTAAAAAGGTGTATTTGAAGATATATATTATGTTACATTCTTTTGTGTAGCCCTTTACATCCATTTTCATGGTCCTGTATTGCTTTTTAGGTCTCGCCTGACAAGACATTTAATAAGTGGCTTTTAAAAGTGCCACCAGAGGCTTTTGCTGGCCTACAGCTTGCGTTCACGAGCGCGTGCCCTTGCACAGCTGCCATTTGTGTTTTTATTGCTGTAATCAGGCTCCTCTGCTCGCACTCCCCCCTCCCTTATGCCCCTCCCTCTTCGTCAGTTTCATTGGTGTCTTCTATCACTGTAAATGCTGCTCTGCTCGCACTTTCCCCTCCCTTCTCCCCCTGCCTCTTCGTCAGTTTCATTTGTGTCTTCTATCACTGTGAATGCTGCTCTGCTCGCACTCCCCCGTCCCTTTTCCCCCTCCCTCTTCGTCAGTTTCATTTGTGTCTTCTATTGCTGTGAATGCTCCTGCTTCCACCAGGCACACACACCATCAGTCGTCAGTGCACGCTTTCACCAGGCACACACACCACCAGCCGTCAGTGCAGGCTTCCACCAGGCACACTTCCACCAGGCATACAACCCACCAGCCGTCAGTGCATGCTTTCACCAGGCACACACACCACCAGCCGTAAGTGCACGCTGTTCCACCAGACACACACACCACCAGCCGTCACTGCATGCTTTTCTACCAGGCACACACACCACCAGCTGTCAGTGCACGCTTCCCCACCAGGCACACACACCACCAGCCGTCAGTGCACACTTTTCCACCAGGCAAACACACCACCAGCCATCAGTGCACACTTTTCCACCAGGCACACACACGGCACACACACCACCAGCCGTCAGTTCACGCCTTCACCAGGCACACACACCACCAGCCGTCAGCGCACGCTTCCACCAGGCACACACACCACCAGCCGTCAGTGCACGCTTCCACCTGACATACAACCCACCATCCGTCAGTTCACACTTTCACCAGGCACACACACCACCAGCTGTCAGTGCGCACTTCCACCAGGCACACACACCACCAGCGGTCAGAGCACGTTTCCACCAGGCACACACACAACAAGCCGTCAGAGCATGCTTTTCCACCAGGCACACACACCACCAGCCGTCAGTGCACACTTCCCCACCAGGCACACACACCACCAGCCGTCAGTGCACGCGTCCACCAGGCACACACACCACCAGCCGTCAGTGCATGCTTTTCCACCAGGCACACACACCACCAGCCGTCAGTGCATGCTTTTCCTCCAGGCAACCACACCACCAGCCGTCAGTGCACGCTTCCACCAGGCACACACACCACCAGCCGTCACTGCACGCTTCCACCAGGCACACACACCACCAGCCATCAGTGCATGCTTTCACCAGGCACACACACTACCAGCCGTCAGTGCACACTTCCACCGGACACACACACCACCAGCCGTCAGTGCGCGCTACCACCAGGCACACACACCACCATCCGTCAGTGCACGCTTCCACCAGGCACACACACCACCAGCTGTCAGTGCACGCTTCCACTGGGCAGACACACCACCAGCCATCTGTGCACAATTTCACCGGGCACACACTCCACCAGCCGTCAGTGCACGCTTCCACCAGGCATACACACCACCAGCCGTCAGTGCACGATTTCACCAGGCACACACACCACCAGCCGTCAGTGCACGCTTCCACCAGGCACACACACCACCAGCCGTCAGTGCATGCTTCCACTGGGCACACACACCACCAGCCATCAGTGCACGCTTTCACCAGGCACACACTCCACCAGCCATCAGTGCACACTTCCACCAGGCACAAACACCACCAGCCGTCAGTGCACGCTTTCACCAGGCACACACACCACCAGCCGTCAGTGCACGCTTCCACCAGGCATACACACCACCAGCCGTCAGTGCACGCTTTCACCAGGCACACACTCCACCAGCCATCAGTGCACACTTCCACCAGGCACACACACCACCAGCCATCAGTGCACGCTTTCACCAGGCACACACACCACCAGCCGTCAGTGCACGCTTTCACCAGGCACACACACCACCAGCCGTCAGTGCACGCGTCCACCAGGCACACACACCACCAGCCATCAGTGCATGCTTTTCCTCCAGGCAACCACACCACCAGCCGTCAGTGCACACTTTCCCACCAGGCACACACACCACCAGCCATCAGTGCACGCTTCCACCAGGCACACACACCACCAGCCGTCAGTGCACGCTTCCACCAGGCACACACACCACCAGCCGTCACTGCACGCTTCCACCAGGCACACACACCACCAGCCATCAGTGCACACTTCCACCGGACACACACACCACCAGCCGTCAGTGTTCGCTACCACCAGGCACACACACCACCATCCATCAGTGCACGCTTCCACCAGGCACACACACCACCAGCCGTCAGTGCACGCTTCCACTGGGCAGACACACCACCAGCCATCTGTGCACACTTTCACCGGGCACACACTCCACCAGCCGTCAGTGCACACTTCCACCAGGCATACACACCACCAGCCGTCAGTGCACGCTTTCACCAGGCACACACACCACCAGCCGTCAGTGCACGCTTCCACCAGGCACACACACCACCAGCCGTCAGTGCATGATTCCACTGGGCACACACACCACCAGCCATCAGTGCACGCTTTCACCAGGCACACACTCCACCAGCCATCAGAGCACACTTCCACCAGGCACACACACCACCAGCCGTCAGTGCACGCTTTCACCAGGCACACACACCACCAGCCGTCAGTGCACGCTTTCACCAGGTACACACACCACCAGCCGTCAGTGCAGCAGGCAGGCTCTTCTCAGAGTTTCTTGTTAAATATGTGTTCGATGCCTGGAAGGGAGTGGGTTGAGTTTCCTTAAACCATGCTGGTGCAGTGCATGAACTCCTGTGAGAGTGAGTCATGCAGCCTGGGGCTCACTCACTCCACATTTGAAAATTGCACCTGCACCAGGCTTTTTCTCATTTGCAAAGTTTGGCGCATGGGCAGCCCCCACACCCCGGGGAATTACTGCTTCCTATAACCAGAATGGAAACAACATTCAGAGCAATGAAAATAAGTTCATTTGATGCAAAGAACTGTTAACAAAAACCTTGTCCAACTATTGTAGATCTGGCAACTTAAACAAAACAGCAACAAAAAACAAACAAGCATTGGCATAGCCAATGGGTCTCGCTTTTTGGGCCCTATAAGTATTTAGTTATGCAGCGGAATATCCGTTTTGCAACAACACCATGCTAAACACTTATAAGGTCCCAAATGCGAGACCTATTGGCTATGCCAATGCTTGTTAAATCTTGGTGTCCTTTAAGGTTCTGGTGAAATCGTTTCAATGAGTTTTGTTCTCCATGCCATCTTCAGAACCAACCTCCCACTTCAAGAAGTGATCAGGGGCCCTATCATGATGGGCTTTTCTGGCGCAGCACAGAGCCTAGTGCCTGTTTTATTTCCCTTTAATAACCTCACTCCATGGATAGGAATGGTGATGTAACCTCTCTCCTAAGGAAATCATCTCATTAAAGGTTCATAACGTAGTTTCCAGAGGACTTATCTTCTTCTCAACGTCAGTTCCAAGCCTGGTACAAGGATGGTGTCAGCGGACTCCTGCCCGACATCAACCTCAACATCATCTTCGATGACCTTCGATGGAGGCCATAAGTTTATTGTGGGTTCCCAGGCTGACGTCATCTGCTGGTGGGCGCCAGTGAACTGAGCCCGATACTGGGGCAGCATGTGTGGCTGTTCTTCTGCTGCCAAAGGCCTTGCCACTGGACTTCTAATTTTTAATAATTTTTTCTATTATGTATGTTAAATGCTTTGTATATGCAATGGTTTTTATTAATCAAGCATAATAAATTGACTTGACTTGCCACCGACTTTGGCATCGGCATCAAGAATTGTGCTGTTTTTGACTCCAGTCTCAGGTGCTTCAGGGGGTCCTTCATTTGAGTCTCCCGCAGTTCTACCTTATGCTCAGTTGGTTATTGTGCTGCCCCAAATGTAGAGCCATAGGTTGGTTCGCTCTTTTCTTACTCGGTCTCTGTAAAGGTTCCCCGGTTTGGATCCAGAGTCTACATGCTCTCAGCACTTCTGGTTCAGTTATTCCTAATGGCCTTGTAGCAGCACCTTCTGAGCACTTTATACCTTTCAAGGAAGTGTTCAATACGGCTGCTGAAGTCCTTGAATCACCTCTGCCTTTTAACAACAGGTAAAACAAACATTTTGAATTAGATTTTGAAGCCTGGTTGTTCTGCGTCAGAGCACATATTGCCTTTCAAGGAGAAGTTGTTGGATTCATTTATGTTAAGTTACCCAGCTATTGGACAAATTTGGTCTTGTGGTCATTTGCTTTGTGGCTGTTAGTTTCATCCCTAGTAGGGGACGCTGTTTGGGTTTATTTATTTAAAGAGTTTTATATAGCACTGGCTAGACCTGGAGGTATCAGAGCGCTTTACAGAGTATCAGTACAACCAAGTTACAAAACAATTACACAATATTGCATATAAAAAGAAACAGAAACATGTGTTAAGGATCTGGGAATACTCGTGGGTGGTAATAAGAAGACTAATGAAGAGGCAACAAGAGGAGTAACGGTAAAGGAATAGGTTTAAGTGAAGGCATAGAACAGCCGGAGGGCATGAGAAGAGAGAGGGGGAGTGCAGAAAGGAAGGGGTTTGGGAAGAGGGTAAGGACAATGAGGAGAGAGGGATACCAATCAGAAAAGGCATCAAAGATGTCAATGAAAAAAAGAGCAACCGCGAGTAACACGAAACATAAATAAACTTTTTTTTCACAGAAAATATACCGTAAATGAAATCTCATAAGAGGCAGAGAGGGAAAGGGGTCAGGAGTAGGAGTAACAGAATAGGTGGGGGAGAAGGGGATCTAAGGGGGGGAGTGAGTAAAGGCAGTCGGGTAAAAAGAGAAAACGATTCAGGCACTCAAAGGCGGGAGGAAAAAACCGATAGAGGATCGTCAGGGGGAGAAAGGAGGTAAAGGAGAAGAGACTACAGTCCTGCATGATTACACGAAGGGAAGGGACAGAGGTCGAAAACAAGATGGCGGGTCAGGGTCCTGGCAATCGACGGTGGCCAGAAACAAAATGGCGGGCAGAGCAAAATTCAAAGGTTTAATCAGTCCGTGTATGCGAAGCCAGGAGCATGATACCACCAGCAAGGAAAGTAAAAGTCACAAAAGGGGGAGAGGGGCGCAGTTTCAAAAACAGAAGCGGGGGAATGGTACAAGAGGGGTGCAGGCTCGGGACCACTGGGGCAGCAATAAAAGGCAGTCCGTTGGTCGTGCCACCCGCACCCACAAATCAAGAGAATGATTCACCGGTCACAAAGGCGGGGGGGAATGGAGACAGGCATGCAGGATTTAGAACCACTGGGGAATCGGTAGCGGCAACCCTGCGGTCGTGGCTCAGACACCCTCATACCTGGATGAGGTTTTGCGGTTCTCACAAGCACATCTTGGTGGGTTACATGTAGTTACCCTACTGTTGGACACATTTGGTCTTGTGGTCATTTGTTTTGTGGCTGTTTGTTCCATTCCTTGTACTAGACGGTGTTTGGGTGACATGGTTGCTAGTTTGTCGAGGATTTTCTGCACTTTGGAGTACGGAGGTCCTTTGCCTTCACCTGATGTTATCATTAGTTATTCAATATTTGTCTGTGGTTTGGATCTGGTGTGTGCGCTGGTCAGACTGCATGGCTCGTCAGGCATTTAGTTTTTCTGGCTTTTTCACTTTTATTGGTTCAAGAGTTCTGTCTCGTGTAGGGAAGTGGTACCTGAATTCTACAGTTCAGGTACGTTGCCTTGTTTTTGGGTTAGTGATCCTTTGATCACTGCCAACTTTATGGGACACTTTGTTTCTGCAAAAAGGATTAAGTTATGATAAAACAACCACTTCTTTAGATAGGGAGTGGTCACACAGGAATGTAACTTGCTGACCTACAGTGGCAGCAGATGTTGGGATATTTTTCTGCATCTCAGAGGCATGTGGAGAACCTGACTTTTGGAGTGCAGCTGAGTTTTGCGCGCCCCTTCTTGTTATCTTTCACATGTGGCCAACTAGGTTATCGACGGTTACTTATATTGGCAGTTGTGCGTTAAAGGTGCTTGTTTTCCTCTACACAATTTTAATACTGTACGTGCCTAAATTGAACAAGTTACCCGGGAAGAGCACGTACCCTAATAGAGCCTAATAGCTCATTCGGTAGCATTATTTCTGCGTCCCTCCGCTTCGAAGCTTCTGTCACCTAAAACTAATCATTGTCGGAGCGATGGCCCATATCCATTGGTTCTCTTGCTAGTTATGTGACCATGCAGGTGTGGTGGTGGAGGAAGTTGGGCGCCTATAAATAAGAATAATCCTTTTGAGATGCCTATACGTCTAGGCATATTCTTGTGTGTTTCATCTGTCCTGTTCGAGGTGCTCTATGATATATTTAATTTTGAGGGCCACCTTCCTGCCAATGTTGGTGGCGGTTTTTAAGAACTTCTCTTTTCCTCATCCCCTCATGCACTTAGATAAGGCCTATTTTACTCTATTCATGGGTCATTTCAAATTGAACCTCTCTGTAGCGTTTTTCTGGGGTGTTGTAGTTTAATTTTCCACCGGTTTTTGACTGGATGTGCTGTTGTGGTTAGAAACATAATTGCCAAAAATAAGGAACATGTTCTTCTCAAATGGCTATCACAAACTGAACAGGACCACTGTCGCGGGGATTGTATTAATTTTATTTATTTACAAATTAATTGGGCACACAGATACTCAGAAGGATGCTCTGATGCTAGGATTTTAGAAGTAAAAATCAAGGAGCGATAATGGAATACAATTAAGATTAAGGAGATACCGGGGAAAGGCAGGTTTTTAAGGCTGTTCAAAGTGAAAGTTTGCTCAAGAGCTCAAAGGTCATTGGGCAGAGAATTTCAGTATTTGATCACCACATCATAGAAGGTTTGGCAGCCTAGACGTGAGGAAACTAAGGGGCTTTCAGAAATGTGCCTAAGGAAGGTAGAAAAGAGAAGACGGGGCAAAAGTGAGTGAATTTTGATGAAG
Source organism: Lissotriton helveticus (assembly GCF_964261635.1). Taxonomy (NCBI): domain Eukaryota; kingdom Metazoa; phylum Chordata; class Amphibia; order Caudata; family Salamandridae; genus Lissotriton; species Lissotriton helveticus. The sequence continues at coordinate 1,845,081,813 of NC_136065.1, read as the reverse complement.
ACAGATGGGACTTGAGTTATGAAGGCTCGATATACAATATACATGAATTCAAAAATTATTCTTTTTCTGATGAGATGGTAATACAAGAATTGAGAATTAGTGGAAATGTGGACGCAGGAAGGCAAATTGGAAATAAGTCTTACTGCAGAATGTTCAATCTTTTCAAGTTGGCATACCAAGTAGGATGGTAGACAGATGTTCCGTTTCTTTGGCCGTGAGAGGCCATATTGGATAAAGAATAAGATAATCATGGTTCACCCACTCAGACAAAAGCAGAACTGGAAGTCAATCTAAGACGAGCAAGTGCTCTTGCAACAATATCAGTTACCGCTTTTGTTCAACAACTTCAGGTCAGAATGGAAGATGGTATATTGTGTTGTGATATGGGATGGATGAGGAAACCATAGATGATGCTTCCAGAAGAGGCGCAGTTAGTTTCACATCCAAAGACTTATGTGACTGAAAATCCCTCTCTAAAGCAGCTCATTCTCAGGAGCGGCCCGAGGGAAATGTACTGGTGGGGTGTAGGGAGGGGGTCAATTAAAAAAAAAATGAAAAGAAAAATTCACGTCCCTGCCGGTCGCCGCCTCTCCTCCGTCCTCTTCTGTACTCTCCAGGAAGCACACAGGCTCCCAGACGCCCCTAGCCAATCACACGCTGTTCTCACCGGGAACCATCCATTACAACACAGTTATTACAACAACATACCTTTATAACGCAACTGTTTTACACGCAACTGCCTTTACATTGCATGCCATTACAATGCATGCCATTACAACGCATTATAAGGTTAGTAATGGAGATATTTTTAGTACTAGGGTGGGTATGGGTTTTGGGTACATGGGAATAGTAATTTTTACCCCTACACTGTCCAACACTTTCCCTACTGTTGCACTCACTGGAGTGGGAATAGTAATTTTTATCCTTCCGCTATCCAACACTTTCCCTATTGTTGCACTCATAGGAGTGGGAATAGTAATTTTTATCCCTCCGCTATCCAACACTTTCCCTACTGTTGCACTCACTGGAGTGGGAATAGTAATTTTTATCCCTACACTATCCAACACTTTCCCTACTGTTGCACTCACTGGAGTGGGAATAGTAATTTTTATCCTTCCGCTATCCAACACTTTCCCTACTGTTGCACTCATAGGAGTGGGAATAGTAATTTTTATCCCTCCGCTATCCAACACTTTTCCTACTGTTGCACTCACTGGAGTGGGAATAGTAATTTTAATCCCTACACTATCCAACACTTACCCTACTGTTGCCCTAAAAGTATTATGCATTGTAATGGTATGCGTTGTAATGGTAGTTTTAAAAAATGTGTTGTAATTGCATGCGTTGTAAAATCATGCAATGTAAAGGTAGTTGTGATGTAAAGACTGCGTTGTAATTGCATGCGTTGTAACATCATATATTCCTGTCACCAGCATGACAGCAGCGTTGTGATTGGGCCGAGCACCCTGGTTCGGCGCTCAGACAAGGAGTGGGAGTCTGCCCATGTTCTTCACCTGGCCTTGCAATACAGTCGGTGGAGAGCATGCTACGGCCGCATAACAGTTCTACTGGCCCAAGTGGTGCAGCAACCACTCCTCCTCCCTATGAGGACAGCTAAGCCCCGCTCTGCCTTAACCTGGCACGGGCTCCATACAAAAATAATAACGTAATATTATGAACGTTGTCTTATTATCATGTTATTTTTCCTTTGACCTCAGTGGGGCGATGCTTCTCCGCCTTAGCGGAGGAGCCGCTGCTGCTCATTCTTTAAGGAAACCACTCCACCGTCTTCACAAGTTGATCTTAAAATAGTAATGAATCTCCATCTTTGTCATCCTACTCTACCTGCAACTGTAAACAAGGGCATTTTAACAAATAATTAATTAGGCTAACTCTACAGAAGGGGCCTGGACATGTCAGTGACAGAGAGAAACAAAGAAGATGAACGTATACATGTTTTAAAGATTTATTAGATATGTTATATTGAGAGATCTGAACGAACTGGGAAAAAGAGGCGTGCCTTGATATAAAGTCAAGAGGAAAAGCATCATGATATTAGAGTTTCAGAATTTAACGACAAAATATTCCATGCTGCTTTGGTCAGAAGCTTCTTAAAGTGCAGAAATCAGCAAACCTTTTGGAAGAAACTTGATTTTTTTCCACCACTTACTACAAACTTAAAATGCTTAACAGCGTGTCTAAAAAAGTGTGTGGAAACAGCACTCTGAGCCTCACCTTCTCTCTTCAAGGAGAAAAATACAGCTTTGGACCTCGTTCTGGTGTAGTTTTACCATGGCATTGAGCAAGCATCTGTTTTCTCGATTTAGAGCATATATCATCTATTTCCATACATTCTGAATACTCTTTGTCAATGTGTGCAAATCCATAAATCAAGCTTCCCATTCTCCCATTTCCTTAAAGTCCTAGTGATGGCGCATGACATTGAGTAGATATTTGAAGTCCAGAGATGTTATAAGATATCTCGGGTAATATCTGCTTCAGTTTCAGAATCCCAATGCACTCTGAAAGGCTTTCCATGCAGATTACTGTAACAGCAACATTTTTGTCAGGCTGTATGTGAATTCATTGTCATCTTTTTATTGATTTTTTGGGTTGGGAGAGTGTTTAGTGTTGACTGTTTTATCATGCATTTCTGCTGACGTATATATCGCTGTTGGTATTGCAATACTTTTATTTTATCTGTTTATGAGAGTTACGATTTGTGCCTTACTTTGGCTTCTCAGTGAAATCAAAGAGCATTCCGAGGTTTCTGGTGGCGGTGATTGGGTACAGCTCAGTGAAGCAGTCATGGTAAGCTGAGTCTAGATTAGCATTGCCCATGCAGAGCTCCATCCTTGAGTCAGTCAAAAGCTTTATTCAGCACTAATTATGTGAAACCATGAAACCAACAAGGTTATGCAGTAAAACATGAACAATCTGGTGAAAGCATGCACCACATAAAACCGAAAATTACACAGTGCCAAGACAGTTAAAATAAACTTAAAATAGGTATAGTAAAATGCACCAAACTGCAAACATTATAGATGAGTTCCATCAAAATCAGACAATAGCCATTGCAATTAAAATTAGGTTCTTCAGACACTATTTAAATATTACCTTTAAAACACTAAGGGGGATATTCACAAGGACCTATCTCCGATTTACCGCCACCTTAACACATCAAAAGTGGCGATAGATTTAACACCCCATTCATAGGCTAGTGCAAAGTGCAGACATCGCCAGTTTTCCCGCGATAACTGCCCCAAAATTTATCTCCACAGTGCACACCACCAACTAACCCTAATGAGAGCCAGAGTAGGCGTTCCCGTGCAAAAACACACGAAAAAACCACAACACCACTTTCACAACGAACTGTCAGATCTGGTAAGCGCAACAAAAACAGGCGATAAGCCGCGATAGCACCAGGGTTTTAACACCTGCCTTTTGCTGGTGCTAAGCAGGATGACTACCCATAGCATGAAAGAGAGCCCAGCCATGAGCCACACCTGAAGACCCACAGATACCATGGAGACAATGATCATGCAGCTCCGATACCCATGAGGGCCACAACATCCCCCAACACCACCCCCAACCCACCCTCTTACCCCTCCAGACATACACATACCGTGCACGACACAAGAGCCACAAAAAACGCATGATGACGCGCATTGCCAAAATAAATATACACATGTGTGGCCAGAAGAATGAGAAACAGTCACACAGCACTGAAGTAACAACGAAAAACTTTATTGAAATACAGTACAAAACACCAATGCGGAAGACTCGTGTCGGTTCCGTAAGGGACAATCTCGACGTCACAGCCGGGAAAAAAAAGCACAAAATCAGGACGTGTGTCATGCGCACATCAAAGGAGCGAGACACAGAGAAACGGAGAAGGAAAGTAAACCAGAGAGAGAAAGAGAGGGAAGGAAAGGAAGGGAGAGAGTGTGAGAGAGAGAAGGAAAAGAAAGGAGAGAGAGAGAGAGACACCGCCGGCCCTGCGTCCACAGGCCCCACTGTTCACCTGCTGCCACCGGTGTGTCCACCAGTAGGCACACCACGTGCCTGTGCAAGCTCCAGGTCCCAGTCCTGCCACTATGGCATGGTCCACATCATGCGGGCCCACCCCTCGGCCCGGCATGTCCCACACATGACGCTGAGTCCTGAGTCATTAGTGGCGGAGGCCACATCAGTGCACATCTCATCAATGCAGGCTGCACACCTGCTCAGCTATTTTGGTGCCACTAATCCTGTGCAACGCTAGTCAGCGCCATGTGGTGGTAGGTCCATGATGGCCGCAAGACTTCGGGTGCCACTAACCCTGTGCGCTACAACTCATGGGCCCTTTATGATTGAGAACCGTGGATCGCCCGTCATCCAGTCACCACCGGCAGAGGGGAATGTGACGTTGTCTGCCCTTTATATTAGCGGGGTCACATGGTCTGTGACGCCTGTGCTGGATGGTTGTGGTGTGTGTGCAAACCTACCCTCAGTGAGTGGCCGTGACATGCTGACAACTAGACCAGTGACCTGCACACCAGCAGAGAGTACGCCTGCGACCAGGAGCTCTGTGGGCCCCCTCGGAGCATAAGTGAAGTGGTCTGGCCTGGCGTATGCCGGACCAGCACAGGGCTTGCAACAATGACTCGGGGTGACATTGTTACAAGCCCTGGTGTGTCCACCAGTAGGCACACCACGTGCCTGTGCAAGCTCCGGGCCCCGGTCCTGCCACCATGGCATGGTCCACATCATGCGGGCCCACCCCTCGGCCCAGCAGGTCCCACACATGACGCTGAGTCCTGAGTCATCAGTGGCGGAGGCCACATTAGTGCACATGTCATCAACGCAGGCTGCACACCTGCTCAGCTATTTCGGTGCCACTTATCCTGTGCAAAGCCTGTCAGCGCCATGTGGTGGTAAGTCCATGATGGCCGCAAGGCTTCGGGTGACACTAACCCTGTGTGCAACAACTCATGGGCCCCTTATGATTGAGAACCGTGGATCGCCCGTCATCCAGTCACCACCGGCAGAGGGGAATGTGACGTTATCGGCCCCTTATATTTGCGGGGTCACATGGTCTGTGATGTCTGTGCTGGATGGTTGTGGCGTGTGTGCAAACCTACCCTCAGGGAGTAGTCGTGACATGCTGACAACTAGACCAGTGACCTGCACACCACCAGAGAGTACGCCTGTGAGAGGAAGCTCTGTGGGCCCCCCTCGCAGCGTAAGTGGAGTGGTCTGGTCTGGGCTGCCCTGGCGTATGCCGGACCAGCGCAGGGCTTGCAACAATGACTCGGGGGCTCTGGGTGTGGTTCAGTCCATGTTCGGACAAGGAATTGACTGATGTGTGTGTCCCGGTTGTAGTGTCCATGCCACCTGGAATACAATATGCAATGTAGCACATTGTAACTGGCATCCCACTAGATGACCATCATTGACGTAAGGGAAATCACTGTCTCTACATTCATCCACACATTCATACATGAATGATGAAAGACATGACACAGCAGTGCATTACTGGATGTTTATTGCACATCCAGTGGAGTTTTGCAGCTGAAGCGGAACAGGGCCATGCCAAGCACACTACACAATATGGGCCCGTGGAGGGCCAGCCAGAGTTCATCCGGGGATGACAAGTACTGTGGAAGAGAAAGGGTACAGTCCGTAGTCTGTTCACCGTGTCATTTGTCATCAAACAGAATATGGAAGTCCATGTCACGGTCCAAGGTGAGTGCAGCAGAGTGTATCAGGGGTCAGTGGAAGGTCATGGGGCCATGTGTGCACCAAGCAGAAACAGGCCATGTGGCGGAAATGAATGCTAGTGCCTCCTTTTGAACACAATCCCATCCATATCCTCATCCTCGGATGTGTGCTCTGCCCCACCTGTGGGTGTTGCAGTACAGGTTGGGGCACTGTGTTCCACTGTCACATCAGGGGCCGGAGGAGGATTGTCGGCGCACTGTGTGGTAGTGACATATCAGGTGCGGTAGTGGATACGCCTGCCGCACTGCGAGGCACTGACATGCCACGGGGCAGAGAGGTGGATGGTGTGGGGGCAGCAGCATTCATCAGGGCCACGCCTTATGGCAGCAATGCCATGATGAGGATCTGCAGGGCATGATAGATCCTAGCTACATTTCGCTGATGTGCAGCGGTGGCTGCCATCCTTTCCGCCTCCATCCGCACCATTTCCTCCATGAGCCTCTGCATGTGTACCAGCTCATGGCTGGGATTGCTGGAGCCAGTCTGAGCGGACAGGTGTTCTCTCCGCATCATGACTCCAGCGATGTCAGTCAGGGCTCATTGGAGACCATGGAGCGGGCCTTGGGTGTCCGTTAGGGACTAAAGCTGGCCCCTGATGGGACCTAGACTCCCATGAATGGCGTCCAGTTTGGTAGCCATGAGGCCGAACCCCACCCGCACCTGCTCAGCCGTCTCCCTCTGGCCCTCCAGCACAAGGAGTTGGAAGGCCATGGGTTATCCCTGGGGGTCTTGGGAGACTGCCGGGCTGTGGGTGCCTCCTGCTGGGTGGTTTGGGTAGCGGGTGGGGTCTCCTCGGTGCAGCTGGGCTGCCCTAATCCTGGAGGTGAGTTGCGGATGATGTCAATGATGTGTTGGAGGGCTTGGGTGTCGATGCTGGGGGTGTCCTCCTCGTCATCAGTGAAGAGTGGCTGGGACTGCTGTGCAGGAAGTGTTGACGGTGCCTCTGCAATGTGAAGGGGAGATGGTGTATTACAATCTGTCCACATGCATGTAGCCGCATGGTACATGTTGACATTCAGACAGCATGGCACTGTACATGGTGACAGTCTGTAGATCAGGGCCACGACCCAGAGTCATTGTGGGTGTGCACTGTGCTCTGCTTGATTGTGCATGTGTGCCATTGTGGCCATCTTCACCGTCCCCCCAGTACCTGGTGGTCACTCACCCTGTTGTAGTTGTGTTGTGTCCTGTCAAGCAGTGTTCAGTCCCCCGACTCCGGCCACAGTCTCCACACTGATGCCTGTCGATATCAGCTCCTCCAAGTCATTCAGCATTAGCTGTGGCGCTGGGCTCCCACCTCCAGTCTGCATCGCTGCCTTCTGGTTGGCTGCAAGTTTCTCCTTGGTCTGCGCTTGATGTCAATCCATCACCTCTTGGCTTCATCCATTGACCTTGTGTGTTCTCCAACGGCATTCACCTTGTCCACGATGTCCCACCATATCCCATTTTAGGTGCCCAATGACACATTGGAGGTGACAAACAGTTGTTGATGGTGTTCCATCACCTCTGTGGCCAGGATCCTGTTTTCCTACGGACTGAACTTTGTCTTCTTCTTCTTCTTGTCCTTGCCCTTCCCTGTCCCCGAGGTCCCAGGCTAGTCATCTGGGGTGCTTGTGGGGTTGCTCTCAGCCTCTGCGCCTGCTCCGGCTGCCTTCATGTGCTTTGGTGTTGGTCAGTTTGTGTTGGAGTGTTTTTTCTACTTTTATAGTGATTTTTCCCGCCTGCCATGTGTGTATTGCAGGCCTGGCTCTGATAAATTTCAGATTTCCTCATCGCGCTTTGGCCTATCGCATGTTTTTTCGCATTGAAGTTTGTGTTTTTATCTCCGTCGTGGTGGTTGCATTGCAGACACTGGCCGCGGTTTTGGCAGACTATCGCATGGTACCGCCTGGTTGTGAATTCCACGCTGACACTGGGTTATTTTCCCGTGATAGGCTGCAATGTGTAAAGTTGCGTTCACTTTTTTTGGTGATGTTTAGCACATGTTCTTTTGAATATACCTCTCTGGGTATAGACAGCATGGGATAAAATGTATTACCTTAACCATGTTAAGTACTTGGATTGCCTGAGTCATCTAATAGACCTCTAATATGAATTACTCTTGAGAGAAACAGGGAGACCTTATAGCATACTGTCACGTCCCCTAGTTCATACAAAAGTTTATATGCCGACTGATGATGGATTATTCTTTGTTGTAGGAAGAGTGGTTATGGAAGGAGTTTCTTGGGAATCAGATCAAATGTAAAAAAAAGTGCCAAGCGGTCTGATACAATCGATTATCACTGGGGCATTGTTGGGTGATTGTACCCCATCTTTCATTTCATGGAAAAGCAATCAGGTAATGAAAAATAAGAAAAGGCATTTTCTGTTACTTGTAAGTCACTCTCATCCCCAATAGCTCAAATCCCTGTGCCATACTCTGTTGTTGAAATAGTTTTGTCATTATAAAGGGTGAGCATCTGGTCAATAGGCTGACCGACTACTTGGCGGACGTTCGTCCTTTATTGTGGACCTGTATTTTGTGACTTTGTCTAGACATACAAACATCTTCACTTATCTGGGCAGTACACGTTTTGGCCCTAGAGTGCACGCCTCATTCATAGCACTTTCTAACAATAGTTCCCAGTTACTGCATCTCACCTGAGACGCCTGGACCCGTCAATCCGGCCTAATTCAGGTGCCCCTTGGGACCTCTGTAGTGCTCTCTATCCTACGTTGTCTTACTGAATCTACACTTTACTAGGGACTACTTCATAGTCCGGGGCTCATCGCAGTCAGAAGAGTCACCACCACATTCTCATTTCTATAGTATATTCCATCAAACCTTTGATTATACTTTTGAGATTGAGCACCCCGTATATCTCAACCAGAGAGAGTAAATTTCTCAAAGATGGCCTCCTGCCTCTGAACATATCTGCACACACAGCGCCCTGATGAAGGAATTGTCCATTTTCTAGTAATTTCCGAAATGCGCGTCAGTGCTTTTCTGTTGAAATATGCACCAATGAATATTTGAGTAATTCTGAATATACAGAATAATTCTTATTTGCTTTTTTGTGAATGTGTCTCCCCCTTTTTCTGTCACGATCGTTTATTGTTTACCTAATTTTGTATTGTGCCAAGTCTCCATATGTGTTGTTAGTTGTTTCATGTACAAGACGTTATACCTTATATTGTGTATGTCAGTGTTGTTTTACAGTATTGTTGGTGGTGCTCTTTAATATATTATGTGTTAACTATTTTTTATATATATGTCTGTTGCACAGTATGTTTACACAATGGAAATATATATGTTAAAAAAAGAAAATAATTCTATTGATTTTATTTTTATGCTTTTGAACAATAAAACATCGAAAATCATTGGTCTATTGGACACAGTTTTTTTATTATGGACATTTTGCCGTATTATAATTAATTGATTTTGGAGAAGTTGTTGTTGCTTATTTTTTTTGTTTCCCTTCCCCTTTTTCCATACGTACACAGCTTTATCAAGGACCCTCAAGTCTCCTTTCAATTCTTTCAATAGGCTCATATGACCTTCCTTATTCCTGATCATATTTGAGATGCAGATTTCCCTATAGCACTTCCAATCGGGTTTGGATGAGAGCTGGATCCCCAAATTACTAAAGGTGTTGGTATTTAGTAGCTGAACTCGTTTGATAAAAAAGATATGTTGTTTCCCACCTACACAACCACTACACAGTGTGAGTTTTGGCAATATTCATTTTCATACTCCTCTTTCCCATTAATTATGGAAATGTGTCTATTAAAAGCTGTAGACTTCTTGGGCTATGTGCTAAGACAGCCACATTGTTGCATACAAGAGTATTGGGAACTGCAGCCTCCTAATACTAGGTGTATCTGCACCCATCGCCTGAAGCATTTCTTCCACCTCATTGATCTATAAAGAGAAGAGGAAGAGCCCCAGTACACACCCCTGTCAAACTCCTTGCCTTATACCAAAGGGTTCTGTCAGTTCGCCATGTATACCATATTGAAATGTTGCCTTTAAATCTTTATACAATTGCGCTAACAATTAAATAATCTATTTGGGCACCCCCTTTTTGTCTAAACATGCCCAGAACTTCCTGTGATCGACTAAGTTGAAAGTACTGCTTAAATCAATAAAACGGATGTACTAGGATCCATCCTTGGCTTTGGTATAGTTCCCTATTAATAGGTTCCTGTTGAGCGATTGCTCAACTGTCTAAACCCATACTGAGCACTTGAGAGAATTTCATTATTTTCTGCCCAAAGTTCCAATCTCTCTAACAAGACTCTCCCCAATAGTTTGGTGGAAGAGTCAAGTAGAGAGATAGGCTGGGAGCGTTTCCGATCATTGCTAGAACCCGTCTTGAAGATAGGTTTGCTAAGGGAGGTTGACCAAGTAGGAGGTACAAAGCCGACTCCTTAGTTAAGAAAGAAGCCCATAAGTTAGGTTCGGCGCTATATACATCCCCATTGAGAGCCCGTCCGGTCCTGCAGCCTTCCCCTTTGGGCTGTTATTAATAGCCCTCACCACCTCATCTAAGGTGAATGTTATGCCGATCAGTTCTTCGCCCGTCCAAAATCAGACGACTGCCTCGTCTGAGTTGGGCTGGGAGAAACTCTAACCAAAATAGTCCACATTTTAGACCCGGCTTCCTGGGCACCAGGGCACTCAGGGGTAACTGCGCTCCAATCGCATCAACTGGAGTGTTCCCTCACTGGTGTCCTGGGGCCTCAGTACTAAGGGACCCAAAACTGGATAACCAAGTACCCCTCTCCAGCACTTGACTCTCTCAGGGTAGCGAGACAGAGCAGTCCAAGGCTTACTCAAGGAGGTGAGGTGGGGTTAGACATTCAGAATACAGTGTAAACCGTACCACCAGCTGATAAACTCAATGTCCAGTCAGTGCTTTACTTTTTATAAAAGAAAAATACTTTAATACACATAAGATAATTATTCTACACATAAAACTAGGATAAACAGTTGAAACCAGAAGTCTCTACAACCCTCTGGGACAGAGTTATGACCCCAAACAGTATTATAGCGCCTAGACGCCAAGCACTATAAAAACACAGTAAACATGAAAACACACAGTAAGCATTGCATATTACAGATCATGTTACACAGGGCTGCTCTCATTCACTAGAGCCTTGATACCAAACTTTGTATTGAAAGGATATAGTTTCGGCATCTGATGTGAAGTCAGATGTTCGTGATCAGCCCCATAATCCCCCACCCAAAGTAACAGAAGTGCCCTTCCATTGTGAGTGAGGACACCGCTCTAGTGGTGTCAGGGATCTGATCACAGGTGCCGGATGTCTTGGCACAGTTTACTGGAGTCCCACTAGTCCAGTAGCCACTGGGTAGCTGTAGGAGGGTAGTGGCTGGACAGAGTGCCAGTTCACCCTGATACCCTTAGAGATCACAAAAAGAAAGGTGGGGGCCTGCTTCACTGGCCTCTATTCCCAGTTACTGCTTGTAGAGGCTCCCACAGTGCAAGGGAGGAGCTTAGAGGGGATTTGATCTCACCTTCAAAGACTAGAATCAAGCTTCCTCCTCTCTGGCTTCCTTCATGGGCTGCAAGCTTCTTTCCACCAGCCTCTGTGATGTGCTGTAAGCTTCCTTTCCACACCTTGGGTGATGTGCCACAAGCTTCCTTTCCACACCTTGGGCAGCTGTCTGTAATTTCCTTGGTCCAAAGCGAACGCTCCTCCAAGCCTCACAGAAACAGCTGGTCCTTAATGTTGCGGATGCCTTCCTTTCAGACGCAGTGAACAGAGTCTTATCTCCTGTCTTCACACTGCGGGTCCGTGCCTGTTTATCTTCTCTGTCATAGACCAGTCTTTGAACAACAGCAGACCACTTAGGCCAGACTTTTAACACCTCTGATTGATAGGCTCATCCAATCAGAGGGTCTGCTACTTTTGCATCCTGAATACACCTCCAATCACAAACCATTCACCGCGTGTTCAATGCATGGGTAAAGCATGTACCAGGTCCCTTTCTGTATCAGGATGTGCAACTCCCTGGAGAGGAATTTTAATTAACTCCAACCCAGGAGGCCCTGACCAGTGGGGGAGGGTCCTCTCCACAAAGTTAGTGCAGCTAAACCCAGATCAGAGCGGAATGTCTACCCCAGTCCACCAGGCCTTTCCAAGGAAATAGGGAGGGGGACGGGGGAGCTGGGATGTCCAGCAGAACAGCTCGCATTCCTCACACTGGCTCAAATCACCATTCTTCCCCTGTTCCTCACACTGGCTCAAATCACCATTCTTCCCCTGTACACCCACGGGCTCTCAAACATACATCAGTCAGACAAAGGCAACAGGCCCACAGGCATGGCAAACTCCACAGACTTGATCAGGAGGGTGCCTAGGGACTCACCCCTCCTGACTATAGATTTATTGCTGCCACCACTCTCAGTCTACCACAGCCTTAATAGAGAGGTCAGTAGCCGCTCTCTGAAAAATAGGGGTGCACTAGGCATGCCCCCTCGACCTCAGAGCCAAGCTCTAGGGTCTCAATCCATGTAAACATGGAGACCCTCAGTGGACATGTATGATTGTCATGCTCACTGAGGTAGGGATCTAGAAACTATACAGTAGCTTTTGAGTGACTTGCCTGGAGATTAGCATAAGGCAGGGGAAGCACTCTCTCCAGAGACATGCAGGAGACTTCCCGTCCCAACACCACCCATTGGGCAGGAGTAATTGCTCAATTTAAGTCAAGGTCTATTCCCTTTGTGAATGGAGGAGTATTTATGGTTCTCCAAAACAGAACACTATCCTTGGTTTCAGCTGCCTGTATCAGGTTTGTGCAGGCCTCCCCGTGTAGGGGTTTCTTTCTTAATTTTATGGCGTTATTGTAGTTTACTCTATCTGCCCGAACTGCCTGAGTGTTCCCGGGATGTTGATTTAAAATGTCCCAGGATGCTTGATTCTGGTCCAGGGAAGACATGGCTTGGAATTTTGGTCTGGACTGTTTCCATGAGGCAAAGGGTCAAGACTTATTTGCATTTAGCTGTGTCTGAACTGGGGTGGCGAAGTGAGCTATAGAACGATGATGGATTCAACCCAGATCTGTGACTGGGGGTGAGTGTCTGAAAAGTTTCAGTGCACCGTCCATCATCTCCTTGTGTTTGCTTTATTCGCCCTAGGTTGGCAGGGTGTGCCCAGACGTGGGTCCCTTGCTCACATTGCCACTGGATTCAAGCTAGCCTGGCTGATGAGGGCTGTTAACCCGAAACCGGTCCCAGGATCCTTGATTACAGTCCAGTGAAGACATGGCTTAGCAGTTCAGGCTGGACTGTTCCCATGAGGCGCAGGGTCAAGACTGATTTGCATAAAGCTGTGTCTTAACTGGGGTAGAGAAGTGAGCTAATGAACGATGATGGATTCAACCCTGATCTGTGACTGGGGGTGAGTGTCTGAAAAGTTTCAGCACTCCGTCCATCATCTCCTTGAGTTTGCTTTGATTTCAAATGTTATTCAAGTTAATCCTGGCCTTAGTGCATTTGCCATCAAACCAACCCTTCCTCTTCATTCCACGAGATTTAGACCTCTTTGTCAACAATTGATCAGTGGAGTTAGATGTTAATATATGGGCGTACCGTACCGTGCCTTGCTGTAGTTGGTTTCTGGTACTAACCTATCAGAATTTGGTCCAGATTCATTGCCACCAAGTTCTTTAAGAAGTTAGCTGGGTTAACGCCTGCCCATTTAATCACATTCCGACCTACAGGGCAATTTTCCCTGAGTCTGGGTCCTTTGGGAGGTTAAGATTTAGATTTAGGATCCATGGGTTATGATCGCTGATACATTTGGGCCCCACCCTTAAGTCTAGGATGGTTCTCCTACTAGAATCTGTAATAAGAATATGGTCAATATAACTTCTGTTACCTCTCCCCGTAAACATAGGTAAGAGGGGGAAATCATCAGCCCTACAATATATTGCTAATTTCAGATTCCATTTCATCATTAAATTATTAGGCTCTAAGCCATATGGGCTATGCAAGAAATGTGCTAGTTTATACCCCCTAAGATCATTGTACCCACTTAATCATTTAGACGTACTAGGACCTTCTGAAATATTTAAAATCCCCTACCCAAATTATAAAAGAATTCTAGCTGATAAAAAGCTCCAAGCTGTTTCAAGTGAAATGACCACCTCCACTTTGGTAGAATCAAAAACGTTGTTATAAAAGCTTATAACTGTGATACCCATGTTGGTGCCCAGTGTAAAAGTGACAGATTGATAATAAGGAGACAATAAAAAGCTTTTCTTAATTTGTGGGGCTAGACTAGTCGAAACAAAAGTCAAGGGGGGGTGGGAGAATTAAAAGCTTCAAAGCCATGATGTATAATATTTAGTGGCCATGTTTCTTATAAGCACACAATGTGTGCAGATTCCACAGAAGTTGCCCAGTCATCTGACCCCATTTTGCTGGCAATGCCAACAAAGTTCCATGTAGTAACTATTGTCCCCCTAAGCACCTTCGGCTCCTTACCTATAGTGGGACCGGAAGTATCTATGATACGATTATTGTTGTTTGGCGAATTTGGCAAGGGAAAGCAGCTTGGTTAGTGAGCCAATCTTGAGAACCCAGGGGCGAGAGAGTGGAGAAACTATTACGTGATGGCACCTGCAGAAGAAAAGTGGTAGGGGCAATAGACACTGTTCTCTGTGGCCTATCAAAGAAACCAAAATGTAGAGCTTCAATGAGCGCGGGCAGTCATCTTACAAATTTGACCTTGGACAATATATCCTTAGTAACTAACCTATCCTTGAAATTGATATCAGTACAGTCCTTATGACAGGTTTTGGAGACAGGTTCACCCAACCAACCCTCAGTACGAGGTTAATCTGCTGATGCGAGAGCACCTGGCCCTCAATTTTGCTGTTAACCCAATGGATGTCTTTATTCATGATTTGGGCATGATCTTCTCTTGCGTCTTCGATCATTGGGGGTACACCCCTATAAACCATTACATACGATTTAGCTTGTGGAGGGAGTTGCAAAGTAGGCATGGAGGTGGAACTTTTGGAATGGTTGCGTATTCGGTTTGGGGATACACTTGGGCCCTGCAAATGAGCCAAGGAATTTGGGGGGTTATCAGGTGGATATCTCTCCCTATCAATGTGTTGCCCACCAAGGTAGGATGAATACATCTCTCCTGGGACATTAGGAGTAACCACCCCAAGCGAGTAGGATCCCCTTGGTGTAAGCTCATATGAAGCCTGCTCCCCTGATGGTGTACAGTCTTAATATCGAGTCATTTATTTCGACTGGACATAATATCGACTAGAGAATATCGAGATGGCATTAATATCGAGGTAAGTAATATCGATTTATTTTTTATCGATTGTTATGTATGTAAAAAATATCGACATAAAAAATATCGAGTAAGTAATATCGTCAGTAAAAAATATCGATATGTTTATTAGTTTAAAAATATCGAAAGTTGTGTTATCGACTGTCACAATATCGACTCTCATGATATCGAATTTTAATATGTATATATATAACATGTAATAGTTCAATGTACACTGTTTTAATGTTTTATAATAGCATTTTGTGTTAAAATGTATTAATTCTATTTATTTATTTATATAGAATTAATGTTAAAAATAATTAATAAATTAAAAAAAATTATATTACTATAATAATTTCTAGGAGCGGGTAGTGGGTTTTTAGGGGAATAGGGTGGGAAGTATTTTAAATATAATTAATTAATTATGTAAATATATTAATTGGTATTAATTAATTAAATATGTAAATATATTAATTGGTATTAATTAATTAAATATGTAAATATATTAATTGGTATTAATTAATTATATATGTAAATATATTAATTGGTATTAATTAATTAAATATGTAAATATAATTATTGGTATTAATATGTAATTAATTGTTAAATTACTATTTAATTAAATATATAATATGTAATTGGTAAATATGTTATTTTAATAGCTTATTTGATCATTATGCTTATTTAAATCATTTTTGTCATGTAGCGGGTTGTGGGATTATAGGGGATTAGGGTGGGAAGTAATTTAATAGTAAGTAATTAAATCTGTTAATTAATTAATTGGTAAGAATAAGTAAATAATTGTTAATTATATTAAATATGTTAATTATATATAATTTAATTGTTAATTTATTTAAATAAATGGAATTATTGTTGAATATGTAAAATCTAACTTTTTTAGGATATGTAGTGGGTTGTGGGATTATAGGGGAATAGGGTGGGAAGTAATTTAATTGTAAGTAATTAATTATGTTAATTAATTAATTGTTATGAATAATTAAATATTTGTAAATTAAATTAAATATGTTAATTATATATTATGTAATTGTAAATTTATTTAAATTAATGCAATTATAGTTAATTATGTTACATCTCAGTTTTTTATGTTATGTAGTGGGTTGTGTGTTAATAGGGGTATAGGGTGGGAAGTAAATTAATTATAAGTAATGACATATGTTAATTAATTAATTGGTATTAATAATGAAATAATTGTTAAATAAATAAAATATGTTAATTATATAGATATAAATAGATATAACTAATATTATAATAATTAAATATAAAAAATATATATATGAAATATAATTGTATAATTACATTTAATTACATATATATAATATATTTTTAATTAGATATATAAAGATATATATAACATATATATATATAATTATAGATATTCTCATATATATATTATTTTGTATTTGGGGAAAGAGGTCGGTTTAGTGTTCTGGGTTAGTTTTCTGTTTGGGTATTAAGGGGTATATGTTGTGTGCAGAGTCAGTTGTCAGTTTTTTGGTAAAGGGGTATTTGTAGGGGTCAGGGTCAGTTTTCAGTTAGTGGGTAAAGGGGTATTTTTAGGGGTCAGGGTCAGTTTTCAGTTAGTGGGTAAAGGGGTATTTGTAGGGTTCAGGGTCAGTTTTCAGTATTTTGGTAAAGGGTAATTTTTTTCTTTCAGAGTCAGTTTTCAGTTTGTGGATAAAGGTGTTTTTTAGGGGTCAGGATCAGTTTTCAGTTTTTGGGTAAAGGGGTATTTGTAGGGGTGAGGGTCAGTTTTCAGTTAGTGGGTAAAGGGGTATTTGTAGGGGTCAGGGTCAGTTTTCAGTTAGTGGGTAAAGGGGTATTTTTAGGGGTCAGGGTCAGTTTTCAGTTAGTGGGTAAAGGGGTATTTGTAGGGGTCAGGGTCAGTTTTCAGTTAGTGGGTAAAGGGGTATTTTTAGGGGTCTGGGTCAGTTTTCAGTTAGTGGGTAAAGGGGTATTGTTAGGGGTCAGGGTCAGTTGTCAGTTAGTGGGTAAAGGGTATTTTTTTGGTTGCAGGGTCAGTTTTCAGTTTGTGGGTAAAGGGGTATTTTTAGAGGTCAGGGTCAGTTTTCAGTTTTTGGGTAAAGGGGTATTGTTAGGGGTCAGGGTCAGTTGTCAGTTAGTGGGTAAAGGGGTATTTGTAGGAGTCAGGGTCAGTTTTCAGTTAGTGGGTAAAGGGGTATTTTTAGGGGTCAGGGTCAGTTTTCAGTTAGTGGGTAAAGGGGTATTTTTAGGGTTAAGGGTCAGTTTTCAGTATTTGGGTAAAGGGTATTTTTTTGGTTGCAGGGTCAGTTTTCAGTTTGTGGGTAAAGGGGTATTTTTAGAGGTCAGGGTCAGTTTTCAGTTTTTGGGTAAAGGGGTATTTTTAGGGGTCAGGGTCAGTTTTTAGTTTGTGGGTAAAGGGGTATTTTTAGAGGTCAGGGTCAGTTTTCAGTTTTTGGGTAAAGGGGTATTTTTAGGGCTCAGGGTCAGTTTTCAGTTTGTGGGTAAAGGGGTATTTTTAGGGGTCAGGGTCAGTTGTCAGTTAGTGGGTAAAGGGGTATTTTTAGGGGTCAGGGTCAGTTTTCAGTATTTGGGTAAAGGGGTATTGTTAGGGGTCAGGGTCAGTTTTCAGTTTGTGGCTAAAGGGGTATTTTGTAGGTTCTGGGTCAGTTTTTAGTTTGTGGGTAAAGGGGTGTTTTTAGGGCTCTGGGTCAGTTTGGAGTTTTAGGTTAGAGGGATACAGGGTAAAAATATGGTCAATTTAAATGTCTATTAAATTTTATATAAAATATTTCTATTAATATACATTAAACACAATTATTGGTATTGTAGGACTTTAAATATTAATACATTTTTAAAAATATTTAAATTTATAAGGCATTTTTAAATAGATTATTTAATATGCAAATAATATTTATATACAATAATAAAGAAGGAAACATAGACAGGGTTAAATGCAATAAATGAAAAATTGTTTATTCACATATAAAAATTTATTTGTAAGTAGAGATTCATTTTTTATTTATATTCAAAAATTTTCATTCAATGTTTTTATTAACATAACAAAAATATGAAGTACATATATATGTTTTTAACACATAAATTATATTAACATAATTTTATTATATTTTACATATATTAACATTTAAATAGTTTCTGAAACAAATTGGTAATATGTACTTTTTATTTAATAACAAAATATTTATTCAGATACACATTGAATTTATTGTCATTGAAAATTATGTACATTTTTTTGTAATAGTAACATTTTTGATTTTTACCAAGTCATGTTATATTTTTGGAAATAATTATTATGAATATTGAACATATTTATAATATTCATTTTTAAATACATAAACACCAAAAACATTTATTATATACATACATAATGTTTTACATAATATTTGCCAATTTTAAAAAAACATTTCTTGTAACAAACTTATATATGCAATTTATTTTTACATAAACATTATTTACTAAATGTATTTATAAATCATAAAATAATTTTTTAACTATAACATAACAGTTGAATAATTATTTCAAACTTATGAATATTTATGAAATAATTTTATACACTTTAAATAAATATTTACACTTAATATAATACTCTGTGTATTTTTTTAAGTGTTGGAATATAGAAATTAAATAGCATTTAGCTGTATACAGGGACTACTTTTTAACCGCGTAATGTTACTTAGGCGTATTTGGTGCTTCAACAGATCGCGGTTGGGTGCTGCTTCGCGTTAGAGAGGGTAAGTTTGTTTTAATTGTGTTTTATACGTTTCTGAACTTATTGCTAGTGTATGTGTGCTGTGTTTATGTTTATGTAGGTAGAGTTAATTAGAGAAGATTGTGTGTTCGGTGTTAGGTAGAGTGTACGATATTGGATTTTTACCGCGTTTTTGTTGTAGGTGTGTGAGGTGAGGTAATATGTTTAAATGTTACTAAGATAATATGTTTGATGTATAAATATGTGTTTTTATATATGTATGGGTGTTTTTATGTGGGTGGGTATGTTATTTATTTTTTCTAGGTTATCGTCGCGTTTCGCTGTTTTGGAGGACTCCCTTCTTTTTTGATCAGAGCTGTGTAACGAGTATTATATACTCTTATTTTTGCACACTATTTTTGGGGTTTTTACATTTTCTTGGAGCGTTTATTTTTCGCCATTACGGATTTTCGGGTTTTCTATGGTATCTGGTGTCTACTGAAGTGGAAAGGAGTCGCTATGGATTTGCTTGTATTTTTGCATTTTTTTTTGGGCTTCCATGGATTGTATGGGTTTTTGGAATGGTGTCCTATGGATTGCTTGGAATTGGATTACGTTTGAAGCTGCATCAGAAATGTAAGTATTTTCTGGAATTTTAATGGGTGGGAAAACTGTTTTAAATTTTGCTTTACTTACGTTGTATGTAACATTTTGTAAATACATTATCTAAATACATTTTATATATGTTAATATTATGTATTTGATAATTTAATTGCAATTTGTTACATATTATAATGAAGGATTTTAGGAAAAATATGTTTAGTTTTACGTGTATAGTTATGTAATGTTTTAAAGAATAGTTAGAGCAATCATTGATAGATATTCTAGTCCTTTGCTAGTTGGATAGAGGGTAACTTGACTTTGGAGTGTGTTATACATTTTTTTAGTTTCTTTGGTGAGTTTAGGTCCGATCAAAGTTACTGATTGCTCCATTCGGAGCTCCTGGTAACTTTGTTCTTTTTGTAAGGATTGTATTAATTTGTGAAGGGTAGGCGTTCCTCGGCCTGTAGTTGCTTGGAAGGCATTGTGCCATCCTTCAACTGCATTGTTTGTTTTTGCTTCCTTATTTAGTGTGCTAAGGTAGACATTCCACCAAGCTATTTGGTATTTGGGTTGTCTTCTATGGCCTGATCTGTGTAGCCTTCCTACCCATGTGTCTTCGAAGTAGTCAAGCATAGGGCTTAGTTTATCTTCGTTTCTTTTATAGTAGGGGCTCTCTATTAATAAGTTATAGTGCTCAGTTACATCTGTTAGTGGAACATAGGCTAGGGCGATGAGTTTTTTGATTTGATAAGCAAATGTGCTATCAGTGGCGTATTGGATACTCAAGGTTGATTTTTGTAGATGTCGCCAGATACATTGATTAAAGTGGTAATAGCAACCTTGTATTGCTGTGTGTGGGTATGTTTTAAGGATGCTGTTTATCATAGCTTTTTCAAAGTCAATGATAATTTTTTGTGGAAAATAGTTGTTAGTATGTTGCTTGACTTCAGTTAGTATTTCTTGATAGGTAGTTTGCTGTTTGTTTGGTAGAAGGGCATAAAGGAATGGAATATTTGCATTTTGGAAATGACCATGGATGGTGTATAATTGATAAAAAGGTTTGGGGCATACAGAAAAAGTACCGTCCATCATCCAAGTTTGGCATTGGGTAAGTTTTGTCATGTTGTTTGCTGTGGCAAACACTATAATTCTTTTATCTTTAGATTTGTTGTCATAGAGTATAAAATTTTCTTTATTGTGAGTTACAGAGAGTTCAGGGGGAATTTGGACTTCTTCTAAAGTTTTTGGTGTGGGAGGAGTAGTGCATGTTGCTCTTTTTTGTCTAGCTACTGTTCTTTTAAGGGATTCTATAGATGGTAATTGGCTAGAAGCATGTTGGGGAAGTACACTTAAATGGTGTTTCAGAATAGCAGTTGTTGGTTGATCAGTGCTAGTACTAGCTTCTTTAAGGGAATCTAGCATTTGTCTAATCTCTATTTCTGTTACATTGGGTGGGTGATTATGTTCTTTAGTATAAGTAACAGTAGTTTCCTGAGTTATAGCTCTACCATAACATTTGTTGGCATAATATTTCGTACACTTCCAAAACACTTTCAAATCTTTTTGTTTCTCTTGAGTGTAGACATATCCCATGTAACAAAGAAGCATTTTCCCTTTTTGTGAATAAATGAATTTAGCTCCTTCAGTCATGATAGTATTGTAGTGCTAGGAGGTAATTAAAAGAGAATGTAAATATTTTTTAAGAAAAAATAATGTTCTAATCACATTATACAGTTTCATACATTTTTATTTTACCTGTAAATGTTTTGATGCTTTCAAGTCGTTATTTTCAGCTGTTGATGTTCTTCAAACTGTTATTTTCTGTGTATATCTTTTTGTACCTGTGGAAGTTGAGAAAATGTGTAGAAATATTTTATTACTATTTATGATAATTTGTTTGACGTTTTTTGCTAGTTGAGATTTAGTTACCTATCTATTAATTCTCGATTTTACATTTCTAATATATACTTACTTTTTTATATGTAACTTTTGATGTCCAGGTGTTGTGTAGGTCTTCTGTTTTTTTTTTCGTCTGTAGGATGAGTGCTAAAAAAAAAAGATATATTTGATGTATTTTGCTTTAAAATATAGGTGTGAGCTTTGAGAGTTACATTTTCGTTGACTAATAATGTAGTAGTACTTACTTTAGATATGTGTAGGTCTCTTTCTGTTGAAGTCCATCAGTTTTCTTCCAGAAATCCAGCAGAGTTTCGTCTTCCTTTACTTAGGAGATGTATACTGCGTTTTTAGTTACTTATTTTTTCATTTATATAGTATTAGGTTAATTGTTTCAGAAATAGGATTGGTTGTTTAAATGGATAGTCTGTTTTTATTTGTTGATTTTAATTTTTTTCTCTGTTATGCTAATTGCTTTCCTTATATGGGTGACGCCAATTAACGTTTATTGAATGTGTAAGGATTTATTTTGTATAGGTAATGTTCTAGGTAATGTTATTTTGATATTTGTAAAGTGGAGGAATATATATAATTAGTTGTAAGAAATGTGTAGAAGGTCGAAACATTGTTTATGTATTATAAAATGTATGTTAGTATTTATTGTGTGTTGTAAATATTATGAAAATATATAATATATGTCATCTATTTATATTAACTAAATCTGATTTTTTATGATCAGTATGACTTAATTATTAAATAATAAAGTCATTTATTCTAGGATCTATTAATGGCGATTTTTTTACAATCGATAAATTTGCTATCTATGTTTTTGTAATCGATATTTTGACTGTTGTTATATAAATATTTAATAATCGGTGTTTTAGAAATCGATAATGTTGTGAGTCGATATTGTTGTAGTCGTTGTTTTTAGTAGTCGATATTGTGTAGTCGATATTTTTGATGTTTGTTGTGTAAGTATAGTAAATCGATAATTTTGTTGTCGATAATTAGTCATCGATATTTTGTCCAGTCGATATTCGGTCTGTCGAGGTTATGTCAGTGATCCTCCCCTGATATTCCCTCACCAAAACAATCCCCCATTGAAGCTGATTGCATCACAGTATTCCTCTCCCTCTCCCCAACAATTGACTCATTGCAGCAATGGCCTCTTCAATTTTTGTTGTGCAAGTATGGGGGTCAGGGCAGAGGTGAGCAAAGAGAGTATAACTTTAGATTTTGATCGACCGGAAATGCATGAATCCATCCACAGAGCGTCCGTATCCGTGTCCAAATCATCTCTCATAGTACGCTCTCCGTGTGGTGAACTAGGGCGCAGTCTTTTAGATTTAGAATTCCCCTCCCCTCTTTTCCTCTTCCCTATTGGTGTTTCCTCTTGACTCCTTTGTTACCTGACCGTCCCAGGGACTGCATATCTTTTTCCCAAAACCCCAGAGACCAGCGTTCAAATTGGACCCTGGTTAGCAATTAGAGGGCCATATTATCAAGAAAGGGCGATATATTATCGCCGCTTTTATCGGCAGGAAACTGCCGCTAAAGCAGCGATAATGAGCTTGATAATATGCCCTTGTGAATTCCCATAAAAGCCAAGGTTAACCCCATAACCTGGGCTTCTATGGGAATTCACAAGGGCATATTATCAAGCCTATTATCGCCGCTTTAGCAGCAGTTTCCTGCCGATAAAAGCGGCGATAATGTATCGCCCTTTCTTGATAATATGGCCCCTAGTCTCAGATACAGTCTTAGGTACGGTCTCAGGTACAGTCTCAAATACAGTCTCAGGTACAGGGTCAGCTGCAGAGTCATGGCTCTCGTAGTCAACCCTGGTGACAGTCACCATGTCATTGCCTAAGTCCGCTTGAATACCGGGGCAAAAGGACTGGAGGTAGATGACAGTGGTAACCTCCTTTCGGCTAACTCACTTTTTTTACTTATCAAGCTTATGGCTCGCTGAAGGAAGCTATCCATTGTTGTAATAGGGGCTGTAAGGTTCGCTTTGGAGGGGATTGGTTTACTGAAAGTGGGAGATCGAGTTAGCACTGAGGTGTTCTGTCACAACAGTATGGGTGCCATGTAGAAGGATTATGGGTTTTGTAGTAAAGTGGTAAGAAGGTGATGACGGGGTGGAGCTAAGAAGGTGATGACGTTAAAAGTTTAAAAGGGATGCAGGTGAAAGAGAGCTATTAGCCAATTTCAGCGAGGAGAATCAAGTTTATGCACTGCATCACAGGTACGAGAGGGATGTTATGAGGTTGGTTGTGAACATTATGGAAAGGGTTATATGCAGAGGTAGTAGGAGAGACAAGACCGTGCTTCTTACCAGAACGTGTGACTATGATAAGGAAGGAGGGAAGAACGTTTTGAACAGCTTAGCGTTGTGAGTTATTAGAGGGAATACACCGATTAATACATTGAATTTTAAGACAGCTTTATAAAATGAGTAACATATAGTGGTATGCAATGAATGTTTTACAAATACACAGTCTAAAAATGTTGTTGTTTACATTTATAGTGAACCCCTGAAGAATGGCGACGAAATAGCCCGAAATGAATTGGGAAATAATCACTGCCGAGGATGCTATATAGTGACATATATATGTTATGTTCGTTATGTTCTGTTATCAGTGTTTTTATACCACTAATCTCCCGTGAGGATGTCCATGTGTTCTGTTGCAGGTGTGTGAGGAGAGCCCTGGAAGCTTACTCTAAAAGCCAGATCTTCATTTTCTTCAAGAAGAGAGGAGGCTCGGATGTGTTATGAGAGGTCGTTCCAGGTGTTAGTGGCCAGGTGCCAGAAGGTATGCAGCGGTTCAGGTTGGCAGAACCAGTGTTGTGTAAAGCTAAATGGGTGTTGTGAGTTTGAAGCGTGTGAGTTTGCATATCAGGAGCCAGTGGAGTTCCCCAAGGTGTGGTGTGTTGTGGGCTCAGCGTCTGACATTGAGGACTAGACTGGCTGCTGCATTTTGAGCAGTCTGCAGTTTTCATGTGAGCTGGTTGGTAATCCCTGTGTAGAGAGTGTTTCCATAGTCTAGCCTGCTGGTGATGAAGGTTTAGGTGGTCGTTTTACTGGTGTTGTCAGGTAACCATTTTAAGGTTTTCTTCAACATCCTTAGGGTGTTGAAGCAAGACGAAACCACTGTGTTGACTTGGGCGGTCATGTCCACTTTGTTGTCTATGTTAATTCCAAGGTTTCTTGCTTGAGAGCAGGGCGTGGGAAAGGGGGTTCAAAGTCTATGGGCCACCAGATGGAGTCTCGTGGCGTGGTGTTCTTTCCGAAGACTACCAACTCGGTCTTGTCCAAATTCAACTTAAAGCAATGCTATTACATTCAAGTGGACACTTCTGTCATGCATGTGGTGAACTTGATCCTGTTGTTGGGAGTTTTTATCGAGAGGAACCGTATCAGTTGCATGTTGTTGCTGTAGGTGAGGATGTTTAAGGTGTGAGCTGGTATGACGTCAGCATGTGGGGTCTTTTAGATGTTGAAGAGTGTTGGGCTGAGCAAGGAGTCCTACGGTACCGCACAAGTAAGATCCCTTGCTTTAGAGGGAGAGGGAGGCATGTTCACTGTTTGGGTTCTTCTGGTGAGTAAGGAGCAGAACCATTCAAGGGGGAGTCCTTGGGTACCTGCTTTACGGAGTATTTGGATTACGATGGGATGTAGACCATGTTAAAGAGTGCTGATAGGTTTAGAATGATGAAGACTGTGGTTCCCTTGTGTTGAGCATCATCCGGATGTCATCTGTTGTTGCAATAAGGGTGGTTTCCATCCAGTGGTTGGTTCTGAATCCTGTTTGTTTGATGTCTAGAAGCTGGTATTTGGCAAGGGGGTCATAAGGCGCTTTTTCCAAGACTTTGGCTGGATAGGGAAGGAAGGAATATATGTTTAATATGATCATAGGTAAGGGACTTTTTATTAAACTGGAGGACCGAAGCTGCACCAAGTAATGTTAGGATTTTTTTTCACTGGAATGTCGAAGTCAAAGGACACACTATCAACCTGTTTATTAGGGGGAAAAAGCACACATTGAAGAAGAGCATGGAGCGAGGCACAGCTGCACCAGAGATCAGCAAACATATATCACTATAGAGTCCACGTGTTAAGGTATGTTGTACTTTGAGTCCACCCCCATGTAGCCTGTTTATCTCTTATTTGGTATTCAATCCTATTAGAAGTCTGAAAGTGTTGCTCAGATCCTCCCTATTCGTATTCACACACAAGTTGACATCCTTTAGCCTCTTCGTCATCTTCTTCACCATTTACTATTCTGGTCACTTGTCTCTGTGTAGTCACCACTCTCTTTGTTATTCGCCAGGTGTGATCTTCAGATGGGACAGCATGCTCCAGATGAGGCCTCACCAATGCAGCATGCAAAGAGAGCCTACTTTTTAAATCAATACACCTCATTCTGCGTTCTCCCCAAACCCTAAACTTTGGTGCCCTTTAAGATCTCACCCTCCAGCATCCTGAGGATGTGTGAGCTGCATATCCTCGGTCCTGCATTTAACAGCATTGACCTTCAGTACCCCTCCCCCCACTTTGCTATAAAAGGTGGCTCGTTGTGTTCCACTTCCACTGGGGATCACCAGCTGCAGATGTTTATACAATTTGCCTATCAGTTCCTCTGCACTATCGCTCATGAATGCCCAATCCCCATAAAAACTGCATATAGCACAGGAACTCTAAAGGATGTGACAATGAACCTGTCAAGGCTCTGTGTGCTTGTGTAAGAAACACATTGAATCTATTGGAAAGAAGGAAAAAACGTTATGTCCTTTTCTGAGAAAGAAAGAAAATACCTGGTTTTACTCATATTTAAAAATAAATCGCAAACCCATATTTCCGCCTAAGCGGTTAACGAAAGGAATGTGTTTCTAAAGTCTACGGAAAATAACCAATGATAGCCTTTTTGTGGGCAAAGTGGAAAATATGGGCAAATGGAAGATGAATTGTGCACATTTTGGAAAAACACTCACTGAAAATACAGATGCTCCAGTTTGACTCTAGTGTGGAAGTTGCGATCCACACCAATGGCTGAATGAAGTCTTCACTGGTGCTGGAAGAAGCAAATGATGGTGATATCCATGAGCTGCGGAAAGGGCCACTGGAATTATGTAGGACTAAGTGATTTTCCCAGGAGGTAAAACGACCTTTTATTAGTAAAATTGAACCCACATTGAAGAATTTAATGCACAACAATAAACACACTTCGTATGCTGGAGAGTTCAAAAAAAGTACAGTTAAAGAAAAATCATTGTCTACTGAAATTCAAATATAACCTGGTAATAAAGGAAGACCTCCCAGAGGTAACTTTTGACAGCCCCGCATATACATTTACTTAAATTCAATGTAATCGTTTACATTCCTTTGTGCTCGTGGGCGCTTGTGGGCTTCTTTGAACCTGATGGAATACATTGAGGTCAGGGGGTTATCTTCCTGTTAGAATCCCCTGGGTGTGGCCTGTCCTTCTGGAATAGAAGTGTGAAGGAAGAGCTTCGCATAATTGCTGCAAGGGGTGCTATGATGCGTCTTTCCTGGCTCTTTGTCTTGTCATGGGTTTGCAATCCTCACCTTTATTTAATCACAAGCATCCCATTCGGCGTCAGTTTCCCGCGGTCCCTTGAACTGTAAAGAGCCGCACTAGCTGTGGATATGGGGAGCGTTCAAGAGTTCTGCAAGGCTGATGAACTGGTTTGGGCTTTTAGGTATTTGATAAGAGCAAGTCTGTGGGCGCAGTCAGCAACAGGAAGAAAAGTAAACTTGCAATTCTTACTGAGTTAAAACAGAAAACAAAACATGAATAAGATTCCACAGTGGGAATCCTTGTCACTCGTGTAAGAGAGATGAATCTATCAATGAACCATTCTTATCACTCAAGGGAATGCTCTGCTTGGGTGTTGAGGTGTCCTGTAGTGCCATGCACCACTTTGGCAGTTTCAAGGTGCTAAGAGTTGCTGCATGCCAGGACAGACTATGCCGAAATATCGCAGGTATAGAAAGCCTGCCTTGATGTTCAATGTCAGACAAAGAGATTGAGAGGGAATATTAGCGTAAACCCCTCAGCACCAGACACTGTCTGGCACCAGCCATTTATTTTAGGAACTGAGGTGAAGTGATGGTGAGTACAGTAGTTAATAATTATCTGTTATTTATGTAGCACTTTGCTAAAGCACATTAAATAGGGCATTTTTATGTACAACGATTATCACCAAATCATTTTATTGATCTCTGAGGCTGAAATGACATTGCTAGGAATCGAACTTTTTAACTACTGACCATATTTCAAATGCCCAAAAAAGGCAAACTTGTCGACGTTTCGGGACTACTGGTTATCTTCAGTCTGCTTCAGCACGACAGAAAAACATCTGCAAATTAAATCAACTATAAGAAATGCACAATTGATCAAGCCAATGGCCAGTAACAAGATATGTAAATCAATACTTATTAACAATAAATGTCACAGGGG
Source organism: Lissotriton helveticus (assembly GCF_964261635.1). Lineage (NCBI taxonomy): Eukaryota > Metazoa > Chordata > Amphibia > Caudata > Salamandridae > Lissotriton > Lissotriton helveticus. The sequence goes on along the minus strand of NC_136065.1, from coordinate 1,845,054,057 downwards.
CCGCTAAAAGGTTATGGCTGAACCGCCTGTGAAGGGCTTTTGCTTCCCACCCTTTGAACAACAACCAATCCCATTTCTTTAGCAGAAAATAATGACAATTAAAACTGAGGGCCAATGCTGACAAAATGAACCGAGCGCCTACTAGGATTTTTGCGGTCACTCTTCACGTTTAGGGGAAATTATCCATATAATCAGAGACTGCCTGCTGAGTCTTGGCTTCTCCAAACTGACTTCTACGGTACAATGTTTAAACAATTTGGCACCAACGCCGTAGGTTTTACAGATAGTTCTGAGGGAGCACCGATGAAATATTCCAGTGCCTTCATTAGTTCCACATTTCTTCAGGAAACACATATTTTGTTATAAAATGCCACCTTTTCGATTTACACAAATAAACACGAATCCCCCGAACGAAACTTGGTGTTTTTTACTTCACTTACAAGTGCCTACTTTTCATTCTCGTGAAGTACTCCCGTGTACTGCTGGCACCCAGGAGGAGAATGTGCCTCCCATGTCCTTGCATTTCAGTTACTTGCCCCCGATGCCCATGCCGTTGATAGGTACCAAATGTCAGGAAATGCCCATGACACGCCAGGAAGTCCATGATTCATCCAGAAGGCATTTGTGGCCACCATTTTCCAGGGATAGCCAACAGCATACCTGGGATGGGCACGGTATTCCCTTTTTACTCTTTATTTATTTATTTATCTTTATTTATCCTTGTTTTAGCGCATCCTTCTTTCCATCTCCCCCTATTCCCTTTCCGCATTTATTTCAGTTCATTCTCACATCACTCCTTTGTTTTTACATTCTACATTTCTCCTCTCCTCCGTCGTTTGACCATTTTTCTTTCATTTTCTATTTCTGTTTTTCTTTACTTTTTTCTTCCCTTAATATAAATTAATTCTTCTCCCTTTCCATTTTTCTTTCACCCTTTCTCTCTCTCTCTTCCTTCTTAGTCTTGCCTTTCCAATGTCTTTCTTTACATATTTCTCTTCCATCTTTCTTCCATTCTTCCTTGTTCTTGCAATCTCCCTTTCACAGTACCATGTAATAATCTTTGTGTTTATTCTAAGTCAATACCAGCTACTTTATTGCGGTTGGCACTACTAGACATCAAACAATTAAATCGAGGAGTCAGAACAGCATGACTGTGATGATGCGTAGTCTAGAGAACACCCAACGTAATAGGAGGCAAAGAATAATGATCGTGTTTATTTATTTGATGTAGCACGGACCTCGCCACAATTTTCTACAGACCTTTGAGCAAATCCTTTTAAGTAGGCAATTTAAAACAGACACACAGTGCAAATATAATAAACAATACCTAATGTATTGGCTACATTTAGATAAAAAATAATTGTACAAAGATAAAACATTAAAATAAATGTAAAATGTTAGAAACAGAAAGGCTTCGTCGGGACGATCATGGATATGGCTGCCATCTTTAAGAAGAAAAAGATTCATTATCGGAGGTAACATTGTATGGGCAAATATGACGCTATATGATCAGCTTTTAAAAATCTGTATGCACAGCACAGATACATGTCTTAACATTACTTATTTATTATGTATCTTTAATATTTTATTCCCATTTGTCCTGATGTCCCCATGTGTCTTAATAATTCATAAGGGCACATATGTTTAGATTATGTGTAATGGTGCTCAGAGTTTGGCTTAATGCAGCTGTTAATTTAATATACAAATTGTTATGCTAAAACGACTCCGATTTAGTGATTGCCCAGCGTGATCCTAACCTTTTACTATACTTGCCATGAAATAGGTTTTTTTTAATTAAAAAGAGCAGAGGCTCATTTAAGTGCAGCTGTTCTCTGTGGGATACAGCAACCAATGGACCACAGGTACAAAAGTACTAGGTAATAGTTTGACTATCTGATAAGTCTGATGTAGGTGGCACTTGAGGTGGATAGATTGAGGGAAAATTTCTGAGTTTGAAATTCCGAAAAGGAGTAGAGCTCGAAGGACTAGACAGTGGTGCTGACGGAGTCTAATGAAGACGTACATACCCAGTTTGCATGCTCCCTCCATAATGCTTCCTGTTTGTACTGATACTGTGAGTATGAAATCTTCTCCACTGAAAAATAGGCATTGAGTCTTCAATTCTTGTGATTCTGTCAATGCTGATTTAAATAAATTCTATCCATAGCTGTGTTCTCCTTAGTTGTTGCAATACTTTTATAAATCCTTTGTTGTCCGTCCTCACAGTCGGGTCAACCTAGGTAGGAGCGTGCAATGTTGGCGATTTAAGTGACTCATAACGTCACCATTAGAAGAAAAAAAAGCATACTGTTGTTAGAGAGGTGCAAAACAAACAAAGGTTTTTTAAATGAGTCACTTAGTGGCATTTCCAACCAGCTGGAGTCCATTTACGCTGTTGAAAGAAGCAGCGGTGGGTGGACTATCGCTGCTCAGCAGATATCCCCCCTCTCCATAAAGCTCCCTTCTCATCAGTATCACAACAGGTCCCCTCCCTCTGCACTGCTCTATAGGAGCAGTAATAGGCAGTAAAACACCACACTTGAAACAACCACTACATATGCATTGTTTTCTAGGTATGCTAAGTCATCTACAAGGTGGCCACTACCAGCACTACAGTGTACCCAGAAGTGAAGATCAAAACCTGAGTGGGAAAAAGACATGACATGAAGCAGCAGTACTGTCAGGTCAGTGAGTCAGTAAGGCAGAAATTCAAGTTGCTTCTGGCTAAATGCTCTGTGCTTTTCCAATATGTCTCAAGGATCTGGAACACCATCGCTGTCCAAATCCAGCAAGCCCCACCCCTTCCCAGTTTTGCAAAGAGATCTTTAGTTTGCTCAGCTACTGCGCTTGGCCGGTCCATAGCTTCTTGTTCGGCAGGAGCTGATGTACATAATATAGGAGTAATTGAAGTACAGTCTGATGCTCCATCAAGCAGATCTGAAGTGTTTCAGGACTTTTTTGATCAAGAACCGACAGCAGCAATATACGTGAGTGACAGCGATAATATTCATTTTAAACCGAACATAGACTAATATCTGTCAAATGTGCTCTACATTTCCAAAATGAATGGGCACTTAAGCATGTGAATTGAGTGTAGGGTGATACATCAAGCCGTTGCCTTGTCCTATGTTGTGCAGCGCCTTGATCTCACATCAAGAGTGCAGCCATTACCTATAACCTGGCCACAGGAGAGGATACTGTTTAGTCGGGGACAGGGAGGGAGATGGATGGAAAATATCAATTCGAACCAAACCCGGTCTGCAGGAACATGAAGGACGTGCTCCCTATGCAAAGACAGCGTTTAAGCAAGTATGTGTTTGTGCATTGTATGCAAAGTTAAATACCTGTGAGTGTCACACTTACAACAGGTGCATTCTTAGAATTACCTTTGAGTCCTACAATTGTGCACTCAGTGTTGAATTCACCACCACCAAAGGATATCAGGCACTTGCTGACGCTCCTTCTTGTGTTTGCCTATTTTAAGAAATTTTATTGAAGAATGTTCCACCATTATCTACCATAAGATAAGTGGTTACTTTCACATAATGAAAAGATGCAAGTTGATCTTTCCAACAATTAAAATAAGAGTTATTTTTTTAAATGGTAGACTGATTTGGCCATCCTAATTTAAAAAGGGGTAGGTTAGATAGAAATTGTATAATTCTCCTAAGAGATCAATTGAGACAGGAGGCCCACAACCAGGGCTAGTGAGAGACATGGCTGCATATCTTAATTACAAATAGAGGGCATCAGGTTTGTCAATTTCTTTACATGAGACTCTGGTCAGAGTAAAGTAAAATTGGCAACAACATTTTTAATGGGAAGGGTACTGATTGCATAAGACATTTTTCCAGCATATCTGCTGGAGACAAAAAAAAATCTATTTTAAAATGTCCTTCACCACACACACTGTAAGATAGACTTGTGTAACCAAAAGTAACTTTCTAGAAAAGAGTAGACAATGTAGAAGTATTTTTACATGGAAGAATAGTCACATGTGACCTGTATTTAATGTCTCTGGGAATTTTAAAGTATTAAAGTTGGAAGTCTTAAGCATCTTCTCATGGAACCTATGCCTTTTTTCAATTTTGGTCGCCTGAACTTCCTTGTGACATTCACTGTTATTCCCCAGCCATTGTTTTGCATCTCCTTACACAGCTCTTTATGCGCACTGTCATTCTCAATGTTCTATGTGGGGATGGAGGAGGTGATCTCATGACAGTATTTATCCAAAACGAGTGAATTAAAGTGATTAAAGAAAAAGAAACAAACTCATTAACTGTCTTCCAGATCACTCTTGTAGCTGCAGCGGCTCTGGTGCCTTAGTGGCGTAATGCATCCTCTGTAGGGGCCTGTGTTTGACCTCGTGGACACAGGTTCAAATCTAGGTGAGGACACTCATCCTTCTGAGGTCGATAAACATCTGTTATTCAGTGCCAAGATACCTTTGGGTGAACGTGTGCTTTACAAATACAGGTTATGGAATGTAAGTCTTTCTTTGATTTCCACTATCTCAGGTTACTAGCCCTATAGCAGAGGTTTGTATGTCCTGCAAGCTGACACACTATTTAGCATCTCCTCTGATATATATATATTTTTTTTGCAGAGTTTTATATAACGCGAACTAGACCCGAACCGAATCAGGTATCAGAGCGCTTTACATATCACCAGTTATGTTACATGAGGACACACATTCATTTTAGGCACGGGGAGATTAAGTGATTTGCCCAGAATCACAGGAGGTTTTGGCGTCGTTACCGAGACTCGAACCCAGATCCCCAGGTCCGAGGTCGAGCGCCCTGTAGTAACATCTGATCTCACCTTTTGGAGACTATTACTATGTCTATGTCAACTGTTTACACAAGCGGACATCTTATCTTCATGGAAAGGTGCAATAATCCATCCAAACCATTCTTGACTGCAATGGCAGGATATTTGGGAATTGTTTTACTCTACTAATTATATTCATGGCCCATCTAATGCAACTTACTCCAGTGCAGTCAATTCAATAGGTTCTGAATAGGTTGTGCTACTAACAACAATAGCATTACCCTCAAATCGTTAGTTAACAAAGTAACAAAGGAAAGGTTTACTCTGCATTTCTGTTCCCTCGACTACAGTACAGTTTGATAAAGCCAATCAAGGCAGTCTGTGGGACAAACAACTAAAATGGTAAACCAACAGTATGTTATTACATTTTCTAATCACCCTGCATGACAAAATAAGCTGAAAATAAAAATTGACTAACAACAAATCTGTCTCTCAAACGATGTCTGTATTAAATGGCTTAAAGCAAGGTTGCACTTTGGTGCCCTTTCTTTTTTCCCTTCACATTTCAGATCCACTATTTTGTTTCGATTATGTAGCAGACCTACTACCAAAATTAAGCACGCAAAGCAATACTCATCTAGTCTACATGGATGATTGCGTCATCTTTTCATTAACTCCAACTGACCTGCAAACCCAACTTTTCATATTACATGAATATAATATTGGAAATAGTCTAATGGTTAACGTAGGGAAAACAAAAGTGATGTCCTCTGGTAAACTTTTCAAAAAGGCGGCTTCGGCAATCGACTGAAAAGAAATAGATCAAGTAAATAAATAGAATCACTTGGGATTAACCAGCAACATAAATATATCATGGATGACCATACTTCAGCTAAGAAATCGAAATTATGTATTATCACAACATTTATAAAGATATTCTCAAATATTTATAGAGGTCGCATTATTAGAAATTCAATTATCCTAATAAATTTGAAGCTCATTACATCCCACCTATATTTTTCTTTTTTGTTTGGTACAGTACATTATTGGTTTTAGCAAGCCTTGAGACCATTTACAATCAATCGTTGTAGTTCCTTCCTCTGTTACATAATAGTTTATACAGTATAATATAAAACTCTTTACATTTAGGGTCAGTCTATAGTGTACGTTTCAATCACTGCTCTCCATTGATGAATCATCAGTCGGCATTGTACATATGTTTTTTCGATACTCTTTCCATTTTCCCCATACCTGTAGCCATTTTTTGGGGCACCCTCTATGTATAAGGTACACCGCTCTTTCGGTCACCATCGCCATATCCATACCATTACTCCAGTCCCATACCGTCGTAGTACTCCGTGCCCCCCCCCCTGTTTTGCGACGTTCCTCTTAGCTATAGTCATATCTAGTGTTGCCCAAGTTTGCGCTGCACTGTTAAGATCTTTGGCCTCCCTTATATTTAATAGACATCTCCTAGGCTTTGGTGGTACCGGGGCCACGCTTACTGTCGTCATTGTGGCCATTACTGCCTCCCAATATACCACTATTTAGGGACATTCCCACAGCGTGTAGTAAAATATGCCTGTTGCCCCACACTGTCGTAGGCAGAGCTGACTATCTGACCTTCCCATTTTATATAGCGTACCCCTAGTGTCGTAAAGACCATGTAGCACTTTAAGTTGGATTAGGCGTAGTTTTGAAGTGATTGCCACCTCCCTCGGGGATGCTAACGCCTCTTGCCAATCCATCCCGTCCAGTTCCCCCACCTTTGTCTGCCATTTCTCCCGGAGTGATTGCGTGGGGTCAGGGTGATTGTTAATGAATTTCCGATATGTTAAAGATGTGGCTTGTTGTGCATGTGTTCTATACTTATTTGCCTCTTTAGCTCTTAAAATGAAAAACGGTCAATGAGCTGATAAGAGCTACATGAGAGAAATAAGATCCTAACTAAATTTACATTCCGTCACTCCAATTTGCATACTACGCCTAGAGCATTGATAACTTGAAAAAACAACAACAATGCTAAACTTTATATGTGATTGTGGCAGAGCCAATGGAAATTTCTTAAAAAGATTATTTATCGAAGAACTAAGAGCGAATGTTGGAACAACCAAGGATCTGAAATCAGCAAGTACTGAAAAAGTTATTAATGAAAACAAATTACCTTCGCTTGCTTTGTTGATGAATATGATCTGCATGGAGTGGAAGGAGGTCATAACAAAAACTTCGAAGTTCAACAATGGTATGAATAAGCTATCTATGCTGAAGAACTATAAACTCCCGGAATGTATAACTGATACTTATTTAACATAAAATCGGGACATCAACATTCCAATCTACAGGCTGCATGTAAAATCAAGTATCTAATCATGTATCTAAAACGCAGACTAATGTGTACTCCACTAGGCAAATTTGAAGGATCTTGAAATGTGCAATGCGTAGCCTCAAAAAGACGTAAGTTTTGCTGCTATAAAAATGAAACCATTGACCACAAAATTTGTAAATGATCCTAAGAAAAATGTATGTGCGGATATCATTCAATAAGGCAAACATAAGGTCAGTTAAGGTAGTACCTAAATTCTTCAAAGAATCGTTATTTTATTGGGAAGCTTATAACATTTTTAGATGTTGCCTACACCTTTCTACAAAAGGCTACAATTTTAGATGTTTCTGTGTGACTTATACCATCTTGTCTTAATCAGCCCATATAGATTGTTAATCTCTTTATATATAATATACCCACTTTAAATGATTTGATTTATTTTAATATCTATTTTATTGTAATTTATATATTTTCTATACAATAAGCTACTTTCTACTACTATTGTTCTGTATCTGAATAAAACTACATATAATAATGTGTTGTTTATCTCATTTCATCTAGTTTTGTTTATTCATGTACTATTTGAGCGTCATTACCAGGAACATAATATTATTCTCTATGAGTTTCGGATCCCTTCAGTTGTTCCTCATAGATGCACGATGAGTATCTTTCCATATAACTAAATTTCTTATTACAGAGTCTATCCAACCAGCTCAAAGTCTCTACATTAAGCTTTGTGGTATTCAGGTGCATTGTTCACAATAACCCTAAGAAAATACATAGAATTGAATATACCTTAATGAATGAGCAACAGAATAATCTTTACAAAGTTAGTAGCATAACAGAATTAAAGTGAGTTTTGAGGTATCAAGAGCCCTACACTTTTGCATTGAGAAACATCAGGTAAATGTACGTGATACGTTTACTATGTGAGACTGACTGAAGGTGCAATCTGCTACTATATGCAATAATATAAGAAGCAGATTTAAGCTTTGGAATTTATGCAAAAACAAAAGGTGTACAAACACAGAACTTTCACACACAAAAGAATTAACACTCAATACATTTTTGCCACAATTTCGTTGACAATTTTATTGTAATATTCTTACTTTACAGCACTCTTATTTTGATCATAGAAATCATTAGATTATAAACATTTTAGTATTGAAATGATCCAAAATTAAATATATCACTTTCAAAGGTTATCATAATGCCTCCTACCAATGCCTGATCCTCCTAACATATTCATTCAACATAGAAATTATACTGAACTAGGCGCTAAACCCTTCAGAGGAAGCGAGTAAGAAACATATGGATACTGGCGAAGGCTGGAAGGATTTTATGTTCTCCTAGACAAGCAAAACAGCTGTAATTGCCCATGTTTAAAAATGAATGACAGGCATCCTTCCGCCTGAGCAATTGAATGAATGCTCCCAGTGAAGAGAGTCTGGAAGAATAGCGACATTATAGCTTGTAATAGGCAAAACGTAAGACAGCATTGAGAGCGGCCTCTCAGAGGAACGCCATACGCCTAAAAACGTGAACCGCTCCCAGGCATCACAGGAGGACAGCAACCTCACACCTCACTCTTCTTAAATGCTGCACTCCTGGGCAGAGCCAGCTACTAGGTGACTTCCTTTGTGATCAGTAAGGCCCTCACTATGAATGGTCCATGTTTTCCAACACTGGGAGTCACTGCGTGATTGATCAGGGTGCTTCCCTGTAAAGACTCACTATGCAGGTGTCCACTTCTCAGCTGAGCTAGACTCCTCAGAGGTGTCTTTTAAATTGTGAGTACCTTAGTCAGTGCCTCAGTGTTGTCTAGCCAGCGTTAATAGCTGCCATTGAAATTTCACCTTCAGGGCCCCAGTTAACCTTGCTTCCTTACTTTTGTTTGTGCATACTTTCTCTTTCCTTAGAAATCCAGGTAGAATTTGAAAATGTGCTGTCATTTTCTAAAATTGCAAACAATCTGCAGAAAATAGGCAAGTAGTCTAACATGTGCGCAAAACGAAGACATTTGTGTTATCCACAGCAAAATCTGTACTGCAGATTTGGACTGTCCTGAGTTATTACTCTCTTGTGCGTAAAATCAGTGCCAGGAACACAGCGGTAGTTTGTCCTTCTGAACATCGGTTGGGGCTCCAATCTCCTTATTTTTTGTATAAAAAGAAAATATGACACAAATAATGAATAACACTATTATTCACAATTAGTGTGATAAAACATGGAGTACAATTAGCTAGAATCGAACCCTCCCTGGTAGCTGAGGTAAATACAAATGCTTTAAAATGCATGTTATGTGCAGGTGGGAGTGTGTTTATGTGAGAGAGAGAGATTATGAGTATGAGTGATTTTGCGTATATGTGTAAGGATGTTTTTGTGTGTGAGTGAATGTAACGGTCAAATAGTGTGTGATGTCACTCCGCTACCCTTGGTCTTTTGGTGAATTGATGTTCATGATATACAGGGGTTTTGCTCCATTAGGAGTCTCGAGCTAAAATAGAGGGAAAAGTTAGGAAGTATAACGAGAATCAGGGTGGGAATTAGTGATTACCCCCAAAAATTCCTCATGCCGAGTGGAACTCTCCCACTTGTAATCGACACAGCACTTAGGGGACAGTTTCTGGGTTGCCGGAAATCTCGTAAGTTGCGATTTATCTTTAGTGGGTGTACTTCTGGCATAAGCAGCAGGCAGCCTCCAACAGCAGTGCATTCTATGCTGTAGGGCTGCATAAAAGGAAGAACCAAAGTAGTACTCAGCATCATTCATTACAGCACTGATGAAAATTCTTAGATTTCATTTGTAAGGAACTCCTGCTCTGGTCAGTTATGCGTCACTTCCTGGAAGACGCACCCAGAATCGTCGAAATATCAGGGGGCAGTGCTTAATTTGAGCCAGTGTTTTCCAATGCTTGGCACTGGCACTTAATGTCAACACCAGCACATATAACAGTCTGGCACACAGTGAATGCAACAACAGTTGCTAATTAATACAATATACATCCAAATTTACTAATACCTGACGCTCAAGTCATTCCTATAGCTTTGGGGGCCTGGAGTAGTCTGAATTGTCACACTTGTAGTAGTGTGGTAGTTGGTGGTTGTGTTTGTATTTTTTGTTGTATTTTACAGTATTTATAAAGCGCATCAATCATCCCGGGGGACATCACGGCTCTAGGACGGATTAGAGTGAGATGTAATTGATCATTGGTTGGGTCAGTCTCGAGGGAGCAGGAAAGTTTTCAATTTTTTCCTAAGTAGTAGATAATCGTCTGTCAAGCGAACATCAAGGGGTAGGTTGTTACAGATGACCGCAGCTGATTTGGAAAAGGACCGGTTCTGTCCTTGGAAGTGCGCTTGATAGAGGCGAGAGCTAGATGGGGTGATCTCAGGTTACGTGAAGGCAGTGGCGGCTCCTCTATAGGGGCTTTTGGGAACCGCCCCCCTGCTTTCCTGCAGTGCGAGAAGGCAGAAACCTAAATGGTGATAACTACCATTTATGTTTCTGCCTTTTCGCACTGCGAGAAAGCAGAAGTGCCTGGTTGGGGGTGGGCGGTCCTGCTCGAGGGCAGGGAGGGAGTGGCTTGGCCACTATTATGCATACGGACTGTTATTACCATTTAGGTTTCTGCCTTCTCGCACTGCGAGAAAGAAGGGGCCGGCCCCCAAACGCCCCTATAGAGGAGCCGCCTCTGCGTGAAGGGATGTGGAATTGTGATTTATCATGTAGAATTTGTGGCCCCTTTTTCTCAGCAATTTTGTGGAATCCAGGGAAAGAGTCGCCTGAAAAGTTTCAGTGCGGCGTAAGTTTTCCCGCACAGTGTGCGTACTTGGTTCAACATAGATAGGGTATCACCGAAGATGATGCCCAGATTGGCACTCGCTTGGGTTCTGGGGGATGTATGTCAGTACAGCGCGATCTTTTAGATCGCGGTACTTAACAACGCGGTTATTACAACACAAGTCGTTACAACGACTTGCGTTGGAGGGTGCGGATTGAGGAATATTATAATTTTATATTCCAACACCAGTCCACGTAACAGTAGGGAAGGTGTTGGAATATAAAATATTCCTTAACCAACAGCACCATCCAGCGCAAGTGGTAGTAACGACTTGCGTTGTAATGGCAGCGTGGTAAAGGTTGTGCGGTGTAAACACCGTGTTGTAAACGACGTTTACCATTCTGGGGCGGTGCCCAGTGCCTGCGGCCACCAGCTACTGTCCTAGATATCCTGGGCATCACCGAAGAGCAGGATTTCCGACTTTCCGGTGTTTCGTTTTAGACAGTGCTGGGACATCCAATCTGCGAGTTCAGTGAGACAGTTATTTAGATTTTTTTTTTTTCAGTGTTGGTCAGCCTGTCTAGCAAGGGAATCATCAATTGGGTATCATCGGCGTAAGAGCAAATATCAAATCCCCATTTCCTTCTGATATGTGCCAGAGATGGAATGTAGGCATTAAAAAGAGTGGATCCCTGCGGGACTCCGTACTTAATGCTCTTTGTGGTGCAGGTGCAGGATCCCATTTGAATTATTTGGGTTCAATCTTCTCAGAAAAGAGGCGAACCATGATAGGGCTTTGGAGCAGATCCTTTTTTAGGCCGAGGACCGAAGGCTGCGCTTGCGCAGTCTCCGGGAGGAGATTTAATGATTTGGTGTATGGGGGCTTGATCCCGCCTCTCTCTTCCTCTCTCCTCCATTGCCTGGCTTCCTAAACGGAGGCCAGCCATTGGAGGAGACAGGCGTCACTCCGATAAAGCCCCGTCTCTTTCGGAATCGGGGGCGTGTTTTTTTGCGTTCTTTAGACTGTGACATCACCCGTCACTCAGAACGCCAAAACACGTCCTCGATTCCGAAATTTTCGGAGCTTTGCGTCCGCCATTTTTTTCCCTGTGCCATTTTTCCAAACTCATCCACCCGTGTGGGGGTCACTATCTCGTACTCGCCAAGTTTATCCAACAGTTTCGCTGCAAAAGAAGAAACTCCGGAGGTACAACGCAGCGCAGCCCGTCCGCACCGCCGCCGCTCCGAGACACCACACCGCCGCCTTCAGCCTCACCATCCCGAGCTCAACCCTCGGCAGCGCTCAGCTCCGCCCGAGCCCTGCAGCCAGGGCACTTCGAGCCGCCGCCCGTCCCAGCAGCTCAGCTCCCCGTTTCCACCGCCGCGTGCCGGACTGTTTTCTTGGCATTGCTGCTGCTGTCTTTGCTTCTCTTCGGCGGAGCCCCGCTCCCAGGAATACAAAGTGCTGCAGGGGTCGGTGGAAGGAAGCACCCCACGGTCCGCGCCTCTCCCGCCCTTGGCTGTCGCCTCGGGAGCAGCCCCTCTCCAGCCCCACGGACGGGCCGGGCCAGCACACGGCGCCTCTGCCCCTGGCCGCCAGGCTGCCGCGATCCCAGAGCGAGGTAAGGCTGCTGTGAGCGGGCTCTGCTGCCCTCTTTGGGACCCGGCGCCCCGCTGCTGGCACAGGCAGTGCCACCCCGGGACACTGGGGATACATGCCTCAGCAGAACTTTGGAACTGTAGTATCTTGTTTCTATTTGTAAGATGTGGTGTTTTTTCTCATATATCAGTTCTGGCCTTGCGAGCACGTAGGGGCAGGCGGGGCAGAACGGATGGGCAGAGAGCAGGCAACCTTGTGATCAGAGAGGCAGGGGGGCTGGGCCAGCACACGGCGCCTCTGCCCCCGGCCGCCAGGCTGCCGCGATCCCAGAGCGAGGTAAGGCTGCTGTGAGCGGGCTCTGCTGCCCTCTGTGGGACCCGGCGCCCCGCTGCTGGCACAGGCAGTGCCACCCCGGGACACTGGGGATACATGCCTCAGCAGAACTTTGGAACTGTAGTATCTTGTTTCTATTCGTAAGATGTGGTGTTTTTTCTCATATATCAGTTCTGGTCTTGCGAGCACGTAGGGGCAGGCGGGGCAGAACGGATGGGCAGAGAGCAGGCAACCTTGTGATCAGAGAGGCAGGGGGGGGCTGATAGGCAGAGTGGGACAGTTGTGTGAATAAGAGGCAGGGGTTGTTGCTGGTGGAGAGTGGGACACTTAAATGTACAGATGCATGGGGAATGGCTGGTGGATAGGGAGCGATGGGGCACTTGTGTGATCCGAGCCACAGGGGGTGGTCGCTGGCAGACAGTGGGCCACGCGTGTGATCAGAGGGGGGGTGGCTCGGCTCATGGTGGCTGGCGGACAGAGTGGGGCATTTGTTCGATCAGAGAGGCAGCGTGGACATGGAGAGGCACTTGAGTGATCAGCGAAGCAGTGGGGTTGTTGCTGGTGGAGAGAGTGAAGCACTTTAGTGATCAGAGAAGCAGGGGGGGGGCTAGTGGATAGAGAGGGGCACTTAATCAGGCAGAGGCAGGGATCGATTGCTGTTGGTCAGAGAGGGTATGTTTGGGCATTGCAGGGGCAGTAAAGGTAGCAGGCAGTGGCCCGAGGAAGCACTGAACGGTCAAAGTTGCCCGGAGTAGGCAAGTGTGGAGGGAGACCGTGTACATGTGTTGACGCAGGCGGGGCACTACGGATGGACCTAAGAAGCAGAATTTGGGCACTTTGGGCAGTGGGAGCAGTCGTTCATGGTCGAAGCGGCAGAAAACTGGGGAAGACATCCGGCAGCGGTGAGACAACTGATGATTTAGGCTTGAGTGGTTAGAGAGGCAGGCACTGTTTGACAGAGCAGTCACGGGTGGTAAATGGCAGGGAGCTGGGAAGCAGAGCAGTGAGAGTTCATAGTCAAAGGGGCGGGGGGGCAACAGTTCTTGGCGGTCAGTGTCTAGGAGGAGCCACCAGTGTTTGTTTATGATCGCGAAACAGGCACTTGTGTTCATGACAGTGCAGCAGGCACTTTGACTAATAGGCAGCTAACCGCGCTATTGTTTATAGTAGTGTAGCTGGCACTACTGGCCAGGAGACATTCAGTTGAGGGTAGAATGGCTTCACGGGTAAACCAGCTGATGGTCAGATGACATCACCGCGGTGAATAACAAACCTTGTGAACCGTGCACAAACACCGTGTGTGCACCAGATCAGGGTGTGCATGGGACGGGTGTGGTTAGGCGGCTGCTGGCGGGCACTGGTGGTTAGGAGGGCGATTCAGCTGCTATGGTGGGCACGACGAGGCAGTGTTTGTGCGGGAGGGGCACTGGAGGTCAAGGGGTCTCAGCAGGTACTGAGGGTGTTCTCAAACAGACTGTCAAAGTTTACATAAGCACTAGGTGTAGCGGGGCATGGACAGCATTACCTTTGCGGTGTCACTTCCAGTTGCCACCTGGCACTCACCTTTTCAGACGGGCAGTGCCAGCCCTCGAAGGGCTGGAAGAGTGTGTGGCAAAATTGTTCTTTTATAGAGGGCAGACTTCACCCAGCAAGGTTTCTAGGCGCTGCCCTTCGCTGAGTGTGAAAACAGCAGCTAGTAGTTAATCATGTGTGGACTGGAGCCGTAACAAAGCGAATACTACTTACAAATGCACTCGCTCTTTAATGACCACCCCACCGGGTCAGATTTGTTTTGGAGTATTATTTGGGAGGTGGTAGACGGGAAGATGTCTGCCTCACACACTCATCATGAAAACATTGCCCTCTCTGTCCATGGAGTGTCCTTGCCTCTTCAAATGCCCAAGTCCTGCCCCCTCATTAAGTTCCAGGCCCACGTTAAGAGCCTTGTTTCCTGCGCCTCATTACCAGGCTCTGTCTGTGTGTGTGGATCTGTCTGTGTGTGTCTGTGTGCGTGGCTCTGTCTGTCTGTGTGCGTAGCTTTTTTTGTAGGTGGCTCTATGTGTGGGTGGCTCTGTGTGTGTGTATGTGGCTGTGTGTGTGGGTGGCTCTGTGTGTGTGGGTGGCTCTATGTGAATGACTGTGTGGGTGGCTCTGTATGTGTGTGTGTGTGCGTGGCTCTGTGTGTGCGCGTGGCTCTGTCTGTGTGTGTGTGTGTGCTTGGCTTTGTGTGTGCGCGTGGCTCTCTCTGTGTGTGCGCGTGGCTCTGTCTGTGTGTGCGTGTGGCTGTGTCTGTGTGTGCGCGTGGCTCTGTCTGTGTGCACGTGGCTCTGTCTGTGTGTGTGCGCGTGGCTCTGTCTGTGTGTGTGTGCGTGGCTCTGTGTGTGCGCGTGGCTCTGGTTGTGTGTGCGCATGGCTCTGTCTGTGTGTGCGTGTGGCTCTGTCTGTGTGTGCGCGTGGCTCTGTCTGTGTGCACGTGGCTCTGTCTGTGTGTGTGTGCGTGGCTCTGTCTGTGTGTGCGTGGCTCTGTCTGTGTGTGTGTGTGGCTCTGTCTGTGTGTGTGCGTGCGTGGCTCTGTCTGTGTGTGTGTGTGTGTGCGGGGCTCTGTCTGTGTGTGTGTGTGTAGCTCTGTCTGTGTGTGTGTGTGTGTGTGTGTGTGCGCTGCTCTGTCTATGTGTGTGTGTGTGTGCGGCTCTGTCTGTGTGTGTGTGCATGGCTCTGTCTGTGTGTGTGTGTGGTTCTGTGTCCGCGAATACTATCTTCTACTCTCTAATGCTCACCTATTGCCATTGTAAATGGCAATACCATTTATTTATGGTTTTTTTAAAAATGGAAAAAATGTCATGAGCAATGCCAATAGCTCTACCTTTAATAATGCCGAGACCATTGCATTGTAAATGCTTGTTTGTGCAAGATTTGGAGTAGTTTAATATGGGAAACAGTATCGAAGGCCGCAATGAGTTCTAATAAGATCAATGCTACGGCTCTACCCTGGTCTACTAGTGTTCTGATGTTATTGGACACAGCTAGTAGAGTTGCTTTTGTGCTGTTAGTGGTTCTAAAGCCCATCTGTGAGGGGTCGAATAGGTTGTTAGATTCAAGGAAGGTGGTGAGTTGCTTATTAACTAAGCGCTCCAGAACTTTGGATAAATAAGGTAGTTGAGAGATGGGGCGATAGTTAGCTGGGTCATGTATTCCAACTCCTGCTTTTTTTTATAGTGGAAATACTACTGTTTTATTCCAAATGTCTTGGAATAAAGCTTGTTCCAGAGATTGGTTGAATATTTTAGTGACATGGGGGGATAGAATTGGCACTAGTTTGGAGAAAATAAAATGCGGGCAAGGGTCGAGTGGGGATCCCGCCTTGACCTCAATCATGGCTTTAGTCACTTCCTCCTCTGAAAAGGGAGTCAGAGTGTCTATGCGAGTTTTTGCAGAGGGGTGAGGAGCCAGATTTTTCCAGTCAACATTATCACCTTTGGGGGAGGTGGGGATTATCGAAGGATGCATACATTTTTGTCACTTTGTCAGTGAATAAATTATTTATTAATTTGCAGTTCTCTACCGTAGTAGCCATGGTTTGTGATAGGCTGGTGGGTTTACACAGTTCACAAACCACTTTATAGAGTTCCTTGGACGAGCTGCCGTTATCTTATATCCTTCTTGTATAGTACTTTGTTTTGGCATTTTTTAGAGCATGGTGTTAGATTTTCAGTTCTTCTAGGTAGTTCTGTCTATCTATATTGTCCTTTGACAGTCTCCATTTAAGCTTCAAAGTGCGACATTTTCATTTATTTATTTTTAGTTCAGGAGTGTACCACTTTTCGGATCTCGAGTTGGTAGTTGTTTTTTTCTTTTTTAGTTTGGGGCGCTTTTGTCAAGTGACTTCTCTATTTCTTGTTGTAGTAGAGTGGCTGAGGTGCTAGCACAGTGAGAGTGAAATGTGTCCTGGTCTAGGTGAGTGAAGTGCATAGGAAAGGTTTCCTGAGTAATTTGGTTCCAAGATCTTATCCCTAATTGATGTGTAGCTTCAGCCTTAGATGACTTAGTTGGAATAGCTAGGGAAAAGGAGATTAAGGAGTGATCTGTCCATGTAAGTGGTTTAATTTTGTGAATATTAATGGTTGTTATATTTGAGAACATTAGGTCCAGTGTGTATCCAGCCACATGTGTTGGATCCGTTATCCTCTGAGTTATTTGCATTATTGCCATATCGTTTTCCAGGTGTTAAACACCTGGATTAGCAGCGTTTTCATAATGGAGATTAAAATCACCTATGACCAGGAATTGATTCTGTTTTAGGCAGAGAGGAAAAAGTTGAGCAAGTAAATTAGAGCTTAGTCCGGGGTATTGGCCCGTAGGATTGTAAATGACTGCTCCTCCCAGTATATTATAACCGTTCAGGAGCTAAATATCCGCAGCGTAGGCTTGTCTTTTACCGCCAGGGCCGGACTGGGACCGAAACCGGCCCTGGCAAAGTGCTCGGCCGCCCCCCCCCCCCCAGGGGGTTGGGGGGGTGCGACCGCGCTCTTTGCTAGGGTCGGTTTTCGGCCGATTTTGTTACAGTGCCGTTTTTGCAAAAAACGACCCTGTAACAAAACCGGCCCCCACCCTCGCGGCCGACCGGGGGATTGCCCGGTGCCTGCAACGGCCAGTCCGGGCCTGTTTACCGCCCGGCCCGATCCTTGCGATCGGAATCTTTGTTTCTCGCGGCGGTTCCCCGAGTAAAGAGGGCCCGTATCGGGGGGCGTTCCTTCAGACTGAGGGCATCACAGCTCTGGAACACTCTGCCTTTGGCCTTACGCGGTACCTCCAATCTTCTGTCTTTTAGGAGAGGCCTTAAAACCTGGCTTTTTACCCTTTAGTGTGTTTCCGTTTTGCTGTTTTCTTTTGCTGTCCATGAATGTTTTTATTGTGTTATGTTTCTTCTCTGAGCTGCCAAAATAAAGCGCCGGGACACTCTAATCGAGTAGCCGTGCGCTATAGAAATTAAATTTAACATAACATAACATAACTGTAAAGGCTAGGGGCCTCATTTATGAGAAATGACGCATCGTGCGTGCAAGCAGCGATGCATCACTTCTCAGTGCGCACTCCTTGCGACATTCCTGATGCATCATATTTAATGTATGACGCATCATGTCGCAAGGAGTTACAGATACGTCAGTATTTCCGACGTATCTGTAAGCGGAAAATTGACGCATTGCTGGAGTGTGTCACAAAAGTGACGCAACTCCAGCAATGCGTCCTTTCACATGGGACAAGCCCCATGTGAAAGGGCCTGCGTCAGTCTTACGCCTGCTGTGAGGCAGGCGCAAGATTTTGACGCAACGGCTTCCTAAAAGTGACGCAGTGAAATCTCATAGATTTCACTGCGTCACTTCTACGACCCTTCCTTGCGTCAATACGCTCCCCTTGCATACATTATACCTGGCGCAGGTATAATGTGGCGCAAGGGTTTACAAAGTGACGCATCTACCTAGATGCGTCACTTTGTAAATATGGCGCAACAAGGTGCATTTTTTACACCACTGGTGCGTCACAAAAAGTGACGCACCTGAGGCGTAAAAGTGATGCAAGACCTCATAAATGAGGCCCTAGGATCTTATGGAAGCCTACTTGAGTAGTTGTATTGCGATTGGGTGTTGGTACTGTCATTGGCAGCACTAAGTGGTGCAAGCTGCAGCGGCCTCCTGACGAGGGCCCTTGCGCTAATTTTTTACAAACTAAGCACTGCCTGGGAAGGGATCAGCTTCCTCTCTGTGTTTCAAAAGACATGCAAAAATATTTTTTCTACATGGGAGCCCATGGCCTTTTTGACATTTGCTCCTTTCCCGGCAAGATATTTTTCAGAACATTTTGCCCAATATCACAGGCTTTATTAATATGGCAATATCCATGTTACAATATTTAATAGGCGGATCTCTCACTCCAGGCTTACGTTTTAAAGTTCATAAGGCGATACTCTTAGTCAAAATATTTTAAGGTACATAATATTATAAAAAATACCTTTAGTTCTTATATTAGTTGAATTATTTATTCTGTAGGAGGCAGGGCTAGCAGAAGTCTCATTATGTATGTATTCGAATCATCATGGCGAAAACTGATGACTGGGAAGGGATCCGGGAGGGGGAGGGAGACTTTGCTGCTAAATCATGCGCTAAGCTGGACACTCACTCGTTGAAGAAAGAGCTGGCTCCTGGGATCCGTGGTCTGACATCCAAGCGCAGACTGACGTCTGAGGAATGAAATCAAACGCAAGCCTCGGGGAGAGACTGGAAAGTGGACAAGAGGAGGGGGGGGGGGGACAGCCGGCGGTGGGGGACACATGAAGCTGAACTGATTAGGCATGGAAGTTCCACATCCTTGGCCTTTGCTCACAGGATCCATCAACAGCCCTAATTGTCTGTGACAGAAGGCTATTTTTTTTCAAAGAAAGCAAAAAATCCATGTAGAAATGAACTGATCCCAAGATTAACAGCAATCTGCCAGCAGCCCGGTTCAGAAATTGGATTCTTTTCACATCCTATCTTCTTTCATTGCTCCCTCCCCAGCCGCTCCCTTCTAGCCAGATGCTACAGAGAGCGCATCAGACCCGCCAACAATAGTGAAAGCTGTTAAGTGTATTTTTTGTGGCCAGGAGGCTGGGTGTGGGCAGTTGGGATAAAGGTTTTTATCTAGAGACAGCTCAGTACACCAGACTCTTGATTACCAGTGCAATTTTGCTGGAATGGTTCCAGATTATATAAATTGCAGTGGGGCACATTTGCACTGCCTGGGAAGTCCACAAACTACATTTTCACCCATGGACTCGTGTTATTTTGGGCTGGTCAGAACAGAAGTAGGGGTCTTGCAGCATAATTGCAACAGTATAATCGATGCAATCCGGAGAAGTCTGTAATTGCACTGCTGCCAGCGCAGTGTGTCTAATCTGCAACCAGAGTCCCTTCTTGTTAGTTGACAGTGACACTGCAGTGCAAGTCCGTTCCACCCATTGTAGTGCGAACTCCTCTGACTCACAATTCCTGGTACACATGGCGCACGGGGTTGTATGTATCACATTATATTTTGCACCTCATTCTCAGTTTCTGGCCTCAGAGTAATGGAAAAGGCACTAATTGCATATGTTGTCACCCGTTTCCAGATGCATTAACTAGTTATGATTTGCATTGGCTTTACCTGCAAAGAATTAAGCAGGTAAAACCCTCAGGGTGTACAATCATCGTCCAATTTGAAATTCCAATTAGCGTAACTCCTGTATGTGCCTGAATCTGGATTTACTCAGTCATCAGAGGGTGCTGGACTCTCTGTGTGTTATCTTGTTTTAAGGGGGCATTTGAAGTAACCACCAATGTCTTGTCACTCTCACCCCATTGCCGTTTCGCTAAAACATCTGCACAAGGGAGTCCACCATCAATCCAGAATGGTTGCATCCACTCAGAGTTTCAAGATAATCAATACCTGGGTAAATAGGTTCCATTAAGAAAGGTCCTAGATCAACGTTGGACGTCCTTGGTGCACCACAATCTGTGCAAAGACATGTTAGTATTCATACCACTGTCTCTTACTAGGTGTCCTATGCCTGTCATGCCTCTGTGCAATTCTTGTCTCTTACCATTCTTTGAATTGAGGTGGAGGAGAGAGCGTTGTGTGAAATTAATGACCTTTTCTGCTGGAATTGGTGAAACTGGATCTAGTGGTAGCTTAGTTTGACGTGCAATTGTCAGTACATGATAGTGTCTAATATTTTTTATTTTTTAGTTCTCCAATGCCACATACAGCACCTCTTGCCAGGCACCTGCGCGCTGCAGAATTTGCTGTCCGGGTGGCAGTTGTTCTTATCTTTCGCCCTGTCCATGAAATGGTGGCTTGTAATACATCCATTTTCATATTGCACCTGTCGTCTGGAAACATATGGTCAGTTATATTTGGGTGCTTATGGAGTGTGGCTGGACACTATGTGAAGAAAGACGACAGATAATGTTATGTTGGCCTTCTAGGATGCAAGTGTGGCACCCTATTATCCTCAGGGTGCAGTATGGAGCTGGAATTTTAGCGGGGTGATGAGATTAACTCATTAGCACAGTTGAGTGACACATGATTAAAAATGACTTCAGAGCACTTGGGTAAAGATGGTAGAACTTAAACTGAGGAAACAGTATCCCACTTTAGGGATAAACGAAACCACTTGGCAAATGGGGAACCAGAGGTAATCTGGACCCAGATTGCCTTAAATGACTTCCTGCAGATGCATTCCGTCCTGTGCATTTTGAATATCCACTTACGGCAGAGCACTCAATACTGGGATTTTGACAGATAAGGGAACTGCCTCTCATTCGTATAAAATGATTTGCACGGCGTCATATAATTCAGCCATTTGGAAACCTCATTTTTAAAAGCATGTTTGCTAAAGCTAAAAACGTAGTCACAAATATTAGTGGTATTATCTGGGTGCCTAGGTCTTAAAACTTGTAAATTGTTAGAGGGGTTATAATTTGGAGTGAAGTTATGATTGAACTGGCAGCTAAAGGTTGTGAGTGTTGTAAAGCAAAGTTCAGCAGACAGATAGGGGCTGCATAGGTTTACTTATATATTGGCCATCAAAGCTTACAGACTTTCGGTGGTATAGGGAGCTGCACTAACAGTTGTGTACCACCCACCATCTGTATGAATTTTCCATTAGAGGTGGTATCTGGTCCTTGCCCGGTGTTCATAATGATCTCATTTAAATACCTGGACGACAACTTACCCATCTTCAGGGAAACTCTTACATTAAGGTTTTCAGAAAACCTCCTCCTTCAAATCCCGATTTTCAAGAATAAAAGAACTTTGAACCAGCAATTCGGAGGGGCCACACTTAAGATATGGTATCCCTTCCCCCACAAATAGAACATCCTATTGTATGACGTATCCACTGCTCAACTAAACACTATCTGCTTGGATGCCACATGATACAAGGATTTAACAACATGCCAACATCAGCTATTTGGCAACTATATAAGTCCACTACGTACTCTGGACATGTAGAAAAATCCACATTTTCTGTGTGGTCATGCCGTATTTTTTATCGTTTGCCGGACCATATATTTTGCTGGTTTTAGAACCTTGCGCACTTTACCCCTGCTAGTGAGAGCCTGTGCTCCCCATTTAAACATGGTTGAATTGGCATATTCCTAATTTGTTATATATATATATATTTTTTTTTTTCCCATTCTTTTCATTAAATCAAAACAAACTTCAGATACAAGAATCTCACATGATATATAGACAAAGCATATACAAGACAGGCACACCTAAGACCATATATAACCCAGTAGAAAGTAATATTAAAGGCTATGCCGCCCGCTACCCTCTGGAGTGTGCCTTTGAAACCCTCCCAGGAGCCCGTTCACCACCCTAAAAGAACCATTACAGACCCTTGTACACTGTCCATGACCCCATATTTTCCCCCATTTGTGGGGACATCCACGACTTTGATACACCACCTGGTCTGCACCATGGCACCAATCCATATCGCAGAGCCACGCAGCCACAGTCGGAGGTTCCGTAGCCACCATGCGCGTGTTATGTTCCTCTTAGCAACTCCCCCTGCCAAGGCGAGCCACAACTTTACCCACTTCGGCCATGTGATCTCTCCCGTGACACCGAGGATATGCCATCTGGATTCCAGTGGGACCTGCGCGCCCACCACTGCCTCCATCACACGGGCAATGTCTTTCCAATAATTTTGGATCCTCGGGCAGGACCACAAAATATGAAAGAATGATCCCCTCTAACCACATCCCATAGCACATAGCTCGGAACAGGGCCGGACTGGCCGTTGCAGGCACTGGAAAATCCCACGGTGCGCCGCAAGGGCCATTTATACAGCATACCCGCAAAATCGGCCCTGCAACAAAATCGGCCGAAAACCGGCCCCGGCAAAGAGCTCAGACCTCCCCACCGGGGGAGGGGGGGGGCCGAGCACTTTGCCGGGGCCGGTTTTGGTTCCCAGTTCGGCCCTGGCTCGGAACCCCTGCCCTTAATACAGGCTTGTACCATTCTTGAGGCATACAACCTATGGAGGATACAGAGCTGAACAAGTCGAAAGTGTGCTCTAATGGCTATTTACTTGGGGCACTGGAGGGCCTCCGCCCAGTCATCGTCTTACAACAATACCACATCCGATTCCCAGACCTCCCGCATGGGACCCAGGCAATCCGGAGTATTGTTTACCAATTTTTTTGTAAGTCAGTGACTCCGCCTTCTGAATCATGAGGTCCAAAAGAAGCCTATCCTCCAATGGTGCGTATTCTGGGATCACTGTCCCTTCTTTTAAGTGGCAATGAAGTGCTAAGCACAACTGTCTGTATCTAAGAAATTCCCCGTCCCCCATTTGGAAGCCCGCCCTCAAACTATCAAATGTCACAATTTTTCCACCTTTCCAGACGTCCCTGAGCACATCGATACCTATAAGGCTCCATTTCTGGAAACCCTGTCGTCTGTGCACCTCTTTCAGAAAGTCACCCTCCCATAGTGGGGTTTGTTCAGTGAGTTTCAACTCCCACCCCGTCATTCTGGTTGCGGCATTCCAGATATCAATGACCGTTTTAGTGAGTGGTGGCAAATGCACAGAGCCCCTACCCCTGCGGTACAATTCTCCCAAGTAACTATGCTCACCCAAGACCAATCTGTTCACCCTGTATGCTGGTTCATCCAACGGGGGAAAGACCCACCCATTAACATTTATAAGATGAGCACCCAGTAATACTTTCTCATGTCCGGGACTGCCAGCTCTCCTTCATACATCCCCTTCTGTAGTTTCTTGAGCGCAATCCTGGGAATGCCCCCATCCCCACATTAGCTGGTGTAGTTAGGAGTCGATTGTTTGAAAGAAAGAGTCTTGAATACGATAGGGCGTGTTTTGGACGGCGTACAATTGGTGCGGGAGGGCCATCATCTTGAAGAGGACTGCTCGTCCCATAAGGGAGATCGGAAGCCCCCTCCAGAGCAACAGTGCAACGCATTTTCCCGCAACCGGGACAACTGCACCTGCAAGTTTAGTTGTGTAAACTTCGCCTCCTCCTTGGTTGCCCATGTGCCCAAGTAATTAAATGTATCCTGCAGCACCATCTCTGAGCATGCCTACGTTAAAACCGGGGGTCCCCCGCTAAAGAAAAAACCAGGGAGTAATCCCAGTTGATGCGGTATCCAGAGTAAGAACGGAAAGATCTTATTATGTGAATGAGCCTATGGAACGTTCGTCTGGGCCAGTGTGCATTTAGAAGGATGTCATCCGCATATAGTGAGATGCGCTCTTCCCAGCCGCCCCCCTAGATCAATCCACTTCACCACTGGGTCCCTCCTAATCCGTGCTGCCAAGGGCTCCAGTGCAACTGCAAATAACATCTGGCACAGGGGACACCCTTGAAGCGTCCCCCTATGCAGTCCAAAGGCTCTTGAAATGACCCTGTTAACCTGAAACGGGCCATAGGGCCCGTGTATAACAACTGCAGGCCAATGCCCACTATCTCCAAGTCAGCGAAGAGGTAAGGCCATTTGATACTGTTGGACGCCATCCTTGCATCTAATGAAAGGAGAGCAGCTGGAACATCAGGCTGTCTCTGAGTCATGAACATGACTCCATATAAACATCTCAAGTTGAGCCTTGTACTCCTATAGGGCATAAAGCCCGATTGATCCGGGTATTTCAGAGACTACAGAACTGGACCCAACCGATTCGCAATATTCTTAGCTAAAACCTTAGCCTCGAAAATTCTGAGGGAAATGGGTCTGTAGGGACTGCAGAGGTCATGCAGTTTACCTTTTTAAGGAGTTCTACGATAGGTGCCATTCTTGTATCATCTAGCAGTTGCCCCACTACAAACGCTTCCTTAAACATGTCGAGCATGTAGGGGGCCAGCTTGCTCACCACATATTTAAACAGCTCAGTGGGGAGCCCATTTGGACCCGCTGCTGTCAAACTGCAAATCCCTCACGGCATTCTCTACTTCTTCCAAATGGAAGTCAGACTCAAGCATCTCCCTGTCCACTGACTCAAGGAACGACAGACAAATGTCACACAGGATTTCAGTGCATTCTGGTTCCCCCAGTGTGCATTGAGACTGGTAAACATTTTCGTAGTATATGGCAAAAACTTCCGTTAGGGCCACCCTTGGACCACCCTGTACCCCCTCTGCAGATCAAATTTCGGAGACCCAGTTGCGGTCCCAGTCCGTTCATTCCAGTCAGGCAATTAGTTTGTTGGCTATGTCATCCAGATCGCATACTCTGCGCTGTGTAGCGAGCGCATGAGCCCGAGCTGAGTCCTTGGCAAGGTCCCAGAGGGATCGCACTTTGAGTTTGAGGGAATGTTTAAATCCCTCAACCTCCCCAGAGTCTGCAGATACTTTGTGCTCCAATGTAAGTATCTCCTGTTTGAGTTCCTCACACTGGAGCCGATTTTCTTTACGTTTAGCACCGCACGTGACCTGTAAAAAGTGCCTCGCCACCACCTTGTACGCTTCCCAGAGGTTACTAGCTGAGCCAACAGAGGCGACGTTTTCCGCAAAGTAATGTTCTGTACGTTCCTCGAAGCTCTCTCAGAATTTCTTGTCCCGATACATAAAGGGATCCAGTCATGGAGGGAGAGACTAGTCTTGAGCTGGCCCATGAAGCTGCACTCCACCGGTGAATGGTCTGATATTCCTTGCGCCTTGTGGCACCCACCCTGAAAGAGGCCCGCCAAGGCAGCATGTGTGAAGATATAATCAAGGCGAGCCCCGCTGCCATGTGCCAAGGATATTTGAATATACTGTCTAAACCTGGGATTGTGGCATCTCCAGAGATCTGTTAGACCCAGAGTCCTCGCAAATGAAAACAGTGGAAGCGGCCCCTTTGCTCCTGTGGGGAAAGTTTCTCTATCTAGTTATGGCATGTGTGTTTCCTTCATGTCCCCCCCAGCATCAACAAACCAGGTGGGAGACCCAGTAGAAGCTGATTAAGATCCTGGAACGTAATGTTGTGTAGTCTTGGGGGAATGTATACTAAACATATATTTACCACCTGCCCCTCCCAATCTGTCGCACCACGTGCGCTGTCTCACCAGAGGGATCGCATTTTTGATAGTATACCTGTACCCCTGGAGCCCGATATAAAACCAGCGTGGACTTGCATAGTGTATCCGTACCTATTGAGGGCCAAGTAGTTGTTCCCCCTAAGGTGCGTCTCTTGAAGAAAGACAACATCTGGGGAGTGTCTGTGTAAGTACTGTAAAACCATGGTGCGTTTGATCTTATCCCCCAAGCCGTTCACATTCCAAGAGAGGAATGTCAGCTTTTTGATAGGTCGTGTGGCCATATGTTCCTCCTACGCCCACCCCCCTTTCCTCCCATGAAGCAGAGACCCCCCTTAAGTGCGGCAAGTCCCAGCTCATCTAAGAATGGCATCTGGCACAGTAATTGAAGCATTATATATGAAGCAAGAACCAAAGAGAAAACCGCACTAAGAGAACAAAAACCACTAACAATAACCCCCCTACCCTGCAACCCTGCCTTGTAGGTCTAAAATTGCCCACATCCCAAATAGCAGAGCGCCTGTCACACCAATAAACAAGAAACTATGGTAGGGTTGTCTGGCACCAACACACAATACCGCCCCTTCCCGGGCCCCCAACCTCATCCCCACCCCAGACATGCCCCATACATCTAACGCTCAGAAATAGGAGCTCTAACATTGGACAGTCGAGACTGTACCTTAAGTCCTACAAAATTATACAACGAACCATAACATT
Source organism: Lissotriton helveticus (assembly GCF_964261635.1). Taxonomy (NCBI): domain Eukaryota; kingdom Metazoa; phylum Chordata; class Amphibia; order Caudata; family Salamandridae; genus Lissotriton; species Lissotriton helveticus. The sequence continues at coordinate 1,845,027,478 of NC_136065.1, read as the reverse complement.
GAGTTTATTCCCTCACTTCCCAGGAGATTGTGCTTCACTCCCAGGACTTCCAGAACGGGAGCTTCTGGATCTGGATACCGATCTTTCCCCTTCTTGGCCTCGAGGCGGAGAATCGAGAGTACGGGAGCAACTCCCTCGCCAGTCCCCTTCATTGCGACGGTTGAGTGACCAAAGGGGGCCCCCATACAGCCACTGTTGAACCTCAGCAGGGCATGTAAAGAACAGAGACTTATCACTGTCCAGAACCTTCAGCTTGGCTGGGAAGAGCATCATGTACTTTATCCCTTTCTCTTGCAGGGCTCGTTTCAAAGACTCGATTGTGCGCCGCTCCTGCTTTACTCTCCGCGTGAAATCCGGAAAATACCTCACTGTCGAATTCTCGAAGGGAAGGTCGCCACGCACTCTAGCTGTCTGTAGGATGGAGTCCTAGTCTCTAAAATTGAGAATGCACACGATATTCGTCCAAGGAGGAGCCCCAGGCTTTGGCTTAGGAATCGGCCCTGTGTGCTCTCTCCATTGTAAAGAATGTAGACACTCTCTTAGGCTTAAGGTGGTTCAATATAAGGTCCTTGATGAAAAGAACCATGCTGGGGCTTTCCACCCCCTCCGGTTTTCCCACCACCCTGATGTTGTTGCCACGGGCCCTCCCTTCTTGATCGTCCAACCTCAACGCCATCAGCTTGTGTTGATGCTCCAGTTTTTGTACGTGCTCCTCTAGCTTGCGCATCATGGATTGTAGCTCCCTCACACTCTCCTCAGTCGCCGTGACCCTCTCTGAAGTTTTTCTCATGTTCGACTTCATCAGGTTCATTTCGATGGTAACTTCATCAATTTTGGTCTCTAAAATCATTCCCAGAGCCTGGATCACCGAAATGATTGAGCCAAGGGACGGCTCCTCTCTGTTCGGTTTCCACCCAGTTGCCCCTCCCTCAGGCGGCAGTTGGCACGGTAATGCATATTTGTCCAATTTAGTCATAGGCACAGCAGCGGGGGCCCTCTTTGGCTTCGTCATGACCAATTCTCTTACTGTACAAGGACCCATAGCCCTCTCACAACCAAACAAGCTATCTGCAGGCCACTGATTTCTGGGCGCCAAGGTACTTTGGCGCACAATTCAGTCGCGATCTCTCCTCTTATCGCCCACACCAAGACGTGTCACAGAGCTTGCTCACAGCATGCAGGGACCACTTCAAGATGATCCATGATGAGTCTATGCAGGAGGACGTGCAGGAGAGAGTGCCACTCCCAGTATCCTATGGATCTTCACAACTCCAGACTGCAGCCAGCTGTCCCACCCAGTCACTGGTCTCTTAGCGCGACCGGCATATGAGGAGGCCTACCGGAGCCTCCATGAAGCAAAGGATAGTCCCCCCAAACTCCTAAGCCCGGCCTCACCTCCGTCAGCTGCTCGTCGTGATTATGAAGGCACTGCCAGGCAAACCATGGGAAGGGCACCTCGCGGGATTCCAACCGCCAGCAGTACACGTTCTCTATAGCCCAGGGAGCTGCGCTCCAGATGCAGCAGTAATCCGAGGCCCCACACAACAGGCCAGTGTGGTAGCAGTCCCAAACCCACAGGGGGGCAAACAGTCAGCCTGGCCTCGATCCCAGGGCCAGTATTGTCAGAGGAGATCGCAGGGAGGAGCCTTACAGGCAGGCACGGCTCCCGCAATCACACCGTGTAGGCCCCGGCCACCGCAGCCCGACTTCTCAACACTGGCACACCAGCGCGGTATAAGAACCGCCAGCGGGCTCACCCAGAAGGATATTAGGCCCGGGGGAGCAGAGCGTCAGCAGCCCATAGGCAGTGCAGCCCCCAGGGAGTCCTTCGCTGGCACCCAATGCAGTGTCCACTTCAGGCCCAAAGCAGCGGATCTCGCGTGCCCGAGATCCCGGCCTCACACAACAGGGGCAGATAGTGTTGCAACGCGACTATGCCCCCTCGCCATCCGGAGCTACACAGCGCGTGACAATCTGCCCCCCTCGCCACAGCACACGGGCCGTATCAACCTCTGACGTCGGAGACTCCTCTGTTTCCTCGGAGAGCCACCGGGGGCACAGCGCTGGCCACCTCCGCTGTCCAGTTTATCGAATTAAGGATGTATATTGCGGGCTAGAGCGAGGGCCCAGACGCGAGCAAAGAGATTACGCCGCCATCTTGGCTGACACCAGACCACGCCCCCTAATTTGTTATATTTAACTTACATATACATCCCTTGTATATGGTAGAAAATGTCAGCCAGTGCCTGTAAGTTAAATGTCCCCATTGCAACTGCAGCACTTATTGTGCTATAGTGAAAAAATAAAACATCGCTCCAAGTCATGAGGAGGTCAGATTGTACAGTGAATGTGGCAATTTAAACACTGCAATTTGGCCTGTCAAAATAAAGCCTTTTTTACAGGTCAAAACCTCCCTTTTAATTATTAATAAGTCCCTCCAGTGTAGACCTTGTAGTCCATAAAACAGGATGCATGGTAGTTAAAAGTAGGACATGTGGAAAATTAATGTTAAACACGGCCTTACAGGGACTAGCACTCAAAAGCTATTTTTCACTGTGGCAGGCCTACCTGTCCTAAATGGAAAACCAAGAGTACAGATTAAAATTCCAAATAGGCATCTCAATAATGGGAATAGCTAGAAAAATAATTATAAACCTTTTTAATAGTTATTGAGATTTCAATTCAATGGTGAAGGCTGATTTTTTACTAACTATTTAGGAACAGTAACTTTCACAAAGTTACATTTTCCCTGCCTGAAATTTCTGGATGCTAAATTGCATTTGCTCTTCCACTTCTGCCAGCCAGTAATTAGCATTTGAATAAGTGTGAAAAAGGTGTGAAGTGCTTCTCAGAAGCAAACAATAGGCTCACCTGAATGGGCAGAGTTAACTCCTCTGAACCTGACAGACTATGCAGGATGGAGCTGTGAGCATATTTATTTACAGTCCAGTATCAAATCCTGATTGACAGGTCTGCTGGGTTTTACATATAACACTTGGAACATACTTGAAAGGAGTATCAATTGCCTGGTTGCTGGAAAACCTACTTTTGTTCTACCACATTTCTGTCTCTCGGCTGATGTGGGTATAGTGACTGCCCCAAACTGGATATTAGTGCTAGATATGGGAGGAACAATAGGATAACTATAGTACACTCACAACACTCACCCACCCACCACCCTCAGAGCCCCAGTATAGTATGTATAAAGACCTTTGGCACCATAAAAATTCTCAAAGTGGGCAGGGTTGGCCCGAGGAACCTTTCCTCCATTGGTAATGGTGTGCCCAGGAATCATTTTTACTCACTAGCTCATGTTGTGCATAAATGTGGCATCTCCAGGTACCCACTTCTGTACTGTCTTGGTACTCAGAACGAATTAAAGAGGACTAGACCTGTTGACTAAGAACAGCCCTGAAAAACTGGATCTCCCCACTGTTATACCTAGGTCAAAGGAGTGGACTCCAAGGGTTAGTTGGTTGACCTGGTCTTGCTGCAGGGATACAACAAGCCTACTAGAGGCTTTTCCTGCAACTGCCCAGCTGATTAGTGGTAACTAGACCTTACTGGAACCTACTGCTGGCCTCTGCCTGACACCCTGCGAGTCTATAAGTATCTCCACAGAAGTCCTGGGGTGTTTTAGAAGCGTACTCCTGTTGTGGATTGGGATTTAAATGACCAACGTCAGAAAAATGTTAACCAGAATGAACCTGGTTTGTGTATCGAAGCCACACCCTATCGTGGTCAGCGAAATTGCACCTATGTCTCGGTCTATCACGACCATTGCTTAATATTGACACTTTATGCTTCTTGGAGCTATGCCTACTTAGGGGCCGATTACGATCTTGTTAGGAAACTCTTCCGACCAAATCAGTTTCTGAATCGTTTCCGTACGAAGCGGTTTCTGCGAGTCTGACTGATCGAATATGATGCTTCCCAACATCGTTCAGTCAGATTCCCATTGACTTCAAAGGGAGCCTGTGTTATGAGAACACAGGCACCCATTGAAAAAAGGGGTTGTTGGAAAAAATCAGGCACTCTGTTAAAGGCACCCCATGGTGCCTGCCACACGGTGCATGGTTTAACAGGGGGGTCCCATGGGTACCCCCACAGGCCCCAACCGGAGACCTCAGGGTGAAGGGAGCCTGCCACCGGCCCCCGAAGTCAGATTCCGACAGCCGTTTCGTGTTGGGCAAACCAAATCGGAATGGCTGTCTGAATCAGTCATCGTAATCGCTCGTTTGGAAACCATGTTCATAGGGCTGTACGAATCAGCTTCGGTGTCCATTACGGTCAGAAACATAGGTGCCGAATCGTATTCGTAAAATCTGAATCCTGTTTGGAGCCTTTCCAGACCGCATCATAATCAACTCCTACAACTTTCAAAAGTGGGTTTTTGTAATTTTGGTGTCATTTTATTTATTAAAATGTACTCTTTTTCTAATTTGGTTTCGGATTTTTATTTCAACTTTATTACTGTTTTTGTACTGCATAAAGACTTTACACATTGCCCTAAGTTAAGCCTGTCTTCTCTGTGCCATAGCTACCAGCTTGCGATCAGGTTAATTAAGTGACTTTGAGGGTTCACTCTGAGTTGTGATTATTCTTTGAGATGGGCACTCACCCACCCAAATAATAATTTCTTTCTGTTTATAAACCTGTTAGTTCCTCTAACTCTACATTTTTATACACCCGACTTCATGCTACACTGCTACCCTAATGACTTTTAAAACTGTTGGTTGAGGAACAGTACAATTCTTTTCATTATCTTAAGTTGAAGGGATCGCATGAAGGATACCATCACAGCATGAGTCTCCGATGATAGATTAGCATCTGTACATATATCCAGATTCAGGATCACTGTAACTTGTGAGAGAGGGGTGCACATTCTAAAGCTAGACAACATTTTCCCAGATAGCACCATCCATGGTGGTGAGAAATTGATCTATTTTAGTCAAATTAAACTTTAGGAAGTTTTTTTACATCCATCACCTGGTTAGATAAGGGCTGTTGGCTAAGATTAATTGCTTGCGGAGGGAGGGATGTAGTAATAAAATATCATGGACAATCATATTATAATACTATTGTGCTCAAAATATTGGGGCCCAAAATATCATGAAGGCAGGTATGTATGGGTAAATATAGATTTACAGTTCTTAATTCTGCATTTCCAAACTATCTCCAAGCTCGTGGATGTGAGGGTAAAACAATGGTAAAATATCTTCAAGGTTCGTGGATGCGGAGTGAAGAATAATAAATCTATACATATAAATATATATATATATATATATATATAAATATATATATATATATATATATATATATATATATATATATATATATATAAAGAGAGAGAGAGAGAGAGAGAGAGAGAGAGAGAGAGAGATATTCTCTGTAAATCCTCCACAATGTGCTTCCTCACGCCAGATTGATACAGACACTTGACTTATGCTCCAAACAGAATGTATTGATTTATTTATTAACGTTCCATAAAGGCCATTACGTGTTTTGGCTGCTGCCCACGTCCTTGATCACGCAAATGCAGCACCGCCATTTTAACTGTTTTTATATTCGACATCATCCTCAAAATCGACATGATACTAAGTGATACATTAAATGTGCCAAAAATTTTAAACAATATGCCTTTCAATTCTTTCAATATAAATATGTTACAATTCATTCAATGTATATATGTTACATACCTGCACAATATTTTGGTATCAAGATATTTCTGTCCTCAATATTCTGACATATAACTGGTCCAGCGTGCCCCCTTTTAGTGCTGGATGTTTTGCCAGCCGAAAGTTAGCTGGATGTCGTCTGGGTACATTTCAAATCTGGCCCCTGCCGAGTGGAGAAGAGTTGCATAAGATCTCTAGTAACAACTAATGAAGAAATTGAATAATATTTGACACTAGGAAGAGTCCATTGCTAATGTCTTGTGTAAGGGCGACATAGCCAACGTCTGTAATCTGCTGGCTTGCAGAAAAGGTACATTGCTCCACAATGTAAAGCACTCTTTCCTGTTTTTTTAGGTAGTTTCACACTTTCTAAATACTACAAACCACACATAGATATTCAATGGACATGTGTTTACAGTATAGAATGCCGTTCAAGGAACCTTTATCAGTGATTGGCTTATCCTTGTGAATACGCGACGTACAAAATTGATGCGTGCGTATTACAAATACAATTGGTAGTATGTTATTGACGATTAGAAGAAGAATGAAGAGTTATAGGAGACTGGCAAATAGAGTATTAGGCTGCAGGGTTTTGCACACAGGAAACTCAGTGACATTTTTGACAACGTGTGATATTCCAGTTGCCTTGTCAAACATAAAGGTGCCTATAGTGATAATATTTTTTATATAGTGCTTCATACCACACCTCTACCATAACAGGGTACTCTTTTACCAACCTCGGAAAGATGGGTGAGTTAACCTTGCTGGATTGAGTCAAACTGTATCTCGTAGATCTCAGGTGGTGTATGCATCTGGCATTAACTCACTGAGCCATCAGGGCCAGACAGGCTGTTTATTCCACATGGCGTAACTCTGGTGGGCTGGAGGCAGTTTGAATGCCCTGGGCCGTTCCGGTGTCTCTGCCACTTTCCCCAGCTCACCAAAGATTATTGCAGAAGGCACATCAGGCTTCAAGAGAGAGGGGGAAGGTAAAGAGAAAGCGATCAGAGACAACGATGAGAGAAGAGATCTGAAAAACATGGCGATGAGAGAAAAGAGAGAGAGAATGGATAGATGGAAAGACATAGGGGTCAATTAGGATGGCGGACGGACAAAGTCCATCCGCCATCTTATCGGAGGACGGGACCATCCGCCACAGGGGCGGATGTCCCGTGCCTCGAATTAGGATGCACCCGCCACAGTGGCGGGTGCATCCCGCATTTTTTACATTGCGACGGGCGGTGCCTGCCGCAATGCAAAAAATGCATGTTGTGCGTTTCGTTGTGCCTGCCATGTTGTATTTTGAAACACAGGGGGGTACCATAGGTACCCCCCCATGTGCACCACCCCCCTTCACCCTGGGGGCCCGCAACAGGCCCCCAAAGCAAGGACCGTATGCCTTTTCATGGCGGCATTGCCGCCACGGAAAGGCATTCCCCTCAGCCCATCCTAATATGGCTGGCGGTGTCTGATAGACACCGCCACCATATTAGACCTTTTCCGCCGCGGTCGCCTTGCGACCGCGGTGGAAAAGCGGCGGACGGTCTTCCCGTCCGCCACCGTCCCCCCGCCATTATAATATGGTGGGTGGGAAATAGGTGGCAGACGGGCAAGGATGGGGGACGGATCGCCACTGCCTGCATTGCGGTGGCGATCCGTCTGCCATCATAATTGAGCCCATAGTGCGAGGAAACGTGGGGAGCGTGGCTGGTCTGAGCATTTTTGCCAGGGCTGCTTCTGGTTTCCCAGTCCGGCTCTTTTGTCTTGTATATTATTTATGCACTAGTCTATTCACAGAAAATTGGGACCTCGCAGTTTACCTTGTGTGGCTGACACTCCCCCTGTTTAGCTGTGACGTCACAGTCATCAGAAAGCTGTATTCAACCAGCTATTTCCATTCTGGAAAAGAGGCCTACTGTGTAACATTACACATCTAATTTGATAGCACATTTTACCCTTCTCCAGTTTAAATACCGAGGTGAGCAGTAGGATGGCTGTCCTCGTCCTGCCGGAGCAGCCTACAGTGCAGTTGCCCTGGAGGAGTTTTTCTTACATGCGTAAGTTAAATTCCTTAACAGAAACAAAGTGTTTATCAATATTGATGCATCCGTGTAAATGAGAATTGATTTCTGAGAGCTTGCAAGGGCTTTGAGCCGAGAAAGCTGCAGGCTCTCTACCTTAATGTCAGTGTTCTGGGCTAAGAGGCAACATTTGTTGGCATTACATGGTGATTGAAGGCTGCCGGAAGTGCATGTCCGTGCCATGTTTTTCACCTCTGGACGCTGGATCGCCATGTTTTTCAGATCTGTGAATGCAGGGTTTTGCCTCCAGGCCCTTCCTTCTGATGTGAGGTCATCAGACTAATAGAAGTGCTGGCCTCACAGCTCATGGAAGACAGATTGGATTAAACAGCAGCAGCTCCCTGTGATTGGCAGAGATCAATAGGGCTATTATAGGGTCATCGAGCACCCATAGCCTAGTCAGGAATCTGGACTTTGTAGAATTTCCGGTAGACACCCATCTGGCCAGATGCTCACTGATTAATACTGGGGGCTACTGTAGGTTGGTCTGTTAGTTGTTCGCTGTGAATAATCAGATTTTTGTAATTCACGTACATGTGTCGTAAATATGTTATGCTAATAGCATCAGAATAATGCACATTTGCCATTCGTATGGCATTGTAGATCTTTTAACAGTGTATTTATTTTCCATATGGTTTGGTGTGACGATTGCAGACCGGAATTTGGTTTAGCTTGTGATGAAACATTGTAGGTATTTTCTTCAGGTCATATACTCGGTTAGGTGGCGGAGTTTACTGAGCAAAGGAGCACGATTTTGACATTTAAGAGTTAATGTTGAAGTGCTTTGCTAACTACATATGCACAGGGCTATAAGTGGGGTGAAAAAACTGGGGGTCTCCCAAGGGGACGTGGCCAATGTGATTAAGGGCGTGGCTTAAAACATTTACGCTAAAAATCTGTGCTTAGCATAGTGTGCCGCCCGACTTGTATTTTGCAGTTTCTGTCATTGAATCCATATATATAACACGTAACAAGTAACATCATACCTACAACAAGTCAGGACTATTGGCTTTGTCAATGGTTGTTGGTTGCATAAGATACATAAGCAGCAACTATGGCTTGTATGTAATATTGAAAAAGCTTCCACTTAGAGCCCTGGGGACACCATGACAATGTTGCTGCTCCTGAGTTTCAAAAAGAGAAGGGAAATTCAGAGAGAAAATGAGGATTTCTCTCCCCTACAACACTCCCCTGGCATGACGTCATGTTGTATCTTCTCCTCTATTGAGAAGTGAGCAATGTGAGCAGCGCACATCAATGTGCCTGCTGTCACTGCAGTCTGGACCAGTGCCCAAAACAGAGCCTGATGATATAGACCCGTTTTGAGGCCTCCTTAAACAAACTGCAGGTGCTCAGACCTTGTGAGACCCGGCCCACTTAAAGCCCTGCATATGCATGATATCGGTCCATTCAGATGCCCGTTACCCAGTGCATTGAAATGTCAGTGTGGTGTTTCTAGGTGGCGATTAGGGGTGGGTAGATTCTGCTGTGGAACTGGTGGAATTTGGTGCCTCTGCAATACCCTTGTAATGCGGAGTTCCAGACAAATTCTACCAACCACGGTGTGGCAGAATTTTTTACCATCAGGCTCCAGAAATATGACCATGAACAAGATTTGGCATGCCTTATCGCCATTTGCAAATGCGGGCGGTCACGAGTGTTCGCGGTCAAAGGAGTGCTTCTCAAGTAGATTTCTTGCAGTATATTTTCTACTCGAGTGGCTGCAAAATCAACTCAAATGGCTGCACTTTTGCGCACTGCATGGTGGCGTTCGCTTTGATTTTCACTGCTGCTCGTGCTACTGGCACTAAATTGCAATGCAACATGCACATTTTCTGCCCATTGGCGGAACTGAACCAAGCTGTGTTTTTATGTAATGCCGCAAGTTCCGCTCACCCCTAGTAGCGATGCTTTTGGTACTGTTTAAGCCAGCTACATAGTAGTGTTTTTAGGCCACATTGGATGTTAGGGGTTCAGTTCAATCCGTTCTATTGGATTATTAGTGTGTGGCGTACCATGGCACAGCAATAGTGAATTTACCAGTGCTGAGTTGGATGTACGAGGGAAGCTCTGCCTAAAGTTGGGACTTGTGCACAGTTTCTTAGAGGTTACCTCTATTGTGAACCACATTGAATTCAACTGCATGGGATCCTAATGCTTGAATCTATAAAGTGTGCTGCGTCTTATGTGTTCTGCTGGACATGTGTTGGTATTTCTTAGTGGCTAGTGCTGTTGTGAGGTATGCAAACGCTGACAGTATAGCATACATGGGCTGTGCTGGGCGTATGTGATATGTTCGGTCTAGTGTGCTCTATCTTAATGTCCTGTGAAAGCAATGCAGACACTGCAAAAAATTATGTTGCCTTGCTAAGCAGTAAAAAGCCCTAAAGGCTGTGTGATGTCAGCTGTGACTAATTGCACCACAGATGTAGCCATCATTAGGCACCCTAAGACCATCCCCGTATTAATTCAGGGTCACTCGCATCCCTCTCCATTAGGAGTTTAACTTGAGAGGGATGTTTGTATTCAGCTAAGTCCCCAGGTGGGTCGGGTGGGGTTGAAAGGGGGGGGGGGGGGGGGACTGCCATCCATCACACCATCAAAGACTGCGAAGGAACTGTCACTCATTCCAAACCCGATGCTTTTTGTTTTTTGTGTATTAATACATGACTTGGATATCGAACAGGGGCTGTGGTTGCACAAAGAGGCTGTCAGGCCCATTCTGTCTAGCCTCGTTTTCCAGTCTGTCCTTGCACTTGACCCTACAAACCCTTTCTTTTTTTTACTAGCAGTGTCGGTCTGCTACTTGAACGTCTCAAACGTACGTCCATTCCCTCCACTAGCTAGATTTCAAGATTCTGCACATTACTTATTTATTTGTGTATGTATGCATATGTTTAGTAGTTTTAAATGTCGCTACCTGTTTAGTCACAAATACTTCAGAGAGCTGGAATAAGTGTTTATATTTTACTTAATTATTATGTTATATGTTGTGTGCAGATCATATACATTGTGCTGGTTCTGGTCAATATTATTAGTTCTCGGCAGTTTCCGAGTGACATTCTGACGACAAACAATGCAAAAACAAGAGAATTTGTGCCGACAGACCAGTGAAAAAGGCACATTTTATCTGTCTGTTGGGGCAAATATTAGTTCAAGACTGGCTCAAAATTGCCTCGGACTGGCACAGAAATGCTAGCCACCAGTGCAAAATACCCCCGCACTGGTGCATTTCAAATGATCTTGGCCACTGGTCCATTGGAAACAATGCCCAGTGTTTTCCCCAAAGAAAACCTGTCATCACATTACAGCTAGGACTCTGCAATCTACCTCACCCTTTCTGTTGAAAAGTCCCAAAATTAAATATCGTTTCCAGTTCTGGTACTGCATATGTAGAACTCTTTGCCAGTGCAGATTATGGGCATCGCAAAAACGTTGCCTTTTCCAAAATAACGTAATTTAACCATCAGTTAAAACAGTTTGTGCAAAGCCTGAAGAGAAATGATGGGCGACCAAGCACTGTAGAAATTAAATTAATCGTAGCAGGATTTAATAGTTTAATTGTAAATGAAATGTTATTAAAAAAATATATAGAATTCAACACAATCAATGAAACATGCAGACTTAAAGTATCCAACATTTAAACTCAGTCAACCACTGTGGCCAATTAGACCATAAAGAATAAACAAATTACATGATTTTAAACTTAATTTAAAAATAAAAAGTACTTACACATAAAACAATGACATTATTACAAAAAGTTAAGATATTAAAAGGAGCTAAGACAAAATCATAGAACATTTCAATCATGGAGAACAATTATCCAGTTACTTGGGGGCATATTACCAAACCAAGCAATAGCGATAATTATCGCTATTGCTTGGTTAGAGACAACCTTTTACCGCTGAGCTGCGGCGATTTTTACCACAGATAAACCTTGGTATTACCAAGGTTTATCGCAAATGCGATAAAAAACGGCCGCAATGCATGAATATCGCTGAAAAGTCAGCGATATTCATGCATTACAGAGCTAATGCTCTTAGCCATGTTATCCACCTCCCATTGGATAACATGGCTAAGAACTGCTCAGGGCAGGTGTTAGCTTTTGGAGATATTCGCGCTTAGCGCGAATATCTCCAAAAGTTGGTAATAGGAGATAGCGATGTTAGTGACTGTTTCCAGTCGCTAACATCTTGGCACGCCCACTTTGCATGTCATTAGTGATAAATATCACTGACATGCAAAGTGGGGCCCAAGATGGTCGCTATCTCCTACTAGCTGTCGCTAACTGGTGTTAGCGACAGCTAGGTAATAGGGAGATAATTTTATCTCCGCTTTCTTGGCTTTTAAAGCCAAAAAAGCGGAGATAAACCCCCTTGATAATTGGTTCTTGGTATTTTTTGCATTTATTTTCTTGCCCACATATACTTGACAGCAGTGGTCAAGCTTAAAAAACACCGATAGCTGCCGTGTATTACATATGGTAGGAAGAGTTAATTAATAATTCCACGCAAAACCAGTTGCAGTGGACATAATGTTCTGAAGACAACAAGGGCTATAATTGCTCAATAAATAGAGGGAGGTAAATTAAAATATTGAAAAATAGTCAGTCAAGCGCCGTAGTGTCCAACGAAGATCCAGGAGAATTATTATCTTTTTCAAATTTTAAATCTGCATAAAGTACACTTCATGAATCGAAGTGAAGCCAATATACATAATAATTATCCTGAAATTCCATCATGGATTCAGCAGTTCTTGACTGATGATGGGCAGCTCTGCCCCTGCTGTTGTCCCTCTCTGTGCCAAATTTATCTTAAAGAACCTCATGACTCTAGAAAAGACCCCATGGAGCGTTATTGACACACAAAACCTTTAACTCCAAAAACAAAAGCCTTAAAACTTCTTGCTTTCCTGAAATAGCCGTAATCAAATCAGAAACCTTTTTCAATCATCTCTAGGTCCTGATCGGAGGGCTTGGAGCTCCTATCTAGATAGGAATGATCCATTCTACAACCTGCAAACTCGCCAAATCCTATTTGATGTGATCTAAGGTTGATAAACGTGTAAGTATCAGAGTTCATCCTTGATGGCACAGGGACTGATAGGGCTCTGCAAACGTACACTCTTATCATAGTCTGTCAGTTGCACTAGTTCCGATTGCAAACCTGCCTGGAACATCAAGCATGCAATATTTCCTGTTCAGATGGAGCATTGCTGTCTTTGGGACATAGGTTGTACAGGAGGTGACGGCAACTAGTCGGGAACTTACTTGGTAGTTGCTGCCGTAATTGTGTAAACACCACCTGCATTAACAGGCAGCTAGTAGACAACTGTTTCAACACCCCAGTGGAACCAGCTCTGCGGCAGTGCTTCACGCGGAGCTGCAAGGATGGAGAGGGCTCTCAGCACCGTCTACGAAGCCATGATTCTCTAGCCAAGAAAATCAGGCTCCAGAGAAGACTTGACTGGCAGGAAAAACAGACAACATTTCCATGGTTTCGTATAGATTTTAGAGTGATACAGGTAAAACTGGTCTACTTTGAACTGGGAGACATTAATGTTGAGAAGGTACAGGAACAGATGAAGTGCCTGAAAAGCATTCGGAAGTGCTTGTCCTCCAGGAGAACGTGTAGTAAAACTGGGATAAGAGATGTTCACTTTAACAATATCTGGGTACACAGGGAACCTACACCTTGTCTGCTTAACCATTTGTGCAGTGAACAGGTTCATTCAGACGGGGCAGTGAAAACAACTACTCCAGCTTGTACTCTACAATTTTCAGAAGCACTTTAGAACGTTAGCTAGTATCCAGCTTCACTTCCTAGTGCTATTACTTTGTGAACACAACTGACCCTGAACTCTGTCCCAAAAATCCTACTACGTTTGACAATACATACCCTGTGATGCGGTCTTTAGGATAAGCATCCCGGCGGCCTATTTCAAGAACCACTAGAAACGGATGAACGGTACCAGCCTCGGTAGTTGAATATTTCTGAGTTTATGCTGCTTGATGATTAGTTGTAAGACTTAAGAGGAAATACTCAAAAGGGCAGCTGAAGGAGACTCATTTTGAGTACGTTTGTGAAGTATCTCTTTGGAAGAGATTTTGAGTGTGTCTCAATTTATGGATCTCGTGTTGCTTAGAGTTTGACACTTGATGAGCAGATCAAAACGGGATTCTACCAGTATGAATGAATGAATGAATGGGTGTCTTATAATGCGCATAACTTAACCCCAAGGGGCATCAAGGCGCAGATAACAGACAAATAGACACAACAAAGCAGAAAGGAGATATAATAATAGTTAATAAGCCAGGGAAAAGAGCCATGTCTTCAAAAGTTTACGAAAAATCACCAATGAGGGTTGGCTGGACAGTTCAGGCGAGAGCGCGTTCCACAGTTTGGGAGCCGAGAAGGAAAACGCTCTTCCTCCCCATCTCACCTTATTGAATCTAGGGATGGTGAGCAGGTTTTTGGTGGACGAGCAAAGGGATCTGCTGGGGATATAGGGGCTAACTAGAGATTTAATCCCTTCGGAACCTGATCCAAATACCGCCCTGTGGGCCAGACAGAGGAGTTTAAAAGAAATCCTGGTTCGGATTGGCAGCCAGTGGAGATCTTTTCTTGCCCTGGTAGCCGATGAGCGCCTAGGCAGGTTGAGAACCAGCCTAGCGGCGGCATTCTGAACCACCTGGAGGTGCTGAATCGATTTCTTGTTGATACCACCATAAAGCGTATTACAGTAGTCGAGCCTGGAAGATACCAGGGCGACCGTTGACTGTTTGCGTGCCTCAGGGGACAGATAAGGGGCGATCTTTTTTAGTGTCCGAATGATAGTACAGCAAGTGGCCACTGTTTTGTTGACCTGAAGGTCAAATCAGAGGGCCGGATCAAATATTACGCTCAGATTCCTGGCTGCTTGTGCTGGTTGGGGACAATCCCCTAGTGAGACAGGCCACCAATCTTCATTCCACAATTCATGACTCCCTCCAAAGACCAAGACTTCAGTCTTCTCTCCGTTAAGCTTAAGATGGTTACGTATCATCCATAATGATACCGCTTCCATGCACGCTCTAAATTTAGGGGCAGAGTCTTGTGTCGGTCGGGAGGTGGAGACGATGATCTGAGTATCATCGGCATAAGAGAGTACCTGATACCCAAAGGATCTTACATTTTTAGCGAGAGGGGTCACATAGATGTTGAATAGTACAGGGCTCAGAGCCGAGCCCTGTGGGACCCCACATTGCACCGCCTGGGAGGGAGACAAAAATTTGCCCAATTTTACTCTCTGCTGTCTCTGATGCAGAAAAGAGGAAAGGAGATTCAAAGCGCTGCCCTCGACCCCTATCGCCCTCAACCTGTCGACCAGGATTGAAGGGGACAGGGTGTCGAAAGCTGCCGTTAGATCCAACAACACCAACAGCGCGGTTTGACCTCTGTCAACCTCTGATCTGATGTTGTTAACAACAACCGTGAGGGCAGTCTCCGTACTATGGGCCGCAAGGAACCCATGTTGGGAGACATCCAACAGATTCTCACTCTCCAGATATGAGGTCAGGTGACGATTGAGGTGAGCTTCAAGTATTTTGGCCGGGGCAGGAAGTAAAGAAATAGGCCGAACATTTTTCAGGACTTCGGGATTCAAGGAGGCCTTTTTTAGCAGAGGTTTAACCACTGCGGTTTTCCAGGCTACGGGAAAAATCCCTTCGGTAATGGCCATATTCATGATCTCCAGTAAGGAAGGAAGGACAGCCTCTCTGCATGCCTTAGGAGTTTTTAAAGGGCAAGGGTATAAGGGGGAACAGGACTTAGCAGCGTCAAGGAGACGGTTAAGCTCTACCAGTGACATCCTAGGAAAGTATGTCAAACGGGAGCAAGGGCTTGCTTCCGAGACCGCAGGCATGACCGGGGAATGAGGCAAAGTTGAGGTGGATGCTGGCCAGATGTTCAGCTCCAAATTTAGGGTTTCTAGGGCAGTATGTATGTCAGCTATTTTTGTGTGAAAGAAGTTCGCAATGTTATCACATAGCGCCTCTGTCTCAACCACTGAATTAGCGGTTTTGGGTGAGGATAAGGAGTTAATGATTTTGAAGAGCTCTCTTGAAGATTTAAGCGCGGCAGTGGTGTTATTGAAGTAGCTCTTTTTTTCCTCTATTACCACCCTTTTGTATTCTTTTAAGGCCTGTTTATGCTGGCTCTTCTCGGGAGCGTTGGGTTGGGCGAGCCAGGCTCTTTCTTTTTGTCTGCATTTCTGCCGAAGCAATCTCAATCGTTCAGAGTACCAGGGGGCAGAGGGGCTCTTCCTAGCAGAATAATGTTTTTTAGGAGGTGCTAGAGTGTCCATAGCCGTACCTAATGCAATGGACAGACTTCTAGCAGCGGCATTGGAGTCTGGCAAGAGGGAGAAATTGACTTCTGCCAGAAAAGGGGCTATGGAACTATTGTTGACCTCTCTATAATTTCTTCTGGTTTCCCATGAATTGCTATTTTTTGGAGTCGGGGCAGAGGAAGGTATGATTAGACGGAAAGGAACTGCCCAATGATCTGACCAAATTAAAGGGATCGGCGTTCCGGTCTCCAACCTGTTATCGTTGGAAAAGATACCGTCTAACGTGTGACCAGGAAAGTGCGTAGGACCATCTACCAGTTGGCTCAGTCCACAGGCATTCAGGCTCTCCACTAGAGCCATCGTGTCAGTGTCATCAGCCTTCTCCAGGTGAAAATTAAAGTCACCCAGGAGAGTTAGATTAGGCCTATTGCTAAAGGGCTCTAACATTTCAAGTATGTCATGGGCAAATGGGACCCTGGGGCCAGGGTGCCTATAGCAGAGAATGCCAGAAATGGAAGACGTGGGGGCAAACTGTATGGAGAAATATAGAGCTTCAAATTTATCCGAGCGAGAGGAGAGGGGGTCTATGCAACACGTAAAACCGTCCCTAAAGAGAATTCCCAGCCCCCCACCTCTACGCCCTTCTCGGTCCATTCTAACCAGGGCATAGCCCTCGGGGATAGCATCAACCAGATCCGGACCGGCAGCCCCCAAACCCCAGGTCTCAGTTATAAAGCCCCTGGGGGGTTCCCTTAGTGATACAAACTCCTTACAAACTACGTTATTTTTGACCAGGGACCTGGCGTTGATGAGAAGGCCAGGTTCCATTACCAGGCTGTCTGACCCCTTAACTGTCAGCGTCCTGGTCCGATGCTTTTTGGACCCTCGTGAACCCCCCCCGGGGCAGTGGGGTAATACAGCCACAGGTCACATTACCGAGAGTAAGGTGGCGAGGGAGTATATCTCACAGTCGTCTGGAAGTGTAATGCGGGGGACAGCCTCCCTGGCTCCTGGCGCTTCCTCAGCGCTGAAGGGCGTGGACGGGCTGGACTCTGGCACGACTCCGGCGCAGGTCCGGCGCGTCCGCTGCGTGGAGCCATGCCCGTCCCCTTTTATACTAAGCGCTGGACTGCGCAAAGCGCTCCCTCCCTATCCAAGATGGCCGCTACTAAACGATCCCCGGGACTGGCTGACTCAGCACCTAACTCGACTGAGAGCTGGCCCAAGGTGCGGGAATGGCGGGGAAACAATGTAAATGCGCTCCTTAATCGAGGCAAAGTGCAAGTGCAAGCAAGGTAAAATTATTAATAAAATTTTAAAAACACGTTAAATCCGTGGCACAGCAGGGAGAGGGTACAGAAAATTAAGCAGTACAGTCACCAAGCAACCTCCCGGCTTTCCGCCTCATTAGGGAAGAAACACACACACAGCAAGGGTGAGGGTAAGGAAGATGTGCCTAAAGCTAAACCGGTCGCCATTAAGAAATAACATTTGTTGCGCAGCTCATGTACCATAAATGAGAATATTGACAGGGCTATGCTTTTGGGGAGCTTCCTGAGGATCAGCAAAGTGTCCATGAAGCCACTTGCTTTGCCATAAATTAGTGGTCAGTACAGTTGTAAGTCCTTTTTTCTGGAGCATGAGGGTTATATCCAAACAGTTGGTGTACAACTGTCAATGCGCCAAACGACAGGCCATCAGTGACGTCACTTATTGTAAATAACTGGAATTACTATGTGTTGTGGATGAACGGCACACCGGAGATCAAGTAGGTGAAGAAGGCAGGGTTTATTCAAGGTAAGAATTAGGTACAGAGCCTCCTGCCTCAGCAACCGCCAGGTCGGAATGAAGGGAATCTGGAATCCACTGCATGCAATGCATGATTCCAGATTCCACATTCCATGGTGAGAGGCAGGAGAAACAAGGAGAATACAACATATCCTCTCTTCTTAATGAACAAAGTATAAACTATATAATTACAGACTAAAGACATGAAAGGATCATGTAAAGTTCATGCTTGGAACAAAATATCTTCGCAGAGTGTAAGTGCAGTGAGAAAGCACGAACATAACTAAGCACGAACATAACTAAGCAATGAAATTACTAAAGATAATAAAAATTGGCAATGGACGCATTATACAAACAAGATAAAACTTGTACTACATGAATATACATTTCACAATCCTACTCTATAATGTAACATACAATAATCAAACTAGGATAGCAAATGGGAGCAGGAAAGGAAGGTTAGAGTAAGAATTAATACAACACAAAGTTATCAAACTTCCTGGGAGTATTACGCTGTCTTGAGGAACGAGGGTCTGCTTGTGTAGGCAGACTGACCTGCTCGTTAATTCGCTCAGATTCACTAGGGATGAATTTGGGATTGACCGCGACTCCAGGACCATTGGAACAGGAAGCATTCTCAGAATCACACGAGTCATTCTTGGCAACACCACCACTCCCTTTCGCAAACAGAGCAATCCTTCTAAAGTTCCAATTCTGGCCATTCTCAAGTACAACATGCCACTTGTGCACCTCTTTAACTTTGAACGGATCAGAAAACTTGTTCGCTCCAGACTCCTTTCTACCTAACTTGATTTTGACATAATCACCAACATCAACTTTACCAATCTTCCCTTTGAAACATCTGTCATGCATGGAATTAGCATTAGGGGAGCACTCAAACCCTTGAGACTTAAGTTCCAACAACCACTGAGGAATCATCTTAGTCTTGGTAATTCTACCTCGCATGGTCACAAAGGGAACCTTATTAGTTACACTATGAACTGTGGTATTATAAGACCAAACAGCCTCCTCCACAGCACTACGAACATTCCGTTTATTTTGCAAAGCCAGTTGAATAACACCCTTAATAAGTCTGTTCATACGCTCCACAATGCCGTTCCCCTGTGGATTATATAAGGACGTATGCATGTGTCTAATTCCATGGTTGGAAAGAAAAATTTTCATGGAGGAAGACGTCAATTGTGTACCGTTGTCTGTCAATAATACGCACGGAAAACTTTCTTTCATAAAAACCGACCTAAGATACCCAATCACACTCTCCGTGGTTATATTCTTCATGAACTCAACACTCAACCAACGAGAACATGCATCTACTAGGACTGTTGCAAACCGACAATCAGCAGACAAGTAGTCCATAGGGCCGATAAAGTCTAAACAAACCTTGCTCCAAGGTAAATCTTCGCAGTTAGAGATAGATCCCAAAGGACGTGAATTCACCTTTAATCTTTTTTCGCTCTCCTTGCACATCATACAGTTCTCCACCCAACGCCTTACATCATCATCTAGACCTGGCCACCAAAAGTTGGTCTTGAGGCGTTTACTAGTCATACTCTGACCGAGGTGACCTTCATGGGCCAGAGTAAATAATCTCTTCTTCAGTGAATTAGGAGGTACAAATCTTTCACCTTGCAAAACAAAATCATCAGAGCTACCTACACTAAGCTCCTCCTGTACCTGTATGAAACTGCGTAAAGAAGATTTAATGTCACCCTCACGCTTCCACCCCAACCGGATGGCACTAATCAATTCTGCAAAATCAGAATCGGCCAAAACAGCTCGATGCCACTCTTCTCTAGATATGGAGTTAAAACCATTTGAGCAAACATCACTGAAATCATCAACCAAGCACACAGTCTCATCATCAAAATCATAGCACTCCCCACAATCAACAGGGAGACGGGACAAGCAATCCGCTTGAACGTTCTTCCAACCAGAGATGTGCTGTAGCGAAAAATCATACTCCTGTAACTTTGCAGCAAATCTCATGAGCCGAGGAGAACCTTTACTCGCACCACCAGGTGAAAGTATTTTGAGGAGGGGCTTGTGATCTGTTCTAAGTGAAAAGTGTGAGCCCCATACATAAGTACGGAAGTGCGACACACCCCAAACAGCAGCTAACGCTTCACGTTCTATGACCGCATAATTACGTTCTGAAACCGTTAAGGTGCGTGAAGCGAAAGCTACTGTTTTCTCTGTGTCACCCTTCTTCTGAGAAAGGACAGCACCAATGCCATAAGCACTTGCATCCACGGTCACAAACGTATCTCTACCTGGTTCATATGTGGAGAGAATACCTGCATTGACGATCTCTAACTTGATCGTTTTAAAGGAATCAGATTGTAGAGGACCCCAGTCAAATTGAACACCTTTCTTGAGAAGTAACCTCAAAGCTTCAGTCTTGTGAGAAAAATTGTGGACAAACTTAGAATAATATTCCACTAACCCCAGAAACGATTTCAATTGCTCTTTGTTCGTGGGAATGGGAGCACATCTGATGGCTTTCAACAAGTCTTCCTTGGGATTAACACCTGCATGTGATATAGTGTAACCTAGGTAATCTATTTCTGTTAACATGAACTGGCATTTATCTTTTCTAAGAGTGAGACCCGCATCAGAAAAGATATGCAACACCTTGGCTAAGTTATCGTTGTGTTCAGATTCATCAATCCCTGTCACTAAAACATCATCTTGAAAATAATGAACTTGTTTCAGGCTCCCAAACAAAGAATGCATCATGCGTTGAAATACGCTGGCTGCGGAAGCCAACCCAAAGGGCAATCTTTTAAATTGGAATACTCCCTCAACAGTGACAAAAGCAGTAAGTTCCCTGGACTTGGGATGAAGAACTACTTGGTGATATGCTGAACGGAGGTCTAGTTTACTAAAAAATCTCGCCTTGTCCATTAACAGTACCATTTCGGAAATATTAGGGAGTGGGAATTTATCCACTACTATGTTCTGATTGAGGGACCTAAGGTCCACGCAAAAACGCAATTTCCCATCCTTTTTCTTAGTAACGACTACAGGCGAAAGCCATTCTGAGACTTCTACAGGTTCTATAATATCCTGTTTTTGCATGTCATCTAACATGTCCTTTACTTCCTTGCGAATGGCAATGGGTATTCTCCTGAGAGTGTGTCTTACAGGAGAGGCATCTTTTTTCAGTTTAATGACATGCATGTAACCACTCAACTTGCCTAAATCTGTGCGAAAAACATCCGCAAATTTATCCAAAATAAAGTCAATACTATGACATTCATCAATTACTAAAACACTTTCAGTAGAACGCGGGTCTAAAATAATGTGTAAATCGTACTGTTGTATCCAGCCCAAAATTGCCGGGCCGTCATCTGAAATGTATACCTTACCATGAGAACATCTGCCTTTAAATTCAAATGAAGCATCCATAACGCCTTTAATGTTGATAATTTGCCCACTATACCCTTTAGGAATTATGTCACTCACTTGAAGTATCACATCGGGCCAGTGTTTTTTGAATAATGACATGGGAAATATGGAATGCATGGATCCCGGATCAACGAGAAGCGTTATGGTAGCACCATTTACAATAAATTTTGCTTTCGGCCTCTGGAGACCAACACAAAGGCACGTTCCCACATCATCACAACCTTCAATGCACAAAGACATTTCATTGGGAACATATTCATCATCTACAAAAGCAACCTTATTCACAGAAGGCGACCTGCAGGCCTTGCTAATATGACCCTTTCTTCCACATTTCATACAGGTTTTGTCTCTGGCAAAACACCCTGCAAAGTCGGCTGCATGAGCCATGCTACCGCAGCGAAAACAACCCATAAATTTGCTTTTCCCAACTAAATTAGAATTTCTGTTTCTCTGTCTAAAATTGGAAATTTTGGGTTTAGTAGCAGTTGAACCAAAGGTTTTAGGTCTGACATCTGCGGAAGTGGGATTCTTGTCCGTTTTGTTCACGACGCATATAGAATCATCCTTGTTCACATCCAAGCTGTGCATTTCTTCCATGCATTTGTCGGCCTCTTCCACTACTTTTGCAATGGCTATGGCTTCCGTTAAGCTTGGGTTCTTTGCAGCCCAAAGTTTTTGCTGCATCCTTTTGTTCTTGCATTGGACGATTAATTGGTCTCTGATCATCTGATCAGTCATGGGTCCAAAATCACACTTAAGTGAAAGTTCCCTAAGTCGTGTAACCATTTGATCAATGGATTCTTTATCTTTTTGAGGCATAGTGTAAAACTTGTGTCTCTGCATGACAATGTTCACCTTCTTTCCGAAGTATTTCTCAAGTCTCATTTTCGCTTCCATATAAGGATTATCAACTAGTTCACCATCTGCACCACGTAATTCAGGTAAAAACTTGAATGCATGTTGACCACCCTTGCCTAGTGAATTTAATAAGATTGCTTTCTTTCTTGACAAGGGAAATCTAAGGCCATCAATGGCTTCAAGATAATTTTCAAAGACACCAATCCATTCCTCCCATTCCAAGGCTGGTGTATCTCCTTCGGCTAAAAATGGGGGAGGAGGTGCAATGGTGGAATTGGCTGTCGTGGCCATGGTAATGAGAAATTGTAGGGTGATCAATGCGGAATTAGGCTGAGGCAGGATAGGTTGTAGATTCAATAAGTACGTAGGCAGGTCAATGTAACGTAGAACGGTTGCATGGGATGAGTTCGTTTCTTGAATAAGTTTGTAAGGTATTATTATTAGTTATTATTAAAGAAAGAGAAAGAGAAAAAAATAAATAAAAAAATCTTTTTTTTTTTTTTTTTTTTTTTTTTTATTCTACTTTCCACATGTATGTAGTAGTAAAATGTTGTTCTTATACTATATTAATAAAACCTGAATAAAAACAGTCCTGCACCGTGTCTTTTATACTCCAGTAATGTTTAAAACGGTTATAGTCAGCCTTTGTGACGTGATTGGCAATGTAACACACGTCGTGGTTGGCAAAATGAAGATTTTTTTTATCTTTAAAATGGCCGCCGTGCGTGCTGTGAGGGCGTAATGACGTGCAGCGTTGGAGGGCTTCAGCGCGAGTGAAGGTGCGCGCGGTGTTTGTCCTCAGCGCGAGGTGCGCGCGATGCTTAGCGTTGCCTGGCAACGGGTGTTCGGGGAAGGCCGTTAAATGGCAAATAATGGTTTCTTTCGTTAAGAAGCGAAAGAGCAGGGAAGCACAACTCACGGCAACCTCGGGAAGAGCGGAGAAGCTCCAGGATGTGCACCAAATCGTAGAAGGGGCACCGGCAGCGTCTAAAGTCAGCACAAGACGCGGTGACTGAGGGCAGGCCGTCAGCAGTCAGCAGGCAGCAGGAAGCCGTGGGTTTCGCAGGATCGTCGCCAAATTGTTGTGGATGAACGGCACACCGGAGATCAAGTAGGTGAAGAAGGCAGGGTTTATTCAAGGTAAGAATTAGGTACAGAGCCTCCTGCCTCAGCAACCGCCAGGTCGGAATGAAGGGAATCTGGAATCCACTGCATGCAATGCATGATTCCAGATTCCACATTCCATGGTGAGAGGCAGGAGAAACAAGGAGAATACAACACTATGCAACGCGGCTGAAATCATGGGACAGAAATAAAACCTTTGTAAATATTAAAAAGTAAATTCAGCCAACAATTCGCGTTTGGTATTGAACTTATAATTCAAAATTGAGGCACAATAATTGTTTGCTTTTGACCACATTTTTTAACAAATGCAAACTAGTCAAATATAATGGAATACTTTTATGTATTTAAATTTAGATGCTATTTAAGCAGAACCCAAAAAGACAAACCATGTTTTCTTTGGTGTAGTTCTTCGCTCAACAGGTGTCCTTGTTCTGCCTGCTACTGCATTTTTCTCTGCTATCTTTCATGACATTTCTTGGTTTTGGATCTTATTTCAAATTGAGCTATAAAGTTGTGGCATGTGTTGTAACACTAAGGTCTTTGATTCACCTGTAGCCTTATTAGAAGAAGAGCCTTTCAAAATCGAACTAGCTGTAAAAATAAATAAAGAAACTACTTTGGCCATTTTTTATGGGGTTTTGAGTAGAGTTGGGTCACACTTTTTTCTCTAGTAGTAGGTGGTCAAGAGCTTTCAAAACCAATGCTCCACCGAGTTCTAGTTCTGCACTAATGTAGCCCATGACCAAGTATGAGCTGAGTTACTATGCATGGTTCTAAGACATAGATCGTATGAGAGTGCCGCTTTTGTGGCCCATCTGTTTTTTGTAGTTTAACCCAACTCTAGCTGAAGTAAAGGTGGGGCATTTAAGCCCTTCAAGTGAAGTAGGATATGAAAGATGTTATGTCTATCATATAAAACTGTCCACCGTACTGCTGGCTAATAGCAAATTGATGCTGTCTCAGCCAATTTCTGAGTGCGGAAGGTAATGCAATGTGAGGAAATAATTCTAATGTTACTTCTGTACCTGCTCCTCCAGTCTCTGAAGGTGATCTAGGAGTTCTCTCCTCCTGAAAATGCTTTCTCTAGAGATTTTTTTATTCTTGAACAGAATTTTGAATTTCTTCATTAAACACAATTTCTACTTTCTAACCTCACTTACATGCGGCAATGTATTTGTGCGTTATGTATCGCATCTTGTAAAAAACGATACCATGAAGATACTTCTTTATCAGATGTGATAAACAATAGCAATCCCAAGTTTCACAATCAAAATGGGGCTTCACATGCAGATTTTAAGGTTTAGTGCTCCAAAATCTGCGAGTCCAGGTATTTACCAGGCCCTTTTCACTCAGTAAATTTTGACGTGTTAGTCTTGTACAAAACACTTGGGGTGGAGTTGTACTTTTTTATTTGTAATAACCATCTCATAAATCTAACACGCTTGCAAACACTAGTGTTGGAATTTTATGATCTACTCATAATCGAGGCCCCAGTAGAAATTTGTTTCAATTCTTGAGCCAGAGGACGTGTGAGTTATGCAGCATTTTGGTCTTGCCTTTGAGACAGCTTTAACTCTTTTGCCAGACTATTATTTTTCTAAACATTTAATGCCTGGTATACATACACGCAGGGGGTTTGGTCAGCAGGATTCTTTCATCAGTTAAGCTGTCATTCCCATTTTGCCTTGTTCTAAAAAAACAAAAAGCCTGCCTACTTTACTCATTGGCTTCCTTCACTTTGAGTGACTGTGCAAAGCCTGTGCATATTGTTCACATCCTCGTAAAATAGTTCCTGTCTCTTCAGTGACGAACTTGTTCAAAACCTGTTAGTTATTTGTTTTTCCTTATAACATTAAATATCGGCTATTTATGTTGCTTTTATTTTGACTGTCCAGTTAGGCGGGTATTTGTTTTCTGTCTGCTTTTTAAGTCACTGTTTTAAAGTGTTTAATTGTCATTTTAACTGTAGCTGCATGCGATGAGTGTTTGGTGGTTAGGTTGTGATTAAATCTCTTGTCAGAGACAAAGAACAATACAAAAAACAGCATGGAGCACCTGGAAGCTTTGTTACTTAAAACACAGCACAATTAAAACCTCCATATCACTCAATGTATTTTGAATATTCACATTTTTATGCACACACATATGGTGGCCATGTATAGGTGACAACATATGTTCTTCTTTTGTTTTTTGTTTTTGGGGGATACGCTTGCAACATTTTTTTCAAGAACCCATCACAGCAGCTTGCAAGGCCAGACCTGTTATTTTGTCTCTTATCTAGCTTTAGCCTTCTGGATGTCAGTTCTACTCCCAGGCAATGAATGTGCAAGTGTTGACGTTTCCTTCTATACAAATGATACAAGCTGGCTGCCAAGTAGCAGCGATGCAGAATGCACTTGTAGGACAAAGGGATCTGTACGCTTAAAATGGGTAAAGTGCATATGTAAACAGTGATGCCTTTAGGTTACAATTTTGCTGAGGCTAAGTGCAATTTACACCTATCATGTAATTTTTTCAATATTGCCATATAATTACTAACCATATTTATGTATAGAATTTGCTAGAAAAATAAAAAAATACAATAGTAAATTATTATATGAAGAAACTAAGAAAACGTACCGAGCCTGCCAGTAGAGCACACGCAGAACCAGAACGCACAATGTCAAGCTGTTACTTGTAAACCCTGGTATTTCTTACCTCTCACGGAATGCACATATGGGCAAGACTTTTTACTCTTGTACGGTGCCATATAAATGCCTCATTTAGAATGTTATTGCTGTACTTTGCATAGCATGTAGACAGTCCTACTGATTTTAAATTTAAGAGTCTCAGAATCATCAGACCCTTGCCCAGGAGCAAATATAACCAAAGTTTGTTTAGAAAATAAGTAACAATATATTAATGGACGTGAAATCTGAGTGAAGATCAACAGTGCTAACCAAAATTCCTTTGTTATTACAAGGACTTTTCACCGTTTTATTGATAATCAAAGTATCAATTCAACGATCAGGAAGTCATTCATATTGTCTGTAAGCGCTTCTGGTGAGGCCGCGTAATGATAATAATAATAATAATAATTCCAGATTTGAAAAGTGTGACTAATCACCCCTAAGGGTTTCCAGGTGCTGGGGGCGTCAGGGAGGTTAAGTGAGCTATTCCCCAGAGTCACATGATGCTGAGCTCCCATCGTCGATCGAACCGCGAGCCTCGCGCTCCGGAGTCAGCTGTTCTGGTAATTGTGCCACACCTCTCCCATAATGATGGCTTCTGATGTCTAAGTCAGGCACAGTTGGATTCCTTTTTGCGTCTTTTCACGGGGCCAGACATCTGATCCATTTCCTCTTCTGAGCAAGCTTTGCCACCTTGTACCAAGAACAGAGATTTACATGTGTCAACAATGGCCATGAAGTAAGATGTCATTCAGCGTATTTGCTCAAAGGCTAGGATTTAAAGGAATTACAAAGCAACAAGGGTGGTGCTTTCTTGGTAACCAAGGTCACAAAGGTGTGCATTCTTTATACTAGTGTAAAGAGAGGGCTGATGCCAAAAATTAAACAACTCTAAAGGTGGGACTCATGGCACAGTCCCTATCAAAGAGACTGTCAGTTGGAACAATAGTATAGAAAGGAGAAACCCCCTGAGAGAAGGGAGGCTATATCCAAGGAAAGGCTTATGCAGCTTTACACTTGTCGGTTATCCAAGGGGATACTATGGAGAGTTTAACCTGAGTGCATCAGTTTGAAGCCTACATAATAGTGAAGACTAATAGAATGTTATGTTATGTTAATTTGTATAGCGCACTAATCACCCGAGAGGGTGTCCAGGGTGTTTGGGCAGGTCTGTAGGTTTGTTGTCCCAAAGCTGGGTATAAGAAGAGCCAGGCTCAGCTTCTTGTGAAACTTAAGTGAGGCTAACGCTCCGATGTTTTGAGGAAAGTCGTTCCATGTCTTGGGTGTGATGTAAGAGAAGGAGCAACCTTTAGTTTTGCTTTTGCAGATGCAGGAAATGGGTGCAAGAGTGACAGAGCCTAGGGGTCTGGTGGGTTGGTGTAGGTATATGCGGCTGTTCAGGTATTCTAGTCATGTGTGGTGTAGGGATTATCGTCTTGACTATGGGAACTTCCCTTACCTAGGCTCCCCTATACAAATAACAAAAAGTCTCCAAGTTGTTGAAAACATGAGAGCACAATTGCTGCTCAATGACCCAAAATACAACTCGGCTACATTTTCCTAGTACACAAAGGACTACATACAAAACGGCCCGCTCTGCTAAATACCCTACAAACTCCATGTACCTCAAGTAAGGCACTGGGATCATCTAATGCCCAACTTCTAAAGGTGCCTCAAATACAAAGGACTCAATGGGGCAGATGCTCCCTTTCCTATTTAGTCCCAAAACTTTGGAACTCACTACCTATTGACCTAAGGATGGTAGATAAGGAGACTGTTTAGGAAAAAGCTAAAAGTATGGCTCTTTCCCAATTAAGAACCTCTCATTATTCTGATCCTTTCTAAGCATGGGTGCTTTACTCTGGGGCTCATATCTCTGCAAGGTTCAAAGTTCAGTCACCCACTCCCATGCCGCCTCTGGAGTATCAAAAAAGTTGGAGCAGGAGTCATGGATAACTTGTAACCGTGCAGCGAAAAGCAAAATGTATTCATGGACAGGCCCTGAGTTTCTGCTTCACAGCCTCAAAGGATTTGTATTGTAGTTGTGTCAACTTAGTATAGTCCAGGAAGATCATTATGTGAGATGATTTAAAGTAGACCTTACCACGAGTACGAGTATGGGCCTCCTGGAGGATAGCGTCTTGGAAATTCAGGATCTTGATGATGAGGGACCGGGGAGGGGCCCATGGATGAGGATGCTGCACCAGTCACTCCACCACAAACCACAGAGACAGAAATACCTTTGGTATCCAAGAGCAGAGCTAGTCTTCTATGAAGGTCGTAGGGTGAGGTTTCTCAGCTCCCTCAAGGAAGCCCACCAGGCATCTCCAGCCCTGGCCTCAAGGTTGTGGATTGTCAAGAGTAGCGTAGTTACTTTGGTCTTCAGGTCAGATGAGTCAACTTCAAGTGTGGATACCAGACTCTCCACCTCTGCCACTCGCCCCATCATGTGGCGGAGCTCCTGTCGCAGCAAGACAAAGTCAGCACTGACCTCCATCATTCTGGATTCAAAGGCCTCCTTTGATGCCTGAATGGCCTGCAAAATCTGGTGTGCGTCTGTGGAGGTTGGATGTAGGGGACGCAGAAGGGGAATCACCTCCGATGAGTCATTTGCCAGCCTCAGAGGTTGATGTAGTGAGTTTGTCAATTTTTGGTTGGGAGCCCAGCACATCCAGACTCGACTGCTCAGAAGCTGCCGGCTCCTACAATATAGTGGGTTCCACCTATCAGAGGAGGGGGTCCTCTCCGGTATCAAGGTCGCAGCGTCAAAAATGTCAGACCCCTCCACTATCGGTCCGCTTACCTCACGGGGCCTCAAGGCAGCACGAGCAGCCAGAGAAAGGCATAAAAGGCATCCATAGAAGTGGAGATGGTCATGGAGTGAAAGCCCACAGAGGGATGGGGGCACACCAAAGACCGCGCACACCTCCAGTTTTTCTTCACTGTCAGGTGCAAGTTGTGGCAGCATAGCAAGTAAGTGGAAGAGTGGTCAGGTGCTAGAGGTAGGTGGTCTGCCAGGCTCCAGAGCATTATTTGGGTGCTGAACGGAGGCAGATAGAGCAGACTTCCATGGTCTCAAGGCCCACTGGTGGGAAGGAGAGCCCCCCCTCCGTAGATCCGGGGCCCAAGCCAAGACCCAGCTTTGAAAAGACCCACTCGCTGATGTCACACACCCGTGCAGGGGGCCTCCAGGTGTTCAAGGCAGGTTGGGCCGCCTCGCCCCAGGACAAAAGGCAGGTTTGCATGGTGAGAGCATCAACCCATCCTCCGTGGAGCCGGGCCCCCCATACACCAGCCAAGCATGCACCTAAGGTCTGGATGGCAAAGGAGGTCAGGGGCAGCCCAGTCTACTTCTCAAGCACCCCAGTACAGTAAAGGCTACCGGGGGCTGCTCGATGCAGTGTGTACGTGGCCAGGCACAGCTCCAGTGTCCCAGTGCTCTCCTGCGCGGCATCTCGCCACTCCCCACAGAGGGAAGGTCCAGGCAAAGAGAGAAAGTGGAGGAGCATGTGAATGCGTCCTCTCTGCCTTCACAGCAGTCGATCCCCTGCCACCCGCAACGTAGGATCGGAGGCAAAATCACGGCAGAGGGAGGCTTCCAGGATGACCCAACGCCCATCTCCATCTGTCATAAGTCTGCTGCGGTCTCCTCTCGGTTCCCTCCGAGAGGGACGCAACACAAGCAAACAGCAATGGGCCTTCCCGCAGCACCTGCAGGCTACTGCCCTTTTCTCGCAAGGTGCGCAGAAAGGCCCCGGTAGTCATCGCTCTTCTGATGTTCCAACTGGCAGTGTCCGGCCCCAGGGCAGCTGCCTAAAGTTCAAGAAGGGGCACCTGAGGGATCCGGTATAGGTAAGGGGGACCAGGGTGCACGATTCTACGACATGGCAGAGGCGGTCTCGGACCACCATAAGAATGTATCTGACCCAGCAGAAGCGGGGAGGGGGTTCTGGGCAAGAAAAAACTTTACTTACTACTTATCCTTTCCGGTTTAGCTTCAACTCAAAATATTAGACCCATTTCTCATTATCTGTCACTCTTGTCAATTTGAAACTATTACCAGCTGCTACCATTGTTACTTAGGTGCTCTGATGGCTCTTGCGTTGAGCTAAAAGGGACTAGAATATTCGGGGAATTAACAATTATCCTATGAGGACTTGGAATATATCATTGGTATCTCAACCTAATGTTTAAACACAACTTTGCACTTTTATCAGCCATGAATATAGATTCCTAGAGACAAAGAATGTCACCAGAAGAATGAGACAGAATCAATAAAGGTAATTTTTTTAAAACATGTATCTAATACCTCAAGAATGTGAGATGAACAGAAACACATTAAAGATCAGATTTTAATTAACACGCTGAAATAGAAGAGGAAAACCACACAGCACATGAGAAATTACAGGTTCAGAGATGGTCATACAAACCACTCAATGTCGTTTCAAGTTCTGTCCTCACGATATCAGTTCACGTTCGTTATGCAGCTCTGATTGCCACATTAGGAGTGAGAATAACCCCTCAGCTGAGAAAAGTTATCTCCGGACACACTGTTGCCAGCCGCAATCGGACAGGATAAGGTCTCAGTTCGTTTTAAGGTTCAGTATGTTAGTGTCTCTGTCTCTCAGAATGAGTGATATGGGGCAAGGGAAAAATAAAAATAAAAATAAAGTTCAGGATAGATAACATGCGTGGATCAAAGAAAAACCCAACAGTATGACGAGCAGGGAATGGTCAGACAGACAGCCAGCATTAACTCCTCATTAATTTGGCAATTATACTTGAATCCATCCAAGTTTACACCCCTAAAAGTATCGATGGGCGGTTATGTGGTGAATGGTAAAATATTAAAATCCGGAAGAACTAAGTAATCCTTTCCTCACGTTTTCTCCAGGATCATTATATTTCATTTAGTTAGTATCTAGTAACATCCTCGGAAGTAGGCAGCACATTTTGTCATCTGTCATCTGTCCCTTGCCAGATGCTTTTCGACTAGGATGCAACAAAGTTGTTACAATTTTCTACATGTGAGAAGTGAGTCCATTGTAAATGAGAATACAAATGGACACTTTACAGAACTTTCTCATAGAGTTGGAGTAACAGTTTTCACATAACTTAAAGTTAGCTAATGAAAACCTTTTGAAGCCTAAGCAGAAATCAGATAAATCACAAAGTTTAATATTATAAATATGCACATATTTCTAAATGCATTTAATCTGTTTTTATTAATTCAAATATGATACTTTCATTAAATACACATCAGTTTTAAGCACTACTAAAACTTTTTCTCTCTCTCAGGTCACTATTTGTACGTTACCATACAAGTTTAAATTTCAACGTTTCACTTTTAAAAGCGTGTAATTATATATGTTACAGTACAGAAATCTTATAACATCCTATGTCAGTTTCTCTCTGTTAAATTCATTATTTACATTCAATTACTGTAAATCCACAAGTTTTCGAGTGCATTATACAATGCTCAGTGTTATTCGTCTATGGGGGTTTTCTAGAGGCTACAGTTTGATTTTAATTTTCTCTTCTCTACAGCTTGACTTTATTGTTCTCTTAGCATAGTTTCTCATAGCTACATACATCATATATTCTAACATTCTGCATGCTTTAACAATGCAGTATCTAAACATGAGTGTGCAAATGAAATTTCTTTCGGTAAGCAAACATCTCTTTATTTTGTCTCATCATTAAAAAGGTGTCGTAAAACGATTCTACAGGTAGGAATTGGTGAAGATGGATGCATGATACATCTACGCTCCATCACGTCCACCATCTTGGCTCCTGATGAAGAATATTTGACAGTAAAAGAACTATGTAACAATTGGAGACAGGACTTAGTTTATCAAGAGTTGCCATTGTAAATTATTACTAATGATCAGAATTTGGCCAATTTAAAACCTGAAAATTGTTAGTCCACATTAAGACCAATTATGTTGTTTTTCTCAAGAATCAAGTTTGGAACAGCCTATTGAATGGGCAGGTTGATATGTCATCTTAAGCAAGTAAATGGAATGTGAAGAAGAGTAAAGCTCCACCAGGGAATGTGATCAAAACCCACTGGGCAATGACCTGCATGCTCCGCATATAAGTACAGCAAGTACACTAAACTTGCTTTTCGCATCAAGCAGAAGCTCCTAATACATTATGCAAACATCTCTAGTCCTGCTGCCTTTTGCTTCTACCTCAATGGACAGAGACAACTCTTGGAGGTTAGTCAAATACTGTCAGAGGTGTGAGATATTTACTGGTATCAAAGTTTGAGGAGGAATAACACTTATGTTGTCACATTAGAATAGCTCTCTTACCCTCTGTAATGTGATCAGGCACACATAATTGCAGAAGAAGGGGGTACACAACTCTCCATTATGGACTCCTGCCTACAGTAGAATCGCCAAAGAGCTCTACGTTTGCTCCTAGGCTTGTGCTAACCAGACCAAAACTAACAAGCACTGGTAACCCCAACAGGTCACATCTAGCAAAGGCATTCTTAGCCCACTTTTCAGCTTTGCCAATGCTTTTTGCAAATGCTGAACGGCATCAGCAAAAAGAAAAGTAGTCCTTTGTTTCCGATGCTGAAGTTCATCGGCAAAGAAAAAACAAAATGGACAAGAAGCATGAGGATGAAAACCAATGCATGGGTCAGCACGCACAAACGTTATGATGTTGCCATGGGAATTTTGGCTATTTTTTAAACTAACCTTTCAAAGCTGGTGAACACCCATCTTGGAGCGGTAAATGAGAAACAAAATTTGTTTCTGCCTAGGCATATTATAAAGATAAGCACAACCTAGCAGCAAATGAAATCTGTTGGGTCCTTAATGGCCGGGAAGCCACCCAGAATATAATGGAATGTACTCATGCTTCCGTTTACACAAGGGGGATTCGCAGCCCCAGATTTCGAGCTAAATGCATACTGTGCCAAAGCCCAATTCATGCACTTCTGGCAGCACCCAACACGATTCCAACCGCATGTCGCAATTGAACAGGATATAGTTGCTCCGGTGCCCCTACACACTGCCCTTTATTAACCCTTCAAACGTCCTACTCGTGAGATAAATACAACGGAAGCTCTGAGATGGGCCTGGAAGGGATTAGCAAAGAGAGCACACCAGGAGGTGATGTTCACGCCATCAAAGCCCATAGCAGGTAAAGCACTAATACAACCATTGCTGGACAACGCAGCGAAACTCAGAGCACAATCACATAACCGTACATC
The DNA here is from genome assembly GCF_964261635.1 of Lissotriton helveticus. Lineage (NCBI taxonomy): Eukaryota > Metazoa > Chordata > Amphibia > Caudata > Salamandridae > Lissotriton > Lissotriton helveticus. The sequence goes on along the minus strand of NC_136065.1, from coordinate 1,844,994,294 downwards.
CGGAGGGCACCTTTTCCCAGAAGGCACGTTCCTCACACTGCAACAAATGTGCCACCCCACACAGTGTTCGGCCCTAGACATGCTCCTATACTACCAGATCCGAGCGGCATCTAGGGTCAGATATTCCACATTCCTTGAGACCCCCCCCCCCTAACCCTGTCGGCATTGGAACATATAGTTACGGTCCCTTCTGCGAGCAAACTAATAACACGCTTATACACCATTACACAAAGGGAATCCCCGGTCACTCTTCATCAGTCCCTCACCCCCTTGGGTCGCCGACATGGGCACAGATATTACCGATCAACAATGGTCCTTCTGTTGTAATCAGTTAGAGCAATTATCTCCAAATAACCGTTTAAGGCTCATACACTTTAAGTACCTACATTGTCTGTATCGCACACTAACACAACTGAACAGCATGGGAATACACCCTGAAACACACTGCTGGAGATGTGGATCCCTCCAGGCCACTTTCATACACCTCACCTGGGAATGCCGGCCTATCGCAGCATTTTGGCTTACTGTGTTGGCCCATATCGGGAACATCACTGACCGATCAATGTCTGCAACTCCACTGGTACCCTTACTAGGCTATGTACATGATACACTGAAGGCAGCGAGGAAACTAACAGTGATACTATTACTCTTAGCCAAGAGACAGGTTGCAATCCATTGGAAAAAGACTACACCCGGGACAATCAAAGAATGGGTGCGGGATGTTGTGTACTGCAAAGACCAACTGTCATTATATTGGGAGCTACTGCCATCCCGATCCCGCCCCAAGTACATATGGGATCCCATTGTCGGCTGGCTCGGAGCTGAGGGGGATGAGGCCAGTTAAAAACCCAGGAGGAGGCTGTGCCCCATACCCTGTGTCACAAAGGCACTCTACGCACACACCAAATAGATGGCTGGCAACTATAAGTTTAGGCGCAAACCACCTGCAAGCCACACTGAACGTGAGGCCCAATATGACTGTACATGATGTTATCTATTGTACTATAATCGAGACAACGTAAAATGTAACAACTGATTTACGACTGATGTAAAGGAACAGGGCGGTTGTTATCTTTTTTGTTTCTTCTCTGTACCCCTTTCCCTTTCTCTGTACTGTCGTTCCATTTTGTCCTTGATTGATGATGTTTTTTGAGAACTTCAATAAAAAAGAATTAAAAACAAAATCTATTGGGTCCTTCCAGAAAACGTTTTGCAAAAAACATTTAAAAATTGAATTGAGAGGGGCAGGCAAGCAGAGGAGGAAGGGGAGGTAGCAACTGAATGTCGAACAACAAATTAAAGCTGGAAGGAGCGGGGGAATAACAGAGGATCAAGAGCCTATTTCAATAATCAGATTCCAAGTTAGGATATGTGGTCAATCACTGGGAGAAATTTGCCTGTAAATCTGAAAATACTAACAGTTCCAGCACTTTGACACTTGGTCAACCCAGGAGCATTTATATAAATTCGCTAGTCCTTACATCATTCCCAACCCAAGTTCTGACGGCCACTTGCCCTCATCTGTGCAATATTGCAGGGTGGTACTGTCCATGCCTGTAATCCATACCCATATTTGACCGTTTTATGGCTGAAAATGAGCCTGCAATTGATTTTTATCACCGCAGAAATAACCATGACACCACATCCATGTTACCCACAAGTTGCGCTGATCCGCAATTTGATTGAGCGGGATGTGGATCGAAAATACCCCCATCGAAACAAATATTACCTGCATGTAGTCCTTTCTCGATGTCTCATAGCACCTGTTTTTCGTATTGTGTTTCTGAAATACGAAAAGCCTTTCATCATACACACAAAAGAAGAAAGAACAATGCAGGCTCCCCCAAATGAACTGCCCTATATTCACTACTGCTAGCCACACAGCAGTACTAAAAGAGCTCAGAGACGACAGCAATCATGCTTGCTTCTCAGGTTATATAAACAAAATGCAATTGAACAAGTTCTGGGCATCAGTTATAAGCTATCTCAAATCAAACTGTACATTTGTAAGTGCCAACAAGGACGAATACTGTTTAATCTCTAAATGTAAGGATTTGAGGGGAAACATCAAGCTCTTAAACTCTTATCTCTACAAGTAAATAAATATAGTAATAGTAAATAGTAAATCTATACTTCGATATTTGGTCCGCAATATTAGTGTGCCGTGTTATTTTGGACTCATAATTCAGTAGCCACACTTGTGCTCCCCTAAATAGCCAGGGTGGCAGTTACCCTCATTATCATTTTACATTTTGTCTGTGTGGTAGCGATTTAAAAAAGGCTTTTACTCCCAGATCGTCAATCAACAGAGATAGGTAATATTCGCTTCCTATTTTATGTGAAAGCCGTTGACCTCTCATGAGCGCCTAAATATTTAATTAAGTTATGCAGTATGTGCGTTACAAAGAAATAAGCATAATCATAAAGTTACATGGTGGTGCAAGAGAACTGGCGGTGAAAAACAAAAGGTACTTATGCCAAGGAGGGGGTTGTAAGAGGCTCTGAGCCTCACCTTATCCTAGCTATTTCCACTTAAGAGAGAACCGCCACATTCCAACCCAACCCAGTGATCAGTCTGCCACAGAACCTCTGAGCTTTGAGCCAGCCAAGCATGTTTTGTAGAAGGGAAAATCAATACAAAGCTCAAATGTCTACAAATAATCCTTTTTTGTAGGTTTGCTCCTGTGACACTGGGGAGAACAGCTACATTTGCTTTATTAAGCGGACTTTTCTAACTTTGTTGATTGACAATCTGGGAGTAAAAGCCCTTTACATTGCAGTATCAACAAGGGCACGCTAACAGGCTTCCCCTGTAGTCCCTTGTTGTAGCACCCATTTCACCAACGCCTTGCATCCCATCGCTAATGAGATGCAAGGTAGGCGTGCCTCACATGCACAGCATGAGAAAACATCGCTAACGCAGCTTCGTGCTACTACCAACAATACCCCATGCCCGCCTAGCGAGATTAGAATTTGTGCTAAATCCCCATTTACGCAGGAATCTAACGTCAGGAAAATATCTGACTTAGCAGCATTACACTATGCGAGGTGGATTGTCTGGCTAAATCAACCATGGCTTATTACCAAGCTATTCCCTATCGCAGAAATATTATCGCTGGATTACCAGCGATAATCTAGCATTTCCCCGCTTTCGCTAGAATTTTTATCACATTGGAGATAGCCGTTGATAACGCGCTATCTCAGCGATCAATTCTAGCGATAGCAGTCGATAGCTATATTCGCGCTTAGCACACTTAGCGATATTTATCGCTCTCAGTTGATCATATGCCCCTTAATGTTCCTCTGAAGCAAGATGAAAGGCAATGTAACATGTAACATGGCAACAAGGTAACATGTGAATATTAAACTGTTGCAGATACATAGTGGGCCTTTCTGAACACGAAGAACAACTGTTGGCAAACAATGCTTTCTTTGCTTTGTCCGCTCTACAAGTTAAGAGAGTTCTGGTACACTCCAGAATTTTTCAAGGATGTCACCAGTTGTCCATGCCAGGAATCCATCCACCCCAGGGGTTTACATATGCCTCGACTATTGACCTACCCACAACTATTTTTTGGAAAGTTTTGGTCCATCCTTTAAAATCTTATGAGATTCTTAAAAGATCAGATTCAATCTTCAACACTGAGTACATCCTTTGGAGCACTACATTAGGAATCCAATTCTCTAGAACGTGCTTTCTGTAGCTCCCCACTGGAGACCGTCGTAAACTAATTAACACTTTTATGTACATTAGCTGGGATACGACCAATCAGAAGAGAGTTTTAGGAAACTGGATCCGCTATCTCCTTAATCTTTCAAATTAATTTCAAAGAAAATAGATCACAACATTTAGCACATTGGGATCCAAATGTTCCTGATGCACACAATATCTTTGTACAAGACCAACCTTTACTCAGGCACTGTGCAAAGGGACTGTGAGCAATGAGGCACACATTCCCTTGCTTGTGACTCCTGCAATTTGGCTGGATATTGTATTGCACACACCCAGAAAAATAACTGAGCACCAGGCTTTCACTTTCAGAACACACTGGCTTTGTGGCCTCCATTGTTAAAGTGCCTGGTGCAGAATGACTGGCATGGTGAGTAACCTGCATTGAGGGAGCAGAAAGCATTCATAAGGAATCTTTGATATCCCAATGCCAGAGCATTGTGAACAGTCTTCAGTTCCCTTGTTCAGTTGGTAGTCATTCAATTCTTCGCGGTAGGAAACTATCAATATATTTTACTTTGGGTTGCAGGGTAGCGTGTCCACTTCCAGCCGCGGAAGGTGGAGGGAGTTGCGGTGGGGCAGGCAGGCTGGGCGGGGGAGGGGCAGGGTGAGGGGTGATTAACAGCGGAATCTGGATCGGGATCCGGAAAACGAATTTCGTAGCGTGCCCTGCATCGCAAAAATGCGATGCAGGGCGCAGAAAGAAATTCGTTTTATTATTTTAATTATTTACTTACCTGCAATCATCCAGATTCCGGTGTTTATCACCCCCCACCCTGCCCCTCCCCCGCCCCGCCTGCCTGCCCCAACGCAACTCCCTCCACGGGCAGCGGCTGTCTACTTCCCATTCCCCCTTCCCCTGCGTCTCACTAGAGTTTGCAGTATGGAAATTGCAATTACTGACTGATTAACACATCTTTTTGTGCTAGTACAAGTGCAACTTACATCTGGAACAATTATGAAACTCCTCGTTCAAGAGTGGGTAACACTCAAGGCCAGTCTTGCCTGCTGAAGTGTCTGTCATGGAACCTAAACTTCTTTGTCTCTGGACGGGTGGTTGGTGGTTTGGGACTACAAGGGGGAAGGTCAGAAAATGCAATTCAAATGAGCTCTACACCTACAGTTATACCTTTTCAGGTATTGACAAGTATTTGCAATGAATTTTCAATCTATCTCATTTAGTAAAATGACATTCATGCCAGGAGCCAGCTCAGAGAGGGTTCAGGCCCACAGACATCGGGGTCCACAGATACTTCTCTTTAATCCTTCTCTTCTGGGCAAACCCACAGGCTTGCCACACACTACACCTTGCTGTTCCAGGACATTCACTCCTGCATGGTGGGCAGTGCCCTGCCCCCTCTCAGCAGGTAGACTTCTAAGCACTTATTCATGCATGTAATACTATAATCATTCATGCGTGTAATGCTGTCAGTATTCATGCGTGTGATACTATAATCATTCATGCAATTTCCTAAGACTTGTTGGGTAAAGAGTACTGTACAAACGCACAATATATATGGCCATAAAACATCTAAAAAGTCATAAAACTATGTTATCTTTCATTTTTAGTCGCATTACTAATGTGCCTATTCAGCTTTCTAGGTGGTAGGCCCTATAAGAAATAAAAAAGTGTAAATAAAAACCAGGCACATTCCAGTCAGTTCAGAATCCAATGCCAGCTTTACTCCCTGCTCCTTTCATACTGCTTGCTACAGGACTCCTGCAGTACATTATGAGCTGCTTTCAATACTTTTAATAACCTAATCATGCAGCAGCTGGCTGGTGGCCTATGCATTCTTCAAATTATTAAAATGACATACTTGAACATGTAATCAAAATATACATAAGCCACTAAAATTTACTGATTTATATATGAGTGGAAGACCATCTTAGAGGCATACTTTCAGTTCAAGATATTTTATTAGCTTATTTAGTGGACGCGAACAATATAAAATGACTTGTCAATTGTTGATTACACAAGAGTTTACGTATGGTATCACAAATATAAATTGCAATAATCCACAGAATCATTCATGCTTTAAAGTTATGAATTATATTTTCTTAATAGTAGAGAAAACAATATCAATTAAAAGAGAGACACTAGAAGATATTGAAGGTAAAATAAAGATAGTTAGGAAAGAGGCAGAGGAAGAAAGGGAAAGACACCCTTGATATCGGACTAGACAAATGAAGGTTAGTTCCATAGAGTTCAAACATTTTCATATACATCTAGCACGCGTGTAAAGCATCATATAAACATAACACATATTCACACAGAGTGTAAATAGCACAATCATGGAGATTGAACATTTTACATATATAAATGCAGTTAATTCCACCATGAGAAATGTGACAAAATCCTACTGCTTTTCCAACAGCATAAAACAAATGTAGCAGAAATGATCAGTAAGAGATACAACAGTGCTCCACCTGAGGCTTCTATTGATAGCTGTAACAACCTGCATGCATTCCCACGCACGCAGAAGGTTAAACATTATGGGTAGAATTGTGGAAAAGAGAGCATAGCATGGCCATATATACTAAGATAAAGCGCTGCTGCTCTCATCCCCCACTGCTGGAGAACCAACCATCTGCCTAGCGCCACACACGCACATTTGCACCACAGTGTAAAGGTTTTTATTAGGAGGGCACCCTTTTCAGTAAAAAATACTATGCTTAGGCTAACTTTGAAACTTTTCACACATTGGATGTGTGACATATAGTGCAGAACAAATTCAGTGCGAGAAAAGTTAGGAGCAATAAAGGTATTTCTCCTTATTAAAACCTGCCTCAAGGAAGCATTTTCTTTGGTACAAAGCCCTCCCTACCAGTTTTAGAAGATATGGCTTTCCATCAAAAAACATGGATGGTAGCATGGGAATATCCTCGTACCACCCAAAGGAGGACGGCTTCTTGATGAACCGTAGTGCTATGCATAACAATATTTTTATGCTGGAATACAAATACTTTATCAACACTCTGCACCACTTTGCAGGGATGCAAAGCGTTGCTAATTCCGACCCTAAGTCTGTATCAAATAGCAGTGCAATTTCTTCATTTTACCTTTAATCAAAATGTGTGTCTCTTAATGGAGGCGACCATCATTCGTATCAATGCGCTCTCCTCGTTGTAATGCCAACATACACCACTTTATGTATAACAAATCTCGCTAATTTATGAGGTGTCCGTGAAAGGTTGAGAATTTGGAAGTATCTCATTTGCATAAATATAGGAGTCCGACTTCTTCAGTATAGGCTGTTGGGCCTCAACTGTGGGGGGTGATGTTGTTTGTCCCAACCACAACCTCAACCTCCACGGGCGAGGTCGGTCTTACTAGTGCTATGCAAACTGGGGCAAGTAGCGTTCCTTTAGCTGTTGACCCTCAGTGGTACCAAAGGCGAGCAGCTATAGGCATCTCAGGGAGGTAGATGTTCAAGTTCGGAGCTCAACAATCACAGAAGACAATAAATGAATATCCAGCCCTATACTTCTCTTTTAAGAAAGAAAAGTTACTTTAATGCACACTAGACCGAAATGCTATTCACCACTATGACAAAATGCAATTTAGTGTTCTTGGGCGCTATCAGACAGACAGTGCAGCGCTTTCTCCCTCAATCCTACCCCCTTGATACAGACACAATTCCCCTTTGGGTCTAGGTGCTCCTGCCCACTTTGGTGTAACAGGCATTAGAGTCATCATGGCTCAGGGGGAGTTATCACTCCTGATGTTATTGCGCTCAATCTTTACAGCTCAGTCTCAGTGTTTAGTCTCACCACACAAGGTGGATCAAACCTCATTCACTCAATGTAGCTGGCTGTGTCTCTTTCACTCTCTTTCTCTCTGTGTCACTCTCACTCTCTCGCTCTCCCCTAGGCACTCGCCCCCTCTCTTAGGAGTACCAGCAGCATGGTTCATGCATGGAACCTGCACTCCTGGATTGTCGAGGTTCCATTCTGATAGATGTCGCAGCAATCCCAGACTTCTGCTACAGTCTCAAATGCAGCCTCTTCTGGCTGTTCACAATGTTAGTAGGTGTAGCCCTGCACGAGCCAGTAGTTGCGGCCACGCAGAGGCCGATTACATTGAGCAGAAGCACCAAGCATGTGCCGGTTATTCCGGGAATTCGCGACCACGCACAGACCAATTACTTGTGGGCAGATGTGACCATGCGCATGCCAGTTACTCTGGGCAGAGGTGGCATGCAAAGGTTAGTTATGTCTGGCAGATACAACCTGCCACAGGCCGGTTACTCTAGACAGATGTGGCCATGCACATGACATTACTTCTGATAACCAATTACAGCCCAGACGTGACCTCAGCAATCATACCAGGAACCAATGCAGAGAGGATTCAGGCCCACAGACATCAGGGCCCACAGATATCTCTCCTTAATCCTTTTCTTCTGGGTACTTCAACAGACACGTGCAACACACTACATCTTGCTGCTCCAGGACATACACTCCTGCAGGGTAGGCAGTGGTCCTCCCTCTCTCAGCGGATAGACTTCTAAGCACTTCAGGCCAGGTACACAGCTCTTCCAGCACGAGATACAGACTCGTGTGATGTCCCCTTACATCAAGGAAGCAGGCGGTCAGGCAGACACCAGCTCTAGTTGCACATCAGGCTTCTGAGTACTTTAAGTAGCATTCCGTTCTCTTGACATAGAGGACTTGGAAGCGAAACCACTAGTGGAGTAGTGAGGGCCTAAGTTTAGCCACCAAAAACAGACAGGACATGTATATTCACTGATTGGGGCGTCAGGACAAATTTGCGGCAGTTCTCATTTCCACCTTTCTTTCCCGATTAATCTCCAGACACATCCTTTCAGTGGCTACATGCTTCTCACAGCAGGTAGTCTCCAGCCTGGGGTATGCACAGAGACGCACAAAGAGGTGTGAGATTTCTGCACCTGGCAAAAGGGCAGGCCACACCTAAAGGTTCACCCTTGCACAAAAGAGTCTACAGTGTGCCCCTGATCCATACCCATCTACTTCGCAAATCTCTTCCCTACCCTAGACCTTAAAATGTGAAATTATAATTCGCATTGGCCCCTCAAAGAGTCATTGTTAAGTGAACATATTGTAACCATCTAAATGTCATAGCTTTTGAATGAGGACCACCTGTGGGAGAGATTTGGAAACTCTGTGGACTCTCCCTATTTTGAAAGATGATGGAATATAATCCAATAATTGTAGGTATTTGTGAGGAATTGGGTTATTGTTTAAGAGGAGTGGAAGCCCCACTCAAGCAACTACCACAACCCTTGTCAGGGTTAACCACAAAAGTCACTAATTTAAGCCGTGCCTAACCCTGTGGTAGCTTGGCACAAAAGTACTCGGGCTTAACTTAGAGGAAATGTACAAAGTGTTTATGAATAAAAAAGTAATAAAGTGAAAACACAACATAAGAAAAATCCCAAACCTATTTAGAAAATAAATTGGAGTACATTTCAATAACTAAAATGACGCCAGGATGACAAAAATCCAATCAGCAGAACTAGAGATAATGAATTAAAAAGTTTTTTGTGAAAATAGGGCCAAGGAGCAGATAGCGTCACTCGCAGGCTTTTGGTTGCGTTAGACCTGGGGAAAATCACATGTTCAGGCCGACCATGATGGAACGAGGGTCAGATATAGGGACCAGGTTAGCCCTGCTGAAGAGTACCCTTCTCAAGTTGGTCACAAAGAGTTCTGCATGCATTAGAGGAGGCTGAGAGGAGGAGGCTTTCAGTGAGAAGAGCAGGTAGAGCGTTGCGGACAGTCGTAGCTGTAGCGTGAAGTGACAGTCATCGCTGGCAGCAGAGTTCTGGTGCGAATAGGCCCGTTGAACGTCAGAAAGAGCCCATACTTCAGGATTTTCATCTTTTTCTTGTGTAGTAGCTCTCACTTATGCCAGACAATGATCCAGGGCTTGGAAGGCACCTCCTTGGGATCAGGACTCACTCCGGCAGAGGCCAGCAGCAGGGCTCTGGCAGGCCCAATTGATGCTGGTCAACTTTGCAGTGTCAGGAAAACCTCTGGAAACTATAGCTGTAACTCACACAGGAAGTCAGCCAACTGACCCTTGGAGTCACACTGGGTAGCCTGGGAGCAAGACCATACTTCCTTCTTCGTCCAGCAGGACAGTCCTGCAAGCAGTAGGGCAGTCCTTCTTCTGAATCTTCCACAAATACAGAAGTGTTCTGATCAGTGGTTCTAAAATGTATGGTATGTTATGCGGATATGGGAGCTCACTATCACCAGGGAGGGTATCCTGATGCTGGGTAGATGGGAGTCTAGACAGGGGCCTACTGGGACTCTTTTTATACTGGGTGCCAGCCCTTGCGTAGGGTGTTCACTGGCCTATCCCTAAACTGGTTCTGATCAGTTCTTCCCCTGGCTCCAAACTGTGTAGGGTGACAAAGAGAAGGGAAGTCCTGGTGTCAGGTTTGTTTGTCTGTGCTTTGGGCAAGGTCCTAAGAAATGTAATCAGGGTAGGATACAGCTCCTCTCCAACCATCCTGCCAGGCATTTGTGGAAGAGATCTCTGCATAAAATAGACAGGCGAGGCGGAAGCAGAGATCTCCACACAGAGGTTTATGAATTACATTTAGAAGTATGTACTATTACTGTACTACTTCCAAATGAACTACAAAATGCAGTTTCTAAATAGGTCCCATGAGAGCTAAAGCGGATTTGATTCTGATAAAGAGTAGTTGCTCAGTTTGCCAATTTAGATACAGCTTCCCAGCCCAGCTGTAAACAAAGTAAGCATGGAGGTGTATAGATACTTAAATTACATACATCTATGTATGATAGAACAGACACCGAAAGCTCATCCAATGTTGGAGGGTAACAATTTGAGCTATTTAAATAAAATGTCATGTGTCCTATATAAAGGTTTACATGACCAGGAGGCAGTCTTGCTTGACCTTTAGTGCATTAATTTCTCTAAAAAAAAAGCCCAGAGCAGGCAATTCAATTCAATAAAAACTTTATTCGATTCTTTGTTGTATTCATAAAGGTACACACAGTTTAAAAATTACATTCACATTTATAAAAATATACAATGTACATTGATCTTTAATTAAAAACTTCATCAGGCCACATCATTAAGTAATCCCAGAGCAGTCATGTGCACCTGGAACCAAGTTTGCATATGACATTCCCTAATGAAATGTAGGTGTGTAGGATCAACCCCTTGTTTATACGGTTTGGCCACAGCATAGAGAAATTCACTCGGTTGAAGGGTGTTCTATGATCTACAAAGCAGCATTACAGCAACCAACCCTTTTTGGATAATGCAGTGGCCACCATTAACTTCAAAGCCATTGATAAGCGTGGCTCAAATCCACCCGAGTGACTTACCGCACTCACCTATAGTTACCAAGTAATAAGTCAGCCGGACAGTGGAGAAGAATAAACAAAGTATTTTATTAGGCCACAAACTCCTATATGAGAGGGCCCTGTCCGACCTCACCCCTAAGAGTGCGCCGAGAGGACTGACCCGTCTCATCACAGCAATACATTATAACACGGTACAGCAGAGTAAAACACGCCCATACTGGAAAAGTACTGGGCCCTAGAGAGGGTGAACAATGGCCTCACACAAGAGGCATCTGCACCTGCAATAGCAACATTTGTTATCTTCATCCAAGGCCGCGGAGCCAGGCCTCAGCATCACTAGCGCATGAGAAAGCTTCTGATAAGAAGTTTTGCTATTAGTTTCGATCACAGTTAGCCAAGAAACGAAAAACTGCTGCATTCAGGGTTTTTCCTATTCCTGGGGGTGAGCAAGTGCGACTCGCACGCAGAGAGAAGCACTCCAAAATGGTGGCACACAAGCTAAGCTAAGAGAACTAATAATGTCACACGCATAAATGAATAACGAAGTAGGGAATATAAACGTAAATGCATAAATGAATATATCATTAGTTAGACACATTATGCTAACTCATAAGCATAGGTATAAGTGGGCGGGGCATCGGAAACTGAAACCTATCAGACCCTCCTTTTAGCATTATGTGGCTAACATGAGCGCAGCCTTTATTAACCAAAAGGTAGGGCCTTTACACAATTTTCTAGGGACAGGGCAAGATATTAATCGAAAATATCATCATTAATAAGCATCAACCAGTGAATATCATGGAGCTCAACATCATTGGAAACAGGATATTGGCGTGTTGGTCTTTTAGAAACTCGTAAATTGCTGGCACACATGGAACAACAAGGGGGAAGGCAATAAACACATAGGCAACAGGTCAGTAATATTCCAACAACTCCTACAACCCCCATCAAAATCTTCCAACCCCAAGAGGAGAAAACACCCCACAACCATGTCTGCAGTGACCAAGTACCGGTATCCTGATGAAGTTCAGCTGCTAATCTATGGAGTTTCTGTACAGCTAAGTTAACGGTCGGGCCGAGTCAGGAATATACACGCAACAGGACGTACCAATGACGCGACAGGCTCCACCCCTGTCTGCAAGGATGACGTCAAGGACCATCCTATTCTGGATCGTAAATAATCTCATAGCCTGCATCTCAACGGTCATATTAGCTGCAATGTCAGCCTCAGTATTCACCACCTTTTCCATCACCCTTGACAGTCTCCTAATAGCTCTACTGTTAAAAATGGGACCCCAGAATGGCAGTAAACCCTTAGAAAAATCCTTCCATTGCTGCACAGAAGTGTCGGTCTGGTCTACATGCTCAACTTGAAGAGCCCTCCTTCTACGCTGCCCAGGCATTAGAGCAAACCGTCGATGATTTTTATTATAATCTGAGGGTGCCACATAGACTGGAGGAAGTAAATAGGCCAGATAACAGACTCCACCCCAACCCTCAGGCAACCACAGATAGCCATTGTCTCCACAAACAAAGTAAATATTCGGGGGAGTGACCAAAGAAGGACTAAGGGGTAGGCGAATAGAAGCTGTCACATTGCAGGAACTGATCCCAACCTTTATAGGGCCCCTCCCTTGGATACAGAAAAATGATGATGGCCCAACAACTGCCAAGGGTACCAAAGAATGACCACTACGATTTGTCGAAGGAGGGTGTCTATAAGCTAGGGAAGAGTTCAACTGTAGAAAACTCTCCCTCACTTTATCGGTGTCATTAGGGGTCACAAATCGTCCTACTTTCCTCGAGCATGTTTCCAGAAATGTCTGATCGAAACGTCCATCAGTAAACAACCGTCCAAGAGAAGAGGGAGGCATAGGGCGTACACGCATCGTCAAAGTCGACCCTGTACTAGGCAGTCGAGGGTCCAGAAAATCAGGCTGTTGAAAGTGTTTCACCATACCAATTAAGGTGTACCAACCCACACAGCTATTTACAGGTGTTAAAGGCAGTGCCAGCAATCTATCCTTTTAATATGCAGCAGAAGGGTGTAACCCACAAACCCAGCAATCTGTCACATTATACACAGCATGAGCATGATGTAAAGTCTTAATAAAAACATTATCACGGTAGCCTTTTCGCAGGCATTGTTCGCTATAATCAACAGTAACCATATTATGTTCAGGTAGAGCAGAAGGGGTAGGGATTAACTTATGAACAGGGTAGGCTTCATCTAGGAAAAACAGTATTCCAAGAATTATCAGAAATACAATGATGAATATCACAATTATCACTATTTTTCCTTTTCGAGACAGAGCAAGCCATGGGGAATCTGGTTCTGGTCTACGAGGAGCTGCAAAAGGCTGCTCCTCCTCAGGAATGGGACGGCCAAAGGGGTACTTATTTCCTAACTAAAAGTCCAAAACTAAACTAAAAGGGTATTCAAATAGTTCCAGTCACTCCGAAGCCGGCCAGAGGGGTTCTTCACCCTCAAAAGGGATCTTCTCCCTGTGTCCGTTAAAGCCTCACTGGCAGGCTTCTATTGTTCGTTCCCTAATCCCAGGACGGAGTCACACAGCTTTTGCAACTCAGGAGCACCGAATCTGGGCCCAGACGCAATCCTAGTGTCCAATTTGACAATGTCTCAAAAGTGCACCAGGGCTCTTACCAGCAGTCCATCCCTAACATTTAACTATTCTTCAACACAGTTCTCATCTGTTGTCTATCTCAGCCCTTCTTCCAGTGCTCATTTCTTCTTCTTCTCCTTTCTGGGCCGCAAATTATAACGGGTGCTCCCTCGCACTTCTGGATCTGTGAACAGAATGGGGGGCTCGATGGTAGGAGAAGTATCCTCTGATATTTGCTCACTGTGATCAGGAGAGACCACACCACTTGCAACCAGAGCTGGCCTCTTTGCTCTTTGATCCGGCGCCTCCCCCCTCAACGAAGCATCCGAGAAGGGCATATACCGAGGAACCACCTCGCATTCATCGTCAGCGACACCGCCTCTCACCCATTCGTCATATGGCAGCGGTAGGGGGACGCGTTTGGCATGAGAGGCATGCGTCCATGCTTTTCGGCCCTGGATCCGAAGTGCGGTGCGGGTGGTAAGGAGCACTTGCCTTGGCTCCGACCACCTGGGTTCCAAGCAGGACTTCCGTTGGTACTTTTTCAGGACGACCCAATCCCCGGGTTGTATGCTGTGGCCTGGCCCCTCCGGCAGCAGCTTCAGGGTGTCTGCTACCTGCTGATGAACAGAACGAAGATCTTTAGTCAAAGCATACATGTAATCTATCAACAAAGGATATTCTATTTCCGAAAAACATTTAGGTCTAGGGACACCCCACACGTTCGCTGGTTGGCCGAAAATGACCTCATGGGGTGAAACACCCGTCTTGGAATTGACTGTCACTCTAGTGGAAAGCAACGCTAGGGGAAGTGCATCTGGCCAGCGTAACCCTGTGCTCTCTTGTATCTTAGCCATTTTCAGCTTGAGCATCCCATTGAACCTTTCTACCAAACCCGCAGCCTGGGGATGTTGTGCTGCATGAAACTTTTGAGATATCTGCAGTCCCTTACATATTTGTTTCATCAATTCAGCATTAGAAAACGTGCCATTGTCGCTCCAGATCACCCGGGGCAAGCCATAGCGGGAGAAATACTCCTTGATCAACATCTTAGCTGTTGAAATAGCTGTACAATCCTTAGTTGGGAAAGCCTCCACCCACCTACTAAAAGAGAACACCACCACGAGGACATATTTGAGGTTGTTGACCCTCTCCATTTCAATATAATCCATCTGAATCACTTCAAAAGGGAAGGAAGGAGGGGCAAAATTGCCAACTGGAACAGGTGTTCCCTTTCCAGGATTATGTCTTAAACAAACCATGCACTGCTGCACTAAATGGGTTGCCACCTTGGAAATGTTCCTATTGCTCCACACTGGGTCTAGCAATTTACATATCCCCTTTGCACTAATGTGAGCTGGCCCATGAGCCATTGTCACCACTGGGAGGACATATGCATCCGGGAGTAACCATCGTCTTTTGTCTGTCACATCCGTCCAACACTTATCCTTCCATGTCCTCAACTCATCGTCAGTTTCTTTTTCTTGTATGTTCCGCACACTTTGCACAGTATTCGCAAACATATTAACGTCCGGTACCCACCTAGCTGGTCCTGCCACAAACATTCGTGGGATTTTTGTCCTAGCCGTCTCCTTAGCTGTCTGATCTGCAAATGCATTTCCCCGCCCTACATCATCCACCACCGCTTTGTGTGCACTACATTTGATCACAGCCAGTCGTCTGGGAAGCGTCAATGCTGTCAATAGTCGTAATATCAATGGACCATTCTGAATCCTTTGTCCGTGTGATGTCAAAAATCCCCTTTCTGCCCACTGTCGCCCATAGCTATGAGCCACGCCAAAAGCGTATAGGCTGTCAGTGTAAATATTCACGTCCAGTCCTTCACTCAATTCACACGCTCGCATCAATGCTATTATTTCCGCAGCTTGGGCCGAGTGGTACGGGACCCTAGATGTCTCCACCACTGTTTTCAATGTTGTGACTGCATATGCTACAGTTGAGGTACCATCCGCAAGTTTAAAGCAGGAACCATCAACATACAGCTCCCCATCGGGGTTATCAAAGGGAGTGTCCATTAAATCTATCCTTCCCTTTGTCTCCTCCTCAGTCCGAAACAAACAATCATGGACTTCAACGTCCTTTTCATCTTAAGGGATGGGTATGAGCGTGGCCGGGTTCAGAGTGGCACATCTTTTAATCGTAAGATGGGGTGCAAATAATGTCATCTCATAACCAGTAAGACGAGCACTTGTTAAATGCTGCGTCTGCATCCTGTTCAGTAAAATATCCACAGCATGCGGTACCATCACTGTGAGATCTGAACCCAACACGAGCCCCGCCGATTGTCTTATTGAGACCGCAGCAGCCGCTGTGGCCCTTAGACAGCTCGGCAACGCTCTCGCCACATTGTCAAGCATAGCAGAAAAATAAGCGCAAGGTCTCTGTTTCCCTCCAAAACATTGAGTTAGGACAGACAACGCGCAACCTTCCGCCTCATGTACATAAAGCACAAAAGGCTTCTGGTAATCGGGAGTTCCCAAAACAGGTGCAGAATACAAAGCAGTTTTTCGTTACTCAAACGCTTCTTGACATGCTGGAGTCCAGGGTAGGGGTTCGCACACTTCTTTAGTAGTCAAATACAAAAGGGGTTTTGTTAGTAAGGCATAATTAGGTATCCACTGGCGACAATACGATGTTATGCCCAGAAATGCGCGCACCTCTCGCTGCGTGTTAGGTACAGCCATGTTAGTTATCGCCTTGATGGTGTCAACCTCCTTCCCTCCTTTGATAGGAGATGACCTAGGTAGGTAACCTCCTGTCGACAGTATTGGAATTTAGGAAGGGACACTTTATGTCCCTTCCGAGGCAAATGGTGCAATAATTTAACTGTGGCTTCCCGACACCCCTCCTCGGTGTCAGATGCTATAAGAATATCATCTACATATTGCAAAAGGACATTGCCCTTGGGAAGCTCTAAGTCGCCCAATTGAGCCTTCAAAGCCTGGTTATAAATGCTAGGACTCTCTGTATAACCTTGTTGAATTCTACAAAATCTGAAACTTCGGCCAGCCAATGAGAATCCGAAAAGAAATCGGCTATCAGGATGCACAGGGATGCTAAAGAAAGCATTTTTTAAGTCCAGAACAGAAAAATACTTCGCTGTGGGGGGTATCATAGTCAAAATCGTGGTAATGTCAGAGACCACCGGATATTGGGGCTCAACCACCTTATTAATGTGGCGTAAATCAATCACAAATCGATAGACATCACGTGTACCATCGCTGGCATCTGCAGAGGGTCTTTTAAGGATCGGGAGAATAGTACTATACAGCTGTTAGAGTCTGTCTCTTCCACTACACCTGACCGTATCAAATCCTGTATTATTTATAGCAAAGCCTTCTCCCCATCTCTAGATATCTTATATTGGGGTATTCTTGGCAGTCGGGCTCCCACTTTGACCTTGTAGGACACAGGGGCAATATCCATTTTCCCCACATCAGTATCATTATTGGCCCACAAAGTCTCTGGGATCCCCACAAACTCAGCCGGGAGAGGCACATCTTTTGAAAAACACTGCGCACGCGCGACAGTAGGACCCAACGTGAGGTACACACCGTCTGGAGAACAGTAAATGGTAGCATTTAATCTCTTCAACAAATCCAAACCCAGCAAATTTTCGCCACAATTCAAAGTCAAAAGGAAAGGAGAATCAACAGTGAAAGGACCAATCGTAAGAGCAAGAGGCTAAGTTAGAAATGGGGCTAATCACCGGAGTACCTGAGAACCCTATGGAAATATTATTCTTGCCAGACAGAGCCGCCCCTGGGACCTCAGAACGTGCTTCAGAACTTTTCATAGCACCCGTGTCCACCAAAAATTTCTGAGGGGACCCCGACAAATCCGCATTCACATAGAGTCCTTGTTGATCAACATCCACAGAAACCAGTCCCATGCTTTGTCCTACGCTGTCCTAGTTATGAGAGAATCCAGTCAGGTCATCCATAGCATATGCGTCGTTGTAGTACTGCCTATCTCGACCATTGTCACCCTCAGTTTGAAAGTGTTGTCGATCCCTTTCTCCATCAAAGTAATTTCGTCCCGGTTGCCTGCCTTCATCAGACTGTCTATCATCCCTACGAAATTCACCGCGACCTCTCCCTCTGCCTGGTCCAGTATTGGACCGAAGCTCCGGACAATCTCTCCACTAGTGCCCCTCCTTTTTGCAGTTCGCACACTGATTCTGTCCTAAGCGCTCTCTCTTCTCTCCCCTTCCGTAACTACTTCCACTTCGACCCGCTATCATGGGTGGGGCTCCCCGTCCCCGACCTCTCGACACCTACTGCAGCAGCACCCTCGTCTTCAAGTATTTGGCTTTCTTTTCCTGTCTGTCTTTATTTTCGTTCTCTCTATTTTCATAATACTGAGCCATACTCAGAATACCAGAGGGGGTGGATGTCGTCCACGTACTCTCCGACGCCTGCAGCCTAGCCGATATTTCCGGTAACAAATTTGTAACGAATCTATTAACGAAAAGACGTAAGCCTCCATCTTGAGCTAGATCCTGGCCACTGAAATCCATGAAAGCCTCCTCGAAACGAGTGAAAAAATCTGAAACCGCTTCATCCTTTTTCTGCTTACATGCAGTCAACTTATCCCAATCCACTTTCTTTGGAGGAATAAGGGAGTGCATATATTTTATTATTCGCCCTGGTAATGCTAAAATCTCAGCCTTCGGCTTCTCCCCTGGCTTCCGTTCCTTGTCCCAATCATTTATTTCCTCCCAAGTGCCACCCAATTCATCCACATGATCTGTCCCCTTTACCTGTCTCCACACGTCCACCGGAACCAGCAACCCAAAGAACAATTCTATGTCTGCTAAAGTCATGACTGTCGAGGAAGCTGCTTCCGTCAACTCTTTGTAGTAAGCAGTCGGATTTTTTCTTGAATCGGGCAACTGCGCCTTCAGCGCTAACACCTCGCTCCGCTTCCAAGGCGTGTATATCCACTGTTCTTGGAATTGAGCATCCACACGAGCCCTAGTGACAACATGAGTTACCGGGTCCACCACTTCAGGTGCTTCAGGATGGAAAATAGGGTGTACTTCACGCATTGGATGTACCCCAGGAAAGTAAGGCTCTCCTGCCGACGGCAACTCATTTCGATATTCCAACAAAGACCGCAAACTCTGCAACACATCCTTTATCCCAGTGTTAGCCCTATAGGCTCTATTCTTAATATCATGAAGAACCACAGGTGCGGCCCCGCCATAGCCCTGTTCCCACAACGCTATTAGTGTCGTTGACATGTGCCATAAAGCATGCTGCTGCATCAGGGGCTCATAATCTTTCATTGTGGACCAAATGTCTTCGAGTGAGTAAATATTATTCCTGGCCCACTGACAAGCCTGATTAGCCACTACCGTTTTTTCATCCAACCCAACAGTAAAACGCGTAAGCAATTTTCGTACCTGAGTAAATAGCCCACTTCCTGCCCCTCGAGTCGGAGTCGGCAATCCACCTTGGGGAGTAGCGCCAGCAGAAACAGTAGGAAGAGCAAGAGAAGTCACGGAGGGAGCAGGCGAGCTCGCCACAAAAAGAGAGGCCACGGGCGCAGTCAATGAAGAGGTAACAGAAGATAAAGCTTGTTCAACATCTCTCAACAAAGTAGGGGCCGAAACAGAGGAAGTGCCAGACAAGGGAGGAGCAAACGTTTGTGGAACTGAAACCACCGCAGAGGAAGCAGAACCCGTCAACACGGGGTACAATGATTGCGGAGCATACGGGGGTGGGGGCCGAGCATTCAAAATGTCCTCCATCTCATCTTGTTCTTCCTCTCTCACCACATAACTTTTATTGTCTTGTAACCTATAAAGTCTGTCTGTGCGCTCAATCCGTTCCTCATTCTCTTTCTTAGTATGTTCTCTCTCCTTCTGCGCCATCGTCTGTGCCGCTCTCTTCTGAGCTACCTTCTCCTCTCTTAGCTGTCGTTCCTTTACTTCCTTTTGCCACATCCTCAGGGAGTCGAACATACTCTGGCGACTGCGCCTAGCAAATAATCTGTCTTGTAAATAGTCTAGTTTTGCCACATCAAAAGAACCAGTTAAGGGCCACTGCAAATCCATGTTTCCTTTGGTATATCTGTGCCACAAAGTGTTAAACAAAATCGGAGTCAATCCATGTTTGACATACATCTCGAAATTTGGGGAGCCCTCCACAGGGGCAGGTTGGCTCTCAGCCAATCTAGTGTCCAAGGCGCCGCAGCAGCACCCGAGACACCGTAGCTTACTGAAACACGGCATCTTCACTCACTCAATCACTCACCAACACAAACATTTCCACTCCCCTCTCACCGACTCCCAGACTGCACAATCACTACTAAACACACACACATATATTCACACTTTTTATGCGTCAAATCCCTGCCAAACACGTGTTACCAAAAATGGGACAAGGCCCGTCGACCAAGTCCTGGGGAACCTCGACCCTACCGCAGACCGAACAGTACACACACCGTTCCGAAATTGGGGAACACATCCGCCTCCCGGGCGGCACTACAGATCGCTGCGCACTACACCACGTGAGACCCGGGAACCCAGCGAACCACACACCCTAGGGGTTCGGGTAAGTCCCAGAATCCGCCCGCAGTGAGCCACGCCTCGACCGCAGTACCATCCGGTCGGATAACCAAAACAAACGTCCACCCAATTTCCACCAAGTCTGTCAGGGCGCCACTCGCACCCTGAGTTTCCCGGAGCACACTAGCCCCAGGAGCACACCGGCTACTCCAACCACCAGAGACACACCGGTCTCGGAGACACACTGGCCTCTTGGAGCATCCCAGCTCCCTCAATCAACAGTCGGACCACTCACCTTCTATACGCGGTACCGACCTCTACCGTTCTCCACCGCCAGCTGCCGAGACCAACACGGTCAGCTCCAAAGTTCCGCCTTCCGGACGCCGGCGCAGGATCACGAACTGGGACCTCTCCCGATCAGCAGGGTGGGGCAGCGCTGCGAGAACCAAGCTAGGCATCAAAGTGGTTACCCAGACCCACCGTCCTGACCAGAGGGTCCTCAGTCTTCTGCTACACACTTACGGGTGAGAAAGATCCTTATCGCGGGGTCCCTGTTCGGGCGCCATCTGATAAGCGTGGCTCAAATCCACCCGAGTGACTTACCGCACTCACCTATAGTTACCAAGTAATAAGTCAGCCGGACAGTGGAGAAGAATAAACAAAGTATTTTATTAGGCCACAAACTCCCATATGAGAGGGCCCTGTCCGACCTCACCCCTAAGAGTGCGCCGAGAGGACTGACCCATCTCATCACAGCAATGCATTATAACACGGTACAGCAGAGTAAAACACGACCATACTGGAAAAGTACTGGACCCTAGAGAGGGTGAACAATGGCCTCACACAAGAGGCATCTGCACCTGCAATAGCAACATTTGTTATCTTCATCCAAGGCCGCGGAGCCAGGCCTCAGCATCACTAGCGCATGAGAAAGATACTTTGCCATAACTCACCCTTGAGGCGGAAGCCGAGTGTTCTTTGCGCTTCCTTGCGCGCTGTTATTATTTTGCTGATTGTGGGTGTTATTGACCTTTAATAACATCTCCTTTTTAAAAACTTGTAAATATTTTAGAGGGAGCTTTTTATATCAGCCCCTACCTGGAGCGAGAGTCACATCGCCCCAGGTCTCTCTCTCGCATCACACAGCGCCACTGTTGCCAGGCGCTAGGCATTTCCCGAGAATCTTCAGCCGCCATCTTGGCCTGGGGAAGGCTCGCGATCGAGATCTCCGCCCCTCCCGCCCTCCCAGGATATTTAAGGGCCTGAGATCTTAGCGCTCGTGATACTTTGCCATAACTCACCCTTGAGGCGGAAGCCGAGGGTTCTTTGCGCTTCCTTGAGCGCTGTTATTATTTTGCTGATTGTGGGTGTTATTGACCTTTAATAACATCTCCTTTTTAAAAACTTGTAAATATTTTAGAGGGAGCTTTTTTATATCAGCCCCTACCTGGAGCGAGAGTCACATCGCTCCAGGTCTCTCTCTCGCATCACACAGCGCCACTGTTGCCAGGCGCTAGGCATTTCCCGAGAATCTTCAGCCGCCATCTTGGCCTGGGGAAGGCTCGCGATCGAGATCTCCGCCCCTCCCGCACTCCTCCCACGCCCTCAGATGCATATAAACAACCGACCTGCCCGTCCGCGCAGCGGGCGGGCGCAGCGGGCGCAACGGCGGCGCGCCAAAGGCGCGCCAAAGGCAAGCCCGTCTGCGCCCGGCCGCGCCCACACAAGCCTAGGGCCAGTCACTATGCCAAATTCAGCAAGTACCTTACGCACTTACTCCCGAGCTGCATTACTTCGTGCTCGCTCCGTGCCACCTTCATATTGTACTTTGTTTCATACGAACCCTCCACTTTTTACTTACTGTACACTATGCCACCCCCCCCAACCAAGTAGCGGTAAAACACACACTTCGTCTGGGTCTTTTGAATTGCAGATCTCTCCCCAGGCACTCGCTTGAGGTTAACCTCCTCATTTTAGAACAGGAGTTGGACATTTTGTTTCTAACAGAAACATGGCTTACGCAAGGTTCATAAGCAGATATGGTGAATGCCCTCCCCCCTGGCTTTTTAATTCTTACCCAGGATAGACCTCTGGGTCGAGGAGGAGGCATCGCCATTCTATATAAGAATTCACTGACCTGCAGAACCCAGAAAGGGGAGGTGGAAGACTGCGAGAGCTGCAAGTTCTCCTTTCAAATCTCTCACACTGTCGCAATGTCGGGGCTGTTAGTTTATCGCCCCCCAGGAAACATTGGAAACTTTGCCAGCTCACTTTTGGAAATGGTAATGGTCTGTGCCGCCTCTACCACTAATTTCATTACCCTGGGAGACCTCAATCTCCATTTCGACGACCAGGAAGATCGGTCGGCGATTGCCCTCCTGCATGACCTTAAAACCTGCGGGGTTGATCTTATAAACTTGGAGCCCACTCACAACAAGGGCCATTTGTTAGATTCCATCTTTGCAAATATCTCCACCATGAAAGCAGCCCCCCCATTCTGTGGAAAAGTAAATTTTGCCATGTTCTGTGTCCCTACGAGTCCTCCATCATATGTTATGTGTGCATGATTAAATATGCATATGTATTCCCTATGTTCGATTAATGACGCAATTACAGTTGTGTCCACCTCTAGTATGTCAGTTTCCAGTTCTCGTGAATACTACGAATATCAGGCCTATGTAAAGTCACGTTGCCACGTTTCTCAGTGTGCACGTTATTCCATTGTAAAGTCCCCGTTTCTAGGCCTCAAAAGGGCCCGGACACCAGATTCAGCTCCTGTCTCCTGAAGCCTCGCTGAGGAGCGATACAGCCCCCACCTGTATCCTCGACCCTTCACTTACTTCCTGCCTCGCAGCGCCCGGCTCAGCCTGGCTCTGCCTCTGAGTCTGCCAAGAGTATGTTATGATTCCAGTTATCAGTTCAGTCCTCCTTCTCTGCATTCCTAAGTTACTGAACCGCATCAATAGTTTCCGTCATTGTCTAGCCTTTACGTCTCCACGTTAGAGAAATACTGTATTAATGGTCATTTAATATTCTTCATCACGCACTACATGTAGAATAATGCATGCTCCAGTCTTAGAGTCCGTTAGCCTCTCCCCTCCTGACTCTTAGTTCATATCAACATGTTCTCAAAACATCAGATATTAGATACTGTTTAGGTACATGTCGCCCTGACTCTCCAGACTTCAGTCTCTGCTCCTAGCACAGAGTTCGTAGCCCCCAGCTTCTCCTAGTAACACGTCATTGCCAGTTTGCGCGCACCATTAGGTCAGAGGTCCCGGCTCCTTAGGTAGCCCCCTCCATGTTTCCGTCCCATTTATGACATATTCTGTTACGTTTGCATCACATGTCTATGTATACGCCTCTGTTACACCTACTTTCACCCTTATCTTTCGCGACTGCTATTGACCACACCCACTGCTCCGCCTATCCTATGTACTGTAATGCAACTGTTTTAGTATATATGTTCGTGTATTGTTATTAAAAGTCAGCGCGCTCATCCCAGATCCTGTCCCGGCAGCTGCCGGGCCCTGCCATCCTATTCCTGTGCAGGTTGTCCTGTTCCTGTCCTTATGCTGTATTAAACCTGCAAAACTCCTACTACCTCGAATCTTGACTCTTATTTATTGAGCTATCTGTTATTCATTTATGCATTCAAAAAGAGAGGTATTATTTATTTATTTACCACATAATGGCGCCCGAATAGGGACTTGCCCTTTCCCCACGCGCCGGTGAAGCCACGCCGGCCCCCTGACCCTCTGCAGCCGTGACGGAACCATACCGTGCACGTGCAGATATTTCTGCTTCAAGCATCCCTCAGGCCCACGGAGGAGACGGAGGAGGCGGTCCAGCATCCAGACGAGGCGGTGGAGGAACGCGGCGAGTCCCGACCAGAGCCCAAGCCGAGAGTCCAAGGTCCGAGGTATCCGGAGGCCCACCCGTAACAGAAGTCCGAAGTTCGTCCGTCCGGCGTCGAAGCAGTCCAGTCCAGTCCGAGGCCTTCCGTTCGTGCTGCCCGGTGAGTACCGTTGCTGGGGTAGTATCTAGACAGGGTCAATCTAATTGACTCTGGTCCGTGGGTTGGTGGTACACAGACCCACAAAACGAAGTGTCCACTTCGGTGGATGCGGGTCCTGACGTGTCTCTGTATGAGACCGGTAAGTTTCGTACTGTTTCAGCAGTCCATCTAGTTTCTGTTCTAGTCAGTTCTGTTCTCGAGAAAATTCATGTATTCTGTTTTCCGTATTCCAGGTAGTATTCTGTTCGAACTGTTATTCTGAATGTTATTCATGTATTTTAATGTCGTGGTATGAGTGCGAAGTAATTATCGTGTTTATTGTGTATTGTATTGTGTCCAGATTATAGATCAGTCATGCCGCTCTTTTCAAAACTGCGTCAGTTAAAAACCAGAAAAGGTCTGCTAGAAGCAGCAGTTCCTGTCCCGCCTAGGGACAGTCCAGGTCATTTTATGTATCAGAAGCATGGCATAAGTGCCATACTATATCTAGATTTATGGGTAGAGTATACCAAACAGTTAGAAGAAAAGTATAGACGGCCCGTATCGGGTACATGGGATGCCGAGTGCATCATGAGAGTAGAAGAAGCATTATGGAAAAAGAAAGCCAGACAGTCACAGAAAGATGCCATTGAGTTATGGCGCAAAGAATCTCATAAAAGAACCGAAAAAGAAATCAGAAAGTCAGAATTAAGTAGAGAATCCTTGGAACGAGCCCAGGAAAGGGAACTAATCGAGATTGGTGAACGAGTTAAAACCGAACAGTCAGACAGACAGAGGCATGCTCTTATTAAGGGTATGTATCCTCTTCTTGCCGAGGGCTTGCCAAAAGCGACCCCGGAGGCATCCAGTAATTTCCCGCCACCATTAGTTCCGACCAAGCTACGTCACAAACCGACCGCAGCTGATATTTTCATTTCGTCCTACTTGGACGACACAGTCCCAGAATATGCAAATCCCGCTCCGCCAGTCCCTGTAAATCAGGCACTTCCCGCTCCTCCAGACACCGGAGTACCTGTTACGGTACCCCCGGTCCAGCCCGCCATACAAGTCCAGCCTACATTTCCATTTCCCACTCTGCCAGGACGAAGAGCATCAGTAGACGACTCTAGTTTAGGGGCCGCAGGGGGAGGTACTCCTCAAACCCCGCCGCCACACAAGCGTTTAACGTTAGCCGAATTACATGCACAAGCGTCACAGCGTACGCCCAGATATCAGTCTGTTGCAGAAATAAGAAAAGCCCTTACCGAATGTGGCTATGATCCAGTCCCAGGCGAGGATAATATGGTTTTATATTCATTACGCGTGAGAAAAGTGACCGAGTATCTAGTCACCCTACCAGATATGAAAGAAGATCTAGACAGAATATATCGTTTCATCCGTACAGGGAATGATCCAGAAAGTATTAGTGATGTCATGTGCCAAAGAAAAGCTGAAGTCCAGCTCATGCTATTAAAGTTTCTGATTAATTGTCTAATAAGGGAACAAGATTATCCGACCAAAGATCAAGCCGAAATGAAAGTCCTGACAAGGTGGAGTGATAATATAGCCGAGGGTAAGCACAGAACCATCAGTAGTATAGAGAGTATGTATAAGAAGATTCGTAAAGAAATAATAAGGATACACGAACAACGCAAAGCAGCACAAGTAAGCGAGAAAGAAAATGACTCTTCTACAGAAGAGGTAGAGGACGAGAATCCCGACAGAATAGCGTATGTAGGAAAATCTAGATTTCCAGATCGCCATTTACGTCTAGAACACAAGTCAATTTTCCATCATCCAGCACCAGAACAAGGTTCTCTGGAACAAGTATTCCAAGCTACCGATCACATTCTGAAATCACGAATCGGTTATAGTGAGTTAAGTACCATGCATGAACAAGAACTAGTCCGATCAGCAGTCCGATGGACTACTGATTCTACCACTTTTCCAGACGAAATAGTGGCACAAATGTTTCTGAAATTGCCCCCAGCCGAGCAACGACTGGCGGGTATGTATATGATCCAGCACCTCATTACATTGTATGAGGGTCAACATTCTGATCCAGGTCCGTTACACGATGTCCTGAATGAGTTACTCCAGTATAAATGGAAAGGTTTAGGTACCGATTTAATTAGTGTCATTCTAAAACAGCGCCACAAATATAGAACGTTTTTGAACCCGCATTTTGTTCATGTCTCACCCCCAGAAAGTAAACCCTTTTACATAGACAGACAGAATCCGTTACGAGAAGTACATCCAGTTAAGACAGACGGTGGTGAAATGCAACGAGTGTTTGTTTACACCCCTATCACAAAGATGGAACTCTTAGAGATGAAAAAGTTAATTCCCTGTCATGATAAAGATCCAGCAGGGTTCCATCGAGAATTAAAAGACATGCTCCGTATGGGAGAATACACGTATCCAGATATCATTAAAATGTTAAAAGTCTTGTTGCCCGCAGGGGTATATGAGAAACTCAAGGAAAAAGAATGGGAGGTGGGAGAGAAAAAGATCGATTGGGCAGTTCTAGAAGCTGAAGACAAGGCACGAGTACCAGGTACCGGTCTTGGAGATAAATGCAAAGAATTACCAGAATTGTTAATACAAGTTTTACCCAGATTATTGACAACTAGAAAAGAAGACTGGGATGCAATCTCAGCCTGTAAACAGAAACAAGACGAAGATATTAGTGACTATTATTCTAGATTTGAGAAATGTTTTAGCATCAACAGTGGCCTCAAGACAAGTAGTGAGTCATACCCTCATCTTTTTGTTACTAAATTAGTCGAGAATTCAAGCCCACAAATTAAAAACCGAGTTTTGAAAGTCGAAAGTACCTGGCAAGCTAATACCCCGTCCCAGATGTTACAGATGCTCCAATATCACCAGAATAGAATCAGAGAAGAACAAGAACATGAAAGGAAACGTATGAAAGACACGAAAATGAAAGTACTAGTTGCACAATCCGTTCCTCAAGACAGTCAGAAAAGGGGTCCGAATCAAGCCAGTCATCCTGCAGCTCCCGTTAAAGGAAACTGCAATTATTGTAAACAGCCAGGTCATTTTATAAACGAGTGTGCAGTTCTGAAACACAACATAGCTACCGGTAAGACTAAAGAAAGACCACGTCCGCCTAGACAAGAACAAGTTTCACAGACTTCTCAGCCACAGAATGCACCACAGACAGTTACAGCACCGCAGCCTATCGCTGCAACACAGCATGTTACACAGCAGATGTACCAGTATGCTCAGTCCGAGTATCCAGAGTATCAGCCATATTCATGAAACAGCCTAGAGAGGGAGGTAGGCTTGCCTCTCATCGAGATACCTGTAGATCAAGAAGGTCCCTATGTTCACAGTCAAGTATTAGGGAAAGACAGAAAGTTTTTGATTGATACAGGGGCAAGTAGGACCACTATAAGTCACGCCGAAGTTCCAGGGGCTCCGCTCTCAGGCTCAAGAAATGTTTCCCTTGGATTTTCAGGAAAACCTATTGTAAATGAAATATCAAAGCCAGTTACTCTAGAAGTAGGTCCATTGTCCCGCACTACTGATCTGTTACTTACTAAGTCATGTCCAGAAAATCTATTAGGCATTAAAACACTGAAAGAGTTAGGTGCAGTTATATGCTGTTCCCCAGAGGGAATACGATTGTTCCTACGTGACTTCAAGGGTCACTATGTATTACGAGATTTTGATCCGAGATTGTCTAATGTCCCGCAGCATCTATGGGCGCAAGGTCCAACTGATGTTGGCTTTATGCAAATCACACCCCATCGTGTGACTCTCAAGCCAGGTGTAGTGTTACCACGAATCAGACAGTACAGATTGCCACCTGAGGCTGTAGCAGCCTTATCCAAAATTATTGACGAGCTCATGGCTCAAGGAGTAGTTGTAGAAACTGACTCCAATGTATGCAATTCTCCGATCATTCCTGTCATGAAACGTACTGATCCGAATGCACCTCCAGTATATCGATTAGTGATTGATCTCCGAGAACTTAATAAATGTATTATTCCCCAGTACCCAGTTGTCCCAGATATTTCTTCCCTATTGACAGCCATTGATTCCGAAGCCTCATTTTTTACTGTCATAGACCTCAAGAACGCATTTTTCAGTGTCCCCATTCATCCAGACAGCCAGTTTCTTTTCGGATTTTGTTTAAATGGAAGGAGCTATATGTTCACACGAGCTCCTCAAGGTTTCACAGAAAGTCCTAGTATTTACAGTCAAGCACTCAAGAGACAACTAGACAACATTCACATGCCAACGGACACTGCCCTGCTCCAGTATGTCGATGATCTCCTGATCACAGCCCGTTCTGAACGTGACTGCGAGCGAGCATCCCTTACAGTCTTGTATTTCCTAGCCGAGATGGGGCACAAGGTGTCCCCTTCGAAGCTTCAATTCTGTGTCCAGCAAGTGGTCTACTTAGGACACTTACTGTCCAAGAGGGGTAGGCAGTTGACACCAGACCGTATCCAGTTAATAGCGAGTCTTCCTCAGCCCAAGACCCAGAAGGAGGTACGAGCTTTTATCGGCCTTACTTCTTATTGCAGACAATGGATTCCTCAGTATGCATTTCTAGCCAAGCCACTGATACAGTTAACGACACAGGAGGCAGCCGTATCGACTGTCCTCCCTTGGACATCTGAACATACACTTAGTTTCAATGAGTTAAAGAAAGCCCTATGTCAAGCTCCAGTTCTAGCAACACCGAACTACAGTAAGCCTTTTACACTTTTCGTCACTGAACGTGAAGGTACAGCATTATCAGTTCTCACACAAGATCAAGCAGGACAGTACAAGCCCTGTGCTTATTTTTCGAGCACATAAGATCCTGTAGCCCAGGCTCTGCCTGCGTGCCTCAAGTCAGTTGCAGCCACAGCACTAGCTATCAGACAAAGTGATTCCATAGTATTAGGACACTCCCTGACAGTACAAGTTCCACACTCCGTGGAAGTTCTTTTAAACCGAACACAAACTCAGCACTTGACAATTGCACGTTTAACAGGTTATGAATTGACACTGTTCCAGCCACACATAGAAATCAGACGCTGCAATGTTTTAAATCCTGCTACACTGTTACCATCAGTTACTTCGAATTCTGCCACACACGACTGTGTGGAAATAGTTAACATCATGACAAAGCCAAGACAAGATCTGACAGATATTCCATTACCAGATCCCGACCTGACACTTTATGTGGATGGTTCATGTATGAGAACAAGTACAGGAGAACTAGTCGCCGCGTATGCAGTGACTACTGACACCGACGTTATAGAGACACACCGTATTGACACCCTGTCTGCTCAAGCAGCAGAGCTAGTTGCTCTGACTCAAGCCTGCATACACGCCAAGAACCTGAAAGTTAATGTTTACACAGATTCACGTTACGCATTTGGAGTTGTACACGACTTCGGAGTGCTCTGGCAAGAGAGAGGTTTCATGACTTCTCATGGAACCAAGATTCAGCATGGTCTCCTTATTCAGGCTCTGTTAGATGCCATACACTTACCGACATCCATTGCTATCATGAAATGCAAAGCACATACGAAAGTTACTGACATTATTTCCCAGGGTAATGATCTAGCAGATCGCACAGCCAAGCTTACAGCTCAGACACCAGACATTCCAGTAAATAAGACACCGACACATACTCCAGATCCGACTACATGTATGACAGTTAAGGACCCTACTCAAGATGTCATAGATATCCAGTTACATGCTACTCCCGATGAAATCAAGAAATGGTCCGAACAAGGAGGGGTCCAGACAGATCAAGGATGGTTAACAAAGGGTAGAGCCACATGGTTTCTCCCCGACTCTATGGTTCAAGTCATTATCAATACCGCACATAGTCCAGCACATTTAGGAGAAAAAGCTATGTTAGACAGTATCCAGAACATTTGGTTCAACAAGCATTTACGAGCTGCAGCCAAGCAGAAAGTCCGTACCTGTATGATATGTTGTCAGTTCAATCCAGGTAAAAGTGTCCCGGTGGAACAAGGTGGATTCCAGCCCCCTGACCACCCTTTTGAAGTCCTCCAGATGGATTACATTCAGATGGAGCGATGTCGAGGTTTCAAGTATGTCCTTGTAGTTGTATGCGCTTTGTCCAGGTGGACGGAGGCATATCCAGTTCCAGATTACACAGCCGCGACCACTGCCAAGCAGTTGGTTCGTGAGTTCTTCCCCCGTTATGGACTCCCTAGGGTCGTATATTCTGACAACGGCCAGCCATTCTCATCTGAACTCATGAAACATGTGTCCCTTTTGTTAGGATACCAGTGGAAGTTCCATTGTGTACGCCATCCAGAAGCAGCCGGTCTAGTAGAGAGACATAACCAGACTTTGAAAATCCGTATTGCAAAAGTTTGTCAAGAGAAAGGTGTAGACTGGCTAGTAGCTCTGCCAGTTGCTCTGTTTTACATGCGCATGGTCGCACATTCCAGATCAGGTCTGTCCCCGTATGAGGTCGTATTCGGCCGCCCCCCTAACATGTGGGGTACTCCTAGACCCCGAAGTATTACCGATGTTTCAAGTAATATGCTGACAGATTACCTAGCTTCCTTGATGTCTGCCCTCAACTCTTGTCGTTCACAGGTTGCCGCCGCATTTCCAGACAATACCGAGGTGGCACCGCATGAAATTGTTCCAGGATCCATGGTTCTTGTCCGGAATTTCGACCGCTCAAGTCCGCTGGAGCCTCGCTGGAAGGAGCCCCGACAGGTCCTCCTCGCCACCCGTACAGCCGTGAAGTTGGAGGGACGCAAAGGCTGGGTGCATCTTTCGCATATAAAGAAGTTTTATGGACTGAAACCCGTCTCAAAGAACATTTCCGAGAATTTTAAGGACTGCCAAAGTACTATTCTTAAGGACTGTCCCGCAAAGAACAATGATACTGAACCCTCCCTGTTAGGGAAAACTCCGCAACAGGAGTATAAGTTGAAACTCCGGTCTAGTAAAATAAGTCAGCCAGTTTGATTGTCTAAGTCCTCCCCTAGGTGAAACGGTTAGACCGGTTTCTGACATGTATAAAATAGACCCCCATAGTGAGAGAGTTAGTCAAAACTCAATCCGATGTATCGTTTTTCTATGTTTCATATTATTTCTCAGTATTATGATTTCCTGCACCAGTTATGCATTTTATCTGTATTTTCCAGTTTCTCATGTAAATAAGTCTTCCAATGCTACAGTAGAGCACACGTTTAGTGATCTACCTCCTCATGAACTCTCTTACCGCCTCGCTATGCGTAATAATTCTTTCATCCGCATGTTACATTATTCACACCAGACCAGCAATGCCACTAATTGTTGGGTGTGTGGTCGACTCCCCCCTTTCCAGACACCGAAGGGAGTTCTGCCACTCTTTCTTTATCCATTTTCACATAATGGTTTGTGTGGAGCATGGTCCACGTTAACGTCATCCTCAACGGATATGTCTTTTCTTAACAGTACATGTTTCCCAGACAAGCAAGGTCTTCCCCACAGAACAGGGTTAGATCTAGAAAACGAAGTTTACAACTTAGGTAATTATTCTTCGAATTTCATGGTCCTGAATGTTCAGTCTGATTCCACTCCAGACTTACCTGCTATTTCAGTACTACCAGTCAAAGGCGAATTATGTGTCCGAAATAATGGTTCCGTACATGTAGGACATAGCGATTGTACTACTATTGTCAAATATAGTGACAGTGGGAAATCTATTTTCAAAGCTTCACGTCATTCTTATTTTATTTGTGGTCAAACTGCATATGTTCGTCTGCCCCTCGATTGGGAGGGAACCTGTTACATTGCCTTCCTACTGCCACCAGTTTTCCTAGCCCCATCTGATTATCATAGAAACACACATCTAGTACACATTAGACATAGAAGGGAGATCGAGTCCCCCATTGTCGATTATACTGAAACTGCTCTAGAACAGTATACAGATTTCAATAGAGGTTTCTTTTTCTTTATAGGACCTATCCAGAATAGTAAACTAATCCGTAGATTAACCAGAACCCTTGAAGTAGTAGTCAATGAGACTGCCTCTGCTCTAGGTAACTTAACCGAAGAGCAATCTGCTATGAGATTTGTCGTTTTACAGAATCGTCTCGTCCTTGACGTCATATTGGCCGATAGGGGCGGGGCCTGTAGAGTCATCAGATCTAGTTGCTGCATTTTCATTCCAAATAACGCGCCGTCTGTTTATTCAGCTATAACCAGACTCCATAAAATTGCCCATCTGTTACACCAAGATCCAGGCACCTGGACATGGTCCGGTTGGTTCTGGAATATAATTTCCGCCTGGGGATGGAAAGTCTTGTCCTTTCTAGGTATTGCAGTAGCGATCATATTCAGCTGCTGCCTCTGTATACAATGTGGCCCTGCGATTTGCGGCATTTGTGCTACCTCTTGTATTCCTAGTCCCAAGCCCCGTTCTAAATCCCGTTCCAGGAAAATTCGAGACGAGCAAATGATACTGTATGAAATGATAGATGGTATCATGAATATTGATGTTTCCTGAAGGAAACGTAGTGACAAGGAGGGAATGTGGAAAAGTAAATTTTGCCATGTTCTGTGTCCCTACGAGTCCTCCATCATATGTTATGTGTGCATGATTAAATATGCATATGTATTCCCTATGTTCGATTAATGACGCAATTACAGTTGTGTCCACCTCTAGTATGTCAGTTTCCAGTTCTCGTGAATACTATGAATATCAGGCCTATGTAAAGTCACGTTGCCACGTTTCTCAGTGTGCACGTTATTCCATTGTAAAGTCCCCGTTTCTAGGCCTCAAAAGGGCCCGGACACCAGATTCAGCTCCTGTCTCCTGAAGCCTCGCTGAGGAGCGATACAGCCCCCACCTGTATCCTCGACCCTTCACTTACTTCCTGCCTCGCAGCGCCCGGCTCAGCCTGGCTCTGCCTCTGAGTCTGCCAAGAGTATGTTATGATTCCAGTTATCAGTTCAGTCCTCCTTCTCTGCATTCCTAAGTTACTGAACCGCATCAATAGTTTCCGTCATTGTCTAGCCTTTACGTCTCCACGTTAGAGAAATACTGTATTAATGGTCATTTAATATTCTTCATCACGCACTACATGTAGAATAATGCATGCTCCAGTCTTAGAGTCCGTTAGCCTCTCCCCTCCTGACTCTTAGTTCATATCAACATGTTCTCAAAACATCAGATATTAGATACTGTTTAGGTACATGTCGCCCTGACTCTCCAGACTTCAGTCTCTGCTCCTAGCACAGAGTTCGTAGCCCCCAGCTTCTCCTAGTAACACGTCATTGCCAGTTTGCGCGCACCATTAGGTCAGAGGTCCCGGCTCCTTAGGTAGCCCCCTCCATGTTTCCGCCCCATTTATGACATATTCTGTTACGTTTGCATCACATGTCTATGTATACGCCTCTGTTACACCTACTTTCACCCTTATCTTTCGCGACTGCTATTGACCACACCCACTGCTCCGCCTATCCTATGTACTGTAATGCAACTGTTTTAGTATATATGTTCGTGTATTGTTATTAAAAGTCAGCGCGCTCATCCCAGATCCTGTCCCGGCAGCTGCCGGGCCCTGCCATCCTATTCCTGTGCAGGTTGTCCTGTTCCTGTCCTTATGCTGTATTAAACCTGCAAAACTCCTACTACCTCGAATCTTGACTCTTATTTATTGAGCTATCTGTTATTCATTTATGCATTCAAAAAGAGAGGTATTATTTATTTATTTACCACAATCCCCCTGCCGTGGACGGATCACTTTTTGATCCCCTTCACCTGGGAAATTAAAATGGAGAATCTCTCTCCCTCTAGTGTTGATGCACCAGAAAGACCTTGGGCCAGGCTATCAGTGGAACATTTTTCACGAAGCCTGGAAGCCTCACGCCCACTGCTTCCTCAGGACCCTGTCCTAGCAGAAGCAGATCTCTGTAGGTGGATGTCGAACACAGTAGATGCCGTCCTCCCTAGGAGATTGGCAGGAAAAAAGGAGAAAAGACTACATACTGCCCCTTGGTATACACCCGAATTGAGGGTTATGCGGAGGGCATGTAAAAAACTAGAGCGTGCCTGGAGGAAAAACTGGGAAGTAGCTAGTAAGACGGAATACCGAACAGCGATAAGGAGCTATAAGCTCTCTATCCGGCTAGCTAAAACTCAGTTCTTTGAGGAGAAAATTAGTAATGCCTCCAACTCCTCAAGAGAAACTTTTTTGGTGGTCAAAGAACTCTTAAGGGTTCCGACACCTTCTGCCCCCTCGGAGAACTTGGAAAACAAATGCAACAATTTGGCAGAGTATTTCCACTCAAACATTGGAAAAATTTTGAGCTCCCTACCTCAATCCAAGATAGGACTTGAGCCTCTGGAGGATGAGAGCTTGCCTCAGAGGATCTTGGAATCCTTTGGCCCAATCACTCCTGATGAATCCCTTAAAGTCCTCCTTTCCATTAAGAGTGGCTCCCCTCCTGATGTCGTCCCCATGAGAATTCTTAAACTGATCGCCCCTTCCATTGTGGAGCCCGTCACCGAAGTTATCAACGCCTCACTAGGCGCGGGTATTGGTCCTCCCAATTGGAAGAGTGCAATAGTAAAAGCTCTCCTAAAAAAACCTAGCCTAGACCCCTTAGATATGGCTAACTACAGACCCATTTCGCTCCTCCCGGGACTCAGTAAAATCACGGAAAAATTGGTTAACTCTCAGTTGTCCAATTTCCTCGAGTCCAATGGTGTGCTAAGAAGCTCCCAAACAGGTTTTCGCCCAGGCCAAGGCACTGACACCGCCTTGCTGGCAGTCACGGAGGAGGCACGCTGCATTTTGGATTCAGGAGGATCAGTGGCAGTGATCCTCCTGGACCTTAGTGCAGCATTTGACACTGTCATCCATCGAGTGTTACTCCAGCGACTGTCAGACGCCGGAGTGAGGGGGACTGCGCTGA
Organism: Lissotriton helveticus; assembly: GCF_964261635.1. Classification (NCBI taxonomy): domain Eukaryota; kingdom Metazoa; phylum Chordata; class Amphibia; order Caudata; family Salamandridae; genus Lissotriton; species Lissotriton helveticus. Next base: position 1,844,959,156 of record NC_136065.1, on the reverse strand, counting down.
ACTGGCTCAGGTCATTCCTCAGCGAAAGATCTTTCCAGGTCTGGGAAGGAGGCGCACGATCGGCATCCACCCACCTCAATTGTGGTGTGCCTCAGGGCTCATCCCTGAGTCCCACACTATTTAACGTGTACATGGCCCCTCTGGAGGATGTGGTGGCTCCTTTTAACATCAAGATCGTGAGCTACGCCGACGACACCCAACTGGTGTTCGCCCTCTCCCAATCCACGGATAACTCCCAGACACTTCATGCGTGCCTTTCAAAAGTCCATTCTTGGATGGGGGATTCAGCACTAAAACTGAATGGGTCCAAAACGGAGATAATGCTGTTGGGACTTAAAACTCCCTCTCTTCCCTGCTCGGCCTGGCCTAGTTGCCTAGGATCTCCTCCCGAACCCAAGGCCGAGATCAAGAGCCTGGGCATTTGGTTGGAACAAGACCTTTCTTTTAGGACCCAGGCCTCTAAACTAGCTGGTGTCTGTTTTGGTCTCCTCCGATCGGTACGTAAAATATTGCCCCTGATTCCTCCCCTATCTCGGAAACTCCTAATTCAGGGTCTGATCATGTCCAGGTTGGACTTTAGCAACGCAATTTACCTCGGTGCCCCTGAGATTACTCTGAACAAACTCCAACAAGTTCAGAATGCGGCTGCACGAATGCTATATAACATCCCCATGTCTCGCTCGGCCATACCAGCTCTGAAGGCGCTACACTGGTTGCCCATACGGGAAAGGGTGAAATTCAAATCCCTCTGCCTTGCGCACAAAATCTTGCAAGGCAAAGGTCCCCCAGTCCTTCAAAAGATGGTGGTCCCGTATAAAGCCGGCAGAACCTTACGCTCGGAGCAGCAACACCTGATCGTTGTCCCTAGAGTAAAATAGGCCCGATCAGGAGGAAGGAGATTCTCTGTTAATGTCGCTGCCCTGTGGAATGCTCTTCCCTTAGGTCTACGCGCGGAACCATGCATTTTGCGTTTTCGAAAACAGTTGAAAACCTTCCTTTTCTGCTAATCCTCTTTGCCCCTTTCTGTTAGTAGTAATACTCTGTCTGGCAAAGCGCTGGGATGCTCCAGGGTAACCGTGCGCTGTACAAAACCGACCTAATAATAAAGCTTCTGGTAAGAAGTTTTGCTATTAGTTTCGATCACAGTTAGCCAAGAAACGAAAAACTACGGGAGGGGGTGAGCAAGTGTGACTCGCACGCAGAGAGAAGCACTCCAAAATGGTGGCACACAAGCTAAGCTAAGAGAACTAATAATGTCACACTCATAAATGAATAACGAAGTAGGGAATATAAACGTAAATGGATAAATGAATATATCATTAGTTAGACACATTATGCTAACTCATAAGCATAGGTATAAGTGGGCGGGGCATCGGAAACTGAAACCTCTCACCATGAGATTATCCAGTGAGCGAATAAGCCTTTATCTTTGATACACTCAATCAAAAAGGTCACTAGAGCTCTTGCAAGAATCTTGCTGACATAATCCAGAAGTGCAATTAGACAGTAATTGCTTGGAAAACTTTGTGCCCTTTTATGAGATGGCACCTTCAAGCTGATTTAGCTGTCTTTTGTTGAATATCTGATGCGAAAATACAGTACAAAGAGTCCGCTTTGGGTCACCCCCTTACTAACAATTGAATGGCTTTCTTGTCTGTCTCACTTCCCTGCTCCTGATTCAATTCTTTCCTTCCTATTTTTGTGTTTGTCTGGCCCAAGAGCATTTTGGTCTCCCAGTGTTTTGATTGGACGAGGTGTAGCCTTCCACTGCTTACATTCAGGGAACTATGGGACATATTATCAAGGAGGGCGTTAAAAATTATCGCCGGTTTAGCGGCAGAAAACTGCCGCTAAAGCGGCGATAATGAGCTTGATAATATGCCCTTGAGAATTCCAATAGAAGTCCATGTTCTGGTGTGAATATGGGCTTCTATTGGAATTCTCTAGGGCATATTATCAAGCCCATTATCGCCACTTTAGCAGTAGTTTTCTGCCGCTAAACCGGCGATAATTTTAAGGTCATCCTTGATAATATGCCTCTATGTTTTTTTTCCCTCAGCACTCCATGGGAGTTCATGAGTTTTCTTGCTTTCTCCTCCGACTCCTGCTAGTCCCTCACATCCCGATCCCTCCGTGCTCTCCTTGTTTCCACCCTCTCTTCCAGCTCACCTACCCCTTCTTACATCTCTTGACTTTTTTTGTTTTTTAAATTTCTTATCCCCTAGCTCCTTCACTCCCTCTCTGCTCCTCCCCATTTCGTTTTTTTAAATTGTATTATGTTTTTTGGAAGGATGGGCAGCTGCAATTAGTACGGTGTTGTTTTTTTCTGTATAACATTCCTTTGTACACCTTTCTATTTTTAATGTACTATTACAAGTTGGCCATTAGCCAAAATGGCTACAGCAGCATCATGGCATAAAATATACATGCTCATGCATGGCGATGCATACATAATCATGCTGGGACAAGCCATTTTTAGTTTTTGGTTTTTATTTTGTTCTTTTTCTGATGGTGATCAGCTTTGGAAACAGTAAACTTTTTTTCCAATGCTATGCAGCATCAGCATCAAGCACTGGCAAGGTGGAAAAAGGTAAGATATCGTCTTTCTTTTGTCTTTGCTAGTGCTTGTTTATTAGGCTGCTTCCAGAGGAAAGGGATATGCCTTTGTAGAGTAACTTTTCAATATAAAGCACAAGCAAAGCTGCCAATGTGTGGGTTAGAATTCATAATGGCTATTAAAATGCCATTTGGGTATGGTGCTTGTGAAGTCTTAACCTGACTAATCAGCTTCATATCTTCCATATTGTACAGGAAATAGTACAGTTGGCCAGTTTTGGACAAGAAGACTCTTCCAACATGGCGGCTTTCACATATATAAACCCTATATGGTTGGGCCAATAAATCTTCAAGTGTGTTCTAGCACTATATCACAGTTTAAATATCGACCTAAGAAGATACTGCTGCAAAAATATTGTATCGTTATCGGCCTTACCCGCTACATTGCGAGGTATGTGGATGAGGAGATCAGAACAGTAAATATATGCTTACTTGAGTGTCATGCAATATAGTGGGTGTGATATTTGTTTAGGGGAAAATTTCGACTGCAGTATAGTGACATACACCCAACTACACTGATGTTACATTCAGATTATCTATTGGGTATCTCAGGTTCTCTGCTCACAAACACTCACAGTTTGCACAATCTCATCACGATTACCAGTTGTAGGAGGTACCATCAGTTTAATCATTTGCCTTTTGTGTATCACCCCTACAAGTGACTTTGGGAAATGCCACTGACAATGAAGTCACCATGGAGGAGGATGGTTCCAGGGTCGATTAAAAGCCTCCTATTGATGGGTTTCATGTACCCTGGCCAATATGCACCCAAGACATCCTCCCACTCAACATATAATCAACCTCCTTTAATGTGCCTGACTCCCTTTTCTGAACAGTTGGTCATATATGAATTTTGTATATAACATATTTTTGACCCTGGTTATGTCATATTAAATGTAATTACACACTCGGCAATAATAGAGCTTCTTAACACTAAATAATTGAACACCACTAGATAAAATAAACCATGATAGGAGGAAAGTGGGAGGACGTGGGGGTCTGGGGGTAAAACACACAACAAGAAAATACTGGTGGCAGATTGCCAGATGACCAGAATGTACAAAAAGGAAAAAAACCTATGTATTAACAAGCATTGAAAATGCAATAGGTCTCGCCTTTGATTAAGTTAAAGTCATTTGCTTAGCTAATGGTATTGTTTAGCAAAGCAAATGGCTTTAACTCAATAAAAGGCGAGGCCTATTGCATTTTCAATGGTTGTTTTACACTTGAAGCCATAGTGAAATAAAGTCCTTTACACAGAATCACACAACGTCAGTCAACTGTAGAAGTTTGGATTAGGATGCATGATGGCAAGTAAAACAAGTTTAAAAAAAAAACACTGGGAGGAGGGAGGAGAAACACGAGAGACGGCCTGCGGCCGTCAAAGTGAAAGTTTTTGAGTGTAAGCTCACCCAGCAATTAGAAGGCACTGTGTCACACCGCAAGTAAAACAAGTTTAAAAAAAAAAAAACCACTGGGAGGGGGGAGGAGAAACACGAGAGACGGCCTGCTACCGTCAAAGTGAAAGTACGGCCGGCATTGCTGTGGGGAGGGGGGAGGAGAAATGCGACATGCCTGGATATAGTGTGAAGCAGCAGGGGCCTTTGAAGTGAAGCTTCACTTCAAAGGTGTGGGAGGAGTACGGCTCGGCTGAGCCAGAGCGCACGCTGGGGGAAGCTTGTGGGGCGGAGCGGGAAGAGCTGCTGGGGAACAGATGGCTGGCGATTTGATGCTGTGCACGCGCATTTTAGGTCAATGCGCTTGCGGATTGACCTAAAAGTGCACGGGCACAGCATCAAATCGCCAGTTTGTTTAAGTCTGCTTAAGCCCCTATAGTCTCGCTCCGCTCAATGCGCATGCGCATTGACAGGTCGCGAGACCTAAAAAATGAGGGCTTAAAGAGTTTCTTAAAAGATGTCAAATTGGTTTTAGCTCGCAAGTTGAAAGGTAGCGAGTTCCAGAGTATAGCAGCATTAATGAAGAAACCCCGAGCAGCAGAGGTCACTGTTCTTGTTTTTCAGTCAACAGTTGAACCTGACTTGTAGAATGAGGAGCCTGGTTCAGCAACACAAAAGGAACTTTGAGACTAGGGAAGTTCTGTAATATCACTTTATGAGGATTGGTCAAAGATTTAAAAGAGACCCTATTGCACATGGTCAGCTATTAAAGAGTAAGTGCAAACTCCCTCATGCTGATATTACTCATGCTGTAGTGCTGGAAGTAGAGTAGTACTGGCGTGTCAGGGCCCCGTGGTGAAAGGCCACGCATCAGTGCCTGAACTCCCACGAGTCCACTGAACTCTCACGTTGTTTGGAAATGGTAGCAGCCATTTTGAAGTGACTTGGTATGAGTTTTCTTGTGATTCACAGTGTCCTTGTTAGGCAATCGTAATACTTTTTTTACGCAGCCAGGGCGTTGATCCATAATTCATAGAAACCTTGAAGATTGTTTCTTTTCCTCGAAAGTATGTTGAAGACATTGTAGTATTCTATGGATTTATGTCATATTTTGAGATAAACTTGAAATAGTTTGAAGTACTAATTCTGGAATACTTCGGAATCAAACAAATATATTTTTCTTGCACTTTATTCTGATCCTGATTACAAATGGAAATAACCCTCTTCTCCATGGAGGACTGTTAAAATATTCACGATGAGCACATTTTTGTCAAGGTAATGGTGGCTGTTATAGAAAATGGTAAAGTAGTAACAGTGTGAGCTATATCATTCTCAGGAATGATTTTTACATTTCAGTATTAGTTTTCCGAAAAGACAACCTTGAGTGCATATCAGCACCAGAGAGCGTGTATTCACAAAAGCAGAAGGTATTTACTTTGTCCCTGAAAAGAGTAAGTTTATGTTTAAAGCCTGAATAACATTGCTTAGACTGCTATTACTATGTGACAGTTTCAAGAATATCAGAGTTCCACTAACAGAGAGAGACTGAGATATCAAGATATTATGAAGGTATACTATTTTTGCTCTATGTATATCGCATAGTCTTTTGGTGGGAGAGAGAGAGGGAGTCTTAAATTCAATGTCATAAATTAAACACATTAGGAATAAAAAACGGAAAACGTTTTCCTTTTACGGTTACAATATATTCCCTATACCTTATCCTTTTGTATTGATAATTTTAATTACAAATAATACCAGACACTTGGTGGAACTTCTCACAATTATGTACCAGGCCATATGCTGATTTGTGTGCACGATGGCGTGGTTTCGATTTCTATATGTCTCCTTTTCTTTCTATTTGTACTCAGCAGATGCCAAAGTAACGGTGTTCATTTTGGGAACTCGAGCTGTATATGTCTTATTATAGTGATCATGTGCTGGGAATATATGTCTTGTCTTTGGCTATCCACTACAATCCGTAGATGTGAGTGTTCAGCAGAGTGAATAGTCTGAGAGGCAATTTCCAGTATCTCTGTTTTCTCTCTTTTCCCACTCCAGGGTCTGTGGATAACTAACATATTGCTGCTGTGTGTGGTTGGCTGTGGATATGGAGAAGTGCAGAAACTTTAATTGATTCCATTGGATCCAGACTGCAAGGTTAGTGCTTACTGACATACAGCAACTAGATACCAAGCCCTCATTGGCCTGTATTTCCTGTAGATTAAAAAATGTACAAGTAGAAGATAATCAAGTGAAGTGGGTATTCTCATCAGACAGCCAAATTTATGTAAGAAGTAGCAGATACGATTGAGGGGTATTTTCACAAGAACGAGTGCTAAACATCACCAAAAAATGCTAACGCAACTTTACACATCGCAGCCTATAGCGGGAAAATAACCCTGTGTCAAAGTGGAATTCTCAACAAGGCGGTACTATGCGATAGTCTGCCGAAACCACGATACAACCACTTCGACGGAGAAAAAAAATCACACCCCTCAACGTGAAAAGAAATGCGATGGGCCAAAGCGCAATGAGGAAATCAGCTATAAGCAGCGCCAGGCCTGCAATACACACATGGCAGGTAGGAAAAATCACTATAAAAGTAGAAAAAACGCTCAAACACAAACTGACCAACAGCCAAGCACCATGGAGGCAGCCGGAGCAGGCGCAGAGGATGAGCGCAACCCCACAAGCACCCCGAGAGACCGGCCTGGGACCTCGGGGGACAGGGAAGGGCAAGGACAAGAAGAAGAGGAAGACAATGTTCAGTCTGCAGGAAAACAGGATCCTGATAACGGAGGTGATGGAACACCATCTCCAACTTGTCATTGGGCACCAAAAATGTGATATGGCGGGACATCGTGGACAAGGTGAATGCACAAGAGCACAAGAGGTCAATGGACGAAGCCAAGAGGTGATGGATTGACATCAAGAGCAAGACCAAGGAGAAACTCGCAGCCAACCAGAAGGCAGCAATGCAGGCTGGAGGTGGGAGCCCAGCGCCACAGCTTGTTCTGGATGACATGGAGGAGTGGTGTCGACAGTCATCAGTGTGGAGACTGTGGCTGGAGTCGGAGGACCGGACACTGCTCGACAGGACACAACACAACCACAACAGGGTGAGTGACCACCAGGTACCGGGGGATGGGTGGAGATGGCCACAATGACACACATTCAAAATCAAGCAGAGCACTGTGCACACCCACAATGACTCTGGGTCATGGCCCTGATCTACAGACTGTCACAATGTATTATGCCATGCTGTCTGAATGTCAACATGTACCATGTGGCTACATACATGTGGATACATTGTAATGCACCATCTCCCCTTCAGATTGCAGAGGCACCATCAACACCTCCTGCACAACAGTCCCAGCCACTCTTCACTGATGACGAGGAGGACACCTCCAGTATCGACACCCAAGCCCATCCAACACATCATTGACATCATCTGTAACTCACCTCCAGGATCTGGGCAGCCCAGCTGCATCGAGGAGACCCCACCCACTACCCAAACCACCCAGCAGGAGGCACCCACAGCCCCGGCAGTCTCCCAAGACCACCAGGAACAATATATGGTCTTCCAACGCCGTGTGCTGGAGGGCCAGATGGAGACAGCTGAGCAGGTGTGGGTGGGGTTTGATCTCATGGCTACCAAACTGGACACCATCCATGGGTGTCTAGGTCCCGTCAGGGACCAGCTCCAGTCCCTAACGGAACCCGAGGCTCACTCCATGGTCTCCAACGAGCCCTGACTGACATCACTGGAGTCATGACGCAGAGAGAAGAACACCTGTCTGCTCAGACTGGCTCCAGTGATCCCAGCCGTGAGCTGGCACACATGCGGAGGCTCATGGAGGACATGGTGTGGATGGAGGCGGAAAGGATGGCAGCCACTGCTGCACATCAGCGAAATGTAGCTGGGATCTACCATGCCTTGAAGATCCTCATGGCATTGCTGCCACGAGGCATGGCACAGTTGAATGCTGCTGCCCCCACACTGTCCACATCTCCGCCCCCTGGTGTGTCTGTGCCTCACAGTGCGCCAGGCCTATCCACTCTGGCACCTGATGTGTCACTGCCACACAGTGCAGCCGACAATCCTCCTCCGGCCCCTGATGTGTCAGCGGCACACAGTGCCGCAGCCCGTACTGCAACACCCACAGGTGGGGCAGAGCACGCATCCGGGGATGAGGACGTGGCTGGGATTGTGTTCAGAAGGAGGCACTAGCATTCATTTCCGCCACCTGGTCTGTGTCTGCTTGGTGCCGCACTTGGCCCCATGACCTTCCACTGACCCCCGATACACTCCGCTGCATTCACCTTGGACCGCAACATGGATTGCCATATCCTGTTTGATGACCAGTGACACGGCGACCAGACTGCGGACTGTACCCTTCCTCTTCCGCAGTACTTGTAATCCCTGGATGGACTCTGGCTGGCCCTACACGGGCCCATATTGTGTAGTGTGCTTGGCATGGCCCTGTACCGCTCAAGCTGCAAAACTCCACTGGATGTGCAATAAACTTCCAGTAATGCCCTGCTGTGTCATGTCTTTCATCATTCATGTATGAATGTGTAGATGAATGTAGGGACAGTGATTTCCCTTACGTCAATGATGCTCATCTAGTGGGATGCCAGTCACAGTGTGCTACATTGCTTATTGTGTTCCGGGTGCAGTGGACACTACAACAGGGACACATGCAATAGTCACTTACTTGTCCGGACATGGACTGAACCACGCCCAGAACCCCTGAGTCATTGTTGCAAGCCCTGCGCCGGTCCGGCATACGCCAGGCCAGACCACTCCGCTTACGCTCTGAGGAGGGACCCACATAGCTACCTGTCGCAGGAGTACTCACTAGTGGTGTGCAGGTCACTGGTCTAGTTGTAAGCATGTCACGGCCACTCCCTGAGGGCAGGGTTGCGCACACACCACACCCATCCGGCACAGGCGTCACAGGCCATGTGACCCCGCAAATATAGGGGGCCGACAATGTCACACTCACCTCTGCCGGTGGTGACTGGTTGACGGATGCTCCACGGTTCTCAATCATAAAGGGCCAATGAGTTGTTGCGCACAGGGACCCGAAGCCTTGCGGCTGTCACAGGCCTACAACCACGTGGTGCTAACTGGCACTGCACAGGGTTATTGGTACCCAAAGACTTGCGGCCATCACAGGCCTACCACCACGTGTCGCTGAATGGCGTTGCACAGGGTTAGTGGCACCGAAATAGCTGAGCGGGTGTGCAGGCTGCGTTGATGACGTGTGTACTGATGTGGTCTCTGGCATTGATGACTCAGGACTCAGAGTCATGTGTGGGATCTGCTGGGCAGCTCGGCGGGCCCACATTATGTGGACCATACCATGGCGGCAGGACCGGGGCCTGGAGCTTGCACGGGCACGTGGTGTGCCTACTGGTGAACACACCGGTGGCAGCAGGTGAACAGTGGGGCCTGTGTGCGCAGAGGCGGCTGTGTCTGTCTCTCTCTCTCTCTCTCTTCCTTTCCTTCTCTCTCTCACACTCTCTCTCCCTTCCCTCTCTCTCTCTCGCTCTCCCTCTCCCTTTCCTCCCCTCTCTTTCCCTCTATGCCTTACTTCCCTTCTCTGTTTCTCTTTGTCTCGCTCCTTTGATGCGTGCATGACACACATCCTGATTTTGTGCTCTATTTTCCAGGCTGTGACGTCGAGAATGTCCCTGACTGACCCAACAGGAGTCTTCCTCATTGGTGTTTTGTGTTGTATGTCAATAAAGTTTAGGGTTGTTACTTCAGTGCTGTGTGACTGTTTCTCGTTCTTCTGGCCACACATGTGTGTATTTATTTTGGCAATGTGCGTCATCATGCGTTTTTTGTGGCTCTTGTGTCGTGCCTGTATGTGTATGTTTGGGGGGGCCGGGGATGGTGGCGGGGGATGTTGTGGCCCTCATGGGTATTGGAGCTGCATGATCATTGTTACCATGGCATCTGTGGGTCTTCAGATGTGACTCTTGGCTGGGCTCCCTTTCATGCTGTGGGTAGTTGTTCTGCTTAGCACCAACAAAAGGCAGGTGTTAAATCCCTGAGGCTTTTCGCCTGTTTTTGTTGCGCTTTGCAGATATGGCAGTTCGTTGTGAGAGTGGTGTTGTGTTTTTTTCTTGTGTTTTTGCATGGGAACGCATACTCTGCATCTCATTAAGGTTAGTTGGTGGTGTACACCGTGGAGATCAATTTTGGGGCAGTTATCGCGGGAATACTGGTGATGTCTGCAGTTTGCACCAGCTTGTGAATGGGGTGTTAAATCTACTGCCACTTTTGATGCGTTAAGGTGGAGATAAATCGAAGAAAAGTCCTTGTGAATATCCCCCCAGGACTGAAAAAACAATGATCCGTAATCTGATCTGTACAGTTGATCATTAGGCTTTCAGTGTGGAAGATGAAGCTCTCTGCAATGGGATAGAATGGCTTTTTAGATTTTAAAGCCCTAATGGCCCCAATCGTTTAGTGCCATTTCAGGAGGAAATAAAGCTAGAAGCATATCTGGGAAACATTCAAATCTACAATACTTGTAGTTGCGGTAGGCTCAGAGAAATTTTCCTCAAAATGAGTATCTATCATATGATTTGTCAAATTTTTCTGTCTGCTAATTCCTACAACTTCTCAAAGCTGGTGCCTCTTATGCCTGTGTGTATTTGTCTAAACTTTCGCTTTACTAGACGTTTGAAGGGCTACATCTTATAGTATAGCTTTTAGATAAAAGGCACCAAAGACCACATATTTTCGAAGCAGATGAAGTAGTGCATCTTGATATACAACTCCTGAATAGTGTCATTCAAAATGCCAGCTCAGAAGTCATGCACACAATTTATTTATGGATGCCTTCCTTTCTAATACATGCATGCACATACTACAGATTTTATGTACCAGTCAGTCATCATTACTGAGGACTTGTGCCATCTTCCCCAGGAATCCGGACTCTAGTTCTCCCAGTATGCAGGCTACCATTTAATTGCCTATTAGGTAATAAGGATGTGGCACTGGGTACATTCTTAGGGGTGTTATTCTGAATTACTTTTTGGGTAAGATTCACATATTACCTTTGTGATGGAGGGGCATGGGTTTCATGTTAGCCATGCATATATCAATCAATTAATCAATCAGGTGTTTGTTAAGCACAACTACTCATCTGTAAGGGTCTCAAGGCGCTGGGGGGTGGGTGGGGTCGCAGGTTCCAGTCCATCAAGGAGGGGGTCTGTCGAAGAGCCAGGTTTTGATGTTTCTTGCGAAGATGGGGAGCGATGTTATCTGTCTGAGGTGGAGCAGAAGGTCGTTCCAGGCTCTGGCCGCGCGGAAGGAGAAGGAGCAGCCTCCAAATCTAGTCTTTCTGGTGCAGGGGACCATGGCGTAGGAGAGCTGGGCTGATCGTAGGGTCCTTTGGGGTGCGTGGAATTTGAGTTGGCTGTTCAGGAATGCTGGTCCGTTGTCGTGGAGGGCCTTGTGAGCGTGGGTTAGCATCTTGAAGGTGACTCTAGCTTTGATGGAGAGCCATTGGAGTGTGCGTAGGTGCTGGGAGATGTGGCAGTGTCTTAGCAGGTTGAGGACCAGTCTTGCGGTGGTGTTTTGGATGTTCTGTAGCTTGCGGGTGAGGTTTTTGTTTATTCCAGCATAGAGTGCGTTGCCGTAGTCGAACCTGCTGGTGACCAGGGCGTGAGTGGCGGTCTTTCTGTGTTCGTGAGGGATCCATTTGAAGGTCTTACATAGGAGGCGGAAGGTGTGGAAGCAGGAGGATGAGACGGAGTTGATCTGGCGGTCCATTTTGAGCTCCGAGTCCAGTATGATTCCATGATTGCGTGCGTGGTCCGTGGGGGTGGGTGGGCTTCTGAGGGCGGGGAGCACCAGGTATCGTTCCAGGATTTGGGACACTTCCTTTTTGTTGGTGTTTAGTAGAAGGCAGCTGTTTTTCACCCATTTTGCGACGGCTTCCATGCCTTCTCGAAAGTCGTGTCTGGCGGTGTTGGGTTAGTTGAATAGGGAGAGGATGAGTTGGGTGTCATCTGCGTATGACGCAATCTTGAGTCATGGGGGCGATGGGGGCGAGCAGAGCCATGTAGACGTTGAAGAGCGTAGGGCTGATGGAGGACCCCTGGGGGACTCCGCAGGTGGTAGGTGTAGGGTCCGAGAGCAAAGGGGGAGTCTGACCCGCTGCGTTCTACCGGAGAGGAAGGAGCGGTACCAGTCGAGGTCCTTGTCTTGGATCCCTAGGTCGTGGAGTCTGTGTATTAGGGTGCGGTGAGAGACTGTGTCTAACGCCTCTGAGAGGTCGAGGAGGACGAGGGCTTCTGTTTCTCCTTTGTCCAGTAATGTACGGATGTCATCTGTTACGGCGAGGAGGGCAGTTCCCGTAATGTGTTTTTTTCTGAAGCCGGATTGGGAGGAGCTGAGCTGTTTTTTTAACATTTTATTTACATTTTTCAAACATAGGAAAATGCCCAATTGTGGCACTGGGATGCATAATACAATCATAAGCAGGAGGCCGCTAGGAGGGAAGTACATTACAGCACATCAGTGCATCAGTCTTGCGTAAGTATAAACCATGATAACAAAACAATATATAGGGTTCACAAACTGTATAAGGTTTAAAAGCCCAGAGCGATATATCCATCGTAACACTCAATATTTCAATTACAGTTTCCTGTTGGAGCAAGAAAGATATTAACTGCTTCCAAAAGTGTTTGGGAAGCGCCGTGGGATGCAGAACAGCAGCATAATTTCACAATAATGAATTAGAATATGCCATAACCCGGCGCCATATTTTCTCTGTAGGTAAGTTAGTATTTATCCTAAAGATTGACACCCGCCTTTTGGCTAGGAGCAAAGCCATAGAAACTAACTCACGCACTTTCTTTGGTACATCGTCAGTAGCTTCCAGGAGGGCAAGACAGGTGATCAAGCCATATTGGCCCCCATCACTGTATTGGCAAATAGAGCTCAGTCCAGAATTTTAACACTAAGAGGCATAGCCATGCAATATGAAGAAAGGCTACATGCGTAGTTTTACATTCCATACACTCCACGGTCCCTCCTGGGGAGAATTGAGCTATGCACTCCATGGTGTAATATAAATGGTGTAAAAACTTGAATTGAACTAATTCATGCTTGTAGTTGAAAGGGATATTCTTGATTTGAGCACAACAGTATTTCCAGCATTTATCAGCAATCTGGTGTCCTAATTCGGATTTTTCTAAGGCCCTCCTGGCTGGCAGAGAATCACTGTCCCCTCCTCAAAGCCATAAATTCCGCATACATCAAGAAAATTATTCTACCAGCATTTTCTCTTTGAATCATCTTTGTGAGCAATGTAAATTCTGTAGGAGGCCAAGGGAAATCTACAGCAATAGCTTTCATAGCCATTCATAGCCTGTTATGTTGTACAACTGTTATTGGTGTGCTCCTCCGCCCCTCGCCGGGTCTTAAAATCTTGCATTCTATAAAGCCTCCAATAGGGAACACATCCCGCAAAACACCCATTTCCATGCCTTTCAGTGACTTTTCAGAAGGCTTTTCTATCATGGGCGGGATGAGGAGATTACTGGCCACAGGCAACAGGGGTGAGTATGGTAGGCTGCATCAAGCTTACTTCCCCCAAGGTTCAGCCATGGGCGCCATTTGGGGGTAGTCAGTGGTCACAGCTGTGACCTCTAGCTTGCTACCTGCTACTCCTGGAACTTCCTTTACGACCCCTGGCCTCACAGGGGTCATACATGTGTCTCCTCTGAAGCCAGGGGTCACAAAGGAAGTGCCAGGGGTAGCATGGAGCAAGCTAGAGGTCAAAAGTGCGATACCTGACTACCCCCCAAATGATGTCCATGGGTCCAGCCACTCATTTCAATCACATCAATATAATTTCTAACAATAGATTACTTTATGTATAATACTGTCATCAAAGAATGCGGTCTGGCCAATGTTCGCTCTCTTTTTACAAGCATAACAGAGGTCTGCTTACTAAGCAGGTATTTTGGAAAAATGTGTGGGTGCGACTAAATACAGAAATGTATTTGGGCCCAATAGTCCCCCCTCAATCATTGTCTGTGTTAGAGCCACACAGCTGATACGCTCAATACAGCTAACACATGTTTCGTCAGTAACACTTTCAAGGCTATCAAAGTCTACATAGCAGATAATAAATGTAATGCTCAATCCATTGGGTGGTGACTAGTTAATATGCTGGAAGCATTTGAGTAGATGGTTTTAGTCGTAAAGGTAAGAGAAGTACAACCACCAAATTGGTATGAAGGAAGCAGGCTCCATGTCAGTATGGAATGTGAGTGTTGGTTGGGCTATACATAGGGGCAGATTTATGTTATCTGGTGCATCCCCAGGGATGCGCCAGTTAATGTGCGCCACAGTGCGCCACAGCTCCGCCACCCATGGTGCGCCGCATTTATAATGCGGCGCACCATGGGGCAAAAACGGCACAGATGCGTGACGCATCTGTGCCGTAAAGGTGACGCATTGCTGGAGTTGTGTCGCAAGCGCGACGCAGCTCCAGCAAGGCTCGGGGGTGCCCGATCTTAACAATGCTGCGTCAAGACCTACGCCTGCTTCAAGCAGGCGCAGGCTTTTGACGCAGCATTGGCCTGAAAGTGACTGAGTGAAATCTTATAGATTTCACTCAGCCACTTTTGCGAGGCGCACTTGCCCCAGAACGCCCACCCTGCGCCGGAACGCCCACAAGCGGCGCAGGGCTTTACAACGTGACGCATCTGCCTAGATGCGTCATGTTGTAAATTGTTCGTAGGGATGCGCCACGTTTATGCCGCATTGCGTGACGCAACAGCGGCGTAAACGTGGCGCAAGTGCCTCATAAATCTGCCCCATAGTTTATAAGGCAAGGGGTAATGCGAAACACGTCACAGCATTGACTGTGGAAGTAATAGTCATTGCTTAATTTGCAATTTAAAACATACCAAGGCCGTACTTTGAGAATGTGGGTTATTAGTTGAGGGGGGTAAATACCCACCTCAATTAATAATCCCAATCCTTGTTAGGGTAAGCTACTAAAGTCACTAATTAATGTGAGCTCAAATCCCTCCATACCTCCACAGTAGCTATTGTACAAAGCAAACAGCCTTAACTTAGAGGCAACAGGTAAACTACTTATGCAGTACTAAAACAGTGCTAAATGCAAACAGTAAAATCCCTAAAACGAATCAGAAAAATAGAATAAAATTAATTAAACAAAATTACACCAAAATGACAAAAGAAGCGCAAGCAATGGGGTTAAGGTCAGGGACACTAACCAGGCTCATCCTGGTCAAAGATTTTAACTTCTAACTTTAGTCCTTTACGTCCCAATCCACCACAAGAGTACATTTCTAGAGCCCCTCAGGGGAGGCACTTAGGGGCATATTACCAACGTTAAGCGATATTTATCGCTAACGATGCTTAGCAACGAATTTTTTACCGCTAAGCATCCTCAGAAATTATCGCAGATAAACCTTGCTATTATCAAGGTTTATCGCAAATGCGATAAAAAACGGCCGCAATGCATGAATATCGCTGAAAAGTCAGCGATATTCATGCATTACCGAGCTAATGCTCTTAGCCATGTTATCCACCTCCCATTGGATAACATGGCTAAGAACTGCTCAGGGCAGGTGTTAGTTTTTGGAGATATTCGCGCTTAGCGCGAATATCTCCAAAAGTTGGTAATAGGAGATAGCAATGTTAGCGACTGTTTCCAGTCGCTAACATCTTGGCACGCCCACTTTGCATGTCATTAGTGATAAATATCACTGACATGCAAAGTGGGGCCCAAGATGGTCGCTATCTCCTACTAGCGGTCGCTAACTGGTGTTAGCGACAGCTAGGTAATAGGGAGATAATTTTATCTCCGCTTTCTTGGCTTTTAAAGCCAAAAAAGCGGAGATAAACCCCCTTGATAATATGCCCCTTAGAGACTCACATGGTGTCAGGCAGAGGCCACATCAGGGTCCAATCCAGGTCCAGTTACCATTTGTTAGCAGGGCAATTGCAGGAAAAGACCTCTTGTAGCCTGTTGTGTCGCTGTAGCTTTAATCGGTCCTCGGAAGCTTGTTTCCGGTCCAGGGAAGGCATGGCTTGGCAGTTCGGGCTGGACTGTTCCCATGAGGCACAGGGTCAGACTGATTTGCATATGGCCATGTGTGAACTGAGGTGGCAGAGTGGGCTAAAGCACGGTGATGGATTAAACCCAGATCTGTTGACTGGGTGTGAGTGTTTGATTGGTTCAGATGCTCCGTCCTGATAAGCGTGGCTCAAATCCACCCGAGTGACTTACCGCACTCACCTATAGTTACCCAATAATAAGTCAGCTGGACAGTGGAGAAGAATAATGAAAACAATTTATTAGGCCACAAACTCCCATATGAGAGGGCCCTGTTCGACCTCACCCCTAAGAGTGCGGCGAGAAGGACTGACTCATATCATTACAGTAACACATTATAATACGAAAAGCAGAGTAAGGCACGCCCATTTGTGGAAAAGTACTGGACCCCTGACATGGTGAACAATGGTCTCATACAGTAGGCATCTGCACCTGGAATTGCAACATTTTCTTATCTATATCCAAGGACACGGAGCCAGGCCTCAGCATCTCCAACACATGAGAACAGAGTGATAAGGGGTTTCGCTAGTAGTTTCACTCACAGAGGGCCGAAAGGCGAAAATGCTGACATGTGGAATATTCCTATTCCTACGGGAGGGGGAATGAGCAAGTGCAACACGCAAGAAAAGAGAGATGCTTCAAAATGGTGGCACACAGGCTAAGCTAAGAATAACTGTAATAATGTTACACGCATAAATGAATAACTATCGTTAGAATAGAAACGAAAATGCATAAATGAACATATCATTTGTTAGACACACTCTGCTAACTTATAAGCACACTATGGAAGTGGGCGGGGCATGGAAAACTAAAACCTATCAGACCCTCCTTTTAGCAAGTGTGGCTAACATAATTGATACCTTTATTAGCCAAAAGGAGAACCTTTACATCAAATCTAAGGGCCAGTATAGCATGTTAATTGAGAACATCATCATCGATAAGCATCAGCCAACGGGGGTCATAAAGTTCAAGATCATTGGAAGCAAGAAATGTTTTTGTCCGTCTTTTAGGGGCTCGTATGTTACTGGCACACATAGAGCAACAAGGAGGAAGGCAATACACACAAATGCAACATGTCAAAAGGACACCAACGATCCCCACTAAACCCATCAATATTTTCCAACCCCAGGAGGAGAAAATACCCCAGGACCATGTCTGCAAAGACCACGTACGGGTGTCCTGATGGAGTTCAGCCGCTAACCTATGGAGCTTCTGTACAGCTAAATTAACTGTCGGGGCGGAGTCAGGGATATACACACAGCAAGAGGTCCCGATGACACGGCAAGCTCCACCCCTATCTGTCCTAGTTATAAGAGAATCCTGTCAAGTCATCCATAGCATATGCATCACTGTAGAACTGCCGATCTCTCCCTCCGTCAAAGTAATTCCCTCCCTGTCTCCTGCCTTCTTCAGACTGTCGATCATCCTTATTCGCGTCTCCCCGTCCCCGTCCTCTGCCCGGTTCAGCAGCGGACCGAAGCAGTGGACAGTCTTTCCACCAGTGCCCTTCCTGTTTGCAGTTGGCGCACTGGTTCTGACCCAAACGCTCCCTTTTCTCTCCCCTTCCGTAACTGCTCCCTCCTCGACCAGCCGTCACGGGCGGGGCTCCACGTCCCCGTCCTCTCGCCACTTGCTGCAACAATACCTTCGTCTTCAAATCCTTTGCTTTCTTTTCTTGCCTGTCCTTATTCTCATTTTCCCTATGCTCGTAATACTGGGCCATACTCAAAATCCCAGAAGGAGTGGATGTCATCCATGTACTCTCTGACTCTCTGACGCTTGCAATCGGGCTGATATTTCTGGCAACAGATTCGTTACAAATCTGTTAACAAAAAGACGCAGCCCTCCATCCTGAGATATATCCTGCCCGCTAAAATCCATGAACGTTTCCTCAAAACGAGTAAGGAAATAAGAGACTGCCTCATCCTTCTTCTGTCTGCAGGCCGTTAGCTTATCCCAATCTACCTTCTTAGGTGGGATGAGTGAGTGCATGTATTTTATTATACGCCCTGGTAGTGCTAGTATCTCAGCTTTCGGCTTCTCACCTGGCTTTCGTTCTTTATCCAAATCCTTGAATTCTTCCCAAGTACCACCCAGCTCCTCCCTATGATCTGAACCCTTCACCTGTCTCCACACATCCACAGGAACCAATAATCCGAAAAATAATTCAATATCTGCCAAAGTCATGACAGTCGAGGAAGCTGCCTCTGTTAATTCTTTGTAATAAGCCGTTGGGTTTTTTCTCGAGTCAGGCAACTGAGCCTTCAAAGCTAATACCTCGCTCCTTTTCCAAGGCGTATACACCCACTGTTCCTGGAAATGAGCGTCGATACGAGCTCGGGTCACAACCTGTGTCATCGGGTCTATTATTTCCGATACCTCAGGGTGGAACACAGGGTGCACTTCCCGCATCGGGTGTATCCCAGGGAAATGGGGTTCACCCGATGCTGGCAACTCGTTTCGGTATTCTAACAAAAACCTCATACTACGGAACACCTCTTTTATTCCAGTGTTAGCCTTATAAGCGTTATTCTTGATATCATGAAGAATCGCCGGCGCCTCCCCACCATATCCCTGTTCCCACAACGCTATCAATGTCGTCGACATATGCCATAAAGCGTGTTGCTGCATCAAAGGCTCATAGTCTTTCATGGTAGACCAGATGTCTTCTAATGAATAAATGTTATTCCTGGCCCATTGACAAGCTTGATTAGCAACCATTGTCTTCTCATCCAACCCAACATTAGAACGCGTGAGTAACTTCCGTACCTGAGTAAATAGTCCACCTCCCGCTCCTCTAGTGGGAGTTAGCAACGCGCTCTGAGGGGTAGTGCTGTCAGAACAGTGGGGATAGCGGGACCAGAGGAGAGCGCCGGGGAGAGCACAGCAGACGCAATTGGGCTCGTCGCAGAGAAGGGAAGCAGGGGTGCAGTGGCAGAGGGGGAAGTTCGTCCGATCACGGAGGAAGCAGGTGTACCGGACAAGGGAGGAGCACTGACTTGGGGAACTGAAACCCCCGCCTGAGAGGCGGAGTCCACCAGCACGGGGTACAAGGACTGCGGGGCATATGGGGGAGGGGGTCGAGTGTTCAAAATGTCCTCCATCTCATCTTGGTCGTCTTCTCTCACTACATAACTCTTATTCTCTAATAGCCTAAAATGTCTATCTGCGCGCTCAATTTGCAGCTCATTCTCTTTCTTAATGTGTTCCCTGGCCTTCTGCACCATGGTCTGCGCCGCTCTCTTCTGAGCCACCTTCTCTTCCCTCATTTGCCGTTCTCATACCTCCTTCTGCCACATCCGCAAAGAATCGAACATGCTCTGGCGGCTGCGCCTAGCAAACAATCTGTCTTGTAAATAATCTAATTTTGCTCCTCAAAAGAGCCAAGCAAAGGCCACTGCAAATCCACATTATCTTTTGTATACTTATGCCACAGAGTAGAAAACAAAATCGGAGGTAAACCATGCTTGACGTACATATCGAAATTTGGAGAACCCTCCACTGGTGCAGGTTGGCTCTCGGCCAGTCTAATGTCTGAAACCTCACCACAGCACCCTAAACACCGTAATTTACTGAAACACGGCATCTTGCTCTCACACAATCACACACTCACATAAAAGCTCACACTTGCACACTTACTCACTTACCGGTAGATCACACTCACAACTTAAATGCACGCTACATGAAATTCGTACTAAAACACGTGTTACCAAAATGGGACAAGGCCCGTCGACCAAGTCCTGGGGAACCTGGACTCCACCGCAGACCGAACAGCGCACACCCGCTATTCCGAGACTGGGGAACAAATCCGTCTCCTGGGCAACACTACAGATCGGCACTCGTCACACCACATGGGACTCGGCGCTCTTACCCGCAAACCACCACCCTAGGTGTTCGGGTGAGCCCCGACATCCTTCCGTAGCAAACCGCCCACCGACTGCAGTATTATCCAGTCGGATTATTACAAACCAACGTTCACCCAATCTCCATCAAGTCTGTCAGAGCGCCACTTGCACTCTGAGTTCCCCGGAGCACACTAGCCCCAGGAGCACACCGACTTCTCCAATCACCAGAGACGCACCGGTCTCTCGGAGCACTCCGGCTCCTTTAATCAACAGTCGGACCACTCACCTTCTATGCGCGGTACCGACCTCTACCGTTCTCCACCTCCGGCTGCCAGGACCAACACGGTCAGCTCCAAAGTTCCGCCTTCCGGACTCCGGCGTAGGATCATGGACCGGGACCCCTTCCGATCAGCAGGGCAACACGCAAGAAAAGAGAGATGCTTCAAAATGGTGGCACACAGTCTAAGCTAAGAATAACTGTAATAATGTTACACGCATAAATGAATAACTATCGTTAGAATAGAAACAAAAATGCATAAATGAACATATCATTTGTTAGACACACTCTGCTAACTTATAAGCACACTATGGAAGTGGGCGGGGCATGGAAAACTAAAACCTATCAGTCCATCACCACCCCCTTTTGTACCACTTTGTTCGCCATAAGTTGGCAGGGTATGCTCAGACGTGAGTCCCTTACTCACTTTGCCACTGGATTCAAGCAAGCCGGGCTGAAGATGGCTGAAATGCCAGAAACCGGTCCTCGGAAGCTTGTTTCCGGTCCAGGAAAGGCATGGTTTGGCAGTTCGGACTGGACTGTTCCCATGAGGCACAGGGTCAGACTGATTTGCATATGGCCATGTCTGAACTGGGGTGGCAGAGTGGGCTAAAGAACGGTGATGGATTAAACCCACATCTGTTGACTGGGTGTGAGTGTTTGATTGGTTCAGATGCTCCGTCCATCTCCACCTCCTTTTGTACCACTCTGTTCGCCATAAGTTGGCAGGGTATGCTCAGACGTGAGTCCCTTGCTCACTTTGCCACTGGATTCAAGCAAGCCGGGCTGAAGACGGCTGAAATGCCAGAAACCGTCCCTCGGAAGCTTGTTTACGGTCCAGGGAAGGCATGGCTTGGCAGTTCGGGCTGGACTGTTCCCATGAGGCACAGGGTCAGACTGATTTGCATATGGCCATGTCTGAACTGGGGTGGCAGAGTGGGCTAAAGAACGGTGATGGATTAAACCCTGATATGTTGACTGGGTGTGAGTGTTTGATTGGTTCAGATGCTCCGTCCATCACCACCCACTTTTGTACCACTTTGTACGCCATAAGTTGGCAGGGTATGCTCAGACGTGAGTCCCTTGCTCACTTTGCCACTGGATTCAAGCAAGCCGGGCTGAAGACGGCTGAAATGCCAGAAACCGGTCTTCGGAAGCTTGTTTCCGGTCCAGGGAAGGCATGGCTTGGCAGTTCGGGCTGGACTGTTCCCATGAGGCACAGGGTCAGACTGATTTGCATATGGCCATGTCTGAACTGGGGTGGCAGAGTGGGCTAAAGAACGGTGATGGATTAAACCCAGATCTGTTGACTGGGTGTGAGTGTTTGATTGGTTCAGATGCTCCGTCCATCACCACCCCATTTTGTACCACTTTGTTCGCCATAAGTTGGCAGGGTATGCTCAGACGTGAGTCCCTTGCTCACTTTGCCACTGGATTCAAGCAAGCCGGGCTGAAGACGGCTGAAATGCCAGAAACCGGTCCTCGGAAGCTTGTTTCCGGTCCAGGGAAGGCATGGCTTGGCAGTTCGGGCTGGACTGTTCCCATGAGGCACAGGGTCAGACTGATTTGCATATGGCCATGTCTGAACTGGGGTGGCAGAGTGGGCTAAAGAACGGTGATGGATTAAACCCAGATCTGTTGACTTGGTGTGAGTGTTTGATTGGTTCAGATGCTCCGTCCATCACCACCCCCTTTTGTCATCGCCTCCAGAAGGTCCAGAATGCTGCGGTGCGACTGGTTGGCGGTATCCCCTTACGTGAGCACATAGCCCCTCACCGTCGCGAACTTCACTGGCTACCGGTGCACAAAAGGGCAGAATTCAAAGCTCTGGTCTTAGCTCACCGGGCCTTGCGAGGCAAGGGCTCTGCCTATCTTTCCACGTGCCTGATTCCTTATAACAACACCAGGACCCTACGCTCCTCTTCAAAAAACCTCCTTACTGTCCCCAGATTTAGGAAAACTCGTTCTGGTGGGAAATCTTTCCCAGTATTGACTGCGGCTCTCTGGAATAAACTTCCTAATGCCATCCGGTTGATCAAGGATGAACAACCTTTCCGGAGAGCCCTAAAAACCTACCTGTTCTGTTGATCATCATTCTTTTAACAACCATCCCATGCAGTATGAAGTTACACAGAAGCGCCGGGACACCCCGTTTGGGTAGCTGTGCGCGATACCAAAATACACTAAATAAATAAATAAATACCACGTAGCTTTAACAGAGCACAATTATGCCTTATGATCCTTGGAGTACAGTTATTAGTCCTGGGTACAAGAGGGAGTGCAGGTCCAGTCCTCTGGGCTCTTCTGAAGTCTCAGACTGCAGGTTCAGCCCTCTTCTGACTTTCTACAGGTCCAGGAGTGTTTGGAAATGGATGCCTGAAGAAGCCACATGTATCCCTGCTGCAAGCTAGTGGATAAGAATCACCCCTCGGGTATCCTAACCAGTGGTATAAAGGTACCGGAGGCTAGCCCTACCCACTTTGAGCATTTTCAAGATGAAAGAAGTCTAAACTTGGGCTCTGAGGGCTGGGTTCTTTAGTGTTAGAAGTGTTCTATCGTAATCCTACTGTCCTCACACATCTAACACTAAAATATAGTCTTAGGCAGTCCCTAAACCCCCCAATAAATCAGAGACAGAAGTTTGGTAGGACAAAGCAGAGGTTTCAGCAAACAGACAGTGGATATGCAGAAATTGGTTTAGTATTCTGTTTCCTTGCTTTGAAGTGTACCCCCAATATCATATGAAAAACCCGGGAAGACCCTCAAGCAGGGTATGACACTGTGATGTCAACAAGAGGCCCACTGTGATGGAGACCAGTCTGGCTGGAGATACAAAAGAAGGTTACAGACCTGGGTGTTAGCTACATCTGGTTGTGGCAGGATAGATCTATTTGACGTCAATCAAGTCCTTGGACCCAGCCCACAGGCCATCCTATCAAGGGCACAACATCTCTCTACACTCAGAGCTCTTTGTCCCTGTCTTGGGAGCAAATTCACACCTCGTTCAAGCCGATTGAAATGATAATTACTTGCTGGCTAGGCCAAAAGAGAGCAAAATATAGACTTAGCTTCGAGGGACTACAGGCATGGCAAAAGTGGCTATTTAATAACCATCTCTGCAAAATATGTATTACATATTCAACTTCACCAGTGATTTGTGCTCATCATAAGTATTTTAAAAAGTTCCAGTGATTAGATTTAGGCTGTTTCCAAGGTGGAGATAACATTTATTAAACTTAATATAGCATCCCATTGCTTTCCTATGGAACAGTCAACCCTGCTATAGCGAAAACAGCGTTCACTATAAGGACATTTTTAACATTAAACTTTTTTAAGTGTAAAGAAAATGTTATTGTTCAAAAAAGAAGGGTGTCAATACATGGTGCATAAAAGATATAAAGGAGAAGTCAAGGAACAATCGAATATAGCAGTACATCAATAACAACAGTCGAAAAGGGCTATAAGGTAAAACAAATAAGGTATTACATCATAAACATGGGATAAGGTAGATTATAATGGGAGATAATAAGAGAATAGAGGAACAAGGAAAATCAAGGCAATTAATTAGAGGGGGTTTCAAAACTTCCTGTTGGTCAGATCATAACTTAAAGGAACGTTTAGCACAAGCGTACAGGTATGACGTAATGGGAAGCCATAAGTCCATGCGTTTTGTTGCCAAATGAAGGGGATAAACAAAAACAGTATCCAGTCTATGATTGTGACAAACATTATACCACTATGCTTTAAAAGAGATGTCCAAATTTTTTTTCCAATTAACTTTAATCTGTTGAAAAGCAGCGGCCAGCAGTAGATCAACAATTCGAACATTGAGTACAGCATTATCCCAACATGGAGAGAGGCTACCCAAAAAGATATAAATAAAGGAAAAAGGGATTTGGGTGTGAAAAATCGCACTGATTTGGGTCCAGACTTGCTTCCAAAACTCATGAACAGCAGTGCAGTGCAAGTGAATAATATATGAAATAAAGTGGCTTGTGGGGAGGAACAAGACCAACAAAGGTCTGGAGTTTTGGAAAATTTATTGTGGAGATCATGTGGCGTGAAAAGAAGCCTATTATTAATAAAGAACAGAGTTTGCATGATAGTCGCTGCTCTGGACGATTTACGTATTTTGGTCCACAGTTTATCCCATAAAGGTATTGGCCAGGTTGGGTTAAAATCATGTTCCCAATGATCTTCTACTTTCGACTTCAATCGTGTGAAATTTGTGTTGTAAAGAAATTTGTAAATAGAAGATGGTTTAGATGTAGTGCGTAATAAACAATGTAGATGTGAGGTAGGGTTGAGGGGGGTGAGGGTGTATGGGAATGTAAGAGGCGATTGTAAGTCAACATCACCGCCTCCTTTAGTAGAGAATATTTATGAACAAAAGACGAAGGTAAGTCAAAAGATTGGCTAAGTGTTGAAAAGGGTATGAAGGTGGAGCATGAGAATAATTGAGATATCCATAGTAATCCTTTGTGTCTCCAAGACTTCCAGTAAAACAGTTTATTCTTAATTAACAGATTTTTATTATGCCAAATGGTGGAAGCGAGAAAATCAGCAATAGTGGTAGGACGGGCAGGGTTGGAAGATAGAAGCAATTTGGTAGTAAATTTGTGTATGGGAGTAGATAATGACTGTGGCTTGCGGGTAAAAGAAAGATATTCAGCAAAGGAAAAAGGGTATATTGCTAAGCGTTCGATCGTCACCCATAGGCGACAGACAGCATCAGGTTCTTGTAACCAAAAGGATGCCGGCCGCAAAAGGAATGCCTTATGATAAGCTGGGAAATCCGGTAAATTAACACCACTTTCCGACTTGGGGTGTATTAATCTTAGAATGGACATCAGGGCTTTCTTACCATTCCAAAGAAAATCAGAAAGAATTTATTTTCCAGAACATTTTTGCAGGAATAGGGACTGGAATATTAGAGATTGTGTAAAGGATTATGTATATATGTATGTGTATGTATGTATACTTGTAAAGCGCACTATCACCTTTCAGGCATCCTGGCGCTGT
Organism: Lissotriton helveticus; assembly: GCF_964261635.1. Lineage (NCBI taxonomy): Eukaryota > Metazoa > Chordata > Amphibia > Caudata > Salamandridae > Lissotriton > Lissotriton helveticus. The sequence continues at coordinate 1,844,933,874 of NC_136065.1, read as the reverse complement.
ATACCGCTGTGGAACCCTTCCTGGCTTTCCCTGTGAGATGCCCCCTACTGGGCACCCCCAAGGTGAAGCCAGGCATCCTAGCGCTTTCGGGGCCGTTGTGGAGATTAAGCAAGCTATTGCCCAGAGTTGCAGGGTATGACCCATGATTAGAGTAGGCACCAAGGCGAGAATTATTGACTCCCTGGACATTGAGCCCAAGACCCTGCCGTGTCGGGAATTGAACCCTGGTCCCGGGCCAGACCTCTGCCTCAGGGTCTGCCGCTCTAATCGGTGAGCCGCACTTCTCCATTATGGGAGATAACATCATTTTAATAGTATCTAGTCGACCCCACCATGATAAATAAAGAGGATGCCACCTGGTAGTTAAGTCAGAAATCTTCTGAATGCATTTGTTCAAGCATAATGAAACTGTGTCCGAAATTGAGGGGGTAACATGTAGACTCAAATATTTGATATGAGACGAGTTCCTGGTGCAACCGGAAGCACGAAAATCGGGTTTAAAGGTAAATTTCGTTAGGGGTAAAATCTCACATTTGTCGTTGTTCAATTTATAACCAGAAATCATAGAGTATTCACGTACTTCTTCTAGGAAGGCAGGAATAGACACATGTGGATTAGAAATAAAAAAGTAAAATGTCATCAGCATAAGCAGCCAATTTAATGTGAGAGTGCATTGTTTGGAAACCATGAATGTTGGGATTTTGACGGAGCTTAGAGAGGAAAGGCTCTAAGGCCAAATTAAAAAGTAATGGAGATAGGGGACAACCTTGACGGACACCTCTACCTAAGTTAAAAAAGGAGGAAACTAAACCATTAGCACAGACTGCTGCACGCGGGCTAGAATAAAGAAGAGAAATTAAAGAAATTAATTTAGGGCCAAAGCCAAACCATTTAAGGGCATGGAAGATGTACTTCCATTAGACCCTATCAAATGCCTTTTCAGCATCTAAGGCGATCGCTGCAAGAGGGTGTTGCAGACGGAAGGATTTAGATAGGACATTAAACAAAAGTCTAGTGTTATCAGTGATAAAGCGCCCTTTTTAACAAAACCGGATTGTTCTGTCTCTAGAAGATCCGGTAAATAGGGGTCTAATCGTGCAGCGAGTGATTTGGCAATACTTTATAGTCAATGTTAACTAAGGAAATGGGTCTGTAATTTTTACAATATTTGGGATCCTTTCCTTCTTTGGGTATAAGGCATATGTGAGCATAAGAGAAGGAACCTGAGGAATTGCCCAATGTGACAAAGGAATCAATAAGAGAGTGCAATTTTGGTATTAATAATTTGGAAAAATGGAGGTAAAATTCAACCGTGAAGCCGTCTGGTCCAGGAGCCTTGTCCTTCTTAAGATGTTGAAGTGCAGTGAGTAACTCATGCTGGGATATATCTGATTCCAAAGAAGATAGGTCTAGAGGAAAATGAGGTGGTGCCTGTATACTAGAGAAAAAGTGCGTAAGTGAGTGGGTGGAGGGTTGAGTGTCTGAGGAATAGAGAGTGTTATAAAAGCGGGAAAATTCAGTGAGAATATCAACATCTTTATGTTGAAGGTCTAAATGATCGTTATATATAGATTCAATATTTAACTTGTTGCGTTTAACTTTCAAGTAGTTAGCCAAAATTTTCCCAGCCTTATTTTTACCCCCGTAAAACTTAGCACTAGATTTTAACAGAAAAAGGGAAGCATCATCCGTAGATTACTTATTAAATTGCAATTTAGCTTCAATAACGGTTGTCAAACTCTCCTGAGAACGGGAGATATAGTAGGAGTGTTCCAATCTCTTAATTTTCTGAAGAAGGTCCCCAGTGGATTTTCGGGCTGTCTTCCTTCGTTTAGCAACACAATTAATTATAAAATCTCTAGCTGCAGCCATAAAGGCGTCCCACATAGTATGTTTGGGTATAGAGGAAGTACCATTAATCTCAAAAAATTAATTTAAAAAATGGGTAAAAGAAGTGGTGAATTTAGAATCTCCTGGGTCCTTCAATTTTAGGTAAAATATCAACATTGATTGAAACAGGGGCATGATCTGACAGTAAGATAGGACCTGTTTCTGAAGTGGTGAGAGTTTGTGCAATGTTATGGGAGACAAAAATATAATCAATTCTAGATTGAGAGTGATGTGAGGGTGAGTAAAAAGTAAAGTATTTAGTGGTTGGATTACAGAGGCGCCAAGCATCGATAAGTTTGTGTTGTGCGATAGGCTGAGCAAAACGGTTATGAGACTTATTTGGAATAAAGGAGACTCTAGAGTGCCTATCAAGAAAGGGATCAAGAGGTTGGTTGCAATCTCCTGCTAGGATGAAATTATCATCCATGAATTTGGTGATGTGTGTGGCCATCCGGTGCCAAAATCCAGGATCACCACCATTGGGAGCATAAACATTAAGAAAAGAAATTGGAATGCCCCTAAAGGACAGTTTGACGTGTAGCCACCTGCCGTCAGTATCAGAGGTTTGAGATATTAAAGAACATGAAAGGGATTTACGACATAAAATTGCTACACCATTACGTTTGCCATCACCAGGAGAATTAGATACCTCACCCACCCAACCTCTTTTAAGCTTAGCAGATTCGACATCAGAAATATGCGTTTCTTGCAAAAATGCAAAGTCAACATTCAGTTTGGCTAAATGGGATAGAATTCTCTGTCTCTTAATGGGAGAGTGGAGACCCTTAATGTTCCAAGAAACAATTCTTAACGACATTTAATAAAAAATAAAATCTGATAAACAAGTTGGAGAAATATACCAGAAAAACCCATGAAAGAAGAAGAGCCTAAGATCAGAAAAGCCAGATAGTAAGAGAATAAGAAAAGGGAATAGGAGAAATTCAACAATGTTGAGAGCAAAGTGGAAAGGAATAGGAAGAGCCGAGAGGAGGAACAAGAGAAAGCAAGCAAGAAATGAAAAGTAAATGAGAAAAGAAGCCATATCCTTGACGAATAAGCAGGACAATAGAAAGGAAAAGATGTTAGAGGAGAAAGGATAAGAGAAAAAGAGATGACACCCATCAATAAAAGTAAATGAAGGAAAAAGAGGGAAAGAATGAGAGCACATGAAAAGTCAACAATATAAGACAATGGAGGAAAAACATACCTACACAAAAGGAGAGGGCGAGGGTGAACAACCAGGAACGTAACCAGGAACAAAACCAGGAACAGGAGAAGGGAGGGAGGGTGGAGCCACAAGGAGCAGGAGGTACCTGTAGGGTCAGCGAGGCGCGCAGCCCCAGGAACTCCCCGGAACGCTGTTCATAATCTACAAAGATAGGAGGGCAGAAATGAAGTAAAAAAAACAAAAAACAAAACAGAAAAACCAGCAATTCATAAGTGTTGCGGACACAAAGGGTAAAGTTGGGAAAACACAACTGTATCGCAATCAAACCATGAATATTCATCAACACGGTAAACAGAGGAATTAAAAAAAAAAAAAGTTGAAGAACTTGCAAAAAGGACAGAAGGAAGAATGTTGAGAAGAGACACTTGAAATACAAAACACTCAAGGAGGGAAGGAAGAAGAGGAAGGACCAGATAGGTCCATGTCCGCCATCTTGCAGGAGTTCAAGAAGCTTCGAAGGCGTACAGGATCTTCATACGTCGTCGTTTTGTTGTTGTAGGTGACCTTGAAGAGACATGGATGGAAAAGTCCATACCGGGCACTAATAGATCCGAGATCAGCTCTCATATCCAGGAAAGCTTTTACGTCGATTTGCTGTGGCCTTAGCATAATCTTGTGCGAAGAACAAAGAGGACCCCGACCAAGTAAGCCGGGGAGAAGCTCTAGCCGCTGACAAACCTTTCAATTGATCTGTGTACTCCAAGAAATACATGATGACTCCTCTCGGTCGTGACAAAGTGGAAACTAAGGAAGGAATACGCCCAAGTCTGTGAGCGCGCTGAATATTGAGCACTGTATCATCTGGTAGATGTAGAAGTTTAGGCAGGAAAGATTTGAAGAAGGCAATCGGGTTGTTCCCCTCCCATCCTTCCACCAGGCCGGAGATACGCAAGTTATTACGTCTGTTGCGATTTTCAAACTCTTCCATTTGTCGCTGAAGGGAAATAATCTGCGAATTCAAGTGAGAAACCTTGGTTGTTGTTTCTTGAAAAGATGTGACACTGTGTTCCACTGATGTGACTCTGACGTCCATTTGTTGCCAGTTGTCTGTCATAACCTGTATCTTGGTGTTCATTTCCTCCATGAATGGACGGAGAGCCCTTATTTCCTCCAACAAAAGTTCCATAGAGACTGACGACACTGGCTTAGGTGGTGAGGGAGGGTCTTTTTTCAGTCGTTTGGTGGTAGCTTTCCCTGGAATTGGCAGCGACGACTCCATCGTGAGCTGAATGTCCGAATTTGAGGACTCAAGTTGGGCAAGAGCGGAGAATAGCTTAGAGTTCTTGATGTAATTGTGCTTTAAATTGTGAGATGTAGTATGACCTCTGTTTCTGCCCATAGGAATCGAGAAGCAAGAAGAGCCTTTTAACACAGGCAGAATCAAAAATACAGTTCCAAAAGCATAAACTCCAATTGATAAGACAACCACTGTAAAATTGTGAGGAGTAAAGGAGTAGAAAAAACTGCTTAGTGAAGAAAACAGGCAACTGGAGCGTCATTTTCAGAACCAGGCAGAAACACTGGGAAGCCAAAGACCAGCCGGTACTTCAGAGAATAAATTGCAGGTAACATATACCAAGCGCGTTCTAAAAAATAAAGGAGAACGACTCCATCAGGCCATCAGCTTCATCAGGAGGAGCAGCGTTTTGGAGAAATTAGGTAAAGCTCACAAATGGCTGCCACATTTGGGAGGAAGCTGCGCCTTTCGTAGTATAAGCAGCAGTGCCAGAGAGAGGAAGGATCTCAATTATGCATTTGAAATATGGCAAACAGAGAAACAATCCATTGTATTTAGCTTGAAGGAGGAGAAGTCATTATTTGAGGAGAGGTGAGGGTGTAAATAGCTTCGCGAGCATCGCGCGGTAAAAATCAAAATGGCGGCAGCGACCGGCAGTCACTAATGAAGAACTTACGTCGGTCAAAAGAGCCGTGAAACTGCCAGTACGGTCGCCAAAATGAGAAACAGCTTGATCCCGCTATCTTCCGAAGCCGTAAACAGCCTCCTGCGAAGTCGGACAGCAGCGCAAACCTCGGGTTCCAGGAACCGCCGACGGAGCGCTCACCCGGGCACCACCATGCTCCGTAGGCGCCAAGCCACGCCCCCAACATTAAACTTTTACATTTGCTACTTGTAAATACCATGCACCCTGTCCATCCTATGGACAATGGTGCCAACTTAGAGTGACTTGTAAACATTTGAAAGAAAGGTTTAGGCCTGTTAAAAAAGGGATTATTTTAACAGGGTGATTCTGCAGTTAAAACCTGCACATCCAGGCTATTGGTGGGCATGGAGACAGGCTTTACATTGCAACTGTAGTGGATGGTACAATAAGTGCTGCAGTCTGCTAATAGCATTTCATTTACTAGCCCTGGGTACATTTGGTACCATATACTAGGGACTTAAGGCAAATTAAATACACCAATCACGCATATACCAATTTCATCAGGAGCAGAAGCACTTTAGCACTGCTTAGCAGTATAAAGGTTCACAGATTTCTATAGCAAGCAAAAAAGGGGTCAGCAAAAAGGAAAATAATATTGGCGATGACCCTGCAGAAAGGTCAAATTTCCAACAACATACCCCAAAATTACACATAACTATTCTTGTTGTAGCTCCGGTTATATTGACTCTTAGCTCTTTCACCCCATCCATGCTCCACTTAAGTGAGTACTCTTCATCAAAAGCAGTAATGTTATCTGTCAATGGGACTTGTCTCAATTAAATAGCCCCAAATGTATTATTATTTTTAATAACAGGTACCACATTATTTTCTGAGATCTGTACATACACCACAATGTTATACACATACAGAGATATCAAAAAGGATCTACCCCCACATACAGCACACAGTGGATGTGAAATTTGCAGAGAAAACATGCAAGGGGTTCTGTAGCTAATGCAAAAATCAAGGTAGTTAACGGACAACTTTGACCTGTGCTTCTGCAGATGGATATTGTATCTGAGTATAGGTTGTTAATCTTCACTTGAGCCTGGGAGCATGTTTGCAATAAACTTATTAAGCTAGGAAAATAGTTGCCCAAATCAATGCGTCTAAGTACTATGTGCATACATTGCCATTCCAGTGCAGAAAATGCTTTTTCAGTGTTGAGCAGCATGACAGTAGCTAATAAACTTGGATCTATCCGATATATCAATGCCAACACCAATAATGCATGTAATTTAAAGGCCATGGACCTCTAAGGGATAGATCCAGGTTGTTCTGGTAACACTAATATCTGCATCAGGTGTTGCAACCTCTGTGACAATACTGTTGCAAGGATTTTGTTGTCTATATTTAGCAATGAAAGAGGCCTGTAGGAGGTGCCTTGGCTGGGATCATGTCCTGGTTTCAGTGCAGTAATTGTGGCCTCTCACTTTGACTGTGGTAATTTGCCTGTGGAAACAGCAGCATCATAAACTTCTAACAACCTTCGGTCAGGACATCGACAAGCTCTTTAGAGAATTCTAGCGGGAGGCCACCACCACCCAGAGCGATAACGCTGCAAAGCCTGAATTGTGAGAGGTTAATGAAAAATTCCTACATCTCTGCCTCAATCCAGGTGAGCACAACGTCTTTTATATATTCAACTGTTTCACTACTAGAGTGATCCACATGGGTTGCATACAGTCGCTTATAAATAATATTGCCAGAAATCATCAAGTATATCAGAGGACGACAATGTAACAGGGCCATTATCCGAACAGACACTTGAGTGGTATCAATGCATGCTATTATCACCCAGGCTAACGTTTTCCCCTGCCTATTTCCTCCCCTCAATGCCCAAGCAGTGGTGTACTTAGCCCTCTGGCCACCTGGGACGGTTGCCACCCCACGGCGGCCGCAGTGAAGAGCGGGGGCGGGGCTGGCGAGAGTTTTATCCATATTCCGCCCTGAGGCAAACACATTGAGGAGCTATTGCTGTCCTGAGACGGTATGTAAGAGCGGGGGAGGCCGCTGCCCCCAAAAGTCATGCTTCCTGGGGCGGACCGCCCCTCCCCCCTGCTCGCCCCTCCCACGCCACTGTGCCCAAGCCCTAATGTATTTTCCAAGGTATAACATTTCCGATCCGCTGCTTCTCTAAATTTCTTCAGCAAGCGCCTTCTGTTGACTGCTTTTGATTTGCCAACCAAAGTTGTGGATGTCATCCTGGCTGCCATTCAGAAAAGGGGGGTGGTGATGGACAGAGCATCTGAATTAAACAGAACACTCATACCCAGTCGAAAAGATCAGGGCTTGATCCATCACCGTTTTTTAGATGCTCTGTCCATCACCACCCCCTTTTCTGAATCGTTTTGGCCACTATAGGAGTGGCAGGGTATGCTCAGATGTGAGTCCCTTGCTCACTGCACCATCAGGATTCAAGCAAGCCGGGCCGAAGACGGCTGCAATGCCAGAAACCGGTCCCCGGAAGCTTGTTTCCTTTCCAGTAAAGAATTGGCTTGGTAGTTTGGTCTGCCCTGTTCCCATGATGCACTGGGCCAGGGACAGACTAATTTGCATGTAGCCAGGTTCTGAACTGGGGTGGTGTAGTGAGCTAAAAAACGGTGATGGATCAAGCCCTGATCTTTTGACTGGGTATGAGTGTTCTGTTTAATTCAGATGCTCTGTCCATCACCACCCCCTTTTCTGAATCATCCTGGCTGCCAGGCACCCTTTTACAAAGTCTATTTACACTGGTCACTGGGACCAATTTGTGGTCTCATGTGGAATCCTCAGGAAAGACCCTTTGCAAGCCGTGATAACTTCAGTTTGTCACATGAGTGAGCTCCAGGCTCTTTAAGTGCAAGCACCCTTCACCACCTTTTTTCCTCACAAACTACTGCTGAGGGTAAGGAAGGCCTTCTAGCCAAAAGCTGGGACTCCTTTAAAAGTTGGGCAATCCACCACCCTCCCAACAATGCATGCCCTGCTTCACCCCTCGGAAGAGAAGGAGAGATTCCATTGACTGGACCCCAAAAGATCTGAAAGGTTTTACATCGATAACACCAAAAACCACCTGGTGTACCGTCAGCTTTTTGTGAGGTTCTCTGGGACAAAAACGGTATGGCAGTGAAGAAAAGAACTCTGTCATTGTTGATAGTCCTTTGCATTAAGATCTGCTACGCGTTGGCCAAAAAGCATCCTCTAAAAGGACTCAGGCCCATTCTACTAGGGCCAGTACCATTGTATGACACGCGTAGTGTCTGTCCTTGACATCTATCAGGCAGCAACGTGGATGTTAGTGCACACATTCACACACCACTACTACCTTGACAGCCAGGCCTGGAGAGAAGGGCAATTTTCCCATTCAGTCCAGCTGGACTTATTTTGTATGAGCCCACTCCACAGACCTTCCATTTCCTTATACTCCTTTGGTATCTGTTCTAAAGGTGAGGAATCTGTACTTAAAAGTATCAATTAGAAGATCAAGGAACATCGTTGGTTTTGTTCTTTCTGTTTCTGGAGGATATTCTATCTAACTGCAGGTTTATCCCTGCCCTCCCATTCTCCGTTCTGTGGAGTGGCCTTATTTTACCATCTAAAAAGGTCACAGGTTAGAGATCTGCAAACTGGTACCTTGTTTTGTGTGCCACGTCTGAGGGCACCGAAAAGTCAAACAAGAAACTGACCTCAGCAACAGGAGATGTTCTTATATGCAGCTCTGCTCCAGCACTTTTGGGACAGGACAAAGCCAATGCGGAGTTACATGATTTCAGCTAGCAGCACACGGGAGCACTTCTATGAAACTTTTACAGAACCAGTCTGGCGTCTAAGGAATATTTTGAAAGTGAGACATCTGGGGTTACCTAGAGAATCCACCAGACAGAGCATTACCAAAGGTAAGTAACTTGTTCATTTATTCTATTTTTGGTTAAAAGGTCACATAAACAAAGTTTCCTCAAAGAAACGAAGGAGCTTTCCCTCAATGAGAAAGACCAATAGGCATTGGTTAACATCAGAATTACAGCAGGATACGCATGAGGGTTGTAAACTGGAGGTTCGATGAGGGAAATATCTATTGCTATTGCTAAAGATGTATGTGTGAATCATCATAAGATATTTAAGAAAAGAATTATAAACGAAAAGAAAATATGCTATGCAAGCAGAATTCCTTAAGCCCATAATAAGAAGCAAGAGCTTTTAAAATGTATAAAGACTTAATCATCCAGGGCAATAATGACTAATAACTCCTCTACAGTTGCTAGTCAAGAACTATGTCTTTCTCTTGGTAGCTTTTTAACAACAAGCAACTGTCTCGCCTTTGCAAAAGTTAGAGCTATTGGCGTTGTAAATGACATTTTTTTAATTTATGTGTTGGTTTTGAAAACAGATAAATAAATGGCATTATCATTTACAATGCCAATAGCTTAATCTCTCGCAAATGCCCCACACAAACACACAGACACACACAGAGCCCCACACACACAAACTCACAGAGCCACACACACACACACACACACAGAGCCCCCCCCACACACACACAGAGCCACACACACACACAGAGCAACACACACACACACACATAGAGCCACACACACACACACACACACCCACACACACAGACACACACACACACACAGAGCCACACACACACAGAGAGCCACACACACACAAACACAGAGCCACACACACACACACAGAGCCACACACATACACAGAGAGCCACACATACAGAGAGCCACACAACACACAGAGAGAGCCACACACATACACAGAGAGCCACACACACACACACAGAGCCACACACACACACACACACCGGCATACGGTCAAATATGTCATTTATTTCAGATATTTGGCATTTGTTATAATGACTGAGAGGGTACTGACTTACGTTATTCTGGATAAAAAGCAACATGTTTTCATCAAAGGGGTCTCTCAGAGTAATTAGACGAAAAAACTACTCTTGATCCAGGCACGGCGTTGGCACTAGACAGTCACCACCACCACAGATGCACAACAGCAATGCAGCTCAAGCCATGCATGACATTCAAACACACACTGGAAGAAAAACCCTTGTGTGCAAAGTCGAACATTTTTTTGCCTGGGCCCACAAGGAGAAGAAGTTCTCCTAACGCAAAATGCGCAGGTTTGCACGAACAACTTTCTTGCTAACTCATCCGGTTTTTCCAGTATTTAGATTCAGTATTTAGGTTGGCAGCTTGTCCTTCCGCATGCAACTGGTGGGCTAAAGTGGTAGTAGACACGGTAAAAGTCCGCCCCAGAGACCACGACCTCCATCCCCATATTGCTTAGGAGAACGAGAGAAGCAGAACTAATGAAAGCCCACTAACAACTACGGAGCTACCTCGTAACCGCGGTGTGCATGATAATTGTAACTCACGACCCAAGGCCGCTCCAGACCCATCTCTAACACCCAACACCAATGAGGATAATACATCTTCACCACCACTACCGTGAATCGTTCCCTTGCTGGTGCATGACATCCAAGCAACATGTACCGTATAATGGGTTCTAACACTTCAGACATAGTGCCGTTGTTCACCACGGGTGTGACTTCCAGGGCCAGCCATGGTAGACAAGTGCATGATCAGTTATGTCTCAGAACGGGTGCAAGGGCTTCAGTCTCAGCCCCTGTTCACCAACCTCCCTTTGCCACCCTAGGTTCGACTCAAGCTGTCAGCAAAGGTTATCCTATACAACAGATGTACTCGCGCCAGAGCCCTAAGGATAAGACACCCCCGCCCTTGCTGTCTGACTGCAGACCCAGGACTGGCGCTGACACCCCGAACACTCATACAAATAGAGAGGTTGGAGATGCTGTGGTCGCAGACAGAGCTACCCCTCCATCCCCGTCTTTCCTCTCCTGCTGCCACCGCGCAGCGCGGGAGCAGGCACCTGCTCTGGACTCACCTCTCAGAGATCGGTCTCCGCCACCATCCTCCTTCCTCCTCCTACACCGCCACTTCCCTTCTGGAGCTGGCAGCCCCCAACGCCGCCCAAGGCCCACCCCTCACTGCGCAGCCAAAGCAACATGACGTCTCAGAGGCTGATGTAAATGCGCTGGCACTCTACGGTCTAACACAGACGGCCGGTAGACATAGAAAATGGACAATTTTTTACAGAATTTAGCCCCCCCCCCTCTTACCGAAAGACCTAGATGAAGGACTATCTGAAGAGCAACAACACGAAAGCAGGACGACTACAAGTATTTTCTCCAATTTCTGCTGGCATAACGGTCTATTAGAGAACTAGAGTGCTACCTAAAATCTAAGATTACGGTGGGCGCCATGCTTCTGTATGAAAGTCTCTGGTTTATTCTTCCGGCCATTGTAGAATCAAAGAAGGGTTTAACAAAACACTGAATGTGGATGCCCATAGGTACAGACTCCATGGATCCCGGAGGGTGACACGAACACTGCGGGACCCTGCCCTGAGCACCGGAGTGAGGCACCGGTGCAAGGAGCAGGGGATGCAACCATGTTTCTCCAAGGTCAAGCAGAAATGCCTCGGAGAAACGCCCCGTCTTTTTGGGATACGGGGAATGTAAAATTCCAGCAAATGGGACGAGGAGAGAAAGAAACTAAAAAACACACCCTCGAATCCCAAAAAGACGGGGCTCAAATGGACAGACGCCCGTCTTCTCCAAGGGCTGGCCTCCGTTTAGGAAGCCAGCCAATGGAGAAGAGGGGCGGGTTTAAGCCCCATACTCCAAAACATAAAATCTCGCCGGCGAGATTTCGCAAGCGCAGCCTACGCAGGCCGAGACCTAAAAAGCTTAGTAACATTCATGCAAGACTTCCTCGAGAGGTTTTCCACAATCCTCCTAAGTTAAACAATCGATGTCTGTGTCCCAGCTCTCTGATCTATGTTTGCTATCGATCATAACTTACATGTAGTCATGATGAGACCGCATGGCTCTTGCTTATATCTCATGTCTGCCACCCATATTCAAAGTAATAGTGGGGCTTTGGCAGATGATTTGAGCCTAGTCATTAGAGCTTCCCTGGCAGGTCGACTGGCTTTAGGGCAATCAGTCAGTCTGTGGGCCATTATTTTGACTGTTTGTGGGTCTGTTTTATGGTCTTGTGGGATGGTTTTTACTGTTCATTTCCCTGATATTACCACAAACATTGCCCGCAGCAAGCGCAAACAAATTCAGTCTCCCATTCAGTCTCCCATGCCTTGAAAAACACATGTACCTGTCTTTGCAAGTTCAAAACTGCCCCACTTTTATATTGGTGCTCCGGCCTACTTCCTCTCCCAGTCCTACCCTGTTCCATGGATACTTCTAATCCATACAATTTCAGGTCTACATGTACCATTTATAGAAAAGATTCTCGAGGCAGAGGTTACTAGTCAGCTAAAAGAATACTTGTTGGAAACTCAGCTATTATCTTTGACACCATCGACTTTGATACATTGATTCAAGCAAGCCTGGTTGAAGACGGCTGAAATGCCAGAAACCGGTCCTAGGAAGCTTGTTTCCGGTCCAGCGAAGGCATGGCTTGGCAGTTCGGGCTGGACTGTTCCCATGAGGCACAGGGTCAGACTGATTTGCATATGGTCATGTCTGAACTGGGGTGGTAGAGTGGGCTAAAGAACGCTGATTGATTAAACCCAGATCTTTTGACTGGGTGTGAGTGTTTGATTGGTTCAGATGCTCCGTCCATCACCCCCCCCTTTTGTACCGCTTTGTTCGCCATAAGTTGGCAGGGTATGCTCAGACGTGAGTCCCTTGCTCATTTGCCACTGGATTCAAGCAAGCCTGGCTGAAGACGGCTGAAATGCCAGAAACCGGTCATAGGAAGCTTGTTTCCGGTCCAGGGAAGGCATGGCTTGGCAGTTCGGGCTGGACTGTTCCCATAAGGCACAGGGTCAGACTGATTTGCATATGGCCATGTCTGAACTGGGGTGGCAGAGTTGGCTAAAGAACGGTGATGGATTAAACCCAGATCTTTTGACTGGGTGTGAGTGTTTGATTGGTTCAGATGCTCCATCCATCACCACCCCCTTTTGTACCGCCACTCAAATCTGGGCATCACAGGATCTATCAAAACTGGACGGAGGGGGCAGAGTACCATGCAAGGGTAAAGGCTTTGACTATGGTAAAACTGGTTATGTCTCCAAGGTAGCACGGCTAACTACCTTGGTTACTCTGGACCCTAGGCCCTGCTATTCATCTGGCTTGACTCTAAGGGGTTGGACCTCACCCATGGACTCTCAGAATTCTAGCTGTGATTTTTGACAGAAGCATCTTCCTCCCGTCTTGGGTTAAAGCAGTGATGAAGCTAGATTGTTTTCAATTTTACTCTCACAAAATGCCCCTTATCGATTGATGCCTTTGTTCTATCTCAAATCCTATATTGTATGGACATTTATTTTCTGGCAAACTACTTCATAGATTTTCAGTCAATTCATAAAATAACTTGTTTCTCATTATGAATGATAAACTAATCCAAGCAAGTCTTTTGTCTAAAGTCCAAGCCCACTGGCAGACTTATCAGACATCTTTGCGAAGTCAGGGGCCAAAACTTAAAGAGGGGTCCTCTGGATACTTCTTCCTTTGCATTACAAACATATATTTATTCAATGGGAAGGGAAGTGTATGCTGCCATCTAGTGGTGTATTAATGAAGACGGCTAACTTGGTATTTCCTACAGGTGCTCAGTGATTTAATGGTCTCATATCCTGAAAGTTTCCAAATAATAGGGCTTGCAACCGCTAAATCAGTTTTTTTAATGTTCCAGCACCATTTTGCTATTCAGAAGCAACGTGGGTTGAGAAATGATTACCAATTTGCTATTTGGAAGGGGCTTGTTTTGGGTGTCCTCTTCAAACTGCAAAGCCGTAACACATATATCCGTGTTTTGCAACTGTAAACCATTGATCAGTTACTGTCTCCCAGGTTAGGGTGGTAACTGATTTGCACAGGGGATTCAGGTGGCAGCTTCGGGGGAGTAGGAAGTGGTCCAGAGCATCATTGCCAACGCTCACTGACATTTTTTCAAGATGGGAAACGTCTTTATTTAAACCAGCTCCATTTTCATTAAGGAAATGGGTCAGCTTGAAAAACGTTTTTCTTTTTGAAATGCCACGGCGGGGGTGGTGGTCTGCTGTATCCTGCAAGCCACCATCCTTCTCATTGCGGTCAATCGCAGGGGGTTTGAAATTGGGACATGCCTAGTGAATATTAGTGACGCAGGTTGTTCTGTGACTCCCTGCAATTCCTTATTTATTATGAACCCACCTATTGGTATATAGGTCGGTTCGCAACATAAAATACTATTTGCGAACATTTTTTTCCGAGCAGTTTGTTAGTACATCTGTCCCTTAATGTATGTGTCACTTAAAGAATAGCTCTATTGTTTAAAGAAAAATCCTATGTTTTTATGTCAATTGAAGGACAAGTCTGCACTGTGAAGCCCGAGCCTGCACTATCTGTGAAACGGCAGATAAGGTCTTGGTGTCCAAACCCTGAAAGATCTGTGTAATCTAAAGGATATCTTTGCTGCCTAAAACTAACATTTGTGAGAGGTGTGTAACCCCAGCTGTGTGAGCCCGGACGAAGCCTGTATTTTTTGTGTCGCCATTTTCCTTCAGTACTTATTAATATATTTGTTATTCCCTAGAAACACGCTAACCACAGCAGCAAGTGCTGCTGACAAAAACTGGAAGTTTGTATATTTAATTGGGTACAGCGTGCATAGCTTCCTTGAAGTTTTAAAACTAGACAATCATGGCGCACCCTTTCCAAACATAGTAGGCCTTTGGGTACTGGAACACTTGGCTGGCACCGAATGGATATCTATTTTTGAGACTTTTAACGAGCCTGTCATTTTCCCATTAGTTCCCCATCTCTGTTAATATTGCGCTTCTCTTATCCTGTTCTTACGAATTGTAAACCCCGGCCTGACCCTTTTATTTGAGTGCAAGGCTCCAGGCAGGGAGGACCTGAGGTGCCACAGCTGGGAGCTGGCAGCTTCCCATCTCCAGGCATCCCGCCCCGGGGTTTAGAAATGCATGCCTTGTCATCTGTGCATTTCTAAACCCTATGCTTCATATTTATATCACGTCTCTATCAGCTGATAAAAGATAAGCTCCTTTGTAGGGCTCAGGCCTGGTACCTTGTCTCCAGAGCAGCCGCCATATGTTGCTGCGACATTATAAGACCCTCCCCCTTCCTGTTCAGGAACAGGGGCCTTGGATGTCATGTTTGCACAAGAGTATTAACATACTTCTCACAGTGACTTCTTAAGCATTTATGAGGCCCTGAGCATTATATGTTTAGGGCCCCCCTGTTCGGAGCAACTCTGAATGATTACCTCTTTTCTACTCACTCAAGCCCTTGTGATGTCAAACAATAATGAATTATATGTTAAACCTTCAGAAATGGAGGAACACGAAAACACCCAAAAGCTTCAGCTGCCTGCTGTAGAACTAAATGAAAGCTTGAACAAGCGTGGATAATGCCATTTTTTAGTTGTAATCTAGATTTTTTTTTACTTGTAACAACATTTTATGTGGAACGCAGCATCCTACCAGCCTATTAATCTCTTTGTAGGAAAAACATGCTACGGGTGACTTGCAGCCGCAGTCCTTGCAGGTAAGAGTGACAGGGCCGAGGTGGGAGCAGGAGAGTGACTTCGACAGACGGCGATGAGGGGAAATGCATTATTTATTTAATTTTCCCTTGGGTCGTCTGTCGAAACCCCCAACCCAGCCCACCACTCTTACCTGCACTGGACGCTGCTGGTGACTGGTTAGTTGGTTAGTGGACTAGTACATAATATTAAGGTAAAACATATGCACATACACCTGAATTTATAGCTAGAGTTGTTTAATATTTGTAATCACAATATCCCCCTCACTACTGGCGTTCTTACTGCAGCAGAGGAAATCAAACCAGTGCTAGGAGGATTTTCATCATTCCATTGGGACGAGCGTGATACAAGAGGTGGACAGAGACAACAAGAGAACAGTACACTCAGAGGTCCGATGTAGAGGGAGAAGGGGGTAGAAATAGAGATGATGGTAAGAGATATATGAGATAAGCAGAGAAGTAAAGTAAATAAAGAAAGATAAAATAGCCAGAAGGAAAGATAGGTAAAGGTAGAAACAGGAAGCTGTCTATGGAAAGAGAGAGGCAGGTGAATAAGCAATGTTTTAGAATGTGGTAGAGAGAGATGCATCCCAGAAGAAAAGAGGAAACGGAGAGATATTCGAGAAAGAGTGCTGAGGTTTATAAAGAAGTAGAGAGCTGTGAGATAGAAAAAGGGGAAGAGTTGGTGAGACTGAGAGATCTACAAAGAGGTTTAGAGAGACAGTTTAGGTGAAGGGGTTGACTTGAAATGGAGAATGGAATTCAGAAATAGATGTGCGTGTATGTGTGTGTGTGTGTGTGTGTGAGAGAGAGAGAGAGAGAGGCAAATCAGTTGATGAAAGAGAAAAAGTGGTGGAGGGAACCAGAAAGGAATATATTTAGAGCGACAAAGGAAAGGGGTCAGAGGTAGAATGAGAAGAGGGGCAGGGAGGTGAGGTAGTGAACCAATGGTCAGATAAATTGAGAGGTTAGATAGTGACAGAGAAAGGGGTGGGGTTTAGAGAAGTGAGGTACTGAGGGAGATGTGAGGAAGACAAAGAAATAAGATAGAGAGGTTAGTTAGTAGAGATATGGAGAGAAACACAGAGAGGTTAGTGCAAGATCGAGATGAGGTTGTGTGACATAGATAGAGGAGAGATACGGGAATATCAGATGAGAAAAGAATGCAATAAGGTACAGAGAGAAGGATGAGGAAGAGAGAGCTGAGATAGAGACAGGGGTCCAAGAGTGCTAGAGATAGATGTAAAAAACAAGCAAGGGGTTGGCTCTAATCAGCAAGGCTGAGCCTATATATCAAATAACAAAGAAGGATGCCTATACTGATACAATACGAAACCGGAGGCTTATATCTCCGGTTTCGGGGTTTTCTTCGAAACTCCCTTACCACCCGGAGTTTCCCCAGTCAACTGTTTTTACAACTAGCATTTTGTTCCCCCTTTTCGCTATGCAGGAACATTTCAATATACTTGTGACTCCCGTGCTACAGGGCACGCAGTGCAGCTATCTCGGCTGACGGTGACGGAGACAACCCCCGTTCAACGCGCCGAATCCATCCTCTCCGCAGAAGTGGCTGTCGGATTCAACTCTTATGAGGTATTTGCTCCTATAGATAGAGTTCAGAACATACAAGGCTCGCATTGTTGAAACTAGAACGACGTAGCCACCTTGCAACATTAGGCACTATGTGATGGTCTGTCTCATCCTATACAGGTCCACGTATATCGCCATACAAGCTATAAAGTTTGTTGAACTGGTGTCCACCTCAGCCATTTATTGGTAAGAATTCACATTCCTCTTGCCGTTTGATGTCAAACAGTCCCTATTATTTCGCCTGAGTGATACCATTCCATTTTTTAGGCTGTGTCAATTTTGAGAAGCCCATTCTGCTCCCACCCCCACATGATTGACGTTTAGTCCGTTGGGTGGTAAGTATCCTAGAAAATCAGTGTGTAATATGTGGTAGGTGCATGTAACAGAACCTTAAAAAAAGTTCAGAGACGGTAGCTATAGTTCTCTGAAACACGATGTGGCTATGTGACTATAGCCCAAAGTGATGACAGTTTGAGCTCACCTCCTGGTGATTGCCAAGTTGTAGACTCGTGATGTGCCTCCCTAGTTTTGAAGTGATTTTTCACGTAGTATTTCTTTGTCTTAAACTATACTTTTCTATGTGTTTCTCTACCTTCTGCAGTGTTGTGAGGCCCTGACGAGAATCCCTGTTGAATAGAAGGAGATTCGAAACGCGTAGGCCATTCTTCCACTGATCTGCTTGAGAGTCATTAGTATCCTCAGACTCCACACAATTTTTGTACATTACCTGTTAATTTCTTATTGAATGGTATAAAATTCAGGAATCTAACTGAATTCACTATTTCCAAATAATTGTATCGAATTATTATATAACCAATGCAGATCCAGTTAACACTTTTCTTTGTTATAGCGGAATGTTTTCCTTTGTAATAATAGTATGTGGTATGTTTGATTCAGGTACGAATGTGGTGAATGCTTGCTGACTGTGATATGATTGAGATATTTAAGTTAGTGAGATGTGTCTGTAACTGTTTCATTTTCTTAATGCTTCTCTTTTTTATGAAAAAGTAAAAAGTTTTTGTAATGAACTGTTGAAATTTTTCAAAAAATAAAATTGCAATTATGTAGCAATACCCCTTCTTGAATTGATTTTCTTGATGTGGATGAGGATTTGTATTGATGAATAAATTGTATCAGTATAGGCATCCTTCTTTGTTATTTGAGAGATAGATGTAGGCACAAAGTGATAGAGGTGCAAGGTCGCTCTGTGTTTTCACAGTGTAGGCGGCAACCCGTCTGCACTTTTAAAGGGAATTAGAAATCCCTGCGCAGTCGGGTGAAGTCACTGACTGCACCCGCCTGCAATGGGATGTCTGGGTCTCCACTCCGGAGGACTACTCTCAGGGGGGATGCAAAGGGATATCTGGGGGTTTCATAGGACCCCCTTTCTCCCTTCCAGAGGGCTGCTCCCAGAGGGCTGCTCTCAAGGGACGCAGTCACAGTGCGCCACCTAAAAGGTGTGAGTGTGCCCCCTGAGAGCTTCTTTGCCTCTGTGCCCACGTCAGGAAGCAAAGGAATTCTCTCATTTGCATAGGACAAAGGAGGGAACTCCTCTTGAAGGTAGTGCTGGTCCTTTAACTGCCCCGGCACTATCGGTATTACAGAAGGGGACTCACAAGCATCTGCGCTCCCTTCTGTAATACTAAAGTGCCTCAGGGGTGCACAAAACTGGCGCAAACGCCTGTTGCGCCCCCGGGCACTTATTGTAGTATGGCCCTAGGTGTTTGAAATTCAAAATGTTTAGTTTCAAACTGGTGTTTTGGCTGCTGTTGGATCAGTCTGTTGGTTTGAATAAATGTTATAATATTAGGCATTATATAATAAGTGCTATTTTCTTTGGAAGCGAAGTGTGCTTTTGTATATAATCAATAATGTATGAGCTGAGGCAAAGCAGGGTTGAGGAGGTAATGTCCAGATTACTTGCCAGTAATCATCATTACTCCAAATACCTGTCCTTGTCCTGGTTCTTGTAGACACACCAAGCATCCCTTTGGTGACACAACTTTGATCCCAAATGCTTGGGGACAACAGACTGACGGGAGGGGCGCAGGAGTTTAAGCAGGTCTGAGGTGGGCTAAAAGGTAGGGGTGTAGCTCACATGATGTCTGTAGAGGTGCGTGACACTTCATTAATGTGACTACCCTGACGAGGAAGGGTATTCAGAGTCACAAATATCAGCTGGAAGTAATCGGGACAATTTTCACCAGCTGTCCCGGCAGATTTCGGCAATTTGGGCGCATGTCCCGGTTTTTAGAGGGTGTCGACTTAAATCAGTAAGAAGCACTTACTGGTTTTCTAAAGTTGTGCTAGTTAGCAGTTGTTAAAAGTAAGCAATTTAATTAACAGGTATGATGCTGGTTTTAGAAATTACATTTTATCTATTTTCTTAGTGCTTCTTCTGTGTTCCTGTGTTGATAAGAGTTGTCATTCTGCACATGGTTGATCTAAAATTGTAGTCCTTCTTCTATTTTTGCAAAATGCCCCGGTTTTTGGGTCTCAAGATCTGGTCACCCTAACTTGGTCACACTTCCCTCAGGGGTTATTGTGCCCCCTCGGCCCACAGCTTTCAACCCCTCAGCTTACTTTTGCCTCCCTGGGAGCCTGAGGCCCACCTGCCCCTCAGAGGCCGAACTCCTTTCGTCCTGGGTGCATTAAGCGGGAGAGGACTCGAGCGACGGCGCGTGCAGCACGCAGGGCCATTTTAACCAAGGCCCTTAACGGGGATCGATACAAGGACCGTCGTGCTCCGCGTGAGGTGAAGCGCAGATGCATTAAACGCACTTAAGAAAAAAAATAACCTGAGCCGGCCAGCAAGAAATCATCGGATATGGATCTTGGGCAGCGAGCTGCATGGAGGCTGTGAGCGCGGACACTACTCTTCATTAAGGTGTAAAAGCAAAGGGGGCCGTTAGGAGGGAGAAAAGGGAGGGGGAGGGGAGGCCTTGGTGCACAGAAACATGACTTATCTTCATGAGGGCGTGACACCTGAGGGAAAAGGGGCGCAGCGGGCGGGGGCGAGCACAGGGACCTCGCAAATCTTCATTAGGGCGTGGAGCAGCAATCCCTGCGTATTTCATACAAAATACCAAGTGCAGAAGGCCAAGTTTCTCTTAGGAGCACCCGCCCTGGCTGCTATTAATTGCCGTGGTCTTCATTCCTCCTTCTGCCTTTTTTCCTCCACTCAGAACTTCTTGTCTCTTCTCTTACAGGTTCTTTTTAATCCCTGCGTTCTCCCTTTGTTACTACTTCCTTACCCTTTAACTGCTTCTTGTTGCTCCCTTTTCTGCTTTTTATCTGTCTCACTCGAGGTAAATGTCTGATGATGGAAAATAAAGTCCAGGTCCCCTAAATGAGTGCAGGTGCCACCACGGGCACAGTGTAGGCACTGGTTGCAACAACACACCACCAAAGCCAGAATAACACCAAACATGCACCAGACAAGAGCACCGAATGAGAGATCGCAGTTTTTTTTAAGATTAAGGAACCAACACATTCTCGGTGTTACTCAGCATCTCAATGAAAAGATGGGTGTAAAAGTGTATCACCCCATGCCCGTAGTGGCTCCTATTAGGTGCCAATTACAAATTTTCCTCTCTTTCGCATTTTGCATGGGCAGTTACCACCAGCTAGTAGTTCGTGGCAATTCCCAAAGGGTGGTCACCATTTATTCAAATGATAAGGAATAGATTAGAAGTCTACACTATTGGTGCCGCAGTCAAAGATGTATGTATAATTCATGTTTTAGTTTGGTTCAGCACAAACTGGGAGGGTGCACAGGGTTTGGTAATACAATTACTAGTTACTCAATTTGTGATCCATCTTGCTTTGCACACCTGGTGTTGGATAATAACACGCTAATGGTGCATATTATTGCGCATTCAAAGATGCGCAACCTGTCCATGTGCGCTATTTCCCTACCGGATTTGCAGCAGGTTTGAGCTGACAATATTCATCCATATATAAAACCCTGGGGGGTGTTATTTACACCAATGGTGTCATACCGAGTCTGGTGCAAACCACAGTTTGCACCGGACTCTGTATTACTTCATCCATTGGGACCATGGTTGGTTTAGTCTTTGAAGCACTGTACAACAACGGCAGGCTAAGTCCACGTGCCTACCTTTTCAAATATCCATTATTCATTTGCACTATGCCTTCACATTCAACCACTGTAATTTCAGAGCTGCAATGTGCAGTGATATATATTAGGATGCACTAGTTGTATAAGATGTATCATACCTTGCGCATAGTGCTGGAACAGAGGGAGATCCAGTATCCGGCTTCTAACAAGGAGCCAGATCCAGGATCCACGTCGGTCTTAGTGAAACGTACTAGCTGGAACAGTTACAGAGGCACCCACACTTTCACGGTGCTGTGTGTGGCTAGCAGCAGCTTGCAAGTAGTAAGCCAGAGATCACATGTTTCCTTCGCAGCACAAATGCCTCAGTTTGCCATCAGCAACACCTTTCGTCTGAGTTGTATCCTCAGGTTGATGGAAGAAATGTTTTCAAAACTTGTCGAACAATTACATCTATAAAATCGACCAACACATCTATGAATTTGTTTGTCTAGTGAACGTTCAATAAAGATTAATAAACATGCTTTCATAAGCATCTTTCTTCGCTGCAAAAACACTCTTGCAGTCTGAAGGTATATATGACCATACAAAATTAACTCCTAAGGTGTGAAATCTCTAACTGAGGTATCTTCACTTAACACCCATTAGCGTGACTATTGAAAGTATCAGTGAGTTTCAGCAAGTTTGACAACACCTGGCAAGGTGAAGGATGGAAATTGCTTACCTTGTTGAACTATGTGTATATTTGTGGGTCTTGTCCGCGATAATAACAATAAGAATAACATGATAATAATATTAACAAAATGAGCATTTTTAAATCTCAGATGATATGATACCATTCAAATATTTATGTTCTGAAAGCTCCCTCTAGTAGCTGTACCATATTGCAACTATTTGTTTCAACGCGCAATCAAATATTCAGGTTCGGATTGAACCTGTTTGAAGATTCCAGATCATGGAAAAGCTTGCAAATCTGGTTTCGCCCCTGTTATGCTCCAACAAGCAATTTCCAACATAGCGTGCTTCTTGATTAGAACTGTGCTCCGTCAGGGCCCCCCAAATCTCAGGGTTCCCCTCAAATCTCGATTCACACTGCGCTCCTAGGCCCAGTGCAACAATAAGTGTTTGACCGTAAACTTGATTTGCAGTAGATGTGCAGGTGCTCTTCGAGACGCGAATCAGCGTGCCTGTCTGCCTGTCTAGCGAAGAACTCCCTGTAGTGATCTTGCTAGAAAAGTCATCGAAGAGACCATGACTGTGTACCATTCACAGACCGCAGCCAATGCATAAGGGATGGACGAGAAAGAGTGAGAGAAGGACATTCAGCAGTCAGGCAAAAATGACAACGCTGGTAAAGAGCACGTGGCCAGCCCACTTATGAGTGATCCAAGTTACTCTCTTGTTCAAATAATAGACCCTTGTTTCCCCTTAGAGGAGCTTATGGTTCTTTGCTTCAGCCTCCTTTCAACCTTTGTTTTAATGTTTAACATTTGGCCTGGACTCAGAAACATAAGACAGGCTGTGAAGTTTGTCCAGTGACACATGGAAGCTCCAACACCGGTGAAAGCTCCAGACCCTAATTTGGAGGCTTCTTGCCCCATAAGCCCTAAGACCTTTGCCAAAAGAAACACTAAACTGTAGGGTACCACCAATGATCCTCAAAACATCAGAGTTTCAATATCCACAGGAGACCTTAGCATCAAAATTTGCCCAGCCCAAAACTGTAGGGCATTTACATATTTTGCATGCATCTGGCTTTTTCTGAGATGGAAGCCCACATCATACCAATAAGAGTCAGGCTCAAGTGAACAATTTCAACATCTTGGCCCCTGACGCCTGCTTAGTATTCACAACTGTAATCAATTGACCAAGTAAGGCCCAAGGGCACCAGTGTACCTTGAAAATTATTGTCTATAGTAGTCTCTGAAAATATCCCAGGTATCTTCCCAAAAATGACCTGCCCAGATGGAGCTCCAACTGTACTTTTTCTTCAACTCAAAGACAGAGACTAACTTGTCGCCATGCCCTAGATTTCTGTATCTGTAAATATTGAAGTCCACTGCTTTATTCATCTCTTCCAACCCACCAATGTTCCTTTGTTACTTGAAGTTCCCCCACACAATTTGTGTTATTTGGCTAGCTTTAAAGGGCCTGGTTCTGGATGGTGGATGTTACAGTAGTCTTTGAAGATGTACTGTGGTGTTTTGGAAGTTGCTGACTGGCCTGCCAGATAAATATCCTGAAACCAATCAATGTGTTTGCCCAACAGCAATTTAAAACACCATCGGGATTGCGAATAACATAGTGATTGTGAACACGGACGTAACTGTAGAACAAGGGATGATTAATTTTCCTATGAGTGAGCAGAAACTTAAGAATGTCATTTGTCTTGGTTGGTAGATGATGGCTGCCGAACTGCTACTTATTGTAAATATATTACACCTTGAACTGCCAGCCAGACCACTGATGGACTCCACCCTGACAAGCCCTGTGTGCATCTGCTTGCTGATTCACTGGAGGTTGAGAGTTTGAAGCTGTCCTTCTCCCTTGCCCTGAGACCAAGTCTAGAGCTCTGTTTGAGGGCTCCTTGTTGCGCAACACCTGACTCTTGGAGGGCCTAGCCAGCACTGGAAATTTAGCATTACTGATCTAGAGTGCCTAGAAGCCTTCCAGACTCCTAATCAGAGTCTGATGGGCGCTTTTCAAGGACCTTCCTAACTTGGGGAGGTGACTTCGCCTTGCAAGCACCCTCCCTTAACACCAATAATGGTTTAGTTGCCTTATTGGGGATCACAAGAGGCACGCACTGGGGTTGGCCCCTTCGCTGTCTGAGAGAGGGCTAGGTCGCATAAATATTGGCTACATAAAGAAGCCCTGCTCAGAAATATATGTACTTATTCATCTTGTACAAACTGGAAAATTCGGTATGACCTTGCACATGAATTGCAGGACAAAATGAAACTGTTATCGTATCTATATCTGTTCTATATTCGACCACCATATAACAAAGCATAGAAGTGTAACATCATTATATTAATTATAAACAATTACTAACACAAAGTATTTGCTGACCAAAAGAATTACTGATCAAAGAAAGTTTGAGGTAATAAATTGCTCCCCAATTCAACAGTAATAATGATTCTCTAACAATTGCACTTTAACAGTCAAACTTACTTATGCCTACTAACACTCCTGCCACCTCTGTCCCAAGCTTTTCTTTCAATCAGACTCCAGGTGTAACCCATCTCCTTGTAGTCAGCCTCAAGCCCTTGATGCCAGGTGGTCTTGGCCTTCCAATTTTCCTTTTCACTTGAGGGTTCCAGGTGAGGGCTTGTCTGGTGGTGTGTGATGCGGGCTTGCAGGGGTGTGACCTAACCAGCCCCAATTTCTTTTCACGATTTCTTCATGAGCAGGGAACTGTAAAGTCTGCTGCCATTGGCTATTGCTGCTGATGGTGTTTGGCCAGCGGGTTTGGAGGATTTTCCAGAGACAGGTGTTGATGTTCTGGATTTTGTTGGTGGTGGTCACTGTTGGCTTCTAAGTTTCTGCTCCATACAGAAGGACCGATTTTACGTTGGTTTTAAAAAGCCTGATCTTTGTTTGTAGCGTTAGGCCCTTGGAGCTCCAGATCTTCTTTAGCTGGATGAAGGCAGCCCTTGCTTTGCCGATTCTTGCCTTGACATTGGCGTCTGTACCGTTCTGCTTGTCTATGACACAGCCCAGGTAGGTGAAGGCCTCAACCTCTTCCAGTGTATCACCTGCAAGAGGAACTGCAGTTGTGCTGGCCATGTTAGCCTTCAGAATCTTGTTTTTTTCCCCCTGTGGATGTTGAGGCCAAGTTGTGCTGATGTGGCTGTCACTTTGTCAGTCTTCTCTTGCATTTGCAGATCGGTTTGGTAGAGTAGGGCTAAGTTTGCCAAGTCCAGGTCATTGAGCTGTGCCCAAGGTGTCCACTGGATCCCATTTCTTTTTGGTGCTGTGGATGTCTTTATGATGCAGTCTACAGTCACTAGAAAGAGAAAAGGTGAGAGCAAACAACCCTGGTGGACTCTGGTCCTCACTTCTCAAGGCTTCCCTGAGTTGTCCTCCATGGACTATCTTGCAGGTCATTCCCTCGTAAGAGTTCCTGATGATTCTAACAAGTTTATCTGGCACACCATAGTGGCGGAGGAGTTTTTAAAGGGTCTCCCTGTCCACACTGTTGAATGCCTTTGCATAGTCGATCAGGTTGACATCGAGGGGAGAGTTCCGTTCCATTGACTGCTCAACGATGATGTGCAGCGTTGCAATCTCGTCTGTGCAGGATCTATCTTTGCAGAGTCCAGCTTGCTGGTCTTGTAACTGAGCGTCAACTTGCTCTTTCATTCTGTTCAGAATGACTGTTGAACACTTTGATGGGGTTGATAGAAGAGTTATCCCTATGTAGTCTGCGCAGTTGCTCAGGTCACCCTTTTTTTTGGGATCTTGATAAGATAGCCTTCCTTCCAGTCTGACGGCACCTTTTCCTCTTCCCAGATCCTTCCAAATATGGGTAGGGCATGTCTAATAATGTTTCAATGTCTGTCTGCAGTGCCTCCACAAGAATGTTGGCAGGTCCTGCTGCCTTCCCATTTCTCAGGTGTATGATGGTTTCTGCATTTCTTCTTTGGTTGGTCTGCTGCAGTTAATTGGCAAGGCCTTGTCAGCTGGCTGTATGTCTGGTAGAGATTGCGGCTCAGGCTGTTTCAGTAGTTCTTCAAAGTGCTCCACCCATCTTCGTTGTTGGCATTCATTACCCATAATTGTCTTCCCAGCTTTGTCTTTAGCAGGTCTTTCTGGCTTTCTTTATCTGCCTTTCCTTGTTATGTTGTAGAGTTCTTCAAGTTTCCATGGCTTGCTGTTTCCTGGACTTCAGTGGCAAGACCATCGATGAATCTTTGCTTGTCTGCTCTTAAGCTTCTCTTTGCCTCCTTGTTGGTTTTGGCGTATTCGCCTTTCGCTTTCGCTTTTCCTGCTCTTGTTTGGCTGGTGTTAACTGCAGCTTTCCTTTCTTTTCTCGCTTGGATTTTGCAGAGTGTTGGTGGAGAACAATTCTTTATACTGGTGTTTCTGGGACCCATTACCTCTTGGCAGGTTGCTGTCACTGTTTCTTTGATTTTCTCCCACTGGCTTTCTGCTGGGTCTCTGTCATCCTCTAGTTCTTGCAGGAATTGAAACTTGTTACTGAGGGTGATTGAGTATCTACTCTGTTTCTGTGCATCTTTGAAAAGGGTGGTGTTATATTGCTGGCGTTGGTTTGTCAGTCCAATCCATGCTTTCTTAACCCCTCCCATGCTCATGACGAGCTGAGCTCGTCATGAGCCATGGTGGCTGTGTGTTCATGACGAGCTGAGCTTGTCATAACGGCCACAACGCTCGTGCGCGGGGCTAATTCCCCTGCTGTGCGGAGTGTTCTAAAGAAATGGGTGTGGCCATGACGAGCTCAGCTCGTCATGAGCACACGGCCACCCCCCCTCTCCCCCCACCCCCTAGCACAGCGGGGGAATTAGCCATGCAGGCAAGGGGTTAAGCTTTACCTTTAGCCTTGCCACAACAAGGTGATGGTCTGATGCCATGCCTGCTCCTCTTATCACTCTCACATCCTGCAAGGACCTTTGGAACTTCTTAGCAATGCAGACATGGTCGATCTTCTTCTCTGTTGAGTGGTCTGGTGACACCCATGTTGCCATGTGTATTCGTTTGTGTGGAAATACACAACTGCCTTTTGGGCACAGAAATCTTTAAGCCTTTCACCATTCTCATTCATGTCGTCAAGGCCATGCTTGCCCTTTTTCGTACCCAGTGTTGTCACTCCCAATATTGTCATTGAGGTCCCCCATCAGTATGGTGATGTCCCTCTCAATGAATTTCTCCAGGATGGACTGTAGTCTGTTGTAAAACTGTTCTTTTTCCTCTTCTTTGCAGTCATTCGTAGGTGCATAGCACTGGATAACATTCATGCTGATCCTCTTTTTCTTTTTGGAGAATGTTGCTCTGATGATTCTGCGACGTGCGCTTCCTATCCAATTAGAGCTATGTTGGCTGCTGGCATTAGCATCAACAAAAGACACACAGTTGATGGACGGAATGCAGAACAAATCAAAACATTCACCCCCATTCAAAAGATCTGGGTTAAATCCATCATTCTTTTGCTCACCATGCCACCCCAGTTTAGACCTGGCCATATGCCAATCAGTCTTGACCCTGTGCCTCATGGGAACAATCCAGCCCAACCTGCCAAGTCAGGTCCTCCCTGGACCGGAAACAAGCATCCTAGGACCAGTTTCGGGGTTTCACCCCTCATCAGCAAGGATAGCTTGAATCCAGTGGCACAGTGAGCCTGGGACCCATGTCTGGGCATACCCACCGCACTTAGGGCTAGAAAGCAAAAGACACAGTTGATGGACGGAATGCAGAACAAATCAAAACATTCCCCCCCCAGTCAAAAGATCTGGATTAAATCCACCATTCTTTTGCTCACCATGCCACCCTGGGTTAGACCTGGTCATATGCAAATCAGCCTTGACCCTGTGCCTAATGGGAACAGTCCAGCCCAAACTGCCAAGCCAGGTCCTCCCTGGACCGGAAACAAGCATCCGAGGACTGGTTTCGGGGTTTCACCCCTCATCAGCCAGGATAGCTTGAATCCAGTGGCACAGTGAGCCCGGGACCCATGTCTGGGCATACCTGCCGAACTTAGGGCGAGAAAGCAAAAGACACTGTTGATGGAAGGAATGCAGAACAAATCAAAACATTCTCCCCCAGTCAAAAGATCGGGGTTAAATCTATCATTCTTTTGCTCTCCGTGCCACCCTGTGTTAGACCTGGCCATATGCAAATCAGTCTTGACCCTGTGCCTCATGGGAACAGTCCAGCCCAAACTGCCAAGCCAGGTCCTCCCTGGACCGGAAACAAGCATCCTTAGACCGATTTCGGGGTTTTACCCTATATCAGCCAGGATAGCTTGAAACCAGTGGCACAGTGAGCCCAGGACCCACTTCAGGGCATACCCAGAGCACTTAGGGCAAGAAAGAAAAAGACATACAGTTGATGGACGGAATGCAGAACAAATCAAAACATTCACCCCCATTCAAAAGACATGGGTTAAATCCATCATTCTTTTGCTCACCATGCCACCCCAGTTTAGACCTGGCCATATGCCAATCAGTCTTGACCCTGTGTCTCATGGGAACAGTCCAGCCTGAACTGCCAAGCCAGGTCCTCCCTGGATCGGAAATAAGTATCTTAGGACCGGTTTTGGGTTTCATCTCTCATCAGCCAGGATAGCTTGAATCCAGTGGTACAGTGAGCCTGGGACCCACATCTGGGCATACCCGGCGCACTTAGGGGGATAAAGCAAAAGACACCCAGTGGATGGACCGAATGTAGAACAAATCAAATCATTTACCCCCCAGTCAAAAGATCTGCGTTATATCAGTGCTACTCCCTGAATATGTGGGGCGTTCTCTTCCTCGTGTCCAGAATACAGCAGCATTCCTCCTTGGGCTAGTATTTTCTGTCCGGACTGTGTTCATCAGGTCTCGTTGGTGCCCAGCAGGGTAAGGTTGTATTTTTCATCTCCCCTGCCACTTGGGCTATCTTGCATGTCTTGTACTTGGTCCTCACATTCCATGTCCAGATGGTGATGGTGTTTTGGTCGAAAGCAGGTGTATTGGCTTTGTGGCTTCCAGTATTCTCTGCCTTTCACCACAGGGCATCATAGCTTTCCATGAAGGAGATTCCTCTCTAGCCAAAGCATGGGTGTCTTTTTGTTGACTTTCCTGTAGCTAGGATTTTTTACATTATGGGATAGCTAGCCCCACGAATAACCCTCCTACTTTCGCAGCTGGGTTTGTGAGCAGCCATGATTTAAAACCAAAACATCAGTCCAACTTGTTTCTTATGTACATGTGGTAACAAGTTTTCTTGCTTGAACTCCCACTCTTAGTGTACTAGGGCGAGATAGGGAAACAATGGTAGAGCTCAATCAGTCAGTTCCTTTGTCCTTCTTTCACAGTTCTAAAACGGAATAGTCTGTCTTAATTCGCCCAATTACGGTCAACATGTTTAGGCCGGTGTGAATGTCCTATAGGGTAATGTGGTATATCGTTAATAGTTTTTCAGGTGGGGCACTATTTAGGGGATGTACAACAACATGATATATTATTTACATCTTGAGGACGTTCTAAAGTTGCTTTTGCCTCAAAAGTCGTAATATTAAAGTTTTTTGTCACTGTACAAAAATAAAATAAATAAAAAGAGGGATACAAATTAGTGAGGTGCAGGAGGCCCCAAAGATATTAGCATGCATGAGTGCTACCTCATTGATTACTCACCTTCTGGAAATGGGCTGGGAAACCTTTACTAGGGATTTACATTCGGAGATTAGTATTAGCCTAAGAAGTAGACCAAGTAATGCTTAAAGGTAGTGGCAGGGCAGTATTGCTTACCTTCCAGCTCCTTTTCAAGCTTTCTCTGGTTTGGTTATGGATTGTTTTTAATCTTTTGAATGGGTGCCGTGGCAATAGTTGTTCCGTGTTGAGACCGATATGGCGGTCCACACTTGACTTGAAATTGACCATTGATATTGAGAAGAGTTTTGGGTAGTGAAGTTGGGAGCCGAGCCGGGACTGAGTCAGAATAGATTACAACTACTGGACAGTATTTTGTAATATACATACCATGGGAAATTGTCACGGTTAAGGCCTTATTTAATAGGAATTTAGTTTATAAGCACTATATGGCGTCCCTCACTCGATTTCCATCAGGTGGATAACGTTTAATTAAATACGTGCTTGTGCGGATAAGTTCCCTTTATTATTAGTGGTGAAATCAATTGCTGGTAAAGTGGATGGCAGGCTAAATAAAATTTCCAAGCCACAATTGGGTGTGTCAAGCTAGGATTGTGTGCTTCAAACTGAACTTCTTAAATGTGCGGATGTATACACGTGCCACTGGGTTTGGAAGGTATGGGGAACCTATAAGCTTGCAAATTGATTAAACAGGCAGAAACATCAGTGAAGAGGGGGCTCTTCCACTTGTGGGTGACCGGAATAGATCACATGTTCAAGGCCCTTGAATCTAGTGGAAATAGCTGATGATTGATTATACTTACATATATCTAACAACCAAGGGTTCAGGCTCTTATCAGTAAGGCTGAGTCCAATATTCAAAGGACAACAACCAACTTGCCAATACTGATATTCTCCCCCCAATTCTTTAATGGGGCACAAGTAAAGAACTCAATGTGACCAACCACTGTTTCAATTTTCTTTTTTTATTATTTATTTATTTATTATTTCTTTTTTTACTCTAACTGTACAATTTTTGCAAATATTACAAGACACCATAGCCACAATTATAGAACACTTATAACACAATATCCCGAATTTGGAATGAAAACCCCACTATTGAACGAAACCTTTTGAAAAACATAACCTTGTGTGACATGTAATGCAAGACAAAAACGAAACATTCAACATACACAAGTCACATGACAAACAAGCCTAGACAAATATGATATAATTCACAGTTTTATAAACTTATGTTTCAGGATAATCAAACAGTGAGTTTTTTACAAAAATCCTTAAACTGTTTAAGAATTGATCACATTTGTTTTTATATCAATCTTTTATCATTTAAAAACAGTTCAGGATGATCACTTCTTGTATCACTGTTTGAAAAAAACACGGTCGACGCGTTTTGAACCCCGCTTTCAGGCTTAGGTTCCTCTGACTCCACTTGCCCGTCAAGTATACGCTTTTCCCAGTAATCACCCTCATCCAATCACTGCACAGCATGCTGAAAGTGCAATAAAGATCAAATCTGGGCACCCCTAGCCTGCCGTCCTCATACGGTTGCAGGAGCACCCGCAGTACAACCCTACAGCGCTTTCCCGCCAAAAACAGGGTCACCAGGAGAGAATTCAACTGACGAAACACTTTCGGGGGGATCAGGCTCAACATATTTTGCAAGGCGTATAGGCATCTCGGCAGCATTACTATCTTAGCCAATGCTATTATGCCCTTTAGGGACAGTGTCAGCGTATTCCAGAATTCCACGGAGCGCCTCAGCAACTCAACCACGTTGTTCATATTCAGATGGAGCAGCTTAGCATCCCCATGAGTCACCTGCACCCCTAGGTATCTAAAATGGTCTGTCTAGTCAAAGGCTAGGCAGCTCCCCAACCTCACTCTCTCTCAGTAATATACACAGCCTTGAATAAGTCGCAAACAGGTCCATCAATCTCAGCAATTGCGGTATGGCCTCACGCGGAGACGTAACATAGAACAACGCATCATCCGCATAGAGTGAGATAAGGTGCGTACTGTGCCCAATTTGAATGCCCCAGCTGCCCAGTTCCTGCCTTGCCCATATCCCCATGGGCTCAATGGCCAGTGCAAACAGGAGTGGTAACATCAGGCACCTCTGCCGCGTGCCCGCCCACTATTCGCACACATGCCGCAGGATTTGTATATAGTATTTTAACCATCTACGAAAGGGCGGTCCAATCTCCAACCTTCCAAGGATTTATAGCAAGTGCCCCAAATCCACCATGTCAATGCCTTTTCGAGGTCGATCTACGCCAATTCCATCTCCTCAGGGGCCTCCTGCGTCTCATGCAGTATATGCACCAGCCGTCGTATGTTCATAGACGGACTATGGCCCAGGATAAAGCTGCACAGGTCCTCGTGAACTGAATGGGCCATGTGTGGTCCCAACTGTTTGGCCATCACTTTACATAACATTTTTATATCTGAGTTGATCATTGTCAGCGGTCGGTATGCCGCTAGGTCCTGCGCATCACCACCCAGCTTTAGAATCAGACAAATTTCACCCTCACGCATCGTGGGGGGCAACATTTTGCTATCAAATGACTCATTAAAAGTTTGCAAAAAAGGGCGGACCAGTGCTGCTAAATATGTCTGATAATACTTAATGGGCAGCCCGTCACCTTCCGGCGCCTTGGCTCTAGGTATGCCCGCTATCGCCTCCCTCAGCGCCTTCTCTGTAATCTGCGCATCCAGATCCGTCCTAACTTCCTCAGATACCTGCCTCAACTGTAGGCCCTCCAAAAAGGGGATTTAAAGGTCTGCACCTACCAGAGGGTCTTCCCTGTATACTGTCTGCAGGTGTTGCCGGAACACCTCTAGCATAGCTGCCCGAGCATAGACCAGCTCGCCCGATTGAGATCGGAGACTGGTAACCAAAGGGGGGGGGGGCTGTTCCTTACGCAATATCCAGGCTAATAATCGACCAGATTTATCTCCCACTGGATGCAGCTGCTGGCGATATTTTGTAAGAGTATACTTATCCAACCTATCCCAAGTATCTGCAACCTGCTCCCGTAATACACGCTCTCGTTCCTGGGCGTCATCTTGCCTCAGCGGCCCTAACTGGAGCTCAGCCAACATTTTCTCGCTCTCCTGTAGCTCAGACTGTAGTTGCCTTTGAACGCCATATGTCAGCCCCATTGCAGCCCCCCTAATCACCGCCTTCATTGCATCTCACTCATGGGCTCTGTTGCTTGCAATGCTCCAATTAAGGGACATATACTCAGTCAACGTGTTCGAAATTGCTTCCTTCCCAACCGGGTCCACCAGAATATCGTCAGGGAGCCGCCATCTGCATGGGTCCTGTACCTCCATTGCCCACCGCACTGAGCAGCACACAGGCACATGTACAAAAAACGCACCAGATGTATAACCACTGCAGCCATAAACTCTGGGTTCTCTGTAGCTAATACCCTATCTAGATGGCTATGCGTGTTATGAGTGGGCGTAAAACAGGTAAATATTTTCTGGGTCGGGTGGTGCTCCCTCCCAACATCTCTGATGCCTACGTCCCTCATTAATATCTGCAATTGCTTTGCCATACGCGGCTTGGTGCCCCTTCCTGGGGGGGGCATCTATCCAGCTCCGGGTCCACCACACAATTAAAGTCTCCCAGCCATAGCAGGGCAGTGTCCAAGTCTACAGTAATCCAGTCCTGCTAAGCCGCAAAGAAATTGGGCTCATCAATATTAGGAGCATAGGTATTTAGTATACTGATATCTTGGCCATCTAGCTTGCCCCGCAATAACACGTAGCAACCTATGACGAGTGGAACACCTGCCCCCTCCACTTTTTGGGAAGACGCCCACCGCAGCATCATCCAGATGTGTCTCTTGCAAGCGCGCAACCATTATATTATGCCGCTTAAGGAATGAAAGGACCCTATGCCTTATGGCGCAGGTGCCTAATCCCCTAACATTCCAGCTAAGAAAAGTTATCACATCGGCCATGGTCAATCATTCACACTTCCTGTCTAGCAACGCACCAGGACTCAGCACTCTTCTGCAACGACAAGCTCTTTTGCATTGCACAACTTTAGTTCACACAATAACAACTGAACCAACAAATCCCCCCTCACCACCCACGGACAGTGCTCGACTAACATCACAGACGAATTTGCCCACCCACCGCTCATGCCAGGACGAGCACAGCATTCCACTAAGCCCAATAAGGGCAACAAAGCTCCGCCCACCCAGCACAGATCAGGAGTCCTGCGCCATTCTGGAATACACCCGCTTCACATACACCTAAGCCAGGGAATATCCCTCCCCCTGGGTCCCATCAAACCTACAAGTAGCTCAATTCTCCCTCCCCACACCCAGGTCCCACAGCAACAACCAACACCATACAGCATTACCGCACTCCTGCGTGGTGGTCCTGAGTTAGCAAGCAGCACTGCAGCCCAGCAGTCAATGAATAATCACTTTCAGCTCCACCCCCCGAAGATCCTCCAACAAAGTCCCGGGCACAACGTCCATTGTTAGTGTCAGAGTCTGATCCCGTCCATCCGGTTCAGCGGAGGCAGCTTCCAGCAAGTCGACATCCGCAGAATGCTCCACAAGGGGATTGGACTGTAACGTTCCATGATTGCCCACTGTTATCCTCCTCTGTGACATTTCCGGAGAATGTTATGATTCCATTTGATTCTGCTGCCACCGAGGGCCCCCATCCGACCGAGTCCCCCATTGTCGCTTCTGGCCCCTTGCTTCCCCAGGCGGCAGTCCATCTCCACGGATCTCCAGCCATTCCTAAACATCTTCCGAGGAGTCAAAGAATTACACCTTACCCTCCCACCCCCTCCCGAGATCACCTTCAGCTTGGCAGGGTACAGGAGCATATAATGCATGTTCAGGTCCCGCAACTTGCACTTCACTCCCAGGAAGGACTTCCGGAGATCCTGGACTTGCTTGGTGTAATCCGGGTAGATAGACACTTTACTATCTTCGTACTGGAGGTTCTAGTAGTACATTTGCCGCTCTCAGAATGCAGTCTCTATCCCAATAGTTGGGGATTTTAGCTATAATAGCTCGAGGCTGTGCCCCCGGATGCGGTGGAGGGACGAGGGCCCTATCTGCTCTATCAATCACAAACACATCCAAGAGTCCCTCAGGGCACAGTTGGGTACGAATCCAGTGCTCTAGGAACTGCTCAGCTGCCCCCAGTTCTGCCCTTTCCGGGATGCCTTGCATACGAATATTGCGGTGTCTCGCCCTCTCCTGAGCCCGAATCTCCAGGGCCTTCGTAACCACAGCTATCTGCGCCACCTGCTGCTTGGGAAACAGCTGTTACACCGCAAGAGGTACAACGCATGCCATTACCCTGCATGGCGTTAGAACGCAAAAGTTGTGTAACAGTGTGTACAAGGTGTTGGATTTCACTCCAACACCTGCCCTACTGTTGCAAACACTGGAGTTGTAATAGTAAATTAAACTATTCCAACTTCTAGAGCACCCCGACAGTGAGTCGGGGTATAGTTTTGCGTTGCAACGGCATGCGGGGTAATGGCATGCGATGTAACGTCACATACCTGCTGCTTGAGGGTAAACCTCTCACCTTTCAGTGCTACTATAACCCCCTCGGCGCTCATGACTTTATCAGCTACCTTCTGGAGGTTCGCACATAGTAGGTTCACATTAAAAGAGACAGTATCTATCCTGTCCTTCAGCGCCTTCCTGGGGGCCTGTACGGCTGCTATGAGTTCAGCCCTTGTGGGCTCCGGGCTCCCCCCCCCCAAGTGCCCCGTTTTGCCCCACCTGTCTGCCTAGTTAGGCGCTGGGGGGATGCCTAGGCATAGTGTACTGTGTGATGGTATTTGGGCCAGTCGTCTTCTAT
The DNA here is from genome assembly GCF_964261635.1 of Lissotriton helveticus. Taxonomy (NCBI): domain Eukaryota; kingdom Metazoa; phylum Chordata; class Amphibia; order Caudata; family Salamandridae; genus Lissotriton; species Lissotriton helveticus. Next base: position 1,844,898,359 of record NC_136065.1, on the reverse strand, counting down.
GGCTTGTCTTTGCCCATTGCAACCCCTGGTGCATGTACTTGACACACCCACCAACGTGATTCATGTGCCAGAAGAGTCTCTTCAGAAGGGGTCCACTAACCATCCAGACCAGCAGATGTAATAACACTTGGGGCCCCCTCTCCATGCACAGTGTCCTTGACTCAGTAGGATGGCACACACTACTCCTCTGTCCCACCACAGAAGAGAGTCAGATTTTCAGCGGGGCATCGAAGAGAAATGAAGGCTATTTGGGCGGACGGACAGAGAGCTGAGGAGGCTCACTTCCTGTTGGCCACGTTGCTAGGCCACGCCCCTCCTATGTATTCTAAATTGATGATCACTTGCAGCTCTTCAGGCCGACATTATCCTCAGTTAAGAGTGTCTTGTGCAAAGCCACCAAACATGTTGGCCTTGGTACGGGAAGACGTATTTCTGAGGCACATGTGTAGAAATCTTAGGGCCTGATTTAGAGTTTGACGGACAGGATACTCTTTTGCAAACATGACAGAGTACCTTGTCCACCAAACTCCCAGTCCACGCACCTCATTTACAGATGGGCAGACCCAAAAGATTGTCACTGATGGCTAGAAGGAGTATGGGCCGTTGGCAGAAGACCATTACACAACCTGCCCTATTTAGTGTGGGTGTGTAATGTCCTGCTTTTGGAGTAAAAACAAAAAAATGTTTTTAAGTTTGGCGGGTGAGCCATCCACCAAACTTTTTGTACCTTGAAGCGATCCACAATGACAGAGTTTTCTCAAGGTACTGAGATGACGACTTATCCAGCGGTCAGCTCGCAATTTGATGGAGAGAGTACAGTCGGATTAGCGAAGGCAAAATCATATGCCATCAAGGTGGGCATTACTCCATCCGTCAAACTTAAGATCAAGCCCTTAGTTTGGATCTAGTAAATTCATGACTCACTGGTGTCTTCTATGAGTTTAAGTCTTGAGAAATGTTTGATTTCATTCGGTGAATTCATGCCTGCCCGTAGCTTCGAGTGAGTTTGAGTCTGGACAGATGTTTGTTCAGAGTCTAGTGAACTCCTGTCCCACTAAAGCCTGTCATACTCTGCAGGGCAGCATTGTTGGGTCTGGATGGGACACAAGGTGGTAACCTTAGCATGGAGCAGTCTGCGTATCCTGGCTGATAATCACAGGCCCGCACGTGCTGCCTTTGAAGGCTTCTAGCCACCTGTGCGCCAGACATACGCCTAAGATCTCATGACAGCCCTGGAGCAAAATATAATAAAGGACAGTGTCCCGGAACCAATCCCAGCAGAGGCTGCCAAAAGCAACACATGGCAGAGCCAAGATTTGTAAACCCAGTCCAAAGGATTGTTTTTAGTGTTGAGGCCGGAGCTGTGAATTGTGAGTGAAGCTGGAAAATGGTATGAAGATATGCAGTAGATAAAAGATAACAGAAAAAGGATGTCTTAAATAAAATAAATAGGATGGTGGATAATTGATGAAAAGAATGTAGACAGTCGAAGATTCTTGGACTTGCAACACATTTCTTTTTGTAAAAAAAAGTTCTTTGTTTTGACAGTAGACGTCAAACTGTTGCAGTACAATATACAACATTAGCACAATATGCAAATAAAGTGCCAATATATGCATGTGGTATTTATATAGCTCTAACTTAGCCGAAAGTAACTCTTTGTAATAGTCGCTGAAGAATAGAAACAAGCCAGACTGGAAGTCAGCTGAGTACGTCAATGTGTGGGAAGTGAAAACATAAGAGGAAGAACATAAGGAAAGACGCACAGATGTATAAATAAAGAATGCCATGCTCCAGCGATTGTCAAACACAAGCCCACCTGAAAGAGTGGCATTCGCCAGGTCTTGTGGAATACATAGATACGAATGCAAACAGTTGTGCAGCGGATGCACAGTCTGGCAACTTGCGACGCCATTATATTAGGTTGGTCTTAATGAATGCAATCTGAAGGGTTGTATTTACTTATTCCATAGACGCTGGACTAGTAACATGTAAGGAACCACTAGGACCTCTAAGTCCAGCACCCAAACCTGATGTAGATTCTTTTCTGTAGAGAGCATCATTTAAGTCTCCAAAACAGCTGCCATTCCCTTGATAGCCTGTGGTAGCATTTCAAGGCGTCACATATGGATTTGTGTTGGTCCTCCTATGACCCTAGGATGCTGTTACTGAATAATCAACTTACAACCTGGTGCCCATGAAGCGAGCGTCCGAGCATCTCTTACTACTGAAAGTCCCTTGAGGTGTAAAGACCTCCTCCAACTAGAACAATTACTCGAAGGCAATAATCGTATGACTTTTTGAGCCATGGATAGAGCTGTCGAATTTTAATCACTCAGTATATGTAGTATCTATAGAATATTTATATTTTACACTCATTGGCTGAAGGTGGAGTCTGTTTTGTCCCATATCTGTACATTTGTTGTCTGACTGGTAGCACCAGATAGAAAAGCAGCCTCTTTTTATTAGGTTGCATGCATAGGTAACGACTAGGGGCTAGATGTAGGTAATTGTAAATTACCGATTGGAAAATACAGAATTTTACCGATTCGGTATTTTCGAATCGGTAATTGCTATGTAGATAAATATTCGGTAAAAAATACCGAATCGGTGAGATTCAGTATTTACCGAATCGGTAATTACCGATTCGGTATTTGCCATTCATTCCTATGGGCCTGGAGGCCCATAGGATTGAATGTCAATTACCGAATCAGTAAATACTGATGCGGTAAAAATGGGAAAAAGTCAAGGGTGGCATGGTGTCACTTTGACACCCTGCTGCACACCTGATTAGTGCTTGTGTGCACATGTGGCACAGATACATGCCCTAAGGGCATGTGTGTCTGTCACATGGCACAGGTGTAAATGCACATATTTGCATTTACATAGGAATTTGTTACTTACCACCAACTAATAGTTGATGGTAAATAACGAATCCTTAAAGCCCAGAAGCACTGTTTACAGTGCTTCCTACATCTCATTTACCGATTCGGTAAATACCGAATCGGTAAATGAGGATTCGGTAAATACCGAATCGGTAAATACCGATTCGTTATTTACCGAATCTGTAAAAAAGCCTCCTACATAGGAAAAGTCTGTTACCGGTCTATTGCCAGTTACCGTCCGGTAATAGCCTACCTACATCTAGCCCCTAGGGCTATATATTCTTGCAACACTCATACCTCCAGGACCTTAGCCTGACGGTAAGTACCTGTATCTCTGATATTCAGAAGTTCAGAATTCAGCCGTTACCGACCGGTAATAGCCTACCTACATCTTGCCCTAGATGTGCCAAAGGTAAACAGACAATCGCTTACCTCCGTCTCTTCACACAAAATATCAGAGATACAGGTAATTACCGTCAGGCTAAGGTCCTGGAGGGATGAGTGTTGCAAGAATATATGGATATCTTTGACATCATGTACGCCATATTTTGGACATGCCTGCCTGTGCTTTAGGAACCTTGGCAACTTCTGTTGGCTTCTCATAAAGGTTGAGGTAAAGTACACAAAGGTAGGAAAATCAAACACCAATAACATCAAAGATTTCATGTCCTTCATGACAAATTTAAATAATGCAAAGATTAATTTATTACTAAACAGTAAGTCCATGCCAGAGGGTTGGAAATTACACATGCACGTCACTGCTTCAAAGTCAAAATGTCTTCAAGCCTAGCCTTTTTCAGTAAAATATCTAAGACCGTCTTTCAGTGTCAGGAATTAGGAAAATGGATTAGCCTATAGAGAAATTAGGGCTTTCCTATGAACAATCATATGCTGATGGGTGTTGAACCATTAAATAATCTTCAAGGAAGATGCTGGAAAACTAAGGTTTCCTGGTATAAATGCCCAGCAAGCGCTTTCAAATCCTTTGCAGAAAGTGGTGAAGTGCTCGTCTGCCTTTCGAGACTTGCTCCTCTTAGAGTGATTGCTGTTGAACCGAGAGGAACTTTGTTGAGCTGGCCTTTCACCTGTCAAAGATCAGCCACTTCTGAATTGACTTTCACCGCCCAGCGCTGGACAGAAGAACTGGGCAGTAACGGAGTATCCTTTGATTTTTGGAGGAAGTACTAAATCCGAAGGAGATGCTAATTACAAATGGCCTCTACTGTGGAGGAGAATCCACCACCAGGATATCTTCCGCAATACTAGGGAGGATATTCCACCAGTAAATTCAACTATGGCTTAAACGCTTCCTCCACAAACCATAGGATTTTCTATTGCTACCCAACTCTACATCAGGAGGAAAGAATTTCGAGGGTATTTTATCCATCCATGAAAACAAAGAGCAACCGGTGTTCTGCAACTTCGGTGAAGTGCTTGGTTACCTATCTCTAATCTTCATCACTCCACGTCCTAGTCTTACTGAACCACGTACTTCCACGGAAGCAGCGAGGCCAGCTAAAAATAGTATTAAACAGTGCTTTAAATGGGCCGGTACTCACCGGTACGGAGTACCGGCACTTCTTGGATTTGTCACTCTGAGTACCGGCCCTTCTCTTCTGCCAGAGGAGAGTACCGGTACTCATCAGAAGGGAGGTCACTGGCTGAGAGTGCGAATGAGAAGGTGGGGACGTTTCTGTCAGCCAAGCCACCACTTCTGTAGCCCCCATCTGAGCCCCTGCTGAGCTAATCGACAGGGCTCACTTGAATAATGTGAGGTGCTCACGGTCACGCTGTGCTAGACATAGCAGGGTCGAGATTCATTTTACCTGCTAGTGTGAGCGTGTCATTTTCAAAGCGCAGCACTTCAGGAAGTGAAAAGTACTTTAAACATATACATTTTAGCAGTGGCAAGGGCGGCGGATTCTCACACTTCCTGTACTTTCTGGATCAGAGGGTTAATGCCCAGACAATGCGATGGAAGAGGCTCTTTGAGCACTAACGTTCTGCACTGAGAAACCCACCTTCCTAAAAAAAATGTCTCAATTACCCAGTGTGCCTGCATTTGTATGACTGGTTTTGTAAGAAAAACGCACGAGAGAGAGAGAATCGAGGCATGCTCAGGAGGTATTTTAAAGATAATGGGTGGCACGTTGTGTGTACATGTCTGTGGTGACAAAGGTTCATGAATAACGTAGTAGGGAATGTTGGTGGGTGAATCAGTGGGTGGGTGAGTCAGTGGATGGATGAGTGAGCTAGGGTGGATGTATTGATGGATGGATGAGTGAATGGATGGATGAGTGAATGGATGTATGGGTGAAAGAGGGTGGATGTTTGGATAAAAGGGCGGATGATGGATGTGTAAGTGAAAGATTGGATGGATGGATGGATGGATGAATGGAAGTGAGGGAGGATGGATGAAAGGGTAGATGATGGATGAGTGAAAGGAGGTATTGAGTGGATGGTATAAAGGAGTGAAAGGGTTGATGGATAGATGAGCAAAAGGATTGATGGATGAGTGAAAGGGTAGATAAAGAGATGGATGAGTGAAAGGATGAATGGATAGGTTTAAGGATGGATGGATAGGTTTGGATATGAAGGGTGGACAGACGGAATGGTGAAAAACTGAATGATGGATGAAAAACCGAATAGATGACAGAATGTAAAGGGTAAATGGTGGACATCAGCAGGTAAATGGTAGGATGAAAGGATGACTGGATAGATTGATGGAAGAGACAAGAGATATCTTCTGGGGAGGGTCATGATGAATTGCTTCATTTGCTAGTTGCCATAAGAGCTTTGGTGTGATGTGGGTTATTTTCAGTTTCTTCCTGCTCACATGCTCAAAAATATATAGTATTGTGCCAAACATCATCAATTAACAGTATGGCATTAAGAAGGTGCAACTGTTGCAAAAAACGGAAAAGTTAACCTATTATCGCATTTCTCTTTCATTTTGTATAATGAGTTAACCTGCTTTGTTTATATAAACACATTTATCATGTGTTTTGGTGTGTGCTGCAACTATTATGGAAGTCGTTAATTATTAAGTCTTGCCCTTAGCCCCACGCCTAGCTCCGCCCAGCCCCGCCCACTCAATGCAACTCTAGCTCATTTTAATGAGTACCTGCACTTATTTTTTCCCATTTAAAGCACTGGTATTAAAAAAAAAATGTTCCTTCCCTTTGCCTTTAAGAACCTCACAACAGGTGAGTAAACCAAAGCAGCACGCGGTGAGACCAGGGCACTGGGAGGAAGAGTGAGCCGTGACCTGCTTATATCCCCCATACATGTATGAGGGACAGGCTCTTTTTTGCAGAGAAAAGAGTGAGGAAGAATTCTTAGAGCTTTTCCAAGCTGCAGATCTGGTAATCACCTATGTGTTAAGCTTGCATATAATAGAATCCCTCTTGTAGGAGCTGGAGATGAAGGGTTTATTATGTATACGCAACCCTATGCCTGGTACTGCCAGGGACAGCACATCCACTGGCAAGTGACTGGAACACTCCCAGGCCAGGACGTTGTGTTGTGCCACAGTGACATGCTCTGCTATGAAATTTTATCATACTTCATTTAGTACACTTGTCATTATATTTGTAATGGGCAAAGAAAATACTTTTAACTTCTGGACTATAAAATGATTCTCTCAATCTATACTAACACACACAACAAGTACTGTATGGAAAACACCGGCGCGAGCATCTCTCGTACACATACCAAGACTGGCACAAGCAGAATCAATGCAAGCTTCTCTCACACACAACACAGGTAGCACCAATGTAAGCTTCATTTAAGCACTAAATAGGCACAGCGCAAGTTAAATTCACACCTTCAGAAAAGTTCAAACATAGCACCTACAGTGCAAACTTACTTTACACACAGAGGGAATTTAACAGCTGCTGCCAGAGCTCCCTAACACACAGAACATGAGCAGCATAGGTAACAGCAGTGCAAGCTTCCCTCACAGAGAATTGATACAGCACTGTTACCAGTAGTGCAAGCTTCCCTCACACACAGAACAGACACTGCATGGGCACCAGGGCCCTTATTACAGATAGGGCGGATTTTCCATGTTTGAGCTACAGCGCACTTTAAAGCAGGTGCACCGGGTGCAAACGTGGTAGGTGTGCCCCATCAGGCAGAATTTGCTGCCCTCGTGGCAGCCGCAAACCCGCACTGCCCCCAGGGTAGCGCATTCAAGGAAAACACCGAGCAGCTGTTTTAAAGCTACTCTGTGATTCGCTGTGCAGGTGGCAATCCGCCTGAATTCTTTAAAGGGATTAGAGATCCCCCTTGGAGTGGTTGCACCCACCTCCAGGGGGATATCTCTGCGGTCCATGGGACTCCCTTTCATCCCTTTAGAGGACTGCATTTAGAAGGCAACCTTTTTCTGTTGCACTTTCAGTGCGCCTTCTAAAGGCATGTTTGCCTCTGCGCCCACCAAGCGGGAGCAAAGGCAAAGAGATTCCCTCATTTGCATGGGGCCATGCCCCATGTAAATGAGGGAAGGCCCTCTAATAACAGCGCTGGCGCTATATGTGTGCCAGTGCTATCCGAAATACAGAATGGGCGCACAAGCTTTTGCGGCCCTTTCTATAATACCAAAGTGCCCTGTGGCGTGCAAAGCGGGCACAAACGGCCATTGTGCCATTGTGTGTAATACAGACCCAGCAGCAATACCTCTAGTCACAGTTACAGAAGTAGAACTTCAGTGTAGAATCTCAGGCACCTCCTTACCCAGCAGGGTCCTCTGTTTATCCAGGAGTGTGTAACAGCCTTTACAGCAAGGTTATTACCACATTGCGCCCTGACCACACATTTTTAGACAGCATATGCTTTTACAACCTAGGCCTTTACCACACCTTTAAGGTACGTTCAGGGGTGTGGGGGATCTCCCCCCATAAATACATTGTTTATATATATATATATAATTATATATATATATAAACAATGCGTGGTAAAAGCATACGTTGTAAAAGCATATGCGTTGTAAAAATATGCACGGCGTAAAATGTGTGGTAAAGGCATGCAGAGTATTTCGCTGTGTTGTCCCGTCATACAACCTCCAAGAGCTCCTCTGATGTGCCCAAGCAAGTAGGCTGCACTGAGCACCTGAAGCTCAGATGCACCAGGGGTACCACACACAGCTGAGAAACCAGCCTAATGAGATGCTCTGCTTATGTGGTGGTTGATGGTGCTCTTCCCAAGCTACTATCTCTCGCAGAGTTCAGAAGGCCACGGGGTGCCCTTCGGGCTGTGTTGCTCAATATGGTTGGCACCGCGGAGCACCAGCAAAGTACCAAACTCAGCACAGAGGTCTGGCTTTGAGCTCCATAGCTGGGAAGTGCGCACCAGCCAGGGATGTGCCGGCAAAGTTAGGATAGGTGATTGCCATGGTTCACATTGCTCCTCACTGCCTCCAGCGTGCCATGTCCAGCCAACAAAAACTTTATGGGAATAACCCAGACTACTGCTGCTGCTACCAGGGCTGAGACTGCAGACCACGCTAGAAGTGTAGGGAGACTACGGCGAGACTACCAGGCACTTCGGAGTAATACAGGCAATAGATTCCTATTTACGATATGGAGCAAGCATTGCCAGAGCTGATAGGCCTGGCTTTTATGTGGTAAACATTACAAATGAAGGCATGCATGAAAGGTGTGGTACTGGTACATGGTTATGGTATTGTGATGGCAGAAATGTTGGTATGTTGCTGGTACTAATAGTGAGAAGGGTGGTGGCTAGTGGTGGTGGAAGTAATGTAATAATTGTGTCACTAGTGGTGGTAATGGCGGCAGTAAAGGTGTTGTTGGTAAGGGTGGAGATGTGCAGGCAGTACTGGTGGTAATTGTGGTGGTAATGGTGTTCATTTCCATTATAACGGTAATGGTGATGTGGGAGATGGTGGTTGATGGTGGTGAGTGAGAGGCGGTAAACAAAAAGTGGAGAGTAGAATTCTGTGGTGTGAAGGAGCTGAGCTGTGGGGCAGAGCCAGAGAACAAACAGGAGCGCCTGGCAGCAGGAACGCTGGTGGTTCTGGTGGTGGTGGTGGTAATGGTGGTATAGGATATTGGGATGGTAATGGCAGTGATAATGGTGCTAGTGGTAATGGTGGCAATAGTGATGGTAATGGTGGTGATGGTGGTAATGGTGATGTTGGGGTGATAATTGTAATGAAAATTGCGATGGCGGATGTTGGTGAGATATTGGGCGTAGATACCAAGGAGGCATGGTCACGCTGTGCTAGACAAAGCAGGGTCGAGATTCATTTTACCTGCTAGTGTGAGCGTGTCATTTTCAAAGCGCAGCACTTCAGGAAGTGAAAAGTACTTTAAACATATACATTTTAGCAGTGGCAAGGGCGGCGGATTCTCACACTTCCTGTACTTTCTGGATCAGAGGGTTAATGCCCAGACAATGCGATGGAAGAGGCTCTTTGAGCGCTAATCTAACAGCGTTCTGCACTGAGAAACCCACCTTCCTAAAAAAAATGTCTCAATTACCCAGTGTGCCTGCATTTGTATGACTGGTTTTGTAAGGAAAACGCGCGAGAGAGAGAGAATCGAGGCATGCTCAGGAGGTATTTTAAAGATAATGGGTGGCACGTTGTGTGTACATGTCTGTGGTGACAAAGGTTCATGAATAACGTAGTAGGTAATGTTGGTGGGTGAGTGAGTGGGTGGGTGAGTCAGTGGATGGATGAGTGAGCTAGGGTGGATGTATTGATGGATGGATGAGTGAATGGATGGATGAGTGAATGGATGTATGGGTGAAAGAGGGTGGAAGTTTGGATAAAAGGGCGGATGATGGATGTGTAAGTGAAAGATTGGATGGATGGATGGATGGATGAATGGAAGTGAGGGAGGATGGATGAAAGGGTGGATGATGGATGAGTGAAAGGAGGTATTGAGTGGATGGTATTAAGGAGTGAAAGGGTTGATGGATAGATGAGCAAAAGGATTGATGGATGAGTGAAAGGGTAGATAAAGAGATGGATGAGTGAAAGGATGAATGGATAGGTTTAAGGATGGATGGATAGGTGTTTATATGAAGGGTGGACAGACGGAATGGTGAAAAACTGAATGATGGATGAAAAAACAAATAGATGACAGAATGTAAAGGGTAAAGGTGGACATCAGCAGGTAAATGGTAGGATGAAAGGATGACTGGATAGATTGATGGAAGAGACAAGAGATATATTCTGGGGAGGGTCATGATGATTTGCTTCATTTGCTAGTTGCCATAAGAGCTTTGGTTTGATGTGGGGTTATTTTCAGTTTCTTCCTACTCACATGCTCAAAAATATATAGTATTGTGCCAAACATCATCAATTAACAGTATGGCATTAAGAAGGTGCAACTGTTGCAAAAAACGAAAAAGTTAACATATTATCGCATTTCTCTTTCATTTTGTATAATGAGTTAACCTGCTTTGTTTATATAAACACATTTATCATGTGTTTTGGTGTGTGCTGCAACTATTATGGAAGTCGTTAATTATTAAGTCTTGCCCTTAGCCCCACGCCTAGCTCCGCCCAGCCCCGCCCACTCAATGCAACTCTAGCTCATTTTAATGAGTACCTGCACTTATTTTTTCCCATTTAAAGCACTGGTATTAAAAAAATAATGTTCCTTCCCTTTGCCTTTAAGAACCTCACAACAGGTGAGTAAACCAAAGCAGCACGCGGTGAGACCAGGGCACTGGGAGGAAGAGTGAGCCGTGACCTGCTTATATCCCCCATACATGTATGAGGGACAGGCTCTTGTTTGCAGAGAAAAGAGTGAGGAAGAATTCTTAGAGCTTTTCCAAGCTGCAGATCTGGTAATCACCTATGTGTTAAGCTTGCATATAATAGAATCCCTCTTGTAGGAGCTGGAGATGAAGGGTTTATTATGTATACGCAACCCTATGCCTGGTACTGCCAGGGACAGCACATCCACTGGCAAGTGACTGGAACACTCCCAGGCCAGGACGTTGTGTTGTGCCACAGTGACATGCTCTGCTATGAAATTTTATCATACTTCATTTAGTACACTTGTCATTATATTTGTAATGGGCAAAGAAAATACTTTTAACTTCTGGACTATAAAATGATTCTCTCAATCTATACTAACACACACAACAAGTACTGTATGGAAAACACCGGCGCGAGCATCTCTCGTACACATACCAAGACTGGCACAAGCAGAATCAATGCAAGCTTCTCTCACACACAACACAGGTAGCACCAATGTAAGCTTCATTTAAGCACTAAATAGTCACAGCGCAAGTTAAATTCACACCTTCGTTCAAACATAGCACCTATAGTGCAAACTTACTTTACACACAGAGGGAATTTAACAGCTGCTGCCAGAGCTCCCTAACACACAGAACATGAGCAGCATAGGTAACAGCAGTGCAAGCTTCCCTCACAGAGAATTGATACAGCACTGTTACCAGTAGTGCAAGCTTCCCTCACACACAGAACAGACACTGCATGGGCACCAGGGCCCTTATTACAGATAGGGCGGATTTTCCATGTTTGAGCTACAGCGCACTTTAAAGCAGGTGCACCGGGTGCAAACGTGGTAGGTGTGCCCCATCAGGCAGAATTTGCTGCCCTCGTGGCAGCCGCAAACCCGCACTGCCCCCAGGGTAGCGCATTCAAGGAAAACACCGAGCAGCTGTTTTAAAGCTACTCTGTGATTCGCTGTGCAGGTGGCAATCCGCCTGAATTCTTTAAAGGGATTAGAGATCCCCCTTGGAGTGGTTGCACCCACCTCCAGGGGGATGTCTCTGCGGTCCATGGGACTCCCTTTCATCCCTTTAGAGGACTGCATTTAGAAGGCAACCTTTTTCTGTTGCACTTTCAGTGCGCCTTCTAAAGGCATGTTTGCCTCTGCGCCCACCAAGCGGGAGCAAAGGCAAAGAGATTCCCTCATTTGCACGGGCCATGCCCCATGTAAATGAGGGAAGGCCCTCTAATAACAGCGCTGGCGCTATATGTGTGCCAGTGCTATCCGAAATACAGAATGGGCGCACAAGCTTTTGCGGCCCTTTCTATAATACCAAAGTGCCTTGTGGCGTGCAAAGCGCGCACAAACGGCCATTGTGCCATTGTGTGTAATACAGACCCAGCAGCAATACCTCTAGTCATAGTTACAGAAGTAGAACTTCAGTGTAGAATCTCAGGCACCTCCTACCCCAGCAGGGTCCTCTGTTTATCCAGGAGTGTGTAACAGCCTTTACAGCAAGGTTATTACCACATTGCGCCCTGACCACCCATTTTTTACCACACATTTTTAGACAGCATATGCTTTTACAACCTAGGCCTTTACCACACCTTTAAGGTACGTTCGGGGGTGTGGGGGATCTCCCCCCATAAATACATTGTTTATATATATAATTATATATATATAAACAATGCGTGGTAAAAGCATACGTTGTAAAAGCATATGCGTTCTAAAAATATGCACGGCGTAAAATGTGTGGTAAAGGCATGCAGAGTATTTCGCTGTGTTGTCCCGTCATACAACCTCCAAGAGCTCCTCTGATGTGCCCAAGCAAGTAGGCTGCACTGAGCACCTGAAGCTCAGATGCACCAGGGGTACCACACACAGCTGAGAAACCAGCCTAATGAGATGCTCTGCGTATGTGGTGGTTGATGGTGCTCTTCCCAAGCTACTATCTCTCGCAGAGTTCAGAAGGCCACGGGGTGCCCTTCGGGCTGTGTTGCTCAATATGGTTGGCACCGTGGAGCACCAGCAAAGTACCAAACTCAGCACAGAGGTCTGGCTTTGAGCTCCATAGCTGGGAAGTGTGCACCAGCCAGGGATGTGCCGGCAAAGTTAGGAAAGGTGATTACCATGGTTCACTTTGCTCCTCACTGCCTCCAGCGTGCCATGTCCAGCCAACAAAAACTTTATGGGAATAACCCAGACTACTGCAGCTTCTACCAGGGATGAGACTGCAGACCACGCTAGAAGTGTAGGGAGACTACGGCGAGACTACCAGGCACTTCGGAGTAATACAGGCAATAGATTCTTATTTACGATATGGAGCAAGCATTGCCAGAGCTGATAGGCCTGGCTTTTATGTGGTAAACATTACAAATGAAGGCATGCATGAAAGGTGTGGTACTGGTACATGGTTATGGTATTGTGATGGCAGAAATGTTGGTATGTTGCTGGTACTAATAGTGGGAAGGGTGGTGGGTAGTGGTGGTGGAAGTAATGTAATAATTGTGTCACTAGTGGTGGTAATGGCGGCAGTAAAGGTGTTGTTGGTAAGGGTGGAGATGTGCAGGCAGTACTGGTGGTAATTGTGGTGGTAATGGTGTTCATTTCCATTATAACGGTAATGGTGATGTGGGAGATGGTGGTTGATGGTGATGAGTGAGAGGCGGTAAACAAAAAGTGGAGAGTAGAATTCTGTGGTGTGAAGGAGCTGAGCTGTGGGGCAGAGCCAGAGAACAAACAGGAGCGCCTGGCAGCAGGAACGCTGGTGGTTCTGGTGGTGGTGGTGGTAATGGTGGTATAGGATATTGGGATGGTAATGGCAGTGATAATGGTGCTAGTGGTAATGGTGGCAATAGTAATGGTAATGGTGGTGATGGTGGTAATGGTGATGTTGGGGTGATAATTGTAATGAAAATTGCGATGGCGGATGTTGGTGAGATATTGGGCGTAGATACCAAGGAGGTATGGCTGTAGCATAATCAGAAGCGCCTGGCAGCTGGAGAGTTGCCAAGCATGGGCAGGTAAAGAGTCACAGACTAGGGCAATGGGATTGGTACACAAGTGCCTGGCAGGAGAACAATGTGACAGAATCAAGGCAGCCCCCATGTGCAAGTGGTAAAGGAGCCAACGGGCTATGAGGGTGATTTGTAAAGAAGCACCCAGCAGGAGCCTGCCATACAATGCGTACACTTTGAAAGCACCCAGCAAAGTCCCATGATGTTGCCGTACTGCGCTCCTGTGTGGCCCAGTCCAGTAGCATCACAGGACCTGCCAGGAGCACTGAACTGCACGCAGCTTCCCAGCAGCAGACAAGCCTTGGCAATAAAAGGGAGGGCAGGGTTGAGCAGGAGCCGGGATTTTTATAGTCACGCCGCTCATTTTGGGGTTATTCTGGCCCAATTTGTATTTTTATTTGGGAATCGTAGAGCACTCTGTCACTTTTGCTACGGTATCATGGCACTGAATGTAAAGGTTTCTGAATATGCACAGATACACCAAACTACAGAAGGCCGCTAAATATGGGGAAATAGCCAAGTTCTCAGCAACTTTCTAAACTTTAGAAACTCGGATTCAGAACAGAGGTGCAGTGGCAGTACCTCCCATTGAGTTGCAGCTGCAGTCAAAAGCTCTGTGGCTCATTGATTTTCAGTAAAGTAACTTTTTTCTAGTGAGTTTAATGCATTGCAAGAGTAAACTACAACAAATTGAACCATTAGAAGAATGTCATATTTCTCAGAATAGATGCCCACATGTTCAAACAAAGGAACGTTCTAGAATGCCTACTTAGGGGTAGATTCCGATTCGGGAAACTAATCTGTACGACGATTCAAATTCGTAGCCCTTTCCGTACGAATCGTACAAATCCGTCTGAATCGCGTAGTACGAATCTTTGCGAACCGTACGAAAAGCAAGGGAAAACCCGTACGATACGGATCCTCACGGTGAACCGCATGAATCGTAAACTTGCTGTACGACCCGACAAGTACGATCCGGACCGGGTAACGAGAAAGCGATTCATACGGAAAATGTCGTATGAGCAATTCCTACGGAGAGCCACACAATCACATATGCACCGTGCCCCTGCAATCATGAGGGTACGCACCGTACCCCTACACCGTACACCTATGCACCGTACCCCTATGCACCTTACCCCTACGCACCATACACCTACGCACCGTACCCCTACGCACTGTACCCCTGCAATCATGGGGTGTACTCGCGTACCCGGGGGGGGGTCAGTTTCGTACACGGTTCGAGTCGAAATCTTTGTTTTATGGACGTTTTGAGCTCCCGTAGAAAAAGAGTCGTACGGAGTGTTGACGTGACGAATCGTACTTGCAGGGTCGGAAAAAGCTGCTTCGATCCATACGGACCTCGCGTACTGCGTGTTCCGAATGTGATTTGTATGGATTTTGAAGTCGTATGGTCTTTTGTACGATTCATACGGAGATCTTCTTTGGGTTCGGATCGTACTTCATTGTACGTACGGGGATGTTTAAGGTGTACGATTCGCACGGGAAATATGCTCCGTACAGCTATTCGTAGGGGATTTTACCGAATCGGAATCGGCCCCTTACTGACTGTGATTATTAATGATGCAACACTGGGAAAGAAAATGTTTTTTTTCTGTACACTAGTTGGTCACTTTAAGCCCTCTACTGCGCCCGCGATTTTGCGGAAGTGCGGCACTTCTGCAAAACGGGCGGGGCCGCGTCGGCTATTGGCTGACGGCAGCATCAGCGAGGTAGCGTTGCCGTCGGCCAATGGCCGACGGCAGCATGGAAGGGGTTAAATGGAAATTGTGTAAACACAAAATGCACAGCATTATAATACAGGTTTTCATTTATAAAATAAATAGGTTGAAGTTTGTGTGGCATACCGTGATTCAGACAACTTCGCAGAAGCATGGAAATTATTTAACATTTTGTAGCAGCAAAATCCATGTTTTAGCAATTTTTGCCACTTAAACACAGACTGTAATCCAATATAAACCGCCGAGCTTCAAACTTCACTTCTAATCCAGGCTTTCTTTTCTGTGCGAAAATAATGGTAGACTTGGGCAATGCACTAAATAAACTAGAACATGAATGCTATTATATGGCAAGATTGTGAAGGGAGAGAAACAAGTTGTACACATTAGGAAAATAAATTCAAATTGTGGACGTTGAAGCATAACCTTCTGCTCTCACAGTCGTTTGGTAATCCTGGTGAAATCACTTAATATGTATTACTTCTGCCAGCTTTCAAACCACTGAGAGAAACAGAAAGAGGACAAGGGGAAAATGCGGGTTAAAACTATAATTAGAGATAAAAACGAATGAGGAGTCGTACACTTATTGGGCTTCTTGGCGCTGGTGGAAGATGGTCCCGTTACTGGTGTTCTGACCATAATTAAATCGTGAAGAAAATCCAGGTGTGAGCATCTGTCTCAAACTGAGGTAAGCAAGAGATTTATCGACTGTGTTACCAAGAAAGAGACACAACTTCAGAGCAAAACAAGAAAAAGAGAGAGAGAGTTATGGTATGTTAAAAACAGGGGAAGCAAGACCTGTTGAAAACGAAGCCAGTGCCTCACTGGCCCCGGCTGTGATCTGCTTCACAGAGCCTGCCCCAGACTTTTAAAGATAACAGGAGAACAGAATCATGTCCAGAAAGACATGCCCACTGGCCTGCAGTGTGTGTGCAAACCTAAGGATTTACACTAATAGACGAATATTGGGATTGTGGAAAAAGAAGTCCGGGCAGACAGCTCCTCACCCGTCCGCCCCAGTCCTAACATGAGACAGGAGGAGTAGAAATAAACACAAGCGGTGTGCACAATTAAAACTGTGCCAAAGACTTTTGCAAAGTTAATAGGAATGGGTTGTATGTCACAATATTGAGCGAGAAAAATATCAACCCGCAACAATATTGGGCGAAGATATATATATCTATACCAGCAAGGTTTATTGATGTGGCATTAAGAATAAAAAATCTATACTTACCATGACGCTATAGTGGTAGTCGTTATTCTGCCCTCGCTGTTATTTCTGGTTGATATTATGAGCTCAATAGTGTGGCCTCACCTTCATGTATTGGTTTGTAAAGTGCTAGTAGCCATGTATTGTCTGTAGTTTTAAACAAGCATTTGCAAAGCCAAAAGGTTTCGCTTATGAGATTTCTATTGCTTTGTCGATTTTTTTTTTAAATGTTGCACATTGATGCGAGCTGATGTGCTACATAGTTGAAAGTTAAAAAAAGAAAAAGCGAGATGACGGAGCCAGACCACGTCATAGCACTTTTTTCACTTTAAGCTATGCATGTACAAACAAATTCATTTTTTTATTTTCCCAATACTTAAAAGGCAGTTTATATTCATGAACATATGCCCATTGCAGTTACCAACATGTCAAAGTGTAGCAAGCTGGAACACTGAGCATAGAGAGGCTGTGGCATTACGGCCAGAGCTGCTGACTTTGGAGTTGGGAAACCAGGTTCGAGTCTTGGTGTCGGCTCAACATCCTGTGATTCAGGGCAGATCACTTAAACTCCCCCAGCCTGTAAAATTGGCTTGGTTCATGTGTAATGTAACTGGCGATCGTGTAAAGCAAACAAGTCCTTCAAGTGGACTTTGCGTTATATAAAACAAGTTATGATGGAGTTAGGAGGGAGGCCTCTAGTTACGGGGTTGTGGAAGGGGCATTCAGTGACAGACGTGTGGTGGTGATAGGGACGGGCAAGCCACTCACAAAATATGGATTCTTGAAAGTAAAAAAATAACCAAAGTATGCTACAAGTGCAAGGTCAGTGGAAGGACACTGGCCTCCGGAAGCAGTAGTTGGTTCAAGCTCCACAAGGACGTAAATGTGAAGTCAAGCAGAAAGCTAGAGGCAGGAGGAGCCGCTGATCTATAGGAAGAAAGGAAACAAGAGTGACATAAGGGCCAACCAGTGTTTAGTAAAGTTAAGTCATGGACGGGCTGTAAGCCACTTATTTTTGTGTTTTTTTTGTTACATGAGATTTCGTAAGCCTCATGTAGGTGAAACTTAAAAACTGAGGGCCCACTCAGGGTAATGGAGGGACTGAGGCTACTTATTTGGCAGCTGACCACCCTGGCCCGTCCTTTGAGCATCATGGGAAAGCCAGCCAGCCAGTCCAAAACCCCACTCTCACCTAAAGACTTCCCCGGGCTGCCAACACACCCTCTATGTAATTCTGTTTGGACGTTTGCCTGGTTTTGTAAGAGAATTTTCTAGCTACATGGGTTTCAGTTGAGTACTATTTCGACAAAACCTACTTTTAGTAGTAGTTTTTCTTTTATTAGAAGTTCGTGGGACTCCAAAGTTTTTAAAACGCTTCACAAATTTCTTGCAACTTATAAAACCCTGAATAAGCACAGTAAACCCTATGGTCATGCAGTACCTGTGCAGTTATTCGTAAGAGACTGAAGTGTGGAAAATAACTCATTTAATACCTGTGCCAGAGTGGTCGGATAAATGACGCTCTCCATACCACCCAGACGGGACCATTTCCAGGAAAAACTAGGACCTGTCCTGTTTATAACAGTCCATCCAGGGAGCCTTAGCCTCAGAATGACCTGTGGATGAATAATTTTGTTTATTTCAGGACATTGTCCATAAAACCTAAAAATGAAATGATTAAGAAAGCCCACCAAAAATCCTTTGAAAGCTTTTATCCATGATAAATAAATATGATAATATCTAATTAAAAGCATAAAGAAACTGTTAAAAAAATGCGAAAATCTGTTATAATTTCCAATTATAAAGCTTTGTCTGTTTTTACAAACATTACTTAAAAATGAGAACAAGCACACATCACAATCCTTGACGTCATCCAGGAGTGAGAGACCAGGGAGCCAAAAAGCCTTGGGATGAGGAAGGTGGTCCCTGTTGCCTGCACTTAAGATGAACCTATAGCTCATTCGGAGGTCACTTCCAAAGCTCTGCTTAGATCATAGTCGTGACTGAGGATTTAATATGTCTAAGTGATAAAGCCAAATTTTGGTCAGGAGAGGAAACATTTAACCAAGCGCTTCATATATAGACCTCTGATGAGATCATGCTCTGAGAACCAATATGCAGACTCCCCATTCAGGGATGTACTTTTACTCAAATGCTGTAAATTGTCATGTCGCTTCTTCACCATTATAGTCTTCGCAAGGTGGAGAAATCAGCAATGTCGCTATCAAACCCCCTTGTTAGTGTGAGGCGAGCTTTAAGGTTTTCACTCACTGACTGTGGAATTTCCTTCACTAGACAAGTGCAGTCGACTACCTACACATGACTATTGTGCAACTATTGCATTACTTGTAATCATTGTAAGAGTAATCATTCTAATGCTTATAAAGGACAAACTGTCCCAGCCGCAGTAATGCTGGTACACTAGTGATTTATTAATATGTATTGTCATTTAGTCTGCATTGAGTTGTTTGCCAGATAGGAGTTGCTTCTCTCAGGGCTGTTTATTAATTAATTTTTTTGTATGACCGATGTCTGTGTGAGATCTTTTGTGGAGAAGAGTCTAACATCAGCCAGATCTGAAGCACCTGTGATGTCAATGAAATGTTGGTCCTGGGTAAAGAGAATGTGAGGGAGTTATGGGACTGAACAGCCAGGAGGGCAAGAAGCGGCACAGGCCAAGAGCCGCTGCTCCTTTTACAGGTAACCCTGATAGAAGCGTTTTTAAGGATAGCCCCTAGAGTAACGTGTAATTTTAGAGTATGTGAGTTTAGAGAGGGTCCCAAAACCCTAGGTGTGTTTCTGTGAACCAATTTCCATTTCACTATAGGAGAGATGAGGATGAGAGAGAGGCCCAGAGATAAATTATATATGATGATAATATATTATGTGGCCAAGGGTACGGCCATACAGGAGTCCCATGCTCACTGGAACTAAGCTACACCTGACTTAGGAGCCCCAATCAGGGCAAAACTGGTCATGGGGTGCTTGCTTTCCAGTTCATAGAGTACCTGGCTTGGAGGTTTGGGCTGCACTGTTCCAATTATAACAGGGTCAAGAGTGATTTACATATGGCTGGATCCAAACTGAGGAGGCATGGTGGCTGCAATGGAATGGTTTTTCATGCAGTTGTATTGCTTGGGTGCATTGGAATAGTAACATTTATATAGGAGTTTTGTAACGTGTTGTATGTCACTTTTTAGCCTCGTCAGAACCCTAAAAAAGAGAAAGGAAATGCAGAATAATGAATAGAAAGGGACCATAGAGTTCACTCAAGTAGGGCGAGTAACTGTGTCCAATATTGTTCAGTTGCGACCACATTTCTGTGCTAGGTTTATTTGAAAATTATTTTTAAAGTTATTTTTAGTTTATATTTTCTGATGCAGTTATATTTGGATTCAGAGCTCAAGTTAGAGTTAAAAGTGTTCCATGTCTGGGCTCTTCTAACCCAATGATATGCCTCATACTTCACCCTCTTTAAAGTTTCTTGGTTAATCCAAAGATTGGACACTGAGCTGACATCTCTGGTTGATATGTAGTAAGGAATACATTTCTGTGGATGTTTAGGGCGTTTGCCCCTGCCTGGTTTATCGACAGTGTACAAGCCTTTCAATTTAGTCCTAGCATGCACTAGAAGCCAGCTGAGTGCTTAAAGGTGGTTTTGATGTCATCTCGCTTGTTGGGGTTAAGGCACAACCTGGCTTCCTGGTTCCGAATTCTTTGATGCCGAGCTTATAGTTTCTCCTGAGACTAGAGCATATCATGTTACAGTGGTCGCAAAATGACAACAAGGGCTCTAATCATATTGACTTAGTCGTTATTGTTGAAGATTTTTTGAAGAAGCAAGAGCTGCATGTTTTCGTTTCCTTGGGGGAAAGCATTGAAAAGAAAGGAAAGTGCAGAAGGAGAGGTTCCAAGGCATGGGGCCAAAATCTATGCTGTGTAGTAACATCATATAGGGAAGATTCATAGACCACTCAAATTACTTTCATAATTCACCATACTAATTCACCACTAATCCTTTATGAGTTCCCGGAGTAGCGTGCTACTGCCCAAAAAAAAAAGCGATTCACCACCCCATCAGGGGTAACATGCACTATATAAATACAAACCTTTTTTACTCTTCTATCCTTCCGAATCCAACTAACTGAATAACCTATCCACCACTTTAATTACTTTCATATTTCACTATACGTATTCAACACTAATCCTTTATGGGTTCCGGAGTAGCATGCTACTTGCCGAAAAAGCGCTTTGACGCCTCGTCAGAGGTAGTAAGCGCTATATAAATTACAATACAATATAATACAATACAATAGACAGAAGCCTTTCCTTAATCCAGTGGAACTCAAGCTCCAAGCATGAGGTCATGCTGGTTGAATACTCTGGACCATTTTCCAAGCCGAAATGGATTTTTGTAATGGCAGCATACATTTGCAAGTTTGCTTTCAACTGTTCAAGCAGCTGTGCCTAGGAATGTAAATATTTGTTGAATAGTAGACGCAAGAGGGATGATCCATGAAAAATGATAAAAGACATGTCTGCATATGTCTTCCCAGAGCTCAGTCCTTTCCAGTAGTATCATATATAATATTGATGTGCTTAGAAGAAATGTTGAGGAGTGAAAGAGCAGTTAGTGGCCGAGGCAGATTTGATATCCCTCGCAGGTGAATACAAACTGATATTGGTGGAGACGGTTGTCTACTTGCATATATTAATTGAGTTGTCTCATCACCTTCTATTCTATGATTTTGGTGAGAAAAGGGAGACTGCAGAGAGGGTATTATTGTCTAATGTTTTTGGGCCAGCAGAAGATTTTGATTCAGGATTCCATGCAGAAAAAATCTGATGACCCAAAATGATAGGACACTTCGTACCTCTAAGCTATAAATCAATGTGTACAGATTGAATCTTTCAGATTGCCACACATTACTGTATCCTCTGAAGTTCCACAGTGGCCTGATCTAGTTGTCATGATGTTGAACTTGTACATTGGGCACTGAGAGTGCCAGTCAGCCAACAAGATATTGCTCTTTATCAACTAAGACACCCCCAAAAATATCTTCAGATGTTTTCAGCTAACCACATCCTTAAACTCAGATCTAGCCTGGATGCCATTCAAACCTTGAATTCTGCACGGTATTGTAATTCAACCCAACATAAACTGAGTTTGTCCTCATGAATGAAGGAACCAGCAGGTCCCTCAACCAGGAGGGGCTCAACAAGAACAGCTTAGGTAGCCTCTCCTCCCAATTTTTATCTTCCACTAAATGCATGGGTTTCCTATTTGACCCCTGTAAAAAATTGGATTATTAATTGGGGTAGGCGACTACTCACCCCAAGGAATAATCACAACCTATGTCAGGGCGAACCCTCAAAGTTACTAAAGTAACCTGAGCTCAGCCCTTGGTAGCTATGGCACAGAGCAGACAGGTTTAACTTTCATCAATGTGCAAAGTATTTATGTAGTACCAAAACAGTAATAACATCAACATGCAAAATTGTAAAAATTCAAAACTGATTTAGAATACAGTAAAATGTAATAATCAAAATGATACCAAAATGGAAAAATAAATCAATAAGGGGAAGCAGATGTTATAATTTACAGTACAAATAGTGCCAAAAAGCATAAAGGTCCAATGATAGTCACTGGTCATGGTAGACCAGGACCTAGTGCAATTTGAGGTTGGCAGCAAAGGAGTGCATCAACAGTCACAATCCACCAAAAGAATATACCTTAAGGCTCACTAAATCTATGGGGAGGCACTTAGAGATTCACAGGGTGTCAGACAGTGGCCAGCAGTAGGGTCCGGTCCAGATCTAGTTGCCACTGGTCAGCTGGGCAGTTAGCGGAAAAGCCTTTAGTAGCTTATATCCCTGTAGCTTGAACAGGTCAGCCATATGACCCTGGAGTTCCCTTTCTTTTTCCTGGGTACAAGAGGGTGCAGGTTCAGCCCCTAATAGCTCCTCTCAGGTCACAAACAGCAGGCCATACCTGTTTTTTCTTTCTAAGGTCCAGGAATATTCTGAAGTGAGTGCCGGGTGGTGCCACATTTATGCATGGCATGTGTTTGTTGGGGTAAACGTTTCCAGGGCCAATCCTACCTATATTGGGAATTTTCAAGATGGTGAATGTCTTCGGCAATACTATACTTGAGATCATAGGGCTGGGGGGGGGGGTGAGGAGAGTGTACTTTTGCAATCCTAGTGGCTTTCCACATTTAACACTAAACTTCAGTTGGGGCAGCCACTGTACCCAAAATAAACCGTGATGCAGAAGTGTGGTTGAAAAACGTAGGGTTTAACAGCAACTAGACAGTGGATACACAAGAAATGTCTTGGTATCCTGTTTCTATTTCATTCAAGTGTGCCCCCACTATATGTAACCCAAAGGACCTGCCAAGCAGTATTTGAAAGTCGAGCAGGACATGATACTGTAATGTCAAAAAGTATGCTTACAGCCCCCACCATGTATATTGTGTGATGTTCAGAGCAGTCTGCCTGCTCAGGTTAGCCTATTGTTTGCTCCTGGGAGGCATTTCACACCTTTTTCACACCTATTTAAATGACAACCCCTTGCTGGGAAAGGTTGGTGAGCTAATACATATTAGTCTCCAGGAACTTAATAGAACAAGAACAATGGTTCCTTGGTCTGATTCATGTATCAAAACAAGGATGTTCACACACTGAACCCTTGTAATTCAAGTACTTGTTTTGAAAGCATGAAGAACAAATAGCCTTTCTGGGTACATGCAAAATCTTCTTTATAATCTATAGATAGTTGTTTCAAACAATCAGGGGTTTATAAAGTGCGGCTACTCACCTGCGAGGGTCTCAAGGCACTTGGTGGGGGGCTGCTGCTGGCCCTTCTGGGTGTGAAGGATCATTCGAAGAGCCAGGTCTTGAGGTCTTTCTTGAATTGGGTCAGCGACGCGGATTGTCTGAGATGAAGGGGAAGGGTGTTTTAATTCTTGGCGGCAAGGAACGAGAAGGAACTTCGTTTGGTTCTAATCTTGTGGATTCTGGGGACAGAGGCTAGGGTGCGATGGGCGGAATAGAGTTGTTTGTATATTACATTAGTGCAGCTGACGCAGTCCTCTTAGGTGCAGTGATGTGAACAGAATAATATGAGATGTACATATGAGGGATGTCCTCCAATTTATAAATGTACACAGTTCAGTATAGATTCTGTTTTCCATATTAGATTAAATCAACATTGGACCGTTCCTAACAATGTGTCAACATTTTGACCCACACCTATTTTCCAGTGGGTCTCCACAGGACAATACATTCCACCTAGCAAAACAGTTCAAGACTGTATCAATCCTTATATATGCTGAGGTTGTCTATTTGCACTGCCTCTAAAGTTAGCTCATCATAAATTAAACTAATTTGAAGCAACGGAAGTTCTTGCTCCGTTAATTATGTGCCCTGGTTCTGTTAATGGGCAGAAAGTGTGTTCTATGTGCTTTCCTCCAGGAACTTCAGCAGGGAAAATGTAACTTTCTAAAAGTTGCTTTTCCTTAATATATATGTAAAAAATCTGACTTCCACATTGAATTGGATTTTTAATAACTATTCAAAATAGTTTAATTATTTTTATATCTAGTCCCTTTCCTGAGATACAGTATTTGTTTTATTATCTGTACTCTGGTTTGCTACCTTGGATAGCTAGCCCTCCAATAGTGAAAACATGATGTTGGGTCCTATTCACTGTAAGAACATGGCAACATTACATTACTACATGTCCTACTTGTAAATACCATGCATCCTGCTTTGGGGACCACAAAAGAGTTCTACATAAAAGAGAGGCAACATTCAGGAGTACTTCCGGCTGGAGGTCTTCTTGGTAAGGACTGAGTGAAGAGTGGATTCTGGATTGATAGCATTTAGACACATTAGTAGGGTCCTTGGTTTTGTACAGTTTCGTATTTTCGTTAGTGGTGATGGTAGTACTGACACGCTAGTTGGTTAGTTGGATGTCACACGTGTAATTGTTTGGTGCTATTGGTGTTGGCTGCTCTAACCTCAATGCACGATTGGCACACCTGGAATTTTCTTGGGATAAGTAGACGGTTCTGTATTTTTTTTTAATCTATTTAGCTACTGTAAGTTCCACCTATGTCTGAGAAAGAAACCCTTACCTATACGGACGATTATATAGCTAGGATTGCAGGTGGTCCCTCATTACTAGGGCCACAAAACATCACCAACAACCTTAACATCCAACAATCCACAGCACGGAACTCTTTGGAACGATTACACAAGAAACTCATTAGGACAGAGTTGCATGCTAAGTTTTTGACAGACTGTCTTAGTAACAACATTATCCCGATCGGACTACAAGTCCGTAATATTCCAGCTATCTTTATAGAGGACGAAGACTACAAAGTGGGGTTTAGTTTTGTCTCTAACAAATGCTATAGGAGCTGGATGGTCCTGAGTATTGAAACCGCCCTAAAACATATTGATAAATTAAAACAAGAAATTGCAGAACTAGAGAAACAGATCCGGGAAGACACTACAGTTACAGACACTGATGAGTTTCTTAGGAAGTTAGACACTATCATTACTGACTTTCAAAAGAATAACGTCCTGAAAAAGACAGAGAAATTACAAAAAGACTTGAAGTACTACAGTAGGGAACGTACTTATCCCTATCTGAAGAAAGACTTTTTCCAACCCCCGTCCAACCAGACGAATTGGGCTCCAAAACACACCACCTTCTCTGAAACTGGCTCTTCAAGTTCAGATGAGAGTGTAAATCGGGGAGGCAACTTCAACTCAAGAGGAGGTAGAGGACATAATCTGCCCTCGGCTTCTTTTTTAGGGAGGGGCCAGCAGCAACAGAGAGGGAGATCACGGAACACCAGGAGAGGTTGGTACAGGAACCAATACACTCCGGGGTTCCGACAGACCAGGAACAGTTATTACGAGTGGTTACTCAAACCCCATTAGGAGAAATGGAAAGTAATCAAAATTTAACAGTGGTTCCCATTTTTAATCTCTCCTCCTACATGTTAAGCTCTAAAGAGATGGAGGTGTTAAGCCATGGACTGTCTTTTGTACCCACAAGCAGGAATGATCCCTTTATGACATGTGTTGAGATACATAAATTTTTCAGAACCATACGTCTTAAGCATTTTTTTTCTTTTACTCAAACAGCCCAAACGATCAACGTAAGTGGGTTAAAATGTCCATCCACATTTTTTCCACCTACGAACATGATGCCAAAAGATCTACTCACATTTGAAAATGTAGTGATGAATGAGATCCAACAAATGTTCGAAGATAGGAAATATGTGAAATTCAATTTTTCAAAAGAATCAAAACTAATCCTACAAAGCCTTGCCAATAGGGATGATTTGGTAGTGAAGCCTGCTGATAAAGGGGGTGGAATTATCCTACAAAACAAAACAGACTATGATGGGGAAGTACTCAGACAACTTAACAATCCCACACACTACAAAAAACTAAGAGGCGATCCCACGATGAGAATAAGAAAAGAGATTCGATCCTTAACAACTAAAAGTTTGGAAGGTTTGTGGTTAAGTAAACCTGAGTTTGACTATTTGAATAAGGATGATTATTCCATCCCGGCGTTTTATACGCTTCCGAAAATTCATAAAGACCGAGATAAGCCACCTGGAAGACCCATTGTGGCAGGCTGCCAGTCGATTCTTCAACCATTGGCAGAATATGTCGATCATTTCATAAAACCTTTCGTCCCCAGAACCACTGCCTATACTCAAGATAGCAGGGACGTAATTAGAAAGCTTGAAGGACAAATTTTTGATCCAGCTAATGATATACTAGTTACGATGGACATTAATAGCTTATAGACGAGCATCCCACAAGAGGATGCCCTTGTAATCATTAATGACATCCTTGAAACTCGTACACGTCCACATCAGGTTCCCACCATGTTCATTGTTGAGTGTGCAAGAATCGCCCTTTGTGAAAATTATTTTATTTTTGGGGCAGACTTCTACAGCCAACTCCAAGGAGTGGCCATGGGCGCAATTTTTGCGCCAGACATAGCTAATCTGTATGTGGCAGCCTTTGAGGAGAGGGTGATATACAACAATAACCCTTACATTGACCATTTGCGCCATTATTTAAGGTACATTGACGACGTGTGCCTGTCTGGAATGGTACACAAGATGACCTTCAGAGTTTCCATGAGTGGCTTAACCAACAAGATATGAACCTACAATTTACAATGGAGAGTAATAGGTCCACTATTAGCTTTCTTGATTTATTAATCCATGTAGATGACAACACCTTAGCGATGAGTCTTTACACAAAACCTACTTCTAGAAACACCCTTTTGAAGTACAATAGCCACCACCCGCGCAGTTTACGCGATAATCTTCCCTTTGGGCAGTTTTTGCACCTCAGGCGCAACTCTACCAAGAGGAAGATTATTTTCGCGAAGCAAGAATCTTGCAATCAAAATTAGTAATGCGATCATATCCATGTAGACTGGTGAAACAAGCGATGAAGCGCGCTTGGTACTATAACAGAGATGCGTTGCTAATTAAAAAAGATTATAAAAATATCATGGGTGTCAGTACGAATCCATTGACATGTGTAACCACGTTTGGCTCGGAATCACACCAGATCAGAAAAATTATCAATAACAACTGGCATTTGATTAAGAAGGTAGAACCTCATCTCACGCAACCTAGGTTTGCCTTTAAGAGAGCGAGGAATCTGAGAGACTTCCTTGTGAAAGCATACAAGGAGCCAACAGTCAACACGATACAAACACATTGGGGCATGCCACCGATAACGGGACACTACCCATGCGGCAATTGTGCGGCATGTGCTACTACTAAAGCAACTAAAAATTGTAAGGTTAATGACAAAGATATCAAATTGTTTCATCATTCGAATTGTAACACCAAAAATGTCATTTACTGTATACAGTGTCCATGCAGGTTATCTTACATAGGGAAAACAAAACAAGTAGTAAAAAACCGTATATTGCAACATCAGTCTCGTATAAGATGCAATGTTACTACTGCTCCTTTGGTGGAACATTACCACCAACAAGCACATCTGCCTAATGATATGCAATGGTTTGTCATCGATGTAATAAGGAACAACCAACGTTACCACAATGTTGACCGTCTACTTACCCTAGTAGAAAACCGGTGGATTTGGATGTGTAACACTGTAGAAAAGGGACTTAACTGTTTAATTGAGTGGCACACTGTGGCACCTTTATGATATGTTGAATATAGGATGGTTCTATACTAGAGCATGAATATACTGAAGCGTGGCTCCACTGTAAGATGGCCGCCTTGTTCAGTTTAACATATGTTGGTTCTAGATTGCACATTCAGGTGGGCAACCTAATTGTAGTGCTTGTCCTGTTCTGGAATGCTCCCCGTCAAGGGTGGAGCTTAATCGGTATTTATTCGGATCGATGAGGTCAGACTCTAAAACTGGCATGACATTTCGAGATTTATCACGTCCTGTAGATTTAATACAATAGCGGCCCATTTATTTAGTTGAATATTTGCGTTGTTAAGTATTAATGCTTCTGTAGCTTTTGGCATCTTCTGCGTTTAGTTTTTAGTCCTAAGCCACTGTATTGCCTTTACCAACATGGCGCCATGACGTCATGACGCGTGCGCAAGCATATCTGCACTAATCGGAAAGTACAGACCCCGCGCTAGAAGCAGCCGACTACGAGGCGGCGTTGGAACACGATCAAGTAAGCATTGTAGGAAGGGAATGACTATGTGTAGAATAGAGTTGGTCGCAGATAGTTCGGTGAAGTAATGTAGTCGTTTATTATTTTTATACCTGTAGATGACGAGAGAAGTTCCTGCAATTTCGTGCAGTGCTGACAGACGACTGTAGCGTTTTGAGCAGCGGTTACTGATTTATTTTCGGTCCTAAAAGCCCATCAATTTAGTAAGTACTCTGGGGAGGTGGCATATGCACGTTGTCAGGTACTCGATAGTTGCTTAATCCTGCTATTTGAGATGAGGGTAAACGTGCTTTTCATTCTTGCCATTTTTTAGACCCTCTAAAGAGTTCTACATAAAAGAGAGGCAACATTCAGGAGTACTTCCGGCTGGAGGTCTTCTTGGTAAGGACTGAGTGAAGAGTGGATTCTGGATTGATAGCATTTAGACACATTAGTAGGGTCCTTGGTTTTGTACAGTTTCGTATATTCGTTAGTGGTGATGGTAGTACTGACACGCTAGTTGGTTAGTTGGATGTCACACGTGTAATTGTTTGGTGCTATTGGTGTTGGCTGCTCTAACCTCAATGCACGATTGGCACACATGGAATTTTCTTGGGATAAGTAGACGGTTCTGTATTTACAAGGAGTATGTTGTAAATTTTGTAATTATGTATATATTGATGTTTTAGATTTATGTGCAACTTCTGGTCCTGAAGATGGTCCTATGGATTATGTTAACCAACGGGGACCGAAACGTCGACGCTTGACATCTCTCTGCTCATTGATGTATCATTTATTTGGTTGTTCAGCTTGTTAAATATGAAAAACAAGTGATAGATCATGGTATTGTTTCTCCATGTTACTAGCAGAAGATGTTCAATACTACTGGTTTAGTAACCATACAAATTGAGTAGTATTTTTGTTGCCATATTATTTACCGAAAGAAATAACTTTATAAGCAAAAAATAAAAGACAGTTTAATTCTGTTATCTCCTTGTTTTCATGCTATCAAGGCCCGCTGCGGCGGCAAGTTAATGATTTATAACTTTAATGACAAACGAATCCTAACAGGACATTTTCTCTGTATTTTGGGGACCACAAGGCATACATTGAGATAACTTAGTAATACTGAGAAGGGAGGTTTTGACTCGTCAAAAGGGTTTATTTTGACAGGTCGAATTACAGTGTTAACACTGCTACAGCCAGGCAACAGAGGTATGTCTGAAGCAGTGTTTTACACAGTCATTGTAGTGAATAGCACAATAGGTGCCACAGTCCACTAGTGGCATTTGACTTCCAGGCCCGGGTACATCTTGTACTAAATAGTTGGGACTTTTAGGTAAGTATATCAATTAGAAATATTCCAATTCCCCATGTTAAAAGGGGAGCACCCTCACTTTACTCCTGGTTGGCAGAGGTAGAATGCACAGAATTCTAAAGCCACCAAAACTATAGGGTCCAGCAAAAGGTGAACAATCCTTGGTAACTACACAGAAAGGCAGATTTCCTACTAAATATCTCTGTCTATTAAGGTCCATATTAAAAAAGGCACAAATAGCACAGCTCACCAACATCAAGCCTTTCCTCCAATCTGTGGGCTTCTGGTCCACAGCCCAGTCCCTTATTTTGTAAAAGATCAACAAAGGTAACACTCTACTCACTGTTTCCCTAGAGACCACATTGAAACCAAACAAAGCATTTCTTTTGCTGTAGAATGACTATTCATTAATTCAAGCACATCACCACTCCCTTGAAAAAACAGTTTTCACTCTCTCTCGGCCTGTCAGAATCCACTTCAAAATCTTTTGTATGATCTACGAAGCACTCCACTTGAATAAACATTTCCTCTCTACAAATTGTGTCGGCTGATATACACACTACTAAGAACATAACACGGACTAGATTGGAAATCCAAGAGACGAACTAAGAACACACATGGCATGTAGACCAAGAATCAGACTTGCTCCTTAAGAGATGCAATTTAACGAAGGGTTTGGAGTACATGCCTCAGAGCTATTGTTGAAATACAGCGTCGCCCCACAGGAATAAATGATAGCACAATGCTATTATCATTTTCTTTTTCCCGTAATAACCCAGTTTTGTTTTATTTTAGGTGCGGGGCTGGCTGTCAGCCAGCAGGGGGAGGAATGGCGGGCACTATTGAAGTGCGCATGACGGTTTGTTTGGCCGGCCGTCTTGGCTGGCCAAACAGTCATGCACACTTAGCATGTTCTCCACCCGGCTATATGGCTAGGCTGGGTGGAGAACATGCATAGGCTCCCACTCCCTGTCTGAGTGCCGAACCGCGGCACTCCGACCAATCACAACGCTGCTGTCATGCTGGTAACAGCAGCGTCGTGATTGGCTAAGGAAGGATGGGAGCCTGTGTGCTTCCTGCTTACATGCGTCGGCGACAGAAGGACGGAGGAGAGGCGGGGGCAGGCAGGTAAGTGAAATTTTCTTTGTTTTTTTTAAACTCCAACCCTGCCCCGTCCCACCCCAGGAAAGATAATGAGATAAAATCATACACAGACATCCAAAGTTGTTACCTCCTATCAAGAGTAATAGGTTAAAATATTTAGGACTAACTAATGCTATAAAGGAAACAGTAACATGACATTAGGAAGCATAGAGCGCAGGAGCATTCGTTCATGGTTTGTGAAACTATTATTTGGATTACAACCGGAGGATCAGTTCTAAGAGATTAGCTATAGGTACAGTCAGGAGACACAAAGTTTTGCGGTGAAAAAGTAAATATAAAGTTAACATGTCAGGCGGGGTCCAAATGTACAATAATTCAAGAAAGCCGCTAAGTATTATAATAATGCTGTTAAAGTACCTACACACTAGTGTTGCACTTGGGAGAATACTAAATTATGTTTTTACAAGGAACTGCGTGGGACACATAACAATTAACAGAAAAGCTTAGTATTTAAATAATGCAGTCAGTTGTGTTTGAGTGCATAAAAACTCTTTTGCCAAAAATAAAGAATCACTGGCAAAGCCAACAGGTCACACCAGTGAGAGCTGTTGGCTTTGCCAAAGTCTTTTAGCCATGTTGTACAGCTGTGTGGCTCCTGTTCAGCATGAGTCAAGTCAAGTCAAATGATCTTTATTCGGATTGTAAAACATCCATAAAAGTACACATAAAATCCAGCCGAGATAAAAGCACAAATTACGTCCCATTTGATTACAAATCCATAGCGATGCAACTTTTTCCATGTGCAAAAATGCAATCGTTAGTGCAAAATATACAATGTGCAATGAGCAAAGTACAAAATATGCATAGTGCCAGTATTTCAGTCAATTAACAGAGAAGCACGGGACCGTACAGCTGCTTTAAGAAAGCAGCTCACTCTAAAAATGGCCTAGTCCGTTTTTAACAATAACAAATCTTTAAGAGCTAATTTAAAATCCATCAGAGCGTTTTTTCTACAGTACGGCATTAGAAAGTGCAAAGTGTGCATTCTATAAAAACCACAGAAGAAAATAAAATGAAGCAAACTTTGTTTGCCGCCTATATTGCAGGGACAGCTTAGATTTTCCACATTTTTGTTAAATCCTAACGGGAAGCTGAGTAGATTTATAATGCTTCCATCCCTGAGCCGGAATAGCAAACTCCTATTCCACCTGCCAAGCTTTAAGCGGAGGTAGCCCTGGGGCAGAACAAATGGTTTATCACTGGACTCCGTGAGGGAAGTGTATCTAACTGAGGACGGCTTGGCCAAATCACGCCTTAGCCTCTCCTTACGGTAGGAATCGTAAAGGGCCTTTTTTGTTAGGTTCTTATGCGTGTGGTTAATCAGTTGCGGGGATGTAAAAAGATGACCTAGCCCCACACTCGATAAACTATTTTCCACTGCCTTAAACCAAGGTATAAAGTTAGTCCTCTCAAAATTTAAACAGTCCGTAATAATATCACGTGACAGGGAGGCAGCAGGGTTACACCAGATTTTTATCCAAAACAATGGAGGTCGATATCTTATGAAGTCCTCTATATAATGGAGGTTTAATTCCCTGTGACAAATATGAGTTGGTGCGCTAATGACCCCCCCCCAAAATCTTCCGACAAAATCTATTTCCTTCAGTCTGTAGTTGGGTACAGTTAGAGCAACCCCACACCTCAGCACCATAGGTACCTACAGGAAGACATTGTGTTCTATAGATTTGTAACAATGACATGATCACGTCTGCCTGATTGGGTTGGTGAAGGGAGGTTAGAGAATTTATAGCCTTACTCATTTTGTTCCTTCCCTGAGCAACATGTGGTTGCCAGGAGCCAGTGTTTGAAAATAACAAACCGAGATAGGGGAAAGTGCAGGTGCTTTTTAAGATGTTGCCCCCTGATTGAATATGGCTAATTTTATAGCTTTTAGGGCCGCAGGACATTATAAAAGATTTTTTAAAATTGGTGCAAAGGCCCAAATCTGCCATATATTTGACAAAACCCAGGATTAGAATTCGCAGAGCATTGGGTGTGCGGCCCATAAGGACCGCATCATCCGCATAGAGAAGTGCAGGGACAGGTTTGCCATTAACCTGCGGAACATCATTAGTTATTTTAGCCAAAGAAACACTCAAATTATTTATATACAAAATAAAAAGCAGGGGGGCCAAGACACAACCCTGTCTGACCTCCCTGCCGATTAAAATATTGTTAGAAACTTCACCATCATTGTTAATACGGACACGTGCTTTCAAGTCGCTATGGAGATGTGCCAGAAAATAAACTAAAGATTCATCTAGGCCATAATTCAGCAGGACAGACCATAAGCGGGAACGGTTAACAAAATCGAAAGCAGAACTTAAATCCATAAAACCAAAATATAAGGGTGATTTTTTGGCAATCGTATATTTGGCCATGAGTAGGTTTAGGTTCAAGCACTGCTCCACCGTGCCAACTTTACTTCTAAAGCCTAGCTGGCAGGGATGTAAGATGGTGTTTTCTTCTGCCCAAGTACTAATTCTGTTAAAAAGGACCCTGCCTAGGACTTTTAGTGTATTGTCAATTAATGATATGGGGCGATAGCAACCAGGGTCGAGTCTATCGCCTTTTTTAAATATTGGGACAATAGTGCTGCAAGACCATGTTTCCGGGATAGTGGTGAGGGATAAATTATTGAAAACGTTGCATAGCAGGGGAGCCCAGAGATCTGGTTCAGATTTAATTTGGTCAATAGATAGGCCATCTGGACCAGGGGCTTTGTTCCCAGCGCTTTCAGCAATAGCATCCTCCACCTCCGACAGCAAAATGTTTAAAGACTTGATTGCTGGGGTGATTTCAATTGGGTTACCAGACGCGGGGGCATCATAGATCTTAGAAAAATGGTCAATCCACACATCCCCTGTTATGTTACAATTGATGGGGGATATATTAGAGCCCAATGATCTAAGATTCTTAACGGCCCTCCAAAACCCTGCAGCATCTCGTAAAGCGGCTGTGCGGACAAGCGAGTCCCAATGATCTTTTAATAGCTCTTCAGATCTAATTTTTAAACAGTGTTTATATCTAGATCTCAGAGTCTTTACCAGGGACGGATCACGCGGAGCAGCAGTAAGGGCTGCCCTGAGTTCCCGGTTAGCTTTAGAACATGAGGTGTCAAACCACCTAGGATTGATATTAATAAGGGCTGGGACAGGTTTGGAAATTTCAGTTTTTATTGCCTTACAGAGCTCACAAAATGAGTTGACAATATCGAGCCCCGGGCTGGAAGTTGATAGACAAACCGAGACTAGGGTAGGATGTTTTTTGATAACTCTAGCCAGGACATCCTGGTTGTCTATCCCCTTCCAAGCCACCCTTAACCTGTCCGTCGATGCGATTAGGTTTTGAGCCCCAATTTCTGTTTTCTTCCTCAGGGTTTTAATTGATTTGAGGCAGGTTAGAATGGGATAATGGTCACTATACGGGGACCTGATAACCTTAGATTTCAATAAAAAATCCTCGAGGCGAGATGAGATAAATACGTAATCTATGGTGGTAGAGCTCCCATGCCCAATATAGGTGGGGACAGGTACATTGATCGCATCAGTATCTAATCTCTCCATTACGTCGACTAAATCGCGTGATGCCAACAGGTCAAGTAATTCTTCTCTTCTCCTACAGGGTGGAGTTCTAGGATGGATGTGAGCGTTAAAATCACCTCCCAGGCAAATGCCATCAAATCTGCCGTGTTTTTGACCATCCACGACTTCATCAATGAAGTTAAACAGATTCAGAAAGTTAGTATTAGGGTGGGTTATAAAGTCATTGTTATAGAAGTTAATAAGACATAACTTCAACCGGCCTATATATTTCAACGCCATAAAGTTATTCAGCCTGATTCATGTACATGCCGTTTTGCGTGTCCCTAATAGCGAATCATAGCGATTCGCTATTGAGGACACGCAAAACGGCATTCATGTAGGAATTGCTACTTAAATAGCGATTCCTACATGTTCTTTATTTGCGAGTAGCAATTTGCTACTCGCAAATACTCCCCATTCATTCCTATGGGCCAAGAGGCCCATAGGAATGAATGGGGATTTGCGAGTAGCAATTTGCTACTCGCAACTAAGATAGCGATTTTAAGGGTGCCAGGGGTGTCCAAAGGACGCCCTGTAGCACCCCTAAAATGCACTTTTGGACAGGTGTTGCGCACACACATGTCCAAAGGACATGTGTGTGTGCTACATGCAACTTTGAAAAATGCTTTTAAAAGCATTTTTCTGAGTTTTTGCTATTTACCGACAGGTCTGACCTGTCGGTAAATAGCGGCCCCAAAAGTTCAAAATCGCTATTTCTTGATGTTTCATGAATAGCATTTGAGGAATCTCTATTAGAGATTCCTTAAATGCTATTCCTCGCTTATTTGCGACTTCTTAAATAGCGATTTTTGCATTTGGTATCATGAATACCAAATGCAAAAATCGCACTCGCAAAGGGCCAGATTCTCAGAATCTGGCCCTTTGCGAGTGCAATTTACCTACATGAATCAGGCAGATTGTTATTAGTTGGCAGTAATTCAATTTTAACTCCAGCTGTGATTTTGACCCAAGTTGATAAGCCCCCACTGGAGCGGCCAATGGGAGGTGAGGGGACAATCAGATTATGGCAACTATATCCCTCAAGGAGTAGAGATCTTGTGCACCAGGTTTCCCGCAGCATTAAAGCATCAAAACTGGTGACCCAATCAGTCCAGGACTTTATGTTCATTTTGGTGTTGAGGCCGGCAATATTCCAGCTCAAGATTGATAATTCATCGGAAACTGTGGTAGAAACATGGCCCTGGGCACCCTTGGTGGGGTCCGATGGCAACCTACACCTGCCTAGAGAATTAGGCGGTATTACAGTGGGACAGATGGACGAATCGCCTGCGGGGACTTCCTTATTAGTATGATCACTAGCTGAACTGTGAGATGAAATGTCTAATCGTCAGTCCAAACTACATGTATCTGCTAATGCAGTGTATCTATTAAAAAGTGGGAAAGACGGTGGCGCTGGAAAGAGTGGAAAGGACGGTGGAGCTGAGAAGAGTTGCCTGGGTGGTGGCCTATAAAAGTAGCCCAAAGGCAAGGGGGTGACAGCAGTAGATAGTCCAGGGTAAATACTGTTGTGATTGAGTATGTGTTTAGCAGTGCCTGGGTACCTGAAGTTTAGAACGATGCAGTCCCCATTAAAGTCTTTACGTAAGGGGCCAACCCAACTTACACGGCGGGCAGACAGAATTTCATTTGAGATGTCGTGGCCTACCCCCTTGTGCTTGGTCAGCCAGTCAATGCACTTATTGTTTAGCTGGACCCAGGACTCACCTTGACCCTCCTTAAGTGATGGGACGCCTGCCAATACTAAGACGTATGGGCAGGCGTCAGGTGGTAAATGGAGGGCAGGTTCTTGAGATTTTCTGGGTCTGCTGGCTGCTGGTTGTTCCTTCCTAGCGTTATTACAGCTTTGGACCGCAGGTTTCACAGGGATTGTGTTAAGGCCCTCCTGTCGTGTGCCGTTAGATGTAATGGTGGTGTTAGAGGAGGCGGCAGCTGCAAGAGGAGTGGGTTTGGCTTTAGTGGCAGGTTTAGTTTGCCCTGTGTTGTTGTGACTAGGTATGTTGTTAGCTGTTGGGGTACTGCTGGCAGGTTTAGGAGCACCCTTCATGCTACTACAAGTACTAGGCGCGCCACACAAGAAAACCTTGCCAGCAGACTCCAGGTCTTTCAAAAGGCGATCACCCCTCAACTGGTCAAGACTAATCGCCCCTTTTCTTTTTACCTCTTCCTTTTTAACTAAGTTTTCTAATTTATCTAACCTTTTAAAAACAATATTAAATTACTTGATCATTTGACATTCCAATTGTTTAAAAATAGAGTCCACAATTGTCTCAATAAAATGCCCATTGGGCTTGGGTTGAATAATGCTCTCAGTCAAAAACTCAGTCTGTGTGCCCAAGGAATTATAGTCATCAATTATGGGAGTGACCGAATCAGCAATTTGCAGCATTTCGGTGTTGACAGTGTTACCCTCAGATTGTTGCTGTTTCCCTCTGGTCCACATGCTCTGCGGGATAGGTTGGTTTTTATTGCGGGCAGGGTGCTTCCTTTTATTCACAGTGGATTTCAGGGGGCCCCTTTTCCTTTTGCCCTCGCCAGTTTTATTGCTTGTTGACGGGGGTGAAGTTACGGACTGTACAACACAGTCAGGCTGAGAGGCAATGGTTATGACGGGACTGCTGTCCCCGGGCAGCATTTCCAACGATGTTACCATGGTAGATGGTTTCAGGTTGGTAATTGCTGGAGATAGCGGACGAGTATTAAAAGGGCTAACTTGGGGTGACTGTAAGTCAATAGTGCTGCAACCCAGTGACATCCTCCTTTCCGTGTTAGCCATTTCCTCCTGAACCATTGTTAGGGCATTTTCCAGTAAGCATTCAAAAGAGGGAGGTGGAGTAGGGGAGCTGACAGGGGCAGGCGTTATAGACGTGTTATTACGCTTCCCCATGATGATTTAACCCCTGCTCACCTGTTATTGCAGATGTCAGAGCCGTGGCCCGGCCCAGCCTCCTCTGGCCTCTGAGGGCCTAAGAGGGCCCGCCCTTTGCCCGGGCTTCGTCCGGCGCCGTCCGCGCGGGAGGGGCGGCTTGCTCTTAAGCGCCTCCAGGCGCAGTAACGTGCCGCTGACGCTACTCCCGGCGTCCTTGGGCTAGCGCACTGCCCGCTGGGGATTGTAGTTGCTCGGGCGCTCCTCCCTCTCGGCGGCCGCTGGTTCACGAGCGGCGGCGGGGGAGAGCGGTGCTGGCAGCTGTGGTGTCCTACCCGTCACACAAGGAGGTATGTGTGAGCTTTCCCCTGAGATTTGGTCCCCCAGCATGACTAAAAAGTTTGTGGTGTGGTGCAGAGTTGCATAGCGTAGAGTGGTGTAGAGGAGAGTGGCATAGAGGAGAGAGTGGTGTTGAGAGTGGAGTGGCTTAGAGTAGAGTGGGATAGTGTAGAGTGGCATAGAGTAGAGTGGCATGCATAAAGTGGAGTGAAGTAGTGTAGAGTATAGTGGTGAAGAGTGGACGGGCATAGAGTAGAGTGGTGTAGCTTAGAATGGCATCAAATGGCATAGAAGTAGAGTGGTGTGGAGTCACACAGAATAGAGTGGAGTGGTGTGGCATGGACAGATGTAGCACAAAGTGGAGTAGAGTGCATAGAGTAAAATGAGGTAGAGTGGAGTGGCGTAGACTGGAGTGGAGTAGAGCAGTGTGGTGTAGCGTGGAGTTAAGTACTGTGGCATAAAGTATAGGGGAATGGTGTAGAGTAAAGTGGCATAGATTAGAGTGCCGTGGTGTAGGGTAGAGTGCAACATGTTATTAAGTATGTTATTTAGTATTGTTTATAAATATTTTTATCAACTAAAATGTATTGAGAAATGCAAAGTATAGATTGTAAATACTTTTCGGTACATGATGATTGTGGCACTAGTCCGTGCTTAGCTTAGTACCTCGCCGACTCGCACTGAGTTCATAGGCAATGGTGGGACAAGCCTTCTGTGATATCACGGTTTGACCCAACAAATATCCATGCAATATGTTATCTAATACCGTTTATAAATATTGTTTATCGACTGTAATGTATTGAGAAGCGCAAAGTATAGATTGTAAATACTTTCCTACATGTTACAAAATGGCCACCACAGTGACTGTGTAATGCGAGCTATTGAAGAAACGAGTCCCTCTTCCATGTTTGATGTTTATATATGCACATCCTTGTGAAGCTGACTTATAGTGTGATCAAGATACATTGTGTGTCAAAACGCGTAGCGGTTAAGGAATAAAGCTTATGGTTTAAGCAAGCAGACCTCTGAGAGTGCGTAATTACTCTTTTTCACATTGGAAATATATATATATATATATATATATATATATATATATATATATATATATATATATATATATATATATGTATATATATGTATATATATATATATATAAATGTACCAACAAGAATGTCCCTATTTAGGGAACTCTCACGGAGCACTCTGGGTTTGGAAATCCTTTATTGCACCCAGCATGACTCGTTTCGTCAATTACGACTTTCTCAAATGATGTTCGGTAGAAAAGGAGATCTCTGGCATTTCAGTCTCTTTAAAGGCTACATAGGGATCTTCCTGCAAAGTGTTCAGCAAGGAAGGGCTACAATTGCAAGCAGTCCCTCCTGATTATTCTTAGCTGCCAACTTTGAGTGCATGTGCCTCTATTCACATCATGGTATTTTCTTGAAGGTGGTTGCACTTTGTTGTAAACTTCCATTCAGTGATGGGAAAGAAGGGGGAATCCTTACCTCAATGATCGCACTTTGCCACTGTGCATCTAGTTTTGGAGCTCCAATGTTCGTTACACCAATCCTTTCGTCAGCCACTTAGCAGTCATTTGAAAATCCTGTGTCCGAGAACATCTGTTATAGTAACATGCGCTCTTTCATGTAGTCATGAACCAACTACTTGTTGGCAGAAACGTCATTTTCTTGGCCGCAGTGATTCCTTTAGAGCACTATTAATGGCCCAACAAATTGCCATATATATGCTGCTGAACTCTGAGGAGGAACCAGGTCATCAGAAGAAGAGTCTTTACATTTCTGATAAAGAGCTACTCTGCGGTAGTTCCAACTCTCACCATTTGCTAAGACGATGAAATGAGGAAAAACCTTCTTGACTCTGAAAGGACCCCTAAACTTGCTGAGACCCTTAGCAAGTCTTCCCGGCTTAACTTTAACTAGGTCACCAACAGAGATGGGAAGGAGGGTATTGTCATGAATTAAGGGGACATCGCCGCCAGAACCCTTTAACCAAGCAGGGGTCAATTTGCTTACGGGAATGCGACCACGCATAAGCTCGAAAGGAGACTTTTCACCACTCTTGTGGGGTGTGGAACGATAGGCCCAGACCATCTCCTGGACACGCTCATCAGAGAAGCAACCAGTCTCAACAAACAACTGAATCACACCCTTGACAAGGCGATTCACTCTTTCGCAAAGGCCATTACCCTGTGGGTTGTAAAGACTAGTCTTCTGATGCCTGATGCCACACTCATTAACAAATGAAGTCATTTTCGAGGAGGTGAGTTGAGTCCCATTGTCAGAGATGAGAACACAAGGATACCCCTCGTTGATAAAAATACCCTTCAAAAACTTAATGGTAGCATCAGTGGTAATCTCTTTAACAAATTGTACACACAGCCATTTTGAAAAACAATCGATTAGAACAATTGCGAAGCGGTGGTCGGTGGGTAATTCACTCATGGGCCCTATAAAGTCTATGCAGACACTGTGCCAGGGAGTATCATCAAATGAAATTTTGTGTGCGGACTGAGAGCCCAAGACCTTGAGGCGCTTCTCCCCTTCTTTGCAGAAGCTACACTTTAGAACACAATCAACTGCCTCAATGTCAATAGAGGGCCACCAAAAGTTCTGTTTGACACGGCGTTGAGTGAGACTTTGACCCAAATGTCCTTCATGGGCCAAGTCTAGAATCCTCCTTCTTAATAGTCTGGGAGGGACAAAACGATCACCTCGCATTAAAACATCTTTACCTTCTAAAGAAAGTTCATCTAAAATTTTTAGGAAAGGTCTGACAGAAGGACTAACCGTACTTTCTCTCCTAGTACCATTAGAGACAAGACTGATAACAGCCTTCAAGGTCAGATCTTCTTCCATTCCTTTGGACCATTCATCACGGGAAAATGAACCACCGCCCACCAACAAAACATCTTCCATAACAGCAACCGCTAGATCATCAGACATGATCTCAGAACTACCACAAGTGGAAGGAATAGGGAGCCTGGACAGGCAATCTGCCTGGATATTCCTCCACCCGTGGACAAATTCGATCTCACACTGATAATCTTGCAAGCGAGAAGCTAGTCTCGCCAACCTTGGGGAGCCTTTACCAGCCCCACCCGGAGCTAAGATGTTTAAAAGGGGTTTGTGGTCTGTGCGCAAAACGAACTTGTAACCCCACAAATAGGTACGAAAGTAGCTTGTTCCCCAGACAGCGGCAAGAGCCTCACGCTCTATTACCGAGTAGTTAGACTCGGAGGTGGACAAAGGCCTAGACGCGAAAGCTACAGTTTTCTCCACACTGCCATGT
Source organism: Lissotriton helveticus (assembly GCF_964261635.1). Lineage (NCBI taxonomy): Eukaryota > Metazoa > Chordata > Amphibia > Caudata > Salamandridae > Lissotriton > Lissotriton helveticus. Next base: position 1,844,857,500 of record NC_136065.1, on the reverse strand, counting down.
CTTTGTAAAAGGACCGCACCAAGGCCAATGGCACTGGCGTCAACCATGAGAATAGAGGACCGAGCAGTGTCAAAAGGGGTGAGCACATCTGCAGTTTTGAGTTCCCTTTTGATCAATTTAAAACAAGATTCGTGCTCAGTGGTCCAACAAAATTTGACACCTTTTTTAAGTAAGGATCTGAGGGAAGCAGTCTTGGTAGAGAAATCTCTTACAAATTTCGAATAAAACTCGATCAAACCCATAAAGGATCGAAGTTGATCCTTATCCACTGGGGAAGGTGCTAACTCAATGGCTTCAAGTAAGTTTTTCTTGGGTTTGATGCCTTCTTCTGACAAGCAAAATCCTAAGTACTCTATTTCTCTCAACAGAAAGGCACACTTCTCTTTCCTTAATGTCAACCCTGCCTCATCCACTCTACGTAACACGTCTTGTAAGATTTTGTTGTGTTCCTGTAGAGAGTTGCCATAAATCAAGATATCATCTTGAAAGTACAGTACCTTATCAAGACCCTTAAAGACTTCAGAGACCAGTCTCTGGAACACGCTAGCAGCTGAGACTAGCCCAAAAGGTAGTCTGGTGAATTGGAATGTGCCCTCGCTGGTGATAAATGCAGTTAAATGCTTTGAGCTTTCATCCAGGCAAATTTGATGGTAGGCGTGTTTAAGGTCCAACTTACTGAAGAACTTCGCTCCTTTAAGAGTTGAAACTAATTCGCCAATATTTGGTAGGGGAAATACGTCAGCTACAACACACTTATTTAGAGAGCGAAGATCCACACAGAACCTGATCTTGTTGTCTGGTTTCTGTGAGATCACAACAGGCGAAACCCAAGGAGATGCTTCGATGGGTTCGATGATACCCCCTTGGAGCATCTCCTCAAGAGTAGCCTTAACCTCATCCCGCAAAGCAAAGGGTACTCTCCTTACTTTGTGTTGTACGGGTGAACTGCCCTCCTTGAGAATTATGCGATGAGAGTAGCCAATCAGTTGACCCAACTGATCCCTAAACACATTTTTAAATCGGGTCAATATATCCTCCATGGATGAGGCCTCGACAATTGAAATAGGATTATCAGATCTAGGATCAACCACTATGTGTAGATCATATTGATGATGACGGCCCAAAATTGCTGGTCCATCTGCTGAAATATATATTTTACCACTAGCTGATCTTCCTTTAAAAACAATATCAGCTTCGAAGAAGCCCAGTATGTCAATTTTCTCCCCCTGATAGCCAGACGGGAAAATGTCGCATGTCTTCAAAACTCTTTCACCCCACACTCTCTTCATCAAAGAATTGGGGATTATGGTCCACTTTGAACCAGTGTCAACCATAAGTGTAATAACTTTCCCATCAATTACAAAATCATCCTTAAAAGGATTACCTCTCTGGTTATCACATGCGCACACAGTGTCAGTTAGAACTAAGATTTTGTTGATATCACGTCTCAAATCAACACATTCATTAACAACTGTAATTCTCGAATTATTCTTATTCTTACACATTTTAGCAAAGTGTCCTGTTTTACCACACCGTAGACACTCTTTGTTGTTTGCAAAACAAAATTTCCCTTCTGAAGAGTGGGAAAAACTACCACATCTAGAACACATTTTCTGATTATTTTTGCTAAAAGATGATTGTTGTACATTCTTTTTCTGAAGAACATAACCCTTCTTCCTAACAATTGCAATGGCAGCAGCTTCATCCTCACTATTTTCGCTAAAAGTGCTCTTATGAGAGATTTCTGCCACTTTGGACTCCAAACTACTTTTCTGTAGTTCTCTCATACACTTTTCACTTTCTTCTACAACCTTGGCAAGTTCTATTGTATCTTTTAAGGATGGGTTCTTCGCCGCCCACAAACGTTCCTGTACTTTTCTATTGTTGGCTTGAACAACCAGCTGATCTCTAATTAGTTCATCTGCCATTGACCCAAAGTTACATTTGATTGATAACTCACGCAGTCTCGCTACAAACTCATCAATACTTTCTTCAGCCAATTGTTTGTTCTTATAAAATTTGTATCTTTGAAGGATAAGATTCTCTTCTTTACCAAAACGAGTTTCTAATCTTGTTATAGCCTCTTTAAATTCATCAAAGTCAGCTTGTGACCCTGCAGGTAGAACTTGTGGCAAGTATCTGAACAGACGCTGTCCCTCTTTACCCAACGTGGTCATTAACAAAGCTTTTTTCCGTTTTGGAGAATAGTCTTCACCATCTAAAGCTTCAATATAATTATAGAACATGCCTATCCAGTCTTCCCAGGCAATAGGGGGATTGCCTGGTTCTGACAAAAATTGAGGAGGAAGAGCGACATTAATCGCTTGAGCCATGTTCAAATACTTCTAGCTGGGTAAGGAGAAGCAAGTGTACCAAGCAGTAATGTTAGAATAAATGCTTACTTCAAAATAGAAAGTCTGTGGTAAAGAAACGATGTTTACTGTTCAATCAGGAGTATATCCATGAAGATACGTAACCGGATCACAGTGGGTCAATGTACAACAGGAATGCGCCTCAAAGATACATCAAGTGCGTCTTCGTTTAGATAAGCTGTGTGTTTCAATGATGTTGCTGTTTGTGTTTCAGTGACGCTGCCACTAGAGCGGTGCTTTTCTGTTTCCAATCGTGTGTGCGATGCACTTCTGTTCTCCGGCGTGTAACCAAGGTAACAATGAGAACAAATAATGCTGCTAAGATGGCCGACGACGTCGTGCGTGTACGTCACACGTCAGACGTTCCGCGTCAACCACAACGTGAATTTACGCGCATTGGAGATGCGCTCAGTGACATAGCGTTGCCAAGTGACTCACCGGACAAAGGAAGTTGGCTCCGGTGACGTTGCCGCTTGTGTTGTTCGAAGACGTAGGCTGGTGATGTAGCTGCTTACGGTCTGTTGCTAGGAGACGCGTTGCTGTGTGACTCACCAAAGTCTTTAGACGTTGGTAGAGATGACGTCACTCACTGCGCTACGAACAAGAAAATCAGCAAGAAATTCCATAAACTATCTCCCACGATGTCGCAGTCACTTAGAAGAGGGGATATTCCGCATTCACGTTGTGTATCACACGTGGATTCTTGAGGGAGTTGATATGCTACTTCTCTGTAAAGTCATCTTAGGCTGCAGCATTCAGAAGGAAGCGATGGTCGGACATCTCGCCAGCCCAAGTCGCCAAATGATGTAAATAATGTGCGGACTACAGGAACAGGTAAGTTGTATGAAAGCTTTAATGCAGCACAGAGATTAGTAGGTCAGCTCCCCGTCCAACCAGAGCTCCAACTGCCAACTGGGCACAGGAGAGCTCCAGAACATAGAACCTAGGGAGGAATCCAGAGTGTTGGCGCAAGGAAGAAGCCAAGCACTGTACAACAAACTCCTTGCGTGACGGGTGCCTCCTTCGTGCAAGTGGCATGCATGCTTCCAATGAACCAACAAGAAAGTCCCTCTTTAAGGAACACTCACGGAGCACTCGGGTCTAGTAATCCTGTATTGCACCCATCTATGTATTACTGTTATATGCTGCTATTTTTATTGTGCTTTTATGGATACATCATATCCGAATAAAGATCTTGATTGATTGCACCCAGCATGACGCGTTTCGTCAATTATGTCTTTCTCAAATGCTGTTCGGTGGAAAGGAGATCTCTAGCATTTCAGTGTCTTTAAAAGCCACATCGGGCACCTCCTGCACAGTGTTAAGCAAGGAAGTGCTACAATTCCATGCAGTCCTTCCTGATTATTCATAGCCGCAATTATGTGGTATGTTGTGAAGTGAAATTATGTGGATAGAAGTATGTGGTATTTAGTGTTTAGGAATTATGTCGTGTGGGATTATGTGTTATGGAGAGTAATTATGTGGTATGGTAGTCTGTGGTGTGGACTGCCAAGCACAGGTTTAGTCTTCCTCGTTTCGAAAGAAGCTAAACTATAAACTCAATGAGACACAAAAAAAAGGAACCACTGAGGAGCACTTCTGTACCTAATCAGAGGCATGAGCAGGGCCACTGGAATTATGCATCTGTTCAGCTGCAGCGAATATCACACAATTATACATTTTATGCATTTGCCACATAATCCATCATCCGTCGCATAATCTGGAGTTTTGAACTAAAAAATCCTTGTTCCTACCTCAGACGGCTCAAGTGTTACCAAAAATGCGGCGACAAGTGTTACAGCTTGGTGGAAGGGCCTTTGCAAAGCTGGAATGGTCACCTGTTACTTATTGCTAAAAGTGGTTGTTAAATTGGTACTAATGGTGCGCAAACCACTCTTGCTTCTTTCTGAGCCTCTCTTGCCTCTTTCTGCATTTCTCTTGCTTCTTTCTGCACCTTTCTTCCTCTTTCTGCTCTTCGCTTGCCTCTTTCTGCACATCTCTTCCGCTTTCCGTACCTCCCTTGCTTCTTTCTGCACCTCTCGCGCTTCTTTTTTCTGCACCTCTCTTGCCTCTTTCTGCACCTCTTGCTTCTTTCTGCACTTCTCTTGCCTCTTTCTGCACACTCTTCCCTCTTTCTGTACCTCTCTTGCCTCTTTCTATAGCTCTCTTGCCTCTTTTTGCACTTCTCTTCTCTCTTTCTGCACCACGCTTGCTTTCTTCTGCACTTCACTGGCTTCTTTCTGTATCTCTCTTGCTTCTTTCTGCACCCTTCTTGCCTCTTTCTGTACCCCTTTTCCATCTTTCTGCCCTTATGTTGCTTATTGCTACACCTCTCTTGCTTCTTTCTGTAACCCCCTCTTGGTTCTTTCTGCACTCCTCTCCCCTCTTTCTGCACCTGTCCTCCCTCTTTCTGCAGTTCATTTGCCTCTTTCTGCACCTCTCTTGCATCTGTCTTCACCTCTTGCTCTTTTCTGCACTTATCTTCTTTCCTCTTTCTGCACCTCCCTTGCATCTTTCTGCATCCGTCCCTTCTTTCTGCACCTCTCTTGCCTGTTTCTGCACCTATTTTGCCTCTTTCTGCACCTCTGTTGCTTCTTTCTGTACTTCTCTTGCCTCTTTCTGCACCCCTCTTGCTTCTTTCTGCACCTCTCTTGCTTTTTTCTGCAACTCTCTTGTTTCTCTCTGCAACTCTCTTGTTTCTTTCTGTACTTCTCTTGCCTTTTTCTGCACCTTTCTTCCTCTTTTTGCACTTCAATTGCCTCTTTCTACACCTTTCTTCCCCTTTCTGTACCTCTTTTGCTTCTTTCTGCACCTCTCTTGCTTTTTTTCTGCACTTCTCTTTGCCTCTTTGTGCACTTCTCTTGCGTCTTTCTGCACTTCTCTTGCTTTTCTCTGCACTTCTCTTGCCTCTTTCTATATATATATTCACTTGAAAAAAACAGCTTTCAGGGACGTTATAGTTAAAAATTTGCATTTAAAAGGCCTTACAAATTCACTTAAAAAACAAAGGATTAAGGGATTTAGGGCCAGATGTAGGTAATCCCAGATTACAGATTCATAAATACCGAATCATACCGATTCGGTATTTAAGAACAGGCAAATGGGATGTAGGTAATTTTTCCTAAAAAATTACCGAATCGGTAAGTTTCAGTAATTACCGAATCGGTATTTACCGATTCGGTAATTGCCATTCATTCCTATGGGCCTGGAGGCCCATAGAAATGAATGGCAATTACCGAATCGGTAAATACGGATTCGGTAATTGGGGGAAACATTGAAGGGTGGGAGGATATCACTTTGACACCCTGTTGCACCCCTCAATTGTGCATGGGTGCACATGTTGCAGACATACATGCCCTATGGGCATGTATGTCTGCAACATGGCACTGTTGGAAATGCAAAAAAAATGCTTTTTCAAAGGTTTTCATTATTTACCACCAACTTCTAGTTGGTGGTAAATAACAAATCCTTAACTGAGGAATGCACTAACTTGAGTGCTTCCTACATCCTGGATTTGGTAATTTACCGAATCGGTATGTTAAGAATTCGGTATTTTACCGAATCCTTAAATTACCGATTCGGTAAAATACCGAATCCTTAAAAAATGCCACCTACATCTCAAAAACCCAATACCGGTCAGTATCGGCCGAAATTCGGTAATTTCGGCCGTTACCGACCGGTATTAGGCCACCTACATCTGGCTCCAAGCATTTAAAAAAACCTTATAACTTAACTTTTAAAATAACACAGGTTTTAGGGAAGTTATAGTTAGTAATTAGCATTTAAAAAACCTTATAATTTCACAAAAAAACCAGAGGTTTCAGGGACGTTATAGTTAGGAATTTGCATTTATTAAAAACCTTAGCAATTCACTGTAAATACCACGTGTTTCAGGGACGTTATAGTTAGGCTGACATTTCACTTGTACAAAACCAGAGAAATTCTAGTCTAGTCTGTCACCCAAAGAGTCAAACCCACTGCCCTTTATTCACCTATACAGTTATGCACATACCACCTCACTTATTAATACAGATACTAACACATACTTACTCTCTTATACAATCACTGACACAAGCACGCACTAATCCATGCAAGTGCTCTCACAATCACTCTCTCAAATACAATCACTTATATACTGCATTACTCACATATGTCTTACACATGCAGTTACTCACGCATATACCACTGAGACATCCATTCACTCAACGACACAGCCATATGCACTCACTCACCCATACAGCCCCTTGCAAACACACTCCTGAACCCATACACCCAGTGAATCACCCACTCACACATCCATGCAGGGAGTCACACTCCCCCTCACCCACTTAAAGAGACACTCAGACACCCATACAGCTACTCAGACAACCAATCATTAACTCATAGAGACACTCATGTACCTGTTCAGCAACCCATGTAGACACTTACACACCAACTGACAGACTTATGCAGACATTCACACAGATTAGTCACCCACCCATACATTCCCTGAGACATGTATAATCACTCCCTTATACAGTCAGTCACAAACCCACTAAATCATCCATTCAAACACTCATACACCCACTCACTCTTCAATACACCTTGGCGTGTGTATATACATATATATATATATATATATATATATATATATATATATATATATATATATATATATATATATATATATATATATATATATATATATATAACATTCTTAAACTTTTTAGAAACACTCAGTCACTGGATAATGTCATTAGTGATGTGATTTGAGATGTCATCAGTGATGTCATCATTAATCTCACTGACCATGTTCTTTGAATGGGATTCAAGTAGGAGCTGGATTGCTAAATTAATACATTGATTGGAGGACTCCCCGAATAATTGAAGGGGTTTCCAACATGTTAAATGAGACCCACGGCACACTGTGACTGTGTATATAGAGCTAATCCTGACCCTGGTCCCTGTGGGTATAGATGGTTGTCCATGTGATACATTACATGGTGTGGAGCATTGGCACTGAGTGGAGTGCTGTGGAGTGGAGTGACATAGAGTAGAGCGGAGTGGCGTAGAGTAGAGTGGTGCAGAGTAGAGTGGTATAGAGTGAAGTCATGTGGAGTGACATAGAGTAGTGTGGCATAGAGTAGAGTAGTGTAGAGTGCAGTGGTGTGGAGTATAGTGTCGTAAAGTGGACTGGCATAGAGTGGTGTATAGTGGAGTGGCATGGCTCATAGGGTGATGTACAGGGAAGGGCGTAGAGTGGCATTGTGTGGAGCGGAGTTGTGTTGGCTAGAGTGATGTAGAGTGGAGTGATGTGACAGAGTTGAGTGAAATGGCGTAGAGCAGAGTGGGGTAGGGTGGTGTTGAATAGAGTAGAGTGGTGTGGAGAGGCATATAGTGGCGTGGCATGGCATAGAGTGGAGTGGCGTAGAGTGGAGTGGCATAGAGTGGAATGGCATAGAGTGTAGTATAATGGAGTAGCGTACAATAGAGTGCCATAGATTGGAGTGGTGTTGAGTGCAGTGGGGTAGACGAGTGGTTTAGAAGGGAGTGGAGTAGGGTAGAATTATGTGTAATGAAATGGCATAGAGTGGAATAACATTGAGTGGTGTAGGCTAGTGTAAGTATGGGTGAATTTTGAGGATCTGCGATCTGCAAATTCACGTGAAATCGCAAAAAAATCAGCGAGTTCGCGGAAAATCCGCGAACTCGCGGATTTTTAGAGTAGAGTAGAGTACTTTCTACTGGTTAATCAGTAAGTGCTACCTCGTTGGGTAAATATAGTGTGCTTTTCCTACACTAGAGCTGTGTAAAGGGCCAGAAGAGTTGTCTCCAGTGACCATGTGTGTGTTACTATGCCATCGCGCCGAAGGGCGCAGGGGTCCCTTGAGTGAGCTGTCCATCATAATGGGTAAATGGCGGGAAGACGGTGCACACCGCGAGTGTGTGGACGGGACCAAATGGGCGGGCCTTCTATGCGAGTTCACATGCCTCTTGTGTGTATAAAAGGTCAGAGACTGATCAGAGCAGCAGATGAGGAGAAAGAAGCTCCTGGTCACAGGAACTGCACGGGGATTGTGCTTGTGAAAGTGAAGGATGCAAAGGCCTCTATCCAGCATCACAGCTAATTTTCGACGGTAGATATGGGGAGAAAGCACACCTGCCCAGCCTCGACAAAGCTTACGATTGTATTTGGGCTGATGAATGCGTTACTGAACTTGAGCTTCAACTCGGGCACCTGCTGTAAGTGCTTCCTGTTGAGGTTTAATTTTTGTGACAGGAGCATCGTGCCAGAATGAACCCTGCCCTTCATATTTATCCAAGAAGATGCTACCGTTTTGTGCGATACCTCTACTCACCTGGAGTACTTTCTACTGGCTAATCAGTAAGTGCTACCTCGTTGGGTAAATGTATAGTGCTTTTCCTACACTACAGCTGCGTAAAGTGCCAGAAGAGTTGTCTCCAGTGACCATGTGTGTGTTACTAAACCATCGCGCCGAAGGGTGCAGGGGTCCCTTGAGTGAGCTGTCCATCATAATGGGTAAATGGCGGGAAGGGAAGACGGTGACACTGCGAGTGTGTGGGCGGGGCCAAACGGGCAGGCCTTTAATGCGAGTTCACATGCCTCTTGTGTGTATAAAAGGTCAGAGACTGATCAGAGCAGCAGATGAGGAGAAAGAAGCTCCTGGTCACAGGAACTGCATGGGATTGCGCTCGTGAAAGTCAAGGATGCAAAGGCCTCTATCCAGCATCACAGCTAATTTTCGACTGTAGATATGGAGAGAAAGCACACCTGACCTGCCTCGAAAAAGCTCACGATTGTTTTTGGGCTGATGAATGCGTTACTGAATTTGTGCTTCAACTCGGGCACCTGCTTTATTTATATCTGTAAGTGCTTCCTGTTGAGGTTTAATTTTTGTGACAGGAGCATCGTGCCAGAATGAACCCTGCCCTTCATATTTATCCAAGAAGACTCCACCGGTTTGTGCGATACCTCGGCTCTAACTGCCCAAAATCCGCCCGCGACCGGATTTGCAAATTTTTCGGCAATTTTGCGAGATTCGCGGATCCGAAATTGCTGAAAATCCGGAAAATCCGCAAGCGGAACAGATTTTGCGCCCACCCTTAGACTAGTGTTGACTGAGTGGCATATGGGCGAGTGGAGTGGTGTGGAGTGGAAAGGCGTAGAGTGGAGTGGTGTAGAGTTGAGTTGCATTGTGTGGAGTGTCACATAGTGCCATAAAGTGGCATTGTGTGGAGTTAAATAGAGTGCCATGGAGTATAATGGAGTTGCGTAGAGAAGAGTGGAGCGGTATAGAGTGTTAAAAGGAGAATGGCATAGAGTGGACTGAGGCGGTGCGGAATGGAGTGGTATAGAGTGCTGTAGAGTGGGATTGTGTGGAGTGGCGTAAGGTGGAGTGGAGTGGTGTTGAGCGGTCTAGAATAGAGTAATGCAAAGTGGAGTGGCATAGAGTAGAGTGTTGTGGTATAGAGTTGGAGTGGTGTAGAATACAGTGGTATAGAGTAGAGAGTAGTAGAAGGGAGTGGCCTAGAGTAGAATGTCATAAAGTGGAGTGGCATTGCCATTGTGTGGAGTGGAGTGGTGTAGAGTGGCGTAGAGGAGAATGCCATAAAGTGGAATGGTGTGGAGTGGCATTGTGTGGAGTGTAACAGAGCATAATGGCTTAGAGTAAAGTAGAGTGGAGTGGCATAGAGTAACGTGACATGACTTAGACTGGAGTGCAGTGGCACAGAGAGGAATTGTGTAATTGTGTAGAGTAGAGTGGCATAGTGTAGTACAGTTGTGGGTTTAAGTATCTTAAACAAATAGCTAAACTTAAAATCAATACAAGTGTATGAGGGATAAAGGGGATGAATGGCTGAAAGGCAGCGAAAATAGGCGTGTGTCTGCATAGGGTAAATGTTTTGCAAGTGTGGCATTTATATGTTATAGTGGCTTAATCCAGCCAATGTGAAATGTAATTTTATTTTAGTTGTAAGAGTAAGTCAAAAGATGTAGGCGTAGATAAACAATGTACCAAAAATGGGTTTCAAAATGGAACAAAGCTAGAAAGCAACAGGGGAACTGGAAACAAAGGGAGTGTCCTTAAACGCATACCTCAGTCAAAGCGCGATCAGCGGACAGACACCAATGAAGCTAAACCAATCTGTGCTTGGTTCATGTTCATAGAAAGAAAAGGAAGTGAAGCCCGGCACGTGCTGGCCAATTAGGAGGCAGCAAAGAAGAGGGACAATGAAGCTAACAAATGGTAAGGTATAGGCGTCCTCCAAGTCCTTTAATGTAATCAATACCCCTCCAAGTGAGACCTAATAAAAATGATGAGTATAGTTTGAAATTTCCGAGATGCAGTCAAACAGCTGCACAACTGTGTTGCCCTTGAATATGAAGAGTCTCTGTGTCCAGAGGAGCACTGTGAGACCTGTCTTTGGCACAATCGTATTTCAAATCACTTTGGAACTGAGGGACAAGCTGGATCGGCTATGCTGTCTAAATGCTTTTGTGCTCATCAGAGAAAATGTATGAATGGAGTGGGTTGCAGAGCATGGTGCCTTCTACTTCCATCACATTCAATCACATCCACCAGTTACACTATGCACACTCCAGCACTCACAGTGCATTCACACTTACAGCAGGGATGCTCGCACTGTTTACACCCAGCATCCTCAAAAACCAGTCAGAGAAAGCATGCTTACACAAGTCTGACACACAAAAGACATCATCACAAGTGTTTCACCCAGAGAACTAAGGGGCATATTACCAAGCCTGGCGATATTGGATTATCGCCGCTTTAGCGGCTGTTTTCGGCAGCTAAGCGGCGATAATTATATCCAGGCCCGGACTGGCCGTTGTGGGCACCGGGCAATCCCCCGGTCGGCCGCAAGGGTGGGGGCCGGTTTTGGGCCCTGGGGGCCGTTTTTGTTGCAGAGCCGTTTTTGCAGCATAGCTGCAAAATCGGCCCTGGAACAAAATCGGCTGAAAAGCGGCCCTGGCAAAGCGCTCGCCCCCCTCCCATCCGGGGGGCGGGGGGGCCGGCCGAGCACTTTGCCAGGGCCGGTTTTGGTTCCCAGTCCGGCCCTGATTATATCGCCCTATTAGCAAGCTGTCGCTAACTGATGTTAGCGACAGCTTTTAGGCGATAGCGAACTGTTTGGGGCCCGCTTTGCATGTCAGCGATATTTATCGCTAATGACATGCAAAGTGGGCGTACCCAACCAGTTAGCGACTGAAAGCAGTCGCTAACGTCGCTATTGCCTATTAGCAAGAGAGGCGTAGCAATGGAAATATTCGCGCTAAGCGCGAATATCTCCAAAAACTAACGCCTGCTCAGACCATTTCTTAGCCATTATATCCAATGGGAGTTGGATATTGTGGCTAAGTCCCTGTTAGCGATAATGCGTGAAAATCGCTGGATTCTCAGCGATATTCTCGCATTTCACCGCTAACGCCTGAAATTTTATCGCATTTGAGATAAACGTTGCTAATAGCACGTTATCTCTGCGATAAAATCAGGCGAAGCACGGCGATAGAAAATATGTATCTAAGCTTAGTTAGCGATCATTTTCGCTAGTTGTTGATAATAGGCCCCTAAGGGCCATATTATCAAGCAAGGGTGATACATTATCGCCACTTTTATCGGCAGGAAACTGCGGCTAAAGCGGCGATAATGGGCTTGATAATATGCCCTTGTGAATTCCCATAGAAGCCCAGGTTAACACCAGAACCTGGGCTTCTACGGGAATTCACAAGTGCGGATGAAATGCTTGAGTGTCCCTGGAGCTGGAATAAAGGAGACGGCAAACACTGAGGGCCCGATTCACAAAACTAACTTAAGACAAAATCCTAAACTTACTACCATTTTGGTATTCACAGAAGGCACTTACTCATTTTGGTATTCACAGAATGCACTTACTCATTTCGATATTCACAGAAGTTAGGAGTCCTAACTTTAGGACTCTTAAATGCCTTCTGTGAATACCGAAAGTCTTAAAGTTAGGATTTTTCTCAATTTAGTAGTAGTAAAGTTAGGACTCCTAACTTTAGGACTCCTAAATGCCTTCTGTGAATACCGAAAGTCTTAAGATTAGGATTTTTCTCAATTTAGTAGTAGTAAAGTTAGGACTCCTAACTTTTGGACTCCTAAATGCCTTCTGTGAATACCGAAAGTCTTAAAATGGGTTTTTTTCTCAGTTTAGTAGTAGTAAAGTTAGGACTCCTTACTTTAGAACTCCTAAATGCCTGCTGTGAATTCTGAAAGTCTTAAAATTAGGATTTGTCTCAATTTAGTAGTAGTAAAGTTAGGACTCCTAACTTTTGGACTCCTAAATGCCTTCTGTGAATACCGAAAGTCTTAAAATTGTTTTTTTTCTCAGTTTAGTAGTAGTAAAGTTAGGACTCCTTACTATAGAACTCCTAAATGCCTTCTGTGAACACCGAAAGTCTTACAATTAGGATTTTTCTCAATTTAGTAGTAGTAAAGTTAGGACTCCTAACTTTAGGACTCCTAAATGACTTCTGTGAATACCGAAAGTATTTAAATTAGGATTTTTCTTAGTTCAGTAGTAGTAAAATTGAGAAAAATCCAGATTTTAAGACTTTTGGTATTCACAGAATGAATTTAGGAGTCCGAAAGTTAGGAGTCCTAACTTTACTACTACTAAACTGAGAAAAATTTTTTTTTTAAGACTTTCGGTATTCACCGAAGGCATTTAGGAGTCCAAAAGTTAGGAGTCCTAACTTTACTACTGCTAAATTGAGATAAATCCTAATTTTAAGACTTTCGGTATTCACAGAAGGCATTTAGGAGTCCTAAAGTTAGGAGTCCTAACTTTACTACTACTAAATTGAGAAAAATCCTAACTTTAAGACTTTCGGTATTCACAGAAGGCATTTAAGAGTCCTAAAGTTAGGACTCCTAACTTCTGTGAATACCAAAATGACTAAGTGCATTCTGTGAATACCAAAATGAGTAAGTGCCTTCTGTGAATACCAAAATGGTAGTAAGTTTAGGATTTTGTCTTAAGTTAGTTCTGTGAATCGGGCCCTGAGCCTTTTTCCATTCTCCTGGGGCAGCAGCACAGCCCAGCCCCCGCCCGACCCCTGCAGCAAGCACAGCAATGTCTGAATTTGTAAAATAAAATATTTGTGGCAGGCCCATTTACAGTGATCATTTCTTTCTAAATGTGTTTTCTTTTGAAAAACTGAGCAAGATGTTGTTTTACAAACGTATTTACTTTGATCATTCTTTGTAAGGGTATTAGTGTGTGTGGGGAGAGGGGGAATAAGCAATCACCCCGCTCAGCAACTATTAGGCGTAAAAGATTACTGACAAAGCCCTGACCCGTGTATGCTTTGAACATGATCCATTTGGCTGCTTTGTCTTTGGATTCCCTCGCGGCTCCTTCCTCAACATCCAAAAACAGCTGTTAATCTAAATCTGTCACTACAGACAGCGACCCGTGCCTACAACCTTACACCCCTTCACCTTTTTTTCCTCCAGCTTGCATGAACCCTCTGTATTGGGCCAAAGTACATATGGTTTAAGCTTACACAGTCAAAAATCCTGGCTCCATCTAGGTCTGTCAAATGGTAAATTCTACTTCTAGATTTGTGTGCGAAGTTTCAAAGTTAGCAGACGTTTTTCTTCCATTTTTTTGTAAACAGATTTTTATTGCATTTTCAATTAACCATTACAATCAAACAATAGTAGGTTACTTTTCTCGTTTTAGCATTTCCATGACATTGTAGAGTGTGCTTCCCCTTAATGTTCTCACCGGGATTAGGGGCTCATCGGTCAATTCCATAACCCCAATTCTGGAACAGTTATTATGTACACAGTATCAATAGTGCATCTGACATTTCAAGTTGTAAATCAGATAAAGTGACTTTGTGCAGCTTTTCCGGCAGGCAACATTTCCAGCAAATGTTTTGTGGGAAGATTTTTCCGTGAATAGAATGTTTTGTACATTTTTGTCTTCCACACCGTCTTCATTTTGCAGGTCTTTACGTCTCACCTACTGACAGCAGTTTCTCTTGCTGAAGATCTTCTGTCACCAATACATTAAAATATATACACATGCTTTGACTTTGAATCAGCCCTTGCTTTTGATTGGTTCGGGTTCTTGTCTATTTCGTTTCCATGCTTCGTTTTTGATGGATTCCTTTCTGTTCATTTACTGTATACTGGGTATTATGATGATATATTATTATTATATCGTTGTTATTATTAATATTATAAAGCATTTCTTCAGCACAACTGCAACCCCGTGGGTCTTCTGGTGCTAATGTGACGAGTGTCTTTCTACTGCTTGCAATCAAGGAGCTACTTTTTTCGTTCTCTTCTAGCACTCCATGGGAGTGCAAATGGATTTTTGCTTTGTCCCTCGTGAGCTACTTACTCCTTCAAAATCCCCTTTTCACACTTATGGTACTTCCTCCTTGCTCCCACGGTTATTCCACTGATAGCCCATGTTTTGCTCCCCCGTTTCTCCTCCGCTGCCGCCCATTTGGCGTTGACTTTATTGATTTATTTTGGAGGGCCCAGTAGTTGCAGTTTGTTGGGCTGCTCCTTCTATTTAATGTATTTTTTAAATTTTTTTTATTTACTAATCAAAGGTAAGTGTCAACCATCTTGGAAATCTAAATTAAAAATAAAATAAAACGGCAGCCGTGTGATGTGGGTGTGACGCAAATGTAAGTATAATTCACCACATCATGCCACTGTAGCGTCAAACGCATGCGCTTGTAGACACCATACCACTTGCTTCTTTTACCAATGGTGTTGAATCAGCTGTGGCCGCTGCAGGACAGAGGGGTGGGGCAGTGCAGCTGGCTGGGGGGATATCGAGAGACGACCACCAGGGAAAATGAAAAAAAGAATTAATTTTTCCCACCGCTCTTACCTGTAGTGGCTGCGGCTGTGTTGAATATTGGCAAAGAAGACTTTATTTCTCCCTGTCGCAGGGAAGTTTACACCCCTGCTTTATGCACAACCCCAAGTACAGTCATGGTTTTGATTTTTGACTCAGTGAACACAACAATCACACGTTTACTGATGATCTTCCATGTGAATGAAATGAGACCCTTGAGTTTGGCTCTGAAACCAGAAGAGCCACTCAAAGTGCATGCCTCATAAGGAGAGTGAGTACTGTGCTCTCACCAGGCTGAGAGACACTTGCAGTGGTAGTTTTCTTGAGGAAAGGACAGGCCCTTTGTGCCTTATTTGTGTGGTTATATACAGCACAAATATGGCACAAGGGCATTTAAGTAATATAGGTAAAAAGGTAAAGCAGAAATTCATAAGTGGGAGTATGCTACTCATGATACAGTAAACAATTCACCAGAAGACGGTGGTTCACCAATCAAAGAGAGAATTTGAGCTATTTCAAGGTAAAAATATCAGAAGATACGGGAAAAAAAGTACTTTAAATTTGCAAGGAAGGTTAAGTACAAGAGTAGGGTACAATGGAGAGATAAGAGGAGAAGATGTGGCCCAACGGCTAGAGCGGTCAACCTCAAAGCTAGAGAACCGAGTTCGAGTTTGGGCAGGGACGCTCAACATCTTGTGATTCTGGGCAAATCACTTAATCCCCCTGTGCCTTACAAAATTAATGTGTCCGTCTGTAACACAACTGGTGCTCATGTAAAGCGCCCTGATACCTTGGGGTCGAGTTTGCGCTATCTAAAACTCCCCCCAAAAAAAGAGTAAAGAGAGAGTTTCTTTACCGAAAGAAAGAACAGACAGTGCCTACTGTTCTCCCATATTAAAACGTTTGTTTAACGATGTCCTTTGTTCCATGGTGGATATGGGGTGGAGAGTGCTTTCCACTAAGTATGTGTATAGTAGGGAGAGTGTGGAGCATGTGTGTGCATGCTTTATTGACTGGGCACCGAAATCCATCCTGGGGTTCCTTCGTGTGGGAGGTTGCACAAAATTGAGGGCTCCAGTAAAGTTGATCAGGTCCTTTTGTTCAACCTGCAGGCAGGCTTGGAACATTCCCGAACATTTTGCCAGAGGTCTAACTGTAGCTGGGCTCTTGTGGCTGATTGGTTGTGGTGACATATGCTTTCCTTTCTCTTACTTGGGAATACGTCCTGAAGCCTTCCTGCCTTTTATTTGAGGATTAGCCAGTGCTTAATTTGAGCATATCAATTTCTTGGTCTCAGTTGTGAAGGGTGGCCTCCTGACCCTTTGGGTTATTCCTTTGAGGAAGGAAGAGATCCATTTGAAAGCGGATTCTTGTATGCCAATCTATTGGAGTTTTCTGATTAGGTTGTTATGGGAGATAGTGTGGAAGGCTGTGGAGAGGTCAAGCAGAATGAAGGCTGCTGTTTCTCCTCAGTCCAGGATGATTCAATTGTCCGTTGTCATGATGGGTGCTGTTTCAGTGCTGTGGTTCTTTCGGAATCCTGATTAAGTGTTGTCTATAAGATGGCAAAGTTCAAGGTGAGTTGTGATTTGCTTGTTGATGGCATTCTCAATCACATTGGCTGAATAGGGCAGCAGGGAGATGGGTCAGAAGTTGCTCAGTTGATTCTGGTCAGTTGTGGGCTTTTTGAATTGGGCGTTGGTTTCTGCAAGTTTCCATTCAACCGGGAAAATTGCAGATGTGATGGACGTGTTGAAGATATGGGTGGTGCTGATTGGTGATGTGGTGGGGCATAGGTCTTTTGGGGCCCTTGGGTGGATGGTCCGTGTGATTAATGCTGAGTCATATCTGGTGAGGTTGTCCATTTGGTCCGGTGGCCGTCTTAGTTGTCATGCTGTAAATGCTGACTGGATTTGTCTAGAAGGAAGGAGCGATAACATACTGTGAAGAAGCCTGCTGGAAGACACTATCAACAAGAGGAAATCACACCTGTGAAGGAAGGCAAAGAGCTAACATCAGCATTGCTTGGCCAATTTGAAGGATAGGCTCTGTAAATGAACTGGGGGTTGCTCCAAAACTTATCCACCTTCCGAGCTTGAAGTGGTCAGTGGGGGTTGCCAGGTGAGGCTAAGCTGAACGCACCACATGTCAACCACTCATAAACTCACCCAAAGCTTAATTTAAAGCATCACTTCATGAGAGCTGTTTTTCAGGCCAGCCATGTTCCCTGCAGCTTAGTTGGTAGAAAAGTTAACTCATCCTGCAGTTCCTTAGAACCCCATACATGCTACTGCTTCAAAATATTTCAACTGCATAGGGAATTTACACAACACTGGCTTTTAATTGGAGCAGTATTCAAAAGAATCTTGACAAAAATCTTGCCTGCGACTGCCTGTTCCCCCTCTCTCAGCGGTAAAGGGTTCATGCATGTGCAGGCAAACTTGCTCTATGGTGCAAAGGTGTCTGCATTGGTGCTATGCTGAACACAGTGCACCAGCACAAGAAGAGAGCAGAATACCCCTTATCTTTGTAAATATGGATAATTTCTTCTCTCTCCCTTACACGCAATGCAGCAAATTTGCTTTTTGCCCTGCGTGGCGTGAAGGATTAGTAAATATGCCCCTCAGTCTCTAGCCCACACTGCCTACCTGAGTAAGTACTGAGCCATTCTGCATTGAGGGCTAGGAGGTGATGGCATGTACTTGGTACTCAGTATTGGGTTAAAATATAAGGTGCCAGGTCCAGATTGAAAACCAAAACTAGCCCTACCAAAAATGTTCAAACCAGCCCCCCACTACAGAAGACAATGATTAGAATGAGGTCACTGCTCATGGTTGGGCTATCCTGCACTGAAAACGGTGCCCTACAGTGCATCCAACTAGGAACACAACCTAGCCCCACACAAGAGCCAGACGTAAAAGGATACAACTGACTCAGGTTGGAAATCAGTAACCTAGATTGCCCTCGGACTCTGGACCAGTTCCAGTAATGAGATACAAAGGCCCCTGCAGATGAGGCAGTATTGAGAACACCCCACTCAAGAGCCCCAACTCCACCCGGAGCCTTTGTATCTCATTATGTCAGCCAGCACATACTAATGGACACTCACACGTTTTACTGGTGAGACACATCAGTTAATGTTGAAGCACTGCTTGCATCTCTCCCGGCCTCATATGATTTATATAGAATCAATAAGTGATGGAATGCACACCCTTACTTTAACCTTTAATCAATTTTTAACAAGCGCTCTAAAGGTGTACATTTCGAGTTGCAGCTCCTGGTGCGAGCTCTGCCTAAGACCTGTGAAAACATTCCATGCAAGCTGTCCCAGGATGCACAGCCTATTTTGCAGGCCCATAGGCCCTTTTAACTCCAGCACCCATCTTTATGGTAATCACATATATTCTTTTTTAAGCAGCCATCTTATGGTAATCACATTTATTCCTTTTTAAGATTAAAAATGAATACATGTGATTACCATGAAGATGGTTGCTGCAGTCAGAAGGGTCTACGGGCCTGCAAAACAGGCTGTGCATCCTGGGGCGTGTAGTCCACCTGGTTACCAGCTCAGATGATTTGACGCATTCATTAACCATTTTCAGATCCATTTCTAATTCTGGAAAGTGGTACCCTGGGATTGACTTTGCTTCCACAACCCACCTACTCCTAGTGGCGTACCACAAAATGATGGGGCCCTCCTGCAGAATGTGATGAGGGGCCCGAGTCTCCCATATCTCACAAATATTCATTGGCATTGGGCTGAATGACGCCCCTTTTTAATAGTTGGGTGTCCCCTGGAGGTATGGGTCTTCGTTACCCATCTTCGTCCATCTCTTGCTTGTGTCACTTCCTTGGAGATTCATGTAAAATCAACATGCTGTCCCTATCAACTCAGGTCCCAAGCCACCTGAAACTATCCTGTGCCAGTCCAAACACAGCCTCTCAGAGTTTTTAGGTTTTGCGTAGGCAGCGCTTGCGCAGTCTCTTCGAGCCATGCTGTATCTAGAATATGGGCTTGAAAAAAACGCCCATCTTTTTAATTTGTTCATG
Organism: Lissotriton helveticus; assembly: GCF_964261635.1. Taxonomy (NCBI): domain Eukaryota; kingdom Metazoa; phylum Chordata; class Amphibia; order Caudata; family Salamandridae; genus Lissotriton; species Lissotriton helveticus. Next base: position 1,844,838,211 of record NC_136065.1, on the reverse strand, counting down.
TTGCTGTCCTTTAGAAATGCTGGCTTTTCATTGGTTAAAACACTTTGTAGTCCCTCCTTTTAGAATTTTCTATCCTCCCATGAGTACTGACCCTCTTACATGTGTTCTTTCTGTTCAGGTTATTTATACTTCGGGAGAACTCTTTTTTTAGTTGGCCTGCCTCTTTGCTCGTTAACTGTTATGTTTACCTGTGCAATGAAACATCGGTTGCATCATTTGCTTGCTGATGTTTTATCTCCCCGTGCCTCCCCTTTACCCCTCTCACTACACTGCTTCGGTTGCTTCATGTCCTTTAATCTTCCCGTGCCTCCTGCTCACCTATCCCACAACACTGCGAGCAGGCCCAACCACCCATCCGAGACCAGTGCTGTTTTGCTTTTTTTTTGTTTTTTGGTTACTTCACAAATAATTTGCAATGCAGTGCCTCGTTTAATATCCCTTTGCCGTCTACCTCACCCCCCTGCACGACACTGCTTGCCCACCCCGAGATCGCTGCATTGAAATCTTATAATGTTTTACATTAGACGCTTTTATTTATATAGCGCACCTAACCATGGCTCGGGAACATTAAACAATTATCACAGGATGTTGAGCCGACAGCAGACTCAAACACGAATCCCCTGCTCACCGCTGCACCATATCCTTTGCCTAGCCATGTTGCAGCGTGCAGTACCATAAATGGCCAAAAGTGGTTCCAAGGGACTCCTAGCAACAGCCTGTGGTACTGCACCCTAAGACACTGCTTGTTTTTTTTTAAGTAGTACGCAAACTCAACCAGAAGGTATTTGAGCACTTTACGTAGGCACAAGATCTCCAGTTCCAAAGTGGGAGCTCACTGCGCTAACATTTTCCAACGTTGACATTTGTATTATAATCATCACGACTGCTCTGTGCACTAATATGAAGCAGCATTTAATTTCACTTTAAAATTAGGTGTGCACAGTTGGGAGCCTCGGTGTATACGCACACTAATGGAGGCACCACTTTCCTTTTATTATTTTTCCAGCTGTAGCGCAAACACGACCGGAAAGGTATTGGAGTGCTTTATGTGAGCACCAGATCGCCAGTTCCAAAATGGCAGCTCGCCGGGCAAACATTTTTCAATGAGGACATCTGATAGCATTTGGTTTGCTCCTTGGCTCACATGCTGAAAACCACAACTTCAACAAACAGCTCTTCTCCTCTCTTTCCTCTCCTTGATTTGTTTCCCTGTGAAATGGATCCAAAAAAGGAAGAAACACTTTGGCTGCAAATGTCTCTTTTTCTGACATTTTTCTATTCCAAAGTGCAGACTCAGAACAGAGAGAAAAAAAAATTCAAAATACAAAAAGTGGCCAGATTGGTTTTATTCCCAACCAAACACTTTGGTGCCACTTTACAGAGCTTGCCAGTGAAGAGATACTTTTGTTGTTTCTTTCAACAACTGTGTTCAGTTCTCCTGCTCTGCCGCTGCCCCTCCTCTTGTTCTTCTTTATCCTGTTATTCCCTCTCTTTCTGTCTCTGTCTTTCTCCTCCTCACTTGCTGAAAACTATGACTTCAACAAATGGCTCTTACCCTCTCTATCCTCCCCTTCATTTATTCCCCTGTGAAATGGATTAAAAAAACAAACAAAAAAATCTTTGGCTGCAAATGTCTCTTTTTCAGACATTTTTGTTTTTGAAAGTGCAGCCTCGAGACAAAGAGAGATAAAAGGTTCAAAATATGAAAAATAAAAAATAAACATTAAAGCGCAAGAGAGAGTAGTCGCAAAGTGGCCAGACTGGTTTTATTCACAACCACACACATCAGCACCACTTAGTCAGTGAAGCGCTACTTTTGTTTTCTCGTTTTTCGTTAAACAACATTGTTTTTCTCGGGTGGGGAAGTGTACCATTCCTGGAGGTACTGCAATACCTTGTTGATGCATACAGTAGAAAATATTTATGTTTATGTGGGTGATTTGTGAGACTCTGTTAAAGACAATTTGCAGAGAAATGTTAACAGGCCCAATTCACAATGGTAAACTGAGACGAAAGTCTAACTTTACGACTTTCGGCATTCACAAAGGGTATTTATGAGTAGTAAAGTTAGGCTTTTGTCTCAGTTAAACTTCAGACCAAAACTTAAGATAAACTGAGACAAAAGTCTAACTTTACTACTTGTAAATGCCCTTTGTGATTACGAAAGTTGTAAAGTTAGACTTCATGTCAGTTTACCTTTGTGAATTGGACCAGTTGTGTTTATGTTTCATGCAACATCCATAAAAAAAAGTTCTTTTAGATCAAAACAGAACCTCACATATGAGAGATGGGAGGGTGCCACAGTGATTAGTAGTAGTAATATTAGTGAGCTGCTGCTGTGTTACAATATTGAAAACACATGGCGCTATCCCTAAATATTAGTTGTAAACACATTTAGAATTAGGACCAGTGTGCCTGGCCAAAGAGGGTATGAAAGAGCTGAAATTAGATCATAAATTAAAAGCTGTTCGGACCAGGGGCCTCAAAATATGTTTGGCCCAGGGCCCCCAAAATCCTTAAGATGTCCCTGTACTCCTTGAACAAGTGCAAATATACTACTTTTTGGAGTTCTCAAACATTGGCAGTACTAGGCTTGGAAACTTGTGCCAATCTCAGGTTTCCAGGCATACTACTGGCGGTGTCATGTGAAATTTTGGTCACGTGACATTTTCCAAGCATACTGTTTCCAAAATGCAGACTGTACAAACAGTACATTTTCTCATTGGGAAAGGTTGTTTTGCAATTGTAATTTTTTTTCTCCACAGGGATAATATTTTGCTCTGTGGAGAAAACACTTCTCCTGCACCCCACAAAAGTCTGAGGTGTTGTGTTCCTCCTCTAACTCTGGAAGTCGGACATACTTAAGTAGTTTTCTGGAACAAATGTTTTTCAGTTTCGGAGTTGGCAAAGGGTCAAAGAGGAATCTGTGAATGTTCACAAACCCACAATTTAGTGGGCATTCACAAACTATCAAGGCAGATCATGGTTGGTTCATCTTCTCCACATTCCTTGAATCGGATTTACTACTGCACAATTGTATGAAATTGTGTCATACAATTATCCAGTACTTAATTTGTAAAATAATAAGTGCCAGGGCCCTTGTCGGGAGACTACTGCACCTTGTACCATCCATTGTCCCTCCCAGCTGCCAATGACAAAACAAACACAAATCCAATCATCATGCTCCTAAATGTGTGACAATACAGACTGTTCCAGGCCCACACAAAGCTATAAGAATGGCTTGGGCGGAAGTTAGTAGTAATTTTTTATGTATATTGAATTAATAATCAACTATTGTTGTGCTCATCTTTAAATTATTAAGACAGTGCCACCAAGTGGCAGACTCTTACAAGCCCCGTTTTTGACAATAAAGTGCCGGTGCCGAGCACTGGAAACCACCGGCTCAAATTAAGCACTGCAATTATCCTGTACTAAATGCGAAGTGACCTTTGGTGGAAATTTGACAGGCATCCATTTTTGCCATAAATTTAGCTGTATCAGTTGTGCCCACAGTGTCAATAAATGATGGGATGGAGGAACGCAATGTACATACCAGTGTTCGCTTTTATTGTTTTTTGGTATGATGGTGTATGATGTGGAGCAGAGGGTCAAAAGAACACAATCCTCTTCATATTGCAGAGCTAAACTGGGAGATTAGAACAGCCCTAAACATTATTTTGTGTCGGTCACTCATGGCATCAAATGCCCAAAAGGTGATGGGAAGAATGCTTGTAATTTATCTCATCACTAGCATTCCTACATATTGTTCTTTTTCTCTCCATGCCATCTCAGATTAAATCCAACCATATTCAAATCAGCCTTGCTCCTGTTCCAATAGGAGTAATTCAGCTCAAAGTGCCAAGCTGGTCCTCTCTGAACCAGAAAACAAGCAACCCAAGACCAGTTTCTGCTTCATTGGGCCTCTTCAGTGATGTGCATACTAAATATCGAAGTCAGAATTTCAAGGGTACTAAATATCAAGAAAAAAATATTGGCAGGTAAGTAAGTCTAGATTTTCTATACCTAACTCCACCTATATGTAACTACGCTGTACATATATTTTCAAGGTACGAAGATGTGAAGTTAGGAATAGTATACCTGTACTTCCTTATATGCACTTACCTTTCGATATTTTGTCCCTCGATTTCCAGTCATCGATATACTTGTAAGTCGATGTTCTTCATGCCGATATTTAGTTATACAATCCTCAGTCAGGTGCAGCTTGTTTCCAGCTTGGTTCCAGTGGCACAGACATCAAGGGACCCACGTCTGAGTTAACCGTTGGGCACTTTGGACAGGGCTTGAAATGGAGCAAAATATGCAGAAAATGTTCTGTCGCTATTTGTTGGCCTTTAACACACACACACACCTTAAATGAAAAATTAAAGCAAGTTAAATTAGAACATTGGAATGTTGGGAGCTCCATTGAAAACAATGGAGTGCTCTGGGCTTATAATGGCTGGTATAAGCCTGGAGCTCCAACATTCCAATGCTTCTTTGTTCACAGATCTGGCTGTGAACAAAGGCTTCAGGGAGCCTGAGGGGATTCCAATCCCCTCACGCTTCCAAAAGGCTTTGTTTTTTTTGTTCGAACATTCTGTCCTCTAGTGACAGAATGTTCTAATAGCCTTATAGCCCTTCGTAGATGGGATACCGCTATTAAAGTCCCTCTCCCTTGTTAAAGGCCCTCGCCTTCCGCTCGGAGCCTTTAACGCTGGAGAGGGCCTTTAATAGCCGGTATAGCCCTCTATGGCGGGCTATAAGGCTATAGTAATTGGTGGAAAAGGTATTATTTTATGTCATGAAAGCTAAATTGGTTAATGTGCTCACTGCATATGTATGTGTGTGTCATCAATCATAGAACAGATTCATGGTTAGCACACAGGGGATACATGTGACTGAAATCATGGTAAATATTCAAGCACAGACGTAATTTGAGGGTAGTTAAGCGTTGCAGTTGCAACCTCTAGCTTTCTCCCTGCTACTCCTGGCACTTTCTTTGCAACCCCTGGCCTCAGAGGAGGCAAACAGTTTGCACCCTCTGAAACCAGAGGTCGCAAAGGAAGTGTCAGGAGTAGCAGGGAGCAAGCTAGAGGTCGCAGCTGCGACCACTGACTACTCCTAAATGAAGTCTATGTATGCAAGTCATTATTTTAAAATTGTATTACATACAGTATAAGTTAGGATTCTGTAAAATGTACTGATAGTTTTAATGTTTAGGAAAAAAACAAGTGCATTAGAATCATATTTTAGTGATGCACAACCAAGCTGGAGCCAGACTTGTAAGTTATCATGAGAACACACTCCAGAACTCAGCGGATAACACTTTTTACCTCTCACAATCCATCAATTAAATCCATATACTGCCTCCCAGGCAGACTTTAGGTTTGCTTCTTAACCAATTGAAACACATCTACTTTTCTTTCAGGTAGCAGATATCCTGTCGAGAAGGCTTGCTTCTTTCTTTGCTGTCTTCTTCTACCTTAGCTTCACAGAACAGGTGGCCCTCCCTTCCAGCCAGAGGCACCTGAAGGACAGCATCATTTGCTCTAGAATGGTTTGACTGGGAACATTGTTCTGAGAAAATCCCACACATTTTAACCATTGAGGTCATCCAAAAGCCAATTACAGGAAGAGGAGTCTTTGATTCGTTGCCTTTGCTTGTCATGCCTCATGGTGTCAAACTTTTGCTGATTAAAACCCCACTTACAAGGTGCACTTAAAAGACATGAGCCCCGACTGGGAACTGTGTGGAGTGGAATACCATTTGGAATTTTATTGCGCAAATTTATAGGAGGTGTAAGAGGATTTACTGGGTGCAGGAGGGATTAACCTGATTTGACCACTCAGAAAATTCAGCAGATAAAATCACTGTGTGAAAATGCTCATTGTAGTCCAAACCCCTTCCATGACTTCTACCCAAACCTCAGACAAGGAAATACATTCTCCCGCCTGGAAGCCAACATTCTCTGCTCCTTCTTTCGTCCTCCCCATCCCCTCCATCACCCTGCTCTTAAAACAGCCCCCTACACACTTTTAGTAGAGTCCCCTGATCATACATGTTTATTTGTTTGATTAAGACAAATTACTACACATAAAATTAAAAGATCATTACAAAGTTAATTTAAGACTGTAAAGATCACAATGTTAACAACCTAATATGATCTAAAAATGTTCGCTTTTACATGATGTTCCCAAACTTAACCCACGCACCTTCATGTTTGGTCTTAAAAACTTAAAAACCTTTTAAGACCTAATAAAAATCCAGTAATCCAATATATTTAGGATGCAAAACTCCCCAACACTTTAATTCAATAAAAGCCAAGTGCAAAATTCTAGTCCGTCCAAACAAATTTATTATAATCTAAGAAAAAGAGCTGTGAATTTGGGAATGTTGGACCAACTCATAGTTTGCCTGATGTAGAAAAGCCACTCAAGCAGCATTACCTTTCTCTGCAGGTCACACAATGCAATAAATAAATTAGTATGCTGATACAGCTATGTGACTTCTAAATCCATATAATTTACCAACCGGCTGGTTAACTAATTATCAATCCACAATGGAAATGTGAATTCAAGTGTATATGTGCCCAAGTCGGCCAAAAAAGGATGTAGATATTTTAGAGGCAGATATGCCCTACAAAAAAGGACAACTTCAAATGATATGCTCTTATGGCTCGATACATGAACTGCAACCTCTGCAATATATGCAATTCTTGAACTGAAAGGCACTTTGACCATATTTCAGGGAGGCACGTTTAACTAAGAGGAATCTGAACCTCATAAACTTCATTCTGAACTTATTATTTCAGATGCATCATCAGTAAGGCTGGACAGCCAGAGACATATTAGCTGGCAGAAGTAATTTTGGAGAATTGTCAAAAACAAATGTATTGTCTTGAAATAAATTTGTGAAAACTGGTTCTAAGGTTATTTCTTTTAAAATCTGTAGAAACTGCTTTTTAAATGTCAAATCACTCATTTAGCTTTTTTGGTTGAACCTACAGTCAGCGCACATACGCTGCTCTGCAAGACTTGCTGTACTGGAGTATGGAATAGAAGCCCCGCCCACTCTCCGCCCATATTTGTCATTGGCTTCTGTCTTTGTCCTTCAGAAATTCAGGCTTCTGATTCAGTAATCGGCTTGTTAGTCCCTCCTTAGTACCGCCTTGTCTTCGTTTGTAACCTCCCATGGCTACTTGCCCTTACTATGGTTGTTACAAAGTACGTGTTAATTAGTCTGTAAGCGCTATTTTCTGTATTGAGTTTCTCTTACTGTAGGCAGGACGAGCACGGCTTCAGCTGGAACCGCTTGTTTGTTTAAGCAGCATGGCAGCGCTTTATCTTATATTATGTGTTTTTAAATTAAGAACATGGGCACACGCTTTCTCCTTAAAATGGGTGCCCACTTTCAATAACAACACAGACCCTTGTGTCTGTTTCTCCCCCCACCCCACTAACCAGACCTAAAGCCCCACCTGGTACACGACTCCGTGTACGGTATATACATGTCCTCGTTTAGGACGTGTGGCCTGTTCGACAATATGAGACTTCTAGTTGCACTATTCGCAAGGTTAACAAATACTTTTTTTCAATCAAGAGAGTGATTCCCCACACAAAAATACTCATTTCAGAAAATATCGCTATTGAGGTGACTGTTTTCTTTGACACAACTTTGCAAAAAATATACTGTAACAATTCAACTGAACAAAAGTGTTTTCAGGTGAAATCGTCTCTTCCAGCACCTTCCGCTCAACATTTCACTTTTTTTTGGTATCCATTTTATCCTTTTTCCCTCTCTGCCCGCTCAGGCCAGTGCACTCTGTCTTATTTAAGCTCTGAAACAACTTGTAACATACCATTGTTTCTTTAACTTCTACCCTCCCATTTCAGCTGCTAGCCCTTCCCGCTCCATCCATTCTGCACTAATGTTGCAGTCTCTACTCCTCCCGCGTGCTCCTCTCTGCCATTTTATTTTCGCTACAAACTCGCGACTTCCTTTTCTTTTTCTGTCCTGTTGGTCTTCCACCTTGAAACGTTTGGAGACACTTGCTGCACGCTCTCTCCGACCATGGTGGGGCCTCTTCCATCTCTCTTTTGCCAGCCCGACCCCACCCACATGATCCGTGATATGCTGGCTCTTTTGTTCTACGTTGGTTTCATTGGGTTTGAGTGGGATGCAGCCACAGCAGTCGCTTCCTCTGTCCCGCTGTCATGTCTCACAAGTGTAAATTACTGTGCTGGCTGGACTGCCCATCACTGCCTTGGCAGCAGCTTAAATCACGCCCACCTGTTCATATGCTCTGCAGCTGCTGCCACATGAAAATCTTCAGTAATTACATATAGGTTTGCATCAGCAACAGTGCAGCGTTAACAGTTACCTTTGTTGCGCATCGCTACTTCCGTTCGGTTATAATAGTTGTCTATAAGCTGTAGTACAAAGTAGTGGGAGCTTGTTTTGAATAGTTTCCATTGAAAGATGGCCGCGAGCTTTGGTGCTGATAGATTTGCTGGTTCACTCCTTTGACTGTGTCAGCCTACCAGTGGAGTGAGCTTGACCTACGCCACTGGCAAGGAGTGTGTTTAAGAGGCAGTGTGTTTTTCTTCTGTGCCTGGGAATTCGATTTGCCCATATGCTGCGGGAAGAAGAAGTGAGAACTGCGGGGTCTAGGAGGGTTCCGGTGTATGCAGGAGGCTCAAGTACAAAGTAGAGGCATTGCAGCTCCAGAGCTCCAAGAGGGCAATTGTGAGACCATGGGGACCGATGCTGTTCTTCATATAGCATGGTTGTACCTAGAAGGCCATTGTAAAAGTTTTTAAATAATTGAAACTCACAGTCCGATCCATTACCTTTTCCTTAACTGGAGTTTGTTGGAGTTCATGGCTTTGTCAAATCTCTAGTCACTTCATTCCATATGAGGCCGTTGGTTTATTTCAGACTCCCTGCACCTCCCTATCACAGCCCAAACACTCTAATGTTCCATATCGTACCCCAGGCACTCCTTAATCCCAATGCTGCTGCAACCCCCTCGCTCCCCCCTTATCAAAGTGCCGCGTTAGGCCACCTAGTAGATTCTAAGTGCCTCTATGCCCTATTTGGTCCAGCTATTACCTCCTTCTGTGACCCATTGAGTTCTCATTTTTCTTTCTGAGTTTATCACTATAATGACAATTAGACATTCAGCTTAGTGTACTTTTGATTCTACCTTTCTAGCCAACACATTTCTTTTGTTTTTCAGATATCGGGCTGGGTTGGTGGATCTCCTGTGGTTTAACAGATGATTTTCCCTTGCAGACTCAAACATTGAACCCATCTTCCTTGTCATTGTTCCGGCCTTGCATTTTATAATGTCCTTTCTTTATTTGGTTATTAAAAACAAAAATCATGGCCGTTTTAGAGCACTGTTTCCCTTCCCTGCTTCCTGGTCGAACCATTACTGGCCCCCAGCTGCAAACAATGTGATGCATGGCTAAATACTTATAAGGCGGAGCCAAAGGTGAGACTGATTGCATTGCAAATGCTTGTTAAAGATCTCTGTCAGCATTCTATAAACATTGTCACTGATTGCATTGCAAATGCTTGTTAAAATCTCTGTCAGTGTTCTATAAACATTGTCACATCTCCTAACTAAAACATGTTTTAGGTCTCGCCTGAGACAATGCGCTTGCGTATTGCTGGCGAGATTATAGTAAGGGGAAAAGAAAAGTCTACCAAAGAGCTTTAAAAATGCGGTTTATGGCCAGTGCATGTGAGGCATTCAAGCGCCAAGCTGGCATCTGGACTGCTTTCGCCAGCGCGCTCTCGGCCTTACTTCCTGCTTCCCCTCTTACTTTCGTTATCGCTCACACCCCATATGCTCGTTCCCTCCCACCCTTCCTTTGATGCCAGAGGGCTTTGGAATGCGGATTATGGCCAGTGCATGTGCCTCACCATTTTCCCCCCTGCCCCCCGCATCAGACTTCAAAGGCTGCCGCTCCCCCGCCCACCCCCGCATCAGATTTGAAAGGAATGCACTCCCCGCTATCTTGTTCTTTTAGCCCTACACTCGCCATGCATTAGCTAAAGCTCACCAGTGGGCCTTTTGCCCCTCACTAAAAGCTCCTCTCCATACGTCTCTTTCTCGCTCTCGCACCTATGCTCTTTCTGTTATTCCTTGCTCTCTTTATCTCCATTCCTCCCCTGTAGTTCTCTCTCATTCTCGCTCTCTCCCTCACTCTCCCCGTAACATCCCTCTCGCTAACCTACTTTCCCTTTCAATGCTGAATATTGAAGAATATAAGCAGTCTTCAGGTGTTTTTAACTCAATTTTTTGTACTTTCTTACGTGCGCACCACTAGTGTGTTATTTTATTTTTCTCCTCCTACCCCTCTCTCTACGTCTCTTTCTCGCTCTCGCACCCAAGCTCTTTCTGTTGCTCCTTGCTCTCCCTCCAACTCCTCCCTCCAACTCCACCCTCTAACTCCAACTCCACCCTCCAACTCCACCCTCCAACTCCAACTCCACCCTCCAACTCCAACTCCACCCTCCACCCTCCAACTCCACCCTCTAACTCCACCCTCCAACTCCACCTCCACCCTCCAACTCCACTCTCCAACTCCACCCTCCAACTCCAACTCCAACTCCACCCTCCAACTCCACCCTCCAACTCCAACTCCACACTCCAACTCCATCCCCACCCTCCAACTCCACCCTCCAACTCCAACCTCCAACTCCACCCTCCAACTCCACCATCCAACTCCACCCTCCAACTCCAACTCCACCCTCCAACGCCACCCTCCAACTCCAACTCCACCCTCCAACTCCAAATCCACCATCCAACTCCACCCTGCAACTCCAACTCCACCCTCCAACTCCACCCTCCAACATCACCCTCCAACTCCACCCTCCAACTCCAACTCCACCCTCCAACTCCACCCTCCATCTCCACCCTCCAGCTCCACCCTCCAACTCCACCCTCCAACTCCAACTCTACCCTCCAACTCCAACTCTACCCTCCAACTCCAACTCCACCCTCCAACTCCACCCTCCAACTCCAACTCCACCCTCCAACTTCACCCTCCAACTCCACCCTCCAACTCCAACTACACCCGCCAACTCCACCCTCCAAATCCACCCTCCAACTCCAACTCCACCATTCAACTCCACCCTCCAACTCCAACCTCCAACTCCACCCTCCAACTCAAACTCCACCCTCCAACTCAACCCTCCAACTCCAACTCCACCCTCCAGCTCAACCCTCCAACTCCACCCTCCAACTCCACCCTCCAACTCCAACTCCAACTCCACCCTCCAACTCCACCCTCCAACTCCAACTCCACCCTCCAACTCCACCCTCCAACTCCACCCTCCAACTCCAACTCCACCATTCAACTCCACCCTCCAACTCCACCCTCCAACTCCAACTCCACCATTCAACTCCACCCTCCGGCTCCACCGTCCAACTCCACCCTCCAACTCCACCCTCCAACTCCAACTCTACCCTCCAACTCCAACTCCACCCTCCAACTCCACCCTCACCCTCCAACTCCACCCTCCAACTCCACCCTCCAACTCTAAATCCAACTCCACCCTCCAACTCCACCCTCCAACTCCACCATCCAACTCCACCCTCACCTTCCAACTCCAACTCCACCCTCCAACTCCAACTCCACCCTCCAACTCCAACTCCACCATCCAACTCCACCCTCCAACTCCACCCTCCAACTCCACCCTCCAACTCCACCCTCCAACTTCACCCTCCAACTCCACCCTCCAACTCCAAATCCAACTCCACCGCCCAACTCCACCCTCCAACTCCACCCTCCAACTCCACCATTCAACTCCACCCTCCAACTCCACCCTCCAACTCGACCTCCACTGTCCAACTCCAACTCCACCCTCCAACTCCAACTCCACCCTCCAACTCCACCCTCCAACTCCACCCTCCAACTCCACGCTCCAACTCAACCCTCCAACTCCATCTCCACCCTACAACTCAACCCTCCAACTCCAACTCCACCCTCTCCATACGTCTCTTTCTCGCTCTCGCACCTATGCTCTTTCTGTTATTCCTTGCTCTCTTTATCTCCATTCCTCCCCTGTAGTTCTCTCTCATTCTCGCTCTCTCCCTCACTCTCCCCGTAACATCCCTCTCGCTAATCTACTTTCCCTTTCAATGCTGAATATTGAAAAATATAAGCAGTCGCCAGGTGTGTTTAACTCAATTTTTTGTACTTTCTTACGTGCGCACCACTAGTGTGTTATTTTATTTTTCTCCTCCTACCCCTCTCTCTACGTCTCTTTCTCGCTCTCGCACCCAAGCTCTTTCTGTTGCTCCTTGCTCTCCCTCCAACTCCTCCCTCCAACTCCACCCTCTAACTCCAACTCCACCCTCCAACTCCAACTCCACCCTCCAACTCCAACTCCACCCTCCACCCTCCAACTCCACCCTCTAACTCCACCCTCCAACTCCACCTCCACCCTCCAACTCCACTCTCCAACTCCACCCTCCAACTCCAACTCCTACTCCACCCTACAACTCCACCCTCCAACTCCAACTCCACACTCCAACTCCATCCCCACCCTCCAACTCCACCCTCCAACTCCAACCTCCAACTCCACCCTCCAACTCCACCATCCAACTCCACCCTCCAACTCCAACTCCACCCTCCAACTCCACCCTCCAACTCCAACTCCACCCTCCAACTCCAAATCCACCATCCAACTCCACCCTGCAACTCCAACTCCACCCTCCAACTCCACCCTCCAACTCCAACTCCACCCTCCAACTCCGCCCTCCATCTCCACCCTCCAGCTCCCCCCTCCAACTCCACCCTCCAACTCCAACTCTACCCTCCAACTCCAACTCCACCCTCCAACTCCACCCTCCAACTCCACCCTCCAACTCCAACTCCACCCTCCAACTTCACCCTCCAACTCCACCCTCCAACTCCAACTACACCCGCCAACTCCACCCTCCAAATCCACCCTCCAACTCCAACTCCACCATTCAACTCCACCCTCCAACTCCAACCTCCAACTCCACCCTCCAACTCAAACTCCACCCTCCAACTCCACCCTCCAACTCCAACTCCACCCTCCAACTCCACCCTCCAGCTCCACCCTCCAACTCCACCCTCCAACTCCACCCTCCAACTCCAACTCCAACTCCACCCTCCAACTCCACCCTCCAACTCCAACTCCACCCTCCAACTCCACCCTCCAACTCCAACTCCACCCTCCAACTCCAACTCCACCATTCAACTCCACCCTCCAACTCCACCCTCCAACTCCAACTCCACCATTCAACTCCACCCTCCAGCTCCACCGTCCAACTCCACCCTCCAACTCCACCCTCCAACTCCAACTCTACCCTCCAACTCCAACTCCACCCTCCAACTCCACCCTCACCCTCCAACTCCACCCTCCAACTCCACCCTCCAACTCCAACTCCAACTGCACCCTCCAACTCCACCCTCCAACTCCACCATCCAACTCCACCCTCACCTTCCAACTCCAACTCCACCCTCCAACTCCAACTCCACCCTCCAACTCCAACTCCACCATCCAACTCCACCCTCCAACTCCAACTCCACCCTCCAACTCCACCCTCCAACTCCACCCTCCAACTTCACCCTCCAACTCCACCCTCCAACTCCAAATCCAACTCCACCCTCCAACTCCACCCTCCAACTCCACCCTCCAACTCCAACTCCACCATTCAACTCCACCCTCCAACTCCACCCTCCAACTCGACCTCCACCGTCCAACTCCAACTCCACCCTCCAACTCCAACTCCACCCTCCAACTCCACCCTCCAACTCCACCCTCCAACTCCACGCTCCAACTCAACCCTCCAACTCCATCTCCACCCTACAACTCAACCCTCCAACTCCAACTCCACCCTCCAACTCCACCCTCCAACTCTCACTCCACCCTCCAACTCCACCCACCAACTCCACCCTCCAACTCCACCTCCACCCTCCAACTCCACCCTCCAACTCCAACTCCACCCTCCAACTCCACCCTCCAACTCCATCCTTAAACTCCACCCTCCACCTCCACCCTCCAACTCCACTCTCCAACTCCACTCTCCAACTCCACCCTCCAACTCCACCCTTTAACTCCACCCTCCAACTCTAACTCCACCCTACAACTCACCCTCCAACTCCACCCTACAACTTCACCTCCACCCTCCAACTCCACCCTCCAACTCCACCCTACAACTACAACTCCACCCTCCAACTCCACCCTCCAACTCCAACTCCACCCTTCAACTCCACCCTCTACCCTCCACCTCCACCCTCCAACTCCACTCTCCAACTCCACCCTCCAACTCTAACTCCACCCTCCAACTCCACCCTCCAGCTCCAAATCCACCCTCCAACTCCATCCTCCAACTCCACCCTCCAACTCCAACTCCACCCTCCAACTCCACCCTCCAACTCCAACTCCACACTCCAACTCCACCCTTCAACTCCACCCTCCACCCTCCACCTCCACCCTCCAACTCCACTCTCCAACTCCACCCTCCAACTCTAACTCCACCCTCCAACTCCAAATCCACCCTCCAACTCCATCCTCCAACTCCACCCTCCAACTCCAACTCCACCCTCCAACTCCACCCTCCAACTCCACCCTCCAACTCCACCATCCAACTCCAACTCCAACTCCACCCTCCAACTCCACCCTCCAACTCCAACTCCACCCTCCAACTCCACCCTCCAACTCCACCCTTCAACTCCACCCTCCACCTCCATCCTCCAACTCCACTCTCCAACTCCACCCTCCAACTCCAACTCCACCCTCCAACTCCACCCTCCAACTCTAACTCCACCCTCCAACTCACCCTCCAACTCCACCCTCCAACTCCACCTCCACCCTCCAACTCCATCCTCCAACTCCATCCTCCAACTCCACCCTCCAACTCCAACTCCACCCTCCAACTCCACCTTCCAACTCCACCTCCACCCTTCAACTCCACCCTCCACCTCCACCCTCCAACTCCACTCTCCAACTCCACCCTCCAACTCTAACTCCACCCTCCAACTCCACTCTCTAACTCCACCTCCACCCTTCAACTCCACCCTCCACCTCCACCCTCCAACTCCACTCTCCAACTCCACCCTCCAACTCTAACTCCACCCTCCAACTCCACCCTCCAACTCCACTATCCAACTCCACCCTCACCTTCCAACTCCAACTCCACCATCCAACTCCTCCCTCCAACTCCAACCTCCAACTCCACCCTCCAGCTCCACCCTCCAACTCCACCCTCCAACTCCAACTCCACCCTCCAACTTCACCCTCCAACTCCACCCTCCAACTCCAACTCCACCCGCCAACTCCACCCTCCAACTCCACCCTCCAACTCCAACTCCACCATTCAACTCCACCCTCCAACTCCAACCTCCAACTCCACCCTCCAACTCCAACTCCTCCCTCCAACTCCACCTTCCAACTCCAACTCCACCCTCCAAATCCACCCTCCAACTCCACCATCACCCTCCAACTCCACCCTACAACTCCACCCTTCAACTCCATCTCCACCCTCCAACTCCAACTCCACCCTCCAACTCCAACCCCACCCTCCATCTCCACCCTCCAACTCCACCCTCCATCACTCAGGAACACCACCACATCACTCAGGGACACCACCACATCACTCATGGGCACCACCACATCACTCAGGGGCAGCACTCAGGAACACCACCACATCACTCGGGGACACCACCACATCACTCAGGACACCACCACATCACTCTGGGAACACCACCACATCACTGAGGAACACCACCACATCACTCAGGAACACCACCACATCACTCGGGGACACCACCACATTAAAAAAAAGTGTATTTTGTAAAGCGCACAGCTGCCCCAACGGGGCGTCCCGGCGCTGTATAACGCTGTGGAACCCTCCTGGCTCTCCCTGTGAGATGACTCTCCTGGGCACCCCCAAGGTGAAGCCAGGCACCCCAGTGTTGTAGGGGCCGTTGTGGAGATTAAGCAAGCTATTGCCCAGAGTTGCAGCGTGGGACCCATGATTAGAGTAGGCGCTGATGCGAGAATTATCGAGTCTGCGGACATTGAGCCTCAGGGACACCACCACATCACTCTGGGACACCACCACATCACTCTGGGACACCACCACATCACTCAGCCCAACCACATCATCACTCAGCACCACAACAGCACTGTCCTTGCTTGCTACCAACAAGCATTGCCATAGCCAATAGGACTCGCATTAGGAAAGTGTAAGCTATTGGCTTTGTGAATAACGATGCTATTAATTTATATATTTTCAAAGCCAACACATATTTAAAAAAATTGTCATTTACAATACCAATTGCTCACACTTTCCTAATGCGAGACCTATTGCATTGCAAATGCTTGTTGTAATTGTATTAGGTGACCGCCTGGATTCCATCCTGAACGGTCGCTCCCCCACGCTCCCTTGCTCAATTCATTTGCAGCACTTACACCGCAGCTGAAGCCCCTTGCACCCGCGACCTCCAGACTGCGCCTGGTATTGTAGCGCCAAACAGAATAATCGCGCTTTGTAGCTCTTGATTGTGCAGCGCTTTGGATACTTATTTGTCAGTCATTTGCTTAGCGCTTTGTATTTACCGCTCGAACATCATTGCTGTGTTGCGCTTTGGAGGCTGGTTGTCTTGTGAATAGCGCTCTGGGTGGAGATGTTTTGTTGTGCCTGGGAGCCTTTGACTGCTTGCCTGTTTTCAGTTTCATTTCTGCCCTCCATTTTGGTGTTGTGATATCCCCTGGCCCGCCTCCACGATCCCGCCTCCCAGCTGACCCTCCCACACACGAAGAATAGACCCTCCTCAGCCCGAGCCTAGCCGTGACCGCCTGGATTTCATCCTGAACGGTCGCTCCCCCACGCTCCCTTGCTCAATTCATTTGCAGCACTTACATCGCAGCTGAAGCCCCTTGCACCCGCGACCTCCAGACTGCGCCTGGTATTGTAGCGCCAAACAGAATAATCGCGCTTTGTAGCTCTTGATTGTGCAGCGCTTTGGATACTTATTTGTCAGTCATTTGCTTAGCGCTTTGTATTTACCGCTCGAACATCATTGCTGTGTTGCGCTTTGGAGGCTGGTTGTCTTGTGAATAGCGCTCTGGGTGGAGGTGTTTTGTTGTGCCTGGGAGCCTTTGACTGCTTGCCTGTTTTCAGTTTCATTTCTGCCCTCCATTTTGGTGTTATGATATCCCCTGGCCCGCCTCCACGATCCCGCCTCCCAGCTGACCCTCCCACACACGAAGAATAGACCCTCCTCAGCCCGAGCCTAGCTGTGACCGCCTGGATTCCATCCTGAACGGTCGCTCCCCCACGCTCCCTTGCTCAATTCATTTGCAGCACTTACACCGCAGCTGAAGCCCCTTGCACCCGCGACCTCCAGACTGCGCCTGGTATTGTAGCGCCAAACAGAATAATCGCGCTTTGTAGCTCTTGATTGTGCAGCGCTTTGGATACTTATTTGTCAGTCATTTGCTTAGCGCTTTGTATTTACCGCTCGAACATCATTGCTGTGTTGCGCTTTGGAGGCTGGTTGTCTTGTGAATAGCGCTCTGGGTGGAGGTGTTTTGTTGTGCCTGGGAGCCTTTGACTGCTTGCCTGTTTTCAGTTTCATTTCTGCCCTCCATTTTGGTGTTGTGATATCCCCTGGCCCGCCTCCACGATCCCGCCTCCCAGCTGACCCTCCCACGCTCCGCCCCCTCCACCATCCATTTATGTCAGATGGTCCCACGTGCAGCGTCCACGCGCTACGGCCGCGCCGAAGGTGCGCCAAAGGTAAGCCCGTCTACGCCCGTCCGCGCCTGTACCGCGCCCAGCGCCAGAATCCCTGGCTCCCGCAACGCCCAGCCCTCTCGCATCACTTACGATGCCACCACCCTCCTAGCCCTTAACCCCGGCCGCTCCCCCAACTGCGTCCAAGCCGCACCTGGACACACCCATGGACCCTTCTCTTGCAACTCCTGCAAGTTCGACGGCACCAAAACCAACTCCTCATCCACCTCCACCAAACAGAGACCTGACACCAACCACCTAAAATTCATCCTGCTCAACACCCGCTCGGTCCACAGACACGCCATCGACCTCTGGAATCTACTAGACACCATCTCACCGGACGTCGCCTTCCTAACAGAAACATGGATGAATGCCTCTTCAGCCCCAGACATCACCATTGCCATCCCGGAAGGATACAAGATCATCCGTAAGGACCGCACCGACCAAACTGGAGGAGGCATCGCTATCGTCCATAAGAACTCCATCCGCATCTCAACCAGCTCAGACGTCAACCTTGCCAGCACCGAACACCTCCACTTCCAGATCCACACCGACCCCAAGACCACACTCAGAGGCACCCTCCTCTACCGGCCTCCAGGGCCCCGTGCACAATTCAGTGACGACATCACTGACTTTATTACCCCACACGCCCTCCCCTCCGAGGACTACATTCTATTGGGAGACCTCAATTTTCACCTGGAAAAGAGCAACGACAGCAACACCACCACCCTTCTGGACAATCTCGCCAACCTCGGACTCAAACAACTTGTCACTACCCCCACCCACATGGCAGGTCACACACTCGACCCTATCTTCACCTCCAGCATACATATCTCATTCAGTCACACCACAACTCTTCATTGGACGGACCACAGCTGTGTTCACTTTATCTACAATAAGACCACAATCCACAACCATCCTCAACCCACCCTGCGAAGAAACTAGAACAAAATCACCATCGACCAGATCTCCTCATCGCTTCTTCTAAACCCCCCCGCCCACTCCTCAAACCCCGACCAAGCAGCCATTAACCTCACCCAATGGCTATCCAACAGCGCCGACATCCTAGCACCGCTGAAAAAACGTCAAACCAAACCAGGCAGCAAAAACGCCTCCTGGTTCAACGATGATCTTAAGAAATCGAAGAAACTCTGTCGCTCCCTCGAGAAGGCCTGGAAAAAAGACCCAAACACCAACACCAGGGACGCCTTCAAAAACGCCACCCGCATACACCACCAACTAATCCGGTCTGCCAAGAAAGCCGCATTCAAAGACCGACTAGATAACAACGCCCACAACAGCAAGGAATTATTCAGCATCGTCAAGGAATTTACCAACCCATCAGCCAACTCCAACGACATCACCCCCTCCCAAGCCCTCTGCGACTCCCTAGCTTCCTTCTTCCACAACAAAATCGCAGACATCCACAACAGCTTCGACAACCAACCCGGAGACCAACCCACCCAACCTTCAGCAGGACCTTCACCCCCCTTGAACATCCTTAACGACTGGAACCCAATCTCCACTGAGGACACCATCCGCCTGATGAACTCCATCCACTCAGGATCCCCAACTGACCCATGCCCTCACCACATCTTCAACAAAGCAGACTCCATCATAGCACCACACCTCCGAGACGTCATCAACTGCTCACTCAACTCCACCACCTTCCCGGATAGCTGGAAACACGCCGAACTCAGCGCCCTTCTGAAAAAACCCACAGCTGACCCCACCGAACTCAAAAACTACCGCCCCATCTCGCTTCTTCCATTCCCGGCCAAAGTCATCGAGAAAGCTGTCAACAACCAGCTCGCCACCTTCCTCGAAACCAACAAATCCCTCGACTCCTCACAGTCCGGCTTCAGAGCCAAACACAGCACTGAGACCGCACTTATCGCAGCAACAGACGACATTCGAACTCTACTGGACAATGGAGACACAGTCGCCCTCATCCTCCTCGACCTCTCCGCTGCCTTCGACACAGTCTGTCACAGCACCCTTCTACAGCGCCTCAGAAACATCGGAATCCAAGGAAAAGCACTGGAATGGATCACCTCATTCCTCACCGGAAGAACCCAGAGAGTGCGCCTCCCACCATTTAAGTCAGAGGCCTCTGAAGTCATCTGCGGCGTGCCACAAGGATCGTCACTCAGCCCCACCCTCTTCAACGTATACATGAGCCCCCTTGCGGTCATCGCTCGCCAACACAATCTCAACATCATCTCCTACGCGGACGACACTCAACTGATCCTCTCACTCACCAAAGACCCTAACACCGCCAAAACCAACTTACACGAAGGAATGAAAGAAGTAGCCGAGTGGATGAAGCACAGCCGTCTGAAACTGAACTCAGACAAAACAGAAGTGCTCATCTTAGGCACCTCCCCCTCCGCCTGGGATGACTCTTGGTGGCCAGAGGCCCTTGGAAAAGCACCCATCCCGACGGACCACGCACGGAACCTGGGCGTCATCCTGGACTCCTCACTCTCGATGACCAGACAAGTCAACGCAGTTTCATCATCTTGCTTCAACATTCTTCGCATGCTCAAAAAAACATTTCGCTGGATCCCCACCGAAACTAGAAAAACGGTCACCCACGCACTAGTCACGAGCCGCCTGGACTACGGAAACACCCTATACGCCGGTACCACTGCAAAACTCCAGAAAAAAACTCCAACGCATCCAGAACGCTTCAGCCAGGCTCATACTAGACATCCCGCGTAAAGAACACATCTCTGGTCACCTGAAAAACCTCCACTGGCTCCCCGTAAATAAGAGGATTACTTTCCGCCTCCTAACCCACGCACACAAAGCACTTTACGAACTCGGACCCGAATGCCTCAACACACGACTGTCCTTCTACACCCCCTCCCGTCAACTACGATCCTCCAACCAAGCCCTCGCCACTGTACCCCGCATCAACAAAACCACCATGGGAGGTAGATCCTTCTCCTACCTAGCAGCTAAAACTTGGAACTCACTTCCCACTCACCTTCGCCTTACTCAAAACCACCTAGCATTCAGAAAGCAACTTAAAACCTGGATATTCGACAAGTAATTCGACACCCTTCCTCAAGCGCCTTGAGACCCTATGGGTATGTAGTGCGCTATATAAATCTCTTGACTTTACTTGACTAGGTTCAATGAGCATATTTAAAATGAACAATTTATCACTCTCTTTTCTTGTATTAGTTCTGCGCCATTGTTTGAAGTGTTAGCCCCGCTTTTATTGGTTGACTTTTTGGCCCCTCCAATCTCGAAGTTCAGGTCTAATTGCTGTGCTGGATTGGGCTCCAGCGCACTCGTCACGTGACAGAGAACCGAGCGCCATGTTTCGACAGAGGCGCAATGGAGCCCCTTGCCCATCTGGATCCGTTCGCCACTAAACAGCTCCAGATCTCGACGCGGAGCTAAACAATCTGCAACATGGAGAAAGCAGCCATCTAATAAGCATGTTCAAAGGATTTTGGGCCGAGGAGGGCGAGACCCCAAGGGCTTCAAAGGGCTTTCACTGAATAGTGGGGCGGTGTTGGTAATGTACACAGAATGCCTTCCTATATCACCGGAGTCAGGATGTCAGGTAAAATAACTTCACTGATCCCAACACCGCCCCCTCCACCCCCACCCCCCCATGCCTGTGTGTTTTTTACAACAGTGCTTAATACAATGCCGTTTCTAAGCGCTAAAATATTTACATAATAATTATACTTTGTTGAATTGAATAGTATACTGAAGTGTGACAGTATTAATCAGTATATCGGTACCAAATGTATCGACGCCTGAAAAAGGAAAAATCTGTCGTGGCGTTGTCAGAATTCTGATGACCTTCGGGTCACGTCGGACAGCAGCAACCACCAACATAAGGAATAAAAGAGCTTTGCTGAATTAATAAAGAAATAGTACGGCTTTTCACTGCATTCTAGAGCTTCGTCCAAGCTCATATAATTTGGTCAAGTTGTAAAGCTGTAATTAGAACCCAGATCGGTTGTGCAAACAGATAACCAGCGTACTTACGGAATGGGCGTAATTTATTTATGCATAGGATTTCTGTTTCCTGTTGTTACTGTATCTCCGCATTACTTTCGTTTCTTTTCCTTCTCGTATCTTTGGAACACCCCGCAGGGAGGACCCAGAAATGCTCATTCCTGTCACCTGCAGCTTGTTCGTGGCATCACGTTATGTTGGATACATGGGCACTGATGAAGTGAAGCTCCTTCCAAAAGATCACACAGGAAGACAAGATGCCATGTGAATCTCCAGACATTCTAGTTGTGTTCTCTGGTTTTCAGTGCTTTCCCTTCTCTTTTTCCTCTGCTATCTCAGTGAATATTCAGTTTGTTCATTCTTTCACTGCCTCCACGACCATACCCCCAAATGCATTTTCCCATCCAACCTTGTATGATAACAATTCAAACCTATCAAGGATTCAATCTTCCAAGCACCCTCTGCACCTAACTTTTCTTCAAGCCCCTTCTTATCCAAACTTCCAAGCGCAACATATACCCACATTTCAACACTCCTGCTAAATCAGTTCTTTTCAAACGTGCATGCCAAACTCAGAACAAGCCCCATGCCATCAAAAGACCCAGGGCTACCTCAGATCCAGCCTTCCACCTGTCCATGCCCATGACATCCCAGCTTCACAAACAATTTGAGGTGCAACCTTCCAAGTCTGCCTCCCATTCAAACCTCAAACCCTTTTAGGATTCAGCCTTTCAAGCCACTTCACGGGCATGTGTCCAAGTCCTACTTCCATTTGGCCATTCAAGCCCCCTCCCATCCTACTTTCTAATCCTCCTCCTCTCTTCATTCCTCTAAATTTTAGACACTCGTCCATCCTTGTTTGAAATGCCACATTGCATTCCCAACCCTCTTTCCCTGTATTTTGGAGCGCCCTCCCGGTTGAGGGTCCGTTCCAGAGACCCTTTACTTCTACTTACCGCTCGCTTCCACAAGCCTCCTACAATCTATGTTCCAAGCCACCTTCATATGCAAACTTCCAAGACTGGCCTGCTTCTATCTCAAGCTGTCTACCATGCCCCATTGAAAGCTCCCTGCATTACTACTGTCCAAATAACATAACACCGCCATTTGTAAAAAGCATGTTCACCCTGGGGGTACCTTGGCGTTGACTAACGGGAGTTTCCTGTTACCCCACTCAATGGTACCCATTGTGGCGACCTCAAAAGAATGAAAGCCAGAGTTGGCCCAGGGTTTGAACCTGTGGGCCTAACGTCAAACACAGGTTTCTGGACCATTTGCATTAGTCCATTGAGCCACCAGGCCATGATTGGGAACCAAATCCATTACTGACACATTACACTGTGTGATTGAGCGTACTGAGCAGGCACCACCCACTCCAGTGGGTTGAACTTGGAGATGTCTTCTCCAATTTAATTTTAAGGAACACAGGTCCACGCAGTGTACATTGCAACACGATTATTCAAAGCAATCGACTAATCACTTTCTGTGCTGGATCCTGGCAACCCTACCAGCCCAAAAAACAGCCTCTCAGGTTGGATCCCACCAGGGGATGCCCGATTTGGCAGTCCAGCTCTGCCTTCCATTCAGTTGTCCCTGCCACATGCATGATCACATCATCTGGACAGCCAAGTCTGTGCTTGTAAAGGCAGCTTAGATGGGCAAGTCTGAAAACAGCTCTCATAAGAGGCTTGACCACAGTCAGTAGATTTGAGCGTTCTAAACTAATGGAGAGGGTCGACTTCTGAAACAACAAGAGCCTTGTGAAGTTATTAGAACAAATGGCTGCCTCGCCCTGGCAACCAGCTCATGTTGGCCGGCTCCTAGTCTCTTGAGAAGGTGCAAAGAAGAAGAATTGGCCCACTGTATCAAGCTGAGATGGTCACGTGCATCATGCAAAGCGGGTGTGTAGCCTGATTAAAAGTATTTTATGAATTATCTCCAGAAATAACTCAATTGGTTTACACACCTCTTTCCAAATTTGCTATTCCTTGGCAACCCATTGCTGCGCTTTGACAAGTGATTACTGCACCAAAGTTCCTGTGCTTCCTTGTGTCAAAGGGAGAGCGAAAAATGTCCCATATCTATCTACTAAGTTACGAAGTGTTTTTTTCTCTCCCCCAGTGCTGGTGGACTTTTGGCATCCATGCGCCAACGCACATACCCTTGCTCCATAGTGCAAGGGTGTGTGTGTGTTCTTTTGTTTTCTCGTCCAGTACAAAAGCTAAGCTTGAATGCTTTTCCCACATTGTATGTGTGCTGTACAATGCAGCACACATGTAAATTTAGAAAGACGAGGAGAAATGAAAATATTTCTCCTTGTTAAGCCACCCTCGAGGAGGCGTAATATTTTGGCACAAATCCCTGGCTAACAATGTTTGTCGATAGGGATTTGCATTGAAACCCATAGGAGGTTGCATTGGCTCTTCCATGCACCATCAATGGAACGCCCCGTTGATGTAAAGTAGAACAAAGAGCAACTTTGTGTTACTTTTAATACTATCCAATGCAAATCCTGATTTCTGTTTCAATAGTAAACACGAAAACTTTGCGTCGCACAAAAGTGATGCGAAACTGGTGCACAGCATTAAAAAAATCTGGGCCCTGGTATAGAGACCCATATCATTTCAAAGTCACATCTGTTAATTGTGAAAGAGCCAGGGTGCCGTAAACCTTAATGCAGGTCAGGGTAGTAGTAGCCTCAACCCACCCTGTTGGGTAGTTACATAGAGCCGTAACTGGAATCTAACAGCCTGATTCATGTACGGGCCGTTTTGCGTGGCCCTAATAGCGAATCATAGCGACTCGCTATTGAGGACACGCAAAACGGCATTCATGTAGGAATTGCTAAATAAATAGCGATTCCTACATGTTCTCTATTTGCGAGTAGAAATTTCCTACTCGCAAAAAAAGGAATAACTCCCCATTCATTCCTATGGGCCAAAAGGCCCATAGGAATGAATGGGGAGTATCCCTTATTTGCGAGTAGCAATTTACTACTCGCAAATAAGATAGCGATTTTAAGGGTGCCAGGGGTGTCCAAAGGACACCCTGTAGCACCCCTAAAATGCACATTTGAACAGGTATTGCGCACACACATGTCCAAAGGACATGTGTGTGTGTAACATGCAAAAGAAAAAAATGCACTAAAGTGCTTTTTACACTATTTACGCAATTTACCACCAAGTCAGACCTGGTGGTAAATTGAGACCAAATAGAGCGATTTCGCTATTTCTATTTGGATGATGAATTGCATTTAAGGAATCTCTATTAGATATTCCTTAAATCCAATTCCTCGCAAATATGCGAATTCTTAAATAGCGATTTTTGCATTTGGGATGATGAATACCAAATGCAAAAATCGCATTCGCAAAGGGCCAGATTCTCAGAATCTGGCCCTTTGCGAGTGCAATTTAGCTTCATGAATCAGGCTGTAAATGACCCTGTGATACGGTGCGACTGCACCTGCTGCACTTATAATAGCTACGACCCTGGGGCTGACAGATCCTTTTATTTATAAGAGATAGATTATAAAAAGCACAGCTCATAAATAGTTAAGCATTTTATGGGCGCCAAGCGATAATTCAATTTGCAGTACCTGCTATACAGATGGGCCCTATTTGTTTTAAACCGACTTATGAGTTTAGTTTCCTGTGAAAAATAGCAGCTCGTAATTTATACCCTGAACCTTTGGTTTTGCGCAAGGAGTTTAGGACTTCCTATAACGAGGAGGCTGACCATACTGGCCTATGCGAGTCTGGGCCAAATTGTCCCTCTAAATCCTGAGGTGGGTTTGTTTTCCGATCTGGTTGCGCAACCATTATTGAATGTCCTTTCAATGCACTTGGCCCTGTGGTCTTGAGATCCGGTGCCACAGCCTCCCCGCAACCTCGATCAGTCATGTCGCAGCTCGACACCAGGGTCCCCCAGGAGGGGGCAGAGAGCCCAGTGTCCGGTGATCCACGCCCATTCTACCAGCTGCGCTCGGGGCGCGCGGCCCGCGCTTTCATTAAAAGTGCGTCTGACCGATTACGCGATCGGATCAAGGGAGCGTGGGGGCGTCAGGATACGAGCTAAGGGAGAAAACACGAAGAAAAAGTCCAGTTTTGGCTAAATTACTGAAGAACTAAATATTTGACTGAGTCTAGGGCAGGAAATGAAAGAGGCAGTGAGGAGGCTCACACAGGTGTGTGTTGCAGGAAATGAAAGGAGCGTCAATGAGACAATACCTGGCACTCTCCAAGAGATGGCAAAAGTCTAACGAGAAAGTCGCCTTACCATCCCACTCACATCTGGTAGTTTCAAGGCAATTTTAGAGGGAACAGTAGAAAGTGTTCTTTGTTACCATCGAGTGGGTCGTCTTCCTTTGAAATATGGGCTCTGTCTCACTTATACACCTCCTGGAAAGGACGTTGTGTCCGACCCTCTCCACATCTCGTGATGTACCCATGAAAAGCGAGATGAGTATGGTGCCAACGCTCCAGCAATTCACAGGTGTGTTATAAAAGCTGTGGCACCGAGCACCTGTCAGGCCTGAGGTTAGCGAAGACATTGATTTAGCAAAAATTGTATTTATTTATAATGCACTTACGGCTTGCTCTCTTGCATTGTAATAAATTTTTTTCTTCCACCCACTACATCACACAGCATTGGACAGTGTGCCAGGCCAGCCCACTTCAGTAATTGGTTATCTTCACTGTGAATGATCGCACGGTGTTCTTTTTTGCAAGGAGTGCATCCGCGCACAAAGTAGTTCCCTTCAGTGCCAGGGTCTCCTGTGGCAATATGTGTTTTTTGAGACCAAAACATATGTTTACTTTTAGCCAATGTTTTTTGTATATATATTAGCGAGGGTCCAGCAGCTCCCTGAACAATAAAGTTGATCACAAACGACGATAAAACAAGCATTGTCAAGGCCAAAGTCTGACAGCCAAAGCTAGACTTATTGGCTTACCGAAGCTTGTTTTTCACTGCTTTCATATCACTACAATGGAAAGCGGTCACTTACCATTTTATCTCTTCTGTCTCCAGGTTTCCGGGTAATTGAATACATTAATTTAATGGTGGATGGTTATGTTATGTTATGTTAAGGGGCATTTTTAAAGCGCTCTGTCACCGTGGGTTTCCTGGCGCTAGTCTGACACTGAGAGGGAAAAAGGATTAACCAGAGTGTGGGAAAAGCCAGGTTTTTAGGGATTTACGAAATTGGGTTAGTGAATTTGAGAATTTGAGTGAGGGGGGAAGAGAGTTCCAGAGTGTGGGGGCAAGGAGAGCAAATCTCCGGCCACCCATTCTGCAAAGTTTAAAAGAGGGAACAACCAAGAGGCGAAGGGTAGAAGATCTGAGATTCCGAGAGGGGCAATAGGGACTGATGAGGGATTTCAGAAAGGCAGGGCAAGTGCCAGTGAGGGATTTGAAAGTAAGGCAGCCAATTTTAAAGGCTGCCCTGGAGGAAATAGGAAGCCAGTGGAGTTTAGCAAGAAAGGGTTTGGCTGATTGCCATTTCGGAATCCCGCAGGCTAGTCTCGCCGCTTGGTTCTGGACGATCTGGAGTCTAGCGAGAAGGCCTGTAGGCAGCCCATGATAAAGGGAGTTGGAGAAATCCAAACGGGAGAGGACAAGGGCCATGATGACTAAAACCAGGGCTTCGGGCGTCAGAAGGTACGCCACCTTTCTGATCCTGCGCAGCTGGTACATGCAGGTGGAGACCACCGACCCTATTTGGGGTTTGAGAGATAATTCGGAGTCAATGATGACCCCGAGACTCTTTACTGAAGCCACGGGGGAAGGAGGAGCACCGAGGTCTCCCGGCCAGAAATGCGGGCCCCAGTGAATAGAGCTCTTGCCGGGAAGAAGGAGTTCCGTCTTCCCGGGATTGAGTTTGAGCTGGTTCTGGCTCATCCACTGGAGGATATGAGTCATGGCCGCCTGGAAATTAGAGACAGCAGAAGAAGAGTCAAGAGGAAAGATGAGTTGCAGGTCGTCAGCGTAATTGAATACGGTGACGTCCCACTGCCTCAGAGAAAAGAGAAGAGGTTGAAGATATAGATTAAAGAGAAGAGGGGATAAGGAAGAGCCCTGGGGGACCCCGCAGAGTGAACACTCCCTGGAAGACCTGAAAGTACCCAGGCTAAGAGTCTGAGACCTCCCGGACAGGAAGGATTTGACCCACGTCAACGCCAGGCCCTGGATGCCGGCCTGTTCGACACGGTGGAGTAAGATGTTATGATCCACCGTGTCGAAGGCGGCCGACAGATCTAAAAGAACCAGGGCCTGGGAGGTGCCCCTGTCCACGCCAGCTCGGAGAGCGTCCAGTACGGCCAAGATGACTACCTCCGTGGAGTGGCCGGGTCTAAAACCGGCCTGGTTGCCCTCGAGGAAGCTGGAGCTCTCAATGAACTGCGAGAGACAAGTGGTGACGTGGGCTTCCAGGATTTTGGCGAAGAAGGGCAGAAGAGAAATAGGCCGATAATTCGCCAGGACCGTGGGGTCCGCTCCCGGTTTCTTCAGTAAAGGCACTAGAACAGCTGCCTTGAAGGAGTTAGGTACGGAGCCAGAAGAAAGAGAAGAGTTTAGCAGAGAGAGAACATTATCAGGGAGATGGAGACAGATGTCCCGTAGTATGGAAGGTGGACAACAGTCATCCGGAGAACCAGATTTAATCCGAGTGGCCAGGGTGGCCAAAGATTTAGAATCTAGAGGGGGAAAGTGAGTGAAAGTGAGAGCGTTAGGAGGGGGGCAGGTGAGATTTGCACCAGGAACGGTAACCGGAATAGTGTCCTTGATCAGGACAATTTTTTCCAGAAAAAAAGTGCTGAGGGCATTACAGGATTCCTGAGTCGGAGCCTGGGTAGGGAGCGTCCTGGGATCGGAAGAGAATTCTTCAAGCACCTTGAAGATCTCCTTTGATTTACAGGGGGCGGAGAGGATCCTGTTAGAGACATAGGTAGCTTTGGCCACAGCAATGGCTTTTTTGTATTTATTGCGGGCAGTAACGTAAATGTCTCTGCTCAAAGAACAGTAGGTTCTTCTCCATTTACGCTCCAGCTGGCGTAACTCCAAATGTTGGGTTTTAAGTTGATGGTCAAACCATTTGTGGGAGTTGCTATGCCGTGATCGGGGGAACTTCGTAAGCGGAGCAAAGATGTTACTGGCAGACGTGAGCCAGGCAGAGATATTACCATCTCGCTCGTCAATACAGATGTCGCTAGGGAGGGGAGGGTGGGAACGGGCCAGGTGAGAAAGAAATGCAGAAGAATCGACAGACCTCCACTTGCGAGCCACACCACCCTCTAAAGGGGGGGCTCTGATATTATCACTGATCGAGAGTATAATATCGATCAGGAAGTGGTCGGACCACACACAAGGAGAGATCTGCGGGCAGGAGGATTTCACCCCCATGGTCCATATATGGTCAAGAATATGACCGGCACTATGCGTGGGGAAATTGATAAGTTGGGTAAAATTAAGACTAGAAAGGGTCTCGAAGAGCTCAGTAGCGTGCGGCCCAGCATCTTTGTGTTGGAACCAATAGTTAAAGTCGCCAAAAATGGCGACGCGAGAGGTAGATGTGATGAGGTTGGCGAGCTGCTCAGTAAGGGAAGACGGAAAGGAAGGCATAGGAGAGGGAGGGCGATAGAGAATTATAACCATGACTGCACCTACCTCAGTGCCTAGGCTGAGAACCAAATTATCCACTTCAGGGAGGATCAGCGAGGCGGTGGCAATAATTTTAATGTTTTTACGTACGACAGCTGCC
The DNA here is from genome assembly GCF_964261635.1 of Lissotriton helveticus. Classification (NCBI taxonomy): domain Eukaryota; kingdom Metazoa; phylum Chordata; class Amphibia; order Caudata; family Salamandridae; genus Lissotriton; species Lissotriton helveticus. The sequence continues at coordinate 1,844,808,682 of NC_136065.1, read as the reverse complement.
ACCCCGCCACCGGACCGACCCCCAGGACGGTTGGCATTCAGCAGATAGTAATTGGGGGGTAATGCCACCAAGATATCCGGGAGGGAGTCATCGGTTAGCCAGGTTTCGGAGAGCAGAAGGACATCCGGGTTCTCAGCCGAAAGTAGGAGAAAGATGTCGGTTTGATGTTTTACAAGGGAACGTGTATTGAGATATAAAATCCGGATGTTAGATTTACTGGGGGTGGGTAAGGTGTGAGGTCCCGATAGGGGAGGGGTATTCCCTGAGAGTCCTAAAGCGGCGATAAGCGCTTTGACATTGGGCGGGGGGGAATGAGAGTTACATTGTAAGCTCTTTAACACACTGGAGGAGTAGGATATCACAGCGGCAGAGTCCCTAGCCCCTGGGCCCGTCCGGAGGCCCACTCCGACTGCAGTGACAGCCTCGCGCAAGCCCTCTGCCACAGAGCTACACGCAAGATGGTGATCTGTTGTCTTGCTCCCTCATGCTTTTCCTTAAAAGATTAGAATCGAGTCCTCCGCTCGTAGTCAGCGGGAGAGGGGGACTGATCTGCTTGTAATCAGCAAAGGAAGGCGCAAGGTATTAAAAATAAGACTGCAGTGACAGTCTCGCGCAAGCCCTCTGCCACAGAGCTACACGCAAGCACTGAGGAAGAAGGAGGGGAAGCCTGAGTAGGCGGATGACGAGGGTGGTGGGCGGAGTCAGCAGGGCGGGTTGGGAGGTGATTTTTAAAAGATTAGAATCGAGTCCTCCGCTCGTAGTCAGCGGGAGAGGGGGACTGATCTGCTTGTAATCAGCAAAGGAAGGCGCAAGGTATTAAAAATAAGACTGCAGTGACAGCCTCGCGCAAGCCCTCTGCCACAGAGCTACACGCAAGATGGTGATCTGTTGTCTTGCTCCCTCATGCTTTTCCAGGTTTCTAGCTAGGTTTCTAACGACCCAAAGGAAAAGGTGGAAAAACGGTTTTGAGGTATGAGCCCTGAATGCGGTAATGTTATCCTATGGAGAAAAATACACTGCATGCATATACTTGAGAACTGTTCTTGAGGGTGCCTTTTGGGACTTAAGTTGCTTAGGGGCCAAGGTCCAAGAAACCACCAGCAGTTCAGTTTTACCTGCCCTGGTGAGTCCGGGTGCAGAGGTGCTGGTCACGTTGATAGCCTTGAGTGCTACACAGAAAAGTCAGTGGCAAAAGTACTTACAAAAGACAGGCTGCAAGGGGGGACTTGGGGACAAGTCCGTCAGAACCCAAAGGGGATCTCTGCTCTTGAGCGTCTCTGGAGAACAGGGACACAGCTGGTTTACGTGAACCTGGGCTGGGGTGCTCGGGTACAGAGGTGTTTTGTCCGGCGGGTCGCTGCAACTTTAGGCTCTCACTTTGCTTGGATGACCTTGAAAAGGAGAGAAAACAGGACATCAGGGAAAACCTGGATGAAGACCTCGTAGATCCTGAAGTCCCTTGATGGCAGGTCAGTGTTGGCATCTGTGATGTCCGGACTGGACACGCAGCAAGCCTGGTTAGTTGCAAGGGCTCCGGTACGCAAGGGATTGGTGCTGAGAGGCTCCGGGATGAGTCAGCAGCTCGAGACTTGCTGGCGATCAACAGGGCTGGCCTCGTGGATTCTCGACAACCTCTTCCTAGTGAGTCGCACCCTCTGTGGGCCTGATGGCCAGCAATACAAAGTACAGAGTCAATGCAATTGGTGCTTGCAGATACAGGGGGGGATGGCTCCTCCACCCCAAGGGAGATGCTGCTTGGTTATTGAAGGTTAGAACAATCCTCCAAGGGTTTTGGGAGGCTCTTCAGCTTCTGAATGAGTCGGTCTTCGTGATTGTCACGTTGCAAGCAGCCAGGCAGGATAAAGTGACAATTTCAGTACAGGACCTCTGTTGGCACAACTCCGGCTCTTCTTTGTCCTTCCTTCGGTTTACAGTAGACGCATCTGAATTCTTGCTGTCAGGGGACCCCTAAATACTGAATTTAGGGGCATTTAGGGGAGTATAGGGTAGTAGTCAATGGTCTACTTACTTCTTAGGTGACTACACCCCCTATATGACCACTTCCTGGGGAGAGTGGGCATAAACCTGACCCAGAGTTCCTAGTATCACCATTTCAAAATGGTGAAACACTTCCATGGTTGTTCACTTCAGGTGGCCCACCTTAGAGTTGTGCCTAGCCTGAAGTGTGACACATTCTGACTCACTAATTTTCCTCCCTGCACTAGTGCCATATGGGACCCAGGGCAGGAGGCGGTATTCCCCAGGTCTGAGGGGAAGCTGTTTTATCATATCTAAGATGGCAGAGGCTTTGAAGCCTCAGACCTTGACATGCTAATTCACTAGCTCTCCTGCTGGAGGAGGTGCAAACACCTTCCTCCAGAGCAGGCATTGTTTCTGCCCTCTAAGAGCATGGGCTCTCACCTACAGTGGGTCACAAATCATCTGTGGTGGCAGGCTGGACGATACCAGTCAGCCAGCACACTAGAGGACTAGTAGGTTTCCAGGGGGCATCTCTAAGATGCCCTTTGGGTGCATGTTGCAATAAATCTAGTCCTGGCATCGGTACTGATTTATTAAGGTGAGTGAGATGTTTGATACTAAACACCATTGGTTTCAGAGCAGCCATCATGTAGCTGGGTAACTCGTAATGACCAGTGCCCAGTACATGTCCTTAAGATGGCTGCATGATCACTTGTAATATCTAGGAATGGAATTAGATATCACACGTGCCTATCTGCTCATGCAGATGGGCCCTTACATATGATATAATGCATCCTGCCTTAGGGCACTAAGGCTTCCTGTAGTGGTGACTTACATATAGTATATGCAGTGTGCCTTGGCATGGCACACATGGAGTGTGCCATGCAGCAGCTGCATCTCTGTTAAGGTGGAGGAACGTCGCCCCACTGCTTTAAAGTAGTGCAAAGGAAAAATAAAATGAAATATTGCAATTGCACTACAGCCAGGTTAAGTTAGGGCAGGGTGGGGCCAGGCTCCTGTGACTTCGAGAGAGGAGGAGTGATGGCTGCACCTAAAGTGTGCATGACGGTTGTTCCGGCCAAACTGTCATGCGCACTTTACATGTTCTCCACAGGCTGTATTGCACGGCCTGGGTGTAGAACATGCCCAGCTACCCAGTCCCTCTCTGAGCACCGAACATGGTGCTCAGACCAATCACAATGCTGCTGTAAGGCAGCGCTGTGATTGGTCTGGGATTCTGAGTGCTTCCTGGTTCCTGCGTCAGAAGAGAGGTGGCGGCTGGTGACCACCAGGTAAGTTTTCTTTTCTTTTCTTAACCCCCCCCCCGGCTCCCCCAACTCCTCTGCCACTGTTCCCTAGTAACCACCACTGGTGCCATGTTGTGTATTCAAAGGGGGTTGCACCATTTCACGCATTCTACAATGGCAGGCTGCAGGAAGTTTTTGTGTAGTTTCCTTTAGGTGGCATAATGCATGCTGGAGCCCATAGGAACCTTCCTCAGTACCTAGGCCCTGGGTACCAGAGGTACCATTTACTAACCCTGGGCAGAGTTGCACTACGCGGAGCTACGTGAAGTGCAAAAAAAACTCAGTCGCACTACGCGGAGCTCTGCAAGTGGTGGAGTTCCATAGAAAAATTCCATTCGCAGTAATTGCACAGTGCGGATGCTTGGCTTGTCCGCACTGTGTAATCATTGCTAACGGCACCTTGCACAGCACAAGCAGTCCCTTCTTTCTCTTTGCTGCCGCTCGAGTAGATTTTTACTCGAGCGGCAGCTTTCTCAACGCAAACAAGCAGTTTCTCATGGCTAGTGGTCGCAAGCATACGCAACCACTCGCAATGAGAAACCTGACCACCCAGCGTTGAGAAATCTCACCAGGATGTTTATTTTCCACACTCACGCTCGCTAACTTGATGTTGACGATCGCAAATGAGGAAAAATCTTGCAGGGAGGTTTATTTTCCTCGCTCACCCTTGCCAACTTGACGTTGGTGAATGTGAGCGAGGAAAAAACTCTGCACCGCTGCGTGAAGCAGAGTTTTTTGGAACTCCTGAGAGCTACACGTAACACGGAGTGCGGGAAACTCCGCGAGCGGTTTTCACCGCCCAGGCTTACGATTTACTAGGGGCTTACAGGGGTGCTAAAGTCCTTGCCAATTGGGTTACAGTTAGACATTTACCTTGTTTTAAGGAAAAGAGCACTGGCACTGGAGACGTGGTTAGGAGGGATCCAGTGCACTTTCAGTCCAAAGAGCATCAGTACTTGGGCAAAAAGTGGGGGTGACCGTGTCAAAAGGGGCACTTCCCTACAATACTCTTATGATATCTTTTCCTACAGAAATGAATTCAGGTCCGGCGCTTCTACAAGGGTCAGATTCTCCAATCGTCTTTCTGGTTGATTGTTAGAAGAATTGCCAGCTGCTGCAGAATGGATTGCCTCAGTTGGTTGCTACATTACAAATAATTGCAATCAAAAAATAAATCGAGGCACAAAAATATAGGATTCAGGTAACCAAATGGCTGAGGATGAGAGGGCAGCAGAAGAAGATTCAGACCCACATTAAACTGGTGCCTTAGGTTCTGAGCTTTCAAGTGTCCTGATAGGAAACTGTCTGACGAAAGAGAGTTGGTGCATATGGGCAAAGGTTTCATATTGGTAAAACAGTATAAAGTGCATTAGCACAATACACAGATAAACTGTGTATTGATTATAAATAGAGAAAGATGTATGAGAACACACAGTCACTCCTCCCTCGGCTGTAGTGCTTTGAGGGAGGTGTATATTCATCTAACTACGAATTATGAAAAAATAAATCATATCATAGTGAGGTGAAAAGTGAAAAAATGTGGTTTACCATCGCACCTCAAAGTAACACAAAAGACTTTGAATTCCTGTTTATATGTCGTATTTAATACTCGTGCTAAGTAATCTCAACTTGCTGGAGATAAGGAAATTTACTCACAGGAGACGGTGGGGCTGATGCACAAAAGCATTTATGAAACTCTGTATTTGTAAAAGTTGAACGATGGCCTAGTCCTTTCCATTTGTACTAATTACATATGAACATTCCCCGAAGTTTCCAATTTTACTCCCATTTTAGATTTACTAGGGCTGATTAATAAACGCATGTAAGAGTATGTAAAATGTACTACAAGAATGCTGTATCCAAAAGCACACATGTGGCCTCATTTCTTTTGGTTTTGACACATTCATACTAAATAAGTTAAATCATGCACTTAGGAATTATGCGTGCAATTATTTTTGCCTTATGATACATTTTCCATACCAGAGTCAAAGCCAGTGGGTCGGCATGCTTTAAATGTACCACTCTTGCATTTGACTAAATATATGTTGGGAAATGTTATAGTAAACGTGGCATTAGCCATCTTACTCTCATCACAAACTGTATGAAGGAGACATTTAAAGAGGAACTTTACCCCTGGTTTTATTTTCAGCTGGCGTTCCATCTAACCTCAATGGCAACTTTTAATTTAAAAAGGTGTTATACTCTTGTAGCCTGGGTTCGCTTTTATAAAAACATTTTATTTAAGGATGTTGTGGGTTCGGGGCATAGCATATCTTGATATTTTATAGCATATATATATATATATTTATTTAAGAGTTGTATATAGCGCTAGCTAGACCTGAAGGTATCGGAGCACTTTACAACAGTAAATGTTTGCATCAATTGTTCAATCATCATCGTACAAAGTATCCTAGAACTTTTTGCATAACTTACATTTTGCTTACTCGCAAAAGATAACATTTGTGAAGGTAAAATGCAATTCCTGCATAAATCCCACTAATTGATAGAAACAGGAATGATGGTATTGTATCATTTTGAAAGACTTATCGTAAACAGGTCTAGGCATGTCAAAGGTAAGTCAAAGGTAAGTCAGGAACCGTTTCATGATGCACAATAAACAACATTTTTCACTCTGTTTCAATTACAAAATGTTCATAACAGAGATTTTTTGTCATTATTTATTATATTCTCATCTGAGTTATCTGATACTGATTAGAGCCTCCCCACCCCGAAGTCTTACAGATCTTGGGTTCAAGTGGCCCATCTCTTACTCTAGTCTGTTCTCTTTTAGCAAAAATTGTAAATGATAACCATTGGGCATATTAGCAAGAACCTCGTTAAAATAATCGCCTTTTTAGCTGCAGGAAACTGCCGCTAAAACGGCGATAATGGGCTTGCTAATATGCGTTATAGAGTTCCAATAGAAGCCCAGGTTAGATGTCCTAATTTTAACGAGGTTCTTGCTAATATGGCCCCATGGTTTTTTCGAATGGGTATAGTCAGTCATTGATCAGTGCTGTTAATCTTTCTACTGCGTAGATGTTCCAGACCTTTGTCCACCACAGGGTTACTGGTGGGGCATCCAAGTCTTCCACGCCTGTGCGATAGTAATACAAGCTTCCAGGAAAACATGTCCTCAGCCATCCCATTGGGGTCATAAACTGGTATTCACTCTGTTCTTCTGAGTCCCCGCAGGGAAGGGCTGTTGGAATGAGTGGTAGTGCAAATTTAGCAGTTACTCTGAAAAGTGATAGCACTCCTTGCCTAAAGAGCTGAACATGAATGCATAACCACAATATATGGAAGTAGAAACCCCTCTCACCAGAAATCCTCCAACAGTTGAACTGTTGAGTATTGCTTTTAATCTAACAGGGGTGAAATACCATGTGATGAGTACTTTGTAAGCATTCGCTTTATACTGAAAGCAGATAGTTTTTGCTGTCCTTGTTCAGATGTGGGACCAAGTTTCATCTGATATTTCGTTTAGTTGGCCAGCTTCCATTTTCTGGGAGATCAGCACTGTCTTCTTAAGGGGTGGGGGGTTGATGTGGTATTTTTCAGTCATACTTGCAAAGAACCATCTGTCTCACAGACGTTTTATGGAATTTGTATGAGACAGGCAGTCAGAGAACAATTCAAGAGCATCATCAGAGCCTGCTTATGTCTGTGGATGCTGAAAAGGCATTTGATGGGGGAAATCTGATTATCTTTCTCTCAGTCTGTCCTAAGCAGCTTGGCATGGCGTCAAGTGCATTAGAAGCCTGTATTGTTTCTCCACTATCTTTTAAGCAGAGTGTTTTCTAGATGTCAATTTAAGAATGAATTATTCTGCAACCTAAAGAACTGAGCAGCACTGATACCTCGATCACTGCCACGTTTTTAAATTGTTTGGACTGATGCAGGCACAAAAAGTGTTGCAAACTGATGGATGAAAAGTGTTGCTGTAGTGTTTACTTATCAGAGTAAAAGAATATTTGTGCTGGAAAGAAGCCTTAAAGTAATTGCAATAACGTTTTGCGCTATTTTTTCTACTTTGCGTTGAGGGGCATACAATGGGTGGTAGATCGGCTTTCCCATATGACCACCCATGGTTTTAGCCTCATCTACTAAGAATGGTATAAAGCGTCTTGTGCTGAAAAACAACGCATAGTTGAGGAAGGTGTTACGTTGAAGAAATATGTTAATTTCTCCAAACTTTTCCCACATTGCACTTGTATGTGGCATTTCTATAGCGGCACCTGACCAATAGGCAGCAGAGCGCTGTACAGTGTCTAAGACAAGCCCATGATCTACGAGTGATAGGAGCGGTAGCTGGCTTGCAGACTGCACAATACACAGCCAATGTGGGAGACATTTTAGAGTTAATCATCACTCATGTACCAGTGCCCTTTGGTACCAGGGTGAATGCGTGGTGCTAGCAACCTGTTTCAGCATTCACAGCAGGAGAGACAATCTTTATAGGTATGGCTCTGTTGCTCAACTTTTTAATAAATCTGCCCTTTCTTCTCGTTTTTCTTTTCTGAAAATGTTTCTTGGAAAATCAGTAATAATCATTAAACTGGGAACGTTTTATGAATGTGGAAAAATTTCCCAAAATTCATTTTGTTGCAGAAAAAAACTCCGAAAATTACAATTTTGAGCAGTCATTCTGAGTTCTCGTCCAAGACAGTGCGTGTGCTGTCACTTCCGAGACATTTTATTAGCGTACAAGGAGCTTAGAGCCCACCCATTGCTTACCATTGGTTGGTTTCAACATCAGTCTGATTTCATTGCTTCTCTTTGGTCAGCACATGTCAGCTTCACTTCCTCTTTGTGTGTTTGTTCCTCCCCTGGAGCATAGCCCAAGTACTGCCTCCATGCCAAGTGAGTGTCCTTCCGCTGCTTGCGCTATCAAGCAGGCTATTTTTTCTGTTAGCTGCAGTACTCCTTAAGAGTATATGTTCTTGCAGGCTGTCTCCTTCCATCCTTCTACCTAAGCTCTATGCTTTTGCTTACCTCTCCCACCGTCCGTCTTTCTCCTTGCTGTTGATTGCCCTCTCCTGTCTATCTCATTTTTTTTGCTTGCCCCTTCCCACCCTCTCGTTACTCAGTGGGATCGTGCTTGCCCCTCCCACCTTTCAGTATCATTGCTTACCTCCTCCCAGCCTCTCCATTTTTTGCTTTCCTCCTGCGTTATTTCTTGCCCCATCCCACTCTCCTGTCCCAGCAGGGGGAAAACAAGCATTGGTAAAGTTAATAGGTCTCACCGATGTGAGAGGTATTGGCTTTGTCAATGTTTTGTTTAGCGATGGTGCACAGAAGCACGGCTACCGAGCAGCATAACTGAAAGTAAACAAAAAACACTATGACATGGCCAGTGCTGACCATGTCATAGCACTTATTTATTTAAGTTCAGCCATACTGCACAGCAGCTGCGTTGCTGTGCAACATAGCTAAAAAAATGACCAAGTCAAAGCTCTCTTGTAGGTGAGACCTGTTGGCTTTGCTAGTGTGTATGTATATACCCGCCTGTGCGGATCAACATGTAGAGTGTATGCATGCATGTATGTAAAGTTATTGTTTCAAATAGACATGTACATATAAGCCTTCTGAGGCACCATGTGTGGTGTGAGTGAATTGCAGGATTTATCATATATCGGAGTTGTGAGGGTTGCCATGTGAAAGCTGCACACCCAGCAACTGCGAGTGTTACCGATGATTGCAGGTGTACCCAGTGTTAACACTCCCAATTTCAATGTGCACATCCTTCCCATAGTTACCCTTATGGCTTACTGCTCTTGTGGTAAGGCAGTGTAAGTCCCTCAGAGCTGTTTATAGGACACTTGAAGTATATATGCAGTGAAACTGCTAGTGTACTGCCACCGTGTATAGTGTATGTATATAGAAGCTGTTGAGGTTGCCATGCAACACAAGTACAAGATAGCATACAATAGGGGCTGCTGCCCCTATGCATTTAGGAGCAGTTACTGGTTTTGTAATTGTCTATCCATACGAGCTGTTCGCATTACATTGTGCATGGTGTGTGTGCATAGGGAAACTTCAGAGTTGCCATGTACAGTGTAGACCGAATTCCTGATGGCTGCCAATGCGACTTGTGTGGTCAGATGTGCTGCTGAATTCACTGCATGCCGCAGTGGCTGTTGCAGTGTATGCGGACGTCACACGAGCGGTAGCGTCACTGCGTTCAGTGTATATATATATATATATATATATATAGGGGCCTTGAGGGCTACAGTTTTTTTTTTTTTTTTTTTTGTCAGTCAAAAAACTTTATTCGGTTAATTAAAACCATAAAAGCAGTACATGATACAAAGATAATATAAAAAACAATTAAATAAATAGAGAGAGTTGATTGCATTCCTAATTAAAAACAAAGGAAAAGGGGACGTTAATAAGAAGGGATTTGGTAGATACAGGGAACACCTAAGGATAACAGTATATAAATCTCACCAGAGTATATACTAACAATCAATTTTCATGAGTTGATAGTGCGGCAGTTCTTACTCTTTTCTGTCTGGTGGCAGCTACTAAAAAACAGGCTACGCCATAAGCGACTGGCACTGAGTTCAACATCTGTAAATATAGTAATGCTGGCCGTACCTGAACGAAATTTAAAGGTTTTAAAATGGGCACAAGAATTTTTTTTCGCAGGACCAGATAGTGCTCACACAGCATAACCAGATGCAGAGTGTCCTGTGTTGAGAAACAATCGCATGTACAAGGAGGAGAGTTTTCTGGAGTACCCCAATCTGTATACGTGCCAAGGATGAGATGGATCAAATTAAATCTGAACCTTATGAGCAGAAATCGATGGTAGGGCTTTGTGACATATTTTAAATAGGGTTCCATCTCTGTAGTAGTGGAAAGTTGAAAAAGTAATCTGACTGTAGGTTTACTAATTTCAGCCGATTCTCTTTCGCCTTCCAACAGAGATCGAAAATGTTGCTTCACCCACTTTGCATCCTCTTTTTTGAGATGTTGCGGAAGAGAGTACATTTCCGGACGCCCTAGGCTCGCACATGCCGCTCTAACATATGCTAGCCACGGGATAGTAAGAGCTTTATCTAGAGATATACAATCCTTAAGGATGGAGTGATTCAGACTGATTTCTTCATTGGTCCAGGTTTTAATCCAGCAAAGTACTGGGGACATTTTTAGAAGATCAGTAACGTACCCCATACCTAGTTCATTATGCGTTGAATGTGTGGGGGAAGATTTCGGGAGAGTCAACAAGGCCCGTAAGAAATTATTTTCGGCAATTTGTATGCCTGAGACTGGAACATAGCCCCAAATGTCTGCCCCGTAGGAAGCAATTGCCAAGCATTTGGCTCTATAAATCCTGGTCATTGCTTCCATAGGTTTCGAGCCCAATTTTTTTGAAAAGCTCAGAAGTGCTGTTGTTGACCTAATTACTCCATTTTCCTTGAGTTTCATTTGTGGCTTCCAGGTTCCTCTCTCGTCAAAGGTGACGCCCAGGTAGCAAAAGGAGGGCACCCTTGAAATTGGTGAATTATTGGAGCTGAAAGATCTGATCTTCATGTTTTTCTTTCGCGAACCAACGACCATAACATGGGACTTGATGGAATTAATTTTTAAATCAAGGGCTTCCATGAACTGGCCGAAATGGTCCAAAAGTTTTTGAAGCCCTATGCCAGTCCGCGCTATAAGAACAGCGTCATCCGCGTATAGGAGGACCGGAATAGGTAGGCCCCCCATACGCGGAATATCCAGGGTGGCTGTGTTCAGAAATTTCCCCAAGGCGTTGATGTACAGTGTAAAGAGTAGAGGGGCCAAGATGCACCCTTGTCTGACCCCTCTCCCTGATCTAAACTTTGCTGTACACCTACCGTCCCTTGATGCCCTAACCGTTGCAAACAAATTAGAGTGAAGGTCATGTAAAAAACTAACCAAAGTAGTGTCCAATCCAGAGTTGTGTAAAATGGTCCATAATTTTTGACGATTAACCAAATCAAACGCTGAGGATAAGTCCATAAATCCCAAATAAAGAAGCCCCCCCTTCACCACAGTGTATTTACTAATAATTAAATGAAGGTTCAGGCATTGGTCAATTGTCCCTCTATGTGCCCTGAACCCGTACTGCAGGTCTGAAAGGATCCCGCTCTCCTCCAGCCAATCCTCCATTCTGTGCAAAATGACTCTGCCTAGGATTTTGACGGCAGAGTCCAGCAAGGAGATTGGTCTGTAGCAGGCCGGGTCCGCCCTATTTCCTTTCTTAAATATAGGCACAATTATAGAGGTAGACCAGGAGGATGGGAAGCCAGCTGTCGGGATAGCATTAAAAACGTTAGATAGAATTTTGGACCAGAATTGTGGGTACTGTATATAGAGGTCTGCTGGTACCCCATCAGGGCCCGGGGCCTTATGTTTGTTGGTCTCTCTAATCGCCCTTTCAACTTCCATGATGTTAAAGTCCATGACCAGATTGGTATGGTCGTGGGTTTTGTCAATTAAGGCAGGGGCTGTAGACTCATAGATTTTGCCAAAATGGGCTAGCCATCTGTTATCTTCTATGACGCAGTCTAAATCCGTTTGCCCATTGTCGGAAAAAAAGGGCTGATTTACAATTGCCCAAAACTTTTTGCTGTCTCTCAGGACTTCCTTAGATAGTAGGCTATTCCATGCTTCCTCCTTAATTTGATTTTTACGTTTTTGGGTTATAGTTTTATATTCCCTCCTTAGTTTGGCCACTAAGGACTTATCTCTGGGTTTTTGTTTAATGGCTTTCATCAGAGCACTGTGGACCCTCGAACATTCCTTGTTGAACCATTTATGGGTCTTTATATTCCCTTGCCCAACCGACCTTCGTTCCAAGTTCTTACTGATCCTAGAGCAGATGTCTTCGAAGGCTATCAAGACCTTAGGGCCCTCTGCAGTTGAATCCAAGCATACTGCCATGCTGTCCTCAGACTCTTGGGCAATTGCATGAAAAAAATCCTCTGGGACGATCATCTCCCATTTCAGACGCCTTCCCTGCTCTTTAGATTTCAGATCCTTTATGGCTGCCATACTTGGCGGACTGTCAGTACGGAAGCAATCTAAATCCAAGGACAAGAGAACAGGATGGTGATCCGATGAGATGTGGTCAACTACACTGTACTCATATGCCTTTGCCAAGACCCCATTTGAAACAAATATATAATCTATAACTGTATTGGCATCTCTTCCAACAAAAGTTGGGGCTCTCGGCTCACTAATGCCCTGGTCGAATTCGAAGAGATTTAGATTCGCTAGAAAGAACTCTAGGTACTCGCCCTCTGGAGTGTGTTCAAAATGGGGAATAGCTTCGGGTGATATCCCCCCATATCTATCATTAAAACAGCCCCCCTCACAGGGGTGTATGTTAAAATCCCCCAGAATAACCAATTCCGAGGGGGTGGTGCAATCACTCCTATAGGCTGACAAAAAATTCGATAAAGAAATTAAATGTTCATTTACAATGACGGACTCCTTTGAGTTATAAAAGTTAATCAAGAGAACCGTCTTTGAATTGGGGAGAGTCCATTCTACCGCAAGAGCATTTGTTAAAGCGGTATCTACTTTTTTGAAAACCCCTACTAAATCCAAGGAGCACAGGATGAGTAAACCACCCTTTGCTCTTCCTCTTATGCCTGGAACTGCCGGGGTGGAAAAGCTGCAAAAACCATCCAGGGAAAAAGTTTGTGTTGTGACCCACGTTTCTTGAAGCCCTATAATATGATGTTTTTCAATAAAACTTTGCCATGTTGGGTCCAAGGCCTTTGCATTTAAACCTGCCACATTCCAAGTAAGGACATTACAGAGTGCTAGGTCTGTGTTAAGGGCGGTCGTTGTACCCGCACCCCGGCTCTCTCTCGTCGTCAGGCTAGTTCCGGGTATGGGGGATAAAATAGCTGTTATAGGTGCCAATATGGAAACATCCTTACAGGGACTTATTAGGTTTCGACAAACACCATGTTCCCCTGGCGAACCCTGAGTATGTCAATCCACCCAGTCTGTGTTTGAAAGGCACTCGAAGCGGTTTGCAATAGGGAAGTACAGGGGATTAGAAGGGCCATTTTGAGGTTGTTGATAGAAAAAGGGATGGATGAGTTGAGGGCCATGCGGGGGACCACCTTGACGTGGTCTACCTCCCCTAGTCCCCACCAAATTCCACCCCCCATCCCAGCCCTCCTCCCTCACTGGGGGTTGAATATCCCAAGGGAAATTAGACCTTTGTCTTGAAATCCTATCGTGAGAGCCTTTAAACCAACTCCAGCGATTATCCACTTGATTGTGGGGAAGATAAAAATACGAGAGGGGTCTGGCAGTAACCCTACTCGCCTGATATCTTGGGGCCCTGTTGTTACAAATAAAATCTACTGCCTCTGGTTTTTCAAAAGTTACCACCACACAATCCCCCTGCAAATTTTTCTTATTTCGTCCTACCCAGGGAGCCCTCTCTATCATTAGGATATCAGCTGATATATTTGTTGGGAGAGGATAATTGTTCGCTAGCCAGTGGCAGACTTTATTTTTGAGTGCCTGGTATGATTCTTCTTCTGGCGACCGGAGTTCTGTAACTCCGGTAAGAATAGCCACATAAGGTGCGGCATCTGGGGGAAGGTGAATATTTCTACGATTCCTAACCTTACCCTTATCCTCTATATCCAGTTTTGGCGCCTGGGATAAACTGACGCTGGGTATGGGCTGGGGGATGGTATTGTTTTTAGATGAGATGGGATTAGTATCTGTTTTTTTAATCTGCTCTACAACAGGGGGTTTAGTTATAAGTCCTACTTGGTTTGAGGCACTGCTGGGTTTCTTAGTCGTCGTGTTGTTTGTCTCCGACGCTTTATTAGGAGCCATTGTAGATTTAGGTAAATTGGTAGCCTGAATAGACTTATTATTTAGGGTAAAACTGGGGGCACTTATGTCCTTGTGTATGTTTTTTAAAACCGTTTCCAGACAGCGTAGTCTTACCTCTATAGGTTCTAGTAAAGCTTTTAACATATTCCAGATTACTGTATTATTTAAGGTGGAACCCGGCTCCTCCAATGGGGATGTTATTAATGAGTTACCCGTGGGGCCGCTGAGTTCCAAAATTTCTTCCAGACTTTGGTCAATTACAGTGTCCTCTGGAAGACTCAGCAATAGGCCAGGTTTATTAGGAGGTGGGCCTTCTGTGGGGATAGGTAGACTGTCTGAGGGTTTTTCAACAATGCACAGATTAGGTAGAGTAATGGCCTTCTTCCCTTTCACAGCTATTAAGGTGTTAGTTTTACATTTTTTAGGGATTGCCCCTTCTATCCGCGCTCTTTCTGTTAAAATGTCTGTAGGGTTACTAACATTTATTTCGCTTCTTTGCGTTCCACTCTCGGTCAATATGTGTAAGTTAGGTGAAGCCTCCAAATCCTGGGCGAGATTAGGGGCGTCCAAGTCCGTGTTAGGTCCAGAATGGTGTACTAGCATCTGTGCTTCTCGCCGGGAATCCATTTTCGGTGTCCGAGCCTCAGCAATATGGCCAAGGGAGGAACGCTTGGCCATGGCCAGGTCTTGGGAAACTCTCCTATCCATGAGAATTATCCCCTCGTCAATAAGTGCATGTGTGCGGGTAATAAAATCATCCAGTGTCCCGGTAAGTTTTTTAGCTCCTGCGGCGGCCATGCTTCTTGTCTCCCGGCAGGACATAACCCGGAAGTACCAAATGAAATTGCGAGGGGAAGCTCAGAACGCCTAGCCAAGATCTGTGGCCCAGCCCAGTCTCCTCGGGCCTCGGAGGGCCACAGAGGGCCCGCCCTTTGCCCGGGCTTAGCCCCGGGCACTCCCGCGCGCTCCCGCGCAGTGTGTTGGTCCAATTCTTATAGGCGTCAGTAATTAGGGCGGGTCAGTCAGGGAGAGCGGGCCAGGTGACTTGGCCTCTGGGAAGCCGGGACTCCTGGGAAGGCGAGTCCCGGACCCAGTGCTCGCAGCCCTGTCTCTCACTCTCTCACCCAGCAGGGGCCAAAAAACGGATGTGCAGCCTCAAGCTGCTGGTCAATCCTTCCCTCGACGATGTCAGCTCAGCTCCTTCCTTCCTCCACAGGGCAAAAAGTCAGTGTGGCGTTCCCGGGTTCCTAAACGGGCAGAATCCTTTTCACCTGATTCTGCTGGGCGGGGCGGTCAGGGAGAGCGGGCCAGGTGACTTGGCCTCTGGGAAGCCGGGACTCCTGGGAAGGCGAGTCCCGGACCCAGTGCTCGCAGCCCTGTCTCTCACTCTCTCACCCAGCAGGGGCCAAAAAACGGATGTGCAGCCTCAAGCTGCTGGTCAATCCTTCCCTCCACGATGTCAGCTCAGCTCCTTCCTTCCTCCACAGGGCAAAAAGTCAGTGTGGCGTTCCCGGGTTCCTAAACGGGCAGAATCCTTTTCACCTGATTCTGCTGGGCGGGGCGGTCAGGGAGAGCGGGCCAGGTGACTTGGCCTCTGGGAAGCCGGGACTCCTGGGAAGGCGAGTCCCGGACCCAGTGCTCGCAGCCCTGTCTCTCACTCTCTCACCCAGCAGGGGCCAAAAAACGGATGTGCAGCCTCAAGCTGCTGGTCAATCCTTCCCTCGACGATGTCAGCTCAGCTCCTTCCTTCCTCCACAGGGCAAAAAGTCAGTGTGGCGTTCCCGAATTCCTGATGGCTGCCAATGCGACTTGTGTGGTCAGATGTGCTGCTGAATTCACTGCATGCTGCAGTGGCTGTTGCAGTGTATGCGGACGTCACACGAGCGGTAGCGTCACTGCGTTCAGTGTATATATATATATATATATATATATAGGGGCCTTGAGGGCTACAGTTAGTTGTTTTGTACACCTGGGCTGCTGGGCATACGGTGTACAGTGCTTGGGTAAAAGCTGTCAGGGTTACAGTGTGAAAGTCAAGTGTTGCTCCAGGGATTTACGTGGGCCGGGTCCTGCCGGTGCTAAGCACCCGCACCCTGCTTGTGCTGAGCATGCGGTTCCTTATCGGGCTCTCCATTTTTGCCCTCACCCTCTTGGTAGAAAGTAAATCTTAACTCTGCAGCAGTGCCACCCTTCACTGCTTCTGATGTAACTTCGAAGGGGGTCATAATCATTACAGTACTTTAACAGTCTAATTTCAAAACTGAAGCATTTGCAATATTATATACAACGAATCTATAGTTGTTGCTTATTTAACTTACGCAACTAACCACCATTGCCAAAGCCAATAGTCCGGGCTTGTTGTAGGTGTAATGGTATTTGTTGTTTTATATATCTGGATGCAATGACGGAAAAGGCAAAATACCAGCCGGGCGGTGCAATATGCTAAGCTAAGCACAGATTTTTAGGTTATATGTTTAAAGCCACGCCCTTCTTAATTACATTGGTCTCGCCCCTTTGAAGGACCCCCTAGTTTTCCCATCTCACCATGTATAGGTCAGCTACCAGAGTTTACTTAGTTCATGTATAAGAAGAGGCTGTAAGGGATACAGTCAGAGTTAAATGTATACCTAGGGGGTGGGCATTGTCAGTGTCATGTGTACTGTGCAGCAGTATAGGTGGAGGTCAACTGGCAGTTACTGGCCCCTGGCAGTGGGCTGCTATTTACAAAGTTCACCACATACAAACGGACTATTAGGGTAACAGCGTGCTGGCCCCTGGCAGTGGGCTGCTATTTACAAAGTTCACCACATACAAACGGACTATTAGGGTAACAGCGTGCAGTGTTTGTATACTTTTGCTTCTGCGGCTACCACGTGCTGTGTCTATTCTATTCACCTGACGGCGTTGTGTGTATGCGCACGTTAGATCCTACTTTCGCATGTGCAGTGAATATAGCACGATATGCCAGACTTCGGGACGATGAACATATACAACAATCCAGGCTCTCTCTGTTTGTCAAGTTTGTACACAACAGTTCTGTTGTCAAGGAGCTGCGATGGCCGAGTGGTTAAGGCGTTGGACTCGAAATCCAATGGGGTTTCCCCGCGCAGGTTCGAATCCTGCTCGCAGCGGGACAGGCTTTTGTATGAACATTGAAACTGAAAAATCTTTACTTCACAAAGTTAAAGGGCAATTATAAAATTCAAATTAAAACAATCAGATGATTTCCACATCAGAAAGTATTTTAGAGAGCGGGCGGGCTCGGGGGCTGCTGTACTGCTTGTAGCTAATCTTGTCTACTTCCGGGGTCACTAACAAGTGCAAACAACGGCAATTGTTCCGAAGCATGCCTTGTCTTGGATATTGCGCTGTTTTTGACTGCTCTCACGGGCTCTTTTGCTAGGCCGCTACAACGGAAGATGAGGGTTAAAAGCAGTAGTCGAAGTGGGAGCAAAAAAGTAGGGGAACTGTGGGTGGAGACTCAGGGGGCGGGAATAAGCAGAGGATTGGATTAGTGGGCGGAGTCGGAGGTGTGGCTAAAAATAGCAAAACATACCCAGATCGAGCCTCCCCTTCCCACCGTCATTCTGGCATCGATCAATACCCTGCTTTATACATACCCAAGTTCTGTCCTCTCTTTGCCACCATTACTTCCTGGCATCACTCATTATTTATTTATTTATTTATGCATTTTTATATAGCGCGGACTTTACCCGAAGGTGTCAGAGCGCTTCACAATAGGAACAGAACTGATACATGAGAACATTACAAGTGAACAAAATACAAAAGCAAACGTTACATTTAATGAAGTAAAAAATGACAATTGTGAGCCAACAAAATACAAGAGGTAGAAAACGGTGCATTACAAAAGGGACTTTACCGTACTTCTGGCATAGCAGGGTTGAGCCGTCCTCTTGCCAACCTACATCTTGGCCTCACTCTTAACCCTGATTCCAGCAAACCCAGATCTAGCCCTCCCCAATTTTAATTCCTGCCATCGCACATTACGCCGCTTCTAACATACCCAGATCCAGCTTTGCTTTCGCCCACTATCACTTCCTGGCATTGAACAAAATTCTGCTTCTGGTATAGCCAGGTTCAGCCCTACCCTTGCACCCTTAGCCCCTGGCATAGTTGTTAGTATGCTTCTACCATACTTAGATCCAACCCTCATCTCGTCACCATTAGGTTCTGGCTTCGCTAACTACCCAACTCCTTGCATACAGGGTATATCCTTCCTGTCACCTTACTTCCTGGCATTGTCCTTTACCCTACTTCTAGCACCCCAGGATCAAACCATTCTGTTGCCACCCCTATTTAAGGCAACACTAATTACTTTACTTTTAGGATGTCAGGCGCCAACTCTCCTCTCACCATCCTCACTTTCTAGCACTGCTCATTACCATGCATCTAGCATACCAAAATACAGCCCTCCCATCACCACCCTTACTTCCTGGCACTCATTACCTTGCTTCTAGCATACCCAGCTTCAGCTCTTCCCTTACCGCCTTTACTTCATGTTATAGTTTATTGCCATGCTTCAACCAAACTTAGATCTAGCCTTCATCTCGTCGTGCTTAGTTTCTGAAATCACTCACTACAAAACTTGGAGGATACCCAGGTACAGCCTTCCTCTGAGCACCCTTACTTCCTGGCATTGCTCTTTACCTTAGTTCTAGGAGTGATTCAGCCCTGTCGGTGCCATCGCTACTTCCTGGCATTGCTAGTTACCTTGCTTATAGCATTACTAGAGTTAAAGCCTATTTGCTAACCTTACTTCAAGGTATCCCAAATTACCTTACTTCTAGCATACTCAGATCCAACCATCCCCTCACTACCCTTACTTTTTACACATCATTACCCTGCTTCTAGCATAGACAGGTTCAGCCCTTCCCTCGTCCTCTACCTCCTTGCACCGCTTATTATTGCCCTACTCTAGAACACCCAGGTCCCACCCTCCTCTCGCCACCCTTACTGCCTGGGATCGTTCATTACCCTAGGTCTAGCCATAGTTGGATCTCTCCCTCCCTTCGGAACCCCCACTTCCTAGAATCATTCATTCCCCCAGCTTCTAGCTTACATGGTTCATTTCTCCTCTTTCCACCCTTACTTCCTAGCACCACTCATTACCATGCTTCTTCATACCTAGAGTCAGCCCTTTCTTCACCCCTCTGTATCCTGGCATCCCTCATTACCCAACTTCTAGCATACCCAGATCCTGCAATCCCCCTCAACCTTACCTCCCGGCATCGCTCATTACCCTATATTTAGCGCACCCAACTCCAGCCCACCCTCCCCACCCAAACTTCCTCGTATCACCCATTACCTTGCTTCTAGCATACCCAATTGTTCACCCTCACATCGCTCATTACCCTGCTTCTAGCGTCCCCACATCGAACCCTTCCTCGCCACCCATGCTCTCTGGAATTACCCTGCTTCTAGCATACCCAGACCCAGCCCTCCCTCGCCACCCTCACTTCCTGGCAACGCTCATTACCCTGTTTCTAGCATACCCACATCCTGGCCTCCCCTCGCTCCCCCTCACTTCCTGGCAACACTCATTAAACTTGTTCTAACATACCCACATCCTGGCATTCCCTCGCTCCCCCACACTTCCTGGCATCACTCACTACCCTACTTCTAGTATACCTGGATCCAGCCCTCCCTCGCCACCCAAACTTCCTGGTATCACCCATTACCTTGCTTCTAGCATACCCACTTGTTCACCCTCACTTCCTCGCATCGCTTATTACCCTGCTTCTAGCGTCCCCACATTGAACCCTCCCTCGCCACCCATGCTCTCCGGAATTATCCTCTTCTACCATACCTACATCCAGCACTCCCCTCGCTCCCCTCACTTCCTGGCAAATCATTACCCTGCTTCTAGTATACTCGGGCCCAGCCCTCCCTCGCCAACCTCACTTCCTGGCAATGCTCATTACCCTGTTTCAAGCATACCCACATCCTGGCCTCCCCTCGCTCCCCCTCACTTCCTGGCAACGCTCATTACCCTGTTTCTAGCATACCCACATCCTGGCCTCCCCTCGCTCCCCCTCACTTCCTGGCATCACTCATTACCCTGCTTCTAGCATACCCACATCCTGACCTCCCCTAGCTCCCCCCCACTTCCTGATATTTCTCATTACCCTGCTTATAGTATACCCGGATCCAGCCCTCCCTCACCACCCTCACTTCCTGGCATATCATCCATAGACTGCAAACTGCCCAGGGGGCACATAGGGCGAGCGGGTATAAAAAAGACTTGAAGGGCATCAGCAGAGTCTCGGTACTGTAATTGCAGGTTAAGCTTCGTTTTTACCTACTAAATGTCTCGTGCTCCGCTCTGCAATGCTAGGCGCGAGACCTAAAAAGCACACTTTCAGGGTAAGGGTCTAGCTTCTTACCAAACTTGGTGTAATTCTGTTCATCAGTTTTTGCAGTAGTGGTGTTCAAAATTCCTATTTGGAATTGCATGAGGGAAACAGGTTTTGGGACCCTTTTTCTCAGACCCCGCTTGATGAATCAACCCAAAACATTCCAGGTGGAGCTGAGGTGGATGAACTTTGTTTTGTAAAGATTCATCGCTTTTTGTACAAAAACAACTGCCTCTGGACAGGTAATGCCGAACTTCGGGTGCCTGTCACTGGCTTAAAGTGAAGGAGTGGATTCTCCTGTGCTGTAAAGGAGAGGGACAGAGACCTGCGGAAGAAACAAGTCTCCTCTAAAGGGTACCTGCGACCTGGAAGAAATGTAAATGTCTGCAATTTGTTAAACAACAAAAAGCAAGGCTGCTTGGGAGCCATTATGGGTTTTAATTAATCAGATCAATGGAAGTTTTATTCTTTTTGAGAGGTAATGTTAGGGTGTTACCAGCGGAGTTCAGGACTGGATCTTTGTAATCATGGCTGGATAGGGTTACCAAACCAGCCCTGGCAATTTTCTCGCACCAGCCCCAGGCAAAGTACTGTCTGGCCCCGGGAGGCCGGAAACGCTTGCTGCTTTTGTTACTGGGGGCGGATATCGCAGCACCGCTGCAAAACCAGGCCTCACCCTTTCAGCCTCCAGGGAAACGCCCAATGCCAGGTACAGCCAGTCCAGCACTGCTTTGAACAGAAAAATATTTGCTCTAGGTACAGTCTGATTGCGTATTACTGAAATCTATATTTTCCAAGCATTCATCTTTAACACTAAATGTTTGCACATTTTGTGGCAGCATATCTTCTACTGTATGTAATACAATTTTAAAATGTTCGCTTGCATATTAACAGTGGTCTCTCTCACAGGCATGGACCTCGTGCTCGATTAATATACAAGTCCAACCAGGATTCGATTCTGTGACTTTGGTTATACAAAAAGACATATGTAGTGGTCGCATTAACCAGATGAGGTTTCATAACACTAAAGAGTACATTTCCCATTGATTAGTTTAACTTGCTGTTGTTTTTTTCTTTAAAGTATATGCGCTAATTTATGTGCAGTTACCTAAAGATGAAATACCAAAAAAATAGTTACAGAATGTTTTATTCGTTGTAACCACATTTTTGATTCAGTCCCGATTGCACTTAGGCTCACATTTCACATAATTTATTTATGTACTTCAACCATTGCTTGGAATAAACCTGGTTGATTAGGTATGCACAGGTGTCTTTAGGTGTGTATTGTTCTTTCGGCATGCGATGCATTAGAACGGAGTGTGCAAGTTATCTATAAACAATTTTTTTTAGGAGTTCTTAGATTAATCTTTACGTCTATTCATGTTAACTCATAACTAAAGTGCTTAAACGTTGAGACATGGTAAAAAGACAACCTTTGGGGGATCAAAGCTTTCTGAACCCTCAGTATGAAACTTTACAGCTGGAAGACATGCGGAGGACTTGTCCAGCACTAATTTAGCACAACGAGCACGAGAGAAAGAAAATACCTGAGCATGTCTCCTGAGAGCTGACCTGTCAGCAACCCTTTTAATCGTTGCCGCTTAGCAGTCTCTTTCTCATGGAAGCCTTTCTCCTGGAAGTGTCCTCACAAATGAGGTGTGAATCACGAGCTCACGGCAGTCAGCAGCAGGGCCATCAGTGGTAGCCGCTTTCGCGCTATATGCTACACTGATGGCCCATTCATTCTCACTTTGCAGGCCCCTAGACACAGCAGGGAAGGGGAGGAGGTCGGGCGCAGAGGCAGAGGCCTTTGTCAATATTCACGCTGCACCACGCGCCCGACCTTCGTCAATATTCACATTGCACCACTCATGGGGGAAAAAAGGTGTCATTTTAAAGTATGGATCTTCCTACAGTCCCGGTACGGTCTTTCAAAACCAAGAAGTAGGGGAACGGACTAGCATCATTTTTAGAAGTAGGGGCACGCCGTGCCCTTCCGTTCCCGCCCACTTCTAACACTGGTTAAAAGTGAGGTTGACGTGATTACCGAACAACATCTATCCTCTGCTAAGACTTTGCGTGATGTGTATTAGTGGACTGCATATTATTGTATTTAATTACTGCTGACTGAAAGCATGTGACCTGTATCAACAATCGCACTGCTGGTATATTCTCCGTCCCTGCGTTGCTTTTTGCCACTAGCATTTTACTGGTGATTAGCTGGCCTCCATGAAAGTGACGCAACACAATTTTTTTTTATCTGAAGCTAAACCCATAGGCAGAAGTAAAATTGCATATTAGCCTGATTGCCATACTTTTCTAGGTTTCACAAGGCAGACCCTTTGTTATCTTCAAGTGGACTTGGATGCCGCCCTTTGCTTACCATTAGTCGGTTTTAGTGTCACTGTCCTATGCTTGCCTCTTCTTTGTCAGTTTCCATAGGCTTCCTTCCTCCTCATTTGTTTGTGAACTTCTTACTGAGGGGCATATCAGCAACAGCCGGCGATAATTATCGCAAAGCGCACTTAGCGCGAGGATAATTATTGCCGGCTAATGCGGGTTTATATTGCAGAGATAGCGTGCTATCCGCAACGCTCATCTCGATTGCGATTAAGAAACCAGCGATAGTTGCAGAAAGGTGCGATTATCACTGGAAATCCAGCGATAAACACACAGGGACAGGCGATACCTTGTTGATAGGGCTGGGTGGTGTCAGCCCTATAATCCACTACCCATTGGCTAACATTGTTTAGAACAAGCATTAGAAATGCAATCGGGCTCGGATTTATTTGAGTTTGAGCTAATGGCATTGTAAATGCCAATGTCTTTTTGCCATGTGTTATGGAGTGTGTGCATGTGGTGTGTAGTGGAAGTATCTTGGTTGAATTGTAATTTTACCAATGGTGGCATGCTGTGCTTTATATGAATATGTTTAAAAGTAAAGTGTACCATACTGCGATTGCTTGGTGGAAAAGTGCACTGCCGGCTGGAGGTGTGTGTGCCTGGTGGAAGGGTGCACTGACGGCTGGTGGGTGTGTGCTTGGTAAAAGCGTGCACAGATGGATGATGGTTGTTGGTGTTTGTGCATGGTGAAAGCATTCATTGACGGCTGGGGGTGTGTTGTTGTGTGTGTTGTTTTCTGTGTGCTGGTGAGTGTGTGGTGGTGAGTCTGTGGGGGTGAGCCTGGGGAGTGAGTGTGGTGGTGAGTGTGTTGTGTTGAGTGGTGACAAGTGTGTGGTGTTGAGAGACTGAGGTGTGTGGTTTGTGTGTGCGTTATGTGTGTGTGGTGTATGTGTGTGTGTGTGGTGTTTAATGCACACTCACACACTGCCCCTACACATTCACACACTGCTCACCCGCACACTCCCAATGTCACCCTGCATAGTCACACACTGTTTACCCTGCACACTCATTCTGCACACTCACACAATGTGCACCCTGACACACTGTCTCTGCAGTCACTCTGCACTCACTGTCACTCTGCACTCACTGTCACTCTGCACTCACTGTCACTCTGCACTCACTGTCACTCTGCACTCACTGTCACTCTGCACTCACTGTCACTCTGCACTCACTGTCACTCACTGTCACTCTGCACTCACTGTCACTCTGCACTCACTGTCACTCTGCTGTCACTCTACTGTCACTCTGCACTCACTGTCACTCTGCACTCACTGTCACTCTGCACTCACTGTCACTCTGCACTCACTGTCACTCACTGTCACTCTGCACTCACTGTCACTCTGCACTCACTGTCACTCTGCACTCACTGTCACTCTGCACTCACTGTCACTCTGCACTCACTCTACTGTCACTCTGCACTCACTGTCACTCTGCACTCACTGTCACTCTGCACTCACTGTCACTCTGCACTCACTGTCACTCTGCACTCACTGTCACTCTGCACTCACTGTCACTCTGCACTCACTGTCACTCTGCACTCTACAGTCACTCTGCACTCTACAGTCACTCTGCACTCTACAGTCACTCTGCACTCTACAGTCACTCTGCACTCACTGTCACTCTGCACTCACTGTCACTCTGCACTCACTGTCACTCTGCACTCACTGTCACTCTGCACTCACTGTCACTCTGCACTCACTGTCACTCTGCACTCACTGCCACTCTGCACTCACTGCCACTCTGCACTCACTGCCACTCTGCACTCACTGTCACTCTGCACTCACTGTCACTCTGCTGTCACTCTGCACTCACTGCCACTCTGCACTCACTGTCACTCTGCTGTCACTCTGCACTTACTGTCACTCTGCGCTTACTGTCACTCTGCGCTCACTGTCACTCTGCTGTCACTCTGCACTCACTGCCACTCTGCACTCACTGCCACTCTGCACTCACTGTCACTCTGCTGTCACTCTGCACTTACTGTCACTCTGTGCTTACTGTCACTCTGCGCTCACTGTCACTCTGCACTCACTGCCACTCTGCACTCACTGCCACTCTGCACTCACTGTCACTCTGCACTCACTGTCACTCTGCACTCACTGCCACTCTGCACTCACTGCCACTCTGCACTCACTGCCACTCTGCACTCACTGTCACTCTGCACTCACTGTCACTCTGCACTCACTGTCACTCTGCACTCACTGTCTGCACTCACTGTCACTCTGCACTCACTGCCACTCTGCACTCACTGCCACTCTGCACTCACTGCCACTCTGCACTCACTGCCACTCTGCACTCACTGCCACTCTGCACTCACTGTCACTCTGCACTCACTGTCACTCTGCACTCACTGTCACTCTGCACTCACTGTCACTCTGCACTCACTGTCAGTCTGCACTCACTGCCACTCTGCACTCTACAGTCACTCTGCACTCTACAGTCACTCTGCACTCTACAGTCACTCTGCACTCTACAGTCACTCTGCACTCTACTGTCACTCTGCACTCTACTGTCACTCTGCACTCACTGTCACTCTGCACTCACTGCCACTCTGCACTCACTCTGCACTCACTCTGCACTCACTCTGCACTCACTCTGCACTCACTCTGCACTCACTCTGCACTCACTGTCACTCTGCACTCACTGTCACTCTGCACTCACTGTCACTCTGCACTCACTGTCACTCTGCACTCACTCTGCACTCACTGTCACTCTGCACTCACTGTCACTCTGCACTCACTGTCACTCTGCACTCACTGTCACTCTGCACTCAGTCTGCACTCACTGTCACTCTGCACTCAGTCTGCACTCTCAACTCTGAAACTGCACTCTCAAATCTGAAACTGCACTCTCAACTCTCAAACTGCACTCTCAACTCTCAAACTGCACTCTCAACTCTCAAACTGCACTCTCAACTCTCAAACTGCACTCTCAACTCTCAAACTGCACTCTCAACTCTCAATCTGCAATCTGCACTCTCAAACTGCACTCTCAATCTGCACTCTGCACTCTCAAACTGCACTCAAACTGCACTCTCAAACTGCACTCTCAAACTGCACTCTCAAACTGAACTCTCAAACTGCACTCTCAAACTGAACTCTCAAACTGCACTCTCAAACTGCACTCTCAAACTGCACTCTCAAACTGCACTCTGATTCTGCACTCTGATTCTGCACTCTGATTCTGCACTCTCAAACTGCACTCTGCACTCTCAAACTGCACTCTCAACTCTCAAACTGCACTCTCAAACTGCAGTCTCAACTCTCAAACTGCATTTACAAGTTGTGAAATGATTTCTTTGGCAGACTGTTCTAAAAACGACATAATCAAAGTATGTGTTCCGAGTTGCTAGACTTGGGGAGTTCTACAAACTTTCCTACCAATGTTCTTTACTTTATAAAAAATAAAAACAATAAAACTTAGCACACTTCCTCTTTTGCCATCGCGCAAACGCTGCAACTAGCAGGATACCTAGATTCCATTCGGGGTTTCTCCCAGAGCTCGGAAGAATAGAATTTAAGTCAAGAACGGAAATCTACTTCTGCTGCTCCGCCTTTCAGCACGGTTATTTGCAGAACCAGTTCTTTGAATGTATATTTCACAGGCGAACAGATGTTTTGCAAAACGTGTAAATAAAATGTTTGACCTATTTTGTTTAAATGCTATTTTTTTATAACTGTTTTGTGGGGTTGGAGTTGGGGGGGGGTGCTATGCAACAATCATGCGTGTGAACACTAGCTTTGGGGTTTGCATTGTTTATGGTGAAAAAGGATGTTGTGGAAAAATGCAGGCTCCCATTTCTTTTGGGCAAAAAACAGCTTATCCTCAGTTGTAGCGAGTTTTACACGTTTATGAGATGTACACGTATTTGTATATATGATATTCTTTGCCCCAAAGCATTGCCAAGCATGTCTACAATACAAGAGCGCACAAGAAAATAAAGGAATATACAAGCTATTGTAAGACCTTTAGCTTGGAACTTCTACAATGCTTTATGTGTCATTTGTTCGAACACTTTATTGAAAAGAAATATACGTTACAAGAAAAGTAAAGTTCTGTTATTACACCAGGACATTTTTATGAATCACAACTTTGACCTGCACCGATTTTTGCTTTTTAAAATAAATTCATGGATGTATATATATATATATATATATATATATATATATATATATTCACAGAAAAAACCATAGGTTATAGACCATATATAGTTAGGAATTAGCATTTACAAAACCTTGAAAATTCACTGAAAAAACCATAGGTTATAGACCATATATAGTTAGGAATTAGCATTTAGAAAACCTTATTTCACTCACACAAAACCATTGAAATTCCATATATAGTTAGTTGCACTAACTATATATCGCGCACCCGCAATCCACTGCTGATGATGTCACATATTACATCATTCATGACATGGTCAGTGACATCACTGATGACATCACTGATGACATCTCAAATGACATCACTGATGATATCTCTTTTGACATCAATGGTCACATCAATGATGATATCATTAATGTGACAATACAATGCATCTCCTCAACTTTAATATAACCTCTGTTACACCCAGTGTTAAATACAGAGTATAATTTTTGAAACCATTGACACACCAATACTAGTTACTACATACGCATTCACTGATTCCTACGTCTACACACACATTCACTCATTCACCCATACAATCATTCATACATACAATCACTCATCTTTACAACACTATCATATGCACTCATACACCTATACAGACACTCACACTCTGCCACTCATCCATGGAGTTACTCACACACCTAGTCAGTCCTGTAAAGAATCAATCACACTTCCATTTTCTAATCTACACAGTTAAACATAGAGTACCTTACATTTTCAAACATATACTAACACATACTTACTCTCTTATAGAATCACTGATACAAGTACACATTGATCTGCACAGAGTCACACACCTCCCAGCCAGCCATACACACACTCAGTCTCCCATACAAATACTTGTGCAACCAATCAATAACCCATATAGCTACTTATATAGCTACTGATCAACACATGCAGCAGCTTGCACAACAACAGACATACTGATGCACACTTTCAGACAGTTTAGTCACTAACCCGTGCATTTAGTAAGACGCATTTAATCACTCACTCATACAGTCAATCACGCACCTACTAAAACCTTCATTCAGACACTTATACATCCACTCATTCTTCAATATGTAAAACATATTTAAACTTTACAGAAACACATAATCACTGGATGTTGTCATCAGTGATGTCATCAGTGATGTCACTGACCATGTCATGAATGATGTAATATGTGACATCATCAGCAGTGGATTGCGGGTGCGCGATATATAGTTAGTGCAACTAACTATATATGGAATTTCAATGGTTTTGTGTGAGTGAAATAAGGTTTTCTAAATGCTAATTCCTAACTATATATGGTCTATAACCTATGGTTTTTTCAGTGAATTTTCAAGGTTTTGTAAATGCTAATTCCTAACTATATATGGTCTATAACCTATGGTTTTTTCTGTGAATTTCATTGTTTTTTTAACAGCTAATATCTGTAGCTGTAAAATGTATTCTTCTTTAAATCCAAAAATATATTTTATATGTTTATGAATAATTTTTTTTTAAAATATTTTTTTTTCTTCGTTCCCGCTTCGCGAATCGGGAAGCTTCCCGTTAGCTGACCTTGATGCCGCGAAATAGACCGCGAGCCGGTAAACGTTTCTTTACCGCAAGTGCCGCGTTAGAAAACAACATCGTGACGCCTCCCGTCCGCATGACGTTCCACGTTGTCGCGTGATACGTCATATGACGTGCTACGTTAGCGAACTGGTACGCGAAGCGAGTGCCAAAGCGCAGGTTTCTGGAAGCAAACCGGGAGGCCCTGCAAAGCGCTTAACGTAAACACAGCAAGTCATGTGACTTGGTAATAACACTTTTCATTGGTTCATTTCACTTTTGGTTTCCTAATGATGTAAGACTAGGTCATATAATCTAAAATGAACACTTTTGATTGGTTGAGAACTCTTGTTTTTCCCAAATGATGAAAATCCCTCCTTCTTTCCTCACTCTGACTTTCATCATTGTGAGAGAAAGACCCTTTGTGATCACTGAGCAATGGCTTCTTTAGTAGCTTCAGCTGGTGCTTCCCCACCACCTCCACCACATCCAAGGAAGAGTGGACCACCTGCTCAAGTTGTAATTCAACAAGAAGAAGAAGAAGAGGAACAGGAGGACGAGCACGAAGAGAGGCAGTTTTTGCCTGAGCAGCCCAAGACGTCTCACCGGAAAGAAAACTTCATTTGGCAATTTTTTAAAATTCCCAAAGGTCAGAAAAAAGTAAATGCAAGATACGTAACTTGCCTTATATGTCAAGATAGACTGTCCAGAGGGACCGACAAAAAATACAGTTTCGGAAACTACACAATGCATCGCCATATGACTAGGTGGCATCCTAACAACTACAGTGCTGCACAGTTTCGGAACGACCTAGATAATCTCCCTATTATGGCCAGAAGATCTGTTGTACCGGAAGTAACGGGACCAGAGGGCAGGGAGATGGTGCCAAATATACAAATGAGATTTGGTGAAGTAAAACACACCTGCGTATTTTGCGATGGATTCATTTCCTACGGAGAAAGAAGCATCACTCTGATCAACAGAGCTATTGACTATCATATGCAAGTTTGTCCGAAACGCCCAAAATAATAAATACTTCTTTTTTTTGTTTTGTTGCTCCTGTTGAGCCCTTTACAATGAATCGTTTTCATTGCCCCCTCCAAGAAAAACCCAAAAAAATATAAAACTGTTCCGAAAAATTCAAAAACATTAAAAAAATGTTCAGAAAAATAAAAAAAAAAGTTCTTTTCAGAACTACCTCCCCGTTATTAAAAAATTGGTACAATATTTGGAACTGTGCCAACCTCTATTTCTCTTAGTTCGCTTCCTAGTTCGCTCGCTGGTACGCGAACTGGAAGCGAACCAAAAACAGTAAGTATAAGGGAAGGAAACACACACTTATGTTAAAAGAAAGACAGCTATAGGGGAGTAAACTAGAGATACTATTACCCATAATCCACTACTGATGATGTCACATATTACATCATTCATGACATGCTCAGTGACATCATCAGCAGAGGATTGCGGGTTTTTTGGCAACATGCCTTATCCACGGTTTAATAACGCTGCCTTTTGCTTTATATAAGTTTTCAAATTGTATGAAATATATACCAATAGGTCTTTATGAACCTTTAGGTAGTGCTTTTGTTCATGAGGTCTGGTCGCTTCCATACACATACAGATGTTTCAAAGATGATCAAGAAGTTTATCTGAATGGAGAGGAATGCACTGAGACGCCAGATCATTCACTAATGTGTAGGCACATACAGTTACACGATTCATGCAACAAACACCGACCAAATATGGCTTGCGTGTTGCAAGGCACGCCAGTTCCTGCTATCATCCCCACGTTCAAGTTGTTGGAAAATGGTAGTTATTTGATGCTCAATAATGAAGATTGTTCTGAGTTAATTAAAAGTATTCCTTTTATCGTAACAGTAAGTGAACGGGTTATTTGCTGCAGAAATGTTCTATTTCCTCCCACACATGAACATAGGGAGTTTTCAATCTGGCCACAAATACCAACCTTGGGACACGTTTCAACGGCATGACAAGAATAAGAGCTCTTTTGTCTCAGAGAGAGGTGGCCTTGAGTTCGGCCCGTGAAACTTTCGTACTTCACATAGCGAACACCCGTACACAGGTTTGCCTTTCAATTTCAGCAACATGTTTCCGACTATCTTTAACGCATCCTCCACAAAATCCCTGGCACACTTTTTTAAAGTTGTTACCAGTGGTCTCGTGACTTCATTTGAGAAAATCTTTGGAGTCATCCCTGCTCCCTTTCATTCCATTTTCTCCACTCTGGTTCGTGGATTGCATTTTTACTTGCATTACCAGCGGACGCTCTTGTGCTTTTTTACATTTTTAAATATGGATGTCCCTCCTATGCAACCTCCGACCCTGCAGCTGCTGACACTGTTCCGCAATCGCATGCTAGAATATTATGGCACAATGCCGTTGGCGATATTAAGCACGGCATATGGATTATCTTTTCGGTTCTCCTACTTCACCTGTGTCCAGCCTGTATTTCACTGCCTGACCTGTGATTTCGATTGGGCCATTGATTTGTGTCTCTGCGGACCGGTTTCTCCTGACGTCGACTTTAATCAGCTGATGACTCCTATCATTACTCACGAGTTGATTTGTCCTGGCGAAAGGATTATGGCTGTGGCATTGATGCATGGACTACTTGGTCCCTGGAATTTACTGGCGGCAGCACAGTCTTTCTTGGAACACAGCTTTCTTGAAAACCCACCGAGCTGTCCTCTGATGGTGATAGAGGATCCGGTGCTGGGAGAGCACGTATGTTCTTTTCCGCTTTTAAATTGGATGGCTGAACTGTTTTCGGATGAAGACGGTGACTTCCTGTTGGAGGCTGTTGCAGCTTATTTTGCATACACAGTTATGTCATAGACCTTTTTCATGTTTCATATGCTGAGTACTAGCATTTCATTGACAATTCATTGACTTAATTGTCAAGTTTTTATTATTTACCTTGCCTATTGGCTTAAGACTCGATAAAGTACTTGGCTGTTTTATTTTTCTTTAGCATTGAATTTTCCTAGTTTTTAATGCTTTACCTTGCGGACCGTCCACATATAAACTTGCAATCTGCTCTCATGAGATGGCACTTCTATTATCTTATTCAGTTCGTTTCCGGATCATGAGGAGGTGTCATCTAGGTCCTGGATATCTTTACACCGTGTTAAGTTAGCATGGGCTCATTACCGGTTTAAACGCCATTTTTCCTTTTTTGCAACTTCTGCACACGACATTTAGTTGTTGCTTTAGCTTTCCACCTAGTAGTTCATCGTGGTTTACATGAGAATAATATGTTATTGGTCTACTATCTGCTTTACTTGTTAAACTATATCTGTACAGCGAGTGCTAAAGTTTCAAGAACAACACGATACAGAATTGTTATGAGGTCTGATCTCCACGACTTCATACTCATAACATAAGTGCAACTTCTGCCAATTCTGGGCATGAGGCGGGTTTTATATTGCTTTGCCGAACACACATACACAACAGTTGATGCGGTTCACATGAAGAGAGAGCTGGTGTATGCTGATGTGATTCCTTCAAATCTAAGACACTAAAGTATGGGCACGCCCTAAACCAACACAAAGAGACCTTCTTAGCAAATAATATAATATGTGTATTAGGGAGGGTGAGATATAAGCAGCCGCGGGCCGTGGAGGGAGTTACGGTGAGGCAGGGAGGCGGGGAGGGGGAGAAGCAGGGTGGAGCCCTCTCTACCTTGCCCCTCCCCCTCCCCGCCTCCCTGCCCCACCGTAACTCCCTCCACGGCCCGCGGCTGCTTATAAGTGTTGCTAACTCTTATTCATTTACAGCATGTTAACATACTGTCACCATTCGCTTTTTATGTACTAGTAACTATGCTGGTAATTTTGCTACTGATAATATGTGTACTTGTATTCTCCACCCTGCTTCTCCCCCTCCCCGCCTCCCTGCCTCACCGTAACTCCCTCCACGGCCCGCGGCTGCTTATAAGTGTTGCTAACTCTTATTCATTTACAGCATGTTAACATACTATCACCATTCACTTTTTATGTACTAGTAACTATGCTGGTAATTTTGCTACTGATAATATGTGTACTTTTATTATCTAAGGTACTACGCCTGAGAAGACGGCATTAGTAAATAAACATTTCAAATACACATGTGTTCTTCTTAACTCCATGTTCTGGTTTCTAAGAAATATATAACGACCGACTGTTCATGAGTTCCACGTATCCTGAGGTACTATAAGTTCATATTATGGATTGTCTAAACATTGAGAGTTTGTTATATCCAATGTGACACTGTACCTAGCTTGCTAAATAGTTTTTGATTACTAACGTGAGTTTTGGGACACCCTAATTCGCCGAGGTTCCAATCCTCTGTCCACAGTTCTGTGTGAGAACAGAAACCCTGCGACAGGGGCACCCCCGACCCTTGCTGGACCTTCATCACACTTGCGATACAATTCCAGCAATGCGCCACCTTTACGGCACAGATACATCACGCATCTGTGCTGTTTTTGCCCCGTGATGCGCCGCATTGTAAATGCAGCACACCATAGGTGACGGAACAGCGGCACAGAATGACTAACACATCCCTGGTGATGCGCCAGTCATCATAAATCTATCCCTATGCTTCTTATCTTGTTAGAGATGAACCGCCATATGTATCATCAAAGTTATTTGCATTTCCTAAATAGCGAACTTTAAGGAATAAATAGCGATTCTTTACCATTCCTAGTTTGCGATGAGCTATTTGCTAATTAGCCGAATGTAGCCCAATGAAGCCCAATGTAGCCCAATGTAGCCCAAAGATGGCCGCCAGACACACAAAAAAACAAATGTAGCCCAAATATCAGCCAGATGTAGCCCAACTATAGCCCAGTGACAGAATGACCAATCAGCTTCGCAAACCTCCGTTACGCGAAGCGGAGCGCTGTTACAGATATATATCTTTTTTTGAACGTTAATTTCTCAAAATCCACTGGAGCACATATATTGAGACCTAGCAAAGGCACATCGGGCTACCAGTCCCTAATATTTTGCCAAGTTTCGTGCAAATCCATTCAGCCGTTCAATTATTATTTTTATTTTTATTTTTTGCCCCGCGGGGCCCTTTTAAAACCTCCACATCAAACCTAGGGGGTCAGCGAGGATCTACTATGCCCCCTTATAGTTATTTCCCCCTTTGTTTTGACCTCCTCTTGTCTCTCGATCCTACCGAGAGACAAGATGGCGGCCGCTACGGACTGTTTGGAATGTTGACAGACGCCGGAGAACCAATCAGCTTCGCTTCACAAAGCTCCGTTGCGCGAAAAGTCCGCGAACCAGAGCGCTAACCGGTCCGCTGTTACAGATATATATCTTTTTTTAAACGTTAATTTCTCAAAATCCACTGGAGCACATATATTGAGACCTACAAAAGGCACATCGGGCTACCAGTCCCTACAATTTTGCCAAGTTTCGTGCAAATCCATTCAGCCGTTCGGGCTAAAAGTGAGGCCAACCGCCCTATGGAAAACTCAATGTTAAAAACACGTTTTGGGACCCCCCTTTTTTCTCGGCCCCCACTGGACGAACCCCCCCCAAATTTTCAAGGGCTGCTCAGAAACAAAATGTGCCATTTTCCTGAAAATTTCAGCCAATTCCGTCCACAAACGCCAAAGTTATTAGACATAGAATTTTCAAAAAACCCATAGAGAAAAAATCCTAACTATATATACCTACTGGCGACCGCCAGTAGGTAATATATATATATATATATATATATATATATATATATATATATATATATTATACGAACGTGTTACACATATTTATTTGTGAGACATTTAAATTGTGCCAGGACAGGTTTATAAAGACAACGTTAATTACTGGCTGGCAGCAATAAAAGGAGAGAAAAATAATTACGCAGATATGTATGTAGAATATTAGAAAAAGCAGGGAGTTTGTTAAAGCCGCTTTCTGCAAAGTACAGCTGACAGTGGCATTGGCTGGAAGGAGAATGCACCCGTTTGTTTACCTTCCATGAATAGAACGTTGAAGAACCATTTGCCAATGGTAAAGCTAAGTAAGTGGTACGGGTCTGTAATTATGCCGATGAAACCTTAACATGGATCTGTGAAATATTTCCCATATTACACCAGTCTCCGTGAAATGTATTTTGTACGCCACCACATCCACTGTATTTCATATTGTGAGCAGTCTGCAAGTCACAAGTTGAATGTCAGTAAGTTCGCACTGCGGTTTATCCTTATAAAGTCGATAGAATCTGAGCTGGTCACGTAATGGTAATCAGCAGTCTTTTTACTATATCTATAGCACAGCGAAGCTGCGGGCCTTTAGAAGAAGGCGCTGTATACAAACTGAATTACTGTTGTAAACATTACTCGCGGAATGAAGGATGTTTTCTATGTTAGCATGCCACACAGGCTTGCCTGGTTTTCAAGCCCTCATTAGTCCAAATTATGTTGCATTAAGGGCTCATTGACACGGGTGTAGTCTTTCTCCTCACAGTGAGCGCAGAGTGCACCAAAATCCATTAGTGACATGCTGGCTTTTATATACCCTCTCTGGAGCATTTTCAAAATTATAAACAATATTTTGCATTCCTCAGCCGGCTGCTGGTGCCAGCTTTCATTGCACATACCTGCAGGCGCTGTTTTCAGTAACTTGCGTTTAGTAACGCCTCCACTGTGAGAAGAAAAGCTACTGTAGTTGCAATATATATATGCATTATAATTAATACAGAGATATTTTTTCAGAGAATATGTTTTGTTTTTACTGCCAAACAAACTTGTTTTAAGCACATCCCATTATCCGGTTATTACATTTGGAAACAGTGAAAAACGGGGACAACTGTTGACGTCTTATTTTATTGTTGCACAACATTGAAGGCCCTTGTCTTTCGACACTTCAGAGCGGCTTGTTCTGCCTGGGGTTACTTGCTATACCCCTCTGACGTACATTTCTGATGCGTGGTAACTTAATTTGCCTGGAGGTTAAGTGTGGTTCGTGCCATATCCAGATTTCTATTGTTATATGGCGTTGAACTTCCGTCTTGCTTTGTTGGACATCAACTTACACTTGAGCGTAGCATGCTCGGCCAGCCCGCCGTGGGCAGGCCCCGCGGAGGGGGATGTTGACCAGCAATACAAAAAAAACAATATTTTGGTTACATGTGTGCGTGCTTGCTGCTTCAATCTTGCTTCAATTGCCCTCATCAGCCAGCACCTTCAAAAACAGCAGGTCTTGCTAACCACCTACCCCTCCACCAGACAGACACTTGTCTGGACGGACAAACAGTCCTACGGAAAGACAGACGGGCAGATTGGTGCAAAGCAATTCGCCTTATGCAGGAAACTTACTTTTCTGGTTAAGCATCAGTGCTTAATTTGTGCCGGTGCTTAGCACCGGCACTAATTTATCAGGGCCGGGTCTACATAACACCACCTGTCTGCAAATGACAGCACGTCATATGGCAGTGTGAATGTGGCGTTGCTGTAAACTAGACAGTTTAAAAAAATTAATTTACCTCAGTGACTCGGCGCATCAGACACTGGCCAGACATTCAGACTCATAATGTATTCGGTGCGGGTGAAGTCAATGAATGAATCCAATATATATATTCAGATCCACACACACAGTGATTCAGTCATGACGGTCACGATGCGCATTTTGAACTTGCTTTTGTTTAGGCAGCAGCTCCTGCCGGTGGGCGGGACACTGATTGGACAGGGGGGTTTTGATTGGGGTCTGCAGCGGAAGCTGTGCGGAAGGCAGCGTATGTCGATTTTTTTTTCAAGATGCCACTCCTTGCACGCACCACGCCTCGAGTCGCTAGCAGTTGCAGTGGTTAGCCCAGCCCCGAGATCGAGTTTAGGCAGAAGCAGCAGGCCTACGCCGCCTATCGAATAGAGGCATGCAGGCAAGGCGGCCACCCACCACTACGAGTAAATGTAAGTAGCAGCCATAACCCACTAACAACTCTGCTAATTTTTTTCCCCTTTGGCGTGGAGGCTCGTGGGTGGCGCGACGTGACAGTTACCGGCGTGGTAGCTTCGGCTCCACCTAATGTCCGGCTGGGTTAAGTTAATGCCCCTGAACTGGCCCCTGCCGTTCTTCCAGTTTTTTCCTGCCCTGGCCCGGGAAGTGGAATTTAACTTTCACATGATCAGGTGCCCCGTGGGTACCGTGTGCAAGTAAAATGCCACTGCCCGACCCGGAGAAGGCTGTAAAACGTCAGGGGCCAGTGCAGGGCCTTTAGTTTAACTTAACCTCAGCCGTGCTCCAAACTCATAGCAATAAAATAAGTAGGGTAAACATTGTAAAATGCTAATAACCATTCAAGAGCAGACTGGAAATCTGAGGAAGGAAGGCAGTTCAAAATATTCCCCTTGTTTGTAAATAAAATCCGCGTCCTCAAGACGCGGCTGCAGTCGCCACCGGTCCAGCCAGTGTTCCCAGCTAACATCCGGTCCTGCCACACTCCTCCAAGGTAATGGGGCCCAGCAAATATCCAGAAACACCTTCGACACTTGTCAAGGCTGGCAAAGAGAAACCGGGCCTTAGACACACCACAAAAACACCTGGGCAAGGGCTCGCACTGGAAAGTAACATATGGATGAATAAAGACTCGAACAAAAAAAGTATTGGAATTATAAAGGGAAACAAGCACCTTAGCAGAGCGAAGGGAAAATGCAAAGCCCATAGAATGTTCCAAATGTTAGCAAGAACTACCAGAGGCGGCGTTAGGGCAAACATGTCTCCGCAACATTCAGTAAAAAAAAAACACCCTGCAAACCAGATTGCCACTTCTGTCTGGCCCACACATATACATCGTATTGTATTGCATTGCATTTCGACATTTATTTAGCGCTTAGTATCCCCATGTCTGGCGCTGAAGTGTGTGCCTGCATGGGTAGCACGCTACACTGTGTATATGTAACATCGCAGGGTGCAGGCAGAAGGTAATTGCGTATGTCCAAAGCCAATATGAAAATTTCGACTTTTATAGGATTTTTTTAAAGCTGCACTGTGATGGAACACTCTCCCACGTAACAGCACGGCCACACATTGTTTTTATTAGCAAACTTTAACTTTAATCAGCTTCCTTGTGGCCAGTCAGAAGTGCGAATAAAGAGACTACACCCAGGAAACAATAAAAAAAACACTACGAAACATAGGGACCCAAAACACGTGCATTACTTAGCTGGTTAGATATCTGGGGGTGGGCGGGCGGTTTGGCGCCTGATACAGAGATCTACTGGCAACTGACAGTGTTGAATAGCTTGAAGGCCAACTCAGTCTTTTATCCTTCATGGGTCGATAAGATGAATGCTATTGAAATGTGTTACTAAGAACTGCTTAGACGTGGCAAGAGACCGTTCAGTCGGGTGTAAATGGTCACTGATTTTATTATCTAATGTACGTGAGAAGAGTCGACCACATCAAGGGGCCTCAAGTGCAGCGGACGTTCGTAGCAGCTGTTTGCGGAGTCATCACACGAGCCGAGGTGTGGTGGGGTGGCCGGTGGACTCTCAGATCCTGCCGCCTCCTTTCTCCGGGTTTATCATGCCTTGACATGTCGATGGCGTGCGAGTTTACTCGGTGGCTGTGATTTCACTTTCGATGCAGATGTTTCAGGCGCCAGGCATCTCGCCATCTATTTTCACCACTTGCACCCCCTAAGATACTGCAGGGGGCTTCCTCAGCC
The DNA here is from genome assembly GCF_964261635.1 of Lissotriton helveticus. Lineage (NCBI taxonomy): Eukaryota > Metazoa > Chordata > Amphibia > Caudata > Salamandridae > Lissotriton > Lissotriton helveticus. Next base: position 1,844,770,407 of record NC_136065.1, on the reverse strand, counting down.
AAACTCTTTTCCTTTGATTATTAATGTCATGGCCACGTCAGTTCTTGCCCCCTGCTGACCTCTTCGCATTTAAATTATCTTTAGTGTGATTGTAACTGTCCCAACACCCAAACTTCAATCTCTGACTCCTCCACACTTATTTCCCAAATCCAATCCACTCTTAAAGACAAAAAATACCTTTAATGTGTGGACAAGGAACTTGAAATACACAAAAAGAGAACCGCCGCCGACGTCATCACATTAGGGGCAGTGTGATACGAAAAACATAGTTTACAACCCGAAACCCTGCCTTCCCGAAAAATGGACATAGATCAGATTAAAACTAAGGCTTCCTGGTTTACAATTAAAATAAGTACAGAAACATAAGTAGGGATGAAAAATATGTTATTGTCACTTTGTGAATTTAAGCCACCGCCACTCCTTTCATAGTATTCCCCACCTCGACCTTTAATAGCACTGACCGCAGGCTTCTGAGAAATCTTTAGCACCGGCACTTCTTATTTTACAAATTAAGCACTGTTAAGCATTAACTGCTTTCCAGGCAGATCCTTCAGGCTGTTGGAAACCCGGATTTTATCTGCGGAATGCACTGCTAACCTGCCCCAGTAAACGCGCATCCCCTGTGTTGCTACAGAAATTCAGCCATAAAAACTGTCTGCTGAATAGCGCATTTGCATATTCGGAATGCAGTGCTATAAACCAGGCAGAGGGGCTGCAGCAGCCACTGCACAGAAGTAAAACACTGGAGCCGAATCCCCGGTCTGCTGGGCGGATTTCCCTTCAGCCTCTTTAAAACACACGCCAATAAATCTGTGGATGAAACTGAGATTAAAAGAACAGCCCATGTCTTGTTCTTGAACTAATGAAGCCCTTTCCCGGCCTGGCATGCAGCAGCTGCGCGCAGAGCGCTGCTGAATTGTGAACGCGCCCGGCCATCTGGATTCACTAATGGAGGCACCCTGACAGCTCCTAATTATAATTTATGTACTTCTTTGCGCAAGCACGCACGAAATATGCCCAAAATGGCGGAACAAAACTACATTTACCCTATCACTTCAAGCCTATTAAAACAAAAACACAAGGAAGACGAATCACTGGCCAGATGACAGAAAACGCTAAGGAATGTCTGGAATTCCTCTCACCAAGGCCCTTCTTCTTCTTCTTCTTTTTTTTCTTATAACATTAGGATCTCGAAACTCCTCCCCCAGGGGGAGGAGTCCGAGCCCTAAAAAAGAAAAGCAGGCGTAAAGAAGCCTGTGATGAGCGCGGTTAGCGCTCCTCTTATCATCGCTGCACAGGTTAGCGTGCAGGTTGATAATAGGAGTAATGTCACTTAGCGACATTTTCCTGGAAAAAGCTGTGTGTTACGCCCACTTTGCATCTCATTAGCTATGCAAAGCTGGGCGTTGATGTAACAGGCGCTAAGTCAGCAAAACATGCGCATGTCTTTGCTGATAAGGCGATAAAATTATCACCGCTTTTTGCCCGAAAAGGGACACAAAAGTGGCGATAATTTTATTGCGCCGCCTTGATGATATGCTCCTGAGTTCTTCCACTGCTAACTTTTTCAAGGCACTACTTTTTTTTTCCTTTAGCGTCTTTGCAAGAGTTTGTGCATTTTTCAGCAGTCTCCTTAGTGTATTTCTTCCCCCTCTGTTTTCCTACTTAACCCCTCCCTCCCACACTCCGGGGCATATTTTTCAAGAACGGATTTAAAATTATCACCGCTTTAGCGGCGATAATGGGCTTGTTAATATGCCCATGTAAATTCCCATAGAAGCCCATGTTCATACCAGACCATGAGCTTCTATGGGAATTCACAAGGGCATATTATCAAGCCCATTATCGCCGCTTTAGCGGCAGTTTCCTGCCACTAAAGCGGCGATAATTTTAATGCCGTCCTTTATAATATGCCCCTCCGTTGTCCATACACTTGTTAGTTTACTTAACGCAGCCACTCCGGGCCATCCTCTGTTATCTGTGTGCTTGCCCCCACCCCACCCGTCCACCCTCTGATGTCTTTGTGCTTGTCCTCACCCCTCCCGTCCACCCTCTGATGTCTGTGTGCTTGTCCTCACCCTGTGTGCTTGTCCTCACCCCTTCCGTCCACCCTCTGATGTCCGTGTGCTTGCCCCCAGGCCCTCCCTTGCGTATGTGTTTTCCCCAGCCCTTCCTGCCCATTCTCCATTATCCTCTCCCTCCATCCACACCCTTCTCTCCCTTTCTTTGCATTGCCCCGTCTACCTGCTGTCTTTTTTAAAAACAGAACAAAAGTGCATTAACCCTAGTCCCATTATATTTTTGCCTTTTTTTTGTCAGCTGTGCTGCCGTCAGCAAGGCTGCAAAACATTGGCAGATATCTATTGAGTTTGCCATTGCTTGTTAATAACATAAATGTAACAATTATTGTCCTTTTTCACTTAGTTTGCTAAAACTAAATATAGTTAATGAACTGTATTTTTGTTGAAGATTTTTCCAGGAAGCTACAGCCAACATTTAATGAACGTATGATTCATGAGCTTTGAGTATTTTTGCTGGTGGAATAAATATTTTGCACAACCCTTGGGCAAGGTGAAGGCCTCATAACTGTGTTACGTTTCTGTGTTTTTTGTGTTCCTGACTTCAACCTTGGGCATGGGACGCAACACTGAAAATCCATCATTGAGGAGGAACATTTTGATGACAGTGTGAGTGTTCATAGCTGGTAAAGAGGGAGGGTGTGGTTGTAAATTCACAAATGGAATGATGATGCTTGAATTATGTGAGAACGTGTGTGTCATATTGTTGCATTTATTTACAGCAGTGGCCCATGCAGGTAAGAGCGGTGGGGCCGGGTTGGGGGGGATTCTACAGACAAACGGGAGGGAAAATTAAATAAATAATTAATTTTCCCCCATCGTCGTCTGTCAAAATCCCCCCTAGCCCCTCACCGGCCCAACCGCTCTTATCTGCATGTGCCGCTGCTGTTTATATAGCGCTTACTACCCCTTTATGTGGTGCTGCAGCTCTTGCCTACGTGTTGTTTTCACGTGACCACGGAAGACGAACGCATTTTCATTCGGAATGACTTCTCCTGACGTTGAGCATATTTTGCAAATTCTTTAATTTGAAAAGAAAAAAATAGCTTAAATGAAATAAAAAAAATCTTGGCTGTGTAAAATCCTGTCACACAGACCAGTTTACGTGACACAAAATTGCACAGAAAATCAAGATTGTCATAGAGAACTTGTCTAAATCCATTTTTGGTGAATCACGTCTGGATCAGTCATATAAGGGGTCATGGTTATATGCAAATATCTGTTGTCCTGAAGAAGGTCTTAAGGAGTAAACGACAAAAGACCGAAACGTCGACTACAAAGTCCATTTCCACATCTATTATTGATTACACAAGTGACCATCACTTTGAAAAATATAGGAGTTATTTTATTATTATTTTCGCTGGATTGGACTTTTTATTCACATGTACTCTAGGAAAAATGTGTTAATCCCTCTTTCATTTGAATGCATTTTTGATCAATTTTAATGGTTGATTTGTACCCTGTTTACTTTTGAATGATAACATATATAAAAGAAATATCTTTTGATAAAAAAAGATTCCCCGTGTTCTTGTTGCTCTTTTCTGTCTATAGGTTAGACATATATGAAAATTATAATCAGATATAATCAGATTAGCGGCTAAATGTTGGAACGAGCTCCCGCTTGGTCTCCGGATGGAGCCCTCCGAGAGTATGTTTCGAAGAAAGCTTAAAACTTTTCTCTTCCCTCAGGCCTAACCTATGTGCCTTTTCAGCTCCTCTTATGCCCCCCTCAGCTTCGTCCTCTTAGCTTTTTGTGTAGTGTCTAGCGCGGGGACACACTGTTTTGGGTACCCAGGCGCTTAATATATGGTTTTAATAATAATAATATACCAATTAGGTTGGGTCAGACCAAGTAATTCAAATAAGACGCCAGTCTGATTTATGTTAAATACTCCTTTAAACAAAACCCCTTGCTGGCACCTTGTTAAAATTATAGTATCTGCCCGAGCCCGCAAGGGTATATTGGGTTACCCACCGATTTTCACTTGATACATGGGTAGCAGGCTACACGGTGCAGTGTCGGATCCACAAGACTAGAACATGAGGAAGATCCTTCTCCTACCTTGCCGCCAAGATTTGGAACACCCTGCCCCTCCACCTCAGACAATCCCTGTCGCTGGCCAAATTTAGGAAGGATCTCAAGACCCGGCTCTTTGACTGAACCACATCGCTCAGACCATTCAGCTCCCTTTCCCCCCAGCAACTTGAGACCCTCGCAGGTGAGTAACCACGCTTTGCAAACCCTGATTGAGTGTGGATCTAGGCCTGGATCCAAAGAGACCCTGCAGTGCCGGGGCCGGAGCCACCGTCGTGGAATGCCCAGGGCCCTCTGCCGAGTCGCGGGGCCCGCAGCCGCACTGGCGTAGTGTGGCTGCCCAAAGATGGCATGCATCGCTTCGTAGAAGCTGTGAAACTGGGCAGGGTTCACTCCGGATCCTGGAAAAGGATGGAAACTCGGAGCCGACGCTTCGGGCTCCGCATGCGAAGCCACAGGAGTGGCACCACCCGTGTCCCTCGTCGCGTCAACCACCGTATGTAGAGAAGTCGAAGAGCGATGGTGCTTCTTTGACATCTTCTTGTGCTTCAACTTACCTAAGGAATGCAAAGACTTCGAAGACTAGCGGTGATGGTGGCTCTGCAACCGGTCCCTTGACCTCCCGCTCGACTGGGACCAAGAACGGCGCAGAGTGGACTGCCGGGCCTCGAGAGCATTCAGCGCTGCTCCCGCAAAAGACTTCGGATTGAAGGTCCGGCAGTCGGAACACGACTTTGGGTCATGGTCCTGATCCAAGCACCACAGGCACAAGCGGTACGGATCTGTCACTGATATCAGTTTTCGGCAGGACCCGCAAGCCTTGAAACCGGGCATCCCTCACGTGCCCCAGGTGTCGATCGACTCAAAAACGGTGTTGACAAAAGTCGCAAAAGATTCAGTAAAAAATTGACAAGAGCTACTGCTCTCTCCGGATCTGCACTGGCTGGCACAGAAAAAGAAAGAACTGACATCAACGTGCGAGGGCGGTGTCTAAGTAGCTGCCGCAACGTCATCCCAGCAACCATGATGCCAACAACGAACGCGGACCCAACCGTCCCCTACCTTTCGACGCGCAGAGGTACTTCTGATGAAAAAATTCTCCGGATCCAGTCTGACGCCTGGGGGAAATTCACAAGGTAAGGAATGTACAACAATCTACGTCTCTTACAGATATATTGTTACCGACGGTAAGTAACTTGTTCATTTATGTCTTTTGTTTATGGGTTTTTGCTATGGGGGCCCTCGGGAGACCTTCCACCAAGCTCTTTAAGTGTGATCAGTGAGTCTTGTGACCCGGTTATGGTGTGTGCGCACGTCACTGTTTGTGTATTGCTTAGATGTCTCCCAGGCTGCTTCAAAGCATGGTAAAGGAGAAAATGAAGAGTGGGGAGGAAAGGGGAAGACGGGAGAAAGGGGTGGATGGTGGTGGTCGGGGCACATAATGAGCAAGCATGGTGATATATCATGTAGTTTGCATAGCGCTTAACCCACTCATATGCCACATCCAAGCACTGAGAAAAAAAGGCAAAGAGGGGCACGTGAAGAAAGAAAGAAACAAGAAGGAAGCAAATGGGGTGCATGATGAAAAAGTAAGAGCAAGTATTGCAATGTCTTGAATCCATTGGCAAAATGAGCAAGGGACTCACGTCTGAGCATACCCTGCCAACTTATGGCGAACAGGAAAACGGTATCCTAGATGAGAGGTCCTGTATTGTGGATAACATGTGAAAAGCATGATATAAAATATTTTAATTTAAAAAGGAGGCAAGTATATTTGAAATGCAGGCAGTTTGCAAGTTTTTCTGGGGGCATAGAGAGTCTATGCTCATGTTCAGTGTCTCTTCTCACACTGTTTCCAATAGGCATTATCATCATACATATAACTGAGGCACCTGGTGCGAAAGGTGGCACTAGAAGACAAAGAAACCCCCTTCAAACAACCCCCATAGTTTAAACCAGCAAATAGACGAATGAAAAACCTGCCCACCAGGCCCTCTGAAAAATGTTCTTCAGGTTAGAGTGAGAAGATATTGAAATGTGCTGCACCCCTCCTGCTGATGTCCCTCCTGTAGGTTTTATCCAGACCCCTGCAATAGAGAGTTGTCAGTCAATCAGAAGTGGAAAGGATCGTGAGCCTATTGACTAGAGGAGAGACGTTTAAAGGCATGGCCAGAGTGGACAATTGCCAATGACCTCCTCCTTCTAAAGGGCCCACTGGTAAAGTGATATTTCTCAGTTTAATTCACTCTCTTACTTTTATTGATTTATTGAACCTCCCTCCCTCTCCTTTCCTGCTCGGACCTTTGACTCGTTCTTTCTCTTCCAACCCAATGTAATTTTAAAGATTTTTGGGCCCTGAACAAGACATATTTCAGTTTTTGTGTGTGAAAGTTTAAGTATAATATTGCTGGGCATCATGCAGGCTTGGCAGGCTAGGAAATAAAAATTGCTACAAACGTAGGGTCCCAAAAAATGTCTTGCCCAGGGCTCCAAAAACCCATAGGATGACACTGGGTTAGAGGGAGAATACGTGGAAGGGATAGTAAGCCTATTGGCTAGAAAAAGTGCAAGGGGAGGGGATAGAGAGCCTATTGGCTAGAGGAGTGTAAGGGGAGGGATTAGCAGTGTCTTATGGTGAGTTCACAGGTGAGAGCCTTTTCTTTCTTGCCTTCCCTTGTGCACCCAGTGAGCATTCGTCACGGTATCAGAGGCCATCGAAGGTCACCGAGGACGGGAATGATGTGATACCTTTGATCCAGTTCCCTTTCCAGCTGCAAACTTTTAACCAGAGTGCCAGGCTTGGGATACTTTTTGCAGACAAGTATAGAAAGAATGACGCTGGTCTAGCCTGGAGAAGGCAGTGGTAATGAGACCACGGGGCTTGTCTGGAAAAGTGAACCCAGGCAGCAATTTGCAGATCTTAAATTGAACACAGTGCTCTTGGCAACACAGTCCAGCTCCGGTTCAAAGCATGCAAGGTGATCAAATAGTGTCCATATAACATGTTGATGTGAAAGCTTCAAAGCCATGGGGAGGAACTGTAATAATAATAACAATTTCTTTTATGCATCACTGAATTCCCCCTCCCCACGGGACAGACAATTGATACAGATAGCAGGTGTTACTCCTACACTACTCAATTTATCAGCCTTGGATGAGGGAAAGGCTGAATCCAAGCAGCTGGATTTGATCTTATGACCATCACACTGCACACTAAGGAATGAGAGTATTTTGCATCTAAAAGAACTTTATGTGTAAATATCCTTTAAGCATTAGGGCTTGATTTAGAGTTTGGTGACAGGTTACTCAGTCACAAACACGATGGATATCCCATCCGCTGAATGACAAGTGCATTAGGATCTTGCTCTCAATAAGACCCTTGGTGATTAAATATAGAGGGTTGTTGAGGTGTATATGCATGTTCTCAGTTTTCTATATAAAGTCTTACTAGGCCCTCCGGATTTGTCAGTTAAGTCAATTAATAGAGGTAATGTAATTTGCTCAGGAAACTTTATAATAGAGGTTTAGGTTAGCTAGTGTAGCCAGTGTGGTCACAACTCGAATCAAGGTCACTAATATGAAATAGTGCACAAGCAGGCGGTGGACTCTTTACTTCCCATGGAAGAGGAAAACATGCCAAATTGAACCAGGTGTTCCCAGCCATCCTGTCATTCCCCACTCGGGGGAAGGGCTTGCCCCAGGTTTTTGCACCTAAGTATTGGGAACTTATAATGAGAGCCTTCAAGGTTGGGTTGTGCGCTTCAGACCATTTTCTTACCCAGTGGAGGACCAAGATTTCTGTCGATTGTTGAATGTGGTCAGAGAGTGTGGACGTAGTGGAATGATTTCCCTTCCTTTTTAGCCTTTCTTCTTTGCCTACTATCTTCACAGACTGAGAGAGGGGTTATGAAATATGAGGTTTTACAGACACTCACTCGAACTGTTCTTGATGAGTAGTTATTTGACTTTTTATCTAATTTGTTTTGACTGAATGAATTAAACATGTATAAAGAGCACTGTAGCTCACTTAGAGCATCTTGGCGCTGCAGGTGTGATCTGATAACCCAAAGAAGCTAACTAGAAGAGGGAGTAGCAAAGTGCGTCGGGCCAGGAAAAGGCAGGTCTTTAAATGATTTTTGAATAAATCTTCAGATTCTATGACTCGAAGATGACTGGGTAGTGATTCCATGCATTAGCTCCCGATACTGAAAAAGATTTGCAACCTCGTGTTTTAGGTCTAAGTGGGGGGGGTGGGGGAGGTGGGGGGCTGGCTTGAGAAGGATCATGTGGGAGGATCTGAGGGTTGTATAGTGCGGACATCTGGCCATCAAATATTTAGGACCAATGGTTTTGAAAACTCTGAAAACCAGTACAAGAATCTTATAGAGGATTTGTTTCTGTACTTGGAGCCAGTGTAAGGCTTTCAAAGCTGTAGAAGCCGCACTACATCTGGGGAGTGTCAGCACAAGTCGAGCTGCAGTATGCTGCACCATCTGAAGTTCATGAAGGATGTATTCTGAGACACCTGCAAAGAGACTATTGCAATAATCCAGTCTGGATGTAATGAGGGCAAAAGCAACAGTCTTCTTAGCGGCTAATAGGAGGAAGTCAAAGAACTTTCTTAAAGATTTAATGAAATTAAAAGAAGTCCCTGCTGCAGCAAGAGCATTTGGATGAAAGGAGAGTGAGGTGGTGAATTTTACTCCTAAGTTTCTGGCTACTTCAATTGGGGGAGGGGGTAGAGGTACTGAACTTGCCCACCATTGCGATGGTAAAAAGCAGTTGAATTTACAAAATAGCAAAATCTCCGTTTTTTTCTGTGTTGCATATTACAATTATTTTTTTGCATCCACAAGAGAACTTCAGTTAAACATTTATGGAAGTTAAGTTCAGATTGCAAGGACTCTTTATCCATAGAAAGAATCAACTGCATGTCATCAGCTTATGATGATGTGGTGATACCGAAGAACCTATCAAAGAGATAAGAGGAACCATATATATGTTGAACAATGCAGGGCTAAGAGACGCCCCCTGCGGGACCCCTGCTGTAACTGATCTTTCTACTGAAGAAAATGATCCTAGAGAGACAACTTGTCTCCTCTCATTTAGAAGGGATCTAATCCATGCCAGAGCTTTGAGCCGTTGGAAAGTATCTGGTGAGAGATGGTATCAAACGCAGTAGAGAGCTTCAGTAGGATCAATACTGCATTATTTCCCACATCCAAGGTGAATCTTATGATCTCTGAAACTTCTAACAATACTGATTCAGTAGAAGCTTTGGAGCAGAAACCTGATTGTTGCTGATGGAGTACATACGAATTGTCAAGAAAAGAGGTTATTTAGTCATTGACCAACTTTTGGTCTTGGTGAGAGTTGGAAGCAATAAAATGGGATGCAAATTAGACAAAGTTGCCGGATCTGCCAGGGATTTTTTTTGCAAAGGTAATACCACCGGCAATTTCCCATCTAAGGGAACATCAGCTGTAGATAATGAAGATTTAAGGATAGTATTGATAAATGGATTTACTCTATCAACAACCATATGAAGAATAGATGGAGGACAGGGGTTGTTAGGGGTACCCGACTTACAGTAAAGGATAGCTCGCTGGGATTGGGAGTGTGTAATTTCATGAAAGGCTGCCAGAATTGTGGTCCCTTCTTTTAAGGTTACATCTAGTAGATCATCATTAGTAGGGAGACTGATATTAGGGAAGACTTGTTGAATGACAAGTATTTTATCTTCGAAGTAAGAGGCGATCTGATCACAGAGGATTTGAGAGGGGGTATGTCTCTACCTAGTGCCATAGGCTGAAGAAAGGATTTAGAGGTGTTTAAAATAGTTTTCAGATCACACTGTGCCTCTTTGAACTGCGCTGTAAAGTATGATTTTTTTAGCAGCTTTGATTAGGGCCTGATAAACTTTCTGCTCCTTTTTGAACGGCTGCAGGCCCTCGGAAATGCAGACATGTCTTCACGTATGTTCCAGTTATTTGCATCGCAGCCCTTGCTCTGCTATGGTTGGAAAAAATCAAGGAGCTGAAGGATGGGACGTGCGATTTTTGGCTGATGTTATAACGGGCAAGCTTGCTAACTGTACCTGTAGTCCAGTCATTAAATAAACTGAGGTCATCTGCTAGGATTCCCGTGAAGGTCGGAGTGGAGGAAGAAAGACAGGGGATTAAATTAGCATCAGTCATCAATTTACTCAACTTGCGTAATTTGAAAGGACCATTAGTTGTGGGAAGTCGAGGGACATCTCGCCTCCACTAGTGAGCACCACACTCAGATGGGCTCAGAACAAAGGGTTCAGTAGTAAGCCCGGAGTACAAGAGTAAGTTACATCAACTTATATAGCAGAATCTCTGAATCTGGCTGAATATCTGTTGCTAAAGTTTGCAGAGAACTACAGTCAAACCGTTTCTTACCCTATGGCAGTTCTTCTGGCTGTATTTCATTCTATTGCTTTTACTTTTCTCTGGCAGTGAGCCTGTAGAGGTTGCAGGGTATGATGAAGCATGGGTCTAACCCTCATTGTGCCACGAAGGCACGCAAGGATTGGGATGAAGCCCAATTACGAGAAAAGTTGTTGGTGAATGACTGGTTTTCTGTTCAGAGGGGCCATGGTCCTCCACTTTGAGCTGGATTGCTCCATACAGGTTGGGGGTCAAGGCTCGTTTACTTATGGTTGGTTACTTTCTATAATGGCAAAGCCGAGGTAAAACATGATGGAATTGAATGATTTCCAGGTGAGATCCACGTGGTTAGGTCGAATTGAAAAAATCCTATCTATTATTGTGATTGCTCTGTAAAGAAACCTTAAAAGAGCCACATTGTGTACTAGCTACAAATTCCATGTCAGTGCACACAGGGCTACCAAAATATCACTGCGTGTAGATAAAGGGCACATGCAAACGCATGAACTAGAATTTTGTAATAAAGCCCAATTCGAGTGTTGCCATCCCTTTGTATTCATAGAGAGCAAGACATGCATTTCACTTCAGTTGCACAATCAGATAGGGACAAGAACACAGCTATGTGTCACAGCTGTCAAATTCTGAATTTTGCTATTTCCCCAAACGTTTCTCTGCATATTATTTTCTTTTTTGGCAAGTTCCAATGATCCCCTAATCCGAGGAGCCAACCTAACACAGGTTTCACTGTACTGCAGTCATGAATCTTAGTGTTTGCAATCAGGGAAGCACCCCTCAACCTTTTTAGGTCTCGCGCCTAGCGTTGCAGTGCGCAGCATTGCTCGTGCAGCGCGAGACCTCATGTAGGAGCTTCAGAAAGCTGACCATACGCTTGTGCGTGTGCTTTTGTTTTTGTCAGCTGCAATTGGCTTTTGCGTGCGCTTCTAAAAAAACAGCACATAATTGGGCAAAGGAGGGCGCATGTCCCACCTTTGTTCCACCTACTTCCCATTAGTGTCTGTTACGCGCAGCACAGCGCGTTCTCTTTGCTGCCGCGCTCGCTTGCCCCCGCTCCTCTGTGGTGTGCGTGCACCACTGGTTTCTGTTGCAAGCGTGCGAGCAAATCATCGAAGTGTTGCAGCTTTGCCAGCAGACACTGTTTTGCCAAACATTATTTCCTGTCATACTTTTTTTTGCCTTCCTAGAATCGCTATATAACCTCACCACCGCCTACCCATGATCCGGCACAGAAGAGATCACAGCTTTTATCACCTCACCTTACGCTGGTTAAGTAAACTCTTGTCCCCTCTGGCATGCCGTATCCGTCTCCCTCCCACATCCCCACACCTAGCCACCCGGGCTCCACCTTAAAGGGGCTGCGCGCACAATAAATACATTAACAATATTATTGACATTTAACTCCGCAGTTGGGAACTCGTGTGCCTAGCGGGTATAATTGTAGTATATTAAACTGCACCCATTGTATAGCGCTTACTACCCCTTTGTGAGGCAGTACAACGTTTCTCCACAGAGATAGCACTATACACTGTGTGGGGTGTGTGCTTGGATCTTTGCCTGCCTAAAATCGCTGGATAATCTCACCACCGCCTACCCATGATCCGGCACGGAAGAGATCACAGCTTTTATCACCTCACCTTACGCTGGTTAAGTAAACTGTTGTCCCCTCTGGATGCCGTATCCGCCTCCCTCCAACATCCCTACATCTAGCTACCCGGGCTCCACCTCAGAGGGTCCGCGTGCACAATAAATACATTAACAATATTATTATTGACATTTAACTCCACAGTTGGGCACTCGTGTGCCTAGCGGGTATAATTGTAATGTATTAAACTGCATCCATTGTATAGCGCTTACTACCCCTGTGTGAGGCGGTACATCGCTTCTCCACAGAGATAGCTATATACACCGTGTGGGGTTTGTGCTTCGATCTGCGCTGGTGTTGATAATGAGCCTAGGTGGGAAGTATTTCCATGTAGTGAATTCGGCAGAGCCTGTTTCATGTATCATTTAAAAATCTGTATATTGAAATGAAAGTCTAGTTTTCTGCCCTGCAGCATTTTACAGATATGCGTTTCAACTAAGCTGTCATAGTGCTGAAATTCTACATATATATTATTCAGAGGCAGCCCCTGGACCACCAACTCGGCCGGTGTTAAAATCCTTAAAGCTTCCCTTTTGCCTTTAGCCACGTATAATGCTCCTCTGCCTTTTTTTGGCTAGGTTTGTGCAACATAAATACCATATACATACAACCATATTTCTGTGTCTCCCAGAAGTAGCCATACAGTCTTTATTTACATCCTTCTACTGGTCTCGCATTACTGAAAATTAAAACTATTGGTGTTGCATTATTATTTGCAACGCCAAAAGCTCAAACTTTTACTAATGCGAGACCTATTGCATTGCAAATGCTTGTTATTGTCAGGTGGTGACTGGATGCTCGTTTTTAGCAGTGCATCAGGACTACACCCCACTGGTGTAATCTTCTGGCTCATCATGTGACAGCCCATGACCCCTAGTTCTGCTTGACCCTATTTTCTCCTACCCACAATGTGTGATACACCTCACACAGGTGTGTTTGTAGTGGGGGGAGGAGTTGTGTAAAAGTGAAATAGAGGATGACACCTGCCCACAGACACTACAGGGTCCTACCCCATAGAAGCTATATGGTCGGGTACACAAAGTCGCAGCTTCTCTAGTGACGGCACACACATAGCTACCACAGAATATGGACAAGCCAGCTTGAAAAGACAAGTACACCTCATCCTTCCTTCCTGGCTGCCTGGGACGCAACGAGGCATAAACATCTCCGCCCCCAAAGAAGGAGACAACTAGACACAGTCTTATTGACTGGAACCCAAACGTTGAATATTGTTTTAAATTCTAATGGCTGCCTATGTTTGAGCTGCGCTCCTACAAACTGAAGTTCAAGGTTTGATTTTATTTGATGGATTTATTTATAGAGCATCTGTGCACCAAAGGGCATCTTGGTGCTGAAACAAGTGCAGGGAAAATAAAGAGTTAGTGGAACAAAACATGATTTTGTAAACGCTTCCTTGTCCTGAAAGCCACCTAGAGCCAGTGGTAGACTAGCTTTGCCTCCGCTATGTGATTTCTTGGCTCTTGGGGTGACGATCAGACAGGCAGAAGACCAGAGAGAGAGCGAAATGGCAGAGACAACTCCAGTTTCATAAGGCAAGGGAATACCAGAGAGGAACATCTGACGTGCAGAGAGCGTGCAGCAGTCAGTCAGGGGAGAGTTCTGCAGACTGGAGTGATATGGTCAAACTCGCAGACATGCAAACTTGCTAGCATCAGTATGCGCCTTATTTTGTTCACAGCCAATAAGAGCAAATTTGAAGACACTACCTGGACGAGGTGGTAGGGGTCCAAGCCATCTGATTGGTCTATGAAATCTGAGCGCTGCTCAGCCACCAATATTTTCCATTATTTTGATTCGATAAAGCAACATAATCGATCTGTAGCTGCTGGTGTCAGTTGCATCTAAGCTCGACTTGTTCAAGAGGGGCCTTATAACCCTACTCTTCCAATGACGTGGCACTGTCCCAGTAGAGAGACTGGCACTGAAGATGTCAGCTATGGTACTGCACAAGTAAGTGTTTTTAACAACCTAGCAGGGAATTCCCCTTGCTGTTTGTATTGCCTTTTAAGATGGCCTCAGGATAAACCTGGTTGAAAGACACCATACCATAGTTTGGCAAGCAGAAAGAGGTTCATTAGAATGCATTGCCATCAGAGATGCTGTGGATATATTGTCATAGATGGCTTTCATCTTGGGTCCAAAATAATTGGTCAAGTGATCACAGAAAGCTTGATTAGCTGGGGAATTATTAGCGGTTAGAAAATTAGTCATTAGTTGTGTGGCATGCACAAGTAATGGATCCACATTTGTCCTCGACTGGGATCCAAACACCCCATTGTAGCGCTTGACTCTCTCAGGGTAGCGAAGCAGCGCAGTCCAAGGCCTACTCAAAGGAGGTGGTGTGGGCTAATTATCACCAATCACAGGTACACAGTAATAGCACTCAATGAATGTTTGTCCAGTCTGTGCTTTTTCTTTTGAAAAAGGAAAAAGTACATTTATTACACACACGCTACTCAAGCTACGCAGTAATTTACAAATATACATAAGCTGATAGAAATATTTCTTGATGACATTGCATAATCTCTCTTACCCCTGTCAAAGGGAGATCTAGATCAATAAATCACATGTGAAAACATTCACTTGTAGTAAAAGGCAATAATGGAATATCACTTTGAATGAACGCACTTAATATTGGCAATAAAGCATGTCTACTTTGAACATGAGTGGTTGTCAGCATCATTACTTCATTAAAACATCCAAAAGAGAAATTATCTATGCCTATCCAAGTGATTTGTGACATCAGCATAACTTTTAGTATGAATAACACAATTAAAACATAGCCACTAAAGGGCATTACACTAATAATTAACCCCGGGTGGGTAACTACGCTCCGCCAGCGGAGTTTATGTAGTTTTGCCTACTGCGCGTTCCGTTGCGAACGTGGATTTCAGGCAAAACTACGACTCTGTGGCGGAGCGAAAGTTAGCCGCCCCCTCCACCCTCCCAAAGTTATTAAAAATAATTAAAAAGGCACTTACCTGCCGTTTCTGCCTCGGCTGCCTCCTCCTCGCAATGACTGCTCGCTCCTGCTTCCTCCTCGCACTGAATAACCCCTACGTTGTACGTCTTGCGAATGCTCATGAGCAAGACCTGCAACGTAGGGGTTATTCATCGCGAGGAGGAAGCAGGTGAGAGCAGCCATTGCGAGGAGGAGGCAGCCGAGGCAGACACGGCAGGTAAGTGCCTTTTGTATTTATTTTTTATTACTTTGGGAGGGGAGAGTATACGGAGCTCCGCGTAGTTCCACAGAGTTTTTTTTAACTCCGTGGAACTACGCGGAGCACCACTCTGCATACTCTGACCAGGGTTACTTATAATCACAAATCAGTGCAATTACAACATTTCACCCCTAGAGGGTGTTTCAGGATGCTCTCTATTACGGCAAGAGAGTACGCGGTTGTGTCGGTGCATGAACGGCAAGCTTCCAGTATACTTCGTGGATCCCATTGAACATAGCCTGCTTCAACACCTGTGGTACGCCCCAGTCATTGAGCCTTGTCTAACCGCTGTTTCGATACGTTCCACTGATGAAGGGATAAGGTTATACCGAAATGCATTGGGAAGGGAAACAACCATGGAAATTCATAGTTGTTTTTTGCTTTAATTGATGATATGTACATGATGTATCAAAAAGCAATACATTTATATTGTAGAGCATGTTCAATTACAGCGTGACTGCGGAAAGTTATCTGCAAAAATAATTCAACGTTTTGAGATAAGATTGAGTGTATTATATTTTCATAATGTGGATATTGTTGACAAAGTAAGATGTTTCAATTTAGCAAGGTCCTTGCTACTATAGCTGTGCGGGCACAGGCAAGTGCGTTTGTACTCTGAGAGTGCTAGAAAGTCTGCACTGGGGGCACATTTGGTGTCCCTGTGCATAGTCCAGCTCAAACCAGTTCTGGGAGCCATTGGCTCCTGCTCCGGTGCAAAACTGGACAAAGGACAAGGGGGTAGCCACCCCTCTGTCCTGACCCCTCCCCTAGAATCTTTCCACCCCTTTCCATGAGTATAAAGTGGCCTACTGGCTGCAGGGCTTTAGATTTTACCTGGACAAGATTCTACTAAGAAGTAACTAAGTACTTCGACTGCCTGCACGATGTTGCATGACTGAAGAATCTCCCTCGGAGTAAAGGAGTTACTCCCCTGCAGCAGCAGGCACCTAAGCACATCTGACCGGCTTGCTTCTCCAGAGCTCCTGAGGACTTTGAAGATTTCAGCAACACAGGAGGTGAGTTTCCGAAGGTCGCTGAGGTTGATCTGACCTCTCAGAGATTCTGAGACCAGTATCCTCGTGGGGACTATGTGACCAGAACCCTTGTGCACTGGGTACATTTGCAAGTGCATATGCTTGTTGGCGATTCCAGAGCTTGTGAATTGTACTCTGTGTAGTCCTGATCCCAAGCAGTATTTGCAGTGGAGAGATCTGGCGTCCTCGCACTGAATGCTTCGTGGGCTGGTGCTTTGTAAATTCGCTTGAGGTCTCCACGCGACTCCTTGTCCGTTGGCCTGTGGGTCCTGGTGAGGGTCACCTTATTTGTTCTTGGGCTTCCCTGCTTGCTTCAGATGTGCCCTGACTCCCCATTGCTTGGAGAGTCCCCTGGACCTTGCTGGTCCACACCGTAACCTGTTTGTCCTTTCTGCATGGGTTGCATTTGCCAAGGCTTGTTGGTGCTCCCGCCAGACATCGACCCCTCAGCACTCGACATCCTCCATGGTACAGCACACCTCCAAATCCTGGTTGTCCTCGACATCTCCTGGTCCCCGTGGCTGCAGAGTCAAGCATCCCTTCTTCGCACTTGAAGCACCCGACATCAATGGGCATTTGACTGCCGAGCCCCTGGTCACTTGATGTAACCCAGACTTTGTCCCCCCTGCTTTCAGGTTCCTCTCACCTATAATCCAGGCTTGGATTTGACCAGACACTCTTCGCCTTCCTGGCAGCAGTACCTCTTTGCAGCTCTCCATTGAAAACAACGAAGATTTCCGACACCACTTGACCCCGGCTCCTCTGGGATAGGTAACACGGGTACTTCGGTACTCACTGGTGGGTTGGCTTTAGAACCTCCTATGTTCCAAAGGGTTTACCTGAAGTCCTCGTAGAAGTGTCCTTAAACTGTAACTTTGCAACCGCGACTTTCCCATAGAGTTGCACGGAGCACGTAGTTGTGTTTCCTCACTGCACCTGTCCTCCGTGGGCTCCCTGTGTCACTGCCTTGGGTGGTTCCTTGGGGTCCCAGCGATTCTACGTGCCCTAGGCACTGTGTCTAGTCAAGTAGTGATTGTTATACCATTTTTTTAGTATATGGTTCTTTCTCCCCTTGTGCCCGCTATGTATAATGCTACTTACGAATGTTCCCATTGATTCAGTATTGTGTGCTTAATGTTCTAATCGCGTGTAGAGATTAGTAGAGAGTGTTATATTAATAAATACTTATTTTTATATAACTACTGTGTGGTTCTCCTTTCATTTAGTCACTCAGGAGGTTATATTCTGGTCAAATAAGCTGCTTTGCATTCCTTCAAGATTAAGCCTGAAGGCTGCTCTCCATAGCTTTCTAAAGGTTATCTTTGACCTCATACATCATAAGAGTCATGTGGACTGGTGCAGGGTGCCCACTTTAATTAGTGGACAGCATATTCCAGGCCACCTTTTCACAGTGGACTCCTAAAATCCTGTTGTGGGAAGGCTGCGCTGTTCCTGTTATGTTATGTTACATTTCTTTATATTGGGCACGACTCACCCACAAAAGGGTATCTCGGCACAGAAGCCTTCCAGAAACAGGAAGCATTCACCAATGCCAAAACAGTTCAGTTGTGAGTAACTTCCCAAATTTAAGATGATCCAGGCACAAACGTATATGAACTGGAAGGGCATTCTAGTAAAAGGGGATCAGATAGGAGAACGCTTTCCCCACTGAATGAGACTTTTTAAATCTAGGGATTGTAAGCAACATTTTGTTATGCGATCGTAAAAATCTTCCAGTACTGTAAATGGTAAGCTTTGAGGCTAAATATTGAGGGCCTTTCCCCGTTAGGGCTTTGTGTGTCATACAGCAAATTTTAAAAACAATCCTGTGAACTGGTAGCCAGTGTAAGGAACGTAGAAGAGGAGCAGATGGAGACCTGTAGTCTCGGCAAAAAGGACTTGTTTACAGAGACAAATAAAGCATTGCCATAATCCAGGTTGTTGCAGGGTTTCTGTACTCACACAGAACTGTGCACAGAGGAGTGGAACCTCGGCAAATTAGGATGTCCCAAAACTTACCTTAGCAACCAACTCACCCCTTACCGAGCTAGCTACAGTGTCTCATTGGACATATCAAACACCCAATGTTTAGACAAACCAGAACATGAACTTACAGTACCTCAGGGTACGTGGGACTCATGAACACTCTTTCGTTATATTACCATTACAAACCAGAACATGGAGTAAAGAAGACACTTGTGCATTTGAAATGTTTATTTACTAATGCCGTCCTCTCAGGCGCAGTATCTTTGATAATACAAGTATACTTATTATCAGTAGCAAAATTATCAGCATAGTTACTAAGACATAAAAAGCGAATGGTGACAGCATGTTAACATGCTGTAATGAATAAGAGTTAACAACACTTATATCTCACCCTCCCTAACACATATATTATATTATTATCTAAGAAGGTCTCTTTGGGTTGTTTTAGGGCGGGCCCATACCTTAGTGTCCTAGCATGAAGGAATCACATCAGCATACACCAGCTCTCTCTGCATGTGCACCGCATCAAGTGTGTTAACAATTCTCGTGCAAAGCAATATCAATCCCGCCTCAAGCCCAAGTTGGCAAAGGCTGCACTTGTGTTATGACTATGAAGGCGTGGAGATCAGACCTCATAACAATTCCATATCGTGTTGCTCCTGAAACTTCAGCACTCTCCGTGCAGACATGGTTTATTAAACAAGACTGATATCAGAGCAATAACATATTATTCTCACATACACCACGGCAAACCACTAGGTTGAAAGCTAAGTCAACAATTAAGGGTCGTGTGCAGAAGTTGCAAGAAAGGAAAAATGGCGTTTAAATCTGAAATGTACCTATGCCAACTTAACACGATATATGGATATATAGGAGCTATACAACACCCCCCCATGATCCGAGAACGGACTAAATAAGGTAACAGAAGTGCCATCACATGAGAGCAGAATCCATTTATAAACGAGCATGAATAAAAATTCAATAATAAAAACTAATGCTAAAAAATAGCCCACAAATATAATGTGGCTCAAGCCCATAGGCAAGCAAATATAAAATGTCTTGACCAAAAGTCAATAAAATAAAGGAAATGCTATCAATCAGCATGCCAATTTGAGGCAGTGTCTATGATAAGACTGTATATGAAAAGTAAGCTGCAACAGCCTCCAGGAGGAAGTCACTGTCCTCATCCGAAAACAGTTCAGCCATCCAATTTAAAAGATGAAAGGAACATACGTGATCTTCCAGCACCGGATCCTCTATAACCATCAGAGGACAGCTCGGTGGGTTTTCAAGAAAACTTCGTTCCAAGAAACTTTGCGCTGCCGACAACACATCCCAGGGACCCATTAGTCCATGTGCCACCGCCAAGGCCATAATCCTTTCGTCAGAACAAACCAACTCGTGAGCAATGATAGGACTCATCAGTTGATCAAAATCGACGTCAGCAGATATTGGTCCGCAGAGACACAAATCAATGGCCCAAAGGAAATCACAGGTCAGGCAGCGAAATACAGGCTGGACACAGGTGAAATAGGAGAACCGAAAAGATAATCCAAAAGCCGTGCTTAGAGTCGCCAACGGCAGTGTGCCATAATAATCAAGCATGCGGTCGCGAAACCGCGTCAGTAGTAGCTGTGCGCGGACTTGCACAGGAAGGGCATCCATATTTAAAAAGGCAGAAAACCACCAATGCGCCAGCCGCTAAAGCAAGTAAAAACGGGAACCCTCCAAATAAGGATGAAAAAATAGAATGGAAGAAAGCAGGGATGACTCCAAAAATCTTCTCAAAGGAAGTCACGAGACCACCGCTAACAACTTAAAAAAAATGTGCTAGGCCCGTTGTGGAGGATGCGTTAAAGATAGAACGGACCATGGCTCCGAAATGCAAGGGCAAATCAGTGTTTAAAAGAGCCTGAACCTCCGTGCGGGTGTTAGCAATGTGAAGCACGAAAGTTTCACGGGCCGAGCTCAAGGCCACCTCTTTCTGGGACAATAGAGCTCTTATTCTAGCCATGCCGCTGAATTCTGCTCCCAAGGTCGGTATCTGTGGCCAAATGGAAGACTCCCTATGTTCACGTGTGGGAGGATAAAGAACATTTCTGCAGCAAATAACTCGCTCACTAACTGTTACTATGAAAGCTATACCTTTAATTAAACCACAACAGTTTTCATTATTGAGCATTAAATAACTACCATTCTCTAACAATTTAAACGTGGGGATGATAGCAGGAACTGGCGTGCCCTGTAAAACGCAAGCCATATTCGGGCGGTCCTTGTTACATGAACCGTGTAACTGTATGTGTCTGCACATTAAAGAATGATCTGGCGTCTCAGTACACTCATCCCCCGTTAGATAAACCTCTTGGTCATCCCTGAAACATCTGTATGTGTATGGGAGTGACCAGACCTCATGAAGAAAACCGCTACCTAAGGGTTCAAAACGACCTATTGGCACATATTTCATACAATTTGAAAACTTATATAAAGCAAAAGGCAGTGTTATTAAACCGTGGATAAGCCACGTAGCAGCAGTGGATTCTGCCACAGAAAAAGGTAAAGATTCCAACCTTTCAATATGTAGCATAGAAAAGGAAGCATCACGCATTGAAAGCAAGCGTTGTTTGTCTGTCAAATTAAATGGTGCAAATAAAGAGGAAACGTTCATGTATCCCCAGGGAACTTTACCCATTTTTAGAGTCTGTAGTGTCCATGCAAACTGCATGATTGAACGTAATTGATTTTGACCATGGTATAATACAGACACTTCATCATGCACAATATCAACAACAGACGACACAATATTATCTAATGTGTAAATTCTAGAGGAAAGCACGTTAATGCTATTGTCAACCACTGCAAGCACTTTCTCAAGATTTGCCTGATCAATAGCCCTAAGGCGTGAAGCAGCCTCAATCTGTGAGAGTTTCCAAATTTCATTGTAAACACCATATAACCACCTTTTCGACCTGCCACTAGCTGGGCCCTTAATGAAATCATTCAAATCCACGTCTGCATTCAGTTTGGAAAGGTGATACTTAACCGCAGTTAAAGTTGAATATTTCAGCCAAGCTTGACACAACTTGCCAACAGAGTAAGAGGTGACAGTATGACTCAAATCAAAACGGGGATCAGTTCTAACAGTCTTAAAACCGTCAGTTATATTTAAAAATCTCTTTTGGCAAGAATCAGCACCACGGTGCCAAAGCAGCCAACCCTTGGGATTCATACTGGAAATGTTAAAGGAGGAATTCAGAAGCAGAGCCTGTATATCTCTAATGGACAATTTAGTAAAATTACTCCAATTCTCATATTCCTCCAACTCCGGGAAAGACGGGGTGTTTAACCTTTTAGATGTAGCCAATCCAAAGCACGTGGTCTGGGAAATGGTTTCATTTAAAAACCACATATGATTTGGGATGAGACATGCACGGTGCAAAGCCTCTGTGCCTTGTACCTGCCAGGCCCTTGAGCCCCAAACCGATTTAAGGTCTATGGTATCCTTCCATAACTCGTACCCTCCAGTAACTAATTGATCCAGGAAGGCCTTCGAATATAACAATTTTGTATTTGTAAGTCGAACCTTGGACAGTGGCTGTTTGTGAAATTTAAAATAAAAGGACTCGGGATTGGACTGATTAAAGTCAGTGAAATAAGTATACTTTTTAAGAAACGTTTCTGAACTCCCTTGTGTTGGTGCTGGGCAATGTTCCCACTGAGTAAAATTAACCGCATCCCTTCGGGAAGATGTCTTGTGTAAGAAGTGATTGCCATAATGTTGGTAACAGAACAATTCACCATAATTAGCAGATTCTAAATATAAATCCTCAGCATCAAAAGCAGCATAATATTTCAAATCAGAAAACAAACTTTCCACAGCATTAACATCCCAATCATCAGAACGAATGTTTTGTTTCACCACATCCCCCATATTAACTCTTAGTACATTAGGGACATTAACGACTTCCGTTGGACCATGAATCTGAAAACGAACTGCATCCCACGCGATTCCATCCAGAACAGGCCACGCTGTGATGTTAACCAAAGTCAAGTCTCTTTTTAATCTGTGTGTAGAATGCGAAGAGGAAAGCGGGGCCAAAGTTCCATTCAAATGAGTAATGCAAGTTCTCTCCTCGACATAGTGTCCATTCATAATCCGAAAAAAATAAAACACAAAACCAATTGACATAAAAAGGTAAACTGAAAAAAGGACCAGCCAAATGTATATCCAAGGAGGTATCAAAAAATGTTTTTTAAACAGGCTAGCATATAATGCAATTTTAGAGGGTTTTTTCGAGGCAAGGGAAGCAGAGTCAAATGAAAATCTGGATTCCGTGGCTAAACGAGCTTGCAGGTCAGGCATGGACAAATCAGTGGGGTATGTATAGTCTGTCTCATCAAGGTTAGTTCCTGGTAAATTATTCAATAATGGACTGGAAACAGCAGGTAACTCGATGGCCACCTCAGGTTCATTATTAGAAGCAGTGGGCATAATTGAATTTCTCACAATGGAAGGACAGGAAACAGCCGGTGTCATGCTAAGAAGAATCGGCCACTCTGTGTATCTTGACATTGTCAATAGAAATAAACCTGTTTTCCTTACGACCTGGAAGTGGTGGTAAAATGACTGTTCTTGTGCCCTTCACTCCAAGCACTGGGACCGGAGCTCGATAGGAGGGACCAAACTCTTTCTTGTTGTCGATTTTCTCTCGAACCAGTTCTCCAACTTGGGGTAGCCAGCCAACTACCGGGATCTGCAACGCATCATCCGATGTGGAGGGCAAATGTTCCTTTGCAAGAGTGTCTCTCGTCTTTTGTAGATTCTGTAAAACATTGCAATGTTCATCTGCGTCAAAGGAAGTGGCGCGAACCACCGAGTCTAGACCGTCAAGGTCAGGGACGAACATCTTGATGCCAAAGAGCATTTCGTATGGGGTCCGCCCACCCAGAGACCTTCTAGGGAGATTATTAAGAGCACGCTGCACGCCATAGAGGTGAGCCAGCCAGTTTCTGCCAGTGCCTATAACTCGGGCTGTCAAAGATTGCTTTAAATCACGGTTCATTCGTTCAACTACACTATTACCCTCGGGTCTGTAGGGTGACGAAAACTTGACTTGGACCCCCATCGAAGTCATGGCATCCTTATACGCCTTAGAGGCGAAAGCCGGACCCTGATCCGAATGGAAGGTACCACAGGCAAAAATCCCTATAAAGATACGCAAATCTCTGATGACAGTCCGGGAATCAGCGCTGCGATGTGGCCATACCCAAACAAAGCGTGTGCATGAGTCAACTGCTACTAAGATGTATTTATACGCAGTATCAGATGAAAATGGACCGCAGTGATCTAAATAAACACAGCCTAGTGGTTTATTAGAAATGTACAACTGAGTCTGAGGCGGACGCGTAGCAGTTGAAGGTTTAATCTGCTGGCATATGTCACAAAGAAGGACATAATCACGCGTCTGTTTGTACAGTCCCCGCCACCAGAAACGTTGTTGTAGTTGCGTTACAGTGGCTGAGACGCCCGCATGCGCAGACGCCACACCTTCATGAGCCGCTGTAATCAAGTCTGTTCTGCGATCCGAGTTGGGAATCAGCCGTTCCCCAACATCAGGAATTGTCACAAAAGGAACCTTTTCGGGACTTAAGTGGTATTTATACTTCGAAGGGAATCCCGAAGGATGTTTACTTCCCTTCTCAGAGGCAGCAATCGCTGCCAAGATGTCGCTATCAATCTTGGTTTTAGACCTAGTAACTGCTGCAACTAAGTATGTAGATACTGCTGATTTCGCTGCTTCATCAGCAAGCGAGTTGCCAAAAGCGTGAACTCCCACGCGCTGATGACCGAGAGTATGAATCACATAAACGAGTGGCAACATAGCCTTAAGCTCTGCCACTCGCACCCAGATCATTTTATGTTTTATTGTGCTACCCTTGGAATCATGAAAATCATTTTGAATCCAAAAGAACAAGTTTTCATTGTAAGACTGGACACAGTAGTAAGAATCACTTACAATTAGAGTAGTAACACTTGGATCTGCGTACTCCAAAGCTAGTAAGAGAGCACGAAGCTCTGCCAATTGTGCGGTGCAATCGCCCAGGGGCAACGTGTGTACCTCCCTGGAAATGAACTCATCATTCAACATAGCACCGACCACAATGGCGCATGCGGAAACGTAGGCATGTTTAGAGCCATGCGCAACCTGCGCCGACCCATCAGTGTAAATGATGCAATGGAAGTCCTCCAAAGGTCGCATCGCCAGAGGAGCAGGGTGAACGAATTCATACTGCAAGAACTCCTGCGACCGTAAGGAAGCGTCAAAAATAAACATGACATCCGAGGATGACAATGACGCAGCCCACTGAATCCACCGAGGGTGCAAAGCTTTCGAATTTGGTACACTGGCTTTCGTGACTGCCTCCAAATGAGGACAGGGTGTTACCACTAGCATGCGTTTCCCCTGTGACAGAGCTCGTTCCTTTAGAATAGCCATCTGTACAGCAGTTAAAACCTTTTCTATGGTGGGAAACCGCATTTCAGCCGAGGTGTACAAGTGTGACTTGTAAGCAATAGGTACTGTGTCACCTTCATTAAAAGTGAGGTAAGTGAAACCCACCGTCCCAGGAATTATTCTTATGACCAGGTTGGTGTGGTTATCACGAGTCAGTAAATATTTAGAAGCGAGCAGATCAGCCTGCAAGGATTGCAAAATGGCTGAATGCTCAGGCAGCCAGCATGATTTTGAGAAAGTTGGTTGTATCAAAGCATACAAAGGCTTGATACGCTGGGCATATTCCGGAATGTATGTTCTGCCGAAATTCAAAAAGCCCAGTAAGGATTGTAATTTTTTCAGAGTTGTTGGTGCGCGCAATTGTGCGCACTTCTCCAAGAAGTGAGGAGCCAAACCTCTACCTTCATTGTTGAGCTCATAGCCCAAAAACAACACTGTGTGTTCAGCAATGTGCGATTTTGCAAAGTTGAATTTGTAACCCATGTCTGCGAAGTTGCAAACAAGAGAATTCACACGACACAGATGCTCCCAAATATCGTCGTCTGTGAGATATATGTCATCCACATACGAAAAAGCATCAGGGTCGAGTGCCTCCAGAATAGAGACAATTCGAGCGGTAAATACACCAGGACTATTCTTGTAGCCCATTGGAAGACGCCGGAATTGCTTTTGGACTCCAGCGCTTGTAAAACTGGTCCATTGGGAGCTAAAGCTGTCCAATCTGTGGGCATAAAAACCATTGGATATGTCAAGCGTTGTCTTAAAACGCTTACGCACGAGACTATCCACTAGGGCAGAGCCGTGGGTATTCTGTACTGCACAGTTACGGCAATGCGAGTTCAAATGCCGGTAATCCAAAACCAAACGATACGATCCGTCAGGTTTATTCACAGTAAAAAGTGGATTATTCATCGGTGACACACACGTTTCAATAACTCCCTGATATTCCAATTGTTCAAGGATTTCCGCGACGGAAGATTTTGCTTCACGCCGAATGGGATATTGAGGTTGAGGCTGCGGCTGAGACCGCAACGGGATTTCGTGGCAAGGCGACAATTTATCCCAACCACATTGGTTACGGTACAGAGCCGGCGCGAGAGCCCGAGCCCACTCTTCTGCAAAATGCTGCGCATGCTCTTTCGAGACAGTGTTTGCGAAACTGGGTAGGATTACCTCCTCCCCTCGCGGCGCCGCGAGCACAAAAGGTGGGGGCCAGTCAGCCTCCGAAAGTAAAATATCATATGTAGAAGACAGATTCTCCCAAAATACACCTTTAACGGTACGCTGTATGTCACCTTCAATTAACAGGACAATTTCATATAGTCTTTCAGGGGGAGCGAGTCTAGTATCCGCTGTTTCTATCACAACGTAGACATCAGTCGCTGTCACCCTCAGTAGTGGACGCAGCGCCTCTCTGACTATGGTTATCTCCGCCGCGCTGTCCAGCAAGGTCAGAGCCCACGTCAGATTCCGAAGCCGCGTTCTCACTATCTGTGGCATATCGATGCGCTGTTAAGGCTGCGACTTTCTTTTTCGCAAACTGCGGACGCCTAGGCGTAGAATCCTCCTGCTTCACTGCGCCGTCCGTCTGGCGGGACTGGCCACGTCCTTGTTGGCCACCACGTCCACGTCCACCCCCTCCTCCTCCACCGGTCTTCGGGGCCGATGTGTCCTGAAAGGAACGAGGAGAGCGTTGATCAGAACCCTGAAAACGATCAGGTGATTTAATCATCGCGCGGTCGCGCAAATCATAAACTTTGTCGGATGGCGCAGGAGCTTGTATTGCAGGAAAAGGACCCTGAGTCTGCACTGTCTGCTTCCCCTGCGTCTGTTTTTTAGGCCAATTTTGTTTCTTGGACTTGGGCTGGGCATCTGTCACTGCAGATTGTCCCTGTGGTTGTTTTTTCTCTTTCACTGGAAAATATTTCAGACCTCTACTTGTGCGGCCAATCGTTTTATAAGCGGCCACCACAATCTTTGCTAACTGGCGGGGTTTGTCGGCATCGGGCAGAGCAGCCAAAGCATTCGACACCTGAAAGTTAACTGCATCTCCTTTAACATTGGAGAGAATGAGATCACTTACAATCTCAAAAGAACCACACAGGCGCATACCCAATTCAACCGCTGCCTCTGGACCGTGATCATTCTGAACACGTCTAACTATTTCAGGCAGGGCAGTCATAGACGGGGTGCCGAAGCACCTTGTATAAACTGCCGCAAATGTTTTTCCCCAGCTGTCACAGTCAGCAAGTTCAGGAGTAATATCCTTCGGTAGAGTAATCGTCAACATTCTATGTTTATCAGCAGGAGTAGAATTCGGAAAAACCGCCTCCAGTTGATCAAACTTCTCCGCTAGCCAGAATGGGAAGTCATCGTTGTCAACCGGACGCGCACCAAAAACCGAATTTACCATCACTGGATTGAGACGCATTCCGCCTCGTTCCATGGGAGCGGCCGCACCCCCCTGGGGCCCACCAGGAAGATGTCGACCGATGTATTGCACTAAAGCACGAATCACGGAAATGGAAACTACATGCAGCCTGCGAATTTCTGCCAGGGTGCAAGCCCCGTGATTCGGGTGCGGGGTAAAGCCACCCAACGCAGGCCAATTAGTGCCTGGAATTGAGAGTGGACCTAACCTCGCACGGGACAAAGAGTGGGGGAGGGCGCCATCAAACCAAACTCGATGCTGCCAATGATCAATAGGTATTTCCAATGCCCTGTATGGCGTATATTCAGCCGGGACATCCGAGGCGGTGTAGGAGTGGAACAAACCAGAATTAGCGTCCACAGCCGGAAACGTAACCCAAGAGTAAAACAACTCGTAAGGAAACGCCGGATCTGCACTTACCACGAAAATCACAGCCATCCCATCTACTGGGACCTGGTACGTCTGAAGATGGTTGCGTACCGCTACGCGACTATGCTGCGCAATAGCCACCGCTGCCGCCATCACAGAATTGGAAACAAGAAAACACAAAGAATACTTTGTAGCACAACTGGGTAGTAATTCAAAGAAACCGTTTTAGTAAGAATCAAGCTTGAATAAAGACCTATTTCAAAAAATAGGTAGGTTTCACCAACACCCCGTTTTCCGGAAACGGACGTGAAGGGGTTAAGGCATGAACGATAAACTACTCGAGTGTCATGATATAAGACCACCGAAAACGTTGGGCGCCATGTTGCAGGGTTTCTGTACTCACACAGAACTGTGCACAGAGGAGTGGAACCTCGGCAAATTAGGATGTCCCAAAACTTACCTTAGCAACCAACTCACCCCTTACCGAGCTAGCTACAGTGTCTCATTGGACATATCAAACACCCAATGTTTAGACAAACCAGAACATGAACTTACAGTACCTCAGGGTACGTGGGACTCATGAACACTCTTTCGTTATATTACCATTACAAACCAGAACATGGAGTAAAGAAGACACTTGTGCATTTGAAATGTTTATTTACTAATGCCGTCCTCTCAGGCGCAGTATCTTTGATAATACAAGTATACTTATTATCAGTAGCAAAATTATCAGCATAGTTACTAAGACATAAAAAGCGAATGGTGACAGCATGTTAACATGCTGTAATGAATAAGAGTTAACAACACTTATATCTCACCCTCCCTAACACATATATTATATTATTATCTAAGAAGGTCTCTTTGGGTTGTTTTAGGGCGGGCCCATACCTTAGTGTCCTAGCATGAAGGAATCACATCAGCATACACCAGCTCTCTCTGCATGTGCACCGCATCAAGTGTGTTAACAATTCTCGTGCAAAGCAATATCAATCCCGCCTCAAGCCCAAGTTGGCAAAGGCTGCACTTGTGTTATGACTATGAAGGCGTGGAGATCAGACCTCATAACAATTCCATATCGTGTTGCTCCTGAAACTTCAGCACTCTCCGTGCAGACATGGTTTATTAAACAAGACTGATATCAGAGCAATAACATATTATTCTCACATACACCACGGCAAACCACTAGGTTGAAAGCTAAGTCAACAATTAAGGGTCGTGTGCAGAAGTTGCAAGAAAGGAAAAATGGCGTTTAAATCTGAAATGTACCTATGCCAACTTAACACGATATATGGATATATAGGAGCTATACAACAAGGTGACTCATCACTAAGACTTAGACTAGTATTTTCTTTGTTGACTGAGGAAGAAGGGGAAGAGCTCATCTTAGCAGGCGTAACAGATGGAAACAGAGCCCTGCAGTATTACGGACCTGATCTTTCATAGAAAGAGGTTGGTCCAGACAAACTCCAAGATTCCTAACAACCGTTTTAGGGGTTGGAGCTATGCCAAGTTCTGCTGGCCACCAATCAGAGGTCCATATATTGGGTGCCTTTCCGAATAGCATAATTTTGATTTTACACGCACTAAGCTAAAGATGGTTCTCTGTCATCCAAGCCGCTAAGGCTCTCAGACAAGCTGCAAAACACTCTTTTACTATACTAGACTCACAGTCCTAGGAAATCAGGAGCTGTTTGTCATCTGCATAAGAGTACCGTTCCAATCGATATGATTTCACTATTCTGGCCAGGGGTGCTTCATTGATATTAAATACTATAGGGCTCAAATACAAGGCCTAAGGAACACCCATGTCCTATTGTACAGTGTAGGATCTACAAGAACCCAAAGTAATGGTCTGAGTTCTATTAGTAAGGAAGTCTTCGAACCATCTCAGAGCTAGTCCACAAATGCCATACTCCCTAAGCCTCTGCAGCAGGCGAGCGTGTGACACTGTCATATAGCTACTGTATATCTTTATAATGCGTTAAGTTAGCATAGGCTCATTACATGTTTAAACGCCATTTTTTCCTTTTGCTGCTTCTGCACACGGCACTTAATTGTTGATTTAGCTTTCAACCTAGTAGTTCGTTGTGGTTTACATGAGAATAATATGTTATTACTCTGATATCAGCTTTGCTTAATAAACTATATCTGTACAGAGAGTGCTGAAGCTTCAGGAATAACACGATACAGA
Source organism: Lissotriton helveticus (assembly GCF_964261635.1). Taxonomy (NCBI): domain Eukaryota; kingdom Metazoa; phylum Chordata; class Amphibia; order Caudata; family Salamandridae; genus Lissotriton; species Lissotriton helveticus. The sequence continues at coordinate 1,844,740,456 of NC_136065.1, read as the reverse complement.
ATTGTTATGAGGTCTGATCTTCGAGCCTTCATAGACATAACATAAGTGCAGCTTCTGCCAACTTTGGGCTTTAGGCGGGTTTTATATTGCTTGGCTTGAAGCACACAAACACACTTGATGCTGTTCGCATGCAGAGAGAGCTGGTGTATGCTGATGTGATCCCTTCATTCTAGGATCTTGAGGTATGGGCCCGCCCTGCTAAAACCCAAAGAGACCTTCTTAGCTATTAATATAATATGTGTGTTAGGGAGGGTGAGAAATAAGTGTTGTTAACCCTTATTCATTACAGCATGTTAGCATGCTGTCACCATTTGCTTTCTATGGACTAGTAACTATGCTGATAACTTTGCTTCTGATAATATGTCTCCTTGTATTATCTAAGATACTGCGCCTGAGAAGACGGCATTAGTAAATAAATATTTCAAATGTGCACGTGTCCTCATTTACTCCACGTTCTGGTTTGAAATGATTGTATAACTAAAGAGTGCTCATGTGTTCCACGTAACCTGAGGTATTGTAACTTCATGTTCTGGTTTGTCTAAACATTGGGAGTTTGTTATGACCAATGAGACACTGTAGCTAGCTCGGTAAGGGGTTTGTTGGGTACTAAGGTGAGTTTTGGGTCACCCTAATTCGCTGAGGTTCCAATCCTCTGTGCACAGTTCTGTGGGAGAACAGAAACCCTGCTACATGGCGCCCATACGTTGGTGGACTTATATCATGACACTCGAGTAGTATATCGTTCAAACCTTAACCCCTTCACTGTCGTTTCCGGAAAACGGTGGTGTTGGTGAAACCTACCTATTTTTTGAAATAGGTCTTTTCAAGCTTGAATCTATCTAAAACGGTTTCTTTGAATTACTACCCAGTTGTGCTACAAAGTTTCCTTTGTTTTTCAGTAATTCCGGTGCAATCATGGCGCAAGCTGTGGCCATCCCGCAGCATAGTCGCATTGCGGTGCGCAATCATTTACAGGCTTTCCAAGTCCCGTTAGATGGCTTGACTGTGATTTTGGTGGTGTGTGCAGATCCGGCGTACCCTTTCGAACTGTTTTATTCGTGGGTAACGTTTCCGGAAGTGGACGCAAATTCTGGTGTGTTCCACACCTACACACCCTCACCTATACCGGCTGAATATACACCGTACAGGGCACTGGAAATACCTATTGATCATTGGCAGCATCGCGTTTGGTTTGATGGCGCCCTACCCCACTCTTTGTCCGCTGCGAGGTTGGGTCCTTTGTCCATTCCAGGCACAAATTGGCATGCATTGGGTGGATTCACCCCGCACCCGAATCACGGCGCTTGTCCCCTTGTGGATATTCGCAGACTGCATGTTGTCTCGATTGCCGTGATTCGTGCATTAGTGCAATACATTGGTCGTCATCTCCCGGGTGGTCCACCGGGGGGTCCGGCCGTTCAAACGGAACATGGCGGTTTAAGGCTCAATCCGGTTATGGTCAATTCGGTTTTTGGTAAGCGCCCCGATGATAAAGATGATTTCCCTTTCTGGCTTGCCGAGAAATTTGACCAACTGGAGGCTGTGTTTCCGAATTCTACTCCTGCTGATAAACATAGAATGTTGACGATTACTTTGCCTAAGGATTTAACTCCTGAACTCGTTGACTGTGAAAGTTGGGGGAAAACGTTTGCGGCCGTTTATACGAGGTGTTTCGGCACCCCGTCTATGTCCGTACTGCCTACGATCGTTAAGCGTGTTCAGGATGATCACGGACCGGAAGCAGCGGTTGAATTGGGTATGCGCCTGTGTGGTTCTTTTGAGATTGTTAGCGATCTCATCCTCTCCAATATAAAGGGAGATGCGGTGAACTTTCAGGTGTCGAATGCTTTGGCTGCTCTACCCGATGCCGAAAAACCCCGACAGTTAGCGAAGATTGTTGTGGCCGCATATAAAACTATAGGTCGCACAAGTAAAGGTCTGAAATATTTTCCTATCAAGGAGAAGAAACAACCACAAGGGCAGCCTGCTACAGCAGATGTCCAGCCCAAGTCCAAAAAACAAAATTGGCCTAAAAAACAGAAACAGGGGAAGCAACAACAGCAGACTCAGGATTATTATCCTGCGCCACAAGTTCCTGCGCCGACAGAGAGAGTTTATGATTTGCGCGATCGCGCGATGATTAAATCACCTGATCGATTTCAGGTTTCTGATCAACGCTCTCCTCGTTCCTTTCAGGACTCATCGGCCCCAAAGACCGGTGGAGGAGGAGGCGGTAGGGGACGTGGTGGCCAACAAGGACGTGGCCAGTCCCGCCAGACAGACGGCGCTGCGAAGCAGGAGGATTCTACACCAAAGAGACCGCAGTTTGCGAAAAAGAAAGTCGCAGCCTTAACAGCGCATCGATATGCCACAGATAGTGAGAACGCGGCTTCGGAATCTGACGTGGGCTCTGACCTTGCTGGACAGCGCGGCGGAGATTACCATAATGAGAGAGGCGCTGCGTCCACTACTGAGGGTGACAGCGACTGATGTCTACGTTGTAATTGAAACAGCTGATACGAGACTTGCTCCCCCTGAAAGACTTTATGAAATTGTCCTGTTAATTGAAGGTGACATACAGCGTACCATCAAAGGGGTATTTTGGGAAAATCTTTCTTCTACGTATGATATTTTGCCTTCGGAGGCTGACTGGCCCCCACCTTTTGTGCTCGTGGCGCCGCGAGGGGAGGAGGTAATCCTCCCCAGTTTCGCGAACACTGTCTCGAAAGAGCATGCGCAGCATTTTGCAGAAGAGTGGGCTCGGGCTCTCGCACCGGCTCTGTACCGTAACCAATGTGGTTGGGATAAATTGTCCCCTTGCCACGAAATTCCCTTGCGGTCTCAGCCGCAGCCTCAACCTCAATATCCCATTCGGCGTGAGGCAAAAGCTTCTGTCGCGGAAATCCTTGAACAATTAGAATATCAGGGAGTTATTGAAACATGTGTGTCACCGATGAATAATCCTCTTTTTACTGTGACCAAGCCTGACGGATCGTATCGTTTGGTATTGGATTACCGGCATTTAAACTCGCATTGCCGTAACTGTACAGTACAGAATACTCATGGCTCTGCCCTAGTGGATAGTCTAGTGCGTAAGCTTTTTAAAACAACGCTTGACATATCCAACGGTTTCTATGCCCACAGATTGGACAGCTTTAGGTCCCAATGGACCAGTTTTACATGCGCTGGGGTCCAAAAACAATTCCGGCGTCTCCCAATGGGCTATAAGAATAGTCCTGGTATATTTACCGCACGCATAGTCTCTCTTTTGGAGAGAATCGACCCAGATGCTTGTTCGTATGTGGATGACATATATCTCACAGACGACGAAATTTGGGAGCATCTGTGTCGTGTAAATTCGATTATTTGTAACTTTGCAGATATGGGTTACAAATTTAACTTTGCAAAATCGCACATTGCTGAGTACACGGTGTTGTTCCTGGGCTATGAGCTCAACAATGAAGGTAGAGGTTTGGCTCCTCACTTCTTGGAGAAATGCGCACAGTTGCGCGCTCCTACAACACTGAAAAAATTACAGTCTTTACTGGGCTTTTTAAATTTCGGGAGGACATACATTCCGGAATATGCCCAGCGTATCAAGCCTTTGTATGCTTTGATACAACCAACTTTTTCCAAATCATGCTGGCTGCCTGAGCACTCAGCCATCTTGCAGTCCTTGCAGGCTGATCTGCTCGCTTCTAAGTTCTTACTGACTCGTGATAACCATACCAACCTGGTGATAAGAATAATACCAGGGACAGTGGGTTTCACGTACCTCACTTTTAATGAAGGAGACACAGTACCTATTGCTTACAAGTCACACTTGTACACTTCGGCTGAGATGCGGTTTCCCACTGTGGAAAAGGTTTTAACAGCTGTGCAGATGGCGATTCTTAAGGAACGAGCTCTGTCACAGGGGAAACGCATGTTGGTTGTTACACCCTGTCCTCATTTGGAGGCAGTCACGAAAGCCAGTGTACCAAACTCAAAAGTTTTGCACCCTCGGTGGATTCAGTGGGCTGCGTCCTTGACGTCCACGGATGTCACGTTTATTTTTTACGCCTCGTTGCGGTCGCAAGAGTACTTGCAGTATGAGTTTGTTCATCCTGCTCCTCTAGCTATGCGACCTTTGGAGGACTTCCATTGTATCATTTACACTGATGGTTCGGCGCAGGTTGCGCATGGCTCTAAACACGCCTACGTTTCCGCATGCGCCATTGTGGTCGGTGCCATGTTGAACGATGAGTTCATAACCAGGGAAGTGCACACGTTGCCACTGGGAAATTGCACCACACAATTGGCAGAGCTTCGTGCTCTCTTACTAGCGTTGGAGTACGCTGATCCTAGTGTTACTACTCTTATTGTGAGTGATTCTTACTACTGTGTCCAGTCTTACAATGAAAACTTGTTCTTTTGGATTCAGAATGACTTTCGTGATTCCAAGGGTAGCACAATAAAATACAAGATGATCTGGGTTCGAGTGGCGGAGCTTAAGGCTACGTTGCCGCTCGTTTTTGTAATTCATACTCTTGGCCACCAGCGTGTTGGAGTCCACGCTGTCGGTAACTCGCTTGCTGATGAAGCAGCAAAATCAGCGGTGTCTACATACTTAGTTGCAGCAGTTACTCGGTCCAAAAGTAAGATTGATAGTGACATCTTGGCGGCTGTTGCTGCCACTGAGAAGGGAGGTAAACATCCTACGGGGTTCCCTTCGAAGTACACGTACCACTTATGTCCCGAAAAGGTTCCTTTTGTGAAAATTCCTGATGTTGGGGAACGTTTGATTCCCAACTCGGATCGCAGGGCTGACTTGATTACAGCGGCTCATGAAGGTGTGGCGTCTGCACATGCGGGCGTCTCGGCCACTGTAACTCAATTACAACAACGTTTCTGGTGGCGGGGACTGTACAAACAGACGCGTGATTATGTCCTTCTTTGTGACATTTGTCAGCAGATTAAACCTTCGACTGCTGCGCGTCCGCCACAGACCCAGTTGTATATTTCTAATAAACCGCTAGGTTGTGTTTATTTAGATCACTGCGGTCCTTTTTCCTCTGATACTGCGTCTAAGTACATCTTAGTAGCAGTTGATTCATGCACACGCTTTGTGTGGGTCTGGCCCCATCGCATCGCTGATTCACGGACTGTCATTAGAGATTTGCGCATCTTTGTTGGGATTTTTGCCTGTGGTACCTTCCATTCGGATCAGGGTCCGGCTTTCGCCTCTAAGGCGTATAAGGATGCCATGACTTCGATGGGGGTCCAAGTTAAGTTTTCGTCTCCCTACAGACCTGAGGGTAATAGTGTAGTGGAGCGAATGAACCATGATTTAAAGCAATCTTTGACAGCTCGAGTTATAGGCACTGGCAGAAACTGGCTAGCCCACCTCTATGGCGTGCAGCGTGCTCTTAATAATCTCCCTAGAAGGTCTCTGGGTGGGCGGACCCCATACGAAATGCTCTTTGGCATCAAGATGTACGTCCCTGACCTTGACGGTCTAGACTGCATGGCTTGCGCCACAACCTTTGACGTAGATGAACATTGTGCTGTTTTACAGAATCTACAAAAGACCAGAGACAGTCTTGCAAAGGAACATTTGCCCTCCACGTCGGATATTGCGTTGCAGATCCCGGTAGTCGGCTGGCTACCCCAAGTTGGAGAACTGGTTCGAGAGAAGATCGATAACAAGAAAGAATTTGGTCCTTCCTATCGAGCTCCGGTTCCAGTACTTGGAGTGAAGGGCACAAGAACAGTCATTTTACCACCACTTCCTGGTCGTAAGGAAAACAGGTTTATCTCAATTGACAATGTCAAGATACACAGAGTGGCCGATTCTTCTTAGCATGACACCGGCTGTTTCCTGTCCTTCAATTGTGAGAAATTCAGTTTTGCCCACTGCTTCTAATCATGAAACTGAAGTGGCAATCAAGTTGCCTGCTATTTCCAGGCCTTTATTAGGTACTTTGCCCGGTACAGACATTGCTGAAATAGACTATACTTACCCCACTGACTTGTCCATGCCTGACCTGCAAGCCCGTTTGGCCACAGAATCCAGATTTTCATTTGACACTGTTTCCAATGCCTCGAAGAAACCCTCACGTTTTGCAGTTTATGCCAGCTTATTTAAAAAACATTTTTTAATTCCACCTTGGACATATGTTTGGCTGGTGCTTTTTTCACTTTACCTTTTTATGTCAATTGGGTTTGTGTTTTATTTTTTCCGACTTATGAATGGACACTATGTCGAAGAAAGAACATGCATTCGACATCTAAATGGAACTTTGGCCCCCCTTTCCTCATCGCATTCTGCACACAGATTGAAGAGAGACTTGACGTTTGTTAACATCACTGCTTGGCCTGTCCTTGATGGGATAGTGTGGGATGCCGTTAGATTTCAAATTCATGGCCCTACCGAGGTTGTTAATGTCCCCAATGTGCTTAGAGTTAACATGGGGGATGTAGTGAAACAAAACATACGTTCTGATGATTGGGATGTTCAGGCCGTAGAGTCCTTGTTTTCTGATTTGAAATACTATGCTGCCTTTGATGCGGAAGATTTGTACTTAAAATCTGCTAATTATGGTGATTTGTTTTGCTTTCAACATTTTGGCAATCACTTCTTACATAAAACAGCATCCCGAAGGAATACTGTAAATTCTACGCAGTGGGAGCTTTGCCCAGCTCCAAAACAAGGCAGTTCAAGTACTTTTTTGAAAAAGTACACTTATTTTACTGACTTCAATCAGTCTAATCCCGAGTCCTTTTATTTCAAAATGACACAGAAGCCTATGTCCAAGGTTAGACTTACCGATACCAAATTGTTGTATTCGAAGTTCTTTCTTGATCAGCTGGCTGTTGGCGGCTATGAATTATGGAAGGAAACTATTGACTTAAAATCTGTTTGGGGTTCTAAAAGTTGGCAGGTACAAGGCACTGAGGCTTTGCACCGTGCTTGTCTCATCCCGAATCAAATGTTGTTTTTGAATTCCTCTATTTCACAAACGACGTGCTTTGGATTGGCTACTTCTAAAAAATTAAATTCTCCGACCATCCCAGAGTTAGAAGAATATTCAGGCTGGAGTAATTATACTCAGTTTTCGATTAGGGACTTGCAAACCCTATTGCTGAATTCATCCTTTAACATATCCAGTATGGATCCGAAAGGTTGGCTGATGTGGCACAGAAGTGCTGATTCATGCCAGCACCGTTTTCTAGGTTTAGCTGATAGCTTTACACAGGTCAGACCTGATCCACGTTTTGGAACCGAGCATTCTGTCACAACTTACTCTGTGGGCAAATTATGTCAAAATTGGCTGAAACATTCAACATTGTCTGCGGTTAAATTACATCTTGCAAAGCTAAATGATGATGTGGATTTGAATGATTTCATAAAGGGCCCGGCTAGTGGTAGATCAAAGAGATGGATATATGCTGTTTGCAATGAAATCTGGAAGACATCACAGATTGAGGCTGCGACACGCCTAAGAGCTATAGATCAAGCCAATCTAGAAAAGGTGCTTGTTGTGGTAGATAATAGTATTAACATGCTTTCTTCCCGCATTTACACTTTAGATATATTGTATCTTCTGTAGTGGATATTGTGCATGATGAAGTGTCTGTGTTGTACCATGGTCAGAATCAATTACGTTCTATCATGCAATTTGCATGGACCCTTCAAACGTTGAAAGCTGGCAAGGTGCCATGGACCTACATGAATGTTTCTTCTCTCTTTGCCCCCTTTAATTTGACTGACAAGCAGCGCTTGCTTTCCATGCGAGATGCTTCGTTTTCTATGTTACATATTGAGAGATTGGAGTACTTGCCTTTTTCTGTGGCAGAAGCCAACGATGCAACGTGGCTTATCCACAGTTTGATAACATTATCTTTTGCTTTGTATAAGTTTACAAATTGTATGAGATATGTTGCCATAGGTCGCTATGAGCCCTTAGGTAGTGCGTTTCTCCATGAAGTCTGGTCCCTCCCTTTCACTTATAGATGTTTGAAAGACGACCAGGAGGTTTATCTGAATGGGGAGGAGTGTACTGAAACACCAGACCATTCGCTAATGTGTAGGCATATACAATTGCACGGTTCTTGTAACCAAGACCGGCCTAACTTAGCCTGTGTTTTAAAAGGAACTCCAGTGCCTGCAATCACCCGGACTTTTACCTTGTTGGGAAACAGAACTTATTTGCTTTTAAAGAATGAAGATTGTTGCGGGTTGATTAAAGGAGTAGCTTATGTAGTAACCGTAACTGAGCGTGTAGTTTGCTGCAGAAATGTCCTGTACCCACCCACGCATGAAAATAGGGATGTTTCCATCTGGCCACGCATCCCAACCTTGAAAGCAGAATTCAGCGGCATGAGCAGAATAAGGGCTCTATTGTCCCGGAAAGAAGTGGCCTTGAGTACGGCTAGGGAAACTTTCGTTCTTCACATAGCTAATACCCGTACCGAGGTTCAGGCCCTTTTAAATACTGATTCACCGTTGCATTTCAGCGAGATGGTACATTCTATCTTTAACGCGTCCTCCACAACTGGGCTGGCGCATTTTTTAAAATCTGTTAGCAGTGGTCTTGTAACTTCATTTGAAAAAATCTTTGGAGTCATCCCTGCTTTCTTCCATTCCATTTTTTCAAGTTTGTTTGGTGGATTCCCGGTTATCCTGGCACTAGCGGCAGCCGTTCTAGTGGTTGTTTGCTTCCTTAAATATGGATGCCCCACATGTGGAAGGAGCCGCCCAGCCCCTCCTGGCGCTGTTTCGCAACCGGATGCTTGAATATTATGGCACGCTGCCGCTTGCGATTTTAAGCACGGCATATGGATTATCGTTTCGATTTTCCTACTTCACCTGTGCCCAGCCTGTGTTTCATTGCCTAAGCTGTGATTTTGACTGGGCCATTGATTTGTGTCTCTGCGGACCGGTTTCTCCTGAAGTCGACTTTAATCAGCTGATGAGTCCCATCGTTACTCACGAGTTGGTTTGTACTGGCGACAGGATTATGGCCTTAGCAGCGATGCATGGACTAATGGGTCCTTGGAACATTCTAACAGCGGCGCAAGATTTCTTGGCACTGAGCTTTCTTGAAAACCCACTGAGTTGTCCTCTGATGGTAATAGAGGCTCCAGTATTGGGAGAACACGTTTGTTCTTTTCCTCTTTTGAATTGGATGGCTGAACTGTTTTCGGATGAAGACGGTGATTTCCTGTTGGAGGCTGTTGCTGCATATTTTGCATATTCGGTCTTGCCTTGATGAACCTTATTGGTTTATGATGATGCCCCACTTTTTTTGCATTTTTTTATAATTATAAGGTTGTTCATAGTTCTTGAACTCTGCTTTCATGAAGTTGCCCTTATCTTATCTTATCTTATCCGTCCTCGGATCATGGGGGGGTGTCATATAGCTACTGTATATCTTTATAATGCGTTAAGTTAGCATAGGCTCATTACATGTTTAAACGCCATTTTTTCCTTTTGCTGCTTCTGCACACGACACTTAATTGTTGATTTAGCTTTCAACCTAGTAGTTCGTTGTGGTTTACATGAGAATAATATGTTATTACTCTGATATCAGCTTTGCTTAATAAACTATGTCTGTACAGAGAGTGCTGAAGCTTCAGGAATAACACGATACAGAATTGTTATGAGGTCTGATCTTCGAGCCTTCATAGACATAACATAAGTGCAGCTTCTGCCAACTTTGGGCTTTAGGCGGGTTTTATATTGCTTGGCTTGAAGCACACAAACACACTTGATGCTGTTCGCATGCAGAGAGAGATGGTGTATGCTGATGTGATCCCTTCATTCTAGGATCTTGAGGTATGGGCACGCCCTGCTAAAACCCAAAGAGACCTTCTTAGCTATTAATATAATATGTGTGTTAGGGAGGGTGAGAAATAAGTGTTGTTAACCCTTATTCATTACAGCATGTTAGCATGCTGTCATCATTTGCTTTCTATGGACTAGTAACTATGCTGATAACTTTGCTTCTGATAATATGTCTCCTTGTATTATCTAAGATACTGCGCCTGAGAAGACGGCATTAGTAAATAAATATTTCAAATGTGCACGTGTCCTCATTTACTCCACGTTCTGGTTTGAAATGATTGTATAACTAAAGAGTGCTCATGTGTTCCACGTAACCTGAGGTATTGTAACTTCATGTTCTGGTTTGTCTAAACATTGGGAGTTTGTTATGACCAATGAGACACTGTAGCTAGCTCGGTAAGGGGTTTGTTGGGTACTAAGGTGAGTTTTGGGTCACCCTAATTCGCTGAGGTTCCAATCCTCTGTGCACAGTTCTGTGGGAGAACAGAAACCCTGCTACAACACTGTGTCGAAAGCTGCGTACAAATCGAGCAATACCAGTATAGTGGCTTTGTTAGTGTCTAAAGCACATCTAATATGATCTGTGACAGCTTGTTGTATAGCATTTTAGGACCCTAGTGGAATTTTCCCGATTCATGCCCTTATATAGGTATAAATCACCTTGTGCTTATATAGTCATAGAAAGCATAACCATATTTAGACATAGCCCATGTAGTCCAAATACAGGCATGGATACTTCCACTAGTTCCGAAAAGCCACAACGATTTCTTGGAAAACTCGGCTTCAGCAGTTAGGGACTTCCCCTTGCTTGAATATTGATTTGTCCAAGAACTCATGGAGTTTTCAAAGAACTGCGACTCTTTGATGATGTTATTATACCCACATTTATGTCAAACTCGGCACCTTCAAGGTATAAATATGCCCACAATTGCCCTAGCACACACACAGTGGTTTGGAGCAGTTCGACTATCTACTTGCTCGACGCATCTCAGTACAGTAAGTGCCGAAGGAAGCCGACCCTCTAGCTGACACACTGAGAGAGACGCTGTCTTTTCTCTTGCTGAGAAATCCAGCTCCAGTGTTTCCAAGCTCCCCTCGTGGGGTGTTGGGAAATCGAGTCCAGAGACAAAGAGATACCAGACTTCCTTCATTCTAAACCAAGGTACGGAGCTGATTAGACCCTAAGAGAAATCTTGGATAGATTCTTGGCAAAAGAATACTAAACTTATGCTAAACCACACTTACTCCTTCCCTCGTACTAGACTTAGGTTAGGTACATCGGGGTAGGCGTATTTTAGAAGCACCAGTTGAGAACCTTTATTCTTTATTTATTTATGTATGTACTTTATGGCTTAGAAACCATTCCATGCTTTTACAGTATTATTTTATAATACTCTTCTTGCTGTATGCATTATACTTTACAGCCAGTATTACGATTGTAGCAGTTCATTTCTTCTGCATGAGAAAGAAGACTGTTCAATAAATACTTTTATTGAAAACGCCCGTCTCTCTATTTCTCTGCACCTCTGGTGAAACGAAGCATGCACGAATGACTAAGTGAAATATCTATCTATTGTTTCCACGACTCTGAAGATACATTTTATCTTGGGGAAACAAAGTTGTCATGTTTATGCGGTTGTCAGAAACGAATCCCTTCTTGTTTATTCGAGAAAGTTTCTAGTGATCTCTGAGCTAGCTGGCACTCACAATTAAGTCTAATATATTCGATAGAGACCTAGTCGACCTAAGTCCTACGTCACATCTATATGATATATTATTCCAAAGCGCAAAGCCTATTGAGAATATAGGAACTACACTACATGGCGCCCAACGTTTGGTAAGGCACTAATTTAACGCTAGATACTAGAGTAACTCAGTCGTGCTTTTCATAGAGACCCCTTTTTCCCGTAAAATACTCCAATAGACGTCTGGAGTGGTTTAAAGGATAAAATATCCGCCATAACTGAGTAGGACAAAAATCCTATGTATTAGTTTTTGGTTTTGTTCAACGTTGAAGGATACGGTGTTCCAAAATATTGTGCACCTTATCTTTGTTTCCTTGAAACTTGCTCTGCAAACCTTCAGTCAACAAAATGTTGAATAGTGACGAAGAAAACGGTGGAGATGCAGTAAATACAAACCAACCGGGTTTAAACCTTACAGGTTTCCAAGAAACAGATGCGGATGCTATAATGATCCCGGAAAACGTACGGAAAACCATCGCTATAAAGCTTATACAAAATGGCCTATCATCAAGAGGTGGTAGGGTAATTTTTGTCATAAATGCACACGAATATCGGCAGACAGAGGTATTCTATTCATAGATTATCTTCCCTGAAGCAAATCCCAGAACACATGTGTTTCACTTCTACAAGATAGAGGAACCACCAGCGGAATAAATTCCTTTAGAGGATATTGAAATTCCATTAACATACCAAGAGCATGCGCTCTGGTTTAAAGGCGCACTACAACATCAAAATCACATTACCAGGCTCGGTCCACTAGGTAGACCAGGAGCAACATGGCCGGTACTAGCCAGCTATACACCAGATCCTGACATTGAAAGAATGTCAAGTGAAGAACTATTAGCTCAGCTAAAACAATTAATTAAAATACATAGACAATTGGTTCAATATGCATGCAGACTCTAACAGTCCAACCTGCTTAAGAATTCCACAGCACACCCCTCATCAGGGGAACACAAACAAAATTACACCACACACTATACAATCGGTCATTGGTAAATTATCCACAAAAAGGGAACAAATTCCATTCTGGTTAGCTCAAAAAATTACTCAAATCGAGGCAGTATTTCCCGATAGTACACCTCATGAGAAACACAGGATTCTAAGAATCTGTTTACCAATGGGGATCGCACCACACCTGGAGGACTGTGACACTTGGGGTACAGTCTTTGCTGCAATCTACACAAAAACACATGGTGTTCCGTACATTGGCGGTGATACCAGACGTCCTGAAACAGATTTAAAATGACTACAGGGCAGAGCCTGCTTTAAATCTCGGTATGAAGTTACTGAAGGATTTCAAACAGGTCTCAGCTATAATATTAGCTAATATTAAAGGAGAAGCAGCATCCGTGGCAATCCGCCAAAAACTAATAGAACTTGATGTAACTGAGCAACCGTATGAACTGACCAGAGTAATGGAAAAATCCTATAAAGAACTAGGTAGAGATAGTTTGGGTGGGAAACCAGTGAAGCCCGAACTAACAGAAAATCCTGAAAAGGTTTTTATTAAAAACTCTTTCATTACTCCTAAAAAGAAGTGGGAAAATACTAGACAGACACTTCCTAAAGAGAAGCGTTCTCAATCCAGAGGTAGGTCTCCTCAAAGGGAGCCCTCTGAAAAGAGGTATAACCTCAGGAATAGGGATAATTTGAGAAAACCTGATAGATATCAAGATACTGATATACGTTCCTCTCGTACCTTTCAGACTTCCTCACAGAAATCATAAAGAAGAGGATGATCAGTACACAAGGAAGAACGCGTGAAGTCCAAAGACGATTAACACATTCCAAAAAATAAGAAAACCCAATTCACCAAAAAGAAGATAGCAGGTCTAAAAATCAGACATGCCGAGTATCTTTAGGACACAACTCAAGAACGGGGAGTGGGCCTAGACAATGCTGGACAGCGCAGCAGAAGTCACCATAGCTCGCAAGATCCTGTAGGATCATCTGGAGACAGTGGACTTGAACTAGTATATTCAAGTTGAAACTGCCGACACCTGGGTTAGTGTACCCCATACGTTATATGAAGTAACACTCCGGATGGAGGGGGACATACCTAGGAAAATAAGAGCACTCTTTTGGGAGAAGCTCTCTAAGGGTTATGACATTCTTCTAGCTGAAAAATACTGGCCACCAAATTTTGTCAGGGAGTGGCCACATGGTGAAGAAATCATTATGCTAGCCTTCTCAAATCATATTCCTATTCATAAAAAATACACCTATGCCAGAAAATGGGCTGTAGCTCAGGCTCCAGCATTATATAAAAATCATGTGGGATGGGATGAGGACTCTCCTCACCATAAGATCCAGTTAAAGAATCAACCTACTGCTCAGAGGCAGTATCCATTTAAGCAAGAAGCTAAAAAACAGGTCAGGGAGATCTTAGATCAACTTCAATACCAAGAGGTGATTCAAACATGCACCTCGTCCATGAGCAATCCTTTGTTTCCTGTCTCTAAACCAGACAATACATATCGTCTGGTTTTGTACTACAGACATTCTTGTTGCAAAACCTTTGCAGTACATAATGCACACAGTGCAGCACTGATGAATAACATTGTGCACCAAAAATATAAAACCGCATTAGATATTTTTTTTTATTTTTTTCCTTATTTTATTTTATTTTCACCTGGTATGAGACAACAAATACATTCAAAATAATTTCACATCATCAAATATTTCATATACATACACAGAAATCTATAAATCAAATATCATAATAAAGACGCTAAGATATACCAGCAGCATCCAATTGCCAGTCAAAATTAGTTTTTAGGTCATTCAGTTCAATCTAGATCCCCCCAGATTTTCTCAAATTTCTTTAGCGACCGAATGCCTCTTAATTCTGCTAGAGTACACTCCATTGTTTTAATTTCAGTGACTAAGTACCACCATTCCATAGCGTTAGGTATATTAGGGCTAATCCAGGCCCTTGCTAGGATTAATTTAGCACATGAGATTATGATGCCAGTACATAGCGTGGTTGATTAGTCAAATGTGGGCCAAGTATTGCCATAGGCGCCGTTATAGGGGAGCTAAGAATGTTTTTAGCAACCAAGATTTTTCCCACTTCTTCCCAATATTTCCCGAGCATTGGACAGGAAAACAGCATATGTACCAAATCTGCCGCATATTCGGCGCATTTCGGGCATTTGGTTTTATCTCCCAAGGCATTGCTTGAGGGCCATTTCGAAAAAATTTCTGGCGTATAGTAGAGCATGTAAGTGGTTCTGTATTGTTGTAGTCGTAAACTAGATGACCGTACAGAGTTATGGATATTAGTATAAGATTGAATTATATGTTTTCCTGTAAGATTTGTTCCAAGTTTGGAGTTCCATTTATTGGCAAATATATCGCTGTCGTCAAGTCTAAGGCCTATGAAAAATTTGTAAATCGAGCTAATAATTGATTTCTCTTTCCTAGAATTTAAACAATCCCAGATACCACCACTCGACACGCTATTGATTTTATTTTTGCGCACTAAAAAATCGTAAATTTGTAAATATTTAAACCTATGTATTTCAGACAAACCATATAGGTATTTTAGAGTGGAAAAGTCTAGTATGCCTTGAGAATTATAAAGATCACCCAAAACTGTTACGCCTTTCAGCTGCCATCTACGGAATTCCCCATCGCTAAATATGCTCGGTAGGCCAGGATTGTTCCATAGAATCAGCTGAGAGTGATATATAGTAGTTTTGCAGTAAACAAGAATATCCTTCCATACTCTTATTATATCGCGTGCGGTCTTGAACTTGACCCGTTTGTAGTAATTAGGGTCTGTTATGTGAAGTAAAAATTGGTTAGAATCGTCTTTTAGCAGTAAATGGTGGTAAAATAGTGTGTCCTCTATATTTAGTAATGACCGTATGCGTCTTACAAATGATGCCCAAAAGTATAATTTCAGATCAGGAAAATTAAGGCCGCCAGACCCAATCTGATTTTTCAATATCTTTAATGGTCTCCTAGCCTTCTTATACCCCCAGATGAAGTTACCAAGAATCCCATCTAATTGTTTAAAAAAAGCCTACTCAGAATCAAAGGGATTGATCTAAACAGATATAAATATTTGGGTATGATTTTCATTTTGATCAAATTTATTCTACCAATTAGACTTAGTGGGAGTCGATGCCATTTTTTTAGAGTCAAGATGGTGGTTTTTGTTAGATCGTTATAGTTGATAGCATTAAGTTCTTTAATGTTTGAGGTGATTTTAACTCCAAGATAGGTTGCAACCTTACAGATTTCTGGTACCGGTGTCGGAGGGGCAAAATTAGCTATTATTTGGGTTTTATGTGTATTCAGTTTATAACCTGAAACTGTGCCAAATTTAAGTGCTTCGAGATTAATAGCTCTTAAGGGCTCGATTGCTTCAGAAGAGTAAATAGCAATTTCGTCTGCATATGCAGTAATTTTTAGGCTATGCGTGCCAGTCTTGAATGGTGTTATTCCAGATTGGGTATCCAAGGCCTTTCAGAACGGTTCAAGTGAGAGGGCGAATAGTAAAGGTGACAGGGGGCACCCTTGACGAGTGCCCCTCAGGATTGGAAAACACGGCGAAATAAGCCCTCCATAACTAGTGTATGCCGTTGGTTTGTCGTAGAGTGCGCAGATTCCATTTAAAAATTCCCCTTCAAAGCCCAAAGATCCCAGTGTACGCCATAAATAGTCCCATCCCACCCGGTCAAATGCCTTTTCGGCATCAAGCATTATCATAGCAAGAGGGGTAGCCTCTACCTCTGCTATGTCAAATGCTGTTATTGCCGTGTTGACATGGGCTGATGTGTCCCTGCCTGCTATAAACCCGTGCTGTTGTGTATTCAAAATTCTGGGCATTAGTGGTGCAAGTCTTTTAGCCAAGCATTTTGCGAAGATTTTTGCGTCTGTATTAATCAGGGATATGGGTCTATATGAACCCATCTCCTCTTTAGGTTTGCCCTTTTTATGAAAGAATATTATTTTAGCTTTATTCCAGGAACTGGGGGCCAGTCCTTTTACTGCCAATATATAATATCACTTCTAAAAGAGAAGGTATTAATTCATCTAGGCATAGTTTATAGATTTCCAATGGAATGGTATCTTCACCTGTGGCTTTTCCTATAGGTAGTGATAGTATAGCCTCCTTTAGTTCTTCTCTCGGTATGTCTATGGACAGATCGTCTACGTCAGTCGCCATTAACTGGTTCGTTAGATTTTCTCTTAAGTAATCCTCAATTACAGAACCATTGGGCGTACATTCCGGGGTATACAAAGCTTCGTAATATTTAGCAAACTGTTGGATAATATCATTTGGTTGACTATATTTCTTGTTGTCAAGTCCTATAATTTGAGTAATCGTGGACTCCACTCTATCTTCTGCCACTTTAAAGGCAAAAAAAAATCCTATTTTGTCTCCGCCCTCATAGTTAGAAAATTTATATTTATGTATCTGAGCTCTATATTTTTTTAAAAGTTTTTCTTTGGTCTTACATTTTAGCTGACTAAGATTTGCGCAGATTTCCAGAGTAGATAGATTATCTCTTAAGGCTTGTGCTAACCGGATCTCTCCAGCAGCAATATCAGATGTCAAGGCTGCATTATTCTTATATCTTTCAGAATTCTGTTTCAGGACATAAGATTGCGTGAACCCTCGGATGCTTGCCTTACACGTGTCCCATACTATTAAACATGAAGCAGTGTTTCTGTTGATATCTAAAAATTCTTTTATATGATGTTTTAACTGCAAAATATAAGACGTATTTGATATTAAGTTCCTAGGGAACGTAAAAGGTCTGGGAGGTTTACGATTTGGAGATATAGAGAATTCGACCATGATGGGATTATGATCAGATGAGATACGGGGGTAAATTACTATTGATGCCTCATTCATCAAAAGATCTGAAACAAGAGCCATGTCTAGACGAGAGCATAACTTGTGAGGTGCTGAATAATATGTGTAGCCAGGAGAGTTTGGATGCAAGTATCTCCATACATCTTTTACATTATGTATCTTGCATAGATCTAGAATAGAGGCTCTAGTTTTGGACATTCGTTTGTGGTTACCCGGCCGAGGTGTATCTATTTGACAATTCAAGATACAATTGAAATCTCCCATAACTATTAATTCTCCCTCCCAGTCTAATAATGCTATGTTTAACTGATCAAATATTCGGGGTTCATCTTTGTTAGGCCCATATACAACACAGGCTACAAACTTCGCATTGTTGATGCAGAGTTGAGTAATGGCCCACCTTCCCCTTTTGTTGTGCGTTAATTTAATTATGTCTGCTTTAAATCTTTTATCTTTCAAGATTGCTACCCCCTTGTTGAGGAAACCACAGCTGAGCTTATTATCAGCTTCAGTCCCAGTTGATTTAGCAGTTTCTTGTCTTTGTCTGTGATATGTGTTTCCGACAAGAATACTAAGTGGGGGTTATAGAGTCTTAGCTCTTCTGCGACTAAACGCCTTTTACGTTGATTATTCAACCCTGAGACATTCCATGCCAAGCATTTAATATTATGCATCACTGGTGTAGAGCAAGATGACGATAAACAGCAACCATTCCATTAGCACTATTGGGCCATATAGTTTGTTCTTTATATACTGTCCCGAGACAAAAAAAATATTTTACAAAATCAAATCTCATGTTGTGTCCCTCTATCAGGTTGAAAATATTTTTCATTTTTCCCCCCACCCTCCCCCCCTACCCTCACCTTCCATACCCTCCCTTGTCTGCGAAGACCCACCCCCCCCCATCCCCCTCACCATCTGCTGCCGTTGGCGAGGCAGCGCCTGCGGCAGCGAGTCCGAGTCTCCCTCCCCCCTCCCCCTGAAGTTGCAGCTATTAATAAAGCAGCATCAAACCCTACTGCCATGATGTTATATTTAACAGGATAAATTGTAGGTTCACTGCTATCTAGTAATACCTAGTGATATCCAGTGATTTTAGTGATTAACAGTTCATTCCCCCCCTCATCCTTGAGTTTCCCGTGCCCCTTCACAGTCCCATTTCTATCTGTCTAACATACTATATTATATGTGAAAAAGTAGGGGTAAAACCCCCTTTTTTTTTCCTTAGTCTTTCCTTAGTCTTTACTCTTATTGATACTAGACAAAAATGCCTGTGCCTCATGTACGTCACTAAAGAAGTTTGTACGCCCATTCACAATCATTTTAAGTCTGGCAGGTTCCTGTAGGAATTTTTGACCTCCCAATTTATTGACTGGATCGATTAGTTTTCGCATTTCCCATCTTTTGTCCATTGTGGTTTTGCTAAGATCTGAGCGAGTAAAGATGGAAAGATTGTCAATAGTTATTGGGGTGTTAGGTTTGGCTTTTTGCCAAACGGCTTGTCGGAGCAGGAAATTGCAAAAGAATATTAAAAACGGGCGTGGGAATTTATTGTTCTGTCGTTTTAAGCCGAGTGGAAGTCGATGTGCTCTTTGTATTTGGGAGTCCCAATCCCAGTCAGAGAGTTCCGGAAAAGCTCGAGGTAACAGTTTCACCAGAAAAGCCCTTGGGTCAGACCCCTCTAGCCCCTCCGGAATTCCATAAACTTTAAGGTTGGACCTCCTTTGCCGATTTTCCAAGTCCTCGACTTTCCCCTGTAGTTGGGTTAACTGGGCATCATGACGCACTGCAGTGACACCTATCCGTGAAGTCTCCTCTTCTACCGCGACTGTGCGTTGCTGAAGCTCTATTATTTCCTGTGTAACGCCCCTTAAAGTGGAGGTTAGATCTGATATGGAGGTTTGCAATCTTGCGTTATCACTTTTCAGTTGTTGATAGTGCTCTTCCGATTCTACCCTTTGGCTAATCAAAAGTTTTAATATTGTATCCTGCTGGGAGTGGCCGGTGTCCCCCGTCCCGGTCCCCTCTGTTGAGTTCAGTGTCTCATCAGATGATTTATTTGAGTTTGTATTTATATTTGCAGAAACCGGCTGATTAGAGCCTACAGCTGATGACAAATGATCTTTCTCTCCTGTGGTTGGCTCAGAGGGAGTGCTTCTGGGAATTTGCGCCATGAATGGCCCCGGTATGGGGACCTGTAACGTCTCATTGTCTGTAGGGCTGCCCCCTGAAAGCCTTAGTGCCATGCTCTTGACTAGCCCTTTGGCCTCGATCCACTTCCTTAGCGGACTCTTGTCGATAACCAGTTTTTTAGCAGCAGGGGGCGCTACTCCTGCAGGGCGCGCCAGGTTAGACAAAGCTTTCCCCCTCTTCTTGTTGCTTGCCTTGGCTTTGCCTCTACGTCTCCGTAAGGGCAACCTGTTCAAAGATTTATCTGTAGACTTATCCAGCTCCTCCTCCGTCTCATCATCAAGATCCTCAAAGGAGGGCTGCTCCTCAGCCAATTCCAGAAAGGAGTCGCCCGTTTGGACACCCCAAGTCCAGTATCTTTTTCTAATGTGCCTGTATCTATGCCTATTGGGCCCCCCAGCGCCGAAGCAGTGGCAGTAACCGTAACCGTAGGATTAGCCGGTAAAGTCTCTCTAGAACTCCCGAAAGCGGCGGGTGAAATTGTAGAAGTTTCTGCTGAAGGCGGCCCCTCCTCTGCCGTGTTAGCTCCTTCTAGTACCTCATGGCCCTCTAGGATCTCCTGGGCCCCTTGAGTCTCATTCCCCCTAGGAGAGGTAGGAAAGTCATCACAGTTGCCTTTATCCAATAATGGCGCAATTGGGGAGACTGGCGCTGCTGGCCCTGTTTCTTTGATGGGGGCAACTCTATCCATAGACAGCCCTGGTAGTGGGTGTGATAATGCCTGTGTTTCAATTTCATCATTTAGTGCTATGGGAATGTCTTGTGCCCTGACATTAAGCGGAGGGGCTGATATCTTCCCCGAAGCCACCCCAGTCTTAGAGGTCTTAGAGGTATCGGCAGTGTCAGCACAGACACCCTTCTGAGCAAACGCTTTAGGCATTGTTCCGCAATTAGTTAGTACAGGAGGGCGCAGAATCGTCTTACCTGCCGCCTTCCTGTCGCTCCCTTTCAAAATCGCAGAATCTTGGGATGCGTTGTGTGAAGGTAAGGGCTGTGAGGAAGAAGCAGGGTTCGCCATGTCATTCACCTGGGCTAGCACTGCTGCTGTCGCTGCCACCGCTGCCGAGGTTGTTGTGGTAAATTCTACCATTGATACAGCTATCGCAGGGGCCGAAGTAGATGGAGCAGCCGCCGCCGCTGCTGCAGCCGTTGCGGAGTTTTTTATGTTCCGCGTAGTGCGCGATGGATGTTTGGGCGACATAGCCCTGTGCAGGCGTGCGAACGCCGATGTGGCTGTCTTCCGCGTCCCGGAGGTGGCAGACAGCCCAAGCAAATCGATCCTAGATCTGGCGAGCCAATCCCCGACCGCTCGCCAAACAGCCGGAGGCAGCCACAGCATCCGTTACGTTGCCGCTGGAAGGCCGCCGGAGAGCCTGCTGAGGAGCCTGTAGGTGAGAGGGACAAGAGAGAGTAGCCAAGATGCCGGTTTCTTTTCGTTTTTCTTTTCGTCTCTCACTATTGCTATTATCTCTGCTTTTTTCCGCTCTTCGCTTTTAAGACTTCAGTTGCGATGTCGGTTAAGCTGCTGCTGAGTTTCCTAACAGCCTGCTGCTCCGGTGTGGAGGGGAGAGCTCTCGGTATGCCGCATAGCAGAGTCCTCACTCCGCCATCTTGGACTCCCCGCATTAGATATTTCTAATGGTTTCTTCTGTCAAAACATTGCACCTGAAAGCAGGTACTTGACGGCTTTCTCAATTATGGGGACAAAGCGTCACTTCTGTCGTCTCCCCCAGGGATTCAAGAATAGTCCAGGGTTATTTTCAGCCAGAGTAACAGAGTTACTACAAACGTATGATGATGAGGCATTATCTTATGTTGATGACATCTATCTTACAGACGATGACTTGGATAGGCACTTGAATAGAGTGAACACCATAATACTTGGCTTCGCATCTGAAGTGTACAAATTAAATTTTAAGAAATCACGAATTGCCCACCTCAACGTCCTATTCCTAAGGATATGAACTTTCAAGTGAAGGCAAAAGCCTGGCAGCAAACTTTTTAGAAAAGTGTGCGCTGCTCCAACCTCCAAAAACACTGAAAAACTTAAGTCAACTCTAGGCTTCCTGAATTTCGGAAGAACTTACATTCTAAATTATGTAGAAAGGGTTAAACCTCTCTACGAACTAATCAAACCTGATTTCAAATCAACTAATTGGACTCAAAAACACACAGAAATTTTGCTTTCAGTGCAAACAGACATGTTAGCAACAACCCATTTACAGACACGCGTAAATGTACGCAACCTTGTAATCCGAATCATCCCAGGAAGATGCGGATTCACATACTTAACCTTTAATGAAGGTGAAAAGGTACAAATAGCTTATAAATCACACTTGTACACACAAGCTGAAATGAAATTCACTTCGACAGAAAAAATTCTGACAGCGGTTTAAACTGCAGTAGCAAAAGAGAGAATCCTGGCACAGGGAAACGCATAAAGGTCGTTACGCCTCTACCTGCCTTAGAGGCAGTGAAAAAAGCGAGTATTCCTAATGCAAAAGCTTTACATCCAAGATGGATACAATGGGTTAATTCTCTTGCTGCAACAGAAGTTGAATACGTTTTTGACCCCTACTTGAAAACTCAAGAATTCCTACAATACGAACAAGAATGTCCTCTGCCCACAGAGATTCTGCCTCTAGAACATTACGGATGTATAATTTATACAGATGGATCAGCACAGCCCGCAATTGGGGGAAAACAAGCTTATAGTGCAGCGGGTGCGATTGTTAAAGGTCGCTGGCGCGATGGTAAATTCCGACCTATGGTCACAAAAACTCAATCTGTAGGAGACTGTACAGGTCAGCGAGCTAAACTACAAGCTTTCAAGATGGCGCTGGAAAATGCCGATCGTGAATTATGTGTGCGATTCGTATTACTGCGTCCATTCTTACAATGAATACTTGCAGAACTGGGTTCAAAATGGTTTCAAAGATGCAAAAGGTGCACAATCAAGCATAAAATGCTTTGGGAACAAGTAGTTCAATTACAGGAAGAACTACAAAAGACTCACGTGATCCATACACTGAGTCATGAACGTGATGGCGTTCAGGTTGCAGGTAATTCATTAGCTGAAGAAGCTGCAAAGACAGCTGTGCAAACCTCTTCCGTAGCTGCAATCACTCGTTCAAAAACAAAATTAGACAGCAAAACAATGCAAGCTGTCACTGCTTCAATAAAAGATAGTGGTAAAACACTTCCAAAAGGCTTTCCACTCAAGTACTCATATATAACTGATGCAAATAATGTTCCTTTTGCTCGAATCCCTGGAGTGGGGGATAGAGTAATTCCAAACATGGAACACAGACTTGGACTAATATTAGCAGCACATGAAGGACTTGCCTCTGCACACGCAGGTGTTTCCGCCACAGTGTCATTATTAAAGCAAAGATACTGGTGGCCGCACATGAGGAAACAGACCCAAAACTATGTTTTGGAATGTGAAATCTGCCAGAAAATTAAAGTTTCAACAGTGAAACGCCCGGCGCAGACGCCCCTTCTAATTTCAGATAAACCATTAGCATGTGTTTACCTGGACCACTGTGGTCCCTTACAGAGGGATGGTAACTATAAATATATCATGGTCGCAGTGGATTCCTGCTCAAGATTCATTTGGATGTGGCCTCAGCGCTCGGCTGATGCCCGAACTGTTATAAAAAGATTTGCGAGTCTTTATCGGCACATACGCAATCGGCACGCTACATTCTGACCAGGGTCCTGCGTTTAGCTCCAAAGCTTACAAAGAGACCATGGCCAGCTTTGGCGTTGCATTGCGATACTCAAGTCTATTCCATCCTGAGGGAAATTTGGTTGTGGAAAAAAAAAACGTGACGTAAAGCAATCTATAACAGCAAGGGTATTAGGCTCGGGTGACGGGTGGGTCAAACATCTAATAAGTGTCCAACGTAGTCTTAACAATCTGCCAAGGAATTCTCTGGGTGGAATCACTCCATATGAAATCCTTTTTGGTACTAGAATGATTGTTGAAGACCTTGATCGTCATACTTCAGTGGTAGAACAAAAACCCTTTGATATCAAAGACCGTTTGGCTGTTTTACAGGACTTAAATGAAACAAGAAGAGGTCTAAGCAACACATTACAGAAGCCAACGACCACTGAAGAAAAACCACCTGTGCCAGCAAGACCTGTCTGGATTCCAAAGATTGGGGATCTGGTCAGAGAAAAAATAGCGGATAAGAAGGAATTTGGGCCTTCTTACAGAAAACCAGTACCTGTGCTAGCAATTCACAGATCAAGAACAGTGTTACTGCCGCCCCTTGCTGAAAGAAAGGAGAACCGGTTCGTGGCCATTGACCTGGTAAAACCACATCATGTGGCCGATAATAAGTAGTAGGCCCAGTGGGCTCCAAAGGTGTAGCGGACGACCAAATCTTGCTACTATCCAAGAGGTTTAAACTGAGAGACTCATCACCTTTGAAGAATCTGCAGTAAGAAAAGAAGGGCTATGCAACAAAGCCATGGAACTTGTGCCTCTTTAAACCCAAATAACAGTTTGTCAAGAAACTCCCGTCTACAATGATGTAACATCTGACTATACTAATATGTCAAGGGACCAAGCAGCTCCAGCGATATCAAATAATCCGGATGCAATACCAAGAATTGAAAGAACTGCCTCTGGCTATTTCATCAATTTTTATACATTTTCGGAGGATCCCAGTGAGCCCGAAACAACGCCAGCAAATAAAACTTTCAAGGAACAGGTAACAGAACTTTGTCACCAGCTTGCGAATACATATCTGGTTTCACCATGGGTTGAATTTTGGATTGTGTTAGGTTTACTTTTTCTCCTACTATGGCTCATTCTCTTTTTAAGTTTGGGAAAGCTGATAGATGGAAAATATAGTAAAATGGACCCAGCAAGTAAGAACATCAACTTGCTCCTGGAGCCACACAAGTTATCTCATCGTGAACAAAGAGACCTGTCATCAGTGAACATCACAGCCATTCCTATACCAAGTGGTATAGCATGGGACAGAACTGATTATAACATTTATGGTCCTGTAGAGCTGTTGAAGATTCCTCACCAATTTAAGGTTTCCTTGGGTGACTTTGTTTCACCCAGCACATTTTCTGATGATTGGGACTTTGAGACTGTTAATAACATGATGGCAGACTTAGAAATGTCTGCAAAATTTACAAAACATGAATACTTAGCAGGTTCATCAGATTATGAACAAATGTATTGTTTTAATCATTATTGTCATCATTATTTGCACAAATCTGCAAACCCTAGAAATGTTTTTAATTATAATCAATGGGAACATTGTCCGCCGCCATCAAAAGGTAGCTCAAATACATTTAATGAAAAATGTCCATACTTCTCAGGTTTTAATGTCACAAATCCAGAAACATTTTACTTTAAAAATGTTAATAAGACAGGAATGAAAAGTATGTTGACTAATACTAAGCAAATGTATTCTGCGGCCTTTTATGCTCAATTGCCCACATTAGGTTTTGACTTTCGGGAAGACAACATTGAGACAAAAACTGTCTGGGGCACAAAAGACTGGCAGGTGCAAGGTTTAGAAGCCTTATTCAGAGCCTGCATCATCCCAGAACAAATAATTTTCTTAAATGAAACTGTTCAACAGAGATTTTGTCTTGGCCTGGCTGAGATAAAATACTTAAACAAACAGTCCATACCCAAATACACACGTGGTAGTAATGGAACCACAGATGAGGAGGTAAACGTAAAATATATTTTACAACAGAACAGAACTAATCCGGATTGGAAAAAATGGTTAATCTGGCCCACAGACAAGAATAACTGTCAAGATGGATTCCTGAATAAGACACAAGAGTTTACAGTAACTAGGCCAGATCCAAGATATGTCCAGAGACAACCTCCAGGGATAATAACAACTTACAGTGTACGGTGCTGAGCATAGAAAAACTGGAAAGATTACCATTAACCGTTTCTGAGAAACCAGCCGTAGAATGGATAATACATGGCACCATCACGATACCAGTGACGATTTTCCAGTTTCAGTATTGCTTGAAACACATACCTGCAGGCCTGTATGAAAGGTTGGGTAAAGAATACATAAAGTCGACCTGAGATTTACCATACACACACAAATGTTGGAGTGGGGAAAAGGAGGTATTTCTTAGTGGTAAAAATTGCAAAAGCACACTGAGCGGTACACTTTTATGTCAGGGTATTAATGTACATGGAGCCTGCGATGGTTCTTTGACCAACTTATCCTGCCACCTGCAAGGTTCTCCAGCAGCAGTGATAGATCCAATTTTTAGGCAGCTATCCAATGGGAGCTACGTAATGTTCAATGATCACAGCTGTTGTGAAATGATGCCAGGAATAGCCTATCTCGTTAGTGTGTCTGCCAGCGTCACTTGCTGTATGCAAGTATTGTTTCCTAAAACTAAGACAGACGGGGAGTCGCCGCTATGGCCTTCACTGAACATATCTTCTATACGGATTGATACTTTAAGCAGAATGAAAGCCATTCTTTTACAAAAAACTGCGCCACTGACCTCGTCCAAAGAGACGTATGATCTGCAAGTTGCAAGGTCCTCTGCAGAGATACATATCCCTATTATCAACAAACGCCCCATACATTTTGCAGGAATTTTAGGTCGTATCATAAACATGTCTGATACCAGTGGTATTGTACATGTATTTAAGATGATTTTTTCAGGACTGTTAGCACCCTTTGAAGCAGTCCTAGGCATTTTTCCAAACTTCATGCACTCTGTGTTCGGCGGCCTGGCTCTCATTTTGGGACTCGTAGCAGAGATACTATTCTTGTTCCTTCTGCTCCGATACGGCAAGTCCAGTCACCAGCGATACCCAGATTACCATGAAGAACACTCTTCTGGCAATGCAGTATCGTGAGCGCATAACACAGATTCTTGGCTTGGCTCGTTTGAGAGATCTGAATACCATGTGGTTCCTATTGTTCAGACCATTATGGCAAGATTGCATATTACCTGTTCTACGATGCCTGCTTTGTGGAGAGGAATGCGTGTTGGATATTTGTCTGAAACTTCCATCAGCACTGCCAATGGATGTTGACGCTTTGCTTAGTTCGGTAACGGCTCATGCATTGTGTTGTCCCCAGCGGCTACCAATCCTGATGACGGCATTCATTGAAGTCTCACCAACAATTCCAGCAAAAGGAGAGATACGTGGACCAACAGGCACACAGGTACTATCGACTACGAACATTGCTAATGCGACTGACGCTGACGGCGATGCTTCTCATCTGTGTACGATTGATCTACCTAATGAATTGGTTCAACTTTCACCTACTGTGGTAGACAATTTCTTTGCCAGCTTAGAAGATTTTATGTTTTCTCCTGACACCAAGAATAACTTTTGAAATTAGCACACAGCGTTCTATCAACTTTGAATTCGACCTTCGTTTT
The DNA here is from genome assembly GCF_964261635.1 of Lissotriton helveticus. Taxonomy (NCBI): domain Eukaryota; kingdom Metazoa; phylum Chordata; class Amphibia; order Caudata; family Salamandridae; genus Lissotriton; species Lissotriton helveticus. The sequence continues at coordinate 1,844,713,446 of NC_136065.1, read as the reverse complement.
TCAAAATAAAAACCTCTACGATTTGATTTGCCTTTTTCCAAAACTGAAGTTTGGTACAAAGTAATCTGCTAAAAGTAGAACTATTCTTAGAGAACAAGAATTCTTTGAATACTTCCTAGAAACAATATTTATCTTATCTACAAACCATACCAGTTATATATTCTACTATGGGATGGTCTCAACATTTTTTTCTTCCGTATTTAAGAGCCATTTCATAAATGTAATTTTTATGATTCATTCAGTTAGCGTTACCAATATCATAGTATCCTCTTCATGCCCTCTTCCGCATAAACTCCACTGGCTGCCTATCCGCCAGCGAATTCAGTTTAAAGTGTGTTGTGTAATCCATAGATGCCTTCATGGATCTGGCCCTAGATATCTGGCTGAATTATTCCGGCTGTATATTCCGACTCGTTTGTTGCGCTCTAGCAACCAATTATTGCTGCAGGTCCCTCATATTAAGAAGGCAAGACAAGGGGGTCGTGCCCTGTCCTATAAGGGCCCCAATCTGTGGAACACTTTGCCCCTCATTTTAAGACAGATTACTAACATCTATGCCTTTAAGAAATCCCTTAAGACTCATCTGTTTCCGGCTGTGTAAGATCTTGGGGTCTCTATGACTTTGATTCTGTTCTGGCATCTTGGAAGATCATAAGCGCGGAGATACCCTTCGGGGTCGATTCCTGCGCTATAGAAGAACATAAATAAATAAATAAATATATGCTTAAAATGAAATCAATGCTTACAAATGCGTACAGTACGAATGTACAACCATTTCAAATGCATTTTTATGTATTTTTGGGTGGGATTGTAAAAACATGCTTTAGATATGTTTTAGTGCTTGAATTTAGTAATGTCGAACATAATAAAGTGGAGTGGGTGTTGTATAGCATTTTAGGACCCTAGTGTAATTTTCCCGCTTCATGCCCTTATATAGGTATAAATCACCTTGTCCTTATATAGGCATAGGATGACATAACCATATTTAGACATAGCTCCTGCAGTCCAAATAAATACAGGCATGGATACTTCCACTAGTTCCGAAAAGCCACAACGATTTCTTGGAAAACTCGGCTTCAGCAGTTAGGGACTTCCCCTTGCTTGAATATTGATTTGTCCAAGAACTCATGGAGTTTTTAAAGAACTGCAACTCTTTGATTTTGTTATTATGTTCACCTTTACGTCAAACTCGGTACCTTCAAGGTATAAATATGCCCACACTTGCCCTAGCAAACACACGGTGGTTTGGAGCAGGTCGACTATCTACTTGCCCGAAGCATCTCACTACAGCAAGTGCCGAAGGAAGCCGACCCTCCAGCTGACGCACTGAGAGAGACACTGTCTTTTCTCTTGCCGAGAAATCCAGCTCCAGTGTTTCCAAGCTCCCCTCGCGGGGTGTTGGGAAATCGAGTCCGGAGACAAAGAGATACCAGACCTCCTTCATTCTAAACCAAAAGACCCTGGGAGAAATCTTGGATAGATTCTTGGCAAAAGAATACTAAACTTATGCTACACCACACTTACTCCTTCCCTCGTACTAGACTTAGGTTAGGTGCATCGGGGTAGGCGTATTTTAGAAGCACCAGTTGAGTACTTTTATTCTTTATTTATTTATGTATGTACTTTATGGCTTAGAAACCATACCATGCTTTTACAGTATTAATTTATAATACTCTTCTTGCTGTATGCATTATACTTTACAGCCAGTATCACAATTGTAGCAGTTTATTTCTTCTGCATGAGAAAGAAGACTGTTCAATAAATACTTTTATTGAAAACGCCCGTCTCTCTATTTCTCTGCACCTCTGGTGAAACGAAGCATGCACGAATGACTGAGTGAAATATCTATCTAATGTTTCCACGACTCTGAAGATACCTTTTATCTTGGGGAAACAAAATTGTCATGTTTATGCGGTTGTCAGAAACTAATTCCTTCTTGTTTATTCAAGAACGTTTCTAGTGACCTCTGAGCTAGCTGGCACTCACAATTAAGTCTAATATATTCAATAGAGACCTAGTCAACCTAAGCCCTATGTCACATCTCTAGGATATATTATTCCAATGCGCAGAGCCTATTGGGAATATAGGAACTACACTACAAGCTACTAGAGTCGTTTTGGTGCTATAGAAAGGTCGAAACCCTGATTGAGAAGGCTCTAAGTGGTGATTCGCTTCCATGTAAGCCATACGTTGTTTATTTATCTGGCCTTCTAGCAACTTAGCCAACAGGGGAGGCAGCAAAATTGGGTGATAATTAGTTAAATCATTCGGCACCTATTAGGTTTCTTCTATAGGGGGATCACCTGTGTGGGTTTCCAAGGTAAATGGATTGTTCCACTCATAATAGATAGATTCCTGCATCTCCCCCACAATTGTGCTGCCTGGGGCCACCACAAGCTGAAAGCAAGTGGTTTTGGTGAAGAAAATGTGGGCAAGCCCTGCAGGGGATTATGAGGTGCTTCTCCACGAGCTTCATGAATATTTGATCCGTGGCTTTCCTGCTGCAATATGGAGAGCCACAACTCTTCTTTCCTTGCTTTCTTTTTTTTCAGTACGGCCTCGCGCTCAGTCTCAGGGTGCCCGGTCCAACCCAGATACTCCGCATGCGTGTCCCCTCTTTGACAGGCCTTCCTGTTCCTACCACACACAGGGTCAGGGATGTCCGATCATGGTGAACAGTCTAAATATCGAATTTTAAATATCAAGTTGCCAAAATAACGAATTTTAAATATAGAATTGCCAAAATATCGACTTACAAAAATATGGTGGTGCAGAATATCGAAATGCAGGTAAGAAATATCGTTTTTAATAATATCGAAGTTAGTAATATCGAAAGTCATAATATCGTTTTTAAAAATAACGATTTTTGGTAGTTTATGTGTTAAAAGTATATATTATGTTTGTAATGTATGTTGAAATTTTATTTTTGCGTATTTTAGTTCCGTAGCAGGTTGTGGGTTTATAGGGGAATAGGGTGGGAAGTAATTTAATTATAATATAATATATTCATTAAGATTGAATTAATTAATTATATGTTAATTAATTTTTGTGTAATTTTATACCGTAGCGGGTTGTGGGTTTAAAGGGGAATAGGGTGGAAGTAATTTAATTAAAATTAATTAATTAATTAACTATAATTTTGTATTTAATAATTTATATTGTTAATTGTGTTAATTAATAATGATATTTGGAATAGGATGGGAAGTAATTTAATTGTAATTAAGTAGTTATTTAATTTTATTTATTGGTATTGATAATTAACTCATTGTTAATTATTCATTGGTAATTACTTTTTATTAATTAATTAATTGATATTTATATTAATTGTATTCATTATTAATTTCTAAATAATTGTTAATATTTATTATTTATTGGTATTGATAATGAATTTATTGTTAATTAATTATTAATTCCTAATTAATTTATATTAATTGATTAATTGATAATCATATTAATTATGTGAAATTTTAAGTGGAGTGGGCTGTGTGTTTATTGGGGAATAGGGTGGGAAGTAGTTTAATGTTATTAAAGTTATTATTCATTTTTATTTATTAGTATTTTTAAATAATGTATTGGTAATTTATGATAATTCATTCTTTATTAATAATAAATAATAATGTATTGGTAATTATGTTTATTGTGTAAACAAATATTAAATAGTATTTATTTGTTATTAAATATTAATAATTAATTTGTTAAGTTAAAAGTGTACTTTTTTAGGAGAGGGTTGTGTGTTTATATGGGAATAGGGTGGGAAGTAACTTAAATGTAATAAAGCAATTATTACATTTTATTTATTGGTATTGATATTTAATGTATTGTTAATTATTAATTGGTAATTCATTTTTATTAATTAATTAATTGATAATTATATTAATTGCATTAATTATTAATTGGCAAATCATTTGTAATATTTATTATTTATTGGTATTGATCATTAATGTATTGTTAATTGGTTATTAATTGGTAATTAATGTATATTAATTAATTAATTGATAATTATATTAATTATGTGAAATTTTATGTGGAGTGGGTTGTGTGTTCATTGGGGTATAGGGTGGGAAGTAATTTAACGTTATTAAAGTAATTAATTTTTATTTATTGGTATTTGTAATTAATTTATTGTTAATTTATGATAATTCATTATTTAATTACAAAAATGTTTTAATTTATAAGTATGTTATTTTTAACCCCTACGCTATCCAACACTTTGCCTACTGTTGCACTCACTGGAGTGGGGATAGTAATTTTTACCCACCCACTATCCAACACTTTCCCTACTGCTACACTGTTTGGAGTTTGAATAGTAATTTTTACCCACCCGTTATCCAACACTTTCCTTACTGTTGCACTCGCTGGAGTGGGAATAGTAATTTGATCCCCTATGTTATGCAACGTGTTCACAATTGTTATATTTAATGTACTGTAAAATATGAATTAAAAATATATATTTTAAATGTTTTTAATTATTATATATAATTTGTTTTTATATTTATATTATAGGTTTATTTATATAATGTATGTAATTATATTTTAAAATGTTTTTAACATTTTAAAATCATAAATAATAATTACTTTTTAATGTTATTAAATTACTGTATATATAAAAAAATTAAAATGTAAGTTTTTCTATTTATTAATTGAGACCTTTTTTACTTAATTGTGAGTATGTTTTATTTAATCATATTTATTATTTAATTAATGTTAAATAATTTTTAAGACATTTAAAAAATTCGATATTTTAGCATTCTATATTTTTAACATCAATATTTTTTATTCTATATTTTTGCACTTTTACCTGTTTGTAGATAGGGAGTCGATATTCTGTCATTGTATATTTTTACTTCAATATTCTGGTAAGTCGATATTCCTGTATTCTATATTCTGTCAGTGAACCAACGGTCACATGGGGGAGTGCAGCTCCCTCAACCTCTCTTGTGATCGGGGCCCAGGGATGGTGTCCTGGTATGCCCCCCGTCATGACCGTGCTCCCTCGCAACCACAATTTCTCAGGGCCCAGTGATGGTCCTGGGCCCCTTCCTTCTTCAGCAGGGGAGCGAGTCAGCGCTCCCTCATAGCAGACTTTCTCTCGGGGGCTCCTCCCAGGCCCACCCCAAGTTCAATGGTGGAATTGACAGTGGAGCCCTACGCACTTTGTCACTGGTGCACGGAATCAAAGGTCACCAAACTTTCCATGGCCATAACTCGGGGCCTTTGAGGCAGATTTTGATGCTTTTGGCCTTGTTTTGCCCCTGGTAGTGGCCCTCCTGGCCTCAAAGGTGACAAACCTTTCAGGAAGATGGCTTCCCTGGCTCCCTGGCCCAGTCTTTCACTTTGCTCTTCCTCTGGGCTTCTTTCCTCCTTGGTGCAGAAGCCCAGTCTTTCCCCCTGCTAGTGCTCAGGGGATGTAGGGAGACCAGCTTCCCTAGTCCTGAGGAAGTGCCCCACTGGTCCTGGGATCAATCAAAGTCCTTAATCCAGATGGCAGCAAGGAGGTTATTCCTTCCAATTGTCCATGGCATCAGCCTCCAGTCCCAGTGTCCAGCAGAAAAGCACCACCAAGAGAGATCTCCCCCCTGCGCAGGACATTTTAAGTGAGGGCAAGAGATTCCAGCATGGTGCACCATTGGCCTATCCTGATGTGCCACATCACCTTTCCGCCCTATCACAACCTCCCATGGACAGCGTGCTGGGAAACTTCAGGATGATGTCACAGAGAAGACACTTCCCACATGTGCTCTGGGGGTCTCAGCTCCACCCCTCGCTGACATTACTGCCAGGGCATTCGCCACCAAAACTTGAAAGGAGCCCCTTTCCTGGTTTGGCTCCAGGGATCTGGGCTCCCTCCCTTTGTTAAGTGGGCTTCAGCAGGCTCTCTTCCTGGCACAGAGTGACACCTGGCTGATTGATGCAGAGCAGTCCACCTCTCCCTCCTCTGGAGCTGACTTAAGCACTGTTAAATGCTGGGGGCGTGGCCGGCAGCCGAACATGGCGAACGCGTGTTGAGAGAGCTCCGGACCCGAGCCCACATAATCCTGCTATACACCGGGCCTACGCTGCATGTAGACGGACAAGGCTGCAGTTAGTGGTGGAGGGGACTACACACTAAAGAGGCTGAGAGAGTGGACTGAGGAGGGCATAGCTGCCCCCTGGATGCAAGTGAATGAAGGAGGGGTGGTTGTAGGTGGCGAATATTAATGCTGATTGGTCGCAGTTAGATTGGGTGCCAGGATCCAACCCGAAGGCCTGGGGAAAAAAAAAGAAAAAATGGCCACTGTGGTGCAGGACATTTGCTGAGACTGGAATCAATGGAATGCACTGACGGGATAGCCTGATTGCCCCCCTCCCCCAGCTGTAAGGACTGTTGATGCGACGCTCTCCTCTGGGGCACTCCCTCCAAGGAAACAAACCCCCGCTTCCCCCCCGGGTCACGGGGCGTGGGATAGCACTGTGCGTAGTGGGGGACTGGTCTACGCTGCTGCATCGCGGCATTAGTGGAGTACGTAGCGGATGGGTCTCACTGGACCACACAATATATGGCATGCAGCGAATATAAAAAACATAATTTCAGCGCGACTTACAGTGCAATTGCCAGTAGACATACAGTGGGACGTCCTTGTCGGCGAGGCTGTGAACTTTCCCCCCATCCCCCTGACGCACAGAGTCGCAGTGTGTGGAGGCGAACTGACCGTGCGCAGTAAGCAGCATAAGAGTGTATGCCTTGCCTGCTCATGGGCCAAACCCGGGTGCAATAGCCTGTGATACCGAGACACACTGAACGGAACAGGGAGTGGGCCGTAACAGCGGATGGGCAGTGACTTGTCTGCCTCTCCGGTTAAGGGCCCTTGCTAGACGCGGTGAGATATAAAAGCCTTGCACTCGATTATACTGCTGCCCTGTGTGATTGACCAGGAGCGACCGTGTACCACAACGATTGGGCGACATGGGGTGAAACAGGCTGAAGCAACAGGGACAAACCGGAATTGACCCCATTCAAGATGGACAAGACAGTACGGGCGGCACACCGGCGTCTAGCTGTGTCCCTCCCACAATCGTGCCTGCCCAAGGAGACAAATTGGATCTTATCTTGAGGGAAGTGCGCGACTCCAGGAAGGCAATTGAGCTACAGATAGGGACCCTGACCACAGGCCTGAACCTGCTGAGGGCAGATCATGCGAAGACGGCAGACAAGGTGAAAGACCATGCGACGGCACTGGCGGAGGTACTCCCATGGCAGAAGCAGACCGAAACTGACGTGAAGCTACTACAAACGCAGGTGGCCACCTTAATGGAACGCGTGGAGGACGCAGAAGGGAGGGCGAAACGGAATAACATCCGAGTGATAGGCCTGCTGGAGAAAAGTGAAGGGTCCGACGCGTCCGGCTACAAGGAGCAGTGGTTCAGGGACCACGTCACGGTGGAGGGGCTCTCCTCACAATATTGCACCGAATACCCACGGGGAGGCCAAAGCCGGGTGCCCCACCAACACCCCTCATAGTAAAACTACTGAATTACCGAGATAGGGACAATTTACTTCAAAAAGCTCGAGAGGCGGCGCCGATAACATTCGAGAACACGAGAGTCTCCCTACACCCAGACTATACGATGCTGGTCCAACGGCAGAGGTCCTCCTTTGTGGCGGTGAAGCAACGCCTACGAGATCTGAATATCCAGTACGCGCTACTGTTCCCGGCACGTCTAAAAAGATTGCATGAACAGAAAACCTACTTCTTTGAAAGTCCTGGGGACGTGGAGGACTGGCTTGAGGTGATGGAACTAACCAACGCTTCAGAAACCGCCGCACGCATGGAAGGCAGGCAGGGGTCCCAAGACAACGCATCGTCGAGCCGTAGAGGAGGTAGACATCGGCGTACTGTGGTGAGCGGGAGAGTCAACTCACAACAAATGAAACAAACTAAGAAGCAGGTAATCATAGCTACAGCAACCTTCACGAACGCACATCGTACGGACACTAAATCCTCTACTGAAGATGAGGCGTCACAGGGATCGGATTCCGAGGGCAGTGTGGCCCTGTTCCCCTCTGCCACACTGCAGCTGATCACGGACCTGCTCGGCTGATGAACCTGTGCAAGTATACAATGTGATTTTTAACTGTAAGCTGCAGTCCGTCTGCTTTAACCCTAGCTACTCTTAGATACTATACAGATGGCAATCAATAATTGGACTCGGGTACTGTAGTAGCTCTAGACTGGAAGACCAAAGCTCCAAGTAACCGCATGCAAAGTGCAGGCGCCGCCCTCCATATGACGAAGGCCCTTTGTTTGTTTTCTCTGTTATATTTTTTTCAGGTTATGTTGTGGTTTGGTATGGTTCAAAGACCAGACCGTGTATTGGGAATGTTGGGGGGTGGGGTGGTCACTTTTTAAGGTAATTACTGACACATCTGTTTTATTGCAAATCATGTCAGCACCTATGTGGACTCTCCAATTGAAACAATGCCTTTGTTGGTTAATATACCGTAATCACCTGGAATGTACGAGGTATGGGCACAATACATAAAAGGCATAGGATACGCGTGCAACTGCTATGCCGTAAAGCGCAGATAGTCTATTTACAAGAATCACATATGGTAGAGAATGAGGTGGTGAAACTTAGAAAGAAATGGAGAGGTCAAATTTTCTCTACCTCTTACTCAAACTATGCAAGGGGCTCCACGATTTGGGTACGACATGGGGTACCTTTTATAGCACACAAACAGAAAATAGACAAATGGGGCAGATATGTATTTGTGAGGGGGGCCCTAGATGGGCAACTGGTGGTGAAGGGTTCCATTTATGCCCCTAACTTTGACAAATACCGGGATATGGTCAGCGGAGCACTAGCGGGATGGGATACATGTCCACGGTTATGGACATGTCCTTGGACAGATCGCGTTATAGAAACAAAGGTTCCTAGCTTATTCAGATGATTCACAATACAATATAGCACACAATGGACTACTATATGGTAATTTTCTTTGCCCAGCCGGGCAAGAAATTTATTTTCCAATCAAAATAATTTCAACGATATTTTTCAAACAGATAGTATGGCACAAGCCTGTGCCATACTTAGAAGAGGAGAAGATAGAGAAGAAAGTGAAAGGGGTGTCTTCAGGCAAGGAAAAAGAGCAAAACAGGGCACTGAAGTTAGGAAAGGAATAGTTACAGTGTCGCCTGGAGTGAAACAAACAATATCAAATTATACAATGTTACATGTATGTACACTCATGGGTGTCGACGTTTCGATCCCTTCGCTCAATTAGTTAAAATGGGATCATCATCAGGACTTAAGGAATTAAAGTTGCCTGAATATAATAAAGCCTGTTGAGAAGATGAGAAAACAAGCACAAAGAAAAATCTTTAGAGAAATTTAGGAAACTGATCAACACATGCCTTAAAATTCTATTCTGTATCTGAAATCACAGTTTGTGACATGTGCTGGGTGACAGTGCCATTTGTGAAGTACATATTCTCGCTTGTATTAACATTTAAACACTGATATTCGGAATCGCAGTGAGTCAAGTGTAGGGATTATTGGGAATTTTTTGTGCACTATAGGTGACTGGGGGGGGATTGTGCAACAATGTGTACGGTGAGAAGGGATGCCCATACCTCAGTGAGCTGGTGTTAGAGCTGGGCCACATGCATGTCTGGTCTTTATAGGGTTTTGGGCCACATGCATGTGTGGTCTTTACAGGGATTCTACCGCTTCCACGTCAGTAAAGCACGTACCTCTATAATGTAGAGGTATTGAGTACGGCGTTGCACTAATTGTGGGCGCCGAGGGATAAGGTCCAGGGATAGAATACTGGTCCTAAATGAAGGGTTTAGAACTTTCCTTCCGTGGGTTTCAGCCGGGCTATTGGAAAGAAACCGCTTTAGTATACGTGAAGAGGGGGCGGGAAAGTGAACGAATTATTAAGTTATTAAATCAGGTTACCTACCCATTTTGAGCTTGTTCTGATAAAAATTATATATCAATTGGATCAGATGGCTCAACTAATGACAACGCCGATTATGGCATGCTGAAATAAATTATATTCAAAGTTATGCTTACAAATACAGTCCAAAGTGTCTAAAAGGACAATTGAGAAGGGCGCTTTTACCTTGATTTTCCGTTTTTTGGACGGAACATTGAGGGCTCGATGGCCACTGGATAATGCTGGTTAGTTGTGCGCTCAATAAACGAACAATATCGTCAATGCTGCACTGCAAGTTTAAAAAAAGGAAATTTACACGGCGCTCAATCTGTGCAAGTAATTTAAGAACAGACTGGAGCCATCGGGGAAGAGCCACTTACCGAGTAACAATGTAACTCGCGTCTGGCCGGGAAGCTTCGTGTTAGTGCCGGTTACCGTCAGTGTTCCCGGGCAAGCTGCTCATATTACAGCGGTCCGGTCACGTGGGGGCGACTACGGGCGCCATCTTGGAATGGTGTCCCCGGCATACTCTGCCGGAAATATGAAGGCAGTTCTAGGGCGCTTAAGGGGGCCATCTTGAGCTGTCCCAAAATGAATATTATACTAATGGAAATTTTGAGATCCATAACTTACAGTTACACGGGGACTCAGTGAGGGGGAAGGGGTGAGCGGGGGGTTAGCCCAAATCGCTGATCATTGGTAGCGTGGTGGGTACAAGATGTTACCGGGTTTGCTGATCATATTGTAGCAGTCCGGTGATAGGGACGACTGCGGGCGCCATCTTGGAATGGTGTCTATAACATGATTTGGAGGTGCTTAGGCGCTTACATGCGCGCCATCTTGAACTGACCCAAATTGATATTGTACTAATGGGAATAATAGGATCCCTAGCTTACAGTTAGAGAGTACAAGGTCTATTGCGGAAGTGGTCAACCGCACGTTATCGCTTGGCAAGATGTAGGGGTGGTGGGGGGAAAAAGTGCAAGCAAGTGAAGCAATCGTGACACATATATATTCATTAAAAAAGGTAAATGAGACCTCTGAGTCTTTTTTCTTTTCAGTTTCTTAATTCAATAAGTTCGCAAGAGTTTCATTCACAAGAGAGTCGTCCAGTCCTCACTCCTGTTCAGTCCATATGATATTGCCACCAAGACACTCAAAACACTGGAGATTGAAATCAATGACCTCCTAAAACAAATTAATGACTCAGACCCCACACCTGAATGCAAGAAACTGCTTGAACAAGTCGAAAAGGCAGTAGCAGAGTTCAACTACATAGAACAAAACAAAAAGGCAAATAAAGTCAAAAAAGATATCAAGAACTATAGTGCCGAGAACACTTATCCTTATCTTAACAAAGACTTTTATACCAACAGACCTAACTTCAATCCCCACAATAGACCGTGGGGTCGTTATAAAAAACGGCAAAACATAGTGGGATTCTCCGACACTTCGGAAGATTCATCTGACCACTCAGACCCCGGCGAAGGAGGGAGTAATTCAAGAAGAGGTGGAGGAGCCCCCCAAGGGAATTTTTTATCCAGGGGCCAATCAGGAACTCCTCAGAGAGGGAGAGTGAAAAAACCGCGCAGATGGTTCAATGCCCCAGGGGAGCGGAAAACCCGCAACAACTTTTACCAATGGTAGGCCCATCCCTGCAAAATGCGCATGAGGTGATTCCGATTTTCAACCTGTCCAGCCACATACTACAACACTCTGAATTAGAACTTTTGAAGAAGGGACTGTCCTTTGTCCCCACCATTCGTCCTAACTTCATGGAGTTGCAGACTGAATTACTCAGATTCTTCAGGCTTATTCGTCTGAAGGCTTTCTTTCAGCTGCACCCCCCACCTCAATCCACCCGTAACACACCCTTCAGCCCTCCTTCCACCTTCCTGCCATCTGCCAGTATGGTCCCATCCGAAATTGTGACCTTCGAGAAATTGATTATTAAAGATCTAGAGTCATTGGAAAAGAAAAAAACTATTTATCCCTTACAACATCCCTAAAATTGAGAAAGAAGCGATCAGCACACTTAAATCTAATGCTGATCTGATTATTAAAAGTGCCGATAAGGGCGGAGGAATTGTGCTGCAGAACATTGAATCTTATAAAGATGAGATTAATCGTCAACTGAACAACAGACAGCACTATTTAAGACTAGGACGTAACCCAACCAGCGATATCCAAGCACAAATTAAAAAGCTGACCACAGATGCCAAAGCTGAAGGTTACCTCAGTAAGAAGGAATATAACTTCCTGAATGTCAAATGCCCACGATTACCTGTGATTTACACCCTCCCCAAGATCCATAAAAACATCGAGAAACCACCGGGAAGACCGATAGTGTCAGCCTGTGGCTCAATCTTAGAACCACTGGGTTCCTATGTGGACTTTCACATCAAAGAATTTGTGCCATCCACCAGCTGTTATGTCCGTGACAGCATGGAAATGATTAACTTGGTTGAGCATTATCCTTTTGACCCGGATTCTCAGATACTCTGTACCCTGGACGTAGAGTCGCTGTACACTAATATCCCCCAAATAGCGGCTCTACGGGTCATTCAAAAATTCCTTGACTCCAGGCCCAGACCCCATAGAGTACCGACACTTTTCATACTACAGTTATTGGAAGTGTGCCTCACAAAATTTTTTTTTGCCTTCGATGGGGTATTCTACCAGCAGATAAAGGGTACATCTATGGGGGCTATTTTTGCCCCCCACCTGGCCATACTGTTTATGGACGCCCTAGAGACAGGCACGATCCTATCGGGTGCCAATCCATTCCGCTCTGGGATCGCTATCTGGCGCCGTTACATAGATGATATTTTTCTAATTTGGAATTTGGACGTAAAGTCCCTAGATTCCTTTTTACACTGGCTAAACAATAATTGTGATGACCTGCAGTTCACTCTCTCTCATCATAAAACAGAGATCCCTTTCCTTGACCTGACAATTTACCATGAGGAGGGTGAATTGCTTACTCGACTATATAGGAAACCAACCGAACGAAACACGCTGTTGAGGTATGATAGCAATCACCCTAAAGCCCTTAAGGATTCTCTCCCCTATTCACAATTCCTCCGGATAAGGCGCAACTGCTCATCAAAACTTGACTATGTCAGAGAGGCAGACAATTTGTCGGCTAAACTTAAAGCACGGGGATACCCAAAAAGATTGGTCAAGAATGCCGCTAAAAGAGCATGGTACTGCCCACGAGATGTCTTACTTGAACCAAAAAGTAGGGAGAGAACGGAAAGAATTGCCTGTGTAACCACTTTCTCCCCAGTCTCGAATAGTATTCGAAAAACAATCCTGCAGCACTGGCCCATTCTGAACGCAGGCCAACTAAACTTTGAGAAGCCAGTGTTTGCATTCAAAAAGAGCAAAAATATATAAGATCATCTTGTTCGGGCGGCCCTACCTACACCACCCACTAGCAACACAATTGAATCCAACTGGGGGCTACCACCTGTGATAGGGCATGTAAAATGTGGACAATGCATTGTGTGTGATTTGACACTGGAGGGGCGCACTTTCAGTCACAATAATGTCACAAATGAGATGAAAGCCTTAACAAACTGTAATAGTTGCAATGTAATTTATGCGGTCTTATGCTCTTGTCCAAAAATGTATGTGGGTCAAACCACACAGAAGGTGAAGACACGCATAAGCCAACACCGAAGCCGCATAAGATGTGGGACTCTCAATGCCCCGCTAGTGGAACATTTTTCATCCCTGAAACATACGGCTGACGATTTAAAGTGGACAGTCTTGAAATCTGTGAAACTACCACAAAGAGGGGGCAATCTGCAACAAATTCTGAATCGTGAGGAATTGAAATCCATCATTCAGTTTAATACCATCCACGCTGGACTGAACAGGAGTGAGGACTGGACGACTCTCTTGTGAATGAAACTCTTGCGAACTTATTGAATTAAGAAACTGAAAAGAAAAAAGACTCAGGGGTCTCATTTACCTTTTTTAATGAATATATATGTGTCACGATTGCTTCACTTGCTTGCACTTTTTTCCCCCCACCACCCCTACATCTTGCCAAGCGATAACGTGCGGTTGACCACTTCCGCAATAGACCTTGTACTCTCTAACTGTAAGCTAGGGATCCTATTATTCCCATTAGTACAATATCAATTTGGGTCAGTTCAAGATGGCGCGCATGTAAGCGCCTAAGCACCTCCAAATCATGTTATAGACACCATTCCAAGATGGCGCCCGCAGTCGTCCCTATCACCGGACTGCTACAATATGACCAGCAAACCCGGTAACATCTTGTACCCACCACGCTACCAATGATCAGCGATTTGGGCTAACCCCCCGCTCACCCCTTCCCCCTCACTGAGTCCCCGTGTAACTGTAAGTTATGGATCTCAAAATTTCCATTAGTATAATATTCATTTTGGGACAGCTCAAGATGGCCCCCTTAAGCGCCCTAGAACTGCCTTCATATTTCCGGCAGAGTATGCCGGGGACACCATTCCAAGATGGCGCCCGTAGTCGCCCCCACGTGACCGGACCGCTGTAATATGAGCAGCTTGCCCGGGAACACTGACGGTAACCGGCACTAACACGAAGCTTCCCGGCCAGACGCGAGTTACATTGTTACTCGGTAAGTGGCTCTTCCCCGATGGCTCCAGTCTGTTCTTAAATTACTTGCACAGATTGAGCGCCGTGTAAATTTCCTTTTTTTAAACTTGCAGTGCAGCATTGACGATATTGTTCGTTTATTGAGCGCACAACTAACCAGCATTATCCAGTGGCCATCGAGCCCTCAATGTTCCGTCCAAAAAACGGAAAATCAAGGTAAAAGCGCCCTTCTCAATTGTCCTTTTAGACACTTTGGACTGTATTTGTAAGCATAACTTTGAATATAATTTATTTCAGCATGCCATAATCGGCGTTGTCATTAGTTGAGCCATCTGATCCAATTGATATATAATTTTTATCAGAACAAGCTCAAAATGGGTAGGTAACCTGATTTAATAACTTAATAATTCGTTCACTTTCCCGCCCCCTCTTCACGTATACTAAAGCGGTTTCTTTCCAATAGCCCGGCTGAAACCCACGGAAGGAAAGTTCTAAACCCTTCATTTAGGACCAGTATTCTATCCCTGGACCTTATCCCTCGGCGCCCACAATTAGTGCAACGCCGTACTCAATACCTCTACATTATAGAGGTACGTGCTTTACTGACGTGGAAGCGGTAAAATCCCTGTAAAGACCACACATGCATGTGGCCCAAAACCCTATAAAGACCAGACATGCATGTGGCCCAGCTCTAACACCAGCTCACTGAGGTATGGGCATCCCTTCTCACCGTACACATTGTTGCACAATCCCCCCCAGTCACCTATAGTGCACAAAAAATTCCCAATAATCCCTACACTTGACTCACTGCGATTCCGAATATCAGTGTTTAAATGTTAATACAAGCGAGAATATGTACTTCACAAATGGCACTTGCACCCAGCACATGTCACAAACTGTGATTTCAGATACAGAATAGAATTTTAAGGCATGTGTTGATCAGTTTCCTAAATTTCTCTAAAGATTTTTCTTTGTGCTTGTTTTCTCATCTTCTCAACAGGCTTTATTATATTCAGGCAACTTTAATTCCTTAAGTCCTGATGATGATCCCATTTTAACTAATTGAGCGAAGAGATCGAAACGTCGACACCCATGAGTGTACATACATGTAACATTGTATAATTTGATATTGTTTGTTTCACTCCAGGCGACACTGTAACTATTCCTTTCCTAACTTCAGTGCCCTGTTTTGCTCTTTTTCCTTGCCTGAAGACACCCCTTTCACTTTCTTCTCTATCTTCTCCTCTTCTAAGTACGGCACAGGCTTGTGCCATACTATCTGTTTGAAAAATATCGTTGAAATTATTTTGATTGGAAAATAAATTTCTTGCCCGGCTGGGCAAAGAAAATTACCATATAATAGTCCATTGTGTGCTATATTGTATTGTGAATCATCTGAATAAGCTAGGAACCTTTGTTTCTATAACACAGTTAAATACCCATGGTTCTTGGCTACCCGCTGGGTTTCCCTTGTTTTCTAAAAATACTTGGACAGATCGCACCCGCTGTTGCGTGGTGCGGGGGTGCTTAAGCAGACTGAGGCACTGGTACAATGGGCCGAAGGATGGAGGTTACGTGACGTATGGAGGATGAGTCATCCCGGACACCAGGAGTACTCGTACTACTCGGCAGTACATGACCTGCATACTAGAATAGACAGACTCCTCTGTTCCGATGGTATAGCAAAGCAAGTACTCCACTCTACATACCTACCCAAGACTTTCTCAGACCATAATCCACAAGAGATGAGTATTACATGGGGTAAGGTACCCACCCCGGTCCCTACATGGCGACTATGGCCGCAGTTATTAGAAGACCCTGTGCTACGTAATGACCTCTCACACACTATAGAATGCTATTTTACAGAAAACAGCAACACGGCAACAAGTAGGCTGATTGAATGGGATGCCTTCAAGGCAGTGGTATGGGGAAAGGCGATCAGTGAGATGGTTGGCACAAGACAGGAACTCCATAGGTCCCTAGTGAAAACGGAAACTAAAATGGGAAGACTAGAACAACTGGCCTCGACTGATGACAACCACAAAGGACCCCTTCAAGAGGCAAGAATCAAACATGCTGAACTCTTAGAATCCCTTAGAGTTATAGATTACCAAGAATATACTCGACGGACGCATGTGGAACTGGACAAGGCAGGAACTCTGTTAGCTAGATTACTCTGGGACACCCCTCCGTCAATAGTGATCAATGAAATCAGGAAAGAGGATGGAACAAGAGTCTCCACACAGGGTGAGATTAATGAGGCATTTAGGTCGTACTACGCTTCATTGTATAGTGCACCCGTAGGAATACCTGCAGCGCAGACGGAAGCCTTCCTGTCTGCATGAACATTCCCAGTGTTAGCGCCTGCGGCTCAGAAAGACCTGGCAGGGCCCATAACACGACAAGAAATCAAAACTGCTATGAAAGGGCTCCCCCGCAATAAAACTCCTGGTATGGATGGGCTTCCCATCGAATTGTATGCTGTGTACGTGGAATTGCTAGTACCCAGATTAGCGAATCTGTACAATGCGATCTGGGGGAGGGTTCTTTGCCCCTCACTACCGCACAGGCGATGGTGATATCATTGCCAAAGCCTGTCAGAGACCACACAGATATGGCCAATTACTGCCCGTTATCGCTACTACCCACCGAGTATACAATTTTGAGTAAGGTACTGGCCAATAGGCTACTGCCGTTCCTATCGCATTTGGTACACATAGATTAGACTGGGTTCCTGTCTGCGGGTAGTACTTCCCTCAACATCAGGAAATTACATTATTTAATGACGGAAGCGCCAAAGCGGTTACCCCACGCGGGTTGTATCTCGTTAGACCATAGGCAAGCGTTTGACTCGATCAATTGGGAGTATATGCTTCAGACGCTGCTTCACTTTGGAATAACGGAGGGATATATGGCATGGCTAAGGCTACTATATAAAGCTCCGACAGCACGTATGAGGACGAGTAAGCACATATCGGAGGATTACTGGGTACATAGAGGGACGCGACAGGGCTGCCCGCTATCGCCACTGATCTTTATTCTGGCGCTGGAACCCCTGGCAATGACAATGAGACAGAACTTCTTAGGTTTGGGAATACCGCTAGGACGTACAACCCACCTCTTCTCGGCATATGCTGACGATATTATAATATATCTGCGTGACCTTCGTCAGCCCTTAACGTCAATTTACAATCTGTACGATCGATTCAAAAAGCTATCCGCCTCGCTGTCAATACCGCGAAATCGCATGCCTTTTTCTTTACGGTACAAAAGGGGATGGTGATGGACGGAGCATCTGAATCAATCAAACACTCACACCCAGTCAAAAGATCTGGGTTTAATCCATCACCGTTCTTTAGCCCACTCTGCCACCCCAGTTCAGACATGGCTATATGCAAATCAGTCTGACCCTGTGCCTCATGGGAACAGTCCAGCCCGAACTGCCAAGCCATGTCTTCCCTGGACCGGAAACAAGCTTCCGAGGACCGGTTTCTGGCATTCCAGCCGTCTTCAGCCCGGCTTGCTTGAATCCAGTGGCAAATTGAGCAAGAGACTCACGTCTGAGCATACCCTGCCACACTTATGGCAGCCAAAAGCGATACAAAAGGGGGTGGTGATGGACGGAGCATCTGAATCAATCAAACACTCACACCCAGTCAAAAGATATGGGTTTAATTCATCACCGTTCTTTAGCCCACTCTGCCACCCCAGTTCAGACATGGCTATATGCAAATCAGTCTGACCCTGTGCCTCATGGGAACAGTCCAGCCCGAACTGCCAAGCCATGTCTTCCCTGGACCGGAAACAAGCTTCCGAGGACCGGTTTCTGGCATTCCAGCCGTCTTCAGCCCGGCTTGCTTGAATCCAGTGGCAAAGTGAGCAAGGGACTCACGTCTGAGCATACCCTGCCACACTTATGGCGGCCAAAAGCGGTACAAAAGGGGGTGGTGCTGGACGGAGCATCTGAATCAATCAAACACTCACACCCAGTCAAAAGATCTGAGTTTAATCCATCACCGTTCTTTAGCCCACTCTGCCACCCCAGTTCAGACATGGCTATATGCAAATCAGTCTGACCCTGTGCCTCATGGGAACAGTCCAGCCCGAACTGCCAAGCCATGTCTTCCCTGGACCGGAAACAAGCTTCCGAGGACCGGTTTCTGGCATTCCAGCCGTCTTCAGCCCGGCTTGCTTGAATCCAGTGGCAAAGTGAGCAAGGGACTCACGTCTGAGCATACCCTGCCACACTTATGGCGGCCAAAAGCGGTACAAAAGGGGGTGGTGATGGACGGAGCATCTGAATCAATCAAACACTCACACCCAGTCAAAAGATCTGGATTTAATCCATCATTACGGACCGCGCTGAGGTCACGAACATAGGGTTCGGGGACACCCTGCTACAGATAGCACCAACTACGTTTAAATACCTGGGTATTCAAATTCATAGAGCACATGCGAATATGCTAGAGGGTAACCTTTTTTTTTTTTTTATTTCTTTTTATTGTTGCATCAGAAGTATCACAGATGGAAAAATTAGCTCACGGTAGAGCGTCAACATTCCGCCCTGGCCGTCAGTCACGCAACTTTTGTTTTGTTACCGGATGCCATACCCATCATTAGAACACTTTGCTTTTGAACTAGCAACATAAGGAAAACATAATTAACCAAAATAGTCCCCTAAACAGCAGCCCACCAACCCCCCACTCCCTCCTCCCCCCTCCTGGTCCCATCCCTCCTCCGCTATGGAGCTCCCGTCTATCTCGTATACATGATCTGAGCATTAAAGTATACATATATTGAGCCTGGATCCCCAACCTGCACACTGTCTCGCCCGGGGTCTCCTTGACCTCCGGTTGCTAGTCTGCAATGTCTCAGTCTAGTCCATGGTACTGTCTCCACTTAGCCCATACTCTCCGAAATTTTTGGGGGCAACCCCTGGCTTTGTAAGTCACTCTCTCCGCCGCCATGTACAGATCCAGCCCTCTCCTCCATTCCTCCAAATCTGGCCTTTCGGATGCCCCCCAGGCTCTTGCGATGTCCCTTTTCGCCACCACTAAAGCCAATACCAGAAAGATAACCAAGGGGCGGGTTAGGTCCACTTCTGTTATAATGCCCAGCAGCGCCAATCTAGGGTCCCGCGGTATGTCCACCCCCAGTACCTCCTCCAATTCCAGGAACACACCTTCCCAGTATTCTTGAATGACTTCGCAGCCCCAGAGTGTATGGAAAAAATCACCATTTTGCTGATGACATCTAAGGCATGCTGTGTCAGTTATCCTACCCATTTTAAAAAGTCGCACCCTGTCAAAGTAGGATCTGTGGAGTACCTTAAATTGTATGAGACGGAGTCTTGACTTAATCGCCACCTCGCGAGGGTGCCTAAGGGCGAGCTCCCAATCCAGATCCTCCATGCCTCCCACGTCTTCCTCCCATTTGTCTCGTAGAACCTGTAGGTCCCCTAGTATATTGTTGGTCAGAGTTTTATATGTTAGGGATATTGCCCCTCCCTGTATCTGTTCCTGTAGCAATCTACCCTCTAATGGCGCGTATTCTGGGATGTCTGTAAGTGCGATATTTTGTGCCCTCCATGCGTGTTGCAGTTGAACGTATTTGTAGTACTGGGTGTTGAGCAGGCCAAAGTCATCCTGAAGCGCCTGAAAGGTTTTCAATTCCCCCCTTGCTATCACGTCTCCCACTGTGGAAATGCCGATGTCGTCCCACCGTCTAAAGCCCTTCAGCTTATTAAGCTCCCCTAGCCACTTGCAGCACCATAGTGGCGTCTGTCGAGTGGGCCTCTTGTCCCAGCCCATTCTTTTTGTCGCTCTATGCCACGCCGTTAACGTAATCCTGGTGGCAGGTAGGAACTGCTGTCCCACCGTCTCTCCATAGAGGTAGTGCAGTATAGTCTTGTTTGACCATTTAGACCTCTCTAGTGCATAGGTAGGATGATTGGCTGCCGCATGTAGCCACTCGTTAATCGGGCGAGGTGCTCCGCCCAATAGTAGGCCTCTAGGTTGGGAAGCGAAATCCCCCCACTGTATTGGTGTCACTGTAGTGTGGAAAGAGCCACTCTTGGCTGTTTCCCCAGCCACAGGAAGGCACGCAGGTCAGCATGGATTCTGTTCAGGGTCTTAGCCGGCAGAGGATAATATTCGTTCTGAAGTGCATAGAGAAACTTAGGTAATAGGACCATTTTATATAGTGCGGCGCGACCCAGTAAGGTGAGTGGGAGCTGTCTCCACCTGTCCATCTCTGTCGTTGCTTCTACCATTATTCGGGCTAAGTTGGTAGTGAAAGAACGTTCCCTATCTAGCGTTATAAATATTCCTAGGTATTGAAAGCCATCCTTAGTGTGGATGAGGACTCTGGCAGGCACTCCCTCCGCTCATTACCTTGTGGATCGTAGAGGACCGATTTGTGCCAGTTTATCGTGTGGCCCGCCCTCGCCCCAAAGTCGCCTAGCTCCCTGAACAGTGCTGGGATTGTCTTGTCTGGGTCCGTCACAAACAATAGTACGTCATCGGCATACAGGGATATTTTCTCCTGTGTTGCGTCCGAGTCTCCCCACATAAAGCCCCTGATTTCCTGATTCTGCCTAATCCGTATCGCCAAGATTTCAATTGTAAGGGTAAAGAGAAGGGGGGACAGTGGGCAGCCCTGGCGTGTTCCCCTTCCAATTGGAAATTCACGGGACAACCTTCCATTAACCCGCACTCGCGCCCTCGGGTCTGAATATAGGAGCTGAACCCATTTCAAGTACTTGGGTCCAAACCCAAACCGGTGGAGGGTCTCCATCAGGAAAGGCCAGTGGACTGCGTCGAAGGCCTTCTCCGCATCCAGGGAGAGGAACCAGTGGGGTTCACTTCTCTCACGGACCTCCTGTAGCTAATTATGGGTGCGGCGTAGATTTAATTTGGTCGCCCTGTCCGGAAGGAAGCCGGACTGGTCCATAAGTACCAGGTCCGTAATGGCCTGTCTTAGACGCCTTGCTAGGACAGTGGCCAGAATTTTCGTCTCTATATTTAGGGGGGAAATTGGGCGGTAGGAGGAACAGTCGTCCCTGGGCTTTCCTTCTTTGTGGATTGGGACGATAGTGGCCAAGGCTAGATCCGGCGGGAGACTCCCTGCCCGGTATGAGTCTGTGAATAAAGCCTTCATGTGTCGCTGCAACAAATCCGCAGTCCGTTTAAAGAATTCCGCCGGGAAACCATTGGGCCCCGGAGTTTTCCCCGGTTTCAGCGCTGTTACCGCTTCCGATATTTCCTCTAGTGTCAAGTCCGCCTCCAGGGCTACACTGCCCTCTGTGGACAGAGTCGGCACCTCCATATCACACATGTAGCATTGGGCGTCCTCTCTATCCCCCAGGTCCCTGGCCCTATAGAAGTCCTCATAATAGGTCGCAAAGGCGTCCCATATGGCCTCATCCGTGTTCCCTGCTAACGTGATCTGATCCACCCACCTTGCCGCTCTTTCTTTCCTGCTCAACCAAGCTAAAAGTTTGCCGGACTTGTCACCTACATCATATAATCGGTGTAGTGTTGCCAGTGCCTGAGTGCGTGCCTCGTCTGTGACTAGTTCCCTGTATTGTCTCTGTGTGTCTAGCAGTTTCCTGAGGAGCGCCTCTCCCTTCTGTCGGTGGTATTCTGCTTCTAACTCCAAGACGTTCACCTCTTCACTCGCTATCTTGTCCTGTCGTTTCCGCCTAGTGTCCCCTAGCCTACTCTGAATGCGGTCTCTCAGGACTGGTTTCATTGCTTCCCAAAGGGTAACTCCGGAATCAACTGATCCCTCATTTTCGGCCATATAAACTCGTACGTCCGCTCGCATACCCCTGAGTATTTCCGGCATTTGGATGTCCCATGCCGCTAGTCGCCATTCGACCTGTCTCTCTCCTTTCTCTCGCCCCAGCTGTACATATAGCGGGGAGTGATCTGAAATCCCTCTCGCTTTGTACTCTGCTAAATCTCCCGCTGAGACCTCCTGCCTGGATACGAAGATATAATCTAATCTAGAGAAGACTTTGTGGGCCCCCGAGTAAAACGAATATGCCTCGTGCGTAGGATGGAGCCTTCTCCAAACATCAGTGAGGCCGATGGTATTCATGTGCCGCGCTAGGGCTGTAGTGGACCCTACCGTGTGAGGTAACCCTGATCTATCCTGTGAAGTGCACATAACATCGTTAAAGTCCTACCCCACTACTTGTGTCGTGTCGGCCGTGTCCAGTAGTATGGTCGTGACTGCCTTCAGTGTGCGTGTCTGTAACTTAGGTGGGGCATAAACTGACAGTATCGTGTACCTACGTCTCCTCCACATGCCCTGAACTCCCGCATATGTGCCCTGTGGGTCCAGCCAAGTGCGTGTAACCGTGAATGGCGTAGTTTTTTTTATGAGAATCGCAACTCCCCTGGAGTCCATTGTGTATCCTGCATGAGCCAGGACAGCATATCGTCCTTGTGCTATAAATGCGCATTGATTTCCTCTAAGGTGTGTTTCCTGGAGGAGGATGATGTCAGGTGCCAGTCGTTTGAGGTAAGCATTAACCAAACTTCTCTTAATTTTTGACCCCACGCCGTTTACATTCCATGTTAGCACCGTGACCCCTGCGCCACCCACGTGTGGAGTATCTAATGTACCTGCCATTGTGCGTCACAGCCCCCCCCGTGGGGGACCTCTGAGTAGGGATGGCATCAAGTGTGGGATGGCATGTTGCTGCTGTTTCTCAACGGACTCCCCCCTCCCCCCCGCAACCCTCTGAAACCCCAACATGAGGTAATATTGGAACCAACTCCCCACCGCATCCCCCTCCCCACCTCCCTCCCCTTCCAGTTGGATCCCAACCTGGGACCAAACTATCCACGGGAGAAGGCCTGTCGCCCTCCCACACATCCCTCCCCACACTAAACAGTAACCAGTACTAAAAACTCAAATAACAGTAGGGGGTGTGTCAACTTGCGTGCTCCGTATCGCCGAGCCGCTATCGTCCCCGATCCCCGTGCACCAGTGTTCACGAATGTGAGTCTTGCGTGTCCATGGTCGGCCCCTGCCCTGAGGAGTCCTGTTCCAAGTGCTGAATTTCTTTGACCAGCGGGTGTATCGAATCACCCATTGTTTCTTCCTCCTCTTCTCCGGACGCGCGGCCCTCCGATTCCTCTATTTCTTCTCCTTCCGAACGGATACCATTCCTCAGGCAACTGAACCTAGAGCCCGCCCCAGAGGCCCTGCCCGGGGATGCCGATCTGCCTCCTCTCCTGTCCTCCACGCCTCGAGTTCTGTACAGTGTTGCCGGCGTCTTCTGCTGCGACCTCCGCGTTTTCCGCCGCTGTGGTTTCGGCACCTCCCAGCGCGCCCTTTCCCGTATCGACCTGTCCAGCGCTGCTTGACCTGCTGCCTCCCTGCTATTCAGGATAGGGCATTCCTCGAGCCATTGCCACGCGTCCTCCGGGTGTGTAAAGAAGATGGATTTGTCTTTGTAGATTACCTTGAGTTTGGCGGGGAAGAGGAGCATGCATGCAATGTTCAAGGACCTCAGCTTTGCCTATACCGAGTCAAACGAGCGGCGCTGTTTTGAGACTTCCTGACTGTAGTCCGGAAAAATCATAATGGTAGCATTCTCCAAGCGGATCTCCCCCATTTTCCTGGCTTCTCGTAGGATCAAGTCTCTGTCAGCAAAGTTCAAGAAGCGCGCTATAACTGGTCTCGGTCTTGCTCCCTCCGGTGGTTTGGCCAGAAGGACCCTGTGCGCCCTCTCAATGATGAAGCACGAGGAGAACTGCGCTGTCGGGAAGGTGGTTTTCAACCAGGCGAGGAGGAAGGTGGACATGTTCCTTCCCTCAATTCCTTCTCTAAAGCCTACAAAGCGAAGGTTGTTGCGCCTTGACCTATTTTTGGCGTCGTCCACCTTCCACTGCAGTTGTCGGTGCGAGGCCTGTAGTTCCGCCATGTCCTTCTTGAGTGTTGTGATCGATTCCTCATTGTCGGTCAATCTGGATTCCGTCGCCGTTACCCTTTCCGTCAGGTTTCGGAAATCCTGCCGCAGCAGTGTCACCTCGGACCCTACCTCTCCAATTTTCATCTCCAGGGCTGTCCGTGATGCCTGTATGTCCGTCCTGGACGCCTGGATGGCCTCCATCAACATGGCCATGTCGTTTCGCGTGCCGGGCTGCACGAACTGCTGTTCCGCCGCATGTCGCGGTGCCGCAAAGCTGTCCATGGGGCCCTGTTTCATGGTTTTGGGCACCGGGTTCCCCTTCCCCATGGTTGCTCAGTCCGTAGGCCAGGGGCTCCCTCTGCAAGCCACCCGTCTCTGCGGCGCCGAGGAGCCCAGCCGTGTGCTGCAGTCGGTGGTATCAGCTCTGGGCACCTCCGTCTGCTGTGTCCCGTTTGCGGCCTCCCAGGCACCCCTTTCGCCTCCGCCCTGAGCCCCTACAGGTGTCGCAATGTGCTGTGGTGGGCGTAGTAGTGTTCTGCAGGCGAGGTTATGCAATGCCGGATCGCCCCTACGCTGCTCGGCAGTCTATGCCCCAAGCTGGTAGATGAGGCTCACACTCGTATGGGATGTCGGATTTCTACGCGGCTCGGCCGGAGCTCCGGCAAAGCGCGTCTAGCCGGCCATGCTGTTGGCCACGCCCCCCTTTCTTCGCTAGAGGGTAACCTTGATAGAACAAAACGCTCTTTACGGTACAGTGTTGCCTTTTGGACCTCATTGCCATTATCCGTTATGGGAAGAGCCGCAATAGCAAAAATGGTGGTAATGCCACGCCTGATATAATATTTCTCTAATCTACCATTAATAGTGCCATTGTTCACCTTCAAAACACTGAATATGCTACTCATAGATCTTATCTGGGGCTCTGGACGGAGGCGGATTAGTTTGGAACGGCTTCAAGTGGGCACCCATATGGGGGGACTGGGAGTCCCAGATTTCCGTGCATATTACTACACCTGCCAGTTACAATGGCTATCATACTGGATGGCGGGCAGAAATCTCCAAGAAATAGGCTACACTGACACAGACATTAGCAACAGCACTCTACATGCCCTACTATTGCCTGGACGTAAAACCCCAAGAGACCTGGCCCCACTGTTGAACACTGCAATTGCATTCTGGAAAGCGGCGGTGCGATATACAAACACAACCTCCACATACGCTGGCAATATACCACTGTTGGGTATCCCACTGACTGTTGGTACCCTTACCAATTGCACATTAACGCCCTGGACTGAGGTTGGTATCACCACGGTAGCGGACCTTTTCGGTCATACGGTGCTACTGGATCATGACACCTTTGTAAATGAGACAGGTGCCCCGGCACATTTATACTTAACGCACGCTGCTTTGATACAATACATCAAACAACACTGGGCACCACACAGGCGAGAACCTGACCACAACGAATTAGTTAAGATGCTACAATACATGGGGAGAGGGAGACACTTGGTCCGCTGGATATATAATGGGATCAGTGCGCACACTCGAGTCCCCTTGGACACCTTGAAAACTATTTGGGCAGAAGAGATAGGCAGGGACCTGACGTATAAGGAATGGGTGGTGATATTGGAGCACCCCAGGAGAGTGTCAAGGAATTCGAAATTTAAGTTCATCCAAACTATGATGCTGCACCGGGCCTATTTGACTCCAGGTAGGCTGGATAAAATGTTCCCACAGACACAACACTCCTGCCCTAGATGCAAGATGGAGGGGGCGAGCCTATTACACATGCTATGGACATGCCCGAAACTAATAGACTATTGGACTACGATTAGGAAGCTCACTGGAGAGGCAGCACATCACGCGATCCAAGACACAGTGGAAGAATGTCTGTTCGGCCTTCATAAGCATAGGTCCAAACACAAGGTACAATATCGATTCATAGATCTGGCCGTATTGCTTGCTGTCAGGAATGTCACTATGCGCTGGAAATCATGTAAACATCCAGGGGTGTCCAGCTGGCACGCGGAAATGTTGCGATGGGGTAGTGCAGAGAGTACGCGTTGCGCAGAGAAGAGGCAAGGGGACTGCGTAAGACGCCAATAGCAGTGGAATGGGAAGCTATGATGGAAGAACTAAAGTCGGTGGATGTTAATATGAATGTTTAAATATGTCATGGGTGTGTTAGTAATGAATGTTGCCTACGCCTTGTCATCCAGCATTATGGAGAGATACGCTATGCTACAACACAGATGTACAGGACAATGATACGGTGCGCATGATTCGGTAATATTGACATGAAAGAAATGTGACCAAGGTAGTTGGGGAGGGGGGATTTTATTAGGAGATGTTCTCTGTTTTCTTGTTCGCCAGTGGAGATCAACTGTTATGTGCTTGTAATAGACAATGATGATTTATGTTCGACGTGTTCACGGAGGCCAATCCTGCAAATAATACTGTAAGAATGTATATGAAAAATTGAAAATCAATAAAAATATGTTTTAAAAAAAGCACTGTTAATTACTCCCTTTGTGGGGGGAGGCCTTTGTTCCTGTGGCTAGAGAGAAAAAGTAATTAACCCAGCCCAGCAGGGTAACAAAAGTCTTGGACTGTGATCCCTGAGCTGAACCAGAGAAACATATTATTCCTGGGTGACCCATATGCTGTTCAGATATGTCTTTGATCTTTGCAGAGTTAATCTTTTCGCACAGGTTACACTGTAGGCCGGTATGACTCTGGTGTCTGTAGACCAAGGGGAAGTGGAGCTGCACTCTAAGGCAGCCTTTCCCATAAGTGTATAATTGAGTGTCACTGCAGACAAGACAGTAAACCACACTGACTTTCCCAATCTAAGTACACCAACATTATAAGGCCTATCCTGCAGACCCCCTTCTGCGCCGGGCTGCCTGTGTGCAGTTCCTGGGCTGAGCATGACAGGAATCTCCCACATGTGTGCACACATGTTCACGTGTTACTGGCTAAGATGTGAAAATTGAAATCACCTAGACCTACCAGGTGGTTATTCTGTAGACCCATCAAATCACAAAGCTTGAGGACTTGAAGCACTTGAACCATGAGAGGGTTATAAGTTCAAGCTCTGCAGAATGTTGAAGATAGCAGACTAGTGTGTCCCAGTTATTTGCCACATTACGGTCAAGGTGGTAATTGAAGATAATCACCACTCTGCCGCCTCTGCGACTGATCCTATTGTGGTGCAAGAATTTGAAGGTCTCAGGAGAACTGCATTGGTAGTATTCAGAAGGGATGGCTTGTAGACCCATATTTTGGTTAGAAACAACAAGTCCTGAAAACAGCAAATGAAAGATCGCACAAGGAAGTGGCAATTTATTAATGGACACCGGAAAAAGGTATGAAAATGGGTATGAAAATGGGTAAAGGCTCCCTTCTTAATCAGATATAAGGGCATTACGTGGTTCGAGAACCTTGGTAAGAAGGAAGTGACTGTGAGTATGGGTTTGAGTATGAGTACAAAGGCAAGATGGCTGACTGACAAGAAGGGTTGTTACATATTGAAGAAAACCTATGCGCTGACAGTTCTGAAGGGAGTGCCAGGGAGGAGATAGGAAGAAGAGAGATCTCGAAGTTGCTGACTGTTGAATACTGTGAGGTCTCATGATTTATTTTTAAAACCAGTATAATAGTCAACGCCATCCTGATTTATGAACTGCCATATTTTCATATTTTGCCCATGTTTTAAATAGGCCTGTTCAGCCTTCTCGCTTCTGATGTATTCAACCTCGTTCTCATGTCTGGAATTATAAGTGAGGATTCCTAAATTTACTAGCCCGGCATTTGATAGTATATATTTCTTCGACATTTTTCAAGTTTCTTTACCAATTATCTCATGACAAACCAATGAACCTGTTAATCTAAATTTTTGTCACATGTAGGGGTGTGGTCAGTATTAGATGCTCAATGCTATGGGCAGGCATATGCTAAATATATGTGTGCAGACTTCACTTAGGTATACTTGTGTTTCATTTTATCTCTCCGGCGATGCCATAATTCATGACTGACTGATAGTCTTCCGGAGAAGTATGACACAGTGATCATGTGGACAAATGCATGTAGGCAAGCCTTCTGGTGACTCCCTTAACCTCCCAGGAAAGGTGGCACATGAGCAGAAAGCTGGAACATCAACCAAGGCCTCATTAACATGTTGGCCTGATCTGGTGCTTTCTTGGGCCTTTGGAGCCGAGTTCTGCCTATAGCCTCTAGGCTAGAGTTAAACATGCAGTTCTACCCAAGGTGCTCGTATTCTACATGTCTCCTTCCTGAAAATCTACCGGCTTGGAGATGTTCACCCAGTTCAAAGACACAAAAGCAGCCAACCCAGAGCTCCGTGCAACACTCCAGACACCCCTCACCTGAGATGCTGGAGAGCAACAATAGTCTTGCTTGAATTGCAGATGAGCTATCCTCAGGAGCAGTGCTTGGCAAGCATGCTCACCTGCACGATTGTTTTCTTGATTCTTTACTACTGAGCGGAACCCCTGCGGCAACACCAGTACCCCCTAGCATCCATCCAGCATTGTTGTATGGCATTTTAGATTCCGATTCAATTTACCCGATTCATGGCCTTATATAAGAAGCCGCTTGGCCACAGAGCGCTTTATAAGTTTCTTTTTCATTTCATTTCATTTCATTTCATAGGTACAATTCACGTTGCCCTTATATAGGCATAGAAAATCAAGCCCTTATTTAGGCATAGCCCATGCTACCCAGATACAGGCATGGCTACTTCCACTTGTTCACAAAACGTCACAACGATTTCTTGGAAAACCAGACTCTTAAGCAGAAGGGACTTCCCCCAGCCTGGATATTGATTTCTCCAAGAACTCATTCATTATGCATGAACATCTATTCCTTAGGGGTTCATCCATAACGTTCATATGCCCGACTTTATGCCAAAGCTGGCATTCCTAAAAACCTTCAAGGTATAAATATACCTCACTTGCTATAGCAAAGCACGGTGTGGTTCGGTGCAGTTCAACTACCTACTTGCCCGACGCAGCTCGCTACAGCAAGTGCCGAAGGAAGCCGACTCTCCAGCTGATGCACTGACAAGAAGCTGTCCTCCTCTGCCGAGAATCCAGATCCAGTGTTTCTGACTCCCCTTGCTTGGTGTTGGGAAATCGAGTCCCGAGACAGAGATACCAGACCTCCTTCATTCTAAGGTATGGAGCTGATTAGAACCTAGAGAAGCCTTGGACAGAATTCTTCGCAAAACTAAACCTATGCTAAAGACCATACTTCTTCCCTCATACTAGACTTAGGTTAGGTACATTGGGGTAGGCATATTTTAGAAGCCCCAGTTGAGTATTTTAGCCTATGTTATTTATGTATGTATTTTTATATGGCTTAGAAACCATACAATGCTATTACAGTATTATTTTATATTACTGTTTACGCTGTACGCATTATACTTTGCATGCTGCCTAACGATTGTAGCAGTTCACCTCTCTTGCATGAGAAAGAAGACTGTTCAATAAATCCTTTTTATTGAAAACACCCGTCTCACTATTTCTATGCAAACTCTGTAGAAACAAAGCATGCACAATTGACTCAGTGAAATACTTATCTATTGTTTCCACGACGCTGAAGATAGTTATTCCAGTCCTAGGGAAACAAAGTTGTCATGTTTATGCAGTTGTCAGAAACTAATCCATTCTTGTGTATTCGAGAAAGTTTCTAGTAACCTCTGAGCTAGCTGGCACTCACAATTAAGTTTAGTATATTCGATAGAGACCTACTGACCTAAGTCCTACGTCATATCTATAGGATATATTATTCCAATGCGCAGAGCCTTTTGGGAATATAGGAACTACACTACATGGCTCAGCAACATTTGGTAAGGCACTAATTTAACGCCAGATACTAAAGTAACTCAGTCGTGCTTTTCTCAGAGACCCCTTTCCGTAATACTCCAATAGACGTCTGGAGTGGGTAAAGGGATAATATCCCCCATAGCTGAGTAGGACGAAAATCCTATGTATTAGCTTTTTGGTTTGTTCAACGTTGAAGGATACAGTGTTCCGAAATATTGTGCACCTTATCTTTGTTTCCTTGAAACTTGCTCTGCAAACTTTCATTAAACAATGTTGAATAACGGCAATAACACCGAGAACGGTGGAGCTGCGGCTGATCCACCAGCATTTGACACAACAGGTTTTAATGAAACCTATGCAGATGCTATATGCATTCCTATAAATTTAAGGAAAGCCATCACTATAAAACTTATAAAAAATGGCCTAACATCTAGAGGTGGTAGGGTAGTTTTTGTGATAGAGGCACATTAATATCACCAGACAGAGGTATTCTAGTCATGGATAGTCGTCCCTGAAGCAAATACAATAACACATGTGTTTCACTTCTACAAAGAAGATGAACCACCAACGGAATACATTCCCTTCAAGGACATTGAAATTCCACTAACATACCACGAGCATGAGCTCTGGTTTAATGGCGCCCTAAAACATATAAATCACATTACAAGACTCGGCCAACTAGGTAGACCAGGAGCAACATGGTCGGTCTTAACCAGCTATACACCACATCCTGAAATTAATGGAATGACAGATGTGGAACTATTAGCTCAACTCAAAGAGCTAATCAAAATCAATAGACAATTGGTTCAATATGTCATGCGGACTCTTACAGTTCAACCTGCAGTAATGATTTCACACCATACCCCTCACCAGGAGAAGACACTAAAAATTACACCACAGATTCTACACTCAGTCATTGGTAAATTACCCGCAAAAAGGGAACAAATTCCTTTCTGGATAGCTCAAAACATTACTCAAATCGAAGAGGTATTTCCTAATACTACCCCTCCTGAAAAACACAGAATTCTAACAATCTGTTTACCAATGGGAATCGCACCACATCTGGAGGACTGCGGCACTTGGGGTACAGTCTTTGCTGCAATCTACACCAAAACACATGGGCGTCGATTCCGATCCGGTAAAATAATCCGGCGTACGAATCGTATTCGTAGCCGATTCCGTACGAATGGGAAACTACCGTCCGACCAGCGAATTCCGATCCGTTTCCGTTGATTTCCGTACGATTTGCTACGACCCGTACGAATGACATTCGTTTACCCGTACGAATAAGCCTCGTGCAGACCACCGTACGATTCGTTATCAGTCCGTACAAACTCACTATTCCGATTCGGAACGAAATGCCTGAGCGAGATACGTACGGGCCAAAGTATTCACGCTTCAACATTGATTCGTACGGGACATTCGCCTCACTGCAAGCTCCACCAATACATACTACACGCACACCCCTCGGCCAAGCCTACGCGAACCCCCCCCCCGCCAACGGCCCGTACCACTCACTCGCACGCACAAGTACGACACGCACACCCCTCGGCCAAGCCTACGCGAACCCCCCCACCCGCCAACGGTCCGTACCACTCACTCGCACGCACAAGTACGACACGCACACCCCTCGGCCAAGCCTACGTGAACCCGCCACCCGCCAACGGCCCGTACTACTCACTCGCACGCACAAGTACGACACGCACACCCCTCGGCCAAGCCTACGCGAACCCCCCCCCGCCAACGGCCCGTACCACTCACTCGCATGCACAAGTACGACACGCACACCCCTCGGCCAAGCCTACGCGAACCCCCCCACCCGCCAACGGCCCGTACCATTCACTCGCACGCACAAGTACGACACGCACCCCCCCCAACAAGCGTACGCGAACACCCCCACCCGCCAACGGCCCGCACTACTCACTCGCACGCACAAGTACCACACGCACACCCCTCGGCCAAGCCTACGCGAACCCCCCCACCCGCCAACGGCCCGTACTACTCACTCGCACGCACAAGTACGACACGCACACCCCTCGGCCAAGCCTACGCGAACCCCCCCCCGCCAATGGCCCGTACCACTCACTCGCACGCACAAGTACGACACGCACACCCCTCGGCCAAGCCTACGCGAACCCCCCCACCCGCCAACGGCCCGTACCACTCACTCGCACGCACAAGTATGACACGTACCCCCCCAACAAGCGTACGCGAACACCCCCACCCGCCAACGGCCCGTACCACTCACTCGCACGCACAAGTACAACACGCACCCCCCCAACAAGCGTACGCGAACACCCCCACCCGCCAACGGCCCGTACCACTCACTCGCACGCACAAGTACGACACGCACCCCCCCCAACAAGCGTACGCGAACACCCCCACCCGCCAACGGCCTGTACCACTCACTCGCATGCACAAGTACGACACGCACCCCCCCCAACAAGCGTACGCAAACACCCCCACCCGCCAACGGCCCATACTACTTACTCGCACGCACAAGTACGACACGCACACCCCTCGGCCAAGCCTACGCGAACCCCCCCACCCGCCAACGGCCCGTACTACTCACTCGCACGCACAAGTACGACACGCACACCCCTCGGCCAAGCCTACGCGAACCCCCCCGCCAACGGCCCGTACCACTCACTCGCACGCACAAGTACGACACGCACACCCCTCGGCCAAGCCTACGCGAACCCCCCCACCCGCCAACGGCCCGTACTACTCACTCGCACGCACAAGTACGACACGCACACCCCTCGGCCAAGCCTACGCAAACCCCCCCCGCCAACGGCCCGTACCACTCACTCGCACGCACAAGTACGACAC
The DNA here is from genome assembly GCF_964261635.1 of Lissotriton helveticus. Classification (NCBI taxonomy): domain Eukaryota; kingdom Metazoa; phylum Chordata; class Amphibia; order Caudata; family Salamandridae; genus Lissotriton; species Lissotriton helveticus. The sequence continues at coordinate 1,844,680,313 of NC_136065.1, read as the reverse complement.
GCACACCCCTCGGCCAAGCCTACGCGAACCCCCCACCCGCCAACGGCCCGTACCACTCACTCGCACGCACAAGTACGACACGCACCCCCCCCAACAAGCGTACGCGAACACCCCCACCCGCCAACGGCCCGTACCACTCACTCGCACGCACAAGTATGACACGCACCCCCCCCCCAACAAGCGTACGCGAACACCCCCACCCGCCAACGGCCCGTACTACTCAAACGCACGCACAAGTACCGCACGCACACATAACGCCAACACCAAAACGACCACAAGGACCTTGCTAACGAGTCGCACTACCACACTGAACATGTCTCCTGTGTACACACCTTTGACAATCAATGTCCTGGTCACAGCCAAACAGCCAAACAGAGGACAACACCAACACCCACCCCATATAACACCCACCCCAACAATTCAAATTAAGCCACACCCACCATTTGACCAATAAAAGGGACCACACATACAACCCATCATCCTTTGCAACATACCCATTCTTGCGAGGAAACTGAGAGCACACAAACTATTGCAGCCACACACCTTCACACATACACCCTATCTCATCTACACCCACACCACCCCCTTCACATTCTGACCCAAACACCCTCATTCATACACACCATCAACCCCTCAATCACATACACTACACACCATGACCACACACAAGAATCCAAAATTCACTAACCCGGAGATGGAGATACTTACTGATGAAGTCATCAGAGTCGAGCCGCAGCTGTTTGGCGCATTGGTCAGACAGACCAGCCAGGCAGAAAGAACACGCCTGTGGGAGAGGATTATAGACCGGGTCAATGCTGTTGCACCCATCAGGCGCACCAGGGATGAATGCCAGGCCAGGTGGTACGATCTGCGGAGGATTGTGAAGAAGAAGATGGCACAGGATTACGCCAATGCACACCACACTGGAGGCGGTGGTCCCCGCAGACCTCCTGTATACCAGCCCTGGGAGGAGAAGGTCATGGTCCTACTGCCAGCGGTGGGTGTACATGGAATAGAAGGAGCCATTGAGTCTGGTGAGTGTACAAAAAACACAAGTTACATGGGTAGACTAAGAACAGTGCCCAGCAGCATGGGGTGGGTGGCCATGAGTCCAAGCAGTACACTACCAAATGGTGGTAGTTGGAAGGGGGAGGCACATAGGGTGCAATGTGTAGGGTAAGAGGCTGCTCTCATGCCATATGTCCCAGGGACACACACAAGCATAATGACCAATGCACAGGGATAGGTAAATATCACACAAGATACTACACCACAGCTTCTAAATATTGACTATTTGCTGACACACCTTACAGAGATGCATCATTTTGTGACAAAGTAAGGCAGTGTAGCAAGAGAGCAAGCACAATCTACCTGTCTCCATCCCTGTCTCGCCCTCTGTCTCTGTCTCCCTCTCCCTCTGTCTCCCTCTGTCTCCCTCTCCCTCTGTCTCCCTCTGTCTCCCTCTCCCTCAGTCGCCCTCTCCCTCTGTCTCCCTCTGTCTCTGTCTCCCTCTCCCTCTGTCTCCCTCTCCCTCTGTCGGCCTCTGTCTCTGTCTCCCTCTGTCTCTGTCGCCCTCTCCCTCGGTTGCCATCTCCCTCTGTCTCCCTCTGTCTCTGTCTCTGTCTCCCTCTCCCTCAGTCGCCCTCTCCCTCTGTCTCCCTCTGTCTCCCTCTGTCTCCCTCTGTCTCCCTCTCCCTCTGTCTCCCTCTGTCTCCCTCTCTCTCAGTCGCCCTCTCCCTCTGTCTCCCTCTGTCTCTGTCTCCCTCTCCCTCTGTCTCCCTCTCCCTCTGTCGGCCTCTCCCTCTGTCGGCCTCTGTCTCTGTCTCCCTCTGTCTCTGTCGCCCTCTCCCTCGGTTGCCCTCTCCCTCTGTCTCCCTCTGTCTCTGTCTCCCTCTCCCTCTGTCGGCCTCTCCCTCGGTTGCCCTCTCCCTCTGTCTCCCTCTCCCTCGGTTGCCCTCTCCCTCTGTCTCCCTCTGTCTCTGTCGCCCTCTCCCTCGGTTGCCCTCTCCCTCTGTCTCCCTCTGTCTCTGTCTCCCTCTCCCTCTGTCGGCCTCTTTCTCTGTCTCCCTCTGTCGGCCTCTGTCTCTGTCTCCCTCTGTCTCTGTCGCCCTCTCCCTCAGTCGCCCTCTCCCTCTGTCTCCCTCTGTCTCTGTCTCCCTCTCCCTCTGTCTCCCTCTCCCTCTGTCGGCCTCTGTCTCTGTCTCCCTCTGTCTCTGTCGCCCTCTCCCTCGGTTGCCCTCTCCCTCTGTCTCCTTCTGTCTCTGTCTCCCTCTCCCTCAGTCGCCCTCTCCCTCTGTCTCCCTCTGTCTCTGTCGCCCTCTCCCTCGGTTGCCCTCTCCCTCTGTCTCCCTCTGTCTCTGTCTCCCTCTCCCTCTGTCGGCCTCTGTCTCTGTCTCCCTCTGTCTCTGTCGCCCTCTCCCTCGGTTGCCCTCTCCCTCTGTCTCCCTCTGTCTCTGTCACCCTCTCCCTCGGTTGCCCTCTCCCTCTGTCTCCCTCTGTCTCTGTCTCCCTCTCCCTCTGTCGGCCTCTGTCTCTGTCTCCCTCTGTCTCTGTCGCCCTCTCCCTCGGTTGCCCTCTCCCTCTGTCTCCCTCTGTCTCTGTCTCCCTCTCCCTCAGTCGCCCTCTCCCTCTGTCTCCCTCTGTCTCTGTCGCCCTCTCCCTCGGTTGCCCTCTCCCTCTTTCTCCCTATGTCTCTGTCTCCCTCTGTCTCCCTCTCCCTCTCCCTCTGTCTCCATCAGTCAGTGTTCGTCCCTCTGTCACCTCAACGCACATCCCTGGGGCACACACACAGTTGCACACAAGCACTGCACAGGCCTCACAAACTCCATAGAGCAGAATGTTAAGGGATGTCTCATAAGTACCAGCAAACATCTGCTATGTGCCTGTAAGACACCCACCATTTGCTGTCAACACTGTACTGTGTCAGGACACACATCTCAGAAAGCTCTGTAGTACACAATGGGCACAGGTGTAGGCAGCACAGGTCCCTCCTGTGCTCATTGCAAACACAAACACCAGGACAAGGTCACACATCCTGTGCACCAACACAAATCCACCATTATGGCAGCATGCCACATGAGGGGACAGCCAAATTATCAACAATGGACGCTTGCAATTCACAAACAAAGTAATAGCATGGCCTGTTGTACACACCCCTTACAGAAACTCATCCCCGGGGGACAGGCGATGTCTTGCAACACTGTCCCAATTGCCATGTACCACAACAAAACACGTACTCATATGAATATGCATACAACTCATACATGCACATAACAGAAGCTCCAGTCCATTGTGCCTCTCTAAAAAAGCACGTGCCCCATCTCATTACCTTTGTGGATGCACATAAGTACCAACATGGACATGGGTATTGACAAGGTGATGCGTCTTAGAGAAGTGCCAAGTTCTAAAGCCATGATCTAGAAGTGGGTGTACAGGTCCAGCGGTGTTGGCATTGTTTGGCCAGCATGGAACAGCAAAAGACATCCAAAGTAGTAGCTGACATGCTAAATAATGATGCTCTGTCTCTTACATCAACATGCTGCATCTAAACTCTGTGCATGCTTGACGCACACATAAGAATTTTCACCGTATCCAGGATGTTGCGTGAAACTTACAAATGCTTTACACGTGTGGTGCCGGCAACACAAGACACAGCAATGGCTGTGTCAGTCATTGTCAAGAGATTGGAAGAATGTAAATACCCCATCGTACAATTGTTTTTTCCACCCCTAAATACACAACTGTACAATGTCAACAATGTATAGCTTGTGGAACAGTGATGCTGATAATGGATAACCAAACCACATGTCACTTGATATTGCCTTAACAGTGTCTGTCTCTCCCACACACAGGGCAACGTGCGGATCTCCCCCCCAGCCAGGGGGGCCAAGGATCCCAGTCCCAGGCTCAGCAGGACCCAGACCCCACCGGCAGCGCCGTCCCTCAACGCACTGTGGATGACCCCAACCAACCTGGCTCCTCTGGATCCCAAACCCCTGCAGCAACTGTACCAGCTACATCTCTGCCAACCACCGGACCTATTCCCACCACATCCCAGCAGACAGGTCAGAGCCCTGCCCATGATTCACAAGAGAGCCAGTCTGAAAATGAGGGACACCCTTTGTCGGGCGCCCCTGAGGTTGGTGACAACCTCCACCCTCCCAGCACTCGGGGGCCCGTCGATCGGATGTGCCCACAAGCGCAGGCCGTGCTCATGTGGGTCAGGGTGGTGGGAGTGGCGCAAGGCGGAGGCGAGAATCTGGCCAGTCGGCTGCAGGGACCGGTATGGCTGAACTCAGTAACATCCTTGAGGCATACCGGCGGGACACCAGTGAGGTAAGCCAGCTTGCGGAGACCCTCAACCAGCTCAGAGAACAGCAGGCAGAGCAAATAGCCAGGCAAGAGCTGCATTATGGACGGGTGGAGGCACATCAGGCTCAGCTCTTGATGGTGCATAGGGACATTGTCCATGTGCTACGTCAGATGGCTGCCAACATGCAGCCCCCTCCCTGTGTCACAAGGCCAGCAACATCACGGCAAAGTGCAACACCAGCCACAGGGAGGGAGGAGAGGGAGGAGGAGGAGGAACCCTCTGACGTAGCGTCCCATGCACCGTCCATGCCTGCACATGAGGGTCCCCCAAGGAAGGTGGGTCGTCCACGGCGAAGACGTTGAGGGCCTGTGGCCCATGGACTTCTCCCAGGACACTGGACCTGGCATATAGCCCCTGGGTGCAACAGCATCCCCTATGAGACTCTCCCACATGGACTTGCTGGTCACAGTCTGCCCAATGATGTCAGGCACTGTGGCCTGGACTCTGTTGACTGAAACTGTAAGGCATCTCATCTCCAGCTGTGAATTTTGGATTCCCCCCCTTTCTGTACAGCACCTATTCACGTTTCATGCACAAGATCACCCAATAAATAATGTAAACATCATACGCATTTGGTGAGTAATCTTTGAAACAGCATACATGTATATGTGTCTGCAAATGTCAAAAATGCAAGGTATACAACAAACAGCAGTCATCCACACACTTGGATCAGAATCTGAGTGATGACACACATTGGTCAGAAATTTCCACAAACTACATACATGGATGGTAAGACACACCTGTGTGGGACAGTCAATGCTGGAGGGGGGATTGAATCCCAATACTGCTAGCACAGGCAGGCCCAGGAGAGTCACTTTGAGGAGTACATGTCAGTGTCACAAAAGTAGTAGTCCATGTAGGGAGTACCTACAACTGTGTCCTCAGGTATGTGAGCTACCATCAGCACGATGCATTACTGTGTATGTGATTAATGCCGCACAGGATAACGGTGGCAGGACAGACTGTGGGCAATGGGCTGGAGCACTCTAGACAAGCACACCTGATTAGGTGACCTACCCCTATGGAGCTACAAGTACTATACTACTGTAATGGGAGCAACGCATACAGAACAACGACACACATCAGACAAATACCTACCCCTGAACGGCCAAATCACACCACACCCAAGAGACAGGGTCATGGTGTGTGTCCCATGTGGCAACTTGACTGACTGTGACAGCAATGTTGAAGTGGTGTGAGCATGTTGTGTTCTGGCACGTGACTGTAAGCTAACAGTTTTCTGATCTAGTGGTGTTGACAAGCTAACACTGTACAATATTGTGCCTATGTAAGGTGTGTGTGTGTTGGACACGGCACATGACCTGGTGGTACGTAGACCCAATGTCATGTGAATCTGCATAGTCGTGCCAGTATGTGTTGCACACACACGCATAGCAGCAGCTATGGCTGAGCACAAAGCATTTTTATAGCACGAGGGTGAATGTCTGGTGTTGTCTGTGTGTAGGGTGGCAGGAGCATGCTCTATTAATGGATGGAAGGAGGGTCATCCTGTAGGTGTCTGTGTTCCTGGATAGTGTGCGCTGCATGTTGGCTGTGTATGCAGCTGCAGCAATGAGTGAAGACATGACGGCAGGAGGGGTGTGACTAATTGCTAAACAAACACATAATACAAGGGCACCCGCAATGCACAAACAGGCATATGCATCAACGGAAATACCTCCCGGTAAAACAGCGAATCGGAAAAACAGGCCGATACCGACCGCAAAACCATAAATTGCAATGCATCAAACCGAAAATCGGAAAAAAATAAAGAACCGCTAAATGGCCCCGCGGTAAATTACCGAATCGTTAAACAGACATTCGGAAATACCGAACCACAAAGCAATAGTTCGGAAATACCGAATAGGCAATAACGAATGGAAATGGTATGCATGAACAGTCGCTAATACCGGAAATCCCCAAAATCGCTATTTAGCATGAGCAAAATAAGGGGAATCACAATCAGGAGGTAAAGTTAACAGAAGGACAGAAAAAAAAAATTAAACCCCATCAGCAGGTGCTGACAATCAGTTACCCTTCATAAATGCCCTGGGAAACCCCACATGTACACCAAAATGGCTGCCCTGTACGTGCTTGCTAGGAGGTGGAGGATCAACGCCCAGGCCCAGCGCAGGAGGATGATACAGGACAGGATCTTCAGGGTTCGCATCACTTTGCTGGGGCAGACCGAGGAACAGGTGTACGTCAAGTACAGACTGAACCGTGCCATGATAATGCACCTAATAGCAGACCTGACACCCTTACTGCAGCACGAGACCCGTCGGACCAACGCCATACCTGCCCATGTGCAGGTGCTATGCTGCCTGCACCTGCTTGCATCTGGAAGCTTCCAGGGGGTAATAGCTGAGACAGGAGGCGTGTCGCAAAGTGCCTTATCACGCTTTTTCCACCGGTTCCTAGAGGCCATGCTGACATTTCTCAATCGCCACATCACCTTCCCCAGAACCCCCCAGCAGCTAACCCGCACCAAACGGGATTTCTACCAGGTGGCACAATTCCCCCATGTCATCGGGTGTGTCGACTGCACGCATGTCCCCATCTGTCCTCCATCAGCCACCGAATACATTTACCGCAACCGGAAATCGTATCATTCAATAAATGTTCAGGTGGTGTGCAATGCCAAGTTGATCATTACCGACATTGTAGCCCAATTTCCCGGGAGCACACATGACGCCTACATTTTCCGTCACTGTGGCCTCCACAGGCGCCTGATCAACGGAGAATTCGGAGAGGGACACCTACTAGGTACAAATAGCTGCATCATCGTACTCCCCATCCACTCCTTCCCCACATGTATAATTCCATTAATGCTGATTACCATTCTCTCCCCATCCTGCAGGTGACAGCGCATACGCATTGCGTGAATATCTCCTCACGCCCTATCTCAACCCAGCTACCCCGCAAGAGCAGCGCTACAACAGGGCACACATCAGTACTAGGAATGTGGTTGAGCGAACATTCGGCATCCTGAAGAGCCGCTTCCGAATACTGCACAAGACTGGAGGTGCTTTGCAGTACGACCCAGTGACCTGCTGCCAGACAATTGCTGTGTGTGCCATCCTGCACAACATCGCCACGCGCAGGGGGATACACATAGAGGTGGAGGGAGAGGAAGAACTGCGTGCCCAGCAACCCCCCCCACAACACCAACAGGCACATGTGCCCAACACAGCTGAAGGGCAAAGGAGACGGGCATACATCACACGTAATCATTTCTGAGACAGGTAAGAGAGTGACTTGACAACAGGAACAGTTTTGCAAGGGTTTAATGGGCATGGACACCTGACTGGTGCAGAAAAACGTAACACAAACAAGCTGCTGCCGCAGCGAAAAAAACTAGCAATGTCCCTTCTCAGAACAGGTGGCGCGTGAGGCACTTTGGTCTGTCCATGGTTACCTCACCAAGGACAGTGTGACTATGCCACATGTTTACTTCCGTTTGCCGCGTACCCCCAGTCTCTTGTCCTGTGACTCCTCGGGTTGTACACGATGGGAGTCAGTGGCAGTTGCACTGCGGCCACTGCGCCTCCTCACGCTGGTGTCCGGCAGGGAGACGCTGCTGACACTGGAGGCTGCCTCACTCCCCTCTTCCGCCCCCAGACTGCTGACACTGGCTGACCCTGGCTGCAGTTGCTCCACTGCAGTGGTCACCCTCTCAAGGGCCTTTGCCACATCCCCACAGAAATGACCTAGATCCACTTGCAGGGACACGGACCTGCGTGACAGCACAGCCGTGCTGTTGCACAGCTTATTGATGGCCTTGTTTGTGGTATTCACTGCCAGCATGACCTGCCTGTGACGCCGGCGCTCACTCCTTTGGCCTGCGAGTATGGCACGTGTCAGTTCTTGCAGGCACAGCTTGATGTCTTTGTTGCCCGCAGATACGGCAGTGGTGTGCTCACGCACTGCGGCAGTCATGTAGCCTAGTTTGTTGCATAGTTGTGTCATGCTGAGTTTCATGGCACCCATGTGTCTCCCCTGCAGGCGCTGGACACGCAGCATCCGGGCCTCCACTACTCCGTACCCTCCGGACAGATCGACCGGTCTTGCAGCAGCCCGACCCGGGGACACAACCCTCTGCCTGATGCGCTGTCGGCCTGCAGTGTGGCTGGTTGGAGTGACGACAGCCTGGCGTGGAACATTTGGGTGTGATGAAGATTGATCTGACTCCATCACGGACAGGGCGGCAACATCTGCTCTGTGGCTCTGCGGAGTGGGCAGCACTGGTGGTGGTGGTGTCTTGGTCCGCGAGGGTGGTGGTGGTGGTGGTGTCTTGGACTGGGAGGATGGTGGTGGTGGTGGTTGCTTCGGCCGGGAGGACGGTGGAGGTGGTGGTTGCTTCGGCCGGGAGGACGGTGGCGGTGGTGGTTGCTTTGGCCGGGAGGACGGTGGAGGTGTTGTCCGGCGTGGTGGTGAAGGGGAGGACATGACTTCAGCTCCCTCTGAGCACTCCGCTTCTGACAACACTGGCGTCTCTGAGATGACAAGGTGGCCACTGTCGTCTGAATCGATGGGGGATGCATCTGTGTGTGAAACAGTGCATAGTTAATATCATGGTATGGTATGTGACAATAGCTGTGGCATCTCACAATAAATTACTTTTGTTGACTGACATTTGACCCTTGGCAGCTGTATTCATCTCTGGGCTCAGGCATGCACCCATTCATGTATTGACTACATCTCCCATGGTGCAACACAGTGGTGAGGGTGTGTGTGTAGGGCAACGCTACATGTGCACTGGGTCTGGCATGGGGGAGTGGGCAGGGACTACGTACACGCTGCATCGTTACGCTGGCATGCCTCTTACCTTGTCCTCCTTCCGCAGCACCTGAGGTGTCCAGACTTGTGACCCCCACAACAGCTTCACGTTCTATGGTGGCCTCCACTAGATCCTCCAGGTCAGTGTTAGGCGTCATGTTTGATGGTCCCCCTCCTGTGCCAGCAGCATCCCTGACCCTCTGCGCAATCTTCTCCTTGGCCCTCTTACGCAGGTCGTACCATCGTTTTTTTAGGTCGTCGATGCTGCGGTGGGTGACTCCGCAGGCATTCACCTTGTCCATGATGCGCAGCCACATCTTCCTTTTTTCTGCCTCTGGCACCTTAAGCGACAACTTGCCAAATATGCGGTCATGGTTGCTGCTCACACTCTGTATGAGGATTTCCAGCTCCTTATCTGAAAACTTTCGTTTTCGCTTTCGGGATGTGTCCTTTCCATGCTGGGGGGCCTCCTTCTCCATCCTGTCCTGCTACCTTTTTCCTGCTTGCTTCTGGTTCAGTGTGGGACCTCAGCTCCTGAGCTCTGCCTCCTCCTCTGTGCAACTCCGGACACTGAATGCAGCGTGGGTGTCCTACTTCCTGGTTGTGATGTCATCAGCCTGCTTCCGAAGCGTCGCGTTATTTTCCCGTTTTCGGTATTACCGATTCCGCTATTACCGGATCCGGTAATACCGACTCGGTATTTCCGAATACGGTTTTTGTTACTCGCGCTGGCGTTTACTCGTTCTTTATTAGCGATTATTACCGACTCGGTATTTTTTACCGATTACTTTGATGCATCGCGGTTTGCATGTTCATATTAGCGATTCGTTATTTTTCGGTATTACCGACTGGTATTTACGAACGTTGATGCATATGCCAGTATGTGACATGTGGATGTGAAGGCAGGAGTGTCTGCCTCACTCAGGATCACTGACAACAAAATGGCACAGTAATCACCACACATCACAGTCACTGGATCAGGGCCCTTACGGTCAAGTGGGGCACAAGACACACAGCGTCAGCAGGTGTATACAAGAGCTAGTGTGTTCAAATCCAAACTGCACCAACAAAGACATCTACCTCACACACAACATAGTATTCTAGCCTTCACCCACCCCATGCGTGTGGTCAATATACAGTTACACACCTAACAAGCATGAGGTAACTACGTTCAAAATAGTATATGTGCACATTAGACGGACATGTTTGTTGAGCCACAAGCAGGCACTATATTCTGTAGGAGTCAGACGTCATGCACAACATGATAATTTACATTGTGAGCCCATGGAGCTTTCACAAACATACATGTGCATTGTCAATAAGTCCAATTTACACTAATCATGATGTCACCTGTAATGCCGCTTTACGAATACCTACAAGGTTGTCAACGACTGGCCGTACCTTTCTTCATCAGAGTGGAGTGATGCTCTAAGGGTTCCACCTCCAAATAGCCCATTGGTCTGAGTACAAACAACAGACACAAAAGGGTGATCAGGCGAGGGAAGGAGAGGATGGGAACTGCTGGGAGGGAGACCTGAAACAGAGGCAAATAAGCATTAGGACAACATTCTCATGTCACAGACACTTCAAAAACCTCATTAGCTACACTGTACCAGTCGCACCTGTGAAGTGTACTGTCTGGTGAAAAATAATGATGATTAATCATGCCATCACATGAGATACGATGCTGTGACACAGACACATAAAAACTGGGACAGTCTGTCATCCATTAGAGTAATGTGTAACGCTCACAAGTGAGCACCCATGCAAAAAGATCTATGTAGTATAAACACATTCCCAGGCACAGATGAGGTGGACCTCAGTAACAAATGGAAACATATGGAAATCCAACTACCGCTAACTCTAAAGTCTGTATCTGATATTGGTTAGCCATAAGGGCCATGTAGGTTAACTTGAGCTAATCCACTACAGCTGTTAGTTTCACATATGATGAGGAAGCTAATGATCGACATGCAATGAAGGCACTGTGTAGCCAGTCTTTTGGTGTGTCAAGTATGCATCACAATGCTAAACATGATATGCATGTACAATAAATATTGAGTGCAAGTGATGTCCATCCAAGCTACATAATCAGACCCTACCATAGCACAGTAATGGTGCCGGCGACCAGAGATTCATGTGAATGACCGCACTCCACTGGTGCAACACAAAAATTCACATATGCATCTTTCACACTTTTTACTTAGTCATGCTAAACATACATGGCATCATGTGCATCTAAACATCACTGCTACTCACTGTGAAGGCTGGCGTAGCAGTATTCTCAACCTGCACTGAGGTAACGACATGACAGTGACATGATATACTGCTGCAAGGGGCAATGCATCCATGTTAACTGATTCACAGGACAGTTGTCTTAAGATGTGGAACATACACTGGGCAACACCGACACCACATGGTTTCATGGTAATCACACTGGACTGCCCCACAAGCTGGAGGTGAGGATCCAGTCACATTCTAATGCACACAGTGAGGCTGCAATCCCCCACAGAGTCCGTGGTTGTGACCTCTGACACAATGTCATGCCATGGTATGTGCAATGTTGCTGTGGCAATGTCTACACACATTGATGCATTCACCAGAGTATCAAAGTACAACAGATGACAGAAGGGGTGACTATCCTGTCATGGGAGTGGCCATACATGTCATAAGGTACATAATAGAGTAGCATGTATGCAAGGTGACACTACATGCACATGAACATGTACCACACGTTTCTACACATACCAACGCTAAACAGCCTCATATGAGTCCTTACCCAAATTGACTTCTCCACATGTCCAAGCATGCTCCGTTGATGTGGCTGACGTTGCAATCATAATGAGCAGTAGCAGGATGACCACGATGTACCCCAACGGACAACAGGCAGGGCGAGCTGTGGATGAGAGTGGCACACAAGGGGTCAAGTTCTGTATAATGTCATTTTGTCAATGTCTGTTGAATAGCCAGATGTAGTATGACAACTGTACATTCCAAGTGCACACATAGCACGTATGTGTGTAGCATTACAACTGAACATGTGACACAGCACAACACACATCCAAGTGATCTTGCTTACAGTCTGTTGCATACACAGCATGCTACCCATGCAACTCTATAGTCCATCTTTTACATAAAAGATGAAATGACTCACCATCATGAAAAGAAGTTGCGGATGAGGTGACCGCGGATATCATCTTCACCCTCCTCGTCACTGGCATCCTGGCCAAGGCCTTCATCCTCAACGGGCGGATGTTCCAGCTCATCAGGATCCAGGTAGAGTGGCACAGCCTTCTCCACTGCCATGTTGTGTAGCATGCAGCACACGGTGAAGATGTCACACATCTTGCATGGGCTGTATTGGAGGGCTCCGCCTGTCTTGTCCAGGCACCTGAACCGGCTCTTCAGGAGTCCAAAGGTCCGTTCGATCACCTGCCTGGTCTTCACATGAGCATTGTTGTAACGCTGGTCTGCAGCTGTCCTGGGGTTGCGTAGCGGAGTCATTAGCCACGGCATGTTTGGATATCCAGCATCTCCTGCAATTTGACATCATGTACAAGAGTGAATCATATGATGCAGATCATGAAGTTGTGACATACTGACATACAGAGCTCACAGTGTATACTCACCAACTAGACATGCCCGGTGGTTGTGCAGCTGCAGCATCATCTGTGGTACCCTGCTACGCCTCATGATGAAAGCATCATGGCACGATCCTGGATAACGTGCACAAACATGTGAGATAATCATGTTGGCAAGACACACCACCAGGGCATTTATCGAGTGGTAGTGTTTCCTGTTGCGATACGCTTGCTCCTGAGCCTGTGGTGGGACAAGAGTAACATGTGTACCATCAATTGCACCAATTACATGTGGCATGCGGCCCAGGGCATAGAATTCCCCCTTGACATCTGTCAACTCTTCTGGAGTAGGGAATGTAATGAATTCATCCACGTGCAGCAACATTGCTCCCAAAACATCTCCCAATACCCGGCTAAACATGGTCTGAGACATCCCTCCCACATCAGCTATGGTAAATTGGAAGGTACCTGTGGCAAAGAAATGGAGGGCTGCCATCACCTTTACCTTGGGTGTCAGTGCAGTTGGATACCTGTGGCATGGTTGTAGGTGAGCCTCAAGCCTGCCCGTCAGGTCCTTGATCAACTGTCTGCCGAACCAATATCGACGGATGCAGTTGCGCTCCCTCATGGCTTCCAAGTCAGGCAACGGCCTTTCCAGAGGGGGTGCCCTGCAAGACACAATTGTAAGGAAATGTCTATAACTGTCTGACTAAGACTATAACAATGTACATGGCACAAGCAACACTGCTTCAAATAATGTAGACAATTTGGAGTGTGGTGTGGGATACACACTGATGCCAGCTCCCACACACTCCTCCGTGGAGAAGGAAAATACCTGTAGTGTGTGGAATGGATGTGACATGCATACCAACGATCAGATGGAAAGGTCTTAGTGAGCATGACAATGTATCATGTCAGTGAGACACGTCATGTCAATGTCAGTAGGAGGTTGTCTGCACATCCAGACGGCTGACTGCAATACACACACACACCACATGTGCCATCATTTGCACTGTTCAGCCTTAGTCATGTTGCGATGTGTACTTTCAGTGACAATTACATGACCATCATCATACAGCATGATAATTACATTTGTCACTGATGGTCTGTGATGCCATCACACATGTGAACGGGTCATTAACACATGTGGCATGGTGTGTGTACATTAGTCACCCTGCCATCACAGCAAGGACACAACATAGATGCTCATACAGCAGATGCACAGAACTTTCAAGGACTAGTTACTTACCTTTTGTAAACCAATATCTGTAAGGAACAGTAGGCAGTAGCAAAGTGTCACATTTCAATACATACATAGCTTAGGACTAATTAGCCTCCCTGGGTGACATTGATCTGACCAGTGAGTGGTGGCTATCCAGGCCACACCGGAACAAAACCAGTGTTGTAGATTGGCATCCGACAAGGGCGTGGCCACGTTTTGGCCGTACCTACAACGCATACACTGGCAGCTGTTACACAAACATATCCCACAGAGAGTGTGGGTAGCAGGCAAAGATGGATGTCAAGTAGCTAAACATCACTCCCAGAGTCAGGGAGGATGATGACATCTTTGCGTAGTGCCTGTACCTCTTGGATACCCTCTACAGCGTAGCTAACAGGAACGTGTTCTGTGGTTTTGAGGCCTGGATGCAGATGCTTCCTGGGATGGGGTGGTAGGACAGGGAACATGGTCAGTCCGGGTAGGGCAGTGGGGGTCTGACAACGTGCCTATCTACAGACAAACATGCTGCGTGGCTGTACATGCTTGCCAATATACATACAGTACTTTCATCAAGATAGGCCTGCAGAGGCTCAGCGTAGCGTTAGTGTAGTTGAAGGACCTGAGTGACAAGTTGGTCCTCACTTCAGCAACAGGGAGATGAAGGGCCATGGTTCCAACCGCCCACATAAACACTACACTGAACGTTGCCCAATCATCCAAATACATCTTTTGAGTTGAGACATCACCAGTGTCTGGCTAGGTGTCCACAACACTCGCATCCCCCAGTCCACCTGTCCTGTGGTCTTGGGACTGACACTCACGTGCCAGTGGGTCTTCATTACCCTCCCAATACTCATTAGCGCCAATTGTAATGAGGTGTGGCCAGCTCATTGATGTTTACATTCCCATGCAGCATTAAGAGCGGTGTTCTGCCACACAGTTACCACAGCGGAGCCGTACAGTGTGTGGTATCGGGGCCAGCACCACCCCAGAATGGCGCAACGGCTGACACCTGGGGGAGATCTGGCAGTGAGGTTGTGAGTTGAACCAGCGGGGACCAGGATGAACATTCCGATCATGTCTGTCACAGCGGTTCTGGGACGTATGCACCGCCTGCGTCCGTCACTCAGCGAGTGATGGTGTCAGGGGCATATCAACAGTGGCGCAACTGTCCCCAGACGGGTACGGTGGGCCAGAAGCTGACGCAGAGTCAGTGGGCGGGGTGAGGGACATCATGGACATGAGGAAGTGCACTTACTCCTCCTGTGTCACA
Source organism: Lissotriton helveticus (assembly GCF_964261635.1). Classification (NCBI taxonomy): domain Eukaryota; kingdom Metazoa; phylum Chordata; class Amphibia; order Caudata; family Salamandridae; genus Lissotriton; species Lissotriton helveticus. The sequence goes on along the minus strand of NC_136065.1, from coordinate 1,844,665,086 downwards.
TGCAGGGCTGGGACCGTAGGTCGTGGTGCTGGCTACGACGGCTGCAATTCTGATGGAGCCGTGTGGTCGCTGTCACCCTAATCCCATGCAGCATTGCACTTGCATCGTGGTTATTTGTTAATGCAATTACACATCTCTGACTTCTTTTGTTTACCTGACGAGTTTGGCCTGGGGAATGATGTACTAATAAGGGGCTCACATGTCTCCACACCCACACACATGCACTCGTCCTACATCCCAACCATGAGCTATTGTGGTGCTGTGCCAACTGCTGGAGTCTGAGTGGCTTGTGGGACATATCACACCTGGATTCATATGTCTGGTCCCTGCAATTGGAGTAGCTCTTGTTGTTGTGCCTGACGTGAAAACCGTGGAGACACAGACGGTGAGGGTCACTCACCAACATGAGGCGTTTTCATTCCTCACAGGCTTTGTAAGTGACATGGCACGGTCTTGAGTATGACAATAAAAGGTAAATGCTCAGAAGTGTTAGTACAATGATTTAGGGTACAAAATGTGTAAGCTTTAACTTAGACCGGACCTGCGTTGGTGTTGAGAAACAAACAGAGGACCTGACGTGTGCACGCAGAGGTGACATATGACTACTCAGATAACTTCATCAGGGCACACACAACGCCAAGGATACTTGCAGAGCCAGAGGATTTACACACCAACACACAAGTGTACGGTATTACGGAAATTGCCATGTCCAGGATGACATGTGGGGATATTCTGAGGTGAGTAATACGTTACTGACCTGTTCATGGCATATGCTAACAGCATGCACAATGTAGCACATGGCACACACATGACGTGGTCACACAGGGTCATCCTGTGCGGCTATGACACCTCTGTGACAGTGGGCATGTTCCTGTCATCATGTGCCAGTTCCCTGTACTGAATTGTGGGCCATTCGAGTGTTCATGTGCCTCGCTACATGTTGCTGACGTTAATCGGGTTGAAATTGTTGAATGCATGTGATGCACATGTGCATCATGATTGATGACATGTTGTGCAAGCTATTCACACATCAACTGAGGCACAGGGTCACAATCCCTGTGCTTCTTCAATGTCTGCCACACCTGGCACATACTGATGTATGTGTGCCATGCTGATGTATGCATCCACATCGTTGACATGAGTGTAGACTACATCCCTGCTGTGTGATTTCCTGGTGTAACTCTCCCAATGGTGACATGAAGGTGGACAGGGACGCAGCCTACACAATCGTTCACAATCGTTCACTTGACCATGTCTGACGCAATGTACCCCAATGGTACGTGCGTGTGTACGCATCGTTTCCCTATCGCAGTTCGGCTCTACGCGAGCTAAGCGTACCCCAATGGTACCTGCGTGTGTACGCATCGCTTCCCTATCGCAGTTCGGCTCTACGCGAGCTAAGCGTACCCCAATGGTACGTGCGTGTGTACGCATCGTTACACCATTCAATGTGTAGCATTGGCAATGGCAATGTCACCGTACTTGTGTGTGAATTTTAAAAAATGCATAGGGAACAACTAGGGGAACAGTGTACTGTTCAAAATGCAACCAGGTTGTCATGGATACGGAGTGTTTTTAAACTCCTACAGGTGTCCTGGAAGAATCAGTTAGGAAAAAGTATACAATGTTGCGAAAGTTGTTGTTCAGCTCTGGCTCTATTTTCAAACCATGCATATGTGTGTCATGGGCTTAGGTGTGATGTGATTGGATGGAACATAGGATGCAAATTATGGTGGCCTATCACACACTACTCCTTGGACTCACAGACCCTCTGCAGCACAGATATAAGGCAGCATGTGGCTGTGGGAGGGCACTTGCCTGCACAACATTGGTGTGCTAACCACAGCTGCTGTCTCTGAATCCTCTGGACCCTGATTAGCTGAACATGGAGAGGGCACCTGCATTCACTGATGGTGAGAACAAGGCCCTGCTGGATGCCCTCCTGCCAAACTTCAGCAAGCTGTATGGGAGACCAGAGGATCAGGTGAGTGATGTGTGCAATACCTTGGAGTGTGCACCTGTTGTGTGTGTGACGTCATAGCCACTGTGTAGTAATAGTGAATAGATGCAATGTTGTTGTGAGTGAGTGCCAGGGTGCACAGTGTTGTTAGAAGAGAGTTATTTGTTGTAGTGTGGTGTGTGACAGCATGTCACGTACTGCATTGCACCCAGATATAGCATATATTGTTCAGTGAGTGCCATGCTCAAAGAGTGTTTTGCAGCCCTCATGTCATCTGTAGATATTCAATGTCATGCAAAGCAGTTGTGTTTGCACACAGGCCACATACTCCTGGACAATGATGCAAATGTGTGTGGCATACGATGCCCTGTTGTCCTCATGTATTTTGTGCACATATGGGTGTCTTGGGAACATGCACCAGGTATACTGATGTTCTGTATCTTTACATTTGTGACAGGTATCTGCCTATGAGAAGGGTGAAATCTGGGTGGACATCGCCAGGGCTGTCCGGAGAAAGGGGGGGCCTCGCAGGAGGCTTCGAAACATAAAGAAGAGGTGGCAGGACATCCGGTGCTGGAGCCGCCGCATCGCCCGAGTCCAGCTGAAGCTGGAAGCTCCACGCCGGCATGGCGGCAGCCGCCACCTCACCCCCAACATGCTCCGGGTCCTGGAAGTGGTGTTCCCAGACCTCCATAGGCAGTTGCAGGAGGGACAACAGCACGAAGGGGGTATGTACATGTCTGTTTGTAGTCATGTGTGTGTGAAATGGTACCTGAAGAGCTCTAAGGCATGGTCACACTCCCATAGTTTGAGTGGTGTGGTCAGACAGGCAGTTCATGCATTGGAATTTGATTGTCCCTCTGTCAGCAGCTGCTTCTTTACATGCCTTGCCCTACTCCACATTAGAGGTTTGCTTTGGCTAATGCTTGTTTTTGACATGTACTCCTATGGTGCAGTGTCTCAGATTGCATCTTCCTTTGCACATCATCATGTTGTAGGGGGGTATGTGACACCTGTTCGTACCTTACATGTAGCACCACATGTGCACTATGTCTGCCCTTCTTCATATTGTGGCACTGTTCTTGAGTCTCAACAAGTGTTTTATGCACAAGTCTGCCTCAGTGGCCTTTGTCCATGGTACACTTTCAAATTATCTTGTGTTAGCTACAGGTGCACAATGTACATGTGCTATATTTTGGGCTTCTGCATACTCACACTGGGCAGTGCGTGTGTGCATATTCTCAACATCTGTTGCATGTTCTTTGTACATAGTATTGATGGTCTGCCACACAATGTGACTTTGGATGTACAAAGCGGTGATGGCAGTGTGAGGTGATGGAAGACTTGTTTCAGGTCCCAGGATGGCATCACATGGCAGTTCGCCCAGGACTTTTCTAATGTGGCACAGAGTCAAAGCGAATCAAACATGACCAGGTCTTGATTTGGGTGGCAGGGTTGGCTAATGAACTGTTATGCATCATCAGCTATCCTGTTGTCAGGCAGTGGATCATGATTGTGTCCCTCATACAAGTATTTTCCTTGCCTATACCTTGTCTCCTAACTTACATTGAGCGTTGTGTCTCTGACATTTGTCCACAAGTAGAATTGTCATTATGCAGAGTTCTGTGTCATGTGACTCATGATGCATGCCATGTTGAGGAATGAGGCCAAATGATTTGCAGCTGATATGTCTGATGTGTACAGGTGACTGATATGTTTTCATTCTTCTCCTTGCTCACAGCATCATCATCTGAATCTGGAGGAGACACAGGCGCGGACCAGGCGGAGGGACACACCGACAGTGCCACCTGCTTTGAGGTGTCAGAGGGAGGCAGTGGCACAGAGTGTGAGGAAAGTCTGCAGGCCGGACGACATGTGACTGACACATCTTACCATGCCGACGAATCCGAGACAGACTCTCAGGAGGGGGTGGAATATGCAGCAATGGTCACTCATTCATATTTGGCTGCCCTCCCCTCCTCCAGTCCCATCTCCAACCTCCCAGTCCTTGGTGTGCCTAGGGTCCGTGCTAGCCCCCGTGTCTCCTTTGTTCCCGGCACCGCAGCCCCTACCCCTGTGTCCCCTGCTGCCCTCAGTGCTGAGACAGTGGACCTACTCCGGCAGATTGCAGTAGGTCAGACATCCATGCTGTCTGTCCTCCATGGACATACACAACTGATGACACAGGTGGTGTCGTTCATGGAGGGCATGTCATCAGCCATGTCTGATCTGCGTCGGAGTGTGGCTGCCATTGAATCAACACTGACGGCACCTCTCTACACCCAGCACCATCTGTCCCCCCCCCTCCTTCAGAGCCATCCACCTCTGCCTCTCACATACCTACACAGCATACACGCACACGCCACAGGTCAGACACACCCAGCGCACACACACAGCATAAGAAGCTCAAAGCTCCACGCACACAGTCTCAAGGGCAAGTAGGCACACCCACAGGGAGAGGGGAGACACCTCACACACGCATCCACACACCCAGTAGAACAGACTCACAGCCCTGTACCTCCACCCCCAATGTGTCCCCGGGTTCAGGTGGTAGTTTTTCCGCCCTGGCTGAGGTGTGCAGCCAGGTTTTTGAATCTACTTTCGGCGATGCCCCAACCAGTGTGGATGAATCCACTACACCTGCACCCACTCCACCTGTCCTTCCCTCTCCTGTCCATGCGGTGCCGGAGGATTCCACGGATGGTGCCCCCATAGTCAGCACAGCTGATTAAACGCCATGTGCAGGCAGGTTTGGGTGAGATGACACCCATGGAGGCACAAACTGTTGCAGAGACTCTATTGGACTGGCCATTGGCCTTTAATGAGCGAGGACTCTCATTTGCTTTTCTTTTGTGATTCCGCTGAATAAAGCTAATTTTTTCCTTTTCAGATTTGTAGTTTGTGTGATGATGTCTGTGACTGCTGGGTGCCTGGGAGCTGGTGTGATGTTCACATTTAGGTCTACTAAAATGTGTCTATCTCCTGAGGGTAATGAGTTTGACAATGGTATGTTTTTGATGTACGAGCTGGGCAGTGGTGGGCACTCTGATGCTGCGCAGTGGTGGGCACTCTGATGCTGGGCAGTGGTGGGCACTCTGATGCTGGGCAGTGGTGGGCACTCTGATGCTGGGCAGTGGTGGGCACTCTGATGCTGGGCAGTGGTGGGCACTCTGATGCTGGGCAGTGGTGGGAAGTGGTGGGCACTCTGATGCTGGGCAGTGGTGGGCACTCTGATGCTGGGAAGTGGTGGGCACTCTGATGCTGGGAAGTGGTGGGCACTCTGATGCTGGGCAGTGGTGGGCACTCTGATGCTGGGCAGTGGTGGGAAGTGGTGGGCACTCTGATGCTGGGCAGTGGTGGGCACTCTGATGCTGGGCAGTGGTGGGCACTCTGATGCTGGGAAGTGGTGGGCACTCTGATGCTGGGAAGTGGTGGGCACTCTGATGCTGGGCAGTGGTGGGCACTCTGATACTGGGCAGTGGTGGGAAGTGGTGGGCACTCTGATGCTGGGAAGTGGTGGGCACTCTGATGCTGGGAAGTGGTGGGCACTCTGATGCTGGGCAGTGGTGGGCACTCTGATGCTGGGAAGTGGTGGGCACTCTGATGCTGGGCAGTGGTGGGCACTCTGATGCTGGGCAGTGGTGGGCACTCTGATGCTGGGCAGTGGTGGGCACTCTGATGCTGGGCAGTGGTGGGCACTCTAATGCTGGGAAGTGGTGGGCACTCTGATGCTGGGCAGTGGTGGGCACTCTGATGCTGGGCAGTGGTGGGCACTCTGATGCTGGGCAGTGGTGGGAAGTGGTGGGCACTCTGATGCTGGGCAGTGGTGGGCACTCTGATGCTGGGCAGTGGTGGGCACTCTGATGCTGGGCAGTGGTGGGAAGTGGTGGGCACTCTGATGCTGGGCAGTGGTGGGCACTCTGATGCTGGGCAGTGGTGGGCACTCTGATGCTGGGCAGTGGTGGGAAGTGGTGGGCACTCTGATGCTGGGAAGTGGTGGGCACTCTGATGCTGGGAAGTGGTGGGCACTCTGATGCTGGGCAGTGGTGGGCACTCTGGTGCTGGGCAGTGGTGGGCACTCTGATGCTGGGAAGTGGTGGGCACTCTGATGCTGGGCAGTGGTGGGCACTCTGATGCTGGGCAGTGGTGGGCACTCTGATGCTGGGCAGTGGTGGGCACTCTGATGCTGGGCAGTGGTGGGCACTCTGATGCTGGGCAGTGGTGGGCACTCTGGTGCTGGGCAGTGGTGGTAAGTGGTGGGCACTCTGATGCTGGGAAGTGGTGGGCACTCTGATGCTGGGAAGTGGTGGGCACTCTGATGCTGGGCAGTGGTGGGCACTCTGATGCTGGGCAGTGGTGGGCACTCTGATGCTGGGAAGTGGTGGGCACTCTGATGCTGGGCAGTGGTGGGCACTCTGATGCTGGGCAGTGGTGGGCACTCTGATGCTGGGAAGTGGTGGGCACTCTGATGCTGGGCAGTGGTGGGCACTCTGATGCTGGGCAGTGGTGGGAAGTGGTGGGCACTCTGATGCTTGGCAGTGGTGGGCACTCTGATGCTGGGAAGTGGTGGGAAGTGGTGGGCACTCTGATGCTGGGCAGTGGTGGGCACTCTGATGCTGGGAAGTGGTGGGCACTCTGATGCTGGGAAGTGGTGGGCACTCTGATGCTAGGCAGTGGTGGGCACCCTGATGCTGGGCAGTGGTGGGCACTCTGATGCTGGGAAGTGGTGGGCACTCTGATGCTGGGCAGTGGTGGGCACTCTGATGCTGGGCAGTGGTGGGCACTCTGATGCTGGGAAGTGGTGGGCACTCTGATGCTGGGCAGTGGTGGGCACTCTGATGCTGGGCAGTGGTGGGAAGTGGTGGGCACTCTGATGCTGGGCAGTGGTGGGCACTCTGATGCTGGGCAGTGGTGGGCACTCTGATGCTGGGAAGTGGTGGGCACTCTGATGCTGGGAAGTGGTGGGCACTCTGATGCTGGGCAGTGGTGGGCACTCTGATGCTGGGCAGTGGTGGGAAGTGGTGGGCACTCTGATGCTGGGAAGTGGTGGGCACTCTGATGCTGGGAAGTGGTGGGCACTCTGATGCTGGGCAGTGGTGGGCACTCTGATGCTGGGCAGTGGTGGGCACTCTGACGCTGGGAAGTGGTGGGCACTCTGATGCTGGGCAGTGGGGGGAAGTGGTGGATGTGTTTACTTTACACCAGTTAGACAAACGTTGATATAGCAGTCGTATGTCCCATACGTCTATTGCACTGGTGATGTGCGGTGACTTACCATACCCCGTGGTCGATGACGTAGGTGCGGCCTGTCACCGTATTACACTGGTGTTGTGCGGTGACGTAACGTACCCCGAGCTGGATGACGTACATGCGGCACGTATTACACTGGTGGAGTGCGGTGACGTACCGTACCCCGAAGTCGATGACGTAGGTGCGGTACGTCTCCGTATTACACTGGTGTTGTGCTGTGACGTACCGTACCCCGAGCTGGATGACGTACATGCGGTACGTATAACACTGGTGGAGTGCGGTGACGTACCGTACCCCGATGTCGATGACGTAGGTGCGGTACGTCTCCGTATTACACTGGTGTTGTGCGGTGACGTACCGTACCCCGAGCTGGATGACGTACATGCGGCACGTATAACACTGGTGGAGTGCGGTGACGTACCGTACCCCGATGTCGATGACGTAGGTGCGGTACGTCTCCGTATTACACTGGTGAAGTGCGGGAGTGTGTGGTGCAACGTACCCAGACATGACAGTCGTGCAATGTAGATGTGCCCGTGTGGCAACACGTACAGGTATGTTGGAGTTCGTTGTACTCACCTTCTGCGCCGTCGTCGGTTTCTAAATACGAGGTGGTGGGCGTACAGGATAGGGATGACACGGACGATGGCGTTCATGTCCTGCTTGTCGTGTACCGGGTGCCGGTTTTGCCGGAGTGTGGGTTTACGGTAGTTTAGAGCTCTCGTAGCAAAAGAGCCGTACGGAGTGTGTTCAACACGGATCGTACTTCCTGGGTCGGAAGGCGCGGTCTATTTACGTACGGACGCTGCGTGGTGCGTCAGCCGACTGCAATTCGTATGGATTTCCGATTTGTACGGTGTTTTTTACGAGTCGTACGGAGTGACGCTTTAATTTGTGATCGTACTTGCTGAATCGTACGGGGACGCCTACAGGTGCGATTCGTACGGGGAAAACGCTCCGAACAGCAATTCGGAGCGCTTTTTACCGGATCGGAATCGACACCATGGTGTTCCGTCTATGGCGGTAATACCAGACATCCTGAAACAGATTCAAAATTAATACGGGGCAGAGCCTGCTTTAAATTTAGGTTTGAAACTACTAAAAGATTTCAAACAGGTCTCAACAATAATTTTAGCTAATATCGAAGGTGAAGCAGCATCCGTGGCGATCTGCCAGAAATTAAGGGAATTCGATATAACTGAGCAGCCACAAGAACTAGCCAGAATAATTTAAAAAATCCTATGAAGAATTAGGCAGAGACAGTCTGGGAGGGAAACCAGTAAAACCCCAACTGTCTGAAAGTCCTGAAAAAGGTCTTTACTAAAAATACTCCTACTACTTCTAAAAAGAAGTGGGAAAATAGCAAACAAACTTCTAAAGAGAAGCACTCTTATTCCACAGGTAGGTCTCCTCAAAAGGAGCCCTCTGAAAGGCGGTATAACCTCATCAATAGGGATAATTTGAGAAAACCTGATAGATATCAAGTTATTGATACACGTACCTCTCGTACCTTTCAAACTTCGTCACAGAAATCCGAAAGAAGAGGACTGTCAAAAAACAAGGAAGAACGCGTGAAGTCGAAAGACGATCCACATGTTCAGAAAAACAAGAAACCTCAATTCACCAAAAAGAAGGTAGCAGGTCTAAAAATAAGACATGCCGAGGATCTTGAGGACACACCTCAAGAACAGGGAATGGACTCAGACAATGTTGGACAGCGCAGCAGAAGTTACCATACCTCGCAAGAAGTTGAAGGATCATCTGGAGACAGTGGACTTGAATGAATTCATTCAAGTTGAAACTGCAGATACCAGGGTTAGTTTTCCACATAAGTTATATGAAGTAATACTCCGGATGGAGCGAGACATACCAAGAAAAGTGAGAGCACTCTTTTGGGACCGGCTTTCTAAGGGTTATGACATTCTTCTAGCTGAAAAAGACTGCCACCAGAATTTTTCAAGGAGTGCCCACATGGCGAGGACATCATTATGCCAGCCTTCTCCAACCACATTCCTATTCATTTAAATTATACTTATGCCATGAAATGGGCAGTTGCCCAAGCTCCCGCATTATACAAAAATCATCTAGGATGGGATGAGGATTCTCCTCACCATAAAATCAAGTTAAAAAATCAACCAACTGCACAAAGGGAGTACCCAGTTAAGCAAGAAGCTAAAAAACAGGTCAGGGTTATATTAGATCAACTTGAATACTAGGGGGTGATTGAAACATGCACCTCATCAATGAACAATCCTTTGTTTCCTGTCTCCAAACCAGACAATACATATCGTCTAGTATTGGACTACAGACACTTAAACTCTTGTTGCAAAACTTTTGCAGTGCAAAATGCACACAATAAAGCATTAATGAATAACATTGTACGTAAAAATATAAAACCACATTAGATATATCTAATGGTTTCTTCTGTCAAAACATTGCACCAGAAAGTAGGTATTTGACCGCTTTCTCACTTATGGGGACACAGCATCACTTCTGTCGTCTCCCTCAGGGAAGATAGTTATTCCAGTCCTAAGGAAACAAAGTTGTCATGTTTATGCGGTTGTCAGAAACTAATCCCTTCTTGTGTATTCGAGAAGGTTTCTAGTGACCTCTGAGCTAGCTGGCACTCACAATTAAGTTTATTATATTTGATAGAGACCTACTGACCTAACTCCTACGTCATATCTATAGGATATATTATTCCAATGCGCAGAGCCTATTGGGAATATAGGAACTACACTACAGTATGGCATGAGCATGGACTTGTAACCAGACTATGGACCCAGTACCCCTACCCTGCAACCACAAGCTACCTGCACCCACAAGCTACCTGCACCCACAAGCTACATTTCCAGATTTCCTGACTCCACCAAGAGGTGCAGTGCCCAGCTGATCCCCCTTCTCTCAAGGCTGGAGGTTTTAGAAGGGGCAGATATATGCGCTCTTCTTTACACTGACCACTGGCCCGCAACATGACATTGTGGGAAGAGACACTCCTGACCCGATTCACGCACTAGAGAAACTACTCTTCGACTGTGAACCACTGACCCAGAGTTACTACATCGAACTTGAATGTTGTTCAGTTACAGTACTCTAAAGCCCCAGGTAGCCCTAAAAGCTGAGGTATGTGACCGAGATAAAGCACAGAACGGTATCAGAACTGGTGCAGAAACGTCAACACTAGGATCAAGCCTAAATCTGGCTTTAGCATTTTAACAGGGGCGTTTGAAACATCGGACAATCTATTTTTTCTATTGTTTTACTGTTATACAATTTTAAGGTGTTGTTGAGGGTTCTTCCTTTTCACACAATAACCTGAACTGAACATCCATCTTTGTTGTGATTGCAGTGATTGTGTTCTGCTATTTCAGATTTGACCTTCAGGCCACCAACCTTTTCTCTCTCTGTAATACTTTTGTGTGCATTGAAAACGTGTCAAAACTGTGACTTGCTTTTCTTTGTACTATTGACAGGCCTTTTGTCTTTGACATGGCATTTCTGGTTCAACTAGTTGTTTCTGTTCAGTGCTTTCAGGATCATGACCTGGTGATATATTCTTCAGACCCAGCACCTTCATCAAAAGACGTACGAACATCAGACTGTTCCCTTGTAAATTCAGCATCAGTCATCAACATCCATGGTGAACACACACCAGATTCAGTCTCATGCTCTAAACTTTCTTCATGATTACCATTTCGCCTCTGATATAATGCAACACGTCTCAAATTCCATGTTTGTCCATTAACCAACTTAACCCAATTTCCTCCAACAGCCTTAACTTTGAAAGGCCCTTTGAATTTATTCAAGAACTTGCTGTGACCTCCAGGCTTAACTTTGACCCAATCACCTACATCAATGAAACGTCTGACATGTTCTTTAATTTCGCTCTTATTTAAACCTCCTAAAACTGATTTCTCATGCATCCATGACGGAACCAATTTGGTACCAGCTTCACTTCCACGCATCATTACAAATGGACTCTTTCCCAAAATACTATTTGCAGTTGTACGATATACCCAAAGCATATCAAACACAGCTGTCAATGATGCCACAGCACGTGACATCACGGTAGAACGTACAGTACATCACAGAGATGTGCTATTCCAGCCTAGCTGAAAGCAGCTCATTACAATATAACACCTTCACTGTGGATTGACCATCAAATAGGACAGGGCTCTCTATGTTTGCCAGTAGCTGCTGCTACAAAAACCAAGTGGTGGGGTAGTGCGGGGTGGTTTGGGGGTTGTTGGGGGAAAGGGAATAATATATATTAAAAAATGTACTTACTTACTTCTGCCGGAGTCCAGCTTCTTCCACGATCGTGCCCTGGACAGGTTCCCAGGCTCCCCACCCAATCCAAATGCTGCTCTTATGCATCGCCAGGATTGGTCTGAGTGGGCTGGACTGTTGCTCGCTCAGAGACAGGCCATGTGCCTTTTTTCCCTACTGACTATAGAATACAGATGGGTTGGATAAATGTAAGTGTTCGTGTCAGTTTGGCTGTCTTAAGACGGCAGGCCAAACCAACATGCGTGCTTACAGTGTGCAACTTTCCTCCACCGTGCTCAGCCTGCTGCCATCATAGAAGATGGCCCCGCTCTGCCATAGACTCGGCCACTCTACTTAGCCGGGAAAAATAAAATGATAATAAATAGTTGTATTATTATTATTTTTTATCTCCTGGCTCTGAGAAGTGGGGCGACACTCCTCCACCATAACAGATGTTTGACAAAGCATTGTCCATCATGAGCAGGCTTGGTGAGACCTCACTTTTGATTGGTGATTTCTATGGCCTGGCTCTACTACCCTTATGGCTGGTTACCCCTTGGCCCACAGACCACGATCGAGCAGTACAAGCCTCTTGGGCGTGAAAATCTTCTGGATTTTGGCACTAAAGTTTTATTAAATAAGTGTGTTTACCTTCCTTTTATGCCTGATGAATTGGTACTGTTTGTGTGTGTGTGTGCTGTGCTTGGTCCTTTTTAATGTTTATACGTGATGCTTTGGATGGGTAAGTAGGGTTACCATTGTGAAGTCAGCAGCATTACAAGGCAGACATGACTTTAACAAATGTTCATATCACACTCATGTTCTCTGACAATTCATTTTGCAATTACACATTTCCATAATTCAATTACACATTGTTTCTTTCAGCTGTTCAGAGGAAATTATGAACCAATGTGTTCTAAACATAGTATTGGATTCTTGTATCGGAGATTTCCCTTTTCTCACTCTCCAGCAGAGGGTCAACTAACCTGTTACAGGCTCTTCTTAACTGTAGTAGGGTCCCCAATCACTTTCTGAAACCTTGTCCTTCAATGCAAATGGGATTTAATGGTTGTTTGTGGTTTACATATTCCTGCCCATTTATGCTTGTCTAGTGTCTGCAGTTCACAGTTGTTCTTTCTTCCACACCTGTGTAGAAGGGATTATGCTTGTTTGGTGATGTTCACAGGCCTGATTTTGTAGTGCTACTGACGGGTTGCCTGATTAGTCCCACTCCGAGGCTCTTGCTTGAACACCTCTGGCATCATGAACCTTACTGATAGAGACCTGTAGTCCACTGGTATTAATGATCTGGTATCACCTGCACTTGGGATTTTTTTTCAGGTATTCGGCAAAATTACTGAGAATCTGAGGGATGTCCATGTGAAGGACTGTGGCTGCTGTATAGGTTCTGGTTCCTTATGGCACGTGGAGGTGGTGTTTTCCGTTTTATCTCCTTCCTGTGCTTTCCCTGGGCGAATGCCTGGCGTTTGGGTTGAATTTGTCTGTCTGTCTCCGAGTATCAGTAGTTGACCTCCTGGTAATTATGATAACCCTTGTGGGAGTACTAGTTTAACACACCACTTAGGGTTAGCAACGACCTGATGAACCATCGAATCAGTGGCCCCACAAAAGTGTCACCTTCTGGATGAAAGTGATACCAATGGGTGTAAAAGCACTAAAGTGAAGATGGGACAGACTCAGGGACACCACTCAGCAGATTGACACAAGGAAGAGGAATGAGGTGGCAGTGCTGAGATGTCTATCCTCTAGTTGCACTGAGCCCTACTCTTCCTTGTGGCAGCCCTATATTCCCCTTCTATGGTGTGCGTGGATGTTACAGATCTTCAGGTGAACAGTCATCTATTTACAAAGAAGAGGGGCTGTACATTTCAAGGACTAGCGAGCCTGACAGCCTGCTTGCTGGAATGATTTCAACCTAATAAAGTAATGTCTGTAAAGTTGGGGATTAGAAGTTGGTGTCTAATGAATTACCAATAAGTAAATGGAGCAGTTATACAAATGCACATCAGGCTTGCAACATTCAGAAGGGGGCCAAAGACTCGCCTTTCCAAAGAGCACCGCATCAAAGGCTGCCCCCATTACCCACGGCCCAAGATGCAGACTTTAATCCTTCTCTGTGATGTACAAGACTGTGAATCATTCCCCATTCTTAACTCTTAAATACTCCACATACACAAGCAACTGAACATGAATGAATGATACAACTTATAACGCGAACGAATACCCGGAGGCGTCTTGGCGCATAAGATGTTAGAAAAGTATCTAAAATGTATAGAAAAGTCACTATTAAAGTAGACATCAAGTACTTTTCCATTGTCCTAGAAATATTTGACATTGAGCCTGCAGGATATATTTGTGTGGAGCTCTATTTCCATAATTCATTAAAACACAGAACAAGTGGCTCACGACACAGGATGAGGTCTTCCAGGGCTGTGGGTTGACAGACCGTCACTCAGGAGGGGTCCACAGTCACAAATAAGTTAACAGCTTGCTGCTGGAGGTGAGACCCTTCTTAGCTCTGAGAGCTCGGCGGTGACGGGAGGAGGTCTTCCTCAGCGGTAGGTTAGCAGCTGCTCGCATAGCATGAAGATGTTCTCAGCGATGCAATAACAAGCTGCAGCACCGGAGAACTTTCTTCGTGGTTCTGACTTTTATACACTTGATGCTGTAATGCTGAAGTTTCATTTATGTATCAGGCAGGGTTTAAGTGAGACTGTAACCTAAGCAGATTGAAGTGAAAGAAAACTAGGAAAAGTAACACGAGCAAAGGAACCAGACCTTCAAGGACAGAAAAATGCATAATTAGAGCTAGGCAAATGCCTTCGACGCGACATATTTCACAAGCATCGTCAAAGAGTCCATCGGCAGTACTGGAGGGATCATGTGACCGTGGTAGGGTTGACTCGCCTATCCTCAGAATGATGTACTATGATGGGACCACCTGTGCATTGAGCGTCAGGTAAGGGTGGTATATCAGGAGAGGGATGAACAGCCCATCCCAAGAGTCACGTGGCAGTGGATATGTGTCTGGATATTTCCTTGATGCAGAAGTTGTAGATACCACCATCCAGTGTAAGTTAATCAAAGTTGTTTATTCCGGAACAGTGTTCATAACATTTGAAAGCACTACAATAAAATACACAAAATAAATAAGCATGATAAAAGACTTAAAACAACAGACAATCATCTAACGCATAAAAGTTATAATGATATCCCTTAATATGAAACTAAAAGATTCAATTCAGTGTCTCCCGTGAAGGGTGTGCAAATCGCTTTTGATCAGTGGCCGGCAAAGTCTACATACATCCAGCATGAAAAGTGAGAACGCAAACACCACCAGGCTACAAGTGCCAGTTTTGGATAGCTCCATCGCCGATTTCACCCTCCGAATGTTCAACAGCTACTTCAGCCGTTTTGCCCTGTGGCTGGCATACAGTGGGCAAAAACGCAGAAAGTGTATTTAATTCTCAGCCTGGTCCTGGCAGACATAACATTTTGACTACGCACTGCTGTTGCCCCAGATGTGCGTAAAGTGGTTTATGGTAGAATGCTGCATCTCAGTTTTAAAAACAAGGTTTTGTTCGCTGTTGGTTCAACGTCCTCCAGGTAACAGTCCTATTTGGGTACAGACTTCTTAGTGAGGAAGATCTTGCTTAGAGTTTGATTGGATATTTTTTTTACTAATAAACCCAGAACCAATTCTTATACGGGTATGTGGCTTCATGTGCCAGCCCAGTAGCCATAGACTCATTCCAAAGTTCGAGCATGCCTTCCTTTCATAGCAACGCGCCCCCCTCCCCCAATGATCAACTTCCTGTGTGGCCAAGCACTTTTTGCAAGGTCTTTCTGTAATAACTAGCTCTTTCCTTTATCAAGAAAATAGTTTTATGGTAATCGTCCTGTTCGGCAGTTTTCAGGGCAGTGCAGCATGGTTCTGTTTTGACGTTTGGTAGAGCATTTCTCATAGGAATCAATGTGGTCTAAGAGACTTCGGCTCTATTGGCAGCTCTGGAGCTGTCCCACGGGCTGAAGGTATGTAACACAGATGCCCAAGATCTAGTAGAAAGAAGAAACTGGAGTTGAATGGCATTCCTGGAAGACTTGCTACTGAGCCATTATGGATCATTGACTTCTACGTCTTGTTATCTCAGTTCTGGCAGGACACATTCAACATATGTTTGTCCTTCTGGGGGTTTGATGCTTCCTTCAGAAGCGCACATGGGGGTCAGGGATCAACCAAGGGTGCTAGGGCTGGTATCTCCTTGCCTTTCAGTCACAAACAACATTTCTAGGATATCAGAATAACCCACATTTGCATTAGGTTCCTTCAAAGCTTGAAATGGATATATATTTTGTACTGCTAGCCACAGTCAAAATCTTGCAGCAGTTCTAGTCAAGAGGGGAATATGGGGAGACTATCTGCCTTCCTGTTAGGGTTAGTGGTCCTTAGAAGCTAGAACCATGTAGCTCTGACCCCGTTAGAACTAGTCAAATGTGTTCAATGTTATGAGAACCAAGCTGTGTTCCTCTTGAAGATGGTGGGGATTAGTACTCGGAAAACCTAACCAACACTAATTCCAGCAAGTGTATGCCGACCCCTACACTGATCCTGACTGTTGCTCCATACAGCCAGGCAAGGTCAAGAGGGAACCTTATGTGGCTCCTGGACACTCTTCTTGAATATAAGGTGGCGAGGAGAAGACCTGTGTCCATGCCATGGTAGGCACAGGCTAGATTGTGATGGTAAGGCAGGATTCCCAAAGCTAATGAGACAGTCAGTTTTACAGGGACAGTACATAGGAACAGTGGTCCCAGAAAGCGATCATACAATGAAAAATTCACAACATAAATACAAATTCAAGACTAACTCAAGGTAGTCGTTGCTCCTAGTGTTTAATTCACACTGAGCATTGGTCTATTATTGACTATTGACATTGTTCACATATTATTATATACAGTGAGGTCCCTAGGTGGGGTTAAGGGAGGAAGACAAGGTGGGGTGATTGTGATTCAGGTGAGGGTGGAGTAGTGACTGCAAGTGTGTAGTGTGCATCAAAACAATATATCACTTAAAAAGAGTGGCTCATTCTTCGAGCCTATTAATCACAATTTACAGCAAAAAAGCTTTTGTAGCCATTGTTTCCAATGTTAACACAGAAATAAATCACTGTTGTTCAAGCTGGCTTGGTCAAGGAATGTCGACGTTTGACCCCACTAGTTCAGTAGGCTATTACAATCCTTACGCCGGGGTCTTCAACAGGACTGAGGTGTGGGGGAGAGGGAAGGGATCTAGGGAAGAGCTTTAAAAAGAGGAAGCCAAACAGATCAATTAATGCAGCTCTGGGATGAAAGGAGCAGTAAAATACCATAAGTCTCCTCTGAAGAGAGGCTGAAGTTATGTTGGGGCACGTGTGGCTCCTTGTACGCAAAAGCGGGAGATCAGCACCTGTGAGAATAAGGTGCACTACCCCACCCTCACCTGAATCACAATCACCCCACCTTGCCTCCTCCCCTTATCCCCACCTTGGGACCTCACTGTATATAATAATATGTGAACAATGTCAATAATAGACCAATGCTCAGTGTTAATTAAACACTAGGAGCAACGACTACCTGTTCCTATGCACTGTCCTTTACCCAGGTCCCAGAGACTAGTATTGGGTTTACTCTTTTTAGGTAACGGTTTCACAGGGAAGTATACTCGTCGGACAAAGACACCTCTCTTTATAGCCAGCTCACCTGCACTTTATCATTGTTCCAACTATCTGTGTTGAAGTGTATCTGGAGGATATCGGGAAGATTGGGTTGCGCATCTGAGGACGTAGTTTTAGACAGCAGGAAGCTGCAGCGTCATGGGCATATCTTCAGGCTTTGTTCCGTCATAGGAAGATGGATTGTTGTTATGCACAATACACAGCTAATCATCAAACTGGTATGAGCTTTGGAAATGCTTTAGGGTAGCACCACCATATTATTAGTCTTTGTGGCAATTGGGTAGCAGCCGATTGCCAATAATAACATGTTTGTGAAATGAGACATTTATATAGTGCTTCCAACTTAACTTCTGCCATTGCTAAGCACTCTATATGAGTGTTACGATCTCTCAATGTGTTGGTATTCAGTTGACTAAAATCAGAAGCATGGAAGGTGGAGTTGGCATCGCCAGAACTTACTCTGGAGCCGCAATCATAGGAGGTATTAGTTATGCGTGTTTAGCTCAATGGGCCATCTTGCAGTAGCCAAAGATATGACACAATCTGGATTTTCGTAGGCATCTTCTCACCCTTGATGTGCCAGATGTAAGATAATCCAGGAATGCTGGATTACCAGCTCTCATACCATTACCTAGGAAATTCCAAGGCTCTTTCTTATAATGGCTAATTGGGTGAAGGGGTTAACAGTGAAACATGTTCAAGGTGAATGACCAACCTTTCTTACATTTGTGTGACAAAGGGTTTGTCACTAGCATGTCCACCGAGTCATGGATTAGGGAGGGTCCATATCTAGAGTTCCAAGAAAAATAGCACAAGGTTATTGCCCTCTTGAACGTCCTCTAATTTCTAAAGTTATAGATACATTTGAAGAAGAATCCCTCCACCATAGGGATACCATAGTGAAGAAAATCCCAACAATTAATTGCCCACTGGAGTTAGCACTTCTTTGAAAATTGTATTAATTTTCAGTGCATTCAGCTCTTAATTAAGCTCTGAGGGTCTCATTTGGAGTTTGCAGCCCAGCTAGCAGCATTTTGTTCCTCTCAGGAGGCGGCTGGTTCCATGGTGGGGGACTTTTTGGGCAGTGGCAGTTGGTGACTGTTAGACTTGGCATCTTTTGGCTGGTTTCCCCTGAGTTATTGCTTTCTGACCTCGTGGTTTTGACTCTGTTTTTGCTGGCGTAGTGTTTCTGCGCACTTTTCTCACTGCTGATCAGCGGTAAAGTGCAAGTGCTCCTGTGGTACATTGTGTTATGGATTGGTATTTCCATGATTGGATATTTGATTTACTTGTTAGTCCCTAGTAAAGCGCACTGAGTGTGCCAGGGCCTGTAAATCAAATGCTACTAGTAGGCCTGCAGCACTGATTGTGCCACTCACGTGAGTAGCCCGGAAAAGGTACATCAGACCCGCCATTGTGGAGTCTGCGCGCAGTTTGTAACTGCCATGTTGACATGGCCAATGCACACACTTGGTTTATACAAATGGGGTGACCCTGTGTCCCTCAGAACCTGGGTAAGTGCAGTTAAATACAAAAGTGGTTCTGCTGGGTGGGGGGAAAATATCTTTGAGGGAAGGCTAGATCAGTTGGTGGTCGCGGCGGGTCTTTATCAAGACAATGGGCAGTATGGGGAACAGGTGGAGATATCGCAGCCTGATGGGTAGCCAAATGGTCAAACCCCGTGTTCAAGTGCAGCAAATCGCGGCGTGATACGAGGCGCTTCCGATCAAGATTACTACCAGCCGCGACCACCAACTGGGGCGCACGAGGGTCGAAACGTCGACGCTTACCACTGGTCCAGACACTCCAGGAGCTTGCATACTTACCACTTGTCTCCTTGGAGCACTAAATCAACATTCTGGCCATCCTACTTCCCTATGTATAATTTGTATATATGTGTCACTAGATTTAATGCACTGATCACTTTGTTCACCTACAGTCACGTTCAGCACATGTTTCCTTATTGTTTTTACCATTTATTGAAACTTGTGGCATCATAGAATGAAGTAATTCTTATGTATCGTGATTGCTTTTTACTAAAAATAAAGAACGTATTCTTATTTTGTTTGTTCTCAGAGAGGTTTTGTCAATATGTATTGAGCTGATCTAGCCTTCCCTCAAAGAAATTTTTTCCCCCACCCAACAGAACCACTTTTGTATTTAATGCACACACTTGCCAGTCCCTCACCTTCCCTTTTCTTACATGTCAGCCACCCCTAAGGTAGGCCCTTGGTACCCCTGTGGGCAGGGTGCAGTTTATGTGAAAGGTAGGACATGCCCTGGTGTGTGTGCCATGTCCTGATAATGAATTACGGCCAATTTCGTTTTTCGCTATTGCAAGGATACCTGTTCTCCATAGGACAGAATGGGGAGTTTGTTTATGACATCTTATGAACTTAACTCGCCTGGGGAATTAGGTGAGAAAATAAAGTTTAGTATGCCTGAACTCAGAATCTAAAGATGCATCTTTTAGTGAAGGTGATTTTTACATTCTATGTTTGAAAATACCACTTTTAGAAAGTAGGTATTTTCTTGCTCAGTGTGCCTCTGCTGGAATGTGGATTGCCTGTTTGGGTTTGGATGACAGAAGGCTGGGGAGCAAAAGTGACTCCAGATAGTCTAGGTGGGTCAGGAAAGGGCTGAATAGACCTGGGCTGCAATTAAGGAAGGGGGGAGATTTCCTTGCTCCTCAAAGGGCCTGGTCTGCATCTGACCATGCAGTCTCCACCTTCTGCCAGGAAGAAACAGAAGAGAAGGCAGAACTGGTTCTGGCTGGGCACAGACACTCTCTACTTAAGAGATCAAAGGATTTTGAGATATAAATATTGGGGCCCAGACCCCTGAACTTTAGAACTCTTTTGGATAAAGAAGACTGCTAAGAAGAAGAGCTGGAGAAGCTGTGAGGAGGAACTACCACTTTGCTGTGTGCTTTGCTGTGTTGGCCTGCAGTGGCTGCTTCTGTCTTGGGCAGTGAAAGGACTAGACTGAACTTTCTGCAATCTACTTTTGTGAGTTTCTCCAAGGGTTTGAGGTAGAGCTTGCCCCCGGTTCACGAAGTCTCAGGAGCATCAAAGACTTCGAGCTCTTCTGCCCTCAGCACTGGGGACTGTGGGCCAGATGTAGGAGCCATTTACCGACCGGTAACGGCCGAATTCGGCCGTTACCGACCGGTAAATGGGTTTTTGGTATGTAGGGAGCATATTTTACCGAATCGGTAAATTTACCGAATCGGTAAAATACCGAATCGGTAAAATACCGAATCGGTATTTTTACCGATTCGGAAACTTTCAGATGTAGGTGGGACTCTTCAGAGTCCCAAAGGCCCTACAAATTCGGTATTTTACCACACAATCCAATTGTGTGGTAAAATACCGAATCCAGGTGTGCATGCACATGTGTGCATGCACACCTAGCCATGTGACAGACAGACATGCCCTTAGGGCATGTCTGTGTGCCACATGGCTCACATGCCCGTCTTTGGGGTGCCAGAGGGTGTCAAAGTGACACCCCCTGCACCCTTGCTAAAATCGGTATTTACCGATTCGGTATTTCCCATTGATTCCTATGGGCTTCAAAGCCCATAGGAATCAATGGGAAATACCGAATCTGTAATTACAGAATCGGTAAATACCGAATCTTAACGATTCGGTATTTACAGACTCTGTAATACCTACATCTCCCCCCTTCATATTTACCGACTCTTAAATACCGAATCGGTAAAATTCGGTATTTAAGAGTCGGTAAATATGAATTACCTACATCTGGCCCTGTGTGTTTTGTACTGCAATAGAGGAAAAAGCAACCCGCACTGCTGCACTTTGCACCACAGCACCCGACGCCTGCTGACACCAGCGCTCCTGACTTCAACAGAGGAGAGTTCGACCTGCAACGCGTGCGACTTCAAGGGCCCTGACGACTCCTGCACCGACCTCCGGAATCGCCGCCTGCAGACGCCCTGCTTTCCGAGGCTCAACGAGAAGTCGCCAACGCCCTGCATTTCTAAAAGGTACTGTTTGCGGGTCTTCCCGACACTGTAGCTGGCCCGCAACTCCGCGGTCAGCCAGAACTGTTTGGAGGAAAGAATACAATGAGAATATAATTACGTTATTATCATTTTATTTTTTCCTGCCTGAAGGCAGTGGGGCAACGCTCCTCCGCCTTAGCGGAAGAGCGCCCACTGGTTTCTCCCTCTATATAGGGGACATTTCAGGGCTTATTCTTTTCTGAAGCCACCATGTTGATATGGCTGTCCCAACGAATGCCAGTAGAAGGGGTCATCTGGGCAGCCTTACACAGAGCTGCATTCCAGTTGCATTCCCGCCTACATCAGGATCACCCAGTGCATTTCCTGATGGCAGAGAAGAGGAAGCTCTTCCATCGAAAACCCTATTCACCCCAACTACTCTAAATGAGGCGAGGGGATCGAGTAGGGGCATAGACATATCCCACAATATTTGGCAGTTGTCACTTCTCTACCCTATTTTAATAAACCCCATTACTCTTTTACTTAGCCGGTTTGTACACACTCATATTGTATGCTTGGGTGATCGTAAATAGTCGTGCCATGAGTGAGGATGATGGGGTCACACGTGCACCTCAGTCATTTGATCAGCAGACTCTTGCGTCAGGATCAGGGCACGAGAAGGGGGTACACGCAGGTGGATGGCATTCACCCTCTATTTTCACAGGGTGGACACCGTCCACCCTGCCAAGAAGTTGGGCCCCACTGAAAAATATGCTGAATTCGCCCGCTGTAATTTGCAAACACCGGGACACTTTCAGCAGCTTTTGATCGGCAACAGCATGCAGGCGGGGACGGGCCTTTCTCAGTTCAGACTCGTGCTGGGCTTATAACAAAGGCCAAATCTGAGGGGTCATCAGGACTCCTTTTGGTGGGTTCTCCTGGCTGGGAGCAGTCAGTAGCCTCACACCTAGATGGAAATGCAGCAGAGGGGAAACAGAGGCTCACACCTTGTTAGCACTTCATACATACTTAAGCAGGGCCGGACTGGGAACCGAAATCGGCCCTGGCAAAGTGCTCCGCCGGCCCCCCTCTACCCTGGGGGTGCGACTGCACTCTTTGCCAGGGCCGGGTTTCGGACGATTTTGTTACAGGGCCATTTTTGCAGCTATGCTGCAAAAAACGGCCCTGTAACAAAAACGGCCCCCTGGGGCCCAAAACCGGCCCCCACCCATGCGGCCGACCGGGGGATTGCCCGGTGCCTGCAACGGCCAGTCCGGGCCTGTACTTAAGAGAGGCAGCTTTTCACTGTGTTCAGTCCCTGTTTACAAGATATGCATTCACTGTAAGAATGTCAGATCAGACAAAAGGCAATATTGTTTTATGAGTAGCTTACGAAAGTGTGAATCTTCTGCCTAAATCAGTAGGATTTCCCTATATACTCAGCATATGCTCCAGTGCACCCATGATAGACATGTTAAACATGTATGTGGGGGATTAAGATCTGATACAACTTGAAATGGGGTGTCATCTCACCCCAGTCAGACGCACAGCTATGTTCCACAGAGGGGGAACATAGCTGTGCATCTGGCTGGGGTGAGATGACGCCCATTTCAAGTTGTTTCAGTTTAAAGGTGCCACTTGGGCATGGCACTCAACCAGTTTGCACGCAATCTTGGAATATTATGATATAGATGGATAAGTACGTTTTAAAAGGGGTGTGCATCCCTTCTCCAGTATTGAGGCTTAAGATCTGATGTCACTTCTTATGATGCCACTTCCTGTGATGTCACATGCTGTGATGTTACATGCCGTGTTGTCACACACTGTGATGTCACGTACTGTGATGCCACTTACATTCTGATTCACTAGATTAGACACCCCCACTTCTTTTTTAGGTCTCGCCTGTCGATGCGCATGCGCATCGAGCAAGCGAGAGTATTGAGACTTATCCACTCTTTATCCACACTGCAAGGAATCGTGGCGATTCCTTGCAGTGCCCGTGACTTTTAAGCTCAATGCGCTTGCGCATTGAGCTTAAAAGCGCGTGCACGTCCGTCTTTGTTTACCCGCTCCGCCCCCTCCCCTTCCCGCCGTCTCGCATTTCCCCTGCCGCATCAAAGGCTTTCACGGCCGGCCGGCCATGCTTTCAGTTTCACGACCGGCCGGCCGTGTCAATTACATTCCAAAGCCCGCTCTCCCTGCTCCGCCCCCTGCTCCGGCCGAGACGCATTTCTCCTCCCCCCTGATCAACTAATGCTTACTTTGATGATTGTTAAGTTTGTCCTCATAAAACGAGTCATACCACATAATCTTGAAAGATAGATTTTGAATAATCTTATCACCACTTAATTTTGATGAACTTGATACTCTGTTGCACACAACAATCAACCAATCTCAAAAAGCTGGACACGGCAAAAAACAAAACTACAGCCCAGGCTGTGCTATTAACACACAGGGAAAGACATCACAAAGAATTGCAAGGCATGATCATAAGACGGCACAGCCCAAAGTACCCCTGCTTTCACTACCTCATACTTACTTTTTGGCAATGCTCAGCATCTTCTGCTTCTTCTTCAATTTGGGCCTTGCAGCTGTGGTTTCGACCAGGGAGGATGTGGACTGTGATACCTGTAATACAGATGTCATCATCAGCTCTTGCATTGGCACCGACAGTCAAGAACAGCCTATTACTTGTGTAAGAGTGGCGCACTGCATGAATGCTTGGTCACAAATTTCCACTGCTAACTATATCTTATCGTGTGGCAGAAAGGCAGAGCCACTGAACAGTAGCCCTAGAATTTGATGTGTAGGTGCACTCCGATAGTGCAACTATCAGATAAATCCCTCAGTACACAGTGTTACAGAGCATGAAGATATATCACCAAGTTTACTTCTCCTTGTCTCAGTAATTTAATATGTTGGAGCATTGTGAAAAGGCGACTACCAGGGTTGTCCCTAGGATGCAGATTTACAGAGCATGATGACGTATCATCAAGTTAACTTCGCCTTGTCTCAGGTGTCTCATATGCAGGAGCACTGTGAATGTTTGAATACATGGGGTGCACCCCATGTACAGATGTTTACAAAGAATGATGGCGATGTATCATCAATATAACTTCTTCTTGTCTCAGGAACAGTCCGTCTTTGTTTACCCGCTCCGCCCCCTCCCCTTCCCGCCGTCTCGCATTTCCCCTGCCGCATCAAAGGCTTTCACGGCCGGCCGGCCATGCTTTCAGTTTCACGACCGGCCGGCCGTGTCAATTACATTCCAAAGCCCGCTCTCCCTGCTCCGCCCCCTGCTCCGGCCGAGACGCATTTCTCCTCCCCCCTGATCAACTAATGCTTACTTTGATGATTGTTAAGTTTGTCCTCATAAAACGAGTCATAACACATAATCTTGAAAGATAGATTTTGAATAATCTTATCACCACTTAATTTTGATGAACTTGATACTCTGTTGCACACAACAATCAACCAATCTCAAAAAGCTGGACACGGCAAAAAACAAAACTACAGCCCAGGCTGTGCTATTAACACACAGGGAAAGACATCACAAAGAATTGCAAGGCATGATCATAAGACGGCGCAGCCCAAAGTACCCCTGCTTTCACTACCTCATACTTACTTTTTGGCAATGCTCAGCATCTTCTGCTTCTTCTTCAATTTGGGCCTTGCAGCTGTGGTTTCGACCAGGGAGGATGTGGACTGTGATACCTGTAATACAGATGTCATCATCAGCTCTTGCATTGGCACCGACAGTCAAGAACAGCCTATTACTTGTGTAAGAGTGGCGCACTGCATGAATGCTTGGTCACAAATTTCCAATTTCTCCCCCTCACCCCCTCACCCTCACTCACCCTCACTCACACTCACCCTCACCCTCACTCACACTCACCCTCACCCTCACACAGTGCAATAGTTCTCAGACCATTTCAGTTAGAGCTTTTAGAAATGTTTATGGCTTTTTTTATTTGTAATACTTTAGCATTGGCTACAGGAAACAAAAATGCTAAACATTTACAAAAAAAACCCATAAACAATTCTAAAAGCACTAACTCTAATGGTGCGAGACCTATTGCATTTCCAATGCTTGTTTAGGACTTGTGCCGTGGTCAAAGATTAAGGTGAGTAGACCATCCTGGTATTTAACACGACTCTGTTGTGTTACTTTTTCGTCCCTTCTCGGAGACCCTCCTTGCATTTCGAGAAACAGATTGAGCCCCCACGCCCCCCCTCTCCCCATTGAAGGGCACCTGTCCCATCTCCCTGCCGCTCTATAATCAACACAAGGTGGAATTTGTCATTTTCGCGTTTTTTTCCTACGGAATTTAATAAAACTCGCTCTAGGGACACATGTTTTCCATAAATAACCAAATCAGGAACATTAAAAGCTTCACCGCCAGGGAGTGTAAAAGCCAATGAAAAAGAATCAGATTTGATGAGATCCCAAAAGGAAGTCTGCGATTAAAGTCCCGGTACCCGCTCCTGATTTTATTATCTGTAAAGAAATCAGCGGGGAAGTTCAATTTAGACGATATTACAGCACTAATGCGCATAAAATGGCAGCCGAGCTCAGGCGTCGCGCGCTGCGGTGACAGGGCGATGAAGAGAGGGGGTGAAGAGGTAAGACGGGGACGTCAGGGGCTTGCATTGCATGTCTTTCAACTCCAGTAACTGGAAACAGCCGCCATCAGAGATACGACCAGAACGGTTCGCAGGAGGCCTTCACTCGGGCCCAGAAACGTGCTATAGAGTATTCTGTACAGTTTTGACACTGAAGTTCCGTTCCGTTATACAACGACCCCCGCTTGCCTCCTCGCAAATTCCCAAACTCGTATTTAATTGTATATGGATGACGTCTGTCGGATTTGAGGGGCTAAAGGTGGCAGGGCTGCTCCCTAGCTATGCTGTGGCATTGATTGATTACAGGCAGCAGTGCCCATTGGATACCCTCAAGGTTGACCTGCTCAAGTGCACCGCCAGGGGTCACTGTACGCGGGTCCAGGGGACAAAGCTTTCCCACACTGGGGTGTCACTTCCACTCTGTTTCAGACCGTGAGGGTATCGCATCGTGACAGGGGTGAGGCTTACAGGCATGACCACCTGCCTGCCTCAAAATCAGACTATCCAGTTGGTACTGTAACATGAACTTAGGTATGCCAAGTATGCAGGATAACCGGGAAAAGCTTGTACTTAGTCCAATATTCTACTTTTACAACAGTAACAAGCATTGGCAAAGCCAAAAGGTCTCGCCTGTGTAAGAGCTATTTGCTTTGCAAATGTGTTTAGCCATGTTGTACACACCAGCGTGGCTGCTGTTTAGCATGTCTAAAAGTTAGTGGCGTAGAGGAGAGTGGCTTTAAGTGTAAGGGAGTGGCGTAGAGTGTCATGGAGTTGCGTGGAGTGTCATGGAGTGACAAAGGGTGGATTGTAGAGTTGCGAGGTGTACAGTGACGGGAAGTGGTGTAGAGTGGCGTGCTATAGAATGTCATGAAGCGGCGCAGAGTTGAGATAGTGGAATGGAGTAGAATGGAAGGGCACAGAGTGGAGGGGAGTAGAGCATGGTAGAGTAGAGTGGAGTGGCCTAGATTGGAGTAAAGTGGCATGGTGGGAGTTGTGTACAGTGGAGCAGAGAATCTTGGCGTAGAGTGGCATAGATTGTCCTAGAATGAAGTGAAGTAGAGTGTCATAGAATGAAATGGCATAGAGTGTTGTGGAGTAGTGTAGTGTCGTGGAATGGCGTAGAGTGGCATGGAGTGGATAGAGTAGACGTAAGTGTTGTGGAGTGGCAGAGTGGCATAAAGTGTTGTGGAGTGTAGTGGAGGGAGTGGAGTGGAGTAGAGTGTAAGGGCATATAGTGGAGTAGAGTATGGTACAATGGAGTGGTGTAGAGTTGAGTAGATTGTCATAAGGTGTAGTAACAGAGTGCCATAGAGCAGAGTGGTGTGGAATAAAGTGTCGTACAATAGAGTGGAATGGCATAAAGTGGAGTAAAGTGACATGGAGTAGCATTGAGGGAGTTATATACAGTGGAGTAGAGGGTTGTGGCGTATAGTGGATGCAGATTATCATAGAGTGAAGTGGCATCGAGTGGAGTAGATTGTCATAAGGTGTAGTCACAGAGTGCCATAGAGCAGAGTGGTGTGGAATAAAGTGTCGTACAATAGAGTGGAATGGCATAAAGCGGAGTAAAGTGACGTGGAGTAGCATTGAGGTAGTTACATACAGTGGAGTAGAGTTTTGTGGTGTATAGTGGATGCAGATTGTCATAGAGTGAAGTGGCATCGAGTGGATTAGAGTCTCATAGAATGGAGTGGCATGGAGTATCGTGGAGGGAGCAGAGTGGAGGGGCATAGAGTGGAGTAGAGTGTCGTGGGTCACATAGAGTGGCGTAGAGTGGAGTAAAGTGTCATACAGTGGAGTAAAGTGGTGTGGAGTGGCACAGAGGGAGATACATAGAGTGTTGTAGAATAGAGTAGTGCAGATTGGAGTAGAGTGTCATTGAGTGGAGTGGCACAGAGTGGAGAAGAGTGTTTAGAGTGGAGTGGCGTAGAGTAGAGTGTCACAGAGTGGAGTGGCATAGAGTGTTGTAGAGTGAAGAGGCATAAAGGGGCGTAGAGTGGAGTGATGTTGAGTGACACAGTGGAGAAGAGTGGGCTAGTGTGTTTAGAGTGCAGTGAGGTAGTGTGGCATGGAGTAGTGTAGAGGGAGTTGCATAGAGTGGAGTGGCATGGAATGGCATAGGGTGGAGTGGCGTAGCGTAGAGTGGAGCAAAGTGTCATAGAGTGGGGTGGCGTAGAGTGGAGAAGGTTGTGGAGTGTCATACAGTGAAGTGTTGTACAGTGGAGTAACTTAGAGTGAAGTATTGTAGAGAGGCGTGGCGGAGTGACAGAGTGGAGGGGCATGGAGTGGAGTTGTGTTGTTGTAAATAAGAGTGGAGTGGGGCGGCGTGTTATAGAGGATTGCAGTCATGTGTCATAGAATGGCGTGGAGTGGCATGGAGTGATGTGGTGTGGAGTGTTGCAGAGTGAAGTTGAGTGTTGTAGAGTGAAGTGGCGTGTCGTAGAGTGGAGTGTTGTAGACTGGTGTCGTAGAGTGGCTTAGATTGGAGGGGCTTAGAGTGGAGTAAAGTGTTATAGAGTTGGAGTGGTGTAGAGTGGAGTGGTGTAGTGTGGAGTATTCATGGTGTGGTAGCACACTACCAATATGTTATGTTATGTTAACAGGGTTTTTATAAACCGCACAGCTGCTCTGCTGAGTGTCCCAGAGCTGGGTGAGTGTGGCTAACATAATGAGGAAGGGGCAATTCAGACAACATATTTTCAATTGAAATGACCATTACATTTACACTGACATACAGTTTTAAAACTAAAAGTATCCAGCACACAGACGATAATGTATGGAAATGTCATCACTTAGTGTGCTGATTTGTTTTGATCATATTAAAAGATTTGTTTCCACCACACTTCAGAATTATAAAAAAAATGTGCTTCATTTGTGCTTTCCAAATTCTAATATATTCTAAGATCTCTACACAGTTAATTTACAGACATTTAAATTTCATTGTGGGATTGTCACATAAATCCTATCACTTTGAAGTCAGAGAAAGAAAGGTGAACACAAAGCTCCCTAAAACACAAAGCCTGACATTTGATATATGTCTCTGCATGCACATCAAATGTGATAAGATAAGAACAAGATTTAAAGGCCTGTTTACAGAAAACGAACACTTGCGGAATGATACAGTAAATATGCTCCACAGGAGGGATGAACTCAAGCTGGACATCCTAAAACAATAAAGGGGCAAATAAAAAGCAAGCAAATGAGAGCTATAAAACACAAACCCAATGGTAAGCAATGGGTGGAATGCATTTCCAGGCAAGCTTTCTCAATTTCCCCAACAACTTGTTAGCAAGCCAGCAGCTCTGCTGTCTAGTGGTCTTTAACCTAAAAAGGAGAATATGCCATCAGCCTTGTTTCCACGGCTTTTAAACGGGCTCTCGTATATCTTTTAAAACACATGCAGGCAGCAACAGCATATGCATCCACAACTGCAGCACGTACGTGGGTTTTATAGCAGTTGCAGCTGTAGGGTTCCATAATATGACCAACACCAACATGTTGTTGGCAAAGGCGGACTGACATAGAGTAAAATCTAGTAAGAATTCACTCCAAACCAGTTTATTCTAATTGTTACTTGGGCACGTGACGTGTGCTTACGATGGAATGGACTCTACCCCAACCCAACGGGTCACATCAGCGGTGGCCAACATACTAACCTCGAACATTAAGGGGTCTGTACCTAGGTTTTTTAGGGAGCCCTGAAGCTTCATGTACCGCGCGAAGTCAGCTACCCTAGAATTTTGCACAATAAATAAATAAATCACAGGTTCCACTGACATTACATACATTCTGGGTTTCGTTTTTGGAATGTAAGAATGCTGTATAAATTTAGAACCCTGCCGAGTAGGATGCAGGACTTCAGGGTAAGGTCTGAACAGCTAGAGGCAGCACTTTCTATTTTGCTAGTTATAGTATTCCAGGTGCGGCACCCATAGTCCTGGGGGGTCTCCACAGTGAGCTTCCATGTGTCAGGCTTGAGTGCGTTGGGTTGCGTTTGAAACCTGTGAGCCACTAAATGAAAATAGAATTTGAAATGAAAATAGAATTTATATAGCGCAGTGGCTACACTAAGGCCTCCCAGGGCTGTGGACTAACGCAGAATAACAGGAGAAGAGCGGATTAGATGCATTCATTGAAAAGAACGGTTTTTAGAAGCTTTTGAAAAGAGAGCAGGTTTCGTTCCTTCCGCAGAAGGAGTAGGAGGAAGTTCAACGAGTTAGCAGTGTTATGGGAGAAGGAGCGCCCGTCCCATCTTTGCCCTCCTTATTCTATGTGTGGTGACTAGGAAGGAAGACATAGAGCGGAGATCTCTGAGAGGTTGATAAGGGGTGATCATAGATTGGATTGAGACTGGGCCCTTCTTTCAAAAGGCCCTATGAGTCAGGCACATGGTCTTAAACTGGATCCTTGCCTTTATTGGTAGCCAATTGAGGCTCCTTAGTGCAGATTTTGCAGATGGTCGACAGGGGACCTGCGGAAGCATGCGAGCAGCACAAGTCTGAATGACCTGGAGCTTCTGGATGGTGGTTTGGGGGGCTTCCAGGTAGAGGGAATTCCCATAGTCTAGGCAAGAGAGGATGAGGGCCTGAACCATGATCCTTCTCACCTAAAAAGGGAGAACAGGAAGGATCTATCAGAGCATCCTCAGGAGACAAAACAGTCTGTCAGTGTCTTCCTCAGAGGGTCGGATTAGTAGCAGCCTGTGACATGAACCATTTAAAAGGATGAATGAATGAAATGTGTTTATACATCACACAGATATGTAAAACGGGGAGTAGGGGCGCTTGCTCATGGGCGAAGGAAGAGGAAGACGACCTGGAGTAAGTTGAACAAAACAAATCCAAACTGGGGAAAAGCATTGGAAACCATTTTGTCACAGATTGGTCTGTAGCTGGTGGGAGAGTGTTCCAGGCTTTACCTGTGAGGATGGATAAAGCTCCCAGGCAGGTCCTGTGGACTAGCAGGATGAAAAGCAGATTGCCTACAGCTGGTCTAAGAAGATAAGTTGGTCGATGGATGAGGAAGTGATTACTACTTATGTGCTTACGGATTGGCCTTACCGGTGGAAGATGATAGTGTTTGTGAGGCGCAGAACAAACTATGTGGATTAGTTTCCTAAGCGGGGATGGAGGCAAACACCAAGAGTATGAAAGCATGATGTGCTTGGAAGTAATGTTGTTAAGTGTGAGGTGCGTATTAACTTGGGAGGGAGTTTATGAGTGAGTTATTGGACTATTCCATGGGACAGACAGCCTTGGAAGGAGGAATGCAATGCCCGGGGAGAGAAGACAAATGGGCGTTTCCTTCTGTGACAGCAGGGCGGTTCCTCCGTCTGAGCGGAGGAGCGTCGCCCCACTGGCTAAAATCCCCCTCCATGTCCCAGAATTGAAATATAAAATGGTAATAAAGTTGGTTTATTACTGTTTTATTTTTCAATATAACCCCGTCCTGATGCTCACATCAGGACGGGGGTGGGCCACTGTGGAGTGACAGCAGCAGGGATAAGAGTGGGCAGCCTTGGGACTTTTCAAAGTGCGCCTGCCTTTTTGTCCGGCCCTCTTGCTACGACCAGCCAGACGTGCACACTTTGAAACCTCTAACAGCTGGGTTAGAGTAAGTGCAGGGCTCCAGTGTCCTTGGGAGCAGCAAATGAGGCCTCTCCCTCCAATCAGGGTGCTGCTCTCACAGCATGAGAGCAGCACCAGGATTGGTTAAGGCACTCTTCAAGGGCTTGCGCTGCAGGAGGAAGACGTGTAGCGATGTCGGAGTCGGACGTGTCCCCGGTCAGTGTTTTTTATTTTGAATTTTTATCCACAGCCCATTTGCCTGCCTCACCACTCCCCATAGATGCCAGCCACCACTGAGTGACAGTCATTTGATGGTTAGACGAGTTAAGCAACTGATGAGGAAGTCTTGTGTGCCACAATGTTAATCTAATATGCATATCACTGCGGAGCTGGAAGGGCCACCAACTCTGATTTCTTGAAGTAACTCAACGTTTGGCTCCGCGGCTGTCATAGTTGTGGTGTATTTCTTTTATATTTAAGAAAAACAAGAGAGTCAGGGATATAAGAGGTCACTCTCCTACCCCTATTTAGTATATATCAACAACAAAATAGTGACTATCAGTCGAATTACTGTGTGACAGTGAAAAAACAAATAAACAGAGAAGACAGACAACTCTATTGGTAAGAGGAATAATTCTATTTGTAAAAAGAACCCTCACTCACCCTAGTGATGACATGCTTCATCATGGGGTTCCCACGAGGGAGACCGAATGTCTCCCCCGTGTGCTTCAACGCCTGCGATTGCAGTGGAGCAGGTTAATTGTGATGTCGGTGGTATGTGCTATGTGAATTAAGTGCAAAGTTAAAAGAGCCCAGCAGTGCCTCAAAAAACTTTATTCGTAGGTCTGTTGGTCACGTTAAAAACAGGTGGGGAAACTGTGATGTTTAATGTAAAAATCACTGTTTCCGAAAAAACAAGGTCAACATGTTTCTGCTGTCAATATGCCCTCTTCGGCGCAGCTTTCATCAGGACCAATTAAGTGTAATCCCCCGGGGGTCCGTGCTCGCTAAGGCACGTCCACACCCTGAGGGTATAAATGTGAAAAGAAAAAGAAAAAATTGTGAAGTTTTTTTTCTTTATTAAAAAACTTACGGTTTCATACCGTGTCGTAAAAAGCTCCTAGTAGCTCAACCGGAGCCCAATCTGTAATGAAATAACATTAGACAAAAAACATACAGTAAATATATATGTTTAACCAATATCAACGGTTCATTCTCACCAACATCATTACAATAGTCTCGTTAGCCACTCGTCTATAGTGTGTCTGCAAAATCCCTAGAATGTCAGGGTGAAGATGCCTCAACTGATTGGGAGCTCATTCATTCATATGGACCCCTATCAATGGGTTTATGTCTAGACTAAACTTTAGTCATGCTTAGTTTTAAACTCTTTAAATTCAAAAGATGACATATTTCAGTCAAACATAATGCTCATAATATCAAAAAGAGAGAAATATACTCTATATGCTACCCTTGTTCAAAAGAATTCCCAGACGGGACTGTGAACTTGTATAATCAGATTAATGGAAGATTGTGCAGTCTGTTAGAATATGGTGCAATATCATGCATAGCGTGATATGGCGATATCTTGTACTCACATCATGCCGGTATTCGTATATGCACCATAGATAAGCAGCAAGGCTTAGTCTTCACGCTGCGTGTCATCTATAAAATAACAGTAAAACGGGGCCGGTTTACAAAAAACATTCTTCAACCATGGCCTCGTTAGTTCCAATGCACGCAGTCAAACAAGACTATCGCCTGCCAACACTTATTCACTACTCAGAGACTCGCCGCCGTCCACCTACTCCGGTAACAGCTGCTATCTGGACATGACGTTCCTCATTGAGCGTAGCTGTTATGGGGAATGGACGCGCGGTTACGTAAACCCCATCACACGTCCAGTTCAGCTGACCGTCATGACGTGTTCTCAGTCCATAAATGACATAGAAAAGGGGTGAAACGTTCGTCTCACAGCCTCAAGAAAACTTTATTAGTCACGGATTTCAAAAAAACCCTTAACAACATATTTTCTTAATATGTGCTAAATAGTTATTAAAGTCGACTATAAACACGTTGTGTATTACCAAAAAACGGGATGATAAAGTCCCATCAGCCATGTCACTTATAGGAATTTGTATAGCTAATGACAAAAAAGGAATTTGTATAGCTATTTACAAAAAAGGAAGGAGAATGGTCAGAGATTGCAAAACTATCAAATTACTTGGTTACAAAACCAAAGATGTCACCATCCTGGAAGAGTAACAAATAGATTGCTTATCTCGCCTACATGCAGATCCCTGTCAGGGATATAAATCCTAAAAATACAACACAGTGGTAAGAGTCTCATTTAACATCGCTGGTCCGGCTTCAACGTCTCATGACCGTACCCTAGGGGATATCATCATTCAGACCGGTCACATGGCTCGAAAGACGATGCACCCATCTCTGTTCCTTTTCAAACAGGATAGTTTCTGTTCCATAGTCAAGATGCTCTATCACGGTCCAGTGAATGTCCGAAGGGGAATGATTGTACTCCTTAAAATGAGTGGTAAGACAAAACGCGGCACCAACGGCAACACACGAATTGCAACACGTGCAATGTTGTGTATCTGATTACCTGCCCCTGTGGGTTGAGATACATTGGGATGACCAAGAGAATGGTTAAACTCCGGATTGGTGAGCACCGGAGCAATATAAGATGTGGTAAAAGTAACACCAAACTTACCACTCATTTTAAGTAGTACAATCATTCCCCTTCGGACATTCACTGGACCGTGATAGAGCATCTTGACTATGGAACAGAAACTATCCTGTTTGAAAAGGAACAGAGATGGGTGCATCGTCTTTCGAGCCATGTGAGCGGTCTGAATGATGATATCCCCTGGGGTACGGTCATGAGACGTTGAAGCCGGACCAGGGATGTTAAATGAGACTCTTACCACTGTGTTGTATTTTTAGGATTTATATCCCTGACAGGGATCTGCATGTAGGCGAGATAAGCAATCTATTTGTTACTCTTCCAGGATGGTGACATCTTTAGTTTTGTAACCAAGTAATTCGATAGTTTTGCAATCTCTGACCATTCTCCTTCCTTTTTTGTAAATAGCTATACAAATTCCTTTTTTGTCATTAGCTATACAAATTCCTATAAGTGACATGGCCGATGGGACTTTATCATCCCGTTTTTTGGTAATACACAACGTGTTTATAGTCGACTTTAATAACTATTTAGCACATATTAAGAAAATATGTTGTTAAGGGTTTTTTGAAATCCGTGACTAATAAAGTTTTCTTGAGGCTGTGAGACGAACGTTTCACCCCTTTTCTATGTCATTTATGGACTGAGAACACGTCATGACGGTCAGCTGACCTGGACATGTGACGGGGTTTACGTAACCCCGCGTCCATTCCCCATAACAGCTACGCTCAATGAGGAACGTCATGTCCAGATAGCAGCTGTTACCGGAGTAGGTGGACGGCGGCGAGTCGCTGAGTAGTGAGTAAGTGTTGGCAGGCGATAGTCTTGTTTGACTGCGTGCATTGGAACTAACGAGGCCGTGGTTGAAGAATGTTTTTTGTAAACCGTCCCCGTTTTACTGTTATTTTATAGATGACACGCAGCGTGAAGACTAAGCCTTGCTGCTTATCTATGGTGCATATACGAATACCGACATGATGTGAGTACAAGATATCGCCATATCACGCTATGCATGATATTGTACCATATTCTAACAGACTGCACAATCTTCCATTAATCTGATTATACAAGTTCACAGTCCCGTCTGGGAATTCTTTTGAACAAGGGTAGCATATAGAGTATAATTCTCTCTTTTTGATATTATGAGCATTATGTTTGACTGAAATATGTCATCTTTTGAATTTAAAGTGAGGTTTAAAACTAAGCATGACTAAAGTTTAGTCTAGACATAAACCCATTGATAGGGGTCCATATGAATGAATGAGCTCCCAATCAATTGAGGCATCTTCACCCTGACATTCTAGGGATTTTGCAGACACACTATAGACGAGTGGAAAACGAGACTATTGTAGTGATGTTGGTGAGAATGAACCGTTGATATTGGTTAAACATATATATTTACTGTATGTTTTTTGTCTAATGATATTTCATTACAGATTGGGCTCCGGTTGAGCTACTAGGAGCTTTTTACGACACGGTATGAAACCGTACGTTTTTTAATAAAGAAAAAAAACTTCACAATTTTTTCTTTCTTTTTCTCTTCACATTTATACCCTCACGGTGTGGACGTGCCTTAGCGAGCACGGACCCCCGGGGGATTACACTTAATTGGTCCTGATGAAAGCTGCGCCGAAGAGGGCATATTGACAGCAGAAACATGTTGACCTTGTTTTTTCGGAAACAGTGATTTTTACATTAAACATCACAGTTTCCCCACCTGTTTTTAACGTGACCAACAGACCTACGAATAAAGTTTTTTGAGGCACTGCTGGGCTCTTTTAACTTTGCACTTAATTCACATAGCACATACCACCGACATCACAATTAACCTGCTCCGCTGCAATCGCAGACGTTGAAGCACACGGGGGAGACATTCGGTCTCCCTCGTGGGAACCCCATGATGAAGCATGTCATCACTAGGGTGAGTGAGGGTTCTTTTTACAAATAGAATTATTCCTCTTACCAATAGAGTTGTCTGTCTTCTCTGTTTATTTGTTTTTTCACTGTCACACAGTAATTCGACTGATAGTCACTCTTTTGTTGTTGATATGTATTTCTTTTATACGCAGCAGTATTACCAGCACGAAGGATCACTGCTTTGTGGAGCAGGAAATGATACTGTGAGATGCTACCTGTTTGGCAATGTGATCCAGGCCAAAGAGATAAACAGCTTTCTCTTGGGGTTCCTTGGCTCAACTTTAGGAGCAGTGATAGAGTAGCAAAGCAATCCACAGAGGACAGGCATGAGATGTTATGTGTTTACATTATATTCAAATAATACATACTACAAAACAATACAAAATGAAGCAAATACATAAACTTTAGTTAAAAATACACCTCTTTAGTATATAGAATATTTTTTTTAATTGTAAAAAAGGTATCAAACGTTATAGCAAAACAGATATGTGATAAAAAAGGGAGAACATGTGTAATAATTAGGTGCAAGAAAATAGGCTCTTTATTCGAAAAGATCTGCTACAGAAGGCATCAGTACACTGTGCTAGTTCATTAAAAGTGGAATTAGCCATAAGAAGGCCAGAAGTCCTGGCAACATACCAAGTAGCTCGATTGTGTGCATGACACTCCTCTGAGGAAGAAAATATTTCGAAGAGCTTGAAAGTTGTTGAAAACTTCAGGATCAATGTCAATGACTGAGCCCTCTTGGCAATGTGGGTTGGGAGCAGCGTCTAAGCACACAGAACTGCCCTCCCCTTCACAGCCCTTCACTGGGTAGGAGTGGAATCCCCCAGATCTGCAGAACTCCTCTTAACTTCACAGGAGACATCAGAGCCAAAGCCATGAAAAACGACATTGAATTTCTCACGCAACCAGATTTATCAAACAGTATACTCCTTATACAAGCCATCCACACTCTGCAACAATGCTGCAGTGCCATGCGAATGGCAGATTATACATGTAGAAATGCCATATATTAGTTATATATATTTTGTATTAATAATAATACAGCTGAATCAGATCACTGCGAGAGCTACTGATTTCAGGTCAAAACAATTTGAATGACTTAAATTTAGTATTTTAGGGAGGTGATCAAGGTGCATAGGCCGTTTATGCAGATTTTCACTCACACCATTGAAATGTTGGATAGCCATGGTTTGTCAGTGACCGTATGGACGAGGATGCCAGAGGATCTGAAGGAAATTTTATTGCCTCAGCTGTGCCGTTGTGATAGATGGTGTGTGCTGACAGATGATAGCCCAATTAGCATTAGGTTTGTTTGTCGTAGCATGTCTGACAGCAAATCATACGATGAAGCGAACTGTGTGGCAGATATACAAAACCATTTTGTGACAGCAAAAACTGTGATTTGCCAACTCGCGAGATTTACAGCTGCAATTTTGCAATAAATTCCGAATCGCAATTGGGAGGGGGTGTAAAAAGGTGCATCCCCTCCCAGGTGCGAGTCATAATGTTATGTACCAATGATTTGTGACCGATCAGTTATTGACATCTCAAAGCAGGCGGTAACTGATTTACAAAGGGGAAGGCGTCCCCCTGGGACAGCTTCTCCTTTGTGGATGTTACCGGCAGCCTTGGGAAGTAGGCAAGCAGGCAGTGGCCCAGGGCACCACTGCCTGCTCCTGTTAATGTTTTCCCAAACGAGAAACCTTTTCTAAGACCGCACCAAGGTGCCAGATGTAGGACGGCAAATACCGGTCGGTAATGGCCGATTTCGGCCGGTACCGAACGGTATTTGGATTTCCAGATGTAGGGGGCTAAAAAATTACTGATTCGGTAAATTTACAGAATCGGTATTTACCCATTCTCAGGTAGATGCATCAAAGAAAATACCTGGAGCAAAGGGGCAGATTCTCAGAATCTGGCCGTTTGCTCCCGGTATTTTTGCATTTGGGATGCATCATCCCAAATGCAGAAATCGCAATTTAAGGAATCTCTAAATAGCGATTCCTTAAATTGCTCTTGCATTTAAGGAATCCCAAAATGAGATTCCTTAAATGCAATGCGTGAAACCCAAAAAAATAGCGAATTCGCTAATAGGGGGAGCAAATTACCATGAAGTTGAACTTCGTGGTAATTTGCTAAAACTTTAGTGCATTTTTCAAAGTTACATGTTGCGCACACACATGCCCTTAGGGCATGTGTGTGTGTAACATTTGTGCACAGGTCCATTTCAGGGGTGCAATAGGGTGTCCTTTGGACACCCTGGCACCCTTGAAATAGCGGAACATGAGCGATTCGGTAACAGCTAGTCGCTAATAAGGAATGGCTTTCCCATTCATTCCTATGGGCCTAAAGGCTAATAAGGAATGGCTTTCCCATTCATTCCTATGGGCCTAAAGGCCCATAGGAATGAATGGGAAAGCCATTCCTTATTAGCGATTAGCTATTACCGAATCGCAAATAAAGAATCTGTAGGAATCGCTAATAACATTGCGATTCCTACATGCATCCCGTTTTGCGAGTCTTTAATAGCGATTCCTTAAAATTCGCTATTAAGGACTCGCAAAACATCACTTTGATGCATCTGCCAGTCTGTATATTTACCGAATCGGTAACTTGAAATGTAGGTGGCACTGAAAACAGTGCCACAGGCCCTTACCGATTCGTTATTTACCATGTAATACTATTGCATGGTAAATAACGAATACCTGTGTACATGCACATCTGTGCATGTACACCTGGGCCATGTGACATACATACATGCCCTTAGGGCATGTATGTGTGCCACATGGCACACAAGCCACAAACAGGGGTGCAACAGGTTGTCAAAGTGACACCCTGTCCCCCTTGGCAATTCGGTAATTTTACCGATTCTGTAATTACCGAATCGGTATTTGCCATTGAATCCTATGGGCTTCAAGTCCCATAGGAATCAATGACAAATACCGATTGGGTAATTACAGAATCGGTAAATACCGAATCCTACCGATTCGGAATTTTTTACGGAATAATTACCTACATTAGATTTACCGATTCATGAATACCGAATCGGTAAAATTCGGTATTTATGAATCGGTAAATCTAATTTACCTACATCGGGCCCCAAGTTCCTTTAAGGAATATTGGCTGCTTTTAGGAAAAATTGTTTCCACTGTGAAAAAGCAATTTCATGGTCCGATATTTGTACTGTTTTGCAGACCTCCATCCCTCTAGTGACAGCCAAGCCCAGGCGGTCACAAATTGGAACCTGCATAATTAATATTCATTACGCTGGCTCTTTTGCCACCCGTTGCAAATTAACAATTTGCGATGTGGCCTATTAGTACACAGGTCGCCTCGTAAATTGCATTTCCGTTGATAAGCCTCTTGTTGGTAGGTAAATTGCACATCCCTGGTTTGCGAATTGGAATGATAAGTCTGGCTCTATGACTAGAATGTTGGATGCGTCAGGGTTCTGCATTTCTTCCATGGTTCAATTGTGTAATTTGATAGGCTTTTGATAATAATTTGGAGAATGTTGCGGGTGTACCTCTGTTGAATGTTCGCATGAAGGAGCATGAGTATGAGTGGACAGCGAGTGTTACTGGGGTTACAGTGTCCAGTGCTTAATTTGTAAAAAATAAAAAAATTAAAAGTACAGGGGCCCTCTTTAGGAGGCTGCCACATTTTGCACAACACATTGCCACTGTACTTACATAACTACTACCCATCTAACTGAAGTGTGACAATTCAGACTGTTCGAGGCTGCCAAAGCTTTAAGAATGGCATGGGTGACATATATTAGTTGTTTTAAATGTATATTGAATTAACAAACAACAGTTTTTCTG
The DNA here is from genome assembly GCF_964261635.1 of Lissotriton helveticus. Lineage (NCBI taxonomy): Eukaryota > Metazoa > Chordata > Amphibia > Caudata > Salamandridae > Lissotriton > Lissotriton helveticus. The sequence continues at coordinate 1,844,625,270 of NC_136065.1, read as the reverse complement.
CTCATCTTTAAATTACACAAACAGCGCTACCATGTGGGGCCCGTCTTAAGTTCAGGTTCAGGCAATTAAGTGCCGACAATTAAGTGTGGGTGTTGAGAACCAGGAACCACTGGCTCAAAATAAGCACTGAGAGTTCTCCATGGATAGACGCATTTTACATCAGTGTTCTTTTTTGTGCTTTCTGGCCTACCCTGTGGGTTTTCCACCACGGCATGCAAGACGTCTACCCTGGTTATGTTTATGGCATGTACACTAATTATTCCTAATCCCTTATGATCACATGCGGAAAATGACACGACCTACGAGAATGACAATTCCTGACAGGTACTAATTAATTCTTTTGTCCTGTTTCTCATTAGGGGTTCCCAATTCTACATCAGGTTACGATTTTGCATACGCCAGTATGGGACCGTACTTCATTCCTGAGTCAGAGCACGCTAGAGTGATGCGCTTCACTGCAAGTAGCATAAGAACAGGCTATTACACCTTCATATGTCTTGCTCAGTTTCCCATCTTTTATGTGATTTTTTTACTTTTCTCTCTGATTGCTGTTGTGGGACCATGAACATGGTTTACTAACTGCACAGAAAGCTGGCATTGTTTTTGAGGTTTAGCACTGCTGCAACCAGCTGTTAGCAACCCTAGAGGCAGACCGGGTGGTGAGATTCTTCTAAAACTAGAAGTGGTTTACCGGTGCCCTTGTGATTAGTAACAATCTTAGTACATACAACACTCACCATGTGCATGATGTATTCATATCACGTGTAAGCGTCAAGGCTTCATTCAGCTTTTCTCTCTATTTGGGCTCACTGTGATTCGTACTGCTTTCCAAGTACAGGCGGAAGAATATACTCCCAAACAGCCAATAGCATTAGGTAAGAGGTGATTACTCCACTGGGCCGAGCAAAGGCACCACTGAACAAAGTCTCAAGCTAATGTCTACAAGAAGCTGGTCAAAGAAAAGCAATAGTTGAAGACTGGAAACCCGAAGACCACTCTTTTATGTATATTGTAAGCAATAGGTGTGTTTGACAGCTAAGCTATCAAAACAAAGACCACAGTAATAGGTCCTCTTCCATCCCCCCTACAGATTATTAAAAGACAGTCATAGTCAGTCAGTTGGCAGCTGTTATAATAAGACGGGCGAAGGTGGTATGGGGTTGAGGGAGTTGTGGCAGGTGGCGCAGGAGAGGGCACTTTTGGCATTCACCAGCGAGGCTTGGGAGCAGCAGCGATGGGAGGTGTAATCGGGAGCAGCAGGGATGGGACGAGTAGGGAAGCAGAGGAGTAGCGGCAGTAGACGGAAGAAGCATGGGCGTAGGAAGTGTGGGGGACGAGGGGGATATATCCCCCCCAGATTTTAAAGTGGGGGGGACACGGGGGACAAAAGAATTTCCCCTCTCCCTTTTGTTATTGACAGGGCCATTAGCCCGTGAAAGCGCTACCTAATGGCCCTGTACTTGACCTGCCCGGAGTCAAAGAGGACCCCTGCCCTCTGCCCTCTGCCCTTTGTTATGCTGCAGGAAGGCTCGGCGTCCTGGGAAGGGCAGAGAAGGAAGACAACTCTGTCTCTTTTCTTTCATGCACAGAGAAGGCAAGCACAGTGTCAACTTCTCCTGAGTCCTGATCTGCCTCTGGCAGCGGCCCTCCTCCCCCTCTCTCTTTCTTTTTCCTCTCTCTCTTTCTGTCTCTGTCTTCCTCCTTATTAAGTTCTGATTTCGAGACAGCTCTTACTATCTCTCTCGTTCCTCTCTTTGTCTTTATTTGTTTCCCTGTGAAATGGATCCAAAATAGGAAGAACACTTTGGCTGGAAATGTCCCCATTTGCTGATCGTTTTATAATTCCAAAGAAAAACCTTAGGACGGAAAGAAAAAATTATTAAATACCTAAATAAAGCTATACAGAGTGGTCAGCAGACAGGCCAGATTGTTATTCACACCCACACACACACATTAGCACCACTTTACAGAGTTTGCCAGTGAAAGCGCTACTTTCTTTTTTTCTTCTTTCTTTGAAGAACATTGTTTTCCCAGGGTGGGGAAGTGCACCATCCCTATAGGGACTGCAATACCTGGTTGATGAGTGGAGTAGAAACGTTTAATATGATCGTTTTCAACTGTTTTAATTATTTTAGCTCATAAAATGTGTACTGCAGCTCTGTGTTCGGGGATGTGGTCTTTTTTAAACCCAACTGCTTACATTTTAAAAGGATATAAGCAATGGACATTGAAACGGGTCCCTTCCTGACTGGTCCTGTAGTCATCTCCTGAAATTTACAGGCAAAATCATTTACTGATTTCTGAATAATGAGTTTAAAACTGTTAAGGTAACCATGTTAATCCTGATTACATTTCACATGCTTTGCTTACTCTTGCATTCCTGATGAGTGTTTGCTTTTTCCAGGGTGTTCTGTTTTTTTCAGGCAGCATTTTACTGTTGTCTAGTGCATACTTTAAATTTAGTTGCAGCACAATTGAGTTGTAGCTTAAGGCAGTGCAAGTTTCTCTCAGTGGGGCAGTATGGTGTTCAATGTGGGAGAGGATGTGGCACTCTGGCCAGAGCTGCTGAATTTGGAACTTGAGCACCATTTTCAGCCTTCATGACCAGTCCACACTCCTGACAGAGCTCATTCCGATGCTACACCTTAGAAGGCCCGATAGACCTTAGAAGCCCTGGTGTCTTAGCACCCGTAGGTGGACCCTAATGGCGGCAAGTGTGAGTTAATCTTGAAGGCCTGTCCACCACAATCCATACTGCAGTTCACCTCCAGTCTTGCGAGAAGGCATACAAAGAAGCACACCCTAGACACACCATCGACAGTGACTGTCACTGAGGTCACAAGATCCTTGAGGCCAGTCCACCGCACCCATTGGTACCTCCATTGGCCTTTTTTAGCAGTAGTGGTGCAACTCACCAGCGATCAGTAATGAAGGATTTGCATGCACACCAAACTTATGGGGTGATTATAATGGAGGTGGGACTGCCCCGTCACTGGCAGTTCCACCGCCATCGTTGACTGCATTACTGCCAGCAATATTACAATGGCGGGTGGTTCCCTGGCGGTCGGAAAGACCACCGCCACACACCCAACTGGCGCCTTAGGCCGCCAGTGCGGCGGAGGAACTCGTGGTTCCTACAATGCTGGTGGTGCCTACCAGCCACCACAGGAGGGATTACGATATCCCTTACCCGCCAGCCTATACATGGCCGTTCACCCGCCATGGAAAAGTTGGTGGAAAGGGACATTGGGGGCCACGTAGCAGGCCCCTGTCCCCTCAGCCCCCAGACATGGGAGCCAGGGGATATCTAAGATGCCCCCCTACATATCACTGCACCATGTGGCAGGCACCTCATTGTGCCTGCCACGTAGTGCAGTTATATATGTAACATGTCCTTTTTAACATTGCGGCGGATGATGCAGCCAGCAGCACCTGCTGCACTGTAAAAGATAGGCACTGCAAATGCCATAGTGGCGGTCACATTGTAATGCATACCGTGGGGCAGCCACCTTGAAGGCCAGTGGTCCCATTCCCCGATTCGATGGCGGACGGACTGAAGTCCTCCTGCCATCGTAATCAGCTTCTAAGTTTGCAAACTTCATGGTCTCTGCTTCATGCTCAAACACTTTTAACATGTGCAGCCTTCTTTCGGGCCACTGGAGTTATGCAGCAATGGAGGCCAAAATTATGTCGCAGTGTTGACTAAATGATGCAACAATAAAAAGGCTGCAGCGCAATGCAGTGCATTTTATGATACTTTATTATTTTGACATATTTATACATACTAACAGCCTCTGCAAAGCTTTTGCCTCATTAGTACCTGTGTAACATACAAATGCAGCAGTGGGAAAGGTGACCAGTCAACCTTTGCAAAGGGCCCTACACTTCACAGCAACATAAGTCATATTTCTCTTAGTAATTTTTGATCCGTTTGAGCAACAAAATTGTTTTTGGTCAAATCGTTAGATTATGCAGCAGATGATGTATTATGTGGCAAATATGACACAGCCATAGTTAAGTGGAAAACATTTTTCCACGTAACTTATTTTTGCCTCAGCATTGTAGTTGATCAATTTGCAAGTTCCCCAAACCGAAAAGTCGAATTTGGGCACAATTTTCATTTTAAAAGCAGTCCTAAAACACAGGGCTACTTGTAAACTGACCCCAGGCTTCAGCAGTGCACACATGCAAATGCAGAAAGGGCTACTGGCCTCAAAACTGCCATGCCCTATTATATTCTAGGGACTTAAAGGTAGTTCTAATCCCCCTGCCCTATTATGTACTAGGGCCTTATAGGAGAGGCCATGCCAATCATAGGGGTACCCTAACCCATAGTGCACCCTAGTGTATGTAGGTGTTTTCACAGTATCTTTAGGTGTCTCTTTCAGAATAGCACTGGCCCTGTGCCTGTTCAGGCAGAGGCCAGGGTCAGTCAGGTACCACCAGTACCAGTCAGCAAAACGTTGGAGAGGGCCCAGGGCAGAGGATGGCTTTGCAACACTAAAGAAACACAAACTCAGAATTTAAAACATAACACCATGGTTGTGGGATTCTCCTTAATAATCAGAATTGATTTCTATCCTAATGAACCCATTTTCTAACATTAGGATAAGGAAAGACTGGGGAAAAATCATAACGTTCTAATCTATACCTTGAAGTTTTCGTGCAGTTCTTTGATGATGGTTAATAACTCACTCTTCTATGTTAGGATTTTAATTTATAAACTGCAAATACCAAAATAATCTCTCAGACAAAAGCAGTAAATCACTGACCTATTTACATGATATGCAATGTGTGATCTGCGTGGTACACGTTCTTTGCAGCAGGCATATTACACCACTGTGGCTACCTTACCAAGAGTCAAAACTTCCACTAGACAAACCTCCAATCTCTCTCAATAAAGGACATTAATCACCAAAGGTATCTTCACATTTTTATTGTTGCCTGAAAATTGCTGGTGACCAGAAATGCAGCAGCAGGTATTTTTCAAACCATAATGCACTTGCAAACACGACGCCCCCACCCTAAGTCCGTGACCTTCGTTTGCTTGGTGCATGAAGATGCAAGATTCATATACATGTTTTTTTAACATTTGGTCTGATTACTATATGAAATAACAAACAAGCATACATGCAAACTGTGACAACATGCCTGCTTTTCTCACAATTTCACTTCGAAAGTATGCAATTGTATTTGTTTAACGGGCGGTGATTTGTATAGGGTCACTGGGAAGTCCACAAGGTTGTCCCTGTCCCCCCCAGAATTTTAGTGTCTCCTACGCCCCTGGGAAGAAGGACCAAGGGCCCTGGGGCTCTGCGTGCGCAGGGAGTAGAAAAGCACAGTCGGGCTAGTGTGTGTCCACATTGCAGCTGCCATTAAGTATGAATGGGGGAGAGGAAGAGTTTTGAGGTGATGGGTGGGGCTAAGCTTGCAACGGGAATGACGTGCGGAGCAGTAGAGGAGGTGGGAAAGGCAGTTGCGTTTTGAGAAGGGTGGGGAGGAAAGCAAACGAGCAGGAAAAAGAAAGGAGAAGAGGAGGTAAGAGAGCACTTCAGGGTGCGAAACTCTAAAAAAAAAGTGTCGAGACTAAAAGAGGCCAAAAGGTGGCAGTGATTGAGTGGAAAAGGCAGAGAGAAATATTAACGAATGAAAGGCAAAAGCACAGAAAAGAGGTAGAGAATGAGTTAGAAATTATAAAAAGCAGCAAAGAGTGAAGAAGAATGAGAGAAGCACAGAAAAGTGTCCGAGAGAGAATGAGAAATGCACAAAAAAATGGCAAGAAGTGAATGAGAGATGCACAGAATATGACACAGAAAGGGTGAGAAATGCACAAAAAAGCGGCAGAGATAAAAAGAGGAAAAAATGCCCAGAAAGCGGCAAAAGAGGTCTAAGGGCAAAGAGGCAGTGGAAGTGGTTAAGCGGGAGAGAGCAGGAGGGGAAGAGATAGAAGTGGAAGGGTCAGAAGAGAGGGAGGGGGCACTTGTGACAGCGCTGGAGCTGTGCCCAAAAGGGCTGGGCTTGGTTAGAGAGGACGGGGCACAGGGGCCAGGTGAAGTCTGCTCAATGGTTGGCCCACGTTGTGGCCTCCATTAAGTAAAAGCTGGAGGGGGGGACATTTCGAGGCAGTCACAGGGTTAAATAAGCAGTGGGAAGGGGGTTTAGGAGAAGAGGTGAGAAAGGTCGGCAAGGGGGGAGAAGGGTGCAAAGGAGCAATAGTTTGGAAAAAAGCAAGGAAAGGAGGTCAGAGTGCACTTGAGAGAGATGGCATAACCTCCCCATAGCCCTTATTGGTGTTGTAAAGAGACCAGACGAGCTGGTGGGTTAGGAGCTTGGACTGATATAGTGGGCAGGCAGCAGTGGTCGAAGTGCTTCAAAAAAAGGTATGAGAACTGTGATTCTGCGTGCAAGGGGTGAGTGAGCATGTGGGTGTGGCTAAAAAAACAAATATTCTGTAACTTTTTTCGGTCTTTCGCCTTCCGGTAACTACATACAAAATAACCCACAGCTTAAATGAAAATTAAATTCCAGTTATGTTAATCACTGGGAAATGCACTATTTTACATTATGAAACCACTACTAGTTAATGCACCACACCCAATCCTGTTTGGTGCTTTGGAGAATAGTGGCCTGTTTAAATTTAGTGCTTCAAGGTTCCAGTCTGTGACAGAAAGCGCTGTGAATATGTAAGCCAATATTTTACAGTTGCATTACACACAGTATAAGATAAGCTGCTACAGAATGTGCAAAAAGGTTTAGGATAAAAAGTGTTTCCAAAATATAGATTTTTTGCAGGCTGTACGTAGTGCCGTTTTTTTTTTATAGCTGTCTTTTAAAAGCGCACATTCCACAGCTTAGCTGGTAGCTCCTTTAGAATACCCCTCAAAATGAAAAATTGTGTGTCATCTGGCAGCAATTTCTTTTTTATAACTGTCTTTTAAAAGCACACACCTCACATTTTAGCCTTACAATACCTCTCAAAAAGAATAAATGTGTGTCACTAGGAAGCTTCAAGTGCTTCCATCAATTAATGCCAATACCGACTTCAAGCCTTCCTTTGCATTTGCAGATTGAAATGTTGTCCAGATTTACACTTCTTTCAGGCAAGCAGGCTCCCTGGCAAGAAGGCTGTATAGCTGTCTGCCGCTCACTCGATTTCACAGCACGGGAGACTCCCTTAATGACACTTCTAATGTCGAAATTAACCCTCCCGGGACGGTTGTCTTTTTACTAAAAGTAGGGCAACTATTTCCCTAAAATAAAATAAAAGTATGGGCACCTCATGCCCCTCAAATCCCCCTACCCCCCCACTTCGACCACTGGGCAGGAGTACATGGTGAAAGTTAATATAACTTGGGTGATGGAAATTTATAACGATACAGCACTGGACTGGCAAGGAAGTCAGGAGGGGCCCTAAAAAAGGGCCTCAGAGCAGCTAAAAAATAAAATGGTAATAAAGTTTATTTATCACCATTTTATTTTCAAACAACCCATCCTGAGCCTATTGTCAGGACGGGGCGGGGCCAGTGCTGGCGAGTGGCAGCAGGGAGCTGTGCACTTATGTTTAAAGTGCGCATGTCTCTGTGGCCGGTCGTCTTGCGACAGTCAGTCAGACAAGCGTATTTTAAACTTCTCTAACCTAGCTGTCTCAGACAGCTAGGTTAGAGAAAGAGCAGGCCTCCAGTGCTCCTAGGAGTGCTGCGAGAGGCTGCTACCTCCAATCCTGATGCGTCTCTCATGCTGAGAGACGTGCCAGGATTGGAAAGTGCAGTTTCGTGGTCACGAGCTTCCAAGAGTGAAGACACCCGAGCGAGGAGGATGTTGTGTGGCAACTCTACAAGGTAAGTGCTTTTTTTGTAAGTGCTTTTTTTTTTTTTTATGCCAATCATATGTGCCTGCCTCACCACCCTAAATATATGCCGGCAGCCACTGAAGGAAGTACACGTGCTGAGGGATGACTGAATGCTAGAGGAAGCACAGTTCCATGATTACTTTTGGGGAATTTTCCCAGTTGTTTTGGCATTCACTTGTGTCCGGCAGACAGCTTTGGGCTGTGCAGGAGATGGGAGGTAGGAAAGCAGGGGTCGAATGAGCAAATGACTTCTGCCGCGTGCCGAGGACTAAGTACCTATGGGTATAGGAAAGAACATGTGGTTCCACACTAGACACAAAATAGGCCCAGGAAGAAGGTGCTAGAAATTTTGTTGTAGAATTTGCGGGCTTGGCACTGGTAACTGGTCATGGTTGTTGAGTATGGATATACTGTGAGCACTGGAAAGATGAGTGTTACAGCTGTCAAGGTTTCGTGGCCTAATAGTCATAGTGGACTGGTCGACCATCCAGGATGACCTGGCCTGGGTGCAGTGTACCAAGGAGGATGGACGACAAAACTGAAATGGCAATGAGGTGAGGAGAAGCGGTGCAGATGTAATGGTGGGGCATGGTTGTCACAGTTAATTATCTCGGGTCCAACTGGTGCACCTCCTTCGCCACAAAAGTGGCACTCTTTCACGAGGACAGTACGCATCTTTCACCAGGGAAGTGCGCTTCTTTCCCAGGGAGGGCATACATCTTTAACAACGATGGCTTGCCGCTTTCACGAGAAGAGTGTCGCTTTTTCATAAAGCCATGCCTTCTAGCCCGAACTGCCAAGCCATGTTTTTTGTACCCCCTTTTGTACCGCTTTGGCCGCCATAAGTGTGGCAGGGTATGCTCAGACGTAAGTCCCTTGCTCACTTTGCCACTGGATTCAAGCAAGCCGGGCGGAAGACGGCTGTAATACCAGAAACCGGTCCTCGGAAGCTTGTTTCCGGTCCAGGGAAGGCATGGCTTGGCAGTTCGGGCTGGACTGTTCCCATGAGGCACAGGGTCTGACTGATTTGCATATAGCCATGTCTGAATTGGGGTGGCAGAGTGGGCTAAAGAACGGTGATGGATCAAACCCAGATCTTTTCACTGGGTGTGAGTGTTTGATTGGTTCTGATGCTCCGTCCATCACCAGCCACTTTTGTATCGCTTTTTCATAAAAGTACATCTCTTACACAAGGAGGGTCTCTCTTTCACAAGAGTACATCTCTTTCACAAAAGCATATCTCTTTCATGAGAAGAACACCTCTCCTCTCTTAGGCTATGTAAGGCTGTTATCGATAAACCGACCAAATGAGAAATCCTGATGTAATTTCAGAAAAATAGTAAAGATAAGATCCAACTGGGCTGAGGGTTGCCTAAAGTGTGAATATAAACAACGCCTTTCCACCCCCTCTTGAACACTCCTCAACCTTGCCTTCCAGAACAATGTATCTTGTTCTCTAAATTTTGCTGCTGAACCCCAGGGCCTGGCAGCTCAAATATAATTATTAGGCATTTCCTAGAATCAGCTTTTTCTGAGCCACAGGGATAAGAGGATTGCAACAATCAATTAAGAAAACAAAAGAACATCTGACAAATAGGACAGGAAAGTGGGGCAGTGGTGGGGCTGGGGCCGAAGAGACCCCCAGAGCAGGGTGTGGAGGAGATGCGGCCTGTAATAAAGAGGAATAGTTATGTAACACGCATCCATTTTGTACCCAAGTACTCCAGACAGCAGCATAAACCACAACAGTAAAGCCCATGCAGTGTTCTACGAGGCAATGAGGGAACACGTGCAATGTACCCCAGTTCCTCATATGGTAACCATCCTGATTTATGACTCAGTTACAGACCAGAATTCCTCCCACTGTCACCCCCTGATTTCTAACTCATTGTCAGGCACTGCTTTCTCTTCAAACTAGGCCTCTGCACTCAGAGTCTGCTCCTGCTGGTGTGTGCTGTGCAAGAAGACGAAATAACATATTACACATCCTTAATGGTGGACTTGGATATGTGATCCGTCATAAAAAAATTCACAGCTCACGGCTCCTCATGTTTACACCACAGAGTTCTTAAAGCAGCAGCCGGTTGAAGATGGTGTAAGGTTTTACATTCCCATAAAACTTGTGCCTTCACCCTGCACAGTGTTGTTATCAATGATGTCATTTCAGATGTTGCATTGGTGTTATCAATAATGTCATACATGAGTGATGGAATATGTGAGGTCATAAGCAGTGCATGGCAAGGGCGTGAGTTACTTCAGTTTACTATTACTGGTGAATTTCAGTGTTTTTTAGTTTAAAATGTTACGTTCCAACTCACATTTCCACTGTAACATCTCTTTTCATTGCATGGTAAAACTGTTGTACGAGAGCCAAAGTAAAATCTGGTGACTATGTCTCCGAGGCCTTCCCACTATGCCACGGTACACTGCAGGGCTGCCCCTTGTCACCGCTGCTATTCGCTCTGGCGATTGAACCAATGGCGGTGCTACTGCGACATAAACTCACGGACTGGGGTATCAAAGCAGGGGGGAATATGCAAGTTGTATTTCTCTACGCTGATGATGCACTAGTGTACATGCGAAACCCAACAATGGCACTGCCCATGCAGCAGTCAACACTATCTGAGTCCGCAGCAATTTCTGGCTTAGTAGTGAACCCCCGGAAATCCCAATTTATGCCACTTGGGATGCTGGTGGATATAGATGTATCAATGCTCCCGCAGCTACAATTGCCATGGTGCCATGACAGGATCCGCTAACTAGGTATCAAAATAGCCACAGATAAGCAGCGATTTCTAGATTTGAATAACCATGACTGTCCTCCAAGCGTTGATCCAGTTTTGGGAGGACCTCCCTCAGTCACTGATGGGTAGATCAGCCATGGTCAAGATGATAATATTACCTCACTGCCTGCATGTTATGCAAAACTCTCTGTATGAAATCCCTCTTAGTTACCTCCGGGAGCTTGATGGCCATTGGTTTGAGGAAGGAGATAATTAGGAAAAAAGTCTGCTGAGCCCTCCTGATCAGCGTTGAGGCCTAGTAGAACTCCTAATGACAGGGGCGAACATCCCGGACACTTACCCCTTCTTAGTAAGACAGATGGGAACGGGTAGTCATAACGGTCCTACATAGGCCCCCATATGTTCATGACATGTCGATATGGGTAATGAAACCCTTTGCAGATATAGAACATACCATGTCGGTGAATAAATGGAAAGCTGGTGGCTGTGACATACTGGGAGATCTGTATCTTGGGGGCCAATTTATAACTCGTGAAGCAACAGCAGGATCACTTGCCCTTGGCGTAGGACAATATTTACAATATAATAAGATGTCAGCTACTGCATGCAAACTCTTAACTGGCTTATTTTATTTTTTTTAGAGTTTTATATAGTGCAAACTAGACCTGAAAATATCAGGTATCAGAGCTATTTACACGAGCACTAGTTTTGTTACAGATGGACATATTAATTTTTGTTAGGCACGGGGAGATTAAGGGCCAGATGTACGACCAATTTTAGCATGCGCAAATAGGTTAGCGACCTGTTTGTGCATGCTAAAATTGGTATGGCCATGTACCAACACAATTTTGAACGTCACAAATTAATTGAGACTTGCAAAAAAGTGTTTAGAGACTCTCTAACCCATGTATGAAGGTTTTGCGACTGCAATTGCGGTTGCAAATTACCACCCACTTCAAGAGGGTGGTAATGCCGTCGCAATTTGGAAGGGTTCCCTAAGGGACCTCTTCCATTTTGTGATTGTCTCCAAAAATATTTTTTAAAGGCAGGCAGTGGTCCCAGGGAACACTACCAACCCTTAAAAAATGAAACAAAAAAGTTTCATTTAAAAAAAAAAAAATGCATCCCGTTTTCCATTAAGGAAAACAGGCTGCATTGAAAAAAAAAAGAAAACTGCTTTATTTAAAAGCAGTCCCAGACATGGTGGTCTGCTGAGCCCAGCAGGCCAGCATATCTGGGAGGGCCTGTCATTCCAAATGGGCTCTCAAATTGCGAGAGCTCATTAATATTAATGAGCCTCACAATTTGCGACCCCATTGGGAATCACAAACAGTGTTAAACACACTGTTGTATATGGCAAATTGCACATCGCAAATTGCGACTCGCAAAAGAGTTGCAATTTGCGAGGTGCAATTTTGTTGGTTGTACGTCTGGCCCTAAGTGATTTGCCCATAATCGCAGGATGTTGAGCGTTGTTGCCGATACTCAAGCCCTGTTCCCCAGCTTTGAGGTTGACAGCTCTAGCCTGAAGGCTACATCTTTCCCAGAGCAACCAGCCTCTTCCCTTACGTTGATCAGACTACCGACAGACAGGGGGTGGAAAATGTATCACCCACCTATACAGAGAGCTACGTGAGGACGCCCTGCCAATCACTCAAAAGTCTAAACCAGATGAGAGAAAGGCATGGAGTCAGATATTACCATGCAGGACTGGCAAAAGGTACACAAAGAAGTGCGTAAATCAGTATAAATGCCTAGTTTAAACTAATACAGATTAACAATAGCCACCAGTTATATCTTACTCCTAAGACCCTCCATGCTATCTACCCAGCCCGGTCCAATGATTGCCTGAGATGTAGGGCCCCTGCGGCTGACTTTTTACACATGGTCTGGTAGTGTACCTACATAGAATCATACTGGAGGGAGGTCCTACAGACAACTAAACATGCCACAGGATGGGAATTTGAGGGCACCCCAAGTGAGATGCTGCTGGACCTGCTCCCAGCCCTAGTCAAAAGAAAGCTGAGTCATAAATTCTTGACCCTGGGATTGCTACTTGCCAAACTTCACATCGCAATCAAATGGATGAATGCAAACCTGCCAGTACATAGGTAATGGCTCTGGAACATGTTAGAGTGGGCGACGTCAGAAAGGTCAGAATGAAACACGTCAGAAAAGACACAAAATTAAATGGCGACTTAAGGGCATGGAGACAGATGTATGCAGACCTTCGGTCGGGGGCTGGCACATCGAGCTCAAAGCACGTAGATGACTAACATACTGATGCTCCACATGACTGAATGCTGGAGGAGATAGCAGGACATAATGGTGATCCGTAGAAATAAACCTGTACTCTGATCAGGAAATAATATGTATCTGACCTGTCACAATGTTTTATTTAACTCACACCGTTATTGCCCAAGTTCTAGTTTATATCTGTTGAAAGGGGAGTGGGGTGGGGTATGGGATGGGTAGATGAATTGTGTTGGCACACATAGATGTCGAAGAACAGGTGCAACTAACCATTAATGATGAAAAACTAATAAACACGTTTAAAAAAAATCTATAACCTCACTTTAACCTGTGTTTTTTCAGTGAATTTCTAGGCTTTATTTAAAATGTAAAGTAAGATATTATAATCATACCGATCTATAATGCCACTTTCACCTTTGTTTTTTTTCAGTGAATTTTTTTAACGTAAAGTAATAAAATATGACCAAACCTAACTACACCGCGCAGTCCATGATCTTGCAGTGCCCCAAGTCCCACTCTTTTTTTTTTTGTTTTCTTGGTACCACCGCAAAATTACCAAGAGATCATTCTGAGCGTCGCGGTAGAACTGCAGCGCAGGGAAACAAAATATCTTTTAATTTGATGCCAGGTGGTGTCTCTTTGGGATACCTCCCACAAGGGAAAGGGGGTCAGTGTACCCCTACCTTGTCTCCTTAGTCCTTATATTTTTTTTTCTACCACACAAGGACTAACACCCCAAGTCATAAAATGAAGGCTGCAACTTTCACTTCATGTTGCGGCCAGCCAATCAAATCGTGTGCTTGGACCTCGCGATACAACACTAGTACCATTGGAGTACCGCACCAACCATTCCGATGTGGTCCTTAGTCACACTACAGACCCACCTTATTGGCCCTTCGGAAAATGTTTGTGAGTACCCACGTGCTGGAGGACTGAAGAGAATGTTCTGGAAAGAGAGCCAGGAAGCGAGATGAGTCAGACAGAGCAAAGTGGACGAAGGAGAAGCAAGGAAAGGAGGAAGCCATGAGCTTGAGTATGTCACACTAACAAGAGAGCAAACTGCCTTAGGGAGGCGTGCGGTGAGAGGAGACCACAAGAGAAGGAATGACAGAGAGAGGAGGGAGAGTGAGGGAGAGGGAAAGGAGAGAGGGCTGTAAAAAGTGTCGGGAAGTCAATGAGTACATTTATGGAGACAGGAGCGGCGGTGGAAGAGGGGCTGCCTCGGCCTCCATAAAGAGCAGCTGTGCAGCCCTAACGGGATTCCCGCTTGAAAGCGAAATCGCTAATAAAGTTACAGGTGGGAGTGCAGGCGCCCTGGGAAGGATTTGTGCAGCTAGATTTACTGCACTTGGAGAGCTGAGCTGGCCTGGGGCGGAGGGAGGGGTCACGGGGCTGAGAGAATGGCACTCCAGTTACTGGCTTGAATAACATTTGTGCACATAACCTCCTTATGAACTGTGCAATTACTGCCCTGAGCCCAGAAGCACTGGATGGGGGTACAGGAGGAGCTTGAGTGGCCAGGCCCCCCCTTAATAATGGTTGCCCCCCACCCAAATGCAATTGGCAGCAGGGCGCATGGTCAAGAGACATTTCAAATAAAAAATGTAGCTCGTATTAACACTTCCTACCCTGAGAATATGCCAGCATGCCTGGTAAAATTAAAGAGCTGCATGCATTGTGAAGCAGACTTCAAACACTCTACTTTCTTTTTAAGTGATAAATGAAATCGCTCCTGCATGGTCATCTACAAAAATTAATCATAATGCATAGTTACTGTAATGTACGTATGAGTGAATTTGAGGTATTAATTCTCCCTTTTTGATGTGGGCCTCTCTCTCTCTCTCTCTAGGAAAAACATTGGGGCAGATTTACTAAGACGTTATGCTGCTCCAAAATCACTTACAGTAGCACAGAGCCTTGTAAGGGGATTTGCTTTTCAGAACAAAAAGGTATTTTTCACTGGAAAAGTGCCTTTTTTGAGTGAATATTGTGCTTTGTGCACTTTGCATCAAAGGGGCATTACATGAGTAGTATTTGAGAGCTACAGCACAAGCACACGCGTCATTTGACACAAAGGCCTATCACCTAAGATCCAGACTGCGCTGTGTGTTAAACCAAACTCCTCCTTAAAGTAGGTGCAGTGTTGGAGAAATGTTTTTATTGATACAACCTTTACATAGTTTGCATATGTGATCCACTGCACAGCATGGAAGAGTGAGTGACACCACAGGGAAAGTCAAGAGGACCAGGGGAGGCACTGGATTTATCCTTTAAGTGTCAGAATACATTTTGCACCGCCATATTGCTCTTCTTCAGCAGCAGAGTTGTCCTCTCGTCCCTTTATCAGTCATCATTAAGTTCTTAGTCAATAAGGTGCCGTGTGCATTCAAAACAGAAATCATACCTTGGTTGCGCTGTTTTATTGTCAATAATACCTCTCCCTTTGCCTATATACTTCTCCCTCCACATCACCTCTGTTCTTTACTTGGTAACTTCTTTAGCAGCTTCCCACTGTATAGTTAAGCAGTATTTAGCTAAAAGTTGCACCAGATGCAGGAAGCCAGTAGTTCCTACGAAATATGTGCATGAATCCTTATAAGGTGCATTGGGGTTTGCGTGTTCTCCCAGTAATGTTCTCTAGCTTAGCTGTTATTTCTGTCCATTAGTCTTGAATTACCAGGCAGTACCAACATTGGCATCAGGATATTGACATAGAAACAATGACTGAAATTGGAACACTGATGGGGGTACAAACATGAATGCTGGAACAATGGCAAGTGTGTTGATGATGGGAGCTTGAAAAGGGGGCACTACAATACACATACTAATATACCGACACTTGGACACACCACCAGCACAGTGATATGGCACAGGGGCACTAACACAAGAGCAATAACTGGAGGGACACAATACTAGGGTACTGACCTGTGGTTGCTGAAATGGATCACTTGTCGTCTGATACAGATACAAGGCCACTGACACAGGAGCACTGACTTAGAGACACAGGCATTGATACTGACGTGGGACACTAGGGTGACTGCCACTGTGCCTTTTCGAGCAGTCTCCTACATCGCTCCTGAAGCATGGAATGAACTTCCACTAAACATAAGAGCTTCCTCCTCACTTCTTGAATTATACAAAAAGCTGAAGACCTGGCTTTTCGAGTTGTCCCACTAGGCGTGGCCAGACACACCTGCTCAACACAGGATACCCTGACGGGTGATAGTGTGCTCAACAAATCTGCTGAACATAACAGTGACACTACTTGGGACCACATACACGTAGGCAAGCGACACTGACACAGAGCTGATGACATTTGGATGCTGCCATTGGTACATTGACAATGACACAGAAGAACTGACCTGGGGACCCTGATGCTGGGACACTGACACCAGGGTATTGACACTGATAAAATAGAGAAATCGGAGCGCTGACTTTGAACAAGGAAAGAAACACCCCAAACACTGACACCCGGACTCTGACCCAGGAAGACTTACAAGACCACAAATATTAATACTGAGATATCGACACAAGGGCGCCAGCTCTGGGCCATTAACTCATGGATGCTACAACACCTGCATACTAACACTAGGAAGTGACACAATAGCAGGTCATCAGCATGGGGGCACTGATACTGGGTCACTGGCACTAGTGCACCTAAACTGACACAGGGATATTACCAGGGAGACTCTTACTGTTGTACCAACTCTTACAAAATATGAAAACTGGAGGGGGCACACTGACACTGGAGTAGTGACACAAGAGACTGATATGGATATATGGACACAGAAACACAGCACTATCAATATTGATACTGGTATGGTAATGTATAGATTGAGAATGTCATTTCTGCGCCTAGCACATAGCCTGGTAAAAGTTACTGTGAGCCACTGATAGATGGACAGCTAAAGTTAAATGGACACCGACATTGGAATCATGACACTGCGACAATGTAACAGCCCCTGAGATGAACATCTTGGCACCGTGACACAGGCACATAGACTTGCAAAGAGACACTTGGACCTGTTCGAGAGAATTCGACATTTGGAGTAGGATGTAGGGGCACTGACAAGGATATTGTGACTGACACTGACATTGAGAGACACACTGACACTGTGGAACGGGAAATAAAGGCACACTGTGTCACTGACAAGGCCACTAAAAACGTACCCAGGTCACTGGCACTGGGAATTGGGGACATAGGGACACTAATACACAGACGCAAAGCCTAGGCCTGTGAGATAGATCTGGAGACGCTGGACTCTAAGACCACGGACATAAAAACAAACATACCCATGGTCGGAACCACACAATGTTGTACTTTGGCAGTCCAGTCCAGAGCATCAAGAAGGCATAACATTGTCTAATGCTTTTTGTAGGACCTAGCTTGTCTAGAACAAAACAATTTTTACAGCAGACACTAAACATCACAACATAACATCATCAGTACTCCTCACCAGTTCAGATCCAATGGAAATATCAACAGTATGAACGATTACTATGTCTCCAACAAACCACACGTCAGAAAAGACTGCTTGCACCAGTAGCAGCTCATGGGGAATTCCTCCATATCACCAATAGAAATAAGTAAAGGGGTGGAGGGACTCCTCCCACCACAGGAAATGAAAACACTACTATTTGAAAACGTTCATGCAGAAACAGTAGAGACAATTTCTGTACCAACTACTACTGTGGAATGAAAACCTCATATTGTGAAAAGGAGGTGTCAGATATGTCAGAAAGTGACCTACAAGAAACAATAATGCCCGGACAAATCTATGATGGTCGAAGCTAACGGATAACAAAACTAGAAGGAGGACAACAACAGTTACCAGACTCTTTAAAAAGCAGGCTAGATCATATTCAGCAATTCCTCAGATCAGAGACACCCTAAACAAACAGCTGCGGCACATGAAGTAATCAAATAAACAACACAGACATCTTCTGAAGTCTAATACCCTTTCCATGAACCGCATGACAACATCAATGATCACTATCTATCAGATGGAGGAAGGGCATACTTTAACTGAGTCAGCCCTAAATACCCTGGGTCAACTGATAGGAAAAAGAGAAGTGACATTGCCACTAATATCACAATTTGCTGCTAGGGAAAGCAACACTCAATCTATTCCATATACCATGGCCACTTCTCAATCTTCTCAATCATGTGCACATCGAAAAATGAGGCAAGCAGCAAGAACAAGACTACTTCTTGACCCAGTGGATAAACCTTCTCCCAACAAATAAATATTAGATACGTGTGACTAATTTGAGATTTGCTTTCAAAAAGGTAAACATAGTTTGATGCTATATATTAAAACATTGCTTGGAACGTGAGTGTCAAAATGTCTTTTTCTCTAGTTATTTTGAATGTATTAGTACGAAAAAAATACCTGTCATCGCTCTCTTGACATTGTTGACACTTGTGAATATGTTTGTAAATGTAAATGTTTTGAAAGCATAGCTTTGAGTCTTTTAAACCAAAAATAGTAAGATGTAATACTTCATGAGAAGTGTTTAAACATAATCTTTTTCGTATAATAGGCAGAGCCCATTTTCACATTTCTCATATTCAGTATAGGATCAACCATGGGTATAAAAATGTTATTAAACTTTTAAGAAGCAGTACTCAAACAATATTTAATAAGAATCCATCATTAATTTAAAAATGAAAAGCTACAAATAAAATACCACAACCTCCTCTGATAGTGATGGCGAATATGATTTGTTATCTTGCATACCATTACTGCGCAGCTTTTTACTTCGATGTTTTTACTTAGCAAATATCGTTACTATGCAAGTTTTTAGTTTGCATACCTTTATATTGCAAGTGTTAATGTATGCGAACTAAAAACTTGCCTAGTAATAAAAACAGACATTTACCCCGCTTATTTTTCCTAACCCCTTTTTTGAATGTCAAAAAAACCACAACACTACATACTAAATACAAAAAAATACAAATAGACCTACCCTACACATCACAAACTCTAATACACAACACAAACCCTCAAACACTACACTCAGTGCTTAATTTGTAAAAAAAGAAGTGCAGGTGCTGAAAAATTTGCCAAGGAGGCCACAGCTCACTTCTAACCTTGATCTGTTGTCTGTCCCTTAAGTCTTTGCTCTAAGAGTCTATCCTCTCACCTCTTTAATGGTTTTCTATCATCTTTGTCAAACCTCGTGTATTACCTTATTATGATATCTACTGGACTCACGCACGCTCAGCAATTACCATGCTGGGGTGCAGCGCACAGATTCTACAGGTGACGCCATGGCGCACTAAAGTTGTGTTAGGCCACAGCCGCATCGAGCACGTTGAGGATAGCAGCAATGCAGGGCTGCAGGATATGCTACTCTGGCTACAGAGCAAGTTTAAAGCCCACACTTACTTTTGTTTATTCTTCCTCAAGAGCCCTCACGCCCAAGTTCCAAATGCGCTCTCGCAGCTTCCTTGCCTCAACTCCGTCATAAGCCAGCCCGAACTACAATTCTCCAATGAGAGGCTTAGGCTCAGGCAGTGGCATGGTGCAGCAGACTCGGGGAATAGAATGCAAGACATAGTTTGTTGATGACTTCCTGGATTTGTGATCGACGTGATGACATCATCACTAACGTGGTGAAAAACAATCTTGCCTGCCTGGACTGGTGTATGCTGGCCTGTCTATGAACATTTGCCAGCCAGTCACCATGCAATGTATGTTATTCTTTTTATTTTGAATTTGAACAATTAATATTGAGACCACCACCTGCAGGGTCAGAAATTGTAGCCCCGGCCCTGTGAAAGAAGTGCCGGTGCTGAGCATCTGAAAGCACCTGCTCAAATTAAGCACTGACTACACTACCCTACACTACTCAAACACCACTACACTACCCTAAACCTAAATCAATACCCCCTGGACGATCCTCCCCCTTCCCCCAGCCCGCTCCCTACACTCAAACACTACCCTGGTTGCACCCCCGACACTACCCTAATCCCTAAGAAATTACCGTACACTACACAAGTGAGTCCCTTGCTCACTTTGCCACTGGATTCAAGCAAGCCTGGCTGAAGACGGCTGTAATGCCAGAAACTGGTCCTAGGAAGCTTGAATCCGGTCCAGGGAAGGCATGGCTTAGCATTTCGAGTTGGACTGTTCCCATGAGGCACAGGGTCAGACTGATTTCCATATGGCCATGTCTGAACTGGGGTGGCAGAGTGGGCTAAAGAACGGTGATGGATTAAACCCAGATCTGTTGACTGGGTGTGAGTGTTTGGTTCAGATGCTCTGTCCATCACCACCCACTTTTGTACCGCTTTGTTCGCCATAAGTTGGCAGGGTATGCTCAGACGTGAGTCCCTTGCTCACTTTGCCACTGGATTCAAGCAAGCCTGGCTGAAGACGGCTGTAATGCCAGAAACCGGTCCTAGGAAGCTTGAATCCGGTCCAGGGAAGGCATGGCTTGTCAGTTCGGGCTGGACTGTTCCCATGAGGCACAGGGTCAGACTGATTTGCATATGGCCATGTCTGAACTGGGGTGGCAGAGTGGGCTAAAGAACGGTGATGGATTAAACCCAGATCTGTTGACTGGGTGTGAGTGTTTGATTGGTTCAGATGCTCTGTCCATCACCACCCCTTTTGTACCGCTTTGTTCGCCATAAGTTGGCAGAGTATGCTCAGACGTGAGTCCCTTGCTCACTTTGCCACTGGATTCAAGCAAGCCTGGCTGAAGACGGCTGTAATGCCAGAAACCGGTCCTAGGAAGCTTGAATCCGGTCCAGGGAAGGCATGGCTTGGCAGTTCGAGCTGGACTGTTCCCATGAGGCACAGGGTCAGACTGATTTGCATATGGCCATGTCTGAACTGGGGTGGCAGAGTGGGCTAAAGAACGGTGATGGATTAAACTCAGATCTGTTGACTGGGTGTGAGTGTTTGATTGGTTCAGATGCTATTGTCCATAACCACCCCCTTTTGTACCGCTTTGTTCGCCATAAGTTGGCAGGGTATGCTCAGACGTGAGTCCCTTGCTCACTTTGCCCCTGGATTCAAGCAAGCCTGGCTGAAGATGGTTGTAATGCCAGAAATCGGTCCTAGGAAGCTTGAATCTGGTCCAGGGAAGGTATGGCTTGGCAGTTCGGCTGGACTGTTCCCATGAGGCACAGGGTCAGACTGATTTGCATATGGCCATGTCTGAACTGGGGTGGCAGAGTGGGCTAAAGAACGGTGATGGATTAAACCCAGATCTGTTGACTGGGTGTGAGTGTTTGATTGGTTCAGATGCTATGTCCATCACCACCCCCTTTTGTACCGCTTTGTTCGCCATAAGTTGGCAGGGTATGCTCAGATGTGAGTCCCTTGCTCACTTTGCCACTGGATTCAAGCAAGCCTGGCTGAAGAGGGCTGTAATGCAAGAAACTGGTCTAGGAAGCTTGAATCCGGTCAAGGGAAGGCATGGCTTGGCAGTTCGAGCTGGACTGTTCCCATGAGGCACAGGGTCAGACTGATTTGCATATGGCCATGTCTGAACTGGGGTGGCAGAGTGGGCTAAAGAACGGTGATGGATTAAACCCAGATCTGTTGACTGGGTGTGAGTGTTTGATTGGTTCAGATGCTCTGTCCATCACCACCCCCTTTTGTACCGCTTTGTTCGCCATAAGTTGGCAGGGTATGCTCAGACGTGAGTCCCTTGCTCACTTTGCCACTGGATTCAAGCAAGCCTGGCTGAAGATGGATGTAATGCCAGAAATTGGTCATAGGAAGCTTAAATCCGGTCCAGGGAAGGCATGGCTTGGCAGTTCGGGCTGGACTGTTCCCATGAGGCACAGGGTCAGTCTGATTTGCATATGGCCATGTCTGAACTGGGGTGGCAGAATGGGCTAAAGAACGGTGATGGATCAAACCGAGATCTGTTGACTGGGTGTGAGTGTTTGATTGGTTCAGATGCTCTGTCCATCACCACTCCCTTTTGTACCGCTTTGTTCGCCATAATTTGGCAGGGTATGCTCAGACGTGAGTCCCTTGCTCACTTTGCCACTGGATTTATTTATTTATGCGATTTTATATAGCGCA
This sequence comes from Lissotriton helveticus, assembly GCF_964261635.1. Lineage (NCBI taxonomy): Eukaryota > Metazoa > Chordata > Amphibia > Caudata > Salamandridae > Lissotriton > Lissotriton helveticus. The sequence continues at coordinate 1,844,603,374 of NC_136065.1, read as the reverse complement.
AACTTTACCCGAAAGTGTCAGAGCGCTTTACATAAGAACCAGTTGAAAAACATAAGGACTTAGGATTACAAGCTGTTAGACCCGGCTTCCTGGGCACCAGGGCACTCAGGGGTAACTGCGCTCCAATTGCATCAACTGGAGTGTTCCCTCACTGATGTCCTGGGGCCTCAGTACTAAAGGACCCAAAACTGGATAACCAAGTACTCCTCTCCAGCACTTGACTCTCTCAGGGTAGCGAGACAGAGCAGTCCAAGGCTTACTCAAGGAGGTGAGGTGGGGTTAGACATTCAGAATACAGTGTAAACCGTACCACCAGCTGATAAACTCAATGTCCAGTCAGTGCTTTACTTTTTATAAAAGAAAAGTACTTTAATATACATAAGATAATTATTCTACACATAAAACTAGGATAAACAGTGAAAACCAGAAGTCTCTACAACCCTCTGGGGCAGAGTTCTGACCCCAAACAGTATTATAGCGCCTAGACGCCAAGCACTATAAAAACACAGTTAACATGAAAACACACAGTAAGCATTGCATATTACAGATCATGTTACACAGGGCTGTTCTCATTCACTAGAGCCTTGATACCAAACTTTGTATTGAAAGGATATAGTTTCAGCATATGATGCGAAGTCAAATGGTCGTGATCAGCCCCATAACCCCCCACCCAAAGCAACAGAAATGCCCTCCCATTGGGAGTTAGGACACCGCTCTAGTGGTGTCAGGGATCTGATCAAAGGTGCCGGATGTCTTGGCACAGTTTACTGGAGTCCCACTAGTCAAGTAGCCACTGGCTAGCTGAAGAAGGGTAGTGGCTGGACAGAGTGCCAGTTCACCCTGATACCCTCAGAGTTCACAAAAAGTAAGGTGGGGTCTCCTTCACTGGCCTCTCTTCCCAGTTACTGCTTGTACAGGCTCCCACAGCGCAAGGGAGGAGCCTAGAGGGGATTTGATCTCACCTTCAAAGACTAGAATCAAGCATCCTCCTCTCTCTGGCTCTCGTCATGTGCTGCAAGCTTCTTTCCACCAGCCTCTGTGATGTGCTGTAAGCTTCCTTCTCACACCTTTGGTGATGTGCCACAAGCTTCCTTCCCACACTGGGCAGCTGTCTGTAATTTCCTTGGTCCAAAGCGAACGCTCCTCCAAGCCTTACAAACAGCTGGTCCTTAATGACCGCAGTGAACAGAGTCTTATCTTCTGCCTTCACACCGCAGGGTCCGTGCCTGGCTATCTTCTCTGTCATAGCCCAGTCTTTGAACAACAACTGACCACTCAGGCCAGACTTTTATCACCTCTGATTGATAGGCTCATCCAATCAGAGGGGCTGCTACTTTTTACACCTCCAATCACAGACCATTCACCGCGTGTTCAATGCATGGGTAAAGTATGTAGCAGGTCGTGTTCTGGTATCAGGCTGCGCAACCCTCTAGAGAGGAATTTTAATTAACTCCAGCCCAGGAGGCCCTGACCAGTGGGGGAGGATTCTCTCCACAAAGTTAGTGCAGCTAAACCCAGATAAGAGCTGAGTGTCTCCCCCAGCCCACCAGGCCTTTCCAAGGAAATAGGGAGGGGGACGGGGGAGCTGGGATGTCCAGCAGGACAGCTCGCATTCCTCACACTGGCTCAAATCACCATTCTTCCCCTGTACACCCACGTGCTCTCAAACACACATCAGTCAGACAAAGGCAACAGGCCCACAGGCATGGCAAACTGCACAGACTTGGTCAGGAGGGTGCCTAGGGACTCACCCCTCCTGACTATAGATTTATTGCTGCCACCACTGTCAGTCTACCACAGCCTTAATAGAGAGGGCAGTAGCCACTCTCTGAAAAATAGGGGTGCACTAGGCATTCCCCCTCGACCTCAGAGCCAAGCTCTAGGGTCTCAATCCATGCAAACAGGGAGACCCTCAGTGGACATGTATGATTGTCATGCTCACTGAGGTAGGGATCCAGAAACTATACAGTAGCTTTTGAGCGACTTGCCTGGAGATTAGCATAAGGCAGGGGAAGCACTCTCTCCAGAGACATGCAGGAGACTTCCCGTCCCAATACAAGCGTTACATAAAGGATACAAACAGGAAAAAAATTGCAAATGTAAAAGATGTAAAGTCCCACAAGGAGGAGATACAAATGGATATACTCTAAGAGTCACATATGAATGGTAGATAGTACAAAGGTCTACTGCATATACTAGTGATTAGAGTTATCTCTATAGACATAGGGAAGGGATACACATGGATATACTCTAAGAGTCACATATGAATGGTAGATAGTACAAAGGTCTACTGCATATACTAGTGATTAGAGTTATCTCTATATACATAGGGAAGGGATACACATGGATATACTCTAAGAGTCACATAGGAATGGTCTAGAGCACAGCGGACTACTGCATATACTAGTGATTAGAGTTATCTCTATATACATAGGGAAGGGATATGACTGGATATACTCTAAGAGTCACATAGGAATGGTAGATAGTACAGAGGTCTTCTGCATATACTAGTGATTAGAGTTATCTCTATATACATAGGGAAGGGATATGACTGGATATACTCTAAGGGTCACAAAGGAATGGTAGAGAGCACAGCGGTCTACTGCATATACTAGTGATTAGAGTTATCTCTATATACATAGGGAAGGGATATGACTGGATATACTCTAAGAGTCACATAGGAATGGTAAATAGTACAAAGGTCTACTGCATATACTAGTGATTACAGTTATCTCTATATACATAGGGAAGGGATACACATGGATATACTCTAAGAGTCACATAGGAATGGTAGAGAGCACAACGGTCTACTGCATATACTAGTGATTAGAGTTATCTCTATATACATAGGGATGGGATATGACTGGATATACTCTAAGAGTCACATAGGAATGGTAAATAGTACAAAGGTCTACTGCATATACTAGTGATTACAGTTATCTCTATATACATAGGGAAGGGATACACATGGATATACTCTAAGAGTCACATAGGAATGGTAGATGGTACAAAGGTTTGCTGCCTATACTAGTGATTAGAGTTATCCCTATACACATATATATATATATACATACATAGTAGATTTCCTCAGGTAGAGTTCCATTAAACTGGCATATACTAGTGATTAGAGTAATCTATATACAGAAAAGCAGGGTTCCATTAAATGGGGTTGGAGGGGGGATGCAGTTGGAGGGGGGGATGCAGTCACAGCAGGGGATGCAGTCACAGCAGGGGATGCAGTCACAGCACCAGGGGAGGGACAGAGAAGGTCAGGAAAGTGAGAGAAACGAGAGAGGGAAGCAGATGGTAACAAGTAGGACAGCGAGGAGTGTCTCAGATGCAACAGGAGAGACAATAGAAAGGTCGCTAGGACAGAGAGGGGAGGTCAGACACGCTAAAATGGCGGAGGAGAGAGGTAGCAGAAGAAGCGAGTCATAAAAAGAAAATGGCGGGGAGTGCAAAGGTCCAAGTCTGAAAATCCAGGAAGAGGGCTGCCATAGCCAGCAAGTCCGGGGGGGAGAAAGGCAGTCCGCAGCAAAGTCACATCCTCAACGTCCATGAGGAGCTGGGGCAGAGGAGTTTGATCTGGAGACCAGGGGTCAGGGAAGGAAGACCTCAGGCGCCAAGGCAGCTGTTCACAGAACGGAAGGCAGCAAAGTCAAAAACAAAGTATAAAGGGAAGGAGGAGGGGGCCTCTCACCAAAGCGATCAACAGAGTTTCATGTGGGAAGAAAGTTGCCCCGGGAGGAAGGCTGTGCATCTTCCTTGGAGCATCATGTAGCAGCTCCTTCTATTCAAGCAAGCCTGACTGAAGACGGCTATAATGCCAGAAACCGGTCCTAGGGCGCTTGAATCCAGTCTAGGAAAGGCATGGCTTGGCAGTTCGGGCTGGACTGTTCCCATGAGGCACAGGGTCAGACTGATTTGTATATGGCCATGTCTGAACTGGGGTGGCAGAGTGGGCTAAAGAACGGTGATGGATTAAACCCAGATCTGTTGACTTGGTGTGAGTGTTTGATTGGTTCAGATGCTCTGTCCATCACCACCCCCTTTTGTACCGCTTAGTAATAAAAACAGACATTTACCCTGCTTATTTTTCCTAACCCCTTTTTTGAATGTCAAAAAACCCCCAACACAACACTACATACAAAATACAAATAGACCTACTCTACACATCACAAACTCTAATACACAACTCAAACCCTCAAACACTACACTACCCTACACTACTCAAACACCACTACACTACCCTAAACCCTAAATCACTACCCCCTGGACGACCTTCCCCCCTCCCCTAGCCCGCTCCCTACACTCAAACACTACCCTGCATGCACCCCCGACACTACCCTAAACCCTAAGAAACTACCGTACACTACACAAACACCACAACACTACCCTAAATTACTACCCCCAGCACGACACTGCCCCTACACCATTCCTATCCTTACTCCCAAACACTACCCTGCATGCACCCCCACACTACCCTAAACCCTAAAACCCTACCCTACACTACACAAAAACCAAAACAATACCATAAACCCTAAAACACTACCCCCAGCACGAAACTGCCCCTTCCCCCAAGTCGGTCCCTACACTGAAACACTACCCTGCACGACCTCCTGACACTACCCTAAACCCTAAAGCACTACCCTACACTACACTAACACCACTACACTACCCTAAACCCTACAACACTACCCCCATCACGACCCTGAACCTACCCCCAAGATTGTCCCTACACTTAAACACTACCCTGCATGACCCCCGACAGTACCCTAAACCCTAAAACACTACCCTACACTACACTAACACCACAACACTACCCTAAACCATAAAACACTACCCAACACTAACACCACAACACTACCCTATACCCTAAAACACTACCCCCATCACGACCCTGCCCCTACCTCCAAGACGGTCCCTACACTAAAACACTACCCTGCACGACCCCCAACACTACCCTAAACCCTAAAACACTACTCTACACTACACTAACACCACAACACTACCCTAAAGCACTACACTACACTTACACCACAACACAACCCTAAACCCCAAAACACTACCCACAGCACGACACTGCCCCTACTCCCAAACACTACTCTTCAAGACCCCATACACTACCCTAAACCCAAATACACTACTCTACACTACACAAACACAACTACACTACTCTTAAACCAAAAAGACTACCTCCTGCATGACCCTCCCCGTCCCCTAAACCCTTAAATACTACACAGCCCCTCTTACCTCTCTCTCCTCGGTTCCTCAGTTCCTGTCTTCTCCGGCTTCCTGCATCATCAGTGTTGCACGTCGTGATGAAATGGAAGCGCGTCTGTTTCCACATAACGATGTGTATAGCCTTTACTTTACAAGTGTAACAAAGGATGCGATGTATCAACTTGCGTAGTAAAGGCTACACGTTGTAACATCACATGCGTTGTAACGCTTGCGAAGTAATGGTACGTGGTGTAACCGCTGCGTACTAATGGATGTTTACCCCTGATGGCCGCTAGGTTTATTGATTGTATAATAGCTTTTGTATTGAACATGGTATTTAGGGGCTCTTCTCATCTTAAAGGCCATATTTTGATTTCTTTTTCAGACGAGGCAACCATATCTACTGTGGGGAGAGCAACCCACAAACCTGGATGGATCACTCAGTGATGCTGTTTCAGTTTTAGTCTGTAACCAAAAGGATGGATGGATTGAAGCCTCAGTCAACTTGTCTGAGGAAATGTTTGTGGGCTAAATTAGCCATTCCGAACTTTGTACAGGCACTGAGGGGTTCTGTGTCTATAGAATGTATATACTTTGAAAGCGGAACAGGGTGGCTCGAATCAGCTTTGGATACAGTGCTGCCTTATAGAACCTTTAGAAGTGCCAGATCTACTGCCACCGCATCCCGGTAGACGCTACTCTTGAAGGATGCGAAACTGGGCCGTAAAAGACTGGAGTGCCTCTGGTGTATCGATTATTCTAGCTCGGCAAGGGATGAATTAAGAAAGGCGTTGAAGGATTATAAAGAATTGGTATCCAGTGAAAAAAGTTAATTGTATACTACAAAATTCTGGGGGCTAAAAATTCCACCAAGGAAAGGTTTCAAATTGTAAGGAACTTCTTGTCACTAAAATGAGTTTTAAATACAAACACTCAAGATTTGGTGGACAAGTTGCTCAATGTATTTGAAAAAACGTGTTGACCATCGTAGATTCTCTTAAGGCCCCCCACCTCCTGAATCCTTTAGCTTTAGATGGGATCAATACAGCTGATAGGAGAACTCTGGAGGGGCATAAAGGCAGAGGGCACTAAACCAAACAACAAATAATAGTAACCAGAACATTCTCCTTTTGGCACTGATGTCTTGTGATGAATTCTCCTCCATTACCAGAGCACTCAAGTCAGGGTCTTCTTTGGATCCCCTGCCTCTTTCACAGGAGTAAGCTGTGATGGAAGTCCTGGGACCCCCATTACTGAAGGTGTGCAATAGCTCTTTGTCCACTGGACATGTTCCTGATGTTCAGAAAAAGGCACCAATAGTACTTTTGTTAAAAATAAAAAACTAGTGGAGATCCTGCTGTACTTTCAAGCCTTCGTCCCATATCTTTGCTACCTTTTGAATTCAAAATTCCTGAAAGATGTTAACCAATACTATCAAAGGGATTGGTTAATGGCAAAATTCTGGATTTAGTACATGCTGTTGCCCGTTGCACAGCACAGAGACAGCCCTGCTGGCCGTGGTGGATGACATTCGTATCATGTCGGAACAAGCTGAACCCTCAGCTTTGGTATTATTTAGTCTGTATGCATCATTCGATACGGTCTCCCATGACAGTCCTCTTGGCCAGACTGCATGAAGTGCGGATAACGGACAGGGCCTCAGATTGGTGGAAATCGTACTTAACCAATAAGACACAAGCAGTCTACCTTCATGCTATATGTCAGACTATAAGACACTTTGCCATGGAACACCTCAAAGGCCAGCACGTATCCCAACATTCTATAATATTTACATTTGCCTGTTGGTGAAACCGATTAATATGTTTGGCCTGCTGCGTATGAATTATACTGATAACTTTCAGCAAATTATCACAATGGAGAAGTCAGGGACTGACCCTTTGGAACTTTCCCATCAATGTATGATACCTGTTTCAGCTTGGACACCACATAACCCCTTAAAGTTCTACATGAATACAACAGAGGTATGCTGGCTACAACATTCTTATAATCCTTTTCTGCTACCATCAGACTTCTGGCTTGATTCTTGGTCTGTTCATCCTACCCCTGCTAAGGTGATAAATAATCTGCGGGTGTATTTGCGCATGCTCAGGTGACCACAACAAAGCCCAAGAGTGGAGCCTTCACCGGTTTTTGTTGATATACCGAAAAACACTGCACAGCATCACTCACTGCTCCCCAATGACCCTCTTGTTAAGGAGGCAGTCAAGAGACAGCCTCTCGGAGGGACCGACCTGGTGGCAGGCAGCTCTAGATGTGCCCTAAACTTTAAAAAAAACTGGGGTGGAAGACCAGGCGAGCTGAAGGCAGTGAGCCAGGGACTCGCAAATACAATCCGTAGACCAAGTACTCATCAAGGATCACCACCTAGGCTGTAAATTATTCACCATTTTAGGAAGACCAGTGGAAGACATTAAGGGAACCACGCTTACGTCATGGGGCGCAAGGTACTGGAAATATATCCTGGGTCAAGAAGATCCCAAGAGGAGAAGTCATAGATGATGCTGAGTGAGGCATGGGGAATGGGGAAGACTAATAACCCTTACAGGCGACCCATACGACAACAGAAACAACACTAGAGACAAACACGCCCTAGAGCAGGGTTACTCAAAGTACGGCCCGCGGGCCAGTGGCGGCCCGCCTGGCCTTCCTTGGCGGCCCGCGGACCTGCTTTCCATTATACCAACGTTTTTCCCCCGGAAGTTAGTAAACCGAGAAGATGGCCGCAGTAACATACGTAGTGAATACGTATACAATACCTATTCACTACATTTGCTCCTGCGGCCATCGTCTCTGCTTACTGCTTGCCTCTAATTGGCCTGCCTCTGTGACGTTACATACGGCACCCGGCTGGCGCGAACCACAGGTACTTTAAAAGTCAGCTGTAACTAGCGCTTTTACAGCTGACTTTTAAAGGACCTTTCGGAAGCTTCCTGGATCCATGGTGACGACGTCCTTGCAGCCCGCAGCCCCGGAGAATCTTTGCAGCAGCCTTCTAGTCGGAGAATATTCAGAGTTCTTCCCCTCCCCTCCCCCCCCCCCCCCCCCCCCCCCCAGCGTGTTCTGATTCTTGCCGCCCGCCATGCTTCTGACCCCCTCCTCAGTCCCCTTGTTTCCACCTCCCCACCCACACCCACTATCATTAGCGGTGTTAGGAAAACAAATTGTGAGCATGGGGGTGTCTGTTTTGAGGCACAAGCCAGCCCTCGCCTGTGTGAAATGTCTTTCTACGGAGGTCGCAAGGGCCTGGCTCGTGCCTCAAAACAGACACCTCCATGCTCACAATTTGTCTTCCTAACCTGCAGGTACGTGTCCTGAGTCTGGCCGCCCGCCATGCGTCTAACCCCGCATCTTCTGTGACCCCGCATATTCCTTGTTTCCCTCCTCGGTCCCCTTGTTTCCACCTCCCCACCCGCACCCACTATCATTAACGGTGTTTTGAAAACAAATTGTGAGCATGGAGGCGCCTCCCACCTCACGGGGAGGCCGAGGTAAACACCGCAGCCACCAAGACAATGCACACTCCTTCCAGCCGGTGTTAATAGCTTCTTCAAAGTTTTTATTCTTTTTTCATTGTTTTGCTTCTCAATTGGACTGAGAGCAAATAACAGTGCATCAGGAAAAAAACGACTGGCGCTTTTCGGTCAGAGGCCTTCGTTCGTCTCATAGAATGTAAAGTGCAGAGTGTATTAAAAGGGGCTTAACCAACCCCTCCCTCCACCATCCAAGAATTGTTTTTAACTTTTTATGGCTTTTTTGTTAGAGTGGTGATAGGGCAGAATGGGCAGTTGTTCCTATTCTGCAAACGCTTCTGTAAATTGTGGGTTTTACATTTAGGTAGATAAAAATGTCAGTGTAGTATCTGCTAAAATAAATACGTATTAATTATTTTACTTGCTGAATATTCATGGCATTGCACTGTTCAAATAGTTGTACATGAATCTCTTTTGCCCCTTAATCCTGAGTCGATACCAAAGTCTGTTCTTACAAGATTGTCGTTCTTCTCCGTCAAAGTGCTTTTGAAGTTGAGGTGGAGCTGTCACCCCTGGCAACTCAGCTGATTTGATGCTTTTTTTTGTTACAAACTTTTCTCTGCAAGGTCCCGGGATTCCTCTTCAATCCATTTTTAAATAGCGCTGTGTCCCTGCCCTGTACGCAAATTTCTTTCAGGAATGTAGATGTATCTTTTATTCTCTCATTACCTAGGTTGGGTTCCAAATGGTCTGATAAAGGTAAGCCAAGCAAGTGTTGCTTTGTGGGCGTTTTAGCTCTCTTTAGCAGGCTATACCTATTTTTAGGTAGCGCTATTAGTTCTCTTTGGTCACCTGGCCCCTAGAACCGTCAGTTTGCCGGCGTGGGAAATCAGCAAGCTCGAAGGATTGTCACCTCGGAGTGGTCTTGCACAGAAAGGCTAATCCCTGTCTGGCCTTCACAAAAAAATAAAAAGGGCACGGGCACAGCATTTTTGATGGCTCCCTAGATAAATAAGTGAGGGAGGGGCTCATGTTACACCTTCTGTAAACAATGCAGTCTGTTGAAGTCTCCCCCCTCTTTCCTCTCTCCATATCCCTCCCTCTCTCACACCTCTCTCCTCTCTCCATATCCCTCCCTCTCTCACACCTCTCTCTCTCCCTTCTCTCCTCTCTCCATATCCCTCCCTCTCTCACACCTCTCTCCCTCTCTCATATCCCTCCCTATCTCACACCTCTCTCCTCTCTCCATATCCTTCCCTCTCTCACACCCCTCTCCCCTCTTTCCTCTCTATATATCCCTCCCTCTCTCACACCTCTCTCCTCTCTCCATATCCCTCCCTCTCACACCTCTCTCCCCTCTCCATATCCCTCCCTCTCTCTCCCCTCTCTCCTCTCTCCATATCCCTCCCTCTCTCACACCTCTCTCCTCTCTCCATATCCCTCCCTCTCACACCTCTCTCCCCTCTCCATATCCCTCCCTCTCTCTCCCCTCTCTCCTCTCTCCATATCCCTCCCTCTCTCACACCTCTCTCTCTCTCTCCCTTCTCTCCTCTCTCCATATCCCTCCCTCTCTCACACCTCTCTCCTCTCTCCATATCCCTCCCTATCTCACACCTCTCTCCTCTCTCCATATCCCTCCCTCTCTCACACCTCTCTCCTCTCTCCATATCCCTCCCTCTCTCACACCTCTCTCCCCTCTCTCCATATCCCTCCCTCTCTCACACCTCTCTCTCCTCTCTCCATATCCCTCCCTCACACCTCTCTCTCTCTCCCCTCTCTCCTCTCTCCATATCCCTCCCTCTCACACACCTCTCTCTCTCTCTCCCTTCTCTCCTCTCTCCATATCCCTCCCTATCTCACAACCTCTCTCCTCTCTCCATATCCCTCCCTCTCTCACACCTCTCTCCCCCTCTCTCCATATCCCTCCCTCTCTCACACCTCTCTCTCCTCTCTCCATATCCCTCCCTCACACCTCTCTCTCTCTCCCCTCTCTCCTCTCTCCATATCCCTCCCTCTCTCACACCTCTCTCTCTCTCTCCCTTCTCTCCTCTCTCCATATCCCCTCCCTACCTCACACCTCTCTCCTCTCTCCATATCCCTCCCCTCTCTCACACCTCTCTCCTCTCTCCATATCCCTCCCTCTCTCACACCTCTCTCCCCTCTCTCCATATCCCCCTCTCTCACACCTCTCTCTCCTCTCTCCATATCCCTCCCTCACACCTCTCTCTCTCTCTCTCTCCTCTCTCCATATCCCTCCCTCTCTCACTCCTCTCTCCATATCCCTCCCTATCTCACACCTCTCTCCTCTCTCCATATCCCTCCCTCTCTCACACCTCTCTCTCTCTCCCTCTCTCCTCTCTCCATATCCCTCCCTCCTCTCTCTCTCTCCTCTATCCATATCCCTCCCTCTCACACCTCTCTCTCTCTCTCCCCTCTCTCCATATCCCTCCCTCTCACACCTCTCTCTCCCCTCCCTCCTCTCTCCATATCCCTCCCTCTCTCACACCTCTCTCCTCTCTCCATATCCCTCCCTCTCTCACTCCTCTCTCCATATCCCTCCCTATCTCACACCTCTCTCCTCTCTCCATATCCCTCCCTCTCACACCTCTCTCTCTCCCCCCTCTCTCCTCTCTCCATATCCCTCCCTCCTCTCTCTCTCTCCTCTATCCATATCCCTCCCTCTCACACCTCTCTCTCTCTCCCCTCTCTCCATATCCCTCCCTCTCACACCTCTCTCTCCCCTCCCTCCTCTCTCCATATCCCTCCCTCTCTCACACCTCTCTCCTCTCTCCATATCCCTCCCTCACACCTCTCTCTCTCTCCCCTCTCTCCTCTCTCCATATCCCTCCCTTTCACACCTCTCTCTCTCTCCCCTCTCTCCTCTCTCCATATCCCTCCCTCACACCTCTCTCTCTCTCCCCTCTCTCCTCTCTCCATATCCCTCCCTCTCACACCTCTCTCTCTCTCTCCCCTCTCTCCATATCCCTCCCTCTCACACCTCTCTCTCCCCTCTCTCCTCTCTCCATATCCCTCCCTCTCTCACACCCCTCTCTCTCTCTCCTCTCTCCATATCCCTCTCTCACACCTCTCTCTCCCCTCTCTCCATATCCCTCCCTCTCTCACACCTCTCCCCCTCTCTCCTCTCTCCATATCCCTCCCTCTCACACCTCTCTCTCTCTCTCCCCTCTCTCCATATCCCTCCCTCTCACACCTCTCTCTCCCCTCTCTCCTCTCTCCATATCCATCCCTCTCTCACACCCCTCTCTCTCTCTCCTCTCTCCATATCCCTCTCTCACACCTCTCTCTCCCCTCTCTCCATATCCCTCCCTCTCTCACACCTCTCTCCCCCTCTCTCCTCTCCATATCCCTCCCTCTCTCACACCACTCTCTCCTCTCTCCATATCCTTCCCTCTCTCACACCCCTCTCCCCTCTTTCCTCTCTATATATCCCTCCCTCTCTCACACCTCTCTCCCCCTCCTCTCTCCATATCCCTCCCTCTCTCACACCTCTCTCCCCTCTCTCCATATGCCCCCCTCTCTCACACCTCTCTCTCCCCCCTCTCTCCTCTCTCCATATCCCTCCCTCTCTCTCACCTCTCTCTCTCTCTCTTCCCCCTCTCTCCTCTCTCCATATCCCTCCCTCTCCCACACCTCTCTCCCCCCTCTCTCCTCTCTCCATATCTCTCTCATACTGTGCCCACGGGGTCTGGCGGCTCAGTGGACTAATGTGTCTACTGCAGGGGCCTGTTTTCTAGATCATGGTCACAGGATCAAATCCCGGCAGGTCCTGCCTTTCATCCATCTGAGGTCGATAAAATGAGTTGGGTAGCAATAAACATCTGTTATTCAGCACTAAGATACCTATGGGTGAACGTGCGCTGGTATATACATGTGTGTGTGCATGCCATTTATTTCAAATCCCTATTGAGTGACACATTTCCTGCATAAACCACTGGCTTTAGGAAAGCTTCCTGTTTTTCATTTGCAGGCTTACCCATTACTTTGCTATTCAATCCCACTTAAGATTGCCCTTGTCTGCTAATAAAACAAGCATTGGAAATGCAATAGGTCTCGCAGCATTAGAGTTAGTGCTTTTAGAATTGTTTATGGGTTTTTTTGTAAATCTTTAGCATTTTTGTTTCCTGTAGCCAATGCTAAAGAATAAAAAAAAAAACCATAAACATTTCTAAAAGCTCTAACTCAATGCTCCGAGACCTATTCCACTGTGTGAGGGTGAGGGGTTGAGGGTGAGTGAGGGTGAGTGAGGGTGAGTGAGGGTGGGTGAGGGTGAGTGAGGGTGAGGGGTTGAGGGTGAGTGAGAGTGAGGGTGAGGGTGAGTGAGGGTGAGTAAGGGTGAGGGTGAGGGTGAGTGAGGGTGAGTGTGAGTGAGGGTGAGTGAGGGTGAGTGAGGGTGAGGGTGAGTGAGGGTGAGGGGTTGATGTTGAGGGTGAGGGGTTGAGGGTGAGTGAGGGTGAGTGAGGGGTTGAGGGTGAGTGAGGGTGAGGGTGAGTGAGGGTGAGGGGTTGAGGGTGAGTGAGGGGTTGAGGGTGAGTGAGGGTGAGGGGTTGAGGGTGAGTGAGGGTGAGGGTGAGTGAGGGTGAGGGTGAGTGAGGGTGAGTGAGGGTGATGGGTTGAGGGTGAGTGAGGGTGAGTGAGGGTGAGGGGTTGAGGGTGAGTGAGGGTGAGTGAGGGTGAGGGTGAGTGAGGGGTTGAGGGTGAGTGAGGGGTTGAGGGTGAGTGAGGGGTTGAGGGTGAGTGAGGGTGAGGGGTTGAGGGTGAGTGAGGGACCGCAAAGCTATGGGGGGCAGAAATACCACAGGAGGGGGCTATAGCATAAATACCACTGGGAGTTGATAGAGCGGGAAAACGGCCAGAGATTTGCAGGGCAGAGAGAGCACCACAGCGAGACAGCAACATTTTGAGTCTGGTTCCTGTTTACGGATGTTAATTTTCCATTTACTATTCCAATGTTCTCAACCAGCTAATACCTATTTTGAGTTGGCTTAGTAGAAAAGCAGTTGTCCGTTTTCTAACCTTATTTAAATCATGTATAGAATGAAGACTAATTCGTAGGTGCCCCTGTGTGGTCTTCTGTGTTTGTGTGTGCCGTGTCCAGTCTAAAACTCTTTTAATGTTTAAAGTATGCCATGGTATGTAAGAGGGAAGATTCATGTTAGTTTACAGGTCTCAGGCGAGCCGTTTCACCACTCCACATTAAGAATGCAAGGCTAGCTGATACTTTTAAACAGTAATTTCAGTAGCCAATAATAGATGAAATAATGCTCTCTGACAACTGCAATATGACTTTCATTCTCAGAAGTATGTACATCGTAGAAATCGTAGTGTAATGTTTTAACCGGGCTCGTTCACAAGAGACAGCTGAACAGTGAAGTTTCAACCTCTTTACGTGCTGCTTGGCTTGTGCTGAGTTACGGAATTATACACTGGGATTGTACATTGCTGATCTGCAGATTGTTAGTATCAGTTGTGAACATTTCGGACTAGAAAATAAAATTCTTGAATGTACCATTACCTAGGGAAACTGTTAATAGCCCTACCAGCCCCGATCTAAAGATGAAAACAAGACGGAGGGAAGAGAGGGGAGGGGGGAGGAGAAATGCGACACGGCGGGAAGGGGAGGGGGCGGAGCGGGTACAATAAACAAGACGGAGGGAAGAGAGGGGAGGGGGGAGGAGAAGTGCGACAGGGGAAATGCGAGACGGCGGGAAGGGGAGGGGGCGGAGCAATGAAGACTAATTCGTAGGTGCCCCTGTGTGGTCTTCTGTGTTTGTGTGTGCCGTGTCCAGTCTAAAACTCTTTTAATGTTTAAAGTATGCCATGGTATGTAAGAGGGAAGATTCATGTTAGTTTACAGGTCTCAGGCGAGCCGTTTCACCACTCCACATTAAGAATGCAAGGCTAGCTGATACTTTTAAACAGTAATTTCAGTAGCCAATAATAGATGAAATAATGCTCTCTGACAACTGCAATATGACTTTCATTCTCAGAAGTATGTACATCGTAGAAATCGTAGTGTAATGTTTTAACCGGGCTCGTTCACAAGAGACAGCTGAACAGTGAAGTTTCAACCTCTTTACGTGCTGCTTGGCTTGTGCTGAGTTACGGAATTATACACTGGGATTGTACATTGCTGATCTGCAGATTGTTAGTATCAGTTGTGAACATTTCGGACTAGAAAATAAAATTCTTGAATGTACCATTACCTAGGGAAACTGTTAATAGCCCTACCAGCCCCGATGGATAAATGGAGTGGAGGAGTGAATGGATGGATGGATGGAGTGGGGGGTGGATGGATGGATGGAGTAGGGGGATGGATGGATGGAGTGGGGGGATGGAGTGGGGGGATGGATCGATGGATGGAGTGGGATGGATGGAGTGGAGGGGATGAATGGATGGATGGATGGTAGGATGGATGGAGTGAGGTGGATGGATGGATGGATGGAGTGGGGGGGTTGGATGGAGTGGGGGGATGGATGGAGTGGGGGGTGAATGGATGGATGGGGGATGGAGTGGGGGATGGATGGATCATGGATGGTGGATGGAGTGGGGGGATGGATGGATGGGGTGGAGGGGATGAACTACTAGAAGCAAATTTATTTTCGGAAACGCAATGATTATGGGGGTTACGTTTTAAATTACGGGTGAAGTGTTCTGTAACATACACATTACGTGCACCCAGGATAACCATTTAAAGACAACCGTTCAAAAAACATTACCAAAAGTGAGATCGATGGCCTGGCAAAGGAGAGTTAAATAGACTGTTTTTGGTGGTAGGAGGGAGGGCACCCTACGGGGAGATGGAGCTTTGGAGCTGAATGCTCGGAGCTCATGAAATGTCCGCCGCGCTGAATTGTTCAAAGGTATTTTTACGCCCTGCAAAAGAAAATAAGCATGTCGTGTACACAGCGGGGGTGGAAGGACAGTTAAATAGACACTGTTTTTGGTGGTAGGAGGGAGGTTGCAAAAGATGGTATTTTCACCATAACTCCAGCAGATTCTGCTTACAAAATAAACAATGAGGCAGCCCCTTCCTTCCGCCCCCGGCACACACACAGACCCTATTCTTCAAACTGGTTTCAAGTCTTGGCAGGACAACATCCTTTAATTCTGGACAAATCACTTATCTTCTCCGTATGTGCCCATCTGTAATGCAACTCGATCCTCATGTAAAACACTCCGAAACCTTCAGGTCGAGTTCGCACCATATTAAAGTGCAAAATAAAACATAACAAACAGGCGACAGAGTTTAAAAGCACGCACTCATATGGAGTGTGTGGACAAAGTTAAAGGATGTGGCGTAACAGATGGAGTAGTCCTCTTTAAAGGCTGGGGAACCAGGTTTGAGTTTCGGTGGGAGGCTCAACATACACAGCTCCCAGTGTACGAACAAGCGCATGAATAAACTGAATTTGCAGCCCCCCCCCAAAAAAAAGAAGTACGCGCTATAACAGGACGTGGTGAAAAGTACAGAGCTGCCGACTTTCGTACTTGGAAACCGGTTTCGAGTCTTGCCACTGCCATGCCTACAAAAAAAGATATCGAGCAGCACAAATTAAATAAACAGTGGGAATCAAAAAGAAAAAGAAAATTACAAAGGTAATCGTTAGAACTACTTAAGCCGGCAGCGGGGGGGGGGGGGAGAGGCGTGTAAGGAGAGTTAAATAGACAGACTGTTTTTGGTGGTAGGAGGGAGGACACCCTACGGGGTGATGGAGCTTTGGAACTGAATGCTCGTAGCTCGTGAAATGTCCGCCGCGCTGTATTGTTAAAAGTTATTTAAACGGCCTGCAAAAGAAAATAAGCATGTCGTGTACATAGCGGGGGTGGAATGAGAGTTAAATAGACTGTTTTTGGTGGTAGGAGGGAGGGCACCCTACGGGGAGATGGAGCTTTGGAGCTGAATGATCGGAGCTCGTGAAATGTCCGCCGCGCTGAATTGTTCAAAGGTATTTTTACGCCCTGTAAAAGAAAATAAGCATGTCGTGTACACAGCGGGGGTGGAAGGACTTTAAATAGACACTGTGAAAAGTACAGAGCTGCCGACTTTCGTACTTGGAAACCGGTTTCGAGTTTTGCCTCTGCCATGCCTACAAAAAGATAGATATCGATCAGCACAAACTAAATAAACAGTGAGAATCAAAAATAAAAATAACAAGACGGAGGGAAGAGAGGGGAGGGGGGAGGAGAAATGCCTACAAAAAAAGATATCGAGCAGCACAAATTAAATAAACAGTGGGAATCAAAAAGAAAAAGAAAATTACAAAGGTAATCGTTAGAACTACTTAAGCCGGCAGCGGGGGGGGGGGGGGGGGGAGAGGCGTGTAAGGAGAGTTAAATAGACAGACTGTTTTTGGTGGTAGGAGGGAGGACACCCTACGGGGTGATGGAGCTTTGGAACTGAATGCTCGTAGCTCGTGAAATGTCCGCCGCGCTGTATTGTTAAAAGTTATTTAAACGGCCTGCAAAAGAAAATAAGCATGTCGTGTACATAGCGGGGGTGGAATGAGAGTTAAATAGACTGTTTTTGGTGGTAGGAGGGAGGGCACCCTACGGGGAGATGGAGCTTTGGAGCTGAATGATCGGAGCTCGTGAAATGTCCGCCGCGCTGAATTGTTCAAAGGTATTTTTACGCCCTGTAAAAGAAAATAAGCATGTCGTGTACACAGCGGGGGTGGAAGGACTTTAAATAGACACTGTGAAAAGTACAGAGCTGCCGACTTTCGTACTTGGAAACCGGTTTCGAGTTTTGCCTCTGCCATGCCTACAAAAAGATAGATATCGATCAGCACAAACTAAATAAACAGTGAGAATCAAAAATAAAAATAACAAGACGGAGGGAAGAGAGGGGAGGGGGGAGGAGAAATGCGACACGGCGGGAAGGGGCAGGCAGGATGACTCAGGGGAGGGGGCGGAGCGGGGCAGAGCGGCATGTGGGTGTGAAGAAGCCGGGCCTTTGAAGTGAAGCTAAGCTTCACTTCAAAGGTGTTGGAGGAATGCGGGCGGCTGTGCACGCGCTTTTAAGCTCAATGCACATGCGCATTGAGCTTAAAAGTCACGGGCACTGCAAGGAATCGCCACGATTCCTTGCAAGTTAGATAAAGAGTCGATGAGCCCCTATAGTCTCGCTTGCTCGATGCGCATGCGCATCGACAGGCGAGACCTAAAAAATTATAAACATGTGCTGCATGTAGTTACATCTGCTTTGGAAATACAGCATTGTCTAGTAATGTTTTGAAACTGCACCATTTTTTTTCTCCTCTAGCCCCACCCCCATTGACCCCGCCCCCACCGGTGCGGCCCTCGGCCACAAACCACACTGTAAATTCGGCCCCCGAGAGAAAGTTTGTGAGTACCCATGCCCTAGAGCAACTGAGTAACTGGGAGGGGCGAGAACTAGTGAGAACCTCAGTAGGGACGAATCCCAAGCAGGGCCTAGAATCCAACATACGAGCTACGACCCAATCCAGCGCCGAGCCACAGATTATTTACAAGGTCATGTGTGCTATGTTCACGGTGGATCATTCCACGGAACCAGTGCAAGGACATGACTAACGCGGGAAGAAACGATATGAGCCTCCTGGGTCCTACGCAGGTGACGCTGACGTACGCACGCGCCCCTACGGCAGGACGCAGCCAAGCGAATGGAATACATAAGCGGGAGAGAACCGTCTTCTCTCAGACCAGAGCCCTCATTTCTGCGATAGGACTCGCTCTCTCTCTATTTCTCTAAATTCATTTCTTCTCCCCAAACACGGGGTTCTTTCCCGCCACTCCTGTCTCCCTCCCCTTCCCCCACGCGTTGCTTCTGCTCTGTTCTACACGTGAGGCCTGTTGTGTTTCCCGCCCCCGTTTCTCACACACCAGGGACCTTCTGAACGGGAATCGTTGAGAGGTGTTGAAACAATCGCTGGAGCAGTGGGGGCAGAATTTATGAGCCGCTCGTACCAAATAGCTGACAGCTCCCGGGGCCCCTGCGCCTGCCCTCGCACACACGCCCCTCCAGACCCGCATCCCGCCAGGCCTCGGTAATTATCGTATTAAACGTATTCAAGGCGAAGTCATCTGACCCAGCCCGTCAGAGAACGTGGTCTGCCTTCTATTAGCCCTCTGTAAAGGGAAGGGCTTTCCAGGAGCCGCATTTATTGGGAGGTAAAACTCCTATGAGGATGTAATTGCTTTTCCATCTCGGAGTAGGGGATGGGGTCCACTTGCTCTCTCCTACACAGTGGAAACGCAATCACACCACAGAGGTGTGTATAGGTTACGACCTAGCGTAACAGATCAGGTTGTATGAAGAAGCCAAGGGGCCTGGTGACATCACAACGGTGCTGATATCAACATAGGGCGATTGCAGAAATAATCCAACATACCAGTCACTCTGGAATTAGATGCCAATCCCACTGATTTCTATTCTGTTCCTACTTCAATTCTGAGTCATGCTCGGGGGAAGGGTGACTTTGGACTAGAAGGAGGCACAGTCCACGTCACAGTATTCATATTCCCGATTACCGAGTTCTGCATTATGTTTACTGGAGTGGATCTCCTACTCCGAATAAAATATATTTTTCATGCATTTTTTGAATTATGGTGCTACCAGTGGGCAGCCCCCTGGGGCTGCTACCCTACCTTGCTTTATAGAGTTGCTGGTTTAGGTCCCACCCACAGCTACATATTTCCCACAACAGGGATTCATTAATGTAACTGTGTTAGTCTCACCACACTAGAAAGTGTTAATTCCCAGACCCCAAACTTGTTCGTTTGGCCCACTGTGACTTTATTCCGAGATTACGGGGCTACTGTTCTCTTTTCACTCAACGATTACTACTTCACAAAGTTGTTATTCCCGCCCTATTGGGGTGAAATATGACCGTGTGGGGTATTTGAATGAATTTGATCTCACTCTCTCTCTCTCTCTCTCTCTCTCTCTCTCTCTCTCTCTCTCT
Source organism: Lissotriton helveticus (assembly GCF_964261635.1). Taxonomy (NCBI): domain Eukaryota; kingdom Metazoa; phylum Chordata; class Amphibia; order Caudata; family Salamandridae; genus Lissotriton; species Lissotriton helveticus. Next base: position 1,844,583,696 of record NC_136065.1, on the reverse strand, counting down.
CTCTCCTCTCTCTCTCTGTCTTTATCCTCCTCATCTATCTTCCTCTCTCTCTCACCTTCTTTCTTGTCCAACCTATATTTGCCCATTCTGTGCCTTGCTACACATGTCTTGACCATTTGCGTCCATTTCCTTCCGGCACTACTCCCTGCTAGTACTTCCCGTCATCACAATACTCAGTAACCTACTGAAAAGACCCTCTGCATGTACCCCTTGCAATAGATGCTGCCCCCCTACACTCCTGTAGCATGAGGCAAAGGGAATATTGCTCTGTACTCGTGTGCTCAGTGCAGAATCCCTTGCTCTGCTGTTGCATATTATCTGCTCTGTTGTAGATGCAAAAAGATACTCAATGCAATACGTCATCTCTTATCCTTTGTCGGTGTTTCATGCTCTAGTACAGTGCTTCGGTCACAATCATATTTTGGCTGAGGTCCGGGATGGGCTCGGAGCCTGCTTTATTGAGGCTGCAGCTCATTGGAGGGACCACAGTGGACGGTTGTACTTATTTCTGTAACTGGCAGTACATAGGCACATTCTGTCCGTAGGTGGTGATGTATAGGTAAAAGGGGATGTACTTCAATGGTCAGGAGTGATGTGAACTGGTTGCAAAGAAATGCCACATTGCTTAACTAAAACCGTTAATGAAAGAGAACAATAGGAAGAGGCGAGTGAGCGAAATTATGCACGAAGACGACATAATTCAGTGGCACTGTAAAACACTTTCACGATGTGGCTCTGAATTTTGCGGAATACACTTTAGCTTCTTCCACATTAATATGAATGTAATGCATTTACTACATAATTCATTGTCTGCTGCACAATTTGCAGATATGAACAATTCTCTTGATATAATGGATCAGATGTTACTAAAATTGTTATGAACGGGCTGCACCGTTGCCCCTGACACTTTGCAAAAATTAACTTGCCACATTTTAGCTGTTGATTGCTGCATTCAGGAAGTTAAGTGGTGACAACTCTGGCAAGATAATAAAAACATCTTAAACTGAGTGGAAAGAGGACTTCTTTCATCAGGAAGAAAAAACCAGGCAAAGCCAATAAGTCGCACCTTTGGGACCTATTGGATTTTTGAATACTTTCGAGCTATGCTAAACAGCATATCCTGTGTAGCATGGGTAAATGAGGTAAAAAAACACATATATTTTTATGATGTAGCTGCTTTTATAAAATTTGCTGATCCAACTTAGATTGGTAAGTAAAAAGAAAAAAAAACTTGCAAAAGTGTTTTTTTTTTTTTTAGAAGACGGATGGGCGTGGAAGCAACATGGGGCAAAGTAAGTGGGGGGAATCAGCACAGGTAGGTATAATGTAGCGCAGGGGGTTACGAAGTGACGCATCTGCCTAGATTCGTCACTTCGTAAAAATGGCGCAACGTGGCACATTATTTATGCCACCGTTGCGTCACAAAAAGTAATGCATTGGCGACGTAAATGTGACTCACTGCTTCTTAAATAAGGCCCTAAGCTTTTGTGGAGTAAGGAATTTCGGTTCTAAGCAATGTAGCCTGGTTGCCCAAGGGGAGTCATATTGATTTCCTTGCCTTGCTCCAGCTTCCAGAAAATAAGACAGAGCGTCAGCCTCCTCATTTTTGCACCCTTGCCCACTTATTGCAATAATGTTAATATTCCTTTACAACCTAAGATCAGAGCCTGCATCTGCCACCAGATGTGGTAACTTGCAAAAAACACAGTTGATGGACAGAATGTAGAACAATGTCATACATTCACCCCAGTCCAAGGATCTGGGCCTAAATCCATCATTTTTTTGCACTCCACACCACCCTGGGTTAGACACTGGCTATATGCAAATCAGCTCTGACCCTGTGCCTCATGGGAACAGTCCAGTTCGAACTACCAAGCCATGTCTTTCCCAGACCGGAATCAAGCATCCAAGGACCGGTTTCTGGCTATCAGCCTTCCTCAGCCTGGATAGCTTGATTCCAGTGGTGTGGAGAGCCTGGGACTCACGTCTGAGCATACCCAGCCCACTCGGGGTGAAAATTGCAAAAAACACAGTTGATGGACAGAATGTAGAACAATGTCATACATTCACCCCAGTCCAAGGATCTGGGCCTAAATCCATCATTTTTTTGCACTCCACACCACCCTGGGTTAGACACTGGCTATATGCAAATCAGCTCTGACCCTGTGCCTCATGGGAACAGTCCAGTCCGAACTACCAAGCCATGTCTTTCCCAGACCGGAATCAAGCATCCAAGGACCGGTTTCTGGCTATCAGCCTTCATCAGCCTGGATAGCTTGATTCCAGTGGTGTGGAGAGCCTGGGACTCACGTCTGAGCATACCCAGCCCACTCGGGGTGAAAATTGCAAAAAACACAGTTCATGGACAGAATGTAGAACAATGTCATACATTCACCCCAGTCCAAGGATCTGGGCCTAAATCCATCATTTCTTTGCACTCCACACCACCCTGGGTTAGACACTGGCTATATGCAAATCAGCTCTGACCCTGTGCCTCATGGGCACAGTCCAGTCCGAACTACCAAGCCATGTCTTTCCCAGACCGGAATCAAGCATCCAAGGACCGGTTTCTGGCTATCAGCCTTCATCAGCCTGGATAGCTTGATTCCAGTGGTGTGGAGAGCCTGGGACTCACGTCTGAGCATACCCAGCCCACTCGGGGTGAAAATTGCAAAAAACACAGTTGATGGACAGAATGTAGAACAATGTCATACATTCACCCCAGTCCAAGGATCTGGGCCTAAATCCATCATTTTTTGCACTCCACACCACCCTGGGTTAGACACTGGCTATATGCAAATCAGCTCTGACCCTGTGCCTCATGGGAACAGTCCAGTCCGAACTACCAAGCCATGTCTTTCCCAGACCGGACTCAAGCATCCAAGGACCGGTTTCTGGCTATCAGCCTTCATCAGCCTGGATAGCTTGATTCCAGTGGTGTGGAGAGCCTGGGACTCACGTCTGAGCATACCCAGCCCACTCGGGGTGAAAATTGCAAAAAACACAGTTGATGGACAGAATGTAGAACAATGTCATACATTCACCCCAGTCCAAGGATCTGGGCCTAAATCCATCATTTTTTTGCACTCCACACCACCCTGGGTTAGACACTGGCTATATGCAAATCAGCTCTGACCCTGTGCCTCATGGGAACAGTCCAGTCCGAACTACCAAGCCATGTCTTTCCCAGACCGGAATCAAGCATCCAAGGACCGGTTTCTGGCTATCAGCCTTCATCAGCCTGGATAGCTTGATTCCAGTGGTGTGGAGAGCCTGGGACTCACGTCTGAGCATACCCAGCCCACTCGGGGTGAAAATTGCAAAAAACACAGTTGATGGACAGAATGTAGAACAATGTCATACATTCACCCCAGTCCAAGGATCTGGGCCTAAATCCATCATTTTTTTGCACTCCACACCACCCTGGGTTAGACACTGGCTATATGCAAATCAGCTCTGACCCTGTGCCTCATGGGAACAGTCCAGTCCGAACTACCAAGCCATGTCTTTCCCAGACCGGAATCAAGCATCCAAGGACCGGTTTCTGGCTATCAGCCTTCATCAGCCTGGATAGCTTGATTCCAGTGGTGTGGAGAGCCTGGGACTCACGTCTGAGCATACCCAGCCCACTCGGGGTGAAAATTGCAAAAAACACAGTTGATGGACAGAATGTAGAACAATGTCATACATTCACCCCAGTCCAAGGATCTGGGCCTAAATCCATCATTTTTTTGCACTCCACACCACCCTGGGTTAGACACTGGCTATATGCAAATCAGCTCTGACCCTGTGCCTCATGGGAACAGTCCAGTCCGAACTACCAAGCCATGTCTTTCCCAGACCGGAATCAAGCATCCAAGGACCGGTTTCTGGCTATCAGCCTTCATCAGCCTGGATAGCTTGATTCCAGTGGTGTGGAGAGCCTGGGACTCACGTCTGAGCATACCCAGCCCACTCGGGGTGAAAATTGCAAAAAACACAGTTGATGGACAGAATGTAGAACAATGTCATACATTCACCCCAGTCCAAGGATCTGGGCCTAAATCCATCATTTTTTTGCACTCCACACCACCCTGGGTTAGACACTGGCTATATGCAAATCAGCTCTGACCCTGTGCCTCATGGGAACAGTCCAGTCCGAACTACCAAGCCATGTCTTTCCCAGACCGGAATCAAGCATCCAAGGACCGGTTTCTGGCTAGCAGCCTTCATCAGCCTGGATAGCTTGATTCCAGTGGTGTGGAGAGCCTGGGACTCACGTCTGAGCATACCCAGCCCACTCGGGGTGAAAATTGCAAAAAACACAGTTGATGGACAGAATGTAGAACAATGTCATACATTCACCCCAGTTCAAGGATCTGGGCCTAAATCCATCATTTTTTTGCACTCCACACCACCCTGGGTTAGACACTGGCTATATGCAAATCAGCTCTGACCCTGTGCCTCATGGAAACAGTCCAGTCCGAACTACCAAGCCATGTCTTTCCCAGACCGGAATCAAGCATCCATGGACCGGTTTCTGGCTATCAGCCTTCATCAGCCTGGATAGCTTGATTCCAGTGGTGTGGAGAGCCTGGGACTCACGTCTGAGCATACCCAGCCCACTCGGGGTGAAAATTGCAAAAAACACAGTTGATGGACAGAATGTAGAACAATGTCATACATTCACCCCAGTCCAAGGATCTGGGCCTAAATCCATCATTTCTTTGCACTCCTCACCACCCTGGGTTAGACACTGGCTATATGCAAATCAGCTCTGACCCTGTGCCTCATGGGAACAGTCCAGTCCGAACTACCAAGCCATGTCTTTCCCAGACCAGAATCAAGCATCCAAGGACCGATTTCTGGCTATCAGCCTTCATCAGCCTGGATAGCTTGATTCCAGTGGTGTGGAGAGCCTGGGACTCACGTCTGAGCATACCCAGCCCACTCGGGGTGAAAATTGCAAAAAACACAGTTGATGGACAGAATGTAGAACAATGTCATACATTCACCCCAGTCCAAGGATCTGGGCCTAAATCCATCATTTTTTTGCACTCCACACCACCCTGGGTTAGACACTGGCTATATGCAAATCAGCTCTGACCCTGTGCCTCATGGGAACAGTCCAGTCCGAACTACCAAGCCATGTCTTTCCCAGACCGGAATCAAGCATCCAAGGACCGGTTTCTGGCTATCAGCCTTCATCAGCCTGGATAGCTTGATTCCAGTGGTGTGGAGAGCCTGGGACTCACGTCTGAGCATACCCAGCCCACTCGGGGTGAAAATTGCAAAAAACACAGTTGATGGACAGAATGTAGAACAATGTCATACATTCACCCCAGTCCAAGGATCTGGGCCTAAATCCATCATTTTTTTGCACTCCACACCACCCTGGGTTAGACACTGGCTATATGCAAATCAGCTCTGACCCTGTGCCTCATGGGAACTGTCCAGTCCGAACTACCAAGCCATGTCTTTCCCAGACCGGAATCAAGCATCCAAGGACCGGTTTCTGGCTATCAGCCTTCATCAGCCTGGATAGCTTGATTCCAGTGGTGTGGAGAGCCTGGGACTCACGTCTGAGCATACCCAGCCCACTCGGGGTGAAAATTGCAAAAAACACAGTTGATGGACAGAATGTAGAACAATGTCATACATTCACCCCAGTCCAAGGATCTGGGCCTAAATCCATCATTTTTTTGCACTCCACACCACCCTGGGTTAGACACTGGCTATATGCAAATCAGCTCTGACCCTGTGCCTCATGGGAACAGTCCAGTCCGAACTACCAAGCCATGTCTTTCCCAGACCGGAATCAAGCATCCAAGGACCGGTTTCTGGCTATCAGCCTTCATCAGCCTGGATAGCTTGATTCCAGTGGTGTGGAGAGCCTGGGACTCACGTCTGAGCATACCCAGCCCACTCGGGGTGAAAATTGCAAAAAACACAGTTGATGGACAGAATGTAGAACAATGTCATACATTCACCCCAGTCCAAGGATCTGGGCCTAAATCCATCATTTCTTTGCACTCCACACCACCCTGGGTTAGACACTGGCTATATGCAAATCAGCTCTGACCCTGTGCCTCATGGGAACAGTCCAGTCCGAACTACCAAGCCATGTCTTTCCCAGACCGGAATCAAGCATCCAAGGACCGGTTTCTGGCTATCAGCCTTCATCAGCCTGGATAGCTTGATTCCAGTGGTGTGGAGAGCCTGGGACTCACGTCTGAGCATACCCAGCCCACTCGGGGTGAAAATTGCAAAAAACACAGTTGATGGACAGAATGTAGAACAATGTCATACATTCACCCCAGTCCAAGGATCTGGGCCTAAATCCATCATTTTTTTGCACTCCACACCACCCTGGGTTAGACACTGGCTATATGCAAATCAGCTCTGACCCTGTGCCTCATGGGAACAGTCCAGTCCGAACTACCAAGCCATGTCTTTCCCAGACCGGAATCAAGCATCCAAGGACCGGTTTCTGGCTATCAGCCTTCATCAGCCTGGATAGCTTGATTCCAGTGGTGTGGAGAGCCTGGGACTCACGTCTGAGCATACCCAGCCCACTCGGGGTGAAAATTGCAAAAAACACAGTTGATGGACAGAATGTAGAACAATGTCATACATTCACCCCAGTCCAAGGATCTGGGCCTAAATCCATCATTTTTTTGCACTCCACACCACCCTGGGTTAGACACTGGCTATATGCAAATCAGCTCTGACCCTGTGCCTCATGGGAACAGTCCAGTCCGAACTACCAAGCCATGTCTTTCCCAGACCGGAATCAAGCATCCAAGGACCAGTTTCTGGCTATCAGCCTTCATCAGCCTGGATAGCTTGATTCCAGTGGTGTGGAGAGCCTGGGACTCACGTCTGAGCATACCCAGCCCACTCGGGGTGAAAATTGCAAAAAACACAGTTGATGGACAGAATGTAGAACAATGTCATACATTCACCCCAGTCCAAGGATCTGGGCCTAAATCCATCATTTGTTTGCACTCCACACCACCCTGGGTTAGACACTGGCTATATGCAAATCAGCTCTGACCCTGTGCCTCATGGGAACAGTCCAGTCCGAACTACCAAGCCATGTCTTTCCCAGACCGGAATCAAGCATCCAAGGACTGGTTTCTGGCTATCAGCCTCCATCAGCCTGGATAGCTTGATTCCAGTGGTGTGGAGAGCCTGGGACTCACGTCTGAGCATACCCAGCCCACTCGGGGTGAAAATTGCAAAAAACACAGTTGATGGACAGAATGTAGAACAATGTCATACATTCACCCCAGTCCAAGGATCTGGGCCTAAATCCATCATTTTTTTGCACTCCACACCACCCTGGGTTAGACACTGGCTATATGCAAATCAGCTCTGACCCTGTGCCTCATGGGAACAGTCCAGTCCGAACTACCAAGCCATGTCTTTCCCAGACCGGAATCAAGCATCCAAGGACCGGTTTCTGGCTATCAGCCTTCATCAGCCTCGATAGCTTGATTCCAGTGGTGTGGAGAGCCTGGGACTCACGTCTGAGCATACCCAGCCCACTCGGGGTGAAAATTGCAAAAAACACAGTTGATGGACAGAATGTAGAACAATGTCATACATTCACCCCAGTCCAAGGATCTGGGCCTAAATCCATCATTTTTTTGCACTCCACACCACCCTGGGTTAGACACTGGCTATATGCAAATCAGCTCTGAGCCTGTGCCTCATGGGAACAGTCCAGTCCGAACTACCAAGCCATGTCTTTCCCAGACCGGAATCAAGCATCCAAGGACCGGTTTCTGGCTATCAGCCTTCATCAGCCTGGATAGCTTGATTCCAGTGGTGTGGAGAGCCTGGGACTCACGTCTGAGCATACCCAGCCCACTCGGGGTGAAAATTCTTTCTGGGAAGGACATGGCTTTTGTAGTTCGGACTGGACTGGACTGTTCCCATGGGGCACAGGGTCAGCGCTGATTTGCATATTGCCATTGTCTAACCCAGGGTGGTGTGGAGTGGAAAAACGATGGATTTGGGCCCAGATCTTTGGACTGGGGGGAATGTGTGACATTGATCCACATTCTGTCCATCATTGTTGTGTTTGCAGTTACCGCTCTAAGTGTATTGGGGATGCTCAGACGTGAGTCCCAGGCACTCCACACCACTGGAATCAAGCTAGCCGGGCTGAAGAGAGGTGTTACCTCGAAACCGGGCCGGTCCTCGGATGCTTGTTTCCGTTCTGGGAAGGACATGGCTTTTGTAGTTCGGACTGGACTGTTCCCATGGGGCACAGGGTCAGCGCTGATTTGCATATCGCCATTGTCTAACCCAGGGTGGTGTGGAGTGGAAAAACGATGGATTTGGGCCCAGATCTTTGGACTGGGGTGAATGTGTGACATTGATCCACATTCTGTCCATCATTGTTGTGTTTGCAGTTACCGCTCTAAGTGTACTGGGGATGCTCAGACGTGAGTCCCAGGCACTCCACACCACTGGAATAAAGCTAGCCGGGCTGAAGAGAGGTGTTACCTCGAAACCGGGCCGGTCCTCGGATGCTTGTTTCCGTTCTGGGAAGGACATGGCTTTTGTAGTTCGGACTGGACTGTTCCCATGGGGCACAGGGTCAGCGCTGATTTGCATATCGCCATTGTCTAACCCAGGGTGGTGTGGAGTGGAAAAACGATGGATTTGGGCCCAGATCTTTGGACTGGGGTGAATGTGTGACATTGATCCACATTCTGTCCATCATTGTTGTGTTTGCAGTTACCGCTCTAAGTGTACTGGGGATGCTCAGACGTGAGTCCCAGGCACTCCACACCACTGGAATCAAGCTAGCCGGGCTGAAGAGAGGTGTTACCTCGAAACCGGGCCGGTCCTCGGATGCTTGTTTCCGTTCTGGGAAGGACATGGCTTTTGTAGTTCGGACTGGACTGTTCCCATGGGGCACAGGGTCAACGCTGATTTGCATATCGCCATTGTCTAACCCAGGGTGGTGTGGAGTGGAAAAACGATGGATTTGGGCCCAGATCATTGGACTGGGGTGAATGTGTGACATTGATCCACATTCTGTCCATCATTGTTGTGTTTGCAGTTACCGCTCTAAGTGTACTGGGGATGCTCAGACGTGAGTCCCAGGCACTCCACACCACTGGAATCAAGCTAGCCGGGCTGAAGAGAGGTGTTACCTCGAAACCGGGCCGGTCCTCGGATGCTTGTTTCCGTTCTGGGAAGGACATGGCTTTTGTAGTTCGGACTGGACTGTTCCCATGGGGCACAGGGTCAGCGCTGATTTGCATATCGCCATTGTCTAACCCAGGGTGGTGTGGAGTGGAAAAACAATGGATTTGGGCCCAGATCTTTGGACTGGGGTGAATGTGTGACATTGATCCACATTCTGTCCATCATTGTTGTGTTTGCAGTTACCGCTCTAAGTGTACTGGGGATGCTCAGACGTGCGTCCCAGGCACTCCACACCACTGGAATCAAGCTAGCCGGGCTGAAGAGAGGTGTTACCTCGAAACCGGGCCGGTCCTCGGATGCTTGTTTCCGTTCTGGGAAGGACATGGCTTTTGTAGTTCGGACTGGACTGTTCCCATGGGGCACAGGGTCAGCGCTGATTTGCATATCGCCATTGTCTAACCCAGGGTGGTGTGGAGTGGAAAAACGATGGATTTGGGCCCAGATCTTTGGACTGGGGTGAATGTGTGACATTGATCCACATTCTGTCCATCATTGTTGTGTTTGCAGTTACCGCTCTAAGTGTACTGGGGATGCTCAGACGTGAGTCCCAGGCACTCCACACCACTGGAATCAAGCTAGCCGGGCTGAAGAGAGGTGTTACCTCGAAACCAGGCCGGTTCTCGGATGCTTGTTTCCGTTCTGGGAAGGACATGGCTTTTGTAGTTCGGACTGGACTGTTCCCATGGGGCACAGGGTCAGCGCTGATTTGCATATCGCCATTGTCTAACCCAGGGTGGTGTGGAGTGGAAAAACGATGGATTTTGTCCCAGATCTTTGGACTGGGGTGAATGTGTGACATTGATCCACATTCTGTCCATCATTGTTGTGTTTGCAGTTACCGCTCTAAGTGTACTGGGGATGCTCAGACGTGAGTCCCAGGCACTCCACACCACTGGAATCAAGCTAGCCGGGCTGAAGAGAGGTGTTACCTCGAAACCGGGCCGGTCCTCGGATGCTTGTTTCCGTTCTGGGAAGGACATGGCTTTTGTAGTTCGGACTGGACTGTTCCCATGGGGCACAGGGTCAGCGCTGATTTGCATATCGCCATTGTCTAACCCAGGGTGGTGTGGAGTGGAAAAACGATGGATTTGGGCCCAGATCTTTGGACTGGGGTGAATGTGTGACATTGATCCACATTCTGTCCATCATTGTTATGTTTGCAGTTACCGCTCTAAGTGTACTGGGGATGCTCAGACGTGAGTCCCAGGCACTCCACACCACTGGAATCAAGCTAGCCGGGCTGAAGAGAGGTGTTACCTCGAAACCAGGCCGGTCCTCGGATGCTTGTTTCCGTTCTGGGAAGGACATGGCTTTTGTAGTTCGGACTGGACTGTTCCCATGGGGCACAGGGTCAGCGCTGATTTGCATATCGCCATTGTCTAACCCAGGTGGTGTGGAGTGGAAAAACGATGGATTTGGGCCCAGATCTTTGGACTGGGGTGAATGTGTGACATTGATCCACATTCTGTCCATCGTTGTGTTTGCAGTTACCGCTCTAAGTGTACTGGGGATGCTCAGACGTGAGTCCCAGGCACTCCCCACCACTGGAATCAAGCTAGCCGGGCTGAAGAGAGGTGTTACCTCGAAACCGGGCCGGTCCTCGGATGCTTGTTTCCGTTATGGGAAGGACATGGCTTTTGTAGTTTGGACTGGACTGTTCGCATGGGGCACAGGGTCAGCGCTGATTTGCATATCGCCATTGTCTAACCCAGGGTGGTGTGGAGTGGAAAAACGATGGATTTGGGCCCAGATCTTTGGACTGGGGTGAATGTGTGACATTGATCCACATTCTGTCCATCAGTGTTGTGTTTGCAGTTACCGCTCTAAGTGTACTGGGGATGCTCAGACGTGAGTCCCAGGCACTCCACACCACTGGAATCAAGCTAGCCGGGCTGAAGAGAGGTGTTACCTCGAAACCGGGACGGTCCTCGGATGCTTGTTTCCGTTCTGGGAAGGACATGGCTTTTGTAGTTCGGACTGGACTGTTCCCATGGGGCACAGGGTCAGCGCTGATTTGCATATCGCCATTGTCTAACCCAGGGTGGTGTGGAGTGGAAAAACGATGGATTTGGGCCCAGATCTTTGGACTGGGGTGAATGTGTGACATTGATCCACATTCTGTCCATCATTGTTGTGTTTGCAGTTACCGCTCTAAGTGTACTGGGGATGCTCAGACGTGAGTCCCAGGCACTCCACACCACTGGAATCAAGCTAGCCGGGCTGAAGAGAGGTGTTACCTCGAAACCGGGCCGGTCCTCGGATGCTTGTTTCCTTTCTGGGAAGGACATGGCTTTTGTAGTTCGGACTGGACTGTTCCCATGGGGCACAGGGTCAGCGCTGATTTGCATATCGCCATTGTCTAACCCAGGGTGGTGTGGAGTGGAAAAACTATGGATTTGGGCCCAGATCTTTGGACTGGGGTGAATGTGTGACATTGATCCACATTCTGTCCATCAATGTTGTGTTTGCAGTTACCGCTCTAAGTGTACTGGGGATGCTCAGACGTGAGTCCCAGGCACTCCACACCACTGGAATCAAGCTAGCCGGGCTGAAGAGAGGTGTTACCTCGAAACCGGGCCAGTCCTCGGATGCTTGTTTCCGTTCTGGGAAGGACATGGCTTTTGTAGTTCGGACTGGACTGTTCCCATGGGGCACAGGGTCAGCGCTGATTTGCATATCGCCATTGTCTAACCCAGGGTGGTGTGGAGTGGAAAAACGATGGATTTGGGCCCAGATCTTTGGACTGGGGTGAATGTGTGACATTGATCCACATTCTGTCCATCATTGTTATGTTTGCAGTTACCGCTCTAAGTGTACTGGGGATGCTCAGACGTGAGTCCCAGGCACTCCACACCACTGGAATCAAGCTAGCCGGGCTGAAGAGAGGTGTTACCTCGAAACCAGGCCGGTCCTCGGATGCTTGTTTCCGTTCTGGGAAGGACATGGCTTTTGTAGTTCGGACTGGACTGTTCCCATGGGGCACAGGGTCAGCGCTGATTTGCATATCGCCATTGTCTAACCCAGGTGGTGTGGAGTGGAAAAACGATGGATTTGGGCCCAGATCTTTGGACTGGGGTGAATGTGTGACATTGATCCACATTCTGTCCATCGTTGTGTTTGCAGTTACCGCTCTAAGTGTACTGGGGATGCTCAGACGTGAGTCCCAGGCACTCCACACCACTGGAATCAAGCTAGCCGGGCTGAAGAGAGGTGTTACCTCGAAACCGGGCCGGTCCTCGGATGCTTGTTTCCGTTATGGGAAGGACATGGCTTTTGTAGTTTGGACTGGACTGTTCGCATGGGGCACAGGGTCAGCGCTGATTTGCATATCGCCATTGTCTAACCCAGGGTGGTGTGGAGTGGAAAAACGATGGATTTGGGCCCAGATCTTTGGACTGGGGTGAATGTGTGACATTGATCCACATTCTGTCCATCAGTGTTGTGTTTGCAGTTACCGCTCTAAGTGTACTGGGGATGCTCAGACGTGAGTCCCAGGCACTCCACACCACTGGAATCAAGCTAGCCGGGCTGAAGAGAGGTGTTACCTCGAAACCGGGACGGTCCTCGGATGCTTGTTTCCGTTCTGGGAAGGACATGGCTTTTGTAGTTCGGACTGGACTGTTCCCATGGGGCACAGGGTCAGCGCTGATTTGCATATCGCCATTGTCTAACCCAGGGTGGTGTGGAGTGGAAAAACGATGGATTTGGGCCCAGATCTTTGGACTGGGGTGAATGTGTGACATTGATCCACATTCTGTCCATCATTGTTGTGTTTGCAGTTACCGCTCTAAGTGTACTGGGGATGCTCAGACGTGAGTCCCAGGCACTCCACACCACTGGAATCAAGCTAGCCGGGCTGAAGAGAGGTGTTACCTCGAAACCGGGCCGGTCCTCGGATGCTTGTTTCCGTTCTGGGAAGGACATGGCTTTTGTAGTTCGGACTGGACTGTTCCCATGGGGCACAGGGTCAGCGCTGATTTGCATATCGCCATTGTCTAACCCAGGGTGGTGTGGAGTGGAAAAACTATGGATTTGGGCCCAGATCTTTGGACTGGGGTGAATGTGTGACATTGATCCACATTCTGTCCATCAATGTTGTGTTTGCAGTTACCGCTCTAAGTGTACTGGGGATGCTCAGACGTGAGTCCCAGGCACTCCACACCACTGGAATCAAGCTAGCCGGGCTGAAGAGAGGAGTTACCTCGAAACCGGGCCGGTCCTCGGATGCTTGTTTCCGTTCTGGGAAGGACATGGCTTTTGTAGTTCGGACTGGACTGTTCCCATGGGGCACAGGGTCAGCGCTGATTTGCATATCGCCATTGTCTAACCCAGGGTGGTGTGGAGTGGAAAAACGATGGATTTGGGCCCAGATCTTTGGACTGGGGTGAATGTGTGACATTGATCCACATTCTGTCCATCATTGTTGTGTTTGCAGTTACTGCTCTAAGTGTACTGGGGATGCTCAGACGTGAGTCCCAGGCACTCCACACCACTGGAATCAAGCTAGCCGGGCTGAAGAGAGGTGTTACCTCGAAACCGGGCCGGTCCTCGGATGCTTGTTTCCGTTCTGGGAAGGACATGGCTTTTGTAGTTCGGACTGGACTGTTCCCATGGGGCACAGGGTCAGCGCTGATTTGTATATCGCCATTGTCTAACCCAGGGTGGTGTGGAGTGGAAAAACGATGGATTTGGGCCCAGATCTTTGGACTGGGGTGAATGTGTGACATTGATCCACATTCTGTCCATCATTGTTGTGTTTGCAGTTACCGCTCTAAGTGTACTGGGGATGCTCAGACGTGAGTCCCAGGCACTCCACACCACTGGAATCAAGCTAGCCGGGCTGAAGAGAGGTGTTACCTCGAAACCGGGCCGGTCCTCGGATGCTTGTTTCCGTTCTGGGAAGGACATGGCTTTTGTAGTTCGGACTGGACTGTTCCCATGGGGCACAGGGTCAGCGCTGATTTGCATATCGCCATTGTCTAACCCAGGGTGGTGTGGAGTGGAAAAACGATGGATTTGGGCCCAGATCTTTGGACTGGGGTGAATGTGTGACATTGATCCACATTCTGTCCATCATTGTTGTGTTTGCAGTTACCGCTCTAAGTGTACTGGGGATGCTCAGACGTGAGTCCCAGGCACTCCACACCACTGGAATCAAGCTAGCCGGGCTGAAGAGAGGTGTTACCTCGAAACCGGGCCGGTCCTCGGATGCTTGTTTCCGTTCTGGGAAGGACATGGCTTTTGTAGTTCGGACTGGACTGTTCCCATGGGGCACAGGGTCAGCGCTGATTTGCATATCGCCATTGTCTAACCCAGGGTGGTGTGGAGTGGAAAAACGATGGATTTGGGCCCAGATCTTTGGACTGGGGTGAATGTGTGACATTGATCCACATTCTGTCCATCATTGTTGTGTTTGCAGTTACCAGATGTGGTAACAGCCGGCTGTGTGCTTCTCAAGCACTTCAACAACTATCTGGCAAGAACTTGAAGTAATGGTCTGTAATCTCTGTCTCCAAACCTTTACACCCACCAATACAGGGACCAGTTCCTTTGAGGTAATCGTAATGATTAGAAAGCTATTCTTCCACCACCTTTTCCCTCATGACAACCTACCTCGCTCTCCCTTCCTCTCCACGGTGGTCAATGCCACCTTTCCTCTCTTCTTATTTATTTGCCCACTGCAGCGTCCTTACAAATTAAACTGATCACCCTTTTCTTCGCTGCTTATTCTTTTGCCTCCGTTCCTACTCCATTCGCCCCCAAATTGCTTGGTCCTTCTGCCTCCTCTTGCTCTAACATCCATCAGGCCTCCCGTTATCCACTTCACTATACTATTACCCACACTCACTGGCACTTATACCTACGAATCCCTCTTTTGAGGTGCTCACTGATTCTCTGCCCCACTAGTTTTTTTCAACTCTCCCTACACTCCTTAGTTTTTCCTCCTATTCATGGCTTCGACTTGTTCATCTCTCCCTGTCCCCCTTGGATCTATTCCCATCGCTCCATCACTGTTGAAATCTTGGCTACCATGTTCCCACTACCAGTGCTCTCTTGGGCACTCTTTCAGTTTGAATGCCATTCTGTCCAGCTGACCCAACTTATCCCTAAGTCCCTGCTTGCTGCTCTTTCTATACGGCTAGGAAATGCAAAGAACCTACAAGTCTGGTTTGCAAGCCCATTGCACACTTAACTTGTCAATCTCTTAACTGTTTGCACCAGTAGCTTGGATCACAGACAATGCACGTCTGTAGTATACACAACACAACACACCATCAGCTACTGCCAGCTGTGTCGTCACAACCCTTGACTGTGCTGACACTCAGAGGAGGTATCGTGTCTGGAAGAGAAAAATTATTATCTCGTGATGGGTGACCTCTTGTCGAATGGCTGTGCAAGACATTCCGGAGCATCAAGTAAAATTACATTTTGCCATTTTAGCTCTCTTCTCCACAAACAGTGCTTTTTTGGTCCTTTTGTAGCAATCTGGCATGCCCTGGTAGTCTCTATCTATAATCGCTGTCGTGTTGTTGGCTCTGGCGCATATCTGCTTGCGTCTTCTTGCCTGTTAAATGCATCAGGTATAAGTGATCGGAGGGTGTAACCAGGTCACAGAGAAATGCAATTTCAGCACGTGTGCACTTTACATGGTATCATCCATATTAAAATCAATTTTGTTTTATGGGGACTTGTCAACCCCAACTGCAGAAGCTCACCAGAGACAAATGCAATCTCCTGAGGCCTGACATGTTGTCGAGTGAAGCAGCCATGGGATTGAACAGAGGCCATTATTTATTGTGCTTCCTGCCACGAATGTCTGCCAAGAAACCTTTGTTTGGAAATTCACGACTCTTTTAATAAAATGGCTTCATGGACTCAAGCAAACCTGCTGAATAGAATAATTACGCTTGTGATCGGTTCGCCATAATTTTCTACATGCTCTAATGGACTGAAGACATGTTAATGGACCCGTGATATATACGCACTGTAATGAAAGAAGATGACCACATACCAGGCACATACTGAGCGGCTATGGCTTCCCTAAGCTGTGGAAGCTGACAGATATTGCTGGGTTAGTATGTGGTAAGGCACTAATATCACATCAAAGGCACCTGCCGATAAGACAAACTATGAGACAAAGGGTAGAGTGGTTTGTTGATTGTATTAGAAGCCTGAGGTGGCATTGTAGGAGAATAATACTACCTTCCAATCAGTCAATCAATCAGGGGTTTATAAAGTGGAACTACTCACCGTGAGGGTCTCAAGGCGCTGGAGGGGGGGTCAGGGAGGGACATACTGTTCCCTCTGGGTGTAAAGGATCATTTAACCCCTCCCATGCTCATGACGAGCTCAGCTCGTCATGAGCCACGGTTGCCGTGTGCTCATGACGAGCTCAGCTCGTCATAACGGTTCCAAAGCTCGCATGCGGGGCTAATTCCCCCGCTGTGCTGAGCGTTCTAAGAAAACGGGTGTGGCCGTGACGAGCTCAGCTCGTCATGAGCACACGGCCACCATGGCTCATGATGAGCTGAGCTCTTCACGAGCACCAGGGCGCTGTGTGCGCCCCCCGCCCCCCAGCACAGTAGGGGAATTACCCCCGCGGCCAAGGGGTTAAAGAGCCAGGTCTTGAGGTCCTTCTTGAATTGGGTCAGCAACACAGATTGCCTGAGGGGGAGGGGCAGGGAGGTCCAGGTCTTGTTGGCGAGGTAGGAGAATGAATTTCCTCCGGTTTTGGTCTTGTGGATCCTAGGGACGGCGGGGAGGGCGTGTTGGGCGGAACGGAGCTGTCTGGTAGGTACGTAGAATGCTAGGCAGTGGTTCAGGTACGCTGGTCCTATGTTGTGGAGAGATTTGTAGGCATGTGTGAGTAGCTTGAAGGTGATTCTCTGGTTGACCTTTGCGTAGTTATCACATTATTTTGTGTTATACTGGAATGAAGGGGTTTGAAAGAACCAAGCAACTTTAAATAAAACAATAAGATAGAGATCGAGATAGGGAGTGTGTGTACACGTGTGTCTGTGAGTGTAATATGTATGTAATATTCCAAATAATAATATATGCTGACTTCACATCTCATTATCCCTACACCTGAGTTTTAGAGTTCAAGGTCTACATCAGTTTGCTCAGTTGTCGTATCCTGGCATTCTTTTTCATTTTCCCTCACTGTTGTCCCTTTCCTTGGTGTATCCCGTGGCATTGAACACAAAAGACCACCCAGACCTATTCCAATGCATCCCTGCAGAGCCAAGACTGGTGCTGCTACTTGTTTTTAATCAGGCATATCCGTTCGAACCACTTACCAAGAGTGCGGTGGGTGGAAGTGAACTGAGCATGTTTCAGTTCTGCCTGGCTGTACTCGAGGGGTGCAGACTACCATCCCCTCTGGAACCTGCACAGGGGACCCTTCTCCACATAAGCATGTGTGGTCCAGTGATTGTGGTTTCAAGTACATCTTGCTGGTGAGGGGCTAGCTACGCTGTTTCTGAGCTCCTCTGGCTGCTAAATAACGTTTTAAAATTGCCTGATTTGCTTCTCTTGCACATTTGTTTTAAAACTGTTTGCCTATGGAATAAACTGCACTGCTAATTGGTTTTGTTTTAAATAAAATCCCTGCTTTGACTTACCCCCGGCTAGGATTCCTTCCGGCACTTCGCGCCGCATTGCACAGCGGTCATAGGCCCCGGTCCACCACGGCGTGTGCCATTTGAGTGGAGGGCTTTCGCTGACCAATAGCCTGGGGCTCCCCTCGGTGTGACGCACTTCCGGGGACAGCGAAGGCGGGCCTTCCTTCTGTCACCCGCTACTTTAGGGGAATGCCGGCTCTGACGTGCAGCGGACACGCTTGCTGGTGAGGCGCTAGCCACGCTGTTTCTGAGCTCCTATGGCTGCTAAATAATGTTTTAAATTGCCTGATTTGCTTCTCTTGCACATTTGTTTTAAAACTGTTTGCCTACAGAATAAACTGCACTGCTAATTGGTTTTGTTTTAAATAAAATCCCTGCTTTGACTTACCCTCGGCTAGGATTCCTTCCGGCACTTCGCGCCACATTGCACAGCGGCCATAGGCCCCGGTCCACCACGGCGTGTGCCATTTGAGTGGAGGGCTTTCGCTGACCAATAGCCTGGGGCTCCCCTCGGTGTGACGCACTTCCGGGGACGGCGAAGGCGGGCCTTCCTCCTGTCACCCGCTACTTTAGGGGAATGCCGGCTCTGACGTGCATCGGATGCATTTGCTGGTGAGGCGCTAGCCACGCTGTTTCTGAGCTCCTATAGCTGCTAAATAACGTTTTAAAACTGCCTGATTTGCTTCTCTGGCACATTTGTTTTAAAACTGTTTGCCTACGGAATAAACTGCACTGCTAATTGGTTTTGTTTAAAAAAAAAAAATACCTGCTTTGACTTACCCCCGGCTAGGATTCCTTCCGGAGCTTCGCGCCGCGTTGCACAGCGGTCATAAGCCCCGATCCACCACGGCTTGTGCCGTTTGAGTGGAGGGCTTTCGCTGACCAATAGCCTGGGGCTCCCCTCGGTGTGACGCACTTCCGGGGACGGCAAAAGCGGGCCTTCCCCCTGTCACCCTCTACTTTAGGGGAATGCCGGCTCTGACGCGCCGCGGGCGTGCCAAAGGCGCGCCCAGGCAAGCCCGTCTGCGCCTGGCCGGGACCAGGGGCCACGACCCCTGGACCCTTATTGTCTATTCTGAGCAGGGGCTGCTCTCCCTGAAGAATGAAGTTCACTCGTTGTCCGATAGATTATTAGCAAAACTTGGGCGTGAGGGCCTGCTGAAATCACAAATAAACCCAAGGAAGTCAAATAACGCCCCACTATCGGCAAAACCGGTTAAGCAGGGGAGCCATCATGGGTGCAGGTTCGCACTGTTAAATACCCGTTCACTACAAAGGCACTGCATTGAGGTCTTCTCACTTCTTCAAGAAGACAGCCTGGACCTCCTATGTGTCACAGAAACGTGGCTTAATGAGTCAGCTATGCCGAATCTGGTTGCGGCGATGCCCCCTAACTTTGCTGCTATTCATTTTAACCGACCTAATGATAGGAGGAGGGTGGCATAGCTTTCCTCTTTAATAATGCACTGAAGGGGGAGGAGCTACGCTACCAACCAAGATGGCCGCGTAAGCTCCCGGCTCCGCCGACCTCCGCCAATAGCTCGTATATCCTGCTATTAATCCTGAACTCGCACCAGACTCCCGGGTTCATGAAGTATTTCTGCTTCTAAAGGTGCGATCCTGAGGTTTTTATCTTATCGGATGCCGAAGATATGCCGTGTTTCAATTCTCGGCCTACCATCGTGTGGAAGCCGGGGCCTCGATTTCTAGCTCATCCGGGTTGGAGTTGATCAACAACGGCCGCTGGACCTGGACTGAGCCCGGTCCCCCCGAGTGTCTCGTAACCTGTTTGTTTTCGGATGGTGGCATCGTGAACGGTCTGCACCGTGCACACAACAGCGTTTCGCACCGGCTGCCGTGTCCGGGGGTCCGACGCCCGGAGACCCTGCTGACCTCCCGGGGTTGACGGGCCGGGGCCCTCGCTACTGGCGACAGTGTCGATCTTACACGACGGAGAGCGCCCACTGTGATTGCTGGATTTGCGTGACCTGTTGCCCCGGAGAAGCCGGCCTCCGGGGTACGACTCCAGCTCTGCCCCTTCGGTAGAGGGGATGGGGCGGACGGAAGGTACGCCATCGCTGCAGGCCGTCATGGCCGCCTCTGAAGCGCTCCACTCACAGTTCACCGATGTATTCCGGACACTGCGCATGCAAGTTGACGGTATCTGGGGACCGGTCTATGATTCTCCGTTAGGCTCTCATCCATCTCTGGTACCAGCGGTGCAATGTACGCCTGAGATCGAGGTCCCCGGGCATAACCCGGATTTACTGTGCTTTGTTGACTTCCAATTCACGTTTTTTATTTTTCCTTTATTTTGTTCTATGACCTTTCTGTGTCCCTTTTCCCTTCTTCACAAGAGATGTGGCATATTCTCCTGATCGTTGAATCCTCATATCCGGGTGTCGAGTGTTGGACTCTCATATTCTGTATTCTGGGTGGACGGGATCCGATGATGTTTGCTCGAGGCTATCTGTACCGAATTGTTTTATCTCTGCTTAATTTGCTATTGATGTCTTTCAGATGCCTATGATTGTGGTGTATTCTCGAATTTGATCTGCCCGTCCACTGTTATGATATGTTCCATTGGACGATGCCCGATATGTATATTTCTATTCTTGTGTTATACTTAATAAAAAAAAATATTTAATAATGCACTGAAAACTGAAAATCTTTGCTCTGAATGTATAGTAGGCGCCGATGTATTAGGAGTGAAATTCTGCTCCCCTACAGACTGTGCTGTGTTTCTCTTAGTATACCGCCCACCACATACCCTAACTAGGTTTATGGAGCCCTTCCTGGAACTAGTTCATGATCTCCGTACACGTTACCAAGGAATGATGATACTCGGGGACTTCAATTTCCATTGGGAAACAATCCCAAAGGATGGCCAGGCAAAGCAGTTAGAAGAGGCTTTAACCTCTGTAGGACTCATCCAAATGGTGGGTGGGGCTACTCATGAGAAAGGTCACATACTAGATCTGGTCTGATCTTCCTGTCCGCTGATTGACCCTATAGTTATCTCTCTGTGTTCCTGGTCGGATCACTATCTAATTGCCGGCCAATATCCCCTTTCACAAAAAAGCCATGCCATGCCTGAATGGAAAACACTGCGCAGCTGGAAGCAGGTCAACACGACTAACCTGACAGCCATCCTACTGCACGCAGATAATATTTCACTCGGTAAGGATAGTCTGGAGTCAGAGTGTGCCACCCTATTGTCCAAACTCACGGAAGCCATTGAGGTTGTGGCACCGGCCCACAAGATCAGACTGGTAGATAAGGGTAAGGGGTCACCTTGGTTCAACTCCGCACTGAGGGAATTAAAACAAGCACTTCGTCAGTGTGAGAGAGCATGACGCAAATCCCATGAACCCAGTGCCCACTCTGCCTTTGTACTGAAGTTTGCCACCTACAAAAAAGCCATCCAACTACGGAAGGCCGAATTCTATGAGGCTGCTATTGCACAGGCGGCTAACCCTCAGAAAGAGGCTTCAGGATCCTAAACGAGTTAAGGAAGGTTAGGATGCAAGAACCTACTTTCAGTCAAAAGGACTGCCATGATTTTCAATCCTTTTTTCTGGGTAAGATAAAAGATCTGATGACAGAAATCCATCACACCCCGACCCTGCACTGCTCATTGGAGCCCCCTTACCCCTCCCCTAGGCTGACTAATTTATTGACTACCTTGCCCTTACTCACCAAGGAGCTTCTGTCCATCCTAGTGGGACTTGTGAAATCAGGCTCCCCAGCTGACCCATGCCCCCCTAACATTTTTAAGATGGCTTGGCCGGGCATCGTTGACAAAGTGCTATCCCTTCTGAATCGCTCCTTAGAAACAGGGCTTGTTCCTTCTAATTTTAAGAAGGCACGGGTGATTCCACTCTTAAAGAAACTAGGTGCCAATCCTAAAAATGTTAAGAATTTCAGGCCAATCTCCCAGTTGCCTTTTTTGGATAAAATCCTTGAACAACATGTACTACACTCCCTCACTCGTCACCTGGAATCTAACCAGCTTCTCTAATTTAATCAGGCTGGGTTCAGAGCCCATCGCAGTACGGAATTGGTCATGCTTTCCGTACTGGACGATTTGAGACTTAAGGCTGACATAAAAGTGCTGTGTGCTCTGGTACTACTGGACCTATCCACGGCGTTTGATACTGTTGATCATTGCCAACTACTATCGCGGATCAGGGATCTAGGGATCCAGGGTATGGCTCTGCCTGCATGACCTCATTCCTTGGGGACCGCTCCCAGCGAGTCCAATTAGAAGATTTGGTGTCCCATCCAGCCACGCTGGTATGTGGAGTGCCTCAGGGTTCAGCTTTATCTCCTCTTCTTTTCAATGCTTATCTACAGCCATTGATTGCAGCACTGAACCAGTTGGATTGCAGGGTTTATAGCTATGCCGACGACACTCAAATTTTAATCCAGATTGACCATACCCCTAGGGCTCACCTGAGAATGCAAGATATTCTCAAGTTCTCCATCAACTGGATGTCGGCCAACTCGCTAAAAATAAACCCTGATAAAACTGAGGTTTTAGCGGTCACCACAGTCTCAAACCCCTGGAATGATCTGTTCTAGCCTTCAGAACTGGGGCCCTTTCCCGAATCTGCCGTGGCCGTAAAAAGCCTTGGTATCAAGATTGATGCCTTGCTATCCATGTCACAGCAAGTGTCGGCTGTGGTTGGAACCACTGTGGGCCTAATGCGTCAGCTTCGGAAACTGTCTCCACTGTTGTCCTTTGCCACCCTTAGACTGGCAGTTTCAGCCCTGATTCTGTTGCGTCTCGATTATGGTAACTCTTTATACCATGGCCTACCAAAGAACCTTCTGGCCAGGCTCCAGGTGGTAATGAACGACGCGGCGAGATTAATCTTTAAAAAACCCAGACATGTACATGCTATGCCCTTACTGTAGGACCTACATTGGCTCCCGATCATACAGAGAACTAAATTCAAATGTCTCTGTATTGCGCATAAGGCCGTTCATGGCTTAGCCCCCAGCTACATTAAGGACTGACTGACCAATTACATCCCGAGTAGGGCTCTCCGGTCGGCTGACGCCTGCTACCTGGCCTGCCCCCGGTTTAATCGCTCGTCCTTGGGTGGTAGAGCCTTCTCGACCCTAGTCCCTCAGGCATGGAACCGCCTCCCTGTCAAACTACTTAAGGAAACTAATCTCCTTTGATTCAGGAAGAGTTTGAAAACTGTACTGTTTGTAGAGGCATGGGGGTCACTCTGAGCAGGTAACTTCATTCTCGACTACCTACCTTTATTTTAAAACTGCTCTCCCCTGAGGCGGAAGCCGGGGGACTCTCTGTCTATCCCTTTACTTTTTAAAAAAACGAATACCTGTTCTCAGCTGACATTGTCCACGCATAGGGCAGTGATTTAATCGATGTATTTTTAAATACATTTTGGGTGGCTAAACCAGTGCGCTTACCTTCTGTGATCATCGCGCGCTGCAAAGCGCGACTGCTGTGCTTATTTACAACAGCGCTGCCCTCTCGGTCGCGGTCACGTGACCTCTCCTACCTCACCCGCCATCTTGAGGAGGGAAGGGCTGCGCTCCAGTCTATCCAGCACTCCCGCCCTCTTAGCTTACTTAAGGGGCGTTTCATCTATCACAGGCAAAACCTTTATTTTAAAACTGCTCTCCCCTGAGGCGGAAGCCGGGGGACTCTCTGTCTATCCCTTTACTTTTTTAAAAAACGAATACCTGTTCTCAGCTGACATTGTCCACGCATAGGGCAGTGATTTAATCGATGTATTTTTAAATACATTTTGGGTGGCTAAACCAGTGCGCTTACCTTCTGTGATCATCGCGCGCTGCAAAGCGCGACTGCTGTGCTTATTTACAACAGCGCTGCCCTCTCGGTCGCGGTCACGTGACCTCTCCTACCTCACCCGCCATCTTGAGGAGGGAAGGGCTGCGCTCCAGTCTATCCAACACTCCCCCCCTTCCCGCCCCCTTGATGCTTAAAAGTAAAGCCACTTCCCGTCCGCGCAGCGGGCGGGCGCAGCGGGCGCGCCGGCGGCGGGCCGGAGGCTCGCCAGAGGCAAGCCCGTCTGCGCCCGTCCGCGCCGGGACCGGGCCCAGGGCCACAACCCCTGCCCAAAAGCTATCAGGTGATATCAAAACTTATACTAGCCAAAACCTACTTGCGCTGCGACCACTCACTTTGGCCAATTGCTCAAATATTAAACCATCGGAAATCCACAAGGATACCGCTATCATCTGCCCTCACTGTAACGACATTATCCCACTAATACTCTCCCAAATTAACCGCACTATAACCAAACATGATGTGGGCGCTGCCACCTCTATAGCTCTTATAAATGCTCGCTCGCTCGGTAAGCATAGGCAGGAAATTTTTGATCTTATAACTGATTTTAAACTAGATATACTGTTTATCACCGAAACTTGGACGGATGACACCTCACAGCCAGATTTGGTCATCGCTGTTCCAGAGGGATTTAAAGCCTACTGTCAGGACAGGCCTAAACAAAGAGGGGGTGGGCTGGACATAATTGCCAGAGATTCTTATCCTGTCAGAACGACATCTATTCCATCCACTTCATGTGAGGCCATGCAATTCGCCATCAACCTCTCACCCTTGTTTAATTTCAAGGGAATATTAATATACCGTCCTCCAGGAGCAAAGACGACCTTCCTATCTAACATAAATACCATGATGGAATCCGTAGCCACAGAAAGTAATTTTACGATCCTAGGTGACCTGAACTTTCACTTAGATTTAGGTCACCTTCCTGATTCTGCCGCCCTCATCTCCGATCTAGGTACCCTAGGGCTAAAACAACTTGTCACATCTTCTACCCATCAAGCAGGCCACATTTTGGATCCCATCTTTTCTAACCTAGAAGGACTGCAAATTACCAATATTCTGCCTATGCCTTGGACTGACCACTCTGCAATCTTTGCAAATATAGCCATGAATAATCACTGTAATATCAATCCTCAACCTATGCCCAAACAATCTTTCAAAGATTGGAAACATATAAATTATGACGATTTGAAACTCACACTGGAACAAACCCACCCTGTGTTTGCCTTGGACCCCAATCTAGCGCTCCAGCAACTATATGACTGGATGGGCCAGGCAACTCACCAATCAGCCCCGTCCAAAGAACATTCCAGCAACAGAGCCAAGCCTTCCGCCCCCTGGTACAATGACAAACTACGGGCACAAAAACAGATTAACCGTATTAAGGAAAGAACCTGGAGAAAAGACTATGATATCACCAGTAAATCAGTCTATAAGGAATCCTTAGCACTATATAAAACCATGATAGCGGAAGCAAAAAAAGAATACTACAGCAATCAAATTGAGAAAGCCAAGAATTCCAGTAAACAATTATTTTTAATCACTAAAGTACTATTAGGTAATTCCCCGGACCTCACTCCCCCCCCGTCACAACTGCTATGCGACTCTCTTGCCTCCTTTTTTTTCACCAAAGTAGATGATATCTACCAGGCTTTCTCTTCCAAATCACTTCCCACTACAATCTCTTCAACTACTTTTCTTCCAGTTAACACGCTTCCCAGCTTCCAACCGGTCACTCCGGACCAAATAAAAAACACACTATCTACTGTTAAATCAGGATCTCCACTGGACCCTTGCCCTCTCTCTGTACTCAGACCGGTAATGGAAATCATCATACCGGCACTCACGCAGGTCTGCAATACAATATTGCTGT
The DNA here is from genome assembly GCF_964261635.1 of Lissotriton helveticus. Lineage (NCBI taxonomy): Eukaryota > Metazoa > Chordata > Amphibia > Caudata > Salamandridae > Lissotriton > Lissotriton helveticus. Next base: position 1,844,558,144 of record NC_136065.1, on the reverse strand, counting down.
CAGGCATTTATCCGGACCCCCTTAAAAACACCTTACTAAAACCTCTGTTAAAAAAACCCTCCTTGGACAAAACTGAGTTAAAAAACTACCGCCCTATTGCCAGTTTACCCTTCATGGCGAAGGTGATTGAAAAAATCATGAACACCCAGATCTCCGAATTTATTGAAAAACACCAGCTCCTCGACAACACACAGTTTGGGTTCAGGAAACATCACGGGACAGAGACAGCCTTGATTAAAGCCGCTGATGATATCAGGGTAATCAGGGACCAGGGTGGCACTGCCATACTGGTTCTGTTAGATTTATCGGCGGCTTTCGACACGGTCGACCACAACATCTTGGTCGACCGTGTCCAGGAATTTGGCATTTGTCACACTGCCAGAGACCTAATTGCGTCCTTCCTTGCCAAAAGAACGCAGGCTGTCATTCTGGGACCCTTTCAATCAGCTCAACTCTCTGCCCCTTGTGGAGTTCCTCAAGGCTCATCCCTGAGTCCGACACTTTTTAACATTTATGTGTCGGACCTTGCTAAGACCATCAAAGCACATGGGATGAGCCTAACCTCTTACGCCGACGACACCCAACTTGTGTTGGCGATTAAAGGGGATGGAGAGCAAGTAGCTGAAAAATTTAAGAAAGGGCTCCTAGATATTGGAGACTGGATGGCTACCAACTGCCTAAAGTTAAACTCGGAAAAAACCGAGGTACTCATTTTTGGACCACTCTCACCTGCCTGGCCTACCAGTTGGTGGCCAGAGACCTTCGGTACTCCTCCCACCCCCACCTCGAAGGTTAGGAACCTCGGTGTCATCTTTGATGATGGGCTAAATTTCATGAACCACGCCAACAAAACAGTATCAACAGCACATTTGAAATTAAAAATGATCCGGAAGATACGCCCTTTCCTCCCTGACTCTGCCATTAAGACACTGGTTTCTGCCCTTGTCCTTTCATCCTTGGATTATTGCAATGGGCTATTCCTTAATGCTCAAACTAGAGTAATTGCAAAACTTCAAACAATACAAAATGGGGCAGCTCGCCTTCTCTTCGGCAAAACAAAGTTTGAATCCATTTCCAAAAACATAAAAGATCTACGCTGGCTTACTGTACAAAAAAGAATTCATTTTAAATCCCTCTGCATTGTATTTAAAACAATTAACAATCAAGGACCACATTTTCTAAAAGATCAATTACAGCATTACAAACCCACAAGAGCTCTACGATCAGCCACTCTCAGCCAACTGATCGTCCCTCGCACCAAAACAGTTACCTGGGGTGACCGACGCTTTTTGGTGGCGGCCCCCAGACTTTGGAACACCCTGCCTCTTAACATCAGACAAAGTGTCACACTCCTTCAGTTCCGTAAACTTTTGAAAACCTGGCTGTTCTCTCACTAATACTCTTCTTTCTTTCCCTCACATCTGTTTAATTAACTGGCTCATTTCCTCACTTTTCCAGAGTTTATAATGGTTTTTAGCGCCAAGACGCCCACGGGTATATGCAGCGCTCTATAAATATTAAAAATAAATAAATAAAGACTAGTATTGGACGTCCGTTGATAGCGCTTAGAGACCCCTGGGTGATAATGCGCTTTATAAATTTATATTAACATAACATAACATCACATCTTGTGCAAAGAGCTGTGCCACGAGAAGGTGCATGTTTGTTGGCCAGCACAAATTAGCTCCTACAAGCTTTCACACCCAGGGAGCTTCATTGAGTAACGGAAACAGTTAACTGTTCTATCTCTCCCTGTTGTATTATTCTCCCCCGCCAAGTATCTTCTCACTCTCTGTGTTGCTCTCCCTCATATTCTCCTCTGTGCTTCTTTTTCTGCCAGACTCGCCCACCCTACATGCCATGTTGTTCCCTCCATCGTGTGTGTCTCCTCCCTGCCCAGTGTTGCTCACTCCCTCGTGGGTGGCTTTTCCTTTTTCCTCCTTCCCCCACCTAGCTTTATTTCATTTCCCACATGGCCACTCGCTACTGATTCGCTACAACCTCCCAAACCGTCCTCTGTTGTCCCTCAACCCTGTGGCTCTGTTGTATTTTTTGGGAGTTTAGGCAGAAAGTTGCTGCCGGTATTAGCCTTAAAAATATATTTTTTTATTTTTTATTAAGCGACCCATCACAGATTGGTAAATACAAAAAATGGCGCTCACATCATTTCATAGGTACACACATGTGATGCCTGTGCACGTGCCTTGGAAATGATGCAGCCAGTGACCACATCATCCATATCATCTCACCATTTTGCTGCACAGCATCAGCAAAAAAATGCTTTTTACTGATGCTAAACAGCATTGGCAAATCTAGTAGGTCCTAAAGGTGCAACCAATTGGCTTTTTCAATGCTTGCTTTTAAATTGACATTTGGCGATATTCCTAGCCATCCGCCTATTTGTTGCTATATATTGGCGATCCTGCAGCTTATTGATGACTTTAATTCTCATTCTACTTAGAATCCTCTTATCTTGTCCTCCAGCCACTTCATTATTTAAATTGACATTTGGTGACAATTTGTAATATTCATATCCATTAGTTGTTTTAACTTTTTAATACTTTTTAATGCTTTTACTTTTACTTTCACTTTCACTTAACATGTCTTTGCATAAACCCATGTGTTATATGCTCATTTAAAACAGTGTGTTCTTAGTTTTGGTCCTCGGTGCCTTTCTTAGAAAGTCTGTTTTAGCTTCCTTTGGCATCCATACTGGGTGAGGGAAATTCTATCAGCACTTGGTTCGTGCTCTTGCCTTTCATATGCATGGGCAACGGGGAACATAAAAGATGGGCTACGCATCTGTGGAGGCAGCATACGAAGCAGGTGCACCGATGACAGGTCTGCCCACACCCTGAAGCAGCTTAAGTCCAATAAACTGGCTGTTTGTAGACTGATACCACATAGAACACTCAAAAAGTGGACCCAGTTGTGCTGTTGGAGAATGCCCACTCTGATGTAAGTTATGCTTGGGGATCACGGTTCGATCCCCGGCTCCGGCGGCAGGTTAGCCCAGCACCATGTGACTCTGGGCAATAGCTTGCTTAATCTTCCCGACGGCCCCCAGCGCCTAGAGACCCTAACGGGTGATTGTGCGCTATACAAATGTGGATTATTATTATTATGCTCATTTAATTTATGCTGAAGGTCCTAAACCAATGTATGGTGGAAGCATCTTTCTAAAATTTAGAACACAAATAATGTGAAATAAATGGTCGGCCTTAACTCACTGTCTCCAAATATGGGTTAAAAAAATATATAGATTGAAGTTTTTTGTTAACAGAAGCATGGCTTAACGACAAAAGCAACTCCCTTTCATATGAACTAGTGCCTAACGGCTTCACCATCTACCAGACAGATCACGCCAACAGAGTCTTATCCAAAAGGAGCCATTTCAAACTGATTTATGCATTGATGTTATGTCATTCTCTTGCTAAATCAGTATTTATTTTCTATTAAGATATTTTCCTCCTAAAACGTCTATGAATGTTATAAAATCTCAAATAGAAAATATTGACAAAAGAGTGTTATTTAAGAGTAATATCAATCTCAAGCAGACCTGAACCATTGGTTTAATTCTCATCTTGGACTCTTGCTCCACATTAAGCTTGCCATGGAAACATATATTCTAAACATGATTAATAGGCAACCTACACATATTAAGTGGGACATCTTCTTGACCCCATTTGTGCCTTAATTAATGAAGTTGTAATAAAAGATCTGATCTCATTAGGCTGTAGCGGCCATGTGGCAATATTGTTTAAAATTGAACTTACTGAGCACTTTAGAACAAATATATTCAATGAAATTCATGAAGGCTGGAAGTGGAAAGTGTCCACCAGAATCTATAGCTGACCAGATTGCCCATAAATTTAGCTATTGCTTCCAGGCGCGGATGAACTCTGCGCCGGATGAAACATTACTCTGTCTGAACATCTCATTGGCTAACATATTAGACATAAAAATCCTGCTCTCTGAACAAAAGATTAAAGCCAGACCATATCAACATTGGTACACAGAGACACTGCATGAAATTAAATAGCAAGCAAGACAACTGGACCACAATTACTGAAAAACTATGAACTGACCCTGAACACTGAATATACTTGTTTCATTAAATATTATCCAGAACAGATTAGGCTACACAAAAGGCATATTATTTCGAGAGAGTAATCAAAGCTTCAAATCTCTCTAAGGAACTTTTCAGGGATCAGGGAACTTTAGTGTCCTGCAATGTGATTCCAATGCTAACCTTTCCTCTGAGCTTCAGGACAACTTTGCTGCATTTTATATTAATAAGATACATACATTTAATCAGAGATTGATATAGAAACTTACCTAGGTCTAGTTGCCTGACCACTATTCAGTAAACAGACAAAATGGCAAGTCTTATGACTCAATTTTAACTAATATTAAATGAAAGCTGTATGCGCTTCCGGTTCTCCCTAAGACGTTTGCCCTACAAGTTGGATGACAAAGCTGCTGTTAATTACTCCTTATACATTTCTTCATATCTTTAATTGCTCTTGAGAAGAATACTAGTTCCCCTGATTTGTAAAAGTGCCATAATCACCTCTCCTTTGAAAAAAGCAAGCCTTGATCCTGAAATACTGAGTAGTTCAGTTCAGTTCTTTTATTTATTTCGAAGGTTAAAAAACCATCATAAAAATACATAGTAATACATGATCGCATAAAACATACTGAACAACATAACGATTTAAAAAAAAAAAAAAAAAGAGCGACAAGTTAAAAAGGGGTTTTTGTAAGTAATAGAAACAGAGTGCAGATATGACACAAGGCCCCATATGACTTTTTAGTTTCCTTCCTATCCCACCAACTTTATCAGCCCCTTGTGTTTCTTAGTTTAAAAGCAATTTTCAGAAAACTCATGGTAGCAAACAGAGTACGCATTTCAGTGGCTCTTTGCAGAAACAATAAAGCAGATTTAGCATGGATAATATTTGAGTCCTTTAAAACAGCCACTAAAAATCTTTGACGCGGTGTTTTATAAAAAGAACACAGTAATACAAAATGAAGGGTGTCCTGCGGAGACCTATTGTCGCAGCCGCAGGCACCCTTCTGCTCAATTGTTTGTGTGAACCCAGACGGATAAGCTAAAGTATGGTGCAACAAATTGAGCCTAAAACGAGTCATTAAAAACCTCTAGTGTTGACTGTACATTAAAAAGAGATACGGTTCCATGCCCACTTCATTGCAAACAAGCGAATGAGCAACTACCGAGGATTTAATAGAGTCAAGCTCCCTCCTCCTACCATCATATTTTTCCAGTAGTTGCTTTTGTACAAAATGTCTGGAATATATGTCCACACTTGAGGGGTCCAGAAATAACCTTTGCTCGTCAATATCCCCCAATGTGTCTTTGACGTATTTCAGCCAGGGGATTTGGAGCCATCTCTCTTTCAGCAGGCAATCCTGGATGATCTGTCTGGACAATTCCGCATTGGGGTTTGACCAAATTTTAAGCCAGGCCAGTATGGGTCTCAGTCTGATCAAATCGGCTATGTATGGGGTACCCAACTCTACGTGTATTATCGCTGCTGGGATGTTCAACGGGAGCTTTAGCAGTTTTTTAAGGAATTTGTCTTCCTCTCTTTGTATTAGTTGTGCATCCCTGAAACCTCACACTTCAGCTCCGTAGATGGTCTTTGAGATACTGATCGACCTATACAATGTCATGACCTGCTCTGGGGACCAACGTCCCATACGACGGGCGAAATTTAGTATAGCTCCATTAGCTGAGACTAGTCTCCTAGCCCTCTCCTCAATCAGAGGGGCGAACTTGAATTTTTCATCAAATAAAAGTCCCAAGTACGGAAATGATTTGACAGTGTCCAAGACGTGATCCCCTAGTTTGAACACAAATTTCTTCTGTGGTTTCTTCCCCACTACCATGATGAAAGATTTTGTCATGTTAACGGAGAGGTCCAAATTCCTCATGAAGTCAGAGAAACCCTTAATTAAGAGCTGCAAGCCAACTGCCGTTCGTGCTAGGAGGACCGCGTCATCAGCGTACAGAAGTACCGGCAGATGACGCGAGCCCACCCTAGGACAGTCAGTTCCCAGTGCTATCAGGGCACTCTCCAGTCCATTTATGTAAAGGGAGAACAGGAACGGCGCCAGGATACACCCCTGCCTCACCCCGCCAGAGCACGGGAAGGGATCGGTGCTCACCCCCCCCCCGTACTATAGCGGACCTTGGCAGTGGTGCTCCAGTGCAGCTCCCTCAAAATATTAATAAGATCCGAGTCAATTCCCAGGTTAGACATGAGTAACCATAGTTTGGCTCTATTGACCTTATCGAAAGCAGCTGCTAAGTCCATAAACCCCATGTATATGGTCCCATCAGACGTCTTGGTATACTTAGCCGTGAGGAGGTATAGGTTGAGGCATTGGTCACTAGTTGACCTACCTGTTCTGAACCCGTACTGGGTGTCCACCAGGATGTTGTGGGTGTCAGTCCAATCTATTAAGCGGTTGAGGAGCGCCCTCCCGAGTACTTTGGCAGAAACATCAATCAGTGAAATAGGTCTGTAGCACTGCGGGCTGTCCCTACAGCCTTTCTTATATATCGGGACAATCACCGCAGTGGACCATGATCTCGGCAGTCCTGATTTGATTGCTGCATTCAGTACTCTCGTTACCACTGGGGCCCATAACTCGGTGTTGCTGAGGAATAAATCTGGGGGGGTGCCATCCGGGCCTGGGGCTTTGTTTCGTGTCAGCCCTAAGATTGCTTTAAGGACTTCCTCCAAGGATAATTCAAGTTGTTCTGCCCTTGGTCCCCTCCATATTCCATCACCAGAGTCAACCTCCTATTGATTATACAAGGATTTAAAGTGAGCAATCCATTGTTCTGGTAGAATATTAACGCTGATGACTGGGGAGCTTGAGTCATAAAAGCATGGTCTATTTATGATTTTCCAGAACTGTGCATAGTCCTTGTTTTCACCAGCCTCCTTTAGGTCAGCCCAGACTTCTTTTTGAAGGGCCCTTTTCCTTATCTTTACCTGGGTTTTGTAGTTCTGTCTGCAACGGATAATTTCAATCTTGTCCCTTGGGGTCTTTTTTAAGCTCTGCTTTAAGTCTCTTAGCGCTCTGGAACAGTTAGAATCAAACCATCTTGGAGAGGATGACTGTTTTACGGGCTTCTTAGTTTTCAATAAACCTTCCACAATTTTGGTTAAAGATTCAAAAGCCTCTACCACTCCTCTACCCTCTATTGTGGGATCTAAGCAGGCCTCTATGTGGGCTTTCCCTTCGCCCACTAATTTGACGTAAAACTCTTGAGGATTAATCAGTGACCACCTTATATGTCTCCCTTGGTCTGTTGGTTGGATATCAGTTTCATGGATCACCCCTGGGTCTTTTCTAGTTACATCTTTACATTTAATTTCTATTAAAATGGGGTTGTGATCACTAAAGGGACTCCACTCTGTTCTAGTGTTTAAGATCTTTTCTCTGGCACAGGCAGAGATCGTTATATAATCTATTATGGACTCACCACCTTTTCCCTTGAATGTGGGTGTTGGAGATTCCCCTACTTTAAGAGCAGCTAGATCCATGATGTGAGTGAGCGCAAAATTATCTAATAGTTTCATCAGAGTTGTACCCTCTTTATTGTGTGTGAAATGGGGACCCTTTTCTAGTGGGCATGCTGACCAGTCGGCGGATAGAGGGACTAGCTTGGGGCATAGATGACAATTAAAATCCCCCATCAACAGGACAGTTGGTTCTGGGCCCTTTGTCCTTTGATCCAGTTCCTCATTTAGTCTGCTCTCCAGCTCTGTTAATATTGGAAAGTTCCCCTCCACTGGCCCAGAATTATAGAAATTTACAAACAGTAGCCTCTCCCCCTGGAGTTGTAGTGTAACTACTTGTATATTGTCTGACATCCAGTCTGGGTATGACCAGGTGCCATTCAGGTCTAAATCTATGTATATTACTAGGCCACCTTTTGCTCTTCCAGAATTTGTCCCTTGGGCAGGTCTAAAAAAACACTTATAGCCCTCCAATTGACAAGGGTCCGAATCCCGTGCCCATGTTTCTTGGAGCGCTATAACATGAAAGCGTCTTATGAATTCTAACCACTCCGTACTTTTTAATTTGGCTTCCAGCCCTGCAATGTTCCAGGATAGGATGGTCAGACCCACCCTATTCTCTTTACCTCTTACTATGTGAATTTCATTTGTTCTATCCTCCCCCACTATTGATATATCTTGGATATTTACTTTATTTTCCCCCTGTCTCAAATGTGGGTCTAGCCTCCCGGTTTGTGTGTTCTCCACATTCCCACTTTCACCCCCTATTTCTGGGCCCAGGCATCCACTAGTCGCTAAACTTGCTTCAGAGTTATTTTCTATTGGGATGAGTCAATCAATATCCTCGAGTGATTGAATCGGGGCAAATCTATTTCTCCATTGTGCGTAATCTCGAGGAGGAAGGGACTGTTCGGGGTGGCTTACTGGTCTTGGTCTATGTATACGTTGTGGTCTTCCAAGAATCCACCCTCCCTCATCACCCGCCCGGTTAATGTTCCGACTCCTTGGGTAAAAATACCCAAGTGGGAGTGCACAAATAGTGCTGGTTTGATTCCTGTTAGAATTCTTCAGGATGTAATCAACCAGACCGGTGTCCCTAAAATTTGCAACTATACAGTCCCCTCTTATATCTTTTTTTCTCCCCCAATCCAGTTTACTCTTCTTACGTATTCTATCTCTCCTCTTTCCCCATTATTTAAGGGTCTGTGGATATTCAACCACTTGGAGATTTTGGTAAGTAATTGATGGTGTGATTCTCTCTCGGTGGGCCTGATTTCTGGTACCCCTGCAAAAACTATTACAAATGGGCTTGCCTCAGGGGGAAGATCTATATGTGGGGCGTGACTGTTATTAGTATGAAAGGGGTCGGAGTCTGTGTAACAGTGATCGTAATTACCTTCCCTCTGAGGGCAGTCTTCCTGTCTCCATTGCATTAATGGTTGTAAAGGTTTTTTTTCCATATTTATGTTCTTCACACTTTGATTGTGTCCCCCTCTAGAATTGTCATTAATGCCCCCTTTTTGATTTTGGGCAGTTTTTGGGGCGTCGTGTATCTGGACAATTGCGTGTTGAGTGTGACTGACACAGTTGTTATTTTGCGCTCTCTTTGTGTTTGCATGGTCATTAGTGGCTGCCTCAGTTGTCTGAGTTGGGTCAGTAGAAGTTTTTGCCAGTGTGTGCTCTAATGCCTTGGATTGTTTAGAGAGCTCACACATTATTTTGTCCACCTTGCTTATGATGGGCTTTAATTGTGCCGCAATAAAAGATTCTAGCTGTTTTTTGAGATCTGCAACTAAGGTCTCGATCCACCCTGGTGGAAGGATTTCTACTTGGGAGTTATTTTCTACTGTTATAAACTCTTGTGTGCGTATTGGTGGATTGTCTCTTACTAACGCTTTCCTCTGTCTCTGGGGCCCTTTACTCCTCCCCTGTCGCTTCCTTTTTTCCTGGTGGGTCGTTTCATTAAACTCAGAGTTTTCTTGGCCCGGTGTTTTTGCACAGGGGACATCCTCTATATAATTGTTTGATTGAGTTATATTGCCCTGGGTGTTTGGGCTATCTACTAATGATAGGTCTCTTGTGGGTGTTTGGGTGATAACATTGAGGTTGGGTGAGGAGGATAAACTCCGTTCCATACGTTCTATTTCCCCCGTGACTTTCTTTAACATTAAGTCAATTGCTGTGGGTTTGTTCCCCTTCGGAAGGGCACCCTCCTTTGTTTCCACTCGTATTTGTTATGGGGTCACTCTTTTGTTGGATTTGTTCCCAGCTGAACGTGTGTTGGGATGGTTAGAAATTTTTTCCTTATTGTCTCCCGCTGAATCACTCTAATTCTGCCCAGCGTGTGTTTCTAATAATCCTCTTGTGTGCAGCCGTAGAATTTGTTTAGTTACTTCTGTGTAGGGCTTCAATACAATATGTGAATTCCATATACACAAGATGCGGTACCTGAGTAGGTTTTGAGGAAGGTCGAAGGGAACAAGGGGAATGGCCCGTCCCGTCCCTCGTCCCCCCTGGACGGCCACAGACGGCCCGCCCTCTGCCCGGGCTCCGCCTGGCGCCGCCCGCGTGCGTCCGCGACGCGGAGGGAGCGACCCTGCTTTGTAGTGCCACCGGGCGCGAAGAAGGCGGGAGGCAGGAAGTGCCCGCAAAGCTCACTGGGAGCTGTAGTCTCCAGCCGCCAAGATGGAGCAGCGGCGGCGAGACACACAGCGTTCCCCACCCAGGAGCGGGAGCAGGAGCAACTCGCAGCATGCAGCGTGACCTCAGGAGTGTGCCTGGCCGGTAGGTTGTTGTCCCTCGCTCCACCGAGGGAGCGACCCTGCTTTGTAGCGCCTCCGGGCGCGAAGAAGGCGGGAGGCAGGAAGTGCCCGCAAAGCTCACTGGGAGCTGTAGTCTCCAGCCGCCAAGATGGAGCAGCGGCGGCGAGACACACAGCGTTCCCCACCCAGGAGCGGGAGCAGGAGCAACTCGCAGCGTGCAGCGTGACCTCAGGAGTGTGCCTGGCCGGTAGGTTGTTGTCCAGATTGCCCATAAATTTAGCTATTGCTTCCAGGCGCGGATGAACTCTGCGCCGGATGAAACATTACACTGTCTGAACATCTCATTGGCTAACATATTAGACATAAAAATCCTGCTCTCTGAACAAAAGATTAAAGCCAGACCATATCAACATTGGTACACAGAGACACTGCATGAAATTAAATACAAGCAAGACAACTGGACCACAATTACTGAAAAACTATGAACTGACCCTGAACACTGAATATACTTGTTTCATTAAATATTATCCAGAACAGATTAGGGCTACACAAAAGGCATATTATTTCGAGAGAGTAATCAAAGCTTCAAATCTCTCTAAGGAACTTTTCAGGGATCAGGTAACTTTAGTGTCCTGCAATGCGATTCCAATGCTAACCTTTCCTCTGAGCTTCAGGACAACTTTGCTGCATTTTATATTAATAAGATACATACATTTAATCAGAGATTGATATAGAAACTTACCTAGGTCTAGTTGCCTGACCACTATTCAGTAAACAGACAAATTGGCAAGTCTTATGACTCAATTTTAACTATTATTAAATGAAAGCTGTATGCGCTTCCGGTTCTCCCTAAGACGTTTGCCCTACAAGTTGGATGACAAAACTGCTGTTAATTACTCCTTATACATTTCTTCATATCTTTAATTGCTCTTGAGAAGAATACTAGTTCCCCTGATTTGTAAAAGTGCCATAATCACCTCTCCTTTGAAAAAAGCAAGCCTTGATCCTGAAATACTGAGTAATTATCAACCCATCTCTTTGCTTCCCTTTATTGGTGAAATTCTGGCAAATATTGTCGACACTCAGCTTCCGGAACTTGTAAAAGCTAGCAGCATTTTGAGCTCTTCTCAGACTAGTTTTCAGACTGGCTGGAGGACAGAACCAGTTTTTCTTTCTGCCATCTATGTGATTTGTCTAATTGTGGACAAAGGTGACGTCTGTGCTCTGCTATTTCTGTATGTGTCTGCAGCATTTGACAACCTAGACCAGGGGTCTCCAAATTTTTCCATAATAAGAGCTATTTATATTCAGTGGAAATTACTCAGAGCTACTAATAATATTAGTACTGTAATAGTAACCACAACGGACAAGATTACATCAGTAGCTGCCATATGCAAAATTACCAGCAGTGGTCACCTCAATGTATCAGGTGGAGTTGTCAACGATAACGTACTAAGACTTGGCAATGTAGAATGCCTCTATGTCGGTTCATACCAGCAATAGCCGCAATGCCTCCAGCACCATAATATTAGTAATAATTCTCCTCAATACTGCATGAGTTAGCACTCAAATATCATCTTTAAACACATTTGGAAAATTCATCCCTTTTTCTCCAAACGCCAGTTTATGAGCTCTGCAAATTCACACATGCTTGTCTCAAATGCACTTTCCAATTTTGGTATACTTTAATTAACCAAGCAAAACTTTCTAATTTTGTATGGTGAGTTGCATATGATTGAGCTACTTCCAGGTAGATGGTAAGCTGAAGAGGCCTGACATGATCATTCATAAATAATGCCTAGGCTGGTCCATATAGGGAAAGCTGGTACAGCCACGGACAGGCTGACCTCATTCTCGGTTGACTGAAGGCAGATCATCACTGCTCCTCCTTAACGAGCTAATGTGAGCACCCCGTTTGTGATATGCAGCACATGTTCTATACTCTCACTTTTACTATTTAACAAATAAACACATGTTGACTGTTAGAAGGTGGTTCTGACCATCTGCGCCGGCCAGATTTTCTTGCTTTTTGAACACGTAATTGTTGAGTTTTTACTGTGGGAAGAGTCTCATAAGTTGGGACTCACCCACAGTGAACTCATGATGAAAGAGACTGCATGTGGATTTTACTGGTGAGAGTAGGCCGCTGCTCTGCAGCCGGAGTAAGGGGCACTGGGCATACATGCAGACACGTGTGTACAGGCATCTTATCTTAACAAGGTTTTATAAAGCGCTCGCACACCCAAAGGTTTCATGGCGCTAACCGACAGAGTTCTGAAACTACAGTTAGAGGACCATCCAAGAAATTAGGCCAGGGCCTGAACAAACAGCCAAGTTTTTAAAAGCCTCCTAAAAGGGAGAAGTGTAGTACAAGAACGGATTTCCAAGGGGAGGGAGTTCCATAGCTTTGAGGCAAGAGTGGCAAACCTGCGGCCTCCCTTGCGTAGGAACTTATAGCGAGGGACAGTCAGAAGGATTTGAGAAGCGGAACGAAGGCTGCGGGACGGGGTATATCTGAACAGAAGATCTTGAATGAACTTCGGACTATGAGCGTGTAAGGACTTGAAAATTATGCACGCCGATTTAAAGGTGACACGGTGTATGATCGGGAGCCAATGAAGTTGCCTCAAAAGAGGTCTGGCTGACTGCCATCGCGGGAGACGATATATAAGCCTAGCCGCCTGATTTTGGGCCATCTGCAGGCGTTTACCAAGTGTAACAGGGAGACCCAGGTAGATGGCGTTGGCGTAGTCTAAATGTGACAACACCAAGGCCATTACCACATGGGTCAAAGCTGATTGAGTGAGTATCCGGCTGATCTTTTTTATTTTCCGGAGCTGAAAAAAACCAGTGGACACAACTGAATTTACTTGTGGTTTTAGTGAGTGCTCACTATCATTGAGCACCCCCAGACTTTTAACCGAATTAGACGGAGTGGGGGGGAGCCAAGTTTGGGTGGCCAATAATGAGGGCCCCACAGTAGTTGACTATTGCCGAAGAGAACCAGTTCTGTCTTCTCCGGATTTAACTTCAATTGGTTCCCATCCATCCACTAACAAATGTGAAGCATGGTGTTCTGGAATTGATAAATCGAATCTGAGGAATTGTCAATTGTGAAAATGAGTTGCAGATCATCTGCATAATTAAAGGTGGACACTTTAAAGGTTTTTAGGGACTGAAGCAAAGGAAGCATATAAATGTTAAACATAGGTGACAAGGAGGAACCCTGGTGGACCCCACAGGTGGTGTGAAGTTTGTGAGATGAAAAAGGGGGCAAACCGACTGCCTGGGTACGGTCGCTAAGAAAGGACCTGATCCTATCGTGGGCCGGTCCACAGATGCCGGCTAGTTTGACACGGTCAAGAAGAATGTCGTGATTTACCGTGTCAAACGCAGCTGACAAATCAAGTAGGACCAGAGCCTGTGGGATTCCCATATCTGCCCTATGACGCAGGGAGTCTAGGACCGCCGTGATGACTGATTCGGTCGAATGTGCCGGACGAAATCTGGCTTGAGAGGAATCTAGGAAGTCGGATTGTTCAATGAAACTAGAGAGATGCAATGTTACATGTGCTTCCAGTACCTTGGCCAGGTACGGAAGTAAGGAAATAGGCCTGTAATTTGATAGCGTAGTGCGCTCTGCTCCAGGTTTTTTTAGGAGGGGCACCACGACTGCTTCCTTAAAAGACTTAGGTACTATGCCTTGAAGTAGGGAGGTATTAAGGAGTCTTAAAACAGGGGCAGGAAAGGTAACAAAAACAGTCTTTAGTTTATGAGGGGGACAACAGTCACGAGGGGATCCAGACTTTACCCTATTCAGTAGAGAGATTAGGGCGGGGACATCCAAAGAAGGGAAATGATCCAAGGATAAGATACTGGTGACGTGTGCAGGGACAGAGGGAGCAAAGGTAGTGACGGGGATACTAGATTTAATTGTCGCAATTTTGTCAGGCATGCGCACACGTGTAAAGGCTGCGCAGGGGAGATTCCTGGCATGCGCAGCCCAGGAGCATGTACAGATTGAATGGTGTGGTAGGAATGATGCAGAGCTGGGTGGTGACATGGAATAGGTTTTATACAAAGGGAAGAAACATGTAAGTGAAAGTCAGTGTGCGTTTACTGTTTTCACTGAACGACCACTCCATTATTCTCCTTTGAGGATGGGGATCAGATGGGATAGTTTCACTTCCATAGGGCCTACAAATTCCAGACACGCACTAAAGTCCACTGTAACTTAGGTGAGAAGGAGTATTCTGCTGAATTCAAAACCATAAATGTACTGCTTATGGTTCATCCAGAAATGTCATATTCCTCTGAGTCAGATTATAACCAGAGCCTGGCTGGTTGTGACCCTGCCAGGGTGGATTAAGGACCTTCCTCCCCAAACTGAAGCATCAGAGGCCTGGCCCTTCACGGTAAGCATTCCAAGGGCGAAGTTCTCCTCTCCAGGAGGGAGAGAAGATGAGTGGAGCTACCAGCTATCCATCAGCAGCTGTCACCTGGTGCCAGGCACCAAGCTGCTCTGGAGAGGAGGCAGCAAGGGGGAAAGGGGCTTTTCAGAGGCCTGGGCCAGAAGGCGCAGAGGCCTAGGTAGGAAGAAGGGAGCAGCGGTAGGTGAGGTGTTGCTGCCTAATAGGGAAAGCAGAGCCTTGCTGCCAGCCGACTCCAAATTATTTTAAAAGGTCTTGCACAAAAGGAGGAGGAGCTCTCACTGGGGTGTGGTCTGCTGAGGAAGACGCGTGCTGGAGCCTGGCGCCATGGGCAGTTAGAAGGAAGAACCCCTGACTGTCCCAGGATCCAGAATTGCACCAGGAGGGAAGTCCAGGACCAGTGAACAGAAGCCTGGGCCTCTGCGCAAAGAGAGGAGAGTCCCAGGAGGAGAGCCAGGTGAAAGGCTGGCGCAGGGAGCCAGTAAAGACATCTCCCTGCTGAATTCACGCTCCTTGAGACCCGGAGGGCAAAGGAAGGTGCTCCCAGTGGCAGGGGTGCACCACCAAAAGCAAGAAGAGGCAAAAATGGTGAAGATACGTCCCCTGGGGGCTGAGATATGCCCCCCAGAAGGTATGCAACCTTTGACCTCTGGCCTGACCGACGACTGAGCACGTGGGGCTCCATCGCCAGTCTTGAATAGGCCCCCAGTGGGGGTCAGATCCTGGGGGCTGCCCCCACATGAAGCAAAGTCGGGGCACGCCATCATGCTCCCCGTGAAGTGGCTCAAACGGGGTGCCAGGAGCCCACCCTGACACCGGTGACACCTGAGGGCGGGGAGCACCATTGCGCCTCCGCGAAGATGTCTTTGGGGCCTGGGATCCCAACTCTGGGCCCTGATGCCCAAAAGGGAAGTCAGGGAGCGCCTTTGTGCTCCCCGTGAAAAAGTATCGGGGGCCGGGACCCCAACTCCAGGCCCGAAGCTATGGGTTAAGTTGGGGAGTGCCGTTGCGCTCCCTGTGAAGACTGTCCAGGGGGAAAGGCCCGGGATCCCCAACTCCGGTCCCCGGTGTGCCCCGACTCGAGGAAGCCAAGTCGTGGAGCGTCGTCATGCTCCCTGTGATGATGGCCCGGGGGGGCTTGGAATCCCCAACTCTGGGCCCCCGTGTGGTGGAGGAGGAGGGGGAGTGCCGCCGCACTCCCCCACTGCAGTACGAAGGTGGGGGCAGTGCCGCCGCACTCCCCCGAAGACCCGCCGCAGAAGAGGCTGCCTCCGTGTCTGCTCACCAGAGCGAGCAGACCAAAATGGGCACTCTGGCTCCCACAGCCGCACAATAGGGTGCGGGAGGGGCATGGAGCCGGCAGGAGCCACCGGGGGTGGGCTCCCCAGGTGGCTCTCCAACACTGGGGCATGAGGAGGTGCGAGTGGCCTGGGTGGGACTAGGACCCCGAAAAACCACTGGAGCAGCTCGGGGTGGGCTTCCCGAGCTGCCATAACTCACCTGGAGGTCCGGGTGAGACCAGGCCCTCCACCAAGGACTGGACGCAGCAAGAGGCCACCAGCAGCGCGCCACGGCTCTCCCCGGAGCTGCGGGGGAGGCGCTGCTATAATATTCACCACAGCAAGGGAAACAGCCCATAATGCCTTGCAGGCCTGGACCGGCCTGCAAGGAAAGGAGGGTTGTTCTCTGCGTGTGGTGACCACAGGAGGACAGAGTCAACGCCAAGTGAGTGCAACGGTGCAGGGAGAGCTGCAGGAGCTACGCAGTCTCCACAGCACAAAGAGGAAAGTCCCCACTAAGTCTCTGGGGACTCCATAGAAGTAACCCCTCAAGGGCTCAGCCAGCAATCAACATTATCTCGGGGCTGGAACTTTTTGTTCTACAGCTGGGGGGTGCCTTAAGGATTGCATCAAGGCTTAGGGGGCTTTGTTGGGTATGTCTGGAGAAGGGCATCCCCTGGAGGTGAAGAGGTGTAATTGCACGAGAAGTGCATTACCAATGTTATTTCTATTGTGGGACTGTAAGTCATATGAGTAATGTGAAGGCATAAGCAAAATGGGGTTATGTTGCGGGACATTCTTGCTAGGGCGCCTGGCTGTATATGCTTAATCCTGTGATTATAACTGTGATGCCTTTTAGGGGCTGTGATTGCAATGCATTATAATTGTTATCAGCTATGATAAGTACCTAATTTAAAGTGATGCCTAAACATGTATTCTTGCTGCTGCGTTAGGTGAAGAACAACCCAGACTAGCCCCTAAGATGTAGAGGTGTATACTGTATGGTCAGTATGAGATGCTCAGTCAGAGTTATGTGTCAGGATTGGCAGGGTTGCCCATATTAAATGCTTGTCGAGATAAAGGGGGTGGGTCGCCACTGGTATGGTGCCTGTGAGCAAGGCCCTCGCTCCAGGTTATGTTCAACTCACTGCATTATGGGGCAAGGTGATGTGCATACATAGGAGTGGTGGTACTAGACCCCACCACCCGCGGGTTGGGTGGGAATGTTATGCAATGTCACAAAGTAATTCCAACAGTTTATGTATATTTGTAAATTGGTGCATAGTATTGAGTAGTGTGTGTGTTTAATAAATTTACCCTTCCATTTATAAAGCAAAGAACAGACTGGCCAACAATTATTGAGTATTATTTCTGCGTACTAGTAAATGGCGAATACTAGCCCACACCACCTCCCTGGAGTAAGCCTTAGACTGCTCTGCAACGCTACCCACTCAGAGTCAAGCACTAGAAGGGGGTGATTGGTTCCCAGTGAAGGACAACTGTAGTCATGTTATTTGTGCAGGCCTCACAGATACTGCCTCGTTTTCAAACATTGCCACTTGCAAAATTGCTGGCTAAGTATAGAACCTCGCTTTAAATGTATCCAAATGACACACAACTGATTGTATGACTATTTAGTTCGGCCTCACCCAATGGACAAACAACTATGGCTACTTCTTTATCAATTATTCTCTGGAATTGTCAACCATTTATATGCAATTGTATCCTGCTACAACCAAAATACTGCTCATTTCTCCCAATGTCTTGCCTACTATACTTTGTCATGACCCTCTTTATGCGCATTTGTCCTACACCCTCGACTTTTGTCTATAACTGGGGTATCCTGCTGGATGCTAATCTTTCCTTGAACAGTTTGGTGAGCCATGTTTAAAAAAACCTGCTTTTGGCATCTCAAAATGTTAAGACCTTTGTTGAGGGTTATTGATCTAGCACACTGTGTTAGTATAGCAAACGCCTTGGTTCAATCAAGGCTTGACTATAGTAATGCCATATATTTTGCCATACCAGAGGCCGTGCTTCACCCATTTAAGGTGGTTCAAAAAGCGTCAGCCAGACTAATGACTCATACTCCAAAACATTTCGCCTAGACAAGACGGAAGTACTGTTTTTCAACAACAAGCCCTCCCCATGAAACTCCACCTGGTGGCAGTCGGAGCTAGGACCAACACACAGAGACTATGCAAAAACTCTAGGGATAATCCTAGACGACAAGCTCAACATGACGTCTGCAGTCAACTCAGTGGGCACCTCCTGCTTCCACATCCTATGCATGCTGCAAAAGATCTTCAAATGGTTGCCTCAGAACAACAGGTGGATTGTCATGCAAGCACTCATCACCAGCAGGCTGGACTTCAGCAGCACTATCTACACCAGATTTCCTAATAACTCATACAGACTCCAGAACACCGCTGCAAGGCTCATACTCTACCTTCCACCCGGCACCCACATCTCACCACACCTCAGGAAGCTTCTTTGGCTCCTCTTTCACAAGGGCAGCCAATTCAAGCTTTTCACGCACACGTACAAAGCCCCACACAACACAGGACCAGAATAACTGAACAGCCACATTCACTTTCACAAACCCACCAGACACCTATGCTCTGCCTTACTCTCACTCGCAAAACTGGAGGTCGCTCTTTCTCCTACATCGCTCCCAAGACATGGAACGACCTCCCTCAACACATCAGAGCCTCCTCCTCACTTCTTTACTTCCACAAGAAGCTGAAGGCCTGGCTCTTCATACAAGCACCTTTTGGATCACCCACCTTCACCCCGGCCCAAGCACCTGGATACCCTCTCTGGTGATTAGTGAGCTATAAAAATCAACATCATTACACTGCACTCCTATGCGCCGTCACTTGCACTGGTTACTATTGAAAAGTCCAATTTTTTTCAAATAAATAATTATTGTTCACAGAGCTGGTTATCAACATCCCTCAGAATTTTAGCTAATACATTTTCTTTCCAACATTAGTGCTACAATCAGCTGGTCCTACCGTTTGTAACGTATATGTCTTTGGAAATTTGGTGATAGCGCTTTCTCACTTGCGGGCATAGAGTTCTCGCCTGTTTGCTCTTCGCTCTGATGCTAATATAAATTAATTTTGGAAAGCTTTGAAAACCTACCTTGTCTAAGCTTGCTCTTTCAATAGATGTGGCAGTCAATGGTCTTACAAGCACCAAGATGCTTCGGTGAACGCGTGCTCTATAAATACGACCTATAGAGATGTGTGCATTATAAAGCGGTACGGTACCTCTCTTCAGAGGTGTTCCTTCCTCGTGCAAGGAAATCATCTCAGAACATAACAACTTCACCAACTCTTTTTTTAGATCTGGCCCTAATAAAGCACAAATGCTGCTGTTGCATGAATAAGAATGCAGTCTTACTGAGACATAATATTTGCATAAGAAAACTCGGAACATAATTTCTATTTTCACAAAAATATCATACGCACTGCTAATCCTGTAACCTGCACTTAAGGGTAGGTTCCTTGTCTCTTATTATTAAAAATTGTACTTCTACTGGGAGATGAAAATCCGGCTTCTGTTCCCTGTTTGGAATTCATTTCCTGTATCTTCTACTCTGTGCTGTTAATCACTAAAAATCCACTTTTAATAACAATCCTGCCTATGCCACAATATTTTCATAATCTTTCTTTCTAGCGATAACGAAAGATTCGATAAAAACACCTGGATGTCATTTACAAGTTCAAGGTCAATACACCACAGGAAGGTCACCAGCCGTGCCCCATCCGCACTGTATCTTCCCATCCACCAACCATGCGCACCTTTTTATGAACCCACAGCCATTCCTCTAGTGCTGGCTGGGTGTCTGGGGTAAGAGCAGCCCTAGCCGACCAGCTGGAGTAAAGAAGACGAGCCCCACAATCATGGTGGCGTGGCACGATCGAGGAACATAGCGTGGGTTAGTCCAGTAGCTTATATCCTTTCCCCAGCTTTTGTGTTTTTTGTTACCTTTTTTTGTTGGGTTGCTGGCACCGTATTGCCATTTTACATTTTGTTTTGCTTCTTTATATGGGGTGCCTCCTTGTGCTTTTTCTCTCCCCCCCCCCCCCCTTTTTTTTAGGTCGAAGCCTACCAGACAGCTCAGTTGCCTGGTTTGCTAAAAACATCTTGGGGATATTCGAACAGCTTCCCTGGGAATGCATTCGCCCAGTGCTTACCGCTGGCTGGATTTGTGTTTTTTAACTCACATTTGCTTGGCTTCTATTTTCTGGCTTTGTTTGTTTTAGGCTGTCCACCTTGAGTTCGTCCCTCTCATAGAGCATGCCTTGTTTACTGTTTCCTCCCGAGTTCTCCATTTCTGTAAACATGCCTTTAAATCTTGCTCTTATCTTGTCACATTTGCTGTGTATTCAAAGACAGAGGTGAAATGTCAGGCTCTTTCTTTCAGGAGAGCGTGCTGTCTACCTTTCTTTCTCTGAATTCAAAGTGCCAGTACTAATGTGACCAGTGGTTCATTTGTGAAAAAATAAGTGCCAGGGCTCTCGTCAGGAGACAGCTCCTCCTATTACAGAACTAACTACTACCATAAAACCCTACAAGTGGGAGAGGATGTGGCGTAACGGCCAGAGTTGCCGACTTTGTAGCTGGGGAACCAGGTTAGAGTCCCGACGTAGGCTCAAAGTCCTGTCATTCTGGACAAATCACTTACTCTCCTTGCCTACCAAAAATGAATGTGCTTAGCGTAAAACTTTATTGGATACAAAATATCTTTGAGATCCTGTTTCATACGTAGTGTTAAATTATGCCCTGCCTTACATTTGTCATTTGAGTTAAAAAAAATATTGATTATGAAGATTTTTCTTAATGTGAAGAAAATGGTTATTGGAATTAGTCAGAACATTATGGGTCCTGTTCACAAAGAAAGTCAAACTTGTTTTACCATAAGTTCTTTTCCACAGCTGGAGCAAATATCTGTCTTTAAAAAAAAGTACAAATAATTCTGTGGTACTCACAAGCTTTAAACTTTGAGGATTTGGGAATGTAACAAGAGGACAGTTCCAAATAGCTAAAAAAAAAATATCCAGTGGGAAAATAGTTTCAGGGAGGAGAAGCACCTTTCCATAAACCCCTCCAATTGTGCTGATGTTCCTACGTTTACTCCTGACAGATGTAAATCCCTAGCTCTCCAATAGATTTTTGGGTGGCAAACAGCCAACAAAGGAATTGTGAATATAATCAGCATGCCAGTTTCTGCTTGTTCTCCACCATTTGCAGGTATGTCTCATACACACACAGCCATGCATACTTTTTCATGTGAATAAATCAATTTACTAGTGCAAATTCATAACAACAAAAAAATAAATGCTACCAATCTGAGCATCAAAAGGTCACTTAGGAGCATAAATAGATTTGTGAATTTGGCCTTCTATGAACAAAACATACCAGCACAATAGAGTCGACTGATTCAAACAAAATGGTTAATCTAAAACCTCCTAGTACTATTCGGAAGAGGACAAAAGTCTGGTAATTCGGTTACCTGGCATTTTGTATGCATTCAAACAATTATTAGAAATCTATGGAAGATATTATGTTATGTTAGAAAGATTTGTATGGCACAGCTTGTCACCTGTGAGTTTATCCAGGTGACAGATTAGTAGGGGGAGTCCGGTGGTACTCCTAGTTAAACGGCCAGGTTTTCAGCTTCATACAGAAGTTCAGGCAGGAGTGGCAGCCCTGATGTGTAAAAGTAGTTAATTCCAGCATTTTGGCGGTGATAAAGGGGATAGCTCGTCCCCCTGTCTTGCTTCTGCAGATGTGGGGGTTTGTGAGAGGGAGAGAGAGGTGAAGCACAGCTTTCTTGTGGTTTGATAGAGCTGGAGTTAGTCACTGAGGTAGGCTTGTCCTGTGTTGTGGAGGGCTTTGTAAGCTTGGATGAGAAGTTTGAATTTGCAGCATTTCTGGATGGGTATCAGTTGCAGTTCTGTTTGGTATGGGGTGATGTGCACGCCTCTGGGGACATCTAGGGCCTGTCTGACGGCGTGTTCTGAATGGTTTGGAGTTTTTGAGTGAATTGTTTGGAGATGCCGTGGAGAGTGTTGCTGTAGTTCAGTCTGCTTGTGATGAGTGCTTGGGTGACCGTGCATCTTGTGTCTGAAGGGAGCCATTTGAAGATTGTGCAAAGCATTCTGAGGATGTGGCAGCAGGATGCTATCACAGTGTTGGCCTGTTTGTTCATGGAGAGCTTGTTGTTAAGGATGATGCTGAGGATTGTTACGTGGTCTGTAGGGACGGGTGTGGGACCTAGATTGGGTAACCACCTAGAGGAGTCTGAGGGAGTTCTTATTACCGAAGATCAGAATCTCTGAATCTCTGTTTTATCTGTGTTGAGTTTTAGGCAGTTGTCTTGCATTCAGTCAGCCATGTAGGACATGCAGGCAGTGAAGTTCTTCCTGGAGGTGTTGTTGGTATCAGTGAGGGAGAGGACAAGCTGGGTGTCATCGGCATAGAGTACAATGTTGATGTTGTGGGTCCTTACGATGCGGGCAAGACATGCCATGTAAACGTTGGACTGAGGGAAGAGCCCTGAGGAACTCCGCATATGAGCTTCTTGGATTCAGAGCTAAAGGTGGAGAGTCTGACTTGTTGTGTTCTGTATGAGAGGAAGGAGGCGATACAACTAAGGACTGGTCCTTGGATTGCCGATTTCTGAAATCTGGCGATGAGTGTGCTGTGGGAGATGGTGTCAAATGCCGCCGAGAGGTGGAGCAGGATTAGTGCTGTGGTTTCTCCTCTCTCCTTGATTGATCTGATGCCAACTGTTGCAGCCATGAGGCTGGTTTCCATGCTGTGATTGCCAAGGAATCCTAACTGGATTGGAATCAGGAGGTGGTGCTGTTCAAGAAAGGCGGTGACCTGCTTGTTGATTGCCTTCTCCAGGACCTTAGAGCGAGATGGGCCAGTAATTGCTGAGGTCTTTTAGGTTTCCTGAGGGTTACTTCAGCAGAGCAGTGACCTCAGCATGCTTCCAGCTGTCCGGGAGGTTTCTGTTAAGGATGGAGGAGTTGATGATGGTGGTAAGGTTGGCGCTGATCAGAGTGCTTCCTAGCTCGTACATATGGTGTGGGCAGGAGTATGAAGGGGACCTCGAGTGGATGGTCTACATCAGCATTTCCCAAACTGTGGTCCGTGGACTCCCAGGGGTCCATGAGACATTGCCAGGGGGTCCGCAGGACTCGAGTATCTGTCATTGTAGTGAAAAATGAAACGCCCATGTGTCCTCACAGCACACAAGAGCTGTGAATGTTGGCGCTGGGGCGGCGAGACCACAACAATAAAATCAGGAGGCGGGGACAGCGAATGGGCAGTGGGCAGTCAGGGGGTGGGGCCGCAGGGGGCACAGCGGCTGGGAAAACGAGCGGAACAGAAAGCAAAAGGGGCACAAATACAAGGAAAAAACGAGTGGCACAGAAGGGCACTGTTAGACCTAGGGGATCCTAGACTACATAGGGTAGCCTGGCACAGTAGTGGATATAGCTAAACTCTCAGGCGTTGGTTAAGTGCTTACAAAACTCACTCACAGTAACCCAATGATTGACCACTAAAATAAAAGACACTACACCAGTCTTAGGAAAATACCAGTACCTTTTATAAAAATAATATTCTCTCTTGTTCTTGTTTTAAATACAGCAGTACACAAATAATTTACACAGTTCTTATAGATCTCAAATCACATCCAATACTTTTCCTAGTCAGTACATAAGAATCAAAGGTACATTACATTTGAGTTTAGTTACTGTTAATTCCACAAGTTTACTTCTTCAATCACTGGTTACAGAAGGGAAAATTCACATTACAGTTTCAATGCGCCACTTGGCAGGTACATTACCCTCTCCTCTCAGACTTCAGAGCAGCTCAATAGGTTTTCACCCCCAGCCGCGCTTCTCTCAATTCAGGCAGCCAGCTAATTGGCTAGAAAAGATAAGGCACGTTAATAGTGTTGCCCTATATACCAACTATAACTACACCTTCCTGAAGGGAACTGTTGCTAGGCATAAGTCTAACTAGTCGGTTAGATGCGACTGGCCCTGTTAGTTACTGACACCCTTTTGCCCAATCTTGCGCTATTATTCTGTCAGGTATAGGAGTTTAACACTTTATTCCCCTTGTTTGCTGTTTTCCCCCTTTTCTGATCGGACTTGGTAATTTCAATGCCAATTTACTATGTGAGTCAGAGGCCAAGTTCTTGTGTCTTAATCCCCAGCAGCAACTCAATTATCCAGTTATTCGGTGTATAGAGGCCGCTTCTGGGCTCCTGGCGAGCTGGCACTGCCGCCTCCCGTTTCCCCTTATCCCTGCTTACTTGTGCGGGGCAGCGATCCTTCTGTAGCCACCCCTTCGCTCAGTTCTCCTCACTCCGCGCCGACGATGAAGCCTCAGCAGTGTCGACTTCGGGAAGGGGAATCGGAAGAGCTTACTTGCTGACTGGACGCTCCGCTGGCGGAACCATGGTGGCGCTTTCCTTCTTCCCGCGTCGCTTCAGATGGGAGCTCCGCCTCGGGCGCACCTCCTGTGACGCGGTCGGGTTCTTCCTCACAGCTCCGGATACCGCCTCTGGGCACACCTCTTCCGACGCGCCGAGTCCTCCCACACAGCCTCAGACACCGCCTCTGGGCACACCTCTTCCGACGCGCCGAGTCCTCCCACACAGCTTCAGACACCGCCTCTCCTTTCCACAACAGTCGGGTCAGCTGGACACTCTGCACTCGTGTGGGTCAGACGGGCAGACAGCGCTTCACGCAGGTAGGAGTCTCTGCCGGCGTCACTGCCTTATTTCACGGGTAGAGAGCCAGTCACCAGGTTAATGAAGCTGACAGACGCCCCTCAGCCGTGCAGCACAGCTCAGTTCCGATGCTCATTTAGGATGCCCACAGCCTTCAGGGCAAGTGAGCAGGACGCTTACAAGGGTCGATTTGGTTGTAGATTATCAAGGTCTCCTTTCAACACGACCCGGGCTCTCCAAATTAATTACAAAGTCTCTGGTCACACTTTAGGCTGGTGTGACAGTGGGGTTCGGTCAGCCTGAAAGGGGGCACTTCCCAACACGCGACAGCCGGCCCACAGGTCGATCTGGTCACCACTGGTGCGCAATCCTCCTCCGCAAGTCGCCTCTCTCCTCACTGGTCACTCCTGAGACTACTACAAAATGGCTGCTGGTCACTGGCCTTTTATAGGGTGGCCTGAGACCTGCAGAAGTCACTGGATGCTTCTAGAAAGTTCCTCATGTTAGCCTATAGGCCTGTTCTCCAGTAGTGTCCGTTATGGCAGTTGATGGACACCATTTTAGGTTTCTGGGTGTCCCTAGATTTTCAAGGGGCCTAACTAGGCCTCACAGGTTATGAGGGAAAAATGGCGTCATAACCAAGGAACACCTAGCCCCCTGACAGCACTGAAAAATCCTGGTGGACATATATAAAAAATAAAAACCGAAACTCTGGGAGGCTAAGGGGGACAAAAATAAATAATGTTGGTTAGAGTATCCCCAGATGCAGACAGGTCTAACACGTGTCCCCCCCAGCTGAAAGTGGGGAGAGCTACCCAATCCCTTGGGAGTTCTCATCACTAAGGCGGAAATACCTGGATAGACCGTCTGCATTGGCATGGTCCGATCCAGGCCGGTGTTCCACCCTAAAGTCCATTCCCTGTAGGGAGATGGACCACCTTAACAACTTGGGATTTTCCCCCTTCATTTGCATCAGCCAACGAAGGGGGCGGTGGTCAGTCTGAACCAGGAAGTGCGAGCCAAACAAGTATGGCCGCAGCTTCTTCAGAGCCCAAACCACCGCAAAGGCTTCTCGCTCAATTGTACTCCACCTCCTTTCCCTGGGGAGTAGTCTTCTAGACAGGAAGACCACGGGTTGATCCAAGCCCTCATCATTTAGCTGCGATAACACTGCCCCAATGCCATGTTCTGACGCATCTGTTTGGACAATGAATTCTCTAGCAAAATCAGGGGCCTTGAGAATTGGAGCGGAACACAATGCTTGCTTCAAGGTCATGAAGGCTCGCTGGCAAGCCTCCGTCCAGACTACCCATCGGGGTTTTTTCTTGGAAGTAAGTTCAGTGAGGGGGGCCACAATGGTGCCATACCCCTTCACGAAGCGACGGTAGTATCCAGTGAGGCCCAGGAAGGCTCGGACCTCAGTTTGAGTCTTGGGGGGCTCCCAGGCTATGATAGCCTCAATCTTCGCCTGGAGGGGCTGCACCGTCCCTCTGCCCACCAAGTGGCCTAGGTACACCACCGACCCCTGTCTGATCTGGCACTTGCTGGCCTTGATTGTCAAGCCAGCCTGTTGCAGGGCATGCAGAACAGCTTGCAAGTGTTGCAAGTGGTCCTCCCAGCTGCTACTAAAGACAGCAATGTCGTCCAGGTAAGCAGCAGAAAAAGCTTCCATACCAGAAAGGACCCTGTTCACCAGCCGCTGAAAAGTGGCAGGGGCGTTCTTGAGCCCAAAGGGCATCACACGAAATTGGTAGTG
The DNA here is from genome assembly GCF_964261635.1 of Lissotriton helveticus. Lineage (NCBI taxonomy): Eukaryota > Metazoa > Chordata > Amphibia > Caudata > Salamandridae > Lissotriton > Lissotriton helveticus. Next base: position 1,844,531,590 of record NC_136065.1, on the reverse strand, counting down.
TCCCTGAGGTGTAGAGAAGGCTGACCTTTCCTTCGCCCCCTCGGTAAGGGAAATCTGCCAGTACCCTGAAGTTAGGTCAAAGGTACTTAAGTATCGGGCAGCTCCCAGCCGGTCGATAAGCTCATCCGCCCGTGGGATGGGATGTGCATCAGTCTTGGTTACTGAATTTAAGCCTCGGTAGTCCACACAGAATCTCAATTCGGGTGTGGTGCCTGGTGGGGCAGCTTTTGGTACCAAAACCACCGGGCTAGACCAAGGGCTACTAGAAGGTTCAATCACTCCTAGCTCCAGCATCTTGGCGACTTCACTTTTGATGCTGGCCTTCACCTTGTCTGACAGCCGGTAGATCTTAGACTTCACAGGTGGGCTGTCTCCTGTGTCCACATCATGGGTACACAGGTGGGTCCTACCCGGGACAAGGGAGAACAGAGAAGAAAATTGCTCCAGGATCTGGCGGCAATCACTCTGCTGTTCAGGAGTCAGGGATGGCGAGAGAATCACTCCCTCCACCGACCCATCCTTTTCTTGGGACGAGAGAAGATCAGGGAGAGGTTCGCTTTCCTCTTCCTCTGCTCCATCGGTCACCATCATTAAGACAACCTCGGGCCTCTCATGATGTGGCTTGAGGCGATTGGCATGCAGCACCCTGTGGGGCTGCCTCGGGGTCTTACGATCCACCAGGTAGGTGGATTTACCCTTTTTCTCCAATACCTCAAAGGGGCCTGTCCAACGGTCCTGGAGGGCATTTAGCTCTCCAGGTTCCATCACCCACACTTTTTGTCCAGGCTCCAGTTCCACCGGGTGAGCGTTGTGGTCATACCACTCCTTCATAACTGCTTGGCTGGCCTCCAAGTTGTCTGAAGCTTGCTTCCACAACTTAGCCATTTGGCTCCGGAAGGCCAGCATGTAGCTCACCACGTCCTGGGGAAGCTTCCTGGGAGTCTGTTCCCATCCAGCTTTCACCAGGCTGAGAGGTCCCCGTACAGGGTGCCCGTACAAAAGTTCGAAGGGGCTGAAGCCCACTCCCTTCTGTGGCACTTCCCTGTAGGAAAACAAGAGACAGGGTAGGAGGACGTCCCATTTCCTCCGCAGGCTCTCAGGTAGACTCCTTATCATACCTTTCAAGGTTTTGTTAAACCTTTCCACAAGACCATTGGTTTGTGGGTGGTAAGGAGTGGTAAACCGATAGGTAACGCCGCACTCCTTCCACATAGCCCGCATGTATGCTGAAAGGAAGTTAGTCCCCCTGTCGGACACAACCTCCTTGGGGAAACCCACTCGGGTGAAGATCCCCATCAGGGCCCTTGCCACTGCAGGTGCAGTGATGGTCCTCAGAGGTATTGCCTCTGGGTACCGGGTGGCATGATCCACCAAAACCAGGATGAACCGGTGACCAGCTGAAGTTGGTGGATCCAATGGCCCTACAATGTCGATGCCCACCCTCTCAAAGGGGGTGCTAACGACAGGTAGTGGTTCCAGGGGAGCTTTTAGCTTCACCCCTGTTTTCCCACTGGCTTGGCAAGACACACACGTCCGACAATATGTATCAGACGCCACTTTCATTCGAGGCCAGTAGAAGTGGGGGACAAGCCGGGCAAAGGTCTTGTCCTGTCCTAGGTGTCCTGCCAATGGTATCTCATGAGCCAGTTCCAAAAGAAAGGCTCTAAAGCATTGAGGGACCACCAAGGCCCTGGATGAACCATGTCCAGGTGCCTTGGGCTCACTGTAGAGGAGTCCATCCTCCCAGTAAATCTGGTAGCTCCCTACAATGTTCCCTGCTGCCTGGGCTTTGGCCTGTTGCCGCAGCCCCTCGAGAGTAGGACACTCCTTCTGAGCTTTGCAGAACTCTTCCCAGGAAGGACCTCCCTCCACATGCCATTCAGTAGGGATGGGTAGGTTCTCCAGGGAAGCAACATTCTCCCCTGTGGACTCCAGATCCACCTCCGCAGGTGGCCCGTCTGTCTCACGAGGTGAAAATGTCGAGGCAGGGTCCTCCGGCCTCCTGTCCTTCTCCTCTCTGGCAGCCGGCTGGGCCATTGTTCCAGGCTCCAGCGTAAGTGAACTCCCACTTCGGGCAGTCGCGGACCTTGTGCTGACACAAGTCCAGTCAGGGGGTCCCAGCATCTCAGAGTGAGTCTGGTACTCCACCCTCCTCCAAGCATTGTGCTCCATATCATTCCCTAACAGGCAGTCAACAGGCACGGCAGGGCTTACGGCAACTCGAAGTGGACCTGCAACCCCTCCCCACTCAAAGGGAACCTCGGCCACAGGGTAGTGGCCCAATCTGCCGTCAGCCATCACGGCGGGATGGAGTACATCTGGGATGACCTGCTCTGGAGACACCAGCTGACTCCTTACCATAGTCATACTGGCTCCTGTGTCTCTCAGAGCCTCCCCTCTACGGCCGTTGATGGTGACCCACTGCTCATACTTAGTAGTATTAGAGGGCAGTTGGGTCTTTGGAACCATCTCCTTATCTCCCAGGGACACTAAAGTGACACCCGCCCGCTCCCCTCCGTTACCCAAAGGCATCTCCTCCCCGAGCACTACACTAGTTATTCCCGGGGTTTTTCCTCCAGTGGGAGGGGGTGGTCTTTTTGGGCATCTCACATCTCCTTTATAGTGTCCCACACCACCACACTCAAAACAATGAACAACCCTTGGCTGCTGGCTTGGGCCAGGATTAGGGTTGCGAGGGGGGTTACTCTTAGGGATGAATCCTCTGCCCCTTCCTTGTGAAGTATTTTGTGGACCTTTTGAGAACTCCCTCCTATTATCCCTGCCCTCTTTCTTCTGGGGGGCGCCCTGTCCAAACTTCTGGGAATCCCCTCCAGTCCCCCTAGATGACACCCGGGTACTAACCCAGATGTCCGCCTCCTCAGCAAGCTTCCTGGGGCTGGTCAGCTTGCTGTCCACCAGATGCTGTCGTAGCTCGGGAAGACATTTCTCGAGTAGGTGTTCCTTGAGTATGAGGTCATATAAACCTTCATAGTCCCCTACCTCGCTGCCTTTCACCCAACCCTCTAAGGCCTTTCGGGCATAGTCCAAAAAGTCCACCCAGTTCTGCGTGCCCAGTTTGTGGCTTCCCCGGAACTTCTGCCTATACTTCTCAGGGATTAGCCCAAGCTTCCTTATCAGCGCCACCTTCATGGCAGGGTAGTAGGTTTGCTCACTCTGCTCCAGGGCCAATAAGGTATCCCTGCCAGCAGGTGGCATGTATTTGTATAACCCACCCCCCCAGTGGGCTTCCAAGATCCCATGGGCCCTCAATGAGACCTCATTGGCGGCTAGCCATTTTGCAATATCATCACTTGGTACATAGTTTGCCATGACATCTTTGGGTAAATAGGGTCTGGGTTCTCTGGTGTTCACCTTGGTTTCGCTGCCACCATTTGGAGTGATGTTAGGGGCCTGGAATTCGAGCTCTCGTAGCTTGAACTCGTGTTCCAACCTCCTCCCCTCCCTCCTTTCTTCCAACTCCATTTTTGCTATTTCCCACCTTAACAGTCTTTCCTCTCTCCTGTCAGCTAACTCGGTTTCTGACAACCCTCTCGATGACACACTGCTGCCCTCCCTTGAGGTTGCCTTGGGGCTGATTGACATCTCACCCACCCCCGGGGGACATTCCGCAGTCCTATCAATGACAGTACCTCTGTCCGATTCCTCCTCCTCTACCGTTCCCTCCGTGTGCGCTTCCACCCAGGCTCGCAGACTAGTACGGAGCTCTTCTCTTTTGGCCCCTCGCCTAACGAACACTCCCCTTTCCTGACAGAAATCCTTGAGCTGTGCCACAGTATAGGTCTCCAGCTCTGACATTTCGAATTCCATCTTGACAGTGAAGAGTGTGGACAGCCACCCCGAAGTAAGTTACAAGGATAGGAAACTCTGAGGGTCACCTCCACCCACCACCAGGAGTAAATTTAGGAAAAAACCAAAATTCAGATTAGGAGGGCCGCAGGGAGAAAACTCCAGGTGTGGTCCCGTGGTAGGCACTGCGTTACTACTAAGTGAGTGTAAGCACAAATCCGCAATCCCACCGCTGAAACACCAATTATGTTAGACCTAGGGGATCCTAGACTACATAGGGTAGCCTGGCACAGTAGTGGATATAGCTAAACTCTCAGGCATTGGTTAAGTGCTTACAAAACTCACTCACAGTAACCCAATGATTGACCACTAAAATAAAAGACACTACACCAGTCTTAGGAAAATACCAGTACCTTTTATAAAAATAATATTCTCTCTTGTTCAATGCCAGTTTACTATGTGAGTCAGAGGCCAAGTTCTTGTGTCTTAATCCCCAGCAGCAACTCAATTATCCAGTTATTCGGTGTATAGAGGCCGCTTCTGGGCTCCTGGCGAGCTGGCACTGCCGCCTCCCGTTTCCCCTTATCCCTGCTTACTTGTGCGGGGCAGCGATCCTTCTGTAGCCACCCCTTCGCTCAGTTCTCCTCACTCCGCGCCGACGATGAAGCCTCAGCAGTGTCGACTTCGGGAAGGGGAATCGGAAGAGCTTACTTGCTGACTGGACGCTCCGCTGGCGGAACCATGGTGGCGCTTTCCTTCTTCCCGCGTCGCTTCAGATGGGAGCTCCGCCTCGGGCGCACCTCCTGTGACGCGGTCGGGTTCTTCCTCACAGCTCCGGATACCGCCTCTGGGCACACCTCTTCCGACGCGCCGAGTCCTCCCACACAGCCTCAGACACCGCCTCTGGGCACACCTCTTCCGACGCGCCGAGTCCTCCCACACAGCTTCAGACACCGCCTCTCCTTTCCACAACAGTCGGGTCAGCTGGACACTCTGCACTCGTGTGGGTCAGACGGGCAGACAGCGCTTCACGCAGGTAGGAGTCTCTGCCGGCGTCACTGCCTTATTTCACGGGTAGAGAGCCAGTCACCAGGTTAATGAAGCTGACAGACGCCCCTCAGCCGTGCAGCACAGCTCAGTTCCGATGCTCATTTAGGATGCCCACAGCCTTCAGGGCAAGTGAGCAGGACGCTTACAAGGGTCGATTTGGTTGTAGATTATCAAGGTCTCCTTTCAACACGACCCGGGCTCTCCAAATTAATTACAAAGTCTCTGGTCACACTTTAGGCTGGTGTGACAGTGGGGTTCGGTCAGCCTGAAAGGGGGCACTTCCCAACACGCGACAGCCGGCCCACAAGTCGATCTGGTCACCACTGGTGCGCAATCCTCCTCCGCAAGTCGCCTCTCTCCTCACTGGTCACTCCTGAGACTACTACAAAATGGCTGCTGGTCACTGGCCTTTTATAGGGTGGCCTGAGACCTGCAGAAGTCACTGGATGCTTCTAGAAAGTTCCTCATGTTAGCCTATAGGCCTGTTCTCCAGTAGTGTCCGTTATGGCAGTTGATGGACACCATTTTAGGTTTCTGGGTGTCCCTAGATTTTCAAGGGGCCTAACTAGGCCTCACAGGTTATGAGGGAAAAATGGCGTCATAACCAAGGAACACCTAGCCCCCTGACAGCACTGAAAAATCCTGGTGGACATATATAAAAAATAAAAACCGAAACTCTGGGAGGCTAAGGGGGACAAAAATAAATAATGTTGGTTAGAGTATCCCCAGATGCAGACAGGTCTAACAGGCACAAAAAACGAGTGGAACAGAGGGCAGAAGGGCACAAAAACAAGGGGAAAACGAAGTGGAACAGAGGGCAGAAAGGCACAAAAAACGAGTGGAACATAGGGCAGAAAGGCACAAAAAATGAGTGGAACAGAGGGCAGAAGGGCACAAAAAACGAGGGGAAAATGAGTGGAACAGAGGGCAGAAAGGCACAAAAAACGAGTGGAACAGAGGGCAGAAGGGCACAAAAAACGAGGGGAAAATGAGTGGAACAGAGGGCAGAAAGGCACAAAAAACGAGTGGAACAGAGGGCAGAAGGGCACAAAAAACGAGTGGAACAGAGGGCAGAAGGGCACAAAAAACGAGGGGAAAATGAGTGGAACAGAGGGCAGAAAGGCACAAAAAACGAGTGGAACAGAGGGCAGAAGGGCACAAAAAACGAGTGGAACAGAGGGCAGAAGGGCACAGAAAATGAGGGAAAAACAAGTGGCACAGAGGGCAGAAAGGCACAAAAAACAAGGGGGAAAAACGACGAGTGCAACAGAGGGCAGAAAGGCACAAAAACAAGTGGAACAGAGGGCTGAAAGGCACAAAAAATGAGGGAAAAACGAGTGGAACAGAGGGCAGAAAGGCACAAAAACGAGTGGAACAGAGGGCAGAAAGGCACAAAAAACAAGGGAAAAATGAGTAGAACAGAGGGCAAAAGGGGCACAAACACGAGGAAAAAAACGAGTGGCACAGAGGGCAGACGGGCACAAAAAACGAATGGCACAGAGGCAAAATACAGAATACCGAAATATAGGGGCAGCTAAGAACAGAAGGCAGAATGGGCAGAGAGGAACAGGGTCAGCGAGGGGAACAGAAGGGAAAACTGGGCAGAGACACGGGTCAGCGAGGGGTACAGAAGGAAAGACCGGGCAGAGAGAGCACGGGGACAGCGTGGGGAACAGATGGAAGAAAAATGGGCATGGACCACGTACAGGCAGCGGGGGAAGACAGACCACAGCAGTCATAGGCACAACAATGAAAATACAGGCAATACAATAAAAGCAATAAAACGTTGAAAGGCACATGTGTATAGGTTACCGTTACTTGGCAGGCAGGTAAAAATAGATGCAGCCAGGATCAGCAGTAGGATTTTCGTGCTGCTGTCTGATTGCTCACTTTCCACAAGCCCTTGGGTACCACTAAATAATACACTGCTGTATGCATATATGTCCATGCCAATAGACCCAATTTAGGCTGTCTCCCTCTTGAAATTGCCTCTGCTTCAAAAGGCGTTTATAAAAAGAAATTTAAATTGTACAAATTGCTTGGGGGTCCCCGGATTTCAGTAGTGATTCAGTAGGGGTCCTCAGGAGTCAAACGTTTGGGAACCACTGGTCTACATGATTCTGACAGAGTCATCTGTGATGAGGGGGCTCCAGTTCTTTAGGAGGTGGGTGCTCTTGATGATGGTGGAGTTGCATGAAGATGTCCTCTATCATGGGTTGGAATGCGAAGTTGGAGTAAATCTTTCGAATTTTGTTGTGAGAAAAGTCTTTGTTGTAGAGGTTTTTTGAGGGGATGATGGTATTGGCCGCAGCTGTCAAGTTGTGTTGAAGAGATCTTTGCTGTAGTTATTGCAGGATTTGTGTCTGGTCACAATGCTCACTTTCCGGGCTTCTTTGAGCTATGTGCGGGTCCTTCTGAGTGCTGATTTGTTGCGTCCATGTACCTCCATGCTTGAACACAAGTTTGTGTGTGTTTGGTCTGCTTTGTGGGACTGGTTGATGGCGCAGTCTGAAATTCAATTGTTAAAGGTGGAAAGGTCATTCTGTAGCTTGCCTCTGAGTCTTGGTTAGGTGGATCTGAGGGCATCGGTCCAGTCTCCTGCTGTTAGGTTGTTCCAGTTGTGACTGGTGATGTTGATTGGTTTGGGTTTGCTGGGGTAAGGTGCACTGATGTAGAAGTATACAATGGATTGGTCTGTCCATTTGAGTGGGGAGGTGTGACTAAAGGTGATCTTGTTGCTGACGGTGAAGATTGGGTTGAGTGTGTTTCTGGTGATGTGAGTCAGGCCTTGTACAGACTGCGTGAGACCGATTTTGCCGAGTCTTTCTAAGAGGCCAGTGGCATTGCAGTCCATTGGATCATCGAGATGGATATTGAGGTTGACAAGTAGGAGGAAGTCCTCTGATCTGATGGCAATGGGGGTGATGAACTCGGTGAGGATGTTGCAGAAGGTGGTGCGGGGTCTTGCTGGTCAGTAGTTAAGGGTGCCAGCGATGATTGTGTAGTGGTTGAGCTGCAGTTGGAAGTGCAGATGTTTCATAAGCATGGTTGGTTCATCTGAAGAGGTGGTGCAGATGATGGTGTACCTGTGGATGATTGCGAGGCCTCCTCAGGGTTTGTGGGGCCTGTCACTGCTAGTAATTTTGTAGTTATGTGGGATGGGTATTGCAGTGGTACGGGGGAGCCAAGCCTCGGGGAGGAAGAGGCTTTCCGGAGACTGAGTGTGGATGAGGTCCCACACCTTGGATGCTGTTTGCGAGGTGATCTAGTGTTGAGTAGCAGGCAGGTGATGTTCGGATTTTGTTGTGTGCTGTATTTGGGGTAAGAGTGATGCTGCAAGAGAAGCAGCAGTAAGTGCAAGAAAAGGCTTCTACTGTGCAATGTGGTGTTGTGCGGGTACAGTAGTTGTGTCGGCACCCAGTACTGAGTGCAAGCAGGTCAGCTGAAGTGTAGTTGTGACAGTCGGATGGACCAGGGTCTGTGGTGCTGAGCATGGTCCAGGTGCAGACAGGCATAGACAGGCTTGCCTTTCGTATGGCCTGTGCGCTGAAGAAGCGGGAAAAGGCAGAAAGGAGAAGCAGGTAAAAAGAGGGGGCGAGGAGAGAAAAGTGCAGGGGGAAGCGGGGAGTAGGAAGAAAGAGCAATTCAAAACAAGCACAAATTGTGGGTACAAAGAGACGAGAGAGCACAAAGAGAGTGCACAAAAGATGACAAACAGCACAAAAAGCAGGCACACAAGATGAAAAAAAGAGCACAAAAAGTGGGCACAGAAGGCAAGAAAGTGCTCAAGCTGCAGGCACAGAAGACAAAAAACACAAAAACCGGGCAGAGAAAGCAGGAAAGAACTCAAACAGCAGGCAAAAAAAGACTAAAAAAGAACACAAAAAGCAGGCACAGAATGCGAGAAAGAACCCAGGCAGCAGGCACAGAAAACAAAAAAGAGCACAAAAAGCGGGCACAGAAGGTGAGAAAGAGCTTTGAAAGCAGGCACAAAAGACTGGGCAGGGTAAACAAAACGGGTGCAAAAGACAAAGCACATAATAGTGGGTATAAACGTAGAAACGACAAACCGTGCACACAAGACAACTGGCACTAAATCCTAAGCACATGATCGGAACAAGAAGCCAAGCACAGAAGTAAGAGCACAGTGGAAGCTGAAGCCTAGGCAAGATGTGACTGTAATAAGGCACACCTCTCATTGTCTCAGGTAATGCTTCTCCTGTCTCACACACTCAGTCGTGCCAGAGGAGACATTTGTTAATTATATCATAATTCTATTTCCACTGGTGACCAAATCTGATTTGCAAAAAAAATCATTAGTATTAAGGTTCGAAGTTGTTCTTAGAAGTAGCAAGGCAATTTCAATTCCATTAGATGCCTCTTTCTCCCAATACTTTGTTTCTTTAGTTCTTTCTTGCAGGTTCCTTTTCATGGCTGCTTTCTCCCTCTGTCACTGTTTTCTTCTCTTGTGCTTCCTCTTTTTATACTCCCATTGTGGCTTGCTCTCTTTTACTATGCGTCAAAATCTGAAGATGATGATCAAGAAGTCATGGTCCACATAAATGAGCACCGAAGTCCACAACCATCCCATAAACTACACCAGCAGCTATTCTATCATGTCTTTGAACACCTTGTAAATATGACTGTAAGTTACTAGATAACATGAAGGCCAATAAAGTCATTCCTGCAAAATGTACCTAAATATTCTCAGTCTCACCCTAAATTAAGAGTAAATCAAATTATTTACAGTGGACTGCACACTGAAAGCACCAGTGTACCATGCGTTCACTGATATGCACATTATTATCTGGCATGGTAACCAGTATATCACCTGTGTTCATGGCCTACACAGGTTACTGCCGGCTTTCAAGGCATGCATGAGATCATGTGTAGGCATGGTGTGGTAATTCCTGCTGTATGAGCCTCACCCGACCCCTTCCAAAGTTCGGTAAATGTCAATTTTTGGGCTATTGCTTAGTTCTAGGAGCATGTTTCTAAGAAGTCTCAGTTCTTGAAAATGTGAAAAAGGCTTCTTTCCAGTTATTGCCTTCTTTCTTCTGTCCTGCAATGTAACATGGTGTAATTGAGGTCACCCATATTGTTAACACTGTGGCAACATGATGTATATTCAGGCCATCTTTTCCGAGATTTTGGCATATTTTTGCAATATGGTGCATTTCTGTCCTTTTCCCCTGCACTGGCGTCATTTCGGCAGCCTAGCCCCAACACAGGCGCCCTTGCACAAGGGTGCCTTAGTTGCAAGCAGGATTGTTTTTTCAGGAAGGGGCACCTTCTTGCACAGAAACAATCCTAAGAGGCGTTTTCTTCTTCCTATGTTTGCTGCAGAATACAGCACAAATAGAAAGAGAAAAAAACAAGGAGAAATACAAATATTTCTCCTCGCTATGCCTCACCTTGGGAGGCAAAAGGATTTGGCGCTCCCCCAGGTTTACTCGATTTTGTAAATCTGGGGTAGCATCAAAATCCATGGGTGTTGCGAGGAAACACCCACCACAACGCCCATGGGATGCCTCCCTTCGCCTTACTCAAGATTTATACAGTCAAACAAAGCCACACAGGGTGGCTTTGCATAGTTTCATAAATTTGATTCAGAGCCCTGCATTATGCATGTACCACTTTACGTGGTGCAAAAGTAATGTATGGCTCTTTCTTTGAACCTTACTGCAAGTCCCAGAATACAAAGAAAGAAACCTGGACTGGATGAGTTATTCACACATGGAACAGGGAAACTTGAGATCTGTTCCTCACCCTCCCGCTCCTTCATTATGCTGGCCTCATTACCTTACTAAAGCATCTTGCTGGAATATTTACTGTTCTGGAGCCAAACATACTTAAATATTGTCTTTATTTTCAGAATCGTATTTACAGTTGTAATTTCCCTAGAACCTGTGATTGCTTTATACATCTGGGACGCAGACTTTTTGGAGCAAGAATTGAGGGTTAGGCAGGGCCATCTTCAATTAAAATGCAATGTGTATTACCATTCAAAAATGTTTCTTCTAGATTCAAAATCTTCTCATCTGCACAAGACAAAAACCACTACACATAAAAAATCCCACTTTTCAAAAAATGATAAAAGGTTGGGAAAAATAGCCAATCTTTTCATGAACTCTGTACGTGAATAGGATATGAACCATTTAATTATATACAATTTTAAGATGCAAAAGATTTCTCACGTTGTCCCACGTCAGATGCGTAGCTCATCCAGCACTAATTTATCATTCTGGTCCTTGTGGTTTTGCTTCCTCCATTATAAATGCAGAGTAACAACCAGGGCCAGGCTGGCCGTAGCCGGCCCGGGCGTTTTCCTGGTGGGCCAGAAGGGTGGGGGGCAGTTTCTGAGTGGTGGGGGCTGTTTCTTTCACTAGGGGCCGGTTTTGCAGCAGTGCTGCAATATCTGCCCCCTGTAACAAAAGCAGCAACAGTGCTTCTCACTAGCCCCCACCACCCCCAGGGTTGGTTTGTGTTCCCAGTCTGGCTCCGGCAACAACTCTGACGTTTTCTAGATCCATGGGTGAACAGCTCAGCCGGTCTAGGTTTTATTGCATTCTGGTAAGTGGTCCAACATTCAGGGGCGGCCTTAGGCATGCACAAGCTGTGCACCTGCACAGGACCACCAAACCCCAGGGGCCACCACACCAATATATATCCTTAATATAATAATCCTCTGAGGATGGATTCATATTTGCATGGCGGCCCCTTGCAGGGATTTGGCGGCCTCTGGTTCTGTTCCACTTCCAAACACCCTGACCCCCCCTCTTCACTTGCCTCCGCGCTCCACCCCACCCGGACCCCCTCTTCCGGGGCCCCCTACCTACACTCCCTGCCCAGGGCCGCCATGAGCCTAGAGCCGCCCCTGCAACATTTATACAAGACCGGACTGGGAAATAAAATCAGACCTGGCACAAATGTCACCCACCCCCTCACTGAATGCAAAGAAAAAATTCGACCTGAATGAGTAACTCTTGTGGTTGAAAATCTGATGATAAAAAATAAGTCACGGTCCAGAGTGCTGATGTCCACAACCACAGGCATAAAATTAAAAACAGCACCAGCTAGTCTATAATTTACGTGAACAGGTTGTACATTTGGCAGTAAATTTACAGACAAAAATGTATGTGCAGCAGTTACAAAATTTTTCTCAAAGTTCAGAGTAAGTCAAATTAGCTCTACGTCCCTCGTCCTTGACCCAATCATTTACCTATGACAAATGTCACACAGTCACAGGACAGGAAACAAAACAGGAAATTCAACTAACTCTAAGCCCCCTCACCTGAATAGTGCAATAAAAAAGTATTCCCTCAACACTTCCTGTTTTGTTTTCTGTCTTGAGGACTAGGACAAGAGAACACTGAGGATGTGCTGGGCATTGACCCCCAAATGCTGTAGACACAGCTTAATTTGAGCTGGTGGTTTCCGGTGCTTGGCACCAGCTCTTAATTGCTAACACTTGTACTTATGACAGTCTACCACATGGTGGCACTATTTGTTGTACTTAGAGATGAGCATAACAGTAGTTGTCTATTAATTCAATATATTTAAAAAATAATTAATACCTGGCACCGAAGCCATTCTTACAGCTTTGGGGGGCTGGAATAGTCTCAAGTGTCACACTTCTAGGAGTGCAAGCTGCAGTGGCCTCTTGACCGGGGCCCTGGTACATTTTTTTTTTTACAAATTAGGCACTGGCTGTAGAAGGAAAATTCATGTAATCTGCCACACTTCATTCAGTTTTCCTTTCTTTCAAGAAAAAAAGACACATTTTAGACAGTAATGTATAGAATATTAATTTCCCTTGCAGTGCCGCTCAATAAAAGAGGGTGGCCAACTTTATATATCACTTTGTAGAGCGCTTTATGCATGTGTAGACACTGCGGTTGAAGACATCAGAAGGTGTGGGTGAGGGGGGAATCTATGAGCCAAAGAGTGCATTTTGGGGCCTCTTCCTAATACCTCCCTCCTCTGAATAAGGCCATTTTAAAAGCATTATCTCCACCGATATTGAGCATAATGAGTGTAAAAACAATAATATACTGTATTTGATTTCCAATCAATTTACCATCAGCGGGAGTAACCCTTGACCGCTTGCAGTTGTCATCTATCTAGAGCCAAGTTGCAAAATTAACAACTGTCTTTCAATGGTAATGAAATAGCCTATAGCACTAAAACGCTTCTGGTACACAACACTATACACCTAGGAAACTGCCATGTAACCAAATACTGACCCAAGATCCCTAGAAAACATTGCACAACTTACTCCAGATTTTTTCCTACTGCATGAAACATTTTGGGAAGCTTAGAAATAGGCTTAATGCAGGTAGAAAGTGCTATAAAAACACCTTGACATGACCCCTAATAAGATGGGCAATTAAGTGGGGTGGATAGCACCATCACTCGACTTAACATTTAATGACACCACCAACAGGCTGAAGATGTAATCCTGGACCCACAACACAGTGAAATTTACCTGTGTGGAAGACAAATGAAAAAAACACGACAATGGCCATGGTAACACAGCAGTGCCCATGTTGCAAAAAAATAAAAAAAACTGAATACGTGGATGAAGATTAACTTCTCGCCCGTGCTCCTCTCCTCAACACCTAGAATATCTATGCAGGTCAGTTTTCATCCTAGGCTGACCCAAACTTGCAGTTTCCACATTGAATTATTTGCTGTCCCCACACATTGCTTACCATATATCACTGTATAAGGCTGAACTATTAAGCATGTTACTTACAATTGTGTTGGGGACAGATGAAGCTGATTCTTTTTGCAGGAGGCCTCGCTTAAGTTATGTCGCTCACCTGTTAGGCCTTGACAAGTGAGCGACAGGTGACAGGTGTTTGTACAGGACTCCTCTTAAGCGAAACCAGAGGACCTCTGACCAATGTTCTCATTCGTCAACACACTACCTCCGAGCATCTAAATAACTGTTTATTCTGGTATTACCTACTTAAAGTGTTTTTTTCCACAACACCAAGCAGGCCCTTGGCCCAAATCTTTGCAACCCTAATTGTGGTTGAGTCAGTTAGTTGGAGGCACTGAAACCAGGAGCCATGCTTTTCATTCCCAACTTCCCTATTTGGCCAACATTGTGTGCTTTTGGGCAATAACCTTATATTTTTTACATTTTGTGTTCAGGATTGGGAGTGTTTTAAATCGATGTAAAAGTTATCAATAAGTCTGGAGTGAAATAAAACCTGGACTGCATAAACCCTTGTAGAAGGCAGATAGACAGTGCACACTTTGATGGTCTATTCACCTAAATGTAATATGGTAGTAAAGTAAGACCCTTGAAGAAAGCTGTTCCGCTTTATAGTTTTGGGTCTCCAAATTGACAGTCAGTAAATGATCCTCTCCTTCCATCCCCTGGTCTGTCAACATGTGTGCACCTTCAAAGAGGCTTAATGGAAGAAATAAACACCCAAGGCATATTCCCAGTATGGTTTGCAGGATTTCAATCACACATTCAGGGTTGTTGTGATGACCAATTTCCAAGGGCACCGGGCTGTCAATTCAATTCAATTCAATTCTATTAATTTGTATAGCGCGCTACATACCCAGAGGGTCTCAAGGCGCTTGGGGAAGGGTTGGCAGTTACTTGTCGAATATCCAGGTTTTAAGTTGCTTTCTGAATGCTAGGTGGTTCTGAGTGAGGCGAAGGTGAATGGGAAGTGAGTTCCAGGTTTTAGCCGCCAGGTAGGAGAAGGATCTTCCTCCCATGGTGGTTTTGTTGATACGAGGTACAGCAGCAAGGGCTTGGTTGGAGGAGCGTAGCTGGCGGGAGGGGGAGTAGAAGGAGAGTCGAGTGTTGAGGCATTCGGGTCCAAGTTCATAAAGTGCTTTGTGTGCGTGGGTTAGGAGGCGGAATGTTATCCTCTTATTGACGGGGAGCCAGTGGAGGTTTTTCAGGTGACCAGAAATGTGGTCATTACGCGGGATGTCTAGTATGAGTCTGGCTGAAGCGTTCTGGATGCGTTGGAGTTTTTTCTGAAGTTTTGCGGTGGTACCGGCGTATAGGGTGTTTCCGTAGTCCAGTCGGCTTGTAACCAGTGCGTGGGTGACCGTTTTTCTAGTTTCGGTGGGGATCCAGCGAAATGTTTTTTTGAGCATGCGAAGAATGTTGAAGCAAGATGAAGAAACGGCGTTGACTTGTCTGGTCATCGAGAGTGAGGAGTCCAGAATGACGCCCAGGTTCCGTGCGTGGTCTGTCGGGATGGGTGCTTTTCCAAGGGACTCTGGCCACCAAGAGTCGTCCCAGGCAGAGGGGGAGGTACCTAAGATAAGGACTTCTGTTTTGTCGGAGTTCAGTTTCAGACGGCTGTGCTTCATCCACTCGGCTACTTCTTTCATTCCTTCATGTAGGTTGGTTTTGGCGGTGTTAGGGTCTTTGGTGAGTGAGAGGATCAGTTGAGTGTCATCAGCGTAGGAGATTATGTTGAGGTTGTGTTGGCGTGCGATGGCCGCGAGGGGGCTCATGTATACGTTGAAGAGGGTGGGACTGAGTGAGGATCCTTGTGGCACGCCGCAAGTGACTTCAGAGGCCTCTGACTTGAATGGTGGGAGGCGGACTCTCTGCGTTCTTCCGGCAAGGAACGAGGTGATCCATTCCAGTGCTTTTCCTTGGATTCCGATGTTTCTGAGGCGTTGTAGGAGGGTGCTATGACAGACTGTGTCGAAGGCTGCGGAGAGGTCGAGGAGGATGAGGGCAACTGTGTCTCCATTGTCTAGAAGAGTTCGAATGTCGTCTGTTGCTGCGATGAGTGCGGTGTCAGTGCTGTGTTTGGCTCGGAAGCCGGACTGTGAGGAGTCGAGGGATTTGTTGGTTTCGAGGAAGGCGGCGAGCTGGTTGTTGACAGCTTTCTCGATGACTTTGGCCGGGAATGGAAGGAGCGAGATGGGGCGGTAGTTTTTGAGTTCGGTGGGGTCCGCTGTGGGTTTTTTCAGAAGGGCGCTGAGTTCGGCGTGTTTCCAGCTTTCCGGGAAGGTGGCGGAGTTGAGGGAGCAGTTGATGACGTCTCTGAGATGTGGTGCTATGATGGAATCTGCTTTGTTGAAGATGTGATGAGGGCATGGGTCTGTGGGGGATCCTGAATGGATGGAGTTCATCAGGCGGATGGTGTCCTCAGTGGAGATTGGGTTCCAGTCATTAAGGATGTTCAAGGGGGGTGAAGGTACGGCAGAAGGTTGGGTGGGTTGGTCTCCGGGTTGGTTGACGAAGCTGTTGTGGATGTCTGCGATTTTGTCGTGGAAGAACGAAGCTAGGGAGTCGCAGAGGGCTTGAGAGGGAGTGATGTCGTTGGAGTTGGCAGAGGGGTTGGTAAATTCTTTGACGATGTTGAATAATTCCTTGCTGTTGTGGGCGTTGTTGTCTAGTCGGTCTTTGAATGTGGCTTTCTTGGCAGTTCGGATCAGTTGGTGGTGTATGCGGGTGGCGTTTTTGAAGGCGTCCCTGGTGCTGGTGTTTGGGTCTTTTTTCCATGTCTTCTCAAGGGAGCGACAGAGTTTCTTGGATTTCTTAAGATCATCGTTGAACCAGGGGGCGTTTTTGCAGCCTAGTTTGATTTGACGTTTTTTCAAAGGTGCTAGGTTGTCGGCGCTGTTGGTTAGCCATTGATTGAGGTTAATGGCTGCTTGGTTGGGGTTCGAAGAGTGGGCAGGTTACTGGGCTCTAGTTGCATCAATTGGTGTTGGCCGCCACGGGTGCACTCAGGACACATTACAATTGGCCCCAAAAGTAGATAACCAGGCACTTCTCTTGAGGCCCTCGGCTCTCTCAGGGTAACAAGACAAAGCAGTCCAAAGCTTCCTAAAGAAAGTGAGGTGGGCCAGACCCTCATAATTTAAATTTCTCTGGTATAATAGGCATAGTTTTAGAAACTTTGCATTACGCTTGTTGCGTGAAAATTCCCTTAATTATGCCATTACATCACTTTGCATTATTATGTGCTATGCAAGGAAAACATGTACTGCAAATTCACCATTTGCCATAGCACGATACAACAGAATGGGAGCATCTGTTGTTCTCTGTTCTTCAGGTCTTGCACTATTTTATTAGTGGAAAATACGTCCTCGCATTAAAACATTGGACACATTTTACTCCAAAATATAATGCAAAATTACAGATTTTCATTTTATGTAATTATGCTGAATTTTGCCAAACTTCGACGTAATTATATGAAAGCAAATTACGTGAATTTTTCAGACCCCCAGTTCTGATCCCAAATAGTATTATGGTGCCTAGATGCTAAGCACTGTAAAATAGTTAAGATTGCAATATAAATACATCACTGGGTTACTTTTCAAAGCTAGAGCAATTGTATCAATACTTGTATTGCAGTAATTTAGCTACTGCAGCTGACATGACGCTGCCGCACCGCCCATTATTCCACCACCAAAAGCAACCGAACGACCGGCCTTCCTTTGAGAGGACATCTCTCTGATCAAGTCAGAGGTCCCGTTAAGGGTGCCTGCTGTGTAGGAAAAGTTACTGGAGGACCACTAGTCCAGTAGCCACAGGGCTCTCTGTAGGAGGCTAGTAACCAGTCAGGGTGCCGGCACCCTCAGATGACACAAAAAGAAGTGGGAGCCTGTACTGCTGAGCCCACTGGTCACAGTCCAGAGTCTCTAATAGCAGGACACCCCCGAGGACGGTACTGCTTGATACTGGTGCAGGACAAGTACGGGCAAATCTCGAGACTATATGCGTCTTCTGGAGGGGCGATGGGCTCAATTGCGATTCAGATTCAAAAGAGAAATCTTCTCCAGATACAGATAGTAACCTGAAGCTCCTACTAACTCCCACAGCACGGGTGGCAGGGCAAGGACAAAAGCCATTACACTTTCAATGACAGTAAGCAGATTCCTGTTTCCTCGTTCTTGATGTGCAGCAAGTTTCTTTATCTTGAACAGCTGGCTGTCCTTCCACTCCTGCCTCCCGCAGCTCTCGCTGATAGCTGGCTCTCTGCTGGGATGCTGCAAAGTTATTTGCATGGAGAACTGAAGGCCAGCTCTGTTCGTCCTTTCCACTGGCGGCGTCTAGGGGGAGTGCTGCGGGGCGGTGAGGCAGGGCGGGGGACGGGCAGGGTGTGGGGTAGTAAACTCCGGAATATGGCCGAACGGTGTTGAGTACATAAATAAATAAATAAAAAGAATTACATTGCGCAAGCTGCAACGCCAAATCGGCGATGCAGTGGGCAATGTCATTAGTTTTATTTATTTATGTACTCAACTGCATTCGGCTGTATTCCGGAGTTTACTACCCCCTCCCTAACCCTCCCCGACCCTCCCCACCGCCCCGCAGCACTCCCTCGAGGAGCCGCTACTGGTCCTTTCTTCAAACAGTCCATCACAGAAATACCTTCTCAGGCCCAAGCTCCATCCTCTGTCTGGCATTGAGAAAGACAGTCCAAGGGTATTCCACTCCTGGATGTCAACACACTCAACCACACTGGTGCGTGCCCCTTCTTATGAGATGAGTAATACATTGAACAACCCAACCGCTGATGAAGTCAGTTATATATCATTTCCTCCTGATGAACAGGCTACTTCCATCAGTGGTTCTGTTACTTTTGTATCCTGGGTATCCCTCCAATCTGGGGAAGGTATGATATATTTTCTGCACATTGACTGCTTGAACACTGCATGGCAATAGGCTGTTATCCTCTTCCCCTATCTCTTAGTACCTGTGTGTGCTTTCCCCAGGGAGGAAAGTTAATTAACTCCAAGCGATCCTCCTATAGAAATAAAGATGTAACTAAACATACAATGGGGTTAGTTCTTTCCCCAACCCAGCAAGGTTCTGCAAGAACTAGAAAGGGCATGGGGGAGCTGAAATGTCCAGTAGGACAGATACCAGCGTGGTTTACATTAAACACAATGGCTCACTGATGCATCCTCACTCTGTGAAAACACACACTCTCAACACACATATATCAAACATTACAGAGGACTAAAGTACCCAGGTAAGGGAGACTGCACAGACTTTAGCAGGAGAGAGCTGGTTGAAAACCCATGTCAAGATCCCAGGGGGCACAGGTACCCCTTACTATAGATTAATGTTGTCACCCCTGTCTTACTACTAAAGCCTGGGTAGAGAGGACAGTAATCAAAAATACAGAGAAACTCTCCACCCGTGTTAAATCAAAAGGCGCTAGAAAAGTCGCCAAGGGTTAAATCTCCCTTCCAGCAAGCACTGGCCTAAGAAAAAAGATAAAACGTGTTCATAGGTTCACTTTGGTTAGCTTTTATTTAGAAATCAATCAATTACTATTCATTAATACAATGTAGCAAACAAAGGCAAAAAAGAAAATAAACATTCCCACAAATCAATCATTCAACCATTAAAAAATTGTGCCTTGATCAGTAACCGTGTTTTCTCTGTATCGGCCCTGAATGTACTCCCCACTCTTGTCTACACGGAGACATCCACCCTGAGGAAGGTGAGACCTGTAATAGGTCATACTCCGAAACGCGCGTCGGCACCGCTACAAAGAAAATCCTTGGAGTAACCACATATATATATATATTTGTATAAATTGTTTTTGTCTCTACATTGTCTATATTTATGTCAATCTTCTGGATTCTATAACTCTCCTTGAATGAATCCTAGAGATATCCTCAAAAATTGTCTGTTCTTAAACAGCCTGACAAATTGATAGACATGTAGGATACATATTGACATTTATGATTGTTATCTATCAATGTGGTTTTCTCCTTCTTTCAGAACAGTGTTAACTTTTGCTGGGATGATAGGATCCTCTAGGATCAGGACGAATGAGAATGATTGTGTGATGAGTGTGTTTTGTTTTAAATGGTTGAATGATTGATTTGTGGGGATGTTTATTTTCTTTTTTGAATTTGTTTGTTACATTGTATTATTGAACATTAATTGATTGATTTCTAAATGAAAGCTGACCAAAGTGAACCTATGAACACGTTTTATCTTTGTTCTTAGGCCAGTGCTTGCTGGGAGGGACATTTAACCCGTAGCCACTTTTCTAGCGCCTTTTGATTTAACACGGGTGGAGACTTTCTCTGTATTTTTGATTGCCCTTCTCCCCTGCGTCTCCGCCCCCATCTAACCTCAGGGGCCCCCTTGTTATAGTAGAGAGGACAGTAGCCACTCTCTGTCAAAGAAGTGTGAGCTTTGTGCGGCCCCTAGACCTCAGGTTCATAGCCTATTTAAACAGGGAGACCCTCAGTAGACATGTGTGATTAACAAGTTAACTGGGGTAAAAATAAAAAAATCTGTAGCAATTTTCCAGTGATTTCACAGGAGTTTAACAAGGGGTGAGGGAACCTGCTCTGCAGACATCTTTCCATTTCAATGTTTACGTGCAGGAGCCCATATTCAATACTGGTATTTCTAAAGGCAAATGTAGTCCTGAAGCTGGATTGTTCAGGACCCCTCCTAGGCTGGAGCTCCCTCCCAGCCACGGACAGGTGGCTCTTTCACAGCCCACAAACTCCTGAACCTCTTAGGTGGACACCCATCCGGGATGCTGGAAACCTCCTTATGAGCATTTCTTTTGCCCTGTGAGCAACAAACAGTGGGACATTTGGCACCAGTAAGTGTTGGCAATGGGGCAGGTCAACAAAATGCAGAGCAAACCTAAAAAACACGGACCACCCTACAGTAAAAAGGTTTTCATGTAAGTTTGCCACTTGGCTCCATGTTGTTAATACGAATTGCATCCACTATGGCTGTTTTATTTTTGCAAACCGTATTTTTTTATCAGAAATGTTTAGTTCAATTGATTTAATGAAAGCAACTGGTGGCTACAACTCTCATTAGGTCTGCCAACAATTAGCAAGACGGCGGACATTTCCCCAAAGCAATGCATTGAGTGAGGAAGGTCAAGCAGGGCCTATAAGTGACTATCAAAGAGCCCATAATTGTTAAGGGCAGTAAAAATCCCCTTTCATTCTTTAATCACAAAGTGAACTCTTAAACAATGGATCGACATCGGTTTTTAATGTTTTGCTGAACAAAGCAGATGGTTATTGAAATAGTAAAATGCAACTCGAATTAATTAAAGTGACAGTTCTCCTACTGAACATTAAAACAAAATTCCAGATCTGTGGCAAAAAAATGGTCTCAGAGTAAGGGCAGTAGGCACAGCAAGTTCAGAAAAACAATCCCTGTACTTATTGGACTACCTTATGTACTTTGTTGGGAAGTATGCTGATTCCTACTCAATGGGCTGCGTCGCTTTGCATTCTGGGACTTGCAGTTTTATGCTTTCTCTCTTCCCATTGCAGCCATAGGTGTGCTGGTTTGGGCATCCTGAGCGTTGCTGGCCGGAGGGCCAGAGAAGGCTCAAGAGTCGCCGGTGTCATGGGGTAACATGGTAGCATGAAAATCTATCAAATCTGCATCTCTTTTCACGTCTTTCTGTGTGTGCAATACAGGCTGCACCTTTATTAATATTTTGTCTGCCATTTATTTTACTCTACTAAGTTACTGAAGAGGCTGGAAAGAACTATGGACGGCGCACTAAGTATTATCCACTTTATGCTGTACAGCCTATGAATACTGATTATTATTAGAATATAAGATAGTCAGAGTCGAACTGGCCTATGGGGTAATCAAGGAGAGGATGATGGTCTGTTCTCACAGGTCAGTGTGTGGGCCTGTTTTTAGGTCGAGCCTGGGCAGCGCATGCGCTGCTCTGCGATCCATGCTGTATTGGAGTATCTACTTGAAGCCCCGCCCACTCTCCACCCATATTTGTCATTGACTTGTGCCATTGTCCTTCATAAATGCTGGCTTCTGATTTGCGGTTAGTCCCTCCTTAGTACTGCCTTGTCTTTTTTTTAACCTCCCATGAGGATTTGCCCTTTTTCTTCGGTTGTTACACAGTGCGTCTTCTATAGTCTGTAAGCACTATTTTCTTTAGTGAGTTTCTCTTACTGCAGGAGGACAGGGCGTCTCTCATGGGGAGCTGTGACCACCGGCTTGTTTATTTAAATCATAGCAAGCAGGGAGCTCTTCGGGGTCCAAAGGAGACAGAAGGGGGCAAATCAGCAATGCCTACAAGAATTTGCAATGCAATAGATCTCACATTTGCAAGAGTATTTGCAAGAGTTTAGGCTATTGGCATTGTAAATGACAATGCCTTTTATTTATGTTTTAAAACAAAAACATAAATAAAAGGCATAGTAATTTACATTGCCAATAGCTCAAACTCGCGTAAATGCGAGACCTATTGCATTGCAGATGCTTGTTATGGCTGTTTGTGGGCCTGTTTTATATTCTGCTTGGCTCTTTTTAATTGTTGATTTCCCTGAAATAAAACAAATACCGCCTGCAGCAAGTTCAACTCCATGCCATCTTCCATACCTTATAAAACAGCGACACCACGTTTATTTACAAGTTCAAAACTGCTCCAATTTGCAGACATTGGCCACATTATAGCTTTCTAATTCTCTAATGAAGGCCACTTTTATTTTGGTGCCTCTGCATATTTTCTGTCCCAGTCCGACCTAGAAAATAGTTGTATCGTAATGAAATTGAAAATGTAATTTGCTTTCCAATAGAAACACCTCCCTTTTCCCCCTCTCCAGCGCTTCACAGCTTCTCATTAAGTTTCTTTTTTCTTATATTGCTTTTGTAATGAACCACTCTGGCCAGGTACTATTTATTGGGTTGCTGGAAACACAAATAATTTTCATTTAAATCAGCCTGGTGGGTCAAAATACCTGAGGTAATAAGCTGTGTTGCTTCATTCCTCTCAAATATAATCATGCCAATGGAACGGAGGGCCAAATTATGTGGCATGGTTCAATAAATTAAGCAGCAAGAATTGACAACTCCTGCAACATAATGTGGCACAATTGTTGGCCGTATTATGTTGCTATTTTGTCATTTTACCAGATAAAAGAGATCACAATACTGGGCACAATATTAACGTTTCATAAGAAACAAAAATTCACATCTTGCCCAGATCTTGTTAGAAATGGTATTCATGAACAAATGATGATTTTGTCTTGTGTGGAAGCACATGAGCACTATTATTTTAATGTATGTCTCGTCATTCAAAGGGCCAGATTTGCTAAGGGTTTGCACTGGGGAAAGTCAAATCAAGTGGTGCAAAGCAGTAGAAACTCTTACAAGGGTATTTACTTTCCGGCACAAAAGGTATTTCATGCTGGGAAGGTGCCCTTTCCTCAGTGCAAGTGAAACTTTGATCTGCTCTGCACAACTCTGTGTCAAGGGGGTTACTTCGGTGTAACTTGCTTTTATCATCGCAAGCTCTCATATTTTTGACACAAAGGCCAATCTACTACGATAGCCAGACAAGGCTTCGCATTACAAATTAGCACCTCTCTGAAACATGTGCTAACTTGTCCAAACATTCTACGCTTTGCACGTGTGCTGCACTGTGCAGCAAACATGCCATGTATGAAATGTTTAAGAATTTGTCTGTAGGGGATGCTTCCAGTACAAAACCTATGCTAGACATCACACACATACCTCTGCACCATGTGCATGGTACCAAGCGACCTGTTTGTGTTCCAACCCTGGGGTAGTGAGCAGCAGCAGGACAATTTTCATAAATATGGCTCTGCACTGCTTTCTCCCCCTTACACAATGCAGCATTGCACTAAAAATAAATCTGCTACTACAAGTGAAATAGTTTGTGTAAAGAATGAATAGTTATGTTCTACTCACTGCCCTCCATCTAACTTCTCTCCATCATACCCTCATACTGACCTGCTCTTTCCATCACCCCTCTAGTCTTTGTATAGTCCTTTCTCACTCTCAATTTTCCTCTCATTAATTTCCTCTTACCTCCATTTCTCTCTTCCTGTCTCCTTTCCCCTTTCCCCCATTCCTTCTACCATTCTCCCTTCTTCCTCTCCCTCGTTTCCTTCCTTTCTTTCTCTCTATTTCAAAATGAAAACCCCAGTATAACCTTTACTTCCCATTTTTCTCTCTGTCCTCATCCCCATCTTCTCTCCTCTCTCACTGCTATACCCTATTCTTCCCTCTTTTCAGCAAATGTTTTCCCCACTCGTTTTCACCTCCTCCATAGGACTTTCTTTCTCCATGAAGTCAATTTAATCAGACAATGTGTCCTATTTTTAATAAGTGGAGGGACTATACTAAGAGGAAAAAGACTACAACATTTGTTGGAGAAAATAACTAATTAGTTTACGTACCCTAAAATGAATGATATATTTACAGAAAGACTAATTTGCAAAAGGAAAGCTAATTAAAGATGTGTTCCTGCTAGAATAGTATTGGCAGCCTGGATATCATCTGAGAAGTAACCACCCTGCAACTGTGTGTCCTTTCCAGGCTTTATAGGATCTGATGCTGCTTTTAGGGCTAAAAAATCAAGCGCTAGCAAAACCAATAGGTCAGG
Source organism: Lissotriton helveticus (assembly GCF_964261635.1). Classification (NCBI taxonomy): domain Eukaryota; kingdom Metazoa; phylum Chordata; class Amphibia; order Caudata; family Salamandridae; genus Lissotriton; species Lissotriton helveticus. Next base: position 1,844,507,339 of record NC_136065.1, on the reverse strand, counting down.
ATTTACTGTACAAATGCATTAGCAAATTAGAGTTAGACCCTCTGGAGAGACACTACAGATAAGTCTTCACTTGTAAAGTAATCCCTCATACAGTTCAATGCAGGCACTTGAGAGGAGGCGGAAGGCAACACTCAATCATCCTATACAATTAGGTGAGGGGTGATTACTCCACTGAGTTAAGCCAATACGTGTTTGATAAAGTCTCTTGTCAATGACTGAGAGAGACTGGTCAACGCAAGCCAGTGACTGAGAGATGTGGATTTAAAGCCCATCCTATTCATGTTGAAAGCAGTAGGCCTGTTTAACCGCCGCGCAGTCAAACCACAACCAAAAAAGGGCTTAGTTGATATTTGATTCATTAGATGGTTGTATTAAAGAAGTCACCACTACGGGGATGTTGTAAAATTGTCTTTCCAAACTAACTTTGTAATTGAATAAAAAAACAATTTATATCGCGCAAAACAATAACCCGAAGGCATCAAGGCGCCTAACAAAACAGATCAAAAAGAGCGACAAATCACTGCAGATACGCTTGCATAAAGAGGTATGTTTTTAAAGCCCTTTTAAAAGCTTGGAGAGTAGGCAGGGATCTTATTTCCAAAGGGAGGGCATTCCACCCCTTGGGTGCAAGAGTGGAAAATGCCCTGCCCCCCCATTTCACTCTCCTGAAACGGGGGACAGATAGTAAAAGTCTACCCGAGGACCGCAAATCCCTTGCAGGGGTGTAACGAGACAGGATAGAGCCCACACCGGTGGGACTATTTCTAGCCAGGGCCCTGTAGGTCATACTCAAGACCTTAAAGTGTATGCGAGACTCAACGGGGAGCCAGTGCAGCAGATTTCTGGCCACTGTAGCTGAGGTACGTCTGGGGAGATCCAGAACAAACCTGGCAGCGGCATTCTGGACTACCTGTAAGCGCTGCAGTAGGGTCTTATTTATGCCCGCATACAGCGCATTACAGTAGTCCATCCTGGAGCCAATAAGGGCAACAGCAAGCTGTTTCCTCGCCTGCAAAGATAGGTAGTGCCTAATCCTCCTCAGGACATGAATAATGCCCCAACAGGAGGAAATAGTACGACTGACCTGTTTGCTCATATCAAGGGAGGGGTCAATCACCACTCCCAGATTTTTTTCGGAGGAGGTGGGGGTAGGACAGGCTCCTAATGAGTCTGGCCACCAACACGAGGACCATATGTCCTCTTTCCCTCCAAACACCATCACCTCCGTCTTCTCTCCGTTTAATTTAAGCGTATTCAAGATCATCCATTGACCGACTGCCTCCATACAAGATCTAAAATTGGAGGCAGTCTGGGCGCTAGCCTGGGAGAGAGAGACGAGGATCTGGGTGTCATCCGCATAGGAGACTATCTCCATCCCGTAAGATCTAATAAGCCTGGCAAATGGGGTCACATAGATGTTGAAAAGGGTCGGACTAAGTGCCGACCCCTGAGGGACCCCACATTGCACAGGGAGGGATGGAGATAGGAACTCCCCCAGCTTCACTCTTTGAACTCGATGAGTGAGGAAAGATGTAAGTAGATCCAGGGCTGTACCTCGCACCCCAATCTCCCTCAGCCGTGATGTTAATACTGAGGGAGAAAGGGTATCGAAAGCCGCTGTCAAGTCTAGGAGGATCAGGAGGGTGGTCTGGCCCTCATCAACATGCGAGCGGATGTACGGGAAGCAAACTAATTATGCTCTATATAGAATATACTCATACTCACTCCCAAGAAGTACCAGTCAAAATGTAAACCCAGGCTTAGAAATAAGTGCTGTCAAAAAATTCAACAAAACATCAAGCCTCACGACAAAAAACAGAAAACAGGACAAAACGATGAAAAGCAACTATAGTTTTTGGGCTGCAATGTCCCTCCATCACTGATCTTCCCATCTCCTCCTGCAACCTCTGTCTCTGCTATACTCTTTTCCCCTCCCCATTTTCCCCTCTTTCCTCCTGCATATAATTTTCCCAGACCCCTCTGCTGACCAATCCCCATGCACCCCAGACCTCTCTCACCTCTCCAACCACAAACCTCCTATCCTTTAACCTCTCAGCCCTCTCACCCATCTAATGTTTCTTGCTGACAGCAATCCCACTGAGAACACCAACAAAAAGACATATTTTAGAGATAATTTAGCAATAAACTGACCAATTACTACAATGGGGTTAGGTTCTTGATCATGCCTACAGCCCAGGAACTCACACACGTACACATAACCCAGTCACTGAATTCAGTGATGCGTATTTGTTATTCTAAATCCATGTGCTCATGGATATTGGGGTATGTTGCTCAGATGATCAAAGTAAGTGGGCATGTACTATACCACTTTAAAAACACTCAGGGGCATATTTACAAGGACGGAGTTAAAATTATCGCCGCTTTTGATAATAGGCTCTTGAGAATTCCAGAGAATTCCAATAGAAGCCCAAGTTTACACCAGGACATGGGCTTCAATTGGAATTCTCTGGAATTCTCAAGAGCCTATTATCAAGCCCATTATCGCCGCTTTAGCTGCAGTTTTCTGCCGCTAAAGCGGCGATAATTTTAACTCTGTCCTTGTAAATATGCCCCCAAGTCTAAAATACATGACCACACCTTGGAGAAGGGTATTCATTGCACCTTTGTCCTCACACATCTTCTGGTTGTCGGGCTCGATCAGACCTTGCGGATGCTGTGAGATCCGTAGAGCCCTCATTATGTGGCACTAAGACACACATGCTGTACAGGACATCACACAATCCACAGTCTTCTTCAGAGGACCCTCCACTGGGATTACCAACAAATCACAGACCAACAGATTAGAAATAACACGCAGACCCACAAAGCAGTGTCATTCATGGGATTACTGGAAGGTCACTAGAGCCTGCATCCCTTTCGAGGACCCTCCATTGGGGCTATCTTCCCACACACCAACCAATCATACTCACACATGTAGATTAGTAGGTCGCTTGACCCAACCCCTCGCACTAATAGAGACCCTCCTAATCCTTTGTGCCTTCAGACCCTTTGTTGTAAAGTCCTGCTTAATAACTAGGAGATGGTAAACACCAATACTAGATTGCTAAATGAAACCAAAACGTTCTGTGAATTCCTTTACTATCATACTAAATTGTGACAATGAAAGCCTTTTGACTCTGTGGCCCTGAGTCTAACCTCACTTTTTAACCCACAGCTGATCACCAGATACACCCATTGTTGGACTTGGCCCCCTCTACTGGGTCATCCCCAAACGTTTTGTCTTCACACCTCCTGTTTTCTGAACCCATTTTTGATGGCTTTCAGAATTTTATGCACTTTAGCACTGTTAACCCAGACACAAGTGAGTGTACTCTCTCCTCCAATAATGGTAAAATTGGTTTACACCCAATTGGCACATTTAATTTGCTTATAAGTCCATAGTAAATTGGTACACCATGTACCCAGGGACTGTAAATTAAATTCTATTGGTAGGCCTGCAGCACTTTTTGTGTCACCTACTTAAGTAGCCCCTGAAGAACTGAAATTTTCATTCTCAGGGAATACTTACTAATAAAAAAGAACTTGGCACAGAAGCTGAAAATATGAAAAGACATCTTTATTAAATTTAATAAGTGAGGCCACGTCACACAGAAGCCGTAGCAACTGAATGAGGTAGTCTGAGGAATACAGAAAACAGAGGCCTTTTATATGCTTAGGGTTACAAACTTCAGCATACAAGTAAGGGGCAGTCCTAGCTTTTGCAAGCATGCAAAATGCCTAACATTCCTTCTTACACAAGCCGGACAAACCCATAATAAAAGGACCACAACCCATATCATAAACAGACCATAAAAGAAGGAACAGGAAACAGATAAGAAGCAGGATAAGGTGTGTGTGTGTGTGCATACCAAACTCTACAATGTCCTGTACTTTGATCCTCAATCTTGATCAGCTAAAGGGCAGGAACTGGTTTAACAAGGTCAGCTTCAGGCAACAGGGTCAGTTCACTCAGGTCAAACAGGAGTCAGCATGACTCAAGCTAAGGTCTACATGTCCTTAAAAGACTAGTTTCAGCCACAATCATGGCCTATGTGAGGGCAACCACAAAATGGCTGCCATACACAAAATGGAACCCATGGGTTCAGAATTCACAGAACCTCACCCCGTAACACTTCACACAGGCCTGCCATTGCAGCCTGTGTGCAGTGTTAAACTGACAGTTAGACTTGGCAAAATAAACCTTTTGCCAAGCCCAAACCTCCCTTTTAAATACATGAAAGGCACTCCTAGGGTAGGACCTAACAGCCCAGCCCAGCGTGCATTCCATTAAAAAAACTGGAGAAGTACTTTTAAGTTTTACATTTCCTGGTAGTGACAAATTAACAAATTCATTTTTCAGTGCTGTAAGGGCTACCTCTCCCACAGAATAACACTCGGTTACCTTATTACATTTAATAAGTGATAGCTTTTGTTTGGGAACAGGTAAAAATAGCATGTTTGGTGTCTAAGGAATTATAATTAGGGCTCCCGTTTTTCCGTTCAAACGGATTTTCACATATAAATACAGACGGAAAACAATTTTTCCTTTGTCTGTATTTATATTTGGAAACGGCAAAATACTAGTAAATTATGCTGTGCTGCCGTGCTTCAGCCCAGAGTTGTCACGCCCCTGTTCCTGCTGCTGGAATCTTTTGAATTCGGAATCTCCAGGGCTCCGCCGCTCAAGAGAGCTCTGCGCCAGCCTGACGCCATTTCACAAGTTAAGTAAGTGTATTTCTGTGGCCTCCGGGGATGGATTAATGGCAGCCTCACAGCGACCCAGGACACTACCCCTTGAATGCCGCTCCTCACTGTCCCACTGCAGCCTCTGGCTCTGGCTCCCGTCCCCCCGCCCCATGAACAGGCATCTACTATATTTGAATATGGGTGCAACTATCTCAGGCTGTGTCCCCGGGGTTCCTATCCTCCGTCCTCATGTGGGTGGAGGGCGTGGTGAGGGCTTGTGGTGTCCTTACTTTGTGAAAGTGATCATTGTGTGTTGAGTTTGTTGCCAATTTAGTTTGTTGTTCCCTCGGCTCTTGTGCCCCTGCACTTCAAATATTGCCTACCAGCCATCAGTATAAAACGGAATACATTTGTAAACACATGTATTTGCCGTGTTTTCATTGAAGAATGACATTTGTATGTTTAAATGCTTTAAAAAGGAGACGGCAGAATTCGAACCTGTGACCCCCACGTATGAACCAGCAGCACCAGGGGGTTTGTATTCTTTTGTTTTCTTCAGAACAGCAATTAACGTTCATTGAGCCGAAGGATTAGGATAAATGCAGCTCAGGGAGTGTGCATTGTATTGTGCTTTCCAATTGTCGTGTTTGCCTGTTGAAAGCTCTTGCACGACTAAGATCTTAGAAAGATACACTTTCCTGAAGGAAGGTGAAGGACAGCAGCTCTGCTTTTGAGACCTTGTTGGAAGCCTGCATGCAATCGGTTTATAAAATATTAAAATATATTTACTAAACCTCCAATAAAGAGACAACATATTGAGCACTATTCACCTTGTAAAAATGAGCACCCCCTCCGAAAAAACAAATGCAAACCAAACCAGCGTTATGGATTTAATTTTACCATCCTTTGAAAGATGAAAGACTAAGGTGACTCTGCCGACATATGACAGAGTCAGAAACCACCACTTAAGTTTCTGAGCCATCTGATAGGATGGGATTACAGCAACAGTGCTGGGCCTGGAATAGAGCACTGGCATATCAGCAGGTTAGACTTCAGTGTGCTGATTCAGGCAAACTGCATTGGTGCTTTCCTTTGCCTCCATGCGCTATCAAATTAAAGACAGCCCTTTGTTTGGTTTTTATTTTGTTTTAAACAGCTGGATCTTGCAGCCTTACTCATATGTGGTTGTTTGTAATGTATTGTGTGACCAATAACACCCAAGCGCGTATGTGCATTGTCAATTGAAATAAATGTGGAAAAATACTAGCTGTAGCGTCGTCTTTTGCTTGTGGCAAAAATAAATGTGGATAAATACAGAAAAAATGCCCAAAAAATAAATATGGATAAATACAGACGGAAATGTCAACAACAAAAAAATACCATAAAACCGGGAGCCCAAATTATAATGTAAAGCTATCTTTAACAGTAAGGTCGTATTTTTGGTCACAATTCTGAAAAGGCCACTTTTGGAAAGTTGTCCTTTCTTGTCCTAACCATTTGCCGGCTGCAGCCTGTATCCTGGGTCCCATGATTAAGTACAATTGGCAGTTGGCTTTTGTGTATTCCTCCATAACAGCAACACAAAGGGGGACTAAGGTTTGGCAGGATGGGGCATCTTGACAGGATATGAAGGGTGTAGCTGTGCACAACCCTGCCACAGCACACACAGAAAATACTTCACACTAGCCTTTAGTAACTCAAGACCGAGTGGAACTTGGGCAGTGAGGTGGAAAATTCCAAAACCATCTGTGGGGGGGAACTCCAGAAGTTTCTTACACTTCAAAGCTGACATCATGTATAAAACTAACTTCTGAACCTATGGAGGACTCTCAGAGGACTGCTGTGCTGTATGTGGCCTGCTGTCACTGCAGAGGACTGCCCTGCTGCTCTAAGAGGCACTCTGCTCTGCTGCCTGGCGCTTGCCCCGTGCCCTCAAAGGACTGCCCTGCTGCTTGAGATCTGTTTTTCTGCTTGAACCCAGGACCACCAGAGTGATTCCAAGAGCTAGTTTGCTGGCCTCCTGCTCAAAGCTACAGGAACACAAAAAGCTCCCAACAACTTTTGAAGTGCACCTTGAACCATCCTGAATTGGGCCCTGAACCCTCCAAGTTGTTCCCCCCAAGTCTCGTACCCTTGGAAATTGCTTGCCGATCCACCGAATATGCATTGCTGGTAGACTTCACTTCATGTTAGCTGACACTACTTTCTTCTATGCAGCAGCAAATCCTGCTCAGCGGCTCGTTTCTGGAAGGATATCCGGCCTCCTGGATCCCTCGTCATATACAGCCTCATCCCACTGGAGATTTTTGACTTCCAATAAAGGGGCTATGTCTGAAATTAAAAACAACTTCATTCAGAGCCCTCCAACGATGCCATCTCGTTAGACACCACCGGCTGCCTCGCCCAGCTAAACTTAACCTTCTCAGACATTTTTCTTCAAAATTTCTTCTAAGTCCTTAGGTAAGCAGGGACCGGGCCCAGTCCACTTCTTGTACCCGACCCATGCTCCATCGTGGTCAGCCAGAACTTTTGTCTTTGCCCCAGTCTCACATGACTAGATGTCCCCAGTTGGCGTTTTGATCTTTTATACTCAAGAATGCACCTAAATCTTTAAAAATTCATAACTTCAGTTCTATTGATTGGATTTGTTTATCGTTTTGGTTGTCAAATAATTCATTCAATTTTACTTTATTTTTTACTAAATTAAATTAGTGTGGTATTTTTCTTGTGTTTTGTTTTTACTTCATTACATTTTGAGTGCTGTATTAAGACTTTACACATTGCTTCTAAGTTAAGCCTGACTGCTTTGGTACCAAGCTATCAGAGGGTTAAGCACAGGTTAATTTAGGGACTTTTTGTGGTTCACCCTGTGAAGGATTGTGGTCATCGTTTGAGTAGGTTAACACACCCCTCCACCAATAACCTCATTTTGCACACTCATTTATTAGTTGACCATGAGGGTAGTTAGGCAGAGTGGTCCAAGGTTTACTCAGGAAGGTGGTATGTTGTAGGGGCCTAAACTCATTCAGCAAACAACAGTCCATAAATCACTGTCCAACCAGTGCTTTTGGTTGAAAAGACAAAGCACTTAAACCATGACACACAGCCACAACTAAATAGTATGCATAAATTGTAGGAGACACAATAGTCCACATGGTTATCCTTGGAGAGTAATCATATAATGAGTTAATCAACAAGTACTCAAAAGATGTTCCCAGATTCCCATATGTACATGTTTGTACTGCTACAATCAATGTGGAACAGGACAGATTGCCCCTAGAGGATTGTTAAGTTATAATCTCCTCTCCTGCCAATCCTCTAAGCATGAGTTAACCCAGTAGTATGGATATGGAATGTTTATCTACAAATGTAACTGTCCCAGTGTCTGGTGCAGTCCCCGCAAGTCTTTATTATGCACTGTACCCCTAAAGACTCAGTGGAATTGGCCCACTTTTCCAGGGTGCAACTTTTGGCTGATGTGCATGCTTGCATAAATTATAGGGAAATACCTCATTGACTCTGCCCTGGCCCTACTTATGCCACTAGCATCTATGGGCCATGCGGCTGTGCACAGACATGTACCTCCAAGTTGTACAAGATGGGCTGTGCCTGCACAGGTAGTAGGAAATAACACTCTCCTCGCTTTGATCGGGCAACATCTTTTGGAAATCTTCTTTGGACCCAAGTACGGGCCCACTACCCAAACAAAATGAGGTGTCTTTGCCGGGTCGCAGCAGTGATCAATTTGGAGGTTGAGTTTTAATCACCGAATGTGGTTGCCATCACAGGCACTTTGTGGTCTTTAGTAAAACTGCCAATTGAGGTTCTAATTTTTCACAGCAGCAAGCCACCCAAGGGACTTTGTGGTCTGCTCTGTCTTTTCTAGTCAAGGAGACCTCACCAGGTCCTTTTGCATTTTTCAGCAGACCATTCAAGCCCAATGCTCCTTGTGCCTTCATACAAGCACCGAATAGTTTAGTGACCGTTTTCAGACAGTTTCCTAATGTTTGCATAATACGCCTAGACTGCTAAATCCAGTTTTTTCCTCGGATATCAGCAGGAACGATGAATGGGGCTGGGAGCTCCATGACCGAAGAAACGCAAAACAAAGGCACAAAGGAGGGAGAGGTGTCCTCATTCAGCTTCTTCCCAATCTGATGGGGTAGCACCCTTGGGAAAAATGAAGAAGGAAGGGGCAAGGACTGCACCTATACCTCAATCCACACCCAATAGTCTGGTCCACTACTAAGGACCTTAGGAATGGGTGTCAGGATTTAGGCTCAGTGCAAACAGGCGTTGAGGCGTAGATCTGGCAGGGACTGAAGGTTGTGGAGAACAGGACTGTGAAAACTAAACAGACTGCAAACACTGGCTCTTTGACTGCTACTCTTAAGACACTCAATTCCTTTATTTATTTAATTATTTGAAAAGTTTTATATAGCGCTAGCTAGACCCGGAGGTATCAGAGCGCTTTACATGAGGACAAGCATTGTTTCAAAGCATAGATACAAGTTACAACGTTGCAAGATAAACAGTTTCAAAGCATAGATACCAGTTGCTGGAGCGCAGTTGCATGCGTAAAAAACTAATACTTAAGGGAAAAAGCAGGCAAGGGGAGAGATTCTGGGGTGAGAAGATAGGAGCAGGAGAGGGAGACCAAGATTGAAAGAGGAAAAGAGGTGGCGGAGGGAGAAGGCAACTTTACCAGGAGACACTGAAAAACAGTGCCCAACGTCCAGAGTGCAGTGATCCCAGTGAAAAAGGTGTAGTTCCCACACCTCTGCTGTGTGTGGCTCCCTATATGCTGTGGGCTCTCTCAGAGGGGTCACTGAGACTCCAGGGCATAAATACTGGATCCCTCCCCAACAAGGGGAAAGGGAGTGCTTTGGCAAGGGGCACATGGCTAACAATAGTTACAAGATACACAGCTTCAGAGCATAGTGACCAGTAGCTGGGGCGCAGTTGCATCCGTTAACAAGCATTGGCATAGCCAATAGGTCTCGCTTTTGGGACCTTATAAGTATTTAGTTATGCAGCACAATATCCTCGGTGCAACAACATCAACTGTTGCATGGCTAAACACTTATAAGGTCCCAGAGGCGAGACCTAATGGCTATGCCAATGCTTGTTAACACTGGCTGTGGATTTATAGGCTGTTTCTTTTATAGTGTTCAGTTTATTTTGAACCATATTTTTCAGTGTTGCCATTGGTCTTTTTTCATCAATTTGTCATTGTCATTGTTGGTCGAATGTTGTGTGATATCTGTTTGTTTCAGGTGAATGCATCTTTCTATATCTGTCAAGTACTTAATGTCAGTTGTAGATCAGCTTGAACCAGTCCTCACTGGTTGAAATGAAACAATATATCAAAGCAGATACCATGTTAACGTAACTTCCGCGTCTCACCCATCTTTTATTTTTAACGGAAAATGCTTTGAAAGTTATGGATGTGACGATAAAATGGCCTAGTGCCTCCCATTGGTGACATACAATCATGGTTATCATCAGACAGGTCATCATGGAAAGTTATGTGGATCACAAAATAAAATCAGCCGCCGATATACATGCGTATTCAAAAGGTGCCTTACAACAGGCTCAGGGTGCTTTGTGATAAACTGCCAAGTGCTCGTCAACATTCTCAAAGTGCTTCATGATAACCTACTGAGGCCGTCTCATGTTTACGCTCGACAAACCTGTAGTGCCTGCTTCATGATAATCTACTGAGGCGTCTCATGTTAACGCTCGACAAACCCATAGTGCCTGATTGTTTCCTTAACATGCAAAGTATTACCACGTGTGCGCGAAAATGTGAAGTACGAAATAGCGACTTGGCTAAGACACCCGAATTTAGGAAAACAAACATTCTAGGTTGAGTGGAAATATCACAGGCTTGTGGATGTAAAACATACCCAAAATGCCTTTTAGAGTCTAACCGCCATGTCTTGTCACTCGAATACGCTAATAGTTACTTACTTCACTTGCAGAGTCTCACCGTGTGTCTGAGAAGATGTGAAAAACTGAAATGGCTTTCTACTCGAACCGCCGTGTTTAAACATCATCCAGCGGTAGTAAGGCTCATCCTAACAAGGCTAGTGAATACCTGCCTCTTAAAGGTGTATTCAGGGGATGTCATGCCTTCCTCCTAAAAGACCGTAAGAAAAAAGTAAAATGTGAGATGCTGAAAGATAGGAGGATCCACAGAAAATGAGAACGGGGGACAGAAATAGAAGAAAAAGTAAAACAGCGGATGGATATGGAAAAGAATAATAATAAAAAAGATGTATATTAAAAGGATAATGAGACACACGGCTAACAGAAAACTCGGGAAAAATCGCTAAATGAATAAGGAGGACAGAAAGGGAAAGACTGGAAGAAATGTGTTGAAAACAAAAACAATAGGTAAAGTAGGGTATAAGAAAGCACGGACATGTAATATTTAACATAATGAAAGGGAAGACAGGCGTGTAAGAAATACAGAAAAACTGAAAGTTAATTGAGAAATAATAAAAGAAGAGAATATGATACGCTGCAAAGATTATGGTAAAGAAAAGGGGTTAAAGGGAGTAGTAATGAAAGAGTGGAGAAAGACGAAGGAAATTGTGACAAGACTTGCGGCCGAGTGCGAGGGTCAAAAGCATACATGGCAGACCCGTGAAAGACAGATGGCGGCTGCGTGCGTGCACGCTCACGTGAACGCAAGCGCTAGGCCAGCCAAAGTGTGGGGTCGCACTTTGAGAACTCACCTACTAAATGTCTCAGAGCAGCGCATGCGCTGGCTCAGTGTGAGCTAAAAAAGATGCAAGGGAAGAGATTCAGGTGAGGGAGGATTGGAGCCGGGGAGGAAAACAAAGAATGAAAGAGGGAAAGTTTGAAGAGTTTTATAAAGCTCTGGCTAGACCCAAAGGTATCAGTGCGCTTTACATGAGATAGGACATTGCATCAGAAACAATTACATGGTTATATCAGTTACTTATTAACGTGTACACCCTTCTCATGGGGGGTCGGAAAGGTAGAGGGGAGAAGGTAAACAGGGGTAAGGAATGCAAATAGTAAACACAACGGGGAGGCGAGGAGAACAATGTCCGATGTCCGGCTGGGTAGGTGCCGACCAAGGGGTGAACCAGAGCCAAACTCCTCTTTCGCTGCAAGAGACATCTCCACCGGGCATCAGCCAAGGTTGCAATTCCTGGTTACTGAAACACTTATGAGTGGATAAGATGTGGCTTAATGGCCAGAGCTGCTAACTTTGGAGTTGGGAACCAGGTTCGAGCCTCGACTTCGGCTCAACATCCTGTGATTCTGGGCAAATGAGTTAATCTCCCCATGCCTACCAAAAACTAATGTGTCCTTGTGTAATGTAACACATGCTCATGTAAAGCGCTCTGATACCTTCAGGTCGATTGCGCGGTATATGAAGTAGCAAAAAAAAAAATGGGTAAAGCCAGTATTTGGAGACCATGCTTGACAATGTGTTGTTACTTGTGTTTACTCTCCCCCACATTATGTTGTTTATTCTTTTATTGATTCCCTAGTGTTAGGTTTTCCTCCAGTCTCTTTCTCCTACCATCTTTGTGGTTGTGCTTGATACCATTTCATGTCTTCAGATTCTGGCTGCCTGTTTTTGGTGGAGACCTTGTGTTGACTTACTTGTCGTAAAAGCCTATGGGCCTAGCACAACGTTGCGCAAGGCTGTGCAAAAGCCCACCCAACCCTTAGTAAATAACCCCATTGGTTTTCAGGAGCGTTCCATCAGGTGCTCATTGGGGACTGAAGTGTGCTTTTCCAGTGGATTGAATGCAGCGCATAGTGCTACCGCTATAAAATGGCACCTGCACGTGCTTCAGCAGGGTGTGGAGGAGGGGCTAGCCTTGCCATAGGCCTGTTCATTCCTAATGTTGTGACTTCTCAAGAAACAGCTGCTTCTGCCTTGTGGTGGCCTCTCTCTCCCAGCCCACTCCTGGGGTGTGTGGCCAGCGTCTTGAGCCAATTGAGACTGATTATCAGCATCCTGCCTTTAGTAGTCATTGCATCCTCGGTGCACCATCCATCATCCCGGCCAGAGCCGGGCGGCCTTCTGCTGCCGGAGAAGGAAGGCAGATGTGGTGTCTGCCCCAGGACTTTGAGAGATAAGTGAGTACAGGCTGCTGCGCGTGGAGGGCAAGGGATGCTGCGAGCCACTTCCAGGGTGTGGGCGTGATGGATGGGCGAGAGGATACAGGAGGTCAGAGGGGAGGGGCTGGAAGGCAGCATACTTTCCTTCTTTGGGGAGCTGTGTGAATTAAAGAGCTCCTGTGCAGAATACATGTCCATCCATGTTCCGTGCCTCTTGGCGCCCTGGCTTTTTGCTCTTTTACATCAGTCCTGCAAATAAAACTAGTAGTTATGTCATCAATTCTGCAATACTTTCAATGCCTCTACAGATGGGTAGGATAAGGTTTGGTTGCTTGCTTTAAGGTCAAATGCTAACATTAGCTGGTATACAATTTAAGATAATGCACCCTTTTCTACTTATTAAGCAATTGTAGCAGCGCTTAAGCCACCGGTATCCTCCCAAAAGCCCTCATGAACCGCCTTGGTGTATGTGTGCGTGTGTGGGGGGAGGAGGGGGGTGGGGGTGGTGCGGGGGGCGGGAGGTATTTCTTTAGAACGAATCTGACTCTCTTATTTGCCACGCATTTAATGTACACCTCTCTGTGGGATTTCCAACAAGTTCTTGGAGACAGACCTCAGAAGGATGGAAGGCTCCGTGGATCTTACCTGAATTCAAACTTATGACCTGCAGATCACAGAAGATATCAGAGGTGGGCATTTAACTGGCTGAATTCTCTTTCCAACTGGCAGATATGAGCAAAGTATGGTACATTCTACGGGATAGGGAAAGTTTTCTGTAAACAGAAATCCTAGACCTAAAGAATGTATTGATTTAATTGACAAAGGTCTGGCATGGGAAAGATTCTTATCTTTGTGTGCGGAACCAGAACCTTTGGGGTCAATATGAGGCCGTAGGAATGTCCAGAGACCAGGAAGGAACATATACAAACCACAGAACTACTGCAAGATCCGCAGTCGCCCCAAAACCCAAATGTCCACCAAAGCATTGGTTACTGTGCTGATACACAGGGCACTTTGGGAAACAGGAGCAAAACAATGGACGAGAGTCAATCAGCTCGGTCCAAAGGAAGCCTCAAAAAGGCCTTCAAATACTGGGAGTATTAAACACAGAATACATAACGGATAGTGAATATACTAGGAATGCGGCACCAACAACATGAATGATAAACCCACCTTCCAAAGGCCAGATGGGCGCTGTGGTCTGAGGAAGATCCTGGAATATTTCAAAGATGAACTTGGACTCTTCATGAAACATGACCAGTGATGAGGAAGAGGAAGAAGAGGAGAGCAAGCAAAGGAAACATAAGAATGAGGGTAACTGAGGGAATAGTAAATATAACAATCATAGCCATGCCAATAGATTGCTCTTACAGTGGCGGCCGGCATGTCTCGTAGGTGGCGAGTGCGAGGGTGTGTTGAGGGGGCGGGTGTCCCAAGGGGGAGAGGGGGTATCGGAATTTTAAAAAACAAAAAAACTTACCTTGAGGCTGGATTCCGTGTTTTCTCTGCTCCTCTCTCCTGCCTCCAACTCTGACAGGACTAGGAAGCAGGCAGCCAGGCTCCCTCCCCTAAGCCAATCACAATGCAGCATTGTGATTGGTCTGAGCGCCGTAAGCGCTCAGCCAGGGGCTGGAGGTGTGGGCATGTTCTCCATGCATGTTGTAATGCAGACTGCATGGAGAACAGGGAAAGTGCGCATGACTGGTTTGGGCGGCCCGAGAGTGCCGACCAAATAGTCACTGCGCACTTAGGAGTGGGCATCCCCACCCACCCGCCGTAAAGCAGCAGGACACAAAGCAAAAAATGATAATAACCGTAAGATATTATCATTTTATGTTTCTCACTGCTTAAAAGCAGTGGGGCGACGCTCCTCCGCCATAGCAGAGGAGCCGTCCCTGCGCGCTTACCTTTACATACTATTGAGACCATTGGCGTTACCAGTGCTTGTGAATGGTAGTCTTCAATGAAGATGATGTTGTAGCTTCCATGTTTCTGCTGCAGTTTTACTAGTAACCAGTAGGTGGCACTGAAATGCAGCAAACATGAGTTGTTTAACCATGGCTCTATTTTCTTAGCAGCAATTCTACACGGATTCGGGGGAACGACAAATTTACAGACGGCAAAACCAAAGAAACACCTGCAGATGGGTCCACAGAAAGGGAGGAAAGTAACAAATAAAGCGTTGCAGCTGAGAATGACAAGAAAGCCATCCAATATTAAGCAAGGATTGAGGTAAAGCAGCGAGAACACAAAAAGGTGCACAATGCAGGAATTCCAGGTGCAAACTTTATACGCGAGAAGACCCACTAGCCACCATTGTTGCCAGGCAAAGAGTGATTTTTCTTTGGCCTTATCTCTGCCTGATGTAACCTGGAAATGAAAACATCACAGGAAGTTAAGATTGTGTAAGATGTAAAGTATTGTTTTCCTTAAGCAAAATAGCTCAAAGCAAGATGGCCGTTGGCCTACTAGTTACACTGTTGTGTTCATTCTGTGTACCCCCCCTCTTCCCAAGATGGTAAACGTCTGTGCAGAAGAATCTTCTATTTGGCATATTTACAGCACAAGGAAGACCTGACAGGCAGCGTCAGAGCTCCACAGCATCAGCTGCCCTAATCCTCCGGAAATGCTTCTTTCAGGAACAGCTCTTTGTAAGTCTGTGCCTACATGTGACCTAGCGAGGGACAATGAACCCCAACAATGGCAAATAATTCGTCTCATGGTGGCTTGGGGTGCGAGAAAGGGATGTTTAGCTGCATCCTGTTCCTCATCTGTATGTTGTTCTGGGGTACCGAAAGTCAGGAAGATCCCATTTTAAGGGAATTTTGATGGCAGTCTGTCTCTTTAAAGGAAGTTATGTTATGTTATTGTATAGTTAACATTCTGCCATTTGTTAGGCCGGCAGATGTCTTTTTTTTGGAATTTTGAAGGCCAAAAATGTAAAGGACACATGACCTCATTTACAAACAAGAATTTATAATGCAATGGTCTCGGCATTATTAAAGGTAGAGCAGGGCTTTAAGTGGGATGAAAAAACTGGGGGGTCTCTCAAAGGGGCGTGCCCAGTGTAATTAGGGGCGTGGCTTAAAACCACTTATGTTCAAAATCGGTGCTTAGCATAGTGTGCCGCCCAACATGTATTTTGCTGTTTCTGTCATTGCATCCAGATATAAGATACAACAGTAACATCATACCTACAACGTCAGGACTATTGGCTTTGTCAATGGTTATTAGTTGCATAAGATAAATAAGTTGCAACTATGACGTGTTACATATAATATTGAAAACACTTCCACTTAAAGCCCTGGTGACCCTAACACAATGTTGCTGCTCCTGCAGTTTAAAAAAGAGAAGAGAAATCCAGAGAGAAAATTACTCTCTTTAAGGATTTCCCTTCCCCTACAGCTCACCTTGCATGACGTCATGTTGTAACTTCTCCAATAATTGAGAAGTAAGCAGTGTGGGCAGCGCACATCGATGTGAAGGCTGTCTAGAAACGGGTTTCTATCGGGCTCTGGCACCCTGGCACTTTTTTCCAGACTGACAGCTGTCACTGCAGTCCGGGGAAAAAAACCGGACCGCCTGTGCCAGGACTCAAAACAGAGCCCGATAGAGACCCGTTTCGAGGCCCCCTGAAAAAAACTGCCGGTGCTCAGACCCCTTGAGACCCGGCCCACTTAAAGCCCTGAGGTAGAGCTATTGGCATTGCTCATGACATTTTTTTTCATTTTTTTAAAAAAAACATAAATACATGGTATTGTCATTTACAATGGCAATAGGTGAGCATTAGAGAGTAGTAGAGAGTATTCGCGGACACAGAGCCACACACACACAGAGCCCCCCCCACACACACACAGAGCCCCCCCCACACACACACAGAGCCCCCCCCACACACACACACAGAGCCCCGCACACACACACACAGAGCCCCCCTCACACACACACAGAGCCCCACACACACACAGAGCCCCCCCCACACACACAGAGCCCCACACACAGACACAGAGCCCCACAACACACAACGAGCCACACACACACACAGCGAGCCACACACACAGCGAGCCACACACACAGCGAGCCACACACACAGTGAGCCACACACACAGCGAGCAACACACACAGCGAGCCCCACACACACACAGCGAGCCCCACACAACACAGCGAGCCCCACACACACACACAGCGAGCCACACACACACACAGTGAGCCACACACACACACACACACACACAGCGAGCCACACACACTCACAGCGAGCCACACACACACACAGCGAGCCACACACACACACAGCGAGCCACACACACAGCGAGCCCCACACACAGCGAGCCCCACACACACACACAGACCCCCCCCACACACACACACACACAGAGCCCCACACACACACACAGAGCCACACACAGAGCCCCACACACACACACAGAGCCCCCCCCCACACACACAGAGCCCCCCACACACACATGTGTGTGGCTTAAAATGAAATGCAAATACTGTGTTAAAACTGTGCACAATAATGTATGTGTTTTTTGGACAATGTAAGTGTTTATGATAAAACTAAATTATAAAACATGCTGATTGTATGAAGGCCTCGTACCTGCAGTCAATGGGAACAAGGTGTGGTTTTTGGGCCTAGTGTGTATGAGTGCTTTAATGCAGGTTTCACCTTTTATGAGTGTCAATATGTAGCCAGAGGTCCACGTAAAATGAGTAATTTTAGTTTAGGGACTGAATGTTCTTGTAAGAACCCCCGATCACAGGGTCCTCACTCCAGACCTCAGTGTTCTCACTCCAGTCCTGAGGGTACTCACTCCAGACATCAGCATCCTTAGACTGAACGCTCGCAGCCTCACCCACAGCCCGAATGCCCCACTTCCAGCAGGTGGAAGGCCTCATATAAATACGAAATCAGAGTTCTCTCATTCAGGTGACCTCTGTAGAGAGGCGACGGAGTGAACCACAGCAGTCATTCACATCTGCAAGCATGTGTAACTGACAAGCTAGATAGATAGATAAATAGCTGCCCTTTGAAAACACTGCTCGCAAACTCACAACGACAGCAAACACAACTAGAACAGCGCATCTGCTTTGCTTTTCCAAAGATGCGGCCCTGGTGCAGTCACAAAAGCATCTTTAAGATCGCAAGGCCAATGAAACAGGCAGTTAAGTACCAATATCTCTAGACTCACTCACTGGCACTTTCGGGTGTTTGAATGCAAAGTCCTCTCTTGCCCCAGTATATGTAGGAAAACTTCTTAAAAGGTTTACAAGAGCTGCATTTTGACAGTGATTCCAATAGGCATCGCTGGGTGGAGAGACAAAGGAGAAGGGTCCGTTTTTTTCAGATTTATATAGCGCGATCTCGACCCTATAGTACAGGAGGCTTTACTTGAGCACCAGTTACGTTACACGTGGTCACCTTCATTTTTGTTAGGCGCAGGAAAACTTGCCCAGAATCAGAGGATGCTGAGCCGACGCTGAGGCTCGTAGCCAATTCCCCAGCTCCCCAACTCCAAACTCGGCAGCTCTAGCCGTAAGGCTATATCCTCTCTCTTTTAAGATCCTTCCTGTGAGTACAATTGCCTTCATGCAACTTAACGTGTCGGATGCAGCGAGGCTGCGGATGGTCCTGCGGCTTCCACTCTGGTTAAGAGCCCTGTGCTTCACGAGAACGAGGGAGAAAAAAAGGTTGACGGGCACAGTGCCTGATAACGGATTACACTGGGAGTGAAAAGCTGACCCGCCGTCAGCAAATGTTAATCATTTATACACCGAAGTGAGTGTAATGTTTCTATAGGGAAATGACTTCAATCAGGTCGGTGCAAGGAGCAGTTTGCATAATCGTATTGCATATACGGTTTGATCGCTCTCCAGCCGTTTAGGGCACTAAATCAAGGCCCGGGAAGCTGCAGGTGCGGTTTTACTCCCATGACACCCTAGGGGCTGGGGCATGGAAGCAGCGGGCTTGGCGACTGCGGGGCATCTCTGATTATGCAGCCGTCTGGTGGCGCAGCGTCGCTCTGCCCTCGTGTCGCAGATTCTAGGGCGGCGGCATAAACGTTTTCCCGATTTTTCCCCTCATGTGTGTTTATCATCTGCGCACCCACTGCGGTGAGACGAGGTTCCTTCGAGCATAATTCTTGGATAGACCCACTTTAATTACAGAGCACGTTAAAACCGCCACCAAAACACGTTGCGCCCGCCCCCCTCTATACCTTTTAGCCAATTTCGCCTCCATGTCTCCATTGTCCGTGGGTGGCGTTGAGACAGCCAGCAGAGGGTGGTAAAGCGGTGGGCACCGCAGGTTCTGGCATGTAATAGCAGGGAAGGAAAGAGGACACGCGAACCAGGAAACAAGAAAAAAAATGGCTGCTGCAAAGCTCCGACATTTTCGCGATTCGGGGCGTGTTTTTTGTTGAATGACGGATGACGTCACAGATAGAAAGAACGCAAAAAAGACACCCCCCGATTCGCAAAAAGACAGGGATTAAAGGGAGTGAAGCCCCTCTCCTCCAATGGCTGGCCTCCGTTTAGGAAGCAAGCCAATGGAGAAGAGGGGCGGGTTAATGCCCCGCTCTAGGAGACATTAATTCTCTGACCGAGAATGCGCAAGCGCAGCCTGCGGTTCTCGACCTAAAAACAGACTAATCGGCATCGATGCATCAATTTACTTGCGCCTGTACTAAATGTCCTTGCAACACCATGGATGTGCTGTATTTACAATACAGGGCTCCATGGTGCAAGGATTAACAGATGCATCTGTTGGCGCAAAAGTGACGCATTGCTGGAGTTGGTCATAAAACTGATGCAACTCCAGCAATGCGACAAAACTCATAGGCAAATCCAATTGTAAAAGCCCTGCATCATTCCTTACGCCTGGTCTGAGCAAGTGTAAGGATTTTGACGCAGTCAAGTCGTAGAGTGACAGTGAAATGTTGTACATTTTAATGTGCCAATTCTACATGCCTTTTTGGCGTGGGAAAACCTACTCTGCATACATTATACCTGGTGCAGGTCTAATGTGATGCAAGGCTCTACATACTGACACATTGAATCCAATGCGTCAATCTGTAGATATGGTGCAGTATGGCGCATGGTAAATCAGTACGGGAAAAGCAACACATCTGACATGGGACAACGTGGGAAATATTACATCTTAAAACTGTATACAATGAAATGCTTCATGTACTATTCACATACAGCTACAAATCAGATGTTTTAGAGTTCTTGAAAAGTATGGCTATTTTTCTCGAGCTTCTTGCTAAGTTTTTAACTTTTTGGGAAGAGTACCATTTTTATGTGCACTGGTTTCCATCTTGCGCTGATGAAATATTTTGAATCTTGTGGAAATATTTTTGAATGGTAATCCTCGTCGCATTTTAATTGCAGATGGCGCTGCCTAACCCTCAATTCTTACTCCAAAATGTCTGCATCCCAGATGTATATAGCAATCACTGGGTCTAGCGAAATTACAACTGTAAATACGATTCGGTAAATAAAGACAATATTTAAGTATGTTTGGCTCCAGAACAGTAAATATTCCAGCAAGATGTCTTAGTAAGGTAATGAGGCCAGCATAATGAAGTAGCGACCAGACCATTGCAGCTACGGACTGGATTCCGTTTGGGACTTAAAAATATCATATTCGATTCTAAAAAAAATGGATTAACGTCATAGCAAAGAAGCTATCCGTAGAGGCAGGCGAGGCAATGTTGACTAAAAGATCTCATGCTTGGATGCTGCTTCAGAACCATAAGACTCTAAAAGCTCAGCCATATTTTGCATCAGGATACCCTAAGGGGGATATTATCAAGAACGGCGTTAAAAATTATTGCTGGTTTAGCTGCAGAAAACGGCCGCTAAAACGGCGATAATGGGCTTGATAATATGCCCTGGAGAATTCCAGTAAAAGTCGATGTTCTGGTGTCAACATGGGCTTCTATTGGAATTCTCCAGGGAATATTATCAAGCCCATTATTGCCGCTTTAGCAGCAGTTTTCTGCCACTAAACCGGCTATAATTTTAACGCCGATCTTGATAATATGCCCCTGTGTTCTTAAAATGGAAGTTTATGACATTTCGTTTTGGTCCTTTAGAATCTTTGTTGGACAGACTTAGATTGGTTAAAAACCAGTGATTCAATCAGTTGTCGTGCAAAGAGGATATAGTTCACTGGGTTTGCATATGCCCAGTTCTCATGCAAGACAGAAGACACATTTTACGGGTGGCATTCATTGAACACGGTATTCTTTCTTGCCGTCACTCTATTCTTGCATGCTTTAATCCAAAGGACAAAAATATATAAAATATTTATTATGGGTTGACGGCAAAATGAGAACATTTTAACTGTATACTTTTATGTATTGTCTGCTTACTTAGTTTCTTATTTGTGTGTAATGATTTAAATTTATCGCACATAATTAATACTTGTCTCAAATGTGACTTTTTAAGGGAAAACACTGTCAGCTATCTGGGATGTGCTCTGGTCACTCTTTGGGTTCTGGTGACCTACCACATGGCTCTGCAAACTTGCAACGTTGACCCCACATGGCTCTTGCAAAAAAAAGTTATAATGTGGTTCATGAACCAGGAGGGATGGTTTATCAACCAGGAATTATCCAATGGTGGTAAGCAGTAGCAGCTGCTACCGATCCAGCGTTGGGTGGCAGAAGGAGGAAGCGGAGAGAGGTGGGAGGGAATGAATAATACATTTTAAAATGTCCACTTACCTGGATGTGGCCGGCCGACACCATTTTTCAGTCCCCTCTTCTTGGCTTCTGTGGAAGCAGGAAGCACCCAGGCTCCCATGAGCGTTGTGATTGGTCTGAGCGCCATGGTTTCGGCACTCAGACAGGGAATGGGACCCTGGAAATGTTCTCCACCCAGGCTGGAATGCAGCCTGAGTGGAGAATATGAAAGTGCTCATGAATTTTTCAGTCAGCCCCAGAGAGACGGCCAAACATTCATGCACAGTTAGCAGGGTGCCACCACTCCTCCCCCAGCCTCTAAACAGCCCAGCCCCACCCGCCCTCAAACAATGGAGCCAGTACATTTAATAAACTAACTTTTGGGGAACAGTTTAGCGGAGTTGTTTCAACAAGCTTCTCTCTCCTCAGAGTTTTGAGGAAAATAAAATTCTTTCGACCTGAGGATAGTTTTAGGACGGAAGTTACAGTGCTCATTTTGTCCCAGCTGGACTATTTTAATAGTCTATATTTGAACATTCACAAAAAACATCTAAACAGACTCCAGCTGTTGCACAAATATGGCAGCCAGGCTGCTAACCGGTACACCTAGGTTTGTCTCTATTAGGAAGGAACTTAGACAGCTTCACTGGCTCCCAGTGAAACAGCGTGCACAATTCAAAGTACTTTGCATGGGTTTTAAGTCTCTGACAGGCAGGGGCCCTGAATATCTAAGGAAACGCCTTCAATGGTATGTCCCCGGGAGAACATTGCGATCTGCGGAGGCAAAGCAAGTGGCCGTCCTCCGAGTTAAAAAAGCCAATTGGGGTGGCAGAAGTTTCATCGCTTGTGCTGCTAAGCTTGGAACAACCTACCATTACATCTCAGGAATGATACTGAGCACCTCTCTTTTAGGGGGGGTACAAAACTTGGCTGTTTTCCGTATAGCCATGTTGTTTTTTGGTAACCCGTTAGGCACGGCTCAGCGCCGGGACACCTTTGGGTAGAAGTGCGCTTTAGAAGCTTATTAACATAACATAACAACATAATAAATAAAACGGTAATAACATTAAGTTACTATCATTTTATTTTTTTGTTTTTAATTGTTCACTAAGTGAGCAGTGGGGCGATGCTCCTCTGCCTTAGCCGCCATTGCTTCAGCCACTGCTCCAATGTTTATCCTTGTGTTTTCCCCGTTTATTTTAGGACATTCTATTACCAGCTAGTGAAATGTTCTAACAGCAACATAGCCCTTCTGCTTCAGGCTACACCAGTTGTAAAAGGCCCTCTCTCCAGGAAGAACGATTTTAACTATAGTTATAGCCCTTGCCAGCGGAACGTAATGCTATATTATATGATGGAAATAGAAAATTACTGAAATACCCTTGAACACGTTTGCAAATGTAAAAAATGCATCTAAAAATAATTATGATATGGTATGGAAAGAAGTCAATATGTTTTACTTCCACAGAATCTATGAAATGAGTATTGGAAATGTGGAGTGGCATTTCTATTGATCCTCTGGTTGCAGAGTTGTCTTGGCTGTCACTGTTCTAAGATGGATGCCATGGGTTTGTGTAAGAACTTGGACTTTTACTTCGATCCTGCACATAATGTTTCAAGAGAGTGTGCAGGCATATGCATATGTATGCATATGGTATTTCCGTAGCACAAACCTAGCCAAAAAGCAGTCGAGCTCAGCACAGGTTCAAAGACAAGCATAAAGTCAACAAGTGACATGAGAGGTGGCCAGTTTGTGGACTGTTCATGCACTGTGATGTAGTGTTACTTAAAGTGGTGAGTCTTCAACTCTTTTGTAGATTGGACCAGCGTCGGAGAGGTCCTTATGGATATGGGGATTTTGTTCCCGATCCTGCATGCATAGAAGGAATGCAGGTTTGTGGAGCTCTCCTGGTGTTAGAAGAGTAAATGAAGTGTGTCAGATGGCAGCTGGGGGTTGAGGTGCTGCGGAAGAAGGGAAGGAGGTGTAGCACATATGGTGTTCAAGCTCCGGCTGTGACATAAATTAGCAGGAGGACATAAGGCTTGGGGCATTTGCAAAGTCCAGATGCTGTACGTGGATAGTATGCAGAAGAAGATGGGACACCAGGACTGTTCATGTTGATTCAAAGCCATGCCTGCTGCTTCCATAAGATGAGATAGGGCAGCAGGCTTAGGTCGTCTCCTAGCCAAGGATGGCCTTTCCAAAAGACGAGATAGGGCCGCTGTCTGGCAATGTTTCCTTTGCATGATCTGCACTTACATAAGATGAGGTAGGGTAGCAGCCTTCCGATGTCTTCTAGCCAGAACTGGCGCTTCCATCAAGCGGGGTATACAGGCACTTCCATAAGGCAAGGTAGGTCAAAAGCCTTAGGTCATCTTCAGCAAGGATTGGCGCTACGATAAGGCAAAGTAGGGCAGCAATCTTAGGTTGTCTCCTAGCTAGGGTCGTTGCTTCCGTAAGGTGAGGTAGGGCAGCAGCCTTAGTTCGTCTTCTAACCAGAGCCTGTGCTTACAGAGAGCAAAGTATGGAAGCATATGATGATGCTACCTTGCAGTGGTGCTAAATTGCTACAAAAGGAAAATGCCCTTTTCAGTCTAGGGGGAGTTCTCGAGTAGGACATGTTTTTTTTCCTGGCGCCATGCAATTCCTCAAGCTGCTTCTGCTTTTAACTAAGGTGAGAGAAACTGAGAAGAATAACAGAATAACAGAAAGGAATGATATGGGGGTGTAAGCAAAAGTACACATGAAATGTGTCTTCTTTCTAGTTATCTACTAAAGCAAATTCAGAAAAATAAGGAGAAGCGGAAGGATGGAAGAAAATAAGTACAGAATCAAAGAGAATGGTGGAAGGGTGGGGAAGAAGGAAAACAGAGAAAGGAAGAAGGGAATGGAGGGAGGGTGAAGGGGAAAGATGAAGGAAAGACAAGGCAAGGGAAAGATGGCTATAAACCAGGACAGTAGGCAATAAAAAAAGAAGAAAAGAAAGAAAGACATAACAAAACAGAAATAATAATAGAAAGGTTGAAAGGAAAAGAAATAGAGGTGGATGGAATAAGAAAAAAGCATGAAAAAGAAGTGAAATGAAGGTTGACATGAAGGCAGACAAGCAAGTAAACGGATGGATTGAAGTAGGAGATTAAGAATGTATAGACAATGTGAGAGAGGGAGGGGCTGGCGAGAAGGAGCCAGGTGAAAAATAGGTGGGGAAGGAAAATAGGAAGAAAAGGGTAGGAAGAGGGTTGAACCAGAAGAGTGATGGGAACCAAACATCCAACGAAGATCAGAGGTGTGCAGAAACAGTAGTTTGACTGGTAAGGAGGAACAAGTGACATACAAAAGTTATAACAAAGTATATAGAGTATATAGAAAGGTCAAGATTCAGGCAAGAGAGAAGCTCGGAAACTGAGCAGAGAGGTAGTGATGACAGGGATGCCTGCCGATTGAGTTGAGAGCGATACTGATAGAGATTGCGTAGGACAGTCTCTGCATTATGGTACCTTGTCAGAAGGTGGCTCTCCATGGTGCATTTGGGCATTCTAGTCATTAACTTAGCCATGTGTGGCATAATAGGTTCATTATAGTCGTTACAGAGGCCCTCGCAATAGGTGGCCGATGCTTGGCATACTGTTGACATTCTAGTCAACAGGCGTGCCCTCCTTGGCTTACCGAGGACATTGTAGTCATTAGCGTGGTCCAAGCAAAATGCTGACCTTTTTGGCACAATCTGGGCTTTATAGGAACTTTAAAGGCCACAACAAAATAATGTTTTGATTATTCATTGCATTAAGTTGGCCTTAGCCTACGGTGACCCTCTTTGGCAAATTGAGGGGTTTTATGTATTATTGTCACTCTAGCATAAGGTATGTCTCTTTTGCTTATTGTGTTGTAAATGGTGGAGAGCAATTTTGGCATTTAAAGTTGACTTAGCAAGTTCTATGTTCATCTGTACTGACATTTTAATTGAGGTAGCGATCATGGCTACTTAAACATGTAGGAATGCTGTGTGTATCATGCTGGGAGAGGCTGTTTACGTGTAGAACTCATAGGTTTGAGCCAAGGTACATAATAAGACATTAAAGAGTGCAATGCTACAGTTTGAAATCTGCGAATGTTGGGGATTGTCATCACGTGTTATTCCTTTGAGGCTACAGGTCAATAGTTCGATTGTTTGGTTTTTGGATCTAGTGAGGGCAAGCCTAGGAATGTCTTGAGGTCTTCTGGTTCATCTGAAGTCTTGGTTATGTTACTGCATGCCACCTTACATATTCCTCTGTAGGAGATCTCAGATCTGATTTTATGGGGTTATGGATTTCTTATAGCGGGGTTGCTTGCACCAGTAGTTGGGAAATGCATATTTGTGGGTTTCCTTAGATAATTTTCTTCTTCTTTTGGCCATCTTCAGAGCTCATGTATAAATGAAGTAATACATAACGAGGCGCTCTGGCGAGTAGTTGCTGCCAGAGCTTAAGGGAGGGCCAAGTTGATGGTCAAATTGGCTACCTAGAATTTCGTCTTAAGGGAGGTCTGTAAATTCTGGTAGGAGGTCGGTGAGGAGTGAAATCATTTTGCTCCTTTTGCTCGCCTCGTTTAACCCATAAAGTTTCCCTTTATGGGCTAGAGGAGGGGGGTTGCCAAGTCTTCCTGTGAATGGAAAGATGGTCTACTACTTGAGCTATGTCTTAGAATTTGGTGTTCAAGTCTGTCAATTCTTCTTTCATTGTTTTGTATGTTCTTCTCTCCACATTGTTTTTTCATATGCTTATTGAGTTCTTAATTGATATAATTGTATTATACAACTTGTGTCGTTATCCCTTTACCATGCCCTTGCTTTCATTCAGCTCAGTATATCAATATGTGTCAACAAGCAGATTTCAGAGTCTCTATGCCCAGTGTACGGGCATTATGTATGACTAGTGCAGATCTTCGAACAGAGTGTGCTTTCATCAGGCACTCCTAGCAACCTTTTTTCCGTATGCTACGACGTTGTCTTCTAATTCTTTTCCGGGTTAGCTTCCCAGTTTGCCCTGGATTTATTCAGATTTCTTTTTGTCATCGTACATTAGGTTCTATAAAACCATGTAACCAGTTTGCAGCCAGCTCCCATCATAAATATGAGTTGTAGGAGACTGTGTTGAGAAGGTAAAACGTCCAGACAGCCAACACGCTGGTCAATCGTGAGCGTCTATTTAGGGACGTTCTGTGCATCCGACAGGACAGGCAGCAGCCAGCAACTGACAAAGCAACTGACAACACCCCCACATTCCAGGTTCTACCTTAGACACAGTCGTCAAGGTAGCACCTGCTCCAGGTTCTAACACAGAACCTAACAGAAGGCTTCTTTGTTTTTGTAACCCGTGTACCATGTAGTACATGTAATGTTGTCTCACAGGTTAGAAGCCGGTACCCTATTCCTCTATCAGCGTCTGTAATGTTCGGAAGCGTTTTGCTTAATAACAGCCCCCTAAGTCCCACATAAGTATTCAGATATCTGCCAAGTTCTTCTTCTCATTGTGGACTTTACCTTATATATTTTGACTTTCGATTGAGGGCAAATTCATGAAAGGTTCGAGAATTAACATGATGTTGATTCTAAGCCATAGTTTGCTTGTTCTCCTGTTTATTTTCATAGGAGATAGTGAGTCACAATTTTGTCTTTTAGTATTGGAATTAAGAAAGGTGGATAGGTCTTTCTTGGAGAAGATCACCCATTGGTTAGAACAGAGGTATTATAACCTTCTTTGTAAGAAGTTTCTTTCTGTGGTTTAATATTTGACATTTTGAGCAAAATAGTCAAATAAGTTGGATTGTAATTTTTGCAGTGCTCCCAGAAGGATTTCATAGTCTTTCCCAGGTTGCACCGCCGGTCTGACAGACAAAATGTAAATCATCTTTAAAGATGACTGCCCTGGCTCAAGGGCAGTTGTAAAAGAGCTGTTATTAAAAGTTGCAACTTTTTTCAGCATTGTGTTTCTGCGTTATTAGGTACTTTTATACAGTTTCGATGCTGTTGCTCATTTATGTTGCCTCCGATGTTTATTGAGGGATTCTTCTTTAAGAAGAGTACGTTTTTTTGCCATTGATATAGTTTTTTGTGAAATTGCTATATTTCTTAACGTTGACCACTCTTGGAGTAAAGCTGTTTTTCACAGTTTTGTACTGGGTTTACTCTGGTTATCGTGCATAAAAAGTACATATTATTAAATAGAGCATAGGGTGAGTGTGGTAGTACAATACATTTTGGAGAGTTTGCTGGTGAGCTTTGATGAGCTTGATGGTTTTCAAAATGACTTCTTGATCTATAAAAATATTTTAAAAATGAAATAAATAACAATATATCTGGATTCAAAATGGCCATTGGCCTGACTATAAGATGGCTTTATGTGTGGATCTTTGAGAACAACAACCAGTTAGAAGTATCTCTTTACATCAAACCATCTGCACGCAATACTTTGCTTATGTACGATAGTTTTCATCCTCGTAGCCAAAGAAATAATATTCCTTTCAGCCAATTTTTAAGGCTTCGTCGAAATTGCTCTGATTTGAACAATTTTGAACATCATGCAGGAATAATGAAAAATAAATTTATTGACAGAGGCTATCCCAAGCGACTCATTCGAGACTCTTACAAGAGGGCCAAATATTACAACAGGGAGAACATCCTGATACCTAAAGAGGAAAAAGTGGATGACAAGCTCGTCATGATTTCTACTCATTCTAATTTTAATGACAAACTAAGGTTTGTGATTAATTCGCACTGGCACCTTCTTAACCTAGACAATACGTCAGATAAACTAGACAGACCTATTTTTGCGTTCCTGACGCAACAAGAATCTTAGAAATTTCTTAGTTAGGGCATCTACTTCTGATTCTATAGGTCGTGTCCAAAAAAGCATTACAGGAGCCAACCCAATTTTGGGTAGTCACAAGTGTGGCGGCTGCCACGCCTGCGACCAAGTGATCTGTACCCCCGAGCTCAAATGGGGCAAAAGAAACATCAAGTTCAAAGAGATGTTTAACTGCAAGTCCAGTAATTTAATATACTTACTTACCTGCCCTTGCTTGAAAGGCTATATCGGAGAAACAGGTAGGGAATTTCGTCTACGGTTCTCCGAGCATAAATCATGCATTAGAAACTCCCGGAGGGGAGCACCTTTGGTGGCCCATTGGAATGAAATGGGTCATAAAATTGAAGACCTCAAGTGGTTGATCCTTGAACGGATTCACTGTCCCAAAGATGGTAACATCGATACCCTTAGAGGTAAGAGGGAAGTTTTTTGGATTTTTACCATGGAGACGGCTGTCTCCGGATTAAATGAGTCGATTCCCTGGGAAAATGCAATACAGTAGTCTTCTCTGATTCTGATATAATCATTTCCGGTATACTCTTTATTTTATTTCCGGTACACTCTTTATTTTATTTTGTCCTTATCGTGTTTCCGTGTAGCTGAGGTTTATATAATATGTTCTTACTAAAAATAAAAAGAAGTGTTTTTTCTTATTTAGAATCCTTTTTTGTATCTAGATTCAAATTTAGGATCTTTTTTTCTATGTCTACTAAGAGGTTCCCGTGATCGTTAGTCCTCCTTCTATCTTCTTTCACGATTGGGAACTCGACACTCCGCTATGGCGCCCTCTGTTGACAGTCTGGAGGCGCGGATTATCGTTCTAGTGGTGCCTGACCGGCCGGCAACAGGTGAATAGTATTAGTCAATTGTCAACGGCATTTAAAAGTGAGGCGTAACCCCGGACCTTTCCTCTCACCCGGACGCAGTAGGCAGTAGACCGTTAGGAGATCTTCCTCGATAGCTCACAAGTAAGTTCTTATATGGAAGGATATACGTCTCGTTCTATCGATTGTGGTTGTATAATTCCTAGCCGTTATTTTCCAAGCTAACAGTCTGCTCTGTATTTTACAGAGAGTTTTCCAGAGTATACGACCTTATATTGTCCCGAGTCAGCCTGACCTTGGCCGTTCATCGCATTTAAGCATTTCACGGGATTCGTGACATCTTATACGAGTAAGTCCCTTTTTGGAGCATGCTTGCTTTAGAAACGGTTTGCTTCATCGTGTTCTGTTTCACCTTTCTGCAACTACATGAACCCTTATTCTGGTTACAGAAATTTTGCATATACGGATTTTAAGACTACTCCCGACCTCCTTCGGGTCCTCAGATTATCGGTCTGCTGTCCCTGGATTTATACATGTATATTCTGGAACCATGGAGGTAATTGTGCGAACTTACTCTTATTTATTCTACCTATGTATAGATTCGTTTTTTTACTTACAGATTGTCGTTAAAATTAGTTTCTTTAAATAAT
Source organism: Lissotriton helveticus (assembly GCF_964261635.1). Taxonomy (NCBI): domain Eukaryota; kingdom Metazoa; phylum Chordata; class Amphibia; order Caudata; family Salamandridae; genus Lissotriton; species Lissotriton helveticus. Next base: position 1,844,477,534 of record NC_136065.1, on the reverse strand, counting down.
TTTGATTTCATGTCCCTTGTTAATATGTACTTTTATGTTTGGAATGGATAGAGACCAATCGCTTTTCCTCTCTCCTTCACAGCATCCTGTTGTTTGTATATGTTTAAGACCTACGTGGTTATAGACGTTTCTCACTACAACTCGCCCTTTGAATTAGTACTTGGGTTCCTACAAGAGGTGAGCAACTTAGTTTGTCGTGAGATCGTGTTTGCACTTTAGGTACTCCGAGGTATCTCTGGCCATATATAATTTGCAGAGTTAGTCCATCAACTTTTCCAGATTACCATCTGTAGATCATTATTTACTGTATGCCCACATCTCGGAACTGTGGCTCATCCTTCAATAGATATTCGGCTTGAGATGTTAACCATTCCTATATTTCTACCTCACCTATATTTCCTTGTTTTGCAACGATATATTAGATTATGGTGTGCCTGTATATATATATATATATATATATCTATATTTTTAAAGTGTAAATATGAACATGTGTTTTCTGTATGCCTTTGATGACAAGTTTCCCTCCCCCCTTTTTTTTTTTTAATTTTAATATGAATTTATATCTTTCGCCCTTTTGCCCGCAGAAACGCTACGCTTTGTAGTTTGTTGCCCAGCAAAACTGAAATGGAACTGCAATAAAACTCTACTTGCGCCCTGATGAAGGAATCTTTAATGTTGGCACTTTTTCCGAAACGCGCGTCGGCGCTTTCCCCTGCTTGTTGTTCCTAAATGTGTTTACAGTTTTCTCTTCTGATGTATATGATGATGGTTGAGTGTGTGTATGCCTGAGAGTATGAATGACTTTTTGTATATAATGTTTTATTGTCTTTTGTGCTGGGCTAATATTGTTAAAGAAAATAACTTTTGATGTCTATGAAAAATCTTCTTGAATAAATGAATGCTTTTTTACTAAGAAATATATGAAAATAAAATGATTTGATACTTTATAGCGTTTTTGTGGGCATTTGTAATTATTTGTATGGAACTTCCCGCTCATGTTCTTATTACGATTGAACTCCCTGGTGGGTTGTTCCCCTTTATCCTTTCATTAGGTTCAGGGTTCCCTTTTCTGTTACTTATACTGACTATAAGATGGCGCCTGGAAGTTTTAAAATTGAAGGTACCTAGATTCTTGGAGACATATCCTCTCTTTTGTCAGATGTACAACCACACCTGTGGTAAAATGAGTGTGGGGTGGGGTACAAATGGCCCAGCACATTAGCACCCAACGTGATTTCAGCTGTTAGTAGGAAACCATAAAACTCAGCCGGCAGCTAGACCTCTCATCGATTGGCTGTGTCAGTGGGTGGCTGAAGGTAGGAAGCACCGCCCACCAAAAAGTTGTCTGAGCTGGATGGAAATGGAAAAGTGGTTGTAGCGGGAAGAGGGTGTAGCAGATGAAGTTATGCAGCTGATGAATGAATGTAGTTGAGTGAGATAAAATGTGAGTAACACAGATGCGGCCAGAAGAAGAAACGTAATAGGTGGGGAGAGCTGTAGAGCAAATGTGACCAATGCAGTGAGAGCAGAAGCAGCCAGAGAGCAGGCGTGATAGGCATGCACTATGGCTTGCTGTCCTGCTAGGATGGGTTGGGGCAGAGTCTCAGCAGGTTATGTAATGTGTCTTTGCTAGTACAGAGAGGCATGCAGCTGAATGTGAATGGGCTGCGTGAAGAGGCCAGCCACACGAAAGCCCATACTCAGCAAAAGGTGCCAATGTAAGGCACTAAGATGGATCTACAGGTTTATCTCCAGGTATCTGCAGATCTGTTTCCTTAATATGGGTTTGAAGACCTTGGCATTAACCTACTTACAAAGGCAGATTGAGCTTTAGCAGAGGAGATGAGTTGGCACATGGTTTTGCACTAGAATAGCAAATCCTAAACATCTTATGGAAAAAATATAATGTCCTAAATAGAAAATGTCACCCCTTTGGAATTAATAAAACAAGACCTGCAATGGAGTCATACCTTGGTAAACAATATGTAGGTCAAGATATTTATGTTGGATCATATTTTTGCTGTCGTTATTCAGATATACCACCATTCTAGGCTCAGGGGGTGGGGGTAGCTATTCCTTCCCCAGCTGTTATGAGTTTTCAGAATGTTCTAGTGTCTAGCTTCGGAACTCGAGTGTAAAGTGACACCGTGGATGCAGAATTTCAATTAAAAAGTAAGCATTAAAAGGCGTTTTTTATATCATTATCTGCGCTACGCGAGTGGGGCTGTAGCAGAAATCCTCTGGCAGTGCAACACTTTTAATGCATTACTTTTGAGAGCAATACCTTTATTGCTTGTGGTGGTTAATCTGTTATATTGCATATGTACAGTAAAGTCACCAATTATGCTGGGAATAATCTTTTACGGTACTATACTACTCGAGACTCGTGGTGATGTAGAATACACGGAAAAAGACACATCGGAACTATTTGTATTGGAATACTCTTACACCTTGTACACTAATCAGTTCCAATAACTTTTATTTGTAACCATGAAGATAGACATGTACAGGAATAATATATATATATATATATATATATATATATGTTAATACTGATATTCAAGCTGTATCCTAAGCCTATCTCATGGCACTGTATATATTTATGCTAATACTGCTATACAAGCTGTATATCTAACCTACTTCATATGATTGTGAAACGTTCTGCTATACAAGATGTATCTCTAACCTACCTCATGTAACTGTGAAGCGCTCTGATACCCAAGGGTCACGTTCGCGCTATATAAAACTCTTTAAATAAATAAATAACCTTGGCATCACGACACATGACTGCTCTACCATGCTACTAGGGAGTCCAGGAAGGATAGGTAGTGTCACTTTTGAATCTCCTAAGTGCCACCTCTTACCATGGCTGTCAATCAGTAGGAGTCAGGGGTAGCAGCTGCTGTCCTCAGCTTACCCCATTCCGACCCTGTCGCTGTCTGCGCTACGCCTCATCTCTGCGGCTATGACGTCTGTGGCAGGAACAGAGTGTATGCAGCCGGCAAGGCATGTTTACTTCCTGCAGTTTTTACTCTTTGCCCATTCTCGGCCTCAGTCAGACAACAGGAGGTTGCTAAGCGGCGAAGAGTAGAGCAAGAGGTCTAACCCTGCAAGGTCATCATGTGACATGGGACGTCAGTCGTATGTAGTTGAACCTACAACCAACTTGGGAGAGGAAAAAACCTGACAGTGAGGCCTCATTGACCCACCTACCACCATCTATTGATAACTCCAGGGCAAGTCAGCGAGAGTGGTATTCAGACCATAATTAGCAAGACCCTGGATCTGAGGGAAGCTTACTAATGAGTGCACTGAGCATGCTTTACGTCACCTCCTCCAGGCACGGAGGCATTAATTAGACCGGTGATGGCTGGGGTCGGGCGAAGTGCTCACACTTCTGCAGAAGCAGCATTTCTCAGAGCAGGCGACCAGAAAGGAATTCATCAGGAGAAGCAAATGCAGAAAATAAAAGATATATGAGGCGGGTATTTGAAGGTGGCCACGCGCAGCGGCTCACCCCTTGTCAAGCATGTTCTCCACCTGAGCCCTTTGAAAGGATGCGCAGCGGCCACCATAAGATGAGCAAATTACTTGCTCATTAATCCAATTATAAGAGAGAACAGATTTTCGCACATGTCGTGCGAAGGGAATAGAGCTCCTCTTACTTAGAAAAAATTAAGGAATTTCTGTAACACTAAGTAGTTCCTTAGGGTGACGCTTGCCATTCCCTGCCCATCTCTCAGTCAGTGAAATAATTGAATGATTGTAAGTTTTCCTACTCTATTGAGCTATTCTTTTATCTTACTTTTGTGGTTTTATATAGCAGTGACCAACTGTTTGTCAAAATCTCAGAACTGTTGTTAGTGCATGTACAATAGAAAAAAATATTCCAAAAAAGCTATATGACTCTTAATACATTATTAAAAAATGCTTTTAAGTTCTTTCGTAGCTATTGAAATGCTCCCGGATTTGGGGCCTTATTTATGAGGCATTGCGACAGTTTTGCACTTCCGTTGCATCACTGTTTGTGACGCATCGGCGGCGTAAAACATGCCTCCTGTTGCACCCTATTTACAAAGTGACACATCTAAGCAGATGCGTCACTTTGTAACCCCTGCGCTACATTATACCTGCGTCAGTTATAATGTATGCAGGGTGGGCGTTCCCACGTAAGTAAGCCTTGTAGAAGTGGCGCAGTGAAATCTGCGAGATTTCACTGCGCCACTTCTAGGGTGCAAATGCGCCAATGTGTTAAGCCTGCCTCACAGCAGGCGTAAGACTGACACAGGACCTTTCACAAGGGGCTTGCCCCATGTGAAAGGACACATTGCTGGAGTTGCGTCACTTTTGTGACACACTCCAGCAGTGCGTCTCTTTTGCACCTACAGATACAACAGAAATACTCACGTATCTGTAACTCCATGCAACATGATGCATCATACAGTAAATATGACGCATCCATCATGTAGCAAGGAGGGCGCACTGAGAAGTTACGCAAAGCTACTTTCATGCAGCGATGCGTCACTTCTCATAAATGAGGCTGTGGGGTGGGGTGATCTTCTTGCACTCAGAAACTTAGCCAAGAAGCCTCAAAGAGGTTTGCTAATAAAACGTAGTAGAGGATTAGAGAACCACATGTCACCTTTAAAGAACACATTGCCAGGAAAACTAATAGTGAATTTTACCAGCTTACTCTTCAGATAAAAGTCTCAGAAACTGACTTCAGAACAACAGTCTAAGCCCCCGTCGTCTCTCACGTAGTCTGAGGGCAATTTCTGCACATCAATGCCTTGGCTTTGCTCAAATGCGACCTACACTACACATCGCTTCAAGTTTCAACAGTACTCCAGTGCTAAAGCAGCTATATTACCATTCCTTTTAGGTCCTCATCTTCTTCAAGACCAGCTGCTTCACCTACTAAATCATCGGAAACCATATACCAACGAACCTTGCCAAGAAACATACCACTCAAGTGCACAAAGCCACACCAGGTAACAAGAGTCGTCTTCTCCTAATCCCAAATGGCATATAATTTCTTCAAGTGCTAGAGGTCTAGAATGGATATTTGTTCCTTCCCCTGGTCGAATGCATAGAACCTACAACAGTCCACTTACAAGCAGTGGTCGAAGTGCATTAAAAAAAGTATCGGAGCTGTGATGCTGCGCACAAGCGGGCGGAGTGAGTGAGCGTCTGGGCATGGCTAAAAAACAAAATATTCTATAACCTTTTTCAGTCTTTCACCTTCCAGTAATTACATATAAAGTAACACACTGCTAAATGAAAATTAAATACAAATTATGTTAATCAGTGGGAAATGCACTATCGTCCATTATGAAACCTCTATTAGTTAATGCACTGCACCAAATCCTGGTTGGTGTAGTGGAGAATAGTGACGTGTATGTTTAGTGCTACAAGGTCTTAGTCTGTGACTGAAAGCACTATGAACATGCAAGTAATTATTTTAAACTTGCATTACACACAGTATAAGATAGGCTGCTACAGAATGCGCAAAAAGGTTTAACACCAGAACCTGGGCGTCTATGGGAATTCACAAGGGCATATTATCAAGCCCATTATCACTGCTCTAGCGGCAGTTTCCTGCCGATGAAAGCAGCGATAATGTATCGCCCTTTCTTGATAATATGGCCCTCAATTTGAAGTGTCCTCACAACATGACATCCTACAAATAGCAAGATTTAGAATTTCTACTCAGACTCCTGATACAATGGAGTCCTGATGATGCTCATGTTATGCCAAAGGATCGACTACTAAAGCAGACTTCCTGTATTATAATGTATTATTCATTTTCAGGAACAGTGAAGTTATGGTTCGAGATACATTTATATTTTTGTGCATCACATGTGTTTATCACACTTTGCTTGTACTCCGAGCATGTTTGTTCACTCAACTGCTCTTTGGGCTTATGTACTAACATTAGGAATAGCGATTGTATCTGACTGCAAATAGGAAATGGATATTCCTAACATATGAAACTTTTTATTTGAAAATAGCCATTCCTGGTGGGTTCCAAACCGACCTACCTCATGTATGTTAATGAGGTAGGTCGTAATTTTTGTCTCACTAGGAATCGCTGCCATCACAGGGATGCTGGACCACTTGGGTAAACAGACCACCATGTCTGTGACTGCTTTTTTTTTTAATGCAGCTTGTTTACTTGAAGAAAAACAGATGTGTTTAAAAAAAAAACAGTTTGATCCATTTTTAAGAAGAGGCAGTGACACGTAAGACCCTTGCCTGCTCTTAAAAAATATTTTATTTAATATTCCCAAAGGGCAAGGGGTCCCATTGGGGCACTTTCCCATTTGCAAATGGGCTACCCCCTATTTTGAATTGGTGGTAAACCGCTATATGTATCAACAAACCATTTTGCATTTCCTAAATAGCGAATTTTAAGGAATCGCTATTTAGGAAATGCAAAACGGTATGTATGTACAAAATCGCTTTCCAATAGCGATTCCTTAGCATTCCTTAATTTGAGATTAGCAAATTGTCAATCGCAAATTACCCCTTCATTTCCATGGGCCAGGAGGCCCATAGGAATGAAAGTGCAATTTGCAATTAGCACTTTGCTGATCGCAAATTAGGGATGTTTCCAAGGGTGCAGGGGTGTCTCAAGAACACCCTGCTGCACCCCTGAAAAAGACATTTGGGGGCATATGGCGCACATACATGCCCTAAGGGCATGTATGGGCGTCATATGGCACCTTTGGTTTTTATCAAAAAAGATTTTTGATAAGAATTCGCAAATTACCACCAACTAGAAGTTGGTGGTAATTTGCTACTCCTTAATGGCATTTTTTGCATTTTATTTGTTTGATACATTGCATTTAAGGAATCGCAAAATTTGCAATTCCTTAAGTGCAATCGCAAAATAAGGATTAGCAAATTTTGCTAATCCTTATTTTGCATCAAACTTGTTTGATACATTCCATTTGTCTATTTAGCATTCGCAAAGGCCGAAATTCGCAGAATTTCGGACTTTGCGAATGCTAAATAGCTTGATACATATAGCGGAAAGTATTGCTGTTTTGCGACAGGAAAAAAAAAAAAGATGAAAGTTGTCCTATTTAATGTAGGGAGCACTAACCTTGTGGGAGAGGAGCTGGCCTAACGGCTAGGGCGCTCGACCTCGGACCTGGGGATCTGGGTTCGAGCCTCAGTTACGACACTTAAAAAAAAAAACACCTGTGATTCTGGGCAAATCACTTAATCTCCCCGTGCCTTAAATGAATGCGTGTCCTCATATAACGTAACTGGTGCTATGTAAAGTGCTCTGATACCTGATTCAGTTCGGGTCTAGTTCGCGCTATATAAAACTCTGAAAAAAAAAATTTCAGTTGCCATACGTTAATAAGGGACATCCCTTGCAAATACTTGTTCAGAATTGGGTCTCAACCCAAATTGTGATTCGATAGGAAGCTACTGTATCGCAATTTTGTATTTGTATATTTAAAAAAACTATTTGTGGTCACAAACATTGCAACCTCAAAAAAGCTTTGTAGATCTGGCCTCTATGTTCTTAACAAATGGTTAATATTTTTTGATTTCTATGATACATTATTAATACAAACAAATACTGTTTCTGCGTATATGTTTCGCCCCTTCTTTGATATGAGTCAAGAGCAGGTCCTCATCAAGGACACGTTTTCGCCGCTCAACAACATATGCTGAGCAGTACCCCATTGGTAAAACTTCCTTCTGCTACTGGGTCTTCTCAGGGACATAGTAAATGCCTGCAGCTGCAGAATTTTTGAACACGTGCTTGATGGATGCTCAGTGACACGAACGAATCAATTTGTAAAGGATGTGTCCGAATTAAAAGGCATCAAGGCTGCTTTCTAATGCGTTGCATGTTTTGCAAGCGTGGTTGGCTGTATTGATAGCACACGGGTTCGTATGATTCCTCCAAGGGAGTAGAATGGTAGGAACAGAAAGATGACATACTCAATATCACTGTGCAGATGAAATACGATACAGAGCTGGTTGTCACCCAGTGCTGCACACACTTTAGTTGTTCATCACGATTCCTTCTTTTTTCGGATCAGCAATGTCCCCCGCAGTAGGACAGATATTCACTTGAAAGAAATTGGCTGTTATTTGAGTGTTTTCATCTATCATTTGTTTCTTACTGTGTTGTCTTTGTTTCTTGAGACTCTTGTAATGATTTTTTATTTACTAGTCGACAGGAGACGGTGTTCATCCAATAAAACCTTGATTGCTGATACCACATTTTCATCTGCAAAACATGATTGAGAATTAGACCAAAAGAGCTCACATTAATACTTGAAATAAAAGTGTGGATGCTTTGGGCTTGTTAAAATTCAGTTTTAGATACCTGCCATTTTCTTATATACATGGGCGTCCGCAGAAATTTTTCCTGGGGGGGGCAAAATGTTAACGTCATCACCATCCTCCGACATGTGTGCCAGGTGGGGCACAAGAAACACTGGTGCGCAGGAGGAGCCATGGGGGGCAGGAAGCAGGCCGCACCATAGGGTTGTTGCGCCACAGCCATCTCTTTCTTTTGTGGCACCCCAAAATCCATACCTGCTCTGGTCCCTAAAATTAACCCTAGCACCCCAAAACCCATACCCACCCTGAACCCTAAAATAACCCCAACCCCCCAAAACTCATACTCATATAAGAACCTTTAACACCCTGAACCCTAAAATTACCCTCTGGCACCCCATAACCCATACCGCCCTGACCCCTAAAATTGTCCCCCTGGCACCCCAAAACCCATACCCGCCCTGAACCCTAAAATTTCACCCCTTGTACCCCAAAACCCGTACCCGTCCTGAACCCTAAAATTACCCCCCCTGGTACCCCAAAACCCATACCCACCCTGAACCCTAAAATTATCCCCATGGCACCCCAATCCCTAACCCACCATGAACCTTAAAATTACTCCCTGGCACCCTTAAACCCACACCCACCCTGAACCCTAAAGTTACGCCCTGGCACCCCAAAAACTCAACACTACATTCTGATTGTGTATCACGCCATCTCCTTGCTCAGGAGGATCTGCTGGTCCGGTTCTGCTCGCCCTTCTCTGGAGCTGTTCGGCCTGCCCTGTCCTCTTCTGGACTCACTGAGGCTGCCTCCATGCACACTGCCTGGACCTACTCCTGTCTGGCTTGGTTCTTTCTACTTTGGACCCGCTGTCTTCACTGGCGGAGTTAGGACACAGGTCTCACTTCTCTGAAGCTGCTCTCCCTCACCCAGACCCCCACTTCCCCCCCACTCCCCCTCCACTTGCTCTCTCATCTTCCTTCCACCCTACTTCTCGGTCTCTCTTTCCCCACTGCTTCACTCTCTCTTTCTATCCCCCCTCTTTGTTCACTCTCACTCCCCAACGTATCCATCTCCCCGACCCCGCCAAGTCTTCCTCTGTCCCCCTCTCTCTTACTCCTCCTCATGTTGGTGATAGGGAGCCCGGGGCCCTCTCTGAAAATGCGAGCTGGAGGTGACGTTAAGTGTGAAAGCACCAAGGTGTGAACCGGGAGAAGAGGTGGGGAAGGGGTGGGCGGCAGGTAGTGGGTCAAAGGGGGCACTGGCTCTCAGAGAGGTGAGATGGGGCAGGGAGCAGCATGAGGACAAAAACAACACCAGAGCAAAAGGCAGACGCTCCGCAGGGAGCCTGGTGTAAACTGAAGAAACGTACACTTCTTAGCACTACAAAGCAGCCGAAGGGCGCCTTTCACTAGAACCAAGAACCTGACCCATCGCGAACAAACAGCAGCCACCGGAGAAACCAGTGTTGTCATGAAAGCAACAAAGGACAGAGTGACAGATGACTGCCGCCGAAACCTGGAAGTACAACTTACACCTTTAACAAAAGGCAATTCCTGATGCAAGCACCACACGCCAGAACACTATAAATATATAAATCTCCCATCAATGCACACCTTAGAGTGAATGAAAAGATGAGCAGCAAACTAAGGTAGTGACTGACAGACACTATGCTGGTCCTCTCGTACTGGGCCCTATTGATACTTACTATGTCACCAGTCACTCCAGCGCGGAAGAATTCCTTATTGATCGCTACTCTGACCGCCCCCATGTACCTCACTGACTTGTGTAGACTAATATGTTTTGTCGGACAAAATGAAAAATATTTTGAAAAAATCTGTGTTTTACGTTCTGCAGCTATTGTCCTCGTACGTTTCTCCCAGAGAAAAAGGGTGGTTTCCTTCGACAAGGATGATATGGAGAGTGTGCACGCACACCCTCCTCCTGCAAAACTAGCCCCTCCTCGACCCGGCAACCACCAGTGCTCCAGTATGCAACAGCCTTTTTACATGTTGTGATCAGCTGGATCCTCGGTTTCCAGCTACACTGGGAAATGTTTTTTGTGCGCGACACTGACCCTGGAACATCTGATTGGTTCCCTCACAGACCTGGGGTACTTGAAGCACCTGCTGCATTTCTAGGTTAACTTAATGTTGGATTCGACAAGCAGAAGGCAGCAGAGGGACCAGTGGAAGCAAGGAAGCCCCTGAGGAGCGCATATTTCCCAACCAGGGCATTTCAAGTGGTGAAGGAACAGACTGAATATTAAGCGCTAGAAACCGACTAGCTTGCCAGAGGCTTCTAACAGTGATCAAGGCACAAAATGTCCTATCCTCGGGGCACCAACGTAGTTTTAATAAGTAGTCCATTGTGCTGCTCTTTACTTCGGGTACTGGACCTGTGCTATCCTGGAAATCTTCCTGTCCTGAGGTTTGGGGTGTTAGTTACAACTTGTGGCACTCCCTTGCCTAGAAGGTCTATGTATGCGAAGGATCTCAGAATAGGGGGCCTCAATTTTGCAAATCTCACACCACTACATTTAGACCCTACATTCTTCTAAGCACCTACTGGCTATTTAGTTGGCTGCCTGAGTCAAATGTATACAAAAATAAAAACACATATTATGGCCATTTACAACGCTTTACTGTGATTAAGAACAACTCTGGACAGATAGACAGAAAAAGAGATTCAGCCCAAAGTTGAAAAAGGATGGAAGGATGGCCTTTTTTGTCGTGTTACAAAGTACCTAATTGTGGATTCTTGACCTTTTGTACTGTATTTTTGGTAATTAGGGAAGGGGATGATACATGAAAATAAAACAGATGTTTCTACAACCATTTTTACCCTATACCTCACAAATTACATTTACCCCTTGTACTGGTGTTATTTAAATTGGTTACCTTTATCAAGCTCAAGGAGTCGTGGAGCACGTATGGCAATTCTAAAATTAGGTCCGAGTGGAAGCTTGAACTGCTTGGTCATCACTGTCCCACTGACCCCTTGTTTCTGACGTCACCAGATAGTAACTTAGTGCAGGTGAGGAATGCAGACATCTTTTTGGCAGGATGCTACAGAAATATCTTCCCCAGTCTACTCAGGAGCACCTGCTACGCTGAGTTTGTGTTCCGTTTTCATACTCATTTCTGTGTCATTGCATGACTCCCCGAGTTTTACTGTTTTCTCTCTCTGACCGTTTTGACGACAGCGCGGTCTCAGACACTAGTGCACAGGTTGGGAGACCCTTAAGTGTGTGTGAGGCACTGCCCTAGTTTTGGGGCCCGCCAGTGGTGAGAGGTAGCTGCGAAAAGTGGCTCTGCCGTCAGCAGCCAGGTGCTTTCCTCACTTTGTCTGTATAGGGTCCTCAGAGAGGTCTGAACTCCCTGAGGCCACATTCACCACGCAAGCGCAGACACAGCATCTTAGTCTAGAGCACACGGGTAAGGTAGGCCCAGCCTTACTCCACCAATCACACTCTACGCTGTGAGTAGAATATGAGGCACTCAGCATGGATACCCTAACAGCAGGGTCACTGTAATTATGAGGCAGGGTTGAGTAAATTATGCATCAGGAAACAGCAAAATATGTGGCACATTTTGTGACAGTATAACTTCATTTTGTCATTTTTAAACTTGTTAACACTGTTTGGGCATTATTTGCACCTCATTAGTTCTAGTTAAACACCCAAATATAGCATCAAGCTACAGAAAGTTGATCATTCAACCTTTGCAAAGGACTTTCCACCGGCAACATGTGTCGCTGCGTTTTTACTAACTTTTGAACCGTTTGAGCTAGAAACAATTTTTTTCTTAAACTCTGCAGATTATGCGGCATATGTTGGATTATGCAACAAATGCAGCAAAAATACAATTATGCGAAAATCGCCACACAATTGCATGATTCCAGTGTCCCTGCCTATCAGTCACATGGATGTAAACTTTCCGCTGTTTGCCTATCTTTACCATTGGGCGGAAGAAAACGTTGAGGGACCCAAAAATTATTTTTAAAGAATACATCCCTATTTGCGTGGGAAATCTGTAATGTTGCGGCAATGCGGGCGAGTGCCCAGAACAAGTTCCTCTAACCCTCAATGTGTAAGACTCGGAAGGGCTGTATGATCATTTCTACTCATGGATACATCTTATATATGCCTGCTCGTTGTGCCTCCTCCCTGCTCTGGACTACAATGGTGACTAAACATAGACTCAGCCCCTCTCCTCTTAGCATCCACGCTTCCTAGCCCATCTGGATATCCCCCTCTGTACTGACTTATGTCTAACACTTCATTTCCATTAGTTTTCTATTTGTGTTATCTTTCTCGATAAATGCAACTTATTAAATCAAAAATCATCCATTGATGTCCACCATTTTATGTCGGAGCGGTGCCTATGTAAAAATATACTCTTGTATTCAAATGTGACTATTCTTTCTGCTTAGTAATTTACTTAACAGCAACTGCTCTAGGCAGTCCATCACTATAATCCAATAATTATTTGAAAGGACTTTGCCTCAATCTTGTTATTGTGTCAGAGCGTGCTATAAAGTCCGAGGTCTCCTGGCGCTTCTGACTAAATTATAAGATAGAGGGGGGGGGGTGCAGAGGGTACTCAGAAGGATCTAGAAAAGAGCAGAGTCTCCAGGTGTTGTCTAGATGTGACGTGCGATGAGATGCACAGGAGTTCACCTAGAAGAGAGTGCCAAAGGGACAGTGCAGGAAAATGAAGCCCGGGTCTTGTCCTACTGAGCCCTGGGATGCAGACGAGCTTCAGACTAGAACAGAGAGTGCGAGCTCGAGAGGAACAGTGGCTGGAGCACCATGTGTAATGCATAGTGGCATGGGGGTCTGCAGGGGGTAGGGCTGTCTTTACCGCTGGTGGCACCCAGTGCGTCAATGTTAGTTGGCGCCCCCAACAACCACCTCCACCACGGATTCTCTCACTAGCACCCTTTAACAGTGACCAAGTCTCCATACCCACTCTCTCTCAGATGCATTGAATTCATTATATCGCGCTACTCATACCATTAAAGTATGTCAGAGCACTTTGCATCACACTCACATTACACAGACAATCAATCATACTTGTGTCAGTGTATAGGAAATGTTACATAAGCCAAAGGGCTAAAAGTGAAGGAGTCACATGTCATCCATATTGGTAGGCAGTATAGTTTAGGAGTGCTTGGTGTGGAGAAGCACAAACTCAGAGTCGAAAAAGAAACAGCATAGTTGGGAGTTTTCTTTAATAATAAGAATCCATTTCTACCCAAATTAACCCTTTTTGCAACATTAATCATTGTTCTATACTTAGCAGAGTGTATGCACTTTTATGATGAAAGTTAATACCTCACTATTCTATATTAGGACTTTAAGTTCTAAATTGCAAGTAGCAAAAGGATGGCTCTTTTAAAAGCAGTAACCTACTGATCTATTTACATTAAATGCACTCTGTAATGAACTTGGTACACGTTCTTTGCAGTAGGCATATTTACCCTCTGTACTACCTTTACATAAGTCAAAAACCTCAACTACACAAAACTCTGATCTCTGGCCAGGAAGAACATTAATCACAGAAGTTATCTTGACATTTTTGTGAGGCCACGTAATTGCAGGAGGAAAGGAACGTGCAGCAGGTGCTTTTAAAATCATAATTAAGTTGTAAACACCGCGCCCCCAGGAAGCCAGCACCGCCCTAGAGCCGGCCATGGCGGGGGGGGCAAGGAGGGGTGCTCCGGGGGAGGGCAAGCGCCCCTCCTTGCCCCCCTGCGGACACCCATGCTTATACAGCTACTAATGTCTGCAGACTTAGGGGCCGATTATGATGGCGGACGGACCTGAGTCCGTCCGCCACCATAGAGTAGGAGGGTCCCTCCGCAACGGGCCGCCAAACAAAAATCTGTATGCCTTTGCACGGCAGAAATGCCGCCGTGTAAAGGCCTGTTACTCCAGTCATCCTAATATGGCTGGCGGTGTCTGACAGACACCGCCAGCCATGTTAGTGCTTTTCCGTCACGGACCGGAGGCGACCGTGGCGGAAAATCTGCGGACTGAAAAACGATCCCCCAGCCATCCTAATCTGGCGGGGGGTCTTTTTCAGTCTGCTGCCATTTTCCCGCATCCTCCAGGCCAGCGGTGGCTTCCGCCGGCCCGGAGGATGCGGCAAAACCGCCATCATAATCGGCCCCATAGTGTATTGTGTCCTGCTTGTCAATTATGAGATGTGACAAATGGACAAAGACACACACCGTGCCACATAGGCCACGAGGGATGAAATGAATGAAAGATGCACAGCCAGTTTCTATTGGAACTTCTTTGGCTCCCCTTGTCGGACCACACCATCTTCAAAAGCAGCTGCTTCATGTACAAAGCCATCATGACCAGCACCCCGGGTTTTCTTGCAGACAAACTCACCATCGCTTGTGGTTCTCTGCACACTTTCAGCCAGGGCACCATCAGACTGCACATTAAAATGCAAAAAATAGAACAACAAGGGAGTAGGCCTTTTAAATCCAGGCACCCAGGATATGGAACAACATCCCTCTATCCATCAAGTTTAGCCCAGGACTGCCCCAATGCTGCTCTAATTTAGGAAAAAGTTGAGGACTTATATATTTAAAGAACACTACATCACAACACATTGACCGTCCTCAAACCAGCTAACTTTCCTATCACTCGTTGACTTTATGCTTGTCTTTGACCCTGTAGAGCATTCATTAGCCTTTTGGCTAGGTTCTTTGGTATAGCACCACCACATACATACATGGAGGGAAAATGTGCTTCTGAATTCTTTATGTGCTTTTGGAAAGAGCAAACAAGTATGTTAAGAAAAATCAACACTCCACTGTAGCAGGTTGCATTATTATCTGGAAGGAGGCCTGATTTAAAGTTTGGCATATGGGGTAGTGTACATTGGGATCGAGGAGGACATTACCTGGCTCATCCTAAGGGTACTCCGTATAGTATCTTTAGAGATGACCATAGGCCCTCCGGTCAGCTCTATACATTGAAAGGAATCGCCATCATGGTGAGTCCTTTCAGTTTACAAAAATGTTGGTGCACGGCCGATGTCAGTTTTAATGGCTGTATAATAAAATTAAAAACTAAGAACCCCCTCACCCTGGAGGTAAATCCAAGGGCATGGGGGTCATTATTGTTCTTTTCCTCTCTCTTGCCACCAGGTTTTTACTGGCAGTGAAGGCCAGAAAAAAAAGACATTAAACTGTCCACCCTAAATAGGGCAAATGATGTAATCTCACAACTCCATCAGACCGTTGGAGAAAGTATTCCATCAACAGAGCCAACAGGGGCCCTCAAAATAGAATTCTGAAGGTCTGCCGTCTATAATTGAGGGGGGCAGAGCGAGGGTTTTGCGGGCAGGGTACCCCATTGCGTTAGAAATAGAGTACCCTTTCTGCCAATCTCTAAATTAGGCCCAAGGTCTTTGTTGAAAAGTACTATCAAAATTAGATGGTAAAAAATTGACTAAAGCGTGCTCTCATTACAACATGGTGTGCTGTAATATATGTTGACACTCAAGTACACAGCCACATTAATATTTAAAAGTGTTGCTGTATGTTCCAAACTAGAGATAAGTATTACCAACCGCTGTACAAACAACAGAATTCTAACAATGAATAACCTAATGAAATGTACAGAAATTGAACCAGTCAGCAATATGCCAAAGGGGAGTATGTGCCAATGGTGGCTCATTCTACACTATGGCAATAACAATAAATAATATTAAGGTATACAGTTGAATGTGCTTAGTCAATTAGCATTAATCTGCTTCAGAAAACCAGAAAGACAAGCACAGAGGATAGCAGCATTAGTGGCCATTCATGTTGGTTGTGCAGGCTGTGGTGGTGCCCAGTACAATGCCTTGTGTTCAGATAGTTGAATAAGTGAGGTTGCAGGTTATGATGCCGTGGACAGTCATTAGTGCACTGCATTATAATACGGCAACCTTTTCTGAGGAACACTGTAGGAAGCTTGCTTAGTATATGGTGCACACTTATGTAAGTATAACACCCTGCATTAATCCAGACAACCGTTATGGTGATTTTAGTGGTCTTAGACAACCTTAGAAAGCTCTCTAAGTGGTAGCTGTGGAGAGCAGCCTTCAGGCTTAGTCCAGAAAGAGTGTAAGGCAGCTTGTTTTACCAGTACTAATCATATAGTGTAGGTTAAGTGAAAAAGAGCCGCACAGTGTAGTTATAAAAATATGTATTTATTATAAACACTCACTAACACATTGGAATATCTCCTCCCCGGAGATATAATCACAAGAACAGGTAAGTAGTACAAATACACAGTAGTGTCCATGGGGAGACCAAACCATATACTAATAAAGTGGAGAGCGAACCACGAACTAAGTCGAGACTGGACTGAGAAGATGTAAAAGTGTTGGGGACCCCAGGAAGCACCAAGCTAAGTACATAGGAACACCACAGAGGCCGTGTGCAGCGTGGGAACACGACCGTGTGATCAACACAAGTCAATGGGGAAGCTGTGGTTGCCGTTTTCAGGAAGATGGACCTTTCTCAGAGTACCCTGAAGAAACCCCATGGAAGATGAAAGGTTGGAGAGTCACACCACCCGGGATACCCCGGGAACCAGGATATCTACACCAGGGAAGTCGGGTGCATAGGTGCGAAGTGACGTCGGGAACCACCTTAGACTACAATGGACGACTTCAGTAAAGATGCCGCTGCTGAAGAAGCTGAAAGTGTCTGGGGGAACTCAAGGATGGATTCAGGATATGAGGTACCTGCAAGCTGAGGGGACAGAGTCTATGCTACTCAGGAGGGACCAGGAGGCACGAAGATGCATGCCCACCGATGTCGGAAGATGCAGGGGAGTTGATGGTGACCTTGGTGCTGTAGCTCTCCGGACAAGGCTATGCTGTGGAAGACCAGAAGCTGTTCCATGTGAGATGTCAAGAGGCAGGGGGTCGGTGTCCAGCTGGAGCACCAGCAAGCCTTGGCAGCTCCAACAAACATGGTAGACGAAAAAGGTGCAGTGTCAGGACCAGCAAGGTCCAAGAGATTCACCAAGTGAGGGTAAGTCAGAATTGGCCCGAGTCAACTGGAGAGCCCACTGGAGCCGAAGAAGACCCTCGAGAGGACCCACGGGCTGAAGGGGCAGCAGCCGTAAGAGGACCTCGAGCAGCTCACCAATGATGCAGGCCCACGGTACAGAGGATGTGGTGAGGACAGAGATCTTGGTATCAAGAGATGCTGGAGCTTCTTGTAGCTCAAAGATCTCTGGAGAAGAGAGTCAACAAGCCTTGACAACGGCAAGTGGATGTGTGGCTCAGGGGTACTGCTACGGCAGTTCTGACGAGGGATAATGGTTTCAAACTTGCTACAAAGCCAGTGCAGGCCTGAAGGGACTTGCTGAACCACCACCTGTATTGCTGTCGGAACTCAGGAACAGCAGACCAGCAGATCAGTAGACCAGCGGTGGGTGACTCCATCACTCCAAGGGAGATTCCTTTGGGTGTCTTGGATGTCTACAGGACTATAGAAGAACCTGTATGGAGCACAGGCAAACATGACGCAGAAGACTGGCAGGACGAGGAGACCAGGAGCAGCAAAAGTCTTCCCAGTTGCAGTCTTGGTTCCCAAAGTAAAGTCCTACAAAGTCCAAAGTGTCCGGACGGTTGAAGATAAAGCGGTTTCGGATCTGAATCTTGTCCCAGGATGAATCTAAGGAACCACCTACAGGTAAGGCCTTAAGAACTCTAAAGAAATTCCTATATGCCCTTCAAAACCACCCAGACCTAGTCCCACAAAAGTATTTCGCCTCTATTGAGGCAACCCAGAGAGACCTTCTCTGGACTGGTGTGCCTCGTATCTCCCTCCAGAAGCTCACGTTGAGCTGGTTTGATGGGGGGACAGCACTCCCAGATATCCGGAAATATTATTGGGCGGCGCATCTGTCAGCCATTAATCAGGGTACATATTGTGCAGGGAATGAACCAGGGTACGAGATGGACAAATGGCTTCTTCTGGGAGGAAACTTCCAAGCGGCTCTCTACTCCAGACCGGGAAGGTACCGACTAACGGGACCAACCAAACACTCCGTCCAGCTGTGTCATATAGTCCACAAGAAACTGGGATGGGCTGGCCGACTTACCCAGGCAACCCCACTGTGGGCTTCAGAGAAGGTAGGCACTCTTAGCTGCACGAAAGGATTTAGAAACTGTGATCTCATAGGCAAATCTCGTATCAAGGATTTATGGGGCCCAGAGGGAGTATTGCCATTTGATACCCTTCAGCACACATATGATTTAGCCCGGAAGGAACACTTCCGTTACATGCAGGTCTGACATGCACTACAGGCCAATATTCCTCCTGAGACGCAACTCCCGGAGTCCTCACCACTAGAAGATAGACTACTGGATGGCCACCTCCAGGAGAAGGCCATATCGTTCACATACAAAAAGCTCACTAATCATACCCCGGATCCACTACTAGCCCTTAGAGAGTAGTGGGAGGCAGACGGATTTGAGATTGACGACGAAGAATGGCTCGAGGCGCTAGCATCCCCAAGGAAATAGCAATATCAGCTAAATTGCGATTGATCCAGTTGAAGATCCTGCACAGAGTATACATCTCTGGCACCAGGCTAGTCTTGATGGGGCGCAGCGACGAAGGGCTCTGTCGAAGGGGGTGTGGGGAGGCGGGAACCTTTCTGCACATATTGTGGGAATGCCGGGAGGTACATGCATATTGGACACGGTCGCTTAACTGTATGAGGGCAGTGTGGGGGGTGGAATTGCGACCTGAGGCGAAGAGGTTCCTCCTTAACATTTGGGAACCCTCAGACCTCCTAGCGAAAGGCAAACTGTGGGCCACACTAGGCCTGGCGATAGCAAAGAGGAACATTGCAAGGATGTGGGGGGCCACCACACCACCAACACTCGGGCGTGGCAGAAAGATATGGACTGGTGCATGGTTCAGGAAAAGACGGTGTATGTGGCTAGGGGGTGCCAGAGGAAGTGGGTAGCTGTGTGGTCCAAATGGAATGAATATAGGGGAAACATATGTGAGCCCCCCATGATTATGACTGTTGACGAGCTAATTGATTGATGATCACGGTACTATAAGAAATGGACTCAGACTCATGATAGATACCGATTCTGCAGATTTTTAATTCGTGTGTATTCCTGATATGTATAACTTGTACTGATGCTCTGCCCTGGGTGTGACCACACTTCATTTTGATTTGCTTTGAAAATAAAACATTTTTTTATTAAAAAAAAGATCTCTAAAGAAAGGTTTGTGACGATTCAGGGGTCCCTCCCACAGGAGGGGCTGGACAGTGGGGAGAATACTCCCATGTCCTTTGTCCAGTTTCACGCCAGAGTGGGAGCCAACGGCTCCCTGAACTGGCTCCAACTGGAGTATGCAAAGAGGGCACCAAATGTGCCCTTCAAAGCAGTCTAGTGGCGCTGGCAAGCACCCTCAACTTGGCCCAATATAATAAGTCCTGTCTGGGTGTGGTCACACCTCCCTGTGACAGGAAACTTATTGTCCTGCTTTCCCCTGCTCAAGCGTGGCTCAGCAGCAGGAGGGTAAAATTGTGTCTCTGGTTGGCAGCAGCCATAATTTGCTGTCCAGGTCTAGAAGACTGGTACCAGGAGCACTGAGGGCTTCACAGAGGGGCCCTACAGTGCATGGAATCATACCCAACACCATCTACGGTGTTGGGGTATGATTCCAACATGTTTGATACCAAACTTGCTAGGGTTCATTACAGCCAGTTTAGAGCTAGCCATCGCGTAATGACGCATGGCCGCTCCATGTATTGTAATGGCTGATGCACTTACAACCCGGGAGAATGGACTCCGAGGATTGTAGGGGTGTCCTGCTCACACAGAGACACCCTCCCACTTATAACCAAACACCCTGCCTTCAGGATTGAAAGGCCTGCCTTAGAGGAGACTTATAGGTTTTAAGTGCAGTGACCTCAGATATAAGAAAACTTATATCTGTTGTAAGTGATGCTAGCACCAGCTTACACAGGCTGCCATTGCAGGCCTGTAGCCACAATTTGAGTGGTCACCCATGGGTGGCATAATACATGCTTCAGCCCATGGGGGACCTCTGGTGTACCTATGCCCTGGGTAACTTAGTACCATATACTAGGGACTTAAAAGGGTACACAAGTAGCCAGTCTGGGGTGTACCTAAGTATTCACCATGGTACAATTTAGGGAAGAAGCATAGAGACTGGGGTCCTGGTTAGGAGGATCCCAGTCAGACTAGTCAGAAAAACATAATGACACCAACAAAAACTGGTGGTAACAATGAAAGCAGATCCTACTTTCCTACCAACACTATTCAGTGTCAAGACCCAATGGCCATGTCACTGAGGGCATGTCGTCACACTATGAATCTTAATGTTAGTGAACAGTAATACTGCTGGCCTTCTTGAAATGTTTATTGGTATAACCGCTCCGCTACACTTGCATCTACTACATCACTACAAAAGAGCATAGATTACTTGGAATCAAACGCAGACTGATGCACACCATATTCTTAAAAATTGTACAAACTGTATGATGAAGTGTAAATCTAATTGAGATGGTTTGGTGCTTAGCTCTGACTAGTAAAGATTGTATCGCAAAATGTCAAGTCCAAAATATCCTGGGGCGCAAATATTGAGAACTGAATATGGCAAACAAAAACACAGTGAAAGTAAGTGGAGATATGCAAGTATAGATTTAATAGTCTTACCCAGGGCTTTAAGTGGGCCGGGTCTTCAGGGGTCTGAGCACCGGCAGTTTTTTAAAAAGGGGCCTCGAAACGGGTCTCTATCGGGCTCTGTTTTGTGCGCTGGCACAGCCGGTCTGTTTTTTTCCGGACTGCAGTGACAGCAGTTTGCTGTCACTCCAGTCCGGAACAAAGAGCCAGGGCGCAAAACAGCCCGATAGAGACCCGTTACGAGAGAGCAGGCACATCGATGTGCGCTGCTCACACTGCTCACTTCTCACTAGTGGAAAAGTTACGGCATGACGTCATGCCAGGTGAGGGTTGTGGGGGAAGGGAAATCCTTTTAAAGAGTCATTAGGTCTCGCCTAGACGAAAGCAAAAGCGTAAGCTTTTGCTGTCTAGGGCGAGACAACTTATGTAATCACTTTCGGGGGAATGTGGACTGCAGACTGTCACAAGCGTCTCCTGCCGGAGATTCTACCTCGTGAGCGCGCATGTCGCCGTGCCTCATTTTCCCATTCGCAAACAAAGCCACACTCACGCATGCGCACATACACTGCATACACACACGCACCCCCCCTTAAACAGACACACGCTGCATACACACACGCACCCCCCCTTAAACAGACACACGCACGCACGCACAGACACACTCAAACAGACACACGCGCGTACACCCCCACCCTCAACCCCACTCACCGGGCTCCTCTCCCCTTACGCATGGGAAGGCACTGTGCTAGAAGGTGCGCGGTCTGAAATCACCGCCGCCTCCCACAGCGGCATTGTAGGGAAATTAAAAGTTGCCTCCCCGTAAACACCGCCGCAGCCTTCGGGCGCCTCACAAATCCCGAGCGCAGCTCCTCTGACGTCAGACGAGGAGCCGCGCTGGGATTGGTGCCTGTGGGGCCGTTGCCTGGAAACGGAAGTGTCGTCGACGCCGGGCGGGAAGGGCTTCTTCGCTCCTCACCCGGGCAGCGCCTGCAAGGATCTAACACATCACATAATGTCCCCGTGCTTACAAGAAAATAAATATTTCCTTGTGTAATATAACTGTTGCTCGCGTAAAGCGCACCGTTACCTTCGGGTCGAGGTTGCGGTATATAAAACTGCCCCAAAAAAACATAATACGCGATGGTGAACGGACTCACTATTCTAGCAAACGTCACACTTTATTTTGCTACGAAAAACATAAACGCAAAAGATAAACGCCGGAAGTCTTCTTGTCTCGACCTAAAACGCCTTTTCTACTCTCGCGAGATATCATTTCCATGGGACGATTTCGCCAGCACAAAAGTCTGCCCCGTGTCCCGGGAACTGCGCTAAGAAAAGCCAGAGAGCTTTGCGGAGCCTGATGGAGCCACCGGCCTGAGGCGGCCATGGAGCCGGGCCTCCCGCTGCTGCTGCTGGGGAGCTGCGGCCTGCTGCTGCTCGCTGCCGGTGAGTCTGGTTTACGGGCCGGGGAGTGGGGTGCTGCTATGTTTAGACTTAAGGGCGCAACAGGGAGATGTCTGCGGAAGCCCCTTCCCGCGCCTGTTGTGTCACCTTACAGCACTCGCAGGAACTTTCGGGCGAGTTTAGAGCCCCTCACTCACTCGTTGTGCTTCCCGAGGCCACAGCCTTTGTCCCGGAGCCGCGTTGTGCGGCTCTCTGGCATCTGCCTGGCTGCACTGATTACCAAGGGCAACTGCACTCTGTCACGATGAGACCGACATTTAGGGTTTATTACAGCACCTTTAGCATGTACACTTGCCTCGCACCACCTACCCGTGTAAACAGCGCATGCACAGACTGATGGAAAAGTGCATGTATAGAATGCATGTGTACGAACTGCTAATGGGCCATGCATTCAAGTATAGGGTACTAGCCACAGCCGAGTACCTTAATTGTACAGTCCATGCATTCGTGTACAGCTAATACAATATGCACAGACATGTTCAAACGGCAAAAGCTCGTTATTTACAAGCACAGTGTGTCATTTTTCTATGTGATGCATTTACTGACTGAGCTATTAAATGTGCTTGTTGAACCTCCGTTTCACCGCACTGATTGCTCATGCTTTGCGTATGCGCAAGTATCGATTACTGTAACTGTTTGTATACGTACAGCTTGCTACTTCATATTGAACATGCACAGATAACTTTCTCTCTGCTCTTACACTAATGTGCTTGGGGTGGGGGAGACCAGCCCTATTGTGCATCAGGCTGGGAGGTGAGACATTGGAGGCAATATTTATTAACTAAAAATACGACAGCTCGCTGGCTGCTAGAGGTGCAGCTATTTTACAGGCTCTATTTACCGCAAGGCGACATTACTGGACATTCCACCTCTTCGAGCCCATTTTACAAAAAGTAATCAAAATGAACATCCACCACCACATCCACCACCACCACCACATACACCCCCACCACCACATCCACCAACACCACATCCAGCACATCCACCACATTCAGCACATCCACCACTACCAAATCCACCACCACAACATCCACCTCCACATCCAGCACATCCACCTCCACCACCACATCCACCACCAAATCCACCACATACACCACCTTCACATCCACCATAACCACATCCACCACCTTCACATCCACCACAACCACATCCACCACCACCACCACATCCAGCACCACCACCACATCCAGCACATACACCACATCCAGCACAGCCACCACCACATCCAGCACAGCCACCACCACATCCACCGCCACCACATCCACCACCACAACATCCACCACCACATCCACCATCACCAGCACATCCACCATCACCAGCACATCCACCATCACCAGCACATCCACCATCACCAGCACATCCACCATCACCAGCACATCCACCATCACCACATTCACCACATCCACCGCCACCACATCCACCACCACCACATTCATGTGTGTGTGTGTGTGTGGCTCTGTGTGTGTGTGTGTGTGGGTGCAAATGCAATAGGTCTGACATTTACGAGAGATTAAGCTATTGGCACTGTAAATGACAATGACATTTATTTATCTGATTTCAAAACCAACACATAAATAGAAAAGTTGTCATTACAATGCCAATAGCTCTAACTTTTGCAAAGGCGAGACCGTTGCATTGTAAATGCTTGTTTTCTTACTGGATTTCCCTTCTTTTTCTGAAATGCAAGAGCAGTAACATTGTGGTAGGTTCACCAGGGCTTTAATTGGAAGCGTTTTCAATATTATATGTAACAAGCCATGGTTGCAGCTTATTTATCTCATGCAACTAATAACAATTGACAAAGCCAATAGTCCTTACTTGTTGTAGGTACGATGTTACTTGTTGTATCACATACCTGGATGCAATGGCAGAAACAGCAAAATACAAGTCGGGCGGCACACTATGCTAAACACACATTTTTAGCATAAGTGTTTTAAAGCCACGCCCCTAATTACACTGCCAAGCCCCTTTGAGAGACCCCCCAGTTTTTTAATCCCACTTAAAGCCCTGGTCTTACCTCCACATCTATGTACCTGGACGATATATATATCCAGCGGCGGCTGGTAGGTAACAGTGGCGGGGAGGAGTGGAGTTTAGAAAAAAAAATTACTTACCCGGTCATCGCCGGTCGACACACGCCGCCTCTCCTCCGACAGAGGAACAGGAAACACCTAGGCTCCCAAACTCCTGTAGCCAATCACGGCAATGCCTTACAGCGGCATCTGATTGGTCTGAGAGCTGTGGTTCGGCACTCAGACAGGAAATGGGAGTAAGGCAGAGTCGTGATTGGTATGAGAGCCGTGGTTCGGCGCTCAGATGGGAACTGGGAGGCTGTGCATGTTCTCCACCCAGGCTGTACAATACAGCCGGTGGAGAACAAGCAAAGTGCGCATGACGGTTTGACCGACCCAAGGTGGCTGGCCAAACCGCCATGCTCACATAAGGTGCAGCAGCAACCACACCTCCTCCCTCTCTCTCCAATGCTGTGACAAGCAAGCCCAGTCCCTCCCCAACCTGGCTGGCTCGTTACAGAATTTTTAAACAATAATGTAAGTTTATTAACGTTGCATTATTATAATTTTCTTCTTCTTTTTAGGCTCAGTGAGGCGACGCTCCTCCGCCTTAATGGAGGAGCCCCCCCCCCCCCCCCGTAACTGTCAAAGTACAAATATGTGATGTTTAGTAAACATAAGCACTCCATCATCATTTGAGGAAAAGTTAATATTAATTTGATGTATTTTCATGCCTATTAAGGCGAAATTTAACATCAATTCATATAAATATGCGGTCAATTTGTCCAAATTTTGGAAAGGAAATATGTCGATGTAATTTTGCGGGGTCCTTTTCGGCAACAATTCATTGTGATTTCCCGAGCATTTGCTTGATAGTTGGCGACGCGGTGCACCCTCTGACTTCATGCTGAATAGCAGCGCGCAGGGTGTATTTAAGCTTTAAAGTTTGCAAGCTAATGATGTCCTCTGCTATCCAACACACTGTGACCTCCACACTCCGTGTCAGTGAAGAAAATGGCAGGAAGCGGTATTCAGAAAAATAACGTGTATTGTCATTTGCAGACATGTGCACGAGATGGCGCACCATCCTAAATTATGCCTCGTCATATTTAATACATGCCTGAGATTTGAGAGCGTGCGTCATGATACTACCCCATGTCATGCCAAGAGCTCAAACGCAACAGGAAAGCAATATACATTAAAAAGCCTCGCGTCAATATGTTTTTGCTTTCAGATGAATCAAAACCCACGTTCCTCACAAATAAAGGGATAAATCTGGAGGGAGAAATAGTGACTGAAAATAAACAAGCTAAGATGTGACATAAGAAACAGATCGCTTCACACGTTTGAGTGGGCACTGTGCACAGTCGGACTAAAAAACATAAATACACACGGTGCAAAAGAAGAAGCTAAAGAGTTTAGAAAATAATAAAAGCAAAATTCACAGAGACATAATTATTGATGGCAGACAAGGCGTGCTTCCCTGCCGCTGTCAAACATTAAAGGCTAATTGCATTTCTCTGTACGAGGCATCTGTCCGTATCCCGCATCAGGGATTTCTGAATTGAATGGGGATGCATTGGGGAGGTGTGATGCGCGCGCCGCACACTGAATATCCTCCAAGCGCCATGCATTCCGCACACCCACCAACGGGCACACCGCACAGCCAGCTGCTTCACTCAGCTGTCAACGTCAAGTACAGCGCGTCACTGTCATAAAGGTTACCCCTGAAGTCAGGGAGTAGTAAAAAAAATGAAGTCCCCCCCCCACCACCACACGCACTTTGAACTATATATCCCGTTTGCAGAACAAGTGGCCCCAAAAGCTATCCAATTGTGGTTTATTGCTTTGATTTGCTTTGCCTTCTTCTTTCTCTCATATTCCTTTAATTTTTTCTTCTTTTTGTTTCTTTTTCTCTTCCATTCTTTAGTTCTGATAGTTGGTAGCGTGGGTCGAGCCAACGAATTATTAGCCTGATTCATGAAACGAAAATCGGCTCGCAAAGGGCCAGATTCTGAGAATCTGGCCCTTTGCGAGCGCAATTATTGCATTTGGGATTCATCATCCCAAATGCAATAATCGCTATTACAGAATTCGCTATTGTGCGAGGAATTGCATTTAAGGAATCTCTATTAGAGATTCCTGAAATGCAATTCATCAACCAATTTTAAATTGCTAATTCGCAATTTCGGGCCGCTATTTACCGAGAGGTCAGACCTCTCGGTAAATAGCAAAAACTTAGAAAAATGCTTTTAAAAGCATTTTTCTAAGTTGCATGTTGCACACACACATGTCCTTTGGACATGTGTGTGCGCAACACCTGTTCCAATTTGCATTTAAGGGGTGCTACAGGGTGTCCTTTGGACACCCCTGGCACCCTTTAAATCGCTATCTTATTTGCGAGTAGCAAATTGCTACTCGCAAATAAGGAATACTCCCCATTCATTCCTATGGGCCTTTCCTACTCGCAAATAAGGAATGTGTAGGAATCGCTATTTATTTAGCAATTCCTACATGAATACCGTTTTGCGAGTCTCTAATAGCGATTCCTTATGAATCTCTATTAGAGACTCGCAAAACGGTACCTTGATGAATCAGGCTGTATGAGGAAGCGCGAGCCACAGCCGGGCCTAGGGTCTGGCTCGGGTCTTACAGCCAGATTCATGAAGCCTAAATCGGATCGCAAAGGGCCAGATTCTAACCGCCTGATTCATCAAGCTAAATTGCTCTCAGAATCATTTCAGGGGTGGTACAGGGTGTCCTTTGGACACCCCTGCACCCTTGAAATCGCATCCTTATTTGCGATTAGCTAATCGCAAATCGCAAATAAGGAATAACTCCCCATGCATTCCTATGGGCCTGTAGGCCCATAGGAATGCATGGGGAGTTATTCCTTATTAGCGATTAGCAATTAGCTAATCGCAAATAAGGAACATGTAGGAATCGCAATATTTATTGCAATTCCTACATGAATCCCGTTTTGCAAGTCCTTAATAGCAATTCGTTATGAATCGCTATTAGGGGCTCGCAAAACGGGAGAATGATGAATCAGGCTGTAAGAATCTGGCCCTTTGCGAGCGCTTTTTTTGTATTTGGGATTCATCATCCCAAATGCAAAAATCGCAAATTTTGAAATCGCTAAATTGCTAATAATTGCATTTAAGGAATCTCAATTTGAGATTCCTTAAATGCAATTCATGAACCATTTTAGAATTGCGAATTCGCAATCTGGGGCCGCTATTTACCGCGAAGTCTGACTTTGTGGTAAATAGCGAAAACTTAGAAAAATGCACTTTAGTGCATTTTTCTAAGTTGTATGTTACACACACACATGTCCTTTAGACATATGTGTGCGCAAAACCAGTGTAAGTCACCATTTCAGGGGTGCTACAGGGTGTCCTTTGGACACCCTGGCACCCTTGAAATCGCTTCCTTATTTGCGATTCGCTAATTGCTTATCGCAAGAAAACGCAGCAAATTTTGCGATTTCCACATGCATCCCCTTTTGCGAGTCTTTAATAGCGATTCCTTAAAAATCGCTATTAAGGACTTACAAAACAGGAGCATGATGAATCTGGGGGTTAGTGCCTATGCACGAGCCGAGAAAATATTTGCTGTGTAAAATATGCATGTCGTGAAATATGATAAAGTCGAAATTCTGAAAAAGTGTATTTTCTTAACATGTAGAAGCTTTGAAATTAATGTCACATAGCACTGAGAAGTACGTTATTAGAAGTGATAGTTTTTAAACATGAACCATCAGTGAACTAAGAGGCAGGACAATTGTCATGTAAACCCTAGAAGTGGCCCACATTTTTATAGAACAACACTGTAGTCTAGTAAACCAACACAATAGGTTTGTGTATAACTGGTATTCTGAACCCACACTGAAAGGGCTTTAATACGTAATAATGGAAAGAAAAATAGTTTTGGTGAAATGAAATATTTAGCTAAGATCACATAATTTAAGCAGTGAAGCTGTAATTTATCCAGATTTTTGGTTTCACTTAGTATAATCAGCCAGTAAATAGGTATTATTTATCTTTCGTATGTTAAGGCTTTGTTTTCAAAAATGTGTGCATTTATCTCCAGTTTTTATATAGTGCGTACTCAACCTGAAATACTGGAGCAGTTTACATGAGCACAAGATCACCATTCATTGTTTATGAGGATGTGGAGATTTGGGGGGAGAATTACCAAATCTCCACGTAATGCAGCGCAGCCTCCTGCGAGGCTGCGCTGCGTTACGTGACAGGGAAGGAGCAGGAGAGCGCCATATTTACAAAGATATGGCTCTCTCCTCCCCTTTCCCTTACGCCGGCACTGATTACAGCTGCCATGTGCCACACATTACTTTAGCGCCATAGCGTTGGTGTGTGTGTGTGTGAGTCTAGCACAGGTTTTGTACAGGAAGGGTACCCTTCTTGTTCAAAATACTATGCCTAGGCACAAGGGAAAGCTTTTCCCACATTTTATGCGAGCTGCACAGTGCAGCACACATGCAAAGTCGAAAAAGGAAAAAGAAATTAAACAATTACTCGTTCCTTGCACAGTTTTCTCACGCTAAACCCAATATACTGTATTTGGTAAATTGGGTTTCAGGGTATCAGGTCAGACATGTTCGAACAAAAGGTAGGGGGATAGTTCCTTTTGGAACGACGGGCCCTTACACACCATTATAGGGCTTGCTTTTCGTTGGTCCGGCACTGCAATGCCCAATGGGCACCTTCAAGGGGGCTCTTTATCAGAGAGTTTTTGTCTCAGTGCCGTATGTGAAGTGAAGGGCGCAAGGTGTACAATTGATGAAAATAGGCGTAGGTGTATAATACGGAGTGACTTATAATAGACTAACAAATTCTATGAAAATCAATTTTATCGGTGAGTATGCTTGTCCAGTTAAAAAAGTGGTTAAAAAAGTGATTACAAGGAACTGCATACCCTTAATTGATTATATTTACCTTGAAGCACATATGCTGGACTTTTATGCGTTGTTGGTCCCCTCTTGTTGTGATTTATTTTTGCTGTAACCCAGTGCAGAGGTGTAACCACTTCTGCACTGTACCCATGTAAAACTAAGCAGTTCGCACACCCCCCGAAATCAAGAAGGAGGAGTGCTTTTTGAGAAGGGAGAAAGCCTTCTGCTTTTCTCTATCGGGATTCCACTCTTATCGGGTGACTACCTAATTCCATGTCATCAAGGACAACCTCTCCAGTTGAACTAGTCACCTACAAATCAGTGGTATAAGGTGCTTTAGTCTAATCAGTTCAATGGGAAATACATCAAGACTACATCACCAAGAATGCATTAGGCTGCCACTCACATGCTCATGACTGGAAACAGTGCCTGTAAAGACATGATGGGAGGTTGTCAACCTACATATATGCAGATTTATACCATGGCCTTCCACTGCGAAAAGTACTAGCAGAAACCAGTCAATATGCTCGGTTTGAGGGAGGTAGGGACTCCATATAAGGAGTGGTTTTCTCCTGTCTGGTCACTGGTGCTGGAATATATAGCCAATCCCAATTCACACTAATTATTTTTCCTCAGCTCGAGAACAAAGCCATCTATTTGACCTGATTAAATAGTGGCAACATCTTTGAACATGGTACAAACCCATATTGGAGCTGGACTCTTGCCACTTTCATTCATTCATTAAAATACATTTTAGCCTAGAAAACATTTACAGATGTGAACTTTCTGGCCATAAAGCTATGGCTTTTTTTCTTTCCAAGGCACAGACCAAGGCTGAAGATGTCCACCAGTGAACATCTACAGGACATCTAGTGAAAGGACCCTTAAAACACCATCCAGACTGTCAGAGACTCCAGTGATGCCATGCTGGTTGTTATACTCAGACTCCATTGGTTATCTCACTCAAACAAAAACTGTGCAATGACTACCAACTCACGACAAACATAGAATAACTCTAGTACTAAAGGCCTAGGAAATTTTGAAAATGTGAACAACAGTCAGAAGAAACAGGGATAAATAGACTCAACATTAGGGCTCCTGGTTTTATAGGATTTTTTTCCTGACATTTATTTTGTATTTATCCATATTTATTTTAGGGTGATCTTTTTGGTATTTATCCATTTTTATTTTGTGTTGTGAGGATAAATAGATTCCTAAAATAATGCCTGTCACATTTTCGTAAATTAGACAGCCAAATATAACAAAACAGTACACCCACTTATAAATATTAGCATTATATACAGATATATGCCAACAATGTTCTATATTTTTCCACTTTTAAAAATAAATACTGACAGAAAACACATACAGCTAGATTCATAATTGAAAATTGCGCTCGCAAAGGGCCTGATTCTGAGAATCTGGCCCTTTGCGAGCGCACTTTTTGCATTTGGGATTCATCATCCCAAATGCAAAAATCGCTAATACAGAAATCGCATTTTAGCGAGGAATAGCATTTTAGGAATCTCTATTTGAGATTCCTTAAATGCAATTCATGAAACTTTTACAAATTGCGAATTCGCAATTTCTGGCCGCTATTTACCACCAAGTCTGACTTCGTGGTAAATAACGAAAACTTAGAAAAATGCACTTTAGTGCATTTTTCTAAGTGGTATGTTACACACACACATGTCCTTTGGACATGTGTGTGCGCAACATCAGGCTACATTTCCATTTCAGGGGTGCTACAGGGTGTCCTTCGGACACCCCTGGCACCCTTGAAATCGCATCCTTATTTGCGATTAGCAAATTGCTAATCGCAAATTAATGGGGAGTTACTCGCAAATAAGGAAGCTGTAGGAATCGCAATGAAAATTGCGATTGTTACATGAATCCCGTTTTGAGAGTCTGTAATAGCGATTCCTTAATAATCGCTATTACAGACTCGCAAAAGGGGACTTTGATGAATCTAGGGGATAGTTTTCTACATGTATTTTTCTGTAAAACTCAGTATGAAAGAGAAAACTGCGAGCCTTAATTTTATTTAACTTCAACATGGCTTACTGTAAGAAAAAGCTTGTCCGACTGCCCACTTCTTTTCTCATATTTATTGACATAATTTTTTGTGGTGAGGGACGGGGGAATTCTCTGGAGTTAAATAATGTCTTACACTACCCCTTTCCCAAATGTCCCAAATTTCCCTTCTTTTCGTATTTTTGTGAATCACGACCATTCTTCAAGTGCCATATTATATGTGCACCCATGATGTCTTTACCCATCAGGCATCAAATGAACAGACAAATGAAATAAGTATTACGTTTCAGGTTAGTCAAAGCGGACACTTGATTTGAGAATACTGGCCGATATGTATGAACCCATTTAGCATTTCTTAACGGGTTGAATCACTATTTCGGCCCATTAAGAAATGCTAAATGGCCTTTTCAGATGTACAAAGGGCCAAAACCAGTCGCAATTTGCAATTTCTACCTGCTAGAAATCGCAAATTGTGACCGTGATTTAGGAACTGCAAATATGAATTACCTATTTGCAATTCCTAAAGCACGTGTGCATAGGATTTCCTAAATGTGAATCGGACATTTAGGCAATGGTATTATCATCAACTTGAAGTTGATAGTATCCATGTGCAAAGTTAAAAAATGCATTTAAAAAATATTTTTTAACGTGGCATGAAACACACATATGACCCTAGGGCATAAGTGCAGATTCATGTGCACTAAGAAATTCGAGCTGCTTCCAAGGGGGCCGAATGCCCCCTTGGCTTTGCATTTCTTAAATTGCAATTTCCCATTAGGAAATCTTAATTTAGGAAATGCAAACCATTTCCTATTTTGCACATAGGCGTGTATGCAATGGCATTTCCTATTTGCGAATCACTAAGGGCCAGATGTAGGTCGGTCGGTAACGGCCAAAAATCGGTATTTTCGGCCGTTACCGACCGGTATAACAGATTTGGCATGTAGGAGCACAATTTTACAGAATCGGTAAATTTACCGATTCGGTAAATTTACCGACTCTGTAAAATACCGAATCGGTATTTTTACCGATTTGGTAAATCTCAGATGTAGGTGGGACTCTTCAGAGTCCCAAAGGCCCTACAAATTCGGTATTTTAACACCCAATCCAATTGGGTGTTAAAATACCGAATTCAGGTGTGCATGCACATGTGTGCATGCACACCTAGCCATGTGACAGGCAGACATGCCCTTAGGGCATGTCTGTGTGCCACATGGCGCACATGCCTATTTTTGGGGTGCCAGAGGGTGTCAAAGTGACACCCCCTGCACCCTTGCTAAAATCGGTATTTACCGATTCTGTAATTACAGATTCGGTATTCACAGCCCATAGGAATCAATAGGAAATACCGATTCGGTATTTCCAGATTCGGTAAATACCGAATCTTAAAGATTCGGTATTTACACATCTGGAAATACCTACATCTCCCCCCTTCATATTTACCACTTCTTAAATACCGAATCGGTAAAATTCGGTATTTAAGAAGTGGTAAATAAGAATTACCTACATCGGGCCCCTAAAAGCGCTTCCTACTTTGTAGGAATCGCTATTAGCGAGTCGCAAATTTAGTACATATCCTTTAGCATTTCTTAAATAGAGATTCCTATGGAGTCGCTATCTAATAAATGCAAACGGAAAGCTTTGTATATATGGGCCATAAAGTCTTAAGATTGTCACATGAGTATAACCACAAACATATGTTACAATAGAGTTTCCGGAGAGTTCAGGTCGACTTTGCTAAACTTATTATTGTGATACTGAGACCACAACTCCTGTTGTGCCATTACAGCGTTGATAAGTGAAAATGGGAGGATTTTTACAAGTGAAGAGCTAGTTTAGTGCCTCAACTCTGTGAAGCCAGTTGGGGGTCCTAGACTCCTAGGGGAATGACTGTGTGGGAGCAAAATGGTACCCCAAAAATGTAGAACCCCCTTCAAAATTGGCCTAAATAATTTCTCCCACTGTAAACTGAATCAGAGACAGTGTTAAACCTCAAGTTCATGAGGCAATATGTCCCCACCTTCTGGCACCTCCCCGAACATCAAATCATCAGAGTAACACAAATTATTAGGTAAAGGACCCAACACAATAACTGAGTTTTAGATAAATGAAAAGTTAAAAGGTTTGACTACAAAAATTCAAAATGAGTGATACAGAGTAAATGCCATGTAGGCTCACACATGCAAAGTAATGCAGAGTATGCAAATATCAGACAATATTCTAAGTCTTAATGGACAGCAAAATGAGTACATAATAGGACAGCATCCCTAGTAATACTGGAAAGTATAAAAATCTTCTGGCTCACCCCCAAAATCAAGGTCTGTTTTTACACAAAATTCTTGCATAGAAAATTCGTTTCTGCACATTTACCATGGTGTAAGAAAATTTATAATTTCTTCAGCAAATCAGATTGCAAGGAAAATAAACGTCATTACCTTAACACCTAAGCACTATCCGATTTCCTTGAATACATTTTCAACACCCTCTATGCTAATATCAGCCGAAGTTGTGGAAAGGCGGGATTTTACCTCTAGAGTCTGCTTACCATTCTCCAGAATCCCGTCACAGGTCGACTAGACCTTTTTACCTGTCATAGAGTGAATTAGGCATTCCTTTCATATGGAAAATAAACGAATTTTAGAAATCCCAATAGCTTCCCCCAAGAACCACTGACCAAAAACTAAGTTTGAAAGTTTATTACATAACCAAAAATAACTGCAGGTACAAACACCTCAGCAAGAGGTTCAAAAGATACACTGGGACTAATACAAACATAATTCTACGGAAAAGTCTCAAGCGACTGATGAATAATACAAGAATCAATTCCAGAATCATCAGACTGAACAAAATAGCTATAACCTGGGTTCTAGTACTCATTGGGATAATAGACATAAGTTCAAATTAGTCTGTCCCTACTCTATACTAGGTGACATCCCTACTTAACAACAGTCCATCCTAGCAAAAGGTGTCAGCCGTGGTGACTTCCAAAGAAGTTCACTCACGTTCTCTTGAATCAGGTGTAATTCTCAATCCTAGCTAAGCTCCTTGCCATCCGACTGCTCTCTCTAGCTCCTCAGCCCATCTCCTCTGCCTCCACCCTCGGGGTGCTGTCCCTAATACGAAACCCCACAATGTGAATGACACGCCTTCAGGTACGCCCCTCTCGGAGGTGTTAACTTCGAAACTTTCCAGTATGGCTCTCTTCCATCTTTGTCCATGCAGACATCCTTGGGTCCCAGACTCTTCATCGCTTCTAGTTGCTTCTTCAAATTCCTGATCTACTCCTCCATGTCTGAGTCTAGCATTTCTAACTCTCATACACAATGGGCCCTTCTACTCTATTATCTACTTGGTGATGCACCTGCAAAGGAATATACGCAAATAGCCTTACAGTCTAATAATGTTGCAACATCTTCTAAAAGCCTCTTTTATAAAACATTTCCACATCTATACGCTAAGCAAAACTTTCAACAGGCCTGCACCAATTCTATGAACTAGGCCTCAGCTTGATTTAAAGGCCCAACAGTTTACATTAGCAATCCCTTGTTTCACTAGGCCTCCAACCTTACCAGCAAATACATTTTCTACTTTAAGCTAATTGTCAAATATAAAAGGCACAGTTAACTTCACTAAGCAGATCTAAATGCACAATAGTGCTCATTTAAACGCACTTCTTATAAGTGAAAGATTTCATTTTAACGACATTTCTAGGTTATACAGCAAGTGTGGATGTAATTCATAACCGTGGCTCTTCAGATTTCTAATACCAGTTCCTCTAGTTCTCCATCCCACATTACATCTAAGCATGATTAAAGTCCTCTATATATGCGGGTGCTGACTACTTGTACATATGATGCACCCCTACAAATTTCACTGTAAATGGCGCTCTCTCAGTTCCCCCCTTTGATGACCCGTGTCATCACCACCTTACATCATCCTCAGGGTAAGAACCGCTCTAAACCGTGCTCGTGGCCATTTTCCCTCGCTTGAGCATTTCCAACGCTCTCAAGCTGCGGTATTGACTGTCCTGCAGCCTCTCCATTCGCATCTCTTGCTCTCTCATTGATCTCGCCAATCTATTGGACTTGTACCACTTGTACAATCTTACCAAACCCCACAATCCAATCACACATGCCACTGCTATGATAAGGGGTTTCAGTACAAACCCAAGGAAACTCTTCCCCAAATTGGCAAACCAGTTTCCAACTTTCTCAAATCCTTTGCCAACCGTCTCCCACGCATTCTCTTGTGTCAAGTCCTCAATTTCATAATGGATTGCAGTAATGTTGCTTATATATTTCTACATATCTTTAGAATTGTCTGGTATATAAGTGCAACATTCTTGGACCTTCAAACGTTTACAGACCCCGCCCTCTTTTGCTAGAATGACGTCTAGGGCAAGACGGTTCTGTTAAACCATTGTCCTAATCGACAACATCTCACCCTCAACCAGCACTAATGACTTGGCTGTATTCATTGACAATTCATCCACTACAGTTGCCAACCGCCGTATCTTTATGTCATTCAAAATGACACCCAACATAGGTATCGCTGCTCCAAACACATCTCCCACAATTGCTCCAGCACTTTCCCCTCGCTTTCCCCTCCTTTGAGGCCCTCCCTCTAAGAGTGCAAAATCTTCTGTATGATAAATCTTGGGAAAGATAATTGCTAGATAGCAAGTTCCATACCACTTCTCTGGCAACCTCACATACGCATTCCTTCCACAAACAAAATATACAGTAGGAATCACTTGCACCACGCTCTTCAGGAAATCTTTGGTGTAGTATTCCAATGTGAAGGTGTGTTCACACGTAGTATGACCCACTTACACATTTTCATAATACGTCTGTGGTCTGTGAAGACACAACTTCCCTTTCTGCACTTCATCTAGAGCTATTGGACCATAACTCCCTCTAGACTTATGCTGCTTCTCTTCCTCCGTCCAATCTACCTTGCCTTGCCCTGAATCTCTCAACTGTTTTTGCTTCGTGTACCTATCTTCCACCTGTTCAATGAACTTCTTCTCCGTTTCAGATAATGAGCAGGTCAAGTTGTGCCGGTGTGCATACGGTGTGTCTAGCTCCTGGGTGGGAATGAAAATATCCAAGTCTGTCCTCTGATTTATAATAATCCCACTTGTTCAAATGCTTGTAATTCGGGACTTCTGGTAACACAGCATCATAATTCGAAAAGAAATATTCAAAATGATTTCGCCCATAAAGTATACTAATCAGCAAACTACATGAAATTCCATATGTCAAGGGAAGGTGATGGTATCTAATACCCTCATCTACTGAAGCTGGCAATTGCATACACACATAACAGTCCTTCGCATCCATCGCATCAATGTATTCATACAATAGCTTTGCATATGCATTCTGTCCAAAGTTTCCCTTAGACAGATCTGTATGTAGCCTGCGACTTTCTGCAGCTAGCAAAGCCTTCTCTCTTCGCTCTCTGTCTTCTTTCTGGCTAGATGTGGTAGGTGTCAGTGTCCCCTCAGTCTTCGCTAACTGTTCGTGTGGTGCAAAATAGGAAACTAAAACTACTATAGCTATAAGGAGTATCACTCCTCCTACCAGAGTGCCTACTATGCACTTGGCTCTACGATTCGGGTTTCCAGGCGCCATGGTCTCAGCACAAAGTAATTCGTTCTCGGAAAGTACCCAAAAGTCTCTTTCTTTGTTATTTGAGTCTCTCAAACCACCTCGGAAAGCAGAAATCCCCGTTTTCAGTTCTTCTTTTGCTTCTACAATAGACAGCCCTAACCCTTCTCCGTCCTCTGTGGACAGTCCCTACATTTGTTCTTCTTCCACTCGGCTCTAGGTTAAGTTAAACAGCTATTTACAAAGTCTTTTCAAGTCTTTTCAAGTCTTTAGTAATCAATGATGATACTTGATCCGATTGCCTGCAGCACATAGTCTAAAAGTTCCATGCGGAGCACAACTGCGTCATAAGCTGGTATATCTGGACCAAATGTAGGAAAGATCAGTCTATCCAGAAGTAAATCACGTATCTTGCTTAGGTAAGGGGGATTGGGAATAGTGAGTGTTAGTACGCCTTCAATTTCAAGTCCAGGTACTAACAGTATCACTTCCAGCTTAACATTTGGGATCGTACTGGTCACCGCCACTGACCTCACCCTCCCGGACCTCAGTACTCCTGGCATTTGTGAAAGGGTAGGTCCACTCTGGAGTGGCGTATCTTCGGCAAGGTACTCTCACCCTCCTTGACCTTCTCGGACCCCTTTGCTCCGCTCCTTGTTCTCCCTCTTCCGGATCTGATTCTTCGGACACAGGGGCAAGATTTATTTCAGAAGCCAATCTCACATTCATTCACCTCCGTCTCTCGGGCCAATGATCCTCTGCACTTCTTGCCCTTCTGTTTCTCGTTTGCACACCCTGTTCGTCTCCACTGTCAACCTCCTCTGTACTCAGATCACCTTCTCCGCCACTTCCTCCTTCTGAGGCAGATTCCGTGTCACTTTCGTCTTGGCCGTTTCCTGCCTGATCACGGGAGTCCCCAACTTCCACAGGCACCCCCACAGCTTGACTTGCCCCCTCTGATGAATCCTCTTCTTCGTTATTATTTTCATCTATGAGAGGAGCTGTTCCCTCCACGGGTGCTGGGACTCGTCGGGTGTGCGAAGCATGGACCCAATTTGGCAATCTGCCACACTTCACAGCAGTAGTAGTGACTAGAATCAATTGAAAAGGGCCTCTCCAACGTACATCCAGGGAGCTCTTCCGCACGTGCTTCCGCACCAGGACCCAGTCACCAGGGCACAGGTCGTGACAAAGGTCGCTAGAAGCCGGGATTTCAGCAGCCTGCACCTGAAGAGACACAGAACGTATGAAGTCAGAAAGTCCCCTGCAGTAATCAAGGATCAGGTCATCTGTGATATTCAGCAAAGCAGTTGTAGGAATAGATGGCAGCCTCATAGCCCTCCCCATCAGCACTTCATGAGGTGAAAGCCCTGTCCTCCTGTCTGGGGTACTACTCATACTCATTAGTACCAACGGCAATGCGTCTGGCCACTTCAGGGATGTGGATGAGCACACTTTTGCCATTCGGGCTTTAAGGGTTCCGTTTATTTGCTCCACTATGCCAGAAGCCTCTGAACGGTAGCTACAATGGAGTCTCTGGTCTATGTTCAAGGCAGAGCAGAGCATCTTCACAACATCGCTATTAAAGTGCTTTCCTCTGTCCGATTCCAAAGAGGTCGGAACCCCGAATCGTGGCACCAATTCCCTCAACAATAGTTTCGCTACTGTGAGTGTATCGCACCTACGAGTGGGATATGCCTCAACCCATCTAGAGAACACACACACAATCACTAAGACATACCTGAGGCGATTGCACCTTGGCATCTCAATGAAATCTATCTGCATCCTATAGAAAGGTCCGCCGGACCTCCCAATGTGACTCAATGTAACAGGTGTTCTTTTCCCAACATTCAGCTGTTGACTGGTTACACATCTCTGACATACTGCTTCCGCAGCCTGTCTAAATTTTGGATTGTACCACGTTTGTCTGAACACACGCACCATCGCATCCCTTCCCAGATGCACAGGACCATGTATCTATCGTGCCATTGCACTCACCAGCACATTTGGCAACACAGCTCGTCCATCAGCCGAAACCCACATATCCAACTCTCCCTTGACACAGCCAGCCGATTCCCACACCCTTCTTTCATAATATGACGCTTGTCCCTGCATGTCTCTCAACTCCTCCCATGTGTCTGCCACCTCAAGCATCATGCTTAGTTCGGTTCTTTCCCTTGGCCCCTCAATAGTTTGTTCGGTAAAGGAGTATCCCTGCTCCGCACAGTATCGTGCAACTTCATCAGCATAACGATTCCCCATTGTCACAAAATCCGTACCTTTGGTATGGGCTGTACATTTTACCACAGCTATCTCTGCAGGACCTTGCAGGGCCTCCAGCAATAACCTGATAAATTCGCCATTCCTGATTGGGGAGCCCGATAATGTCATATAGCCCCTTTGAGACCGCAATTGACCGAAGTCGTGAACCACCCCAAACCCATATTGGCTGTCAGTGAATATGGTGATCCGAATCCCGTTGGCTGTCAAACAGGCACGCGTCAACGCAATTATCTCAGCCACCTGCGCAGAGTGTACTCCTTCCAGGCAGGCTGCTTCAATTATTCCAGAAATAGTACAGACAGCAAACGCTGCTCTCAACTGACCAGTATTGTCTCTTACACATGAGCCATCCACGAAGTAAATTTCATCAGGGTCTGTCAATGGCTCATCAACAATATCCGGTCTAGGTTTGGTGCATAGTTCAGTCACGTCAAGGCTATCATGGTCTTCCCAATCATCTTCTATATCATTTGGTAATGGCAACAAAGTAGCAGGGTTCAAGACAGAGCACCTCCTGAGAGTCACATTTTCCGCAGCAAGTATAACCTGCTCATAGCGTGTGAGCCTGTTGTTGGTCAAGTGCTGCGTCTTGGTCCTGGTCATCAACAATTCCACAGAATGAGGTACATGCACTGTCAGAGGATATCCCATCACAATGCTTTCACACCTTTCAATGCTGACACCTGTTGCAGCAACGGATCTGAGACATCCGGGCAACGCTGCGGCTACTGGATCTAAAGTAGCCGAGAAGTAAGCAACTGGTCTACAGACTCCTCCATGATCCTGCACTAGGATTGCCAAAGCACACCCCTCTCTCTCACTGCAAATGATTTGGTGTAATCAGGCATTCCCAGAGCCGGAGCGCGACACAAGTTCTCTCTCAGCTCGAGAAAGGCCATCATACAATCTGTGTCCCATGGTACCGGATCACTCACGTCCTTGTGCGTCAGTTTCTGCAATGGTTTCGCCTTCAGGGAAAAGTTAGCAATCCACTGTCGGCAGTAGCCAACCATACCTAAGAACATCCTAACCTCTCTTTGAGTCAAGGGCACAGTCATTCTCATGATAGTCTCAATCTTGTCAGGCGACACCTTTCTCTTTCCCTTCTCTATTCTGTGACCCAGATACTGCACCTCTTGCAGGCAGTACTGTAACTTGCTGGGGGACACCTTGTGTCCATTCTCTCCCAAGTGGTTCAACAAGGCAATGGTGTCAATCCTGCAAGCATCTTCTGTGTCTGACGCAACAAGGAGGTCGTCTATATACTCCACAAGAACAGAGTTCTGCGGCAGTACCAGACTCTCAAGATTCCTTTTCAGCAACTGATTAAAGATCGATGGGCTCTCTGTATACCCTTGGGGGATACGACACCACGTTAAAACGCGACTCTCTATTTTGAACGCAAAAAGAAATTGGCTCTCCTCGTGCAATGGGATGGAAAAGAAAGCCTGACACAAATCGATCACAGAAAACCATTCAGCTTGGAATGGTATCTGAAACAGTATCACTGATGGATTCGGTACCACTGGACAGCATGGAACAACTATGTTGTTAACCTTTCGTAAATCCTGCACAATCCTGAACTTCCCACTTGGCTTCTGCAACCCCATTATCGGAGAGTTACAGGGACTGCCCATAACCTCCTTTAGGATTCCCTGTCTAATCATGGACTCAATCACGGGTCTTATCCCTGCAATTGTTTCAGGAGTCAACTTTACTGGGGTGTCCTTGGGAATTCAGCGTTCGGCCTCACTTGAATTCTAACTGGCTCTACTCCTTTAATCAATCCGATTTCCTCCCCTGTAAAGTCCCACACCTGTGGTGAGACTGAATCTCTCAGGTCCCAAGGGAGTTCTTCCACCGTCAAAGCAGGGTACAGTTCAATGCACACATGCGTATTTGCAACCTTAAAATCTGCATCGTCATCGTTTGTCTGCAACTCAACTCCCTTGGGGGTACAATAGATGGTGCAATTGAGTTTACACAAAAGATCCCTTCCCAACAGGCACACAGGACTAGAATCACACACTACGAACTGGTGTCTATCTCTGAAACTTCCGATCTTCACAGGGACTGGCTCAGTCAGGGGGTTTGTCATTCTTCTGTTTGCTACTCCTACAACTTGTATGGTCTGTCCTGAAAGGGGTAAGTTGGGGACTACCGCAGACCGCACAGTGTCAACCAGAAAGGTGGTGGGATGACCATCTACATCTGCCTCTACAAACGGTCCTCTCTGATCTACCTCCAGTACTGCTCCAAGAGTACAGCCCTCCTCCCCATCCACATACCGTCCGGTCACTGGGTCAAATTGGTAACACTCGTCCCCTTCCACTATGAAAGGCATCTGCTTGTATACCTTGTTCCCTGTTGAAATCTTCGGTGGCTGGGGAACCGGAGCCCTAGGGGCTGACGTCCCCCCTTTCGTCATCTGGAACTTGGTCACTGTCACCTTTCGTACCGGAGGGGCTTGTACTTCCTCCTCCTCCTCCTCCTCCTGTACCTGATTGTCTGGGTTATGGGGACACTCGCGTCTCCAATGCCCGACCTCATGACATTGATGACACTTGGTCGTCTTTTTCAGGGTGGCTACATCTATCCTTGGTCTCGGACCTTCCTCATTGTCCCTCTTCTGTCCCCCCGACTTCCTCCCCAATGTGCCATTGCCTGACTGACCCTGTTTTCCCGATTGCATCTGTACTAACATCAATTTGTCCTTCAGCTTCCTTGTCTTCGAGTCTATCTCATCACTGCAATACCTCGCATATCTCAAGATCTCATCCAGAGGCTTGTTTTGCCAACAGATTAAATGTTGCTGTATCATAAGGCAAATATCAGGCCTCAGTCCCAGAACAAATTTGGATACGAACTGTCC
The DNA here is from genome assembly GCF_964261635.1 of Lissotriton helveticus. NCBI lineage: Eukaryota > Metazoa > Chordata > Amphibia > Caudata > Salamandridae > Lissotriton > Lissotriton helveticus. The sequence goes on along the minus strand of NC_136065.1, from coordinate 1,844,435,331 downwards.
CATGTCCTTTGGGTCCATCACATCTAACCCACTGTACTGCTTAAAAATCTGCAATAGCCTCTCGTAATATTCATGCACTGTTTCCTTTGGTTCCTGCCTAGTCCGATCTATTTTCACCCAATCAATGTCCTGTGTAGGTACTTTGGTCTTTAGCCACGTGATCGCTTGCTCGTACTTTGCCATCACCCTGGGTGACGGTCCATTTGTGGCGGCATCTCGCTCTGGCTCTGCTGTGGGCCATTCCACACTGACCTTACATGCTATCCACAAATCACCTGGAACCACAATGTCAAACAGCATGTTCAAATCAATCCACAGCACCTTTAAGATTTTAACGAACCTCTCTACCTGCTTGTACCATTCCACTGGACTCTCACGCAACTTTGGAAATGTGTTCGTAAAGGCAGCCAGATCTCCCCTACTCCAGGGTACATGTACATAACCCCCATGAGCCACCTCCCGCAAGGGGTACGCTTCTGTATGCATCAATCCTCCTCCCGGGGATGTCTCAATAGCACTTCGTCTAACCGTCTTCTTCTTTGACCACCTTTCTTCCCACTTCTCCAAATTTGACCACGTTCGGATTCCCACAATCAGTTCCCTGATGTGAGTTTTTAATCCGATCACCCTCTTTTCTTCTAGATCTTGGTCCGAGTACTGCAACCTATGGCCACCCTGCAGCGCTTTTGTCTTTGTCAAATCCACAGCATACTTATTCGCTAGTTCAGAGAGTTTCTCATGGGCTGTCCTAGCTCTCCGGGTAACATCTTTAGCCACAAACAACAGCTCGTCTGGTTCATAGAGTTCTATTCTTTCTAGTGGCAATGTACCTTCCACTATTTCCTCCACTTCTGATTTCAGCCTCAGCACATCTAACCTTCTTGCCTTAATTGCGGCCCTCAATGTACCTTGACTAGAAGTCCCATTAGAGTCCCTCCCGCCACAGTCCTGACTCTCTCGTCTGTTCTCTTCAGGTGTGTTAGGGGGAACCCTTCTGTTTTCCCAGCCTTCACGGTCCCACTCTTGTCGGCTATCTACGGAGGTGTGGTGGGATGCCCCCCTATTCTCCACCCTTCCGCGTTCCCATTCCTGTCTGCTCTCACCAGGTGCGCAGTGGGACACCCTCCTACTTTCCTGGTTCTCGGACCCAAGCACATTCCTCGATCTATCGCTCTGAGTGTCCACAACGGTCTCCCAAGTTCTCAAATCTGGCCTTAATTCTCTCATCGACCTCGGCCTCGGTCCCCTCAGATCCATTGGTCCTCTCCAACCCATGTGCTCCTCTGAGGAGTCTGCTGATGCTACCAAAGGAGTGCTTCTTTCTACGGGCTTTGGCAACTGCCTCCACCCATCTGCCACGTTACTCCTGTCCTCACTGAAACCTCTCTCGCTCTCTCTTTGTGGTGAGCTCTCGCATTCTTTCTGTTCTGGATTGTACACGGATACTATGGGACCTATGGTAACTGGTACTGTAAGAGCATCTGGCAGTTTCTGAGAGTTGACGCCCTCTTCTACCCGAACTTTTTGTACTGTAAACCTTCCCACTACTCTCGCCACTGGGGAAGGTGGAGGTACCTTTTTCCCTTCTTCTGGGCAAAACTTGTCCCCTAAGGTACTTGACTCACTCACCATTTTACCCCCTCCATCCCCGTCCGAGACTCCCCAGTTCTTTGCTGGTGTTTGCGTTCCTTCCAACTCGGGATTGTATGGAGGTGGTCTCTCTGTAAACAGCCTCTCTATCAGGCTGTCGTCTGTCTCACTGTCTTCATCCTCCGTACTTTTCCTCTGTGCATCCCCTGTCTTTTCCAGCAATGGGTACAACCTATCCCCTTCTATGGTCTGTACCCTCCACCTCTTGGCCAATGCATCCCATCTCGCGTCTTGAACCGCCCTAACTGATCGTTTCACCCTTTCTTGTCTCCTATCTCTGTTCCGTTCATGGGCTGCCCTGATCCATGCATTTAGTGCTTCGAACTGTGTTGGTCTGGGCAAGGGTCGCAACGCAGCCATAATCGCTTTCAGCTGATACAACACCTCTAGTCTAAACGTTCCATATTTAGGAAATGTCAATTCTTCGTTTCCATCTGTCATCTTACACCAGGTACTAAGCCACAATATGGTGTGTAACCCAACATTCGTTGCCATATAATAAGCTGGAGTATCCTCAGGCGGAGCCTCCTCCCCACCCCGAGGTTCTATCCTGTTGTCGCCCTTGAAACATTTCCGCAACAATTTAAAACATTTCATGATGGAAATCCACAACGTTTCCTTGTTTACAGCACTCGTTTACTTCCTGATGACAATCTACCAATCCCAGCGCGGCTTCTCACTAACCGCCCTATCCCAGCGCGGCTCCACGCTAGCCGACCAATCACAGCGCGGCTCTTTCTGACGTCACTCGCCTCCGTTTCGCAGCAGTTCCCCTCCTTTCTCCGCTCGTCTCCCGATCACGCATGCGTCCCAATCATACACTGAAAATGATTACTTCCGCCCAAGCAACCACCTCCCTGACTGTACGTCCACAGTCTGACTGTAATTGTCACCAAAACTGGCAAATGTCTGTCTGCGAACGACCGGACAATCGCCTCAGCTGATAGGTTACAAACTCACTGCAACTTCCGACCAGCGTCCGTTACCCACGCACTCACACATTCGTTCCCCCTATCTCGGTCCTGCGGGCGATCAATGGTACCTCATGACCCCCTTACAATGGTCGACAATTACTTTGAGTGTTCGATACACCCGAACCACTTAAACTCCCCTCGAGCTTAAGATTTTCTCCGGTTGCGCGCGCTCACAACCTGTTCTCTTTCACCCTACAGGCACTCAACTCCGCAAGACAATACAACATACAACACAACATAACCGCAATCTAACAACGCATGAGCCTTTTCATACTCACTCTCCTCCGACCTGCTGCTTTCTGCCGCACTGTCACTTTTCGTCAGTTTCCATGGAACGCCATCCGTCCGCAGCTTTCTGGACACTCTTCATTGCTTCTCTATGGGCCTCGGGGAAATCTCAACCTACTTCTAGATTACCCTCACTCCAGAAGATAAACCATCCTACTCTGCTACCAACTGGAAAGGCGGGATTTTACCTCTAGAGTCTGCTTACCATTCTCCAGAATCCCGTCACAGGTCGACTAGACCTTTTTACCTGTCATAGAGTGAATTAGGCAATCCTTTCATATGGAAAATAAACGAATTTTAGAAATCCCAATAGCTTCCCCCAAGAACCACTGACCAAAAACTAAGTTTGAAAGTTTATTACATAACCAAAAATAACTGCAGGTACAAACACCTCAGCAAGAGGTTCAAAAGATACACTGGGACTAATACAAACATAATTCTACGGAAAAGTCTCAAGCGACTGATGAATAATACGAGAATCAATTCCAGAATCATCAGACTGAACAAAATAGCTATAACCTGGGTTCTAGTACTCATTGGGATAATAGACATAAGTTCAAATTAGTCTGTCCCTACTCTATACTAGGTGACATCCCTACTTAACAACAGTCCATCGTAGCAAAAGGTGTCAGCCGTGGTGACTTCCAAAGAAGTTCACTCACGTTCTCTTGAATCAGGTGTAATTCTCAATCCTAGCTAAGCTCCTTGCCATCCGACTGCTCTCTCTAGCTCCTCAGCCGCCCATCTCCTCTGCCTCCACCCTCGGGGTGCTGTCCCTAATACGAAACCCCACAATGTGAATGACACGCCTTCAGGTACGCCCCTCTCGGAGGTGTTAACTTCGAAACTTTCCAGTATGGCTCTCTTCCATCTTTGTCCATGCAGACGTCCTTGGGTCCCAGACTCTTCATCGCTTCTAGTTGCTTCTTCAAATTCCTGGTCTACTCCTCCATGTCTGAGTCTAGCATTTCTAACTCACATACACAATGGGCCCTTCTACTCTATTATCTACTTGGTGATGCACCTGCAAAGGAATATACGCAAATAGCCTTACAGTCTAATAATGTTGCAACATCTTCTAAAAGCCTCTTTTATAAAACATTTCCACATCTATACGCTAAGCAAAACTTTCAACAGGCCTGCACCAATTCTATGAACTAGGCCTCAGGTTGATTTAAAGGCCCAACAGTTTACATTAGCAATCCCTTGTTTCACTAGGCCTCCAACCTTAACAGCAAATACATTTTCTACTTTAAGCTAATTGTCAAATATAAAAGGCACAGTTAACTTCACTAAGCAGATCTAAATGCACAATAGTGCTCGTTTAAACGCACTTCTTATAAGTGAAAAATTTCATTTTAACGACATTTCTAGGTTATACAGCAAGTGTGGATGTAATTCATAACCGTGGCTCTTCAGATTTCTAATACCAGTTCCTCTAGTTCTCCATCCCACATTACATCTAAGCATGATTAAAGTCCTCTATATATGCGGGTGCTGACTACTTGTACATATGATGAACCCCTACAAATTTCACTGTAAATGGCGCTCTCTCAGTTGTTCAAACAAACATGAAACCTTTAACAAAAAGGCTTTCTTTGAATTAAAAGGTCCAGTGAAGAAATAGAAAATGTAGCTACATGTAAACATATTACACCCGCACAATGGAAGACTCACAGCACAAGAATAAAACTGTGGAAATAAATTTTTTATTTTGACTTCATCTTGGATGTGTGCTGTAGAGCCTGTCGGGAGAGGATGTACGGGGGGGCACAAGTGAGGAACAGAGATGTCTTCCGTCTTGTTCAAGATGACGTTTTACAGAGAAATGTGACCTAACTAAAACTCATTAATAAACACGGTTCAAATGCACTTGTATTAATAGAGCCCATATATGGAGAACTGTGTGTAAAAATGAATATTATACATTATTAACGATGTACACAATTATAAACCTACAACATTCTCCTACAACTGCAGTATTAACGTTTATTTAATCTGTCAGCAAGGAGCCTGACACATATACATTGCTGAATCTTAACACATTCTTTAAATGTGTTGTGGAGTAATGGAGGGCCCCGGGGGAAGCGAAGACGCAGTCTAGTCTTCCCCCGGGATCTTTCGCGCAGGGAGGGCCAGGCTGTGGGTTGGGGTGTGGTTGGGGGGTGGGTATAAAGAATGCAGGGAGAGGGAGCACTTCCTCTTCCTGCATTCTGGCATTGCTGGGTGGGGGTAGTTAGTTTTTCTGTGGGAGTTTAGTAGCAGTTTCCAGGCCGGTTTGGGAGCACCGAGGTGTGTGGACGGTGTGCAGCGATCGGTGGTCAGCTGGTCAGCGACTGTGGGCTCGAGGCGGCGTCAGTTTCTGTTGGTGGCGGTGTCGCTTTGGTGCGGAAGGGAATGGCGGAGGCGGTGCGGGAGGCGTTACGTGTGCTGGGGAGGGCCGGGAGGGCTGACTTACTCCGGCTGGGTGTCCTGGAGCAGGCGTGGGTGGGCCTGGTGCGTCCCACACGAGCGGCGGCCACGGGGGTGTCGACCGTGGTCATTGCCTGCCAGGAGGACCCTGCTCCGGCAGGCAAGCTGGTGTCGGGTCGGGGGCGGGGCCTGGGGGCACAAGGAGCGCAGCGCGGAGGCCGGCATAAGAGCCAGCCTCCGCGTCCTAAGTCAGACGGGACCGGGGGCCCGGTGGGAGGGGCCCGGGGGTGCCCGAAGCGGGCATTGAGCGAGGAGGCATGGCGAGGCCCGCCTGGGGGGGCGCATGGGGCCCCCTTACGGCCCGATCTTTTTCCTGGCTTAGGGGAGGAGCTGCCGGGCCCCGATGAGGCCTTGGGCCTGGAGCTGCCTGCGGGGGAGCCTGGGGTGGGGGACCTGGGTGCCCCGGGGCATGGGGAGCATGGGGCATTGGATTTTGGGCAGAGGGAGGTCAGCGAGGGTGAGGAAGCGGCTTGTGCGGTTTTGGGTGGGCCGGTGGATTGTGGGTCCCTTGATCTGTCGGTGGGGCCCAGGGCCAGCACCCCGGTACTGCGGGGAGCTGGGGGCGCGCTTGACGGTCCTGTGGCGCGGGGGCCTGGCTGGGGCTGCGGGGGGGCGTCCCTTGGAGTAGCATGAAGGGGTTGGGGCCCAGGGGCTACCGCCCTCCGTTGCTGGGCAGGTGGCAGGCCATGGACGTGGAGGCTAAGATCAGGGAACAGAGGTTGTTGGTCCAAGAGGCGGACGCCAGGTTGGGCGAGTTGGAGGTCATGCGGGCGGGTGCCCCCTGGGGAGAGGGTTTAGTGGGCCCGCCTACACCTACATCCGAGGAGGAGTTTTGGGCGGAGCAGGAGGAGGCCGAGAGGAGAGACGGGGCCCGGGGGGCAGGCAGGGTGGCACGGGTGTCCAGCGGGGGCAGTTGGGGACAGCCAAGATGGCGGTGAGGCCCGGCAATGCCAGAGCCCGCCCGGGTTGGAGCGGCCCGGGGGTCAAGGGGGATCCCAGCTGGCGGAGGTCAGCAGACGGGCGGGAGGCTCGGCAGAGCGCAAGACGGCTCCTGGACGCCGCCTTGAAGCAGTAGGGGAGTCGGCGGCGGCTCTCCCTCCGCGCGGGACCCGGCTTCGGCGTCTGGTGTGGATGTGGGGGTGGGGATTGGTGTGCCAGTACAGAAAGGGGTGAAACGGGCTGTGCGTGAGGTGGAATTGAAGCCTGTAGAGGACGAGTGGGAGGTGGAGTTGGACTACGGTGCTGAAAGTGATGAGTTGGTGGAAGGTGAAGTGAGAGATAACGTGGACTGGACGGCAGGGCAACAGTGGACTTGGTGTCTTACAGGCCCCCAAGAAGAAGACCGGGAAGGCGAGAGGGTCGGTGGTGAAGACCAGCAGCACGGAGCGTCGGCCGGGACCGGTGCCCACCACGTTGACAGGTGAGGGTGCCTGGTGGGCTGCTTGGGAGGGGCCAGAACGATGGCAGGAAGAAGGCGTGCAGGTCAGTGGGAGTCGGGGAGGGGTCTGTGCGGGATGAAGGGACAAAAGGGGTTAAGGTGGTGGTGCTTGCGATATCAGGTAAGCGGGTGGTGACGGCAGGGGTGCAGACAGACAAGCCGGGTTTAGAGGACCGGTCGGAGGGTAAGGAGGACAAGGAGGAAAAAGGGGGGGACAAACACCAGAAGAAGTTGCCATATATGGGCTTGGCTATGCCTTTGGGGTCCCATTTGTCCGAGAAGATAAAGAGTAAGATTTGGAGACATGAGTATGTCGATGTTTTCAAGCTGCTACACAGGGAGGTACAGGCCAAGGAGGGCTCCAAGGAGGAGGAGTGGGAGCTGACCAGGTGGCCTCGGGTCCCGGTCAATATGGACAATTGGACGTCGGCGTTTTTAATATACGCCAGCATTTACTGCGAAAAACACCAGGATAGGGCTATCCCTTTGTTCAAGTACATGGACATTATCAGGAAGGCGCAGTTACAGTTTAGAGGTTTCGCATGGCTAAGCTATGATGAAGAGTTTAGGGCGCGAGTCAGTGTGAACCCCGACAAGCCATGGGGTGAGATCGATCAAGAACTGTGGATGCAGTGGATGGCGTTGACGCATTCGTCCGCCTCCACGCACACGGCTAGTGGTTTGCCGGTGCCTTATTGGTCCTTTCCAGCGCGGCCCGCCCAAGCTGGGGCGGGAGGGGTGGTTACCCCTGCAGGACACACGGCCCCCAGGGTCAAACAGGGATCCAGCACCACAGGTGCCTGCTGGAGCTACAACAAGGGATATTGTTCGCGATACCCTTGTAAGTTCAAGCATGAGTGCTCCAAGTGCGGCGGCCGGCACGCGGTCACTCAATGCCTCACCCTGGCCACGCCTTCGGAACAGTGGCGAAACTCCAATGCGAAAGGTAGGGGACAGCCTGGCGCGAAGGGCGCCTACTCCGGTTAGGGTGGAAGCGATGGCCCACTGGCTTGCGTGTTACCATGACAGGGAGGCTGCGTTGAAGCTGCAGTGGGGTTTCACGGAGGGTTTTAGAGTGGGCTACCAGGGACCGAGAGTGCGTCGGTGGGCAGACAACCTTAAGTCAGCGAAGGAATTGCCGGAGGTAGTGGCGGCTAAACTGCAGAAAGAAGTGTTGGAGGGCAGAGTAGCGGGCCCCTTTGGGGACTGGCCCTTGGAACATCTAATTGTTTCTCCGCTGGGTGTGGTGCCTAAGAAAGAGGGAGGGGAGTTTAGGATGATACATCACTTGTCCTGGCTGGAGGGCCAGTCCGTTAATGATTTTATAGCGGAAGTAGACTCCCGGGTCCTTTATGCGTCGGTAGATGATGCTATTCGCTTAGTGCGAATGAGCGGGCGGGGGGCGGAAATGGCCAAATGTGACATCAAGTCGGCCTTCCGCTTGCTGCTGATTCATCCAGCGGATTTTTCTTTGTTAGGTATGCAGTTTGCAGGGGCCATCTACGTGGACAAGGTCTTGCCCATGGGGTGTGCCATATCCTGTGCGCTTTTTGTAGTATTCAGCACATTTTTGCAATGGGCTTTTAGTCAGATTAGCGGGCACAAGGCTGTGACACACTACCTGGATGATTTCCTTTTCATTGGGAGCGAGCAGTCGGGGGATTGTGGCAGGGCCCTGTCACATTTCCAGGACATGGCGCGGACCTTTGGGGTTCCCCTGGTGCCAGAGAAGACTGCTGGGCCTAGCTCTTGCCTGACATTCTTGGGGATCGAGATGGACTCTGTTTTGTGGAGGGCTTGCCTTCCCCGGGAGAAGGTCTCTGAGATTCAGGCATGCCTGCTGTGGGCTATCGGAGAGAAGAGGATTGCGCTGCGCGCTGTACAACAGCTGCTGGGTTTCCTGAACTTTGCATGCCGCGTGGTGAGAGCAGGGAGGACTTTTTGCAGGAGACTCGGCATGGCCATGTCGGGTGCGGTGTTGCCACATCACAGGGTCCGATTTCCATGGGGCTGCGGGCTGACTTGCGGACTTGGTGGACCTTTCTCTCTGACTTCAATTGGGTGTCTCTGGATTTTGTGGAGGAGCGGACGGTGTGGCAGATTCAGATCTTCTCAGACGCAGCAGGGGCGGCGGGGTTTGGCTTTTTCTGGGATGGCAGGTGGTGTGCGGAGGAATGGCCGGCGCACTGGTTGCAGCAAGGGCGGAGCATTGCTTTTCTGGAGTTTTTTCCTCTGCTGGTGGCGCTGGATGTGTGGGGTGCGGAATTTCGGAACAGGTCAGTGTTGTTTCATGTGGACAACATGACGGTGGTGGAGTTGGTCAACCGGCAGAGGGCAAGAGACTTGAGAGTGTTGCGGCTGTTGAGGGGGTTTATGCTGCACTGTTTGAAGCTGAATGTGATTTTCAGAGCCAAGCATGTCCCTGGGGCAAATAACGACATTGCGGATGCTTTGTCCCGTTCGCAGTGGCAGCGTTTCCGGAGGTTGGCGCCTGGAGCGGACCAGCACAAGACCAGATTGCCGGCCGGCGTTTGGGCCTTGGGGGAGGGAGAGTGTTAGGACTGGTGGAGAGCTCTGTGGCGGCATCAACGAGGAAGACATACAGGCTGGCATGGGATGAATTTGTTTCTTTTATGGGGGGCGACTGGAAACGGCTGGGGGAGTACGTCCAGTGCTTGAGCAGGGAGTTTTGCGATTTGTTCTGCATTGTATTGACAAAGGTTTGTCGGCTGCAATGATTTCAGGGAAACTGGCGGGATTGTCTTTCTATGCCAGTTTGTTTTTTGGTTTTGATTCTACTGAAGATGTTGTCATTGGAAGGATGCTACGGGGTTGGGGCAGGGAGAACAGGGGGGAGGAGTGTTGCGGGAAGCTGTGACGTTTGAGTTGTTGGTTCGTATTGTTGAGGTGTTACCTTTGTGTTGCTATGATGGGTTTGAGGCTCGGCTGTTCAGACTGTGCATGGTGTGGATGTTTTTTGGGGCTTTTAGGGTTTCGGAGTTGTTGGGAAATAGGTCTTGTGGTGGTAGGCGCTTTGAGGACGTGCGTGTGGAGGCAGGACGTTTGGGTATTTGGCTGAGCCAGTCTAAGACGGATCAGTTGGGGAGGGGTAAATGGGTTTGGCTCTGTGAGAGTGGTTGGGAAGGTGTGTGCCCGGTGAATGAGTGGAGGTCGTTTGTGGGACAGGTGCGGTTGTCGGGTGGTGAGATATTCTGCCATGAGTCCGGTGCCAGGGTCACGGCGGGGCAGCTGTTGGCAGTTTTGCATAAGGCAGTGAGCAGTTTGGGGTTGGATCCGGCTGGGTTTGGGACACATTCTTTTCGAATAGGGGCGGCTACTGCGGCGGCACGTTTGGGATGGTCCTGGGATCGGATACGTCGGATTGGTAGATGGCGATCACGATGTTGTGAGCGATATATCAGGAAATAGGTGGGGGCCCAGGGGGGGATGGTAGGATGTTGAAGAGACGTTATTCCACAGGATGTGTATTAATACCTTTTTCTATCGTAGGTTGCGTGGGAGGACCAGGAACCAAGACGGTCACATGGATTGTGGGGCATTCCTTTGTGCACTGGGCCTCGAAATATGTGGAGCAGCAGGTGTACGGCCGTAACCTGGGACTCAATGGACTCCATCATGAGGTGCACTGGTGGGGTAAAGGGGGAATGCGATGGGGGGCACTTTTGCCCTGGCTCGCGAAGATGGTCCCACAGAGGGGATGCCCGGACTTGTTAATCATCCACTTGGGGGAGAATGACTTGATTCAGCTGTCGGGTTTGGCGCTCTTGCAGCTGATGCAGAGGGATCTGGAGGTCATGAAGCAAAAGTTATCTGGGGCCTGCATTGCTTGGACGGAATTCATCCCCAGGAGAGTGTGGAGGGGTGCGATTAAGCATGGGGCAGTTGAAAGGGCTCGAAGGAAATTGAATAGGGCAATGCGGGTTTTTTGTGAAGCAAAAGACATTAAGGTGATCTCTCATCCCGGACTGCGACTGGAGGAAAGGTTGCTTTTTAGGGACGCGGAGTGCATCTTTCGACGCTTGGGAATGCGTATTACATGATGGAAGTGCGTGACGTTGTCAGCAAGTAGTGGAATGAAGCGATCTGGTGCCGTAGGGATGTGTGAGGGTGTGGAGTCGAAAGATGCACGAGAGAGACTGGGGGTGGGGCAGGTAACCGCCCTAAAGGGGGTTCCCTGGTTGGTGGTATTTGGGAGGGGTGGGGGAGTCACTAGCGGGCGCACCCACCTCTCGTGGGGGGGAGGAGCGAATGATGGGAGGGGCGACTGGTGGCATGAGAGTAGTGCCAGGATGTGTTGAGAGATTGGAGCTAAGGTTGAAGAACGGAAGATGGAATGAAAGGAGAGTATGATGAGGAAGTTTGGTGTTGGGGGGAGATGTAGTTGATGTTGATTACTGTTGTGGTTATGTTGTGCAGCCTGGTCCTAATAAATGGCCTTTTACGCTTAACAACAGTGTGGCCTGATTATTGCGCGATGGAGGGCCCCGGCGGAAGCGAAGACGCAGTCTAGTCTTCCCCCGGGGTCTTTCGCGCAGGGAGGGCCAGGCTGTGGGTTGGGGGCGTGGTTGGGGGGTGGGTATAAAGAATGCAGGTAGAGGGAGCACTTCCTCTTCCTGCATTCTGGCATTGCTGGGTGGGGGTAGTTAGTTTTTCTGTGGCCACCCACCCGCCCTACAAATTTTAGGGTTTTGGGGTAGGGTTGGCAGAGCGTGCCAGTTTAGGACGGGCTGCGGTTTGGCGGTATTTGGGAGGGGTGGGGGAGTCACTAGCGGGCGCACCCACCTCTGGTGGGGGGGAGGAGCGAATGATGGGAGGGGCGACTGGTGGCATGAGAGTAGTGCCAGGATGTGTAGAGAGATTGGAGGTAAGGTTGAAGAACGGAAGGTGGAATGAAAGGAGAGTATGATGATGAAATTTGGTGTTGGGGGGAGATGTAGTTGATGTTGATTAGTGTTGTGGTTATGTTGTGCAGCCTGGTCCTCATAAATGGCCTTTTACGCTTAACAACAGTGTGGCCTGATTATTGCGCGATGGCCAGTACCACCAATGCTTCTAAAAGTTAAGGCAGCAGCCTGGGGCACCATCTAGTGGAGGCACCAAATTTCAATAACATTTCAGGAGAAGTTGCCTTTTTACCATGTATAGTTAACTTTCCACTACTGAAAATTGTATTTTACCTAAAGGGCTGAAGCTCTATACATCATTCCCGGTTGGGGTACAAGAATGTTTTGGGCCAAAAATATGACCTGGGCATTTTACTTGGAGAGTTGATGGAGGGGAAAAATTAACTTAAATCATAGACCCCTGGAACAATTTAAACATCGTTATCTGCAATGTGAATATATCTTAGCCATAGCATTGAGTACTTCTGCAACTCATACCGATTATATATCAAATTATCAACTACAGAAACAATGTGGCCTAAACAGCGAGGACCAAAACATAGAAGAGGTAATTGCCTATAGTGCATATTGGAAAGCATAGATTTAATATTCTAAACTTAAAATCGATGTACTTTAAAAAAATGAATAACTACACTATTATAGCAGCGATGTAGTCCTTTGTTTATATTGTTTACATTTTGTTGCACTATATCATGTGATCTAAGTAAGCAACTTGCTGACCCGTGACCAAGGAACCTTCGGGTTTCGAAACGCGCCGGGAGTTGTTTGCCACATACTTTATGGAATAAAGTACGCTGAAACATAAACTGGGGCTCAGCGCAATTTCTTTGAAGAAAGGATTGTCAGTGCTGGATATATATATATATATATATATATATATATATATATATATATATATATATATATATATATATATTCACTGAAAAACCCATAGGTTTCAGGCCTTATATAGTTAGGAATTAGCATTTAAAAAAACCTTTGAAATTCACTGAAAAAACCATAGGTTTCAGGAGTTATATAGTTAGGAATTCGTTTTTAAAAAACCTTTGAAAAGTTTTAGTGGTGTTATAGTTAGCTGGACATTTTACTCATACAAAACCAATGAAATTGCTCCTATATAGTTAGTTGTACTAACTATATTTCGCGCAACCGCAATCCACTGCTGATGATGTCACATATTAGATCATTCATGACATGGTCAGTGACATCACTGATGACATCTCAAATGACATCACTGATGACATCATCCAGTGAATGTGGTTTGCTTCGTTATTCAAATATGCATTATATATATAGCAATTTACATTGAAGAATGAGTGGATAAATATAAATAAATATTTGGATGGAGGATTTAGTAGCAGTGTAATTGACTGTTTACTTGACCAATTTATAATGTCTCACTATATATAGTGGATAGTGACTAAACTGTGTGAATATCTGTATCACTTTGTCAGTTGTTGTGTAAACTGATTCTACAGTTGGTTACTAGCTATGTGAAAGTCTATATTAGTTATTGATTAGTTAACTGAGTATTTGTATGGGAGTGTGAAAGTGTGTGTGGTTCGGTGGGGGGGGTGTGACTGTCCAAAGATGTGTGAATAGTTGATTCAGTAGATATATGAAGTTAAAACTACATGTTCTAACAGTTTGGGTGAGGGAATCTCTTTATGGGTGTGGTGATGAGCAAATATATTTCTCAAAGGTACAGGTCCAACAAACTAGAAAAATAAAAGGCAGTGTATGTGTCAGTTGTTGTATATAAATAGGTATACATAAGACACAATGATTGTGTTAGTGACTGTATGGATAACTGTATACTTGTAATAATGATTTTATAATTCACTAAGTATGACTTACTATCTAAATGAATAGAAGTAGTGGTGTTTGTATAAGTGTTTTGCTAAGTAAATATGTAAGTATGATTCATTGTTTGCATAAGTGAGTAGGATGACTTCATATGTGAATAGGATGCGTGCTGTTGTTTAATGTCGATATAGATGTATAAGTATTTTTGATAGTGTTCTATTGTTCATTGACAGCATGTATGAGTGAATCCATAGGTAAGTGATTAGATGTGTGTATACATCTATGAATCACTGAGTGGATTTTTAGATACTTGTATTGCTGTGACAATGGATTTAAATATGATACTCTATTTTACAAACAGTGATGAAAAATTGTAATAGTGTATGAAAAGGTGTATGTGATTGTCACGTGGATGATGTCATCAGTGATGTCATCAGTGATGTCATTTGAGATGTCATCAGTGATGTCACTGACCATGTCATGAATGATCTAATATGTGACATCATCAGCAGTGGATTGCGGGTGCGCGAAATATAGTTAGTACAACTAACTATATAGGAGCAATTTCATTGGTTTTGTATGAGTAAAATGTCCAGCTAACTATAACACCACTAAAACTTATAGTTTTTTGAGTGAATTTCAAAGGTTTTTTAAAAACTAATTCCTAACTATATAACTCCTGAAACCTATGGTTTTTTCAGTGAATTTCAAAGGTTTTTTAAAATGATAATTCCTAACTATATAAGGCCTGAAACCTATGTTTTTTTCAGTAAATTTCAAAGGTTTTTTAAATGCTGATTCCTAACTATATAAGGCCTGAAACCTATGGTTTTTTCAGTGAATTTCAAAGGTTTTTAAATGCAATTCCTAACTATATAAGGCCTGAAACCTATGGTTTTTTCAGTGTTTTAAAAAAAATTGATTGGTTAACTGGCTTATTAAGTGTATCTTAGTGAATACATATATTAGCGAGTAATGTTTAAATATTTAAATATATGCATGAGTGATGTAATATGTGACGTCATCAGCAGTGCATTGCAGACGTGCAAGTTATAGTGAGTCCAACTAACTATAACGTGGGAATTTCAATGGTTTTATGCGAGTAAAATTTCCAGCTAACTATAACTGGTGTGAAACCTATGGTTTTTTCAGTAAATTTCAAAGGTTTTTTAAATGCTAATTCCTAACTATAACTGGTGTGTAACCTATGGTTTTTTTCAGTGAATATATATATATATATATAACATTTCTATGGCAAAATGAAACCCCTCATTTTGTTCCTTTTCAAATTAAATGTATTAAGTGTTACCACTTTATTCCAATCAAGATGACTTCAGGTGTGCCATACTTTTTTCATAAGTAAGACTGTTAGCGTTCTAGTTGTTCTTTAGAACACTCTGGGACATTCTGTCATTGGGCTATAGTTGGGCTACATCTGGCTGATATTTGGGCTACATTTGTTTGTTTTTGTCTCTGGTGGCCATCTTTGGGCTACATTGGGCCACATTGGGCTACATTTGGGCTCTAACATATATATAGCCCAATGTAGCCCAATATATATTTTTTCAAAGTTAATTTTCGTAAAAACCACTGGAGCACATATCTTGAGACATAGCAAAGGCACATCGGGCTACCAGTCCCTACAATTTTGCCAAGTTTGGTGGAAAACCATTCAGCAGTTCGGGCTAAAAGTGAGTCCAACCGCCCTATGGAAATTAACATGGGGAAAATATGTTTTGGTACCCCCCTTTTATCTCGGCCCCTGCTTGACGAATCCCCCCCAAACTTTCAGGGAAGGAGCGGAGCGCCGCGAGGCAAGGTTAAGGAAAATTTCAGGAAGATTCCTCAACCGGCGCCAAAGTTATTCCCAATAGAATGTTGCGATTTCCCTATGGAAAACAATCCTAACTATATATACCTACTGGCTATCGCCAGTAGGTAATATATATATATATATATATATATATATATATATATATATATATATATATATATATATATATATATGTACGCTCCAAAATCCCAGGAACATCAATCCAAAAGGAAGGTAGCACACTCAGGGGAGGTTTCACAAAGATTTAATAAGGAAACCAACAGCAACGACGCGTTTCACCTTAGGGCTTCGTCAAGTTGTGCAGAGAGCCGAGGCGCGCGTCCATTTAAAAAGGATATATATATGTGTGCGTGTGTGTGTGGCACTTTGGTATCTGCAATGAAAACCCCCCAATCAGCCCATAGGAAAGGCTTTTTTAATTTTTTTTATAACTTTGCCGCAGTTTCACAACTCTGCATGAACCTTTCAAAAGAAAGTTCTGTGCTGACATGTCAAGCAAAGGGCAAAAAAAGGGGAAGGTTTCCCAAAACATTGACTTTCTATTTTAATTCCTATAGGAAAGTTTGCTCTCTGATATAGTAAAAACAGCTGAATGGAATAAACCAGATTTGACAGAACATTAGATCTTTACTCAGAAAGTGTGCATTTTGTTATTGGATGAATATCCGTTCAGTAGTTTCCAAGAAATTAGCGTTTTAAAAGGTGCTAATTGGGCATAAAGGGGTTAATCATCAGAAAAAGCTAGTGATATCTGGACCGTTGATATCCAGATATGCTCTGAATGGTCAATTTAAAACGGACTGACCAAGTCCTCAGTTGGCCACAACATGAACAATATGTGGCTTCCACTATAGGGCTCACGGACATGATCCCTATGTCCTGAAAATGAATTAAAAAAACATATTGGGTGTAGGGTGATCACTCCCTGACCCAAGGGGGTTGTGGTGTGGTCCCATAGGCCCCCCAGTTGGCTGGCCACAACATGGACAACATGTTGTGCAGCCATTACAGGACTTGGGGATATAGTCCCAATTAAAAGCATTATAGCGAAAGCCTGTGTTTCAGGGTCACAAAAAGGAACACATATGAAGGGTGATAACAGCTTTTAGTCATAATGTAAATTGTCTTCGGTAGCACCATACTCATTTTGGGAACTGTGGTGTGTTCCATGGTGATTTTATCCTTTGAAAAAACGCTGATCCAATGCTGAAACTTGATGAACCATGTTTGAGAGAAAACGTTTTCTAGCATTGAGCTTACCGAAAAGTGCTCCAGAAGCTAACAAGAGGACACATTTTCAATAAGTTCATGCTACCTTCTCAGCGATGTGAGAACAAACTCTGATATTTCTTCTGAGTAAAACAACAAAGTCTCATATTCTGAGAACTTCCATCACCAGCAGCAGCCTGTCAGTTGACTCCCAGTGTTGTACGGCAGTTTCACCACAGTGTTCCAATGAACAACTAGGGCACTAACAATCTGTATTTCTGACAAAAAGGTGGCACACATGAACGCCATTGATGGAATCAAACTGTGAAGCTGAGAGCATTTCCTGCAGAGGAAACTGCAGTAAATTAACATAAAGAGGAGTTTCTTCTTACCACAGAAATTAAGGCTGGTGCTCCAGAAAGGTAAAATGAGGACAACTTTGCTATAAATTCTCAAATATCAGGGGCGTAGCTTGGCGCACAACATGGAGGATGCCTTGGCGCACAACATGGAGGATGCGCTTTAAGTGTGCTCCCAGACCCCTCCGTTATCCTCTTGTGATCTGCCTGTCCCTGCAGCCTTCCAGCCCCCAAATTTACTGCTGGTGCGTTTCAACAACTCCCGACACGCATCCTACCTGGCAGAACTTCCCGTGAGTCCGAGTTGTGGGGCTTGCCTCGCCGGGGAGAGCCCTTCGATCCTAAGATGACGGCCCTCATACTTTGACCTGCGGCGGCCGCTCTCTTCAGCAGCGGGTGGCCTTGCCTTGCACCGGTCTCTCCAGGCGTGGGGTTGATCTCCGGATCTGCTGTGGCGGTGCCCACGAGGAGTGACAGGGGCCCTATAGTCTGCCTGGGGGGCCGATCGCCGCCTGCTGCCTTCTGGGGTCTCCCTCTCCAACTGCCCGGACATCTGGACTCGGCGGCTCGTCGCTGCTTTTTTCTCGCCATGCTCCTGGTGTGGGACTGGCTTCCCTGGTGGCTGGAGAGGCTGAAGGGGGCCAGATCTGGACCTCTGGCTCCCCTGTGGCGGAGTGCCGGACCCGGTCGCCGTTTTGGGCGCGTAATGGGAGGAGCAGACGTAGACTGCCTCAGCCGTGCTCCGGCTGCATCGGTCGGGTGCCCGGGCAGCGGTGATCCGCTGTGTGCCCTGAGAGTCGGGAGCTGCGCAGTGAGGTGAGATGGTCCCCTGCATGTGGTCTGAGCTTCCCGATGGGAGGTGTGTTCGGCTGCTGAATTGGGCAGCATGGTTTCTGAGGCTCCCTCCACCATCCCTGCTCGCATCTCATTCTCCTGTGGCCCTGACCTGGTTCTCGTTTCCGCACCTGCTTGCACTGGTGGGGAGAGGTCCTAGGACGGTTGAGAGGGACCCCTCATGCACCTGGCCTGCTTGTATGACCTGGGCCCTGGGCAGTGCTGCATGCGGTTTGGCCTGCTGCTCCCCCGTGCCTCAGCTGCTGCGGGCCCGACCTCCTGGGCCCTGGATTGCTTCCCGCCTTCATGCTGGGGCTGCTACCCTGCTCCTGCCTGGAGGATATCTGGTGAGGTGGTGCCGCCTTTGTCTACCAAGGGATTCCCAGGGGGGGCCCTCCACCGCCCCCTGTCCCCGGCCTGGCCAGCCTTCCTGGTGCTGTCCTTGGGCATGTTGAACCGAACATTCCCCTGCTAGCCTACACCCCAGCCACTGCTACTCCACCTCTGAGGGACTGCGATGCGCAAGAGGTGAGTGTTCGACCGCACGCATCGAGCGGTACAGGGCCCTGTACGCTGGTCTCCCTCCATCACCCCTGATCTGTCTTGGGATACCTGCTGGGGATTGTAAATCCTTCGGCGCGGAGGCCCTGGCTGCCAGATCTGGACCGGCCCTTCATCGTGCTGCCTCCCGCTGAGACCGTGACCCAGAGGAGATCCACCTGGCTGCAGTGACTACGAGGAGCGAGGACTGGCAGAGCGTTTCCTCCACCACCCCCCGGCTCTGATCTGCCCTGAGAGAGCCGGGTGTGGTCTGTGGGCCCCAAGCGTGGAGACCTTGCACATGAACGGGGGCCTCTTCGGAGGTGGCTGAAACAATTCACATTTCATCTGTTGTGGGCTCCCGGTGCTTCTGCGTCCTTTGACTTTGATCGGTGGCCCCCAGCCGCAGAGATCATCTAAACAAACAGCAGGGCCCTGGCCTCGTTGAGAGACGATCATGGGTCATGACAGGGTGGCCAAGACCCCAGCCACCCAGACCAAAATGGACTGCTTCACCACCATGGACACCGGGGGGGTCGGTGGAATCATGGAATCATGGATAGAGAGGCTCCGCCGGCTGCAGACCTGACTACCATCCTCCAGGCCATACATGCCTCACAGTCCTCAGTGAAGGGTAAGATTTCTGAGGTCCGGGTCAACATTACCTTCTTCCGGCAAGATTTGCGGAATGCGGTGGCCCGGATCACGGAGACCGAGTCACGCATCTCCACGGTGGAGGACGACGTCAAACAGCTTAAGGAGCAAGTCACCCGTCTCCAGTCCCACACCCAGGAGCTGCATCAGAGGGCAGAAAACACTGAAAATAGGTCCTGTCGCAACAACCTTTGCCTGGTGGGGTTACCGGAGGGGGTGGACCAGGGCCGCCCGGCAGACTTCATGGAAAAGTGGCTTCGCTCATGGGTCATGAGGGTTCCCTCTCCCCATGGTTTGCATAGAGCAAGCGGACCGCTCCCTTGCCCTTGCCCCTAAACCGCCTCCGGGAGCAGCCCCCAGGCCCATCATAATACGAATTCTTAACTTCAAGGACCGCAACTCCATCTTGACTGAGGCCCGTAAACAGCAGTGTCTTCGGTATGAGAATCATACGGTCATGGTTTTCCCTGACTATACTCGGGAGGTCGAGAGTCAGCGCTGCTCGTTTGGGGAGGTCAAACAAAAGCTGCGGGCCCTTAACATACATTACAGGCTCCTTTTTCTGGCATGCCTGCGAGTGGTGTTCTCCAACAAGACCCTTTTCTTTGATACCCCTGAGGAGGCATGGACTTGGGCCACGGAGGAACGTCCCACTGAGAGCCAATGATCGTCAACCATCATCAGGCGACGTGATTCGTGGATCTGGCAACCAGGAGGCTCCTGGCCCCCGGCCCCAACGCAATCGCTCATGAAGATGCCGTGGCCAGAGGGGTGCTGACTCAGACTCTCTGCCGGGCCCCTCTTGGCACCCGACTCCGCATCCTGGGGAGCCTTCAGGTGTGCGGCGGTCCGGCTCCTCGGGACACCTGGATCCTGGGAGTACCTCACCTCAGCCTTCACTGCTGGACCTCCCAGACATTGACCTGTCGCGCAGCCCAATGCTCCTCAGGGATCCCACATGAGCTTGTCTCTGCCTGCTGGGCCTGGCCTAGTTTCCACTGTTAGGGCAACAGAAGCTTCCATTCCTGAAGTATAGGGTGGGGGGTGGGGGTTGGGTCCGGGTTGGGGGACCGTTGTCCCAGTTTTTTTTTGTTGTTGTTCTCATACCAGCAATTCTGCATCATTCTGCAATGTCCACACAGTGACCGACTTTGTCGTTCTATGTCTTACACACCACGCGCTCTCACCACCACACCCCCTGTGCGTATCAGGTGCTCGAACACTTATCCAGCCTTTCCATGTCTGACGACCGCACCGGTTTAGCATCACTTCATATTATGTCATGGAATGTTAATGGCCTCCTAGGTAAGGTGAAGTGCACTGCAGCCCTGTGGTATTCCCAGCGACACAATGTAGACATATTGCTGCTTCAGGAGACTCATCTAATAGGCAACCATTGCCCCTTCCTTGTGCGCTATGGCTATGGTGGGGTTTGGCACTCTGGTTTTACCCGGGGATCTCGTGGGGTGGCGGTCCTGCTGCGCTGTGCCCTTCCTTTTGTTGAGCATAAAGTAGCACACGATCCGGGAGGCTCCTTTGTCATTCTGGAGGGGAACATTGGGACCCAAGCCTTGAACCTGATAACTGTGTACTCTCCCCCTTCTCTGCTGTCCTCCACGCTCCGGCGCCTTGCTCCACTAGTAGCAGCCCTGCCCCCGGGGACCACAGTAGTTGGGGGGGATTTTAATGCGGTCATGGCCCCGGATCTGGATTCTGCTGCAGTCCCTTTTTTATCTCTGGGGTTTCCCAATCCACACTCCTTTCGAACTGGGCATCGACTCTGGGGCTTGGAGACGCCTGGCGACCCTGGCACCAGACTACTCACACATCGGCCGCCCACCATACACATGCCAGACTGGACTATCTGTTTCATCCGGCCCTAGATTGTCAATCGATCCAAGTCATCACTATTCTTCCCAGAGGCCTATTGGACCACTCCCCAGTTTCTATGCGCCTGGGTAGCCTTCCGGCCTCTTCACGTCCGATCTGGCAGCTTAACGCCTGGTTTCTCCAGGACAAAGATCTCCGGAAACACATAGGGCTTGAGCTGCGTCACTACTTGGCCACTAACCAAGACTTTGTTTTGTCCCCTGGTGTCTTATGGGATTCCGCTAAGGCAACTATTTGTGGTTTTGCCAAAGGCCAACTTAAAATCGAATGCACGAAGCAGGAGGCCCGGCTCATGTTCCTGGAGGCCCAAGCTGCCCGGCTGGAGGTCCATCCGCCTGCAGACAGAACGGAGGCCCAGGATTGGAGACTCGCATTTCTCAGAGACGAGCTCAGGCAGGCCTCCATGGAGTCCACTAAGCTGCTGTGAAGGTGATCCGTGGCAAGAGTGTATGGATGGGGGAATAAAAATGGGAAGCTCCTCCACCGTTTGGCCACTTATCCTATGGCTAACCGTATTATTCCTGAAGTAATGTACTCCCAGGGGAAGACCCACCAGACCCCCACAGCGGTGGTCCAATGTTTTGGCTCGTATTAATCTTCCCTGTATTCTGCCCAGCCTCCAGGTCTCGCTCTATCAGAGCTCCTCCAGCATGAAAGATTCCCACTCCCATGGCTCCCTGATGCTGAGGCGGAGGATCTTGATCTCCCGATTACCCCGGAAGAAATTAACAATGCTATCTCCCGCATCCGGCAGGAATTCTATGCGTCCTACCGGGACACGTTGACCCCCCATCTCCTGGCAGTGTAGCGCGAGGCGGCGGACCACGGCTCCTTCCGTCCTGAAACGGATCTGGACACCATTGTGGTGATCTCTAAGTTTCAACCCCCCTCGGCCCACTGCTCTGATTACCGCCCTATTTCCCTTATCAACTCAGAACTCAAAATATTTGCTTCAGTTTTGGTGCACCGCATACGCCCTCACCTGGACAAGTTGGTCCACATGGACCAGTGTGGCTTTATGCCCACCCGGGGTACCAGGCACTGCCTCAGGTGGCTCTACCTTGCCCTGGCGCACCGACAGCAATTGACTCCCTATCTCTCTTTGCTCCTCGTGGATTTCGAGAAAGCATTTGATTGGCGGTACCTGGAGACAGTGTTGTCGGAGATGGGATTTGGACCCCCCCTTTCTTAATCTGATCAAGACCCTTTACTGCAAGCCGAAGACCCAGGTGATGGTTAACGGAGCCCTCTCATGCCCCTTCCCCACTGGGAGGGGCACGAGCAGGGTAGCCCCCTCTCGCCCCTCCTTTTTGCGTTAGCAATGGAGCCATTTGCCTCTCTCATCCGCGCTGACCCGCTACTAGGACAAGATCGCCCTCTAGACTGACGACGTCCTGATCTTTCTGTCGGACCCAGCCTGTTCAGGGCCTCGACGTCTCCGAGCCTTACGTCTCTTTGAGCGTGTCTCTGGTTTCAGATTGAATGCAGCCAAGCCGGTCCTGGTACCCCTTCATCTGTCAAGAGAATGCTTCGATTGGCAGTCCTCGATCCCATTCCAGTGACAGTCATTTAAGTACTTGGGGATTTGGGTGATAGGCAGTCGGAGGCTGAGATTGGCCCTCAATGCAGAATTCCACCCTTTGACGGGGTCTGAGAATGACAAACCTCCACCTATATTATCTGGCGACCAGGCTTCTCACCATCCATGACTGGTTTAATGGGGCCTGGGCAGACCTGGCCTACCACCTGGAAGTACATGGTCTGGGTTTTTCTGGTATTCAAGGGGTGCTCTACAGAACCGGTATCCTCCACACCCTGCCGGAGATTACTTGTGGGGTGTTTTTGGCCTCGCGAGCCGCCCTGCGCCACACCCACTGGTCAGGCAGACGGACCCAATGTACCCCCTTGTGGTGCGGAACATGGCTCAAAGACTTTGCCGCTCTCTCTGCCGGTGTCTCAAGCACCTTCAACTGCGGCATCCAACTTTAAGGCCTGCATGCAGGCCTTGGCCTCATGGATGAACTCGCACTGTTTGAAGCTAAACGGCGCCAAGACCGAGGTGCTGGTGGTTGGTGGAGTTAACCTCAGCTGGACAGCGGATTGGTGGCCACCATGCTTGGGTCCCACTCCCACTCCCTGTAAGGAGGCAAAGAATCTGGGGATATGGGTTGATCCCACACTATCCTACGAGGGCCACATTCGTCGCCTAGTGGGAAAGTGCTTTGGGGTGCTAAAACACTTAATCACACCTTAGATCTACTTCCTCTTGAAGCTAGACGCACCATGACCCAGGCACTTGTGACGTCCCGTATGGATTATGGGAATGTCCTGTTTTTAGGTGCTACAAAAAACAGTCTGGGGCGCCTGCAAGTTCTTCAAAATGCGGCCGCACGACTAGTCCTGAGACTCCCAAAAAGAGCAGCCTCTGAGCTTGCTCTTGCGGCTCTACACTGGTTACCGGTCAAGAAGAGAGTCATGTATAAATCTCTCCTAATATGCCATCAGATATTATGGCATAAAGCTCCATCCTATCTCCAAGACCTGATACATAGGTATGAGCCGAGTAGAGCTTTACGCTCAGAAGGGACGGGCCAGCTGACGATTCCCCGTGTAAAAAGTACCAAAATGGGAGGTCGATCTTTCGGAGTCGTAGCAGCTCTAAGCTGGAACAGACTCCCGATGTGCCTCAGACTAGAAAGATCGGAGGCAAAGTTCAGAAGTCTTCTCAAAACTCACCTGTACAACTTATAAAGCATAGGTGTGGGCGGGGGAGGTGTTAATGCTGCCTGCGGTTTCTCTCCACAGTGCGGGGACACGCCGGGATGGCGTAACCAGGCGCTTTATAAGCTACATTATTATTATTTATTATTATTATTCGCTCTGGTTTTAGAGCCTGAGACCTCATCAGAATTTCTCAGCTGGGGGATGTCAGGCACGGAAGCCACATTCGCGAATTCTCAGACGTGCAGACCCGGTTCTCCCTCCACGCCTCTCAGTTCTACCGCTATCTTCAGCTGGCCATGCACTTCATGTACACATCTCGGCGAGGACCTCCTTGCCTGCATATAGCCCGCCTGAAACACAGGTCATGACCGGCAACTTGGGAAAGTGGGGGATTTCCCACATTTATCGTTCTCTCACAAATAATACCCCCAATTCCCTCTCCTATCTCCGGGATAAGTGGGGGGTTGGATTGGCACCCTGGATGACGCTGATTGGAGGGATGAGCTGATGGCCCCTAAAACTGTTACAGCTTCAGCGCGGCTCCGATTAGTTTACATATACTACTTAATTGCGGCTTACCTCATGCCACTGCACCTTCATCGCTCTGGGCTCTGGCCTGATGCTTCCTATTCCCGCTGTCACGACCCCCAAGCGGATTTTAATCACATGGTATGGCTCTGTCCCACTATTTCGTGCTACTGGGAACCAGTGACAGGTGAACTCACTGAGGTCCTGGGCTGAGAGGTCCCGCTGAACCCGAAGACCATACTTTTAGGTGTTACTGATGGGTTAGACAGGAACAGGGCCGAGAAGCTCTGTCTCACCACGGCACTGATGGTAGCTAAGCAAGATATTGCAGTCCTTTGGCTGGACCCGTCGGCCCCTTCCATGACACAGTGGTGCAGGGGGGTTTGATTGGTGTGCGGCGCAGGAGCGACCAATGTTTGCCGCCCGCGGCTGTCCCAAAAAGTTTCGACGGGTGTGGGGTAAATGGGTCGGAGTGGTAGAGGACTGAACTTTCCTGAGGCTTCCGTATGGACATGGTTGTGGACATTGTTGTTTGCTATCTCTAGCTGGATTCATGTATGTGGGGGTATTATTTCCCTATTGTTGTCTTCGCTTTGTACTGATCACTGTGCGAAAAGTTGGCTTTGTTTTTCTTGCTGCACATTTGTTAAATTAGAAACCAATAAAATCGATTATCAAAAAAATATCTCAAATATCGTATTTCTCAATGCCAGAAATGAGCTGGTATGCTGAGTGAAATATGTACTTCCATATTCTGAGAACTTCAAACACCAGCAGCAGCCTGTCAGTTGACTCCCCGCTGCTCTATTGCAGCTTGACAATCTGTCAAGTTCTCACTACGTCGTCCCTTACCTTATCTTGTGGATGACGTAGTAGATTTCGCAGAGACGCAAGTGACCAACTTCCCAAGAAACTAACTATAAACTTGGCTGACTCAAATTCACAGCTAAGGTTAAAACTAGGAATTTGGGAGGAGGGCCGGTACTGGACGTAGATGCGAGGTTTTTGGCTTGCTGTCGACCTGAGAAACAACAAGTGAGGATGATTTAGTTTACCAGTACCTAAAAACCTATTTATTTCTTAAAACTAGTGTTTTCTCCTCCTTAAAGTTTGCGCAGATTATCACTTGAATGACTCCTACCTGCGATCAGAGCTGTTCTATCCTAGTCCAGTATTTCTTTGTCTTGTGATGTCGGGAAGTCTCCAGATGTTCGGGTCAGATGTTCTGGGATTAATTGGGATATATGTCCTCTGTACTTATCTATATAACAAGAAAAAATACCTTTAAAATTACTTCTCACGGGGCGTGGCCGAGGCGGCTAGCATGGCGGACGTGGCTTGAGTGAGCTCCGTCCCGCCGTCTCAAAATCCTTCACTTTTCTCCTGCATCGCCCTGACCTGCGGACTCCCAGCTCACACTCTCCTTGGCCGCTACATGGGAGTGAGCTCCGTTCGCATTTTGGGCGAGCACCGAGCTCCTATACTGGCGACACTCGGCCCGGAGCGGTGAGGCCTTCTTCGCGCGCTGGAGCCGGGACCTCGAGTTCTGAGAGGTCCAGCCGGAAGTGCGGTGGCGCTGGAGGCAACTTTGAGACCTCGACCGGCTACCGTGACCGAGCAGTGGCCCGACCGAGCCTGAGGCGGGTGCTCCCTGGGGCGCGGATTCCCCGGCCCTACATTTCATCCCCGGCAGTGGAGGGAGTCATCCGGTGGAGGATCTGTGAGTGTGTGCTGCAGCGGAGCGGACCCTGTCGCAGTGTGGTCTGCGCCACGCGCCGGAGCCGAGTCCCCGAGTCCAGTGGGGGCCCGACTGGAGGTGCGCTGATCCTGGCTCGGCCCCCGGCGGCTCATAGGGACACCGAGAGCAGCGGAGAGGCCCTGGGGCTGGCCCGCCTGTTGAATCGCCGGAATATCGGGGTAAGCGGCTGCTGGGAACTAGGGCGGCTGTGCAGAGGGGGGGTCTCCTTTGACGACGAGGGGCTCCCGCTCGGCGGTCAGCTCGGACCGCGGGGGGCCCGGAGCCTTGGGCCTGAAGGGCTCAGATCGACCCCCCCAACCCCTTCTGTCTGTGGCGCCGCTCCGCTTGGGAGACCCCCTCCCCCTTCCATCGCCGGCCACTACGTGCCTGACTACTGCAAGGGACACTTGAAGGGGAGCCCGTGGTGATCTACCTCCAGCGCCCGGATTTATGCTTTGCTGTATTGGACGAGGACAGATGCCCGTCTGCGCCGAGGCCCGGGGGGTGTGTGTGTGAGTGGGCCTGATTGACCGTTGTGGGTCCCCTTGTTGGGACACATTTCGCCCGGAGCGTCTTGCTACTGCTGCGCACTGTGCCCAGCCGCTGTGCTTGGTGACCTGGGGAGGTGCTACACGTCTGGGAGCTACACCGCCTTCCGGAGGCCCCACGCCGTAGGTGGGCAGACGCACACAGTTGTTGGGACATTGTGCTACGGACCCTTATCCAAGATGACGCGGGCGGCAATAGCGGAGGCACTACGAAACAGGGCCCCATAGATAAATTTACGGGACCAAGTGGTGGGGCCGGAGCGTCTGGAGGCCCACCGGGACCGGCGAATACTCCTGATAACGCGGCCCTCTTAGCGGCCATAACACAGTCGAGAGACACGCTGGACGCAAAAATTGGGGCAGTTGGGGCCGATGTCACGCTGCTCCGTCAGGATTTACGCAACGCAGTGGCCCGCATAACGGAAACTGAAGCCAGAATCACGGATGTGGAGGACGATGTGGTGGTCCTAAAGAGGAAAGTGGCGGCTATGGAGGGGATACAGAAGGGACTGGCGCGCCGGGTCGAAGATGCTGAAGGACGGGCGCGAAGAAATAATCTGCGATTCGTGGGCTTTCCGGAGGACTGTGAGAAGGGCAATATGGAGGCATTCCTCACCCAGTGGCTAGAAGGGTGGCTCCCTCCGGACTCTTTGTCGAGGTGTTTCATTATTGAGCGGGCTTATCGCGCTCTTCTCCCGAAGCCTCTGACTGCCAAACTCCTTAATTATCATGACCGCGACACCATATTGAGGCAGGCGAGGGATAAGGAGCCGGTAATGTACGACAACCACAAAATATTGATTTTCCCCGATTATACTAAATTGGTGCAGCAACAGCGCCAATCCTTTACTGCGGCGAAGGCACGGTTGAGAGAACTGAAAATTCAATATGCTTTGCTCTACCCGGCCCGCCTGCGAGTGGAGTTCCAATCTAAGACACAGTTCTTCAACACCCCGGAGGAGGTCTTTGAATGGACTGATGAGACAGTGAGGGTCAAGGTGCATACCCCCCCGAGCAGAGACTCTGACTCCTCCTTCGCGACCGGACCCCCGAGGACCCCCAGGAGGTCACGCAGCAGGAGTAACTGGAGGGCACGTTCACAGAGGAACCGCCCGCCCAAAGATGGGGCGTCGGGGGGCAATACTGCAGACGAGGCTCCGGCGCCGGGGCCATGAAGCTACATAATGCCCTAGCTCCACTGTGTGTCTCCCTAGACGGCTGCAACGCTCCCTGGATCCTGCCGAACGCGCCCCTTGACCGAGTGGCCTGGCGACACATTACATGACTCACGCCAGTAATATGAGAATACAACGCAGGTTAGGGGATGCCCGTGAGTGGGTGGACATCACCCTGAACAGTAGAGTAGCTAGTTGGGTTAAGGGTTAGTAGAGATTGGGTGGATAGTTGGTTGGGATCCATTGGCATAGTGGGTCATTGGCCTCCCGTTGGGGGCTGGTGACTACCTATACCGCGACAGGTACTTCAATGTTACTGAGGTATGGGGTGGGGGTGTGGGGGGACAGTTGTGGGCAGCATAGAAGATGGGGGAGGGAGGGGAATGTTGTTGGGGGATTGTGGGTAGGCGGGGCAGTTGGGTGGGTGCTCCGAGGGGGTGGGGAGGGGGGACGCGTTTTACTGCACAGTGCTTTCCTGGATCCTGTCAATACGAGATGGATGTGTGTGGCCTCTACCGCATGGACTACCTGACTTCTTATCCCTGGATGGCGGCTGAAACTCCCGAAATGAGCCTGCAGAGGGCTTTGCTGCGTGTTGTGAGCTGGAATGTGCGGGGAATGCTTGATAGAATTAAAAGAGGGGCAGTCCTACGCCAAGGGAAGAGGGACAAGGCCGATGTGTTGCTATTACAGGAGACCCACCTCTTGGGCTCCAAGACCCTTAGCCTCCAAAGATATGGCTATCACCAAGTATTCCATGCGGGATTTGTGAGAGGTTCCCGGGGGGTGGCTATACTAGTACATCGTAGGCTGTCTTACACCCATGAAACTCAGTGGGCTGACCCGCAGGGCAGGTATGTGTTTATCCAGGGCAAGATAGGAATGGAACAAATCGTCTTTGGGAGTGTATATGCTCCACCCCCACTGCAATGTGCCCTTATAGAAAAGTTGTTTGGAGTATGGGCTGAGATCCCGAATGTTATGGCAGTCATTGGCGGGGACTGGAATGATGTGATGAATGTTCGAATGGACCGACACAGGTTAGGGGGGGTGGTGGTATCGGATACACCTACTAAACTAGATGGACTGGTAAGAGGCATGGGGTGGGTAGACACGTGGCGCCATCAACATACTCAACACCGCGAATACACCTATGTCTCATCGGTGCACAAGTCCTTTTCTAGGATCGATTATCTGTTTGTTCCCCAGGCCTGGGTCGGGAGGGTCGATAACACACAGATCTTACCACGGGGTCTATCGGATCACTCTCCTGTTGCACTGGACCTCTGCCTGGACAGGAGAAGGCAGCCGTTCAGGTGGCGTCTTTCCACGTGGCACCTACAGCGAGAACCCTATCAGTCTCACATGAGAGAGGCAATTGCTCATTATTGGAGCGATAATGACCACCCTGATATGGATGCCGTGACCCTTTGGGAGGCCCTGAAGCCCACGCTGCGCGGTGTAGATATTGCTTGGTGTGCGGCTGACCGCAGGAAGCGTAGGGAAGACTTGGTTCTGGCGGCTGAGCGTGTTAGGGACCAAGAACATAGATGTAGTGCTGACGGGAGTGAGGAAGAAGTGAGACGCCTTCTACTGATGCAACAGTCTTATGCCTCCTTGCAGTTGGACGAGGCCCGACAGCTGTGGTTGGCGACTCAGAGTCGGATATACCAGTGGGGCGATAAATCCAGCTCGATGCTCTATAGACTATGTCAAAGCACTTTTCATGCGCAATCTCTGCCTTGTCTGCGAGACGAGACGGGTGAGCCCATGACAGCCCCGTCGGCCCTGGCGGCCACGTTTGCGCGGTATTATGAGACCCAGTACGCCCCTCGGGAACTCCTTTCGCCGAGTGACGTGGATAAGTTCCTGGCTGATCTCCCGCCACGATCGCTCTCAGACGAGGAGCGAGATGTACTGGACCTCCCCTTATCAGCGGAGGAGCTGGGTACGGCCCTAGGAGAACTGAACACGGGCAAGGCCCCTGGGCCCAATGGATTCCCCTGTGAATTCTTTAAGAAATTTCACCTCCAACTGGGTTCCTACTATGGTAGAGCGTTGGAAGAAGCCAGAGATTGTGGCCGACTTCCGAGGGACTGGCGGCACGCTGAAATAGTGGTCTTCTGCAAACCGGGAAGGCCTCCGGACCGACCCGAATCCTATCGACCGATATCGCTACTGAACACCGAAGCGAAAATCCTAGCAAAGGCGTTAGCCAATCGCCTCCTCCCATACATCACGGCACTCGTGCACCCGGATCAGGCCGGATTTATGCCTCACAGGGCGACACGCCACAACATTCGGCGTGCGCAGGTAGTGCTAGAGGCGGTCCGAACAGCGGGGATACCAGCGGCCCTTTTACTGGCCGACATAGACAGGGCCTTCGACTCAGTGAGCTGGGTTTACCTCCGTGCACTTCTGTCCCGGTTGAATCTAGGGCCCCGCTTCCTATCCTATATTCACCTGTTGTACACAGATCTCACGGCGTCGGTGAGGGTGGCTGGGGCAGTGTCGGCTCCATTCCCCATCGGTAGAGGCACCAGACAGGGTTGCCCCCTCTCACCATATTTATTTGCCCTGGCCATGGAGCCCATGGCGGCGTGGGTCCGAATAGACGCACAGATGCGGGGCATTGAGTGGACTGGGGGACCCTCCGACAGACTTGCACTATACGCCGATGACGTCCTCTTTTTTCTCACAGACCTAAACAGATCTGGACCACGAGTCCTTGACATCATGCGTATCTTCGGAGAGGTGTCGGGCCTCCACCTGAACTTGCGCAAATCACAGCTGTGGGTGCTTGGGGAGCGCCGAGACCTAGGGCCCTGGGCCGGGGCGCTACAGGAAGCGATAGGCGGACTTAAGTACCTGGGGATATTTCTGACGGACATTCCGGGAGTCTCCTGGGCGCGCAATGTTGTGCCGGTATGGGAGCGCATCCGATCTGATATGACTACGTGGTCCCGCATGCCTCTGAACGTCTATGGCCGCTCGGCCATTTTCAAGATGGTGGCCCTTCCGCGCCTTCTATATCAGTTACAAAACCACCCGTACCCTATACCACCGCGGTGGTTCAGGCTGGTGAATTCGGCACTTAGTACTTTCCTCTGGGCGGGGGGGGGCGGCGAGAGTGGCGCTCCGCACATGCTTTTTGTCCACGTACTGCGGTGGGCTAGCAACGTCAGATATTCTGTCCTACTATCAGGCTTCTCACCTCTTGGTGCTGAATGAATGGTGGTATAGGGAGCGGAGTGACCCTACCTACGCCCTAGAGCGCTTCCTGATGGATCCCGACACGCTGCATACGATTATGTATTCGGCGGTTAAAAGGAGGGGGCTCCCTGCAGCCACGCAAACCGTATTCCGCATATGGCGCGGCGCGCTCCGTAGAATGGGGTGGTGGAACAGGTTGACGAGGGAGACCCCGTTGTGGCGGAATGGGCAGTTGCCGGAGTTGCTGTCTCTGCAGGGTTTCCGGGGCTGGGATGCGATCGGCATCTCGGCCGTGGGTCATGTGGTCAGGGGCACGAATCTTAAGTCATTCCAGGAACTACGCGAGGAATATGACATGCCTCAGACCCAATTTTTTAAATATCTGCAGTTTCGTCACGCTATTGCCCCTACCTTACGAGGTCTGGACTCGCTGCCCGAGTTCAGCCCCCTGGAGGCGAAGGTCTTCATGGGAGAATTGAAGTGCAAAAAAATCTCGTCTATATATCAAACGTTAGTTACACACTGCTCGACCCCCCTAGACTCTCTACGGGCCAAGTGGGAAAGTGATCTGGGGGCATTTGAGGAGGAAGATTGGAGGGAGGCACTTGAGGCTCCCAGAGGAGCGGCCATTGCTGTACGGCTACGATTTATACAGTGTAAATACTTGCACAGAGCATACCCCACTAGGGAAAGGTTATGGAAGGCGGGCTTGATTGCGTCTCCCATCTGTTTGAGGTGTGGTAAAGAGACAGGTACGTTCCTACATACTGTTTGGGCGTGTGATGGTCTGCGGAAGTTTTGGACGGGTGTGTGGAATTGTTTATCAGAGGTGCTGGGCTGGGACCTTCCTCGCACACCACAATTAGGCCTCCTTCATGTCCTGGAACAGGTGGGAGGAAATGTTTACAAACGCCACCTATTGTTGTTGGGTCTTGTGGTGGCCAAGAGGGACGTGGCCCGTGCCTGGAAAGACCCCATAGCCCCCCTGTTGGGTGTGTGGAAGAAGGGGCTGGACTATTCTATGGGCCTGGAGCGCCCGATATTTGAGGCCAGGGGTTGCCCCAGGAAACATTACAAAATCTGGAAGAGGTGGGCTGAGTACAGGGGGCTCTGGCTGGAGCCGCCGGCACGTGATGAACCGGGAGAAAGACATTTGGACATTGAACCCGTGTGAGGAGGGTTACACGCTTCATCTACTTTGTTATATTCTAAGTATAGACTGATTCGACGCTGTGCAGGGGGTGGGGTAGGGGGACTTTGGGTGGGAGACTAGGGGGGTGCTGGGGGTAGGGCTTTAGGGTTAGTTTTTGTGTTTAAATGGCTGTTTGAATTGTCTCACAATGTGATTTTTGTCTTCATGCTCGCAGCCTCCCCGGGTTCGGGACGCTGTATGTTTTATGTAACTCTTCAGCAGCACAATAAAATATTGTTCTGAAAAAATTACTTCTCACAAGAGTTATTTATTTCCCCCTTGGTGCCAGAACTTACTTGCAAATGTTTTCATATGACGCTCTTTATAGTTTTCTAAGAAGACTCATGTGATCCCAGAGAACCTGTAGTAAATGCAAGAATGGAAAAACAAGGCTCTTCCCTAGCGTAAACCCTTTTTAAGAAACCCCCGAGACTATTGACAGTTTTATAAAATTAAAAAAAATAACATTCTAATTACAATACTTTCTTGTAATGAATTTTCTCTCAAAAATACTACAGATTATTTCTAACAATCAGTTCTTGTCTCTTCTCTTGAAATGTCCTGGAAACTTGCTTTCTTTTTAGCTTTCTCAAGATGCAAGCATTTTTCCTTCTAATGAAGAAAAGAATGTCCCAAAATCGGAATTAAACTTTCTTGCGTTGGGCGCCTGAATTGTCAAAATTATAAAGTACTTAACTCTGTTCTTTCTTTTGTTTCTGCAGGTTCCTCGTGAAGATGATTGGTCCCAAGTCAAGCCTCTGGAGCTGGATTTCTTCTTGCAGGTAAGATCGCCGAGATTACTCCAAACGCGACCTCTCTCCTAGCTGGCAGGAAGGCAAAGCAACTTCTGGAAGCCTGGGTGCGGTTTAAATAGCCGACCGCACCCAGGAGATAACGTGCGCACGTCACGTTTTAAGCCGCTGCGAGAGAGATGCTCTTAAGCGGTTTAAACGTGCAGATCACTCTCAAGATGCCTTGCAAAAAGTACGCCTTCAGGAATCTTCCCCCCAAACCAACTCGTTATTCCCGTCTCCCTTTCTGGCCCCATCATGGCATTTCCTTCACAAGCAAAAAATTAACCAAAGCACAATCGAAATGAATTACTGTAAGCTCATCACTGTAAGCACACCAAACCCAAATACATACACTTTTAAACATACTGGAGTGCTGGTGCACGGGAAAGGGGTGGGTTTTCTCAGAACCTAATCAGAAGGCTTCAGCCTAGGATGAGGGGATCATGACAGTACTCCCTCCTCAAGATCCCCCCTAAAACCGGTGAAATGGGTTTCGGTTTCTTCGAATATCTTTTATGAAAGGATCTTACCAGTTTGGGAGCATTCTTTAAATGTTCTAAAGGTTCCCAAGATCTTTCTTCGGGACCAAAACCCTTCCAATCCACTAGATAGAAAAGTTTCCCACGTACTCTCCTTGAATTCAAGATAGTCTTTACCTCGTATTCTTGATTTCCATCTATAAATACAGATGAAGGAGGTTGAACGAAACGAGTCTGAGGATGAAAAGGTTTGACTAGTGATACATGAAATACAGGATGAATTTTTTTTTTGAGGAAGGATCAATTTGACACAGACTGGGTTAATAATCCTTTCGATAGGAAAAGGTCCAATAAATCTTGGGTTGAATTTACGATACCCCTTTATTCTTAAATTTCTTGTACTCAACCATACCTTGTCTCCAGGAACATAATCAGGTTGTTTGGTTTTATGCATGTCTGCAGATTTTTTTTGATCTTCTTTGGCTTGTGCTAAATTGAAAGCAGCTTGTTCTTGGATGGAAGATAATTTGGAAACATAATCGGAAACTGCTGGTACAGAACCAACCTTTTTAACATCACTAGGAAAACTTTTAGGATGAAAACCAAAATTACAAAAGAAAGGAGACATACCTAAGGAAGTATGATTCACATTGTTGTAAGCAAATTCCAATTGACTCAACAACTCAGACCAATCCCCCTCTTCAGTAGTTAACATACAACGAATAAACTGTTCAATTGTCTGATTGGTACGTTCTGTTAAACCATCAGTTTGAGGGTGATAACTAGATGATAATCGAATTTCCATGTTCAGTAGAGAACTCAAATTTTGCCAGACATGAGAAATGAACTGCGACCCCCTGTCTGAAATAACCACTGAAGGAATTCCGTGCAGACGAACAATATTACTCATCAAAAGATGAGCTAATTCCATAGCAGTTGGTAATTTCTTAAGAGGAATGAAATGTGCCATACGAGAAAACTGGTCGACTATAGTTAGAATGGTAGAGTACCCTTTCTTGGTTTCTGGAAGTTCTACAATAAAATCTAAAGAGATGGTATGCCATGGATGAGGAGGAACTGGAAGTGGAGTTAGTAAACAACTTGGTGCCTGATGGGTTGGTTTATTTTGAATGCAAATACTACAGGTTTCTACAAAAAGCTGTACATCTTTAAACATTGCAGGCCACCAAAAGGTTCTCTTAACCAACTCATAAGTCTTCACAACACTGGGATGGGCTGAAATAGAAGTTCATGATGGAAATGAAGAATATCCTTTCTAATAGAATCTGTTGGTACGAAAATTAAATCATGCATAAAAATCAGATTCTCTTTTTCCTGTAAAAAAGGAAATTCTTTTTTCCAAAGGTCTAGTCCTTTCTTGTCAATTTCCTTCTTGATTTCAGCAATTATATCACAAGAGGACAAACTGGCTTGAAATCTAGAGGGAGGTAAAAGGGGCGCTCTCTCTAAAGAAGGTTCTGGAATATCATAGCCCATTCTGGATAAAGCATCAGCTTTAAAATTTTCTTTTCCTGGTCTGTAAGTAATAACAAAGTCGTAATCGTTAAAAAACATTGACCATCTTAACTGTCTAGCAGATAGCGCTTTTACAGATTTTAAAGCTTGCAGGTTTCTGTGATCAGTATAAATTGTTACAGGATGTCGAGCACCTAGCAAGTAGTGACGCCATTCTTCAAAAACTGCCTTAATTGCCAATAGTTCCTTGTCTGCTATAGCATAATTCAATTCAGCTTCAGATAGTTTCCTGGAATAAAAAGCTATAGGATGCATTTGGCCAGTGTCTTTATTTCTTTGAGATAAAATGCCTCCAAGAGCAAATTGAGAAGCATCTGCTTCCACAATAAAAGGCTGAGAGGGATCCGGATGACTCAAAATAGGAGCTGAAGTGAATTTTTTCTTTAGACTCTGAAATGCTGTTTCTGCCTGGTTTGACCAGATGAACTTTTCTCCTTTGCAAAGCAATCTCGTGATGGGAGTGATAGTTTGGGAAAAGTTTTGAATAAAACGACGATAAAAATTTGCAAAACCCAAAAAGCTCTGAACCTGTTTTACTGTAGTGGGACTGGGCCAAGAATCCACAGCACTTATCTTTTTAGGATCCATTTCAATTCCCTTAGGGCTGATGACATAACCAAGGAATTCTAATTTAGTAACATGGAATAAGCTTTTTTCCAACTTTACAAAAAGTGAATTTTCCAGCAGTTTTTTTAGAATGGCACGAACTTGCTGTACATGTTCTTCCTCGGAGTTGGAGAAAATCAAAATATTCTCGATATAAACTACACAGCAAACATCAATGAATTCGTGCAAGACCTCATTTATAAAAAATTGGAATGCAGCTGGAGCATTGCAGAGTCCGAATGGCATGACTTGATATTCAAAGAGGCCGAATTTTGTACGGAATGCGGTTTTCCACTCATCGCCACTTCGGACTCTCACTAGATGATAAGCTCCTCTAAGATCCAATTTAGTATAAATGGTTGCGTTTTTGACCTGATCTAATAAGGTAGGAATCAACGGCAAAGGATATCGGTTTTTTATGGTTACATTATTTAAGGCTCTATAGTCTATGCACGTGCGCAATTCACCTCCTTTTTTCGGAATAAAAAAAAGAGAAGATGAAACAGGTGATCTTGAATGCCTAATGAAACCATTTGCAAGATACTCGTCTAAGTATTCTCTAAGATGAACATTCTCTTTCTCAGTAAGGGCGTATATTCTGCTACAGGGAAGAGTTGCTCCAGGAATTAAATCAATTCGACAGTCAAAATCTCTGTGTGGTGGAAGAGTGGTAGCTTTTTTTTTGTCAAAAACGTCAAATAGATCTGAGTAAATGGGTGGAACACCTTCTAAAGCCAAAATGCTGGTAGAGTCTGCACAAAAATCAAATCCCTGGATTACATCATTAGACTTTTCCAAGAGGAAACATTGAGTTGAGCAATGATTGGAATTAAATGTTACAGTCTTTGATACCCAATCTATGATAGGATTGTGTTGAATTAGCCAAGGAATTCCCAAAATTAGTTTGAACTGAGGGACATCTATAATGTCAAAATGTATTTCTTCACTGTGAATGGGTGAACAGTCCATTTTTAATAATTCAGTTTGTCTATTGATAGGACCTGAAGTCAGTTCCTTACCATCTACTGCCCTTACTATTTCAGGATGAACTTTTTGAATTGCCTTAAAACCTAATCGTGAAAAGAAACCAGCATCTATGAAATTGCCAGTAGCTCCCGAATCTATAACTGCTTCAACCTTTTTAGCTTGAGATGAAGGAAGTAAACTCTTTAATTCCACAATAATACAGAAATGCTTACATCCAATAGGTGGAACAGTAGAGGCCAAACTAGAAATTGCACTCGATGAACCGACCTCATCCTTCACCGAGTATTCTAGTTTTCCGATTGCTCTTGAATTAAAGCTACATCTGAGGACTTAGTTTTTGGCTTGTTGGGTCGAGCAGGACAGTCCCTAACAAAATGACCTGTCTTACCACAATAAAGACATTGATTCAGTTTGCGTCTCCTATCCTTTTCGTCTTTGGACAAGGGTCCCCGAATAGAACCTATTTGCATAGGTTCTACAGGATCAAGCTTAGGAGGTATGTCTCGAGATGTTGAACTTCTTTCCTTCACAAAGAGAAATCTGTGGTCCCCTTTCGCTCTTTCGCCTTTTCTTTCTCCAAGGCGATGGTTTAATTTTACAACTAAATCAATGAAATCATTGATATCTTCTGGAGGTTCCAAAATTTGCGTCACCATATCTTTTAAATCATCTTTCAATCCTCTATAGAAAATAGATACTCTTTTTTCGTATAGCCATTTTGCTTCTAAAATCAGTCGATTAAACTGAGAAATATAATGCAATAAATCGGAAGATCCCTGTTTTAAATTTAGCAACTCGTTATCAGCAGATTGAACAAAAACATGTTTAGCGAAAATTTTCTTTAAAGCACGTTCAAAATTTTTTAAATTATATAAAATGGGGTCATCTTTTTCTACCAGGGGTACTGACCAGCGAGCTGCATCTCCTCCAAAATAAGATAGCATAAAAGCCACCTTAGAAGAATCATCAGGAAAAGCGGACCTTTTAGCTAAGAAGTGTAAATGACACTGTTGCATAAAAATGGAAAACTTATTTACATCGCCATAAAACCTTTCAGGCTGAGCTAAGGGGGTTGGTATTGGAGTTATTACTTGGATTTGAGATTGAGCCCCTGAATCTGAAGATGTACCTTGAAAGGTTGCAGGTTTCACAACTGGCTTTTGTTGGACTGCTGTTTGTAGCGCTGACATGTCCCTACGAATAGCTGCATTTTCATCTTTTAAGTCATTTAAAACTGCTGCAATATCTTGTAAGGTAACTTGGTCCATTGCGTCTGGGCGAAATAATACTCGTGGGCTTTGCCTTCTGTCAAGTTCTCACTATGTCGTCCTTTACCTTATCTTGTGGATGACGTAGTAGATTTCGCAGAGACGCAAGTGACCAACTTCCCAAGAAACTAACTATAAACTTGGCTGACTCAAATTCACAGCTAAGGTTAAAACTAGGAATTTGGGAGGAGGGCTGGTACTGGACGTAGATGCGAGGTTTTTGGCTTGCTGTCGACCTGAGAAACAACAAGTGAGGATGATTTAGTTTACCAGTACCTAAAAACCTATTTATTTCTTAAAACTAGTGTTTTCTCCTCCTTAAAGTTTGCGCAGATTATCACTTGAATGACTCCTACCTGCGATCAGAGCTGTTCTATCCTAGTCCAGTATTTCTTTGTCTTGTGATGTCGGGAAGTCTCCAGATGTTCGGGTCAGATGTTCTGGGATTAATTGGGATATATGTCCTCTGTACTTATCTATATAACAAGAAAAAATACCTTTAAAATTACTTCTCACAAGAGTTATTTATTTCCCCCTTGGCGCCAGAACTTACTTGCAAATGTTCTCATATGACGCTCTTTATAGTTTTCTAAGAAGACTCATGTGATCCCAGAGAACCTGTAGTAAATGCAAGAATGGAAAAACAAGGCTCTTCCCTAGCGTAAACCCTTTTTAAGAAACCCCCGAGACTATTGACAGTTTTATAAAATTAAAAAAAATAACATTCTAATTACAATACTTTCTTGTAATGAATTTTCTCTCAAAAATACTACAGATTATTTCTAACAATCAGTTCTTGTCTCTTCTCTTGAAATGTCCTGGAAACTTGCTTTCTTTTTAGCTTTCTCAAGATGCAAGCGTTTTTCCTTCTAATGAAGAAAAGAATGTCCCAAAATCGGAATTAAACTTTCTTGCGTTGGGCGCCTGAATTGTCAAAATTATAAAGTACTTAACTCTGTTCTTTCTTTTGTTTCTGCAGGTTCCTCGTGAAGATGATTGGTCCCAAGTCAAGCCTCTGGAGCTGGATTTCTTCTTGCAGGTAAGATCGCCGAGATTACTCCAAACGCGACCTCTCTCCTAGCTGGCAGGAAGGCAAAGCAACTTCTGGAAGCCTGGGTGCGGTTTAAATAGCCGACCGCACCCAGGAGATAACGAGCGCACGTCACGTTTTAAGCCGCTGCGAGAGAGATGCTCTTAAGCGGTTTAAACGTGCAGATCTCTCTCAAGATGCCTTGCAAAAAGTACGCCTTCAGGAATCTTCCCCCCAAACCAACTCGTTATTCCCGTCTCCCTTTCTGGCCCCATCATGGCATTTCCTTCACAAGCAAAAAATGAACCAAAGCACAATCGAAATGAATTACTGTAAGCTCATCACTGTAAGCACACCAAACCCAAATACATACACTTTTAAACATACTGGAGTGCTGGTGCACGGGAAAGGGGTGGGTTTTCTCAGAACCTAATCAGAAGGCTTCAGCCTAGGATGAGGGGATCATGACACAATATTGTTCTAATGAACAACTGGAGTGCCAACATTCTGTATTGATGACAAAAGTGTGGCACAAGTGAATGTCATCTTGATGGAATCAAACCTGTAAAACTGAAAGCATTTCCTACAGAGGATACTGTAATAAGTGAAGAAATTAGGTATTTTTGTGATACAAATTATGGTTAATGCAATATAAAACTAAAATAAAGGCACATTTTCTATGAGTTTTCAAATATCTTTCTCATCCATGTTGGTAAAACATACTGAAATCAGAATGAAACAGGGTCTTTCAACACCAGCAGACCCTGACTGTTAACTCCCTGGTAACCAGCGACTGGATACCCTCCAAGGTGATTAG
Source organism: Lissotriton helveticus (assembly GCF_964261635.1). Taxonomy (NCBI): domain Eukaryota; kingdom Metazoa; phylum Chordata; class Amphibia; order Caudata; family Salamandridae; genus Lissotriton; species Lissotriton helveticus. Next base: position 1,844,395,823 of record NC_136065.1, on the reverse strand, counting down.
CTGCACTTTATCAATCCTGATTGATTGATTGATTAATCAACTGCAGTTTCACCTCAGAGTCCTAATGAACATCTGGAAAGCTAATATTTTGTATTCAAGACAAAAGTGAGGCAATTCCGAAAGCCATTTTGTTTTGAATAGGAGGTATAATGTAATTTTAAAGGGCCCAAAAGTAGTTCAAGAGAAAGATGTCTGCAAAAGTACAGCATATCATTTCCACATGTGTTTACTCAACCATACCATCTTCTCAGTCACTTTGCAGCTCCCTAATTTTAAAACAGTAAGAATTTTGGTAGACAATCTGTGAGCACAGAGATGGTTGGACATCCACAGAGGGACGCTGGTGGAGGGTTGGGCACAGTTGCAGAAGCCAATCCCCACTGCATATGGCCCAAGGCCGTGCACAGCGTGGGTTGGGTGCCAACTAAAGGTTGGGCACAGGGCCTTACCATGAGGCCAGTCCCTGTGGCAACCTCCTGCTTGAGCAGCAAGGCTGGGTGCTCGTGCAGGGCTGGGCACTGGAACAATTTAAAAAATAATTTAAAAAACTGAAATTCACTGAAAGAACCAAGGGTTAAAGTAACTTTACACTTAGATGTTGAAATGAGACAAGAACTAATGTTAAAAAAAACTAAAAACACTTAACTACGTGAGTTATAGTATAGTTAATTAACTGTGACTTGCACTCCGATCATGAACAGCTGAATTCTCCAATAGCAGTACTACAAACTACAACCTGTAGCATCAAATACACAGACCTTCCTTGCAAATCTGCCTGACCAGAAAAATGATCACAAGAAGCCAGTAGTTCGGAACGACCAAAATATATGTGTTCGGGTACACAGAGGAACCCTGTGTGTGCTGGAGCCAGCTCTTCAAGTAATGAGTAACCAGGATTTATAGTGCAGGATGTGGACTTCAGCCAAGAAGTAATTGACCCACCTGCTCATAGATCACTGGTGCATGAATGATGTAGTCATGCTCAAAGGGTCCATGTGTATTTATAGAAGTTGTGACCATTTTAATTCTTCCAAAAACAAAGGAGATAATTACAAAGGCTGATGTTCATCTCAACATGGGAACTTAAGTTTAGTTCCCATAACATAGGCCTTCATTCCGAGAAGTAAGTCATTTCCAAATCAGCAAGAAACAAAGTTTATCAATCAGGAATTACAAGTGGTGCTGGAATAGCATGGTCCTGGTATCACACAGATGGGAAACGGACCTCAAAGCAGGCAGCTATCCTGGGAATGTGGTGTGGTAACTCTGATTCTCACCTTAATAAACCATTTCTGAGGTCACTCTTAGGGGACAAGTCGGAACCCCTCACCATACCTATATCATAAAATAACTGATACGTGCAGTATTAATAACTCTATAAGCGGGTATACCGAACCGGTATTAATGTTCATCATAGAGGTTCTTGCCAAATGTTTGGTGGATGGTCGCTGTTGGTTTTGATGACCGTCCACCAAATGTTTAACATTTATTTTATTTTTAAAAAACAAATTGCCAAAGTGGGAGTTTGTTGCATTGTGCATTGTATATATTATCCTTTCTGCTCTGTATATAATTATTTATTTCCTGGAACCAGAATGTAGTACCTGCGTGTGCTTTCCTGATTCTAGGCTCCAGGTTCTATAAGTGTCAGTTGTATTTTATCGCCTGACCTGATGGTTGCTCTGTACCTACTTCTTATTAAATATAGAACCATCATTTCATCTCTACGTTTTTCTTGCAATCAGAATGTTTATGATGAAGCGTTGTTACGCATTGAGAACAGATTCAAACCTAATACTAGTGTTGCTTTAAATAGGTATAAATTCTACACTAGGGCTCAAGACGATAGTGAGAGTTTTGATGATTGTCTTACAGCTCTTCGTGCCTTGTCCTTGCATAGTAACTTTGGTATGATCACTGATGAGATGATCAGAGATCAAATTATTGTTCATGTTAGGAGCAAGAAAGTCCAGGAGCAGCTCTGGATTTTAGGTTATCCTAATTTAGAAACAGCTATAAGTACTGCGAAAGCTTTAGAACAATCTGAACGCTGGATGAAAACTCTTAAGAAGTCTGTTTCTGAATCTGTAAATAATATTATGCCGGGGTCAATTGATCCATGCGCAGTAGGTAATGTTACACCTAGTAATTCATTACCCAATAACAGGTTCACTCCCAGTACAAAGAATCAATCCAATTCTAAGGGATATTATTGTTACAGGTGCGGCAATCCGAGTCATATTGCCTCTTTTCCACGTTGTCCTGCCATCGGTAAAGAGTGCACCAAATGTGGGCGTGTAGGTCATTTTGCCAAAATGTGCAAAGATACAAATGCAAATACCAATGCAAAAAAAAGTTTTTCTTCGGGTGCACCTCCTAACTTTATGAAAGGTAAAGTAGCCACTGTTTCACATGATGTATTTTCTCAAGAGGATGTACAATCTAAAATAGAGTGTGGAATTGTTGTATCCATTCATGATTCTTTTGATATTGAACTTGCTGATAATTTAGGTCCACCGAATTGTATTGTATATATTTTAGGAAGGGAACTTGAACTGATGGCAGATTCAGGGTCACCGTGGACTATTATTACAGAGAAATATTGTTCTGAAGTTTTTGGTAATTTAATTAATCACAAAGAGTTATGTGAACCAGATATAAGAGACAAAAACTTTAATGGATCTTATATTGACTTCATTGGTTTTAAAGAAGTCTCAATTGAGTTTAGAGGAAATAACGCATGGATAAAACTGTACATAGCTTTGAAAGGTGTGAATGTACTGGGTTGGAGAGATCAAGCCAAACTCGGTATTAAGTTGAATCCCAGAGATAAAGACCCAGTGTCTGTTATTGCTGTCACATGTGATGAGGCTATGAGTGTACAAGAGGAACATTTTTGTTGCACTGATGTTCAGGACATTCAGTGTGTGAATATTGCTACTGAGAATTTAGCTATTACTGATGGTCAAGAAAAAGTTTTCATTTCAATGTTTCCTCAGGTTTTTTCTGAAAAACTTGGTAAGCTTAAAGGTTTTACACACAGGATTAAGGTCAAGGAGAATACTATCCCAGTTATACAAAAACTGAGAGGGGTACCTATTTGCATCAGAGCTGAACTTAAATCCTTGTTGGATGAGATGGTTCAGGGTGGTGTTATAGAAGAAATAGAGTCTTCAGAGTGGGTTACACCCTTTGTTTTGGCCCAAAAACCAGACAAAAGTATTAGGTTATGTGTTGATATGAGGGCTTTAAATGCAAATTTAATCACAGATTGCCATCCCCTACCCAATATCAATGAAATGGTATGTATGTTAGACGGTGCCAGCGTATTTTCTACTCTTGATTTACGCTCTGCATACCACCAAATTGAATTAGCTGAAGATTCCAAACATTTCACCGCATTTATTACCCCACATGGTCTTTTTCAGTTCAAAAGGATGCCTTTTGGCCTGGCATCAGCCGCCTCTGTTTTTCAGAGGGCGATGTATCATATTTTCAAGGATATCAGTGTCTTTGTAAAGTGTTTCCAAGACGACATCCTTATTTTTTCAAAGAATGAGTGTGATCACTGCAATCATCTTAAGGAGGTTTGTAACAGATTGTGTGAAACAGGATTGACTCTTAAGTATAAAAAGTGTAAGTTTTTTTGCAAGTCTGTGGAGTACTTAGGTCATACTCTTTCTGCTGATGGTGTTGTGCCGAAAAAATCTTTGGTGGATGCCATTGTAAAAGCACCGTCACTGGATAACAGAGAAAAACTTCTCTCATTTGCTGGGTTAGCGAATATTACAGTAAATTTATTCATAATTTCGCTACCAAGATGGAACCTCTCAGGGAGTTAACTCGGAAATCTTCAGAATTTGTGTGGTCTGATAGACAGGAAGCTGCTTTCAAAAATATAAAAAATGAGATTGCGAACGCTCCCACCTTAAAATCATTTTCTCTGAATAAGAAATGTGTCATGCTAGCTGTTATGGATTAGGAGCCGTTTTGAGTCAGGTTTCAGGAAAAGAGGAATGGTGTGTTGCTTTCGCATCTAGAACCTTGTCTGCCACTGAAAGGAATTATGCGGTCATAGAGAAGGAGTTGCTGGCCTGCATATGGGCTGTGGAACATTTTCGGAATTATATATGGGGTAGCAGATTAATTCTTAAAACTGATCACAAGCCTTTGGTAGGGATTTTATCTCCTGGTGGTGGGTGGAGGTCTACTGCTCGTATAGCCCGTTTGTCTTCCAAATTACAAGAGTACGATTTTGAAGTGATGTATATTCCAGGTAAATGTAATGTTACTGCTGATTTCCTCTCCAGATTACCATGTCCTAGCCAAGATGTCAATCATGATGAACAAGAGGTGGAGATTGTTTCTGTTGTGAAGGATTTTATTTCCAATGAGTTTAGTGGTGTGTCTGAATTTGAATGGATGTCTGAGATAGAGAAAGATCCTGTATCTCAATTTATTTTTGACTCTTTGCAGAATGGATGGCCCAGAGACAAATCTATTATTGCAGATTTTTCTCCTTATTGCCAAGTTTCCACTGAAATTGAAGCAATTGGTAAATTCATATTTAAGAAGGGAAAAATGATTCCTCCTGTTTTGTTACAACAGAAGATTCTTACTTTGGCTCATCAGGCACATTTAGGTATGTCCTCTATGAAGCGCCTCATCAGAGAAATTTTTTGGTGGCCTGGACTAGACAGTATGGTTGAGAGGACTGTTAGGGAGTGTTCTGATTGTATTAGTAGTGATAAGATGCTTAGAGTGTTTTCTGCTCCTCTTAGTCCCGTTCCCTGGCCTAAACACCCGTGGCAAAAGGTAGCTTTTGATATTTCTGGTCCATTCTATCGTCTTCCTTGAACCTATTTCTGATATGTGTCCGTGGTGGGTGAAAAAGATCAACCACAATGTTGATCAATTGGATATGAATCAAGTTGCTAAACGTGTAGAAACGAAGCAAGACAATATGAAAGCTTTGTTTGACTATAACATGAAGGTGACATTTCCTAATTTTGTGGTAGGTGAGTGGGTGAGAATTAAAAAAACAGGTTTTTCCTACAAAGGTTCTTCCAAGTTTGGTAATCCAATCAAAATTGTAAAAGTATGTAAGAATTCTGTAATCACTCAAGATGGGAGAGTTTGGAATATAAGGAAAGTTGCAAAATGTAAAGTTGCAACATCAGGTAATACTTCCAACCAGAACATGCAAGGAGTTTCTCATTCCTCTCAATCTGTTGCTCACAGGGTAAAGAGGAATTCCAGGCCTGTGGTATTACCTTCTAGATTTTGTCTTAATTTTTCTTGTTTCTTTTTATCTTATTTTCTTTTCTTTTTTTCTGTTTTCTTTCTATTTTTTTTCTGTGATCCTGTTTAGTTTTTTCTATAGGGATGAGATGTGTTGCATTGTGCATTGTATATATTATCCTTTCTGCTCTGTATGTAATTATTTATTTCCTGGAACCAGAATGTAGTACCTGCGTGTGCTTTCCTGATTCTAGGTTCCAGGTTCTATAAGTGTCAGTTGTATTTTATCGCCTAACCTGATGGTTGCTCTGTGCCGACTTCTTATTAAATATAGAACCATCATTTGATTTCCACATTTTTCTTGGATTCATTATTTTACAGAGTTGTTACTGAAAAACAAAAGACGGATGACCCCAACACCTTCGAAAATTTCCTGGCAGTGACAGACAGAAAAAAAACGATAGACCATCAACTCTTAATATACTGGGCAGTTTTGTGGATTTATTCTGTCGGTCTCTACTCTGTCGGGTGTTGGCTGTATCTTTCCATTGACAGAGCCAAAGGGACATCAGTTATTGAAAAACTGACAATCCATTTGTCTCTAAATGAGGCAGGTGGACTATCGGTTTGGTAACAAAGTACCCTCTCTGCTAAACTCTAAATAAATGCCACAGTCTTTTAACCTTACTAATTGTTGAGGCTTCAGTCATACGTCCCATTCTGATTGTGAGTCTTTCTGCAATGTCTAATCTCTCTGTTGTTTTTTAACTGTTCAACTTTGCTTCACCTAGGTCCAAACACTGTCACCTTTGGGGCAGCCCTGTAGTGGGCACACTAGACATGTACTTGGGGGGAACAGCCCCATGTAGTGTTTTAGGGTTTACGGTAGTGTAGTAGTGTTTGTATAGTGTTTTATGGTTTAGGGTAGTGTAGTAGTGTTTGTGTAGTGTAGTGTTTTAGGGTTTAGGGTAGTGTTGTAATGTTTGTGTAGTGTAGTGTTTTAGATTTTAGTGTAGTATAGTAGTGCTTGTGTAGTGTTTTATTGTTTAGGGCAGTGTTGTAGTGTTTTAGGGTTTAGGGTAATGTTGTAGAGTTTGTGTAGTGTAGTGTTTTAGGGATTAGGGTAGTGTTGTAGTGTAGTGCATTAGGGTTTAGGGTAGTGGTGTAGTGTATGTGTGTGGTGTGGTGTAGTGTTTTAGGGTAGTGTCGGGGGGTCGTGTAGGGTATTGTAGTGTTATTGTAGGGAGAGGACTGGGGGGCAGGGGAGGGTTGTGTAGGGGTACTATATTAGTGTGTAGGGTAGGGTAGAGTAGAGTCACTTACCTTGCAAACTTTTACCACAACTATAGCTTTACCACGCATGCCTTTGCGTTGTAATGGCATGCGTGGTAAAAGCATAGTCGCGGTAAAAGGATGCGATGTAATGGCATGTCGTTGTCATTACATCGTGTAGTAATATCCGTGTTGTAATGGCACGAGTGTTATTGGTATGCGATGTAATGACATCCATCCGTACTTGGACATGACACCCTCCACACCGTAAGAGAACCCTTGTGGCAAACCCTGATCTTGTTGGGCAGGGTCATAGACATTAACAGAGGAGGGGCCTCAGACTACCATCACCATTGAGCACTTCCATTCTGTTAGTCAGCGGGTGAGGTTCAAATTACATCCTGAAAGAGAGGGTCAAACAGCAGTACCATGTATCTCGACTGCATTTCTGGTGTCTTTAATGATTCAATTGTATATTCTTATCCAAATCTGATGGTTCTAGAATCTCCTGAATTTACTTTTGATGGCAGGTTATCCTTTTCATCATGGATTGACCGTGCATTCTAGTTGTAGCGGTACAGCCAGTGGAGCACTGTGGGATGTTGCTGTATTCTTACAAACTGAAACAGGGCTCATTTCGCCATTCGCTTTAAAGAGATTTGAAGTGGTGTCTTCAAGTTACCTGTAATCAGTTTCTATGAGCTAGTCTGGAATCAGGGCCGGACTGAGCATAAGGGAATTCTGGTATTTTTTTCCAATGCAAGTCAGGGGACTGCTCTTAGAACTAGAAGGAGTGTGATGACCCGCCTTTGAATGTTCTAAGCTCATAAATTTGAAAATGTGTTTTGTAATTCATACCAAATGGCTTTAAACGCACTTTTTCCTAAAAAAAAATGTCTTTGGGGTTGCACCCCCCACTAAACCCACTGAAAGGAGTGAGGCTTGATCACTGGTTTGAACATTTTTGCTAGGTCTGATTTTGGTACCCAGTCCAGTCCTGCCTGTAATTTACTTCCTTGGGAAGGGGCAGCATCTTTTGTAGTTTCAGGAGGACAGTCTCTGTGCATGGACTGCACTCGTTCCACCTCAGAGTACCCATAGAATTCCTCCATTATGCCTAGGAAATGACTTTCATTGGGCAGTTGCAGAATTCAATGATGGCCCTTTTCCTTAGTGTTGTGCTGCAATGGGAAAGTTGCCTACCAGACAAGAAAGACATTGGCCTATGTTACAAAATGTAAGCCCAGCATCAGCTGGTGTTACCCTGTGATGGATTAAACCCAGATCAGTTGACTGGAGGTGAGTGTTTGATTTGCTCAAAAGCTCCGTCGATCGTCCCCTTTGGTATCGCTTTGTTCGCCCTAAGTTGGCAGGGTAAGCCCAGACGTGGGTCCCTTGCTCACTCTGCCACTGGATTCAAGATAGCCTGGCTGATGAGGGTTATGAACCCGAAACCGGTCCCAGGATGCTTGTCTCCAGTCCTGGGAAGACATGGCTTGGCAGTTCGGGCTGGACTGTTCCGATGAGGCACAGGGTCAGACTGATTTGCATATGGCCATGTCTGAACTGGGGTGGTGGAGTGAGCTAAAGAATGATGATGGATTAAACCCAGATCAGTTGACTGGAAGTGAGTGTTTAATTTGCTCAAACGATCCGTCCATCATCCCCTTTAGTATCGTTAAATAGACAAAAAGCAGTATGAAAGAGTCTATTATAAAAAATATAACGTTTGAGTGTGACTAGCGGTACAAACTGTATTTTGCACCAAATGCTATCCCAACAAGCATTTGCAATGCAATAGGTCTCGCATTACTTAAAGTTTGAGCTAATTACGTTGCATTAATTAGAACGCCAATAGCTCAAAGTTTTAGTAATGCGACACTTATTGAATTGCAAATGCTTGTTTATCTCTGCTGACCTGCCGAGGGTTATTCCCTTATTTACAAATGTCACGGCCTGGTTAATGTATTTTCAATAAGGGCTGAGGCACACATTGAGGATATCAATTATGCATGAGTATGGGGAAGGCCGCTCTTGTTAAAAGTGAATGCGCACTGCAAATAAAAACAAGCACTGTAAAAACAAACAGGCACTGTTTGTTTAATGCTAAACTCCAGCAAGAACATGGAAGGTTTGGAGGGCGCGACCGGGTGGTATGGAGAAGCCCGCTATTGTTCAAAGTGAAAGCGTGCTGCAACGAAAAACAAGATTGTGGCGGAACAGGGTGGAGGGGAGCAGTTGTGGGATCAGACATCCGTCCTGTGCAGCCTTCAGAAACTAGCATGGTAAAGAGAAGTCCAAGCTTTTAGCAGGCTTCAATAGCTAGTAAGAGGTGCATTTATTAAAAAATAAAGGACATCACACAAATCCGCTATTGATATCATTTCACTCACCAGTTGACGAAGGGCGAGCGGAGGAGAGCTGGGGTGCCGTGCGAAGTGCTCGGGCCTCGCAGAGGATTCTTAAAGGCGCACTACAGTAGAGTTTTTACAGTACTACTATTAAACAAGCTATGCACAAATGTAAGTTGTATTATTTCATGTTGCACTTTATAGAAGGAACACACATTGGCAAATGTTAACAAGGTATTACCCGTGAAAGGAAACCCGGGGACCTACCTGTGGGCTTTATGTCTGCAGTCCGGATTAGAACGGAAGCCAGGCAACTTGTTTTGGGACGGGGGCGGGGCCGCAAACAGGAAGCGGACGGGAGCCCCGCGCTTCTGTAGTCAGCCGGAAGATTTGCCTGTGAACTAGCGGAGCTCCCGTGGTCGTGGAGAGCCCCGCCTGTTGTCAAGACTGACCCGCAGGCTGCCGAGGGAGACAGGGACACACGAAAAGACCCCGGTAAGTGTGGGGGGAGGGGGTGCGCGCGCGTATGTGTGTGTGCGTGTGTGTGTCTGTCTGCGTGTGTCTGCCTGTCTATGTGCGCGCGCCCCTGTATGTGTGTGCATGCAGAGGGGTGGGGGCTGGCTGTGTCTGTGCCATTAATGCATGAGAGCAGAGCGACGCGAAAGTAGGGGCTGGGAGTTCATCTGCGCAGGCGCGGCTCAGACGCGCGCTCCCGCGGTCAAAACTGAGACTGCAAAAGCGCGCGTCTGAGTCGTGTCCACTCTCCTGAATACGGGCCACATTAGGTCTGTAGCAGACTCTCAATGCTCACGCATTGAGAGTAGTCTGCTCGACCTAAAAAGGAGGTAGGTCAAACAAAGTGTAAGTCAGATTCCCATAGTATTTAAGGTATTGTATTGAGCATGAGTGGGTCAGGTAATTTAAGGAACTTATATATGGCAGATGCCTTGGAGTGAACATTTATTGAGAACGAGTGAGGAAGGGAGCTGGAAAGGGAATGAACAAATGAGGTGTATTGTGTAACAGAAGTTTGTACCAAGGAAAGGAGCTTATTATATTTGGTGTGTATGATCTGTGGTAGATTGTATAAGGTGAATAATTCAGAAAAAGAAATAAGGGAGCCAGAATGGAACAATTGTGAGATGAAGAATACACCCTTGTTCATCCATGCTTTCAATCTCAAAGTCTTCCCATTTTTCTTAAGCCAAGTATTTTGCCAAATAGGGCTGTTCAAGAACTTATCAATGGGAGTCAAAGGAGAAACATAAAAAGGTTTCAGTAAGGTGCACGCGTGTGAGACCGGGGTAGGTAACCAAAACTTAGGAGAGCAAGACATGAACATATTATGCTTGTGAGAAAAAGGTGATAACAGGTCATTTTTTAAAGAGAACCATAATTTAATGAGCTTGCTTCGAGAGACTGGGACAGATAACAATGTATTTACCTAATGCTGAAAACCTTATGATAAGTAATGAAGTCAGGGAAATGAACACTGCCTGAAATCTTAGGAAGTTTTCATTTTTACAAAGAGATTTGATGTAGTTTGCCATTCCATTAAAAGTTAGGAAGAAGCATGTCAATAGTGCTAAAGACGCCTTTAGAGTTCTTAGGGGGAATATTATCAAGAAACGGCGCCAAAAGTATTGCCGCTTTATCGGCAGCAAACTGCCGCTAAAGCGGCAATAATGAGCTTGATAATATGCCCTTGTGAATTCCCATTGAAGCCCATGTTCTAGTGTGAACATGGGCTTCTATTGGAATTCTCAAGGGCATATTATCAAGTCCATTATCGCCGCATTAGCGGCAGTTTCCTGGCGCTAAAGCGGCTATAATTTTAACGCCCCGCTTGATACTATGCCCCTTAATCGGTAACATCATGAGGAAGAAATCAATAATGGGGAGGAGCATCATTTTTATGGTATTTAAATGACCCCACCATGAAAAATATAGTGGAGACGATTTCTGCAAAAAGTGATTACGTTTAGCTGTAAGTGCATCTAAGCCTGTCTTCAAAGTATACTAGAGAGTTTAACTTGGAACGTACGAGTTATGGGCACGCTGCATAAACGGCACAGGTAACGCGCCCAATTGCAACGCCGCAAGGTGCAAATAGTCTACCTACAAGAGTCACACGTGATAGAAAATGAAGTTGCGAAACTCAGGAAGAAATGGAGGGGGCAAGTGTTCTCCACTTTGTATTCTAATTATGCTAGGGGTGCCACAATTTGGATACAACATGGGGTGCTCTTTGTTGCGCAGGAGCAGAGAATTGGCAAACTGGGTAGATATGTGCTTGTTAAAGGGAGGTTGGATGGCCAATTGGTAATCCTGGGAAATTTTTATGCCCCTAATTATGAACAGGACCAATATTGGAATACGTTGAGTGGGGCATTGGTGGGCTGGGAGGCATATCCTTGGATACTGGGTGGGATCGTAATGTAGTGCTAGATGCATCATTGGATAGATCGCACGCACCATTACAGGGCACTAGAGTTTTAAAACAAGCTGAAGCATTACTGAGATGGACGGTGGGATGGGATTTACAGGACATATGGCGAATGCGACATCCCCTCCATAGAGAATACTCATATTATTCTGTGGTACACGACCTCCACACGAGAATAGATAGTCTGTTCTGTTCCAGTAGGATAGCAATGCAGGTGATTGACACCACTTATCTACCCAAGACTTTCTCCGATCATAACCCATCATCACATGGTGTAGAATACCCACACCGGTCCCCACATGATACCTCTGGCCGCAACTCCTGGAGGATCAAGTATTCCGAAACGCCCTTTCCACTACAATCGAACACTATTTCCTAGATAACAGTAATACAGCCACGAATAAATTGATAGAATGGGACGCCTTTAAGGTGGTGATACGAGGGAAGGCCATTGGGGCGACGGTAGGTGCAAGGCAGGAATTACATAAATCACTAGTGGAGGTGGAAGAGGCGTTGGGTAAGCTAGAGAAAGAGGCAGTTACTGATGCAGGGAAAAAAGGCCCTCTACAAGAGGCGCGAATCCGACATGCAGAACTTTTGGAATCCCTGAGGGTCATAGACCATACGGCATTCACACAACGTACTCACAGTGAGGCCGACAAGGCGGGAGCATTATTGGCTCGCATTATACGAGCTGACCCCCCATCGGTGGTCATACCTCGACTTATTAAACAAAATGGCGACATAGTTACTACTCAAGGGGAGATCAATGCGGCATTCCGCCAGTACTACGCCACATTATATGGAGTACCTGACTACCCCACTGAGTACCAAACAGTAGATTTTTTGTCCGCCCTACCCTGCCCGACAATTCCAGAACCGATGCGTAAGGACCTTATAGGACACATTACACCACAGGAGATCAGGGCAGCAATGAAGGGGTTGCCGCGCAGCAAAACACCTGGCCTAGATGGGCTCCCCATTGAGTTTTATGATACCTATGCAGAGGTTATGGTGCCCCAATTAGTGGCCTTATACAAAGAGGTGTGGGAGAAGGGCTCTTTGACTGCTACAATGGTCCAAGCCCTGGTTGTTATCCACAAACTGGCTTTTTGCCTACTCGCAGTACTTCCCTCAACATAAGGAAATTACATTATTTGCTAACAGAGGCCCCGAAGCGATATCCACATGCTGGCTGCCTTTCACTTGACCTGAGGCAGGCCTTCGATTCCATACATTGGGAACACATGTTCCAGGCGCTGGAAAAATTTGGCATCCCGGTAGAATATATAACCTGGATACGGATATTATATAGCGCCCTTACGGCAAGCACTAGAACGGGAGGACATATATCTGCGGAATATACCATACATAAGGGAACGAGACATGGCTGCCCGCTGTCCCCCCTTCTTTTTATATTGGCATTGGAACCGTTAGCACTACAGTTGAGACGAGATTTTCTAGGTCTGGGGATACGTATAGGTAACACAACGCATTTATTTTCGGCATACGCTAATGATATCCTCATGTACATATCGGATCTTAATGCTCCGATGGGCACGTTATTTGAAGCGTTCCATAATTTCGTACGTATATCGGGACTGGCTCTCAACACTACTAAAACACATGCATTCTTCTTTGTGGAGCAGGAGGACACTACAAAAATAGATATTGGAGGCACTAGTATCCAGGTCACACAGTCGACGTTTCGATATCTAGGCATACAAATATATAGGAAACATGAAGACATGTTGGAGGGTAATCTGAATAAAGCAATCAGGGCATTGAGGGCTAGCGTAGCTTTCTGGAGTGCATTGCCGCTCTCTATAACGGGCAGAGCAGCTATTGCTAAAATGGTTGTGTTGCCACGATTGTTATATTATTTCACGAATTTATAATTGATCGTACCACAACACACCTTCAACTTACTCAACACCCTGGTCACGGACCTCATTTGGGGTAAGGGAAGGTGGCGTATTAGCCTCAAGAAACTGCAGGTCGGAACCAAGACAGGTGGCCTATGTGTACCAGATTTGTGCGCTTATTACTACGCCTGTCAATTACAATGGCTGTCATACTGGACGGCGGGCCGTAACCTACAAGAAATAGACTATACCGATGCAGACTTGGAAAATGGGTCACTGCATGCTTTGTTACTGCCGGGCAGCCGGATCCCAGCGGACCTTCCCCCGTTGCTGCAGATGGCACTGAGGTGCTGGAGAGCGGCGCTGCAATACACAAACACGACGCAAAGGTATGCAGGAAATATCCCGTTGTTAGGGATTATGCTGGCAAGTGGTAGGCTAACAAAACGTAAATTGACGCCCTGACTAGATGCGGGCATAAGTACAGTGGCGGATTTGTTCGGGGAGGAGACACTGTTGGGCCACGACACACTCATAAATCAGACTGCCGCACCGGTGCATTTGTACTTAATGCACACGGCATTCCTCAGATTTATTAAAACGCACTGGGCTCCACAGAGGACACCGCCCCCCCGGAGAACAAACTGGCTAAGATGGTATATTATATGGGCAGTGGACGTCATCTGATTAAATGGTTGTATGCCGGCATTAGTACACACACGAGGGTTTCCCTGCAGTCACTGAAGACCACGTGGGAAGTGGATGTTGGGAATGAGTTGTCAGAGAAGGAATGGTCGATAGTGTTGGAACACCCCAGAAAAGTCCCCCACAACGCAAAATTCAAATTCATCCAAACAATGGTAATACATCGTGCATATCTAATCCCAAACAGACTAGATAAGATGTTTCCCCAAACACAACAAGTACTGTAAGATTTGTTAATCAAAAATCAATAAAATATGTTTAAAAAAAAAAAGTATACTAGAGAGTTGTACAATACCAAAGTCCTAAACATTTGATGTTGGTGGAACTCCAGGATAATCCTGCCTCAATAAAGCATTGTTTGATGCAGTGTTTATTAAATGCCATTACTACTGATTTGTCTACATTTAATTTGTAGTCAAAGGCAACGGAATAAAGGTTGAGTTCAAGAAAAAGCAGGGAGACTACGTTCTGAATGTGACATCAAAAGAAGAATATCATCTGCATAAGCAGTGAATTTTATGTGAATTTCCTTGATTATGAACCCAGAAAAGGTTTCTGAAGTCCTTAATTGATGGATGAAGCGTTTCAAGACTAAAATGAAGAGCAGGGGAGATAAAGGGCAACCCTGTGTAGTTCCTCTGTTAAGAGAGAAATAAGGAGATTGTATACCATTAAGTATAACTGATGGATGTGGTGAGGAATAGAGCAAAAAGACAAGCTGTAGGAAATAAGGACTGAATCCTTGTCACGTGAAGCTTTCATTCAAAAAACACCAATTTACTCTATCAAATGCTTTCTCTGCATCCAAATATAATGCTGCCGAAGAGACATTTATTTTATGCGCTTTCTTAATGACATTCAGAAAGGTACAAAAGATGTCAGCAACATTTATGTGAGTAATGAAACCAGATTGCTTGGGATCTATTAAATTGGGCATAAGGGGAAGTAATCTCAAAACTAAAGTCTTAGCAAATATCTTTCAATCTGTACTAATTAATCAAATATGTCTGTAATGTTTACACCGGGTCAGGTCTCTATTTTTCTTAGGAATTAAAAACAATATGGCTTCAAAAAAGGAGCCAAAAGAGGAGTTCAAATTAATGAAATAAATAAACAGTTTGAAAGTCTTGGGAAAGAGCAGTTTTGAAAAGTGAAGGTAATATTCAACAGTGAAACCATCTGGGCCTTGTGCTTTGACCTTGGGAACATGCTGCACTGCCGTAAAATGGTCCTCTATTTGTAATGGTTGTTCCAGAACAGAGTGATCCTGTATAGGCAAAGATTTGGGCTTACGTTTAGAAAAGTAATTATTCAGAGTTTCTTCCGATGGTGTGGTTTCAGGAGTGTATAAATAGGAATTGAGAAAAGAAGTGTCCGAAAGCAAAGAGTTTATAAATATCCAACCGGATTTATTGGGGTGACCAGCAAGGATATCCAGATCTGTCCAAATTGGGGCATGATCCAAAATGAATATCGAGCCAGTCTCAGAGTAACCAAATGGTGTAATAAACTTTTACTCAAGAATATGTAATCAATACAAGATTGAGAGTGATGAGTTGGTGAATAACAAGAGTATTCATGCCGGTCAGGGTTGAAGAGTCTCAATAGTCATAAAGTGAGAATTGAGAAATTATATTTTTAAAGGCTTTATGAGAAGCATGAGGAACAAACCTTGATTTCCTATCCAGAAAGGGATCAATAATTTGGTTACAGTCACCACCCACCAACACATCAGTGGCATGTTCAGAAATGATGTGAGAGAGATTCTGCAGAAAATTGGGTCTGGATGAGTATGACCATAAACATTCAATAAAGAGAGTGTAGTATTATCTATTTTAAGTCTAACTAGTATCCAATGCCCCTCTGAGTTGTGATGTTGAGACAGTAATGTAATGTTGAGAGACATATGAGAGAGAATAATCACTCCATTTTTATTGGAGGTGGAGGAAAAGAAAGAAATATCGCTCGCCCATTGTTTCTTTAGCTTAGAAACTTCTGACTTGATAAGAGGGGGAGCGACCCTTGACCCTACCAGGTAGGTTGCTCCCCCTCCACACAGCACCACCTGTGTCTCCCTGCCCCACCTGCCTCTGCCGCTGCTGAGGAAGTTCGGGGCCTTCCACCACCCGCAGGCTACCACCTGCGCCTCATCCCTGGTAGCCAGTGGTAGGCCGTAGGTAGGTTTGTTCATCCTCAGCTTTATTGCTTTTATTGTATTGCCTGTATTTTCATTGTTGTGTCTGTGACTGCTGTTGTCTGTCTTCCCCCGCTGCCTGTACGTGTCCTTCTGCACTCTGTTCCACTTGTTTTTTCTGTGCCCTTCTTCCCTCTGTGCCACTCTTTTTTCCCTTGTTTTTGTCCCCCTTTTGCCTTCTGTTCCACTCGTTTTTTGCCCTTCTGTCCTCTGTTCCACTCGTTTTTTTTGTGCCCTTCTGCCCTCTGTGCCACTCGTTTTCCCCTTGTTTTTTGTGCCCTTCTGCCTTCTGTTCCACTCGTTTTTTTGTGCCCTTCTGCCTTCTGTGCCACTCGTTTTTGTGCCCTTCTGCCCTCTGTTCCACTCGTTTTTGTGCCCTTCTGCCCTCTGTGCCACTCGTTTTCCCCTCATTTTTTGTGCCCTTCTGCCTTCTGTTCCACTCGTTTTTTGTGCCCTTCTGCCCTCTGTTCCACTCGTTTTGTTGTGCCCTTCTGCCCTCTGTGCCACTCGTTTCTGTGCCCCTTTTTTCCTTCTGCTACCATCGTTGTCCCTCACCTGCCTCGCTGCTGTGTCCCCTGCGGCCCCGCCCCCCTGACTGCCCATTCGCTGCCCCCGCCTCCCAGCTGCTCCTCCCTCCCACCTCCCCATATATGCCGACCACTGCGCGGCCGAAGGCGTGCCTAAGGCAAGCCCGTCTGTACCCTTCCGCGCCTGGACCGCGCCCAGCGCCAGAACCCCTGGCCCCCGCACCCGCCACGACGACCGCCACCACTACGACGCCAGCACTCTGCACGCGCTCAACTCCGGACGGAGCCACACCTGCTTCAAGGCCGTCCCGAAACGCACACACGGCCCCTACACCTGCCAGAACTGCAGCTACACCAGCCTCAGAGCCGACGAACCACCCGCCAAGAAAGACCCCAACCACCTCCGATGCATACTACTGAACACCCGCTCCGCACGAAAGCATGACGGCGAGCTCTGGAACCTGCTCGACACAACATCCCCGGACGTCGCCTTCCTGACAGAGACCTGGTTTAATGACTCCTCCGCACCCGGCATCGCCATAGCCATCCCAGACGGCTACAAGATCACCCGCAGAGACGACACCAACGGAGTCGGAGAAGGAATCTCCATCGTCCACAAGAACAGCATAAGGGTCTCGACTAGCACCGGCGACGCGCTCAGCACCGCCGAACACATGCATTTCCAGATCCACACAGACCCTAACTCCACCCTCCGAGGCACCCTTGTCTACCAACCCCCCGGACCCCACCCCCAGTTCAGCGACTCCATCGCCGACTTGATCAGCACGCATGCCCTGACCTCCACCGACTACATCCTCCTCGGAGACCTGAACTTTCACCTTGAGAACAACAACAACAATTTCACAACCCTGATCGATAACCTCGCCAACCTCGGACTGAAGCAACTCGTCACAACACCCACCCACTCCGACAGCCACACGCTCGACCCTGTCTTCTCCTCAAGCCTGCACCTCTCTGTCAGCCACACCACCGAACTCCTCTGGACCGACCACCGCTGCATCCACTTCACCTTCCAGAAACCCACCACACACCACTGCACCCAACAGATCCCCCGCCGCTGCTGGAGCAAAATCACCGAAGACCAACTACACGCAAACCTCGCTCTCAGCCCACCCACCGAACCCTCCAACGACGACGCTGCCCACAGTCTCAGACGCTGGATCAAGGACGGCGCCAACACCCTCGCCCCGCTGAAGAAACCCCCCACAGAAATACCAGCAAGAGGGCCAGCTGGTTCACCCCAGAACTCCTAGCCTCCAAGCAAGCCTGACACAAACTAGAGAAGAAATGGCACAGTGAACAAACTCCGGACAGACACGCAGCACACAAGGACGCCATCCGCAACCACCACCACCTCATCAGGGAGGCAAAGAGGACCTCCTTCAAAGATCGCCTCCACAACAATGCACACAATAGCAAGGAGCTCTTCAACATCGTGAAGGAACTCTCCAACCCCAGCTCCAACACCAACGACATCCCGCTGTCGCAAGCCCTGTGCGACTTCCTCGCCACCTTCTTCCACCGCAGGATAGCAGACATCCACGACAGCTTCAACACCCAGACAGCCCCAACAGACAGCAACACAACAGACCCTCCGCACACCATCGACCAAGACCCCCTGAAACCCTGGGCCAGTATGAGCATCGATGACACCATCAAGACCATGTGCCCAATCCACTCCGGCTCTCCGTCAGACCCATTCCCGCACCACGTCTTCAACAGAGCAAGCAGCTCCAGCGCACCCCACCTGTGCAACGTCATCAATCTCTCCCTCGAGAACGCGACCTTCCCAGATATCTGGAAACACGCCGAGATCAACGCCCTACTCAAAAAACCTAAGGCAGACCCAAGAGACCTCAAGAACTTCCAGCCCATCTCTCTGCTCCCCTTCCCGGCCAAGGTCATCGAGAAAACCGTCAACAGACAGCTAACCTGATACCTCGAAGAAAACAGAATCCTGGACCCTTCCGAGTCAGGGTTCCGCAGCAAACACAGCACCGAGACTGCCCACATCGCCGCCACCGATGACATCAGGACCCTGCTGGACAACGGTGAGACCACAGCACTCATCCTCCTAGACCTCTCTGCCGCCTTCGACACCGTCTGCCACCGCACACTACGCGCACGCCTCCATGCCGCAGGGATCCGAGACAAGGCTCTGGATTGGACCATCTCCTTCCTCTCTGGCAGAATCCAGAGCGTCCGTCTCCCCCCATTCCGTTCCAAAGCCTCCAACATCATCTGCGGCGTACCCCAGGGATCCTCCCTCAGCCTGACGCTGTTCAACCTTTACATGGCCCGGTCGCACATGTAACCCGACAGCACGACCTCAACATAATCTCCTAGACCGACAACACTCAGCTGATCCTGTTCCTCACCAAGGACCCCATCACCGCCAAAGCCAACCTCCACGAAGGAATAAAAACCGTCGCCAACTGGATGAAGACCAGTCGTCTGAAGCTGAACTCGGACAAGAAGGAGGTCCTCATCCTCAACTCCAACCCTTCAGCCTGGGACGACTCCTGGTGCCAACGGCACTGGGGGCAGCCCTGACCCCCACCGACCACGCATGAAACCTGGGAATCATCCTCGACTCAACGCTCTCAAGGACCAAGCAAGTCAACGCCGTCTCCTCCTCCTGCTTCAACACCCTCCGCATGCTCCGCAAGATCTACAGATGGATCCCGACGGATACAAGAAAGACAGAAACACCCTTTACGCGGGAGCCTCGACCAATCTCATCAATCGACTACAACGCATCCAAAACGCCGCAGCACGACTGATCCTCGAAGTGTACCACGACACGGCCACATCACCCCCCACCTGAAAAACCTACACTGGTTCCCCGTCAACAAGAGGATATTCTTCAAGCTCCTCATCTACGCACACAAGGCACTCCACAAGACTGTACCAGCCTACCTCAACAGACGGCTCTCCTTCTACACCCCCAACTGCCAGCTATGCTCCGCCGACCTCTCACTCGCCACCGTCCCGCGCATCCGAAGAACAACCACCGGCACCCACCTTGCCGCCAAGACATGGAACACCCTCCCACTGAGCCTACGACAGACCCAAGACCTGCTGACCTTCAGGAGAATACTAAAGACCTGGCTGTTCGATCAGTAGCGCCCCCTCATGAGACACTTTATACTTGAATTACAATAACTGTTTCAGGACTAATAAATAAAGTCCTCCTCATTGTTGTTTTCCATCTAAACTACATCAAGGATTTATGGGGGTGCTGTAGCACTCCTTGCGCCTGTACTTACATTGCAGGTTCACAGGAAAAGAAGTCCCTCCCTTAGAAATGAGGTGCTAACTCTGCCCCTGTACAATGCTTCTTATAGGAGAGGACTCTCAATGGTCTATGGGAACTTCTATGACAATAAAGATGCTCAGAACAGCTTAGAACTGGTGCAAACAACTAGCCATTGGCACATCACCAACTTTGCTAATCTACCCGAGGCAACCACACCATCTCTCTGAGTTGAGACTATGCCTTTACCTTGGATGGCCGACAGGCATGAGTTGAAGAGTTCACTCCACAAGGGATCTGGACTTCACAATGTGACTTTATCTGTTTAGGAGCTCTTCTTGTTGACCAGTTTTTGGGCTTGTTGGCCTATCTTTATCATAGTCATGTGTTGAGATCTCTTCTATTGGATTCTTCTGATCTTGTACTCTCACTGTGCAGCCCTCACTCTTGCCAGCACTATCCATCAAGCAATAGCTCAGTGTTGGAACCAAAGTTCATGGCAGTAGCAGGAGGTGCATCCTGCCATTTTTTGGTTGAAGTCTACCGGACAGCACAGCTATCTGGATTGCTAACGACATCCTGGGAATGTTCGGAAAGCTTCCCTGAGAATGCATTCCTCCCATTTCTGACCATTGGCTTTGTGGTTTGTAACTCAAATTTGCTTGCTTTCTATTTCCTGGCTTCATTTGCTTTAGGATGTTCATCTGGAGTGTGTCCATTTCATACCTTATTTACTGTATCCTCCCGAGTGTGCGTATTCTGTAAACAGACCTTTAAATCTTGTCTTTATCTTGTCACATTTGCTGTTCATTCAAAGAAAGAGGTCAAATATCAGGATCTGTCTTCCGAGGGAGCGAGAAAGAGGTCAAATATCAGGATCTGTCTTCCGAGGGAGCGTGGTGTTTACTTTTCTTCCTCTGACTTCAAAGTGAAAGGATTTATGTGACGATCATGCTGGCTATTGAGGGTGTGCAGGAGGAAGGCTGTACAATGGTTTTGTTTCTAGCACACAACAAAATATAAATGCCTGTAAACTAACTGTGCAGACATTTCAGAAAATATTCGATTTTGGTTAGGACAATGAAGCACATTTTTTGTAATTCTGAAGTGTGGTGTAAACAGATATTTTAATATAATCAAAACAAATCAATACACCAGGTGATGCCTTTAATACTAATTATCATTTGTGTGCTGTATACTTTTATCTGTGCAAATGTAAAGCTCATTTAAATTGAAAATGTGTTGTTTGTAATGGCTGTGCACTACCACAGCATACATACTCTACTTTACCCCACTCTACTCCACACCACTCCACTCTGCACCACTCCGCTCTACTATGCACCACTCCGCTCTATGCTATTCCACATTGCGTCACTGCACTCTACTCTGCACCACTCCACTTTGTGCCACTTAACTCTACTCCTCTCTACACTGCTCTGCACAGGGGCATAACTAGGCCTTAGGCTGCCCGTGGCGGCCCCTACATTTGCCGACCCTGTCGGCCTGAACTAAGAACGTGGGGAGGGTATGGGAGGCTGCTGGCCTGGCGAGTCATGCGGCCATTGGCTGTGACGGCCGCAGGTAAAAAAGCGGGGGCGGGGTGTAGTTGATTCTTGTGGCCTCTGCGGGCAGCAGGTAAGATTGGGTGGAAAGGGGGCCGGCCGCTGCCCCTAAAAATCGTGCTGCCTGGGGCGGTCCGCCTCCTAGCTACGCCACTGGCTCTGCACCACTCTACTCACTGCAACACTGCACTCTCTACCACTGAACTCTGTGCCACTGCACTCTATGCCACTGCACCATACTTCGCACCACTTTCTGCATCCTACACCAATGCACTCTATGCCACTACACTCTATGCTACTACACTCTACACCACTACATCTATGCCAATCCACTCCATGACACTCTACTCTTCGCCACTGCACTGTATGCCACTCTACTCTGCACCACTGCACACTATCCTGTACTACTCCACTCTAAGACACTTCGCTCTACTCTGAAACAATCTACTCTGTGCCACTACTCTTCATCTAACTCTACTGCGTTCTGTGCCACTCCACTCTACGAAACTGCAATCTACGATGCGCCACTCGTTCGTTCGTTCGTTCAAATAACTTTATTTCGATTTCTCAGAGGAAATCATAAAAGTATACAATTATTTAAAAAATATACCAACAATAATCACAATACATTTCCAAATAATCCGAGAAAAGGCAACATCATAATGCATTATTGCACATTTCTATAAAAAACTAAATAAAAATAAAATCAGTAGCGATTTCTCTGAGGAAGATAAGAAGAAGAAGAAAAAAGGAAACCTCATAATGCATTTTTACACAATTCTGATTTACACTAGATAAATCAAAATAAAATAGGAAAATTTATAAAAAAAAAAAAAAATGTTACCATTTTAAAAAGAGATCAGGGGAACCAAACTTTTCATAAATAAAAATATTATACAAAATTATAATTAAAAAAAAAACAACATTTTTACGTTGGCCCTTGTACAAGCAACATACGTTTTAAAAAGCAACATATTATCTATGGGTTAAACAAAATTTACTGATCCTAAGATTATAATTTTCTAAATGGATTACATAATGACAGTTCTAATGTAACGTGAAAGGGTTGAATTGGGAAAAGTAGCTATAGTTAAAACTGCTTTGCGGTAAAACATATTGATTAAAGGGAACGATACTGTACTCATTTGGTGGGCAAAATCTATAACCCAGCTCAGTGTTATTATCAACAGTTTGTTTCCGAGAGGGGGTATATGATTCACTTGGATAAAAATCGTGTAGGTCCCAAGTTGTTATGGGACCATCACCTTCTTGAGGCTGCCAAGACTGGAGGAAGGGAACAACTTGTCTGCACCTAAATCTAATTAGGACCAAGTCACCGCAAATATCTTTTCGAAGGGGACCCAACCAACCCACTCTCCTCACCTCACACTGACTATCCTGCCATCAAGGTTATGGGGTAAGGGTCTATTTTTCGATAGCCAAAACTTGACTTTGTTTAGCAGGTCGGTGGTTCTCTCAGGTTTTCCATGTTTCAGTGGAGGGACCCCCGAGAGGATGGAGACAAATGGAGAGGCCTCTGGGGGAAGATTAATGCGGGGAGTCTTAGTACATTTTATTCTGGACTTGACATTGCAATCCATAACAAGTATGGGTGGTGCCTTAGGAACAAGTGGAGTAGGGACTGTTACTTGTGTGGGGGGGCTATATTTTGGATAGTTTGGTTGGGTGAATTAAGAAGACCAGCATGGGGCGGACAATTAGATGTTACAGTGTAGGAAGATTGTGCCAGATTGAGTTTAACAGTTTCCTCAATCCCCGTCAGTCTATCCCCCAGGGTGTTAATTTTTTCGATCAGGGGATGGATAATAGTTTGGATCAGTTGTTCGATCATGGCCAATAAAGCCAATTGGGAAGAGGATGCTGAATCATCTAGTTTTTTCCCCACCTCTGGAGTTAACAGAGGAGTAAAAACAGGCAGGTTTATATCTGGGGACGCATTTTGTAATTTCTATGTTTTAGTTTGGGACCCACTTTCCCCAATCCCGTCGTGTTTCCTTTTAGCAGATTTAGCCTTAACAGGTGTTGTACTTTGGGCATTAGCTTTTATTGGTGTAGGTGGACACCCCTGTATGCAAACGCTGCAGGCTTGCAGACTAATGTTTGTTACCGGATGGGGTGATGTAACAGGGGTATACCTAATATTGCACATACTATTTAGTTCGTCTAGCCAGGAGAGATTAGACGCTGTATTGGATGTTTTTGAAAGGGGTTCCATGCTAGTAAGGGTATATATGGGCTGAACTGTAGGAATAGTTATAACAACAGTACTATACGTTCGTTTTTACCGAATTGTCAATTGGGTGCCCGTCTTATATCCTAAGGCATTAGTTCAACCGGAAAGATGTAACAGTTTCTAGGCGAAAGTAGTAGTTAATGGAATAGACAATCAATGGCTTTACCTCCTCCTTATTGGCCAAGGGGGGTGGCCCGTCCCGTCCTCCTCTGGCCTCTGAGGGCCACAGAGGGCTCGCCCTTTGCCCGGGCTTAGCCCGGCGCTCCCGCGCGCTCCCGCGCGCTCCCGCGACGCGGAGAAGGAGGGGCGGTTAAATCACGCCTGAGGCTGTGGGCGTGTCACTAGACCGGGGCAGGTGTGCAGGGACAAGGGGAATCTTGGAGCTTGTAGTTCCCCAGAAAGATGGAAAGTGTCCTGGAAGCGCCTCTTCAGATCGGGGCGCTATACTCCAACTCTGCCTCCCAGCTGCTCCTCGACGGCGAGAGATAAGGGCTCCGTGACATGAAACATTCGCCAAGGGTCAGAGTTCGCCTCTAAAGTGCACCCCAGCCGCCTCCAGCGCTGCGGCACCCGCGATAGCGGGTGCGGCGAGGTGTTTTCTTGGCGCCTGAGGCTGTGGGCGTGTCACTAGACCGGGGCAGGTGTGCAGGGACAAGGGGAATCTTGGAGCTTGTAGTTCCCCAGAAAGATGGAAAGTGTCCTGGAAGCGCCTCTTCAGATCGGGGCGCTATACTCCAACTCTGCCTCCCAGCTGCTCCTCGACGGCGAGAGATAAGGGCTCCGTGACAGGAAACATTCGCCAAGGATCAGAGCTCGCCTCTAAAGTGCACCCCAGCCGCCTCCAGCGCTGCGGCACCCCACTCTACACCACTCTACTCTTCACCATTGCACACTATCTTGTACTACTCCACTCTAAGCCACTTCGCTCTACTCTGAAACAATCTACTCTATGGCACTACTCTTGATCTAACTCTACTGCGTTCTGTGCCACTCCACTCTACGAAACTGCAATCTACGATGCGCCACTCCACTCTACACCACTTTACTCTTTGCTGCTACACACACTACTCTA
This sequence comes from Lissotriton helveticus, assembly GCF_964261635.1. Taxonomy (NCBI): domain Eukaryota; kingdom Metazoa; phylum Chordata; class Amphibia; order Caudata; family Salamandridae; genus Lissotriton; species Lissotriton helveticus. The sequence goes on along the minus strand of NC_136065.1, from coordinate 1,844,371,057 downwards.
CGTTACTGTACTCTACGCCAATGCACTCTGCGCCAATCTACTCTGCACCACTATACTTTATGCCACTTCAATCTAGGCCACTTTACTCTACTCTTCGACACTACACTTCTACGTCACTCCACTCTGCGATACTCTACTCTGACGGGATACTCAATTAAACTCTACTCCACTGTATGCCACTCCACAATACTCTACTCCACTCTATGCCACTCTATGACACTACTCTACTCTACGACGCTCTAAGCAACTCCCTCTATGCCACTCCAAGCCAATTTACTCCACTCTATTCTGACACACTACTCCACTCTACTCTGACACTCTATGCCACTCTGCTCTACGCCACTCTACTCCACTCTACACCACTCCACTCTACAACACTCTACTCCACTTTATGCCCTTCAACTCTACTACACTTCTCCACTCTATGACAATCTACTCTGCTCTATACAACTCCACTCTATGACACTCTACTCCACTCGGAGACTCTACGCCACTCAACTTTACAATACTCTATGCCCTTCCGCTCTACCACACACTATCTCCTCCACAACACTCTATACCACTCCACTATATGCCACTGCATGATACTCCACTCCACACCACTCTATACCGCTGCATGACACTCCACTCCACACCTCTCTATGCCACTCCACGACTTTACTTGCCACTCCACAACACTCCACTTTATGGCACTTGACTCCACGCCACTGTCCTTTAACCCACTAACTTTTAGCCGAACAGCAGCCACACAGGTGTACAGCATGGCTAAAACATATTGGCAAGACAATAGCTCTTGCATAGGCAAGACCTGTTGATTGTGCCATGGCCTGTTCATTTTACACTTTAGTTTCCCTTTTTAAGCATGTCCAGTTGATTCCTAACCTGAGGCAGACTGCCCAGGCAAAAACTGTGCCACATATCAAGAAGGGAGAACTAGTAACCGTTTGTCTTTTATTTACAACATTCATGGATTTAAAATCCGCCCCACTTGTCTGCAGTTCTTGTCAGTGTTCTTGTTCTGTGCCACCAAAACGGAACCTGACATTTACCTGTAATCCTGTAACTGCAGACATGACTCTCAGCCAGGTATCTCACTCAGAGCGGTGCGGCTCAACCAGCTTGGGGGTGGGCGGATACGGTACAAGAAAATCTAAACCAAAATATCACCTGCCAGATATATTGTGTCCTAAACATTGTTTACTAAAGTATCTCCCCACTGGAGTTAATGACTGAAAATACCCACCCAGTGTATATCTAAACAATATTACGATGCAATATTTCAGCTAATAATTTTAGGACATGCAACCTTTCAGGCAATGAAGTTGGAGAGGAGATGAGAGAAAAGCTGACAAGGCAGTTAGTCCTACCCGACCTGCAGCTTTCTGCTTCAAATTCCAACTGTCACTCTCATTCAAAACCGTCAGCCTGCGTTCAACGTTCCAACGATGACATCACAGACATTAGCCCCTCAGCTGCTGTCATGGCGCAGGGCCCACACACTGAGGGAGACACAGGCTTTGTCAAATGAAAGCAACCAGTTTCCCAATGGGCCCGTGGCATAAAACACAAACACTGGGCTCCTTGCAAAATATAATGGGGGGCCCTTGAGGTTTTGCCCACCTCAAAACACACACACACACATATGAAACGCGCGCGCACCGCTCGCCCGCAGGGCTCTTCGTTACGCCTCTATTACGGTAACGGGCCTGTTCATCTTTAGTGACCATCAAAATGAAACCATGAGGAACAGTTTTTGGAAGCCAAAGTTGGGCGGAGCCTCCGACTGCATCTCATTGGAGCTCTGAAAAAGTGGACTGAAGAGACGGAGATGGATGAAAACTCGCCGGACAGCAGGAAGCGCAGTCGGGATTGATCGGACCGTCTCCCACGCTGTAGCGCGCCGCCGACTGCTTCCGCCTCATCGATTCTTACGGAAACCTGCAATGTTTTCACCTCAAGCGCGCCCTTTTTATCTCCCCTCTGTTGCGTCAGCACTGTCAATACAGCGTACTCCAGTGGAGCACTCAGGCCTTTTCACAGAAGCGTCTCGACAAGTGGGTGCGGTCTTCTGAGCGGTGCTTGGCGCGTGTTGGTTTAAAATTAAACCTGTCTAAGAGATCAGATGTCTCTGAAAAGGGCTGGATAGAGAATGAGTCTTCCCCATCAGCAGTCTCTCAAGCTATTTATAAACAATATTTCAACCATCTACCATCTCCAGTGCACCATTATGTTGCAGGGTGATTAGGAAGCGATTTTGTTAAACTGCCAGACCGAAATTTAAATCCCAGCTCTCCTTCTTGACCACGATCTGTGTGATCGTGGGCAGAGCACTACCTCTGTGCGGCTTTGTTGTGGTCTTTTAAAAAAAAAATACTGGGAACGCTCGAAATCAAGCGAACCACATTACTGAATGACATATTTAAAAAATATACATTTACATGGTCATTCGGTTAACTTTGAGCGTGACCTTTCTTGAGATGAAAGATGGTTTCCACTTTTTAGAGGGATTGGTGACCAGCTTGTCGATTGTACACCGATGGAAGGATCCATATACTCATGCTATTGTGTATGCATACAGGAAGTCGTTGAGGCAAAGCGTCAGGATACACGTCCGAGGAAGCAGTCACACTTTATAAAACATTCATTGATTTGTGCACAAACGTACTTAGCATTTTCAGATGTAAACGGAGGTTAGTGCTAATTCACTTAGGGCCAGATGTAGGTAATTCTATTTTACCGACTCATAAATACCGAATTTTACCGATTCGGTATTTATGAATCGGTAAAATAGAAGGTGGGAGATGTAGGTAAAATCGGTATTTGAAATACCGATTCTGTAAAAATCAGTATTTACCGATTCTGTAATTACAGAATCGGTATTTCCCATTGATTCCTATGGGCTTTGAAGCCCATAGGAATCAATGGGAAATACCGATTCTGTAATTACAGAATCGTTAAATACCGAATCCTGCAAGGGTGCAGGGGGTGTCACTTTGACACCCTCTAGCACCCCAAATACAGGCATGTGTGCCATGTGGCACACAGACATGCCCTAAGGGCACGTCTGTCTGTCACATGGCATAGGTGTGCATGCACACATGTGCATGCACACCTGGATTCGGTATTTTACCACCCAATTGGATTGGGTGGTAAAATACCGAATCTGTAAGGCCTTTGGGACTCAGAAGAGTCCCACCTACATCTGGCAGTTACAGAATCGGTAAAAATACCGATTCTGTATTTTACCGATTCGGTAAATTTACAGATTCGGTCAATTTACCGAATCGGTAAAATTGGCCCCCTACATCACAAATACCCATTTACCGGTCGGTAACGGACGAAATCGGCCGTTACCGGTCGGTAAATGGCCTCCTACATCTGGCCCTTAGACGCCTACTCCATAAGATCAAGAGTATGGTGATGGGTATTTCGGAGCACTTTTAAACTCACCTACAACAGACTTTCTCACACAGAAAAGGATTTGTGACCAGGGCTTTAAGTGGGTTAGGTCCTGCCAGGTCTCAGAACCGGCAGTAATCAAAAACGGACTTGGAAATGGGTCTCAGCCAGGGCCGTCTTTAGCACTGGTGGCGACCTGGGCGACAGTGAATATTGGCGCCCCCCACCATGACCACCTCCGCCACGGATTCCCTCACTACCACCATGTGACAGTGCCCCTCAAGTCCCCATAACTACTGTCTCTTAGATTCATTTAGTATTATAGCCCCACTCATACCAGTTTAAGTAATCAGAACACTTTACATCACACACGCAATCAATCATTGGTGTGTAAATCAGTGTATAGGAAATGTTACAAAAGACAGAGGCCTACAAGGAGTAGGAGTCACATTTCATCCATAATGCTAGGCAGTGTAGTTTAAGAGTCCTTGGTCAAGAAAAGCACAAAGTCAGAATTTAAAATGTAACAACATTGTTAGAGGTTTTTGTTTAATAATAAAAATTGATTTCTTCCTAAATTAACCCCTTGTGCAATATTAGGACAACGAAACTGGGCAAAAAATATATAGCTTTAATATGTTCCTTGCAGTTTGCATGTAGCCCTTTGATGGCAGTTAATAGCTCACTGCTCCATATTAGGATTTTAACTTTTAAACTGCAAGTAAAACAAGCATTAGGAATGCATTAGGGCTCGGGTTTGTTTTAAGTTAGAGATAATGGCATTGTAAATGGCAATGTGTTTTAGGCACTCTGCACTACCACTCTGCACTCTGCACTACCAATCTGCACTCTGCACTCTCAATCTGCACTCTGCACTCTGCACTACCAATCTGCACTCTGCACTACCAATCTGCACTCTGCACTACCAAGCTGCACTCTGCACTACCACTCTGCACTCTGCACTACCACTCTGCACTCAGCACTACCACTCTGCACTCTGCACTACCACTCTGCACTCTGCACTACCACTCTGCACTCTGCACTACCACTCTGCACTACCACTCTGCACTCTGCACAACCAATCTTCACTCTGCACTACCACTCTGCACTCTGCACTACCACTCTGCACTACCACTCTGCACTACGCACTACCACTCTGCACTACGCACTACCACTCTGCACTACGCACTACCACTCTGCACTACCACTCTGCACTACGCACTACCACTCTGCACTCTGCACTACCACTCTGCACTACGCACTACGCACTACCACTCTGCACTCTGCACTCTGCACTACCACTCTGCACTCTGCACTACGCACTACCACACTGCACTCTGCACTACGCACTACCACTCTGCACTCTGCACTACACACTACCACTCTGCACTACGCACTACCACTCTGCACTACGCACTACCACTCTGCATTCTGCACTACCACTCTGCACTACGCACTACCACTCTGCACTACGCACTACCACTCTGCACTACGCACTACCACTCTGCACTACGCACTACCACTCTGCACTACCACTCTGCACTACGCACTACCACTCTGCACTCTGCACTACCACTCTGCACTACGCACTACCACTCTGCACTACGCACTACCACTCTGCACTCTGCACTACCACTCTGCACTCTGCACTACCACTCTGCACTACGCACTACCACTCTGCACTACGCACTACCACTCTGCACTACGCACTACCACTCTGCACTCTGCACTACGCACTACCACTCTGCACTCTGCACTACCACTCTGCACTCTGCACTACCACTCTGCACTACGCACTACCACTCTGCACTACGCACTACCACTCTGCACTACGCACTACCACTCTGCACTCTGCACTACCACTCTGCACTACGCACTACCACTCTGCACTACGCACTACCACTCTGCACTACGCACTACCACTCTGCACTCTGCACTACGCACTACCACTCTGCACTACGCACTACCACTCTGCACTACGCACTACCACTCTGCACTACGCACTACCACTCTGCACTACCACTCTGCACTACGCACTACCACTCTGCACTACGCACTGCCACTCTGCACTATGCACTACCACTCTGCACTATGCACTATCACTCTGCACTCTGCACTATGCACTACCACTCTGCACTACGCACTACCACTCTGCACTACGCACTACCACTCTGCACTCTGTACTACCACTCTGCACTCTGCACTACCACTCTGCACTACGCACTACCACTCTGCACTACGCACTACCACTCTGCACTATGCACTACCACTCTGCACTCTGCACTACCACTCTGCACTACGCACTACCACTCTGCACTACGCACTACCACTCTGCACTACGCACTACCACTCTGCACTACCACTCTGCACTACGCACTACCACTCTGCACTACGCACTACCACTCTGCACTACGCACTACCACTCTGCACTCTGCACTACCACTCTGCACTACCACTCTGCACTCTGCACTACGCACTACCACTCTGCACTACGCACTACCACTCTGCACTCTGCACTCTGCACTCTGCACTACCACTCTGCACTCTGCACTACGCACTACCACTCTGCACTACGCACTACCACTCTGCACTACGCACTACCACTCTGCACTACCACTCTGCACTCTGCACTACCACTCTGCACTACGCACTACCACTCTGCACTCTGCACTACCACTCTGCACTACGCACTACCACTCTGCACTACGCACTACCACTCTGCACTACGCACTACCACTCTGCACTACGCACTACCACTCTGCACTACGCACTACCACTCTGCACTACGCACTACCACTCTGCACTATGCACTACCACTCTGCACTCTGCACTACGCACTACCACTCTGCACTCTGCACTACGCACTACCACTTTGCACTACGCACTACCACTCTGCACTACGCACTACCACTCTGCACTCTGCACTACGCACTACCACTCTGCACTACGCACTACCACTCTGCACTATGCACTACCACTCTGCACTACGCACTACCACTCTGCACTCTGCACTACGCACTACCACTCTGCACTACGCACTACCACTCTGCACTACGCACTACGCACTACCACTCTGCACTCTGCACTCTGCACTACCACTTTGCACTCTGCACTACGCACTACCACTCTGCACTCTGCACTACGCACTACCACTCTGCACTCTGCACTACGCACTACCACTCTGCACTCTGCACTATGCACTACCACTATGCACTACGCACCCACTCTGCACTACGCACTACCACTCTGCACTCTGCACTACGCACTACCACTCTGCACTCTGCACTACGCACTACCACTCTGCACTCTGCACTACGCACTACCACTCTGCACTACGCACTACCACTCTGCACTACGCACTACCACTCTGCACTACGCACTACCACTCTGCACTTTGCACTACGCACTACTACTCTGCACTCTATACTGTGACTGCCCTTGAAGCTACAGGAAACTTCTTTCCATTATCTCCGCCGTGAACGTGGCACTCTGACAGCTCCTAATTAAAATGAATGGACTGCCGTGCGCAAAAGGTAAATGTTAAACGCGCGCATGATACATGCAATGCAATGGTGAACGCGCTCGCACCATCTGGATTGCATTACACGGGCACTCTGACAGCTCCTAATTAAGATTAATAAGTATGCCGTGCGCGAAACCGCCAAAAATATGCCAAATCGGGCACGCGTAAATTACATATAGCCTATCACGTCAACGCTACTAAATAGACAGCACAGCGAAGACGAATCACTAGGCAGATGCCATAAAAAACTAAGGAATGTGCCAGCCGGACCCCTTTCTGAATTCTTTTTTTTTTTTTAACGCATAAGAGCTCGGAAGCTCCGCTCCCCACTTCGTGGTGGCGTAGGCCCGAGCCCTAAAAAGGATCTCTGAAAGAAGTGGGAACCCATTGACCTATTTATATCAGATGCACTTTGTTATGTGAATGGGACACGTTCTTTTTAGCAGGCAAAGTAACCCTCTGCGCTATAATGAGTCAAAACTTTCACTAGACAAAGCTCCAGGTCTCTCTCCAGGAAGAACATTAATCACCGGAGTTGTCATTTTTATTGATGCCTGAAAAATTCTGGGACAATGTACTCGACATCAGGTGCTTTTAAAAGGATGAACGTGGCACCCCACCTCAAGTCAGTGGCCGGTGCGGTGGCACCGATCGCACTGCCCTAGAGTCTCGAGATCTATATTCATGTCCTTAACTTTACTGGCAAAACACTGATAGATTTCTCAACAATGACCATTAAGGTATTCCATGTCAGCAATGCAATCCCTCTTTACCTTTAAGATATTTTACTTCCTCCTTCATTCCATAGGAGAATTTGCTTATTTCAAGATGTGTTTCTGCAGTTTATTTGACGTGCAACATATGACTCTATTGTAGTGCATCCCTTGAACCGAGTTCCCCCCTGGTGTCTGAGTTTAGGTTGTGGATGGGTGTTTATGACGGCACACAATTGAGAGCTCTGAAGTAGAGGCAGACGGCAGTTTGGGTTTCTCACAGTGCCTGTCAGTAGGTTTTAAAGGTGTGTAGTCTACATGCACATCCAATACTAGGCCTCTCTGCAGAGTGTAAAGAGTGATGGTCACATATGTGACAATTGTAATTGTGGGAAAGCGCGAGATATGCATAAAGAGGATTTCAGAAACATGCAGGGATAAAAAAGGAATGTCACAAACAGAATGAGAGACTGCAGAAGAAAGTGGTGTGAAGGGGAGAATGGTAGTAGTTGAGATGCTTGGAAGGCCACCACCCCTTCCATAGATATTAATGTATAATTCACATTCCCGTATTTCAGAATTAAAATTGGTTTTACTAGTTTATTTGATACTGCTAGCAAGAATTAACAAAGCCAATAGGTCTGGCTTGTTTTAAGCATATATCCTTTGTTGTATTTTATGGATGCACTAATAGAAAACTGACAGAGACACCAAAATATTGGTCTGTGTGTCACTATGTGGTACTCTGCATAAAGCCCAAGATTTTAGTTTTCAAGGTTTAAGCCATGATCTTAATTACACAGGCCACACCTCTTGGGAATGATTACTAGTAATCCTGTTTGGATGTACACCCTGTTAGAGACTAGACACGTTTTTAGGTGGCACCCTACCATACAGCGCAGCTGTCAGATTTGCTAATGACTTCTCGTGGACATTCTGAAGGCTTCCATGGGAATTCATTCCACTAATTGCTGACCATTGGCTTTGTGGTTTTGTAACTCACATTTGCTTGTTTTCTATTTGCTGGCTTTAATTGTTTTACGCTGTCCAGCTTGAGTTTGTCTATCTAGTGGAGCATAGCTTGTTTAATGTTGTATCCTTCCTCATGCTTGTTTTCTGTGAACATGGCTTTAAATCTTGTTTTAATCTGGTCACACTTGCTGTGCATTCAAAGAACGAGGTCAAATGTCAGATTGTCTTCTGAGGGAGCTTGGCATTTTCTTTTCTTTCTCTGACTTCAAAGTGAGAGAATTTATGTGACAATCTTGCTGGGAAATGAAAGGCTTTTATCAAGCACACAACAAAAAAATGAACGGTGCTCATATTTCAGAATATATCAGAATTAGGAAAGTAAAAATTTTGTTAATTTTTTTGTAATTCTGAAGTGTGGTGGAAAAAACATTTGAAGAAGATCAAAACACATCAACACACTAGGTGATGACATTTCCACACATTATCGTGTGTGCATAGTAGAACTATATGCCTGTGCAAATGTAATGGTCATTTGAATTGAAAATGTGTTGTCTTTAATGGCTGAGCACTACCACTTCATGCATACTACGCCACTCCACTATACACCACTCCACCCTGCAACAGTCCACTCCACTCTATGCCCATCCACTCTGCACAACATCACTCCATTCTACGATACTGCATTCAACACGATGACATGCTACTCCATTCTATGGCACTCCTCGTCACTCCACTCCACAACAGGCCACTCCACTCTACGACATGCCATTCTACTCTGGGCCTCTTTACTCCAAGACACTCTACACCACTCCAATCCATTACTCTCTACTCTATGCCACTCCACCCTATGCCCCACTACTCGACTTTACCCCATCTACTCCACCCCACTCCATTCCAACCCACTTCAGTCTGCCTAATCTACTTCACTCCACTCCAATCTGTCCCACTCCATTCTATCCTGCACCACTCTGCTCAAATCCACCCCACTCCACTCAATCCAGCAACTCCACTCTAGTCCAATCTACCCAACACCAATCTACTCTAACCCACTCCAATCCAATCCACTCAATCTATCACAATGTACCCCACTCCAATCCATCCCAATCCACCACACTGCTGTCTACCCAAATCCACCCCATGCCACAGATCTAATCTACCCCAACCAACCCCACTCCACTCTATCCAGTCAATCCCATTTCACTCCAAATCCAAACTACCCAACTCCATAATAATCTACCCCACTCAAATCTAACCTACTCCAAACTTCTCCACTCCACTCCAATCTTCACTCCACTCCAATCTACCCCACTCCACTTCAATCTACACCACTCCAATGAACCACAATCCACGCCACTCCACTCCACTCCACTCTAGTACAATCTACCCCACTCCACTCCAATATACCCCAATTTAACCCAGTGCAATCTGCCCAATCTAGTCCACTCTACTCCAATCTACCACACTTCACTCCACTCTACTACTCTACTTCAATCTACCACACTTCACTTCACTCTACTCTACTCCAATCTACCTCACTCTACACCCCCACAATCTTTCCCACTCCCTCCCATCTACCCCACTCCATTCTACCCCACTCTACTTCAGTCTTCCTCAATCAACAACACTCCACTCTACTCCAATCTACAACACTCCACTCCACCCAAATCTATCCCACTTGACTCCAATATACCCCACTCTACCTCAATCTACCCCATTCCACTCAAATCAATCTCCCCATCTCCCTAATCTACCCGACCGACCCCACTCCACTCTACCCCACTCCGCCCCAATCTACTCCACTCCACCGTAATCTACCCAACTCCACTTCAATTTACCTCACTCCATTCCAATCTACCTCAATACACCACACTTCAATATGCCCCAATCCAATCCACTCCACCCCAATCTGACCCACCCATTCCACTCCACCCCACTCCAATCTACCCCACTCCAATCTACCATACTCCACCCTAATCTACCCTACTCCAGTCCAATCTTTCCCACTCCACTCCACTCTGACCCCGACCCCAAACCATCCCACCCCAATGTATCCCACTCCACTTTACCCCAGTCTATCCAACTCAAATCTACCCCACTCCATTCCACCACACTCCAGCCCACTCAATCTTCCCCATTCCTCCCCAATCTACCACACTCCACTCTACCTCAATCTACCACACTCCACTCTACCTCAATCTACCCAACTCTACCTCAAATTAGCCCACTCGACTCTAATCTCCCCGAATCCACCACACTTCAATCTACCTTAATCCAACCCACTCCCCTCCAATCTAGCCCACCCATTCCACTCTACCCACTCCAATCTACCACACCACACGCCAGTCTACCCCACTCCAAAGTGTGCGAAAAGGTGGTCTTCCGCCAGCTTGAGACCTTTGTGGAAACATTCGGGGCTCTACACCCAGCCCAATCTGGATTTAGAACATCCTACAGTACAGAGACAGTGCTGGTGAAGATGGCAGAGGTTAGGGAGTGCTTGGATGGGGGCGGCAGAGCGGCCCTGATTTTGTTGGACCTCTCTGCCGCCTCCAATACGGTGCCTTACCAGCTCCTTCTTGCCCGGCTCTCCTCCATTGGCATCTCTGGTGCAGTGTGGGCCTGGTTAAAATCTTTTTTGGATGAGCGCACCCAGCAGGTCTGGATGCCCCCCTTTTGATCCTCTGCCAGAAAGCTATCAACAGGAGTCCACAGGGCTTTACTTTGAGTCCTCTGCTTTTTAATATCTATTTGACTCCGCTGATCTTCCTGGCAGAAGAGCTGGGTGCTAAAATCATGGCATACGCCAATGACACCCAGCTACTATTCACCTGGAAAGGCTCCGACCTGAGTACTGGGGGTGCACAGAGGTGCCTCTCAGCCGCGTTCACATGGCTGGCACGGGCACAACTCAAGTGCAACGAAGAGAAATCCGAGATACTGTTGTATGGCCAATTTCCTCCGCTTTTCAGAGAAGTCCTGTGGCCTCCGGATTTTTCTTGCCCACGCTCTGAGGGTGGCCCGGCAAAGAACTTAGGGGTATGGTTCAGAGAAGATCTCCAATTCTCAGAGCATATCAAAAGGCTTACGAGTGTCTGCTTTGGCACACTCAAGACGCTGAGTAGGTTTTTTCCTATGCTACCGCAGCCGGCGAAGGAAATGGTGGTGCGGGCACTTATCCTTTCCTGGCTCGACTATGCCAACGCTTTATTCATCGGTATCCCTGGATACTTGATGAATAAACTACAATTGATTCAGAATGCAGTGACCAGACTCTTATTTAACATCTCTAAGAGATCCAGTGTGAGGCTACACTTGCGTGACCTACACTGGCTTCCCGTGGCCCAGCGGGTGCAGTTCAAGGCTGTTACCCTAGCCCATAGAGCCCTGCATGACTCAAGGCCTTCCTATATCAAGAAGGGTGCAGAGCGGGAATATCGTCGTAAAAATATCGACTAACCTTAATATCGCCGCAGAAATATCGACAAGAAGAAATATCGATGACAAAAATATAGTTTGACAAGAATATCGACAGACAGGTAAGTAATATCGTTAACATTAATATAGTTGTAATAAATATCGTTTACAAAAACATAGTTTACAAAAATATCGTTTTTTAAATAATAAAAAGTAATTAAGTGTTTTTAATGAGTATTGGTTGTCAAAGTAGTATTTTTTGTAGTATTTTATTAGTTAATATCTTATTTTATGTTGAATTTAGTGTTAATAGTTCCGTAGCGGGTTGTGGGTTTATAGGGGAGTAGGGTGGGAAGTAATTTAAATATAATAAAATAATTGATTAATTAATGTGTTAATTGAATATAAATAGTGTGATAAGTAATAGTTAATTAATTTCAATTAGTTAATTGATTAATATTTATGTAAATTAATTATGTTAATTGTTTAATTAATTTTAGGTGTGTGTAGTTGAATTTTTAAGTGAAAAAGTAGTGAATTAATTACATTTTAATTGAATAATTATTTAATTAATGATTAATTAAATAAAAATAAAGATTTGTTAATTTTTAAACATTGTAAATACATTTAGTAATTTTTACCCCTACACTATCCAACGCTTTCCCTACTGTTGCACCCTCTGGAGTGGGAATAGTAATTTTTACCCCTACGCTATCCAACGCTTTCCCTACTGTTGCACCCTCTGGAGTGTGAATAGTAATTTTTACCCCTACGCTATCCAACGCTTTCCCTACTGTTGCACCCTCTGGAGTGGGAATAGTAATTTTTACCCCTACGCTATCCAACGCTTTCCCTACTGTTGCACCCTCTGGAGTGGGAATAGTAATTTTTACCCCTACGCTATCCAACGCTTTCTCTACTGTTGCACCCTCTGGAGTGGGAATAGTAATTTTTACCCCTACGCTATCCAACGCTTTCCCTACTGTTGCACCCTCTGGAGTGGGAATAGTAATTTTTACCCCTACGCTATCCAACGCTTTCCCTACTGTTGCACCCTCTGGAGTGGGAATAGTAATTTAAACCCCTACGCTATCCAACGCTTTCCTTACTGTTGCACCCTCTGGAGTGGGAATAGTAATTTTTACCCCTACGCTATCCAACGCTTTCCCTACTGTTGCACCCTCTGGAGTGGGAATAGTAATTTTTACCCCTACGCTATCCAACGCTTTCCCTACTGTTGCACCCTCTGGAGTGGGAATAGTAATTTTTACCCCTATGCTATCCAACGCTTTCCCTACTGTTGCACCCTCTGGAGTGGGAATAGTCATTTTTACCCCTACGCTATCCAACGCTTTCCCTACTGTTGCACCCTCTGGAGTGGGAATAGTAATTTTTACCCCTACGCTATCCAACGCTTTCCCTACTGTTGCACCCTCTGGAGTGGGAATAGTAAATTTTACCCCTACGCTATCCAACGCTTTCCCTACTGTTGCACCCTTTGGAGTGGAAATAGTAATTTAAACCCCTACGCTATCCAACGCTTTCCCTACTGTTGCACCCTCTGGAGTGGGAATAGTAATTTAAACCCCTACGCTATCCAACGCTTTCCCTACTGTTGCACCCTCTGGAGTGGGAATAGTAATTTTTACCCCTTCGCTATCAAATGTTTTAATTAATAATATATTTTATATTTTAATTATATGTATGTATTATTGTTGTTATATAAAGTAATGTGTTAAATATATGTATATGTACACATTTATTAAGTTTATAATGAAAACGTGTAGTTAATTTGTTTTCAATAGTCAAAAAATAAAAGTAATGAAATTTATTTTGTTAATAGTACTTATATTTATTTAATATTGAATGTAATTTTAATTAATTTAAAAAGTCGATATTTTTTACATCGATATTTATTACAATGATATTTTTGAGTCGATATTTATGTACTTACCTGTTTAGGTATATGGTGTCGATATTTTTGTAAACGATATTTTTACAACTATATTTTTGTCAACTATATTTTTGTAATCGATATTTCAACACCCTACCATCAAGAAGCACGTGGCCTTCTATAACCCCGGCCGTTCTTTGCGCTCAGCTTCTCACCGATTGATTATTACTCCACAGTTTTGTCGTTCTAAGATGGGGGGCCAGTCGCTTTTTTGTAAAGGTAGCCACTTTGTGGAACAGTCTTCCTGACATACTGCGGCATACTCAGGATTTCCGTGTTTTTAGGAAATTACTCAAAACTCACCTTTTTAACCAACCCATCAAATTAATCTCTGCTCCCTAGGCCTTAGTTCATTTTCGCACCAGGACACTCCTGAGTATTTGTGCGTGCTACAAATCATATATAACATAACAAAGCACAACTCCACCCTAATCTAACTAACCACTCCATTCCAATCTTCTCAACTCACTCTACCCCAAACCACCCCACTCCACTCAACCATAATTTATCGCACTCCACTTTACCCCAGTCTATAACACTCCATTCCACCACACACCAGTCTACCCAATCATCCACATTCCACCTCAATCTAACACACTGCACTCTACCTCAATCTATCCCACTCCACTCTACCCAAATCCACTCTTCCCCCATCTACCCCAATCCACTCTTTCCCAATCTAATCTACTCCACTCCATGCCAATCTACCCCAATCCATTCAATATGCCCCACTCCAATCTACCCACTCCTCTCCAGCTACCCTACTTCACCCCAATCTACTCCAATCCAATCTACTCCACTTCAGTACTCCAGATGACCCACCCTAATCTATCTAACTCCAAATTACCTCACTCCAATGTATCTCACCCACCACATGCAACTCCACTCCACCCCACTCTACTTTACTACAATTTACCTCACTCCAGTCTACCCCAATCTACCATACTACACTCTACCCCAATCAATCCAACTCCAGCCCACTCCACCCCACTACCTTTTAGCTATGCTAAACATCAGCCACACTGGTGTACAACATGCCTAAAACACATTGCTAAAGCCCCTAGCTCTCTCACAGGCGAAACCTATTGCCATTTATTTATTTTTCTTTCTTTATTTATAAAGTTTTATATAGCGTGAACTTGACCCAAGAGGGTATCAGCGCTTTACATTTAGGATCGTAGCATTACAAGTTACATCAGATACAAGAGCATAGTAAGGTACAGTACACATAAACAATGTTTCAATAATTCGTATGAGGGAGGGGAGGAAGGAGTAATAGCGGGGAGACAAGGAGGAACAATGCCCAATGTCCGGCTGGGTAGGTGACGGTCAAGGGAGAAAACCAGGACCAATCTCCTCATTAGCTGTCAAGCAGCTCCACCGGTCATCAGCCATGTTGCTCAGGTCTCAGCGTTCAGGGGAAAACAGTTTTTAGTTTATTTGATTTGATAAGGTTATATAGCGCTATCTAGACCCGGAGGTATCAGAGCGCAAAACCAGGGGAACGTTGCATTAGAAGGTACATCAAAAGGATTATAAAGTGCTGGCTAGACCCATAGGTATCAGAGCGCTATAACAGAGGAACATTGCGTTACAATTTACATCAGTTACTATAGGGTAGTAAGGTAAAGTAAACAAACAACTAGGTTGAGGGAATTTATAGGAAAGGAGGGGAGGAAGGAGCCATAGCAGAAAGACGAGGAAGAACTGTGTCCAATGTCCGGAAAGGCAAATAGAGAGGGAAAGGGGAGAGGTAGAGTGAGAAGGCAGAGGATGAGGGGGAAAATGGAAAAGAGATAAAGGGAAAGTCAACCCAAAGACCGAGTGGGTAGTTGACGGCTAGGGAGATAATCCAAGGCCAGTCTCCTCAATAGCTCTCAAGGAAGCTCCAACAGTCATCAGTTCGAAAGGTAGTCCAGAGCCAGTCTCCCCTATAGCTCTCACAGGAATCTCCAATGGTCAGAAAGGTGGATAGAAAGGAGACGGAGCAAAGGCAGAGTGTAGGAAATACGAAGAGAGGGGGGGAATGGAGAAGGGAGAAACAGTGCCCAAGGTCCAGCTGGGCAGGTGACGGTCAGGGGGTGAGCCGAGGCCGGTCTCCTCATTAGCTGAACAGAGCAGCTCCACCGGGTGACGGACATAATGCTTGGACTCCGCTGTCAGGATAGAGGTCATGTAAGCTCAGGGATAGTCAGAAAAGAGGGGGTGTTCATCAATGGAATAGTGAACTGTATGGGATCTATTGCCACTGCCGCCGCAATATTAGCAGGTGAAAAAATCCCTATATTGATGTTCGCAGACGACACATTTATTTCCAAGACCCCGAGTGGCCTCCAAAGAGCCCTGTCAATTTTCGGGGAGTTTTGCTACAAACGAGGCTTGGATGTTAATGTGCCGAAAACAAAACTCATGTCTTTTAACCCACACAGAGCATTCAAAGGGGTATACAAATGAATGACCGTCTGCTAGAGCAAGTCAATGAGTTTACCTACATAGGGGTCAATATTCAGGATGACTTGAAATGGAACCATCAAATTGATCTGGCAACTTTAAAGCACCGGCAACTGTCGGGAGTGCTATATTCTGAATATAACACCTCATTCTCAAAGCCAATCAGTCCAGTACTCCAGATATATAACATGAAAATCATCAGCTCAGCCCTTTATGGGTCAGAGCCAAGGGGTTGTGAGAACCTATCTAAGCTCATTACAGTAGAAAACAGGTTCTTAAGAAAAATCACTAATCTCCCACAGAGTAACCCAATGCGTCCACTATTGTGTGACCTGGGTAGGAAACCAGTTGCAGATATAGCAAAATTACGCCCTCTGTTATACTGGAAGAGAATTTGGACCACGCCAGAACTGGCAGCGTATGCTGCTGGCTTTCAGGATATAATAAGGGCAGACAATTTTTACCGAATAAAAAGGCTATGGGAGGTCATAGACACTTTATCAAGCATTGGCATGATAGCATTGTGGAATGATCCAACAAGTTCCCCCTTTCCCGTGAAAAAGATTTAAAAAGAAAAATACTGGGAAATGGTTATGTATAATACATTGACAAACACTGGATCGTTTTCCCTAACTGGAGCTTTCCTGGAAATTAAATTAACTCCCAGTTTAGAGCCATATTGGGATCTTATTACAAAACGGTATGACTGGAAACTATATTTTCAGTTCAGTGTGGGCTCATTGCCATTAAGAGCTTTCACTGCTAGAGTGCTAAATCTGGTGATAATTTGTGCCCGGTATGCCAGGCTGGCAAAGAATCGTTGGCCCACCTATTGTTTGCCTTTGTAGGATATGTGGTCCCACATCGTGTCTGGCTGGCACCAATCTGCAAACTATTAGGAACCAGGAGATGCAACGAAGCAGAAAGAATCTTACGTCTGACACGTCTATTCCAATTGTTATAGCGCTGCCAACATCTTTGGGGTGGTTGTGGGCAATAAGATCATGTTCTCTTCATTCCAATTAAGGTTGAATCCGTTTCTGTGTATCTGCATATGAACGAGGAAAGATACAAGCTATCCAGCAAATGCAGTAGATAATAGCAGAACTAAGGGGCATATTGTCAAGAATGGCGTCAAAAATCATCTCCGGTTTAGCGGCAGAAAACTGCCGCTAAAACAGCGATAATGGGCTTGAGAATACGCCCCTGAGAACTCCAATAGAAGTCCATGTTCTGGTGTGAACATGGGCCACTATTGGAACTCTCCAGGGCATATTATCAAGCCCATTATCGGAGCTTTAGCAGCAGTTTTCTGCTGCTAAACCGGCGATAATGTTAACGCCGTTCCTGACAATATGCCCCTAAGTGACTGTACTAACCAATTGTGGCCTGATATTTGGAACCCCCTTTTAAAATGGAACTTAAAAAATGCTGACGATTTTATTATCCAACTTAAGGTTTTTAAAAATGTTTTTATCATAATAGTTTCTAATGTGGTTTAATCAATCTCCCCATTCAGTCTTTGTATCACATTCTACTTGGTGTCTTTTGAAATATTTTTCTGTTGTGCTTTTATGACTAATAGAAGAAGACAGACCCATAGGCCCTCTACATATCTATAGGATTGTAAGTATTATTTTTTTTTCATTAGAAGATCCTTGCAGACAGCTAAGCCTTTTAAGCCTTCGAAAAAAATTCTAGCAAGAAGTAACAGTGCAAATGTTCTACCTTGAGGGTTTTATCTGAGGGATTCACCAACACCAAAATCGTGTCCTAAAAACGATACCTGTGCTACTTCATGTGACAAAATACCTGACTGCAGGCTTTAAAAGTGGTCCAAAAACGATTCACCCTTAAAGAACTACTAGCTTTAACATATGTTACTGCCTGGAATGCGGAAGTCGTCTCAACCCGTGTCGGCCGACCGGAGCGAGTGCCAGGCATTCTGCCAAGGTAGGACCTGGCAGATTCACTAGTGGGGAGTGTGCACGGCGCTAGTTTTGACATTGTGCAGGAGGCTAGCGACCGTTTGTTCAATCGTGAGTTGAAACTTAGCCACAACGTTACAGCAACTATGTCCGCAGATGTTTTGCGTCATCAAGAGGAGGCAGCTCATACAATGTTTAATGACTCCCCGGCTGGGGGGGGGTCGGCAACTGTTGAATTACCAACATGGTAACAGGAAGCCCCACTACCAGAGAAATGTTTTTTTAAAAAAACGAAAAATGTGTTTTATTTATTAAATTGTTTACTTACCTCCAATTATCCATATTCCGTTTTTTAGCAACTCCCACCCTGTCCCTTCGCTGCCCCACCTCTCTGACCCACGGAATTTCCTCCACGGGCCGCGGCTGAAGGCACTTGGTGCAGAGTGAGGTCTGTGTTTCTCAGCCTTTCATCTTTCAATGTTGATGAAACCAGAGCCATCATGCCGAAGTAACGGCAGCATCAGGGGACATTTCAATTTATTTTGTGTGCTTTGTAAATAGCCTGTATTTATATTGAACTATGAGACTGTAATATTTCTTTTGAGAAGTGTCCTGTGCCAGGAGTTAATCTGTTACATCCAAGGAGATAACTCTGCTGCCTCAGCTGTTAGCTGGTAATATCTGGAGAGATTTATTACCCTCTAAAAGGATGTAGGTAATTACGACAAAGCAAATGGGCACAGTTTAATTAGGCCACATTGATTCTGCTGGAGGAGCAGTCAGTGCGGCGGAGAAACATGCAAAAATAAATGATAGGCAATTTTTTATTTCAGAAGCCTCCATGGTTGTTATTACCATCACAGAGAATCAGCAGGACGTGGGTGTCTTTTATGTCGGCCCACTTTGACGCATCAATTTTAGATTGAGGAGCACATTTACAAGGAGCTTGCGTCACCGCTGCATAATTTTTTTGATACAATGATTTCTTTGCTCCATATTTACAAAGTGACACATCTAAGCAGATGTCTCACTTTTCATCGGGATGCATCTTTTTTTTCCTTTGTCGGAATCAACTGCGTTGAGTTAGAATGAATATATGCATTTAGGCGTTCTTTCATAAATTCCCCTATAAAACTGACACAGTGGTACTTATGACTTTTTCCAAAAGTCAAGCATCATCGGGAAGTGGGCTGCTGCACTTGAGATGCATCAAAATTCCTATGCCTCTAAAACCCAGGCATAGGAATGACACATTGGCTGTTGCAGCGGAATTTGACCAGCTGAAGTGACTTGAAATAATGTAATCTGCAACCAAATCACATCCCCTCAACACGTAAGTGCACACATAAGGTAGGTAACAAAGTAAATTACGCATTCTACACCATTAATTACTTGTGTCACACATACATGGGTACCCAATACCCACTTGTATGCGTGACATTCAGGACCAATGTGATAGAGTACAATGTGTTTTTCACCTTTTGACACTCTATTACATTGGTCCCCATACAGTAGGCTCCTTGCGTCAGTCAAAACTGAGGCGTTGCCTCTTTTTTTGATGCATTTCTATAGTTGTGTCCATTTGTTGACCAACTACAGCAATGTGCCACTTTTGGGACGGATGTCTTGCGGCATCCTTCCCATGGATACACCACAATTTCTCACGCATCCTTGGGACCTTGCACCATCGAGCCCTGGATTGTAAATACGGCACATCCATGGTGTACTTAGGAGTTTTCACGCCGGTGCAAGAAATTTTGACACACCACTGCCTTGGCGCTGCGGTGCGTTATTTCTTGTAAATATGCCCCTAAGTGTGGAGGAAGCACCAATATTGAATTCTATTACAAGTTCAGAGCTGTGTGAAAAGATGAAAATTCAGAGCCTTATTAAAAATATGATGGGTATTTGACTCCTATTGACTCCCGTTTGGTTAAATAGTGGTCCTGTTACTGCCTTTAAACATGGTAGGCAAAGGTGAAATATATTCAGGAATACTGGAATTATGCAATTGTGGGCGGTGGTACCTTCTGCATTATTGGTTTGCTGCATTTGACACATAATCCGTCATCTGCTTCATAATCTACAGACTTTAACAAAAAAACTTGCCTTTAGCTAAAACAGATCAAAAGTTACTAAAAACACAGCTACACATGTTGATGCACAGTCATAGGCCCTTTCAAAAGTTGACTGGCCCCTTTTCAATTGCTTATTGCTGTATTTGGGGCTAAACTATTACTAAGGAGGTGAAACATTTCCCTAGACAGTGGCAACCTGAGTACAAATGACTAAATAATGAAGTAATCCTATCACTTGATGTGCTGTATAATGCTGCATAATTTGGCTTTTCTTGCTGCAACTCTATCCATAAATTGGTACTCCCCTGCTGCATAATTCCAGTGGCCCTGCATATACTGAGTGGAGGGTTTGACAGCCATCAAAATTCATGAAACGAGAAAGTTTGATAGAATTTGAGGATGTGTCAGCCACCATTACCTCCAGCAAAAACGGATATGAGACGTCACCATAAATTCTATTCTGATGGACTGATTTCTCTCTCATGGCAGTGATTTATTTAAACTTGATGGAAGGGACCACCATTCTTCATCCATTCCTGGTTGTAGCGGGGCTGAACATGCACACTGTGTACCTGCTGTGAAGTCCTTTTAAAAAAAGAAACAAAATCTTCATAGACAAAATTATAAATGGAAGACACAACATTGACCTCAATGCCAACACAACCAGGTTCAAAGAGATCCCACCACAAATCAATACAGACCGTCTTCAATATACACTGATATAAAAAATTTCCCCATGCCATCAGCTATCCTAAATGGAATGACCCCCCTTCTACATAATCAAATAAAGTCCCTTATAATCCTTCTCACTCAAATCTTGCTGTCAGTCTTAAGCATGGTAAAAATACCCTCTCACAAGGCATCTTTTGCTGCAACTCAAAAATGGCCCATCTCTCCCACTCCTAACCAGGGGCAGTTCCTTCATTTGAGTGGAGGAGCGTCGCCCCACAAGCCCCAGAGCTGAAAAATAATACTTATTACCATTTTATTTTTCAGCAACCCATGCTAAACTGGGTGTCAGGACGGGGCATCGCCATGGCTGCCAAGTGCACTAAAGTTTGAAATGTGCACGTCTCTTTGGCCAGCTGCCTTGCGACGGCCAGCCAGACATGCAGATTTTAAAGCTCTCTAACCCAGCTGTCCTAGACACCTGGGCTAGAGAAAGCGAGGCCTCCAGTGCTTTTGAGAGCGCTGAGTGAGGCCGCTCCCACCAGTCCTGGTGCTCCTCTCAAGCTGGTTAACAGCATGAGAGCAGCACCAGCATTTGTTAGGGGGGCTGGCGTTGAAGCCTACCTTGAGGAGAGAAGACCTGAGCATGGAGTAAGTCACGCAGCAAGCCAAGAAAGTAAGTCTATTTTATTTTTTTGTGCCCCCGCCGTACCACCCTCCTCTGTACATGCCTTCCGCCATTGCACCTAACAAAAGCCAGCTAGGACGCTTAAGAAGGTGACTACATACCACGCCACTATACTATGGTTATACCCCTTAAAAATAATTACTGGAAACGCCAATACCCTACATCCACTGCCCTTGACACTTCACGTGGGCATGTGAGAGCAGTCATAGATGGGGCTCTCCTCCCTTTCCAAGCACCACCCTCTAAATGGTGAAAAGGAAGACTGTGACGCACTTGCACCTGGGCCGGATGTGGATGCATCTCAGTTTTGAAAATACCCTCCCCATGTACTCCAGTGACCAGAACTATAATTCAAGCATTGCTTGTGGGAAGCATAAAATAACGATTTTTAGGCCTGCTCTTGAGAAGGCCTGTGTCACTGTGTTCTGTATCAATGAATTGTTTCCAAAACCATGGACGTTTAATATGAGCAGGGCCACTTGAATTATGAGCTCTACATTTTTAGTATAGGGTAGATTTACTGCACTTGCCACATAATCCAACGTCTGCTGCATAATTTTCAGATTTCAGCTGTGGCAAATGTCCTGCTAAGGTTAACTGGTCACGTTTCAGGTAAAGAATTCTGCATTCAGGTGTCAGGCTGGAGCTAACCATGTGAAACATTTGCCCAGAGAGTATTAAAGGAAGAGGTGTGGCGCAGCGGCCAGGGCGACTGACTCTAGAACACGGGGCTCACGGTTTGATTCACGGCGGCAGATTAGCCCAGGACCATTCGACTCTGGGAACAGCTTCCCCACAACCCCCAGCCCCTTGAGACCCTTAGGGGTGATTAGTTCACGCTTTACAAATATGAGGTTATTATGTATGTATTATTAATGTGTGTTACAATCAAGACCAGACTGGGAACCCAAAGCAGCCCTGGCTATCCCATTGGACCAGCCCCTGGTGAACCACTGCCTGGTCCCGGCAGGCTGGGAATGCTTGCTTGCTGCTTTTTGTTAATGGGGGCTCTTATTGCAAAAACGGTCCTCACAGGTGCAAAACAGCCCCCCTTCCCCCCTCCCCCCCCCCCACACAGGTGCAAAACCAGCTCCTACACTTCCAGCCTCCCGGGAAAACACCCGGTGCCCAGTACAGCCAGTACAGCCCTGGTTATAATGATACAATAGTGAAATAATATTGCCAGAGAAAGTGCAGCACAATCCCTCAGAATTTGCTTTATCTTCCTTTATAATATATTTAACCCTGCTGCCTAATTTGGTTCTCCGCTACTGCATATTCTGAGTTGCTGCATCATGCCACAGAGTGATCCTGCACACTGCCAGCCTTTTGAGTGGGATGCCACCACGACACACTGCCACATACTGAAGAGCACCAGTGTTATCATGTACTTTGTAAAGGTGCCTGGTAATGTCGGCCAGCACTTGTTTAAGATGGCGGCTGTTGGAGCAGGTTCTTCAGCACAGTTAGTGTAATTCACACGGGCCTAAAACGGTTTAGCGGGCCGGAGGAACTAACCAGTATATGGCTCCCATGGAGGCGACTGACAGTACTGGCCTCATCGTGAATACCACGATCGCAAATTAGACCTGCTTTTATAAGATGTTGAAATGTCCAGCAGTGGCATCTTGTAGCCCTTGAGTGAGCAGTGCCTAGGGTAGACAGTCAATACTGCCCACCACCTCATGACGGCCTTAAACACACTCCTCATCTTGTGCAATACTTGTATCTTTCGGCATTCTATATACCTTTCGTCAGGGACTCTGGAATTAAGCGGCAGGGGGAGATCAAATGATGTGGCAGGGTGGGTTAAATTATGCAGCAAGAAAAGGCAAATGATGATGCATAATGTGGCATATTTTATGATAGTAGTAGTCATTTTTTGTCATTTTTATACAAGGAAACACTAGCTGGGGGTTTCACCTTATAAGTACCAACATTTAAATACAGCAATAAGCAATTGAAAGATTACCAGTCCATATTTGGGAAGAGCTTCCATTGGGGAGTGGTAAATTATGTGTTGTCACGTCTTTAAAAACTTTTGATCTGTTTGAGATAGAATTTTCGCTGCTGAAATAGGTATCCAGTGACTCAGTGGGGGAGTGAGGGAGGAATATTAGTCACATACAGGGATGTAGTATTAAATTAGCAGGTGATCAGACCTGAAAACTCTGGTGCTGCAGACGACTGCTCAGCCATTCTCCCTCTATGTACCCCCACGTGGATTGTTCCAAAACCAAGGTCCCACATTTTGCTCAACTGCAAAGGGTCTAAAACTAAATTCTATCCCTCTGGTCTTCATCCTCTACGTGGGGCAATAAGAAGCTGTGCTCAGCAATAAGCGGGTCTAAAGTGGCACGAGATCCTATCTTAAAGTGTTCTTAGCAGACAATAGCTTCCTCTCCAGCAGCAAAACCACCCCTGATATTCAAATGTGGCAAGAACACGTCAAGTGGCTTCTAGCCCTCCCTCATCAATTGCACTGCATCACAAGGCCTCTGCATCGACTGAGCTATCATTCATACTGTTAAATGTTTCTTCAAGTTTACAAGGATCAAAGGATCAAAATAAGCTTTATTCGGCTTTTGAGTTTTAAAAACCATAAAAGCAGCAAAATGAAGTGCATTTCATACAAAAATATCTCAACAATACATTTCATAATTAAAATAGGAAATAATTTGAACCCAACTAAAATAGTTTAACAAAAACTACTATTCAAAGTAATAACCCAAGATACACAGAATCCCCCCTATTTCACCCGATGTTATGGTGAATCGGTGGTCGGGGACCAGGATAGAAATCGTGCAGGTCCCAGATACAGATGGGACCATCTCCAAGTTTGGGTTTGGTAGATCTCAAATAGGGGGCAATATTCCTGTATTTAAATTTAATTAAGATCAAGTCCCCCGAAACATTTTTGGGTAGATGACCAAGCCACCCCACTCTTCTGACGCTCATTATCCCGCCGTCTAACGTAGGTGGTAATGATCTATTGTTTTTGAGCCAAAAGATGGCTTTGTTCAGTAGGTCCTGGTGTAGCTCGCGTTTGCCCGGACTGAGAGGAGGGACCCCAGAGAGAACAGTGACGTATGGGGCGGCTTCGGGGGGTAGATCAATACGATGTCTTCTTTCTAGGGGGATCATATGAGCTCTATGTGGGGCATGTTCAGAATTACAAGTCGCTTTTTGAACAGTGTGAGTGGGTGGTATCAGAGGGGAGTTGCAAGTTTGAATTATCCTGGGAGCATTGTTAGACCTTTCTCGGGTGTTATGGTGGATATTAGAAGCGGTAGAACGTGTGGGTATAACAGTATTACCAGTTACTGGGTATAACCCAATTACAGTTTTTTCGATTCTGGCCAGCCTGTCCCCCAAGTCATTTACTTTTGCTACCAGTGGAGATAGAGCAGTGATGAGCAGTCGCTCTATTTGGGCCAGGAGGGTCACTTGTAGGGGGGATGAAGAGTCATTTGGACGAGTCTCTGCTTTATCCAACGTAGATGTGGCTGGGGTGGGAGCAAGTAGAGAGGAGCTGCATTTATTGGATAGAGAGAGGGTTATATCGGGAGATGCCTGGGGAGAGAAATATACTAAATCAGTGTCTCTGGCCACTATAGGGGGTGTTAATGCATCTGGGATATAGTTTGTGCCACACAGATCGTTCAGCTCTTCCCAGATGGACATTATAGTTTGTAGTCTGGATCCGAACGACAACAGTAATTAGTTCAAAGCGCTAGAGGTTAAAAGGATAGAACCTGACTATACCTTATCCTATGATGGAACCAAGAGTGGTGGCCCGTCCCGTCCTCTTTGTGCCTCTGAGGGCCACAGAGGGCCCGCCCTTTGCCCGGGCTTAGCCCGGCGCTGCCCCGCGCGCTCCCGCGACGCGGATACAGCCGGTGACTTTTCAACGCGCCTCCGGGCGCTCCTCCTTCACTTCCTGGACCTGGGGCACCTGGGAAACGTAGTCTCCCTCCGCTCGGCAGCCGCGTTGGTAGTTGCGGCGGCGGGAGGGAGACAGGACAGGACAGTAGCAGGACCTCTGTGGTCGCCTGGCAAGGTCACGGTGAGCTCTCCCCACACGCAGCTCAGCCCCCGCTCCACCGACACAGCCGGTGACTTTTCAACGCGCCTCCGGGCGCTCCTCCTTCACTTCCTGGACCTGGGGCACCTGGGAAACGTAGTCTCCCTCCGCTCGGCAGCCGCGTTGGTAGTTGCGGCGGCGGGAGGGAGACAGACAGGACAGTAGCAGGACCTCTGTGGTCGCCTGGCAAGGTCACGGTGAGCTCTCCCCACACGCAGCTCAGCCCCAAGTTTACATTTTTGTTTATTAATAATAACATATAACATGTAATTTTACACATGAGCCTATGTATTTAGGCTGAATTAACATAATTGCAATTGAAACACATTTCCTATGATGTATAGAAGTGAATTTATCAATGTTTTTAGTTCGGCCACATGTCTGTATAAACCGCCATTATGAACAAGATGGATGCCATTTTTGTATCTCGCTCCTGCTTTCCTCCCCTGCACACAGCCTCGTCCCACAGGCTTCTCAGACCACACAGTTAAACAATGACATAATGGTTTATTTCCACTACAGTGGCTAGTGTTGAACTTTCTACGGCACAGATGTAATATTGCAACAAGTATTTGTGTCATTTGTAACTTCAATGGGTTCATTCACTGAGAGACAGTCTTATTGTTTCTCATATGTTTGTGAATCTCTGGATAATAGTAGCACAGAAGATGTTGAATAGTTTTTTTTTTTAGAAATGGGATGGTGTTTGTGTGTTAAGGTGATGACGCGTTATTTTTGTGTTCTGATTGGCTAAAAAATTATACTTTTTGTCACACCAGGTTGATTTTGTCTATGCTTGAATTGTGTAAATAAACCCCTTGATTGTGGGGGTGAGCCAGTGATTTTCATGTCTTTTCCTATTCAATTAGGAATGCTGCCCGAATTTCTTATGATTTTGCTGCTCATTTGTGACTTAAAATATTTCTTGATTTTTTTCTTACTTTACATGAATTTGCATCTGAGAGCCTTCATGGCATTGACTCTGCATCACCTATTTTGACTTTCTGTAATAAAACCCTTTAACTTATTATTGATCTAGAACTCAGTTAATGAGTAAACCTCATTACTTATAGAGCTGTTTCACTCTAAATTCACTCTAAATTGATGGTTTGAGAGGTGCCTTAAGGCGGGGACACATTGCCGCATGAAACTGAGGTTTAACACCGTCTCTCACTCGGTAATCTGTCGGAGAACCAAATAAAGTAAACGTTGGGGTACCCAAATTTTAGGGTATGGTTTTGCTGCCACAATACTCCGATAACATCAGTGCTCCAAGCACACCCAAACATGCGCATAATAATTCACTCAAGTTCATAACAGGATCGAATTAGCCACTGTCTAATGTATTCAATCTCTAAACAATAATCCCTGTACCAGCTAAGCTTCCTTCATATGACCAGTTCCTTCCTAATGGACTAAGGTTTACAAACAGCTGTACAGCACTCACCCTGATGGAAGCAGCACTTTATTGTCCAGGACACCAGAATCCAGCCTTCCGCATATCTACCAGAGTGCAGCCTTCCATCCTTAACTCTGTCCTCCAAGGTACAGCAGCACACTTGAGAGCGTAACAACATCAGATCAACCCAGGGCAGCAGCTTGGTCAGTAAGACTGGGAGGGTGTAAACTTCAGATTTCCCAACAATCATGCTGGCATATCTTGTTGTAATACATCATGAGAAGCAGGACATGAGAGGGGCTTATGAGTTAGTGGAAAGTGAGAGGATTGTTAGGGGTACTTAAGACAATAGTTTTCAAACTAACCAAGCTTTAAGGCAGAGACGAGGGAGAGTGTGTGTATGTGTGTGTTTTTGTCTGTGTGTGTATGTAAAAACCGGAGCGAAATCCAATAGATACCCACCAGACCAGACTGAAAGCACCTGCACACAACTATTTACTGAAGGATATATTTTATAGGGGGTGTAACACCCCAAACACCCCAAAGCTTCGCCCCTGGATCCACCCTCATCTCTCACTGTCTCCTGCTCCAAACCTACATTACAGTGAATCGGCACGGTAAACAGACATAATATCGATTCCAAAATATCGACTGGACATAATATCGAGTTCAAAATATAGACTGGACAAAATATCGACTGGACAGCATATAGACATCAAAAATATCGTTTTTAAGGTAAGTAATTGTAATATCGAATGTTAAAAATATAGACAGTTAAAATATCGAAGTATATAATATAGGTAATTAAAAATGTCTAATTTCTAATAGTATCTATTTTTTATAATGTTTTTTATGTTATTATGTGTGAAAATTGTGTATTTATGTTATAATTAATTTTAAATAATGAAATTTGTTTTTATTTTTTTGCGTAATTAAATTCTGTAGCGGGTTGTGGGTTTATAGGGGAATAGGGTGGAAAGTAATTTATTTATAATTAATTAAATATGTAAATTTATTTATTGGTATCATATTTTAATTAATTGTTAATTAATTTATATTTGGTAAATAATTAAAATTTAATTGGCAATTAATTTTAATTAATTGAATAATTGCTAATTATGTTAATTTTACTAATTTATTTTCCGTAGCGGGTTGTGGGTTTATAGGGGAATTGGGTGGGAAATAATTTAAATAAAATGAATTACATATGTTAAAAAATGTATTGTTTTTTTATAATTAATTGTTAATTAAAATGTTATGGGTAATTAATGACATTTTAATTGGCAATTAATTTTATTTAATTGATTAATTGCTAATTATGTTAATTTTACCTATTTATTTTTAGTAGTGGGTTCTGGGTTTGTAGGGGAATAGGGTGGGAAGTAATTTATTTATAATTAATTAAATAATTCAATTTATGTAATTGTATTTAATTTGAAATAATAGATAATTTTTAATTGTTAATTAAATAATTTTTAATTTTTAATTAATTTGGATTAATAGGTAACAAATAGTAATAATTAATTATAATTTGTAATTTTAATTGATTAATTGCTATATTAAAATAAATTGGTAATTACTTTAAAATAATTTGTTATAGATATTAATTTATATTTTTTTAAATAATATATGAAGTATTTACTTTCCCTACTGTCGCACCCACTGGAGTGGGAATAGTAATTTTTACCCCTACGCTATCCAATGCTTTCCCTACTGTTGCACTCTTTGGAGTGGGAATAGTAATTTTAACCCCTACGCTATCCAACGCTTTCCCTACTGTTGCACTCTTTGGAGTGGGAATAGTAATTTTTACCCCTATGCTATCCAACGCTTTCCCTACTGTTGCACTCTTTGGAGTGGGAATAGTAATTTTTACCCCTACGCTATCCAACGCTTTCCCTACTGTTCCACTCACTGGAGTGGGAATAGTAATTTTAACCCCTACGCTATCCAACGCTTTCCCTACTGTTGCACTCTTTGGAGTCGGAATAGTAATTTTTACCCCTACGCTATCCAACGCTTTCCCTAGTGTTCCACTCACTGGAGTGGGAATAGTAATTTTAACCCCTACGCTATCCAACGCTTTCCCTACTGTTGCACTCTTTGGAGTCGGAATAGTAATTTTTACCCCTACGCTATCCAACGCTTTCTCTACTGTTGCACTCTTTGGAGTGGGAATAGTAATTTTAACACCTACGCTATCCAACGCTTTCCCTACTGTTGCACTCTTTGGAGTGGGAATAGTAATTTTTACCCCTATGCTATCCAACGCTTTCCCTACTGTTGCACTCTTTGGAGTAGGAATAGTAATTTTTACCCCTACGCTATCCAACGCTTTCCCTACTGTTCCACTCACTGGAGTGGGAATAGTAATTTTAACCCCTACGTTATCCAACGCTTTCCCTACTGTTGCACTCTTTGGAGTGGGAATAGTAATTTTAACCCCTACGCTATCCAACGCTTTCCCTACTGTTGCACTCTTTGGAGTGGGAATAGTAATTTTTACCCCTATGCTATCCAACGCTTTCCCTACTGTTGCACTCTTTGGAGTAGGAATAGTAATTTTTACCCCTACGCTATCCAACGCTTTCCCTACTGTTCCACTCACTGGAGTGGGAATAGTAATTTTAACCCCTACGCTATCCAACGCTTTCCCTACTGTTGCACTCTTTGGAGTCGGAATAGTAATTTTTACCCCTACGCTATCCAACGCTTTCTCTACTGTTGCACTCACTGGAGTGAGAATAGTAATTTTTACCCCTACGCTATCCAACGCTTTCCCTACTGTTGCACCCACTGGAGTGGGGACAGTAATTTTTACCTCTACGCTATCCAACGCTTTCCCTACTGTCGCACCCACTGGAGTGGGAATAGTAATTTTTAGCTCTACACTATCCAACGCTTTCCATACTGTTGCACCCACTGGAGTGGGAATAGTAATTTTTACCCCTACCCTATCCAACGCTTTCCCTACTGTTGCACTCACTGGAGTCGGAATAGTAATTTTTACCCCTACGCTATCCAATGCTTTCCCTACTGTTGCACTCTTTGGAGTGGGAATAGTAATTTTTACCCCTACGCTATCCAACGCTTTCCCTACTGTTGCACTCACTGGAGTGGGAATAGTAATTTTTACCCCTACGCTATCCAACGCTTTCCCTACTGTTGCACTCTCTGGAGTGGGAATAGTAATTTTTACACTTACGCTATCCTACGGTAATAATATTGATTATTATTTAATTATATTATGGTACTACATATATATGTTTTAATAAATATGATTGTAAAAAAATGTTTTATAACTTTCATTAATTATTTAAATATTATAAGGTAATTTAAGTATTTTTAAGTATATTTTAGTAATTAATTTGTAATATTAATGTAATTTAACACTGTTTTTAATAAAGTCGATATTTTAATTAACTACATTTTTGTAAACGATATTTTGTACTCGATATTTTTGTACTTACCTGTTTGTAGATACAAACTCGATATTTTGTCTGCCTATATTTTGTCAACGATATTTTTTCAACTCGATATTATGTCAGTGATCCAATCAGCGCCTAGGGTCGTGAAGGCTGCAACACTCAGGAAACAACAGAGCCTCCTGTCAGAGACACTATCTTAGGCGGTAGCTGTCTAACCTACAACCAAGGTCTGGTCCTGCTGCAGATTTCTAGAGGCAGAAAAGGAACAACTTACAATCTCAGCATCTTCATGAGACACTGGAACCGGTCCTCGCCTGGCCTTGCACAGCCCACTTTTTGACTATGCATTTCTCTCTTCCGCCCAGGCTTCCCCAGTCAGCTCCCCAATGATAAGCACCTGACAGCGGCCTGTCTCTGCAGGGCCTCTGGCCCACACATACCTTAGTCCTTCTGGGCTCACCTCTGCTGCTGATGAGTGATGCCATTTTACCAAAAGTCCCACGTGTTGCTACTCACTGTGTTGCAATGTTGCGCTTCCCACAACCTTTTGCTGCAAGACAAAGTGAGATCCGAGTTTAACAGATATTAAAATATATATATATATATATATATATATATATATATATATATATATATATATATATATATATAAAACAATACCTCTACAGTGGGATACTTGGGCAGGCAGCTCTGCTGTGTAATGTGTGTGCCTCAAATATACTGAAGAAAACAAACCTTTATTCAGCAAACTGAGCTGTGTTAGGAGTTATGATGTTAAAGATAACCTGAGATCAGGTACGGTGGTCTATAATTTGCAGTGTGTTAATCCTGGTGCTTGATGCCTTGGTCTGTAATAGATTTGGGATAGTTCTGCTGTATAATACATTAAGAGGCACATTTCAGCGTGAAATCTCTTCTATCTATTGCACTCCTGTACAAAAAACTAGGAGGGGCCTGGGCCAAAAAAGGTCCAGCATACATGGCTTGGGGGTCAACTGAGAAAGCAAGAGGTATGCTGACACTGTCAAGGAAGGGGAGATAGGGATGAAAGGACGGCCCTAGCCTGGTGGACACAGGAGGGGAGTGCTCCTGATAGGAGCAACATCCCTCACACACCCCAACAAGCATTTGCAATGCAATAGGTCTCGCATTTATTAGTCTTTGAGTTATTGGCATTGTAAATGACAATAGCTTAAATTCTCGCAAATACGAGACCTATAGCATTGCAAATATTTTTAGTTTCCAAGCGTCCCATGCCGTGCTTACACGTCAGGCCCCTTTCTTTAGACGAGAAGCGTTTAAAGAAAGGGGCTCGGCCGCCATTAAAATGAAAGCACTGTTTGGGGCGCTTTTACAAAAAAAGCATTTGTTTTTCAGCCAAGAACCCATTTAAAGATGAATTACTTTAACCAAGTGATGGGTATTACCTCCTCCCCGTCCCGCCCACTCATTTGGGAAAATACGACAAGGGGTCAAGGGATGAATATTCCTGAAGAGACTGGCAGGATGCTCTGAGCATTGTCTTGCATGTTTCCAAATTGCACCCAAAACAGGAGGGCACTGAGGTATATATTCCACCAATCACAACATAAACATCCCAAGCTGGGACCGCTCATGGTTGGCAGATCTGGGGGCAGAGTTACCCAGGAAGCCACACCAGCCTCAGGCGTTGCTTTCTTCCCTGGCAGAGCTCGAATCTGGTACAGTGCCAATGTGGGCACGGCCAGTGCTTTCAGAATGGCCACACAACCTTGCAATGTGAAGCTGAAAGGGGGCTGTCAGGCCCATAAGGGCAACATGTAGGGGATCCTCCACCTTGTTCTGCATATTCTTGGGTATAACACCATCCAAGCAACAGATGGACCTCCAGGTACTAACATGCAAAGAGAAAATACACCACACAAGTGCCACATGTCACGACCCACCAAATCCATTCCGGGTGAAGAGAAAGAGCCCACTTACTGCAGTGTGAATGTAAGCATTCAGGCAAAACAGACTGTCCCTGTACAGTTTATTCAGTCAACACCAACAAGCTGTCCCTCCACATCCTGGCAAGGGGCAGTAGCCATGCGCCACAATATATATATATATATATATATATATATATTCACTGAAAAAACCATAGGTTATAGACCATATATAGTTAGGAATTAGCATTTAAAAAACCTTATTTTACTCACACAAAACCATTGAAATTCCATATATAGTTAGTTGCACTAACTATATATCGCGCACCCGCAATCCACTGCTGATCATGTCACATATTACATCATTCATGACATGGTCAGTGACATCACTGATGACATCACTGATGACATCTCAAATGACATCACTGATGACATCTCAAATGACATCACTGATGACATCATCTAGTGTCTGTGTGTTTTTGTAAAGTTTAAATATGTTTTACATATTGAAGAATGAGTGGATGTATAAGTGTCTGGATGAAGGATTTAGTAGGTGCGTGACTGACTGTATGAGTGAGTGATTAAATGTGTCTCACTGAATGCATGGGTTAGTGACTAAACTGTCTTAATTTGTGCATCATTATGTCTGTTGTTCTGTAAACTGCTGCATGTGTTGATCATTAGCTATACGAGAGGCTATATGTGTTATTAATTGGTTGCCCAAGTATTTCTATGGGAGATTGAGTTTGTGTAGGGGTGGCTGGAAGGTGTGTGACTCTATGCATAGATGTGTGAGCAGTTTATTCACTAGGTGTATGAGTTCAAGAGTGCATGTGGAAACAGCTACATGGGCAGTTGACTGTGTGCATGAGTGTATTGATGAGTGAATGGATATCTCAATGCTACATGTCATAGTAAGTACATATGTAAAACACAGTACATGTGAGAGTTGGCATATATAAATAACTGTGCATGAGAGCCACTGAATGAGTGAGTAGTTGTATCGATCATTGTGAACTTGTATCAGGGATTGTATAAGAGAGTAAATATGTGTTAGTATATGTTTCAATAAGTAAGGTGTGTTTAACTGTATAGTTGAAGAAATGGAGGTGAGATTGTTTCTTTGCATGACTGACTGGGTGTGTGAGTAACTCCATGGATGAGTGGCAGTGTGTGAGTGTCTGTATACACTGAGTGTATCTAAGGTTATATTAGAGTCTGAAGAGGTTTATCGTATTAGCACAAGAATGATGTCAAATTAGATGTCATCAGTGATGTCATCAGTGATGTCATTTGAGATGTCATCAGTGATGTCATCAGTGATGTCACTGACCATGTCATGAATGATGTAATATGTGACATGATCAGCAGTGGATTGCGGGTGCGCGATATATAGTTAGTGCAACTAACTATATATGGAATTTCAATGGTTTTGTGTGAGTAAAATAAGGTTTTTTAAATGCTAATTCCTAACTATATATGGTCTATAACCTATGGTTTTTTCAGTGAATTTTCAAGGTTTTGTAAATGCTAATTCCTAACTATATATGGTCTATAACCTATGGTTTTTTCAGTGAATTTCAATGGTTTTTTAATAGCAAATATCATAAGCTGTCGAATGTCAAGTACGTGGTAAGTGAAAACATTTTCGTGTTTATGCACACTGATCTGCTTTGAATGGTGCCCCCCCCCTCATTTCTATTAGGAGTACTCTCTCTTTGCAGATAGTGAAAGGTAGTTAACGCAGGCCTTTGCCCCCATTGTAATCCGTCGTGCCTGCTTCTCTCTCCATTTGATTGATTGTTATCCAAGTATTTACTGTTTTAGAATTAGTTCTCTTTGGTTCATTCTCTATTTACAAACAAACACAGAGTCGCAATACTCTGTTTAGTCTTTGCAGATAACGAAAAATCGTGTAAAAAAAAAGAAAAGGAATCGAGCAAAATCAGTAGGCCACTAATGGGATCTCTTTTTGACCTCGCTAAAATAGAAACATTAGGAACAACCCCTCATGACAAATACAAAACTAGTGAGATGAACTGAACTCCACACAATGATGGCTGCAAAACAGCTCGGCTCCGCCACCCACCCCGCCCAAAATAACGATAAAGAACGGCTGCCATGATTGGTTGCGGAATGACCACGACGGAGCTACGAAATGGTGCTGCTCTCATGCTAACCCCAGCTTCAGTCTGAAACATCCAGAAACACTGTAGACTACCAATTCGATCAGTTCCGGTAGCGCCCCAATGTAACCCGGTAGAGAAGAACTAGCCCTCCCCTCTTTGACTGATGGTTCTTGTTGCCTGTCCCTTCTGTTGTCATTTAACAGAACTATTTAGCCTGCTGAAAGGGGTTGTGTTCCGACCGCTGGTTGGTGGAGACATTTTGACTATATTCTGTACCTGCGTTGTCGCGTAATGCGTCATATGACGCGCCGCGTTAGCGCATCCGGAAGTCATCCGGGGCGCGCAGCGCGTAACGTAAGCATAACAAGTCATGTGACTTGTTAATAAAACTTTTCATTGGTTCATTTTACTTTTCTTATTGTAATGATGAAAGGCTTGGTCATATGACCTAAAAATTACGCTTTTCATTACTTCCGAACATTATTTTTTCTTAAATATATGTTATAATGTTCCAGGCTAATGTACTTTCCCGGAAATTTTACAACTGTCCTGCAAGTAAAATATATTCTTTTTTCGAGAAAAAGAGCGTTTCTTCGTCCCATGACGGAGCCGTTGAGCAAAAGAGGGTCGGCCTGCTGTCTTAGTCGCCGATACGCCTGAATATCAGATTCTTATCGATCACTTTATGTTGCAGGAGTAGAAAACACAACAGCCCTTGACCATTTATCTTTACTGCGTTCCTTCGTATTATACCTTTTACCCTTCATGTAATTGGTCTGCTTTATTTCACTTGCCTT
This sequence comes from Lissotriton helveticus, assembly GCF_964261635.1. Lineage (NCBI taxonomy): Eukaryota > Metazoa > Chordata > Amphibia > Caudata > Salamandridae > Lissotriton > Lissotriton helveticus. The sequence goes on along the minus strand of NC_136065.1, from coordinate 1,844,335,524 downwards.
TTAATGATTCTAAAACAGTCACTATTATTAAAAACTTTACCAATGTATATACTACTACCATGTTTTCTTTTAAAAACCTTTATTGTGAAAATTTCATTATACAAATACGAGCCTATAACCACGTGGGCCTGCCACAGAGCAAACTGTAATCGTATATGATGAATAGACATTTACACTGTAGAGGAACGTAACGGGCGGGCCATTAGGTTGCAAGAACTAAGGTGTCTAACAGTTACGGAATCGGTGGACGTACATTTTATAATTAAAATACGACAGGGCCAGTTACAATAAAATTATCTAGATATACATTTGCGGGCAAGTACCATGGGTGACGTTAATTCGAACTTTCAACAGTACAGTAATCAATAACACATCAGAACTTAATATCAATAGGGATGTCGAAATATTCAATCAATTCTCGTCCCCGCCCGCCATGTGCTTCAAAACTGCATACGTATCTCGTGATTTCAAGGTTCTGCAACCAGTACACAACAAGGAGTTACGAGTCCCATTTATTCCGGCGCCATTTTGGGCGAGGACGGGCAGGTCCAGGATATAGTCAAAATGTCTCTACCAACCATCGACTATGATGATGTTCATATGCTGTATTTATTAGAGTAACACTCATCTGTCTACATGAAATTAATTTGCCACAATCTAAACATGTCATTTTAATCTTTCCAAAGTTCTTCTAAATATTTGGGACCGTTTCCCTTGCCTCTGAAGCTCTCAGTGCCACTTCTTTGATGAATGTACTAGCAGGTCAGGGGTTCTCCTCCAAATCTCTCTTTTATGCAGCACTATAATTAATTGGTGCCACCTCTCCATATGACGATGCATGGTATAGTTACCACAACTATATATTTTTTCGGTTCCTCTGGAGAGTTCATCGTGGCAGATGAAGCGTGTAACGTACCGGGCATTTACCTTTTTTTGCATGTACAGGAAAGGAAAAAAAAATCGAGCGTCCGAGTTCTAAGGTGTCCCAGGGCCATTTTAGTGGACCAGGCCCAAATCCAAAGAACAGGCCGCCATTTTGAGAGTCCTCTTGCAGCCGCCTGTCGCTGTAGCATCAAGAGCAGCCGAAACTCAGCTGAATGGCAACTGAAACGGTAAAGGGGCGCCCCACTACAGCAGACGAGCCTCCACCTAGGAAGGCCCATTCACGCCGGCTCCCCCCCCCTTCGGGCACCCCACGCCGTTATTCGGAGCAGTATTGTAGGATGGCCACACCAGTGCGGCAACTTGCTAGACATCACCTCGGTGGTAACCGAATCTCAACGCCTTGTGGTGTCTCCTATTCAGAAAACATTGTTATGCTGCCTTCGACCTATTCGCCGCAAGTGCGCACACAACTCAACTGCATAGCTTGCTAGACACCACCTCGGTGCCATCCGGATCTTGGAATGTCAGCACCTTTTGGTGTCTTCTCTTCAGAAAATATTGTTGCGCTGCCTTTGGCCCCATTCGCACATCGGTCCGCTACTGACGCCATCTCACAGGCTAATGGGGCGCCCCACGCCGAGTTTCAGCATTGTAGAATAACCACACCAGTACAGCAACTTGCTAGACATCACCTCGGTGCCATCCGGATCTCGGCGCCCCACTGCAGATGAAGTGCCTCTCAACTATGAAACCACCACGGTGACATCCGGATCTTGGCGCGTTGTGCTGCCTTCGGCCTATTCGCACATCGGTCCGCTACTGACGCCATCTCACAGGCTAATGGGGCGACCCACGCCGAGTTTCAGCATTGTAGGATGACCACACCAGTACAGCAACTTGCTAGACATCACCTCTGTGCCATCCGGATCTCGGCGCCCCACTGCAGATGAAGTGCCTCTCAACTATGAAACCACCACGGTGACATCCGGATCTTGGCGCGTTGTGCTGCCTTCGGCCTATTCGCACATCGGTCCGCTACTGACGCCATCTCACAGGCTAATGGGGCGACCCACGCCGAGTTTCAGCATTGTAGGATGACCACACCAGTACAGCAACTTGCTAGACATCACCTCAGTGCCATCCGAATCTTGGCATCTCAACGCCTAGTGGTATCTTCCATACAAAAAATATTGTTACGCTGCCTTTGGCCCCATTCGCACATCAGTCCGCAACTTAGACATCACCTCGGTGCCATCCGGATCTTGGCATCTCAGCGCCTTGTGGTGTCAGTCAGAAAATATTGTTGCGCTGCCTTTGGCCCCATTCGCACATCGGTCCGCTACTGACGCCATCTCACAGGCCAACGGGGCGCCCCACGCCGACTTTCAACATTGTAGGATGGCCACAGAAGTGCGACAACTTACTAGACACCACCTCGGTGCCATCCGGATCTTGGCGCGTTGTGCTGCCTTCGGCCTATTCGCACATCGGTCCGCTACTGACGCAAACTCACAGGCCAACGGGGCGCCCCACGCCGACTTTCAGCATTGTAGGATGGCCACACCAGTGCTGCAACTTGCTGGACACCACCTCGGTGCCATCCGGATCTTGGCGCGTTGTATTGCCTTCGGCCTATTCGCACATCGGTCCGCTACTGACGCCGCCTCACGTGCCAACGTATTTTCTCCGCATTTTATACCCTATGCCGCATAACAGGTCATGTGACTTGTTTATAAAACTTTTCATTGGTTCATTTTACTTTTGGTTTCCTAATGATGGAAGGCTTGATCATATGACCTAAAAACAACACTTTTCATTGGATGAAAACTTTTTTTTTCCCCCAAACGATGAAAGCCCCACCTTGTTTCTGGATGTTTCAGACTAAACTGGCGTCAGCATGAGAGCACCACCATCTCGTAGCTCCGTCGTGGTCATTCCGCGAGCAATCATGGCAGCCGCTCCCCACCAGAAGCCTGCAGGAGTCGGGCCCCCAAAACTTTTGATGAATTCTCAAGGCGGAGGGGACGCTTTCGAGAATGGGGTCCAAGACCTAGCAGACAAGCGTCCGATTTCCAAGGTGTCCCAGGGCCATTTCAGTGGACCACGCCCAAAAAGGAAAGAGCCTGCCGCCATTTTGAGAGTCCTGTGGCAGCCGCCTATCGCTGCACCGCAAGAGTGGGCGCAACTCAGCTGAATGGCGGATTTTGACACAGTGGACCAAAAGCGGACGGAATGGCAACTGAAACGGTAAAGGGGCGCCCCACTAAAACAGATGAGACTCCACCTGGAGAGGCCCGTTCACGCCGCCTCCCCCGGGGCGCCCCACGCCGTTATTCGGAGCAGCATTGTAGGATACCAAAACCAGTGCGGCAACTTACTGGACATCACCTTGGTGCCATCGTTCTGCTGCCTTGGAACTATTCGCACAACAGTTTGCTACTGATGACCCACCCCCCGCGACGCCCCACGCCGTTATTTGCTGGGTGGCAACTTACTAGACATCACTTTCGTGTCATCTAGATTTCGGCGCGTTCTGCTGCCTTGGAACTATTCGCACAACAGTTTGCTACTGATGACCCACCCCCCGCGACGCCCCACGCCGGAAATCTGGACGTTGTGCTGCGTTGGGACTATTCGCACAGCCGACCGCTACTTCGTTGTTTTTCCCTAAAAATGTTTATATGTTATTACTATTTTTGTTTTCTTGTATATATTTATAAATTATTAAAGTTTTATAATCTTACTACTTTGTCGGAGTGCTATATATTTTTAATGTGACACATAATTGTAAAAACTTTGATGTACAAAGAGTCATCCCTGGAATCTTCCGCTTCACGCTCGGTCCCCTCCCCAATCACAATACAGGATGGTTTTCAGATAATAGCAACGCTTCTGCTGTGACGGATCTCATCGAGTGTGGGCCTTGATCTACTATAACTCCTTTGAAGAGGGGTGATTCTTTACAGCTGTGGCCATAAACTACATCTGCAGGGCTAGCTGATAGCCTAGGACCGGCCTGGACAATCGGACACAGAGGAAAAGGAGTGTCAGAGGGTGCGGTAGTGAATAGGGCGAAAGGGAGGTGTCGGGCGGGCACAGGGTATGATTCTCAGGGAAGAGCAGCGCAGATGGGGGGAGGTTTATTACCCATGCATAAGACAGAGAGCGGGGGTGACCACTGCCTGGGTGAGATGCTTGCGAGGGTGGGGAGCCATGCTAAGGATCGACCGCGTGCACAGAGTGGGTCTGGTCAAGGCATCTAAAATGGCTGCCGTGCACGACAAAAGTGTGGCATTTGAAAAAAGACAAGATGGCGCACACAATGTTTTTCAACAATTCCTGATTTCCTTCGAATCGAACGTTAACAGACGTTGGGGCATATTACCAAAGTTAAGCGATATTTATCCCTAACGATGCATTGCAAAGATTTTTTTACCGTCAGAAATTATCGCAGATAAACCTTGCTATTATCAAGGTTTATCGCAAATACGATAAAAAACGACCGCAATGCATTAATATCGCTGAAAACTCAGCGATATTCATGCATTACCGAGCTAATGCTCTTAGCCATGTTATCCACCTCCCATTGGATAACATGGCTAAGAACTGCTCAGGGCAGCTGTTACTTTTTGGAGATATTCGCGCTTATCTCGAATATTTCCAAAAGTTGATAATAGGAGATAGCGATGTTAGCGACTGTTTCCAGTCGCTAACATCTTGGCATGCCCACTTTGCATGTCATTAGTGATAAATATCACTCACATGCAAAGTGGGACCCAAGATGGTCGCTATCTCCTACTAGCCGTCGCTAACTGGTGTTAGCAACAGCTAGGTAATACAGATATAATTTTATCTCCGCGAAGCGGAGCACTGTTACAGATATATATCTTGTTTTTGAACGTTAATTTCTCAAAATGCACTGAAGCACATATATTGAGACATAGCAAAGGCACATCGGGCTACCAGTCCCTAATATTTTACCAAGTTTCGTGCAAATCCATTCAGCCGTTCGATTATTATTATTATTTTTTTTTTTTGCCCCGCGGGGCCCTTTTAAAACCTCCACATCAAACCTAGGGGGTCAGCGAGGATCTACTATGCCCCCTTATGGTCATTTGCCCCTTCGCTTTGGCCTCCTCTTGTCTCTCGATCCTACCGAGAGACAAGATGGCGGCCGCTACGTACTGTTTGGAATGTTTACAGACACCGGAGAGCCAATCAGCTTCGCTTCGCAAAGCTCCGTAACGCGAAAAGTACGCGAAGCGGTGCGCTGTTACAGATATATATCTTTTTTTGAACGTTAATTTCTCAAAATCCACTGAAGCACATATATTGAGACCTAGCAAAGGCACATCGGGCTACCAGTCCCTACAATTTTGCCAAGTTTCGTGCAAATCCATTCAGCCGTTCGATTATTATTATTATTTATTTTTTTTGCCCCGCGGGGCCCTTTTAAAACCTCCACATCAAACCTAGGGGGTCAGCGAGGATCTACTATTCCCCCTTATGGTCATTTGCCCCTTCGCTTTAGCCTCCTCTTGTCTCTCGATCCTACCGAGAGACAAGATGGCGGCCGCTACGGACTGTTTGGAATGTTGACAGACGCCAGAGAACCAATCAGCTTCGCTTCACAAAGCTCCGTTGCGCGAAAAGTACGCGTCCTGGGCCGCTGCCCGGTCCGCTGTTACAGATATATATCTTTTTTTAAACGTTAATTTCTCAAAATCCACTGGAGCACATATATTGAGACCTACAAAAGGCACATCGGGCTACCAGTCCCTACAATTTTGCCAAGTTTCGTGCAAATCCATTCAGCCGTTCGGGCTAAAAGTGAGGCCAACCGCCCTATGGAAAACTCAATGTTAAAAACACGTTTTGGGACCCCCCTTTTTTCTCGGCCCCCACTGGACGAACCCCCCCCAAATTTTCAAGGGCTGCTCAGAAACAAAATGTGCCATTTTCCTGAAAATTTCAGCCAATTCCGTCCACAAACGCCAAAGTTATTAGACATAGAATTTTCAAAAAACCCATAGAGAAAAAATCCTAACTATATATACCTACTGGCGACCGCCAGTAGGTAATACATATATATATATATATATATATATATATATATATATATATATATATATATAAATTTATATACACACACACACACACACACACACACACACATACACACACACACGCTCTCTCTCTCTCTCTCTCTCTCTCTCTCTTTCTCGTTCCTCCTGCCACCAACCCAAGTGAACAGTACATATGTTGACAAGTTGTGGGCACATTAATAACTTGTATCCCATAAAACCAGGACACCTGGGCTAAATCACTATCTGTGCTCAACCAAAGAATCGTGTTACCACCTACCCGCTCAATTTTCTAGGGCCTAGAAACAGTGTAGCCCCAGTAGTAGGCGCTGCCAAATGATATACACCGGATCACTGAAACAATATCGATGACAAAAATATAGAACTACCATAATATCGAGTAAAAAATATAGAATGCCAAAATATCGAATTCCTATCTCCAAACAGGTAAGTACAAAAATATTGAATCAAAAATATCGTTGTAACCAGGAGGTGGGCGGGTGCCGGTGGCATCTACTAAGTTGGGAGGCATAGTTAAAAACTTAGATTGGGTGGACACATGGCGGTATCTACACGCACTTCGGCGGGAATACACGTACGTTTCTGCAGTACATAACTCCTTCTCCAGGTTGGATTATATCTTTGTCCCACGAGCAGCTATTGGTAGGGTAAGATCGGCGGCTATTTTCCCGTGGGGGCTCTCAGATCATTCCCCAGTGAGTATTGAGTTACAACTGGGCAGGAAGAGGCAGCCGTTTCGGTGGCGCCTCTCCACATAGCACCTACACAACGAAGACTATCAGAAACACATGGGAGAGGCCATTACCCACTTCTTAGCTGAGAATGTTGGATCGGTTCAAGCTGCCGAGACGGTATGGGAGGCCGTAACGCCCACGCTGCAGGGAGTAGACATTGCGTGATGTGCGGCAACGCGCAGACAGCGTAAGGCAGACTTAATATGCGCCGCGGCGGACATAGAGACCCTGGAGCGTCGTTGTAGCGTCGGTGGCGAAAGTCAGATGATGGGATAACTTCTCCTAGCTCAGAAATCCTATTCGTCCCTGCTCTTAGAGGAGGCACGTCAGGTGTGGCTGGCGACGCGCAGCATAATTTGTCAGTGGGGAGACAAGTCTGGAACGATGCTGCACGGGCTTTGACAGGGCACGTTCCTGGCTCAGACCCTACCGGGGCTTCTGGATGCCACTGGTGACCCGATCACAGACCCGAAGATGCTCGCTGAGAGTTTTGCGCTATATTACGCAAATTAGTATGCCCCGAATAAATGCCTCCCGGCGGAGATGGTAGACAAGTTCATAGCGGGCCTGCCGCCCTGGCAGTGACGGTTGAGGTGCGTGAGGGCCTCCAGCTCCCGTTGACGACGGAAGAGTTGGGGAGGGCCTGGGTGAACTTAATACCGGGAAAGCTCCAGGACCCAATGGGTTTCCATGCGAGTTTTACAAGAAATATAACATTCATTTGGGTGCACCCTACAGGGCAGCACTAGAGGAGGCACGGGAACGTGGCTTCCTCCCTGCAGACTGGAGACATGCTGAGGTGGTAGTGTTTCAGAAGCCGGGCAGGCCTCCGGAGCAGCATGCTCCTTACAGGCCTATTTCTCTACTAAATGTTGAGGCAAACATTTTGGCCAAGGCGCTGGCTAATCGTCTCCTGCCCCATATTGCGGGACTCGTCCATCCAGATCAGGCCGGGTTCATGCCCCATAGGGCTACAAGACTTAACATTCGCAGGGCCCATGTAGCAATGGCGGCGGTTCAAGACACCGGGGTGCAGGCGGCACTTCTCCTAGCTGATATTGATAGGGCCTTTGACTCCCTGAGTTGGGTATACCTATTTGAGTTACTACCCCGGCTTAACCTAGGGCCTCGTTTCCTGTCCTACCTGCAACTATTATAAACAGACCTGACAGCCTCGGTAAGGGTGGCAGGTGCCATATCCTCTAAATTCGCAATCGGGCAAGGTACTAGGCAGGGCTGTCCTCTTTCGCCATACCTATTTGCTCTAGCAATGGAGCCGCTGGCGGCCTGGGTGCGTATGGACGCACAGCTTAGCGGCTTCGAGTGGGAGATGGGTCCATCTGATAGAATAGCCCTGTATGCGGATGATGTCTTGTTTTTTCTTACTAACCTTAACAGATGGGGGCCCCGTATACTCGAGATAATGCAAATCTTTGGTGAAACCTCAGGCCTGTACTTGAACCACCGTAAATCATCTCTATGGGTGTTTGGTAAACAATCCGGAGTTGGGGACTGGGCTTCCACGTTACAGGTAGCAGTTGGAGGCATCAAATATCTAGGAGTGTTTATCTCTGAGATCCCGGCGGTCTCCTGGGAGCGCAACTTGGTGCCGGTCTGGGATTGGATCCGGACCGAAATGAAGACTTGGTCCCGTATGCCCCTCACTATCTATGGCAGATCGGCCATTTTTAAAATGGTGGCACTCCCCCGATTGCTCTACCAATTACAGAATCATCCCTATCCAATATCTCCCCAGTGATTCCGCCAAGTAAATTCAGCACTGGGGCAATTTCTTTGGGCAGGAGGTGTGGTAAGGGTGGCATTGCGGACGTGTTTTCTTTCAACGTATTGTGGTGGTCTAGCGACCTCAGATATCCTCTCCTACTAACAGGCCTCCCATCTCCTCGTTTTGAATGAATGGTGGTACGGGGACAGGGGCGACTCAGCGTACGCCCTGGAGCGACACCTGATGGTTTCCGATTCTCTGCATAGGGTACTGTACGCAGCACGGCTTCGAAGGAGGCTGCCGCCGGCTACTCAACTAGTATTTCAGATTTGGAGGCAGGCACTGCATCGCATGGGATGGTAGGGCACCATCTGCAGTTTCGCCACGCCATTGCACCAAGCTTGGAAGGTCTGGATTCCTCCCGGAATTTAGTCCCTTGGAAGCAAAGGTCTTCATGGGGGATCTAGGGGATAAAAAGATATCTCGCATCTATCAGACTCTAATCACACATTGTTCCTCGACATTGCAGAAGCTTAGGGAGTCATGGGAAGGAGATGTTGGGGCACTGGAGGAGGAGGATTGGCGAGAGGCACTGGAGGCCCCTAGAAGCGCGGCCATAGCGATGCGGCTGCGGCTTATCCAATTCAAATACTCACACAGAATCTACTACACTAGGGAGAGGTTGTGGCGGGCAGGCCTCATTGCATCCCCGGACTGTCTTAGATGTGAGAGGGAAGTAGGTATGTTGCTTCACACGGTGTGGAATTGTAGCTCACTGGCCAGATTCTGGAGAGGGGTGTGGGGCTGTCTGTCTGAGTACCTGGGGTGGGAACTCCCACGCACAGCACGATTGTGTTTGCTGCATGTGATGGAAGGGGTTGAGGGGAACAGGTATAAGAGGCATCTGTTGGTATTAGGCCTCACCCTCGCCAAAAGGGATATTGAAAAAGCATGGAAAGACCCCCGAGCTCCATCTGTTCCGGTGTGGCAGAAGGGATTAGATATCTGCATGGAACTAGAGCAGCCGATCTTTGTGGCCCGGGGCTGCCCGCGTAAGCACTATCGGATCTGGAAGAGGTGGGCTGATTACAGGGGCCTGTGGCTGGAATCTCCGGTAGAGCAGGAGGCTACTGTGGGGATTATATGATGAGCCACGACAGAGGATGTATGTAAATTTTGGACTGAGACCTAATTTGGCAGAACAGGGGAGACGGTGTTGTGTGACCAGGGGGGGTTTCCAGGGGGGGGGAGTTGGGGGGAAAGGGAGGGGGGGAATTAATATTGTTCAGTTTGATATTGTTGCCTGACAAAATGATGTAAAGATGGCTATAACATTGATGCCTTGTAATGATTGGCAGCTTCTTCCGGAATGTGGGGTGCTGCACCATGTGTGCAATCTATCAAATAAAATCTGTTTAAAAAAATATATATATCGTTGTAAAAAATATAGTTAGTCAAAATATCGAACTTTTAAAATGCTTTAAAGTAATTAAAAATTAATGGAATAATAAATATAATTAACTTAAACATACTTAAAATACTTAAATAACCTTAAAATTAATAAATGATTAATGTAAGTTAAAAAAACATACACATTGATTTGTTAATACATATATATATATATATATATATGAACGTAATATTAATAAAAATTATACAATATTTTTACCGTAGGATAGCGGTGATGAAGCAAGTTTTCGCATATTACGCGACTTGCTTAAATCAAGAACCTCGAATAACCTATAATCCTGTAATACAACCCGTATGTTTTACTAATTTCCTTTATTTTGGATATGCATGTATCTTAGTGATGCTTGCCTATGTGTTTACTAATACGAATAACTCGTGTCCTTAAAATGGCCGCCGCTTGAGGGTTTGCTTCTGCGCATGTGTTGGTCACACTCACGTGACGTGACGTAGTTGCAGTCTGGTGGGAAAATGTGCGCATGCGTGCTAGCATCTAAAAAAGGGCTGTCAGTGTTATAACGTGGTGAAGCTTGTGCAGATGCTCTCGTGTCATCGTCTGTTGCACTAACTATAATGCAATAGTATATTTTTCTGATTTGAGAAGTATAAAGTAGTTCTTCATGGTATATGGTGAATTAATTTATTTCTATGTTTTAATTTGTTTTCGCTTACTTTTCATGTACCGCGATATTGGGGGTTTTGAGTGAGACGTGAACCATCTTGAAGGTCCCTACTGCGCATGTCGCGCAGCTAGGGAGAAGTCAACCTTGAGCAGTGGAACTCAGCCAGCTGGCAGCCTAGTCAAGAGGCTCCTGTGAACACAACCTGTGACCCAGCAAGATGGAGCTGAATCGTTCCTAACTCGATACAATTGTAATTCCTTATTGTATTCTGTTATTTCTATTGTGAGAACCCCAAACCTGCTAGGCGGTCTCCGAAAATGGTAATTTAGGCTTGTAGAAGTTTGTTCTGATTGGTGTGTTGACCTATCCTACTTGGGAACCAATCGAAATTGGGGATTCTGACACTTGCAACATTTGGGGGATGGTACACTGACCTGAAAACAGTATAACTAGCCTAGGTTTAGCTGGAGAAATTGTCCGACTTGTCTGAATAGCTGACCTGTCACTGACCCAACGCACTCAGTAGGTGACTGAATACAGAGCGCTGCGGAGCACTCTGTCCGAATTTGACCATAGACTCTAAAGGTTTTACTAAACCTTAAGTGCTGGCGGAGCACTTTCCTGGGGAGTTTGCTAACCCAATCGGGGTTCTGACTGATAGCTGCAGAGAGGGTGGAGCGCAGGCGTTGCTTCTGAACTGCGGGTGCTGGTCGTGCCTTGGTGGTCCTGATCCTAATCTGGTTTTCCTGTCCTGTCCTGGGGTGTCCAATCTACACCTGCTGTCCCATAGATGACTGTCCTTCCTTGGGGTATTTCCTGTCCTTGACTGTTCCGTGGCCAGGGTTGGTCTGCACACCTTTCTAGGTAAATATAGTGCGAAAACTCTATACTGCACCTTCTATTTTCCTGTCTTTGCTTTAATAAAGACATTTCTTTGCATACGTTAATTTTCCATGCTTTCTGCAACCTGCTATAAAAATCACACAGTATATTTTTCCTTAGCATGTTCCTGTGTTTCCCTACCTTTTAGAACACATTCTCTCCATACTGTTTATGAATCATAACTGTGGTATATAATTTCTCCTGAAATCTGAGTTAACGTAATGATGCTAGAACTGTAGCGTGTTCCAATTTTTCCCCCCCTATAGATGTATAGGATTTCTAATCTTTACCTTGCAGTATTTTTCTAAAACAGTAAATGTCTAGTTCGTGATCCATTTTCTAAAAATCTATTTAGTAGATCGCATTGTTATAACTTTCTTATAGACTCATAAATGGTTGCCTTAGTTTTTCTTTCATATGGTTACGTGCTCTTCATTATTCTGATTATAGATTGCCTTCTCGTTGTAAAATGTATACACTCAGAAACTGATTTCTAAGATAAACTTTTAAAAACTTCCCAGTAGTCTGTGGTTATTTGATGAAGTAAGCGAAATAAAGTCGGTATTGGTATTTTGCCTGCTTTTCTTTTACAGCTAGCTACCTGATCCATTGCGGATCATAGGTACCCGTAACGGTGGATTGGTAAGTCGGGTACAATAGAAATAAATAGGAAGGAACCAGGGTTACTGGTAGAAGAGTTGTTAGGTCACCCGATTAATGTATATGATAAATTGGAAAAATATGGGCCTGGCACGTGTATGGTGAAAATTTTTGGCCGGGTGACCTGCGATCTCTATCAGTAATTTTCTGGTAGCAGAGTTATGGTTAGGGACTAGTTAAAGTTAGGTAGGACTAGTTAAGCCAGATAGGTTGGATGCTGCTAAAATTCTTGCTGCTACAAGGGTAAACAATTTCTGTGGCCTGATCAATCACGTGAAATGTTTGCTTTGAAAAATTATGAAATGTTTTAAATTGTTTTTCTTATTATTGTACTGATATATGTATTAACCCACTCGTTAGTGAAGTGTTTATATGTTTGTTGGGAATCCCCGGGGAATTGAATAGCGAGTGGTGAAGAGAATCCACTTCGCGTTGAGGTCACTGGCCTAAGGAAAGTTAGTGCAGGTTAGGCAGAACTGGAAGCACTAACTAGGGTTTTTCTGAATGTATGTCTGAATAAATAATAGCGACGAGATCACTGGCAAAACTTCTATTGTGAGAAAAACCTAGTAAGGGTCACACCGGAAGGAGTAGCAGGTTCATCGGAGCTTGGGTGATAGCAGAGGGGTTCGCTGATGAAACTTTAGACTTAGTATATATCCCGGAAAGAAGTGGATAAGTCAAAAGAAGTAGCAGGTTCCCTAATGCTTGCGCGAAGGGTAGGCGGAAGAGATCTATCCGTAGTGTGTGAAAAGTAAATGGAAGTAGTTTACTTGCAGTGAAACAAAGCTTTGCTGTCTAGACACTTGGGTACAGTGGCGAATGTGTATTCGTTTGTAAAATAACAAAGCACTTGCACTTTTAGAGAAGAAATTAAGTTTCCGTTACCTTGTGAGGGAGGGAGTCAGTTGCGGAGCTGCTCTGACGTCACTCTGAGCCGCGCTGGGATTGGTAGACGCAGCGGGTGTGTAGCGGAGCTGGAATTGTAAAGGAGGGGTGAGTGCCGAAGCGTGAGAACCTGTCTCGCGAAAGGCCGCGCACCCATTGGTCGAGATTATTTGAAACTGTGCACTTCATTGGGTGCACGAAAATATAAAACGCACTTGGATTGGAAGTAATTTGTAAACAGAGTCACTAGCAGAAATCGTATGTGGCACTCGTATAGACCGCATACTAGACCTGATCCACGACATTTAGGGTTTGAAAACGATCAGTGGAAAGGACATAAAACCGATATTATGTACGGAAATATGAGAAAACTATCCCTTGTAAACAAAGTAAAGAATTATTTTAAAAAGGATAAGCCGATTAAAACCAGAGAAGGTGTTGTCATTCCGCCACCTAATACTCCCGCATCTTTCATGATGTTTGATAAAGGGTACCACTCGTGTGTATGGTTGGAAAACTGGGCGGAATACACCAAGGATGACGGAATTTTGGCTTTTCCGTTAGAAGGTACATTCAATGGCAGAATTCTATTTAATTTGAGAACCCGAATGAATGACTTACATCCCAGACCTAGATTAACGCAGTACGAAGCTATAGAGGAATGGGAGATCGAAGCTTTTGAGAGGGACAAGCCCCGAATGGATAAAGGGTTAACAAAATGTTATCCAAAACTGAAACAAGAGACCAGAGACAAAAAGATGAAACAGTGGAGACAGAATATGATCGTAGAAGGGCTGTTTCCAATGATGTCAATGGGTGGTCCTCCTGCAGGAGAGAAGAGAACAGAAAAATGCAAACATTGGGTGCCCATTGGGGAGTCGGATGATGAATTATTAGATGATAAGTTTATGAGAAGTCCGCCTCCTTATAATGAAGGACACCGACCCTCTAGTGAAGGGGATAATTTACGGACACCTCCTCCCTGGGAAGAGGCCAGATCAGTAAGTGTAAGAGAGAGTTGTCAAATACCTCCTTATAATGAGGAGCTAGGATCTCTAGGTGCTAGAGATATCTGTCAAAGAGTACCATTTAGTGGGGAGTCAAGATATTTGAGAGAAAGAGACTTCTGCTCTAGACCTCCCTACGAGGGTGAGGCAAGGCCTTCAACGTCAGGAATTCCGTTCTCAAGACCCCCGTCTGAGGAGGAACCAAGATCCCTAGGCACAGGAAGTCTGTTCCCAAAACCTAATTACGGTGAAGGACCAAGTGAGACACATCCCACTGCCCCGAGTTATGCCCCAACTTTGACCCTGCAGGTATTACATGACAATTCTTTAGACAGGATACTGGAGGACAGGGAACGAGAGGCTCTAGCTAAGCAGAGAGCCGAGATAATTCAGAAGATCTCCCAGTTAAATACAAGTCCTGAAGCCTTGACAATCCTGGTAACTATTGGACCAGTGGTTCCGCTGTATGGGGATAGACAGGGAAGTCCGAAGACTCCAGTTATTACTCCAGTTGTAGCACAGCCAAGACCGGAGCCCTTAATTGTGGATGACCAAACCAGTGAATGTGAGTCCGAGGTCTCACTAATGGATCTGCCCATTAGGGGTGCAGGAAAAAGGTTACAGAAAAGACATAATCCTTTCAACACAAGGGAGATTCAAATGGAATCGACTTCGGGTACCAAGAGTGTCACATTGGTGACTCCTGAAGAAATTGAAAGGTGGAGTCGAGAGTTAGAAAAACAAACTCCTCAGTCGAAACCTTTAGATATTTTCAAGCTAAGAATAGAAATGGGAGAGCTAATGGCAGGAAATGTAGGTTTAGACAGATTAAATACCTATTCTGAAGAAGAGTTGCTGTTCATCTGCAAGAGTTTTACCCGAAACACCAGAGTGCTCCATGAAAAATTAACAGACACTGCAGCTAGTATGGGAATTGATATTTCAAAATCAAAGCCACTGCAGAAACCCTATAGAGCTGATTTTTCAGACAAAGATCTGGAAAATATGAATGTGTCAGGGAAAAAGGCGCAGGTTAAAGAATTATTGACTGTGTTGCAAAAATGGGGAGACGTAGAAAAGTGGAAAGCCAGATGGGCAAAGAAGAAAGATGAGGCCAGATCTAAACAGATGACTTCTGAGTTCGTTCTAAAGGAAGCTGACAAACCTGAGCAGTTATACCCTATGCGTGAAGTGCCAGGTGGAGAATACGTGCACGTTCCATGGTCCAGACAGGATATTGTGTCCTTTACCAATGACTTTCCAAAATTACGAGAAAAGCCTGTGGACTGGTACAGGCAGGTGGAAAGGTTTGTAAAGGTGCAAAAGTGCTTGTGGAAAGACCTGGATGGGTTTTTCGACATTGTGGTTCCTGTGGATTTATGGACCGAATGCAAGGTTGCCATTGATTGGCCCAACAAAGAGTATGATAGGGACCCTGTAACAGGTGCTCCCTCTGATGAGGTAATGAGAAAATATGACCAGGTCATGTTACATCTGAAAAAGAAGGTGCCTGCAAAGGAAACTGATTGGACCAAAATAGATAGAACCACGCAGGAAAGGGATGAGTCTGTGCACTCCTTTTATGAAAGACTGTTACAGGTGTTCAAAACTTACAGTGGAATAGATAACATCGAGATGAAGGATATGACCCACTTCATTTACAGGTTTGTAAACGGTTTAAGACCCGAAATTTGCCAGTGGATTAAAGACAATAAGATTTGTTGGCAGTCTAAGAAAATGGATGAGGTCTTACGGTACGCAAAGTACTGTGAGGACGAGATGGCAGATAAGCGAAAGGCACTAAAGGAAAAGGTCATGTGGGCACAAGTGAAGCTAGCAGAACAACAGGAAAAGCAAATGAATAAAATGAATAAGAATACCCAAAATCAAGGCTCTGGGGGTGGGGGAAAGCCCAAGGTAAAAATGAGCAGAGAGGAAGCTAAAAAGAAATTTCCCTGCCACCAGTGCGGAGAAATCGGGCACTGGAGAGACGAGTGTCCATATTTACAGCATGATAATACCCAAACCCCTGATTTAACTCCACAGACGCAGAATGAAAAACCAAGAAAGACTCAGCATCAGGTAAAGGCAAGTCAATTGCCCCGAGAGCCAAAACCAAATTATAAAGGAAAATCACCACAGGGTGATGACATAGAGATCTGGGGAGGCAATGAGAATAGAAATGCAGCAACTTCGCAGTTTTTGTTGAATGATACCTTTTTCTGTGACGACCAATACTGACGGGGCCTGAGAGGGGAGGACGAGGAGTGTGTTCTTGGCGCCTCCTTGCGGGTAGACCAGTCAGGGCCATACATTGAAGGAAAGGTTGATGGAAATGATGTCACCTTTCTATTGGACACTGGTGCTACCCGTTCTACTGTGAGAACAGCGGACGTTCCAAACCTACCCCTCTCGGGAGAAGCAATCCAAGAAGTGGGTGTATCTAATCAATTGATTAGTACCCCAGTTACTGAGCCCATGGAGATCACAATAGGGAATTTCAAAGAAATGCATAGATTTGTAGTTTGTGATACCAGTCCAGTAAACTTACTGGGACGTGATTTGTTGTGCAAAATGAACTGCACCTTCTTTTGCACACCAAAAGGCGTCGAAATTCAAACCCCAGACGAGGATGGCATATACAAATTAATGTTAATTAGACCAGACTCAGAAATTAAACAAATGAATATACAGGACTTACCTGAAGAACTCCAAAAGACAGTGAAACCAGAAGTATGGGACTTTACAGGAAAGGATGTAGGATTAATGGCAAATGTAGACCCAATACAAATAGCCATGAAAGAAAATGCAGTTTATCCTAATACCAAGCCATACAAAATGAGTGCAGAAGTGAGAGCAGGAGTTGCCATTGAAATAAATAGACTGCTAGAAGCAAACATCATACAAGAAGTGATGAGTAGTCCGTGTAACTCACCCATAATTGGAATCAAGAAACCTAGTGGCAAGTACAGGGTAGTGCAGGACCTGAGAAAGGTAAACAAAATAGTGGTTCCTTGTTGTCCTATTGTTCCAAACCCAGCAGTGATCCTATATCAGATTCCCTGGAATGCTGAGTGGTTTACCGTGATAGACCTATGTCATGCATTCTTTTCGATCCCATTACATCCAGACAGCAAATTTCTTTTCTCATTTGCTTTCGACAGTCACGTGTACGTTTGGAATCGGGTCCCTCAAGGGTACACCGAAAGTCCCTCTATCTTTAATCAGATCCTAAAAAAGTGCCTTGAATCTTTAGTGTTACCAGGAAAATCTGTTTTGGTGCAATATATAGATGACCTTTTGGTGGCGTCTAAAAGTCATAGAGATTGTGTTGTTGACACCATTGCTTTACTGAATCACCTAGGTGAAAAAGGACATAAAGTGTCCCCTGACAAATTGCAGTTCTGTACAAAATGAGTGAAATATCTGGGGCACCAGATAGAAAAAGGCATCAGAAAAGTCACTTCTGAGAGAGTCAGAATAATTCGGAACATGCAGTTACCCCGTACTCAGAAAGAAATCAGAATGTTCCTTGGAGTGGTAGGTTACTGCAGGCAATAGATTGTGGGATTTGCAGTCCTGGCAAAACCTTTGATAAAAATGACAAAGAAAGGAGCAAAAGACCCAGTGGAATGGGATGATGAGGGCATGACAGCATTCACTAAATTACGAGAATGTCTGTGTACAGCACCTGCTTTAGGGATGCCTGACTATTCTAAAGAATTTGCACTATTTTGTGACACACGAGATAATTGTGCACTGTCAGTCCTAACTCAGGAGCATGGGTTGACTAGACGTCCAGTGGCATATTTTTCTGCCACTTTGGATCCAGTGGCTGCTGGATTACCCGGATGTCTGAAAGCAGTAGCTGCAACTTGCACGAGTCTAGAACAGAGTGAATCTATTGTAATGGGACATCCTGTAACTGTGTATGTTCCCCATGCAGTTGTGATTTTATTGACCAGAACTAAGACCCAGTATCTCACCCCTAGTCGGCTGACTAAATACGAGAGGATTCTCGTGGGTGCTGCGAATGTGGTCATTACTCGGTGTAATATCCTGAACCCAGCTACCCTGCTCCCTGACTCAATGATTATGGAAGCCGAGGGAGAGGACGAACATGACTGCATAGATCTGACAGAATTCAGTACTAAACCCCGCCCAGACATTAAAGAAATGCCTTTGCCTGTAGAAGATGAGGAGCTGTTCGTGGATGGCTCATGTATGAGACACGAACTTGTAGGCCTAAGTGCTGCTTATGCTGTAGTCTCTATAAACGAAATTAAAGAAGCTTCCTGTTTATATGGAGTAAAGTCTGCACAAGTAGACGAATTGATTGCATTGATAAGAGCCTGTAAAATTGGGAAAAACAAAAGAATAACAGTATATACTGACAGTCAGTACTGTTATGGGGTTGTGCATGACTTCGGCCAATTGTGGCTACAGAGGGAGTTTCTGACTTCTTCAGGTACTCCCATCAGAAATGGAAAAGTTGTACAAGATTTACTGGAAGCAATCCAATTACCAAAAGAATTGGCAGTGGTCAAATGTGCTTCTCATAAATCTGGCATTGACCCTATAACTTTGGGAAACCGATTTGCTGATGAAGTGGCTCAACATTGTGCCAGAAATCGCATGTCTGTAAATGTTAAACTGGGGGGACCTGGAAACAGCAGCCAACTTATGGTGTTTGAAGAGGTGCCTACCTGGGAAGAGTTGAGAGATTGGCAGCATGCGGTGCCAGCAAAAGAGAAAGAAAAATGGAAGAAACTTGGTTGTCGACCGAGAAGTGAGGATGGTGTCATTGTGGGCCCAAATGGTATGCCTGTGTTGCCTAGACATCTGCTTGCTTCTATGGCCAGACTGATACATGGAGATTCACACACTGGTAGGGACGCCATGGTTCTGGATTTCCAACAAACATGGTACAATCCGAGGTTCAGGAAGGTAGCAGAGTCGCTCTGCCAGAGGTGATTAACATGTCAGCAATTCAATGCTGGGAAAAGGACCGTAGTTGAATTTGGAGAAATTGGGAAATCAGGGGGTCCCTTTATAAGAATACAGGTTGATTTCATCACCATGCCTCGCTGTGAGGGAAAGAGATATGTCCTTGTCATTGTCTGCCTGTTTTCAAAATGGGTGGAAGCCTACCCTGCCAAAAAGAATGACGCCCTAACCGTAGCCAAATTTCTACTGCGAGAATTAATACCTAGGTTCGGGGTTCCAGTCACAATTGAATCAGATAGAGGAAAACATTTTCAGAATGAGGTAATCGATCAGCTCTGTAAAGCATTTAAGATCACACAAAAACTGCACTGTGCATATCGTCCAGAGGCTTCTGGAGTGGTAGAACAAATAAATGGCACTATAAAATCAAGGTTAGGAAAAATGTGTGACTCTACGGGCATGAACTGGATAAATGCTTTACCTCTTGTTCTGATGGGACTCAGAAGTATTCCAGACCAAAAAACAGGCCTGAGCCCTCATGAAATCCTGATGGGAAGAGTGATGAGACAAGCATGGGTACCAGGACATAAACTGATAAACATGTCTGATGATTTGGTACTTGAGTACTGCAAGCAACTGGGTGACCAAGTGCGTTCTATCTCTCGCCAGATTGGGGAAGACGCCGTCGCCAATCCAACAACTCCAGTCCACAAATTGGTTCCTGGCGACTGGGTTGTACTCAAGAAACATACTCGTTCGAGTTGCCTTGCACCGAGGTGGGGAAGACAACGCCAGGTAATACTGGTGACCACGACAGCGGTGAAGTATGCCGGCGTTCCAAAGTGGATCCATGCCAGCCATACACAGAAGGTGATTCCAGACGAGAAAACTGACGCTAAAGGTTGTCCAGCTGAGGGGTCTGCAGAAGTTGGTCCTGAAGTAGCTGATGACGAACAACCGAGCACCAGTCAAGATGATTGGATACCCATAATCGACCTGACTAATGACCCAATCCGAACAAGAAGTCAAACCTATGCAGATAGAGAGTGGGATAGAGAGGAAGAGATAGGCACAGGCGAAGATCCTCAGATTATTGAGATTCACGTCAAGTCTGAGGAAAAAGAAGGTCAGACAGGGACAGAGCAAGTGATTGACACACCTCCACAAACCCCTGAATTTGAAAAGGGACAGACAAGAAATAGTGAAAAGGTTCAAGTAGAAGAAAATCAAGGGATCGAAGTGCTTGAACAGGATCAGATAGAACTAGAAGAACGTGTTCAGGACACAGAAACAGAGAAGCTCGAAAGTCAAAATCAGAATACACCTGAACAAGGCCAGCTTAGTACCCAGGCAGAAGAAATAGAAATAAGACCTGGAACTAGTCAGACAGGAAGGGAAGAGCCAAAAGCAGAAGTGCCACAAACAAACGAAAATAAAAGAGCATTAGAAGACAGCCAAATCACAGTGCCAACTAAAAGACTCAAGAAGAAGAAACATATCGAACCAAGATATATTAAGAGACTGAGACTGAGAATAAAAACAGTAGAGGAGAAACTTGCAGAAAGAAGGAAAAGTCCTCGTATTGCAGAGCAAGTTGGAGAAAGTTCACAAAGGAGGAGTGACCGAATAAAAAGACTGAACGAAAAATACCAAGATCCTGAATGGACATATTTAGTGTTGGAGGAATTTGAAGATCTTGATATAACTGACGAAAGTGATGAAGAACAGACAGCTGATTATTCTGCCGAGGAAGACGAACCAACCTGAAGTTGTGCAGGGTAAGCTACCTGTGCAAAGTTACAAAGAGGGGTTGAGAAATCTTCTTCTGAACGAAAATGTCTGATTCAAATGTGAATGGAAGGCCTAGACGCAGTTGTTGTAAAACATGCTGCAGAATATGTATATGTAGCATAGCTATAGTGTTAATAATTTGATTAGGACTAACAGTTTTCATTCCTTATATGGTGAACCAAAATACTAATGTTGACCCTACACAGACTGTGACCCCTGACACTGAAGAACTGACAACACGAAGTGTAGAAAGACGTGAAAAAGCACTCAGACAAACAAAACGAGACTTAGAAGCATCAGATGAGGAAGGACTACACTATCATGGAGTTAAAAACCAGACACAGTTAAATGTATTCGCTAATCTTTTAGTGCACTATGTAGAAACTATGGAAATAGAAGACTGCTATGTCTGCATGAAGCTACCTACTTCTGTAGCTGAAGGCGTGACTTATCATCACCTACCTTTGACCTATGGAATTTCCTGTAGTATTTTAGCTAGTTTATTTTACAAAAGAGGACCATTACAGTACTACTATTCTAACTCAGACATGATATTTTCTGAACTTCCTATACGTGGAAATCTGAATCCTGTACATACTAAAAGTGACGTTACACGTTATATGGGAGAATATTTTCTGACTATAGGTACCATAGACTTGAATGAAGCACACAGAGATAACTTGACCTGTTCATTACATGAACAAGAAAAAATGTTTTTAAACATGGCAGAGAAAAGAAGGGAGAGTTTCCAAAGGAAGGCAAATGATAAAAGACAAAGAACTCCTAAATGGGCTGAAAACATGGAAAGCACCTCAAATGGTGGGAGTGGTCCTGCTGTGTTGCTGGATTTCGAAAGAAAAGGGAAACTCTGTCTTCACCACGAGAAAACTAGTTATTATAATAACATTTTCATTGGTTCCAGTCAATGTGAGCATAATTCCAAGGTAATCGGAGGTTGGGGTTTCAAAAATGGGTCAGAACCTGTGTTTCCCGGAATTTATTATATATGTGGAAACAAGGCTTATTTCAAATTGCCGGATCACTGGTATGGAAGCTGCTACTTTGGCATTGTCTTCCCGAAAATATACCATGTGAAAGAAATTGCTGGAAGCAATGAAAACACTAATGGCTTAGTGCGTAGTAAAAGAGAAAGCGTAGGTGAAATAATGGGTAGTATTTTTAGTGCACTGATACCTGGAGTGGGATTGGTTCTGAACACACACAGAATTTGTAAATTATCCACAATAGTGGATGTGTTGTCTACTGACACAGCTCATGGATTCCTGCTGGTCAATACCGAAATGGTTGCGATCAGATCAATGGTTTTGCAGAACAGACTTGCGCTTGACACCTTATTAGCAAAAGAGGGCGGAGTCTGCCGGATGTTGAAAGCGCAACATTGTTGCACTTACATACCGGACAAAAGTGTACAAATCAAAAAGTACGTAAAGAACATTACTAATTTGGAAAAGGAACTCAAACCACTGGAGGTTGATAGTGCCTGGAAGAGACTTACTGATGGTCTCTCCGCTGTAGGTCATTGGTTGGCTAATTTAGGTAAAGGTTTATTGTTTAAGGTACTGATGCCAATTGGAGTGATAGGTTTCATCATATTTCTCATATTTGTCTGTTGCAAATGCCGCAAACACACAAAGAAATACGCTGTGAATAAAAGAGGTGTGAAACGGAGTGTGGATGAACTTGAATTGGAAGACTTGAATAATCAGATTTACAAAAGGGTGAAAAATTCTCACCCTAACAAAGATGTGAAAAAGAAATTGAATCGTCTGATGGAAGAAATCGAAATGCACAGAGTGTGAGAGAAGTTGGCATCTGGTTCCATTAGTTTGTGATGATAGTAAATATCATCAAAGAGGGGATTGATGAAGCAAGTTTTCGCATATTACGCGACTTGCTTAAATCAAGAACCTCGAATAACTTATAATCCTGTAATACAACCCGTATGTTTTACTAATTTCCTTTATTTTGGATATGCATGTATCTTAGTGATGCTTGCCTATGTGTTTACTAATACGAATAACTCGTGTCCTTAAAATGGCCGCCGCTTGAGGGTTTGCTTCTGCGCATGTGTTGGTCACACTCACGTGACGTGACGTAGTTGCAGTCTGGTGGGAAAATGTGCGCATGCGTGCTAGCATCTAAAAAAGGGCTGTCAGTGTTATAACGTGGTGAAGCTTGTGCAGATGCTCTCGTGTCATCGTCTGTTGCACTAACTATAATGCAATAGTATATTTTTCTGATTTGAGAAGTATAAAGTAGTTCTTCATGGTATATGGTGAATTAATTTATTTCTATGTTTTAATTTGTTTTCGCTTACTTTTCATGTACCGCGATATTGGGGGTTTTGAGTGAGACGTGAACCATCTTGAAGGTCCCTACTGCGCATGTCGCGCAGCTAGGGAGAAGTCAACCTTGAGCAGTGGAACTCAGCCAGCTGGCAGCCTAGTCAAGAGGCTCCTGTGAACACAACCTCTGACCCAGCAAGATGGAGCTGAATCGTTCCTAACTCGATACAATTGTAATTCCTTATTGTATTCTGTTATTTCTATCGTGAGAACCCCAAACCTGCTAGGCGGTCTCAGAAAATGGTAATTTAGGCTTGTAGAAGTTTGTTCTGATTGGTGTGTTGACCTATCCTACTTGGGAACCAATCGAAATTTGGGATTCTGACACTTGCAACATTTGGGGGGTGGTACACTGACCCAAAAACAGTATAACTAGCCTAGGTTTAGCTGGAGAAATTGTCCGACTTGTCTGAATAGCTGACCTGTCACTGACCCAACGCACTCAATAGGTGACTGAATACAGAGCGCTGCGGAGCACTCTGTCCGAATTTGACCATAGACTCTAAAGGTTTTACTAAACCTTAAGTGCTGGCGGAGCACTTTCCTGGGGAGTTCGCTAACCCAATCGGGGTTCTGACTGATAGCTGCAGAGAGGGTGGAACGCAGGCGTTGCTTCCGAACTGCGGGTGCTGGTCGTGCCTTGGTGGTCCTGATCCTAATCTGGTTTTCCTGTCCTGTCCTGGGGTGTCCAATCTACACCTGCTGTCCCATAGATGACTGTCCTTCCTTGGGGTATTTCCTGTCCTTGACTGATCCGTGGCCAGGGTTGGTCTGCACACCTTTCTAGGTAAATATAGTGCGAAAACTCTATACTGCACCTTCTATTTTCCTGTCTTTGCTTTAATAAAGACATTTCTTTGCATACGTTAATTTTCCATGCTTTCCGCAACCTGCTATAAAAATCACACAGTATATTTTTCCTTAGCATGTTCCTGTGTTTCCCTACCTTTTAGAACACATTCTCTCCATACTGTTCATGAATCATAACTGTGGTATATAATTTCTCCTGAAATCTGAGTTAACGTAATGATGCTAGAACTGTAGCGTGTTCCAATTTTTCCCCCCCTATAGATGTATAGGATTTCTAATCTTTACCTTGCAGTATTTTTCTAAAACAGTAAATGTCTAGTTCGTGATCCATTTTCTAAAAATCTATTTAGTAGATCGCATTGTTATAACTTTCTTATAGACTCATAAATGGTTGCCTTAGTTTTTCTTTCATATGGTTACGTGCTCTTCATTATTCTGATTATAGATTGCCTTCTCGTTGTAAAATGTATACACTCAGAAACTGATTTCTAAGATAAACTTTTAAAAACTTCCCAGTAGTCTGTGGTTATTTGATGAAGTAAGCGAAATAAAGTCGGTATTGGTATTTTGCCTGATTTTCTTTTACAGCTAGCTCCCTGATCCATTGTGGATCATAGGTACCCGTAACGGTGGATTGGTAAGTCGGGTACCATAGAAATAAATAGGAAGGAACCAGGGTTACTGGTAGAAGAGTTGTTAGGTCACCCGATTAATGTATATGATAAATTGGGAAAATATGGGCCTGGCACGTGTATGGTGAAAATTATTGGCCGGGTGACCTGCGATCTCTATCAGCGGAAAGGGTAAAATTTACTATTACCACTCCAGTGAGTGCAACAGAAGAGAAAGCGTTGGATAGCGTAGGGGTAAAAATTACTATTCCCACTCCAGTGAGTGCAACAGTAGGGAAAGCGTTGGATAGCGGGAGGGTAAAAATTACTATTCCCACTCCAGAGAGTGCAACAGTAGGGAAAGCGTTGGATAGCATAGGGGTAAAAATTACTATTCCCACTCCAGTGAGTGCAACAGTAGGGAAAGCGTTGGATAGCGTAGGGGTAAAAATTACAATTCCCACTCCAGAGAGTGCAACAGTAGGGAAAGCTTTGGATAGCGTAGGGGTAAAAATTACTATTCCCACTCCAGAGAGTGCAACAGTAGGGAAAGCATTGGATAGCGTAGGGGTAAAAATTACTATTCCAACTCCAGAAAGTGCAACAGTAGAGAAAGTGTTGGCTAGCGTAGGGGTAAAAATTACTATTCCCATTCCAGAGAGTGCAACAGTAGGGAAAGTGTTGGATAGTGTAAGGGTACAAATTACTATTCCAACTCCAGTGAGTGCAACAGTAGGGAAAGTAAATACTTCATATATTAATTAAAATAAAATAAATATTAATACCAATTACAATTTAATTAAAAAATAATTACCAATTTAATTTAATATAATAATTAATCAATTAAAAATACAAATAAAAAATATTTATTAAAAATCATTACCTAATTTTACAAATTAATTACTAATTTACAAATAATTAATTAGCAATTGAAAAATAATTAACAATTAATTAAAAATAAATACCAATAAATATATTTTTTTATTTAATTACAATTAAATTACTTCCCACCCTATTCCCCTATAAACCCACAACCCGCCTCAGTAAAAAATGTAATACAATTAACATAATTATCAATTAATCAATTAATAAATATTAATTACCAATTATAATTTTATTAATTACCAATTAAAAAATAATTAACAAATAATTCAAGATAAATACCAATAAATAAATTAAAACATTTAATCAATTATAATTAAATTACTTCCCACCCTATTCCCCTATAAACCCACAACCCGCTACAGAAAAAAATGTATAAAATTAACATAATTATCAATTAATCAATTAATAAAAATTAATTACCAATTATAATTTAATTAATTACCAAATAAAAATGAATTAACAATTAATTCAAGATAAATACCAATAAATAAATTAAAACATTAAATCAATTATAATTAAATTACTTCCCACCCTATTCCCCTATACCCCACAACCCGCTACAGAATTAAATTACGCAAAAATTAAATACCATAAAATTCATTACTTAAAATAAATTATAAAATAAATATACACTTTTCACACATATACTAACATTAAAAAAACTTAAAAAAATGCGATATTATTAAAAAATCGATATATTTAACATCTATACTATATACTTCGATATTGTGACTTTCTATATTCATGTAAATCGATATTAACTCACTTACCTTAAAATCGATATTTTTGTTGTCTATATTCTGTCCATTCGCTATTTTGTCCATTACATTCGATATTTTTGTTGTCTATATTCTGTCCATTCGATATTTAGTCCATTCTATATTTTTAACTCGATATTAATGCAATTCTATATTTTTAACTCGATATTTTGACTGTATACCATAACACCGTTGGATAACATTGCATTTCCATGTCTGATAGTTTGGTATTCTTTGTTTCACTGTTTGAACATTTTGATGACAGTTCATTAGTGAGTCCGTGTATGGCGCAGCCAAGCAAGGCAGTAGAAAACCCGCCACGGAGCGAGATTTAAGGGAAAAGACACAGGAGAAGTTCTCTCTTAATCTACGAAGGATATAGTGAGCATGTTTTTTTTGTTTTTTTTTAAATTTTTGTTCTATGTCGTAATTTCGTCCAACGAGAAGTGGAAGAACCAGTTTTTTAACATGCCTGCTCAATTGATCAAACACAGCGTTCCTGATACTCCTTACTCAGTGGAAAACCGGCAACAAACGGCTGCAGTTTCATATTTCAGTTTCTATAAGTCACTGCACCAAGAGAGCTTGGGCATATCCAAGGTAAAAAATATAAAGCACACTCGAGCTTTCACACACCCACTGCAAGGCAACTAACACACGAGCAGTGCCTCACTCACCACCCCAGAACCAGCCCACGCTAGGCCCAAACATACTCCACCCAGCTCTTCATACATTAGTCATACTCACACTACAACCACACACCAGTCTAACCGAGCACACAGGTTCGCCTGTTATGGCCCCAATGCAGTTAGAGTGCCACGATGCTGCACTAGTGCCAATGGTGCGCTATACAAGTGTCTGAAAACATGAAGTGCGGTTTTGAGGATTTGCCCAATACAAAAATAAAACTATATGGAGGCCAAATGTTGATTTTTTCAGTCGCTAAAAGGGACTAAAACGTCAACTATTTCAGACAGTTCCGAAAAGAAAGGGGCGAGGTTTGAAATATTAATTACTTGTACTGGTTAGCTTTGAACCTTGTAGCATTGAATCATGAACGTGCCATTAGCGAAATTATACTACGAGCATTACTGGGGTGGCCAGACGTCATTTTACAAACCGGTGCCAAGCTGTAGCAGGGTAATGTTGCACTGCATGTACTCTACCTCAGCCTGCCAATCATCAAAAGAGGAACGTCCAAGTTTAAAGAGCCCAGATTATACAAACCAACATGCCACCGTAACACCATGTTGCGCACGAGCAGCCTACCTCTCTTTCCTTCTTTCATTTAGTTGCTTCCCTGGGAAATGGATCCAAAACAGAAGAAGCCCGCCAGTGGTGCGAGTGCACCACAGCGAGCCATGTGGTTTCAATTTTCGCATCCGTATCTGGGCACAATAAATGAAACCATATGGCGGGCGGTGCGCATAATAAAATATAAAAATATAATAATATAAAAAGTTTGCATGCAAAGGCCAATGGCCTGGGCCAAAAGGAGAAGCACACGGACGAGTGTGCGCGATTCCTAGGGTCGTTTTCAAACCCCCTCCAAAGGTCTTTCGCTGCCCATGCACTGCTATGCACTGCAACACTAGGAGCAAGACCTAAAAAGTGTCATGCTTCATCATCGGGTAGCTCCTCAACTGGCCCAGCGAGGGGGCTTTTTGCCGGAGATTGTTTACCTGATATCTCTGCCGACGATGAAGAGTGGGTGTGTGTGTGTGGTGTATACAAATGGTGAGTAGAGTGCAGGGAAAGGGTGAGCTAAAAATAACGATAAGAACCCGCTCAGCCAGCTTTAATTAACTGGTTCTATGTTATGAATAAAATAGCCTTCAATGTTGTTGGCTGATATAATAATTTGATGTATACAGCTTAATAGATCTGCTTCTAACACATTGATTTGTCATATACAGCGTGAATAGCTTTGCTGTCCAATACATTAAGAAACAGAACAGTAGCTCCCCTGACTAATATATTATTCTTAACAACAACAAAAAGAGAGGTAGGGAAAATGAGGAAACACTCTTAGTCCCCGGTTATGCTTATCTAAACAAGAAAAGAGTATATACAAAACAAGTTTGAGTACAAAAGGAGCAAAAAACAATCAGTATATGACCCCGCTCAGGTCAGTATGGAAAGCCCTCACTCACCACCCTGGTTGGTGACATGCTTCACCATAGGGCCCCACTGGAGAGGCCGA
This sequence comes from Lissotriton helveticus, assembly GCF_964261635.1. NCBI lineage: Eukaryota > Metazoa > Chordata > Amphibia > Caudata > Salamandridae > Lissotriton > Lissotriton helveticus. The sequence continues at coordinate 1,844,307,176 of NC_136065.1, read as the reverse complement.
GTGCCTCCCCAGTGTGCTTCAATGCCAGACCTAAGGCGGAGCAGGTTTTTGTAAAATAGACGTGAAGTGAGTGATTTAGAGGTGATGGTGATGGTTAAAAAATGTCTTAAGTGTCTCAAAAAAATATTTTATTGTTTGATCACTTGGACAGAATAAAAACAATGTGGGAAAATAGTCCAAATAAATTGTTTGGTTATTTCCAAAAGATTAATAGTCAGTCAACATGTTTCTGCCTTGAAACAGTGTGAATTTACCAGGCATTCATCAGGACAAAGGTGTACTTAACCCTGGCGGTATGAGCACTCTAAGGCCCACCCTGACCTAGGGGCGTGAAAGGGAAAATCATGTTAAAAAAGTGCATGTAGAAGGAGAGAACTCCTCCTGTGGTACTCCCGATTAGGGAGACCTCAAGGTTGGTGTGTATGCACCTGTTGAAAAAAGGACATAGCATGCACATAGGAGACAAGACAAACAATTAAAGGATGTTCTATGCTCATAGGTATATCTACAGTGCTCCAGTTGTAGTGAGAGGACAGTGGATGGCGGCATAGCAATATTGTTAACACCATACCATGTCCCTGGGGAGAGATTACGCTATAGAAAGGGGTGCAGTGTATTACAGGTGGTCAGCAGTTGTCGAGTAGCCCTTGCTTTGATGCTAGCCCGTGAAAAATAAAGGATCAATGGACCTCAATGGCCAGTGACCCCACCTAAAAAGACACAGAGGTCGGGAATAAAATGTCTCACTTGAATCGTGAGTCAGTTGCACACCATGGATCTCGGGAGGGGGGTGGTGGCGTAATTGGCACACCCTTATGAAGGAAAATTACATATTCCAAAAGTTACACATCAAAGAAATATGAGGACGATCAACTAAGCTTAATCACGCCTGCTCCATAATGACCTGAGCGGGGTCACATACTCATTGTTTTTTGCTCCTTTTGTACTCAAACTTGTTTTTTGGATACTCTTTTCTTGTTTAGATAATATATTAATCTGTAATGAACAGCGTGCCAGATGTGCTGTTAATTTAATTATAAATATAAAGTGTGATACCTCTGCTGTCTAGTGCATAAATCTGTAATAGGCTGTGTGATAGCTCTGCTGTCCAAAACAATAATCTGTATTATGTGATAGCATGGGTATATAGTACTTTAGTCTTAGTTCTACTCTTTGATGCATGTATGTGTAATTTACAATTCACTGAGATAGCTCTGCTGTATAATCAAGTAAACTGCAAAGCATAGTAGATGGGTGTATAATAACAAGGGCGGCCAGTGCTGCTTCTACCGCCCACTGCCAGTGCCACTGTTATCTACTAACCATCACACTCCACCATTTTGTCAATTTGGATTACTCTGTGCTATACAAAGCTGTAAAAATGGCCCTGACGAGGCATTATTATTTAAACTTTAATGTGTATGGAATTTTTATACTCTGCAAACAAATAGACAGCGCCACCATGTGTTTGACTTGAAATAAGTGCCGGTGCCAAGCACTGGCAAACACTGGCACAAATTAAGCACTGAATTTGTAAAGCATATGATGGCCTTTGGCACTGAAACCAGAGATGTTTATCATCATCCAACTCAATGATACTCATTTTATTGCTCTCAGGAGGATGAAAAATTGAGTAACTCCTGGCAGGATTCGAACCTATGACCATGAAGTCAAACACAGATTCGAGGAGAGGGGGCATTAATCCAGTGAACCACAGACCTGGTACACTGTCTGAGAGCTATACTGACTGACACATATGATTCGGTGTGATATCTTCGGTAGGCAATTAATTCATAGTTATGTAGCTCTTCTGTATGCCATACTAACGTGCCCGGAACAGTGTGATAGCCTTGTTATCTCATGCTTTCATCTCTAATATGCACTCGAGAGCTCTGTAGTGTGATCATCGTTCTCTGCAGCCTGACACACGCCTCTGTAATAAACAGAGCGACAGCCCTGCTTTGCAATGTGTGATTTCCTATTCCTCAGTATTTGTCGGTTGTGTGTTGCATTCATCTGTAGTACACAGTCGACACGTTTGCGGCCAATGCATTATTAATCCTTATTGCCCACTGCTCAAGGCCTTAATAGTGATTAATTACCTCCGTGGGCGTTAACCGCTGCTAATTACTGCAATTATGGACCCAAGCTGAAGGCACGCGTGCATAATGAGAACAAGAGCAATTAAATGATGTTACTGCCCAGTGTGATCAATAACCCGACCCCCGCCAACCCCCACACACAACACAGGCAGACCCACAGGCCAGCAGGCCTTGTCTGGTCAGTGGCATTGCTAGTGACGTAACATAGGCCCCCGCGCCACCCCACTGCGGGGGGGGGGTGTGAGCCCCGGGGGGCCTTCGCAGCACAGTACCCTGGCCTAAGAGCTCCTGGTTGACTCCCTCCTGGGACCTCTTCTCAGCCCAGACAGCTTCCCCAGTCTGAGGCTGCCAATTAAACAAGGCCATAATCACCTTTGTGCTGTGGTGACATTTCTGGCTCAACTTTTGTTTATCTAACACTGCAGCTCATGTTTATTGAAGATCAATAAATTGCACAATGTATCCCTCCATTTACTCTGGCACGTTTGACGAAACCGCTGATCCAGTATCTCTCCCGCGCCCTCATACGTTTGAGTGCATCAGCACCAACACTTCGCCAGTGAGCATAGCACCTGATGCATATAAAATAAGGTATGGGAGGAAAAACATAAAATTACTAAGGCCACTTAGACCATGTTAAACACATATACAGTTTATACAGCCGCAGCCCGTGCAGGTAAGAGCGATGGGGCCCAGTGGGGGGGATTTCGACAGACCATGACAAGGGGAAATTAATTATTTATTCAATTTTCCCTCGTCATCATCATCCGTCAAACCCCCCCTGCCCCCCACTGGGCCCCACCGCTCTATATATAGCGTTTATAGCACCCTGACTTCCACCTCGCAATCTTTTTTACCATGTGGCCATCCAACCCCCCCCCCCCTTGCTGCATAGGTGGCAGGCCTTGGAATACTTACTTACTTGTGCCTATTACCCCTCCTGGGGAATAGGTCATCAACTAGGACTCTCCAGCCATCTCTGTCCTGGGCTTTTCTTTCAATCTGACTCCGGGCAACCCATCTCCGTGCAGTCAGCTTCGATGCCTCGGTGCCAGGTGTTTATTGACCTTCCTCTTTTCCTTTTCCCTTGAGGGTTCCAGGGCAGGGCTTCATTGGTGGTGTTTGATGCCTGCTACCAGAAGGTGTGACCTATCCAGCTCCAGCGTCTGTTCATGATTTCTTCATGAGCATCGAGTTCGAAAGTCTGCTGCCATAGGTTGTTGTTACTGATGGTGGTTGACCAGCAGAGTTGTAGAATTTTCCTCACACTGGTGTTGATAAAGGTCTGGACTTTGTTGGTGGTGGTCACGGTTGTCCTCCAAGTTTCTGCTCTATACAGAAGGATCGATTTTAAGTTGGTGTCAATAAGCCTGATCTTGGTTTGCAGTCTTTGATCCTTGGAGATCCAGATCTTCTTTAGCTGAATAAAGGCAGCCCTTATTTTGCCGATTTTTGCCTTAATGAAGGAGTCTGTGCCATCCTGCTTTTCTAAGACACTGCCAAGGTAGGTGAGGGTCTCATCCTCTTCCAGAGCATCTCCTGAAAGATTGACTGCAGCTGTGCTGGCTGTGTTAGCCTCCAGGATCTTGGTTTTTCCCCTGTGGATGTTAAGGCCAAGTTGTGCTAATGTGGCTGCCAGATTGTTACTCTTCTCTTGCATTTGCAGATGGGTATGGGAGAGTAGGGCTAGGTCACATGCAAAGTCCAGGTCATCGAGCTTTCTCCAAGTTGTCCACTGGATCACTTTCTTCTCCTTGCTGTGGATGTCTTCATGACCCAGTCTTTAACCAGCAGGAAAAGACAAAGTAAAAGCAAACAACCCTTGCGGACTCCGGTCCTTACTTGGAAGGCTTCGGTGAGTTGTATTTCATGTACAATTTTGCAGGCCATTCCCTCCTAAAGGTTCCTGATGATTCTGATGAGTTTATCTGCCACACAGTAGTGGTGGAGGAGTTTCCGAAGGGTCTTTCTGTTGACACTGTCAAATGCCTTCTCATAGTCGATGAAGTTGACATTGAATGGGTAGTTCCATTCCACTGGCTGCTCAATGATGATGTGCAGTATTGCAATCTGGTCTGTGCAGGAACTGTCTTTCAGAAGCCAGCTTGCTGGTCTTTCAACTGAGCATCAACTTCTTCCTTCATTCTGTTTAGAATGATTCTGTTGAGCACTTTGCTTGGGGTAGACAGAACACTGATGCCTCTGTAGTTTGTGAAGTTACTCAGGCCACCTTTATTTGCATCTTGTTTAGATATCCCTCCTTCCAGTATGATGGCATCCTTTTCTCAGAAGTTTGATGGCTTGCCGTATTTCTTCCTCGGTTGGTCTGCTGCCGTCGATTGGCAAGTTCTTGTCAGCTGAGTGTATGTCTGGTGGAGACTGTGGCATGGGCTAGTTCAATAGTTCTTCAAAGTGGTCCACCCTTCGGTACCCATGATTGTCTTCCCATCTTTGTCTTTAAAAGTTCTTTCTGGCTTGTTGTATCTACCAGGGAGTTTCCCCATTCTGTCATAGAGTTCTTCCTAATGTCCATGACTTGCTGCTTCCTGGGCTTCTGTGGCAAGACCCTCGATGAATCTTCGCTTGTCTGCTCTTAAGCTTCCCTTTGCTTCCTTGTTGGTTTTAGTGTACTTGCCTTGAGCTTTCACTTTTTCTGCTCATGTTCAACTGGAGGTGACTGCAGCTTTCATTTACTTTCTCACCTGGATTTTGTGGAGAGTCTTGGTAGAGATCTGTTCTTTATGCTGGTGTTTCTTGGTACCCTGTACCTCCTGGGATTCAATATGACCAGAACCAGGAATGGAATTCCCCTTGGTAGCAATTTCTTCACTGCAGTCCTCTGTTCTTTGACTCTAAAGCCTCCTTGGTCATACTACCTCCTGATGAATCCCTTTACTCTGGCACGTTCAACGAAGCTGCCCACTTCACGATCGAGCATAGCACCTGATGCACATAAAATAAGACATGGGAGGTATAGCATAACATTACCAAAGCTGCCATTTAGGCCATGTGCAAATGTACATATTGTTTATAGCACCTGGACTTCCAACCCCCAATCTTGTTTACCATGTGTCCATCCAAACCCGCTCCAGCTGCATATGTGGACGCCCCTTTACGGAAAGAATGAGCATTAAAATTGGATGGATGAATCCCAACTGCTGCCAAGGTCACCCTCAACACCATTGTGAACTGGAATCTAGATAGAGACAATCCACTGGAGTGTAAGAACAGTGCCTATGCTTGCCCCTGTGGGCAGATGGCCAAATAATCCTGGAGAGCCTGGACAGGACAACACTGAGAACCTGGAGCCCTATTCAAAATAATATGCTCCCCCTGACCCCTGAGTCTGTATTAGAGAATGGTAGTGTAACTGCCAAAGACGGGCCCTGCGACCTCATCCCCTCTAACAGGAGCCAGGTGTGGATGTCTTTTTTGGATCTTGCCACGTAAAAGGTTAAACAAAAGCCCACCATGAGAAGCCGGGCCCCCAAATTAGACCAGCACACTTCTGAGAGCCTGGAGACCATGCTAACCAATCTGTGCACGTCAATTGGTCTCCTTGAATCCTGGTTCCTACCCTCTAGTCTTTTCCAACCATTCAGAGCCTTCACAATGAGTGAGGTCCAAGTCCAGTCCCTATGACCACCGAGCTTTGGGAAGAAAGATAAGACTGCCGCTTGATGCCTTGCATATGCAGCTGATCGGCCCTCCTGCCTTATCATAGCGAGGAATGTGACTCATGAGGATTGTGAAAAGGCTTTCCCTCTGCCTCACAAATGACAAACAGCATTGAAACACCCCCTAGTAGGCTCTTTTTTACTACAGCGCTATGCTGGCTGGCATGAGGTCTGGTAGGACTGGCACTAAACTGTCATAGATGGTTTAGGAATGCTGTAGGTTTCTCTGCGGTGTCTGGGTGAAAGCATCTGAATTCCTGTAGCTTGATGTGAAATAAAGCATCAGCAGCAATATTTAATACACCTGGAACATTTTTTCCTTTTAAAGTAAGATTGCTTTGCAAACACAGCAAGATCGATTTCTTAAGCAGCCTGAGCACCATTTTGCAGCTAGCCCTCTATTCATTTATGGAATCTACCACCCACACTTTGTCTGACCAGAAAACCACTGACTGGTTGTGAAGATGGCCAGATCATACGGCTAGCACTACTACTATGGGTAACTGCTCCAAAAAGGCTATGTTCTTACTGTGCCAGAGTCAAATCACTCACCGGGCGGCTCAACTTTTGTTTATCTAACATTGCAGCTCATGTTTATTGAAGATCAATAAATTCCACAATGTATCCCTCCATTTACTCTGGCATGTTTGACGAAACCGCTGATCCAGTATCTCTCCTGCGCCCTCGTATGTCTGAGTGCATCAGCACCAACACTTCGCCAGTGAGCATAACACCTTATGCACATAAAATAAGGTATGGGAGGAAAAACATACAATTACTAAGGCCACTTAGACCATGTTAAACACATATACAGTTTATACAGCCGCAGCCCGTGCAGGTAAGAGCGATGGGGCCAAGTGGGGGGGATTTTGACAGACCATGCCAAGGGGAAATTAATTATTTATTTAATTTTATCTCATCATCATCATCCCTCAAACCCCCCTGCCCCCCCACTGGGCCCCACTGCTCTATATATAGCGTTTATAGCACCCTGACTTCCACCTCGCAATCTTTTTTACCATGTGTCCATCCAACCCCCCCCTCCCCCTTGCTGCATAGGTGGCAGGCCTTGGAATACTTACTTACTTATGCCTATTACCCCTCCTGGGGAATAGGTCATCAACTAGGACTCTCAAGCCATCTCTGTCCTGGGCTTTTCTTTCAATCTGACTCCGGGCAACCCATCTCTGTGCAGTCAGCCTCGATGCCTCGGTGCCAGGTGTTTATCGACCTTACTCTTTTCCTTTTCCCTTGAGGGTTCCAGGGCAGGGCTTCATTGGTGGTGTTTGATGCCTGCTACCAGAAGGTGTGACCTTTCCAGCGCCAGCGTCTGTTCATGATTTCTTCATGAGCATCGAGTTCGAAAGTCTGCTGCCATAGGTTGTTGTTACTGATAGTGTTTGACCAGCAGAGTTGTAGAATTGTCCTCAGACCGGTGTTGATAAAGGTCTGGACTTTGTTGGTGGTGGTCACAGTTGTCCTCCAAGTTTCTGCCCTATACAGAAGGATCGATTTTAAGTTGGTGTCAATAAGACTGATCTTGGTTTGCAGTCTTAGATCCTTGGAGATCCAGATCTTCTTTAGCTGAATAAAGGCAGCCCTTACTTTGCCGAGTTTCTGCCTTAATGAAGGAGTCTGTGCCACCCTGCCTTTCTAAGACACTGCCTAGGTAGGTGAGGGTCTCATCCTCTTCCAGAGCATCTCCTGAAAGATTGCCTGCAGCTGTGCTGGCTGTGTTAGCCTCCAGGATCTTGGTTTTTCCCCTGTGGATGTTGAGGCCAAGTTGTGCTAATGTGGCTGCCAGATTGTTACTCTTCTCTTGCAGTTGCAGATGGGTATGGGAGAGTATGGCTAGGTCACATGCAAAGTCCAGGTCATCGAGCTTTCTCCAAGTTGTCCACTGGAACACTTTCTTCTCCTTGCTGTGGATGTCTTCATGACCCAGTCTTTGACCAGCAGGAAAAGACAAAGTAAAAGCAAACAACCCTTGCGGACTCCGGTCCTTAATTGGAAGGCTTCGGTGAGTTGTATTTCATGTACTATTTTGCAGGCCATTCCCTCCTAAAAGTTCCTGATGATTCTGATGAGTTTATCTGGCACACTGTAGTGGTGGAGGAGTTTCCGAAGGGTCTTTCTGTTGACACTGTCAAATGCCTTCTCATAGTCGATGAAGTTGACATGGAGTGGGTAGTTCCATTCCACTAACTGCTCAATGATGATGTGCAGTATTGCAATCTGGTCTGTGCAGGAACTGTCTTTGCAGAAGCCAGCTTGCTGGTCTTTCAACTGAGCGTCAACCTCTTCCTTCATTCTGTTTAGGATGATTCTGTTGAGCACTTTGCTTGGGGTAGACAGAACACTGATGCCTCTGTAGTTTGTGAAGTTACTCAGGTCACCTTTATTTGCGATCTTGTTTAGATATCCATCCTTCCAGTATGATGGCATCCGTTTCTCAGAAGTTTGAAGGCTTGCCGTATTTCTTCCTCGGTTGGTCTGCTGCCGTCGATTGGCAAGTTCTTGTCAGCTGAGTGTACGTCTGGTGGAGACTGTGGCATGGGCTAGTTCAGTAGTTCTTCAAAGTGGTCCACCCATCTTCACTGTTACCCTTCGGTACCCATGATTGTCTTCCCATCTTTGTCTTTAAAAGTTCTTTCTGGCCTGTTGTATCTACCAGGGAGTTTCCCCATTCTGTCATAGAGTTCTTCCTAATGTCCATGACTTGCTGCTTCCTGGGCTTCTGTGGCAAGACCCTCGATAAATCTTCGCTTGTCTGCTCTTAAGCTTCCCTTTGCTTCCTTGTTGGTTTTAGTGTACTTGCCTTGAGCTTTCACTTTTTCTGCTCATGTTCAACTGGAGGTGACTGCAGCTTTCATTTACTTTCTCACCTGGATTTTGTGGAGAGTCTTGGTAGAGATCTGTTCTTTATGCTGGTGTTTCTTGGTACCCTGTACCTCCTGGGATTCAATATGACCAGAACCAGGAATGGAATTCCCCTTGGTAGCAATTTCTTCACTGCAGTCCTCTGTTCTTTGACTCTAAAGCCTCCTTGGTCATACTACCTCCTGATGAATCCCTTTACTCTGGCACGTTCAACGAAGCTGCCCACTTCACGATTGAGCATAGCACCTGATGCACATAAAATAAGACATGGGAGGTATAGCATAACATTACCAAAGCTGCCATTTAGGCCATGTGCAAATGTACATATTGTTTATAGCACCTGGACTTCCAACTCGCAATCTTTTTTACCATGTGTCCATCCAAACCCGCTCCTGCTGCATATGTGGACGCCCCTTTACGGACAGAATGAGCATTAAAATTGGATGGATCAATCCCAACTGCTGCCAAGGTCACCCTCAACACCATTGTGAACTGGAATCTAGATAGAGACAATCCACTGGAGTGTAAGAACAGTGCCTATGCTTGCCCCTGTGGGCAGATGGCCAAATAATCCTGGAGAGCCTGGACAGGACAACACTGAGAACCTGGAGCCCTATTCAAAATAATATGCTCCCCCTGACCCCTGAGTCTGTATTAGAGAATGGTAGTGTAACTGCCAAAGACGGGCCCTGCGAGCTCATCCCCTCTAACAGGAGCCCGGTGTGGATGTCTTTTTTGGATCTTGCCACGTAAAAGGTTAAACAAAAGCCCACCATGAGAAGCCGGGCCTCCAAATTAGACCAGCACACTTCTGAGAGCCTGGAGACCATGCTAACCAATCTGTGCACGTCAATTGGTCTCCTTGAATCCTGGTTCCTACCCTCTAGTCTTTTCCAACCATTCAGAGCCTTCACAATGAGTGAGGTCCAAGTCCAGTCCCTATGACCACCGAGCTTTGGGAAGAAAGATAAGACTGCCGCTTGATGCCTTGCATATGCAGCTGATCGGCCCTCCTGCCTTATCATAGCGAAGAATGTGACTCATGAAGATTGTGAAAAGGCTTTCCCTCTGCCTCACAAATGACAAACAGCATTGAAACACCCCCTAATAGGCTCTTTTTTACTACAGCGCTATGCTGGCTGGCATGAGGTCTGGTAGGACTGGCACTAAACTGTCATAGATGGTTTAGGAATGCTGTAGGTTTCTCTGCGGTGTCTGGGTGAAAGCATCTGAATTCCTGTAGCTTGATGTGAAATAAAGCATCAGCAGCAATATTTAATACCCCTGGAACATGTTTTCCTTTTAAAGTAAGATTGCTTTGCAAACACAGCAAGATCGATTTCTTAAGCAGCCTGAGCACCATTTTGCAGCTAGCCCTCTATTCATTTATGGAATCTACCACCCACACTTTGTCTGACCAGAAAACCACTGACTGGTTGTGAAGATGGCCAGATCATACGGCTAGCACTACTACTATGGGTAACTGCTCCAAAAAGGCTATGTTCTTACTGTGCCAGAGTCAAATCACTCACCGGGCGGCTCAACTTTTGTTTATCTAACATTGCAGCTCATGTTTATTGAAGATCAATAAATTCCACAATGTATCCCTCCATTTACTCTGGCACGTTTGACGAAACCGCTGATCCAGTATCTCTCCTGCGCCCTCGTATGTCTGAGTGCATCAGCACCAACACTTCGCCGGTGAGCATAACACCTGATGCACATAAAATAAGGTATGGGAGGAAAAACATAAAATTACTAAGGCCACTTAGACCATGTTAAACACATACAGTTTATACAGCCGTAGCCCTGCAGGTAAGAGCGATGGGGCCCAGTGGGGGGATTTCGACAGACCATGACAAGGGGAAATTAATTATGTATTTAATTTTCCCTCAACATCATCATCCGTCAAACCCCCTTCCCCCCCACTGGGCCCCCCACCGCTATATATATAGCGTTTATAGCACCCTGACTTCCACCTCGAAATCTTTTTTACCATGTGTCCTTCAAACCCCCCCCCCCTTGCTGCATAGGTGGCAGGCCTTGGAATACTTACTTACTTATGCCTATTACCCCTCCTGGGAAATAGGTCATCAACTAGGACTCTCCAGCCATCTCTGTCCTGGGCTTTTCTTTCAATCTGACTCCGGGCAACCCATCTCCGTGCAGTCAGCCTCGATGCCTCGGTGCCAGGTTTTTATTGACCTTCCTCTTTTCCTTTTCCCTTGAGGGTTCCAGGGCAGGTATTCATTGGTGGTGTTTGATGCCTGCTACCAGAAGGTGTGACCTATCAAGCTCCAGCGTCTTTTCATGATTTCTTCGTGAGCATGGAGCTCGAAAGTCTGTTAGCCATAGGTTGTTGTTGCTGATGGTGTTTGACCTGCAGATTTGGAGGATTTCCTCCTCCTCCAGATGAAGATCTGGACATTGTTGGTGGGGGTCACGGTTGTCCTCCAGGTTTCCACTCCATACAGAAGGACTGATTTTAAGTTGGTGTCAAAAAGCCTGATCTTGGTTTGCAGTGTTAGATCCCTGAAGATCCAGATATTCTTTAGCTGAATGAAGGCAGCCCTTACTTTGAAGGAGTCTGTGCCCCCCTGCTTTTCAAAGGCACCACCTAGGTAGGCGAGGGTCTCATCCTCTTCTAGAGCATCTCTTGAAAGATTGACTGCAGCTGTGCTGGTCGTGTTAGCCTCCTGGGTCTTGGTTTTTCCTATGTGGATGTTGAGGTCAAGTTGTGCTAATGTGGCTGCCACATTGTTACTTTTCTCTTGCACTTGCAGATGGGTTTGGGAGAGTAGGGCTAGGTCATCTTCAAAGTCCAGGTCATCGAGCTTTGTCCAAGGTGTCCACTGGATCACATTTCTTCTCCTTGCTGTGGATGTATTCATGACCGAGTCAATGACCAGCAGGAAGAGACAAAGTGAAAGCAAACAACACTTGCGGACTGCAGTCCTTACTTGGAAGGTTTCCGTGAGTTGTATTTCATGTACTATTTTGCAGGCCATTCCCTCCTAAAAGTTCCTGATGATTCTGATGGGTTTATCTGGCACACTGTAGTGGAGGAGGAGTTTCCAAAAGGTCTTTCTGTTGACACTGTCAAATGTCTTCTCATAGTCGATAAAGTTGACATGGAGTGGGTAGTTCCATTCCACTGACTGCTCATTGATGATGTGCAGTACTGCAATCTGGTCTGTGCAGGAACTGTCTTTGCAGAAGCCAGCTTGCTGGTCTTTCAACTGAGCATCAACTTCTTCCTTCATTCTGTTTAGGTTGATTCTGTTGAGCACTTTGCTTGAGGTAGACAGAACACTTATCCCTCTGTAGTTGTGAAGTTACTCAGGTCACCTTTATTGGGGATCTTGTTTAGATATCCCTCCTTCCAGTCTGACGGCACCCTTTTCTCAGAAGTTTGATGGCTTGCCGCATTTCTTCCTCAGTTGGTCTGCTGTCGTTGATTGGCCAGTCCTTGTCAGCTGACTGTATGTCTTCTGGAGACTGCGGCATGGGTAAGTTCAGCAGTTCTTCAAAGTGCTCCACCCATCTTCACTGTTGTCCTTCAGTACCCATGATTGTCTTCCCATCTTTGTCTTTAAAAGGTATTTCTGGCTTGTTGTATCTGACAGGGAGTTTCCCCATTGTGTCGTAGAGTTCTTCCTAATTTCCACGACTTGCACCTTCCTGGGCTTCTGTGGCAAGACCCTCGATGAATCTTCGCTTGTCTGCTCTTGAGCTTCGCTTTGCTTCCTTGTTGGTTTTAGTGTCCTTGCCTTGAGCTTTCACTTTTTCTGCTCATGTTCAACTGAAGGTGACTGCAGCTTTCATTTACTTTCTCTCCTGGATTTTGTGGAGAGTCTTGGTAGAGATCTGTTCTTTATGCTGGTGCTTCTTGGTCCCCTGTACCTCCAGGGATGCAATATGACCAGAACCAGGGATGAAATTCCCCGTGGTAGCAATTTCTTCATTGCAGTCCTCCGTGTTCTTTACTCTAAAGCCTCTTTGGTCATACTACCTCCTAATGAATCCATTTACTCTGGCACGTTCAACGAAGCTGCCCATCCGGTATATCTCCTGCACCCTCTGTATGTATAAATGCCCCAGTACCAACACTTCACGATTGATCATAGCACTTGATGCACATACAATAAGACATGGGAGGCAAAGCATAAAATTACAAAAGTTGCCATTTAGGCCATGTGCAAATGCACATATCGTTTATAGCACCCTGACTTCCAACTCCCAATCTTTTTTACCATATGTCCATCAAAACCCGCTCCTGCTGCATATGTGGACAGCCCTCCACGGAAAAAATGAGTGCTAAAATTGGATGCATCAACCCCAACTGCTGCCAAGTTCATCCTCAACACCTTTGTGAACTGGAATCTAGATAGAGACAATCCACCGGAGTATAAGAATAGCGGCTTCACTAGCCCCTGTGGGCGGATGACCAAATAATCCTGGAGGGCCTGGACAGGACAACACTGAGAACCTGGAGCCCTATTCAAAATAATATGTACCCTCTGACCCCCTGAGTCTGTATTAGAGAATGGTAGTGTCACTGCCAAAGACGTGCCCTGCAAGCTCATCCCCTCTAACAGGAGTCCGGCGTGGATGTCTTATTGGGATCTTGCCACCAGTTCTCCCTCCCTGAGAGCCCCATAAAAGGCTAAACAAAAGGCCACCCTGAGAAGCCGGGCCTCAAAATCAGACCAGCACACTTCTGAGAGCTTGGAGACGATGCTGACCAGTCTGTGCACATCAATTGGTCTCCTTAAATCCTGGTTCCTACCCTCTAGTCTTTGCCAAACATTCAGAGCCTTCATAATGAGTGAGGTCCAAGTCCAGTCCCTATGACCACCGAGCTTTGGGAAGAAAGATAAGGCTGCCGCTTGATGCCTTGCATGTGCAGCTGATCGGCCCTCCTGCCTAAGCATAGCAAGAAATGTGACTCATGAGGATTGAGAATAGGCTTCCCCTCTGCCTCACAAATGACAAATAGAATTGAAACACCCCCTAATAGGCTCTTTTTTACTACAGCGCTATGCTGCTTGGCATGAGGTCTGGCACCAAGCTGTCATAGATGGTTTGGGAATACTGTTGGTTGCTCTGCGGCTTCTGGGTGAAAGCATCTGAATTCCCGTAGCTTGATGTGAAATAAAGCATCAGCAGCAATATTTAACTCCTGGAACATGTTTTCCTTTGAAAGTAATATTGCTTTTCAAACATAGCAAGATCGATTTCTTAAGCAGCCTGAGCACCATTTTGCAGCTCGCCCTCTATTGATTTATGGAATCTACCACCCACACTATGTCTGACCAGAAAACCACTGACTGGTTGTGAAGATGGCCAGATCATACGGCTAGCGCTACTACTATGCGGAACTGCTCCGAAAAACCCATGTTCTTACTGTGCCAGAGTCAAATCACTCCACCGGCCATTGATGATCAGACCATTCCAATCCCAAAATGACTCCAGAACCAACACTCTGGGCAACATCAATAAGCAAACCTAGCCCCATGCTCGACCTGGTTGAGACTGGCCACACCACCAACCCATTGAACTGCTGCAACAAATTAGACCCAAATTCTCAAGTCCTGCCCAGCTTCATATGAAAGCCTAGTTTAATGATGCTTCTGCTGGAGACCTACCGTAGCCTGTGCAATGGATCTCTTAAATGGTCACCTCATAGGTATGATGCAGAGTGCACAATTCAGCTGCCCCATCAAGACCAACACCTGATGGAGTGTCACTTTCCTAGCTGTAAGACACTCCCTTGTGGACTCCCTGAACAGGACAACCTACTCCCCAGGAAGCCTGTAGATCCCCGCAACCGAGTCTAATTCGATGTCCATGAAGGTAATCTTCATGTGAGGGCACATGTCTTGACCTGGGCTATCAGGAGCCCAAACATTCCCAGGAAATTCACTAAATCTTTAGGAACTTTGTTGCAATGTAAGACCTCAGTGTTGGACCAAGAAACAAGAAGTCATCAAGGGAATGCAGAGTGGGAGCCTGTTTCTCTCTTGGACACCCACTCTAGTAAATAACTGAATTTCTCCAAGTATACACAAGAAATAGAGCACCCCATTGGCATGCACTTATCAAAGTAGAATGCAACCTCAAACTGGAACCCGGGTAGGTGGAAACCATATGGGTATACTGGTAACAACCTAAAAGCTGTCTTAATATCAACCTTTGCCAGCAGCATGTTTGGTCCCAACTTCTTTAACATGGTGATGGCTTGATCAAAGGAAGCACACTTCACTAAGTATGGCTCATGATCAATTGTCTCCATCTCAGAACTCCCCTTAGGAACCAATAGCTATGAATCAGGAGGAATTCACCTGGCTCCTTCTTAGGCACCACCCCCAGTGGTGAACATACAAAATTCTCAAATTCCACAACTTTGAAGAGGACTGATACCCCACCCAGCTGGTTTTCCTTGGTAATTTTCTGTGAAGCCACTTCTTTATTAGCATGAAGGGACTGTTGATTCATGTAAAATAGGACCCCAACTTCCCTCTCTGCTGGTATCCGAAAACCATACATGAAGCCTTCATAAAGCATCTGTGCTGCCCATGTGTTGCTATAGCTGTTCAGCCAAGCAGTCAAAGGCTGTAGTTTGACTGGGGAGAGAGCCTTCGCAGAAGGAGAATTCTCATCATCAAAGCTTCTGCTTGCCCTTTTCCCTCACTTTTTTTAAACATTTGCATTCTGGGTGGGCTGGCATGCCACAGAAGGAGCAATTGCATGTAAGCGTGCAAGTTCATGAAGGTCTGGTGCAGGTTTTCTTCTTGCAGTCCCAGGATGCTCCTTTCTCCCCCAATGTCACATGCGCTTTTGATGCCAGATAAAAGGGCTACTGTGTGGTGCCATGAATTTATATCCTAATAATGTGTCTGGCATGTGGCTTTCTTCCTGTAAATGCTCTATTTATTTAGTTATTTATAGAGTTTTATATAGCGCAAACTACACCTGAGACATCAGGTATCAGAGCGCTTTACATGAGCACCAGTTTCGTTACAGAAGAACACATTCATTTTTGTTAGGCACGGGGAGATTAAGTGATTTGCTCAGAATCACAGGATGTCGAGCGTTGTTGCCGAGACTCGAACCGGTACCCCAGCTTCGAGGTCGACCGCTCTAGCCGTAAGGCTGCATCCTCTCCCCTATTGTAGTCCATCCAAGAGTTACCACCAAATTCTTCATGCGCACACATTTTCTTAGTCTGGTAGCACAACAATTGCTGCCCCGATTTAGTAAACTTTTCAACAATAACCGCATGAAAAATTGTGACTTTTTACCCAATTCATCAACGCTTCCTCAACTTTCTGCTTGTGGTATGTGTGAAAGCAATCTCTTAAGTGTGAACACTCCTTGCAGCGATTGCCCTCCTACCTCACCGGGGTATCCAAAGTCAAATCAAATGTCTCCACAAATGTCCCCTTCCAAATCTTTTCCTTCACTTCTGCCAACAAGTGACCACCCAACTCATCGCTCTTGAACTGCACAGAACCCACACCCCTACTCGCTAATGATATACAGCACCTGCTGAGACAGCCTCTGGCCCCTTCCTGGCTGCACTGACGTTGACCGCAACCCCCTGAACCCCAGCTGATAGGCACTGACCTCCAATCCCAGCACCTATGCTGGGTAGTGCTGACAGTGCTTTCTGCGCTGACCCTGACACAGGTGCAGCTGCTTCCATCTTATTTTATTTATTTTATTTAGGCGTTTTTATATAGCGCCCCTACCCTCAGGCTCCAAACTGAGCAAGCAAACACTTAGCCTTTTCTAAGATATCTCCTTCAGGTGCCCCTGCAACTATGCCCCCCCCATCCATAAGGACTGTGGACAGCCCACCAATCCTAGACATCCATGGTAAAATGCTCACTAAATTGGCTTCCAAATAGGGCTTTGACCCGGAGTGACTCCCGAATGTTTCCTCCTTCCACTCCCACTCACGGGGTTAGGCCTTGCCCCAGGTGTGGTGGCGGCCTCACTCACACGCGTATTCACCGTCACACTCACAGCCTCACTCACCGCCATGCAACTGTTCCTGCTCAACACAATGTTGATACTGACCGCAGGCCCACCCGTTGGAATCAACAAGGGCTGCTCTGCCTATCCTGACTGGCCGCTGATAGAGATGCTGAACATCCTGCAGGGGTGGGTAAAAGTTCTTTCCTGCTTGCCCTTACCTCCTCCAACTTTTATCACTGGAAGGGTTTTTGTCCTACGGGTCCTGGCTGGACAATATACGTAGTATCAAAAAACAAGAGTGCCAGGGCTCGGGTTCAACTCACAACCGCTTTTTATTTAGCTGGTGTGGACCTTCTTTTTATCGATTCCGAAGGTTTGTATTTTCATTTAAACATTTTTACAATTTCAAGATTATTTACATTTTGTATATGCTACAGAGGATTAGACATTCCTTAAGCAGTCAAAACAATACAAACATAAGTCATAAATTGCAATACTTTCAAAAAAGACAAATCATCACATTCATTAATAGTTGCACTTTCACTATTTGAACTGGAAAACAAACTCAATTTTGTACACCTGAAAATGTTCTGGTACTAGTCCTTATGACCAAGCAAACATAGTTAATAGGACTAGACACATTGGGCCATATGATTTTGATTGAATCGCCCTATGTTCGTGTGCAAACCCTTGAAATTTAGGTTGCCTTTGAAACAGCCGAACAGCCGACGCGTTTCCAAACCCTTTGTTCAGTTAATAGGGTTCTTCCTCAGGGCTGAGCTGTGTACCTATGGTGTAAGATTGGGGGACATTTAGTATCTCCTATTCTCAAATTTCGTTTGACCAACATATTGCATGAATAAAACGTGCGAGAGTTACCTCTTTTTTTACCTTGATGTTCACTGTGGTTTTTGGACACAGGGCATCTGGTTATCCTTAGTTATCACCCTTGCCTAAACGATGAAATTAAAGGATGGTGTATTTGTAAGTTTTTTTAATCTTGTAATACATGTTTACACATCTCGTGTCCGTGTTTACGCTATGCCAGCACTTACTTGTTGTGTGTTTCAGATCGCTCACTGGGTTAAGGTACCCGTTAGTTGAAATCTTTTGGAGTTCTGCGGTGTTTAATTCTGCTGAAATGAAGGTTTGAATCAGTTCAACGCTTCCGATGACCCAATTATTAATTACGCAGTCTAAAGCAGTGGGACTTACAGTTGTGTGACGCGGAAAAAATCTCGTGTGCGGCTCCACTTTCTGCTGGGGGTCGCGTAAATATTTGTTTGTTACGTCTTTTCTTCCTAGCGGTTCGAGGTTCTGTGGAATTAAAACACAGCGACCTTTTAATATGTTTTCTGGATGCGGTCGTGGTTTTGGTTGACTAAGCCTCGGTACGTTTGTTCTGGGCTTCTTACCTTTGCCGCTAGCTCTCTAATGAGTTTCAGAAATCTCCGTGAAGCCGAATGTAAGTCGTTCCCTTCGCTGCAAGTCGAATGTGATTTCCAACACCCGGCAGAACTCATTTCCTTTTAAAATATTCTGCTAAGCATTGTGGGACTTGTAGTGTTCTGTGTCATACAGTGTTTAGTACATTTTGGAGCTTGAAGTCTGTAAAGCTGGAAAACGTAGTGTTTAACGCAGTGACTGGCACAAAGTGCATATTTACAGGGGGTGGTTTAGCAGGGGGCTCAGTAATTTGATCTTTGTAATTCCGACATTTCGTTCAACCCATCCACCACACAGTTGAATTTTAAAATTAAATAGGCTTCTTTTTTCAACAACATGGCATCAATGTTTCCTCCTCTGGGGGGAACTTTCATTGCTGATAGTACTGTCCATTTAAAATCTATCTCAGTGTGTTGATGTTCCACAAAGTGTTGTACCATGGGGGCAGTCAACACTTTGTGTCTGATTCTGGATCTGTGTTGTGCTACTCGCTGATTTACTTTTTGGGTAGTTTTCCCAATATACAGCTTGGGACACGGGCACATAATTGCATATATTACATTACTTGTTTTGCAATTAGAGAATTCTTTATGCGTCCATTTCATTGTATTGAATTGGAATTCCTCCCCTTCCATTGTGTTGGGGCAGGACACGCACGAGCCACATTTGTGATGACCTGTTATGGGTGGTAATTTCCATAGCGTGCGCAAGTCCGCTTTAGCTTGGCTGACTCCCAGATCAGCTCTTACAATGTATTGGGCAATACTTTTGTTCTTCTTCAGAGCGAACAATGGTTTCTCCATTGGAACTTCCGAATTCGTGATCAAGTGCCAGTTCTTCAAGATGATAGACTTCAGGTTGTTTGTGTATGGCCCGAATGTTGTGACACAGACCGAAAGTATTGCAATTTATGACTTATGTTTGTATTGTTTTGACTGCTTAAGGAATGTCTAATCCTCTGTAGCATATACAAAATGTAAATAATCTTGAAATTGTAAAAATGTTTAAATGAAAATACAAACCTTCGGAATCGATAAAAAGAAGGTCCACACCAGCTAAATAAAAAGCGGTTGTGAGTTGAACCCGAGCCCTGGCACTCTTGTTTTTTGATACTTACCTCCTCCAAGGCTTCTTCATGACCGGAGAGAACGATGACCTTGGGGGGACCCCTGCTCTCCTTGGTCGCTTCTGGTCCTCCACCAGCGCAGGGTCTTCAACCCTGTCCCTACCTAGAAGCAGTGGGTGCAGCAGCGCCAGCAACTCACCCACAGAATCCATCCTCTGCACTACTCACTCCATGTCCCCATCCCTGCTGGTGCCGCTTGCTGCCCTTGTGGGGCATGATGCACAATTATTACACCACAAACACACTACTGTAATGTAGCAACAAAACACACAATATCAGAAGCAAAAACAGACCCACTTTAGTGTAACATTAAAGGTCCCCCAATAGTCCCCTTTTTTAGCACCCTTTTTCCAGGCGCTTGGCTATGGGTAAACCGTTGGCTCAGAGTTTGAGTGCTTATGTTGAGGGGGCAGGCAGGCCAACAGCAGCAGCAGCCCCTACCCAAGGACTGGCAAAAGAGGAAGGGACCACCCTGGTGAAAGTTCAACCATGGAATTAAGGGTGCAACTGGCTCCTAATTGCTGATGAGGGACTTGGCGGGGTATTTATTTATTTTATTTATTTTCAAAGTTTTATATAGCGCAAACAAGATCTTTGCAGATATCAGAGCGCTTTACAGAAACAGGGGTAAGGGAAACAAGGGAATGCATAAACAAACTTTTGGGTACAAACTAATAGTAGGTAGTATTTGAGTTGCAAAGTAGGATAGCAATCAGATAAAACAAAAAGTACAGTTAGACAATCAGATAAACAAAAAAATACAAGGTCGGCGCAATGTACTCAATATATCCAAAAAAGAGTTCAAGTGAATTTAGCCATAAGGATGGCTTCCACTTCTTTCTTAAAAAATGCAGAGGAGGAGATAAGTCTTGTTTCGGGAGGGAATTCAGTGATCCTGGGTGTCCTTGTGGAGAAGAGGGCAGCCGAGACCACCGAGTCCCAACCTCAGCACACCTTTTCTTTACGTGAATGAGCTGCGCCGATCGTTCAAGTGAATTTAGCCATAAGGATGGCTTCCACTTCTTTCGTAATGTAGCCAATGGACAGTGCCCAGTGACCACACTGACCAGGCACTAGGACCAGCCAGAGGGAAGGCCGAGGGCGGGAGGAAAGGGAGGAGTTGGGGGACGAAAGGGCAGTTCACTGCTGACCACCATGCCTGTAAGACATGAATAAAGAAGCTCCCTACTAAAGCAGTTGTCCGCGTGGTCAATGGGTCAGCAACGACACTACAACTGGCGACGAGGCTAAAGACACCCTGCGCGTGTGAACAGCCACTGCAGCGACCGGCGACCGACCGGCCCGGAGCTCGCCCCACGTCCGGAGGCTCGAGCGCGCTGCGTGCCAAGAAAAGAAAACGCCCACCGAGTGCCCACCTCGGCGGCAGAATTGTGCTGGGACCTACCGAGCGCCCACCTCGGTTGCCCAAAGCGCCTACCGAGTGCCCACCTCGGCGGCGTGTAATCAGGGAGAACGCTCACCGAGTGCCCACCTCGGCGGCGAAAGCGGATCTGCGGAAAGAAGACAGCCGACTTGAAACGCCCACCGAGTGCCCACCTCGGCGGCGAACGCGGACCAGCAGAGCGCCCACCGAGTGCCCACCTCGGCGGCGGAAGCGTGGCCAGACGCGGACCTGAAGAGCGCCCACCGAGTGCCCACCTCGGCGGCGGAAGCGTGGCCAGACGCGGACCTGAAGAGCGCCCACCGAGTGCCCACCTCGGCGGCGGAAGCGTGGCAAGACTACCACCCACCGAGTGCTCACCTCGGCGGTGGAAAAGGAAGAAGACTGCCTCCTTACCTTGTGTGCCTCCAGCGGCGGATCCCCGGCTTCGGTGAGTGAAGATGCCGACCCAGCCAGGCTCCCGGTAGAAAATTGAATGAATTCGGCCGAAATCCCGCCAAAAACGAGATTCCCGGCGGCCATCTTGGAGTCAGGCAGTCTCGACCAATCCCCTGCGAGGGATTGCCGGCGGCCATTCTGAAGTCAGGCAATGGTCCTAAAGTAACAAACAAGCACTGGCGAGTGCAGCGCAGTTTACAAACAAGCACTGGTGAGTGCAACGAAGATAATAAACAAGCACTGGCGAGTGCAACGAAGACTACAAACAAGCACTGGTGAGTGCAACGAAGATAATAAACAAGCACTGGCGAGTGCAACGAAGATACTAAACAAACATTGGCGAGTGCAACAAAGATAATAAACAAGCACTGGTGAGTGCAACGAAAATAGCAAACAAGCACTGGCGAGTGCAACGAAGGTATCGAATAAGCACTGGCGAGTGCAACGAAAATTGCAAACAAGCACTGGCGAGTGCAACGGAGATAACAAACCAGCCCTGGCGAGTGCAACAAGAACGGACAAGAGGGTGAACACAGACTGAAAAAGACGTCAGGAACTACGAGCGAACAATGGTCGACCCCGCCCCTGAGAGTATGTCGCGAGCATCTCTCCTGCGGTGCCCCGAGCCCCTTATTATCGATTCTGGTAGGAGTATGAGCCTGCCGTGGCAAGAATGGATAGAAGACTTTGACGACTTCATAAAAGCGTCCAAGATAACAGACGCAGAAGAGCAACTACTCTTCCTCAGGAACCTGATTGGCAGGGACGGTGGACGGATCCTAAAAGAACTGCCAGAAGAATCACTGGTGTCCTACACTAAAGCACGGGAAGCCCTGAACGGTAAATTCCTGCACAAAAAGAACGTTGACTATGAGCGGTACACCTTCAACAGGGCCGTGCAAGAGAAAGGTGAACGAATGGAGGAGTTCATGACTCGTCTGAATCGCCTAGCAAAGCATTGCGAGTTTGATAAGTTTTCGAAGGAAGACGCTCTGCGAATAAGAGTCATAGAAGGATGCCTCTCCGAACCATTGAGACGTAAGCTACTGAAGAAAAGCTACGCACTAGCGGAAATCGTGGACATGACGAGAGTAGAGGAACAAGCTGACGAGCATGCAAAGAGCATGGAAAGCGGGAAAAGCGAGCGACCGGAACAAGCCTTCAGGATGCAGTCTCGGCGCGAACTTAGGCGGTCTACGCCAAGCGATCGCTCATCCCGGTCCAAGAAACACCACCACCAGTCTCACCGAGGGCACAAAGACACGAGATACACGAAAGGACGTTCGGACAAGCACACCAAATGTCACCGATGCGGCTACGACTTCCCACATGCAGATGCATGCCCAGCGCTGGGAGAGCAATGCCGGAAATGTGGGAGAGACAACCACTTTGAAAGCATGTGCGGGGCCATATCGAAGAGTGATCACAAGGGAAGCCACCGACGATACCCGAACTCAAACAGTCGCCATCATGTCAGGGCTGTCGAAGACAAACGTGACTCGTCCTCCGGGTCGTCACAATCAAGCGGCCGCTCCTGCAGGACACGTCAGTCTCGGCGATCATCCTCAAGAGAATCTCGATCTCCACCACCCGCTCCCCGAAAAGAATACCTCTATCGGGTGGCAGACCTTGACCAACTGAAAGAATACCCGCGTCTGGACATCAACGTTGGCTCTCACCCCACCCAGTTTGTGCTCGATAGTGGGGCAACGCTAAATTATTTACCAGCCACTGAATACCACCGGATGAATCCACAACCCGAACTAATGGAGGCCCATGTGCAAGTGTATACGTGGATGGCTGAAAAGCCACTGACGTGCCTTGGAAAGTTCGAAACGGACCTATCATATGAAGACCGGACAATACCAGCGTACATCCACGTCATTGAAGGGCCCGAAGCCGTCTGCCTCCGAGCCTGGCAACTGCCGAACGGCTGAAACTGGTGGATATCCTATTCAGAGTCACTGACAAACCAGCACTCATCCGAAAATTCCCAAAGCTGTTCCAAGGTCTAGGAAAACTGAAGAACTGTCAAATAAAACTACATATAGATGAACAAGTCACGCCGGTGGCACAACACCACCGAAAAATTCCATTTCACCTACAAGAAGCTGTGGAGAAGGAACTCGGAGACCTGCTAGAAGCAGACATCATCGAGAGAACGGAAGGGCCGACCCCGTGGGTCTCCCCGGTCGTGGTGGTCCCAAAGAAAGGAGAAACTGGCCGAGTTCGTCTGTGTGTAGACATGAGAGCGCCCAATACGGCCATCGAAAGAGAGTGACATCCTGGCCCACACATCAGTGACATGATCACGTCCCTCAACGGAGCAAAGATATTTTCAAAACTGGACCTCAACAAAGGATACCATCAGCTAGAGCTGCACGAAAGGTCAAGATACATCACAACATTCTCGACACATCTTGGACTATTCAGATATAAGAGGCTAAGTTTCGGAGTGTCATCAGCGGCAGAGATATTTCAAGAGGCCATCAGGAGAACAGTACATCACATCCCACAGGTTCTGAACTACAGTGATGACATCCTCGTATACGGAGCAACGGCGGCTGAACACAACAAAGCGCTGAATCAGGTCTGTCAAGCACTGCAGGACGCGAACCTCACACTTAACGAAGCTAAATGTGAACTGCACAAACCAACACTAAAAATTTTCAGACACCTATTCTCTGGAAACAGAATGAAACCAGACCCAGAGAAGGTAGCAGCGTTAAATGACACACCAAGCCCGAAGGACGTTGGCGATATACGATCGTTCCTAGGTATGGCCAGCTACTGCTCCAGATATATTCCCGACTATGCTACATTAAGCTACCCGTTAAGGAAGCTCACTAAACAAGGGCAATCTTTCCAGTGGTCCACCCAGTGTGAAGGAGCATTTCGGGAAATTAAGAGAACTGTTGAATCAGCAAAGAACCTAGCATACTTCAACCCAGCAATGAAGACGGAGATAACGGTGGACGCCAGTCCCGTAGGATTAGGTGCCATCCTGGCAAAGTATGGCAGGGAAGGAGACCAAAGGCACATAGTAGTGTATGCTAGCAGAAGCCTGACGGACACAGAGAGGGCCTACTCGCAACCAGAAAAAGAAAGCCTGGCGGTTGTCTGGGCGTGTGAACACTTCCACATCTTCATCTTTGGAAAACACTTCACACTCATAACTGGCCACCAGGCCCTAATCACAATCTTCGGAAACCCGAAAGCAAAAATGCCACCAAGAATAGAGCGGTGGGGTCTAAGGCTGCAAGAGTACACATACACCATCATCCACAAGCCAGGCAAGGATGCAAACCTGGCAGACTACATGTCACGACACCCCATCAAAGACAACCAACCAGAACAATCAATAGCGGATGAATACATTCACTTCGTAGTAAATCAAGCGAGGCCTCCGGCTGTACCACTGGATGCCATCTGTGAAGCAACACAAACGGATGCCACCCTGCAAGAAGTGAAAAACATGATCCAAACCAACGGCTGGAGACGCAAGTCAAGCAATGGACAAAACAACACTGACATGGCGGCGTTCAAACATGTCCATGAAGAACTGTCGATAGCCGCCAATGGACTCATCTTACGAGACACGAGAATAGTAATACCACGACAACTCAGACAAGGGGTCGTCAACTTAGCGCATGAGGGACACCGGGGTGTAGTAGCTACAAAAAGAGCACTCCGCGAAAGGGTCTGGTTCCCAACACTAGATCAGATGGTGGAAGCGACATTGAAGGACTGTCCGCAATGTCAACTCGTAAGTCGCCCAGACCCCCCTGCACCGCTACAAATGTCCCCACTACCGGAGGGCATCTGGCAACACATTGCCATTGATTTCTTCGGGCCGATCAAATCGGGCCAATATGTCCTGGTCATCATGGACGAATACTCCAGATTCCCCATCGCCCAGCTGTGTGCATCCACAAAAGCATCAAGCGCCATACCCATCCTGGAAGAGGTTTTTGCCGCCTGGGGAATTCCCCTAGTGGTGAAGTCGGACAATGGACCACCTTTCAATAGCCACGACTTTGCTGAGTTCGCCCAACACCTCAACTTCACACACCGCAAGATCACGCCACTATGGCTACAGGCCAACGGAATGATTGAACGTTTCATGGCCACGATCAAGAGGACCCTACAGCAAGCAGAACTCACCGGAAAGCGCCTGCAGACAGCACTTGACGAGGTGCTACGGGCCTATCGAAACACGCCTCATTCCACCACGGGTAAATGTCCCGCTACCATCATGCTAGGACGCCCAGTGCGCACCAGACTACCAATGATGAACCTGACTGCACCAGAACTGGATCCTGACTCTGATCACGAAGAGCTTGCGGCAAGAGACAAAGAAAAGAAGGAAAAGATGAAAGACTATGCTGATGAGCGACGTCACGCGGCCCCCCGCAAATAAAAGAAGGAGACTGGGTGCTGGCAAGACAAGAGCAGCACCGAAAGACTGATTGTCGATATAACGAGGTTCCACTCAAAGTGATCCAACAAAAGGGAACCATGATCACCGCGGAGACTGAAGGGAAGAGACTCACCAGAAATGTGACATACTTCAAAAAGTGCGGACCCACTGTCACAGAGTTACTGGCCAATCCCAAACTGGAGCCGGAAGACCCCGAGATACTGACAACCAACAGCTCACTACCAATGGAGATCACTGATGAGAATGAGAGCGACAACCCTGACCCTCAAGCACGCCCCAGACGTGTGATTAAGAAGCCATCGCGTCTGATCGAAGAACCTTAAAGAAACGAACTCGTGATTTGACCAGGGACATGTCATTATGTCATCATCCACCGAGGGGGGAGGTGTAATGTAGCCAATGGACAGTGCCCAGTGACCACACTGACCAGGCACTAGGACCAGCCCGAGGGAAGGCCGAGGGCGGGAGGAAAGGGAGGAGTTGGGGGACGAAAGGGCAGTTCACTGCTGACCACCATGCCTGTAAGACATGAATAAAGAAGCTCCCTACTAAAGCAGTTGTCCGCGTGGTCAATGGGTCAGCAACGACACTACATAATGTAGCAACAAAACACACAATATCAGAAGCAAAAACAGACCCACTTTAGTGTAACATTAAAGGTCCCCCAATAGTCCCCTTTTTTAGCACCGTTTTTCCAGGCGCTTGGCTATGGGTAAACCGTTGGCTCAGAGTTTGAGTGCTTATGTTGAGGGGGCAGGCAGGCCAACAGCAGCAGCAGCCCCTACCCAAGGACTGGCAAAAGAGGAAGGGACCACCCTGGTGAAAGTTCAACCATGGAATTAAGGGTGCAACTGGCTCCTAATTGCTGCTGAGGGACTTGGCGGGGTATTTATTTATTTTATTTATTTTCAAAGTTTTATATAGCGCAAACAAGATCTTTGCAGATATCAGAGCGCTTTACAGAAACAGGGGTAAGGGAAACAAGGGAATGCATAAACAAACTTTTGGGTACAAACTAATAGTAGGTAGTATGTGAGTTGCAAAGTAGGATAGCAATCAGATAAAACAAAAAGTACAGTTAGACAATCAGATAAACAAAAAATACAAGGTCGGTGCAATGTACTCAATATATCCAAAAAAGAGTTCAAGTGAATTTAGCCATAAGGATGGCTTCCACTTCTTTCTTAAAAAATGCAGAGGAGGAGATAAGTCTTGTTTCGGGAGGGAATTCAGTGATCCTGGGTGTCCTTGTGGAGAAGAGGGCAGCCGAGACCACCGAGTCCCAACCTCAGCACACCTTTTCTTTACGTGAATGAGCTGCGCCGATCGCCACCTCACCGTAGTGAGACCACTTTCACAACAAATGAGGGGGACACGCTTTTGGCGAAGCGGCGAGCGCAAGCTAAGTGGTTTTATTTATTTTTTTCTTTACTTTCACCTTTCCCATCGTGTGCCAAACTCCACTACCCACTCCACCCCGCCTCACCGCGTTTACCTGTGCGAGCCGCTACTGATACTTTGGTTTTCCCATATGGCATAAGCAATAAGTCAGTGACATGGAGGGAGAGAGGGTGACAAAGGATTTATACATGCAGGAATCGGGAGGCAGGAGATTAGTCTTGACATCGATAGTTTCCCGCCAGTATCGGGAAGGGTGAAATGTAATACGTTCGGATATCAGATCCACTGCGGAGGAAGGTATCTCCTGAACGCCACTCTTGATTCGCCCCCGGGAGCCCCCAGAGGCTCCAGGCGTGCGGTGTAGAGAAAGCCGGCCCCCGAGGTGCAGACCTGTTACCTGCAGGTGCGCCTAGCGTCTATCGAATTAATCGTTTCTATTTCGGGGGCGGGTCGCCCTGTCTGAGGTGTAAGTCTGAGAGCCCTGGAGGGTAAGGTATGCTGCAAGCGTGAAGCAATAGTGTCAGGGGAGCCAACAGTGCCGGTTCGCGCACCAGTCGCAGAGGAAATGTTACTCGGGTATGATGTAACCCTCGTGAGGGCTTTGAGGAGTGTGGGAGGTGGTAGAGTGTGCTAAACGTATGTCCCCAGCCATCCTAATAAAGCGTTGCTGTATTTGCGCTGCTATCCGGGCAAAGAGTGTTGGTATTATTGTCTGAATTGTGCCTTTAAGCCCGACACGCGCTGCTCTGCCCTCTCCAGAATGCCATGACTAGCAGAAGGGACCTCGGTCCTCGCGCACCCTTGGTCTTCGATGACGTCACATGTTGTCCTCTTTCCCACCTTCAGCCTCTCAAAAGTCTCTTTTATGCACCCGAGGGGCTAGAGAAATGGCAATAAACGTAAACTTTATAAAGAAAAGGGGATTGCAAGTCCACTAAATGTTTCCAAGGCGTCCTCGTGACCCCTTACACCAGGTGTAGCAAAGGCAGTGACACTGGGTACCAAAGTACAAGCAAGGGGGTAGCCCCTGCTACACCTGACTACACCTAATTGACATCCAAGTGTGCTCGCGACTCCCCGTTTTAGCCTAAATAACAAATGTAAGGTTCCAAAAAATCGTTACATGAACGTGACTTTCTCAAAGACAAACATCTCTCAATGTTGTTCAACAATGACAGACACGTTCTATGCCATCGAAATATATGATGTAGTAAACATACTTTATACGCCATAAACATTTCTCAAAATTTATGCAACAAATTAATGCGTCTCACACTATGCAGCGGAATTGCTTGACATACTTGCGTGTAAAAACGCTTGAAAGATTGTTCATAGCTCGCAATTATATGGTTCGAAAGGAGAATTTGAAATTAATCATCTAAAGTGAACACTGATATATCAAAAACATTTCTTACAGCTTCGCCCCTAACTGAAGATGAACCGTGTAGTCCCCATAGCGCCCGGCAGGTGGCACTCCGCCTTTTCGCGGCTTAGGGCTAACGTCACGCCAGAGCGCCTCTAGCTCCCCTGGGAGCCCGCTCTGCCCGGTGCCCGCTGCGCCCCAGAGCCCTGGCAGCGCCTGCGGCAGCGTGTGATGCAAGGTTTGCAGCAGCTCGCCAACTGCCCGCAGAGACCAGCCGCTTCTCCTGGGCAGAGCTAGGCCTGAGGTTTTGTGCAAACCACAGAGGCAGGAAATCTACATTTGAGAACGACTTTTCTAACTATGAGGTAAAATAAATTAATATAGTGCAGCGCATATTAATAAAAAACGGTTGTTTGCATTGCCCGCCCCTAACACATTAAATCTTCTAAAAAAAAAAACTGGCGGCGGTAGTCAGAAAGGTTCCTACTTTGTCATTAACACTTTGCTTTCGTCATGTGACCTGCCCACACGGGTCTTAGAGCAGGCGCACTAACCCACTGAGCAGTCACCATTCTTGTAACTTTCCATTGCAAGTTACAGTCGCAACTGGCTTCCCTCGTTTATGCCCCACCCCCATCATGGAGGTTGTCTGGCTCAGGGCAGGTTAGAAACGAGCTGAACCAATTTCTGGAGTTTATTTCCTATTTTTCAAAAAGCCCTTTCATTCTGGTCGCCTTCGGGCATGCAGCGTCCGGCGGGGCCGCCACGTCTGGGTAAGGCAGCTCAGTTGACAAATGATGAGTTTTCAAAGAGCGGGCTCAGAGAGAAGTCGGCCTTTTATGAATGACACCGAGGCGTGCAATAATGTTGTTTATCCATGCCCAATATCGGGAGGCTTGGTGGAAATGAAATCAAATCCCCTGGCTTGCCCTCTCGCTTGCTTTTACTCACCTGCCCCTCCGCTTTTTAATCCACCTGTTTATAGCTCGCCCGACCCTGTCCCCAAACTCTGTACAGATTCCCACCAAACAAAGGCTGTTATCGTTCCGCAAAGCGCTCCAGCGCCTCATTGGGGATAGAAAGCGTTATAGGAATGCAAATGATTTACAGTGCAATACGTCCCGTCGTCACACGATCTAGAGCAGGAAAGAAAGAATGAAAATATTATAGGTCGTTTGTAGGTAATTAAAGCAGTAACCTGCTATCAGTGGGCAAAGCGCTAAAACGCCTCATCGGGGATAGAAAGCGCCATAAAATGCAAATACATTTCAGTACAATGTGTCTCCATAGCAACTAGGTCTGGGGCAGGACAGAGAGAATGAGAGTAATAAAGGTCAGCAGTAGGCAATCCAAGCATTAACCCACGAGCATTGCCTGTAGCCATGAATTTCTAATGGGAAACTACAAGTACCAGGAAGCAATTGAAAAAAATAGAACCAGAGGAGTTTAGGCCAGTCCATGACATCTGACATAGATAGCAGTATAACGGTTTATTGGGTGCCACCATGACCACAGCGCCCTGCTGAGAGTGGCTCTGCAGATGCTTGATACCTAAATTAAAAGTAAGGGTATCGCCCCTCCCTCCAGGCCATCAGGGACACTGTCTCCAGCCCCAAACGTTTTACCTAGTAATCATTCATTTAAGGTGTGTTTGTTGTTGGAGGGAAAATCTATTAATAATAAGGTATGACAACAATTTTACACAATAATATGGTTTTAATCATTCAATCAATTGGGAAAATCAGCCAGTCTCAAAAAGAGACCAAAGTCTGAAGTTCAAAGTTCTGGATTACATGCAGTAGTATATATACTGCAAAAGCCACATTGTGCCTGAGTCTTGCCAGAGTCCTGCCCGTCTGCGCCCGTCAGCGTCCCGGAGGCGGCGGGAGGGCCTGGCTTTATAGGGCTCCGCCCTGTGGGAAAGATGGTTTGCTATTCATCGAGGGAACTTCTTGCGCTTGTCGTTCTGTTTTTCTGGGTCGCCACAGGGGAAAAAGGCACTGTCCTGGGTGTGGTTGGTCGCCTGGCTATGCCCCCGCCGCCTCACTGCGGAGAGGAGAGGATCGTGTGAAACATCTTTGCTTATTGCTTAACACGAGATCAGTAAGCAGACATGCCCTGGAGATCTTTGACCTCCTCGTTAGGGAAAAACCATTATGTCTGATGCTGACGGAAACCTGGCTGGGGGAGTTGTCCAATCCTGACATCATGGCGGCTATTCCACCGGACTATAACATCTTTCGACAAGATAGAGCCAAGGGAAGGGGAGGTGGGGTGGCTTTGGTGGTGAAGAAGCCAGCCTCGTGCTCGATTCTTCCTGTGGAAACAATTGCAGGCTCTGAATCCCTCGCTTTCACTATTATGCTGGCCCCACAACAAGCTTTGAAAGGGTTGCTGGTATACAGACCTCCTGGACCAGCTGGTTCTTTTTTTGATGACCTTCAGGCAGCGATTTCTGAATTAGCTTTGAGTGCTCAGCACTGTCTGCTGGTGGGAGATTTTAACTTTCACATGGATGTGGGTGAGGATTCGGAGGCGAATAAATTGTTCGATATTACGGCCCCCCTTGGCCTCGTCCCTTTTCTTGCTGGCCCCACACACGACAAGGGACATACCTTGGATCAGGTTTTCTCCTCGGTCCCTTTAGTGGATATTGAGCTTCTCCCGGTGCTCTGGACCGACCATAGGTTGGCCAGATTCTCTGTACTGGGCAGGGAGAAACTACCCAGTAGCGCCCCTAGACAGTATGGATCTGCCTCGAGGGCATTTCACCGGGTGACTCCTGAGCTGTTAGCTCAGGCTTCTATGGACCATCCGTGCCCCCTTTCAGGTGACTTAGAGCAGGACGTAGAATCCATGCAGGTGTGGCTGTTGGATAGGCTGAATGACCTTGCCCCTGCAATGGCTCCACGGGCCACGGTAAAGCGGGTTTCTGCTCCGTGGTTCACTGAGGCATTGTGTGCCACTCGCCGCCAGTGCAAGGTGGCTGAGAGGGCGTGGCGCCTTCAATATGACCTGGAGGCCAGACTTGCTTACAGGACGGCGTTCAAAGCCTATCACCGCGACATCCTTCGCGAGAAAAAGGACTATCTTGCCAGGAGGATTGAGGCAGCTTCCAATTCATGCAAAGAGATCTTTACTGTGGTGAGGGAGTTTACGGCCCCTAGATCCAATTTGCCTCAAAGTGCGCCATCCGAATCATGGGTCTGTGATCTTGCTAAGTTCTTCACGGACAAAATTAAATCGATCCAGGACTCCTTCACAGAGAGGTCTGCCGAAGTGCTTTTTAACACGGTGGTTGGATCAGCTCCTTTGATCACTCGGGATGCTGTTCTGGAGGAGTTTCCTTCCATCTCCACCGATGCTTCTCTGGCACTTTTGGCCAATCTTAAATCGGGGTCGCCATTAGACCCCTGTCCGGCCAAATTTTTGGCCAAGATGGCGGCTGTGGTCAACCCATTGGTCAACCCTCTCCTGAACCTTTCTTTGAGGGAGGGGAGGGTCCCGCAGTCCTGGAAAAGGGCAATGGTGATCCCCCTTCTCAAAAAGGCTGGTCTAGACCCGGAGGTGTTGGCCAATTATAGGCCCATCTCCCTCCTCCCGGCGCTGGCTAAAATCACAGAGAAGCAGGTGCATGGCGCACTTTCAAGCTTCTTAGAATCCAATGACCTGCTACACCCCACGCAATCCGGTTTCCGCCCTAATTTAAGTACGGAGACGGCACTCTTGGAGGTGTCAGAGGTCATCAGGGAGACACTGGATTCAGGAGGCAAGGCCATGCTTGTCATGCTTGATTTGTCGGCGGCCTTTGACACCGTCCCCCATGAGGCGCTCCTCGCCAGACTTTATGACATCGGTCTGAGGGGGACGGTGTTCAACTGGTTTACATCTTTTCTTGAGGGCCGCCGACAAACGGCCTGGGCCTCCCCGAGCTCCGCTGAGATGCCGCCATTGGGAGTCGGAGTTCCGCAGGGTTCTGTGTTGAGCCCGACTCTTTTTAACATCTTTATGACCCCTCTAGCGGCACTGGTGGAGTCCTTCGGGGCCCAGACCGTCTCCTACGCTGATGATACCCAGCTGCTCTTCACGTGTAGGAAAGATCAGGTTTTTGATGGAGAGAGCATTCGGGGCTGTTTAGGGATGGTCTTCAACTGGTTTCAGCAGAACAGCCTCAAAGCTAATTCTAACAAATCGGAGGTGCTGTTCTTTGGCTGTTCCTTAGACCCTGATTGGCGGGCGTGGTGGCCAGTGGATATGTGCCCCCCTCCTCAGGCTTCCCAGGTGGCAAAAAATCTGGGAGTCAAGATTGACAATAATTTGACGCTGAGATCCCATATCCTTGGTCTGACGGGCACTTGCTTTGGCATTCTTAAGATGCTCCGGAAGTTTTTGCCTCTGCTCACAGAAGAGCATAGAAAGATCACTGTGCAAGCCTTAATTGGCTCCAGATTGGACTATGCCAACGTCCTCTATTTAGGTCTTCCGGACTATCTTGTTCAGCGGCTGCAGGTTGTGCAGAACTCTGCGGCTCACGCTATCTTTGGCCTTCATAGGCGAGCTAGAGCATCCGGTTTGGTGCAGTCGCTTCACTGGCTGCCCATCCGGAAGCGGATTATGTTCAAAGCATTGACCCTGGCTCACAAAGCGCTTTTTGGCTTTGGAGCAAAGTACTTGCAGCGCAGGTTTGTCTTTTATCGCCCGGTTCGATCTCTGCGGTCGGAATTTTTGTTTCTGGCCGTGGTTCCCCGAGTGACGAAGGCCCGTATCGGGGGCGCTCCTTTAGTTTGAGGGCCCCTCAGCTCTGGAACTCTTTGCCTCTTGCCTTGCGACGTACATCTAATCTGCTCTTGTTCAGGAAGGGCCTTAAGACCTGGGTTTTTAACCTTTAGGGTGTCTTTTTGTCTCCTGTTTATGTTTGTTTTTATGGTGTTATGTTTTTTACTGAGCCGCCTAAATAAAGCGCCGGGACACTCTTATTGAGTAGCCGTGCGCTATAGAAATAAAATTTAACATAACATAACATAACAAAACAACGGTTACAAATTCCTCCATGACGCAAATAACTAGCTGGGCAGATATGATATTACCTAAACTCGTAAGTATTTCCAAAAATGTACGTACCTGTATTTAGCAGAAGCCCCCTCTTGTGGGTTAGGTCTCAGAATAAAGGTGAGATAACGTAGAAACACATTTTTATGTTTTCAGCACAATTAGTGATTATCTCTTGTTTGACGTCAATGGGCCCAACCCAGCCTGCCTGACTTTAACATATTCTCAACAGGCTTGCTCTAAGGCGGAATCCACCCTTGTTAATACCCCGTGCTCAATGACAGCGCAAAACAGTTTCTACTGTCTGCCTCTCGTTGTTTAACCCCTTCTCTGCAGGTAATTCCCCCGCTGTGCTGGGGGGGGCGCCACAGTCCTTGTGTGCTGATGACAAGCTGAGCTCGTCACGGCCACGCCCGTTCCTGATGACGAGCTGAGCTCGTCATCAGCATGGGAGGGGTTAACAGATAGAAATGTGGTGGCGTTTTCTGTGATGTCTGTACTAATTGTTGATGTCCTGTCAAGTTTGATTCTGCAAAGAAATATCTGTTTATGTGTTTCAGCGCAGCTAAGTTAACCATGTAACTTTCATGTATGTTTCCCAAAACGAATGTGCACTGTGACCTATTTCGGCAGAACCCACAGTTAACTTTTTCAGCACAGGCTTGTATTATATTTTCCTAGGCCGGGTACCTACTGTCATAGGTTTCAAACTATTCGACACCTGAAATGTTTATATTGGGGTTTGGAATTTTAATACTTATGTGTGTCTATATAATGTATTTCTTTTATTTTCCTACATCATTCCCTCCTCAAGTTGATTCTTTAACTATTTTCCCACATTCCCAACTACTAGGGGGAGCACCTGCTGCACACTACTCTATCCCTCGAAATCCTTAGCGCTTTTCCTAACCAAATAGGCTCCTCCCATTTTAGCTGTCATCCTTTTACAACATGCTATTATTACCTGAAAAATAAGACACGCAAAAAGCAACAATGCCACCAAAGGTAACAAGGCCTTAACCCTGACTTCCAAGATGGCACCCACTCAAACCAAACCAGGAACCACTCTTCAGGGGCACCGCCTTTCGTTGACCATTTTCTTTCTAGGTTATGCAATGTCCAAATGGCCTCAGCCAAAGTCCCATTGTCGACTTGCACATACTCTCCCTTCATGGCGATCTTTATCAACTTTAATTCTAGTTCTTCAAATTCAAGTGGAGGGGGGCTCACAAGGGGGTTGCAAACCGCATTTGGGCCTAGCCAGACCGTTTCCACTATCCCTCATCCCTCTGGTGGCTACCCCTAACAACTGCCACCATGCTTCTTATAACCACTTGTGTCATTGAATAGTCTGTGTTCCTGTGGGACTTCTTTCCAAACTGCAGTGCCATAGTAATCCACAGTTTCTTTTTGTTCGGTGCTGATGAGGCATGGTCGTTGGACGGTCCATGGGATGGTCATGTAACTGGGAGATGTTCACACCTTGTATCACCAGGGAGGTGGTGTGTAGAGTCACAAGGGAGCAGAGGCCAGTCCAGTTCGGGGGTAGTTGCATGTGGAGCTGGGTCAAACACATCCAGCAGTGATCATCAGGCTGGAGGTGCCGCGCTGCATATTGGCGCTGTAGGTGGTGATCTTGCAGTTGACGTTGCTCCCCCACCTTACTGTCCCATTACCTCCGAAACAAAGAGAAAACTATTAATTTCACTGCCATTCTAAGGTGTGTAGTAATTCCTGTCCATGTATATCGCTGTACGTTTGCCTCCCATATTTCTTGACATTGGCCTATTATCTCATCATATCTTAGGTGACTGTTTGTCTTGGTACCATCCCATAATGATCTTGCTCTACATGTGAACTTGGCTCCAGTGTACCATTTGTCCTGGACAAATACTGATCCCCTAATGCTAAGACCTGGTCTACTCGCACAATCAGGGTGTAGAGGGTTAACTGAATAGTTACTACATTCAGACAATGGGTAAGACCTTTCAAAAATGCCTCGGTGTAATACCCTTTTACCACCCTGTGTGAGCCCTCTTTTTATCTGCCTTCTTCAGTCTTGATATCTCTTCCATTATCTCTTGTTTTTCTATCAGGACTTCTAGGACTTCAGGGGTGGTGTCATATCTAGTTGTATTAACTTGTGCAGTTACAGGGCTAAAATGAGTTGGTTATAGTTTTGCTTTTATTCTGCATAAAAAGATGTGCAGGAGACAGCGTGTAATATTTGGGGAGATGCAATCTGTCCATCGCTGCAACAATGGGGATGAGGGAGCATACATAATAACCGGTGTTGGACATGGAAGTGTCTGTACTATGCATGTGCTAGTACAACACATTCTCAAATAAAGCAGTATCGAGAGGGTCATTTTTAGTATCATTATCAACAGTTTTGTGCATGTGTGTAATAGTTGATGTAGGATCAGAGGAATAAAAATACACTAGGGCTAAGAATAGCAGTATTAGTGCACCAAGAAGGAAAAACAAACAAGAAATACATAACTTGAAAGAAGTATTGTCTGCTGTTAGAACGATAAAGGGAGGCTTGACTCCAGTTGCATCTCCTGTCTCCCCACCCCCCTTTCTTTCCTGCTCGGTGTCCGAAAGGATGGATGGAACAGTTGGGGACAGGCAAATTTTGCTGAGGTGAATCCATGGTTTGTGGCAGTGGATTTTCATTGCTGTGCTGTCTGTTATAGGAAAGGGTCCTTCAATCTTGTGGGTCTTTCACTTGCAAAAGTTCCTCATTGATAATTGTAGTCCACAATGGTAAGGGTGCCTGTGCGTTGCTGCGCGTCAGCTATACGTGTACTTTGTTTAGTGAAGAACTTTGTGGCTTTGCTACATTAGACATGTAGACAGACATTTCAGCGTGTACAACTTCAGGTGCACTCTCAATCTGCACTTTGTCTACTTAGTGGCACAAATACATTAATTGCTCTCCCTGTCACAATCTGATGTGGGGTCAAATGTTAATCTGGTCATGAGGTGTTTCTAAAGGTGAACAGTGCTAGTGAAAGATTTAGTTTTTTAAGAGGCTGTCCTTGGAGATGATAAGTTGGCAAAGTGTGTGTGTTAGTCCTAACAAAGTGGTGAGGAGAGAGGAGATGTTATTGAGTATGTGGGTGCCAAAGTCGGACCTGGTCCCCCTCAGGAACGTGCAACTCTGGTATTTACCTCGCGGACCAGAAAATCAGCAGCAGACTTGACATCACAGTGGACACAATGTACGGCTGCTTAAGAACGGGCAGATTACAACTATCAGATAGCGATAACGATTACATCTATCAATCATGTCAATGCGCAGTTCCTTTAAGGGTCCTTGTGATAGGGGTATTATGGAAGCAATTACCTTAAAGGGCGGGGCTTGATGAATACTGCTAGCACACTGTACAGGTGCGTATGTACATTACAAATTAATCTTGGCATATTCAGAAGAACGTGTTGTCTCTGGCAGTGTGTAAATGAAGATGTAGTTGGTTTAGGGCTATCAGTAGCAATGCTTAAGGCATGAAGGGTTTTCGTGTGGATATCGATCTATATATTAAATCTGTTCCTAATTATGTGCATCCCAAGCTCCCCACAACTGTTTCTCATGCTCTAGGGCACTTTGTTGTATCTCTCCAACGTGCATGTAAACTGTCTCAGTGTAATGTGTTGATGCATCCAAAAGGGTCCAATAGTCGCGATCTTTCACTAGCTACCAAAACTGTGGTATGTGTGTGTGTCAATAAAGGGGTGTTTTGCTGCATCTTTGGCTCCCCAATCAGCCAAGGCATTTCCATGTGACACTTCACCACTGTGACTATATGTGGCAGTATTAAGGCTTGTAACATGTCCTCCAAGAGGTGCAGAACGGGACTTCCCTCGGACTTAAGGAACCCACGTCTGTTCCTCCTCATGATGCTAGACTGCACTATTGTGGTAACATAGGCTGAATCATTGTATACTGTTATTGCTTCTCCTTCCCTTGTTTAAAGGCTGCCACTAAACTTACTATTTCAGTAGCCTGGGCTAAATAATGAAGTGGCAAAGTTATTTGGACTGTTATCTACAATATATCTGAAGAGTCAAGTTACATGCCTTTGACCACTACTGCACCTGCGTGTCTCAATCTCATGTTCTTACTCTATTATAGAAAACCCATCTACAAAAATATATAACACTACCTAGAATGGGGTGTGCAAAGAAGGCAGCAAGGTTGACTACATGGCACTTAACTATTTTGAGGGATGGTGGTGATAAAGTTATTTCATAGGCTGATACTCTCTGTTTAGTGTTGTTTTGGTGTTCAGAATGATCACAAATACTGCGCTAAGGCAGAATCCACCCTTGTTAACACCCTGTGCTCAATGACAGTACAAAACGGTTTCTACTCCTGCCTCTCGTTGTTTAACGGATTGAAATATGGTGGCCTTTTCTGTGATGTCTGTACTAATTGTTGATGTCCTGTCAAGTTTGAGTCTGCAAAGAAATGTAACCTATTTATGTGTTTCAGCATAGCTCAATTGACCATGCAACTTTTATGTGTGATTCCTAAAATGAATGTGCACTGTGACCTATTTCGGCTGAACCCACAGTTAACTTTTTCAGCTCGTCCATGTGTTAGCCTAGGCCGGTTCACTACTGACATAGGTTTAAAACTATCTCATACCTGAAATGTTTGTATTGTGGTTTGGAATTTTTATACTTGTGTCTATATAATGTATTCCTATTCATTCCCTATATCATTGTCTAATTAGTTGACTGCAAGTAAAACAAGACTGCATCGCCCAGAATGCTTTTGGTTATCACACAAAGTCCAAGACTGGAAACCCTGTCTGCAAAGACCTGGCTGGAAGTGGTTACCCTAAATGTAAAATGCAAAGGAGGCCATGACACATACATTTTATATTTCATGTTACCATTCAGGTACAGAGCTTTCCTTATACAAAGCATTGTTTTTAGGCTTGTTAGTCCATTTTTAGGTCTCGCTAAGACGTAAGCAAAAGCAAAGCTTTTGCTTACTGTCTATGCGAGACAACTTATGTTGTTACTTTTTTTTTTTTTTTTTTTAGGTCTTATATAGCGCATGGCTGCCCGTGAGCGTCCCAGCGCTGAAATTGCAGAACTTCTGAGGGTGAAGACGGGGAAAGGAAGGAAGTTATTGCGGGAAGAGATGAGTTTTTAGATGCCTACGGAATTTCAGAAGATTGGACTCAGAACGAAGATGAAGTGGCAGGGCATTCCAAGAGATGGCCACAGTAACCGAGAAACGGCGTCCTCCAGTTCGGGCTTTTCTAATTTTTTGGACTGTGGCCAGATGACCTTGAGCTGATCGTAGGGGCCTATTGGGTCTGTATGGAAAGATCATATCTTTTAGCATTGGGGGCCCTTGATTTTGCAAAGCTTTATGGGCCGTGCAAAGTGCCTTAAATTTGACCCTTTCGCGGATCGGCAGCCAATGTAGAGCCTTAAGGGCGGGTTTGGCTGAGACTCTGCGAGAGGTCCCAGTGAGAATCCTAGCTGCAGCATTCTGTGTACTTTGCTGGGAATGAGGACAGCAAAGTGCCACGCGCATTTGCAGGCCGACATTCGACCTCGTGAGCGCGCACGCCCAGCCGGCGCCGTGCACATCCCCTGCCTCTGATTCTCACCTAAACACGCAGGCAGGCACACACGCAGGCAGGCACACACACAGACGCAGGCACATACAAGCGCACTCACACACAGCCACACACGCCGTCCCTCCCCCCACACAGCCACGCACGCACCCCCACCACTCACGGGCGCGCACACACGCACACACACACACACACAGATACAACCCCCCCCCCCCCCCTCCCTCCCACTCACCGTGCTCTTTCTGCCTCGTCCGTGTCCCTCTCTCCCTCGCAGCCATCGGGCGTGTCT
This sequence comes from Lissotriton helveticus, assembly GCF_964261635.1. Classification (NCBI taxonomy): domain Eukaryota; kingdom Metazoa; phylum Chordata; class Amphibia; order Caudata; family Salamandridae; genus Lissotriton; species Lissotriton helveticus. The sequence goes on along the minus strand of NC_136065.1, from coordinate 1,844,267,976 downwards.
CGGCGTGGGAGCTCCACAGCGCTGGTGGTCACTCGGGACGGGACCGGGACTTCAGCTGCCTTAGCGCCGGGGCTCCCTCTCCAGCAAAGAGCGCGCATGCGCAGGCAGCCCCCGCCCTCAGTCGCAGCCCAGTCCTGAGAGCTGCTTTCGGTTTCATAGTAGTGCTGTCTGTGGAGGACTTTAAGGATCTTGTTTTCTTGAGGTACGGAATTTAATGCATGAAACTTTCGGGAGAGTTAGTCCGCATTGCATAGTATATTTACTCAGCGTTGTGCACAGGAACGGGGAATATGCCGAGATGCAAACATGCCGGCCCCTGGAGCAGTTTTGAAAAGTAGGCTGCCACTTTCGAGCGAACATACTCGCTCAACCGGCCGATAAAGCAGAGACCAAAGTGAACAAATTACTAGTGGGCTTTAAAGTTTGCTTAGGATGGGGCGGGGGCGTGTGGTTTTGAAAGTGAAAACACTGTGTATACCGTCCTGTACTCATTTTGCAGGTGAAAGGTTGTTGGTGCTTACAAATAATTTTTGCATTCATACTGTGACTTACTTTTGTAGTAGGCTTGCATCAGGAACAAGCATTTACAATGCAATAGGTCTCGCATTGACGCGACTTTGAGCTATTGGCATTGCAAATAACAATGCCTTTTATTTTTCTTTTCTTTTTAAAAACATAAATAAAAGGCATTGTAATTTACAATGCCAATAGCTTAAACCCGCGTCACTGCGAGACCTATTGCATTGCAAATGCTTGTTTCATAAGGCAGTGGACCCAGAATGTAGGTCCCAAATTGGATAGTATGTCAAACAAAAGGCACGGACTGCAAAATGTTGACCCGGGTCACATTGAACATTTGGGCACTCTAGCCACCACCCCTGTAATGGAAACAGGGTGACCACCACCAGGGCTTGAAGTGGGATGAAAAAACTAGGGGGGGTCTCTCAAAGGGGTATGGCCAATGTAATTCAGGTTGTGACTTAAAAACACATAAGCTAAAAAACTGTGCTTAACATAGTGTGCTGCCCCACTTGTTTTTTGGTGTTTCTGTCATTCCCCCACATAAGCACCATACGCAAACAGAAATGTACACCATGTCCCTCTGTATATACGCATTTGTTTGTACTATAGATATGTACCTATATATGTGTATTGCTTTGCATAAACGTAGAATAATTGTTTAAATTTTTTTTTTTAAATTACATTTTCAACACTTGAAAACCAGAGTTCATCTAATGCATCTTTAATCTACATATACATCTGTATACCTTCCATGTACTTGATCTATATATTTCATTTCTTGTAAAAAAAAGCATATTCAATGCACTACCCTATTTCTCACCCTATACCCCTAACAATATCTTTAATCTACATATACTTAACTCCTTTATGCATCTATACACTTTCCATGTACTTATGGATCTATATATTTATTACTTTCTTCTAATTAGCTTTTCCAATGCACTACCCTATTTCTCACCCTATGCCATCTCTCAATATATCTTCTACCTCAACTCTCTGATTCATCTCAAACCTCTTTCTACTACTCTTTCCAATGGACTACCCTATTTCTCACCCTATACCTCAATCAATATATCCTCTACATCCACTCTCTCATTCATCCCAAACCCCATACCACTAATATGATCCCCAAAATAACCCTTTCTAGACTCTCCCCTCTACCCCTCCTTGCATCATCTGACACCTCTTTTACTATACCGATCCCCAAAAAGAAGCCTTTCTAATCTCTTCCCTCTAACTCTTCCATTCCACATCCCTTTTATACTCATCCCAAGCCTCTTCCTACTGCTATGACCTCCCCAAAAAAAGTCTCAATTCTTCACTCTTTTATCCCCCCACTATCCTTTTCAATCAAAATAAGAGACTAACATGTCGACTTCTCAAATTTCATATTTCAATATACTAATTCACCACTAATCCTTTATGGGTTCCAGAGTAGCGTGCTACTTGCAGAAAAAGCGCTTCAACCCCTCATCAGGGGTAGCAAGCACTATATAAATGCAAACCTTTTTCCCTCTTCTATCCCTCCGCTACCCTTCTCTATTCAAATAACTGAATAACATATCCACCACTCAAACTACTTTTATATTTTACTATACTAATTCAACACTAATCCTTTATGGGTTCCAGAGTACCGTGCTGCTCGCCAAAAAAGCGCTTCAACACCCCATCAGAGGTAAAAAGCACTATATAAATGCCAACCTTTTCCCCCTCTTCTATCACTCCCCTACCCTTCTCAATCCAAATAACTGGCTAACCTATCCACCACTCAAATTATTTTCCTATTTTCCTATACTAATCCAACACTAATCCTTTATGGGTTCCGGAGTAGCGTGCTACCCGCCGAAAAATCGCGTTGACGCCTCATCAGGGGTAGTAAGTGCTATATAAATGCAATTACAATTACAGTTGCATCCAGATATATAAAACAACAATAAACATTAAAAAAAATTATACCTACAACAAGCCAGGACTATTGGCTTTGTCAATGGTTGTTAGTTGCATATGATAAATAAGCACAAAATACAGCTTACTTGTATATAACATTGAAAATGCTTCTGTTCTGACATGATAAGACTTTGAAAGAACTGTAGGAAGTCTCTTTACAGTTACATCAAAGGCATTGAAGAGCGTACTGCTGCAGAGTTTAAAAAAAATGTCACCGTGAGGGTAAAAATGGAGAGCCCGATAGGGACCCGTCTCAACGCCTGCCTTTTAGGACTGCTCATGCTGAGCACCGGTAGGACCCGGCCTTCTTAAAGCCCTGACATTACATTACAGACTGTCTCCAGACCTGGACTTTTCATTTACAAATCACAAGTGCAAATGAGGCAAAACAAACACACAACACCCAGAATACATTAGGCTATCATATAAAGCCCACAACTGGAAACACTTTCTGTAATCACCTGGAAGATGAACATCCGAAGTGGGAGCAGTTGGTTAACGAGGAAGTTGCAGAAGAGTGGCTCTGAAAGGGGTGGAGTGGGAAGAGGAGATTGACTCAGTCACATTCTAGGCAGAGTGCCTGTCTCGAATATATGACGTTACAAAGAATTCAGTTGCAACGCATGCCTTTACCATGCATGCGTTACAACGGAATTCGTTTACCACGCATAACATTTACCACAATTACTAGCGTGGTGACGTCATATGTCGTTAAGAGAAAGGGGAAGTTTATTTTCCGTTTTCTCTTAAACGACGCTGATACCCGACGTGACTTCAGGTGAGTTTCTTTTTTGGGGGGGAGACCCCCCCAACCCCCCCTTTTTTTATTTTTTTCCTTTACCACATATACCTTTACTACAAACCTCGTAGTAAAGGTATGCGTGGTAAAGGCTTTCGTGTTAACCACGCATGCGTTGTACTGCATGCGTGGTTAACGACTACATTGTAAAGGCTTCGTTGTAATGGCCGTTTCCCGCCTGTTTCCAGCTCAGTGTTGGTTCGTACGCTATTTGCATTTTTGGCTCGTGTCTGGACCAGAAAGGTGATGTACATCAATTGGTACTAAAAGATTCAAGCAGTGTACAGTAGGAAATATGTGTTTTGAGCTACGGACAGTAGGAGACATTTATGAAAGATATATAGCGCAGATTTCATCATGCAAGCGAAATAGAATGACATACACTGACAACAAGCAAGAGAATTGACAATCCGTGCCTCAATTTAATCCAAAATCAAATAAAGAAGTGATATTCAAGCTTCTACCTTTGTGTCCAGCTTGTGGTAATGAGGCTCTGTAGACTTGTGTCAATCCTAAGGGAGGTATCTTTGAGAGACCTGGATCTCTCTCATGTCCATTGTCTCCTGTGGGTGCTCAACACATGGTAAGACTGTGTATAAATGCACCACCGCCCCTGATATTGGTAGAGGCAATTGGGTGGTGAGAGTGGACATCTAAATCCCACCGGCTGAATAGAAACCAGAGGTCTTTACAGCTCATTGAAGAAGCTGTCTGCCTCAACCCCTAACACATAGTAGTTTCACTGAAGAAAATCCCTGAAAGGGTGAGCTTAAATCCGAGGAGTTGTTCTACTCCAGAGCTCTGGGTACCCAATTCAATGTGTGAATAGATCTTCCAGTCCATTGTTTTGAGTGCATTCTGTCATTTGTAGTCCAGCTTAAACCACTTTAAAAGCAAGACTAAAAGTTCCAGAATTCAAATGAAATTTCTGGACTGGATGAACCAGTGGCACTTGAGAACGTCTCTACTCGAGCCCACCAGCTTAGGACACACCAGCTAGGTGTCCCTGATTCTTCGGCATGTGTGAAGGTGGGAGTTTCATGTGGATGGGCTCAGAGGCAGGAGGCCTTGTGTGACTCGTAGTGATGATTGAATGCGGTGTTACTTGAAGAGACGATTCTGTAGTTTTTCCTACGCTTCAGGATAGATGTAGGGAACCTGAGTATTAGGTGGATGCTGTTGTGCACCCTAGATGCATAGTTAGAGACAGATTGTCTTATTTTCAATTCTTAATTTGAATCCTGGCGATATTATGGCTATGTAACCTAATGGCGCCCAGCTATCAGAATACTGAGTTTTCAGTTGTGGGCTTTTATTCTACCAATAGCTGTTACCAGGGCTGATGTGTACTGTAGAAATACATATTGTGTTACTGCAGCTGGTTCAAATAAAAGAGAGATTGGATGTCCCAGAATATTTTGATTTGTTATGTGAAAGCCTAGAACTGGACAAATGGTGTCCTTGTGGAATGAAGTGGCATGGTCACATATGGTACTGCACCCTGTAGAAGATATGGTAAATCCACCCTACCTACAATGCATTGCATGCAAGACAGTACTACAAGTACATTCAAATAGCTATGTCCATATATACAATTAGTAGCTTTGAAATATGACAAAAGAATTATTACATGAGTTTCAGAATAGGTTGTTCTCTGTGTGGAGCTGATGAAGGTGAATTTATAGACGGTTTCATAAATGTGAGATGTTGTAGTGAGCGGAGTAACCACTGCCAGCCAAGCTTAGGACCAAGTGTGTGTCTTGCTTAAAACCTTTAAAGAAAATAGAGCCTTGAGGCTGTAGTTAAAACCTAGGGAGTAACAACACATGTAACAGGGGGTGTCCTCATGGGAGGTTACAAGAAGAGACAAGGCGGTACTAAGGAGGAACTACTAAGCCTATTGACCAATGAAAAGCCACCATTTACAAAGGACAGGGACAGGAGCCAATTAAAAAGATGGGTGGAAAGTGTGCGGAGCTTTGTGCACATATCCTGAATACAGCATGTCTGGAAGAGACAGCGCAAGCGCTGCCTAGGCGAGTCCTAAAAATACCAAACTTTCAACCTCAGGCTGTATATAGCAGACGTATTCAGCAGGTTACACAGACCCCTGAACAGCTGAACTGTCTTTGGGGATACAGAGTACACACAAGATCAGGCCTCACAGGATAGAGCAGTTCCTCCAATTAGAAGGGTCTTACATGCATTAACCTTCAGCCTGTAGAACTTCATCTCAATCAATCAGAGGAATTGTAAGCTCGCTACTCACCCGTGAGGGTCTCAAGGCGCTTGGGGAGGGAGGGAGGGGGGGGGGGATGCTGCTCGGTTCAGTTGAAGAGCCAGGTCTTGACTGTCTTCCTGAAGATGTTCAGGAAGGGGGCGCATCTGATGTCGATCAGGAGCTCATTCCAGGTCTTGGCCGTGATGTAGGAGAAGGTTCTTCCACCTGTTCTAACTCTGCGGATGCGCGGAGTTTTGGCGAGGGCAAGGTCGGTGGATCGGAGGTTTCTCTTGGGTACGTGGAAGGAGATTCTCTTGTTGAGATATTGGGGTCCGGTGTTGTAGAGGCATTTGTAGGCGTGGGTGAGTATCTTGAAAGTAACTCTCTTCTCAACGGGGAGCCAGTGGAGATTACGCAGGTGTTGGGTGATGTGTTTGTGTCGAGGGATGCAGAGGACGAGTCTGGCAGCAGTGTTCTGTACGGTCTGCTGTTTGCGGAGGAGGTACTTGTTGATCCTGGCATATTGGGCGTTTCCGTAGTCCAGTCTGCTGGTTATGAGTGCGTGGGTGACTGTCTTCCTTGATTCGGGGGGATCATTTGAAGGTCTTTCGGAGGATGCAGAAGGTGTTGAAGCAGCTGGAGGTGACGGCGTTGACCTGTCAGACCATGGAGAGGGAGGAGTTGAGTACGATGCTGAGGTTTTGGGCGTGGTCTGTGGGGGTGGGAGGGCTGCTGAGGGCGGTGGGCCACCAGGTGTTGTCCCATGCAGAGGGGGAGGGTCCAAGGACAAGGACCTCTGTCTTCTCTGAGTTGAGCTTCAGGCAGCTGCTGCTCATCCACGAAGCAACGTCCTTCATTCCTTCCTGGAAGTTGAGTCTGGTGGTGACGGGGTCCTTGGTGAGGGAGAGGAGGAGCTGGGTGTCGTCTGTGTAGGATACTATGCTGAGTCTGTGCTGTATGACGATGGCAGCGTGGAGGGCCATGTAGATGTTGAAGAGCGTGGGGCTGAGCGACGATCTTTGGAGTACTCCGCAGTGGATTTCCGTGGGTTCGGAGAGGAAGGGTGGCAGTCTGATTCTTTGGGTTCTGCTGGTTAGGAAGGAGCGGATCCAGTCGAGGGCGGTTTCCTGTATGCCGGTGATGTGGAGTCTGGCGGTGAGTGTGCGGTGGGAGACGGTGTCGAAAGCTTCAGAGAGATCGAGTAGGATCAAGGCCCTGTGTGTCCTTGGTCGAGGAGGGTGCGGATGTTGTCAGTGGCAGCGAGTAGAGTAGTCTCAGTGATGTGGTTGCTGCGAAATCCAGATTGGGAAGGGCAGATGATGGAGTTTTCTTCGATGAATTTTGTTAGCTGGGCATTGACTATCTTTTCTGTGACTTTGGCCGTGAAGGGAAGGAGGTAGATGAGTCGGTCATTTTTTAGGTCCGTGGGGTCTGCTGAGAGCTTCTTGCGCAGGGGTCTGACTTCTGCGCATTTCCAGTCGCAGGGAAAAGTGCCGGTCTTGAAGGTGGTGTTGATGGTGCATCGTAGTTCTGAAGCGATGGCGGTGCCGGCTCTGTGGTAGATGTGCGGCGGGTAGGTGTCCGTGGGGGCCCCTGAGTGGATGCCTTTCATGGTTGAGGTGGTGACTGGGGTCCAGGAGGAGATGGTAGGCTGGCTGGTGTTGCTGGAGAGGGAGGTGGTTTCGGAGTCAGGTGTCTGGTCGTTGAAGTGGTTGTAGAGGCCCTTGATTTTCAGATGGAAGTAGTATCCGAGCTTGTCGTAGAGGTCCTGGGAGGGGATGATGTCTGTGGTTTCGCCGAAGGTCTTGGTGAATTCCTGGATGACGCTGAAGAATTCTTTGGAGTTGCTTGAGTTGGCGAGGATCTTGTTTTGGATGAAGGTCCTTTTGGTGGATCTGATGCGTTGGTGGTATTCCGTCATGGCACTAGGTCATAAAATTTACAGGCCAAAACCTCACATAGAAGAACCAGAGCTCAGGTTTTACAGAGCTTATAGAGACTGGATGTTAGACTCAGAGGTGTGTCTCAGGTTCCACACACCATAGACGGTCACACAGCAGAGTTTTCCATTAAGACAGATTGAACATACTTTGATTTTACAGAGCAGACCTAACTCCCAGGGAACACACATTTTGTAGGTGTTTGTATTAGACAGCAGAGCTATCCTTAATGTACAGGTATAGGTCTCAGACACAACTCTACCCGGAGCCTAAAGGTTCGAACCTGAGATAACAGAACTTTGCCCGTGTAACTCAGATGCTATCAGCTCAAACCTCATACAGCTGAACTATCTGACATGTTCTGTCCACAGGCAAAAAGCTATTTATCAGATAAGCAGCTTATACAGTCAATGCGTTTTCTTTTAATTCTGGGATTTGTGCTTTTGGTTTTATGATGGGATAACATGACCTCAAATTCCAGCATGCAATAAAAAACCTGGGCTGGGTGGGCTACTCACACATGGAATTAGGATACACGGGAGCTTTACACACTGCCTCTCAGGTTACCCTGCTCAAATTACACAACTTATTACATGATATAGATGAACTGAGTGAGTTGCTCAGGATCACTGGGAGTGTCAGGAAGCAGATATAGGCCTCAGTCATCTGAATCATAGAATATGCTTCGCCACTTCTCGCTCCACCCTGTCTTGCCCGTTCTCTAATACTTACGGCATCATGGAATTTTAGTATTCACAGCTGACTTCTAGTTATTGTTTTTGTTATATTGGTTTCACATTTGTATCAAATGTTTTTTTTTTAATATTGCCTTAACGTTAGGATCTTACACACAGCGTTTGTCTCTTTCTTTTTTTCCATTCCATGCTCCTCTCTCTCCATTTCCATCTCTATCGTTGTATATTGTTCGATTTCGGTATTTTCCTCTCACTTTTCTAACTTTTCTCTCAGACCCTGTCTCACTATTGTCAAATTCCGAGAAAAGTTGTTTCTTTGTCACTGAAACCTCCTCCTTATAAATCTGTGTTGAGGACTACAATAACGGCTGGGTTGTTAGCCTGGATGGACACTTTGCATGTGGGATTTATAGGCCCATTCTCCTAAAAGGAAAAGAAAAACTACAAGTTACAGAGTACTGAGCTCATTTAACCAAAAAGTAAATAGTTTTGGCATTGGCTGCCAGCCCTCCGGCTTTGTCGCTGCTTGTTTTTGTCATGGTTTTTATAAAACACTCTGTTGTTGATGGAGCTACCTGACCCTCACTCATATCAACTAACATTGGCAAAGCAAGTAGGTATCACATTTGGAACCTATTGGCTTTGCCAATGGTGTCTAGCCATGCTGTACAGCATCCCCAATACCGCTCAGCATGGCTAAAGAACAATTAAAATAAAAAAGCCAATGGCGCATCCACCCGCCCCATTGTGTAGGTACATGCACCCCGCCCCTTATTTTTGGACCTATTATGCTATGGAACTCCATGGGACTGGAGCCTAAGATTATCCACTGCTAGTATCGCCTTCTGGTATGTGTTCTCCATCGCTTAATTAACTATCTTTCAACTAATCGTACATTGTATAGGTGAACTATAAGTCATCATCTATCTGCTCCTGTTTTTACTAGAGATCTAATGGAAGCCCTCACTATCGTGACTGTACCTGTTGAGGCCAGTACTTGTACGGGAAACCTTACTGTGCTTCCTGATTTAGAGAATGGTAATGGCCTAGATGTAGTGCAAATATTTGTGTAAGTGGACTTATATCTTTTTGGGATTCTAAACGTTGATGCACATCTACCACTTCCTTAACTTTTGTATCTTTAGTTTGTTTGCATTTTCTCTACTGGGTTTGAATTCTTGGTATGTCTTTGATCGAGTGTACTCTCGCTTATCACTTATATCTGGAATGGTGATTTCTTTTCTTCATGGTAAAAAATTATTTTTGTGGCCCACTAAATGTGAATCATGCGGAGTCTCTTTTTAATGTTTAATGACTGACAAAGTTAGCCTTGAATCACACTTGATGTTCTCTGAATTTTAAAATGTATGTATGTATCTTTTTTTTTACAGACATCCTGCTCCACTATGCCCCTGTATACTCCCGCCCTGATGAAGATGTAGCCCCGGCTGGGGCTATACACCGAAACACGCTTTGTCGTTTTCTACAATCTGGGGACCATCTGAGCGATTTGGGACATTGTTCCAACTGTTATTACCAAATCAATCATGGGTTATGACAACCTTGTGGAGTGATGTGTTGTTTGTGATTAGAGCTGTATGTGTGTTGGTATGAAAGTGTTGATTGGCATGTGGGCTGTGGTGAGGATGTGATTGAGTTATTTTCATGTATATTCTTTATATTCAATAGTAATGATTTACATTTAATGAAATGACTTGGATTACAATCATGAATTGAAAAAAACTGTTGTCTTATTTAATAATATCTTTTTATAATTTTGTAACCATTTTGTGAGATTCTCATGTGTGGTACGAGGTTTAGTATGAATACATTAGGACCTTTCTGAGGCCTATTTTTTTAACATCTTGGGCAGGTAACTCTCCTTTGCCTTGTCTTGGCTTTGCCAATAGTGTCTAGCCATGCTGTACAGCATCCGCAATACCGCTCAGCATGGCTAAAGAACAATTAAAATAAAAAAGCCTATGGCGCATCCACCCGCCCCATTGTGTAGGTTCATGCACCACTCATGGGCACACTTATAGAAGGGCGTGGGCACTTTTTAAAATCTTTTTGTTAACTGATGTGAGTTGCATCGGTAAATAAAAAAAAATGTGTAAACAAATTTTTTAAAGCAGGTGGTGGGGAAGCAGCAATGGGGGTAGAAGCAACGTGGGTCAAAAGCAACACAGGAGGGGAAGCAACACAGGGGGCTGGAGGGGTGAAAGCAATACTGGTGTGTGGGTGGCCGGAAGCCACACAAGGGTTGGGGAAATCAACACAGAGAGCACGGTGAGGGTGGAGAAAAACAAACTAGGTGAGAGCAACATGGAACGGGTGGAGGAGAAAAGCAAACAGGTGAGAGACTGAGCAACAAGGAGCTAGGCCCGAGAAAGCCACGCAGGAAGGGGGAAGCACACAAGGGCAGCCACATCATGGAGAGTTGCAGGTGAGAAGCGTATGGATGATACGGAGCAGCACAGAGTGCAGAGACAGAAGAGAAGTACCCTGGGGATGCAACTGAAAAGTACATGCAGTCTCGTGAAGTGCTTAAGACAAATTTAAAAAGTGGTTCCTTAAAAGTGAGCAGTTCAAGGACACAACTTGGAAAATGACACAGGATGAACAGACAAGGCAGCGAATGACAGGCAGGCACATGAGTGACAGTAAAGCCAACCAGTGGTAAGCAGTTGGCGAGCTGCAAGCCCCTCCGTGTTTAGGGAAGCTCACAATATCTCATGCCCAATCAGACCGGCTCAACCTAAACAAGCATTGGCATAGCCAATAGTTCTCGCCTTTGGGACCTTATACGTGTTTAGCCATGCAACAGTTGATGTTGTTCCACCAAGGATATTATGTTGCATAACCAAATACTTATAAGGTCCCAAAAGCGAGACCTATTGGCTATGCCAATGCTTGTTTATATCTTGTATCATTGTTTCGCGGTCTCAAATCTATTTACATTGCATAGCTATAGCAGTCGGTCATTTCCACTGAGCTGCAAAAAGACTGGCTGGTGTATATGAAGTAACGTATTTGTCTAACAGCGAACTGATCTCCCTTACCACCCACCACTCTTCCTAGTTGCCAGAAGCCTCTGGATACTGTATTGCATCAATTGTTATATATATATTTTGCAGCAACTGGTGTGCACAAATATATACCATAATTGCTGTACTTGTTTCTGTCTATTTACAGCATTACCATAATGTCTCTGTAGTGCGAAAAACGCACTAACTAATCAAGCTCGATGTTTATGTGGCTGTAGTAGCGAGCCAGTCTGACCTCCAGCAAGTGTGTCCCTAATGGTAGCTCCAAGAAATAGCGCTTTAGACTATGCATGCGCCTACCTTTGAGCAAGAACTAGTATTTTCTCAGCCTTATCATCAGTCACAGAAGTATGCGTTTTACAAATCAAGAGAGCTAGAAGTGGGAGAGGTCTTTTGCCTAAGTCATGCCCAGGCTTTGGAAATCTATGCCATTCAGCCTCAGAATGGAGGATAATTTTGTGAGGTTCAGAAAAAAACTTAAGAGAACTTTTCCCTTAATTCTGTCCTATTCTTTTTAACTCACTCACTCCTCTCAGGCCGACAAAGCTGGAAAGCTCGATTTTGGGCAGCCATGCGCTTTACAAGTTCTGGAGAAGAATAGAATTGGCATTATCAACAGCTTTCATAAGATATCATGGTTTAGCAATATTAAGAAGCAGCTAACCACTCTGGGACTGCACTCTTCCAGAACTTATCCCCGTGAAGGCGCAACTGAAGAAATGTTACTGGGCATGGGTAGTGCAGACTGAGGCAGAATCCCCCTCAAGAGGGTCCTTGACAAATATGTTCTTTGATTTTAAGTATATTAGTGCACTTGAGCCATACTTGGATTTTATCAAGCGCCTTTGGACAGAAAATGGTAGATTCACTTTAGACATGGCTCTCTTCTCCTAAAACCATTCTTGGCAAAATAGGCAACGAATAGTGCTGCATCCACTCTTTGCCCCGGTTGCAATTCTGCACATGAAACGGTAGCACATGTCTTATTTGCTTGTCACGCATACTCTAGTCCTTGTTCAAGGTGGATGAAACCACGGGCTTTCAGACCGATCTACACGCCTGAATTTGCTGATTTCTCTATAGGTCGGTCCTCATCCACCAGCTATTCCCTGCAACATCCCGCCCCCTGTGTGCTGCTCCACATACAGTACTTCCAATGCACCCTAATCCAGACATGCATCATTCTTGGCTACATCAATTTCAGAACAAACTGAAACAAACAAAGCAATCTATTTCCTTCCCTGAAATAAAGGTAAAAAAATTACCAAGCTGCACTGCTCAAAGAAGCTATCTGATGCGGCTTTCTGCACCTCATCAACTGCAAGCACTTCAGTCAGTTTGGGGGGGTCAATGCATTTGGGGTCCCCCACGGCCCCAGAGGGGCAGCCCCCTGCTGTGCAAAGGAGGAGGCAAGTACCAACGCCTGCACCGAAGCAATCTATTTCCTTCCCTGAAATGAAGGTAAGAAAATTACCGAGCTGCGCTGCTCAAAGAAGCCATCTGATGCGGCTACTTTTAGCCTTATCAAACAGACTCAACTGCTGTTAAGTCTGCAGAGAGCCTGACACGAACTAAACAAACATCCACAGGGGCGGCTCCTTCCTTACAACAAGCAGCTCCCGAGAGCTGGGACACGCAGCGTTTACCTTGCGGGAGCGAGTGTGATAATTGCTAACACATGGCGCTGCTGCTTGCTCCCACAAGGGAAACGCCAAATGTGCACGTGTTGCAATTGAAAGCAATGCAAAGCGTGCACGTTTTTGGGCAAAAAAGCTGATTGATTCCAAGAGGTCCCCTCCTGCGCAGCGCATGTGCGCTGCGTAGGCAAGACCTAAAAAATGTCTAGCAACAAAGACATTTTTTCTTAGGACTCAAAAAGCACACGCACTGAAGGAACTACTTTGTATGTGTATGTGCTCATTATGAACGAGCATAACCTCATCACTCATAATGAAGTTAGCCAGGGACTGCAGTGGGCTGGCCCAGTGCCCTATGCTGTAGTGAGCAGAATTAAAATGTGAATGACAAAACAGCCGACCAATGGAAGATGAGGGCTGGCTGAAAGCCAAAAGCCGATCAATAGAAGAAGATGGCTGGCTGAAAGCCCCTATCAGTAATTATATGTAGAACTTTAGTAAGACCGAAAAGGTCTGGGCTAAAACCAGACTTAAAAATCCACAACTGGCCTGAAGCTGTCACACATGGGGCTACTTGGTGGCTGTGGATGCCAGGACAGCTCTCTGACTCCTGCAGTCTCCTCTTGCCTCTACGAACTGTTGAGAATGTCAGGTTGACCGAGTTCACCACTGCCTTCCCCTGACTCATGTTTGAGGATGTGAGGGCCTGATCAGCAGCCCCCCCTCCCTCCCCCTCCGTCACTACCTCCCTCTCACGTTAATGATTTCGGCTGCGTCAGATCTCCTAAACCATAAACACACGCCGCACGCGCTTTCATTCTTGGCCAGACTGTGTATTGATCGCGCCGCAGCGGAGCTTCCAGACAGTTTTTGCACGTTTGCACTTTAATTCCCTGATTTAAGCAAGATGATGAAATTGTGAGCGTGTTCAGCATTTTAGAATTCTATTTCTAGAGCTCCGCTCGTATGTCTTTTTTTTAGTTTGCTTCATGGATTCCTTGCATTTTTATTGTAGGTCTGATTGTCCTGCGCAGATATGGTGGCCATCTTCTCCGGGTCACTACGGGCATTGTTTCCAGTTCCTGAGCTGTCCTGAGATAGCCAGGTGCTTTATGGTTGTTGTAGTCTTGCTTTGTGTCTATTGAATTATTAGACGGACACACCTTGTGTGCAGGTGTAAAGTTCAGAACTGGAGATGGTGTCATTAATGGCCGGAGTGAGGTGGTAACCCTATGCACAGTTACTTATCCATTCTCCTGTGTGGTAGAAACCTCAGTCGTTCACAGAATTAGGCATTGTCTCTTCCTGTATAGTGGATCTATGGCTTTCTAACGAGGTGTTTTATCTAATTCCCGAAGTGCGACTGCTGACTGTCTCAAACACTTGAATGTTTTTTTAGTTTTTGATTTTGTACTCTTCTGTTGCGTCCTGCACCAGGCGAAGGTGTACAGTTTCTCAGCATTTTGATCACAGAGTCCTGTATTAGCTGGCGAGGTAGGCCTTTTTGATGTATAATGAAACAGTTTTTCAATGAGATACAATTATAGGTTGGTGTAGGCAGGCTGCGACTGTTACCACTCCACCAGAGGCCGGTGGTCTTGTCTGTTGCGTCCTAGGGTTGTTGACCTGAGCATCATATGATGAGAGAACTGCCTATTGCCCCATGGGATGCAAGTTGACCTTTTCACCGTGTGATGTAGTGAATAGGCGATACTCATCTTAGATACAAAGTGCTATAATTTGGTGCAGATTCTTTGTTCTCAGAGTGGGTTACTTGTTCATAGCGTCCGCTTTTGTCGCATATACCACCTCATCTCGCCTTACGATGGAGTGAACTGTTCCAGGTTCAGTGGCTTGTCATTGCATCACTCTTTCATTGCATTCACCTGACATCTGGTCTATTACTTTGTCCATTATCTTGTGCGTTAAACCTTTACATCATGTGATAAAGCGAATCGTTCATTGCGCCATGAACTGCAATGCCTTTTTGGGTTCATTGAGTCTTTGAATGTAATCATTCGATACCTGTTTTTTCTTACGCTTTCATGTGGGGTGGACCTTATCGTATGATGGATTGCCCATGAAGTACACTGTCTCATTGTTTTGTGCAGTTCGTCTTTGATTGCCATCAGCGAGATTTCGTTTATTGCATCCTCACGAAATAGACCTTCTTGTCTTCTGATGACATGAACTGCCGTCGTACTGTGAGGAGCGATGTATATATTATTTTATTGAATATTGCACTAGCATCTTCTACCTTGTAATAAAGCTGAGCTTTCTAATTTGGGGGGCCAAAGTCTTTGTCTCCTAAGCTACAATTTCATGTCTGGTTCCGCAAATTCGCCATTGCCCGATAGGTTGTAATGGTCTGTCCTCCGTTGCAGTGAGCAACACTATTATATGAGCTAGAAGGTCATGTTGTGTTGTGCCTGGTGCAGTAGGACGTCCGTTGTCTCCTACTTAGGTTGTCGTCTTCCCTGGGGCATTGTACCACTGCTGTCTCACGATGGTGGATGTCTCATTTAGCAAAGTGATTTCCATGCATGTCATTCTAAACGATCGAATGAGTTCATACATTTGCATGGTGTTCACTGCAGTTGCTACCATTTTGCAGTGTGCATGGTCTCCTTATCTAGTGCAGTAATTCCTCTATCATCTCATGAAGTAAAGTGTCATATTGTCTTTGCAGTAAAATTAATTAATGGCAATCTTACAATTCTTTTTCCTAGAACATCGCATGTTCTCATACATCCCATTGACAAGGATGCATCCAACTGAACTCCGTGACCCTGTGTACCCCGTCTCCGTGGTACTGTCTAATTGATTTCGATAGCTGAAGTCATCATTCCAATGGAATTCACGTCTGCTAAACATACTGATTTTTTTATCATCTCTTTTCGTCTGGCACATTAACAAAGGATGGTGGTTATGTTTGTTTATGTATAAGAGTGCCAAAACTTTTGTGCAAGTTAACAGCTGCAGCATTCAAGAGTATGCCATGAATACTTAGGGGCCTATTCTCAAAAATAAATGTACACATTAGTAAATCTACATGTGAAATTTGCTATTACACTTTTGTAGTAAATTTACTTCTTTGGGCTGTTCACCATTTCCGAGTATAGATTTACTACAAAGTATAGACTTGCATATCTCCATCCGGTGCCACATTTGTTAGTGTAAAGTTACTACTAGTAACTTTCTACACATTGGTGGAGTTCTCCACTACCGGGACAACGACGTCTCTATGGTAAAATATAGGGAAAATTGCTAAAGTTTCTTAAACCTAGAAAAATCAATAAAATATTTGTATAATCATATCAATAAATGTCAACATTTATTTTAAATGTAGAACAAAATAAAAATGCCACCTCACTTAACATAATTTGGAATTAAATGTTCAATTTAAAAATATTACATTTAATAAAAATGTTTTTTTCAAGATGTATGAAAACACAAAGTAACATCTTTATATTTATGTATTATATCTAGACTATTTCAAAAAATGTATACAATTCATTTTTAATATTTGTTTAAAAACCTTGTTACATTTAGTTTTTAAATTAAAAAAGGGATATTAAACAATTTTAACATAAAATATTCATTTAGTTATGTATTACTTTTGTGATGGGTGGGACAGGAGGGTTTAGGGGTCCCTGATTTTGAATTGTATTACATAGGATCCCAGACATAATGGCAGATCAGCTGTCTGACAAGACATCACACGACTGAGTCAGAGATGACACACTGAAGATCAATCTTGCTAAACTAGATTGCTAGGTCCAACATCCATCCAAACCACGTTCCTCCACAGTGTTGCTCTTTCAAGTAGCGCAATATAGTCATTGGCAGGCAACCCATTGCACTTGAGTCGAGGCAACATATCCACTGGACATAACACTTGCCCTGTTGTTGGTAATAGCAGACTGGCAAAATAGGAACACGTTGGACTTACCATGCTAGGAACAGCTTTGAAAGTGTTATGTTAATCCTATTTGACATTTAAAAGGCACTGCGGTCTTACCAACAGGTTTATTTTTAAGTCATAGCGTTATTTTGCCCTGACTACACTCAGTGTGGGGTATAATCAGGGCCTCTGGAATTATGTGATTGTGCAGCCAATGCAATTTTCGCAAAAATAATACATTTGCCACATAATCCATCATAATCTACAGATTTTAACAAAAAATGTTTGTTTCTAGCTCAAACGGTTTATAGGTTACCAAGAATGCAACAACACGTGTTGACGCACAGTGGAAGGCCCTGTGCAGAGGTTGACTGGTCACCTTTCTGTAGCTTATTGCTACATTTGGGTGTTAAACTGGTACTAAAGAGGTGCAACTAATGCCCAAATAGTGTTATCAAGTAAACAATTGACCAAATAATTAAGCAATACTATAAAAAAAAAATTGCCCTAAAAAAGGTAAAGAGGTACTAGATTTGCAGACTTAGCACTCATTTTGGCTAAGAAAGTCTAACAATGCAGTGAGAATGTGTAACGGGTCCACATACTCTGCAATGGGAGGCAGCATCACAGAAATCCTTGGCCAATAAAAGCACTGCATTAATCAGCGAGGAAGCGTGAGGATTACGCAAATACCCCATTGTCAAAGCTTTGGGTGAGATATGTTCAGTCTTCACTAGATCTGGAAATGATGAAACTAAACCCCCTTGAAAGCCAAGATCTGATCTTTGTCAATCATGTTAACATTTAAATAAAACACACGCATGAGGCACGCGACAATCACAACATACTGCTCCACACCCCATTCCTTCTAACAGGCTACATAAATAAACCTGGTATTTGTAGAGCGCAATCTAATCACCCATAGGGGTCTGAAGGCACTGGGGGCCACGGGGAGATTAAGTGAGCTATTGCCCAGAGTCACATGATGCTGAGCTGATCTGCCTCCGGCGCTGGGGATCGAACCGTGAGCCCCATGCTCCGAAGCCAGCCGCCCTTGCTGCACCACACCACTCCCTCGAACTGATTCTCTCTTTGGCTATCCACATCAGAGTTGATTTAAACCCATATGTATCTGTTCGCCAGATTATACACTCCTACTTGTAGTCCTTAAAGCCCAACACTCATACATCCAGATAACCACTCCTTACTTGTGTTTGAATATAAGCTGTTTATCCCACTTTACTTGGCATTGCCATAACGGAACCAACACCCATTGCATTGAATTACTCAAATATTAATATATCGTACTGACTACGGTAGATTAGTCAAAAATGTAAGTCTCAGCCTTGGACTACAAGCTGCCGCATTAACTCCCCAGTCATTTATAAACATACTAGAAACATGAACATATTTCTGAATGCAGGTACACTTATACCTTATAACTTTCTCAACATGTAATTCTACCTGCATTACAATGACATGCTAATAAAATTTCTTTAAAAAAAAAAGATTTATGTGTATTATTAAAAAGTTGAAACAAATTCATTTTAATATTGTTTCTTGAGGATCCTATTTTGAGTCCCTGTCTCCATTATTTTCTGTGTGAAGTTAGAGTATCAGCTGTTTTCCACGTGTGGTGATGGTCTTATTCCAGGCCTGAGTAAGAGTGTGTTTACAGCTGGTTTGGGTCTTTTATGACTGTAGTAACTTTAGAAGTGGAGTTTGTGAGTAGCAATGGGTTTACTGTTTTTTTAGGGTGGGACAGTATTAAGTTGGGGTTTTATCCCACCGACCATAACCATCAGACACCTTGGGTTTTGACTGTTGTATTTTTAATGGCGTTTTAAAGAAGCCTCCGGTTGTATGTGGTAATGTGTAGGGGTGCGATGTAAAGCGTGATCCGTGACTGTCTCATGTGTACTGTGGGCTTTCAAGAATGTTGTGAGGTTTATGTGGGGGGCAGCAGAGGGGATAAGGGAGGTGGTGCGCCACTGTGTACTGAAGAATGATTTCATCTTGGTGCATGAATAAAGGTGATTAAAAAAGACATTTATTACAAACAAAAAAACCTTCTGACTGGACATCGTTTTTAGTGTGATTATTATTGTTTATATAGTGTCTGAGACCAGCTTAATGCTCCCTTCTAGAGAAGGCCTTCGTTGATCGATCAAAGCTGCCCCTGGAGATCGGGTGAAAAAGTAGGTATTGACCATCTTTTTCAAAGGCCTGTGTACAGTGCGCGCGGACAGTGAGGAGAAACGCGAGTGCCAGGCACCGACACTGCCCACTGCTGATCACCTGTCTCAGGACCTCCGGAAAAAGCCTAGCAACAGGATAGACACCTTTTTGGCATCGTAATTGGCTTCAAGTGGTCTAAACTTGTCAGGGCCTTGGCAGATTGGCGCAGTGCGGCCCTTTCTTCCACCAGCGTGATCTTTTCTGCCATGAGCAAGCTGGACACTTGTTTCGAGGCAGCTGCCACGGGCGCTGCGTGCGGGTGTGGAGCTGCCGTGAATGCAGCAGCACTGGGTTCTAAAAGGAGCGGGAGGCCCAGTGTCCTACAATTAGGTCTATTTTTTGCTTGGTAACTAGCGGAAAGGTGACATCGTTTTCAGTAGCTTGCTTTACGACCCATTGCACCTTTGCTACACCTCTGGCTACTCAAAGCATCATCCGTTTTTTTTGTTGCTGTTTTATATAGCATAACCCGAAGGTATTGGAGCGCGCTTTACTAAGCACTACTTAGTTACCTTACAGACGGACACATTCATTTTGGTAGGCACGGGGAGATTTAAGGGTCAGATTTATGAAGGCCTTGCGCCGCCGGTGCGTCACTTTTCCCCATGTTAAAAATGACGCGCCGGCGGCGCAAGGCCTTCATAAATCTGCCCCTAAGTCTTTTGCCCAGAATTACAGGACGTTGAGCCCACGCAAGGTTCGAACATGGTTCCCTAGCTCCAAAGTCGGCAGCTCTGGCCGCTACGCCACATCAGTTGAGTATGTTATGTTCACCGGTTTTAAGATGCACTGTGAGTGTCTACCGTTCCTGACCTGTGACAGATACGGTGTCCACGTTAGAATTCAGGGCATAGACAGAAGAGCCTTCCACGCCGCGCTCTCTACAGCCACGGCAGTACTCCGCCCCGGCAGCCCGCGGCGCGGGGAGCTTTTTCCATCGTCCATGACTCGCTTCCCCCTCTGTGGGATTCTTCGCCTCTTGTAAAAACAACGCACGTGCCTGGAGAACGTGCTCGGTGCCCAGGAGATGAAAGATGCTTTTAATCAGGTGCGCGCTGTAAATAACCCGGACCTGCGCGCGGAGGGGTGCGCGTGCAGTGAGAGAGTGAGTGCATCGAGCCGCGTGCACTGAGGTCGCGCAGCCCGGGAGACCAGTCAACTCGCAGCACATGTCACCGGGCCTGGGCCGCAGAGACTTGCAGACTATTGCACTGGATACACGGGATGCATGTGGTTTTATTTCAGCTCATCCTCTTGCTGCCACACCCCGCATCAACACACCGTCTGTATCTCCACCCAGTTCCAGCTTCATAAGTCATTCCCCCGCACCCAGCTCGCTTTCTCAGCACCCCAGGTAACCCCCCCCCCTCCCCCCTTGCCCCCCTCAATAAGCGCTTGCTGCACACTCGGGCTCTTTCTAATCTCTTTACATGCCCATATTCCGCAAAGCCAGCAGCACATATACATGCATGCACAAAGACATACGTAGACTGAGACTTTTCTGGGGTCCCAGCAGAGGCACCAGTTACTGATTTCATGTTTGGAAAAGTGGAGGGCAGCAGCAACCTTCCACAGCCATACTGGGGCTTTCCATCCAACATATACCGTCCAAAATGAAATGTGCACACAAACACGTGCGGATATGCATATACAGTGTACACGTACATTTGTAGAAATTCAAGGTTCATCGTCGTGCAGATAGACACCACACCCATCCATATGTACAACAACCCTGTACAAACATCTATGCGCTAACCAGCTGCACACTTCCAAATGTGCACAGGCCCTGTCAATCAATCAATCACGATTTATAAAGCACAGCTAATCACCCGATTGGGTATCCAGGTGCTTGCAGGTCCCAGAGGCTTATTCGAACAACCAGGTCTTAAGGGCCATTTGGAATTCCGGAAGTGTAGTGATGGTCCGGAGGTGTGTGGGGAGGCTGTTCCCGGTCTGTGCTGTGATGTGGAAGAAGAAACGTCCTCCACTTCTGCTTCAGTAGATGCTGGGATTATGGGAAGTGAAAGGGAGTCGGAGCGTAGTCTTAATGGTAGGTGGAAATTCAAGTGGTGGTTAATGTGTGCAGGTCCTTTGTTGTGTAGAGCCTTGTGTGAGTGGGTCAGCAACTTGAACTGACGTCTCTCGTGTTCCGAGAAGCCAGTGGAGTTGCCTGAGGTGGGGTGTGATATGGGGTCATCTGGGAAGGCTGAGGATGAGTCTGGCTGCGGCGTTCTGTATGATCTGAAGTCTCTGAGGGAGGTGTGTGGCGATTCCTACGTATCGGGCATTGCCGTAGTCCAGTCGACTGGTGTTGAGGGCCTGTGTCATGGTACGTCTTGTGTGGTGGGGTAGCCACTTGAATATCTTACGTACAATGCGCAGAGCAGAGACGGACTGGCATTTGCGAGCACCGGGCATTTCCCCGGTGGGCTGGAGGGGTGGAGGCCGGTTTTGTGGCCGCAGGGGGCCGCTTTTCTTACAGAGTGCCGGTTTTATAGCAGCGCTGCAAAATCGGCCCTCTGTAAGAAAAGCGGTAGCAGTGCTTTGCATGTAACAACCCCCTCCCCTCCCGTTACCAGGGCCGGTGGAGAAGCAACCTGCCAGGGCTGGTTGCTGGTCTCAGTCCGGCCCTGGCGCAGAGTGAGGAAGCAGACAGAGGAGACAGCGTTGATCTGTGATTTCAAGCTGATGTTGTTGTCAATGATGATTCCGGGGTTTCTGGTGTGGTCAGAGGAAGTCGGCGTGGGTCCTAGGTCTGAGGGCTAACAGGAGTTGTTCCATGTGTTGCTGCTGTTGCCAAAGATCAGTACTGTCGTCTTGTTTGTGTTCAGTTGCAGGCAGTTGTTCTTCATCCAGTTGGTGACGTTTGTCATGCATCTGTGGAAGTTGGTTCTGGTGGTGGTGAGGTCGTCGGTAAGTGAGCAGATGAGTTGGGTGACGTCTGCGTAGGAAAATAGGTTATGACCATGGGATCTGACGATGTGGGCCAGCAGGGTCATATATGCGGTGAAGAGCGTGGGGCTGAGGGATGAGCCCTGGGGACACCGCAGGTGATCTCCTTGTGTTCCGATGAGAAAGGTGCGAGGTGGATCCTCAGGGTTCTTCCGGTGAGAAAGGAGGTGATCCACCTGAGCACGTCCCTTGCATGTCAATGTGGTGGAGTCTTTCGATCAGCGTGTGGTGGGATACAGTGGTGAAGGCTTCCGAGAGGTCAAGGAAGGTCAAAGCTGTGGTTTCTTCTTGGTCGAGGAGGGTTCGGATATCATTGGTGGCTGCGATCAGGGTGGTTTCAGTGCTGTGATTGCTGGAGAAGCTGGATTGGAAGACATCTAATAAATGGTTCTGCTGGAAGTGTGTCATGAGTTGGTTATTGATGATATTTTCCAGTATCTTCACTGGGAATGAGAGCAGGGAGATTGGCCGGTAGTTTTTGAGTTCGCTGGGATCGGTGAAGGTTTTTTTTACAATTTTTCAGCATGTTTCCAGGCGTCAGGGAGGGTTGGAGTGGTGATAGAGGTGTTGCTTCCAATCCAAGGAATCCAAGGAAAAGCACTGGAATGGATCACCTCGTTCCTCACTGGAAGAACCCAGAGAGTCCGCCTCCCACCATTCAAGTCAGAGGCCTCTGAAGTCATCTGCGGCGTGCCACAAGGATCGTCACTCAGCCCCACCCTCTTCAACGTATACATGAGCCCCCTTGCGACCATCGCTCGCCAACACAATCTCAACATCATCTCCTACGCTGACGACACTCAACTGATCCTCTCACTCACCAAAGACCCTAACACCGCCAAAACCAACTTACACGAAGGAATGAAAGAAGCAGCCGAATGGATGAAGCACAGCCATCTGAAACTGAACTCAGACAAAACAGAAGTCCTCATCTTAGGCACCTCCCCCTCCGCCTGGGATGACTCTTGGTGGCCAGAGGCCCTTGGAAAAGCACCCATCCCGACGAACCACGCACGGAACCTGGGCGTCATCCTGGACTCCTCACTCTCGATGACCAGACAAGTCAACGCCGTTTCATCATCTTGCTTCAACATTCTTCGCATGCTCAAAAAAACATTTCGCTGGATCCCCACCGAAACTAGAAAAACGGTCACCCACGCACTGGTCACGAGCCGCCTGGACTACGGAAACACCCTATACGCCGGTACCACCGCAAAACTCCAGAAAAAACTCCAACGCATCCAGAACGCTTCAGCCAGGCTCATACTAGACATCCCGCGTAAAGAACACATCTCTGGTCACCTGAAAAACCTCCACTGGCTCCCCGTAAATAAGAGGATTACTTTCCGCCTCCTAACCCACGCACACAAAGCACTTTACGAACTTGGACCCGAATGCCTCAACACACGACTGTCCTTCTACACCCCCTCCCGTCAGCTACGATCCTCCAACCAAGCCCTTGCCACTGTACCTCGCATCAACAAAACCACCATGGGAGGTAGATCCTTCTCCTACCTGGAAGCTAAATCCTGGAACTCACTTCCCACTCACCTTCGCCTTACTCAGAACCACCTATCATTCAGAAAGCAACTTAAAACTTGGATATCCTTATATAGCTCCCAGATCCCTGCGGTCCGAGAATGAACATCTAGCCAACATCCCCAAATTTAAAAAGATACGCACTGGAGGCCGACGCTTCTCTGTGAAAACTTCCACCGGATGGAACTCACTCCCCCGTACCCTCAGACTGGAACCCAGCTATCTTATTTTTAGAAAAAAATTGAAAACACTTCTATTTCCGAAATAACGTCCCCCCCTTTTCTTTTTTTCTCCTCCATCTCATCTGGATATCAAAATCATTACAGCGCGGGGATGCCTTCGGGTCACCAGGCGCTCTACAAGTCGTTAAAATAAAATAAATAAATAAATATTCGACAAGTAATTCCCCACCCTTCCTCAAGCGCCCTGAGACCCTATGGGTATGTAGCGCGCTATATAAATCTCTTGACTTGACTTGCTTAGGGTGGGGAGTTCCTGGCCGATCCTTTGGTTTCCGAGGTTGTACATATGGTGCGGGCATGGGTCTGCAGGAGCAACCAATGGATAGATTTCATGGTGGAGGTGGTGTCTTGGGCAGAGAGGATGTTCCAGGTGCTAAGTATTTGGTTTCTGTTGATCGCAGTCGTGGCGTATCTGTCGAGGAAGTCTGTGGTTGTGGGTTGGGGTTCGAAGTTTCAGTATGTGGTAGCGATCTTCTTGTGGAAGAAGTGGGAGAGAGTGGCACTCAGCTCCTGTTAGGGTATTAAGTTGTTTTGCTGCCATTCGGGTTGGAGATTCCTTAACAATGTTGAAAAGTTCCTTTGTGTTGGCGCTGGTTTTGGTGCATGCGGCAAGCGCTGTCTCCTCTGTTGCCCTCAGCAGGTAGAGGTTGAGGGAGGTCTGCTTGCTGCCCTGTCAGAGGTGTCCTTGCTGGCGCTCCATCTCCTCTCCAACTGTTTGCTGTCCCGTTTCGCTATTCTGAGTTCTTGGGTTTACCATTTTACCTTTTTGGAGGATTTTCTCTGGTTGTTGCTCTTGATGGAAACGATGCTGTCTGCACAATTCACGTTCCAGGCGTTGGAGGTTTTCACTCCCTGTACACAAGCACCAAACTCCTGCACAAGTACTCAGAAAAAGTAGAAACTTTGATAAAGGAGAGATAACAATGCTTATACAATTAACAAAGCCCTTATGGTTACTCAACCCACTGCCCATGACCTTTAGCCATGCGTTTTTAGACGAAACACACAGTGGTCAAAGATCTTTTCTTCTATTTATTGTTCCAGACATTTTGGCCACTTTGGTCATCCTTCCCTTGTCAGGCACAGCAACCGCTGCCTCGCACCGCCACATTGTGGACTCCCTCAAGTTCCATGGTCTTAAAGCAGCCTGGTCAGAAAGGAACCAAGATGCAACACATCGCAGGTGGAATTCATTACTGTTCTTTGCTTATGACCAAGCCTTGCTCCGACTGTCCATATAGGCATAACCCATTCTGCCCACTTGGGGTTTTGTGCAACCCTGAGCCTCCATATGTACATAACCCAGAGCATATGGCATTAAATACATCCCTACTCTGCATCGATTTTCATCCATATGCAGCATGAATTGCATGTTGGTTGGGCCCTACTGCCTGCCCCTCTTGCCCTCGCCCCAGCCCCCATCCACTGACCAAAATAGACTCTTATAGTTCCACCATGTTCCCCATAATATGGCAAAAAGATGTCCATATTAATGATGTCAAAGGTTAAGGGATATGTTATGGCACCATTAATGTCTTATGAGCAAAGAAACTACAACTTACTCCAAACAGAATTTTTATTGTTATTTTAATGATCTACTAAATCCAACTCTTATATTTTTATATTCCTGGTCTGACAGCTCCATGGACTAATGCATACACTGGGCGGACCTCTGTTTAACCTTGTGGAAACAGGTTCAAACTCAGGCACCGCTCAGCTTTTCATCTTTCCGAAGTTGATAAAATGTGTACCATTGAAATGGTTAACTATAAACATCTGTTATACGGCTTCATAGGTGTGAATATGTGCTCCACAATGCACGTTATGTTTCATTCTACTAATTCCAACCCACCTTGTGGCCACCCACCCTCTGCATGGGTGCCGTTGGGATTGGCTTCAAGCTCTATGCCCAGCCTACACTGCACTCAGTGCCCATCCCATGGCCAAAGGCTGCCAAAGCAGCAGTTGACGACATAGTCTGTACCAAACCTCCTCTGTTCATGACTTCAGCCAAACACAGCAGGTGTTGGCCACAGGCAATGTGCCAACCTCCTGTGCTGTCAACCCTACTAGACTCCTGCCCAAGGGCAAGTCCTGCACTCAGCCCCAGGTGTACATTGCGGATGTTGAAATCAGGGGCTGCCCCAGTGCCAGGTCCTCTGCCCAATCACTGCTGCTCATGGCCTTCAACTGTGCGCAGCTCAATGGCTGGCAGAAGGTACTGGCCTTCGGCTAGGCCCTTCACCCAACCTACAATTGCAGGACCAAGACTGCATGTTGCAGTTTTAAATTTTATGTTCAGGTCCTTGAACAGATTCCGCAGATGCCAGGACTCACCACAGGGTTCCCGGCCATCCTATGTTTCTCCCACTAATGCCTTGTGAGCAGGGGTCAACCCCATGTCCCTTTATGTCCACAATTAATTCTTTTTTCCATGACTGGGGAGGGTGTGTGGGCCACTCAGTGCCACCGAGCAGAATGTCATGAATCCGATGTTGTGGAGGGCCTTGTATGCGTGTGTGAGGAGCTTGAAGGTTATACTTCTTTCCATGGGGAGCCAGTGGAGATCATAGAGGTGGTTGGTGATGTGGTTGTGGCGGGGTATGTCTAGATCAGTCTGGCTGCAGTGTTCTGGATGGTCTGGAGCTTGCAAAGGAGTTTTTTGTTGATTCCCGCATAGAGGGCATTGCCGAAGTCCAGTCTGCTAGTGATGAATGCGTGTGTGACCATTTTTCTGCAATCGGACGGGATCCATCTGAAAGTTTTCCAGAGTATGCGGAGGGTGTTGAAACAGGCTGAGGATACAGTATTGATCTGGCGGTTCATAGTGAGTGATGAGTCCAGTATGCTTCTGCGATTCTATGAATGGTCCGTTGTAGGGGGTTTTCCCAGGGCAGAGGGCCACCAGGTGTCGTCCCATGCTGAGGGGGTGAGCCAAGGATGAGAACTTCTGTTTTCTATGAGTTAAGTTTCAGGCAGCTGTCCTTCCTCCAGGTGGAGACAGCTTTTATCTTCACTTGGAAGTTGTGCCTGCTGATGTTGGGTTCCTTGGTGAGGGTGAGGATGAGCTGGGTGTCATCGGCGTAGGAGACGATGTTGAGCCTGTGGTTTCTGACGATGGTTCCGAGGGGGGCCATGTAGATGTTGAAGAGGGTGGGGCTAAGGGAGGATCGCTGGGATACTCCACATCTGGTCTTTGTTGGTTCTGAGAGGTAGGGTGGGAGTCTGACTCGATCAGTTCTGCCTGTGAGATATGAGCGAATCCAGTCAAGGGCCTTTCCTCGGATGCCGGCGTTGTGGAGTCTGGTGGCTAGCATGCTCTGTGAGACTGTGTCGAAGGCAGCTGAGAGGTTCAGGAGGATGAGGGCTGCCATTCGACCCTGGTCGAGCAGGGCGCAGATGTCGTCATTGGTGGCGAATAGAGAGGTTTTGTTACTGTGGTTGCAGCGGAATCCGGATTGGGAGATGTCCAGGACGTTGTTGGCTTCAATGAAGTTTGCTATCTGGGTGTTGATGGCCTTTTCAATTAACTTGGCTGCGAATGGATACGTAAGATGGGCCTTAAATTCTTGAGGTACATCAGGTGTGCGGAGGGTTTCTTCGGGAGTGTGGTTGATTTCGGCGTATTTCCAGTTGTCTTGGAATGCGGTGGTCTCGAGGGAGCAGTTGATTTTACAGTGTAGTTTGGGTGCGAGGGCTGTGGCACCTCTGTAGAAGATGTGGGGGGGACAGGTGTCTGAGGGTGCTTCAGAATGGATGCTCTTCATGGGCTTTAAGGTGGCTTATATTGTGAGCGGGGTCCAAGTGAGTAGGGTCTGTTCATTGGTGTCGCTGAGGGCAGGGGCAGGAGCGATGCAGCGGTCCTGGTTGTCATAGAGCTTCTTAATCTTGAAGTGAAAAAAGGTGCTGAGTCTGTTGTATAGGTCTTCGGAGGGAGGGATGGATGTCTGTTGTTTCACTGCCGGGTTTGGAAAATTCCTGGATGATGAAGAAGAGTTATTTGGAGTTGTGGGCATTGGTGAGGATTCTGTGTTGAAGGAAGTTCTTCTTTTTGGAATTGATGAGTTTGTGGTGTGCTGTGGTGGCTGTTCTGTAGGCTGTGCGTGTTTCTAGGGTTTTGCTGTTCCTCCATGTCTTTTTGAGTAATCGGATGAATCGCTTGGAATCTTGGAGTGCAGGGCTGAACCAGCTTGCTTTCTTGTTCTGTTGTCCTGTAGCTTTCTTGAGGGGAGTGAGTGTGTCTGCGCAGTTGGTTATCTAGCGGTGGAGGTTGCGTGCTTCAATGTTAGTGTCTGGCGTCCTTGGAGGTGGAGGTGGGGTGCTGGTGAGGGCGAAGGTGAGCTGGTCTTTGGTGACTTTGTTCCAGCTTCTGCATGCTTGAGTACGGTGAGGTTTCTGAAGGAGAAATGGATGCAGTAGTGGTCCATCCAAAGAAGTTCCATGGTGTGGCTATAGGAGACACTGTTACCTCCTACAAAGACGGCGTCTGTCAAGCTGTGTGCATGGGGCGGTGACAAGTTGCTTTAGTCCTATGTTGGCGAGGTTCTCTACGAGGGGGTGGTATTGGGGCCATCCTAGTTGTCCAGGTGGAAGTTCAGGTCTCCGTGTAGTATTTATTTATTTATTTTTATTTTGAGAGTTTTATACAGCGCGAACAAGATCTTTGCAGATATCAGAGCGCTTTACAAGTAAAAATACAAAGTAGAAATACAAAGTAATAAAGCGTATATACAAAGTAATATATGAGGTAGTTAGGTACAAGGTGCTAGTTACATAGGTAGGTCAAAGGACATGAGGTAGGTTACAGGTGTGGTAGTGTAGGTACACTGAGAGTAGACAAACAATTGCGTCAATAGCATAAAGTGCGATACCAAGGAGCATATACTTGCTTAAGCGTGTTTAGAGTATTTAGAGTTTAAAGGTGGGCCAAGTTGAGGTGGGTGTGTGCAGGATGTATAGTCCCACAGGTGCGACAGTAGAAGGGATGTAAAGATCGTTGAGGTGGAGAGGGTAAAGTGTGCAAAGTCAACCAGGTGCGTCAACACTATAACAATATACATAATCAACCAGGTACAACGAGCATTATAACAAAATACAAAGAGTGAGCGTATACAATTACGTAATTCGATAATACGGGTGGTACAATAGGCCAAGGTCGGACAGGCCTTACAGAGCAGATTTATGAGTGATACGGAGTAATAGGTCATGTGTATTTTGCCATGAGGATCGCTTTAACTTCTTTCTTAAAGATTGTATTGGAGGAGATGAGTCTTGTTTCAGGAGGGAGTGAGTTCCAGATCCTGGGTGCCATTCCTGAAAAGGAACGTTTATACGTTTTTTCCTTCCGAAATCTTCGAGGTTTCAGCAAAAGATTGTTTGTGCTCCTAGTAGTTTTGAGTGAGGTAGGCGGGTGAATTCAGATGCACAGCCTTGTGTGTCATGCATGCAATTTTCAGTTGAATTCTGGCTTCAAAAGGTAGCCAGTTCAGTGATTTAAAGTCCGGGGAGATATGCGAGTGTTTTTTTGAGCCTGTGACTAGTCTCGCTGCGGCGTTAAGGGACGCTCGTAGGGGTGCCGTTGTAGTTAGGGGGAGCCCGCAGAGGGCGGTGCTCCCGTATTCTATGTGCGGGATGACTATAGATTGAACTGCAGTTTGGAAGTCTTTGGCAGGAAGGAAAGGTTTAAGTTTTCTCAGGGTATTGATTTGGAAGTTCGCTCCTTTGGTTGCCTTGCTGATGTGCTGCTGCATGTTGAGATTGGTGTCAAGTGTTATGCCTAAAGATTTTGCTGAGTCTACTACGATGGGCTGTACATTTAGAGCCGTTAATTGCTTAAGCCATGTTTGAGCCGTGGATATTTTAGCGGGAGGTGAGATCAGGAGGAACTCGGTCTTCAGAGCATTGAGTTTGAGGTGATTCTCAGCAAGCCAGGATTGGGTGTTTCTGATCGTGGTGTTCAGCAGCATGATGTCCTTGGGAGATTGTATTTTGAGATAAAGTTGGGTGTCGTCGGCATACATGTGAAAGTGCACATTAGAAGCCTGTAACAACGTAGTGAGAGGTTCCATAACTAGGTTGAACAGTGTTGGGGAGAGGGAGGATCCTTGAGGGACGCCTAGCGATACAGGAACCGGAGAGGACAGCAGGTTGTTGCTTTTGATTCTTTGTGTCTGGTTGTGTAGAAATGAGGTGAACCACTTTAGAACAGTCCCAGATATGCCCATCCTTGTGTTTAACAGTTCGAGTAAGTTCTCATGTTTAACTGTATCGAATGCTGAGGAGAGATCCAGAAGGATGAGGAGACAGGTATCATTTTGGTCTAGGATTTGGAGGGCATCGTCCACTATGTGAGTCATGGCAGTTTCGGTACTGTGCCCTGCTCGGAAGCCTGACTGATGAGCGTTTAGGAGGTCAAACTTATCTATGTGTTTAGTCAATTGTAGTTGTACACATTTTTCCAACAGTTTAGCGAGAGTGGGGATGTTTGTAATAGGTCGGTAATTGTTTAGATCAGTGGGGTCTGCTGTTGGTTTTTTTAGTAGCGGTGTGACTTGCCCTACTTTGAGGGCGTTGGGGATGGATCCTTGTTGAAGAGAGCTATTGATAATCTTAGACCAGAGTGGGAGAAGCCAGGGGGAAAAGTCTTTAACAGCGTTAGCAGGAAGGGGGTCAGAGAGGTGATTGGAAGGTTTCAGGGCGCTGAGCAGTCTGCCAATTTCTTCTACGGAGTAAGTGTCAAAGGATGACCAAGTAGCATTGTTCTTAGGTTGAGGCACTGCTGTGTGTTGGGGGTTGGAGTACAGGATAGCGTCATTGAGGAGATCGCTTCTTATTCTCTCAGTTTTTTGGATAAAGAAGGCAGAGAAGTCTTCGCAGGAAGGAGTAACGTCCATGGCCCTGATTGTCTGGGGTTGCTCTTTGGATTGTGTTCTGACTAACTCAAACAGTTTTCTTGGACGGTTTTTAGCTTGGGCGAGCTGGAGGCTGAAGAAGTCTCTTTTTGAGCGTTTTATTTTCCTGAAGTAGGCGTTTCTCTGTTTCTTTAGACTTTTTAGGTGCACTGCAGAGGGGGCTGACCTCCAGGTGCGCTCTGCCATTCGCATCGCCCGTCTATCCTCATTGAGGCTTCCGTCATACCATGGGTTGGAAGTCTTCTTGGACGAGACTCTTTTTAGTTGCATGGGCGCCACCTCATCGATTATTGTGGACATAGTATTTAGATAGTGGTCAGTCAGAAGTTGAACGTCTGTAACGCCGGGAGGGGGAAGTAGCCTATTGCCGCTGTTGGGTGGTAGGGAGTTTGGGTTGAGTTTCCTCAAGTCTCTTTTCCACACTTTGTGCTTAGTGTGTTGAACTGAGTTAAGTCTGGTTTTTTCCTTGATGAGGAAGGAGACAATATGATGATCTGACCAGTCACAGGGTTGGATTGACTCCAGTTGAATAGCGCCCTCTTTGGAGATGATAAGGTCAAGGGTAGAGCCTCTCTTATGGGTCGGGCTGTTGCATATTTGGTTGAGATCAAGTGCGTTGAGAAAGCTTTTGAGGCTGTTTACCACTGCGTCACTGCTGTCATTCCAGTGGAGATTGTAGTCGCCAAGGAAAATTTGGGTGTGCTGCCGTCCTGAGTTGGCTGTAATTGTATCCATGAGTTGTTGGACGAAGGAGAAATTGTCCCCAGGTGGGTGGTATATAATGTGTAGTGAGCATACCGGTTTGCTTTCGCTGATGATATCAAGGCATAGGTATTCACAGGAAGTAAGTGAGGAGACGGCCACTTTGGAGACTGAGAGGTTGCTTTTGTAGATGCAGGCAATTCCACCACCTATCTTTTTGTCCCTGTCAAGTCTAATGATACAGTAGTTAGGAGGGACTAGGATATCCAGTATAGGTGTAGAGGAATCAGACAGCCATGTTTCAGTCAGAATGGCTAGGTCCAGTTCCAGGGACATGATGAGGTCAGCGACCTGCGTGGAATGTCTTTGGGCCGATCTGCAGTTGAGCAGTATGCATTTAAGGCTAGGGGTGCAAAGGGTGGAGGATGATTCCAAAACGAGGGGTACATTAGTGAGGTTGTTGGGGACAGCGCCTCTGTTGTTATCCTTTTGATGCCTGAGGTGGTTAGATATAATCGTAGGGATGGACATGTTGTTGGTAGCTAGTGGCTTTTGGGGAGCCGGGTCGTAAGAGTGGAGAAGGGTGTGTACGTCAAGGTCAGAGATCGTGTTGGTGGTGCGTCTGGGGCGATTGGTGGTATTGCAAGAGGGGGTAGAAGTCCAATGTGGGGAACGATGTGTGATGAGGCGAGTAGGAGGTGTGGAGGAGGTGTTGTTAGGTGTAGAAGAAGGGGGAGTATTGCGCTTGGTAGTAATGAGAATGCAATTGTTATTGCGATTGTTGGTATTGCAATTGTTATTGCGACTGTTGGTATTGCGAGGGGGGATAGAGGTCCGGTGTGTGGAGTGTTGTGTGGTAGGGCGAGTAGGAGGTGAGAGGGACGTGGTGTTAGGTATGGTAGGGGTGGTGATGGGGGGCGGGTGTCTGATGGGGTGTGTGAAGAGCAACTCTTTAATGGAATGAAATTCTTCTTTCAATTGGAGGAGGGTGGACATAATAATGTCCAAGGTGATGATGGGCGCGGAGTTGGGGGAGGGTACTGGCGCTGAACCGGCGGTTACGTTGACAGGGGGCAGTCCGGGTGGAGAGGCGGAGCTGATGTGGGTGTTGGGGGCGTTAACGAGAGGATAGGTGTTATTGGGAAGCGCATCCGTGCTGGGGGGGGAAGGGAATAAGGGGGCGATGTGATGGCTGGCTGTTGTGGGGGAGGAGGTGGAATATTGAGGAGTGAGCGAGGGGGGTGGGAGGTTGAAGGAGGGATGCTGTCTAGGTGTGGCGGGAGTGCTAAGTGTGGGGGGGGCGGAAGTCGGAGAGAGAGTCATGTTGTGAGGGGTGCCATTGGGGGAGGAGGGGTGCTCTGAGAAAACATGTGCGGGGGAAGGTACGGGAGTGCAAAGTGTGGGGGAGGAGACAGGAAGCTGAGCGGAGGTACGCAGGTTAGTAGGGGGGCTGGGACAGCGAATGGTGTGTGGAGGGACCAGGTCTATGTCTGTGTATGAGGGGCGGGGAGGGGAAGCTGAGACAGGCAGGTGATTGATTGAGGAGCAGGGTGTGAAGGTGCGGTGCGTGTCTTCTTGCTGCTGAACTGGGTTAGGAGAGTTAAGGGTGGGAGCTGTGACGTTAGGAGAGGTAGGACAGGGGGTGATATGCGTGTAAGTCCGAGGATTGGAAAGGTGCTCTTTGAGAGAGGGGAACATGTTGTCAAGTAGTTCCAGGTTCCTGTCTGTCGCTTGAATTAAGACAATCCCGTTGTTGTATATAGTGATGGTGGTTCTGCCTGGGAGGAGTTGGGACGATGTAATGGAGAGTGTTAGGCCATGTGCGGATTTCCTGGAGGTGGAGACGGTGAATAGGGTGAGGAACACTTTTTTCCATTGCGCTCTGCGTGTGGTGTGGAAAATGATGTCGGTGCTCAAGGGTCCATTGACCGATGAGAAGTAGGTGTCGGCAAAGGGTGTTTCTGGGTGGGACCTAAGGAAGTTGTGTTTAAAGCGTTTAGTAGCTTTTTTGGTGAGCACGGGAGGGTAGTTAATTTTATATGTGTGTTTGCCGCTGAGCTCCATGTTGGTATGGTGGCAGTATAGCGCAGGAGTTGGCGAACACTAGTGATATGCCGGAGCACGCTGCACATGCACACACAACAGGTTATCAGGATCAGAGATGGCACTAGCAGGCAGAAAATACACTAGTGAGACGACAGGCATATGTGCAGTCATAAAAGGGGAGATTGTGCAGAGTAGAGCAGTGCCCAATTGGGGAGTAGTTATGTTAACAGGTAAACCTAAAGATAATATACAGTGAGTGTAATACTTGTAGAGCCGAATGCAGCTGCAGGTAGTATGTAGTTTGTGTCGGCCAGGGCGTGGGTCGCTATGAGATCGGTGATGGTGTCTGTGAAGGGAATGCAGGGGCCAGGCAGGTTGGTCTAGATCTGGAAGTGGAGATGTTCCATGGGGGTCGTGGCATCGTCCGGGTAAGTGGTTGTCATGCTGGGAGAGCATTTGTGGACGATGGCGATGCCTCCTCGTGGGCGGATGGGGTCGTATTTTTTCAGAGTCTTGTATCCATCGGGAATGGTGATTGCGATGTCGGGTGTGGAGTTGGCATTGGTTCAGGTTTCTGTGAGGAAGGTGACATCTGGCGTGTGGCTGCTAAGGAGGTCCCACATTTCTATGGCGTGCCTGTGTAAGGAGTGCACGTTGAGGAGGATGCAGTTTAGTGGTTTGCGTGCAAAGATGTCTGGTAGGCTGGGTGCTGCTGCTGGGTTTCCGGACCTGCGTGAAGGTGCAGCAGCAGTGTCGGCAGGAGATCGGGCCTAGGGTTTCACTTGTCGTCGAAAGCTGGCAGTTCTCACTGCGTCCAAGGTTGAGAGCGCGGAGGGTGTTGGAGTTGTAACTGAGGTGGGTTGGAGGACCAGGGTCCCTGGCGCTGATCACAGTCAGGTCGCAGACAGGCGCAGACAGGCTTTACTTTGGCACCCCAGCGGTGCGGCCTCCATTAAGTAGGGGTTGGGTGGAGGGAGGGAAGGACTCTCTGGAGGGGCCGAGGGGGCAGTAGCGGCAGTAGAGCGCGGAAAATGGGGAGATTAGGGGAAAAACAAGAGAACGAGAGAGCAAAAAGTACAAAGAGAGAGCAAAAAGAGGGCAAAAAGAGAGCAAAAAAGAAAAAGATGGCATAGAAGAAAGCCAAGAGAGGTGGAACAGTAGAAGAGCAGAGTGCTCTCTCACTGGACCATTAGGGATGAGGCGCAGGCAGGAGCCTGTGGGCGGAGAGGGCCTCAAATGTACGGCACAAAACAGAGAGCACAAGGCACACAGGACAGCACTTTCTGGTGGAGCTGCATGGGGTGAACTGTCCAGGTCAGTGGTCTAGCTCTTCTCGTCGCGCAGCGGCCGCCATTAAGTAGGGGTCAGGCGAGGGTGGGAGTGGGAAGGACATGCTGGAGGGGAGGGGCCGCTGGGGCGACAGCAGCTGGAGAGCGTGGAAAAAGGAAGTAGAGGGGGGGAAAAAACAAGAGAAAGAGCAAAAAGTGCAAAGAGAGAGCAAAAAGAGAAAAAAGGGCAAAAAGAGAAAGAGAGAAAAAGAGGGCACAGAAGAAAGCCAGGAGAGGCGGAAGAGTAGAAGAACAGAGTGCTCTCCCACTGGACCACCAGGGATGAGGCACAGGCAGGAGCCTGCGGGCAGAGGAGGGCCTCAAATGTACGGCACAAAACGGAGAACACAAGGCAGCACTTTCTGGTGGAGCTGCGCGTGGGGGTGAGCTACCCAGTTCAGTGGTGTAGCTCTTCTTGCCGCACAACGGCTGCCATTAAGTAGGGGTCAGGCGAGAGTGGGAGTGGGAAGGACATGTGAGAGGTTGAGGGGCCGTTGGGGCGACAGCGGCTGGAGAGCGTGAAAAAAGGAAGTAAAGGGGAAAAAAACAAGAGAAAGAGCAAAAAGTGCAAAGAGAGAGCAAAAAGAGAAAAAGGGCAATAAGAGAAAAAGAGGGCACAGAAGCCAGGAGAGGCGGAAGAGTAGAAGAACAGAGTGCTCTCCCACTGGACCACCAGAGATGAGGTGCAGGCAGGAGCCTGCGGGCAGAGGAGGGCCTCGAATGTATGGCACAAAATGGAGAGCACAAGGCAGCACTTTCTGGTGGAGCTGCGCGTGGGGGTGAGCTACCCAGGTCAGTGGTGTAGCTCTTCTTGCCGCGCAGGGGGTGCCATTAAGTAGGGGTCAGGTGTGGGTGGGAGCGGGAAAGACATGCTGGAGGGGCCGAGGGGGCGGCAGCGGCGGGAGAGCATAAAAAAAGGGAGAAGAGGGAAACAACAAGAAAGAGAGCAAAAAGTGCAAAGAGAGAGCAAAAAGACAAAAAAAGAACAAAAGAGAAAAGAGGGCACAGAAGAAAGGGAGAAGAGGGAAATAATGAGAAAGAAAGAGAGAAAAAGACAAAAAAAAGGCAAAAAGAACAAAAGAGAAATTGGGCACAGAAGAAAGCCAAGAGAGGTGGAACAGTAGAAGAACAGACTGCTCTCCTACTGGGCCACCAGGGATGAGGCGCAGGCAGAAGCCTGCAGGCGGCGGAGGGCCTCGAACGTACGGCACAAAACAGAGAGCATAAGGCTCACAGGGCAGCACTTTTGGTGGAGTTGCAAGGTGGGTGAGCTGCCCAGGTCAGCGGTGTAGCTCCTCTTGCTGCGCAGCAGCCGCCATTAAGTAGGGGTCGGGCGAGGGTGGGAGCGGGAAGGACATGCTGGAGGGGGGAGGGGCTGCTGGAGCGGCAGGGGTGGGAGAGCGTGAAAAAAGAGAGTAGAGGGGGAAAAACAACAAGAGAAATAGAGAGAGCAAAGTGAGAGCAAGAAAGTGCAAAGAGCAAAAAGAGGAAAAAAAGGGCGAAAAGAGAAAAAGAGGGCACAGGAGAAAGCCAAGAGAGGCAGAACAGTAGAAGAACAGAGTACTCTCCCACTGGACCACCAGGGATGAGGCGCAGGCAGGAGCCTGCGGGCGGAGGAGGGCCTCGTACGTACGGCACAAAACGGAGAGCACAAGTCTCACAGGGCAGCACTTTCTGGTGGAGCTGCGAGGGGGGTGAGCTGCCCAGGTCAGTGGTGTAGCTCTAATTGCCGTGCAGCCAGTGGCTGTTCGTCCATTGGGGGCGTTGGGGCGTTGCCCCACTAGCCATGGACGACCGTAACTGCTGTCACTGACACACTGCAAAAAGTAAAAAAAAGTAAAATTATGTGCGCACTTCAGATTAGCCGACAGTCATAATTGAGGCCGGACCGGAGTCACAAATCGTGACGTCATCGCAATCGCGGAAGGTGTGGGGGCGGGCCTGCAGCAGTGAGTGGCAGGCTGGCAGCGTGTGACTCACTGTTATCAGCGTGGCAGGCAGCAGTGTGTGTGTGCACATTTAGGACAAGTCATTTTTATGACTTGCCCACGCATGCGCACACACGCAATAGCCCCTTCCCTCCTCCTCCTCCCCTAGCCGTGACACAGGCAGAGACCCGGGGGAGATGGGTCTCATTATGGGCAGTATTAGCCCTGCTCTTTAGCCAATCCTGGCGCAGTGGCGATGTTATGCTGCGCCAGGATTGGCTGAGTTAACGCGTACGAGGATGGTTTTGCTGCCATGCCTGGGTGGGTGGCTGACTGGGAGGCTGCCTGCTGCCTACCTGATGACGTTCACAGCACTGAGGAATTCAAAATGGAGGACGGAGTCAGGAGTCTCGGGACAACCAAAAGCGGTATGGTAAGTTTAACTTTTATTTTATATATTATAATAATTTATATTTTTCCCTTGAACCCCTCCCCCCTCCCCTCCGCTGTGCGACAACCCCATTTCCACCCCCCCCCACTCACCCGTAATGCCGGCCACGAGTACTGCAAATGAGAGCCCCTCTTAACCCCTTCTACGCTCATGACGAGCTCAGCTCATCATGAGTTACGCCTCTCGTACGCTCATGATGAGCTGAACTCGTCATGTAACGCGGTTTTCCGCAAAAGTCAGCGCACAGCGGGAAAACCGCTAGCGCGCATGCGGTTAATATATCCTTAGAATTACTCATTCATTCAAAAAAGAAGAAAGGGACGGGCAACTTAAAATACAAGGGAGCGTTTAGTGCCGTAGGATTGCGCTGACCTCTCACCAAAATGGCTGTCCTTCCTCCTGCTCCCCCAAACCACAGGTTTCCCATCCTCCTGAGCCATATTTCATGGGGTCTGTTTGGCCTATTTTTCCCCCCTGTCCATCTGGGCTCCCTTTCAGGGTTAGAGGAGTGGGGTCATAGAAACAAAAGGCTCCTGGACCTCTGCTCCACCCCAGCCAGTCAGTCTCCTCTGCGGCACAAGGTCACACAGTGTCACACTCGGTGTCGTCCGGCTCAGACTTAGCGGCCTTCAGCTGAGGTGACGGACCGTTCAAGCGCACCCCATCCTCCGCTCTCCACCTGTCTGGGTGACGGTGCCAAAATTGTGAATGCTGCAGGTAAACCTTGAAGGTGTAATGTCAGAGCCAGTGCTGGAATTGCAGAGAGCTGCAGGTAGGGGGACTGCAGTGCATTGTCAAAGCTGGATTAGGGCCCCATTCATCGAATAGCGGTTGGTTCTGCTGCATGGCGTGAGTGAGGTGTGGCTGCAGCAGTGGTCGAAGTGGGGGTATCTGAGGGCCACTGGCGGAGCGGTGTGTGGGCCTCAGTGATCGGGTTACATTGTTGGGATTCAGCACTCAAGTGCATTGGCAGAAGTAAGTGGTGTAAAAAGTGTTTCGGCCAAAGCAGTGCTTAATTTGTGTAAAAATAATTTCCATGGCTCTCATCTGGCCACTGCAGCTTGCACCACACATTGCCGCTTATGTAACTGTGAGGTTTGGGGAGAAACCTACAGAGAAAAAAAGGTCAGAGGAAAGGTTACACGATAAGTTCTGGAAAGGCAGACGTGGTGGAATACTCATTTACATTGAAGGAAAGAATTTGGATTATTTGGTAAATTAGGAACAATTTGTTTAATGTTAAACATTCTCATAAGCTCAGGTTAGGAAACTGCTGCATGTGGATATAAATAGTCTGGAGACACCCGCTGAACCTCTATTTATAGCGACACCCACTAATTTCTGCTCCAGCCCATCGGATTGTCAGGGGGAAACTTGCAGTTCAGTCCGTAACCTGCCAGGCACTGCACCCCAGAGCAGTGAACAAGACAAAGAGACAGGGGACAGGGATCAAAAGGGCACTAAAAATGTCAAGCAAGGGAGCTGTAGTTAAAATATTAGGTGAGACCTCTCACTCGTTTATAAATAGCAGAGGACACCCTGCCGTCAGGACGCCCCCAGTACCGCACTTTCCTGTTTGTTTGTGTCATTGTGTGAATTTCTGTACGTTTCCAAAAACCGCTTACACTTCGTTGAATCTAAGGGATGGTGGAAAAGTGAGATTGCAAATGTGCACAAAGCGAATTTTGAATGAATTTTGCAAGAAGCGCCACACTCAAGTCAAGTCAAAAGAAACTTTATTTCGATTGAATTTACAATCATAAAAGTGCATTAAAAACAGATAATTACAACAATTTATAAAAGTTTCAATTTAAACATTTTTAGCTGGAGAATACATGACACAATGAATCGATGCATTAGGAAATCATTAAAAAATCGTCTATACAGTGTCACTCTGTAAAGGGATGAGATAACAGGTTGTTCATATAGAACTGATTAGAGTCTTATGACACAGTAAGCAATAGTTGGGAATGAATTTTCAAGCATGCTTTAAGGAAGCAAGCTACAGATTTTGCAGCAGACGGGGTATCTAGATACTGAAGAGCCAAAAGAGCAGGTCTGCATCTTCTCAGACCTAATTGTCGGAGAAGAGGGACCAACCAGCGTTTACGTGGAGTCTCATAAAAGTTGCAAAAAAAGGTTACATGCAAGGTAGACTGGCGGGTACATCCATCACAGGGGCAGCTGGCTAATTCGCGTGACCAATCAGAAGGCTCAGGAAGTGAAACAAGACGAAAGAATAAATCAAATCGGAACCTAGTTAAAACATATCTATCATAATTTGACAGGTAAAATGACAGATAAGGTTGGATGCCATAGGAGGATTGTATCGTCGTTAAATGAACATTTGATTGTTTGCCAATTTCGGAACACATGCGTAAGTCTCTTAAATGGGCAACACACATATTCTTCAAAGTTTTTCTTGATATAGCCATTAGTGAGACAGGGTCAGTAAAAAATATTGAACAATTCAGATCACTCAAGAATTTAGAAACATATAATAGCCAGGGAATCTTTTTCCAATAGGTCAACGTAAGACAATCAGTTATTAATGACCTAGTAAGGAGACATTGTTCCTGAGTCCAAATACGATGCCAAAGGAGAATCGGTTGGTATCTAATGATGTCAGTAAGATACTCCCAACCAAGCTCCATATGGATACCGTAGGTAGAAGTGCTTCGGGGAAGGGCTAGTATGTATTTCAAAAAATCGTTTTCGATTATTTGGAGCTCATTAACGGGGGTGTGGCCCCATATCCCCGCTCCGTAAGTGGCCACACTCATACATTTAGCTTGGTAAATTTTCAAAATTACGGCAGGGGCAGGCTTGCCCAACTTCCTTGAAAACGAAGTCAGAGCCGATGTTGTGCGCTGGAACTGCAGCTTCTTACTGGAAGTGGCAGGTTTCCAGGACAAATGATTATCAATAAGAATCCCTAGGTATGGATATGTTTTAGCAGTTTCTAACCTAGTCTTATCTATAAACAGAGGTTTGCATTTCTGGGCTTTCTTGCCAGTATACATGACAAAAGTCTTGGACTTATTTACTTTAAGTCCAAGAGAAAGCATGTATTGGCAGTACTTGTCCAGTTGAACCTGGAGCTGATTCGGCGTCCTTGCCAGAATGACAGAGTCATCTGCATATAATAATGCAGGGATCGGCCGGGTGTTTATGCAGGGGAGGTCTTTGTTATCTACCAGCATCGCTTGCTCCAACCCGTTTGTATAGATGTTAAATAAGAATGGAGCAAGGACGCACCCCTGTCTAACGCCTTTTGCTATACCAAATGATTCCGAAAGCTCTCCATTGATGCCATATCTCACACATGCTTTTGCATCCGTGTATAGCTCTCGGAGAAATTTCAGGAGTGCAGGATCTACGCCCAGGTTGCTCAAAATCTCCCACAACTTGGAATGAATTACGCAGTCAAATGCGGAACTCAAGTCCACATAGACCAGATAGAGATTCCCGCCTTTGGCCCAGGCGTATTTGCCCATAAGCAGGGTCAGATTTAAGGCCTGTTCGACAGTACCCAATCCCTCCTGGAAACCGAACTGTAAGTCGGTTATGATCTTATTCTCCGAGGCCCAGTCCCGAAGACGTTCCAAGATTAGTCTTCCGGCGACCTTGCCCAGAGAATCCAGGAGGGAAATGGGTCTGTAGCAGGCTGGGTTATCGCGGTCTCCCTTTTTGAATATGGGTAGAAGGACAGAAGAGGACCAGGAATCAATAAGGCCAATCTGGGAGACTGCGGACATAACCTGTGTAACGATTGGGGACCATAAGTCCAAATTACTCACAAAGATGTCAAGTGGCACACCATCGGGGCCGGGGGCTTTACCAGTCTTAGAGGGAGTCAACGCAGCGGTCACCTCCACAAGGTCGAAGTGGAGGTCAATGGGATAGATATTATTATCGCTTATAGGGGCTGCCTCCCCAGATCTGGAACTCTCGGTTGTTAGAGTAGGGTCCCCAAAAATCTGAGAGTAATGGGCTACCCATTTTTCGGCGGGTACTGCCACATCTAGATGGCGAGTGGCAGTCGGATCAGCTAGAA
Source organism: Lissotriton helveticus (assembly GCF_964261635.1). Taxonomy (NCBI): domain Eukaryota; kingdom Metazoa; phylum Chordata; class Amphibia; order Caudata; family Salamandridae; genus Lissotriton; species Lissotriton helveticus. The sequence goes on along the minus strand of NC_136065.1, from coordinate 1,844,226,870 downwards.
AAGGGGCCCTAACTGTTCGCCAAAACAAGGTGGTATCCTTGTTTAATGTGCTCCGGTGCAATTGGGCCCAAAGGTTGTTTTTTATTTCCCGTTTGCGGGTTTTTTGAGCCAACTTATAGTTTCTTCTTAGAGAGGCTATTAGGGGCATGTCCCTAACTTGATTATGTAGAGCACTTTTTAGTGCACAAAGGGCTTTTCGGCAATGGGAATCGAACCACCCCCTGGAGTCCTTGTCGTGGATCTTGTGTTGGCGTGTAAGCTCTTGTCGTATAGTTTCTAAGATCTTGGCAACGCTAGAGAGGATCAGCTGGGGAGATGATGTCTCCTCCAAACAGTGGTAAATTAAGGGAAGGGTTTTTTGAATAATATCGCTAATGACCTCTGTGGGGTTAATCTTTGACCATTTTACAGTGTAGCCGTTGATTTTACCCATCTCCAGGGAATGCTGCATTAAAAGACTTGTTTTTGAACAAACTGGGGAGGGAATATTTAATGTTATGGTGATGCTATTGGAGTAGTGATCACTAGAGGGATCGGTACCAGTTATAAAGTTTCTTAAGCGATTATTTAAAGATTGGGAACACAATATAAAATCAATAATAGTAGAAAAACCTCTACCGTGAAAGGTCGGCTTAAACTCAGCATGAGGACTCACTAATTCGTTCGCAAATTCAAGTTCAAGAGCAAAAAAACAGTTATTTAGAGCAGCCCCGGTAGTACAATGTGCAAAGTGGGCCAGGGGGACATCATGCTCGTCTTGAAGCCCACAAATACCTTTTTTGTATTTGTTACATAGGTAAACATTAAAATCCCCACCCCACACAACATGACATTGTATCTGCGGATTCTTAACTTTTTGGCCATGCAAATATGATGAAATTTCTAACAGAGATTTTACACAGTCAGCGGGTGAAGAATTATTATACATGTTAATAAAATAGAAACAAGAACTTTTGTCAGCAACTAATTTAAGAATTTGGAAAATTGAAGATATTGACGGGACTTCCATGGTCGTATAAGGAATTTGGTAAGAAATGTAGATAGCTAAACCACCCTTGGGTCTTCCATGAGCAGACGGGATGGCAGAAAAATGGAAGGTTTTAAACCCCAGGATGTGGATAGGGTCTAATGTCCAGGTTTCCTGAAGGCAGATTATCTTATGCTCATTGATCAAGTCGAGCCAAGACTGAAGGTGGGTCTTGGATCTAAGACCTGCTACATTCCAGTATAGGACTGGAAGATCCCAGGTTGATGGAAGAGTGGGACTTGAGATCTGAGAATCGTCAGAAGGACGTAAGGGTTGGGACTGAACTGGTGGGACAGGAAGGGGGGAATAACGTTTTGGGTCACAGAGTTGTGGAATGATGTGATGTTGACTCGGGGATAAATCCTCGAGAGGAATTGCCTGAATATGACAGGGATCTTGATAAGTGGAGGGTGATGAGTGTGAAATCAAGGTTCGTGAAGGAGTGCAGGGCTCAATGAGAGTACCAGACAAGGATGGCAGAGTAAAACTAACCGTCAGCATTTTCTTGGGGATAGATTTGGGGTTAGTAGGTACGTCGTTGGTGCCATGTTCTTTAGAGGATGGGGTTGGTGGTCAGTCTACCATGTCCAGGCAATCATACCTGTTGGATAGCGGTGGACCTCTCCAGTTTGTAGAGTGCCCAGGTAGTGGATTAGTAGAACCATAACCTGACCAGTGATCTCGATCTCTGTTTCCACCCCAATTCCCCACCCTAGTCCAAGACCACGGGGGACCGACATTGCGTTGAGAGGTTAGGGGGTAGAAATATGACAAATTATGAGTGGCTATCCCTTCAGTGGAGATATGATCTCCCCAGGAGCAAATATGCTCCACTGTGTTAGGATCGGCGAAATTTACTATGACGCAGTCACCCTGGATATTTTTGGGTTCATTACCTAGCCAGGGCACTCTGCGTACGGTGGTGAGTCTGTTGTCCAAGAAGTTTGGTAGGGGTCTATTTTTGGACAACCAGTAAATTACTTTGTTTTTTTAGAGACCAAACTGGTTCGTCCTGATTTGGGGGGAGTTCCGGGACGCCTGTCATTATTACTACGTAGGGGCTTGCCTCGGGTGGGAGATGGATAGGGTGGCCCCTTCTCTTCCGATTATTCGGGATGGTATTAAAACCAACAGAGGTTTTAGGATGGGTAGGGGCGGGGGTAGGAAGGGCAGGGGTGGGGGGGACAGAAAGTGGGATGGGTTTGGTAGATGATAGAGGCTTAGGATTGGTTAAAGGCTGGGACGATATGGGATTAGAAAGTTTGGGAAGTGCTTGTGGCTTAGTTGTGAGTGCTGATGGTTGTTTGTGGTTGGGTTTCTCTGGGGCCTTTTGGTTATTAATATTGGTATTCGGTACAGTGGTACCGGGCTTTAACGCGTTTGTAGTATGAATAGTAGGCCTGCCTTGGGCCAAGTTGGGCTCTTTCATGTTACTCTTGTTTAAATTTAGGGCTAAGGACAGTTGGGTTAGTTGGGCCTGGACCGAGAGCAGAGCCTTTTCTATAGGTTCTAAATAGGACTTAAGTAGATCACCAATTCTGCTAAGCAGTAAACTGTCATTACTACAAATGTTAGTTGTAAGATTGCCATTTTCCATACCTCCTTCACTGTCATAGCTACTAGAGCTGGCACAACTACCGTTCAAATTATCCGTGTTAGGATCTGCTGCATGTACGAAAGACAGGGAAGGAAGTTGGTAAGGAGTTGTGGGAGAATGAGGAGTTTGTGGGGGGGGTGTGAGAAACAGAAGGAGTTGCAGAGATAGTTATGGGGGGAGAAATAGTAATATGGTGAGATTTATTAATTTGCAGCTTCTTCGATTTTTTGGGGACTGCTCCTTCGCGTACGCCCCTAGCTGTAGTTGGGGAAGGTACAGCGTCTGTTTGGGTAGCAAAGATGGCTGGGGATTTTTCAAGTGAAAGATGGGATTCGGAAAGATCTAGAGACGCAGATAGGTCCACTGTGCGGGGAACAGTGTGCGTCTCTGCGTGAACTGCCAAGAGAGGGGGTAGCTCAACAGGACGCTGGGGAGTTTTTGCAATAGCTAGTAAGCCCAGTGAAGAGCGTCTGGCGATAGCCAGGTCCTGTGAGACCCTCCGTTCCAGTAAGGTGATACCCTGGTTTATAGCCTCGTTGGCTTTAGTGATGAATTGGTCTATTGGTCCAATGACCTCAGCAGCAGTTTGGGCCTGCTTCTTGACAGTATTCCTGGTAGTTCTCGGAGACATAATGCAATGCAATCTAAATCGTTGCAATGCAAAGGTACAGAAAATCTAATATGTATTAAAAACAAACTACAGGGATCTGGTTGGCAGTAAACTCAATATCAACGAGAAAATGAAATAGAAAGAAAACTTAAATGGGGTGGCCCAGTCCAGTCTTGGCCGGTCTTGAACGGGCTTAAACGGGCCCGCCCTTGGCCCGGGCTTCGCCTCGCGCTTCGACCCGCGCGCGTCCCGCGTTGCGGGTTGGCTTACAGACTTAATAGGGAACCGGCAGGGCGGCGTGGCCGCCGGGGGAAGAGGCACCAGCTGGTAGTTGTGGAGGCTGCTGGTCCTCGCAGTCCCCCGGTGAAGGCAGGTGGTGATTTAAAGTTCAAGCGCACGCTGGGAGCATGCAGGCAGACCGCCGAATGCGGTACAGCTCCCACCAGCGGCGCTGGTTCCCAAACGGACCTTCCCAGGTGATTATGCACCCTCTGTGTGGAGCTAGAATCCTCCTTCCAGGTAAGCAGGGCAAGTGAGCGGCACCCGCGGAGCGGGTGTCGCGAACAGTAAATGCTGAGTGGTAGGGGGCGCGGCCGCCGGGGGAAGAGGCACCAGCTGGTAGTTGTGGAGGCTGCTGGTCCTCGCAGTCCCCCGGTGAAGGCAGGTGGTGATTTAAAGTTCAAGCGCACGCTGGGAGCATGCAGGCAGACCGCCGAATGCGGTACAGCTCCCACCAGCGGCGCTGGTTCCCAAACGGACCTTCCCAGGTGATTATGCACCCTCCGTGTGGAGCTAGAATCCTCCTTCCAGGTAAGCAGGGCAAGTGAGCGGCACCCGCGGAGCGGGTGTCGCGAACAGTAAATGCTGAGTGGTAGGGGGCGCGGCCGCCGGGGGAAGAGGCACCAGCTGGTAGTTGTGGAGGCTGCTGGTCCTCGCAGTCCCCCGGTGAAGGCAGGTGGTGATTTAAAGTTCAAGCGCACGCTGGGAGCATGCAGGCAGACCGTCGAATGCGGTACAGCTCCCACCAGCGGCGCTGGTTCCCAAACGGACCTTCCCAGGTGATTATGCACCCTCCGTGTGGAGCTAGAATCCTCCTTCCAGGTAAGCAGGGCAAGTGAGCGGCACCCGCGGAGCGGGTGTCGCGAACAGTAAATGCTGAGTGGTAGGGGGCGCGGCCGCCGGGGGAAGAGGCACCAGCTGGTAGTTGTGGAGGCTGCTGGTCCTCGCAGTCCCCCGGTGAAGGCAGGTGGTGATTTAAAGTTCAAGCGCATGCTGGGAGCATGCAGGCAGACCGTCGAATGCGGTACAGCTCCCACCAGCGGTGCTGGTTCCCAAACGGACCTTCCCAGGTGATTATGCACCCTCCGTGTGGAGCTAGAATCCTCCTTCCAGGTAAGCAGGGCAAGTGAGCGGCACCCGCGGAGCGGGTGTCGCGAACAGTAAATGCTGAGTGGTAGGGGGCACGGCCGCCGGGGGAAGAGGCACCAGCTGGTAGTTGTGGAGGCTGCTGGTCCTCGCAGTCCCCCGGTGAAGGCAGGTGGTGATTTAAAGTTCAAGCGCACGCTGGGAGCATGCAGGCAGACCGCCGAATGCGGTACAGCTCCCACCAGCGGCGCTGGTTCCCAAACGGACCTTCCCAGGTGATTATGCACCCTCCGTGTGGAGCTAGAATCCTCCTTCCAGGTAAGCAGGGCAAGTGAGCGGCACCCGCGGAGCGGGTGTCGCGAACAGTAAATGCTGAGTGGTAGGGGGCGCGGCCGCCGGGGGAAGAGGCACCAGCTGGTAGTTGTGGAGGCTGCTGGTCCTCGCAGTCCCCCGGTGAAGGCAGGTGGTGATTTAAAGTTCAAGCGCACGCTGGGAGCATGCAGGCAGACCGCCGAATGCGGTACAGCTCCCACCAGCGGCGCTGGTTCCCAAACGGACCTTCCCAGGTGATTATGCACCCTCCGTGTGGAGCTAGAATCCTCCTTCCAGGTAAGCAGGGCAAGTGAGCGGCACACTCGATTTGCCTTTAAGCCAGTTATTGTAAATAAACGAGGTTGCCTGCGCAGGAGGAACTCGGAGAGGTGTTCCTGCATCGAGTACTCTAATTGTGATCGGTGCAAAACGTGAGGTAGTCAGGTAGACAAAAGTTCTGGCTATTTCCACACGTCACTCATGACAACCCTTTACGGCTCACCACTTTCAAATCTCACCAGCCGCCACTGCGTGCAGCAGCTGCCAGTAAGTAGGGGTCAGGCGAGGGTTGGAGCGGGAAGGACATGCTGGAGGGGCCAAAGAGGCAGCAGCGGCGGGAGAGCGTGAAAAAAGGGAGAAGAGGGAAATAACAACGAGAAAGAAAGAGAGCAAAAAGTGCAAAGAGAGAGCAAAAAAGAGAAAAAAAGGGCAAAACGAGCAAAAGAGAAAAGAGGGCACAGAAGAAAAGGCCTCTGACCTACGGCACAAAACGAAGAGCACAAGGCTCACAGGACAGCACTTACTGATGGAGCTGTGCAGGGGGCAGGGGGAGGGAGCTGACCAGGTCAGTGTGATCTCTTCCAGGTTTGAAGTGGTGCTGGTGTTGTTTGTCTTGTGTTGTTTGTCTTTTTTTGGAGAAGGTGCAGACTTGTGGCCTGATTATGACTTCGGTGCATTTGCGCGAGTGTAACTCGTGCAGGCGGACTATCTTTTTGTGGTGCCAGAAAAAAGGCACAGCAATGGGAACAGCAAAAATGTTCCAGCATGGTATGGATGGTGAAGTCCATGCAGTGATGGAACTGGGGATGCCACCAGACAGCAGGCACATGTTGTGCCCCCCTGAATGCATCCCAATCGCGACGGGGGCATGAGGGCCCTGTAGGGCACCCTTTGATTCCCCACTGCCAACATTTTCATGGCAGGCTCACCGCCGTGAAAAGGCTGGCGGTCGAGGAACTAAACATGCTAGGCGGGACTGCGCAAGTCCTGCTCTGCATTTTGTATTGGCCCTCTGCCAAGCCACCACCAGGGAACGGCGGTTCCCTGGCGGAGGTGATGGTCCACTGCCGGTACGATCGTGAAAGTCGTAATCAGGCAGACGGTGGACCGCCACTGCTGTGCCACCGCAAGTGTGGCGGTCTTCCAATTGCCGCACTCGTAATTAGACCCTTAGAGAGGAACCAGCATAGTTCCATCAGGGTTGGAGTGATATTCTAACATTTCTGTAGACCTGTGAGGAGGCAGGCTTCCACATATAGAATGCCTTTCAACAGAGGGAGTGTTGTATCAGAGAGATCGTAGAGCAGGGCGTTGCCTTCAACTAGATGAAGTGAGTGGACTAAAGCTTGGACTGTTGTTCTGATGTCGCTTTCCAGGAGGTAGTGTTTCGTTTTTTAAGCAGGAAAGGTCGTACCATTTTGTCTTGATTTCCTAAGCACTGTTTTCTCTTTCAGTGTCAAGGATGAAAGCAAGTGATTTTATGTTTTATGTCAGCTCAAGGAAAAACCCATCCTAGTTCGGTGTTCTCATCAATAATTTCAAGGTAATTTACTTTCTGATGTCATTTGTGTATACCGAGAATTAATGCTTCTGTCACACAATAGCAATTCATATCCTCTTTCATATCTAAAAAAATACATATTGATACGTACAAATTAAAAACAAAGAACAACAATGTGGTTCTGAAAAATATGGATCCGTAATAGTACCGGACTCGAGAATAAAAACTTCGTCGAAATAGGACGAATTTGGTATCAAAAGACCGAGAATGACGAGTACATCAAGTACATGTATTTTCGGCATATTCGAGTGACGATTTCACCTCGAAATCGCCATTTGCCCTCTAAACCCTTAGCTGCATGTTGCCCTCTACATAGGCCTTAATCCAGTCGAATTTGATTCCACAAGGACACATACTCCTTAATCGACTTCTTCCTGACCCCAGTACAAGTTAGAACCATTGCCCCAGGCCGAGCTCGTTAGGTCAGTTCCCTCCCAGTGGCCGAGCAAGATAGTATCTAGGCCCAACCGGCCATAAAGCCATTTCAGCACACACACCTGCCATATCTCGCTCACATCTTTCTCCACTCCTTTTCCCCACTTATTTTATGGTGGGGAGGTGACCATTTTTATTAGGGGTCCATCGATATCTGATGAAATGTTGGGCCTTGCCGGATGATTTGTTATGGGCAGCGCGACGTGAAATATGTACATGTCATCATGACTCTGCTTTCTTTGGTAATCAGTAACCATAAATGAAATACCACGCAACCAAGGAATGTTTTGCCCAAGGGTGAATATTGTGTATAAGAAGAGAAGCCTAACTTTGTGAAAGTGTGCAGTCTCCTGAATATACTGGTATTGTACTTCTAGGACCCTGTCACCTTGGTTGCAGCCAATAAACGAATCTTTGACTTCACCTGGAAGACTCTGAAGTTTCTGTAGGTCTGACTCAGGAGAACCCGAGGTCTCTGGTGTGTTGATCCCCTGGCACCGCTGGGTTACCGGTTCTGTACCGGTTCTTAAAAACCCAGTACCTCATTTGGCGCCCAACGTGGGGCTCGATTCCAGTGGTACCAATCAGCCTGAAGATCGTGAGGAGCTTCGTGTGAAAATTCCGGAGGAGGGCCCACCACCTCATCGACCCCTGCATGTCGACGTGGTCCGAAGGTCTTTACTACGAGGTTCCCCGCTTCTCGACGGCTACAAGGACTGCTGCCCTGGCTATCGCCCTGATGTTGGACCCTTGAAATTTTCGGGAGAGCGAAACGCTGAGACGAGTCTTCTGGTGAAGCCATCGATATTTTTCAGTTAAGTATAAGTGGAGCGTCTCCTAGTCCTTAGTTGGACTTACTTTGTGGTATCTTAGAGATACATAAAGGTTTTTATTGGTTCTTGCAAGCACCATAACCGAAGGACTCGTGTATTCACGAGCAATATCGTAAATCGATAACTCCTTTGAAGTTTTGGAACTAGACTAGAGAGAAAGGATGCCTAGTCTTAGACTCGGGAATCTGTTTTGTCTTGGTAGTAATAATAAGGACTCCCGATTGGAGGACTCATGTCCGGTTCCTCCAGTTGGAACTCCGACTTACGAGCTGTACGTTAACCCTTTAGGTGCTGCCGTCGGCCAACGGTCGTCACGGGCACTACCTCCCCAGTGCTGCGTGCGACCGCTGGACGTCCAGTTCAGCACTGGATAATGGACAGCGCAGCACTGGGGAGGTTTGTTTACGAGCTCCTAAGGTGTTAAACATGGGGTAGGCCCCATCGTTTACAACGAGGTATGGATTAAATACACTAGGAAAGATGGTGTTTTAAAATGGCCCCAATATGGTAGCTTTGATTCTGAAATCTTAGACAACCTTGAAGTTAAACTCTTCAAAAAGAAAGCCCGGCCGGCGATGTTTGACTCTTTCCGCATATGGCGCAAAGAAGCCAAACAAAAAGAAATTAAATTAGCTAAGAAAAATAAGAGAGAAGGGGGACTTTCAGTAATGCAAGCTGCCGTGCAGTTTAAAGATAATGAGGAAGAGCAGATAAATGAACAATTGCACAGGCAACGTAAAATGGCAATAGATAAGTGCTATCCAGTTTTGCCGTCTCTTCAGCAAGGGACAGCAAAAGAGCGTGAAAAAGACCAATTAATGTCGCAATTGTTAACTTCGCCACCGCCCTATGCGCAGAATGCTACAGCACCCCCGCAACCTTTAGTTGCACAAGCTGCGCCTCTGGCTCTTCCACAGCACCCACCAGCTGTTCTTCAGCTGGCTCATACTTCTTCGGTGCAGCCTCCTCCAGGCCCACCGACCACTTCTGCTTCATCTATGTCTTCTACGATTTTGCCTACTGTACTTTCTACAACTCCTAATGCCCCTTCTATGATTTTGCCTAGTACCACATCTATTATTCCTCATACCTCTTCTGCCATCTCTGCACCCGCCTCATCTCACCCCGTTCTTTCATCTGTTTGTTCTTCCGTTTCACCTTCCCTTCGGCAGAAAATGGCCAGCACTGTTACTAATCTTCTTTTACCGCTTTTCGGGTCGCCTGCTACGACCCCTAACATAGGAAGAAGACAGTTGCGAAGTCAACTGCCCGATTATCAAGAGAGAGATTCCCTGAATAGTTTAGCTCGGAAATGGGTCATGGACACTGCAAAATATGATTTACAGTCTGTCATGGAAGTTTTTCCTCAATGGGAAACAGCGACACAGAGATATGTGTTCGAACAGATGTGTGTTTTTCTTTGCGAGGATTTAGAAGACAATGATCAGGATTGCCTCCCACAAGAGATGTGTCGTATAAGGTTTAAGTTTAGTCTGGGTATGATTGTAGGTCCCGATGTGGAAGAAGCAGTTGAAATGCTATTATCATATCGAAGTAAGGGAAGTAGTTCTGGGTCACCATCGGAATCCAGTGCATCTAGTAGGAAAAAGGCACGACAATACCCTATGAGAGAAGTTCCCCCACAATGGAGAGAGGGTGACGCGACAGCTGTCCCACCTGTCCTGCCCCACTTTCACCGCGTATGGGTACATGTTCCATGGAAGCGAGCTGAAGTTTTAGCACTCAAACAAACACTACCAGATCCGCGTAAAAATCCTGCAGGGTACTATAAAGAATTGTCGCAAACTGCTGGATCATGTATAATGAATTTGGCCGATATCGATATGTTATTCGGGAACGTTGTTCCACGGCCTTTATGGGGAAAAATTCGTCATGTAGATCATGACCAGGAGTTAGGTGACACGTGGGCTAATATTACTGCTGCAGATGCACGACAAGTTGGTGGTGCCAAGCCTGAGCCTCTGATAGCGGAACTACCTGGTAGAATAGTAGATTACATGAAAACGATAATGCCTGCAATACGCGTAAATTGGGATAAGTTATCTGCATGCAAGCAAAAGAAAGAAGAAACTGTTTCAGATTTCTTCACCAGATTTGAAGAAACATTCATTGACCACAGCGGTCAAGATATGACCACAGAAGGTGGCCAGAGATTGTTTGTCGATAAATTTGTGCACAATCTACTTCCAGACTTGTGTAGGAAATTAAAAGATTCAGAAAGTTCTTGGGCAGTCTCATCTTCAGCCCAGATATTAGCTACCGCACAGTACTATGAGAATAGAGACAAGGATGAGAAAGATAAAGTAGAGAAGAAAACTAGAGAACTGAAAACGAAGGTTTTGCTACAGCAAGCCTATCCTCCACGTGGTGGTGGTAATAGAAATAATAATGGTCAGAATCACTACCGGAACACTTTTCAGCAGCCTCAGAGAAACTTGCAGAGATTCGATTACAATCAAAACCGCGTAGATCCCAACCAGTGTTTATACTGCAAACAAGAGGGTCATTACAAATATGACTGTCCTGCCCTGCCGCAACGTACAAATGAATTTTCTGGCGTAAGAGGTCGTGGTAGTCAGCAAGCGCCTAGAGGTAGAGGGCGTGGAAACACCCCTCAGGACGCACGTCCCCTTCCACCACAAAACTCTATGAACAGGTTTGACCAGCAAAATAACGTATCTGACAGGACAGCTCAATACTACGTCGATGAGTATTACACAGAAAATGAGCAGTGGGAGAATAATGATTGCTAGGACAGCCTTAGACAAGGAGAGGGAGTTGTTTCAGTTCCAGTAGATCAGAGTGGACCTTACGTTGAGGTGATTACATCGGGTGTGTCAGAGCCTTTTCTGTTGGATACTGGTGCTACAAAGAGTTCTATTATGCACTCCAAACTCCCTGGCGCACCTTTGTCTGGCGAAATGAACGTTTCCGTAGGTTTTTCTGGCGCCCCGGTTAGAAATCCGATTTCTGACCCTTTATCTCTTTCTGTTGGTCCTTGTGAATTCGAAGCACCCCTTATTTTGACAACAGGTTGTGGTGAAAATTTGCTAGGATTAGATTTGCTAAAAAGATTGTATGCGACTTTGTACTGTTCTCCCTCAGGAGTACAACTGACTTTAGGCAAGAAAGTGGTTTCTCCCATGTATTTGTCGAGAAATACGCTTCCAGCAGAATTGGCACTCCTTCCGGATATTCTTTGGGCAACTGGTCCGAATGATGTAGGTCTTTTAGAAATTCCACCATATGTTGTAACATTGAAGTCGAATGTCAAAATGCCACGAGTTCCCCAATACAGAATATCCAATGAGGGCGAAAAAGCTTTGCTAGCGATTGTTTACGAGTTAATTGAGAAAGACGTAATTGAAGAAACACGAGGCAATGTTTGCAATAGTCCTGTTCTGCCTGTTTTAAAACGAACTGACCCTTCCCAGCCACCTGTGTATAGATTCGTGATTGATCTTAGGGAAGTAAATAAGATAGTGGTGCCACAATTCCCAGTTGTCCCCGACATTACAACATTATTGACTATGATTCCAGCCTCTGCATCCTGGTTTTCGGTGATTGACCTGAAGAATGCTTTCTTCAGTATCCCGATTGCTGAGGAAAGCAGGGATATTTTTTCCTTTAGCTTAGGTGGTCGCAGTTTCCGCTTTAAACGCGCTCCTCAAGGCTACTGTGAAAGCCCCTCAATATACAGTCAAGCTCTGAAAAGTCAGCTCGATGCAATGGTTTTGCCCAAAGGTTCCACTCTCGTACAGTACGTGGACGATTTGCTCATAGCCGCGGATACTGAGAAAATATGTAAAATGGCCACGTTGACATTACTGCGTCATCTATGTGATCTGCATCACAAGGTGTCACTTTCCAAGCTCCAATATTGCCGACAAGAAGTGACCTACTTAGGTCATCTCTTATCGAAGGAGGGAAGGAAACTGACCCCAGAAAGAATTCAGGCAATAGCGAAAGTAAATGTGCCAAGAACGCAGAGAGAAGTACGTGCTTTCTTGGGCATTACATCGTACTGTAGACAGTGGATTCCAAATTTTTCGTTATTAGCCAAACCCATATTGGCACTAACGTGTACAAATACACCCAATCCCATTCCTTGGTCTGATGAGTGTCAGAAAAGTTTTCTCGAATTACGCACAGCATTATGTTCGGCCCCTGTGTTAGGTAACCCCAACTACAGTAAACCTTTCACATTATACGTCCACGAGAAGGAGGGCTGTGCATTGTCTGTGCTGACTCAGTTATACGGAGATAGACAACGGCCATGCGCCTATTTTTCGTCAACTTTGGATCCGGTAGCACGAGCATTGCCAAGTTGTCTAAGGGCCACAGCAGCAGCAGCTGTTTCTATTCGACAGTCTGCAGGTCTAGTAATGAATAATACACTAATCGTGATGGTCCAGCATGCAGTAGACACATTGTTAAATAGGACCAAGACACAGCACTTAACTAGCGCTCGACTGTCCAGTTATGAATTGACGCTACTAGCAAGCCATGTGCACATCAAAAGGTGCAGTACCCTGAACATAGCCACCTTGTTACCAATTGCTGAGGAATCGGATGCTTCAGAACAGCACGATTGTTTCCTCAGAACGGAGGAAGAGACGAAAGGGAGAGTTGACCTATTCGATACTCCTCTCGCCGAATGTGATGGTACATTATGGGTGGATGGTTCATGCTTTAAGCTCCCAAATGGTAACGTGACTACAGCATATGCTGTCACAACTTTGCACACAATCGTTGAAACTGCGCGAATACCACACGGTTCAGCTCAAGCCGCTGAACTCGTGGCGTTAACGAGAGCATGTGTGTTATCGAAAAGAATGAAAGTGACTGTCTATACCGACAGTCAGTATGCTTTTGGAGTGGCTCACAGTTTTGGACGATTGTGGAGAGAACGTGGGTTCCTGACTTCGCATGGAGCTAAGATTCAGCATGGTCAGTTGGTGAATGAGCTTCTTGAATCACTGACGTTGCCCCTGAAAGTAGCGATCGTAAAATGTAGTGCACACAAGAAAGTGATTGATGATGTTGGTCGTGGAAATGCATTTGCTGATGAAACTGCTAAGGATACGGCGAAGAATATGATGAGCCGAATGTATGTTGCGAGCCCAGAAAGATGGACTGGTGATGTTGGAATATGTGAAGACACGATAGAAAGTGTGAAGTCCATCCAAGCTGAGGCCACGGAGAAAGAGTTAAGCATGTGGAGAGAAAGTACCGGGAGAATGGATGCAAATGGTTGTTGGATTGAATCGACAGAGCAACAGAGATGGTTGTTACCCGATGCATATGTGCCTGCAGTGGTTACAATGGCTCATGGGATGGCCCATATCAGCGCGAAAGGGATTTGCGACTTGTTGGCCCCAGTGTGGAAGAATTCAGGGATTCCCAAGTGTGCAGAGAACGTGGTCAAGAATTGCATGGTATGTCTGAAGCACAATCCTGGTAGGGGAACCCCAACTCCAGCTGGTCATTTTGCACCTCCTACGTATCCGTTCGAGGTTTTGCAGCTAGATTTCATACACATGAAGAGGTGCAACAACTTAAAATATGTGCTCGTGGTTGTTTGCGCCTTCTCAAGGTGGGTAGAAGCCTATCCCCTAAGGGACAATACTGCCTTGTCCACAGCGAAAGCCCTTGTGAAAGAGTTCTTCCCCAGATTCGGAATGCCTAGAATGGTCTGGTCGGACAACGGAAGTGAATTTGTGGGTTGTGTGATGAAACGAGTGTGTGAAGGGCTAGGCATTAGTCAGAAGTTCCACGCTGCAAATCACCCCCAATCAGCTGGATTAGTGGAATGTTACAATGGCACGCTTAAACTTAAATTGGCCAAAATCCAAGCGAGCACAGGTCTTAAATGGCCTGACGCTCTACCCTTAGCACTCCTATCCACCAGAATGACTGTGCATTCGCGAATGAAACTCAGCCCCTATGAAATAATCTTTGGTCGGCCAGCCAACATATGGGGAGTGCCTAGGCCCACGAAGTTTAGCGAGCTGCAACACCCCATTTTGCTCGACTATCTGTATGAATTGACGGCTAAATTGCGTGTTTTATATCAACAGGTCCACAACACCTTGCCTCCGATCTCTGAGACACCAGGTCACTCCATTGACCCTGGCTCCTGGGTGTTGGTCAAGAATTTCCAGAGGACAAGAAACGACCAGCCCAGATGGACCGGACCTCACCTCGTCCTCCTGTCTACAAGGTCGACCGTTAAAGTGGAGGGGAAGGCCAATTGGGTCCACGGGATCCATTGTAAGAAGATACCCTTCCCTCTGCCACATGACCAATGGGTCCGGACAGGAGGCACTGACTCAGAGCGCACAACTAATGAACGTGTAAAGGAAGCTAAACGTGATTGTGACAGTGAGAACATTTTTCAAGAAACTACGCCGCCATCAGAACAATTGAACTCTGTGGAACCTGAGCTACTATTTCCGGACCAGACAATAACCGGGAAAAGACGCTATAATTTGCGACCAAGAAAAACAGACTAAAAGTAAAAGTGATTTATTTTATGATCCGAGAGAAAAACCTGTGGACTAATGAAAAATAAGTTTTTTTCCCAAAATGCTATTTTTGAAAGTACAGATTCTCCCATCTAGGTAACTTGCTTATTTTTGTTTTTTCGAACCGCCATCCGGGTTCCGCTGCTAGGGTCGCGGTTGATTAAAGACTTTTGGGTGCAGCTGACAACAATAGGTTGCTGGTTCCAGTTGGTCGAAGGGAGCCACCCTAGACTGACGGAAGCATCCTTTAGCAGAAACAACCTACCGCCGCGGGCAGCACCTTAGAGAGGATGGAGTTTCCTGATGTGGAGAGAACTGCCAAACAAATGAACTTTAAGCAGAGACTTTTGAAAGCAATGAGAAAGAAATTTTTTATAATAATGTGTATTCTTATGCTATTTAGCGTAATGGTCTTTTTAATAAGCTATGTTCTGTTCTCTTTTCATGTGACATTCACGCCTACTACATCACCCATACCTCCCCCTACTGTTTCCTCTCATTCTTTCCACCCTTTGCCTAACCACGAATCTAATAGGAGATTAGAGTTCATTAATAACTCCTTCGTTCAGCTATTACACCAACACCAACTTGTAATGAACACAACCAACTGTTGGGTGTGTGGTCTCATGCCCCACACCACGGATAGAGGTATCCCCTATTTGGTCCTGCCATTTAGTCGCAATGGGTCAGTATGGGCATATAGGACAATGTTCATATATGCACGAGAAATCCAACCCCTACGTTCTGTAAAAGACAACCTCAAAACTAGCGCCCTAGTCAAGGGTATAGTTGACATGATCAAGGTAGTAACTTCTTACGAAGATACCCCGGATGATGAGATACTTGCATATGTAGGCTGGAATGTGACCGGATATGGCACTACATTAAGTGAGAAACAGCAAGCCAAGAGATCGTCCCCTATCTGGATCGTACCCCATCAAGGTCACCTGTGTCTGCAAGGTATTGGTAGGAATCCCAGAGCTCAGCTAGGGAAGAGTGTCTGTACAGAAACGTACGTTTTTGGATCTCAGACTTCCCCTGCCTTTTTAGCCGCAAAGGGTACTTATTTCATCTGCCACGATAGAGCCTATACATGGTTGCCCCCTGACTTCGCGGGCTCATGTTTTGTTTCATTCCTGTTACCTCCCACCTACACAGCAGCGGCGGATTACCATCGGACAAGGGTAGTTAGAGGTGTTTTGAGTAAAGAAGACACCGCGGGTCAAGAATTTGGTGACTTTGCAATGGGTGTTCTGCCGTTCTGGGGAGCCATGGTTAACAGCAGAAACATAAGGCAATTGACAAGGGTAGTTGAATCCACCGTGATTGAAACTGCTGGTGCCCTTAGTAACCTGACTGCTGAGCTCCAGTCGGATCGACTGATGACCCTTCAGAACCGGGTCGCTTTGGATGTAATACTTGCGGACCGGGGTGGGGTATGCAAATTGATCCAGTCCAGTTGTTGCATTTTCATTCCAGATAATGCTCCAACAGTGTACGGGGCCATCTCCAGACTACATAAGATTTCCGAATCTATTCATGTGGATAAAGGAGATTGGTCATTAATGGGATGGTTCTGGGGACTGATATCTGCCTGGGGATGGAAGATTCTGATGGTCATTGGGATGGTCTTAGCCATTCTTTTCCTGTTCTGTCTATGTATACAGTGTGCTCCTGCAATATGTGGCCTCTGTGCTACATCATGTGTGAGGAAGCCTGTGTCAAGACATGAACTCAGCACTAGAATGATGTTGCAGCAACATCTCAATGACTTTAGGAATATAGATCTGGACTCAGATTAACATGAGGATAGATTAATTGCCTATGTAAGGGCAAAAGGAGGGTCTGTGGTTCTGAAAAATATGGATCCGTAATAGTACCGGACTCGAGAATAAAAACTTCGTCGAAATAGGACGAATTTGGTATCAAAAGACCGAGAATGACGAGTACATCAAGTACATGTATTTTCGGCATATTCGAGTGACGATTTCACCTCGAAATCGCCATTTGCCCTCTAAACCCTTAGCTGCATGTTGCCCTCTACATAGGCCTTAATCCAGTCGAATTTGATTCCACAACTCCTTAATCGACTTCTTCCTGACCCCAGTACAAGTTAGAACCATTGCCCCAGGCCGAGCTCGTTAGGTCAGTTCCCTCCCAGTGGCCGAGCAAGATAGTATCTAGGCCCAACCGGCCATAAAGCCATTTCAGCACACACACCTGCCATATCTCGCTCACATCTTTCTCCACTCCTTTTCCTCACTTATTTTATGGTGGGGAAGTGACCATTTTTATTAGGGGTCCATCGATATCTGATGAAATGTTGGGCCTTGCCGGATGATTTGTTATGGGCAGCGCGACGTGAAATATGTACATGTCATCATGACTCTGCTTTCTTTGGTAATCAGTAACCATAAATGAAATACCACGCACCCAAGGAATGTTTTGCCCAAGGGTGAATATTGTGTATAAGAAGAGAAGCCTAACTTTGTGAAAGTGTGCAGTCTCCTGAATATACTGGTATTGTACTTCTAGGACCCTGTCACCTTGGTTGCAGCCAATAAACGAATCTTTGACTTCACCTGGAAGACTCTGAAGTTTCTGTAGGTCTGACTCAGGAGAACCCGAGGTCTCTGGTGTGTTGATCCCCTGGCACCGCTGGGTTACCGGTTCTGTACCGGTTCTTAAAAACCCAGTACCTCAACAAATACAATTCTAACTCCAGTTTAATATACAGTTATACAAATAAACACACCATCATAATTCCATGCAAACAAAACATATAAAGACCTATATCAAAGAAAATAAAATTTACTACGCAAACTTCAACATAAGCAAAATTAGGGAAAGTATTTCATTTTGGAGGGGTCAGACTTACTAGCCCCACTCCAATGTAAGCAACAGTAGGGAACGTGTACGACTTTGGATTGGTTTGATTTACTATTAACACTCCAACCTGAGCAACATTGATGAAAGTGTTGGACTTTCGGGCAACTATTCATCATGCCAACCTAAGCAACAGTAGGGAAAGTGTTGGTCTTTGGTGTTCTCAGATTCATTATTTCCACATCAAGCTGAACAATAATGCTGAAAGTGCTGTACTTAGGGGGGTTGAATTTACTATTCTCTCTACAGCCTAAACAACAGTAGAGAAAGAATTGCACTGTGGTGGGGGTAAGGTACATTGCTCCCACTCCGAAATGAGTAAAAGCAAGAAATTGTTGGACTTTGGAGGGGTCAGAATTACTATTCCCACTCCAAAATAAGCAAGAGTAAGGAAAGCGTTAGGCTTTGGAGGGGTAAGATGTAATATTTCCACACCATCCTAAGCAACAGTAGGGAAAATATTGTACTTTTGAAGAGGTTAGAAGTAATATTACCCCATCAGCCTAAACAACAGTTAAAAAGGCCTCTAAAAAATTGCATTTCCTACTCCCAAAAAAATAAAATGTACATTAAACAGTTAATGAAAAATAAAGAAATAGAAAATAAATGTAATGAAAAATGCAACTTATTTAAAATGTATACATATATAAATGTAAAAAAAATTCTAAAACTTAATTTACATATTTAGTAATCAGTTTTACCAATTAATAAGTAATGGGTTCAATTTAAAATTAATAAAAATATATTTTAAACACTTGAAGCTTGCATTCCTACAAACCAAACAACCCATCATAAATAAATAAAAATAATTATGATCATTTATCAAATATAATGAACACAAAAATAATTAGAATAATTAATGATTAACAATCAATAACACCAAACAAATATAGGTAATTGTACAAAACAATCAAATACTTATATTTTTTCAAAACTCTGAATTAACATAGTAAAGATCATTAATTAATTAAAAATGTGTGTGTGTGTGTATATATTTTTAGATACGTCCCACGCTATGCGCTACAAACCATACAATTCACCACAAAAAAATAATAATGAGACATTATTAGAAATGTATTATACGGGCACACCTAAAGGAGTGGGGGTCCGCAGGAATATAGGTAGAGTACAGTGACGAAGACTGGGTTGACCTCCTGAAGTACTATGCTACCAATTTTCGGAAGGCTCGAGTAAATCTAGGGTACTATAAAATACTATACTGGTGGCACTGGTCCCCAACCTGGCTGAACAGGCTAAGTTCACTCGGTACTCCATGCTCGCGCTGCTCCAGAGGGGATTGCAACATTGTCTACTATGGCAGTGTCAAAGCTCTGCCCCTACTGGTCAGCCATATGGGAAAAGCTACAATGCCAGTCAGGTTTTCTACAGAAGGGAGGTGGTCCACAGAGGAATCCAAGTCCACATTAGTTTTCACAGATTTTTGATAATGCTAACACACTCAAGAAAACTCTGGACCTCTTGAGTTTTCAAACAGTAAGATATTTGAAAGGGGTGATGAGTGTGTTGGACGTTACATCTTGGTGTCCTTAGGCTCAATCCTTTTTTGTATGAATAGAATCAGAAGAGTCCGTACTTTATGGAAAATTGCTCTTTATTTGTATAGATAAAACGTAGACAGCCGACACGTGTTTCGCCCCTATGGCGAATTGCGCCAGGGCTTTTTCAAGGCTGTAATAGATCACAATAAAAGATTGTAAGTATTCGTAATTGATAAGAGAGCGCCTGTGACCCCAAAGACCGTGCAAGAGTACAGAAAAGAGGTAGTATAGAGTGCAAATTCACTGGTGTAAAAAGTGTGGTGTGTGATCACCGAGTAAGGGAGGTCCCTTATGTGAGTTTTAAGAACGGGTGTGTGCATGCAGACGAAAAGCGTCAGGCACTGAGAGTTTTGCCACCACTCAAGAAACTGCACAAGAGTCTGTATACTTTAAGTAAACCTGCATAGCCCGTGTCCATATACCGAAGGGCTCAAACCCCCTAGGTCTGTACAACTGTTTGCTGATGAAATTTAAATTGCTTTTCCCTTGATGTCATAAACTAGACTTTATATGCAATAAACTTACCCAACTACTTACTGCTTAAACATCTGCCCTAACTCATTTACGATTACGCCCCACAAATGAAGGGACTTCTTCTCCCAACCCAATATCCGTTCATACGACTCATTAGACCCAAATCGATGACCCTGAGCTAACCTGTTTAAC
The DNA here is from genome assembly GCF_964261635.1 of Lissotriton helveticus. Classification (NCBI taxonomy): domain Eukaryota; kingdom Metazoa; phylum Chordata; class Amphibia; order Caudata; family Salamandridae; genus Lissotriton; species Lissotriton helveticus. The sequence goes on along the minus strand of NC_136065.1, from coordinate 1,844,207,192 downwards.
TATGTTTCATCGATCTTTATCAATTGATAATCCTGAGATATAGGTCGGAACTTCTGGGCTCATATGTTGTGAACCACAATATGGAAACAATGATATCTCCGTGAATAGATAGCGGCATACTACACCGTATCCCTCGATTTAGTTTGTTAGTAGACCAAGAAACAGACAAAAGTATGTTCCTAATGACCACAGTAAAAATGGTTTTTTATAATATAACAATTTTTTTAGAAAAATGGTAAATGCTGAACCAGACTGTCACTAGACTTAGAAATAGGCAAAAGTATGTTCTTAATGACTACAGTAAAAATGGCTTTTTTACAATATAACAACTCTTTTCTAAAAAATTGAAAATGTTGTGTCAACAGATTTGCAAACTGGATCAAATGTTGAAATACACTGTGTATATTATGACGAAGTTTACAGAATACAAAACATTGTAAATAGGTATGAAACAGATAATGTTAAATTTTTCCTTCCTTTCACGTCCTTCAATCTCTTTACTTTGGTAAAATATCTTTACCCTTTTTATAATTAGACTTGTGGTGGCATCTGCTTACTTATGATCATTTAGACTCTACCTAACCTCCAATTAATCTAAACTGTAAATCTTAAGAGCACTATATCTAATTTGCACAAAATTAGTGGTGGCAAAACTCTCAGTGCCTGACGCTTTTCGTCTGCATGCACACACCCGTTCTTAAAACTCACATAAGGGACCTCCCTTACTCGGTGATCACACACCACACTTTTTACACCAGTGAATTTGCACTCTATACTACCTCTTTTCTGTACTCTTGCACGGTCTTTGGGGTCACAGGCGCTCTCTTATCAATTACGAATACTTACAATCTTTTATTGTGATCTATTACAGCCTTGAAAAAGCCCTGGCGCAATTCGCCATAGGGGCGAAACACGTGTCGGCTGTCTACGTTTTATCTATACAAATAAAGAGCAATTTTCCATAAAGTACGGACTCTTCTGATTCTATTCATACAAAAAAGGATTGAGCCTAAGGACACCAAGATGTAACGTCCAACACACTCATCACCCCTTTCAAATGCCAGTCAGGTGTTGGGCTGGAGGGGACATGGGGGCAGCAGCGGTGTTGCTTAATGCCGTCTCACTCTTTATCTAGAGATTATCCTAAGACTGGGGATATGGTTTGCCACAGCCCTCAACATTGCAAAGCTATGTACACCTTTGGAAGACTGCTATTCCCAACAATGGCAGTCTGGCTGATAAAAGTGTTTCACATGGCCTCTGTTTTTTTGTTTAAATGTATTGCTTTATTTTTTTTCACTCACAAGCGCAGAAATGTAAAAAAAATGTTTTACACTATACAGTGACAATACCAAATGACAGCAAGATGTTGTATGATGTCAAGGGCAATATTATCAGGACAAATTGCAGCAGCAGCCGCCTGTTGTTAAAGTGTAACGCATCTCCCACAGTGCCTGCCGACACGACATCAATTGAAGAGAAACCAATGGAAGTCATACATTCAGTCAATTCAGATGGGCTCATCAATATAGATGAGTGTCCAGCAAATGAGGGTATGCTTCCTGCGCAGTAAATGGCATTTTGCAATATCAGAGTCAAGCAGTCAGTACCTCAATCAGGTACAACTGAAAAAAGAGGCAAAATAGTAATATTACCAAATGTGTTAGCCCTTACTGCCCACCCCAACTCTCCAACAAGCAACACCGCACAGCTAGATAATATGTAAAAAAAAATTGTGTCCGTCACTACCTGTCCCACCACTGGAAGGGACACTGCATGGGGGCGCACAACTTCTGGAATGGGCATGTCAAGGGAGTCCGCGAGAACGTGCCTTATGGCGCGTCCTCCCCCTCTACATCACAGGTCAGCTGGGCGTCCGGTGATGTGGAAACATCAGGTGCATAAGTGTGTAAGTCATCCATAATGGCATCCCAACTACTGGCTATAGAGTGTTTACATAGTCCTAAGGCATTTTCCCTCTGCGGGGCAATTCTCTCTACCCCAGTTTAGCCTGGCCAGATTGTTTAGATAATGCACCTATACCCACAGACATAATCAAAAGCCTAGGTTTCTGGCTAGAATCCGACCTGTCTATGGGGACTCAAGCCAAGAAGTTAACCGCAACCTGTTTTGGCCTACTAAGGAGCATAAGGAAATTTTTATATAGGGTGCCAGTTCATCTTAGAAAGACAGTGGTCCACTCTTTGGTTACCTCCCGACTAGGCTATGGAAACTCTCTATTCCTGGGAGCACCTAAATATGTCACACGCAAGCTACAGATTGTTCAGAACGCAGCTGCCAGGATGCTCTGTGACATCCCCGCACGGGAATCGGTAAAGAAACATTTACCAAACCTGCACTGGCTTCCTATAAACACAGAGCACACCAGAATAAAGGGCCAGAAAAAATCAGGAAGCTGATTTCTCCATACACCCCACATAGGCGGTTACGATCTAGCACAGCTGACCACCTAACTCAAACAAAGGTCAAGAGAGAAAGATGGGGCAGAAGGGCCTTCTCACATCTGGCCCCCAAACTCTGGAATTCTATTCCAGCAGAGAGCAGGAAATTGGACAATGAACTGCAATTTCGAAAACAAATCAAGACCTGGGTATTTCAACAACATCTTTAAGTCTCCGGTATCTTATCAGTAACTAATCACAGCGCTGGGAAGCCTTAGGGCTTGGACGCTCTACAAATCCCTATAATAATAATAATAATACCTGTGCCCAGTTAGTGAATGACTGTATCCAGGATGGGAGGTGCGGGTATTAGGTGATTTCCATCTACGGGTGATCAGTCTTTTGGCCAACAATAGACCCAAGTCAATAAACCAGGATGTGACCTTCTGCTTTTTGCTTCTTGGGTATAATCCTAGCATGCATACCTCCCACGTGTTCAAAAGAACTCTATCAGTACAATGTAGTAGGCGGCTCATCACTCCCCTCCAGTAGGACTGCAGGTGGGGGTCATGCTCGAAGTATATGTATAATGTCTGTATTTACCAGCAAGCATCGGGGGCAGGCAGTGTCAGCGTGGTGAAAGTAGCTGTTTATGTTGGCAGGGGTGAGGTAGGCACTATGCATAATTTATAGCTGAATCAATTGAAATCAGGCATGGTGAGGTATGTGAATAGGACCCTCTAACAGAGGGGGCCATGTCCTATCTGTGCAGGGGTGGTTGAGATCTCCCTCCCAACGTCCATGAAGGGATGCAAGTGTTGGTACCATGTGGGAGCGCAAAGACCCAGCTAGCCAGCGCACTACGTGTCTGCCGTGGATATGAAGGTACTGTATAGTGAGGTGCATAGCAGGCTCACAGGTCATATCACCTCATCTCTGCACCTACTAGGAACGTGTGTAAGGGAAATTGTCTAGGGGGAAAGCCATCTCTTCCATCAGCGACTCATAAGACAGGAAGGGCTTCTCTATAGAGATCGACCACTGTGAGAAGCTGGCTTTTTTTTTTGTCCTCCTAGCCCGGATAAGCAGAAAGAGAAAGAAATCTGCTTCAGATCACTTCTCTCCTGGGCCCCTCAAGTGATCTTGCTGCAAAAAAAACAGGCACGGTACACTCTATATCTTGCAATATTACTCAACCATAGGTGCCAATTCCTCCCTGAGACCATCGGCTACCACCAGAGAATTTGCAGACCGATATAGAGGCCTAATCATTGGACTCATTTATACATGTCTGCACCCACATCTCATAGGGGAGCCAGAAAGCATTTGGCCTGCATTTATGTGCTCTATCTAGGGGGTTTATATATCCTATTGAAGCCAACCATTCCAATTTACTGGGAGGAGTAATCTTAACCCAGTTCCTACAGATTTCCCTTCTTGCAAGTAATATAAAATAAAAAAAATAAAAAAATAAAAACAATTTTCTAGCATTATTTGCCATAGATACGTTATTCTTAGTGAGACCAAAGAATACCAACATTTCGCTCCCCTGGAGTACTTCGCCCAGAATGGAAAAGATTATGTTACTCACATCTAGCCAGAAGGATTAAAGTACCGGACAGGTCATAAACATATGCGTATCATCACCTTTCTCTTTATTGCATTTATGGCATTTCGGAACTACTCCACTCCCCATTTTAGATAGCTTGTATGGAGTCCAATACACCCTGTGGAGACAAAAAAGGTGGTTCCGCCTTAAATTTGCGGGTCGAACTGTAGAATAAAGAATGTCGCAGGATACTTGCCATAAATCTTGTATCTGTTCTCCTGGCAAGCTCCTCTCCCACAGCTCTATTGGAAGGTTGAAGTCTCCATCAGCCAATTCTAGTAATAACCAATAATGATTTGCCACCTCCTTCTTATGAGTTGTTCCAAGTACCAAACTCTCTTCCAACTTATTTACTAGCCCCGCTCCGGGCCCAACAGTCCGACTCCAGCTTAGCATTTGTAAATACTTAAACCTCAAAAGTTGGCCTCTACACATATTTTGGCACTCTTCCCATGATATTAAATTTTCTTCCGATATCAACTGTTTCCAGGAAATAAATCCTGCCTCCTTCAGTTGTCGCACCAGTGAGTCCTTCGACCATTCTGGGGATCCTGGAGAGTCAAAGATAGGTGCCATTCCACTAAAATAATTGATTTTTAACTCTTTCCTAACTTTATGCCAAGTTGTCGCGAGACTGAGTAAGTTCTTTAGACGTATTTTTTTTAAAAATCTCGGGTCTCCAAATTTGTAAATGAAACCGTATTCTCCCCCTATAATGTCTTTTAACATTGCTGTATGCATCTTCCCTATCTCAGAGTCATCTGGTGTTTTAAATAACCCTTTCCCACCTTTTAGCAAAAACACCCAAGCATAATAGGATAGGTCTGGCAGCCTTAGCCCCCCCTTTCTTGGCCCTTCGTCTAAGCTTTTTCCACGAAATTCGCACCCCTTTGGAAGCCCAAATAAAACTAGATATTTTAACTGTATTTTTTTTAGCCAATCATCCTTAAAAGTCAACGGAATATTCTGAAATAAGAACGTGAGTTTTTGGAGGATTGTCATTTTAATGATGTTAACTCTCCCGTAGATTGATAGGGGCAGGTGGGACCATCCTAACAATAATTTCCCTATCTCCTTATAGATTTTTTCAAAGTTGGTTTCAGGAATTTGTTCGATTTTTTGGGTAATTTTTTTTTTTTTACAACAAATTTTATTGAGTGAATCAAGCAAAGCAATCAATGTGGCACCCCACAGTCAGGAGAAACCACCAAACATGTTGACACATTGTATAACTCAGGATCTGAGTCCAGACTAGGACCATGGCAAAACAAGTATATTGTAAACTGCCCCCCCTCCACCCCTACCCCAGCTCCCACCACCCTCAGCCCATCTCTCCCTGGTATCCCTCCCTAACCCCGTGCACGTGTGTAAAGGAACAACGTTGTGCGAGCGTGGTGCGGCAGGCATGGCGCAAGTCACAGGCCCATGCACAGATGAATGCCTAGAGCTCTTCCTCAGGTTCGACTGGGGGATCCAGCGTCAAATCTCTGTAGTCAGCCCACCTCTTCCATATCTTAAAATGTTTGCGGGGGCACCCTCGTGCTTCGAATATCGGTCGCTCCAGACCCATACAAAAATCCAATCCCGCTTTCCATGCACACAGAGGAGGGGCCCTTACGTCTTTCCAAGCTCGTGCCAGGTCTCTTTTGGCTAGGACAAGCCCCAGTAGTAATAAAGACGTTTATAAACATTTCCCCCCACCCCCTCAAGAGTATGAAGCATTCCTAAGCGATGGGTGCGTGGCAGGTCCCAATTCAGCACGTCAGACAGGCAGCTCCACACACCTCTCCAAAACCCAGCTATTCTTGGACACATCCATACAGTATGGAGCAGTGAGCCGACCTCCACCCCACAACGCAGGCATTCCGGCGACTCAATCAGTCCCGCCTTCCACAGTCGCTCGCGGGTGTAGTAAGCCCTGTGGAGAATTTTAAATTGGATAAACCTGAGCCGCATTGCGATGGCAGCCCCACGTGGGGACTCCAGGGCTTACCGCCAATCGTCTTCGTCCATGGGACCTATGTCTGCCTCCCAAGCCGCCCGCAGGGGAAGGAGGTCAGAAGAGCAGTGAGTGACCATCGTTTGGTATATACGGGATACTTTTTTGTCTCCGAGATCGCCCATAAACAATTTCGCCTCAATGGGGCTAAAATCAGGGAGCGAGTCTAAGTTAGCAATGCTGGGTGTCAGCGCATGTCGAAGCTGCAGATACCGGAAGAACTGGGTCCGTGGCATGTGGAACTCCGTACTGAGGTCCTGGAACGACTTGAGGGCAACTCCGGACATCACATGTCCCAGCAACGAGATCCCAATCGCGTCCCATCCATCGAAGCCCGATAGTGAGGCCAGTGCGGGCAGTCGACCGTTATGCCACAGTGGTGTTTCCGCCGTTAGCTTACCCCACCAGCCCATGCGCCGCAGCGCTTGTCGCCATACAACAAAGACAGTTTTCGTGACTCTAGGCAACCCCCGTCGTAGCCGAGCCGAGTAAAGGAGCGTATGAAGCGTATTTTCACCCATCAAGACCCGCTCCAGAGCATAGGCCAGATCACTACTATCGCCGTACCACCAGTCATTGAGGACGAGCAATTGAGCAGCTTGATAGTAGGACATGAGGTCCGAGGTGGCGAGCCCTCCACAATACGTAGATAGGAAGCACGTACGCAGCGCCACCCTGGCGGAGCCCCCAGCCCACAGGAACCGTCCTAGGACGGAGTTTACCTGTCGAAACCATGAGGAAGGGACCGGATGGGGGTAGTTCTGCAGCTGATACAGAAGGCGCGGAAGTGCCACCATCTTGAAGATGGCAGACCGGCCAAAAATATTAAGGGGCATCCGAGTCCAGATTTTCACATCAGCCTGCACTCTCTCCCAAACCGGCAGCACGGTGCGTTCCCACGTGAGGCTCACCGATTCCGAAAGGAACACTCCCAGGTATTTCAACCCACCATCCGCTACCCGCAGTTCCAACGTCCAGGGGTCAGCCACAGTATCGCCCCCAAGGACCCACAGGGTAGATTTGCACAAGTTCAGGTACAGGCCCGATACCTCTCCAAAGACCCGCATTATTTCCAATACCCGTGGCCCTGAGCGCCGCAGGTCGGTAAGGAAGAAAAGGACATCATCGGCGTATAACGCAATCCTATCAGAGAGGCCCCCGGGCCACACAAATCCTCGCATTTGTGCATCTATGCGCACCCAGGCGGCTAGAGGCTCCATGGCCAGGGCGAACAGGTACGGGGAGAAAGGGCAGCCCTGTCGGGTTCCCCGACCAATGCGGAAGGTCCCCGACACCGCCCCGGCAATACGCACTGCAGCCGTGATATCGGTATAAAGCAGCTTAATATATGACAGAAACACCGGGCCCAGATTAAGACGGGGCAGGAGCTCAAAGAGGTATGCCCAGCTCACCGAGTCAAATGCCTTATTGATATCGGCAAGCAACAAATCCGCCTGTTCACCTGTGGCCCCCACAGCATCCACCGCCGCCCAAGCACGCCGAATATTATGACGCGTGGCCCTGCGAGGCATAAATCCGGATTGATCCGGGTGTACTAGATCCGTTATATACGGAAGCAGCCGATTCGCCAGGGCCTTGGCCAGTATTTTGGCTTCTATGTTGAGTAACGAAATGGGACGATACGAGTCGTGCCTATCGGGGGGTCGACCCGGTTTCGGGAGAACCACCACCTCGGCATGGCGCCAATCTGGAGGCATCCTGCCCTGTTCGCGTGCCGCCTCAAGTGCACGGCGATAATGGGACCCTAGTTGCACATGAAACTTTTTATAAAATTCACATGGGAATCCACTCGGCCCGGGGGCCTTACCTACATTGAGCTGTCCTAGGGCCTCCCCCAGTTCCTCCGCCGTCAGGGGAGCCTCCAAGGAATCCCTGGTCTCATCCGACACTGCTTTAGGGGGCAAGTCATCAATGAATTTAGCCACCTCGTCCACCGACAAGCTGTCACACGGAGCATATTGTGTCTCAAAGTAGGTGGCAAAGCTCGCCGCTAACTCAGTAGGATCAGTGATAGCTACCCCGTCGGCATCCAGAAGGCCAGGCAGCGTGATGGGTTGAACGCTATATTGACAAAGTCTATGAAGCAGGGAACTCGATTTATCACCCTACTGATATATCCTGCTGCGCGTGGCTAGCCACGCCTGTCTGGCCTCATCCAGTAAGACCGACGCATAGGATTGCTGTGTCTGGAGAAGCAGCCGTACGCCCACTTCACTCCCTCCCCCCCGACTCTGCCGCTCTAATGTTGCTACCAGTGCCGCCGCTGCTGTGATCGCTTCGCGCCGCCCACGACGGGCCGCAGTGCTCCATGCAATGTCCACCCCTCGCACAGTAGGCTTCAGTGCCTCCCATACCACCACTGCGTCAATGTCATCAACTAGGTTCTCCCGCCAATAATGGTCTATGGCCTCTCGAAGATGCTTGACATAACCAGGTTGTTGGAGATGCCACGAGGACATCCTCCATCTGAAAGGTTGACGTTTCCGAAGGAGTTCCACCTCAATTGACACCGGGGAGTGATCAGATAGACCTCTCGGTAAAATCTCAGCTGCTCGCACCCTGCACATACACACTGTGGGAACAAACACATAATCCAGACGTGAAAAGGAACCATGTACAGCAGACACATACGTATATTCGCGCACTGTAGGGTGCATATGTCGCCAGGCATCGATCCAGCCCATACCGTCACTCATCGCATGCAGCCTGGTAGGGGGGGGGAAAGGGGCCGGCCCACCCAGGTCCTGGCGCCTCTGGCGGTCCATACCCACGTCCATCACCTCATTCCAGTCTCCCCCAATCACCGCCAGGGACTCAGGGATATCCTCCCATATCTGGAACAGTTTCTCAGCCAGGGCCCACTGCAGAGGGGGGGGAGCATACACACTCCCAAAGACCACGGGCTCTGTGCCCATTATGCCCTTGACAAATATATAGCGGCCCTGCGGGTCTACCCACGTCTTCTCATGTACGTAGGCCACTCTACGATGAATTAAGACAGCCACCCCTCTAGATCCCCTGGAGAAGCCAGCATGGAATACCTGCTGATAACCAAACCGCTGCATACTGAGCACCTTTGACCCCATCATATGGGTCTCCTGAAGCAGGAGCACATCTGCAGCTGCTCCCTTTCCCCAGCGGAGGACCGCCCCACGTTTCACCTTGTCCAGCATCCCCCTGACATTCCATGTAACCACTCGCAGAGATGCCGCTGGGAGTTTATGTACTATATCAGCCATAGTCAGGTGTATCCCACCACGAAGGCCTTCTGCACCCACACCACCCACCACGCCTCAGCATCTGTAGCTTTGTAAAGAACACGTGCATCCCCCCCCATCTGCCCCAAGACCCAAAAACCTCAAGAAAAGCAACAGCTGTCCCTGCCCACGTACCCCGAACCTCCCCAACCCCAACCACCTCTATACCTACTGCCCACACCCCCCAACCCCCCCCCTACACCTCACAAAACTATGAAGCATCTGTCGCGGCATGTGCAGCCCCAAGCCCAAAACGGAGGGCCCAAGACCCACCATGCCAATGGATCCCAACTCCCTTAAACTCAGTTGTCACAACCCCCCCCCAAAAACAACTCCTACGAAGGTAGGAGAGGGACCGCCCCCAATCGGCTGTCCCCGAGCCATTTCCCACCACCCCACTCAAATCCAAGAATACAGTCTCGAGATGACGCTGAGGCATCAATAAAGCGTCCAGTTCGCCGGGCCACCGCCATTACCTCTCCAATCCCCGGGAGCCATACCATCAAACAGGGAGCACAGAGTACCTGAAACTATTAGTGTCACTTCCCAGAGTGGTCCGAATCTTCGGTTCTGCCGCCACCCTGTGCACCAGAGACAGAGGCCGACCGCTTTCGTGATCTAGATCTCCGGTGTCTCCTACTCTTGGTCGGTCGATCTCCTTGTTCCGGCGATGAACCCCTTGAAGATCCCGGATTCAGTCCCGGCTGGGCATGTGGCCTGAGCGCCACCGTTTCATCCGTCCATTTAAACAAATCTTCCTGAGAGTCAAAAAACAGCGTCTTGGATTGGAAGATCACTCTCAGGCGAGCTGGGTACAGCAGGGAGTATTGGAGACCTAAACCACGGAGCTTCGCCTTAGCATTCATGAAGGACTGTCGCCTCTGCTGCACGAGTCTGGTATAGTCTGGGAAAACCATGATCTTCTGGTTTTCATAGAGGATGGCATCCCTGGTCCTCGCTTCCCGCAGGATGACATCACGGTCGTGGTAGTTCAACAGTCTAGCTATCACTGCTCTGGGCCGCTCACCCTCCGGCGGCCTCTGGGTCAAGGCGCGATGTGCGCGTTCAATGACGAAGCAAGTGGACAGGGTCCCCGGAGGCAGCCAGCTCTGCAGCCACTGAGCAAGGAACTGTTCCATGTTACCCTTCTCACAGCGTTCCGGAAAGCCAACAAATCGGAGGTTGTTACGACGAGCGCGTCCTTCCGCATCCTCAGCCCTAAGCGCCAGATTCTTCTGCACCGATTCCACCACCGCTAGTCGTTTCTTCAAGGATCCCACATCGTCCTCCACCACTGAGATTCTGGATTCTGCGTCGGTAATCCGCGCCACAGCATTTCGTAGGTCTTGGCGTATCAAGGTCCCATCCGCGCCTACTGCGCCGATTTTGGCGTCCAGCATGTCTCTGGACTGGGTGATGGCGGCCATAAGAGCTGTACTGTCCGGGGGGGGGGTTGTTGTTGTCCCCCACCCGAGGGGCCTGGGCCTCCAGTAGGTCCTGTGAACTTATCTATGGTCGGCTGCTTGGTTTGGCTGCCGCCTCCTCCTCGGGTCATGATCGCCACCTGCCTGTGGGCCACCGACAGTCAATACAGGCGTGGCAGTATGGGGTCTCCCACCTCGTCTGTCCAGCCCAGCGGGGACCCCCTCAGCCGATCACTTCCCACTGCCAGGTGCGCTCTCCCGGATACCCGATCCAGTATCTCAGCTCAGGCGAGGTAAGGCAGGCCTCGGGATCCACCCCCACGCCACCAGTGGCCCGTGAGTCACTTAGCGCACTGGCTGGGTCTTGTTTCACCCTCTTTGCGCCTTTAGTCCTGCCGCCACTGCTGTTAATGCCCGGGGGTCCAGATGTGGGTACTCACAATGTGCCGTCTGCTACAGGGCCCACCACTCGTCGTTCCGCTGTGATCAGGTCATCGTTTGTAAAGGAGCAGCGGTGAGGCGCCGTCCAGTCCCGGAAGCGGCCACAGCCCACCGCGAGCCCCGGGCGGGAGCCGCGAAACTCGAGGCCCCCGGCTCCGCCGGCCCCGCTAGGCCGCTGCAACCACCGGGGCGAGCCCCCGCCCCTCCGGACCTCTAAAGCAGTGGCTGGGCTCCCAGGGGACAGTGTCAACAGTCTCTCGTCCCGCCGGGTCGTCTCAGTGCCGGAGAAGCGGCAAGGCGGCCGCGCCACACAGGTGCTCCCCGGACGGGGGGCGCCAAAATCGAGGTCCTGGCTCCCGGCCGTGCGCCAGGCCGCACTCCTCTCCCTGCCTCCCAGCCGCGGTCAACGCGCCAGAATCGCCGCCGACCACACCGGAGGAGGCCCGGTGCCCTCAGCTACAATCGCCTCACTTGGGGTGTGTTGTAGAGGCTCGGGGACCAGGATAATTGACCGGATGTATCACGGGCAAGCGGGAGCTCTAGTAAGCTGCGACCGCCATTGCCGCTCGCGAAGCCACGCCCCCGATTTTTTGGGTAATTTTAATACCCAGATATCTCATTTCTGATTTCACAGCAATCTGGTTTTTTATCAGGTTTGAGAATTAAGGTCACTATGGCATCATTCCAAGAATGGGGGATCTCTTCACCTGAATTGAAGATAGCTGCAAAAAGTTCACTCAGGGAGGGCACCAAATACTGACTTCATTTTTTAAAAACTTCTAAGGGCAGACCGTCAGGTCCAGCTGCCTTGCTGGATTTTCCCGAATTTATGGCAGCTTCTATTTCTTGCACGGTTATTAAATTATTAAGACCAACTTTCTGAGATTCAGATATTTCTTCTGGTAAATCCTGGTCTAACCATTCTAGGACTTCTGACCTAGTTGTACATAAGTCTTCTTTGTAAACGTCTTCATAATATTTTAACATGGTATCTTCAATACTGGTCCCTACTATAAAAGGACTCCCAGCTGACCCAAAATTAGGTTCTTTTATGAAGTTCTTTGCCTGGTCACTCTTTGCCTTCCAGGCAAGTAATTTACCACAGCCTTCCCCATAGTTAAAATGGGCCAACTTACTAGCTTGCCATCGTTCCTAAAGTCGCCTTTCTATTACTGATGACAGATCTGTTTTAAGAGTTTGAATTAAAGCCTTCCCAGCATCCTCTCCCACTTCATTTTGCTGAATTTTGTATTCCAGGCTCTGAATTTTCTTCTCAATATTAAGAATTTCTGCCCTGCACAGTTTATTTTTCTAGGACTGAATTGATGTAATCCTGCCCCTCAAAAAGGCTTTGTACGAGTCCCAAACAATTCCTATTGGAGCACTCCCTCGGTTATTAAGAAAAAACTCCTGGGACTCCAGACCAAGTTTCTTTATTACCTCATCGTCAGTAAGTATGGACCGATCCATAGTCCACCTACGTTGTATTACTGCCGTTGAGGGGACTAGTATCAGTGAAACTGCGGAGTGGTCGGACATATGCACTCCTACATGGTTTACATTCTGAATCTGATCTTTTATATTGAGGTCCACTAAAAACAGGTCAATTCTGGACTGATGTCCATATTTTTTATTGTTAAAGGTGAAGCTTTTTAAGGCACCCTTCTTTTCTCGCCATATATCGCACCATCCGAGATTTCTTATTGTATTTTTTATCAAAGCCCTGGATTTATTATGCATTATATTTCTACTTTTGGTCGAGCGATCGAGATTGACGTCTAAGACCACATTGAAATCTTCTGCCAAAATAACCGGGTCGGGAAAATCCAGCAATTCCAATAATAATTTACTAAAAGGCACAGGATCATCCAAGTTAGGCCCATAATAACTCACTACAGTATAAGTTTGCTCCCCGAATTGAACTTTTGCAATTGCCCATCTTCCATTTTTATCCACCCTGGTTTCGGAAACCACCAATAGGGGATTCGTTTTTATCAGGATTGCCACCCCCCTTATAGAGAGTTGTTGCTCTGAACATATCAAGTTCTGAACCCATTTTCTACTCTCAAACAACTCCCTCATCTCATCTCCCATTAGATGTGTCTCCTGTAATAAAATGACATGGGCCGGAGCATCTTTTAAGTATTGTAGGATCCTCTCACGCCTATGACATCCCCTTAATCCATTAACATTCCACGATAGGAATTCTATAGATGGCTTCATTGTCATTCCTATCCATTTTTTCCTTCAATATCCATCCTGCTTCCGGGAATTAGATCTTTTGCGAGGACATTTTATTTTCTTTTTTCTCCCCTTGCTCCCACACCCGTGCTCTAAAAACTACCCGTGAAAACCACCCTATCCCACCCCTTGGGAAACCCTCCTTTTTCTCTCTAATGGCCTAGGCTAAGGCCTAGAGAGGCCTGGTTTTGGGAAAAATATGAAAAACACCTACCTAATTGACAGCTAATATTATAAAACATAGCTAAGAAACTTTCCACTAGGGAAACCTGTATCTTATTAGGAGGGAAAGAATCCTGAGTGCATGTGTACCTTATCAAACTCAATAATTACCTCGATCCACCTCTAGCCAACTCCCGCTCCTGAGATGGACCTTAAGAACCCTTCCGCCTCCTCAACCCTACGAAAGGTATGCATCTTGTTATTATGCATTACCCGTAAACTAGCTGGGAACTTAAGCTGCGCAGTAGCACCTAAGCTCTTGAAGGACACAATCAAATTCCCCATTGCTTATTTGCTGTCATTTGCGAGATGTCTGATCGGATCTCAAAATTGATACCATCAACTGTCAGGGATCTCTGTTTCAACGCTTTGAGTAGTATTTCTTCTTTAAAACAGTAAGTGTGAAAATTCACCAACATTTTTCTTGGTTTAACTTTATTAGGATTCCTTCTGAAAGGGTCTCTATGGACCCTCTGAATATCCATACTGAGTTCTTCCTCTGACCATTTGAGTTGTAACCCTTCCTTTAACAAATGTATTAGGAATTTTTTTATCTCCTCTCCTTCTGTTCCTTCTGGTACCTTGAGGACCCGAAGATTACATCTTCGTTGGGTTTTTTCCAGGGATTCTATCTTATCCTTCAATTGCTGTTCATTCCCCCTTAGGTCCCGAATCTTCTTAGTGTTTACCTCTACCTGTGACTCTAAGTCCTTCATTCCATCTCCAATTGCGTGGTTCTGTCAGCTACCTCGTCCAGTTTTCGTCCCAGGCTCTCACAGACAGAGCGGATTTCTCTCTGATTTGATTGAGAAGTTTCACATCTTTTTTTACCTCTACCGTCAATAAATGTATTAGCTCAGATACTGATTGTACCTGAGATTGGGATTGGGACTGTGCGGATATTAGAGGTGGTGGCGGTGGTATCTGGACCTGGGCTACCGGCTGGGATGTATTTGTACTGAAGCTTCATGCTGATTTTCTTCTCGAGCAGTCCTAGTTACACCTTGCTCTCTGCTCTCCCCCCCTTTAGCCTCTTCATCACAGTGTGGACCAATAGAGATTCCGGGCGAGGTCGCCTGGAGGACTGGAATCGGTTGTGGCTGACCTTGTGCTTGAGGATGCGCAGGTTGAAGTTGGGATTGAGGATGACCTTCCTTTTCGTCACCCGAATATTTAGGCTCCAAGGAGTCTGTGAGTCCCGCCAGTGCCTGAAATCTGTTTCTACTCTCTGGACTCACTGTCTCTACCCCAATTGTTGTAACTATCTTCAAGGGACCCAAGGTGGGATTTTTAAGTAGAAAAGTTTTTGGAACAACCTTAAAAAAGGTCCTAAGAGAAGGGCTTATTTTTCGACTCAAAACTTCTGGCTCGTTATTCACTTTAGTTTTTCTCCTTCTCTTCGGTGTTACCCACTCTCCAGGAACAATACTGTCTTGTTTTTGCGGAGATACGATTTTATTTTTTAATTTTGGAGTAGCAGAATCCTGTCCTTTCTTCATATAATTTTCTAAGCCACTTCTCAGAGGATAGCGATTCTGTTTAAATTTTTCAGATTTTTCGCCTTGTTTCCCCGCTTTCCCTCACCTTTTTTCGGTTGCCCCCAAAGCCCTGCCTCCACCTCCACCTCTTCTCTCCTGGGGGTTACCTGTCTCTTCAGGGACTGCACGGGAACTGAAGTCAGCTTTTTTAGTACTCCAGACAGTAATCTGCTTTAGGGGGTCAGCCTTCGCCTTCGCTTCCTCCGCAAAAAAAGGAATAATGTCTGTCCTTCTCGGGCTTATGTTATGGGTAGCATGTATATTGCCACATTTGGTTCGCTGCATCAGTGCCCTGCGGCCCCTCCCGAACTCCTGAGCATCGCGTGCCCAGGGGTCCAAGGCCAAAGAGGTAGATGAATTTGTAGGGCACAGGAAACCCGGGGACCCCAGGACCCCCACCCCAGCTCGACACACTTCCACTGTCGCTGTGCACAGACCGTCCCGAAGACGCTGACAATGGCCCAGCCCCGCCTCACCTCCAACAGCGGCAGAGACAGCACAAGTCAATCCGACAGGCGCCGGGAAATCATCAGGAGCAAAGAGACGTTCAGAACACCCAGGACGCCACTCACCGCACCAGCCCCGACATCGAGCGGCTCAACAGCGTCTCTCCCCCTGCACCACCCGGAGCTTCAGGGCAGTCAAAGGTACCACTTGCACAGATATACTTCTTCCCCCGCATGCATCATTTCAAAACATAAAGATCCGTATCAATGCCGGCATGTTATTTCCCCGCAACCAGGAGCCTCCCGCGACCGCGAGTCTAGCGGCCGCCATGTTGGCCAGCTGGCTTGGTATATGGTGTACACCTATGTAAGTGGGCACCTTGCACCAATCCAGACAACCCTTATGGTAATTTTAATGATCTTAGACAACCATAGAAAGCTCTCTAAGTGGTAGCTGTGGAGAGCAGCCTTCAAGCTTAGTCCAGAAGGAGTGTAAATCAGCTTGTTTTACCAGAATATAATCTTATTGATATAGATTAGGTGAAAAAGAGCCACACAGTGTGTTTATAAAAAAAATTATTTATTATTGAACACTCACTAACAAATCCAGATACCTCCTAACCGGAGATATACACAATGCACACAATACATTTCAATAGAAACAGGTAACTAGCACGAAATACATAGTGGTCACCAGGGGGAGACCAAACCATATACTAAAATAGTGGTATGTGAACCAGGACTCAAGTCAAGACTATACCCAGAAGACGTAGAAGTGCCGGGGACCCAAGGAGAGTTAGCAGGAGCTCTACGGAGGCCATTTGCAGAGAGGGAACACGACCGCGGGATCATGCAAGTCAATGGGTAAGTCACAGTTGTTTTTTTAAAGAGGGACCCTTCCCAGTGGACCCTGAAGAAACCCTGTGAAAGACAGAAGATTGGAGAGCCACCCCACCTGTGGATACCCTAGGAACCAGGATACCTACACCAGGGAAGCCGGGTGCATAGGTGCAAAGTGGCATCTGAAACCGCAGTCAAACCCAATGGAGGACTTCAGAAGGATGCCGCTGCTGGAGAAGGTGAAAGTGTCCGGTGGAACCCAAAGGTGGATTCAAGCTGAGAAGTACCTGCAAGCAGAGGGGATAGAGTCTATGCCACTCGGGAGTGACCAGGAGGCATGGAAGACGAATGTCAACGGATGTTGGGTGTTGCGGGAGAGTTGACGGTGACCTTGGAGCTGCAGCTGTGAGGACCAGGTGACACTGTGTAAGACCAGGAGCAGTTCACAAGCTGCCCCATGTTGGATGTTGAGAGTTGAGGGGTCGGCGTCCGTCAGGAGCACCAAGAACCCTTGGCAACTGCAAACAACATGGAAAGCGAAGAAGGTGAAGTGTCGGGACCAGCAAGGTCCAGGTGACTCACCACAAGCAGGTTAGTCAGGGCAGGACCCAAGCAATCAGGGGAGCCCCCGAATTCAAAGGAGACCCACAAGAGGACCCACCGGCATTGGAGAGGAACTCGAGCAGCTCACCAAAGATGCATGCCCACGGTGCAAGTGATGTGGTGAGGATGAAGATCTCGGTCACTAGAGATACTTGAGGTTGGGTCTTCTTGGAGCCCGAAGATCTTGGTTGAAGGAAGCCAACACACCTTTGCAACTGCATGTTGATGTGGTGCACAGGGGTTCGGTTCCGGCAGCTCTGAAGAGACACTGGCCTCAAACTTGGTGAGAGGACAGGGCTGGCCTCGAGGGATGTGAAGAACCACCACCTGTGTTGCTGATCCTCTCTCAGTCCGTGGGAGCTCAGGATCAGCAGCCCTTTCAGCTTAGTTGCGGTGCCTGCAGATGCAGGGAAGTTACTTCTTCACTTCAAGGGAGATTCCTTCGGGTGTTCCTGTATGGTGCCCAGGCATGGACGTTGCAGCAGATGAGCAGGGCGAGGAGATCAGGAGCAGCAGGAGTCTTCCAGTTGCAACCTTGATGCCCAGAGTGAAGTCCAGCAATGTCCAGAGTGCCCAGATGAATGAAGAAGCAGTGGTGTCTTGAAATTAATCTTGTCCTACGACGAATCTAGGGACCCACCACAGGTAAGTCCTTAAGTACCCTAAGGAAAGGGTTGGGACGATTCAAAGTTCCCTCCCACGGGTGGGGGTCGGACAGTGGGAAGGCAACTCCCCTGTCCTTTGTCCTATTTCATGCCAGAACAGGAGCCAACGTCTCCCTGAGCTGGTTTGGACTGGACTATGCAAGGAGTGCGCCAAATGTGCCCTTCAAGCAGACTGAGTGATGCTGACAAGCGCTCCCACCTGCCCCAATACACTAAACCCTGTCTGGGAGGTGGTCACACCTCTCTGTGACAGGATATCTATTGTTCTGCCTTCCCCTGCTCAAGCTTGGCTCAGCAGCAGGAGGGTAGAATCGTGTCTCTGTTCGGCAGCAGCCATGTTGTGCCATCTGGGTCTAGAAGACTGGTACCAGGAGCACAGAGGGCCTCCCGGAGGAGCTTTACAGTGCATGGAATCATACCTACCACATTGTTTATGATATGGGGTATGATTCTACCAATCATGATAGGGTTCATTACTGCCAGTTTCGAGATGATCATTGCATAATGACAAGGTGCCCCTCTAAATGTTATATGGCTGGCTCACTTACAACCCGTAAGTTGTAGTTGTGTCCTGCTCAAGCAGGGGCACCCTCACACTTAGAACTGAGCACCCTGCCTTCAGGATTGTAAGGCCTGCCTTAGGGGTGACTTATAGGTGTTAAGTGCAGTGTCCTTAGATATATGGAAACCTATATCTTTCGAAAGTGATGCTAGCATAAGCTTACACAGACTGCAATGGCAGCCCTGTAGTTACACATTGAGTGGTCTCCCATGGGTGGCATAATGCATGTTTCAGCCCATAGGTGACCCCTGGTGTACCTATGCCCTTAGTACCATATACTAGGGGCTGATGAGGGTACACCAGTGTCCAATCTGGGATGTGCCTAAGTACTTACCATACCAATTTAGGGGAGAAAGCACAGAGACTGGGGTCCGGATTAGCAGAATGCCAGTCAGACTAGTCAGAAACAGCATAGCACCAGGCTGCCAGGTAAGGGGGATTGCAAATAGGTTGATGTCTGGGTTAGGTGTGGCAGTATTGAATAGCACTCGTTACAACGCATGCGTTTGCAATGCATGCCATTACAACGCAAGTCGTTACAACGACTTGCTGTGGGGGGGGGGGCTAGAGTTTGGAATAGTATAATTTACTATTCAAACTCCAGTGTGTGCAACAGTAGGGAAGGTGTTGGATTGAAAATTTAACAAATCCAACACCATCTGTCCCCAACTGCAAGTCGTTGTAACAACATGCGTTGTAATGGCATGCGTTGTAAACATCGTTTACCGGCAGGATTCTGCCTAATTGATTATCAGGCCAGAGAGAGCAGCAAATTGTCGGAGTTGCCTTCGGGAATAGAAATAACATACCTCGGGTAGATACTTGGGTCACCAGTGGACCCCATCACCGAGAGGTGTGCCCCACTCATCGCCACGCGCTCGCAGGTGAGCTGCCAGAGGTTCCACCACCATAGAAAAGAGTAATGGGGAGAGTAGGCCTCCTTGGTCCGTGCCTCTTCCTATAGGGATGGGATTGGAGATAAGGGAGCCTGTCTTGACTCTGGCCAACGGCTCCATGTACGGTAAGTGGACAAACCTCAGGAATCTGTCTCTGAAGCCATAATGGGGTAGCACTGCGAACAGGTACCGCCATTCCAAAGCGTCAAAGGCCCTTTCCAAATCAAGGACCAATCACCCGGCATGAGGAAATGAGTACATGTAAGTGAGGCGTAGTTCAGAATATGGAAAAATTGCTGCAGAATAAGTGAGGTTGTCCTGGCCGGAAAAAAACAGTTTTGTACTAACCATGTAACCAACGCTGCCAGGTGATCTACCAGAATTTGTGCTAGTATTTTATAGTCTGTGTTTAGAATGCTAATGGCCTGTATGAACCTAGGACCTCAGGGTCTTTGCCCAGCTTTGACTAGGAAAGTAGTGCCTTTCAAAGCGAGACTGGAAGGCAGGAGGTTTCCAGAGCATCCTCGTATAGTGATTGCAAGCGGGGTACCAACTGTGTGGCATAGGCCTTGTAAAATTCAGAGCGCAATCCATCAGGACATAGGGGGTCTTGCCTGTTGCCAATGCTCATATCTCATCATGAATTTCAAAGGTCATGATGGGGTTTTTTAATTCCGCCCTTAGGTTGCGCATGATGTGGGGGAGGGGCACAGCAGTCAGAAAAGAGAGAGTATCCTCTGGGGCAGTTATGGTCACCGATTGGTAGAGGGAGGTATATTGGCAGGTTAGTTCTGTGTGAATTTCGCGCTGGGTGTATAGTAATGGACCAGCAACGGAGCACAATGCCTCAAAAGGGCAACTGAGTCAATCTTGTTGTATCAGCCACCCTAGAAGTGAGCCAACTCTATCAGCCATGGCAGGTGGTTTAACCGAGTGGGTGGCATACTTGTGACATCTTAACCATTTTAAGAGTGCTGCATGCTTGCGCTGTGCTTCCGCCAGTTGGAAACCCCTGGTCGGGTCAACCACAGTGGTACCTTTCAGGAGCAAGAGCTTGCTTTCAGTGCGCAATATGTCAGCATCTAAGTATCGACGTATGTTCCAGTGCAACCCCAGACAATGTCCTCGCAGGTCACCTTAAACGCATTCCACTCAATGGATTGTGCATCAGTGGAATCGGCGATGGGATCGAAGAATCCCTCTATGGCTGTGGCAACTGAGGAGCGGAAAGGTGGGTCTTCAACTGCCACCGTTTAAAGGTGCCACATGGGGATCAGGGGGCGGTAGTCGACTCCTACGTAGATTGCAATTATTGGGGGATATGGTCGGAGTGAGTGCAACCCAGATAATCAATGCGGGTGACACATGGAGCATGTTTCACATGGCGTCATACGAAAAAATCATATACACGTTGGAAGACCACCTACCCATTTTTGAAGCATTGTTGGGCCGATTTTGTCTTCTAAAAGTACCCACCCACCTAGTGACATGAGGGCCCCTGAACTAATAGGGATAGGTAAGACTTCAGACTCCATGTCGTGCCTTCACTTCCCGGTCTGTGTTCTCTTTGGAACTTCAAGCTGTTAGTATGCCACGCAACATATAGGTGAACCTTCTCAGGCAGCGGTCTCATCCCTAGGTGGACTTTTTGTGGATTTTTGGGGTGGTAATGGGGATGAGTGGGGTGTGGAAAGGGTACAGATTTTGGGGAACAGACAAGCTTGTCTGTGTTTCAACATTTCAACGCTAATCGGAAGGTGAAAGAGAAATGGCTAGTGACAGTGTTGAAATACTACAATGAGATCCATGCTTTGGTTGATGACCGTTGATTTAGGTTTTGACACTGGTCCTATACACGATGGCTTATCTTTACCAATTTGTTGTGTTATGGGTCCTGGTAATTGCTTGAAAGAGAGTAAATGGCTGTACACCTGCATTTTGTGCTTTGTTAATCCTACTGTTGAAAACTTCAATAAAGAATTGATATAAACAAAAGTATTATTTTATTATTATTACTATTTTATTATTATTACATTTATTTTCAGAACAAGACCGTATTGACGTTATCTCTGCCACCAGAGCAAGGATTTGAAAACATGCCCATCTGGGTCTCAAACCTTGCAATTAGGACTTCATGTCGATCTGCCAGATTGATTTGAGGCTTCATTTAGATTGTTACCTTAAAACATAAAATAATGCCAAGCTAGAGTAGGATTTCAGGTAGGGCACTAGCTTCCTGCCGGGCTTGGTATACATTGGTGCAATAGTTTTTGCTATGTGCTTCAGCATGTGAATCTATGAGGTTTTGAATGGCTTCCCCTTGACAAGGCTGCATTAAATTTGACAAAAAATCTAAGATGGCCAAGTTAATTTTTGGGAAGATTGTGTGTACATTTATTGAACAGGGACAAGGATATTAGCAGTAGCAGCTGCCACTAACAAAGGGTGGTGTGGGGAGTGTGGTGAGCGTGGGGTGGGGGGGCAGCTGCGTGATAATAATATATTTTTTTTAACGTACCTGAAGCCACCGGCTGCCGACCATGTTGCATCTCTCCTGCTGGTCTCAGCAGCCCCTGGGACAGACTCCCATCCAAACCCCCGGCTGCGGAGCATCAGGGGATTGGCTTTAGAGGGCAGGAAAGACACTCCGCTCAGGTCATGGAGTCTGTGGGGTTTCTCCGGCCTGGAGAAACCGAAGTACACGTGTGTTTTGGTCAGCCTGAGACGGCCGGCCAAACACACATGCCTACTTAGGGATTGCACAAGGACTCCTTCTCCCCCCTCCCATGCCTGCCCTTCCCTGCACAAGCTGTCTTAGAGCCAGCAAACAAAAAATAAAATGTTGCTGGAACATGGTGTTATTTATTGCTTGCTGGCTTTGCGCCAGGCAGTGGGGCGATGCTCCTCTGCCATTGCGGAGGAGCCACCGCTGCTTATAAGCAATGTCTGTGTCTTAGGGTGACCAACTGACCAAATTCAGGATGATGAGTGTAAAAATTCAGGACAAAGGGTCAAAATTCAGGACAAAAATTCAGGACAGGAGGTCAAAATTCAGGACAAAGGGTAAGTTTTACAGACACATCAGTAGATGTTGTGCAATAGTGTATAAGTAAGTAAATAGACAACCACTTAAGTACAAGTGAAAAGAAGTTTATATTAGGTTGAGACAATTGTGCACTTTATGAATTTTCAGTATGCGTGCTGCATTGAGCAAATGTGCAGGTCTTTTTGTGGTAACAAAACCGCCCCCTCCTCCCCCCCACCCCACCTCCCAGGGAAACACCCTATGCCCGGTCCGGCCAGTCCGGCCTTGCTACCACCCTCCAATGGTGACCCTCCTCTTCACATAGACCCTCTCTCATGTGTATTTAATTTCTTTTACAGTGCTGCTCATCCCAAGTAAGTTGGACAGGGTGTCAGAGTGTGTTACATCACACACATATTATATAGAGACTCATATAAATGTGAAATTCAATCTGTAGGAAATGTACTTAAGATAATGGGGGCTACAAGGTGTAATAATTCTTTCATTCATCATTGTCTTTGACCATTCATTCTGTCCTTCCATCTGTGTGCCCATCCATATCAATATTCAACCATTTGCAAACCTATTCATCATCTATCCTTCTATCCATCCATCATTCCACTCATCCATCGATCCATTCACTTTCACCTTATCCATCCGTACTCATCCATCCACTCTTCCATCATCCATCCATTCACTCATCCATCCAGCCATCTACCTTTTCACCCGTCCAGCCATCCTTTCACTTACTCATTCATCCACCCATTCACTCATCCTCCCACCCTTTCAGTCATCCATCCATCCATCCTCCCTTTCTCTCTCCATCTCTCTGTCATTTAGCCATCCATCATTCCATCCACCCATCCATCTACTCATCCATTCACTCATCCATCCATTGACCCAATCACTCATCCATTCTTTCACTCATCCATCCATCCTTTCTCTCATCAATCAATCACACAGGGGGGTTTCACACGTTCCAGTCCATCAAGGAGGGGGTCTGTCGAAGAGCCAGGTTTAGAGGTTTCTTCTGAAGATGGGGAGAGATGTTGTCTGTCTGAGGGGTAGAGGGAGGGTGTTCCAGACAGACGACCACGAGAGGAAATTAAATAATTAATTAATAATTCCTCTACACTAGAAGCAGGGATACTGGGCTCTGTGCTTCTCCGATATGAAGGACACGCCGTGCTTCCTGAGGTAGGGGTGGATCAGACAACACTCTGCCATGACTTTGCTACCAGTGCGTATATACTGCACCCCCTCCCAGCAGTGCAACCTGACCACATACTTTTGTCTCCGACCTCCTAACTTTCTTTCCAGATGTGCTTGCAGCCCTATTTGGAACACAATGGAGTTACAGAATATATATACTGAGAGTGACAATGTCTGTAGTGGGATAAAGGACTTCTGTGCCATGGTTATGGGAAACACCAGTGGAGTGATGCTGCATGTACTTGCCCGCCCCCCCCCCCGCTGATGTATCTATTCATTTACAAATCTCAATTGGGAGCTATATATATAAAATTCATTAGAGAATGACGGGAGTATCTGGCACTTTCTTGGGAGGGAGGCCTGGATAAATTACATATTTGATGTTCTGAAGCCTCATCATCACCTCCTTCAGTGCTTTAATTCCCTCCCCGCAGCCAACCATGCGTTGGCAGTTTGATAATTGCTTTTGTCTGTGTTTCAGCTTTGTTCATCCCTTCATCCTCTCTGTGATCTTTTTTTAAATGGATTGTTGAAACCCGTTCACAATTCTGAATCGGTCTCACCTTGGGTCTTCTGTAACAAAGGCTGCTTAAAAGGAGACTCGGATAAAAGCAGATCGCCAAAATCAATCTGGGGCCGGCCATTGAAGGTATCTGTGCACCGTCGTTTATGATGGGAATTTGCGTTAGTGATTCATAAAATGTGACTTTGGACCTGGACATGGATTTACCCGCATTTAAAGGGGCAATCCGGTGGGGGGGAAAAGCAGTCCTGCCTCGCTCTCCAGAACCAACAATTAACATTCTAGATGGGCCCTTTTAAATGTGGCCAGTATACTGACAGTGGAAGGCTTGAGTTTTCCAGGGAATTACAAAATAGGTAAACTTCGAAAAACTTGCAAGTGTGGGTAATCACTGAGCTTTTTCAGGCATAGTCACAACTCTCCTAAAATCGGAGAGTTACCATACATTTCCAATGGCAAAAAGTATTTTTCTAATAGAGTAATAGGACAATTATTGAGCATCAACTACACTTCTTTCATAAATGTTTACACACTTGTGTTTCTGGCGTTCTGCGACAGTCACAGATTCCCAGGAGCACTTCTGGAATTTTTTGTGAATTTGAGGGAAAACAGAAATGTATTTAAATTATAGGTGCAAGTTTACTGGTATAAATTCCTGACTCCTCATTTCTGTTTTTTCTCTTTGTAGCCTTTTGTTCAGCTGGGCTTGGAACTATTTTTTGGACGGGAATGAACAGATTAGGTATGAGATGAATGATTATATATTAAAACCAACTATCACAGGATACTTCCTTCAGGTGGAGCATAGCATAATTAATGGGTCATGAATATATCACGCTGTGTAAAAGCTAAACAAGAGAAAACATGTACACCAGCCCCTTCTCAAATCTGCACACTCACCCAGTCCCAACCCCCAATGAATTGCTCATATTTGTATTTCCCTATTGTTTTTCCTCACCCAAGGTGTAAACACTTAGGGGCCTATTACGATGTCGTGCGGACAACGTTTTGGAACTGGGACTGACCGACCTCCGGTCAGCGATCCCGACCTCCTGATTATGATGCGACCAAACAGTGTTCGGTTGCATTCCGACATTTCCCTGTGGGAGCATGTATTACATCCGTGAACCGGCCGTAGTACATGCTCCCATAGGGAAATGGGAGGTGGTCTTAATCCCCCTCGGCCACCAACTGGATGTCACGCACACAAGAGGGCCTTGCTAGGGGCCCCAAAAAACACTTTATGGTAGGGTTTCCATGTCGTGAAGGCCAGCGTGAAAACCCTGCCAGAAACAGTGCATCATGATACCAAGGGAGGAAAGACCGCCCTTTTGGAAAATGGGCCGTCCTCCGACTGGCTGACTGGCTCCTTCAGCACGTCAGAAGCCAGCCTGAATGACCGGCCGGTTTAGTTTCCAACCGCCAGCATTGTAATGCTGTGGTCGGAGAGTAAACCGAGATATGGCCCGGGACGGTCGGAGCCTTTCCAGGCCGCATCGTAATCGGACTTTTAATATATAGAATTATCAATGGTTTACAGTGAACTGCGAGGATGTTTTTCACCAAGGGGTCCTGAGTGACATGAAATAGACCACAAGGGCAAAGTTCGAGTTGTCTATTATGTCACTAACAACCCTAAGGTGAAAAACATTCCTGCAATTAGCTTTTTACACATCTATAATTGTATGTTCTGTATGGCTCCCCAAATCATCTCCTCAGTTTTCATCTGCTACATAGGGGCAGAGGAGTAATTGGGGACCATTCCTTCCTGTCATTTTTTTTTTAAACCTATCCTGACTTCTACCATCCACTCCCACCACTTTCTGTGCTTTCTCTTCATGCTAATGGTGCTCCATGAAAGCCATAGATAACAAAGGAAAAAATATTTGGTATCACTATGCACACCTCCTGATGTACACGCATGATAGAATCAAAATAATTGATTTTTTATATATATTGTATTTTTTATAAATTGCTCAAATGCATCGCCAATGCATGTGCAAACAACTTGGCCATTACTCATCACAATTCTTTTCACATCTTATAGACAGTTTTCATGTGCCCACCCTAAAAATCTTCAAACTACAAAGATACCCACCAGACCTACGTAAATTAATTCTTAGGGTGCTACATTTTTTTTTTATTATAGAGTTTTATATAGCGCAAACTAGACCTGAATCGGGTTTCAGAGCGCTTTACATGAGCACCAGTCTTGTTACCTAAGGACACATCAATTTTTTTATGCACTGGGAGATTAAGTGATTTGCCCACCGAGATTCGAACTCGGTTCCCCATGTTCGAGGTCGACCGCTCTAGGCGGAAGGCTACATCCTCAACCCAATGCCAAACCATGTTCATTATATGCTTCAAGCTGCAGCCAGCAGTCACTAAGAATACTTGTTGACTCCTGGAGGGCACTACACCACAGCGCTTCCCTCTATAGACTGTGCTGTCCTGCTTCCTACCCAAGGTATATTTGTTCCTATGGGAAGGTCACCACAGAAGCCCCTAAATCAGTACTCGATAATGAGTTATCCTCTGTGGCGATAAGTGACGCATACAATAATAAGAGATTTAAGATATGCACTACAACAGATTGGGTAAAAGAGTCACCTTATTTTGAATAGGCCATAGATATTAGCATGCCCCTTATCCATGCATCACATAATAATCTCTTGGTCCTTATCCACTCCCTTCTTGACTTTAAATGTGTCGATTCTATAGTGTCCTCATTTCGATTAGGTTTAAGATTCAGAATCCAGCCAAAGAAAGCTCTGCAAAGCTATCTAAATAATGACGGCTCTCCTGAGATTGACTATCCTTAGAGTAAATTGCGTTCCTTGATTACTGCATCATTTCTTGGTTCTACTTAAGTCCTGGTAGTCTCCGTTGTAGATGGTGGCCAGGCCCTGCTCACAAAACTCCCAGGATCCCCATTGACATACTGAAGGGTGTCTGTCCTACATGCCGCAGCCTGGCTCATCCAATGGTTGAAGGTTTGGGCCCATTTTATTCCACCATGGTGGACCTGCATAGCATGTCCCTCCAGAATTATTCAATTTTCAAAACCCACTGCATCACTAACAAGGCAACAACATCCAATGACCCAGACCAGATGGCCAAAAGTCACTTTCAGAGTCCGAAGCGACACTAGGAGTCTTGACATCACAAACATTTTTTTTTTTCATTTTTTTATAGAAAATAGTTTGGGGACAAGGTTTATCTTGTGCACCAAAATCTAAAACATCTTCCTAATCCACTCCTAAAGATGAGAAAGGAATTAAGACACATTCCCTCAAGGATCATTTTATGATCCATCAATAACGACTGCGCATGTCCTCATGCCCTAACATTCAATTACGAAGAAATTCCTTCTCTCCCTTTCCTCTTGCCTAGTGGACTCAGTGCAGTATGATTCACTAATTCCCCCTCCTCTTAAAATATATTTGTTCCTTTCTCCTATTTCAAGATACATCACATTGTGATTCCCTACCTAGTTCTGCTCTTCATAATCACCAATAAACATGTTGATGTCCTGAAGACTGTTTTTAATCTCGTCCTCTATATATGTTTAGGAATCTCATTTTTCTTTTACAAGTCAGCATATGTAATTGCTAACATATGGCAGTATTTCAGAAATGCTGTTTTCACCTTTTCTACGCCATATGGTGGAGTTAGCTGCTGACGGACAGTTTTTCTACTGCGTTCATAATGTTATTAGGCTTCAGGGATGGGAAGATTATAACATTAGGTCAACTTTGAAACAACACCTCAAGATGCCTTTATTTTTATATATTTGTATTTATGGTGCTTTTATTGGCATGCAGGGTGAAAGGCATTCTTCAACAGTGTTTGTGGAAAGCCGTGCATCCAGTCCTGAGTTTTCCTTTTGCAAACCATTATATTCACCCTACCTTACCCCTTCTGTTTGCTCCTACCCAAAAAGATCCTGTGCCCTGTATAACCCATTATGCCTGTAGGGGCTGAATCGAGCTGTGCCCACCCACACTCGTGCAGTAAGTCACTGAAAGACAATAACTCTTACCTGGTACATATTGTGAAAGACAACCCAAATCGAGACAGTTGACAGACAATGGTTGCTTGGAAAGCGAGACAGCTATCTGTAGAATGATACCCTACACGAACCTGGCACCACCCGTATAATCACCCGACCCCAAAGTTCAATGCTCCGACATCTGTAGGAATCTCCGGTGTGGGTTTTCATTTAGATCCATGAGTTTCTAGTCTTCTCTAGTCCCCGAAGCCATAACATGCTCGCAACCAGCCTCATCATACAGCCCATGCGACACCAGACTTGTGTATAGCAACCGACTACGGTGTAAGCCACAGTGCAATGTTCATCATAAGGGTGCACAATATATATTCACTCATCCTTACATGTTTCCTGGCCCTGCTACCACTGAGCTCTAGATCTTAGGGGAAGGAGATTCTTCTCTGGCTGTGATCATAGTCTGTAGACCTTCTCCCCACCCAGATACGGCAAACTCCTGCCTGCATTCCCTCCCCAAAATCTTCCTCTGAAGTTCTATCACCCTCTACTTTTACACAGCCCTCTACATCTTTGTAGTAGATTTCCACTATCTAAATCTCTTGAAGAAGAAGTTGAAGAAGATACTTTTATTTGATTTGTAAAAAAATCATAAAAGGGTGGAGCTTACCACCATGCGGTCAATATTTACATCTTAAAAACAGCACAAAATCAGATTCAAGAAGAAAAAGAAGATAGCGTCTTAAAATTACACGGGATTTTCAGAAAGTGATCTAGGGGGAAAAATAACTTAGGGAAGGAATGTAAGTTGGATCGGGGTACACTTTTTTGGCACGAATTGGACTACTAGGGAATGGAAACAAAAAGGTCAGTTAGGAAACTGAACATAAGTCCATGGCCGGCTTTGACCAGACCTGTTATCCTGAGTCCTCTTTGGTTACTGCCTTGTTTCCCAGCTCTTTAGCAGCGTGCTCCAGGAATTTTATGGTATTGCAAGATAATTTTATCCAAGACCCTCTGAGGCATATGATGACGGCCGCCCTGCAGGTTCTCACCTGAGCGTCTCTTAAGAGTGGTAGCAGGAGCGCTTTCCTTAGGTTCTGGAGTGCTGGGCATTTACATATTAAGTGCAGTATTGACTCTGCGCCGTTGTCACAAAGGCGACATTCGCAGGTTGTCCACGACCGTAGCCATTTGGGGGTGAGATCTTTGCTCACGAAGCAGCCCAGCCTTAACAGGCTTAGTTTCCTTTTGTAATAGTCCCTGAAGCAGTCATGCAAATATGGATGGGGTTTTAAATGGATGTATGATGGCAAAACGATCCAGGCGTGGCTTTTGCCAACCACTGCAGCTTTATCCATTAGTAGTGACGCTTGTTTAATTGCTTTGTTGGTTCGCAGTTTGAAAGCAGTGTAGGTCATGGGTACAAGCCAGAGTTCCTCCAGTACTAATGATTGAAGCGCTAGCCTGAGGGACTTATATTTGGAATTGGGGAGTCCTGCCTGTTTTTCCACTTCCAGCCAGCACAGATGAGCCAGGGAATGATCTTCTGCGTCCCTCATTCGCCAGTGGTATTTGACAAGGGCTCCTTGTCTTGCCGGGAGCTGGTTTGTGAGACCGTATTCCAAGCGTATTTGGGCTTGCGAAATGTGACGCGGGATTGAAAAAAGGTTTTTAAACAGGCTGGATTGGGCGAGGTTTAGCACTGTGGAGTCCCGGGTTGACAAGAATTTAGCAGCTACGATCTTTAAAATGTGGGTTGTGGAATTTCCGCATAGATGTTTTTGGACTTTTTTGAAGGCAAATTGGAGTTGTTTAACTTTTAATTTCCCATGTTCCAAGTGATGTTTATACTTTAGTTGGTGGTCCAGTAGGATGTACGTAAACAAAAAGATTCTATCAATGTGTAGTGGTTTAATTTTTATTTTATTTATTTTTATGGGTGGTGACAATCTAATAAATAAACTCTCTCTTTGGGTGATAAAGATGAGAGCACAATGTGCTTTTTAAAATACCCCTCACACACTAAAAAAATCCAGTAGTGTCATGCTTCATCATTGGGGTCTTCCCGTCCCTCTACGGGGCGGGGCGTGCTACGACCCGACCGACTACGCGGGAGCACTAGTATGGTGACAGGACTATGTGACAGTGCAAGGTGGGTGATGTCAGTGAAGTGTAGGGACCTAACGATGTGTGGGAAATAAAAAAATTAAAAATCCTCTGGCTAGTAGAAAAAAACAATTTATTCACTTCCCTAGCTGGGGATGTTAAGAAGGGGGTTTTGAGGTGGAGCAATTCGCTACAACCTGGTCTACATGTTTCGTAGGCAGTCCCCTACTGCCTACTCATCAGGACCTTCTAATGGTCCCTACTAAAACAAAGCTCAGTTGCTAAGTGTAATAGGCCTGTCGTCCTAAAAACCAGCAGTAAAAATCCACTGTTGGTTTTAGCTTCAGGGCATGAGCTGGCCCCTTGTGAAGCAAGAATATCAAAAATGATGACCTGATTGTGGTCTCTGTAAAGCAAAAGAGAAAAAAAGGGAGAGAAAAGCACAGAATTTTACACTTGTAACTGTGGTTTGTCTTAAGGCACTCATTAGTATTAGCGCCACAAGTTCCATTTATCATTATCAATAGCCCATTACACAAAGAATACACTTAAGACTTTATGGACAGAGTGATGGTTCAATCTGCCATCCCCTGGATGTTCGTTATATGCCCGAACATTGTGATGCCCCTTGTAATTAGGGCTGTTTTCATCTCAACACACACACACTCTCATAACTCAATGCATACAGCGGCACCTCACAGGGTTAAAAACGAGGAACCCGACTTTTTATAATGTCAGAAATGGTCTTAGGATCAATCATTAAAATCCCCAAAGCGGGGCACACCCTAATTGTTGAATAGTTAACGATACATACTGCTGTGGCGCATGTGATATGCCCCATGAGCTGGCAATCGGTAGGTAATCACCGCGGCGCTCTGAAAGAGAGAAACCACGCCCTTAGCGACGCGAACAAACACACCCAGCAAATATAGCAGGCGCTGTCTCAAAAGCCAAGTTTTTTGAGACCTTTGGCAAGGTCTTTAACTTACATTGTCCGCATAATCTTAAGCCTTACTTCTACCCGCGTTGCCGCTCTGAAGAGTGGTCGCGTCTGGGGCGCGGTGCTCATATGAGCTGGACTGGGCGCCCGGGTCGCGCTGCAGATCTACTTGCAAGACTAGCGCGCTAACCCAAAATGGCCGCCTCAGATGGAACTGAGGTGTACTATTTGCGGAAGTCTTTCTTTTGTGCCTGTTGAATTTCCAGAAGTTACCAACCCATTAATATTTTGGAAAAACTTAATTATTGGAGATATGATCCCTGTAAATCAGCATATAGTATATCAGTGATGATTCTATTTAAAACGGACATTTTTGTGAGTTTGATTCTTGATGGTCATACTGGAACCCCTTAGAAAACAAAAACGGGTCAAGCTGAGTGGCAGGCTCACAGGTAGAATATACCAATGTAGGGAAACGAAACTGTTAAAGGCAAGGGGGGCCTCTGCCCAGATTATATTAACGGTTCGTGATTGGGAATTGACCAGTATATGAAAGAAGGGGATAAGGGCTTCCCTATACGGGTGAACACCAGGGGCTAGGTAATTTCTTAGGCTTGTCAAAGTTATGCTTATTAGGTTGAAAGGCTTGGCTGTTGTGATGTGAAAGTACACAATGATCATTCCACTGTGTGTTGAACGAGGTGCGGTCGGCTGGCAGATTTTTCTAGGCTCATGATAGGGAGCAGAGTTTGTATCAATTGGCCACGGGCAAGGGGGTGCCTCTCAGTGGGGAGTGGGTGTACGCAATTTATAGCTGACCCCACGGAATTTCATCGTTTAATCCATGTTTGTTGGACTGGACACGAAAAACCCATCTTTGTTCCTTTTCCAGGAGATGTTTCTCGTTTTCGATCTGTTCAATTACTGTCCAAGTTATGTCTTCAGGTTTATGCCCACTTTCTAGGAAGTGGTTTGTTAGTTTAGTACTCGACTTCTTACATTTGATCGTACTTTTGTGCTCGCCTATTCTCAACTTTACCGCCCTGCTCGTCATGCCAATGTATTCGAGATTGCAGGGACAAGTGATGAGATAGACGACATTGGAACTGTTACAGTTACTGAAGGCTCTCTGTTCCCATGTGGTCCCGTTGTTGAAGGTTAATGTCTTGCTTTTTTTGGTGAGACAGCATACCTTACATCCGCCACACGGGTAGTGTCCTTGTACAAAGTTGGGATTGCCTCGGGTGCTGACCTTGTTGTCCTTGGGTCTTGTGTGTACCAGTATATCTCTGACACTCTGTGCTCTTTTGTGTGAAAACATAGGTTTCGGAATTTCGAGACCCCCGCTATTAAGAATCTTCCAGTTCTTATTAATGATTTTGCTTACTTGATCCGAGTTGGTGTTATATGTGGTGACACATATTGGTCTCTGCACTTCCACTTTTTTCACTTTTTCCTCCAGGAGGCTCTCTCTGCAATTGTTCCTTGCTCTTTTGTAGGCTTGGTCGATGATTTTTAGAGGGTAATTCCTCATTTGTAACTTCTTCCGTAGATCATCTGACTGTAATTTGAAATTGGCAACTTCCGTGCAGTTCCTACGGAGTCGCAGGAACTGGCCGTAGGGTAAATTGTCCCTCAGGTGTCTCGGATGAAAGCTTTGGTACATCAAGAGACAGTTCTTTGAGGTGCTCTTAAAATGTGTTGTAGTCATCAGTCTGCCATTTTTGGGGAAGATGTTCAGATCCAGAAATACCAGATTTGTTTTTGTAGTGACACTGGTGAACTTGAGGAACTCATCTTGGTAATTAAGCCACGTTAGGAACTGCTGGGCGGTTTTATCATCTCCATCCCAGATGATAAGGATATCATCAATGTACCTCTTCCAGGTCAAGATCTTTTGCCGGAATGGGTTGATGGCACTCAGTATCTTTGTTTCTTCAAGATGGTGAACATAGAGACCAGCTATGCTTGGAGCAAATGTGCTTCCCATGCTGGTCCCATGTTTCTGAAGGTACAGGGTGTCATCGTGCTCAAAAAAGTTCTCCTTAAGTGCCAAGGAGCAGCACTCCATCACCACGTTTCGTGGGGTTTGGTACTCCCAGTCGTCTGCGAATAGGACGTCTTCAATTATTGCCAGGGTTTCGTTGTGGGGCAAGCTCGTATACAGACTTTCCACATCGCAGCTGATTAACAACTGTGTGTTCGGATCAAATGACACCCCCTCGAGTAGGTTTAACACATCCTTTGTGTCTCTAAGGTAGGTTGATGTCCTTTGTACCATGGGTCTTAAGAATGCGTCCGCAAACCTAGAGATTGGTTCGAGGACTGACCCAATCCCCGATACGATGGGTCTACCCTGTGGGTTCTCGAGGTCCTTATGGATCTTGGGTAGGATGTATAGGTGTGGGGTTCTAGGATTCTTCTGACACAGAAACTCCCCTTCTTTGTTGGTAATCCAATTATGCGACAGTGCCTCCTCTACCATTGTCTTGATTTTGATTGTTATTTTCTCAGTTGGATTAGTCAATAGAATTTCATAGTTCCTTTTGTCTTGTAATAGCCTGGTGCACTCCTTATCATATTGTTCTCTATTCATTAGCACAGTTGCACCCCCCTTGTCCGCTGGTTTTATGACCACTTGTTTGTTGTTACTTAATTCGCGAAGCGCTTGTCGTTCTTCATTAGAAACATTTTGGAAGACTCGTTTCTGCATTGGATCAAGGGCTTCGAGATCTCTCATGACCGCCTTTTCGAAGGTCAGGAGTTCAATAGGGAGAGTGTTGTTCAACGGAATGAAGGTGGATCGTGGCTTGAGTCCTGTGTCTCCTTTTTCTTGGGTGTCCTTCTTGTCTTTAAAGAAGACCTGCAATTTTAGTCTCCTTATAAATTCCTGGATTTCTTTGCAGAGGTGGAATTTGTCCATGTTGGCAGTGGGGACATATCCTAAGCCTTTCTCCAGTACTCTTTTCTGTGGCTCAGATAGTTCATTGCCCGTTAGATTTACAATCAGGCTCATTTTTGGTTCTTCGATGCCCCTGTCATGCTCCTGGTTGCTACTCTCGGAGTTCCTTCTTCTTCGTTGCTCCAGTGTACCGAGTTGCCCCTCCGATTCCTTCCCTTGGTCTGTCCTCGGCGCGCCCCTAAAAAAGGACTCGAATTGTCAAAATATCCATAGTCTTGTTGGAATCCCCATGGCGGGAAAGGGGCATTCGGATGTTGGAAGGGCGGTGGGCCAAACTGTTGTGGGGGGTACATCATTGGCTGGGGGTAGCTGTTCCATCCCCGCATGCCACGATTGTTGGGTCGTCGGAAATTCCTTCGTGTGCCCTGGTATCTGGGGCTTTTGTTGCCACTAGAGTTGGAGCTGTTGGAACCAGCGTCCGATGAACCGTCATTAGAAACATTGTCACTTGATGGTTTATAGTTCTCTTTTATGTAGGGGTAGATCTTTTCTTTGCTCCACCTACTCGTATCTTTTTGGAGTTTTTCATATTTACTATCTTTGAGAGTTATTTCAAAGTCATTCAATGTTTTATTTAGTTCTTCAAGGTACTTTTTTAGATTTGCTGGAGACTCATAGCTTTTGAGACGTATCTCGACTGCTTGTATCTCCACCTTTAAGTCGCTCGCTAGTCTGCTTGCTGTCTTGATGATCAAGACGATCCAATCTCGTGTACATCTCCATGAGATTTGGGACCAATCCATTTTAAAAGTTTTGTCCTCAAGAAATATAAACGGTTCATTCCGAACTACAAGACCCGCTGGAGCTGTATTAACCTTCAAATATTCGGACATCAGTAGCCCGTGGATGGCTGTTTTTATTTGGGTTCTCCTTAGTTCCTCTAGCTCATCCCAGTCACTATTTTTTATGGATGGGCACCCAGAGTTCAATCCTTCAAAGGTCCCTAGAGAGGCCATTAGATTAGAGATCTCGTCCTCAGTAAATGCAAGGCCCAGATCGGCCATTTTTATGCCAGAAAAAAGGGGGAACCTCTATCCTCCCTGCTTCGATGCCGTCGAGTGCAGAATCACAAAGTGGTGTGGAGAGATGAATCCTTTTGTTGACTTCCGCAGCTGCACGCTGCCAGTGATTCCAAAACAATAGAGGAAGTGAAGAGGTATTGACAGAATCACCCTCCAATCTGATATACGTAAACAAAAAGATTCTATCAATGTGTAGTGGTTTAATTTTTATTTTATTTATTTTTATGGGTGGTGACAATCTAATAAATAAACTCTCTCTTTGGGTGATAAAGATGAGAGCACAATGTGCTTTTTAAAATACCCCTCACACACTAAAAAAATCCAGTAGTGTCATGCTTCATCATTGGGGTCTTCCCGTCCCTCTACGGGGCGGGGCGTGCTACGACCTGACCGACTACGCGGGAGCACTAGTATGGTGACAGGACTATGTGACAGTGCAAGGTGGGTGATGTCAGTGAAGTGTAGGGACCTAACGATGTGTGGGAAATAAAAAAATTAAAAATCCTCTGGCTAGTAGAAAAAAACAATTTATTCACTTCCCTAGCTGGGGATGTTAAGAAGGGGGTTTTGAGGTGGAGCAATTCGCTACAACCTGGTCTACATGTTTCGTAGGCAGTCCCCTACTGCCTACTCATCAGGACCTTCTAATGGTCCCTACTAAAACA
This sequence comes from Lissotriton helveticus, assembly GCF_964261635.1. Lineage (NCBI taxonomy): Eukaryota > Metazoa > Chordata > Amphibia > Caudata > Salamandridae > Lissotriton > Lissotriton helveticus. Next base: position 1,844,171,559 of record NC_136065.1, on the reverse strand, counting down.
AAGCTCAGTTGCTAAGTGTAATAGGCCTGTCGTCCTAAAAACCAGCAGTAAAAATCCACTGTTGGTTTTAGCTTCAGGGCATGAGCTGGCCCCTTGTGAAGCAAGAATATCAAAAATGATGACCTGATTGTGGTCTCTGTAAAGCAAAAGAGAAAAAAAGGGAGAGAAAAGCACAGAATTTTACACTTGTAACTGTGGTTTGTCTTAAGGCACTCATTAGTATTAGCGCCACAAGTTCCATTTATCATTATCAATTGCCCATTACACAAAGAATACACTTAAGACTTTATGGACAGAGTGATGGTTCAATCTGCCATCCCCTGGATGTTCGTTATATGCCCGAACATTGTGATGCCCCTTGTAATTAGGGCTGTTTTCATCTCAACACACACACACTCTCATAACTCAATGCATACAGCGGCACCTCACAGGGTTAAAAACGAGGAACCTGACTTTTTATAATGTCAGAAATGGTCTTAGGATCAATCATTAAAATCCCCAAAGCGGGGCACACCCCAATTGTTGAATAGTTAACGATACATACTGCTGTGGCGCATGTGATATGCCCCATGAGCTGGCAATCGGTAGGTAATCACCGCGGCGCTCTGAAAGAGAGAAACCACGCCCTTAGCGTCGCGAACAAACACACCCAGCAAATATAGCAGGCGCTGTCTCAAAAGCCAAGTTTTTTGAGACCTTTGGCAAGGTCTTTAACTTACATTGTCCGCATAATCTTAAGCCTTACTTCTACCCGCGTTGCCGCTCTGAAGAGTGGTCGCGTCTGGGGCGCGGTGCTCATATGAGCTGGACTGGGCGCCCGGGTCGCGCTGCAGATCTACTTGCAAGACTAGCGCGCTAACCCAAAATGGCCGCCTCAGATGGAACTGAGGTGTACTATTTGCGGAAGTCTTTCTTTTGTGCCTGTTGAATTTCCAGAAGTTACCAACCCATTAATATTTTGGAAAAACTTAATTATTGGAGATATGATCCCTGTAAATCAGCATATAGTATATCAGTGATGATTCTATTTAAAACGGACATTTTTGTGAGTTTGATTCTTGATGGTCATACTGGAACCCCTTAGAAAACAAAAACGGGTCAAGCTGAGTGGCAGGCTCACAGGTAGAATATACCAATGTAGGGAAACGAAACTGTTAAAGGCAAGGGGGGCCTCTGCCCAGATTATATTAACGGTTCGTGATTGGGAATTGACCAGTATATGAAAGAAGGGGATAAGGGCTTCCCTATACGGGTGAACACCAGGGGCTAGGTAATTTCTTAGGCTTGTCAAAGTTATGCTTATTAGGTTGAAAGGCTTGGCTGTTGTGATGTGAAAGTACACAATGATCATTCCACTGTGTGTTGAACGAGGTGCGGTCGGCTGGCAGATTTTTCTAGGCTCATGATAGGGAGCAGAGTTTGTATCAATTGGCCACGGGCAAGGGGGTGCCTCTCAGTGGGGAGTGGGTGTACGCAATTTATAGCTGACCCCACGGAATTTCATCGTTTAATCCATGTTTGTTGGACTGGACACGAAAAACCCATCTTTGTTCCTTTTCCAGGAGATGTTTCTCGTTTTCGATCTGTTCAATTACTGTCCAAGTTATGTCTTCAGGTTTATGCCCACTTTCTAGGAAGTGGTTTGTTAGTTTAGTACTCGACTTCTTACATTTGATCGTACTTTTGTGCTCGCCTATTCTCAACTTTACCGCCCTGCTCGTCATGCCAATGTATTCGAGATTGCAGGGACAAGTGATGAGATAGACGACATTGGAACTGTTACAGTTACTGAAGGCTCTCTGTTCCCATGTGGTCCCGTTGTTGAAGGTTAATTTCTTGCTTTTTTTGGTGAGACAGCATACCTTACATCCGCCACACGGGTAGTGTCCTTGTACAAAGTTGGGATTGCCTCGGGTGCTGACCTTGTTGTCCTTGGGTCTTGTGTGTACCAGTATATCTCTGACACTCTGTGCTCTTTTGTGTGAAAACATAGGTTTCGGAATTTCGAGACCCCCGCTATTAAGAATCTTTCAGTTCTTATTAATGATTTTGCTTACTTGATCCGAGTTGGTGTTATATGTGGTGACACATATTGGTCTCTGCACTTCCACTTTTTTCACTTTTTCCTCCAGGAGGCTCTCTCTGCAATTGTTCCTTGCTCTTTTGTAGGCTTGGTCGATGATTTTTAGAGGGTAATTCCTCATTTGTAACTTCTTCCGTAGATCTTCTGACTGTAATTTGAAATTGGCAACTTCCGTGCAGTTCCTACGGAGTCGCAGGAACTGGCCGTAGGGTAAATTGTCCCTCAGGTGTCTCGGATGAAAGCTTTGGTACATCAAGAGACAGTTCTTTGAGGTGCTCTTAAAATGTGTTGTAGTCATCAGTCTGCCATTTTTGGGGAAGATGTTCAGATCCAGAAATACCAGATTCGTTTTTGTAGTGACACTGGTGAACTTGAGGAACTCATCTTGGTAATTAAGCCACGTTAGGAACTGCTGGGCGGTTTTATCATCTCCATCCCAGATGATAAGGATATCATCAATGTACCTCTTCCAGGTCAAGATCTTTTGCCGGAATGGGTTGATGGCACTCATGTTTGTCAAAAGATCTTGACCTGGAATAGGTACATTGATGATATCCTTATCATCTGGGATGGAGATGATAAAACCGCCCAGCAGTTCCTAACGTGGCTTAATTACCAAGATGAGTTCCTCAAGTTCACCAGTGTCACTACAAAAATGAATCTGGTATTTCTGGATCTGAACATCTTCCCCAAAAATGGCAGACTGATGACTACAACACATTTTAAGAGCACCTCAAAGAACTGTCTCTTGATGTACCAAAGCTTTCATCCGAGACACCTGAGGGACAATTTACCCTACGGCCAGTTCCTGCGACTCCGTAGGAACTGCACGGAAGTTGCCAATTTCAAATTACAGTCAGATGATCTACGGAAGAAGTTACAAATGAGGAATTACCCTCTAAAAATCATCGACCAAGCCTACAAAAGAGCAAGGAACAATTGCAGAGAGAGCCTCCTGGAGGAAAAAGTGAAAAAAGTGGAAGTGCAGAGACCAATATGTGTCACCACATATAACACCAACTCGGATCAAGTAAGCAAAATCATTAATAAGAACTGGAAGATTCTTAATAGCGGGGGTCTCGAAATTCCGAAAACTATGTTTTCACACAAAAGAGCACAGAGTGTCAGAGATATACTGGTACACACAAGACCCAAGGACAACAAGGTCAGCACCCGAGGCAATCCCAACTTTGTACAAGGACACTACCCGTGTGGCGGATGTAAGGTATGCTGTCTCACCAAAAAAAGCAAGAAATTAACCTTCAACAACGGGACCACATGGGAACAGAGAGCCTTCAGTAACTGTAACAGTTCCAATGTCGTCTATCTCATCACTTGTCCCTGCAATCTCGAATACATTGGCATGACGAGCAGGGCGGTAAAGTTGAGAATAGGCGAGCACAAAAGTACGATCAAATGTAAGAAGTCGAGTACTAAACTAACAAACCACTTCCTAGAAAATGGGCATAAACCTGAAGACATAACTTGGACAGTAATTGAACAGATCGAAAACGAGAAACATCTCCTGGAAAAGGAACAAAGCTGGGTTTTTCGTGTCCAGTCCAACAAACATGGATTAAACGATGAAATTCCGTGGGGTCAGCTATAAATTGCGTACACCCACTCCCCACTGAGAGGCACCCCCTTGCCCGTGGCCAATTGATACAAACTCTGCTCCCTATCATGAGCCTAGAAAAATATGCCAGCCGACCGCACCTCGTTCAACACACAGTGGAATGATCATTGTGTACTTTCACATCACAACAGCCAAGCCTTTCAACCTAATAAGCATAACTTTGACAAGCCTAAGAAATTACCTAGCCCCTGGTGTTCACCCGTATAGGGAAGCCCTTATCCCCTTCTTTCATATACTGGTCAATTCCCAATCACAAACCGTTAATATAATCTGGGCAGAGGCCCCCCTTGCCTTTAACAGTTTCGTTTCCCTACATTGGTATATTCTACCTGTGAGCCTGCCACTCAGCTTGACCCGTTTTTGTTTTCTAAGGGGTTCCAGTATGACCATCAAGAATCAAACTCACAAAAATGTCCGTTTTAAATAGAATCATCACTTTATATACTATATGCTGATTTACAGGGATCATATCTCCAATAATTAAGTTTTTCCAAAATATTAATAGGTTGGTAACTTCTGGAAATTCAACAGGCACAAAAGAAAGACTTCCGCAAATAGTACACCTCAGTTCCATCTGAGGCGGCCATTTTGGGTTAGCGCGCTAGTCTTGCAAGTAGATCTGCAGCGCGACCCGGGCGCCCAGTCCAGCTCATATGAGCACCGCGCCCCAGACGCGACCACTCTTCAGAGCGGCAACGCGGGTAGAAGTAAGGCTTAAGATTATGCGGACAATGTAAGTTAAAGACCTTGCCAAAGGTCTCAAAAAACTTGGCTTTTGAGGCAGCGCCTGCTATATTTGCTGGGTGTGTTTGTTCGCGACGCTAAGGGCGTGGTTTCTCTCTTTCAGAGCGCCGCGGTGATTACCTACCGATTGCCAGCTCATGGGGCATATCACATGCGCCACAGCAGTATGTATCGTTAACTATTCAACAATTGGGGTGTGCCCCGCTTTGGGGATTTTAATGATTGATCCTAAGACCATTTCTGACATTATAAAAAGTCGGGTTCCTCGTTTTTAACCCTGTGAGGTGCCGCTGTATGCATTGAGTTATGAGAGTGTGTGTGTGTTGAGATGAAAACAGCCCTAATTACAAGGGGCATCACAATGTTCGGGCATATAACGAACATCCAGGGGATGGCAGATTGAACCATCACTCTGTCCATAAAGTCTTAAGTGTATTCTTTGTGTAATGGGCAATTGATAATGATAAATGGAACTTGTGGCGCTAATACTAATGAGTGCCTTAGACAAACCACAGTTACAAGTGTAAAATTCTGTGCTTTTCTCTCCCTTTTTTTCTCTTTTGCTTTACAGAGACCACAATCAGGTCATCATTTTTGATATTCTTGCTTCACAAGGGGCCAGCTCATGCCCTGAAGCTAAAACCAACAGTGGATTTTTACTGCTGGTTTTTAGGACGACAGGCCTATTACACTTAGCAACTGAGCTTTGTTTTAGTAGGGACCATTAGAAGGTCCTGATGAGTAGGCAGTAGGGGACTGCCTACGAAACATGTAGACCAGGTTGTAGCGAATTGCTCCACCTCAAAACCCCCTTCTTAACATCCTCAGCTAGGGAAGTGAATAAATTGTTTTTTTCTACTAGCCAGAGGATTTTTAATTTTTTTATTTCCCACACATCGTTAGGTCCCTACACTTCACTGACATCACCCACCTTGCACTGTCACATAGTCCTGTCACCATACTAGTGCTCCCGCGTAGTCGGTCAGGTCGTAGCACGCCCCGCCACGTAGAGGGACGGGAAGACCCCAATGATGAAGCATGACACTACTGGATTTTTTTTGTGTGTGAGGGGTATTTTAAAAAGCACATTGTGCTCTCATCTTTATCACCCAAAGAGAGAGTTTATTTATTAGATTGTCACCACCCATAAAAATAAATAAAATAAAAATTAAACCACTACACATTGATAGAATCTTTTTGTTTACGTATATCAGATTGGAGGGTGATTCTGTCAATACCTCTTCACTTCCTCTATTGTTTTGGAATCACTGGCAGCGTGCAGCTGCGGAAGTCAACAAAAGGATTCATCTCTCCACACCACTTTGTGATTTTGCACTCGACGGCATCGAAGCAGGGAGGATAGAGGTTCCCCCTTTTTTCTGGCATAAAAATGGCCGATCTGGGCCTTGTATTTACTGAGGACGAGATCTCTAATCTAATGGCCTCTCTAGGGACCTTTGAAGGATTGAACTCTGGGTGCCCATCCATAAAAAATAGTGACTGGGATGAGCTAGAGGAACTAAGGAGAACCCAAATAAAAACAGCCATCCACGGGCTACTGATGTCCGAATATTTGAAGGTTAATACAGCTCCAGCGGGTCTTGTAGTTCGGAATGAACCGTTTATATTTCTTGAGGACAAAACTTTTAAAATTGATTGGTCCCAAATCTCATGGAGATGTACACGAGATTGGATCGTCTTGATCATCAAGACAGCAAGCAGACTAGCGAGCGACTTAAAGGTGGAGATACAAGCAGTCGAGATACGTCTCAAAAGCTATGAGTCTCCAGCAAATCTAAAAAAGTACCTTGAAGAACTAAATAAAACATTGAATGACTTTGAAATAACTCTCAAAGATAGTAAATATGAAAAACTCCAAAAAGATACGAGTAGGTGGAGCAAAGAAAAGATCTACCCCTACATAAAAGAGAACTATAAACCATCAAGTGACAATGTTTCTAATGACGGTTCATCGGACGCTGGTTCCAACAGCTCCAACTCTAGTGGCAACAAAAGCCCCAGATACCAGGGCACACGAAGGAATTTCCGACGACCCAACAATCGTGGCATGCGGGGATGGAACAGCTACCCCCAGCCAATGATGTACCCCCCACAACAGTTTGGCCCACCGCCCTTCCAACATCCGAATGCCCCTTTCCCGCCATGGGGATTCCAACAAGACTATGGATATTTTGACAATTCGAGTCCTTTTTTAGCGGCGCGCCGAGGACAGACCAAGGGAAGGAATCGGAGGGGCAACTCGGTACACTGGAGCAACGAAGAAGAAGGAACTCCGAGAGTAGCAACCAGGAGCATGACAGGGGCATCGAAGAACCAAAAATGAGCCTGATTGTAAATCTAACGGGCAATGAACTATCTGAGCCACAGAAAAGAGTACTGGAGAAAGGCTTAGGATATGTCCCCACTGCCAACATGGACAAATTCCACCTCTGCAAAGAAATCCAGGAATTTATAAGGAGACTAAAATTGCAGGTCTTCTTTAAAGACAAGAAGGACACCCAAGAAAAAGGAGACACAGGACTCAAGCCACGATCCACCTTCATTCCGTTGAACAACACTCTCCCTATTGAACTCCTGACCTTCGAAAAGGCGGTCATGAGAGATCTCGAAGCCCTTGATCCAATGCAGAAACGAGTCTTCCAAAATGTTTCTAATGAAGAACGACAAGCGCTTCGTGAATTAAGTAACAACAAACAAGTGGTCATAAAACCAGCGGACAAGGGGGGTGCAACTGTGCTAATGAATAGAGAACAATATGATAAGGAGTGCACCAGGCTATTACAAGACAAAAGGAACTATGAAATTCTATTGACTAATCCAACTGAGAAAATAACAATCAAAATCAAGACAATGGTAGAGGAGGCACTGTCGCATAATTGGATTACCAACAAAGAAGGGGAGTTTCTGTGTCAGAAGAATCCTAGAACCCCATACCTATACATCCTACCCAAGATCCATAAGGACCTCGAGAACCCACCGGGTAGACCCATCGTATCGGGGATTGGGTCAGTCCTCGAACCAATCTCTAGGTTTGCGGACGCATTCTTAAGACCCATGGTACAAAGGACATCAACCTACCTTAGAGACACAAAGGATGTGTTAAACCTACTCGAGGGGGTGTCATTTGATCCGAACACACAGTTGTTAATCAACTGCGATGTGGAAAGTCTGTATACGAGCTTGCCCCACAACGAAACCCTGGCAATAATTGAAGACGTCCTATTCGCAGACGACTGGGAGTACCAAACCCCACGAAACGTGGTGATGGAGTGCTGCTCCTTGGCACTTAAGGAGAACTTTTTTGAGCACGATGGCACCCTGTACCTTCAGAAACATGGGACCAGCATGGGAAGCACATTTGCTCCAAGCATAGCTGGTCTCTATGTTCACCATCTTGAAGAAACAAAGATACTGAGTGCCATCAACCCATTCCGGCAAAAGATCTTGACCTGGAAGAGGTACATTGATGATATCCTTATCATCTGGGATGGAGATGATAAAACCGCCCAGCAGTTCCTAACGTGGCTTAATTACCAAGATGAGTTCCTCAAGTTCACCAGTGTCACTACAAAAACGAATCTGGTATTTCTGGATCTGAACATCTTCCCCAAAAATGGCAGACTGATGACTACAACACATTTTAAGAGCACCTCAAAGAACTGTCTCTTGATGTACCAAAGCTTTCATCCGAGACACCTGAGGGACAATTTACCCTACGGCCAGTTCCTGCGACTCCGTAGGAACTGCACGGAAGTTGCCAATTTCAAATTACAGTCAGATGATCTACGGAAGAAGTTACAAATGAGGAATTACCCTCTAAAAATCATCGACCAAGCCTACAAAAGAGCAAGGAGCAATTGCAGAGAGAGCCTCCTGGAGGAAAAAGTGAAAAAAGTGGAAGTGCAGAGACCAATATGTGTCACCACATATAACACCAACTCGGATCAAGTAAGCAAAATCATTAATAAGAACTGGAAGATTCTTAATAGCGGGGGTCTCGAAATTCCGAAACCTATGTTTTCACACAAAAGAGCACAGAGTGTCAGAGATATACTGGTACACACAAGACCCAAGGACAACAAGGTCAGCACCCGAGGCAATCCCAACTTTGTACAAGGACACTACCCGTGTGGCGGATGTAAGGTATGCTGTCTCACCAAAAAAAGCAAGAAATTAACCTTCAACAACGGGACCACATGGGAACAGAGAGCCTTCAGTAACTGTAACAGTTCCAATGTCGTCTATCTCATCACTTGTCCCTGCAATCTCGAATACATTGGCATGACGAGCAGGGCGGTAAAGTTGAGAATAGGCGAGCACAAAAGTACGATCAAATGTAAGAAGTCGAGTACTAAACTAACAAACCACTTCCTAGAAAGTGGGCATAAACCTGAAGACATAACTTGGACAGTAATTGAACAGATCGAAAACGAGAAACATCTCCTGGAAAAGGAACAAAGATGGGTTTTTCGTGTCCAGTCCAACAAACATGGATTAAACGATGAAATTCCGTGGGGTCAGCTATAAATTGCGTACACCCACTCCCCACTGAGAGGCACCCCCTTGCCCGTGGCCAATTGATACAAACTCTGCTCCCTATCATGAGCCTAGAAAAATCTGCCAGCCGACCGCACCTCGTTCAACACACAGTGGAATGATCATTGTGTACTTTCACATCACAACAGCCAAGCCTTTCAACCTAATAAGCATAACTTTGACAAGCCTAAGAAATTACCTAGCCCCTGGTGTTCACCCGTATAGGGAAGCCCTTATCCCCTTCTTTCATATACTGGTCAATTCCCAATCACGAACCGTTAATATAATCTGGGCAGAGGCCCCCCTTGCCTTTAACAGTTTCGTTTCCCTACATTGGTATATTCTACCTGTGAGCCTGCCACTCAGCTTGACCCGTTTTTGTTTTCTAAGGGGTTCCAGTATGACCATCAAGAATCAAACTCACAAAAATGTCCGTTTTAAATAGAATCATCACTGATATACTATATGCTGATTTACAGGGATCATATCTCCAATAATTAAGTTTTTCCAAAATATTAATAGGTTGGTAACTTCTGGAAATTCAACAGGCACAAAAGAAAGACTTCCGCAAATAGTACACCTCAGTTCCATCTGAGGCGGCCATTTTGGGTTAGCGCGCTAGTCTTGCAAGTAGATCTGCAGCGCGACCCGGGCGCCCAGTCCAGCTCATATGAGCACCGCGCCCCAGACGCGACCACTCTTCAGAGCGGCAACGCGGGTAGAAGTAAGGCTTAAGATTATGCGGACAATGTAAGTTAAAGACCTTGCCAAAGGTCTCAAAAAACTTGGCTTTTGAGGCAGCGCCTGCTATATTTGCTGGGTGTGTTTGTTCGCGACGCTAAGGGCATGGTTTCTCTCTTTCAGAGCGCCGCGGTGATTACCTACCGATTGCCAGCTCATGGGGCATATCACATGCGCCACAGCAGTATGTATCGTTAACTATTCAACAATTGGGGTGTGCCCGCTTTGGGGATTTTAATGATTGATCCTAAGACCATTTCTGACATTATAAAAAGTCGGGTTCCTCGTTTTTAACCCTGTGAGGTGCCGCTGTATGCATTGAGTTATGAGAGTGTGTGTGTGTTGAGATGAAAACAGCCCTAATTACAAGGGGCATCACAATGTTCGGGCATATAACGAACATCCAGGGGATGGCAGATTGAACCATCACTCTGTCCATAAAGTCTTAAGTGTATTCTTTGTGTAATGGGCAATTGATAATGATAAATGGAACTTGTGGCGCTAATACTAATGAGTGCCTTAGACAAACCACAGTTACAAGTGTAAAATTCTGTGCTTTTCTCTCCCTTTTTTTCTCTTTTGCTTTACAGAGACCACAATCAGGTCATCATTTTTGATATTCTTGCTTCACAAGGGGCCAGCTCATGCCCTGAAGCTAAAAACAACAGTGGATTTTTACTGCTGGTTTTTAGGACGACAGGCCTATTACACTTAGCAACTGAGCTTTGTTTTAGTAGGGACCATTAGAAGGTCCTGATGAGTAGGCAGTAGGGGACTGCCTACGAAACATGTAGACCAGGTTGTAGCGAATTGCTCCACCTCAAAACCCCCTTCTTAACATCCTCAGCTAGGGAAGTGAATAAATTGTTTTTTTCTACTAGCCAGAGGATTTTTTATTTTTTTATTTCCCACACATCGTTAGGTCCCTACACTTCACTGACATCACCCACCTTGCACTGTCACATAGTCCTGTCACCATACTAGTGCTCCCGCGTAGTCGGTCAGGTCGTAGCACGCCCCGCCACGTAGAGGGACGGGAAGACCCCAATGATGAAGCATGACACTACTGGATTTTTTTTGTGTGTGAGGGGTATTTTAAAAAGCACATTGTGCTCTCATCTTTATCACCCAAAGAGAGAGTTTATTTATTAGATTGTCACCACCCATAAAAATAAATAAAATAAAAATGAAACCACTACACATTGATAGAATCTTTTTGTTTACGTATATCAGATTGGAGGGTGATTCTGTCAATACCTCTTCACTTCCTCTATTGTTTTGGAATCACTGGCAGCGTGCAGCTGCGGAAGTCAACAAAAGGATTCATCTCTCCACACCACTTTGTGATTTTGCACTCGACGGCATCGAAGCAGGGAGGATAGAGGTTCCCCCTTTTTTCTGGCATAAAAATGGCCGATCTGGGCCTTGCATTTACTGAGGACGAGATCTCTAATCTAATGGCCTCTCTAGGGACCTTTGAAGGATGGAACTCTGGGTGCCCATCCATAAAAAATAGTGACTGGGATGAGCTAGAGGAACTAAGGAGAACCCAAATAAAAACAGCCATCCACGGGCTACTGATGTCCGAATATTTGAAGGTTAATACAGCTCCAGCGGGTCTTGTAGTTCGGAATGAACCGTTTATATTTCTTGAGGACAAAACTTTTAAAATTGATTGGTCCCAAATCTCATGGAGATGTACACGAGATTGGATCGTCTTGATCATCAAGACAGCAAGCAGACTAGCGAGCGACTTAAAGGTGGAGATACAAGCAGTCGAGATACGTCTCAAAAGCTATGAGTCTCCAGCAAATCTAAAAAAGTACCTTGAAGAACTAAATAAAACATTGAATGACTTTGAAATAACTCTCAAAGATAGTAAATATGAAAAACTCCAAAAAGATCCGAGTAGGTGGAGCAAAGAAAAGATCTACCCCTACATAAAAGAGAACTATAAACCATCAAGTGACAATGTTTCTAATGACGGTTCATCGGACGCTGGTTCCAACAGCTCCAACTCTAGTGGCAACAAAAGCCCCAGATACCAGGGCACACGAAGGAATTTCCGACGACCCAACAATCGTGGCATGCGGGGATGGAACAGCTACCCCCAGCCAATGATGTACCCCCCACAACAGTTTGGCCCACCGCCCTTCCAACATCCGAATGCCCCTTTCCCGCCATGGGGATTCCAACAAGACTATGGATATTTTGACAATTCGAGTCCTTTTTTAGCGGCGCGCCGAGGACAGACCAAGGGAAGGAATCGGAGGGGCAACTCGGTACACTGGAGCAACGAAGAAGAAGGAACTCCGAGAGTAGCAACCAGGAGCATGACAGGGGCATCGAAGAACCAAAAATGAGCCTGATTGTAAATCTAACGGGCAATGAACTATCTGAGCCACAGAAAAGAGTACTGGAGAAAGGCTTAGGATATGTCCCCACTGCCAACATGGACAAATTCCACCTCTGCAAAGAAATCCAGGAATTTATAAGGAGACTAAAATTGCAGGTCTTCTTTAAAGACAAGAAGGACACCCAAGAAAAAGGAGACACAGGACTCAAGCCACGATCCACCTTCATTCCGTTGAACAACACTCTCCCTATTGAACTCCTGACCTTCGAAAAGGCGGTCATGAGAGATCTCGAAGCCCTTGATCCAATGCAGAAACGAGTCTTCCAAAATGTTTCTAATGAAGAACGACAAGCGCTTCGTGAATTAAGTAACAACAAACAAGTGGTCATAAAACCAGCGGACAAGGGGGGTGCAACTGTGCTAATGAATAGAGAACAATATGATAAGGAGTGCACCAGGCTATTACAAGACAAAAGGAACTATGAAATTCTATTGACTAATCCAACTGAGAAAATAACAATCAAAATCAAGACAATGGTAGAGGAGGCACTGTCGCATAATTGGATTACCAACAAAGAAGGGGAGTTTCTGTGTCAGAAGAATCCTAGAACCCCATACCTATACATCCTACCCAAGATCCATAAGGACCTCGAGAACCCACCGGGTAGACCCATCGTATCGGGGATTGGGTCAGTCCTCGAACCAATCTCTAGGTTTGCGGACGCATTCTTAAGACCCATGGTACAAAGGACATCAACCTACCTTAGAGACACAAAGGATGTGTTAAACCTACTCGAGGGGGTGTCATTTGATCCGAACACACAGTTGTTAATCAACTGCGATGTGGAAAGTCTGTATACGAGCTTGCCCCACAACGAAACCCTGGCAATAATTGAAGACGTCCTATTCGCAGACGACTGGGAGTACCAAACCCCACGAAACGTGGTGATGGAGTGCTGCTCCTTGGCACTTAAGGAGAACTTTTTTGAGCACGATGGCACCCTGTACCTTCAGAAACATGGGACCAGCATGGGAAGCACATTTGCTCCAAGCATAGCTGGTCTCTATGTTCACCATCTTGAAGAAATAAAGATACTGAGTGCCATCAACCCATTCCGGCAAAAGATCTTGACCTGGAAGAGGTACATTGATGATATCCTTATCATCTGGGATGGAGATGATAAAACCGCCCAGCAGTTCCTAACGTGGCTTAATTACCAAGATGAGTTCCTCAAGTTCACCAGTGTCACTACAAAAACGAATCTGGTATTTCTGGATCTGAACATCTTCCCCAAAAATGGCAGACTGATGACTACAACACATTTTAAGAGCACCTCAAAGAACTGTCTCTTGATGTACCAAAGCTTTCATCCGAGACACCTGAGGGACAATTTACCCTACGGCCAGTTCCTGCGACTCCGTAGGAACTGCACGGAAGTTGCCAATTTCAAATTACAGTCAGATGATCTACGGAAGAAGTTACAAATGAGGAATTACCCTCTAAAAATCATCGACCAAGCCTACAAAAGAGCAAGGAGCAATTGCAGAGAGAGCCTCCTGGAGGAAAAAGTGAAAAAAGTGGAAGTGCAAAGACCAATATGTGTCACCACATATAACACCAACTCGGATCAAGTAAGCAAAATCATTAATAAGAACTGGAAGATTCTTAATAGCGGGGGTCTCGAAATTCCGAAACCTATGTTTTCACACAAAAGAGCACAGAGTGTCAGAGATATACTGGTACACACAAGACCCAAGGACAACAAGGTCAGCACCCGAGGCAATCCCAACTTTGTACAAGGACACTACCCGTGTGGCGGATGTAAGGTATGCTGTCTCACCAAAAAAAGCAAGAAATTAACCTTCAACAACGGGACCACATGGGAACAGAGAGCCTTCAGTAACTGTAACAGTTCCAATGTCGTCTATCTCATCACTTGTCCCTGCAATCTCGAATACATTGGCATGACGAGCAGGGCGGTAAAGTTGAGAATAGGCGAGCACAAAAGTACGATCAAATGTAAGAAGTCGAGTACTAAACTAACAAACCACTTCCTAGAAAGTGGGCATAAACCTGAAGACATAACTTGGACAGTAATTGAACAGATCGAAAACGAGAAACATCTCCTGGAAAAGGAACAAAGATGGGTTTTTCGTGTCCAGTCCAACAAACATGGATTAAACGATGAAATTCCGTGGGGTCAGCTATAAATTGCGTACACCCACTCCCCACTGAGAGGCACCCCCTTGCCCGTGGCCAATTGATACAAACTCTGCTCCCTATCATGAGCCTAGAAAAATCTGCCAGCCGACCGCACCTCGTTCAACACACAGTGGAATGATCATTGTGTACTTTCACATCACAACAGCCAAGCCTTTCAACCTAATAAGCATAACTTTGACAAGCCTAAGAAATTACCTAGCCCCTGGTGTTCACCCGTATAGGGAAACCCTTATCCCCTTCTTTCATATACTGGTCAATTCCCAATCACGAACCGTTAATATAATCTGGGCAGAGGCCCCCCTTGCCTTTAACAGTTTCGTTTCCCTACATTGGTATATTCTACCTGTGAGCCTGCCACTCAGCTTGACCCGTTTTTGTTTTCTAAGGGGTTCCAGTATGACCATCAAGAATCAAACTCACAAAAATGTCCGTTTTAAATAGAATCATCACTGATATACTATATGCTGATTTACAGGGATCATATCTCCAATAATTAAGTTTTTCCAAAATATTAATAGGTTGGTAACTTCTGGAAATTCAACAGGCACAAAAGAAAGACTTCCGCAAATAGTACACCTCAGTTCCATCTGAGGCGGCCATTTTGGGTTAGCGCGCTAGTCTTGCAAGTAGATCTGCAGCGCGACCCGGGCGCCCAGTCCAGCTCATATGAGCACCGCGCCCCAGACGCGACCACTCTTCAGAGCGGCAACGCGGGTAGAAGTAAGGCTTAAGATTATGCGGACAATGTAAGTTAAAGACCTTGCCAAAGGTCTCAAAAAACTTGGCTTTTGAGGCAGCGCCTGCTATATTTGCTGGGTGTGTTTGTTCGCGACGCTAAGGGCGTGGTTTCTCTCTTTCAGAGCGCCGCGGTGATTACCTACCGATTGCCAGCTCATGGGGCATATCACATGCGCCACAGCAGTATGTATCGTTAACTATTCAACAATTGGGGTGTGCCCCGCTTTGGGGATTTTAATGATTGATCCTAAGACCATTTCTGACATTATAAAAAGTCGGGTTCCTCGTTTTTAACCCTGTGAGGTGCCGCTGTATGCATTGAGTTATGAGAGTGTGTGTGTGTTGAGATGAAAACAGCCCTAATTACAAGGGGCATCACAATGTTCGGGCATATAACGAACATCCAGGGGATGGCAGATTGAACCATCACTCTGTCCATAAAGTCTTAAGTGTATTCTTTGTGTAATGGGCAATTGATAATGATAAATGGAACTTGTGGCGCTAATACTAATGAGTGCCTTAGACAAACCACAGTTACAAGTGTAAAATTCTGTGCTTTTCTCTCCCTTTTTTTCTCTTTTGCTTTACAGAGACCACAATCAGGTCATCATTTTTGATATTCTTGCTTCACAAGGGGCCAGCTCATGCCCTGAAGCTAAAACCAACAGTGGATTTTTACTGCTGGTTTTTAGGACGACAGGCCTATTACACTTAGCAACTGAGCTTTGTTTTAGTAGGGACCATTAGAAGGTCCTGATGAGTAGGCAGTAGGGGACTGCCTACGAAACATGTAGACCAGGTTGTAGCGAATTGCTCCACCTCAAAACCCCCTTCTTAACATCCTCAGCTAGGGAAGTGAATAAATTGTTTTTTTCTACTAGCCAGAGGATTTTTAATTTTTTTATTTCCCACACATCGTTAGGTCCCTACACTTCACTGACATCACCCACCTTGCACTGTCACATAGTCCTGTCACCATGCTAGTGCTCCCGCGTAGTCGGTCAGGTCGTAGCACGCCCCGCCACGTAGAGGGACGGGAAGACCCCAATGATGAAGCATGACACTACTGGATTTTTTTTGTGTGTGAGGGGTATTTTAAAAAGCACATTGTGCTCTCATCTTTATCACCCAAAGAGAGAGTTTATTTATTAGATTGTCACCACCCATAAAAATAAATAAAATAAAAATTAAACCACTACACATTGATAGAATCTTTTTGTTTACGTATATCAGATTGGAGGGTGATTCTGTCAATACCTCTTCACTTCCTCTATTGTTTTGGAATCACTGGCAGCGTGCAGCTGCGGAAGTCAACAAAAGGATTCATCTCTCCACACCACTTTGTGATTTTGCACTCGACGGCATCGAAGCAGGGAGGATAGAGGTTCCCCCTTTTTTCTGGCATAAAAATGGCCGATCTGGGCCTTGCATTTACTGAGGACGAGATCTCTAATCTAATGGCCTCTCTAGGGACCTTTGAAGGATTGAACTCTGGGTGCCCATCCATAAAAAATAGTGACTGGGATGAGCTAGAGGAACTAAGGAGAACCCAAATAAAAACAGCCATCCACGGGCTACTGATGTCCGAATATTTGAAGGTTAATACAGCTCCAGCGGGTCTTGTAGTTCGGAATGAACCGTTTATATTTCTTGAGGACAAAACTTTTAAAATTGATTGGTCCCAAATCTCATGGAGATGTACACGAGATTGGATCGTCTTGATCATCAAGACAGCAAGCAGACTAGCGAGCGACTTAAAGGTGGAGATACAAGCAGTCGAGATACGTCTCAAAAGCTATGAGTCTCCAGCAAATCTAAAAAAGTACCTTGAAGAACTAAATAAAACATTGAATGACTTTGAAATAACTCTCAAAGATAGTAAATATGAAAAACTCCAAAAAGATACGAGTAGGTGGAGCAAAGAAAAGATCTACCCCTACATAAAAGAGAACTATAAACCATCAAGTGACAATGTTTCTAATGACGGTTCATCGGACGCTGGTTCCAACAGCTCCAACTCTAGTGGCAACAAAAGCCCCAGATACCAGGGCACACGAAGGAATTTCCGACGACCCAACAATCGTGGCATGCGGGGATGGAACAGCTACCCCCAGCCAATGATGTACCCCCCACAACAGTTTGGCCCACCGCCCTTCCAACATCCGAATGCCCCTTTCCCGCCATGGGGATTCCAACAAGACTATGGATATTTTGACAATTCGAGTCCTTTTTTAGCGGCGCGCCGAGGACAGACCAAGGGAAGGAATCGGAGGGGCAACTCGGTACACTGGAGCAACGAAGAAGAAGGAACTCCGAGAGTAGCAACCAGGAGCATGACAGGGGCATCGAAGAACCAAAAATGAGCCTGATTGTAAATCTAACGGGCAATGAACTATCTGAGCCACAGAAAAGAGTACTGGAGAAAGGCTTAGGATATGTCCCCACTGCCAACATGGACAAATTCCACCTCTGCAAAGAAATCCAGGAATTTATAAGGAGACTAAAATTGCAGGTCTTCTTTAAAGACAAGAAGGACACCCAAGAAAAAGGAGACACAGGACTCAAGCCACGATCCACCTTCATTCCGTTGAACAACACTCTCCCTATTGAACTCCTGACCTTCGAAAAGGCGGTCATGAGAGATCTCGAAGCCCTTGATCCAATGCAGAAACGAGTCTTCCAAAATGTTTCTAATGAAGAACGACAAGCGCTTCGTGAATTAAGTAACAACAAACAAGTGGTCATAAAACCAGCGGACAAGGGGGGTGCAACTGTGCTAATGAATAGAGAACAATATGATAAGGAGTGCACCAGGCTATTACAAGACAAAAGGAACTATGAAATTCTATTGACTAATCCAACTGAGAAAATAACAATCAAAATCAAGACAATGGTAGAGGAGGCACTGTCGCATAATTGGATTACCAACAAAGAAGGGGAGTTTCTGTGTCAGAAGAATCCTAGAACCCCATACCTATACATCCTACCCAAGATCCATAAGGACCTCGAGAACCCACCGGGTAGACCCATCGTATCGGGGATTGGGTCAGTCCTCGAACCAATCTCTAGGTTTGCGGACGCATTCTTAAGACCCATGGTACAAAGGACATCAACCTACCTTAGAGACACAAAGGATGTGTTAAACCTACTCGAGGGGGTGTCATTTGATCCGAACACACAGTTGTTAATCAACTGCGATGTGGAAAGTCTGTATACGAGCTTGCCCCACAACGAAACCCTGGCAATAATTGAAGACGTCCTATTCGCAGACGACTGGGAGTACCAAACCCCACGAAACGTGGTGATGGAGTGCTGCTCCTTGGCACTTAAGGAGAACTTTTTTGAGCACGATGGCACCCTGTACCTTCAGAAACATGGGACCAGCATGGGAAGCACATTTGCTCCAAGCATAGCTGGTCTCTATGTTCACCATCTTGAAGAAACAAAGATACTGAGTGCCATCAACCCATTCCGGCAAAAGATCTTGACCTGGAAGAGGTACATTGATGATATCCTTATCATCTGGGATGGAGATGATAAAACCGCCCAGCAGTTCCTAACGTGGCTTAATTACCAAGATGAGTTCCTCAAGTTCACCAGTGTCACTACAAAAACGAATCTGGTATTTCTGGATCTGAACATCTTCCCCAAAAATGGCAGACTGATGACTACAACACATTTTAAGAGCACCTCAAAGAACTGTCTCTTGATGTACCAAAGCTTTCATCCGAGACACCTGAGGGACAATTTACCCTACGGCCAGTTCCTGCGACTCCGTAGGAACTGCACGGAAGTTGCCAATTTCAAATTACAGTCAGATGATCTACGGAAGAAGTTACAAATGAGGAATTACCCTCTAAAAATCATCGACCAAGCCTACAAAAGAGCAAGGAGCAATTGCAGAGAGAGCCTCCTGGAGGAAAAAGTGAAAAAAGTGGAAGTGCAGAGACCAATATGTGTCACCACATATAACACCAACTCGGATCAAGTAAGCAAAATCATTAATAAGAACTGGAAGATTCTTAATAGCGGGGGTCTCGAAATTCCGAAACCTATGTTTTCACACAAAAGAGCACAGAGTGTCAGAGATATACTGGTACACACAAGACCCAAGGACAACAAGGTCAGCACCCGAGGCAATCCCAACTTTGTACAAGGACACTACCCGTGTGGCGGATGTAAGGTATGCTGTCTCACCAAAAAAAGCAAGAAATTAACCTTCAACAACGGGACCACATGGGAACAGAGAGCCTTCAGTAACTGTAACAGTTCCAATGTCGTCTATCTCATCACTTGTCCCTGCAATCTCGAATACATTGGCATGACGAGCAGGGCGGTAAAGTTGAGAATAGGCGAGCACAAAAGTACGATCAAATGTAAGAAGTCGAGTACTAAACTAACAAACCACTTCCTAGAAAGTGGGCATAAACCTGAAGACATAACTTGGACAGTAATTGAACAGATCGAAAACGAGAAACATCTCCTGGAAAAGGAACAAAGATGGGTTTTTCGTGTCCAGTCCAACAAACATGGATTAAACGATGAAATTCCGTGGGGTCAGCTATAAATTGCGTACACCCACTCCCCACTGAGAGGCACCCCCTTGCCCGTGGCTAATTGATACAAACTCTGCTCCCTATCATGAGCCTAGAAAAATCTGCCAGCCGACCGCACCTCGTACAACACACAGTGGAATGATCATTGTGTACTTTCACATCACAACAGCCAAGCCTTTCAACCTAATAAGCATAACTTTGACAAGCCTAAGAAATTACCTAGCCCCTGGTGTTCACCCGTATAGGGAAGCCCTTATCCCCTTCTTTCATATACTGGTCAATTCCCAATCACGAACCGTTAATATAATCTGGGCAGAGGCCCCCCTTGCCTTTAACAGTTTCGTTTCCCTACATTGGTATATTCTACCTGTGAGCCTGCCACTCAGCTTGACCCGTTTTTGTTTTCTAAGGGGTTCCAGTATGACCATCAAGAATCAAACTCACAAAAATGTCCGTTTTAAATAGAATCATCACTGATATACTATATGCTGATTTACAGGGATCATATCTCCAATAATTAAGTTTTTCCAAAATATTAATGGGTTGGTAACTTCTGGAAATTCAACAGGCACAAAAGAAAGACTTCCGCAAATAGTACACCTCAGTTCCATCTGAGGCGGCCATTTTGGGTTAGCGCGCTAGTCTTGCAAGTAGATCTGCAGCGCGACCCGGGCGCCCAGTCCAGCTCATATGAGCACCGCGCCCCAGACGCGACCACTCTTCAGAGCGGCAACGCGGGTAGAAGTAAGGCTTAAGATTATGCAGACAATGTAAGTTAAAGACCTTGCCAAAGGTCTCAAAAAACTTGGCTTTTGAGACAGCGCCTGCTATATTTGCTGGGTGTGTTTGTTCGCGACGCTAAGGGCGTGGTTTCTCTCTTTCAGAGCGCCGCGGTGATTACCTACCGATTGCCAGCTCATGGGGCATATCACATGCGCCACAGCAGTATGTATCGTTAACTATTCAACAATTGGGGTGTGCCCCGCTTTGGGGATTTTAATGATTGATCCTAAGACCATTTCTGACATTATAAAAAGTCGGGTTCCTCGTTTTTAACCCTGTGAGGTGCCGCTGTATGCATTGAGTTATGAGAGTGTGTGTGTGTTGAGATGAAAACAGCCCTAATTACAAGGGGCATCACAATGTTCGGGCATATAACGAACATCCAGGGGATGGCAGATTGAACCATCACTCTGTCCATAAAGTCTTAAGTGTATTCTTTGTGTAATGGGCAATTGATAATGATAAATGGAACTTGTGGCGCTAATACTAATGAGTGCCTTAAGACAAACCACAGTTACAAGTGTAAAATTCTGTGCTTTTCTCTCCCTTTTTTTCTCTTTTGCTTTACAGAGACCACAATCAGGTCATCATTTTTGATATTCTTGCTTCACAAGGGGCCAGCTCATGCCCTGAAGCTAAAACCAACAGTGGATTTTTACTGCTGGTTTTTAGGACGACAGGCCTATTACACTTAGCAACTGAGCTTTGTTTTAGTAGGGACCATTAGAAGGTCCTGATGAGTAGGCAGTAGGGGACTGCCTACGAAACATGTAGACCAGGTTGTAGCGAATTGCTCCACCTCAAAACCCCCTTCTTAACATCCCCAGCTAGGGAAGTGAATAAATTGTTTTTTTCTACTAGCCAGAGGATTTTTAATTTTTTTATTTCCCACACATCGTTAGGTCCCTACACTTCACTGACATCACCCACCTTGCACTGTCACATAGTCCTGTCACCATACTAGTGCTCCCGCGTAGTCGGTCAGGTCGTAGCACGCCCCGCCCCGTAGAGGGACGGGAAGACCCCAATGATGAAGCATGACACTACTGGATTTTTTTAGTGTGTGAGGGGTATTTTAAAAAGCACATTGTGCTCTCATCTTTATCACCCAAAGAGAGAGTTTATTTATTAGATTGTCACCACCCATAAAAATAAATAAAATAAAAATTAAACCACTACACATTGATAGAATCTTTTTGTTTACGTATATCAGATTGGAGGGTGATTCTGTCAATACCTCTTCACTTCCTCTATTGTTTTGGTCCAGTAGGATGCCCAAGTATTTATATTGGTCTACCTGAGTTAGTGCGGTGGAGTTTATCTTCCAGACATATTTTTGTCTTTTCTTGCGAGAGCCGGAGAAACATAAGACGTTTGTTTTTTTTAGATTTATTGTCAGTTGTGCGTTCCAGAGGTACGACGCGAGCTTGGAGATCATACGTTGTAGGCCGAGAGGAGTTTGTGACAAGAGCACAATGTCGTCTGCGTATTGTAGACTCATTATGGGTGAATTACCCAATTTTGGTGGATCCCCCTGAATAGAGCGTAGATCACTTTCTAGGTCCGCAGTGTAAATATTAAAAAGACAGGGGGCCAATACGCGGCCTTGTTTTACCATTGAATGTACGGAATTTCTTTGTCAGGCATCGGCCGTCTCCATTTTTCACTTGGACCCAGGTCTGTGAGTAAAGCTCTATGATTGCTCCCATTAGCTTTGGCGGCGCTCCCCAGGCTTTCATTTTGGCCCAGAGTTTGGATCTGGGCACTTTATCAAAGGCCGCTTTTAGGTCCAAGAAACAAGTGTACAGCGAGTTGGAGTTGTCAATTGCCCTTTTTGCTAGTAGGGTTATCGCAGATAAGTTGGTGAGGGTGCCCATTCCTGGGCGGAAGCCTGTTGAGTCAAGGGGATTAGCCCTATACTGCTAACCCAAGCCTCCAGTTCTACCAGTAAGTTCGACGCATAGATCTTGGCCTCCACATCTATTAAGGCTATTAGCCTATAGTTGTTAGGGTCAGAGCGGGACCCAGATTTATGTATTGGATGTAAAATACTGCCCCTCCACGATTCGGGGATGTTCCCGGTCTTTAGACTATCACAAAATAAGGGGAGTAATTGACTGGCCCAAAATGTAGGATCTTTCTTAAATAGGGCATTGGGAAGACCGTTTGGTCCTGGCGCTCCGTCTGCTCTCAATGATTTTATGGTGTTAGAGACCAGCGTTAATGTAATCAGGTCGGTGTTTCCTGTGTGCTTTATTATTGATGGTTCGCAGGTAGCTTTGAGGTTGGAGGGCTTTGAGACTGCTGTTGTTCTCAGGCTTGACAGGGCACACTCTGGGGGAGGGGCAGCTTTATTATCTAGTGATGTATCGTATGTGAAATTATATAATAAATCGATGTGGCTACACCAAAGCTGGTCAGTCATATCTGAATTGAACTGCCAATGTTTACCGTTGAGCATGAAGTTTATTTTTGCCCAAAAGTCTTTTGAGTTCTGTAGCTTGCTAGCGTGGAGTATGGTACACGCTAGTTTTTCCCTGTACATTCTCTTGGCCAAATTGGTCTCTCTTTTTAGCTCTTTTTTTAAGGCTTCGATTGTTTTCAGAGTTTGTGTTGAAAAGTGAGGATCCTTTTTGCGTTCAGCCCTGAGAAATGCATTTATTTGCCTTTTTAGTTGTCGCAGCTTTGGGGTGTACCATTTCCCTCCTCTGTTTCTTATGGTGTTTTGTCCTCTGTGGTTGGATTGACATTTCTTGTTTATGTCCACTACAAAGGACTCCCAAGTCTTTGTTATGTCCTTTGATGTGTCAGATGGGGAAAACAATGCGTGGCATGACGCCATTAGGTTGGCGAGGTTTTCTTCATTCCAATTTAGCCGTTGTAGGTTAAAGATTTGGGTGTTCAAGGATATAGGCAACGCTTGCTCCGACTTTTTCGGTTGGATTGTCAGGGTGAAGGTCTGTGGAAAATGATCGCTTTCTCCACGTTCCTGGATATGGAAGTCTCTGATGTAAAAGAATAGGTCGGGTCGGCCAGAGTATAATCTATGGTTGATCCTGAATTCTTAGAGACCCTCCTTAGGGCAGCCGGTGTATCCAGATGACCCCTTCCATTTAAGGTGTACAAATGCAGGGCTTCCAACTCCGTAGGGCATTTCCTTCCCGTTGCACTTTGTCTGCAATGGTTGCCCTGCCGTGGGACAATGTGGGTGGGGAGGGTTCCCTCCTGCCGTTGAATTAGATTCATGTTAAAATCTCCAGTTATAAGCATGTTTTCGCTTGGGTAGGTGGACTTTAGCATGTTGATTGCGGAGACTAGTTCTTTTATCCTCTTCCCTTTATGTTTTCCGCCGGGGTGCATATAGAGGTTCACGATCAGAAGGCCCATGTTTGGGGAGATTTCAATTTTAATGCACTGCATCCATGTAGAGTCTAGGTTAATGCGACTGAGTGGCCATAGGAGATCCGTCGATATGAAAATGGATAGGCCTCCTTTTGCCCTGCCGGAGCGTGCCTCCTTATGTACTGGTGTGAAGAATTCTTTATATCCCACAAGAGGCGTATTTTTAGTCTGCCAAGTTTCCTGGAGCATTAGTATTTTAAATTGAGTGATGAACTCTACAAAGTCTTCTTCCTCCAGCTTCGCATTTAGACCATTGACATTCCATGAACAGAGCGTGCAGCCCAGCTCTTTCCCAGCCATTGGACTGCTGTTGGTTCAGTCTGTGTTCCTATGGGTCGATGCCAGAGGGGCGAGTGGGTGCCTTTCGGGCAGGTTATTCACCTGACGGGCAAACGTGATGGTAATTTGCCTGAGATGGTGGCCTTCTTCTTCTATGCTGCCCCATAACTCTAGTCCTTTGGCGTTTTTTAGGAGGCCCCGTTTTGATTTTGTTTCCGCAGCGGGCTAGGGTATCGAGCTGGCTCCACTTTTTTTAGATCAATGCCCCATGAGGCAAAATCCTCCCGATGGGTCAGGATTAGTTCTGTGACGATGTGATCAATCCATGTTGTTATCGTGGATTCGAAGCCTGGTTGAGAAGGGTTTGGTCTGAACTCTACTAGTTCCAAATCGCATGATTTTAGGTGACTCAGGCCTGGTAGTTCCTCTAAGAGTCTTAAGATTGCCCCTGTGTTCAAGATGTCATGGGTCCCTTTTGAACAGTACTTGGGAATTAGCTCTATTTTGTTGCTTAAAGTGTGCCGCTGTTGGATTTTTTGTCGACTGCTCTCTTTGATGATTGGGAGAGACATTCCTTCCCGATCTACCTCTGGCTCTAAAGTGTGCTGGTTGACTGGCTGTGCACTGGTTGTAGTTATTTGTCCGATTAGGACTGGAGCTGGTGGTACTTGGGTTTCTCCATTCAGCAAGTCTTGTGGGTTTTGTCCCTTGATCTTTGCGGGTATTTCTGTGCCAACTTGTCTTTTGTATTCTGCTGCTTGAGTGGATGAGACGGTGTCCTTTGAACTTTTACTTCGCTCGATGTTTGTGTTGATAACTTGCTTATCAATTGGTGACTTACGATTTGGCTTTTCTCCGGGTGGGTTGAAAATGCTGAACACTTTTGTTGCGTTCTGGATTGGATTTGTACGATCTGTGGCTCTTTTTGGGATGGTTGTTTCCTTGTCAGGGGGTAGGGCTTTTAGGATAAACCCTTGCACTGGAGTTGTTTTAATTTGAGGTGGGGCACTTTTTATCTTCGATGTTGTTGGGATCGTTGTTGGTTTTTTTGGGGAGCTTTGGTTGTGCGCCACGACTGTGTGCTTTTGCTTTTCTAGCTTTCCTTTGGCGCTTCCTTTCCCTTTTAGTAAGCGCGTGTGCCTGAACAGTAAGGTTGGGGCTGAGTGCCGCAATTTGTGGGGACGCCTGAATTGAGTGTGCTTCCTTTCCGTGATCAGATGTATTATTTTTGTGTGGGTTTGCTGGCGTCGTGGTGTCATTAGAGGTAGAGGAACATGATTTGTCTTGGGATACCGAGCTTGCTTCACCGCTGCTAACCTCAGTCGGCCTGTCTGAACCCTCTTTGGCGTGCTGGTTGCTTGTCTTATGGTTGTAGTTGTTGCCGTAAGTGAATCCGTTGTAGGTTCCGTAACAGCCCCCAGTATCTGCGTCATCAGGCTGGGTACTGTAGCCAGTTTATCTATTATGTCTGTGCAGTGGCAAGTATAAAAGGTGGAGTCCTTGTTAAGTTGCACCTTCGTGATCATATTGTTTAAATCTTGTAAGTTTGATTCAATGCCCTGAAGGTGGAAGGCCAAAAGGTTGAGCAGGTCAACTTGCGTGTCCAGTTTGTCCGCATGGTAGGACATGGCGACGCCTATGGTTTCCATTGTCTTTAGTAATTGCGGCCCTCTGATGTTTCCCCCTGAATATGGCTAATTTTGGGTGAGGTAAGAGAATGCGCCGGGGGGTCTAATTGATTGCGATGCTCGCTTGATTGCGCGCTCCTTGACGATAACCTTTTGGCGTCACCTTCCTCCTTGCCAGGGGATTGGTCGTGGTGGACTGCGAACTGACGCATACTCCATTCCAGTTCTACGATCTCACTTGCGGTTACGTTTTCTTCCTGTAGGTTCGATGTCTTACTGTATTTGATGGCATCGGTTTCTTCCGTTGCTAGTCCAACAGATGGAAGGTGGTGCTTTTTGTCTAGTACCGGTGTGGGCTGGCCGCTCCATTTACTAAGAGAATTTGCCGATGGCAGTGGGTTTTGAGTGTAGTTTGATGTTTGTATTTGTGAGGGGCATTCCTCGGTTGTTGTCGGGGTCGTTTTCTGAATGGATTGTGGGCTTTGTTTGAGAAAGAAAGAGTCATTGCTTGCGTCCGGGACCCAATGGACTAAAACGCGAGCAGGAGATGCGTGGACTGGTTGTTGAAGCTCGGAAAGTGGGTGCCCCCTAGATTGGTCTGAGCCATTTGCTAGTTGTTGGGTAGTTTGATTGTACGACCCGGGGGGACCAGCCCCCCACCACTCCCGGGGTTAAAAGCTTTACGAGGTTCGCTGTGACACCTTATGTGAAGTGATGGTGATGATGGCGGTGTGGCCCCTTTGTTCGTGACCTCCTTGAGCGCTTTGTGTTGGGTACTGTTGAATTTCGAACTAGCTTCACGTGGTGGAAATTCCATTCCATTCCCAGTGGAGAGTTTTTGACAGATTGTAAGAAAATCTGTAATCAATGCCCGTTTGCTTGATTTGAGGTGCGGGGCTTGAGCTTGAACTTTGTAGTTCAGTGATGGTGTGGCGTCGTAGTCCGATAATTCCTTGTTCTTGGCCATGGGACTAAAGACTGTGCTGACCTTGTAGGGCCCCTTAGGGCCCGCATCAGAGCTCTGCAATCCGGATTTATCACGTTGGAGTATCGAGCCAAGAGGGGGTTTTGCAAGGTCTGTTGAACTGATGCCTTGTTCCTCCTGAACTGGCTTTTTGGGGCTCTTGCCTACGGCGGGCACTTCCTCTGCCTCGTTGAAGGTGCCCGGAGAGCCCCCTTGGCCTTTTTTGTCTTCGCCTGTGGTTTTTCAGCTAGGTTTTTCTCGCCTCGTAGCCTCCCGGATCTCATGATCAAGATACTTCGGGTTGAGCGGTGCGATTGTTCCTTTGGTTTATGGGACAACTTGAGATGAGGGCCGTCTGTGGGCCAGAACTAGCTTTCTTTTATCTTTTGTCTTTTGTGGTGATTGGTTTTTTGCGAGTTGGTTTTTGCGAGTTTGTTTGCGAGTTGGATTGCTGATTGGGTTTTTGCGACTTGTGGTAGTGGGGTAGTAGGGTAGGGTAGGGCGGTGGGCGGGTTGCGAGCCGAAAGGCTGAGAGGCGCCTGCTGTCCCTCACGGGGAGTGATTTAATTTGATTTGCCCCTGCCCTTGCCCCCTGCCCATGCCCTTACCCTTGGCGTTTGTGTTGTTGGCTTGATGTTAGCTTGAGCAGCTTTAATTGCGAAGCGGGGGTGCAGACTTGATCCGTTTTGATGCGTTTTGGGGGGGGACAAGCGGAGCACACTGGGGGACCGCCGGCTGAGAAACCTAGTTAGATAGCCTCCCTCGATCAACTCCCCGGACTCTTACTTTGCAACTGCCTCTAACGGCGGCCGCGCTTGTGTCCTCCCCTCTTGCCCCGCCTCTTACCTCGCCAAACGCCGAGCTGAGCTCCGAGATACTGCGGAGGTGGTGCTCCTATGCTCAAAACCTTCAGTCAGGGGGTGAGGCCTCGGAGCCGGGAGCTAGGCTGCTTCGCGCTCTCCGGCTCTCTGACACCAGTAACCGGTGCTGTGGAGGAGAGGGAGGGTGGAGACGGCAGGAAGCGGCGGGATACCAAGAGCGCCGACTTCTACCCCTCTTCTCTTGTGGCTTCTTTGTCTCGAAGCCGCTACCTGCTGCCGTACTCCTCTGCTGCCGAGCTCCTCTGACCGTTATGCTCGCCGTGGCTCTCTCATCTCTTGACATATGTACATTCTATTGAGAAATAGTTTAAATTTTCCTGCTCAACTACGCTTCCTGTGCCTCTTTCGACTCAGCTTCTATTGTCCCCGCCCCACACTCTGCCATCCCTATCTCCCCACAACTGTGCTCCTTAATGTGAAATCCCTTGATCTACCTGGCAGGCCTCGCCTCTCTCTCCTGCCACATGGAGCATCCTTTCCTAACACATTTACCTGCGGTACTTTACACTGGTGATCAATTAGAGTGAGCCAAGACTAGAAGCTTAAGAATGACCTGATTTGTTTAATGGAAGCCAAGGATGGAAAACATGGGGTCTTAGTAACATGAGGTCTATATGGTGGCCATATTAGCAGCAGATGGTGTGTATCTTTAACTCTAGGCTCTGTAATCAAGCAACTCTGAAGAGCTCTAATGTACTGCATGGCAGGTCCGAGCTTTGTTTTGCGGATCAAGGACATTACCTGAGATATTGGGAACTGATCTTCCCGAGAAACCAATATGGGCAATGATGGAGGATAGCAGTCATGCCACAAGCTAATTGGTGCAGAACCAGGCCAATCTCAAGTCTATGTATAATTTATCCCTAAATCTTCTTCCCACGGCCCTGGTGTTTGAGAGAAAGGCTGCCGATCAGAAAAGGGACCAGTGGAAAGAAACAATGTTGTTCAACTCCAAATCCTCATGCTAGATGCTGGAAGCGGTATAGTGCCACACTGGCATTTCCCAATTTGGCACCAACATTCACCTGCAGAGGGCAATTTTATGGTGCACTGTCAGCATCTGATGTTTCAAGTTAGGAGGTAAAATGTTCCTTTCTTTGCTTGAGTAAAGCTACAACTCACAGCCTTTCTGCCCAAGGTCCATCTGCTTCTTCATGTCTGCTCTGTAAAATGCAGCTTGCAACCATGCCCATTCCAATGCACTCTGGGAACAATTTTGATATATAATTAGATGATTCACACGTGTACCGTAGCCGTGTACTGGCAATTCTGGTGATCACTCATATCAGGACTGGATGCAAGAGATTGTGCAATAGGTGGTGAGAAACTGACTTAAAATCAATTCTGAAACATTGATCTCAGAATATTCTTAGATATATCCCAGATCAACGACCATTCCCACAGGCCATGTGAACTAGGGACCATGGCTATTCCAGCTAAACTGGTACAGTTCAGTGGCATTTTATTCATCCTAGCTGTCAGAAACTCAGTCTGCTGATGTTTATTTCGGGGGTTTGTAGCTTTTATTTATTCATGTTTTTTGACATTCAACTTCTGGGGTCTGTTTGCCAATACACTGACAGTCGTGCCCACAGTCCTTTGGCTTCTGAAGACTTGGTGCCTCAAAACACCCCTTTTCCTAGGTTAGTGCCTCAATCGGTGAACTTGTAGAGCGCGCTACTTACCCGTGAGGGTCTCAAGGCGCTGAGGCAAGAGTGCCTACTCCTGCAGAGGACAGGCCCCCTCACCTATTACATCTACACACTTGAAGGTATTGCACCTACCACCTAACTACAAAGAGACTTCTACCAGACTCAGAATGCACACTGCACGTGATTCCAGTTTGAGCGGCCCCACTCCTACCCCTAGACCTCTGTCCCCCAAAGCACTCAGAAGTGGTGGTCATGTGGCACATTGGACTCTCTCCATAAAAGTATGGCTTGTCATGGGAATCTTTATTGTGGATGTGAAGTTATTTAGGTAGAGTTTTTATAAAGATCACTGTGACTCCTTTTTGATGCTTCAGAGCGCTAGCTGAGATGTAGAATGGAGGAGCTCGAGCCCAATCTGTAAAGAGAGCATTCCTGGCCAATATTACTCAGTCACTATTTTACAAGCCTTTGCTGAAAAGATAATAGTTTGGTTCTGCCCCGAGGGTCTGGTTCAGTGAGTTCCACAGTTTGGGCCCCTTGTCTCCCAGGATCCGGTTCCATTTTCGTTCTGCCTGAAGGCTCTTGGGAGATGAGGTTTGCCCTTGCTGCTTACAGATTTCTGTTGGGCATGTAGTGGGTGGCCTGCAACGCCAAGAATCCTAGACTTCTGCCCCACTAAGCCTTGCACACGAAACATTGAACTTTAAACTTTATTCTTGCTTCTAAGGCTTTTAAGGCCGACTCTATGTGGATGCACGGTTGCATATTTAGACACATTTTGGCCTATTAGCTTTGTGGTCTCTTAAGCCAATTGATGTGTTTGGGAAGCCTGGTGTAAACCTTATTACCCTGGTCTAAGCAGGAAATTATACATGGTCTCATTAGCTGTGCCCAGTGGTTAGTTTGGAGTAGTAGAACTGCAGGTTGTTGCCCCAGGCCACTGCACTGACGTGGAATGAATGTGATTTCTGATAGAAAAGTAAGGTCCAAGTTCCTAACTTTTAGTGGAGGGGCTGCTTCTAGTTTGGTGGGTGTCAAGAACTGGTCGCTGAGAAGGACTGTTGATTTACCTTCTTAATTGCTCTAGAAAAGGGCATCTCCTTTTAGTACCCACAGCCCCCCCTCCCCCGCCTGCACAGGACAGTAAACGTGATAAGTCTATCCTTATGTGGGTCCCAGTTTGGAGGAAAACACCAACAGTAAACAGCCTTCTTGGTATACTTGTAGCTTTGATTGAAGATGATTAGTACTGAAGTGATTTGCAAGGCTCCAAATACCTCCCTCCCCCCGCCCCCCTCCGACATCAGGGAGGATAAAAACAACAAATCATAATATCCAGAAATATAATAAACGTGTCTCCTCCAACTCAAATCAGGTATAAAAAATATGATAGCACGGGGATGAGGAACGTAATGAAAAATAAGGAAGTAAACGTGCTGCGATGCATCTTCACTTGAAAATGCCTCCTTATTATTTATCTAATAGGAACTGACATCTCAGGAAAATAATCGAGTTCATCTTGGATAGGGAACCGTAGTCAACTTTCTACAGACAGACCACCATCTTGGAAAGGGCAGTTTATAAATCTTGTCCATGTCCCTTTCCTAGAACGCATGGGCTCCATTTGACAAACAAAGGAGCCAAAGTTGGACATTCTTTGCACAGTGCTGAATTGTGCAGTCCTGCTGCCACCCTTTTTGCCAAAGCTTCAGGCAAAACAACAAGATATTTGAAGGAATGCTTGAATTAATTGCAGACAATGGGATTTGCTCAGGGCCATATTCCAGACCATTGATGTTGGCCACTATGGCACTCCAGGCACAGACCTGCCATATGCAAAGCAGTTTTGGTCCTGCTCTAGGAGGAACATGCCAGCCTCGACCATAAAGGAACATAAGTAACCCCAGACTGGATTCAACTTTCTTAGGTTGGTCTCCTCAGTGGGGTATAGCTTGAAGTCTGTAGCACAGTGAGCATGGAATCCATGTCTAAACATATCCATCACACCTACAGCATTGTACTGCAAAAAACAGGATGCTTGAATTAATTGTATCCACTGGCGATCACTCGGCACATTCCAGACCACCATTTCTCACCCACTATGCCACTTCAGACAGAGACCCGACATACTCAAATTGCTCCTGGTTCTGGCCTATTCCAGCTTGAACTGCCAGACAAGTCCCCTCTAGACCAGAACACAAGCAACCCAGACCTATGTTGACCTCCTTCGGTCTTGCCAGTGAGGTATAGCTTGAGTCGGGTCCTGTGGTACAGTGAGACTGTAGTGATATAATGCAGCTGTTGTCGAAACATATTTTTGCTCTAAGTATTGGAAACATCTGTCAGATCCACAGGAAGAAGAGGGCACTGCTGTAAGAGTCAATTAGGTGGAGGAGAGGATCAGTGACACATACCATCACTGCTTCTGTGCCGGGCCATTTGCGAATACCATGAATTTAAATGTTGCTTTCCTGCACCCTATGGAAGCCTCAAGGGCTCACACTGTTGGGTTGTGTCTGTGCTGCGAAGCTTTATATTCTAGTCTGTGTGACTTTATCATGGAGCTTTCCAAAACACTGCAACTGTAGAGTGACTCTAAAACAGGCTGTGACTGTCTGTAAAAGCTTTTGACTGCATCTCAGGGTGTATACAACACAATTTGACTGTATTATGCGGTGTATTACATACTGTGGTCGATCTGGGAGAGTATCTATAACAGGGAGTAACTATTATTAGGGCCACAATGAAACTGTATTAGAGCTTGTCTACAACATGGTGCACTTTTATCGTTGAGTTCTTTTAAAGGGGGTCAGTACTTCATTTTAACTGGTGGTTTTAAGTGCTTAACACTGTCAACACCAGCACGTATGATGGTCTGCCACATGGTGACACTGTTTGTCTATTTTAGAGATCAGCACAACAACAGTTATTTCTTAACCAAATATACATTAAAAATGACCAGTATCTGCCGCCCAATCTATTGTTAATGCTTTGGGGGCCTGAATAGTCTGGATTGATACACTTGTAGGTGTCTGATGGTTAGTAGTTGTGTTTGGTACTGTCATTGGCAGCGATGTAGGGGCATGGGAGGATGTAAGGGGTAATGGCCTCCTGATGAGGGGCTTGGTGGCAGTTGTGTTTATAAATTAAGCACTGAACGGGTGAGATTATATAACAGGAGACTCTACAACAGGCTCAGTGGTAGGAAGGGAATTTAAATACTCTGTTACTCTGATGTTCTGTGCCCATTTTCCACTGTGCATGTTGCGGATGCCATACCTGAAAAACCAGTGTTGCGAGGACATCCACACTGTGTGGGAAGTCTACAAAACGTGTGTGATATTGTTCCTGTTTTCCTTGTTTATTGTGTTTTGTGCTTCTGTGTGAGGTCAGACAGTAAGCATCAAGAGAGTTGTAGTCAGGACAGTTGTGTATTTGCATTTGGATGGTCGCCAACTTCCTCCCCCACCCACGTACAGATTTAGCTCAGTTAGCTGTAATACATTTGGCTGTCTTGTAGATAAAGCAAACACAAGGATATGATGGACGAAGCATTGAAACTTTCAGAAACTCACCCCCCAATCACATATCTGGGTTCAATCCATCATCATTGTTTATCTTACTTTGCTACCCCAGATCAGACTCAGCCATATACAAATCAGTCTTGATCCTTTGCCTCATGGGAACAGTCCAACCCGACCTTCCAAGCCAGGTCCTCCCTGGACTAGAAAGAAGCATTCTGGGACCGCTTTTGGGGTAACACCCCTCATCAGCCAGGAAAGCTTGAATCCAGTGGCAAAGTGAGCAAGTGACCCACATCTGGGCATACCCTGCCAACTTACGGCGAAGATGGATGGAGTGCTGAAATTTTTCAGACACTCACCCCCAGCCACATATCTGTGTTGAATCCATCATCGTTCTTTAGCTCACTTCACCACCCCAGTACAGACCGAGCCATATGCAAATCAGTCTTGACCCTGTGCCTCATGGGAACAGTCCAGCTCGAACTGCCAAGCCAGGTGCGCTGGTAGGCCTATGAGATCGACCAATGGACCTGCTGACTTGTGTTGCTCCCCGGGGACACGAAAGGGCTGGTCCCGCCTGTCCCTGTGCTACAGCCTACACAGATCCGTTGAGCAGCCGCTAAATGACAAGGATGGAGGACCCGACTGCGTTGCCCTTTATTGGTGGATTCTTCCACTACTATCTTGGGATAGCACGCCGTGAATTTTTGCCCGTGAAACGTGCCATCCAAAAGTCTGGAATTGCCTACTCCTTGCTTTATCCGGCTAACCTACATATGCATCCCCTCCCATTTCAGATGAACAATGGCGATACTGCTCTGCCCAATCAAGTTCCCTCTCACCGAAATATAGATTTAGATTAATACATTTCAACTTTCTGCACAGTTCAAGCCCATTCAAATGCATAAAATGAGACATGCGGAGAATGCCTGATTTATGAGGTAAGCGGGACCCACTGCCTTTTTTACTGCACCTTGCCTGGTCTTTCCCTGTGCTAGTGGCATTTTGGATGCTAAGGGCACCTTCCTGCAAAAAAACAATCCTCAGAGGCATTTACCTTTTTCACTGGGTGCAGAAGAATGCAGCACATGTAGAAAGGGGAAAACGAGGAGAAATAAGTATAGTTCTCCTCATTATACCTCCAGGGGGAGCAAAGGATATTGATGCATTCCCAAGTGTACCACTGATGGTAAATCTGGGAGTGCACCAAAATACATGGGTGGATGGGTGGGAACACCCACGCTCCACGCATGTAACGCCTCTCTGGGGCAGAGTAACGCAAGGCAGCAACTTGCACTCCCTTGCATTACTCCACATTTACCTGGCCACACAAGGTGCCCCTGCGTAGCTCAGGAAATATCATTCTAGGTTTTGCGTCGCCTTTCGGCCGTGTGCGTTACGCAAGGGTGACGCAAACCCATGGTAAATATGATATCCATGCAAATGGAGTCCTACCCTCCCATGAGCAAGGAGTTTGAGCAGTAGTGTGTAGGGCAGTTATTTCAAACCATTACAATGAAATTCATCCTATCACTCAATCATTCCTATATCAGCAAGAAAGTAGGCAGATTGATCTCTGCTTTTAGTATAAACATCAGCGTACAACTGCACTAAGCAATATTCCACTTTTCACCTTTAAACTCTGATATAGTGTGTGTACTGACCCCTCCTTCAAAAACTTGTGAACGAGCCTGGTGGCATAGTGGACCAACACGTCAACTGAAGGGGCCTGTGTTCGACCTCATGGACACAGGTTCATATCTTGGCGGGTCTGCTCAGCCTTTCATCCTTCTGAGGTTGATAAAATTAGTACCATTGAGCTGGGTGACATCTGTTATTCAGCGCCCATGTTAAGTTATGTTAGAGCATGCACACCGCACTAAGGAAAAAGAAAATTCACCTCCTTAGTAAAGGTCATAGCATTTCATTCCTCTGTGCCAAGAAATTTAGGGCCACGCAAAAAAGTAACGACGCCAGCAAATATGACATTATCCAGAACCATAAAGCAAAATTCTTCTGCAGATGGTATTGTACAAATAACATATTGAAAGAACATAGGATGCCGAAATCTCTTCGTCTTCAGAGGATTAAACGTGGTCATACGCATAGCAGATGTGACACATTTTCTGTCTGGAAATCACATAATCTGCAAAAGGGATTAACAACACATTTTTTCCCTCATTTTTCTAAACTCTGATTGGAATTCTCAGGAATCGAAATCGAATCATGTTACTCGTAAGCTCACAATGTGGAAAGCAGAGGGTTGAGTCATATATGTAGCTACATTCTTCACGGAGAGTTTCTGTGACGTCCATATATGTAATCGGTCTATTATCTTCATCGCCCCCAACCCCGTGCCTGACTTCTTCCCAAATGCGCCTTACATTACATTTTTCTAATCAGTTTAAGGGAAACAAGACGCCTTGCATTTTTCTAATCAGTTTAAGAGAAACAAGAGCCACGGATGAGAAATGTATTCTCTGCATTGCACAAATGTACATCCAAATCAAAGGCCTAAGAGATTCCACCCTACCTGCCTTAGCGTAAAGATGTCCATGATGGGTGATTTATCCGCCATTAGCGGCCATTTTGTTAGACCCAGTTCCAAAGGCCAATGTACCTGGGAGTACTTCTCTTTAATCCAAAGATCATGCTTATTGCATTGGACAGGAATATGTTAGACACCAGAGTTAGCTGGCTTTTGTGGCCACAGTACAATACAAGATCAATAGGAAAAGCTTGGCTTGAAGAAACGTCATGATGGGGTCAATCGTTGGGCCGACAGGCTGGCTACTGTCTGCCAAATTTAGAGATCAGCAAAGGCCCAGCCACTATCCCTGTATCTTGATAGGAGCTGCTGTCAGAGCGGTTCTTATCAAGGTACAAAAATGGTTGGGGGCGGCTGCTGCCACTTTTGATTGCCATTCACCAAACTTTAACAACGTTTTTGTTTATCAAAAACAAACTCGCGAAGTGGGAATTTGTTATTGAAATACAAATAACTAATTAATCTCACACCCAGGGAGTTTTGTTAATTCATTAAGGAGGTCATTATTTGTTTTTTTCTTCCCATCACCACTAGGTCTTGCTTAGTGGTGACGGACAGAAAAAACACATCTACCCTAAATTGGGCGGGCGGTGTAATGTTATTTCTGATGGATACTTCTAACCGCAGATTACTAAGATTAGAATTCCCCCCAGGTGCCAGACTGGATCTGGAGACGTTTGTAGCAGTTCTCCTGAACGCCACTAGGTGATGTCGTGGACCTCTGTGTTTGCTCTGGAAGTGACGGAACAGATCTGCATATAAGCGCCTCCCGCTCCGACGTGCTGACGTCAGTTCCTTTCTTTCTGCACCTCTTGACAGGGATCAGATGCTTTGCTCTCAAATTTGTTGGGTCTTCCGACGACTTCTAAATTTAGAGTGCTAGGGAATGATGTGCTCGCCGAACTCGGCCGAATTCAAGCTGTGCTGCAGCTGCAGGAAGCAGGTGTCAGTCACGGATCTGCACAAGGTGTGTCTTTGGTGCCAGGGCACGGGACATGACTCTAAGTCATGCAATAAGTGCGCCATAATGCACCCGAAGACAATTCAAAACTCAGATGCAAATCTGTCACAGAACACAAGAAGAATTTGTGACCATCTTGTAAGTCCCACTCTAAGTCACAAGTCTGCCCCCGGTCCTGGTCATACTCCCAGAACAGGGCCGGCCTAAGGCATGTGCAAGCTGTGCACCTGCACAGGGCCGCCAAACCCCAGGGGCCGCCACGCCAATATATATCCTTAGATACATATTTGCGTGGCGGCCCCTGGCAGGGATTTGGCGGCCTCGGGCCCCCTACCTACACTCCCTGCTCAGGGCCTCCGTGAGCCTAGAGCCGGCCCTGCCCAGAATTTACCAGGCGGCTATCGATCCGATAACAGATCGACACCATCAAAGAGCCATGTTCACAATATTTCTTGTGCCTCTGTCTACCACTGGCACGCCTATGGGCCCACGGGACGCTAATGATGCCTTACACCTGGATTTGCTAAATACCAGTGAGCTTGGCACGTCGCTTGAGACAAAGCATAACTTGTCACACTTTCTGGTGCCTACTTATCTAATCTCAGATTCCTCACAGACCTCTAATCTCAGATTCCTAACTGCCATCCCACCTCACCTTTCTGTGGAATGGTCTCTTTTCCATATCTAAAAAGGCCACAAGTTAATCTTCAGCACACTATTACCAACATTTGTTCATGCTCTGCATCTGAGGGCATGGAAGAGGCAAGAAACTGACGTATGCATGCAGGGGGTGGTGCCTATATACGACTCCATTCCATCACTTATGAGGTGGTATGGAGCCAATGCGGAGCTGCACGATGTCACTTAGCAGCACTCTGCAGCCCTCTACAAAAATCTTCAGATCTAGTCTAACGCCTAGGGGGTAGTCTAAAGAAAGGATTCTAAAATTGGATAGAGATTATCTACTAGAAAGAGAGTTACCAAAGGTAAATAACTTGTTCTTCTCTGATGGCCCCATCTCTTTTGGAACTTCGGAGTAAGCATTTAATTAAAGGAGCTTTGCTGGTGGAAAGATGACGGTCCACCTGACTCGAAATGAGACTGACGAACCGAGTGTTTGGCAGGCAGGTAATCTATCATGTTTGTGACAGAATACCCTTCCCAAATCTCTAAATCTGGCCTTTACAGGCCAAATCGCAAAGAAAGTAGTAATTCTGCATCTGAAAGTATGCCCACATATGGTTGCAGTTTTACTGCTTTTTGAAACCTACATTCATCGCCTACAGTAAGCATGGCAAGTTGTGCCTATGCAGATTTTCTGTACTGGGGTGAATGTATGACATGGTTCTGCATTCTGTCCATCAACTGTTGTTTATGCATTATGCAGATTTTAAGGCATATTCCAGGGAATGTTATGTGACATCTTGCCTAGGCTCCCATTCTCGTCGCCCTGTGCAGAATACTACGTAGTATAGAGTTACACACAAGATATTTGGTGCCTAGTGTGAAAACACAGGCTTATTTCTTTTTGTTTGTTTGCCAGTGGAGAAAGCCCCTCTTACACTTCCCCACACTTGGGGATGATTTGTTTCCCCTTTACATCCTAGAAGGGCAGTTACTCCTACCCTTAGCTGCCTGCAGTTAAATATTCATTCATTTCCTGGGTGAGAAAGCGTTGGATCAAATTTGGGGAGTGACCATACACATAAAAAATGTACATGGAATTTACTACTACAGATTTCGCTACACTTCTGGCGGAGAAATTCACAGTAGTAAATTGATTTACACCTACCAGGAATCCTTTCGTACGTTTCTTGCATGCTTAAACTAGGTGTCTTTGGTTGTAAAAGTGAATTACTACCAAAACTATCTTTGTTAATTAGTCCTTTAGAATTGCAGTCCAATTTAAAGAAGCGTGCAGTACCATTTCTCAATAATTGTTCTCTTTACATTCATCTATTTCGTCCCATAATCACCTCTGCTTTTAAATATTATCATTTTCACTTTAGTTCTATTAACTGTTAGGCAAAGCCACTGGGATTATGGGATTGTGTGTCTGCCTGTTTTTTCTGCATCTGCCCTATTTGCCACATAGTCCATCATCTGCTGCATAATCTGAAGAGTTTAACAAATACGTTTTGCTTCTAGCTCAAACAGATCAAAAGTTACATAAAACACTGCGACACGTTGCTGTGCAATGGAAGGCCCTTCAGAAAGGTTGATTGGTCACCTTCCTGTTGCTTACTGCTGTACTTCAGTGTCAAACTGGTATTAATAAGGTGAACCCTTTACCCAGATAGTGTTAACATGGGTAAAAATAACTAAATAATGAGGTAAAACTATTACAAAGTGTGGTGCATTATGCTGTGCGATTTGCCTTTTCTTGCCATGTAATTTAGCCAGCCATTCCAGATAATTTGGTCCTCCCCTACCGCCTAATTCCAGAGGCCCTTCTTTTAAAATATGATCCTGATCATATACATGCAAATAATCGAACAAGTGTAATCCTATTTTAATGTAATTCAGGATTACTGGGTCTTTCACATAGATCCTGTAGTTGAGACCTGTGCCACTAGTTGAGACCTGTGCCTCCAAACTTCGGTAGAAAGCAGTCATTTAAGGTTGCACCGAATGAACCGAACCTTTATTTCAGAGCATGTGATGTCAGAATCCTAGCACATAGATTGGAATGGCTACCCAACCATGCATTTATGCGTAACGTGATAATTATGAAAGGGATTTGTAAATTCCCAGATTCATTAACTTTTTCCACAGTTTGTTTTTTCACCACCCTGTCGAACTGCAGCGTCATCAATAAAACGTGTAAGTTCATCTTCATTCAGTTCACTTGACTTTTTTCGCGGTTTTATATAGCGCGAACTCGACCTGAAGGTACTGGGGCACCATTTAGTTCACAGAAGTTCGCATTAATTTTTTAGGCACGAGGAGATGAAAGCGATTTGCCCAGAATCACAGAATGTTGATCGGATGCCGAGACTCGAACCAGGTTCCCCGGTTCCGAAGTCGGCAGCTCTGCAGTAACATGGTTGTAGGTCATGCTGCTATTGGCAGGCGATCGCCGTCAGTTACATTCTGAGTTCTATAATCTGCTCAGTGATGAGGTATCATTTCAGCCATCTCATATCAGCATCTTTTGAAATAACATTTTCGGAAAGATATTTGCATCTCACGTGTCGCTTGTTATAGAATGGCTATTGAGGTAGGCGCAGGTTGAACAATATAGGCCCTCAGCTTTTGTTGGAAGTGGGTGCCGCGAAGAATGGTATTAAACATCCGGCACAAAGAAGCTGACATGAATCCAAAGTTGTTTTTCAATACTGAAATTGCAAGGCCATTAGCCCCCGGTGCGCGCATCGATTCCGCCTCCTTTAATCTGCATGTCTACAATTGGGTCACTTAAAGCTAATTGCAGCGCCTGCCCTTGCAGTTCAGTCCAAATCCTTAACTCTGCCCCACTGTGGCGATGTTTACATACACTTCCAAGGTAGATCTCGTAATGCAAGGCTGGAATATATCTCACCCCATGTCTTTTCCTCATATCTTTGCTTTTGCCTCACAAATACATAATTTAAATTCCTTTTTTACCTTTATGATACAATCGTTCTGGTCCAGTTTGTTCACATAACTTGACTCTTTCCTAAAACACCAACACCTCTGTTAGCCACTATTTATCTTTCATAAATCAAAAGAAGAGTGAACCTCACCGGTCTTAATACCAGAGTCCCTCGAGTGTTATCCCGGAAACCCTCAACCAGTAATTACCGCCAGCGGTGTATGCCGTCTCCACTGGGCTGCGTTATTGGGTGGCGTCATCATTGGGTTCCGCACCTGGGTACTCGCTTCTCCAGGTGAGTAACGCCTCCATCGGGAGGGAAAGTGCCTGGAAGAAGACACTTGTGGGATCTGTGCAGTGAGAATAAAATTACCTGCTACACATTTTAAAAGGTGGAATTTTAATGTGAAGAGAGTGATGGGGTAAGATTAAAAGGGGAATAGAGTGATGTTGTTTAGACGCATTACCAATCCTTAGCGTCACACGCAAGTGGTCAACATATTTCGACCTTATATGCCCCTATGGGTCCTTGCTAAGGACTGGTAATGCGTCCAATCAACATCACTCTTTTCACTTGTTAATCTTACCCCTATCCCTCTGTTCACGTTAAAATGTTCTTTTTAAAAGGTATAGGAGGTCATTTTATCCTCACTGCACAGATCCCACAAGGGTCTTCTTCCAGACACTTTCCCTCCCATTGGAGGCGTTACTCACCTGGAGAAGTGAGTACCCAGGAGTGGAACCCAACGATGACGCCACCCAGTAAGTCACCCCAGTGGAGATTGTCACACACTACTGGCGGTAATTACTGGTTTAAGGTTTCCGGGATAACGCTCGAGGAACTCTGGTATGAAGACCAGTGCAGTGCACTCTTCTTTTGATTTATGAAAGTGCGGTTAGTGGGAGCTGAGTGAACCCCTCTTCTGTCCATCCCCCCCTTGTTTGTTAATGAGCCATTACTCATTATTTATTTAATGTTCCTGGTTTGTGCCCAGTAAATATGTAGCCAAAATATATGGTTGAACGAGTGTCCACCGCCACCCGTTGCTGAACCTCTACTGGCCAGTGTTTGCATTGGCCTTGAACTGTATTGTTCCATTTGATTTTCTTCCCCTTCCCAATTCCTTCCAGTAAGCCCAGTTTGGGGTGTTGGCCACAAGTTAAAACAGCTCTCAGTGCAAAGGGTTGGGGAAAATTGCCACTTTCCAATCAATAATCAGTCTCAAAGCCATCAAAACACCTAAAATAGTGGGTTGAGCAAAAAGCTCGGCTACCGGGAATACCCATCTATAGAACGCATTGCTGATCTCCGCTCCCCCAGGCTTCATGGCCAATAGACTGGCAGTAGCCTGATTAGTTATTGGTAATCTTCAGTACTTTGAGACTTGGTTCCTCGTCACAGTTGTATACCCTGACCACCTTCCTTTATGAGAAGCTTATTCCATGCTGTGGGTATTGCTTGTTGTACTTCAGGACAGACCACTGGACTGAGGAGCTTTGGCACTGTTCAGGAAGGGTCACTAGACTGAAGTTTTATGAATAAAGGGGGCATGGGCAAGGATACTGAAAAGAGAAGAAAGACTAATAGCTGACTCAATCAATATCAAATAAAAGACTACCGTCCTTCAGGGAACTTGGTTTCTCTGACTTGTGGTGAGGACTTATTCTCATGGCTATAAGTACTATAATGAGAAAGATCGACAAGGTGCTGGTCTTGGTTAAAGACCGCCAATAGCTTTCTCACAATAATTTAGAATTATTATGTATTTTTGTTGGTCCCTAAAGCATTAGGCTCTACAGTCATATCACGCTTATGTGCTTGGAAATGGGGACCTCACTATATGCATATTCAGAGTCAGGGGATTAAAAGGTACTCTAAAATGAAGGTACCACATTCTCCTGAGACAAGTGTGTGTTTTCCATCAATTAAATAGGCAGGTTTCACTATGACTATTTTATGACATACTTGTAAATCAATATTTTATTTAAGACGTGAAACTTTAAATGGGACTCGCACTATGAAAAACCTATTTTTTACCTTTTAATGTTTTAATTTCTGTCAGATTGTCCAGTCAGAAAAGATGGCTGTCTCTTTAAACTGTATATTGAGAGCCAGATACTGGGTCTGTACACAAGTCATTCCAGCTGAAGGGGGTAGGATTTTTTTGTTTGTTTTTTAGGTTTCGCCTGCACAGCTCTTGGTCTGTACTTGAGAAATCTGTTGTTTTAAAAGGGACTTACATCCCGCCTCCTCTCTTTCCTGGCTTCTCATTGGTTCCTGTGCGTGCCTCTTACCTTTCCTCCATTTCTATTGGCCATAGCATATTTTCCTGCCTTTACCAATGCTTGTTCCTCGTCTGCTTCTCTTATCAATTTCCCGCTGCCGAAATACTATTAATATTCACTTTGGTGGAACTATATTTTCATAAAGTTTTGCCTTTTACTCTTAAAGCACAATTATATAACAATTTATCACCTGTAGAGATTAAGTGATTTGCATAGAATCACAGGATGTGGCAGGCAGCGCTGAGACCAAAACTGGGATCCCCAGCACTCGAATCAGCAGCTCTGACCACTGTGCCACATCCTTTCCACTCCCCAGTTATCTGCCAGGGAGCTCTGTCCTTCTCCCGGAGAATGATTGAGGAAAACAGCTCTTTATTCATTACATAGGCGAAACCAATGCATTACCAATGCTTGTTTACTTTGAGTTTAGTTCATTGGCTATTGCGAACCCCAGATTCTATTCTGTGACTATCCGAAAACCTTCTTAAAAAGATGTTCTCCATAAAATGCATATTGATGTAGGCTTATTTCCAGAGTTTCCGTCCTGGTTGGGGGGCTTCTTGGCCACACGTGAGTGCACTGCCCTCTTTCCAGCTCTGTTGCTCAGCACCGCACAGCAGTTCGGAGGGGAGGGAGCAGGTGCGGGGGAAGGGCGAGGAGGGTGCGGAGCTTCGAATGGTCACCTTTTATGTTTGCGTCGTTTGTTGTGCGCGCCATTTTTAGAAGCACAAAGTACAGAGATGTTGTCAATATCCGTCTGAATCACAAAAATATTAGTCATCTAAAGAGAAAGGCAATTCAAATGATTGCTTAAAATGAGTGTGCTCGTGTCATCGCTGGTTTCACGCCAACGAGAAATGAAATTCATTGACAGCAGCCCTGTGCCTTCACGTATTCTGTGAGGCTTCTGCTTCAGGCTTCTTTCTGCGCGCATCCGTGGAGTGGTTCGGATTCGTCTGCGTTAGTACATACAGATTTACAATTAGTTAGACGCAATTGGTTAAGTGATTGTTGAGAACCACAGAAAAAGAGCTGCAGCTGGGATTAAAATGTAACACTCTAGCTTCCAAAGCCAACTCTTGCTAAAGGACATGTCCTCCAGGGTGATAGTTTTGTCAGCTGTGTCATTCTTCCAACAACAAAATCTATGATTCCCTTAAAAGCGCCTTATTTTGTCAGCTAAAATAGCTCACTTTCTATGTCGTGAAGGTTTTATAGAAGACTGGTGCTTACTTTTCTAGTGGTTCAATTGGGCCCTGGGACGGTTCCTCTTATGGAGCATTAGGGGCGTAGACCCTCCCCCACTGGCAAGCCGTCACACATTGCACGTATTTATTTTATGACTCATGATGATTACTGTGGGGACAGGTAGAAGTACTGTGTGCGCAGTGTTCTCGGGTGAGGAGGCGTGGCCCTGTCACAGTGCACCATATGACATCATCTATCCTGATAGTTGCCTGCTGCTGTGAAGTGCGCATGTCCGATTGGCCATTACCTTTCATGCGGTCGCTCTCAAACTCGCTCGGATTATGGTGGTCAAGCTGCAGGAATAGTAAGGTAATTTTCAGGACTTATTATTTCACTTTTTTATGCCTCACCATTTCATATTTTAGCAGCCGCCACTGATTGGTCATCCATAGGAGGCTCACTTTGTTACATAATCTTGAGCCATGTGTACTCCGCACTTCAATTGTTGATAAAAATTTAAAAAAAGTTACAGGGAATACATTTTTCTTTGAAGCCCTCTGCTGGTGTTGCTAAATGCAGGTATTGCTGCCTAGTCTTGATTCCACTTCATACCTCTTTCCACCATCCTCCACTTCTT
This sequence comes from Lissotriton helveticus, assembly GCF_964261635.1. Classification (NCBI taxonomy): domain Eukaryota; kingdom Metazoa; phylum Chordata; class Amphibia; order Caudata; family Salamandridae; genus Lissotriton; species Lissotriton helveticus. The sequence continues at coordinate 1,844,127,617 of NC_136065.1, read as the reverse complement.
GTTTCTCTAGCTCACTCTTGGAGGTTCTTTTTCATCACCACTCTCTCTCTCCTTTTATCACTGTTTCCCCTCTTTTGCCTTCTCCTACTTTCTTCCTTCTTTGTTTGTATTCTCTCTCTTGCGCAAAGTCTGATGATGAAAATCAAGTCTCTGTCTGGTCCCGAATATGAGTGCCGGGGCCACCACTTGCAGCCACTGGCAGAAGTTAAGCTCGGTCTGTTTCCTAGCGCCCGTTCACTGAGTCAACAACCTGTCTGGCTTAAGTGGCGGGTGCTAAAATGTAAAAGTCGTGAGGCATAAAAAAGTGAAATAATAAGCTTACAAAATTAACTTACTTTTCCTGCAGCTTGACCACCATAAACTGAGGGAGTTTGGGTTTGCCGATCTCCCTTTTCTCTGCGTACTCGAGGGTAGCGCAGTTAGTACCACCCTCCTTCTGTGTGGTGCCTGCAAAGAGCTGTCACCGGTCAAAAACGAACCGAATCCCAACGCTGCTTTCATGCTCTGTATTTCAACGCAAAGCTTGAAATCAGCATCGGGATTGGTTGGATTGGCCAACCCAGCGCTCCCTCTGAGTATACGGTGACTGGGTGTCTGTTGCCATAGCGCTCTCATACAGCACCGTTTCAGAGGGCAAATGTGCGCATGTCAGGCTAGCTGCATTGAAGTTAACGGCCAATCGGACATGCGCACTTCATGGCAGCAGGCAACTATCAGGATAGATGATGTCACATGGTGCACAGTGACAGGGCCACGCCTCCTCCCCCAAGAGTACTGCGCGCACAATACTTCTGCCTGTCCCAATGGTAATCATCATGGGTCATATAATCAATAGTGCAGTGTGTGACGGCTCGCCGTTGGGGGAGGGTCAATGCACCGAACGCTCCTTAACAGGAATCGCCCCTGTCTGGCTTAGAAATTATAATTATAAACCCTTCAGAGGATGGGTATGTGGAAATCTCTTTTAAAGCTCCACTTAGATAGGTCCTCTCACCTAGTGTCCAAGGTATTTGAGGGTGATCTAAAGGGAGAGTCCTAACAGGGCCAAGGCACGTGGCATTACCTACTGTAAGGGAAAAGCGTGATTCTTTTTTTGCAGCTTTTACCTTCTCGTTCCTCTATTTTTGAAATTTTCTCTTAGTGATGTCTGACTATACCAAGCTGCCAGTAAGGTGTCGGCGAGGCAGAGGTAGACCGTGCCTTCTCTTCCTTTCAACACCCTAGTGAGTCCCTGACGAGCAACGGATGACCCCTGGTTAGTGGCAGTAATGATTGAGGAAAGGTGGGATGTAGCCCTGGTGGAGAAGACTGAGAGGGACAGTGTGGTCACCCAGGTACTTATCCCCTTTGAATGAGTGAGAACGAGAATGTAAACTGGATGCTTGGTTTCTAATGTTCGGGATACCAAAGGGGATGATGGATGGAGAGTTTGAGCAAATCAAACACTCACCCCCAGTCAACTGATCTGGGTTTAATCCATCATCATTCTTTAGTTCACTCCACCACCCCAGTTCAGACATGGCCATATGCTTGGTGCTAATGATGCGCATGAGAGGAAAAGGGGAGAGCTGAGGTCTAGTTATCAATAGTGCATCTCAGGCAGTGGCCAGGTATTTTAAAGGCTCACTACACCCAAATGATGGCCGTATTGTACGGTATAACCAGAGAATGGGCCCATTTTCCTCTGTTTCCCCAGGGTCCAAGGCACCCTTGCAAAGCCACTGGGTGAGAGGGAGTGAATGTAAAATGGGATCCTGGAATCCAAGCATGGGTACAAGAGAACCAGAAATAGAGAAACTAAAATGGAAACCTGGGATCCTGGGTGTGAGAGAGAGAAATTGATGAATGGTACCAAGAGTGTGTGCAAGAGAGAGAATGCACGTTGTTCCTTCAACATGTAAGAGAGATACTCAGTTACAAGGATGTGTGTGAGAGAAAGAAAGAAGGGAGCCTTGGCCGCATGGGTTGATTGACTGAGTGAGAGAGGTCCTTTGTATCAAGGACGTTCATGAGTGACAGAGAGATTCTTGGTTCCAAGGATGTGAATGACAGAGAGAGAGAGAGAAAACATTGGATCCGTGGATGTTTATGAGAGAGAGAAAGATTCTTTGTTCCAGGGATGTGAGTGAGTGAGAGAGAGGTCTTTTGTTTCAAGGATGTGTATGAGAGCGACAGAGAGAAAGATGGTTCTTTGGATGTGTACAAGAGAAAGAGATTCTTGGTTCTAAGCATGTGGATGAGTGATGAAGAGAGCGATCTTTGGTTTCCATGATGTGTGTGAGATAAAGAGCGAGCCTTGTTTCCAAGGATGTGGATGAGTGAGGGAGAGAGCGATCTTTGGTTTCCATGATGTATGTGAGATAAAGAGCGAGCCTTGTTTCCAAGGATGTGGATGAGTGATGGAGAGAGCGATCTTTGGTTTCCACGATGTGTGTGAGATAAAGAGCGAGCCTTGTTTCCAAGGATGTGGATGAGTGAGGGAGAAAGCGATCTTTGCTTTCCACGATGTGTGTGAGATAAAGAGCGAGCCTTGTTTCCAAGGACGTGGATGAGTGAGGGAGAGAGCGATCTTTGGTTTCCAAGATGTGTATGAGATAAAGAGCGAGCCTTGTTTCCAAGGATTAGGATGAGTGAGGGAGAGAGCGATCTTTGGTTTCCATGATGTGTGTGAGATAAAGAGCGAGCCTTGTTTCCAAGGATGTGGATGAGTGAGGGAGAGAGCGATCTTTGGTTTCCACGATGTGTGTGAGACAAGAAAAGTGGGAGACTTGGTTTCAAGGATGTAAATGAGAGAAAGAGAGGGATCTTTGGTTTCCACGATGTGCATTAGAGAGAGAAAGAAGGAGCCTTAGTTCCAAGGATGGGAGTAAGTGAGAGACATCTGAACCCCAAAGACTACCTGTGATGAATGATCCAAAGTTGGCTGATAAAAATATTCAAAGACTACCGATGATGACTGATTCGAAACCCAGGAAGCATCCGATGATGGCTGATTCGAAACCCAGGATGCTACCGATGATGGCTGATCCGAATCCCACCACAGACTACAGATACTGACTGATTGAAGTACCAAATACTGGGAATATTGGCTGATCTAAACTCCCAAAGACTGCCAATGCTTGCTGATCCAACCCTCCAAAGACTGAGAAGGCTGGCTGATCTGAACCCCTGAAGACTATCGATGCTGGCTGATCAAAATTCCCATGAAGGATGCAGAGGCCAGCTGATCCTAACCTGGAAGACTACAGAAGCTCACTGATCTACCCTCTGAAGACTACCAAGGTTGGCTGTTCCGATTATTCAGAGATTATGGATTTTGGCTGATCCGAACATCTGAAAACTAACTAAACTGTTCTGAACCTCTTGAAGATTGTTGATGCTGGCTGATCCAAAGCTCTGTAGATTATGTAGAATACTAATGTTGCCTGATCCGAACACCCGAAAACTACTGATGCTGCTGAATTTGAACCTCCGAAGTCTACTGATTCGGACTGATCTGAACCTTCGAAGACTACATTGGTGGCTGATTGGAACACTGGAAGACAACTGATGGTGGCTGATCTGAACAACCAAAGACTACCAATCTTGGCCGAATTGAATACATATTCTACTGCTGCTAGCTGGTCCAAACCATTAAGACTACAGATATTAGCTGATATAAGGCCTGAAGAGTACCAATGGTGCCTGATCTGAACCCACACAAATTCCCGATGCTGACTGATCTCACGCCCTACTGACTTTAGATGCTTGCTGATCGTAACCCTGAAGACTTCTGATGCTGGTTGTTCTGTACACCCAGCATTACAGGACTTCTTATATATTTGGCTGATCCGAAGCCCAGAAAGCTGATAATGCTAGCAGATCCAACGCCCCAGAGACTATGTTATGTTATTACATTTGTTGGGCGCACAAATCATCCCCAAAGGGATCTCTTTGTGCCTGAGTGGTCTGCACAAGTCACAGTTCAGTGAATGTATTAAAGATCAAACACCAAGGTTTTCAGAGATTTCTTAAAAAAGGATAGGTGTGAGCAAGAACATAGCTTTAGGAGTAATTGATTCCGGTATTTGGGGGCCAAAAAGGAGAAGGAGCTGCCCCCATACCCAGCAGTACGAATGTGCATGGGGGCATAGCAGTAGTAGCTCGCAGGATCTAAGTTAACATGCCAGAATATATGGCTGCAACTTATTTTTTAGGTGACATGGTCCTTTTCCATACAAGGAATTAGAAACCAGACACAAAAATTTAAAGAGTGTGCACTTTTTTATGGGAAGCCAATGAAGAGAACGTAACAAAGGTTTGGATGGAGATCGTGGAAGGAGATTGCAGACAAGGCGAGCTGCTGTGTTCTGTGCCACCTGTAATCTGGAGAAAAGGCCTTCATTCATTGTGATAAACAAAGAGGAGCTTAGAGGGGAAATAAACCGGTCATTGGTCACCCTCCACTCAGTTAAATAATTTCAAAACAAGACCTAGACCAACCAGGCATACATAATTTAATATATTCTTGGTGAACCATCAACTGCAAACCTTTTTGCACAGTACTCCTCACTCTTGATTATTGAGGTAGGAGGTAACACCAAACTATGCCTACAAGTAAAATAGTTGCCCAAACCCTTTAGGAGAAACAATCAACAGTTGTGAGACAACAATTAACACACACTTATGTGCCCAAATTGGAAAAATCAAGAAAATAGAAAAAAGTGTGTGTGAACGAGATGGCACCTCACGGGCGAACCACCAACGGGAACCTGGCAGGTACTCACCAGGATTGCCCTGATCTCATCATTGGTGCCATCAAGCTTTAAAGAAAAATCAGTGTCCACATACCAAACAAAACAGTGTTTGTAAGGAATACAGTGAGGGGACAAAACAAACAACCACAATGCGTGTGCACGAACAAATATGTAAAACACACAAGCAACACGAGACTTATCTTTATTCTGTTTCTTTCGTGTTGGTCATGGAATGTAAAAGATGGGACTGGCTAATCCCTATCTAGCCATATCCCAGTTGCCGACATGTTTCATTGCCCCTTATATTTCGGGCAATTTCTTCAGGGCGTCACCAATTTTTGAGCCACTGCATAAGGACACGTTGTGTTCACAACTGAAAAACAAACACAAATATCAAAATGCACACATATAGTTTGTCATCCTGTTTGAGAGCTGAAGCCAAAATATAGGAGGCTTCAGACACTGAGAATTCCACCAACCATATACAACATCCAGCTATTTACCCTCAAGCGACCACCTGAGCTCATACCAGTCGCAAGGTCCAGACCAGAAATTGGTTTCAAAAATGACTTCAGTTGTAAGCCACTCTTCTTCCCACAAATTTTGCTGCAAAAAAACAACATATAGAGGAATGTATGGTTTCATCTCTCTATATAGTCTTGGATATATATATATAGTGCATTGTCTGATTTCTAATCCCTATATATTCCATTGAAATCTTTTGTTGAACAGGACATCTTTTTAAAAAAAAGTTTTTTATATATAAAAACCATCACAGCCTCAAATAGTCGATACCCATGAATCCATATCGATTCATTGAAACAGAGAGGGAAATCAGATCAATATCGTCAAATAACTCAAGTAACTTCCATCAATATAGCCGACTCAGAGGGGTCAGAATATTTTAACGATGTGTGTTGCGTGTCTTGCATCGGAATCGCCGACTCGGAGGGGTCGAAAATGTCTTAGCAATGTGTGTTACATACACTAACTAGAGACCTGTATGGGTACAAGGGTTTGGGCAACTATTTTACTTGTAGGCATAGTTTGGTGTTACCTCCTACCTCAATAATCAAGAGTGAGGAGTACTGTGCAAAAAGGTTTGCAGTTGATGGTTCACCAAGAATATATTAAATTATGTATGCCTGGTTGGTCTAGGTCTTGTTTTGAAATTACTTAATTCATTGTGACCATGAGGGAGTTCCCATAATCCAGGTGGCTCACTATCCGAGCCTGGGCCAGGGTTTTCCATGTTTACAAATGAACCAAGTGAAAGGTCTTCTAAGCATGCGCATCATGCAAGAAATTGATTTGACATGATCATTCATGGTCATATTACCATCCAGGAGAACATCCAGATTTCTAGCCATTTTTGGGAGTGGGAGACAGTCCCAGTTCAGATGGCCAGGCCATAGGTTCTTTCCCAAAAAGCAGGATTTCCGTCTTGGTTGAATTAAGCAGAAGCAAATTGGCTGACATTCAGGAGGCAAATTTTAACATGCAGTCTTTAAATTTGATTTTGGTAAATTCCGGATTAGGGTCCTTACTGATGACACGTTGTGTGTCATCAACGTATGAAATCCTATCAAAACTACATGGCTTGATGACCTTGGCCAAGGGAGCCACATAAATGTTAAAAAGAGTTGGGCTCAGAATCGATCCCTGCAGCACCCCTTTGTCCAGAACCATAGTTCTGGAGTTATAGAGGTCCACTTGCACTATATGGGATCACTCCACTAGGAAGTTTTCCAGCCAGCTCATTGCTTTCCCACTGACACCAATATTTCCTAATTTCTGGATTAGGATAGAATGGGAAATGGTGTCAAACGGTGCCGATAGATACAAGAAAACCAGCTTAACAGAGTTCCCTTGATCTAAGGCAAGCCCTATTGTATCAGTGGCCTCCACCAAGGTTGACTCCGTGCTATAAGAAGCACGGAAGCCTGACTGGGAGGGATCTAAAAGGGATTGAGTTTACCAGAAACTCAATCATTTTCCCAAGAAAAGAGAGCAATGACAATGTTCTGTAGATATCCAGGTCTATGGGGTCGGCTGTACGTTTTTTCAGAATATGTCTAACCCTGGTAGGTTTCCATTTGGTAGCAAGAGCTTCCAAATGGAAGCAGAGGTTACATAGTTCTGTAATAGGAGCAAGAAGTATTGGTGCCAAAATGACAAAAATGTAAGGAAGGGAGGGATCATCAGAAGATCCAGATGTAATTCTATTGAGCAAAAGTTGCAGGATTTGCAGGATTGAAAGATTCCAGGGTGGCAGGATGAGGGCTCGACAACATTTCAAGTTGAAAGATCATCATCTCTAACCAATCGGTGGAACAGAAATCTAGGAGCTTGATTTTTAGTGGGTTGCGTGAGGCAATGCCTCACCGTCCCCAATTTTTAACTGCCTGACCACTCTGGTATGATTATAGTCAACAGGAAATGCTACTGCAATACATGGAGAGGCAGCAGAGTGAAGCCATATTTCGGTTATGAAACAAATGTATGGTTTAACAGAGTCTAATAGATCTCAAATTTCAGAGGCATGTTTGTGTTCAGACTAACTATGCTGGCTGATCTGAACACCCAAAGGCTACCAATGTGACGGATCAAGAGCCCTGAAGGCTACAAATGTTGGCAGATCTGAACTCCAGGAGACTTCTGCTACTGGATGATCCAAATCCCCAAAGATTGCCAATTCTGAATGATCGAACCCCGTAGAAGCTGATGTTGGCTGAACTGAATTCCTAAAGGCTACTGATGCTTGCTGGTTCAAACACCCAAAGACTGCTGATGCTGCTGGATCTCACCCCTTGAAGACTGTTGATGTAGGCCAGGGTTCGCCAGTCAGTACTGGAGGGCCAGATCCATGCCAGATTTTTAACATAACTACATTTATCTAAATGGGGATATGCTAAAAATCTGGCATGGATCCGGCCCTCCCTTACGGACTTTGGAGAACTAATCCAATCAGCTAATCCAAACTCCCCTAAAGAGTATTGATGCTGTTTGATCCTAGCCCCCAAACACTACTGAAGCTTGCTGGTCAAACCTCCTAAGATTATCAATGTAGGCTGATCAAAACCTCAGCAGACTACCGGTGTTGGCTACTCCAAACCTCCAAAAACTACCAATGAATGCTGATTCGAACGTCCGAAGACTACCAATGTTGGCTGATCCAAACACTTGAAGACACTGATGCTGGCCAAATTCGAACCCACCACATCCGAAGAATTGTGATGCTGGCTGATCTGAACCTTTGAAGAATAAGGATGTTGTTTGATTGGGTCACCGGACGACAACCTATGGTGGCTGATCTGAACACCTAAAGATTATGTATTTTGGCTGATCTGAATACACACATTTTACCAATGTTAGCTGGTCCAAACACCGAAGTCTACTGATGCTGGCTGATACAACCAATACTGTTTGACCTGTACTCACAAAAACTCCCAATGGTTGCTGATCTGAACTCCTACGGACTACAGATGCTTGCTGCTCTTACCCTGAAGACTACTGGTGCTGGTTGTTTTGAACACCAACAACAGAGGGCTTCTCATACATTTGGTACAAAGTCTAGTCCTTAGTTCAACATAGCCCTATCAATTGTGTTATGCCGTCTAGAAACAGTTTAAGACTCCTGATTAGAGTAAGCACCCGAGAATTATCGAGTCTGCTGACCCAAGTCCACGACCCTGCCGCGTCGGGAATTGAACCCTGGTCCTGGGCCGACTTCTGCTCCCGGGTCTGCCGCCTCTAACCAGTGAGCCACACCACTCCACTCAAAAAAGAACATACATACATAAATGTTTATTCTCGTTTAAAGTAATGTTCCTGGCTGTACACTGACATTTATTGGTTTCAGTAAAAGGTATTACTTTGTCCTTGGGACCAACCTCTAAGTTGCTTTTGTTTAAGCCTTTACTTCTTGCCCACTTCTACCACTGGTGAGTCAAAGACAATAAAGTGTTATCAGCCCTGCTCTCCCAGCATCCATTATGCTGGGACTGTGGGGAGAACAGTCCGGGAGTTCTAGCACTGCTATAGCATGCTGTAACTTCCCCAGATGGCTGTATTTAACAGAGCGCCTGCGTCAGGTGATTCAAACAGTGGTGACTGTATCAGAGAATTATGCATATCAGTTGTGACGTGATAATGTTTACTGTATAGTGGAGTGATTGTGCCTTTACATTGTATATGATATGAGTGACTGTCACAGGTGGTTCTGTATAATCGACATGAGTAACCTCATCAATGTGTTCTGATGAGCAGGCGAGAATGTGCCATGTGACTGTACACAACAGGCATGACTGTACTGTAGTTTTTCTATATAACAGGTGTGACAGTATGAGCATATTCCGATTGACAGGTGCGACTGTCGTAGATGAGTCTGTGTAGCCAGTGTGTTGGTGTAAGCCTGCCCAGGCGTGGTTTTGTCAGTATCTCTGCGTGGCAGGTGTGGCTATGGCAGAATACTGTGCACACCAGGTGGGACTATATTGGCAGATCCTGTTGAACTACAGTGACAGTACTGTAAATGTTTTACACAATGTGTGACTCTTGTGGTGCAAATTGCGCAACAGGTGTGAACATCTGGATGAATTGGTTAAACAGGAGCGAATCTCTCAGGAGAATATGTGTAGCAGGTATGATTGCGCAGTAGGTGTCACCGCCTGAGTGAATTTGTAAATCCGGTGTGAGCACGTGGATCCACCTGTAAAACAGGTGTGACCATATCGATGCAGTTGTACAACAGGTGAGACAGTATTGAAGTAATCAGAATCACCAGTGTGACTGTGCGGGATGATTCTTAACAGCAGGTGTGGTATGTAGGTATGCCCTGTAGACTAGGTGCGACAGTATCACGTCTGTACAACTGGGGTTGTATGTTTTGTGAATTGTGTATCTTACTAGTGACCACATATGTGGGTTCTGTACAACAGTTGTGACCATGTAGGTAAATGTGGAAAAACAGGTGTGACTGCATAGATACATCGGTATAAAAGTTGTAATTTAAGAAAAGGGAATTCAATGGGTAAAGCTGGTGTGATAACATGGGTGGATGTGTGTGACACATGTGACGGTATAAATGGATTCTGTACAGCAAGTATGACAATATCAGGGAAGTTGCGAAAGAGGTGTGACTGTGTCCACGTATTTATAAGAGAAAAATGGCTGTATCATTTTTGTACGGCAGGTGTTCCCATATATGAGAATTTGTAAAACAGCTGTGGCTTTATCAGGGGACATGTATGACAAGGTGTGACTGTATGAGTGGAGCATATATACATATATCAAGATGTGGTTGCATCAGTGGATCTGTGAGAGCTGTAGGAGAGGAATTTGTTTATAAAACGATATACCTGAACAGTGGACCTATATGCATAAGAAGGTATCAATGTATGAATGAAATATATACATATATATATACACATATATATATATATATAAATATAAATCTACATACATATATATGTACATATATATGTGTGTGTGTATATATATATATATATATATATATATATATATTACCTACTGGCGGTCGCCAGTAGGTATATATAGTTAGGATTTTTTCTCTATGGGATTTTTGAAAATTCTATGTCTAATAACTTTGGCGTTTGTGGACGGAATTGGCTGAAATTTTCAGGAAAATGGCACATTTTGTTTCTGAGCAGCCCTTGAAAATTTGGGGGGGGTTTGTCAAGGGGGGGCCGAGAAAAAAGGGGGGTCCCAAAACATGTTTTTAACATTGAGTTTTCCATAGGGCGGTTGGCCTCACTTTTAGCCCGAACGGCTGAATGTATTTGCACGAAACTTGGCAAAATTGTAGGGACTGGTAGCCCGATGTGCCTTTTGTAGGTCTCAATATATGTGCTACAGTGGATTTTGAGAAATTAACGTTTAAAAAAAGATATATATCTGTAACAGCGGACCGGGCAGCGCTCCAGGACGCGTACTTTTCGCGCAACGGAGCTTTGTGAAGGGAAGCTGATTGGTTCTCCGGCGTCTGTAAACATTCCAAACAGTCCGTAGCGGCCGCCATCTTGTCTCTCGGTAGGATCGAGAGAGAAGAGGAGGCCAAAGCGAAGGGGCAAATGACCATAAGGGGGCATAGTAGATCCTCGCTGACCCCCTAGGTTTGATGTGGAGGTTTTAAAAGGGCCCCGCGGGGCAAAAAAAAAAAATAATAATGATAATCGAACGGCTGAATGGATTTGCACGAAACTTGGTAAAATATTAGGGACTGGTAGCCCGATGTGCCTTTGCTAGGTCTCAATATATGTGCTCCAGTGGATTTTGAGAAATTAACGTTCAAAAAAAGATATATATCTGTAATAGCGCTCCGCTTCGTGTACTTTTCGCGTTACGGAGGTTTGCGAAGCTGATTGGTTCTTCGGCGTCTGTAAACATTCCAAACAGTCCGTAGCGGCCGCCATCTTGTCTCTCGGTAGGATCGAGAGACAAGAGGAGGCCAAAGCGAAGGGGCAAATGACCATAAGGGGGCATAGTAGATCGTCCCTGACCCCCTAGATTAGATGTGGAGGCTTTGAAAGGGTCTCGCAGGGCAAAAAAAAAATATACCGTTTTTTTAGTTTTTTTGCGTGGAGTGCGCCCGGTTCGCGAACCGGGAAGCGTTCTGGGGAGCGTACTTTCTTGAAAATTAGTGAAAAAAGTTAGAGTAAAATAATAATTGTGAGTGATCAGATGTAGGGTAGCTCTGAGAAGAGCTTTTGGGTTTATGGTACATTTAGGTACTTATAAGTAGGTACCAATGCACAGTCTTAAATTCAGAGTGAAAATTCTGTTGCCCTCATCTGAGAAGTGAACTCCATCTCCTCTGTAGATATCTTGCATGTAGTAACGCAAGTTATTGTTGTACAGGGAGCCCATTCCATGGTCTCTCATGTAAGCTGAAACACATTTGTTTACATGCTTCCTCGATTTCTCAATTTATGGACAAAATTGGTTCGACCACCTCCATTTTTGTCTTTGGCATATATTTGAATATACCAAGGCAGTCTGAGGAAAAAGTGCCATCAATTGCTCAAAGGTGTCCTTTAAAAGCATTTCCAGACCTACCCCAGTCAAAGTGCCCAAATCATTACCTCCACAGTGCACAATTAACAGGTCAGGTTTTGGCAAATGCATAAAGGTTTTCACCAATGGTATCAATTGGTGACATTTTAATCCTCTGTGGCCAAACCACTTAATTTCCACATCTTGTAAATTGAGGTTAGGTAAATTCCTGTTTTCAGCGTACCTTTGAGCCCAATAGATATAACTATGTCCAACAATCCAGACAGAAAACATGGCGAGAGAAGGTTCTGCTGCAGTCAGATGAAGTGTGGCAATGAAATGGCAGTTGAAAAAATGAGAGTGTAAAATGAAAAAAACTGAGGAGTTTCTGTGTTAATGAAGCAGTAAGAGTGATTGGTGGATTTTGATTGCTGAAAACAGAAAGTTAGTGTGCATGGATGAGTTCGTTGAAAGATGTATTTTGAGTGGCGAAGAAAAAATCATTAAATGAAAGAATGCTCTGGATATGCAGGTGCACTGAGAGTTCAGAGTTCAATTGCAACATTGTTGTGTGAACTTGGAAACACCAGAGGTTTTGCAAGAGGTGGTTGCTATGCAGAAAAAGCAGAGAGGGGGCAGGGTTTTGCTTTGAAAAAAAGTGAGGGAAGAGTTTTGATTGGTGTGACATGAGAGATATGTGTGAGGAATTACAGCATTTCTGTTCTTTTGATAGCTGCAGACTCTGGAGTGCATACCTTTTGCTCTGCTGAAGACAAATTGGTGTGTTTCTGAGACTGTTTTGAAACTCAAAGTATGAATATATAAAAAAAAAGAAAATCGTTTTTGAGGTAAAGGAATGTTTTCAAAATTTATGTGCGCCATATGCCCCCAAATTTCTTTTTCGGGGGTGCAGCAGGGTGTTCTTGAGACACCCCTGCACCCTCGGAAAAATTCGTAATTTGCGATGAGGTAATTGCTAATCGCAAATTGCACCTTCATTCCTATGGGCCTCCTGCTGCATGGAAATGAATGGGTAATTTGTAATTAGCAAATAGGTCATCGCAAACTAGGAATGGTAAAGAATCGCTATTTATTCCTTAAAGTTCGCTATTTAGGAAATGCAAAAAACTTTGATGATACATATGGCGGTTCATCTCTAACAAGATAAGAAGCATAGGGATAGATTTATGATGACTGGCGCATCACCAGGGATGTGTTAGTCATTCTGTGCCGCTGTTCCGTCACCTATGGTGTGCTGCATTTACAATGCGGCGCATCATGGGGCAAAAACAGCACAGATGCGTGACGTATCTGTGCCGTAAAGGTGGCGCATTGCTGGAGTTGTATCGCAAGTGTGATGAAGCTCCAGCAAGGCTCAGGGGTGCCCCTGTCGCAGGGTTTCTGTTCTCACACAGAACTGTGGACAGAGGATTGGAACCTCGACGAATTAAAGTGTCCCAGAACTCACCTTAGTAATCAAAACCCCTTAGCAAGCTAGGTACAGTGTCACATTGGATATAACAAACTCTCAATGTTTAGACAATCCAGAATATGAACTTATAGTACCTCAGGATACGTGGAACTCATGAACAGTCGGTCGTTATATATTTCTTAGAAACCAGAACATGGAGTTAAGAAGAACACATGTGTATTTGAAATGTTTATTTACTAATGCCGTCTTCTCAGGCGTAGTATGTTAGATAATACAAGTACACATATTATCAGTAGCAAAATTACCAGCATAGTTACAAGTACATAAAAAGCGAATGGTGACAGTATGTTAACATGCTGTAAATGAATAAGAGTTAGCAACACTTATAAGCAGCCGCGGGCCGTGGAGGGAGTTACGGTGGGGCAGGGAGGCGGGGAGGGGGAGGGGCAGGGTGGAGAGGGCTCCACCCTGCCCCTCCCCCTCCCCGCCTCCCTGCCCCACCGTAACTCCCTCCACGGCCCGCGGCTGCTTATATCTCACCCTCCCTAATACACATATTATATTATTTGCTAAGAAGGTCTCTTTGTGTTGGTTTAGGGCGTGCCCATACTTTAGTGTCTTAGATTTGAAGGAATCACATCAGCATACACCAGCTCTCTCTTCATGTGAACCGCATCAACTGTTGTGTATGTGTGTTCGGCAAAGCAATATAAAACCCGCCTCATGCCCAGAATTGGCAGAAGTTGCACTTATGTTATGAGTATGAAGTCGTGGAGATCAGACCTCATAACAATTCTGTATCGTGTTGTTCTTGAAACTTCAGCACTCGCTGTACAGATATAGTTTAACAAGCAAAGCAGATAGTAGAGCAAGAACATATTATTCTCATGTAAACCACGATGAACTACTAGGTTGAAAGCTAAAGCAACAACTAAGTGTCGTGTGCAGAAGTTGCAAAAAAGGAAAAATGGCGTTTAAACCGGTAATGAGCCCATGCTAACTTAACACGGTGTAAAGATATCCAGGACCTAGATGACACCTCCCCATGATCCGGAAACGAACTGAATAAGATAATAGAAGTGCCATCTCATGAGAGCAGATTGCAAGTTTATATGTGGACGGTCCGCAAGGTAAAGCATTAAAAACTAGGAAAATTTAATGCTAAAGAAAAATAAAACAGCCAAGTACTTTATCGAGTCTTAAGCCAATAGGCAAGCTAAATAATAAAAACTTGACAAATAAGTCAATGAATTGTCAATGAAATGCTAGTACTCAGCATATCAAACATGAAAAAGGTCTATGACATAACTGTGTATGCAAAATAAGCTGCAACAGCCTCCAATAGGAAGTCACCGTCTTCATCCGAAAAGAGTTCAGCCATCCAATTTAAAAGCGGAAAAGAACATACGTGCTCTCCCAGCACCGGATCCTCTATCACCATCAGAGGACAGCTCGGTGGGTTTTCAAGAAAGCTCTGTTCCAAGAAAGACTGTGTTGCCGCCAGTAAATTCCAGGGACCAATTAGTCCATGCATCAATGCCACAGCCATAATCCTTTCGCCAGGACAAACCAACTCGTGAGTAATGATAGGAGTCATCAGCTGATTAAAGTCGACGTCAGGAGAAACCGGTCCGCAGAGACACAAATCAATGGCCCAATCGAAATCACAGGTCAGGCAGTGAAATACAGGCTGGACACAGGTGAAGTAGGAGAATCGAAAAGATAATCCATATGCCGTGCTTAATATCGCCAAAGGCATTGTGCCATAATATTCTAGCATGCGATTGCGGAACAGTGTCAGCAGCTGCAGGGCGGGAGCATGCACAGGAGGGACATCCATATTTAAAAATGTAAAAAAGCACAAGAGCGTCCGCTGGTAATGCAAGTAAAAATGGGAATCCACGAAGCAGAGTGGAAAAAATAGAATGAAAGAAAGCAGGGATGACTCCAAAGATTTTCTCAAATGAAGTCACGAGACCACTGGTAACAACTTTAAAAAAGTGCGCCAGGGCCTTTGTGGAGGACGCGTTAAAGATAGTCCGAACCATCTTGCTGAAATGGAAAGGCAAATCTGTATTGAAAAGGGTCTGCACCTCTGTACGGGTGTTCGCTATGTGAAGCACGAAAGTTTCACGGGCCGAACTCAAGGCCACCTCTCTCTGAGACAAAAGAGCTCTTATTCTTGCCATGCCGTTGAAATCTGCTCCCAAGGTTGGTATTTGTGGCGAGATTGAAAACTCCCTATGTTCATGTGTGGGAGGAAATAGAACATTTCTGCAGCAAATAACCCGTTCACTTACTGTTACGATAAAAGGAATACTTTTAATTAACCCAGAACAATCTTCATTATTGAGCATCAAATAACTACCATTTTCCAACAACTTGAACGTGGGGATGATAGCAGGAACTGGCGTGCCTTGCAACACGCAAGCCATATTTGGTCGGTGTTTGTTGCATGAACCGTGTAACTGTATGTGCCTACACATTAGTGAATGATGTGGCGTCTCAGTGCATTCCTCTCCATTCAGATAAACTTCTTGATCATCTTTGAAACATCTGTATGTGTATGGAAGCGACCAGACCTCATGAAGAAAAGCACTACCTAAAGGTTCATAACGACCTATTGGTATATATTTCATACAATTTGAAAACTTATATAAAGCAAAAGGCAGCGTTATTAAACCGTGGATAAGGCACGTTGCCAAAAAACCCGCAATCCTCTGCTGATGATGTCACTGAGCATGTCATGAATGATGTAATATGTGACATCATCAGCAGTGGATTACGGGTAATAGTATCTCTAGTTTACTCCCTTATAGCTGTCTTTCTTTTAACATAAGTGTCTGTTTCCTTCCCTTATACTTACTGTTCTTTTTAAAAAAAAAAATTTTTGGTTCACTTCCGGTTCGCGTACCGGCGAGCGAACTGGGAAGCGAACTACGAGAAATAGAGGTTGGCACAGTTCCAAATATTGTACCAATTTTTTAATAACGGGGAGGTAGTTCTGAAAAGAACTTTTTTTTTTATTGTTTTTGTTGTTTTATATTTTTTTTATTATTTTTCTGAACATTTTTTTACTTTTTTTGAATTTTTCTGAACAGTTTTATATTTTTTTGGGTTTTTCTTGGAGGGGGCAATGAAAACGATTCATTGTAAAGGGCTCAACAGGAGCAACAAAACAAAAAAAAAGTATTTATTATTTTGGGCGTTTCGTACAAACTTGCATATGATAGTCAATAGCTCTGTTGATCAGAGTGATGCTTCTTTCTCCGTAGCAAATGAATCCATCGCAATGTACGCAGACGTGTTTTACTTCACCAAATCTCATTTGTATATTTGGCACTATCTCCCTGCCCTCTGGTCCCGTTACTTCCGGTACAACAGATCTTCTGGCCATAATAGGGAGATTATCTAGGTCGTTCCGAAACTGTGCAGCACTGTAGTTGTTAGGATGCCACCTAGTCATATGGCGATGCATTGTGTAGTTTCCGAAACTGTATTTTTTCTCGGTCCCTCTGGACAGTCTATCTTGACATATAAGGCAAGTTACGTATCTTGCATTTACTTTTTTCTGACCTTTGGGAATTTTAAAAAATTGCCAAATGAAGTTTTCTTTCCGGTGAGACGTCCTGGGCTCCTCAGGCAAAAACTGCCTCTCTTCGTGCTCGTCGTCCTGTTCCTCTTCTTCCTCTTCTTGTTGAATTATAACTTGAGCAGGTGGTCCACTCTTCCTTGGATGTGGTGGAGGTGGTGGGGAAGCACCAGCTGAAGCTACTAAAGAAGCCATTGCTCACTGGTAACAAAGGGTCTTTCTCTCACAAAGATGAAAGTCAGAGTGAGGAAAGAAGGAGGGGTTTTCATCATTTGGGAAAAACAAGAGTTCTCAACCAATGAAAAGTGTTCATTTTATATTATATGACCTAGTCTTACATCATTAGGAAACCAAAAGTGAAATGAACCAATGAAAAGTGTTATTACCAAGTCACATGACCTGCTGTGTTTACGTTAAGCGCTTTGCAGGGCCTCCCGGTTTGCTTCCAGAAACCTGCGCTTTGCGACTCGCTTCGCGTACCAGTTCGCTAACGTAGCACGTCATATGACGTATCACGCGACAACGTGAAACGTCATGCGGACGGGAGGCGTCACGATGTTGTTTTCTAACGCGGCAGTTGCGGTAAAGAAACGTTTACCGGCTCGCGGTCTATTTCGCGGCATCAAGGTCAGCTAACGGGAAGCTTCCCGATTCGCGAAGCGGGAACGAAGAAAAAAAAATATTTAAAAAAAAATTATTCATAAACATATAAAATATATTTTTGGATTTAAAGAAGAATACATTTTACAGCTACAGATATTAGCTGTTAAAAAACCAATGAAATTCACTGAAAAAACCATAGGTTATAGACCATATATAGTTAGGAATTAGCATTTACAAAACCTTGAAAATTCACTGAAAAAACCATAGGTTATAGACCATATATAGTTAGGAATTAGCATTTACAAAACCTTATTTTACTCACACAAAACCATTGAAATTCCATATATAGTTAGTTGCACTAACTATATATCGCGCACCCGCAATCCACTGCTGATGATGTCACATATTACATCATTCATGACATGGTCAGTGTCATCACTGATGACATCACTGATGACATCTCAAATGACATCACTGATGACATCTCATTTGACATCAATGACCACATTACTGATGATATCATTCATGTGACAATACAATGCATCTCCTCACATTTTAATATAACCTCTGTTTCACCCAGTGTTAAATACAGAGTATAATTTTTGAAACCATTGACACACCAATACTAGTTACTACATACGCACTCACTGATTCCTATGTCTACACACACATTCACTCATTCACCCATACAATCATTCATACATACAATCACTCATCTTTACAACACTATCATATGCACTCATACACCTATACAGACACTCACAGTCTGCCACTCATCCATGGAGTTACTCACACACCTAGTCAGTCCTGTAAAGAATCAATGACACTTCCATTTTCTTGTCTATACAGTTAAACATAGAGCACCTTACATTTTCAAACATATACTAACACATACTTACCTTCTTATACAATCATTGATACAAGTACACATTGATCTGCACAGGGTCGCACACCTCCCAGCCAGCCACACACACACTCAGTCTCCCATACAAATACTTGGACAATCAATCAGTAACCCATATAGTTAATCATATAGCTACTGATCAACACATGCAGCAGTTTACAGAACAACAGACATAATGATGCACAAATTAAGACAGTTTAGTCACTAACCCATGCACTCAGTGAGACACATTTAATCACTCACTCATACATTCAGTCATGCACCTACTAAATCCTTTGTCCAGACACTTATACTTCCACTCATTCTTCAATATGTAAGACACATTTTAACTTTACAGAAACATACAGTCACTGTATGTTGTCATCAGTGATGTCATCAGTGATGTCATCAGTGATGTCATTTGAGATGTCATCAGTGATGTCATCAGTGATGTCACTGACCATGTCATGAATGATGTAATATGTGACATCATCAGCAGTGGATTGCGGGTGCGCGATATATAGTTAGTGCAACTAACTATATATGGAATTTCAATGGTTTTGTGTGAGTAAAATAAGGTTTTGTAAATGCTAATTCCTAACTATATATGGTCTATAACCTATGGTTTTTTCAGTGAATTTTCAAGGTTTTGTAAATGCTAATTCCTAACTATATATGGTCTATAACCTATGGTTTTTTCAGTGAATTTTCAAGGTTTTGTAAATGCTAATTCCTAACTATATATGGTCTATAACCTATGGTTTTTTCAGTGAATATATATATATGTATGTGTGTGTGTGTATATATTCACTGAAATAACAAAGATTACAGGGATGTTATTGTTAGGCTCATACTATACCAGTGGAATTCAGCAGTTCTGAAGCGAGCTATAAGTTATACCCCTGTAATGTACATATTACATCACTCATGACATGGTCAGTGACATCAGTGATGACATCCACAGAACCACTCACACTACCACTCATACACCCACACAACCACTCACTCATCCATAAGCCACTCACACACCCACTCACTTCCCATACACCTACTCACAAAGCCACCCACTCACCCATACAGTCGCTCACACAACCACTCACCCATACCTTTACTCACATACCCACTTCTTCACCTATCTAAGCACTCACACACCCAGTCCTCACCCATACAGCCTCTCAACAGAGCCACTCACACATACAACCACTCTTCCAGCCACTCACATATCCACTCACTCACCCATACAAGCACTCACGTGTACTCACTCTCCAATGCAGCCACTCACACAACTAAACACCCACTCAAACAGCCACTCAGTCACCCATACATTCACGTCACTCACTCATACAGTCACTCACATATCCACTCACAGACCCATATAGCCATTCACACAGCCACTCAATCACCCATGTAGCCACTCATATACCCACTAACTCACCAATACAGACACACACCCACTCACTTATCCATCGAGCCACTCACATACCCACTCACTCACTCATACAGCCTCTCACACACCCACTCACTCGCTCACCCATACAGCCACTCACACCCACTCACTCACCAAGGCAGCCAGTCACACACCCACTTATTCACCCATTCAGCAACTCACACACCCACTCACACACCTATGTAGCCACTCAGGCATCCACTCACACACGGATACAGCCACTCATATAATATATGTTAGAAATACTATCACTCATTAGTAGAATACAAAGTGTGGTAATTTAATTTTTGGAGTACTTTAGAATATATGTTTAACATTCATAAGAATTTAGAAAACACTCACAATCACTGGATGATATCATCAGTGATATCATTTGAGATGTCATTGGTAATGTCCTAAGTTTTGTCACTGACCATGCCATGAGTGAGGTACTATGTGAGGTCATAAGCAGTTCATTGCGGGGGCATGAGTTATTCTTTGCTCAGGTAACTATAACTGCTGAATTTCACTGGTTTTGTACTAGTGAAATCTGAGCTTAACTATAACGTCCCTGTAACCTTTGTTTTTTTTCAGTGAATTTCTATTTTTTTTAACATTAAGCAAGATGCCAGACGCAATGCACGGGGTTTGAATGCAGGGCCTGGCCTGGCATTGTGCTGCCCTCACCCAAGCTTGCTGCTCCTGCCCCCCCTCCTTTCCTTCCATTGTCCAAGTCCATGACTCTGCTCCCACATTACAGCCATGTGTCCCTGTTGTTCTCCCACTGCCCTTCCCACTTGCCCTAAACAGTTAGCTTGCTGCCTCATCCACCTACTCCCTATCCTCTGTTGTCCAAGACCATGCACAAGCCCCCTCCCTCCTGCCCTGCATGGTCCGATGTGCTGCCACTGCCCTCCATTTAGCTTGATGTCCCTGCCCATTCCTCCTGCCCTCCGTCGCCCAGTTCTCTGTCCCATCATTGCCTTCCTGCTTAGCCTCTCTGCTTAGCTTGCTGCCCCTGCTCTCCTTCCCACTGCCCTCCAATGTCTTTTTACCCACCTAATTCCACAGACCTTCCACTGCCCCGCCTAACAACTCTGAGTGTTCTGTTGAGCTGCCACTGCCCCTCCCACCTGCCTAGCACTTTCAGATGGCTGCTGCCTGCCCCTGCCACCTCCACCCTGCCTGTCCAAGTTCCATGCCCCTATTCCCTCCCTTCTGTCATTCATGGGCCATTTTGCTGCCACTCCCTTCTGTCCTCCATACGCTGTTGTGCTGCAACTGCTCCTCCTGCCTGTCCTGCGTGGTCTGTCGGGAAGACCCCTACCCATGCTCTCTTTTGTCTGTGTCCAGCCCCTACCCCTTCCTTCTATCCTCCATTGTCCTTCGTGCATGCCCCTACCCCGGTACTCTTGCCTATCATAGCTGTTGTGCTGCCACTCTCCTTCCTGTTTGCCATGCATGGTATTCTGTGCTGGCACAGCCCCACCCACCTGCCCTGTGTGGTCAGATTGCTGTCCATGACCCCCTCCCACCTTCCTTCGGTTGTCTGTGTGTATGACATAATAGGCTCACTGTTGCCCTCCATAGTGTGTTGTGCTTCCAGTGCCCATCCCGCCTGCCCTCCATGGTCAATTTGCTGCTCCTGCCGCCTTGTCCCCTGCCTCAGTTTTCCATGTACAAACCCCTATCCCCTCCCTCCCTGCTAACTTGTCTGATCTGTTGTCTTGCCCCTGTCCCCTCCCTCCTGCTCTTCATGGTCCGTTATACTGCAACTGTCCCTCCTATCTGTCCGGTATGGTCATCTTGCAGCTCTTGCCTCTTTTCCCCTTTGCTCTCTGTTGTCTATGTGCATGGCCCTATCTCCCTCTTATTGCTTTCCATGTTCTGTTATGCTGCACTGCCGTTGCACTGGCCCTGTGTGGTTGTTTGTGCTGCTGCAACCCCTGATACCTACCCTGTAAGGTCAGTTTGGTGCCCCTCCACATCTCCCTCCTGCCTTCTGTTATCCGAGATCCATGTCCATACCCCATTCCTCATGCCCTCTGTGATCCAATCTATCTTACGTGCCAACATTTTGAACTTGGTACGAGGGAGATTTTGATTAAAAAAACCTGTGGAATTGATTTTCCCACCTTGAATTACATTGAAAAAAAGAAACATCGGGAGTCTCCTGCCTAAAACAGGTCTGTCAGCATGTATGGTTGTACTGCCTCTTCCTTCTGCCCTCAATGGTCTTTTATATTGCCACAGCTTATCTGTGCCTGCCCTGCTTGGTTAGTTTATTGCCCATGTCCCTCTTCCCCCCTACCCTCCATGGTCAGTTGTGCTGCCATTGTCCCTCCCACCTGGCCAGCGTGATCAACTTGTTGCCTCTACACCCTTCTCCATGAGAGGGTTTTATTCCCATAGAAATTATGGTGTTCTCTAAACAACTAAAATGAGGGACATATTTTCTGAGTTTTCAAATAGCGACAACGCACTTTTAAATGATATGCTATCTTTTTTTTCTTCCAGTTGATCACTTGATTTTATGTTACACTTAAGAGAGAATATGTGATGTTACTGCAGAGCTGCAGACTTTACAACTGGGAAACCAGGTTCAAGTTTCAGTATCAGCCCGATATTCTGTGATTCTTGGCAAATCACCTGGGGCTAGATGTAGGTAATTCCCATTTACAGACTCTTAAATACCGAATTTTACCGATTCGGTATTTAAGAGTCTGTAAATGGGAAGGGGGCAGATGTAGGTAATTCCGAAATCAGGAATACCGAATCTGTAAGACCGAATCCTGCAAGGGTGCAGGGGGTGTCACTTTGACACCCTCTAGCACCCCAAGTACAGGCTTGTGTGACATGTGGCACACTAAGGGCATGTCTGTGTGTCACATTGCACAGGTGTGCATGCACAGATGCGCATGCACACCTTATTTTACCACACAATAGGATTGTGTGGTAAAATACCGACTCTTAAGGGCCTGTGGCACTGTAAACTGTGCCACCTACATTTGGAATTACCGAATCGGTATATTTACCGATTCGGTATATTTACCGATTCGGTAATTTACCTGATTCGGTAATTTTACTGAATCGGTAAATATACCGATTCTGTAATTTTCAGCCCCCTACATCTGAAAACCCTAATACCGGTAGGAAACGGACGAAATCGGCCGTTTCCGACCGGTATTAGGGCTCATACATCTGGCCCTTAATCTCCCCATGCCTAAAACCAAAACGAATGTGTCCTTGTGTAATGTAACTGATGCTTATGTAAAGCACTCCAATACCTTTGGGTCAGGTCTGTGATATACAAAACTGCAAAAAATCAAAACAATTAAGTGTTTGCACACTCCTTGTCATTGAACTATATTTGGGCTATATTTGGGTGACATTTATGCTACATTTGGGCTCTTTTTCTCTGGCAGCCATTGGGAGAGTTATTTGTTATGAACCTCCCTAATTTCCTCATTTACTTCAGTATCCTCAGTAGAAAATGCTATCAGCTTTTCCACTTCGACCTCGTCAAGATGGAGTTCAAATGTACCACACTTTTGGCATAAATTCAGAATGTTAGCACTCTAGTTGCTCAATAGAACACTGTAGTAAAGCTCCTGCTCACCAGGGAGCTAACTGACAGTCTGCTGTTGGTGTTGAAAGTGCATGTTTCAGTCTGCATGTCTATATGTGGAATAAATATAGCAAAGTGCGATTATCAGTGGATCTATATGATAAATATGACTTGACGAGTGTTTATAACATGGTGTGAATGTAACAGTGGATCTATATGAGAGTTATGACTGTATGTGTGGTGTGACTATCAGTTGATCTCTATCACTGTATGACTGTTTATAAAAAGTCTGACTACATCAGTATATCTGTTTTAGGGGCATAATTGTATGTGTGCAAATATATGATCACTCCCACCCACGGCATTGGTGCCCCTCAAGCTTCCATCACATGTATACTAAGTGCGCTTTTCAGTAACGTGTGGCTCCTTTATATCACATTGGTGGTTACCACTGTTTAGTTATAGCTAGGTCACCCTTTTCATAGGAAGAGCGTTTTTTGTTTCGCCAATAAGTTAGCGCTGTTTGACAAATCTTCATGAAACTTTCCACAAAAAAAAGTTCCTCCATCTCAGCTCCCTCCTGGAAAGGGAAGGGCTTTTTTTGTATTTTCACATGTATGGTAAAAAAGACTATGGGTATTTATGTCCAGGAGTGACGGCATCAGTGGATCTCTATGGGTGTATGTTTGTATGCATGGAATAGATATATATAGCTATGTGTGACTACAGTGGATCTGTATGATAAATATGCCTGTGTGAGTGTTTACGCCAAGATGTGACTGCATCAGTAGATCTCTATGGGTGTTTGTATGTGTGGAGTATATCTAACAATGTGTGACTACAGTGGATCTGTGTGGTCATTCATTCAAATTTTTATTCGGTTTATGTACAGACAGATCATAAAAGCATAAATTCATCAATCAGATCATAATAAAACAGATTTTATTAAAACATTGAAAAAAACAAAAAAACATTATAAAATCGTATTAAACTTTTTACATTCTTTGCTAAAACCAACATCATCTGTACAATTTGATCCCTGAAGGTTAAAATTCATAATTCATAATAGTGAACCCCTGGCCCTTCCATTCCTCCAAAAGGCCCACAAAAAAGAAGCTACGGAATAACAGACGTGAGGTTTGAAAGGGCTTTCAGAAAGTGCAGTGCCACACTGCACTGCATAAAAAAATGTGACTTAAAATTGGAAGAAGGAACCTTTTTCTTTCAATAAGGTAAAACTTGCAGAACAGAACCAGATGTAGGTCAGACTTAGTTGAACAGTTATCACAAGGGCAGGGGCCTAAATCTGCGTGCTTATACATCTTTTCAGGGAACCCCTACATCAAAGGGATTAGATTCAGGGGGAAACACAACAGAATAAATCTGTGTTGGGCTACTGTAACGGAGGAAAGGTAACAGTAGCCTTCCTCCGATCTTGGTGGAATGTGATCATAAAGTGCGAGCTCCTGACAATACCTGTTCTTTTCCCTATGGCCACGGTTAGCCTTCTGCAAGAAGAGGTCAATTCATTTCTGTTTAGGGACCTTGCTGCAAGATGCAAGGTCCCCAAAGAGTTCTCCCAGCCCTATTGCATTTAATTCCGTCTCCACATATCTGAGCCAGCCAATTCTGCTATGACCCTCGAGCCCCATGCAATCCCCAATTATGCGTTGGGTTAAGTTTACGGTAGCCCTTCGCCAAATCGAGAGCCACAGCAGGATGGGTGCCATTCTGATAGAGTCAAGCAAATATGGGAGACCAAATTCGAGATGCAAGATGTAATTTGATATTGAAGGTGGTAACGAAACCCTTTACTTAAAAAAGGTGCCTTCCACTGTTTGCAATTGATCAATTTAGGCCATTTCCCAGACTCCGGCCCCGTAAGTTGCCGCTGCCTGCGTTTTAGCCTGGTATATACTTTTGATTGTGTTCAAAGGTCTGGCGCCTAATTTGTTAGCAAAACCATTTATGGCTTGAATACCTCTTTCCATACCCAGGGCCCTTGCTGCCACCAGTTTATTCCAAGAGTGCTTGTTATCAAACAAGATCCCCAGGTATGAAAAACAGTCAACTACCTCAATTTTTTTTTCTCGATGGAAATACGGTACTTTAGTGCCTCTAGGAGCTCCCGCTATAATAATGAACAATCTAGATTTGTTAACTCTGAGGTCTAATGAAGCAATAAGTGAGGCATATGAGGATATAAGGCTTTGGAGAGCTTTCCCAGTTCTGGTGATTAAAACCGCATTGTCAGCGTACGCCAATATTGGGAGAGAGATGTTATCACATTTTGGCATGTCTAGGGAGAGACCAGACAGGGCAGCCTCCACCCTGTTAGTATAGATGGTCAATGTGAGTGTGTATATCAAGGTCTGACTGCACCAGCGGATCTCTGAGTGCATGTATGTGTGGAATATAGAATTCAGTTTATGGCTATCTGTGATTCTGTGTGAAGAGCATGACTGTATAAGTTTGCATCAAGGTGTGACTGCATCATTGGATCTGTATGGATAGATGGAATATATATGAGGGAGTGTGATTATTCAGGGATCTGTATGATAACTTTGCTTGCATGAGTGTTTGTGTCAAGATTTTAGCACCTCAATGGAGCTCCATGGTGTATGCTTGAATGGGAGGTATAATATATATAAAAATGTATGGCTATTAGTTGATCTTTATCAATGTTTGTGTGTGTAATATGGTATACACCCGTTACGACGCAACTTTTACTCCGCACTACCATTACAACGCGGGCATTACAACGCATGACATTACAACGCATTGCGCTGGGGGGCGCTCTAGGATAAGAGGTAAGTTTAATTTACTATCCAACACCTTCCCTAGGGTCCACGGGGACTGGAGTTAGAATAGTAAATTATACTTACCACTATCCAGCACCCCAAAGCGCTATGCGTTGTAACGGTATTCGTTGTAAATACCGCGTTGTAATGGTATGCGGAGTAAAAGTATGCGTTGTAACGTCATACATCCGTGTAATATATATCACAATGTGTGACTATCAGTGGATCTGTATGATAAATATGACGATGTGATGGTTTGCACCAATGTGTGACTGCACCAGTAGATCTCTAAGGGTATATGTTTGTTTGTAGTGAGTATATATAACATTGTTAAAGTATCAGTGGAATATATATTATATAACAATGTGTGACTGACTATCCGTGGGAGGGAGGGAGGGGGGGGGAGGGGGGGGGGGAGGGTGTGTGTGTGTGTGTGTGTGTGTGTGTGTGTGTGTGTGTGCGCGCAATATATATCCATATATCAGTATGCGACTATCTGTGGAATATATATAACAGTGTGTGACTATCAGTGGATGTGTGCGCAATAAATATCAACAGGTGTGACTTTCCATGTATCTCTATCCAAGTATAGGTGTGTGCGTATTATATGTATAATATATCTATGTATCAGTGTGGGACTGCATCAGTAGATCTCTATGGGTGTATGTTTGAATTGAATATATATAACAGTGTTTAAGTATCAGTGGATCTGTGGAATATATATAATAATGTGTGACTATCAGTGTGTATCTATCCATGAATGTTTGTGTGTGTAATATATATCCATATATCAGTGTGTGACTATCAGTGGATCTGTGGAATATACATAACGAGTGACTATCACTGAATCTCTATCCATGTACGTTTGTGTGTGTAATATAAATATATCAGTGTGTGACTATCAGTGGATGTGTGGAATAAATATCAAGAAGTGTGACTTTCCTTGTATCTCTATCCAAGTATAGGTGTGTGCGTATTATATGTATAATATATCTATGTATCAGTGTGTGACTGCATCAGTAGATCTCTATGGGTGTATGTTTGTATTGAATATATATAACAGTGTTTAAGTATCAGTGGATCTGTGGAATATATATAATAATGTGTGACTATCAGTGTGTATCTATCCATGTACGTTTGTGTGTGTGTAATATATATCCATATATCAGTGTGTGACTATCAGTGGATCTGTGGAATATATATAACGAGTGACTATCACTGAATCTCTATCCATGTACGTTTGTGTGTGTAATATAAATATATCAGTGTGTGACTATCAGTGGATGTGTGGAATAAATATCAAGAAGTGTGACTTTCCTTGCATCGCTATCCATGTATGTGTGTGTGCTATTAGATGTATAATATATCAATGTATCAGTGTGTGACTGTCAGTGGATCTGTATGATTAACATGCCCGCGTGAGTGTCTGTATCAAGGTGTGCCTGCATCAGTGCTCCTTTCCACGCGGTATGGCAATCAGCGGCTGTCTCCTCCCGCGCGTGGCGGTGTCTGGGGCCTCGGAATATATTATGATGGTGCCGAGGCCTCTAAACAGCAGCAGGCTCGGTATTAGCGAGGACATGCTCTGCATACAGCGTGGACCCGCGCTCATCAGAGCCGCGCGCGGGCGCGGGCCAGACACGGCTGGGGCTGGAAGCTTCTCATCACAGCAGCGTGTTTACCAAGGAGACGTGTCCTTGGCAACCACTGGCCCCAAATTCATCCTCTGCAGGTCTCACTGGGGAAGTAGCCGACCCCGAGATGGCGGGGGCCGGGGGGGCGGCCGCACAGGGCTAAAGTCAGAGGGGCCCTCATGAGGGCAGCAACTTCTGCTGGTAGCGAGAGGAGGGGGGGGGGGTGCACAGCGAGGGATACAGGTGAGAGGGAGGGGAGGGAAGAGTGTGGAGGAATAGAAGGGACAGAAGGTGACAAGGGGGTGAGAGTGGGCGCGAAGGAAGGGAGGGCGCAGAGAGGGAAAAGGGGTGAGTAGGAGGGTTTCAAGGAGGGTGAGGGAGGTGAATGTAGCACAGAGAGGAAGAGAAACAGGAGACAGGTGTGACAGGGGGAAGGCGGCACAGGGAGGGATACAGGTGAGAGGGAGGGGGGCACAGCGAGGGATACAGGTGAGAAGGGTGTAAAGGAGTGGGGAGGGAAGGTAACAAAACGAGGTAAAGAGAGGAGCCAGGTGAGCAGGAGAGATGTAAATATGTTAGAAAAAGAAGACACTAGGGGAGAGAGAGACAGGGAGGGCTTGTGAAAAGGGGAGACGTGAGAGAAAGTGACTGAGGATGAAACCGATGCAGACAGGGAGTGAGGCAGTGACCAGGGGGGGGGGGGGTAAGAGGGGTACGGGGGAAGAAGGAAGGGGGTGAGCGAAAGGCCTTGGAGAGATATCAAGGAAAGAGAAGAGAGGCCACAGGGGGTATATGTGAGTGGAAGGAAGAGGCCGGGTGTGCAGAGAGGTGGAGAGGCCGCGAGAGCGGGTCAGCAGCGGGGAGACAGGTGGGGGCGAAGGGGAGTGTAATATGTGCACATGTGTTACACGCGCTCTCACACGAGCGCAAGTCAGTATTAGACTACACGCGCATTTGCATGCGCGCATGTTTTCCTTCAAAGTCCGACTTCATGCGCACACTTCCTGTTAAGTGCGCATGAAGTCTAATGTTATGTTATGTATTTATGTTTGAATATGCATTCTCGTGAGGGCGATCTAACTCTCTGGCATGGACAGTTTCCTTTGTCAGTTGCTGTTCATGGCCCGGAGAGGAAGGACGCACTCCCGTGGTGTTCTGCTTATTTACTTAAATAAATCCATTCTTCTAAGCTACTGCTTCCTTTGGATTGCTCATTCCTGGAAAACCTCAACATTACATTTGGCGACGATTTTCGGCGTTTTTTGTGGATTTAACTTCAGGATTTAACATCACCATTTATTTGTGCTGTGCCTCCCTTGATCTGCTTCTTCAACTGCTCCCTCTGTTCAACCGGAAAGAAAACACGTGATCAGCTCTGAGCTTCCGACTCTCGTTTCTCATAAAAGGGTCTGCCTGCTTTACTAAGACTCCTTCCAATTGGGTTTCTTCGCATGGTCACGCCCCCTAATGAAACGATTGGCTGTTCACATTTCCCTACTTATTTAAGGAACTGAAGCACGATCGTTTACCAGAAAACGATTTTACTGGCTTTAAAAAAAAAAAAAAATAAATAAATAAAACAATCCGGAGGACATTTCTTCTCGTTAAAGGAACTGTAAGTCTAAATATTTTTCTACTTACTCCCTATTTGTCCAAGAGAAACTAAACACTTTATTTTAATTAATAACTTAAGTAAAAGGAAAATTTAAACCTCATTCATCAACTTAAATTCCTGTTTTTCAATGGCAAAACAAGAAATTTTTCAATTAGAACATTTTTTACCTCATCAGGGTAAACCCAAAGAACCCTGGAAACTATGGATTAAATCTTTTGAAAACTATTTGGTAGCCATTGACGCAGAGGATTATTCTGCTAAGCGCAAACTTGCTATTTTATATAATTTTTTGGGAAGAGTTGGACGTGAGACTTTTAATAATTTGCCAGTCACTATTCCACCTCCAGATGGAGGTGAAGGATGGAATGTATATACAGATGCTATCCAGAGATTAAATAAGAAATTTTTGGAAGAGCCAAGTGTGATGCTTGAAAGATTTAACTTTAGAAAGAAGAAACAAAGTTCAGATGAATCCGTGGAAGACTATATATCAGTTCTCAGGAATTTAGCGTCTGAATGTAACTTTGGTGCAGAATTAGACTATCACATAAGAGACCAATTTGTTTACTCTTGTTTTCATAAGAAGATACAAGAAAGGATTCTCAGTTGCAGAGACCCAACCTTGACTGAAGTCATTATCATAGCAAAAGGAATAGAGAGGTCCATCATCACCTCTTCTTGCTTGAATCAAGACAACGTTTCGCATATTAATGTTGTTGAACATGATGCTTCTGTTAATAATATTGCTTACAGATCACGTTTTTCAAAACCTTTTCAAGTGAGACAAAACAAAACTCCATCATATTGTTACAGGTGTGGATCTAAAACGCACTTAGGTGATAGTCCCATTTGCCCAGCCTTAGGCAAAAAATGTACTAAATGTGGAAAAACTGGTCATTTTTATAATGTGTGTAAAAGCAAGAGACTTGTCAAAGTCAGTTCTCTAGATACTAGAGAAATTTCAAATGAAGACTCTACTGAACATAGTCTCATTCTTTCTAATAGTATGGAAAGAATGATGCTGTCTGTTGACATTGATATTGTAGATTTAAATTCTTCTTCAGAGAAAAAGGTCAAAGAACCGTTAGCTGAATTCATTATTGGTGATTTAAAATTAGAAATGATGGGTGACTCTGGAGCACCAGTCACGATCATTTCTGACACTTTGTTTGAGAAACACTGGCCCGGTAAAGTATTAGAAGAATTGGATATTATTCCCAAAGGTTATACGGGTAAGAAAATTGTAATGTATGGGTATTTCATTGAGTTTGTGTCTGGTTTTGGGAGAAAAATTTCAACGAAAGTTTATGTTGCACTTAAAGGCAAACTCAATATTGGATGGCAAGATTTAGCCAAGATGGGCTTAAAATTAGTCCCTGGTTCTGAAAATCCCATTCAAATCAATAATGATGTTGCTATTGATGTCATAGATAGTGTTACTATTGATGTCATAGATAGTTCAGAAACAAATGATGCTTCTTCCTTCACAAGTAAAATTTTAAATGAATTTGCAGATGTTTTCACATCACGCATTGGTAAGATTACCAAGGTAGAACATTTTATAAAGTTAAAAGAGAATGCTATTCCCATTGTACATAAAGCTAGGCCCATTCCCTTGAGCGTGAGAACCGATCTAAAAATTTTACTTGATAAATTGGTGGAAGAAGGGATCATAACTCCTACAGACTCCTCTGAATGGGTGAGTCCCATTGTTATTGTGCGAAAAAAAGATAATTCGATTCGTTTGTGTGCTGACCTACGCTCACTTAACAAAAATATAGTGGTAGACTGCCATCCACTGCCCAAAATTCAAGATCTTTTATCGAATATTGCAGGCTCCACATGTTTTTCTATCCTGGATCTGAAATCCGCATACCATCAAATTCCTTTGTCCACTCCTTCTACTGACCTGACAACCTTTATAACACCTTTCGGTGCATTTAAATATCTAAGGTTACCCTTTGGTTTAGCCTCTGCGGCAAGCGTGTTCCAGAGGTTCATGGATCACATGTTAGCTGGTATTGCTTCAGTTCAGGCTTACCAGGATGATGTCCTCATTTACTCAAAAAACAGAAATGAACACATTACTACCCTAAGGAAAGTACTTGAGAAATTTAAGGAATTTGGAGTTACACTTGGTACAGATAAGTGCAAATTTATGGTTCAGTCACTAGATTATTTGGGGCATACCATCTCAGCTTCTGGAATCAGTCCCAAATTTTCTCTTACAAAGGCCATTGATGAAGTAGCTATTCCCAATACCAAAGATCTACTTAGGTCATTTCTGGGAATGACAGAATATTATTCTAGATTCATTTCCAACTACGCCCAGGTGGTTCAACCATTACGACTCCTATTGAAGAAAAACATTCAGTTTACATGGAATGATGATGCACAGAATGCCTTTGAATTAATTAAAAAGTTAATTCTTCAGGCTCCTGCGTTATCACCATTTTCACCTGGTTACAAATGCATACTAGCGGTGGATGCGAGCCAAAAAGGTTTAGGAGCTGTCTTATCCCAATGGGTGAATGGGAAAGAGAACACTGTTGGTTTCTCTTCCAGATCCCTCTCTATTGCTGAATCTAACTATAGCACAATAGAGAGGGAGGCTTTGGCTTGCACTTGGGCTGTGGAAAAGTTTAGGACTTTTATTTGGGGTACCCAATTCGATATTCTGTCAAACCACAAACCCCTAATTCATTTACTTTCAGGCAATGGAACGGGTAAAGCTTCCTCAAGGCTGGTAAGATTATTATCACGCCTACATGAGTACAATTTTATTATCAAGTATATCCCGGGTGGTCGAAATGGCAGAGCGGATTGTTTGTCAAGACTGTCCTTAAAGGATGACTTTTTGCCTTCAAGGTTTGATGACGTGGAATGTGTGGTTGCCACCATAGAGGATGTTATCACTGATCTTCCTCACATAACAAAAGATGATTGGTTAAAAGCGGTTACAGAAGATTCTACGCTTCTAGCTGTTAAGAATATGATTTTAACTGGCTGGCCTAAAGAGAGGTCATTACCATCTCCACTAAAATCTTTTGCACAAGTTAGTGAAGAACTATCTATAGTTGAGGATTTAGTTATGCGTGGAGACTTAGCTGTACCTCCTTTTTCTTTACGGAAAAGAATTTTTGACATAGCGCATGAGGGCCATTTAGGTATAGGTGCGACAGCTAGAAGATTGAAAGAAAGTTTTTGGTGGCCTGCCCTAGAGTCTGATGTTACCAAATGGGTAAATGCTTGTAGCACATGTCTGGTCTCAGACAAGCACTGGAAGATTGCAAAACTTCCGTTACACAACGTACCAACGCCTGAAGAAGCTTGGTTGAAAGTCGCAGTAGATTTTGCAGGCCCCTTTGATCTACTTCCCAATAATAAAAAGTACATCTTAGTATTGGTTGACTATTACTCAAAGTGGGTGGAGTTTGAGTTTTGTTCTTCAGCTTCTTCTAGTGCTGTGATCAACTTTTTATCTAGAATTTTTATGACTGAGGGTTTTCCCAAGGAGGTAGTAACTGACAATGGTTCTCATTTTACCTCGACAAGTATGGAAACATTTTTTTTGTCTCACGACATCAAGCATTTGAAAGTTGCTTTGTATTCTCCAGCAGCTAATGGTTTAGTCGAACGCATGAATAGGGTCATAAAAGAAGGAATACAGACAGCTTTAGCTGAGAGGGTTCCTGTGGATGTATTTCTAAAAAAGAAACTTTGGGCATATCTCACTACCCCACACACGACCTCTGGAGTTTCCCCCTTTAGACTTTTAAGAAAAAGGGATCCAAATGGTACCTTGTGTCCTTCTTGGATCAAGGATTTAAAGAAAGGCGACAACTCATGTTTGGTTTGTAAGGACAAAGAAAGAATGCTCAAGAGTGTGTCTTTCAAGCAAGCTGCTCAAAAAAAAAATTATGATGGTAAGAAATGTAAAACTGATTCTGATTTTGTAATAGGAGATTGGGTTTTGATCAAGTCTCCGATGAAAGTAAAGAAAGGCCTTTCCAGGTTTTCTCTTCCAGTACAGGTGTTGAAAACTTCAAAGGGCTCTTTGTTTCTTGGGCAAAAAGGTTGGTGGAGTAAGAGAGTTTTGGTGAAATTAACGCCAGATCAAGCAAGAATGATAATTGATAGAAAAGAGGTCTTAACTGATGATTTACACTTTTCACATTTTTTGGAGGATTTAGGTGTGCAAAAAGAGTTTCCTCTTGAACCTATTTTTGAGCCTGAACTTATAACTGTACAAAATGAGTTTCCTCATAATCAACTTGAACAGTGTCAGGATCCAATACCGTCAATTAATTCCTTTAATACCGATGTTGTGTGTACTGATCAAGCAAGACCAACACGTAATTGCTCCTTTCCTTCTAGGTACAAAGATTTTTATTTATCTTAACTGTCTTCATTTCTTTATGAAAGGGGAAAGGTGATGTAATATGTGCACATGTGTTACACGCGCTCTCACACGAGCGCAAGTCAGTATTAGACTACACGCGCATTTGCATGCGCGCATGTTTTCCTTCAAAGTCCGACTTCATGCGCACACTTCCTGTTAAGTGCGCATGAAGTCTAATGTTATGTTATGTATTTATGTTTGAATATGCATTCTCGTGAGGGCGATCTAACTCTCTGGCATGGACAGTTTCCTTTGTCAGTTGCTGTTCATGGCCCGGAGAGGAAGGACGCACTCCCGTGGTGTTCTGCTTATTTACTTAAATAAATCCATTCTTCTAAGCTACTGCTTCCTTTGGATTGCTCATTCCTGGAAAACCTCAACATTACAGGGAGCAGGAATATATAGAGGCGGACAAGGGGAGGAGGACGGGCAGGAGAGAAGGGGAGATCAGACGGGCGGGGAGGCGAAAGAGAGGGGGTAAGTGAGCGAGTGAAATGGAGAAAAGGTGAGAGGGAAAGCGGCGAAGAGAACAGATGGAAAAATGGAGATCAAGGAAGTCTGAGGCTGGAGGGGAAAGAACTACAGATGTAGAGAAGCGTGGGGGGGGTGAGACGGGTTTGAAGGGAAGACAGGGATCAATAGGAAAGAGGTGCGTAGGAAGGGGAGCAGAGGTGTACGAAAAAGAGGGAGGAAGAAGGGATCACAACGGACCAAGAAAGTAAAGTGAGATAAGAAGTGCAAAAAGGAGGTAAAGGGGAGGGACGTGGTGAAGAGGGGATGGTTCACAAAGCAGTGGAGAGACACTAAAATGTTATAAACGACAGGGTGTTCAGGAAGAAAGTGCAGGGGGTTGGATAAAGTTTATAGAGAGGGAAGATCGCAGGTTAGGAGAGATACAGAGAACCAAAGAGGAAGGGAGTATAGAAAGACAAGACGAAAAAGAAAAATGTAGGGGAAGGGGGCATGAGACGAAGAGTGTAGAGATGGGGGACAAGAAGAAAAGCCACAAGGGGATACAGAGGAGAAACTGTGATCAGGCATGGAGAGGTCGCGAAACCTTAGATGAAGTTCGGGGGTTCAGAACAGATAAAGAAGAAAGGTGAACGGAAAGGAACATTGGTGAGTGCCGACGAGAAGCAAGAGAGGGCCTGAGAGGCAGAGAGAGAAAGGGGGTGTGGAGAAAGTGGAAGGAGGAAATAGCGAGAGGAGGAGACAGAGAAAAGTTTGAAATAAAGATAGACATGTGGAGGGAATTGGAGTAAATGCGTGAAAAAGAACAAGTGAACACCCGAAAAAATGACCGGAGAGAGAAGGAAAGGCTAGTGTAATTACATATGAACAGAATGAGAGAGACATTGTTGTGTAACGGAGAACAAGAAGAAAAGACGACGAGAAAGTAAAATAAATTATAGAATAGACGCTAGATTTGTAAAACAAAAGAAGTCTAGACGAGAGACTGGTAGAGAGACAGAAAGGCAAAAGAGGGAGAACAGTACAGAAGGAGAAGCGGGAGGGGAAAGGGTAAGAGGAGCAGTGAAGACGAAGGGAGTACAGAGGTAACGGGAGCAAAGGAAAAATGGGCATATAGACGGAAGGTGGGTCAAAGTAGTAGATTTCAATAAAAGAAGGAATACCAGGCGTTGAGGGTTAACCCGGTAATGAGAAGGTGGTGAAAAGAGTGCGAGAAGCAGAGAGACACTGTGAGATAAACAGGGGAAAGTGGAAAGAGAGCAAAGGTTAGAGACGAGAGAAGGGGGAAGTGATGGTGAAGAAGAGAGCCGAGGTTGGGGACCTGAGAGCGGAAGAAAGGGCGGGAACAAAGAGCGCGAGAGAGAGCAAGTGAAGGAGAGAGAGGGTGAGGTGGGGAGCTGGGAGCAGCAGACTCGCGCCCAGCAGCACTTCTCTCTAGCGCCTCCTCCGAGTAGGTCGTAGCACTTGTCTCCTCGCTCAGACCTGCAGGTGGGGCACCGAGAGCCCGCGTGTCTGCGTCCCCGGGACTCCTCCATGGGCGCCCGGCCCCGCTAGAGCCCTCTGCCCGGGCCATGGCACGCAGGACCGGCACGGACCAGGCACCCCGGCAGTGAGGCACGGCGCGCCCCGGAGGGCGTCCGGGCACCGGGAGGCGGACGATGCAACTCACCCAGTACTGCTTCATTTTCCTGGTGCAGGGCAGCATCTACCTGGTGAGTGCCTCGCTCGGGGGAGGGCATGGCGGCTTTGGGGGTGAACCTGGCAAAACCTTCGCTTCGGAGACCGCAGAGAACAGGAGGCACCAGGTGGTGCTCAAAACTCACAGGTTTACAATTACACCTGTTGTCTTTTTTATACACACATATAGCGCTTCCTAGTTTTTACAGTTCTAAGCGCTCCCAGGGCGGGCAGAGAAGGTACCGAGGTGCTGACAAAGTTTACAGGGGTTGGAAACGGAATGTATTCTGCCACATTAAATGGGTGGGGAGAGAGCGATAACAGAGCGCACTTAGCACCGCCAGAAGATACCCTCTCTTGGACCACCCACCTGCGACCAGCTCTCCATCGGCTTTGATCGAAAACGCGGCGGGGGGACCCCAGAAAGATGCGCGCACACTGGGAAGTCCGTGTTCAAGCAGGGGCCGGTATTGGTTTGGTAAATGCATGCACGCCGGGAGGTCTGTTCACATCGATAGCCAGTGGAGTCAAGCAGGGCGCCCAGACATAGAACCGAGGGCTGCTGGTTTCAAGGCTCGCAGTGTAAGATCGAGACTGAGCAGCCAGGTGCCGGGGTCAGGCAGGGAACAATGCACCACAGGAAGCTCGGTGCCTTGCAAGGGATTGCGTGGTCTGCCCTGTGCCTGCTTAGGAAAGGGCACAGGCAGACAGCGGGGTTCCTGGACAGGCGGGGACAGGCATTGGGGTCTTTAGGAAAGCTGCTACTGCAGGAAACTCACACAAAACTTGTCTGTTTTTTCTGCTGCTGCTTTGTCTTGTATTTGCGCACAATTTGGTTTCAGCTGAAGTGTCAGGGATGAAGATATGGTGGCTTTGGGGCATGCACAGGGGAGGGAAAGCAGAAAGCTCGGGGGTGAAAGGCTGGAGATGCCAGGGATGGCGGGGAGGGGGGGTTGAGGTTGGGGAATAATAGTGAACGATGGATAATGTTTTCTGTGGGAGAGGTGGGGTTGAGTACTCCACAGTGATGAGAGTAAAGAAAACAATGTGCACATGCATAGGAGGGGTGTATGGTGTGAGTGCAGTGCTTAATTTGAGCCGGTGGTTTCCGATGCTCAGCACTGGCATTTATTATCAACACCTGCGCTTTTCATGATCACCAGTTAAGGACACATGCATTTACAGGGATATTAAGTGATTTGCCCAGAATAACAGAATGTTGAGACTCGAACCTAGTTCCCCAGTTCCGAAATCTGCAGCTCTGGCCATTACACCACATCCTCTCCCCACTTTCATGGTGAGTAGTTGGTTCTGTTTTTAGGCGGCGCCAACAGGAGAAATGGGCTGGTGCAAGCTGCCTCCTGACG
Source organism: Lissotriton helveticus (assembly GCF_964261635.1). NCBI lineage: Eukaryota > Metazoa > Chordata > Amphibia > Caudata > Salamandridae > Lissotriton > Lissotriton helveticus. The sequence goes on along the minus strand of NC_136065.1, from coordinate 1,844,090,396 downwards.
TGAACCCCTGCGCCTATTTTTTCTTCAAATTAGCCACTGTGCGAGTGGTATTTTTGAGGATGCTTTAAAGACAACCCCAAGGTAAAGGTTCAATGGAAGGGTGGAAGGACAGAAAGTGTGGGTGGGGAAGAGTGGCCAGGGTAGGAAGGTGCGGCTTTGTAGGCAGAGCCCATGGGAAGGTAGAGGTAAACGGGGTGTGGATTGGGAAAGAGGACCCAGGAGAAACGGTGAAATACTAGGCAAGGGGGAGAGTGAGAAAAGAGGGCGTAATCAGGAGAGACCAGGTGAAGGTGGAGTGAATGGATGCGCGGGGAAGGAAATGTGATGAAGATGATGGGGGCCTTGAGGTGATTCAGCTCTTGTTGTGCGCTATATGCGAACAGTAGTGTTATTTCATGTGCAAGCATTGTTAGTTGGTTATAGTGCTGTGCACTAGATGGTGAATTCCTAATCACTACTATATCATCATACAGAAGCACCAGCTTAAGCTCCCTACAGCATCTCAGTTGGAGCTGCAACCTCGCGTTTCTGTGATGTGACAGTATGTTCACTAGTGGGAGTAGTGCAGTATCTGTGGCATCCCTCCCCACCTTGCACACATGCTTTTCAAGGACAGTATGACTCTAGTGTCTCGTATGTACCTCCAAAAGCTCAGAGACACATTTAATAATTCAGTTTTTATTGTATTATAAAAAGCATTGTGCATTTTCAAATTTTTATTATTGGATGTAATATTATGCATATTTTATACAGTTTGGAGTATATTGGTAAAATGTTATCTAGGTGCCTTTGTAAACCAGATATTCTATTAAATTTAGTTTAAAATATCTGTTAAAGCTAGAACTCTCCCACACCCGTAATAGTGACTTATAAAGGGGCGGGAGGGGGGGAGGGGGAGAGTCGTTCCAAGTTGCAAGTAGAGTGGTTTCTAGTCCTCTCTCCTTGACATAATCTACCCATCTTCGGTAGGGGATTACAATAATAGTAATCACCGCTTTATTGTATAGCGCTACATGCCGCTGTTCTACCAGTTCTAATCATTTGTAAATAACAGGTGGGTTCTTATTACTCATTTTAATGGTACTCAGTCGAATTCCAAAGGCTGAGTCAGTCTTGTATGTAATCGAGCTTGTGGCACTCCATTTTTTCAGTGGCTTGTGTCTAACTCACTGAGCAATCGTGAGAAGCACGGGTCACAAGGGCAGCCAATGGGGAGAGCTGGGTCACAGGTATAACAGTGTGAGGATATGGCAGCACATTATCGGTGTGAGGAGTATGGGCCAACATGGGCTCAGTGCGAGCTCCTGGAAGCACATTGATAGACTGTGTGAAGAGGTGTGGGTATCTGGTCTGTGTGAGAAGCGAGGACACATGGACAGAGAGTGTGAGAAGGGTGGACACATGCGTAGACAATGTGAGAAGGGTGGACACATGCACAGACAATGTGAGAAGGGTGGACACATGCACAGACAATGTGAGAAGGGTGGACACATGCACAGACAATGTGAGAAGGGTGGACACATGCACAGACAATGTGAGAAGGGTGGACACATGCACAGACAATGTGAGAAGGGTGGACACATGGACAGAGAGTGTGAGAAGGGTGGACACATGCGTAGACAATGTGAGAAGGGTGGACACATGCACAGACAATGTGAGAAGGGTGGACACATGCACAGACAATGTGAGAAGGGTGGACACATGCACAGACAATGTGAGAAGGGTGGACACATGCACAGACGGTGTGAGAAGCGTGGAAACATGGACAGAGAGTGTGAGAAGGGTGGACACATGCACAGACAGTGTGAGAAGTGTGGACACATGGACAGAGAGTGTGAGAAGGGTGAACACATGCACAGACAGTGTGAAAAGCGTGGACACATGGACAGAGAGTATGAGAAGGGTGGACACATGCACAGACAGTGTGAGAAGTGTGGACACATGGACAGAGAGTGTGAGAAGGGTGGACACATGCACAGACAGTGTGAGAAGGGTGGATAAATGTGCAGACAATGTGAGAAGTGTGGACACACGGACAGAGAGTGTGAGAAGGGTGAACACATGCAGAGACAGTGTGAGAAGCGTGGACACATGGACAGAGAGTGTGAGAAGGGTGTACACATGCACAAACAGTGTGAGAAGTGTGGCCACATGGACAGAGAGTGTGAGAAGGGTGAACACATGCACAGACAGTGTGAGAAGCGTGGACACATGGACAGAGAGTGTGAGAAGGGTGTACACATGCACAGACAGTTTGAGAAATGTGGACACATGGACAGAGAGTGTGAGAAGGGTGAACACATGCACAGACAGTGTGATAAGCGTGGACACATGGACAGAGAGTGTGAGAAGGGTGGACACATGCACAGACAATGTGAGAAGGGAGGACACATGTGCAGACAATGTGAGAAGGGTGGACACATGCACAGACAATGTGAGAAGGGTGGACACATGCACAGATAATGTGAGAAGGGTGGACACATGGACAATGTGAGAAGGGTGGACACATGCACAGATAATGTGAGAAGGGTGGACACATGGACAGAGAGTGTGAGAAAGGTGTACACATGCACAGACAGTGTGAGAAGCATGGACACTCGGACAGACAGCGTAGGAAGGCTGGACACATGCACAGACAGTGTGAGAAGCGTGGACACTTGGACAGAGAGTGTGAGAAGGGTGGACACATGCACAATATGAGAAGGGTGGACACATGGGCAGATAATGTGAGAAGGGTGGACAGATGCACAGACAATGTGAGAAGGGTGGACACATGCACAGACAATGTGAGAAGGGTGGACACATGGACAGAGAGTGTGAGAAGCGTGGACACATGCACATTGTGAGAAGCGTGTCCACGTGGACAGTGTGATAAGTGTGTCCACGTGGACAGTGTGAGAAGCGTGTACATGTGGATAGACAGTGTAATAAGCGAGGACACATTAACAGACAGTGTGAGAAGTGTGGACACACAGACATACAGTGTGAGGAGCGTGGACACATGTTTACAGGGAAAGACATTGTGAGAAGTGTGGACAAACGGACAGACCGTGTGAGAAGCTTGTACACTTGGCCAGACAGTGTGAGAAGGGTGGACACATGGACAGTCTGCAAAGAGTGGACACATGGACAGACTGTATGAGAAGTGTGGGCACACAGACCATGTGAGAAGCATGGATGCATAGACAGTGTGAGACGTGTGGACACATTGGGACAGACAGTGTGAAATGTGTGGACACATGGACGGACAGTGTGAGAATCATAGCCACATGGACAGTGTGATAAGCATGGCCAGACAGTGTGTGAAGCGTGGACACATGGACAGACTGTTTGGGAGAAGCATGGGCACAGTGTGTATGAGAAGCGTGGACACACGGACAGTGTGAGAAGCATGGTCAGACTGTATGAGAATCACGGACACATTGACAGTGTGAGCAGCATGGACACACAGACAGTGTAAGTGGCATGGACACATGGACATACAATGTGGGACGCATGGACAGACAGTGTAAGAAGCATGGACACATGGGCAGTGTGAGAAGGGTGGACAGATGCAAAGACAGTGTGAGAAGCATGAACACATGGACAGTCTGAGAAGGGTGGACAGATGCACAGACCGTGTGAGAAGCGTGGACACATAGACAGTGGGAGAAGCGTGTACACGTGGACAGACAGCGTTAGAAGGGTGGACACTTGGGCAGATAGTGTGAGAACTGTGGGCACATGCAAATTGTGAGAAGCGTGTCCACGTGGACAGTGTGATAGGCGTGGACAGTGTGATAAGCGTGGACACATGGATAGACAGTATAACAAGCGTGGACACATGAACAGACAGTGTGAGAAGCTTGGACACATAGACAGTGTGAGAAGCGTGGACAGATGGACAGACGGTTGGAGAAGCGTAGCCATATGGACAGTGTGAGAAGCATGGGCACATGGACAGACTGTATGAGAAGTGTGGACACATGGGCCGTCGGAGAAGTGTGGACAGATGGGCAGACTGTGAAATTTGTGGAAACATGGACGGACAGTATGAGAAGCATGGGCACATAGTGTGAGAAGCGTGGACACACAGACAGTCTGAGAAGCGTGGATTCATTGACAAACTGTATGAGAAGAGTGGACACACAGACAGTGTGATAAGTGCAGAGACATGGACATACAGTGTGAAAAGAACTGGCAAGTGGATAGTTAGAAGTGTGGACACTTTGATAGACAGTGTGATAAGTGCAGACACATGGACAGTGTAAGAAGCATAAGAACATGGACAGATTGTATGAGAAGCGTGGAGACATAGACAGTGTGAGAAGCGTGGAGACATAGACAGTGGGAGAGGCCTGGACACACAGACAGTCTGAGAAGCGTGGACACATGGACAGACAGTGTGAAAAGCTTGGACAGATGGACAGACAGTGTGAAATGTGTGGACACATGGATGGACAGTGTGAGAAGCAAAGCCACATGAACAGTGTTAAAAATGTGGACACATGGACGTTTCAGTGTAAAAAGCATTGCCAAGTTGACAGTGAGAAGTGTGAACACAAGTGGACAGAGTGTAAGAAGTGTGGATCCACTTTTAGACAGTGTGATAAGCGCGGACACATGGAAAGTGTGAGAAGCATGGACACATGGACAGGCAGTGTAAGAATCACGACACATGGACAGTGTGAGAAGCATGGACACATGGACAGTGTGAGAAGCATGGACACATGGACAGGCAGTGTAAGAATCACGACACATGGACAGTGTGAGAAGCATGGACACATGGACAGGCAGTGTAAGAATCACGACACATGGACAGTGTGAGAAGCGTGGACACATGGACAGCCAGCCTGAGAAGTGAGGATGCATGGACAGTGTAAGAAACGTGGGCACATGGACATACAGTGTGAGAAGCATGGGCTTAAGGGCAGACACTGTGGAAAGTGAACTGACAGTGTGAAACGTATGGACACATGAACTGACAGTGTGAAAAGTGTGGGCACATGAACTGACAGTGTGAAAAGTGTGGGCACATGGACGGATAGTGTGACATGGACAGATAAGTAAGGAATTAGGGCAACATCAACAAACAATGTACGGACCTTGGCACAAGGAAATACAGGGAGAGGAGCTTGGGCACTGAAATGATGGTGTGAGGAGGTTAGAGCACATGGAGAGGCCACGTGAGAAGCGCGTCAGTATGACAGACACTTTAAGGAGTGTGGCCATATGAACGGACAGTATGAGGAGCGTAGTCATATGAACGGACAGTATGAGGAGCGTGGTCATATGAACGGACAGTATGAGGAGCGTGGTCGTATGAACGGACAGTATGAGGAGCGTGGTCATATGAACAGGCAGTGTGAGGAGCGTGGCCATATGAACGGACAGTATGAGGAGCGTGGTCATATGAACGGACAGTGTGAGGAGCGTGGTTGTATGAACGGACAGTGTGAGGAGCTTGGCTGTATGAATAGACAGTATGAGGGGTTTGGTCATATAGATATGATGAAGAGCTTGGGCACAGTAACTGTGAAGAGCTTGGGACACATGGCTAGTGTGAGGAGCCTAGGCACCTGGATAGTGTGAGGAGCATAGGGCACATGGATAGTGTGAAGAGCATGGGGCACATGGGTAGTGTGAAGAGCATGGGGCACATGGATAGTGTGAGGAGCATAGGGCACATGGGTAGTGTGAAGAGCATGGGGCACTAGGAAAATGTGAGCACCATGGGGGGCATGGATAGTGTGAGGATCATGGGGCACATGGATAGTGTGAGGACCATGGGGCACATGGATAGTGTGAAGAGCCTGGGGCACATGGATAGTGTGAGGACCATGGGGCACATGGATAGTATGAGGACCATGGGTCACATGGATAGTGTGAAGAGCATGGGGCACATGGATAGTGTGAGGAGCATGGGGCACATGGATGGTGTGAAGAGCCTGGGGCACATGGGTAGTGTGAAGAGCATGGGGCACAGTAACAGTGTGAAGAGCATGAGGCACATGGATAGTGTGAGGAGCATGGGGCACATTGATAGTGTGAGGAGCCTGGGCACATGGATAGTGTGAAGAGTATGGGGCACATGGATAGTGTGAAGAGCATGGGGCACATGGATAGTGTGAGGATCATGGGGCACATGGATAGTGTGAGGACCATGGGGCACATGGGTAGTGTGAAGAGCATGGGGCACATGGATAGTGTGAGGAGCATGGGGCACATGGGTAGTGTGAAGAGCATGGGGCACAGTAACAGTGTGAAGAGCATGAGGCACATGGATAGTGTGAGGAGCATGGGGCACATTGATAATGTGAGGAGCCTGGGCACATGGATAGTGTGAAGAGCATGGGGCACATGGATAGTGTGAAGAGCATGGGGCACATGGATAGTGTGAAGAGCATGGGGCACATGGATAGTGTGAGGATCATGGGGCACATGGATAGTGTGAGGACCATGGGGCTCATGGATAGTGTGAAGAGCATGGGGCACATGGCTAGTGTGAAGAGCTTGGGGCACATGAATAGTGTGAAGAGCATGGGCCACATGGATAGTGGGAAGAGCATGGGGCACAGTAACAGTGTGAAGAGCATGGGGCACATGGATAGTGTGAGGAGCATGGGGCACATTGATAGTGTGAGGAGCATGGGGCACATGGATAGTGTGAGGAGCATGGGGCACATGGGTAGTGTGAAGAGCATGGGGCACATGGATAGTGTGAGGATCATGGGGCACATGAATAGTGTGAAGAGCATGGGGCACAGTAACAGTGTGAAGAGCATGGGGCACATGGATAGTGTGAGGAGCCTGGGGCACATGACTAGTGTGAGGAACATGGGACACATCGATAATGTGAAGAGCATGGGGCACATGAATAGTGTGAGGAGCAAGGGGCACATTGATAGTGTGAGGATCCTGGTACACATGGATAGTGTGAAGAGCTTGGGGCACATGGATAGTGTGAGGAGCATGGGGCACATGGATAGTGTGAGGAGTCTGGGCACATGGATAGTGTGAGGATCATGGGGCACATGGGTAGTGCGAAGAGCTTGGGGCACATGAATAGTGTGAAGAGCATGGGGCACATGGATAGTGTGAAGAGCATGGGGCACAGTAACAGTGTGAAGAGCATGGGGCACATGGATAGTGTGAGGAGCCTGGGGCACATGACTAGTGTGAGGAACATGGGACACATCGATAATGTGAAGAGCATGGGGCACATGAATAGTGTGAGGAGCAAGGGGCACATTGATAGTGTGAGGATCCTGGTACACATGGATAGTGTGAAGAGCTTGGGGCACATGGATAGTGTGAGGAGCATGGGGCACATGGATAGTGTGAGGAGTCTGGGCACATGGATAGTGTGAAGAGCATGGGGCACATGGATAGTGGGAAGAGCATGGGGCACATGGATAGTGTGAGGACCATGGGGCACATGGGTAGTGTGAAGAGCTTGGGGAACATGGATAGTGTGAAGAGCATGGGGCACATGGGTATTGTGAAGAGCATGGGGCACATGGATAGTGTGAGGAGCCTGGGGCACATGACTAGTGTGAGGAGCATGGGACACATCGATAGTGTGAGGAGCATGGGACACATCGATAGTGTGAAGAGCATGGGGCACATGGATAGTGTGAGGAGCATGGGGCACATGGGTAGTGTGAGGACCATGGGGCACATGGGTAGTGTGAAGAGCATGGGGCACATGGATAATGTGAGAGCCATGGGGCACATGGGTAGTGTGAAGAGCTTGGGGCACATGGGTATTGTGAAGAGCTTGGGGCAAATGAATAGTGTGAAGAGCATGGGGCACATGAATAGTGTGAAGAGCATGGGGTACATGGATAGTGTGAAGAACATGGGGCACATGAATAGTGTGAAGAGCATGGGGCACATGGATAGTGTGAAGAGCATGGGGCACATGGATAGTGTGAGGACCATGGGGCACATGGGTAGTGTGAAGAGCTTGGGGCACATGAGTAGTGTGAAGAGCATGGGGCACATGGATAGTGTGAGGAGCCTGGGCACATGGATAGTGTGAAGAGCATGGGGCACATGGATAGTGTGAAGAGCATGGGGCACATGGATAGTGTGAGGAGCATGGGGCATATGGGTAGTGTGAGGACCATGGGGCACATGGGTAGTGTGAAGAGCATGGGGCACATGAATAGTGTGAAGAGCATGGGGCACATGGATAGTGTGAAGAGCATGGGGCACATGGATAGTGTGAAGAGCATGGGGCACATGGATAGTGCGAGGAGCCTGGGGCACATGGGCAGTGTGAAGAGCATGGGGCACATGGATAGTGTGAAGAGCATCGGGCACATGGATAGTGTGAAGAGCTTGGGGCACATGGATCGTGTAAGGAGCATGGGGCACATGGATAATGTGAAGAGCTTGGGGCACATGGATCGTGTGAGGACCATGGGGCACATGGATAGTGTGAAGAGCATGGGACACATGGATAGTGTGAAGAGCATGGGGCACATGGATAGTGTGAGGAGCCTGGGCACATGGATAGTGTGAAGAGCATGGGGCACATGGATAGTGTGAGGAGCCTGGGCACATGGATAGTGTGAAGAGCATGGGGCACATGGATAGTGTGAGGACCATGGGCACATGGATAGTGTGAAGAGCATGGGGCACATGGATAGTGTGAAGAGCATGGGGCACATGGATAGTGTGAAGAGCATGGGGCACATGGATAGTGTGAAGAGCTTGGGGCACATGGATCGTGTGAGGAGCATGGGGCACATGGATAGTGTGAAGAGCATGGGTCACATGGATAGTGTGAGGACCATGGGGCACATGGATAGTGTGAGGCGCCTGGGCACATGGATAGTGTGAAGAGCATGGAACACATGGCTAGTGTTAGGAGCATAGGACACATGGATAGTGTGAGGAGCATGGGGCAAATGGATAGTGTGAGGTGCCTGGGCACATGGATAGTGTGAGGAGCATGGAACACATGGCTAGTGTTAGGAGCATAGGACACATGGATAGTGTGAGGGGCATGGGGCAAATGGATAGTGTGAGGTGTCTGGGCAAATGGATAGTGTGAGGACCATGGGGCACATGGATAGTGTGAGGAGGCTGGGGCACATGGATAGTATGAGGACCATGGGGCACATGGATAGTGTGAGGACCATGGGGCACATGGGTAGTGTGAAGAGCTTGGGACACATGGGTAGTGTGAGGACCATGGGGCTCATGGATAGTGTGAAGAGCTTGGTACACATGGATAGTGCGAAGAGCATGGGGCACATGGATAGTGTGAGGAGGCTGGGCCACATGGATAGTATGAGGACCATGGGACACATGGATAGTGTGAGGACCATGGGGCACATGGATAGTGTGAGGAGCCTGGAGCACATGGCTAGTGTGAGGAGCCTGGACACATGGATAGTGTAAAGAGCATGGGGCACATGGACAGTGTGAGGAGCCTGGGGCACATCGATAGTGTGAGTAGCCTGGACACATGGATAGTGTGAGGACCATGGGGCACATGGATAGTGTGAGGAGCTTGGGGCACATGGCTAGTGTGAGGAGCCTGGGACACATCGATAGTGTGAAGAGCATGGGGCACATGGATAGTGTGAGGAGCATGGGGCACATGCATAGTGTGAGGACCATGGGGCACATCGATAGTGTGAGGATCCTGGTACACATGGATATTGTGAGGAGCATGGGGCACATGGATAGTGTGAGGTGCCTGGACACATGGATAGTGTGAGGCGCCTGGACACATCGATAGTGTGAGGAGCATGGGGCACATGGATAGTGTGAGGAGCATGGGGCACATGCATAGTGTGAGGACCATGGGGCACATCGATAGTGTGAGGATCCTGGTACACATGGATATTGTGAGGAGCATGGGGCACATGGATAGTGTGAGGTGCCTGGACACATGGATAGTGTGAGGCGCCTGGGCACATGGAAAGTGTGGAGAGCTTGGAGCACATGGACAGTGTGCTGGGCTTGGGGCACGTGGGTAGTGTGAGGAGTTTTGGGCACGTGAATAATGTGAGGAGCTTGGGGCACATGATTAATGTGAGCAGCTAGGGGCATATATAAACCGGGACATACAACTACACCCCTCCCTTTCATGGTCCATCCCGCCTGTATCACTACCTCCGAAGCCCCTCTCCTCTGTCACGCAGCTCTCAGCCCATCTCTTCTGTTCACTCTACATCTCAGCGCCATCCTTGTCCCCTCTGCCTCACTGCTTCATCTAGGTGGTTAGCAGTGGTTTACAATCACCTCTACCCAGTGCTTGAAATGGAAAAATAGAAGTGCAGGTACTGTGTACCAGAGTACCTGCTTGTTTCTAAGAAATACCAGTATTCTCCAATTAAAAGTATTACGTCATTCTTGAGAAGTGCCGGTACTCTCCCTCTTAAAATAAAAAAAAGTGCTGGTACTCCGTACCGGACAGTACCGGCCCATTTAAAGCGCTGCCTCTTCCTCCAATTCACGCCAACATCCCTTCTACCTTACATCAGTGTCTCTACCTCATATGCATCTCTTCTACCTCACATCTCTGGCCCCTCAATCTCACACATCTACCTCACCTCTCTTCATCACTTCCGTGCGCACTCTACCTCACACTTATCTCCTTCCTCACATCTGTGTCCCCTCGGCCCCACATTCATCTCCTTCTACCCCACATCTGTGCCTCCTATCTCTCAAATCCACTTCACCTCTCTGGTCCCTCTGCATCTCATCTGTGTCCCCTCTACTTTACACGCATCTCCTACCTCACATCTGTGGCCCCTCTGCATCTCATCTGTGTCTCCTCTACCTCACACGCATCTCCTTCTACCTCATATCTGTGGCCCCTCTATCTCACACATCCACCTCACCTCTCTGGTCCCTCTGCATCTCATCTGTGTCCCCTCTACCTTACACGCATCTACTGCCTCACATCTGTGGCTCCTCTATTTCACACATCCACCTCACCTCTCTGGTCCCTCTGCATCTCATCCATGTCCCCTCTACCTTACACGCATCTCCTACCTCACATCTGTGGCCCTCTGCATCTCATCTGTGTCCCCTCTACCTCACACGCATCTCCTTCCTCACATCTGTGGTCCCTCTGAATCTCATCTGTGTCCCCTCTACCTCACATGCATCTCCCACCTCACCTCTCTGATGCTTCTGCATCTCATATGTGCCCCCTCTACCTCACACACATACCCATCCTCACATCTGTGGTTCCTCTGGATCTCATCCTGGTCCCCTCTACCTCACACACATCTCCTTCTACCTCACATCTGTGCCCCCTCTATCTCTCAAATCCACCTCACCTCTCTGGTCCCTCTGCATCTCATCCGTTTCCCCTCTACCTCACACGCATCTCCTACCTCACATCTGTGGCCCCTCTGCATCTCATCTGTGTCCCTCTACCTCAAACGCATCTTCTTCTACCTCACATCTGTACCCCCTCTATCTCTCAAATCCACCTCACCTCTCTGGTCCCTCTGCATCTCATCCGTTTCCCCTCTACCTCACACGCATCTCCTACCTCACATCTGTGGCCCCTCTGCATCTCATCTGTGTCCCCTCTACCTCACACGCATCTCCTTCTACCTCACATCTGTGGCGCCTCTGCATCTCATGTGTGTCCCTTGTACCTCACACGCATCTCCTACCTCACATCTGTGGCCCCTCTGCTTCTCATCTGTGTCCCTTGTACCTCACACATCTCCTTCTACCTCAGAGCTGTGGTCCATCTGCATCTCATCCGTGCCCTTCTACCTCACGCGCATCTCCTTCCTCACATTTGTGGTTCAGCGATGTCTCGCTTCCGTGTCCCTTTAACTCACATGCACATCCTTCCTCATATCTGTGGCCCCTCTGCATCTCGTCTGTGTCCCCACTACCTCACATGCATTATCTTCCTAATATCTGTGCTGTGCCCCTGTTATCGCTCAAATCTACCTCAACTCTCTGGTCCATCTGCATCTTATCTGTGTCCCCTCTACCTCACAAGCATCTCCTTCTACCTCACATCTGTGGCCCCTCTATCTCACACGCATCTCCATCCTCACATCTGTGGTCCCTCTGCATATCATCTGTGTCCCCTCTACCTCACACGCATCTCCATCCTCACATCTGTGGTCCCTCTGCATCTCATCCGTTTCCCCTCTACCTCACACGCATCTCCTTCCTCACATCTGTGGTCCCTCTGCATCTCATCTGTGTTCCCTCTACTTCCCATGCATCTCCTACCTCACCTCTCTGATCCTTGTGCATCTCATCTGTGTCCCTTCTACCTCACCCGCATCTCCTCTGCCTCACATCTGTGCCCCTCTATCTCTCAAATCCACCTCACCTCTCTGATCCTTGTGCATCTCATCTGTGTCCCTTCTACCTCACCCGCATCTCCTCTGCCTCACATCTGTGCCCCTCTATCTCTCAAATCCACCTCACCTCTCTGGTCCCTCTGCATCTAATCTGTGTTCTCTACCTCACACTCATCTCCTACCTCACATCTGTGGCCCCTCTGCATCTCGTCTGTGTCCCTTGTACCTCACACATCTCCTTCCACCTCAGAGCTGTGGTCCATCTGCATCTCATCCGTGCCCCCTCTACCTCACGCGCATCTTCTTCCTCACATTTGTGGTCCAGCAGTGTCTTGCTTTCGTTTCCCTTTAAACTCACACGCACATCCTTCCTTGTATCTGTGGTCCGTCTGCCTCTCATCGATGTCCCCTCTACCTCACATGCATTATCTTCCTAATATCTGTGCTGTGCCCCTGCTATCGCTCAAATCTACCTCACCTCTCTTGTCCCTCTGCATCTCATCTGTGCCCCCTCTACCTTACACCCATCTCCTACCTCACAACTGTGGCCCCTCTGTATCTCATCGATGTCCCCTCTACCTCACAAGCATCTCCATCCTCACATCTGTGGTCCCTCTGCATCTCATCCGTTCCCCTCTACCTCACACGCACACCCTTCTTCGGCTTCGTATCTGTGGTGCCGCTGCATCTCACCCGTGTCCTCGCTATATCACAACTCCACTCTCCATTCCAAATCTGTGTCCCCTGTGCCTCACATCTGTACCCACTCACCACTCCACATTCTGCTATGCAGATACATCCCTACATCTAACGCCCACCCCCAAAGACAGGGATGGTCCAACAGAGATGCACCCCAGAGTAATTACACCCAACCCTCCGTTATGTGGCCTCTCACATTTCTCGCCAGAGATGTGATTTATTGCCGGAAGCAGCGCCACTTTACCATCAACCGCCGCGAGGCCTTTGTCCTTTGCTGGCCGATATTCTGTCTTCTTTGCTGCTTTCGGGGAAAATGATGGCCGTGGCCTGAGGGAGGCGCTCTAAGCATCCATCTAATTTTGCTTTATTATAGAGCATACCAAAATAAATACAGGAAATAGTTGTTCAAATACCCAAAGTGGCACTTTGCCCCAGACTGTACATTATCACATGACGGAATATTGTAGTCGCTGTAGTCGTGATAGTACCATATTACACGAGGCAGCACAATATTACCGGAACTAGAGTAATATGTATTAGAAGAAAATGTAAATAATGTTCTGCACATTATTTGCTAATGTATTAGCTGAGTTAGTTCTTTTCTGCGCTAGTGCCGCATTATGTGAAGTAGAAGAACAATACCTAACATAGTATTGCCAGGGATTGTAACATTATAACCAGCGAAAAAACAAAGTACTTGAAGTAGTACGATGATGCGCAGGATATGGTAATATTAGATGGTACACTGCCACATTGCCAAATGTAGTTGCATATTAACCATGGTAGCAGGCCACCGGATGTAGCAGTTTGAACACTGACGACAGCACAGATTTCTCGGCAGTGACGTCACACAGACGTACCGACAGTGACGTCACACAGATTTACCGGCTGTGTCGACATACAGATTTACCTGTACACCCCAGGACGAGACATACCAGCTTTAAGTTAAATACCAGCAAAACGAAGCGTTCATTTTTAGCATCAATTACTGTGGAAAAAGGAAACCCCAGCCACCACTCACCACTAATCCATTACACCCCAACCAACACTCAATACTGAAAGATGATGCCTCAGCCAACACTCACTATTAATACAGGCCACCTCAGCCAACATTCACCTCTGGTAGATGACACCTCAGCCAACATTAACCCCTGGAAGATGACACGCCAGCCAACATTCACCCCTGGCAGATGACACCCCAGCCAAATGACACCCCAGCCAACATTCTCTCCTGGTAGATGATACCACACCCAACATTCACCCCTGGTAGATGACACCCCAGCCAAATTCACCCCTGGTAGATGACACCCCAGCCAACATTCACACCTGGTAGATGACACCTCAGCAAACATTTACCCCTGGTAGATGACATCTCAGCCAACATTCACCCCTGGTAGATGACACCCCAGCCAACATTCACCCCTGGTAGATGACACCTCAGCAAACATTCACCCCTGGTAGATGACACCCCAGCCAACATTCACCCCTGGTAGATGACACCCCAGCCAACATTCACCCCTGGTAGATGACACCTCAGCAAACATTCACCCCTGGTAGATGACACCCCAGCCAACATTCACCCCTGGTAGATGACACCTCAGCCAACATTCACCCCACACCCCAGCCAACCCTGGCCACTAATAGATGGCACTCCAACTACACTCACCCAGTCATCTCTAATAGATGACACCCAACCTACACTAATCTCTAATAGATGACACTTAAACAACACGTGCCTGTAATAGATGACACCCAACCAACACTCATCTCTAATAGATGACACCCAACCAACACCCACCTGTAATAGATGACACCCACCCAACACTCACCAGTAATACATGACACCCAACCAACACTCACCAGTACTAGATGACACCCACCCAACACTCATCTCTAATAGATGACACCCAACCAACACTCACCTGTAATAGATGACACCCAACCAACATTCATCTCTAATAGATGACACAGCAATGAACATTCACCTGTAATAGATGACACCCAGTCAACACTCGCCTGTAATAGTGACACCCAACCAACACTTGCCTGTAATAGATGACACCCAACCAACAATCGCCTGTAATAGATGACACCCAACCAACACTCATCTCTAATAGATGACACCCAACCAACACTCATCTCTAATAGATGACACCCAACCAACACTTGCCTGTAATAGATGACACCCAATCAACACTCACCTGTAATAGATGACACCCAACCAACACTTGCATGTAAAAGATGACACCCATGCAACACTTGCCTGTAATAGATGACACCCATCCAACACTCGCCTGTAATAGATGACCCAGCAACAAACACTCCCCTCTAATAGATGACACCCCAGCCAACACTCATCTCTAATAGATGACACAGAACCAACACTCGCCTGTAATAGATGACAACCAACAACACTCACCAGTAATAGATGACACCCACCCAACACTCATCTCTAATAGATGTCACCCAACCAACACTCATCTCTAATAGATGACACCCAACCAACACTTGCCTGTAATAGATGACACCCAACCAACACTCATCTCTAATAGATGACACCCAACCAACACTCACCTGTAATAGATGACACCCAACCAACATTCATCTCTAATAGATGACACAGCAATGAACATTCACCTGTAATAGATGACACCCAGTCAACACTCGCCTGTAATAGTGGCACCCAACCAACACTTGCCTGTAATGGATGACACCCAACCAACAATCGCCTGTAATAGATTACACCCAACCAACACTCATCTCTAATAGATGACACCCAACCAACACTTGCCTGTAATAGATGACACCCAATAAACACTCGCCTGTAATAGATGACACCCAACCAATACTCATCTCTAATAGATGACACCCAACCAACACTCACCTGTAATAGATGACACCCAACCAACATTCATCTCTAATAGATGACACAGCAATGAACATTCACCTGTAATAGATGACACCCAGTCAACACTCGCCTGTAATAGTGACACCCAACCAACACTTGCCTGTAATAGATGACACCCAACCAACACTTGCCTGTAATGGATGACACCCAACCAACAATCGCCTGTAATAGATGACACCCAACCAACACTCATCTCTAATAGATGACACCCAACCAACACTTGCCTGTAATAGATGACACCCAACCAACACTTGCCTGTAATAGATGACACCCAACCAACAATCGCCTGTAATAGATGACACCCAACCAACACTCATCTCTAATAGATGACACCCAACCAACACTTGCCTGTAATAGATGACACCCAACCAACACTTGCCTGTAATAGATGACACCCAACCAACACTTGCCTGTAATAGATGATACCCAACCAACACTTGCATGTAATAGATGACACCCAACCAACACTTGCATGTAAAAGATGACACCCATCCAACACTTGTCTGTAATAGATGACACCCATCCAACACTCGCCTGTAATAGATGACACCCATCCAACACTCACCTGTAATAGATGACACTCAATCAAGACTCACCTGTAATAGATGACACCCCAGCCAAAACTCATCTCTAATAGATGACACCCAACCAACACTCGCCTGTAATAGATGACACTCAACCAAGACTCACCTGTAATAGATGACACCCACCCAACACTCGCCTGTAATAGATGACACCCATCCAACACTCGCCTGTAATAGATGACACCCATCCAACACTCGCCTGTAATAGATGACACCCATCCAACACTCGCCTGTAATAGATGACACCTAACCAACACTCGCCTGTAAGGATGACACCCAACCAACAATCGCCTGTAATAGATGACACCCAACCAACACTCTTCTCCCATCTATGCCCTGGACATGGGGTACCTTCTTACTCGTGCACTATTTTTTGGAGATCAAGCTTATTACTCTGTTTAATTTCAATGTTGTGTCTGTCATTCATAAATGTGACTACTTTGCTAGTCATCTTCATGTAAAGCGCCCTGATACCCACTACGGTCACGTTTGCGCTATACAAAACATTATAAATAAAAATACAAAATAACTGGAAAGCACTTTGGGGCCTCGACAAGAGGTATGGAAGCGCTCTAAAAATGCTGCATTCAAATACAGCACTCTTTGGGGTGTGATGTACTGAAGCTCTAAGATAGCTGCCAGAAATCTTCCAGCGCTGTGGGTCACAGACGTCAGTGCAAATACCCATGGGAGTGCCGCTGTAAAATCCGCCATTTCATTCACTGAAAGCTGCTGACATGAGCGCGGCCTTTCTATTTCCACTCAGAACTGTGGCGTTTTGGCGGGTGCTGGGATGATTTGTTGTTCAGATTATTCAAATGCTCTCTATGTCCAGGGCTCGAGTTCCTTTTTCAGGCCACAAAGAACAAAGGGCCATATGTATCAAGGCCAAATGGGTTCGCAAACGCCGAAACTCATTTTCGCAAATTGGTATTTATGAAAGAATTTGGGTGCGATTGCATTTAAGGAATCGCAAATTTTGCGATTCCTTAAATGCAATGTATTAAGCAAAAAAAATTCCAAAATGCCCTGAAGGAATCGCAAATTACCACCAACTTCTAGTTGGTGGTAAGTTGCGATTTCCTTGAAAAATGCACATTTCAGCATTTTTCAAAGTGCCATGTGACGCACCACATGTGCACCCATGCTTATTTCAGGGGTGCAACAGGGTGTCCTTTGGACACTCCTGCACCCTTGAAATTATTCTCAATTTGCGATTAGCAAATTGCGAATCGCAAATTGAGAAAAAATTCCCATTCCTTCCTATGGACCTCCTGGCCCATAGAAATGAATGGGAAAGTATTCCTTAATTGCGAATTCGCAATTTGCGAATTCGCAATTAAGGAATATCAAGAAATCGCTAAAAAATTGAGTTTTTCTTGATACATACCATTTTGCGATTCTGAAATAGCGATTTCTTAAAAATCGCTATTACAGAATCGCAAATTGGTTCCTTGATACATATGGCCCAAAATGGCGAAAGTTAGCGAATGTTTGGACTTATGATTCACCTCTTGACCCGGGTGGAACTTCCTGTTGACCCGTGGTTACAAATTGTTTCTACTGGAGCTAACTGCTTATTACATTACCCCATTGTAACGCGTTTCAAGGCGAGTTGCATTCTCAGCGGCAGCACACGGCCAAATATTGTGTGGTTCTGGGCAAGTGGCTTTAGTTCCTGGTGCCTACCACTGTAAATGTGTTAATAACCGTGACGGAAAGATACCTGGACGGATCCGAATAGCTGTTCCCCCTCTCCAGTCCACATTGCCTTCCGGTTTAACCGCATCGCTGCGGCGGCTATTCCGCCGCAGCGCTAAGGGGGCGGGGCGGCCGCGCGGAGGCCGCATGCTGGTGACGGAACCGCTCCGTCACCAGCCGCGGTTGCGCTGTGCTGATGACGGAGCGGTTCCGTCATGGCCCCGCCCGCTCAATAGAACGCCCAGCTCAGGCGCGGAATCCGCGCCGCGCAGGCGCGGCGGCCGGGCCATGACGGAACCGCTCCGTCATCAGCACAGCGCCACCGCAGCTGATGACGGAGCAGTTCCGTCATCAGCATAGAAAGGGTTAAGTAATCTGGTGTCAGTTCGGTCCAACAGCACTCTTCTAATGTATGCACAGCAGCTTACACTCCTGCTGCATTAAAATGGTTTCTGTAAAGTGCTTCAGTGTGCTTTTGAGACCATTTTCCACTGTATAAAATACCTAATTAAAAAGACAATAAAAAGCCTAGTGTGGGAGAAAAACAGTCCTATTGTTTCCAACTGCATTTGTGAGGTGGAAATCGAGTATGTTGGTTTCATTTGGTATTTTTATTCCAGCAGTAAAATTTCCATTAATTTTCTCCTGCCCATGTGTAATTCAATGTCCAACTACCTAAGTGCCACAAATGGATCCAGTGGCAATCAATTGCATATTTCCACCTAGAATTCCCTTTCTAGACAGAATTACGTTTAAGCACCCCTGCCTTGTATACCGGTGCTTCAAGGGAGTAGCATCAGCGTTAGCATAGAGGGGGAAATATCTGAATTCCTGTCGCAGCAGGAATCCTTATGCTATAACCAGGTACCAGACTGGCTATGATGAAATGCCCTGACTCTGTCCCGGTCCATGAGGCATGTACTGAGATGCATGCAGCAGTGTACACTGATTCTATGTTGTGCCATGAGGAGCAGAACACAGAAAAAAGGGAGGGATTTGGGCGGATCCTACCCTGAAGCACCAGGGTCCACAGCCCGCATTTAGAAATCAATCAGTAATTCCTTTTGTCTCAGTTCTGACCTAGCAGGGATTGAGTGTTGAAAGCTAAGGGAGCACATCTGGATTCCCACATGTGACCACCAGACTCAGCAGCCCATCAGGGGAAACAAAGATACACTCTGGGTGTCACTTCACCGTACGGCAATTAGATAAACTAAGCAAGGTTGTTACTTCCTCAAGCTTTATGGTTTACATTTGCACATAATATTGTAGTACATGTGGGTCCCCATTCCCTATATGTTTGAGCTGGTGTCTCGAATGCTGAGAGTGGATGATGTAATAAAATGTTGGCGGGTGGTGTGGAGTGGAAGCTAAAAGATCTGGCCAATTAGAGAGGTCAGAGCCCTGGCACACCTACCTGCTGTTGCTGTCGCCTTTGCCTAGCGTGAAATGAAGAACTTACCTCCTACCTCAGTGGCTCCAGACTTTGACCTCAACATTTTGGCGACATGTTAAACGGCAGGCATGGAAATGCAGCACGACTCTGGTGGCACCTGGGAGCCATTTCTGGCAGGGGGTGAGGCCTGCCATGAGAAAGTGTGTGGGCCTGTGACCATGGAGGGACCACCCACCCTGGAATCTACCGGCCAGTGGTGTCAACATTGCTGCTGGGCAAGATGACCCCAACGATGAGGCTAAGCAAGGGCATGAAGTTACCTGAATTGAGTGGACAAGGCGCGTGGAGTCATCCCTGTCACTTGGCACAGCATCACTGTATAGGGCCACTGAGCGCTCTGATTAGCATGCTCGCTGCTGAGGCCATGGCCGTAACTGAGAACAAACAGAAACAACGGTGTATGCCTGCTTGAAAGGCAGCCAGCATGGTCTGTCAAGAGCAGGCACTGCTGCTGAGAGCACCTGATTGCAGTGAAGAGAGGCCACACTGTACTTAGAAGTACTAATGGCCTGTCGGGCCCTTGCGCAACTTGTTTTCATAGGGTGACCTCTGCAGTGTGGTTAATTTTTACTAGGAGTTTTGTCTTGGGTGGGGGCATGGATGTCATGGAAACTGTGACCGTGTGGTCTTGTGCTGGAGTATTGGGTCTAGTTAGGACTTGGAGATTTTGATAAAGGAAAAAGAGAGATAGGACTATTTCTAAGGGCATGGATATAGAAATAAGCCCGGGTTGTTTGAGAGTGAACTGCTTCCTGAAGTCCTGAGAAGATTGAAACAGCGTTTGCCTAGCATTATTCACGGAAAAACTGGATCCTGATACCCTAGGAGTATTTAAACAGCACTTTTTCTGAGATTTCTTCATTTAAGGTGAAAAGAATGGCTATCCAGTTATTTAGTCTTAAAGTATATCTGGCATTCTAAATGTGTTCTGGTTCCCAATAACTGAGACATTCGTATGGTTAAAGAACAGTTTGGTTTGCAAATTTAGTTTATTGGCAAGTGCCATATATATCTCACTGGTAGTGCATGTGACGTGGTTAGTACGTTTTTTCATGTCGGAAAGAGACTTGCTTTGCGAATTTCAGTATTTGATGAACGAGCTGGTGATGTGAGTGCTTCATGTTGAAAGACAGGTCGTGGATTTACCTCCTATAGGGTGAGTTGGGAGTATAGAATGAGCATTTCCTTTTGACCTTGTATCTTTTGGTAGGATGGGACCTGGTTAGCAGATTTGGGAGGAGGAGAGTAGTACCCATCTGCTTGTTGTTGTATAGAGACTGGTTGAGCATGTCCATGTTTTGCTGATCTGAGATATAGTAGTACCCCATCGCGGGAGACGAGAGTGTAGTGCAGTTGTATGTGTTGATGCGAAGTGGTCAAAGAGCAGTATCCTATTGCATGAGGTTGCAATGAAGAGTGTGCTGCAGTGTGAGAAAATGGGTACCAGAAGTACGCTGTCTCATAGGGTTGCATGGGGAGTACCCCTTGGTGTGAGAAATTGGGTACCAGAAGTACGCTGTCTCATGGGGTTGCATGAGGAGTACCCCTTGGTGTGTGAAATTGGGAAAGAGTAGTACCCTGTCACGTAAAGTTGCATGGAGATTACCCTTTAGTGTGTAAGTGGGCAAGAGTGGTGCCCTGTCATGAGAGGAATGGGGAAGTGTAGTAACCTGAGGTGTTGTGGCTGGGAGCCACAAGTCCCACGTGTGTGCACTCGAGGACCACTCGTCATTCTGTGCAGCTGGGAGGATGTGTCCGGTATGAGGTACAGGAGACCGAGTGCATTTGTGATTTTCCTCTGGTGCGTTCTATTAAGTTTGCATGTAATGGAGTTGGTCAGTGTTGTGTTTTAATGGTAGTGTTCATTGTAGTTCTAGTGTGTTGTAGGTGAGTACCTCTTTACCTGCTTTTATTATTTGTCTACTGGTGACTGTCATCATTGTGTTTTGGAGATGTTCTAACGTTTTTGGAAGCAGTTTCCAGAGGATGTGGTGTAGGAAGGTGGATATCTGACTATATGGTTACCCCCACTTTTTGCCTGTTTTTTTGCTGGTTTTCGACTAAGTTGGCCTGGGACCCTGCTATTCAGGGCCCCAGTCTATCTGCTTTCTCTTTAAAATGGACTCCGTGTACTTTAGGTACATACCAGATTGGTTACTGAGTCACCCTTGTGAGCCACTGTATAGTGTACCATAGGTACCCAGGGCATAGGTTCACAATAGGCCTACCAGGGGCTGCAGCATGTATTGTGCCACCCCTGGTTTCCCTTCCAAACTGACAACACAGGTCTGTTCACACAGCCTGGGTAAGGTGGTGTAATCACCCCTTACTTAGATATAGTATACCTATATCTATATATACATATAGAAACATATACACCTATAAGTGACTCCTATGGCAGGCCTTTACAATCCTGGAGGCAGAGTGCTTGGTTTTATGTGAGAGGGTGCCCTAGCATGAGCGGAGACCCTCTGCAGCTTTCGGAACCATCTCCTTATAGCTGTTCTATGATATAGCCATACCATATACTCTTAAGTGCATTATAATCCTCGCGGTTAATGCTAACTTTGGTTTGGCTTTATCAAAATATGTCGTGTAAGGTATCAAACACTTTGGAATACTACCCCCACCCCCACCAGTCCTGGCGGCGGGGGTAGCATTCCACCCTTCTAGAGGGAGAAGACATGTAGTTACTGGTTTACCCGTTTAAAGTTAAACAGAGCCTCAGCATCACAAAATGGAGGCTGCTTCCACAGACACGAGTCTGACCTCCTGTTGCTGGATGAAACTCCGGCTGGGGAGGCCTGGGCAATAGGGTTCCTGTCCAGGGAGGTGCCAGCACCTCCCCAGACAGGCTTTAGTGTATTGGGGCAGGGAGGGCTGCATTCAGTGAATGCTTTCCAGACACTGCCTGGGGCACACAAGGTGCTCCATTCATTTCCCAGTTCAAACCGGTTGCTGGGGCACTCTGCCCCAGCTCTGGCGCAAAACAGGACAAAGGGAAAGGGGTGTAACCACCCCCTTCCCAGGTCCAACCATAGGAGGGACCTTAAGGGTAGTCCAGCCCCTAAACTTAGTATAAGTATAGGAGCCCAGTCAATAGGACTTTAGATTACCCTGGACGAAACTTTGAAACATAAATCCTGGACCTTCGACATTCCATTTCGACTGGAAGACGGAAGACATCTACCTTGTGGTCAAGGAGTAACCACCCTGTTCAAACAGGCACCAACAGCAACTTTGCCAGTCTGTATTTTCGAGGCTCCTGCCGGATCCCAAGGAATCTGCAACACAGGACATAGACTTCCAGACATCTCTGACCCTGACCTTCGCTCACAGCAAAGCTGTGACCCGTGGCGGACACGAGAGACGTGGGATCAGAACTCCTGGACATCCTGCATTTTTCAAGCTGCACTCACTTCACGAGGTAACTCGAAGTCGTGCATTGGGGTGCTTGTAGCCCCAGACCCATGCACCATTTGCACCGAAGCTCAAAGGCCCCCACTCCACGAGTGAACCATGGGCCCGCTTTTGCATTTCAGCTCGATGCGTCTTTACGGTTCCTAGTTCGTTGGCTAGTGAGGCCCCAAAGTCATTCTTTTGAATCTAACTTGCTTTCCTGGTTGCTCCAGGTTTGCTCCAACTTCCCTGCAAAGGAGAAGTTCCTCAGACCTTTCTGGTCTGCACCAAAGCCAATCTCGACATCCTGCGTGGGTTGCGTTTTGGGTTGCGTTTGCCAAGGCTTATTGGGTCCAGTCCGGATACCGACACCGCAGTCAACTAGATCCTTTGTGGGACAGCTCGAATCCAGCTCCTGATCCTTGTGGCTGAAGAGACAAACTTCACATCTTCACCTGAAATCACCCGACATCTGGTGGCCTCTTTCTATCACCGCCCTGGCCGCTGCCAAGTGACCCAGACTCTGTCCCTTCTGCTTTCAGGTTCTACAGATCTTCGATCCACCCTTGGTTCGACCCAGACACTTTTCCTCTGGTCGCCTGCAGCACTTCCTTGCAGCTCTCCATTGAAAACGACAACGAAACCCGACACGAAAAAGACACCTATGCACCCGGCTGCCCTGGGTGAGGTAACACGAGTATTCCGGTGCTCCCGTGGGTCTTGACTCTCGAAGTGTCCTAGTTTAAAAGGGTTCCATCGTAGTCCATCCGGAAGTGTCCTTAAATTGTATATTTGTAACTTCTACGTTTCCCATAGAAAGTCAATGGTAACCTGCGGCTGTGTTTAGACACTGCACGCGTCTCCCGTGGGCCTCCTACTTCATAATCTTTGGTTGTTTAGAGTAGCCCCAGCGATTCCACACACCCCAGGACTGCTTTCTAATTCTCTCGTGGTTCTTATACCACTATTTTAGTATATGGTTTGTGAGGCCCCTAGGGCATAACGTATACTGTGCAACTTATCATATAGTAATTGAGTAACTTGTATTGTACTTTTACCACTGACCTCATAAAGAGTGCAGAGGTGTTGTGTTTAGAATAAATACATATATATTTGATATATACCTTGTGTGGTGTCCTTTCATTTGGTACTCAATGGATTATAATTGGTAAAACAACTTGCTTAATACGCTCTCTGAAGTCTTAGCCTGATGACTGCTGGTCCACGCTACCACTAGAATAGCTTTCTTTAAGGTTGACTTTACAACCACCATCAATAAGGGTCGATTAGACTGGTGCAAAGTGCCCACTAGAACTAGTGGACATCATATGCCAGGCTAACTTCTCACACGTGGTATGAGGCTCAGACTAAGTGCTTTCTTTGGCCTGGCATTTGGTCTTGTTGGTTTGCCAGCTAGTGTGCCTGGGTGTTGAGTGTGTTGTAGTGCTGGGGTGCAGTGCTGTGTGTGAATGTATAGGTAGTCTGTTGTCCTTGCAGGTATTGTTTGTTGCTTGTGTAAGAGGGACACGGTCTGAGGGTTTCTTGTGCTGTGTAGTTTAGTAATTTGAGGTGGCTGTCTGGGTCCCTGTGTATGGATGTTGCTGATAGGACAGGTTTTGTGTTGCAGTCTGGTAAGGGGAGTTTTGAGTTAAATTGTTTTATGGTTCAACTTTCCGTTTTTGTTTTGTTTGTGCTTTGAATGTTCAATGTTTAGAATAAGGGGTAGCGGGGAGACACTTTGTTGAATGAAGCTAGTGGGTTCCATGCCCTGGCTGTCAAGTGACTGAACGTCCATGACTACATGTTCCGTGTGCATAAATGTGGTGGTTTGTGTGCAGACATATGTGGTAAGGCTGCATGTCCAAGGAGGTCGCAAGACTTGCACATCTTAAACCATTGTGCAACCTTGTTCTTGTCTCGTTTCTTTGTTTGACATGAGGTGCGGAGCCTTATGTCTTGACCTGTTGCATGGTTTCTGTGACTCCTGTTTGTTATCTTGTGGGACTGCAGGAGCAGTGGAGAGTGGAATAGGGTGTGGCCTAGTGAATGTGTAAATTATATATATTGGGGATTGACTGATTCTGAATGATTGCTCCTGTTTTTTTATGTAAAGGAATAGCTGTATTTGTTTGGTTGTTTGTAGGAAAGGGAGGTGTATGTTATCCTATATGTTCCCATTCACTGTATGTTTGAGCTGGTGTCTGAAATGCTGAGAGTAAATGATGTAATAGAATGTTGGTGTGTTATCTGGAGTTAAAGCTAGGAGACCCGGTAGTTGAAAGGAGGATGGAGCACTGACAGGACCTACCTTCTGTTGCTGTAACCTAAGGGTCTAACATGAAATAAAGAACTTACCTCCTACCTCACTGACTCCAGACCCTTATATGCATACCCTGCCCTTTAACCTCAACAAATTCAACACTTTGAACCTCTGGTTGCACACAATTTTCTGCAGATAGCACTTTAACCTTCTAAATTAACCTCACCCCTGAGATTACACATAGCTCTATGTAGCACGTGCATTGACCACCTGAGCTGTTTTTCAAGCACTAAACCCAGAATCAAAAGTCGCAAACTATGTGGCATTTAACGACCACATTATGCAGCAGGACTGATTAAATAATAGGGTAAGAGAATACAAATTATGCAGTAAGAAAGGTTAAATTATGCAGCGTCCTATGCAATTAAAGGCAAATTATGCAACACATTCTGGAGCGCTGTTATCTAGCTAATTTGACATTTTTAACACATCGATGCAAAAGTGATGCCAGTGCTATAAAACCTGCTGACATTTCTTAAGAAAGCCATACCCATTCAGCAAATTCTATTTAAAATGTATTTCACCAGCAGTTGCTAGCATTGTCTTCCATGGCTGCACAGAACAACATTTCACTATTTTTTTATTAACACTGCTCTTTCTGCTTGGGGAGAATTTATGCAACGTTGCACCCAGAAGAAATCGAGTATAGATACGTAAACTAGCAGTAATAAAACACTAGGCTTTTTCTTTAATTAAGAAATTACTTTAAAGATCAGCATAGTACATTCCTATTAACTAAACCTCACAAGAAGACATTTGTGGACCTTAAAAAAGATGTGTAAAGTTTGAAATTCTTCTAAATGAGTTCCTTTTTGAATAAGTGCTGTTTCAGAATAGTGTCTGAGATATAAATATTGATTTGTGTGTATAGTGGAACAAAACATTTTCTGACAAAAATGGAATCATTTTTGATTATAGCAATCAGCTGCTGAAAGGTCACAGTTAACTATTGCAAAATGTCAAATGGTGTGTTGCACTGTGTGCAGTGGTTTCAATATATTTTCATATGATTTCAGCAAGACAACTTTTTTATTAACATCTGAAAGTTATGCAGGGGTTGCGGCATTACCTTACAAATGTGGTAAATTCATATTTTCGCCGAAAAAACAATAAAGCATCGTGTTTTCCAGTGACATGCCTCCAGTGGGGCGAGTCACCTGAAGCCCATACTGGCTAAACCAAATGCCTGGCTCTGGCATGCCCCCGGGTGGTATTTCAAATATGGGCACAACCGAGTCATGCCACTTCTCCTTTCCCACCAATTTAATAGAAAAAAAAAGCAGTCCCTGTTAGATGAAGAATGACCTCTAAATAAAACCAGAATGTATGTCTTTCTGATTCCACTGAAACCTAGCGTCAAATTAAACCAGGCCCAGGAAGTACAATCTGATTTGCAGCCATCTGAAGTAAATGTATTTGCCTCATTGAGAAAATGTAACTGATCATACCGTGTGTGCCTTGTCTGAAATATTTGCGTTCATTAAGTCACTGGAGGCCACTGATAATATTTATATGTACATTGAATGCCTCCCTACCTTACCTTACATTTACACAACAGAACTACATTAAATATTTTCTTTGAATCTGTGCAGTTTGCTTTCCGAAAATTGTTCATATTATATGTATTTTATGGTCGTGTGCCTTGTGTGAATGTATCACTTTGAATTTGCCTCATGTGACTGCCTTGTTCCTAGAAATATGTATTCCTCATTGTCACAGCTCCATCTTGTGATTATTTAATATGTACTATTTTAGCTCTTGAAAGACATCAGTGGCCTGTACGATAAGACGAGAGCTGTGAGGTGATATTTTTTATGTCAGAGTGGCAGATTCCGTAGCTGGAACATCTGGGCTTAGATTCTAGCATCCCCACTTCACAAAATCTGCAATCCTGGGCAAAATATTTTGCAACTCATGACTTCTTTTCCTACCCTGTACTTTTTGGGGAAACCTAGAAGAAATTCTACCCTAAGTAGAGAATGTGTGATTTAATATTTTACATATTTCCCCACAAATTATCATTTTATGAACCCTTTACATAGTGCATATGAACAATTATCACTTTGGTCATTCATGACAACATTTTCCAGGCATTCGTTTATTACATCTTTCTGAATTCATTTTTAGAAATTACGAATTTTAATAAATGACTTTCTGGTGACGTCTGTTTCACTGCCTTTAGTCCTGAACATGCACCTAACTTCCACAAATCTTGCCTAAAGAGGTAGAAACCACCCCAGGAGCTCTGCTTGTCCAAAGCCAATCTTTTGGTCGTTCCTCTAAATTATAATTCCACTGCCAGAGATAAAGGATAAAGCCCTCCCTTACTTTGCATTCCCAACAATGAAACCTTCTCCCTTCAGACCAAAGGTCTATCACCATTCCTTCCTGTTTAAGAACACAAACTGAAGGCACACCTTTTATCTTCATAAACACCTCTCATTTCAATCAGTTAGATGTCGGGTAGCTCCAAGAGACCTTTGGGCGTAAGTAGCGCTTCGTAAATGCTACATAACATAACTTAGGTCATTTATGGCAATATTTTCCGGGCTTTCTTTAATTAAATCTTTCAAAACTGTACTCTAGAAAGCATGAAATGTAATACATGAGTCTCAATGAAGTAATTTAATCTAATATAATAAATTGATGCACATAAAAATGTCAATAACAGTGTTTGCAAACAAAAAATTGAAATATCAAAGAGAAATGTACTTTAAAAAAATGCTTATTATCATATATTTACAAATTATCTGTTGCATGACTGGTTCGTTTGCTCCGCTCATTCTTTGGCTCCTCGAGGCAAGCTATACGCTTGCTTTGCTATATATTTCCTACAAAATTTGAGACCTACCCAGCTCTAGCACTGCCTGAAACAGGTTACCCGTAGATTTCTATACCATGTGCCTCAACCAACTGAGCTATCTTAAAATGCAGTCTGTGACCAATAAATTATTTGTTGTTGATGTGCTGAACAGGCAGTCTTTGCCACAATTAATATATAAGTACCTGCAAACTACAGGCTAAAACTAATATCTCCCTCTGTTACTTTGCATTTCCTGACTCTTCCACCAGTCAGCAGCACTCTTAGCCCCTAATTTACTAGGTGTGGTGTTAGCCACGGCCTTGTGATTTTCTTAAAACTGAATGTATAATCCACTTAGGTCAGCTTTACGTCAGACCTGTTCACCCATTGGTCTGTTGTTGTGTCTTTCATATTTTCTTCCTCCTACTACAGCATATAGCACGGGGCACT
Source organism: Lissotriton helveticus (assembly GCF_964261635.1). Lineage (NCBI taxonomy): Eukaryota > Metazoa > Chordata > Amphibia > Caudata > Salamandridae > Lissotriton > Lissotriton helveticus. Next base: position 1,844,061,789 of record NC_136065.1, on the reverse strand, counting down.
GAATCTGCCCATTTCGAGCACAAGCTAACTTCATTTTGAGTGTAAACATTCTGCTCTTTCACAAGGACCACATTTTCATACTAAGTAGTTAATTTCAGTTTCATGGACTAATATAGCAATATATGCTTTTTGAGACCCAAAAAATGAGTTTGCTCCTTGACATTTTTTTATATTGGCCGCTGCTGCAGCAGTAAAGAGTTGCAAAAACCATAACAAAACAAACATTGACAAATCCAAAAAGGCTTGCGGGCGATGCACCATCTGTTGACTTTGCCAACACGGATGGTCCTTAATGCTCCCCCCCCCGAGGACTCCCTGCCGCCCTCTTCTGATGAAACTGCATTGGCTCCCCATTCGCCAAAGGGTCAAGTTTAAAATCTGCTGCACCATCCATAAGGCATTGCTTAACTCAGGCCCCTCTTACCTTTCCCAGAGATTCATGCCTTATGTTCCCTCGTGATCTCTCCGCTCGAGTACCAAGCTAATGGTGCCGCGAGTAAGAAGAGCAAGACTAGAAGGAGGGGCTCTCTTTCATCTTGGGCCCGCTACTGGAATGAGCTGCCTCTACCTCTGAGACAGTGTTTAGACCATCTACAATTCAGGAAGCTGCTCAAAACCACTCTTTTCGGTACCTGTTAACTTGCTGGAGCCACACATTACCCTCATGTTCCGCTTAAGCGCAGAGATACCCGTACGGGGGTCGATTCTAGCGCTATATAAGCAAATAAATAAAGCTTATTTGTTCCTGGAGTATTATTTTTTTCTCTGTTTGAAGCACCGAAGATCCCTCCTCGACCCTCAGTAAAAAAACAAAAAGTAGGTGTCTTTGGCCACCAGTGAGATCCTTCAGGCTCTGGCGAGTGTGTCCTGTTAGTGGCGCCATGAGCTAGATGTGTCAGAAGACGAGAGAAACGCTTCGCTGTCATGGCCCCGCATCTTTGGAATAATTTACCGCTGGAGATGTGCACTGCATGGATGCTGCTGTCTTCCGGGGCTGCTTGAAAAAACCCTCTGTTTCCGACTGAGAATGCCTCGTTTATGGTCAGTCTCCTCCTGGGTTTAATATATTAAAACACATGCAAGAGCTCAAAGATTTTCTTCTCTGCCGAACGCTTTGTTTGCAAGCCAAATACCTGGGAGGCCTAGTTTTGATTCCACCTCATACCTCTTTCTCCCACCACCATGTATTTCCTGTCTCTTAATCTCTAATTAGCAAGTGTTTTTTGTGTCCTGCTTTCACCCTCTGCCACTTTTTTCTACATTTCACTCCCTCCTCCCAATTTTTCTAATTTGCTCTCTCTTGTTCTTGGTTAAAGTGTAATGGTGAAAAATAAGTCACAGCCCCCACAAATGAGTGTGATGGCCAGCATCTTCATCCACTGGTACAAGTTAAGACCTGGGCTTCTGGTATGGGCTGATTTCCATTTGCAGCATGTGTACCATCAGACGCTGACTCCGCATTGAAAGCAACTGAATTAAATTAATCAGAAATACTACCTCGGTACTATCATATTAGACTTGGGAGCACCCTATCACCCAAGATATCTAACGTAGTAGCACATTACCTGCTGTGGAGCGAAGAAGTTACATGGAGAGTCATTTTGCTTACTGGATCCCTCCCAATGCACAAAGTGTTTTTTGGGGGTCTTTTGTAGTACCTTAGCACAACCATCAGATGGTGACTTTAGGCAGTTGCCTTACATAGACTCCTGGAAGTATTAATCCTGGGTAGAGCCATTTAATAAGTATTGTATCATTTTGCCTGAGGCAGTTTTACATTACCTAAGACAAGACTACATTACTTTTTGTGGCACTATATTACCAGAGGCACTGTAATTTAATTATACCCTAAGTGGTATTGTATTACCTGAGATAGTAGCATATTATCAGAAGTGAATAATTACCTAACTACTGCATCTGCTACAGAAATCTGTGATTTACCCCATGACCAGAGGTTCGAATCCTATTGGTTCTACCGAGTCTTTTGAGGTTGATAAATTGAGTTGAGTAACAATAAACATCTGTTATTCAGCAATAAAATATTCTTTGGGCTGAATGTAAACTTTACAAATACACAAGTGAAGGTCCCCACCACATTTGCGCACACACACACCTGCACTGAGAGTTTTTTGTTTGGAGAAAGGTGATCTATGAGAGCCAATCTCTTTTCAAAAGAAGCTCGGCTGCATTGTGGCAAACATCTCTTGAAATATTAGGGGGTTCTATGCGCAAATATATGTGCTTGTCAGTCGCTAACAAAGGGCCATCAGCACTCAATATCTCATTTTCCATGGACACAGGTATGACTGTGTTTGTTTCAGGTATCTATATGTTATCGGATTTAGTTTTACATTACATTACCCCATGTTGTTCTATATTACTAAAGTATACAAAAAAGTGATGGATGAAATGCTTGAATGAATCTCAGTCACTGGTAATTACTCAGAGTCGCGTCCCATCTTTATTTTGCACGCCATGCCTCCACAGTTTGGACCCAGCTATGTGCAAATCAGTCCTGACCCTGCTCAAATAGGAAGAGTCCAGCCCGACTGCCAAGCCAAGTTCTCCCTGAACCCAAACACAAGCAACCCAAGACCAGTTTCACCCATATTAGGTCTCATCAGCCAGGCTAGCCTGTTTCCAGTGGCAAAGTGTTCACTGAAACCACATGTGGGCATACCCGTCCCACTTAGGGCATTGCAATGAAGTATATAAAATAATGATGGAAGGAATGCTTGAATGACTCTCAGCCACAAGGAATTACTCAGGCCGCTTCCTAGTCCATCGTTATTTTGCACACCATGCCACCTTCGCTCAGAACCAGCTATATGTAAATCAGTCTCGACCCTGCTCCAGACATGGCTTCCGTGTTCACTGTGCCACTGAAACCATGCTACACTCGACTGAAGAGCCCCAGCAGTCGAAACTCGTCATGAGTTGTTTGTGTGTCGGTTCAGAGAGGACCGGCTTTGCAGTTCGGACTGCAGTGTTGCAGTTGGAGCAGGTTCAAGACTGATTTGCATTGGTACTTTGGATAGAATGGTGCACTAGGAGGGTATTTACATATTTCTTTCCAATAAGATTCATTGAAGTACAATTCTATCACTGACACCAAGATATTAATAGCCCTGAAGAAGTTAGGAAAAATTATTTTTCTTGAACAAAACGCGTTGGCTGGCCGCTTTTTCATGTGTAAATATATGTTTCAAGAGAGAAAATAAAGGATTGAACTGGTTTCTATAAAGATACATCGTCCTGAATCTTATTGGAAAGAAATATATAAATACCCTCCTGGTGCACCATTCCATCCAAAGTATCAGTTTCTGTCTGCAGTGGTACCGAACAACGGCAGGTATAAGAATTGCACTGCACGGGACCTTACTTTACTGAAAACGTGGAAAGAGGTGCAGGATCTGAGGTCCGCCATTGGTTCCTTGGATTTCTTTGACTTCTGACTGATTTACATTGGCTAAGTCCAAATTGAGGTGGCATGATGGGTAAAAGAACGGTAGGTTGGAATGCTACCCTGAGCAATTAGCAGTCGTTAGATTTAATATAAGCATTCCTCCCATAACTTTTTGTGTGTTCCATATTTAACATAGTACCACATTACCTGAAATAATAGCAGAGAGACGATGGAAAAGGAGAGACAGACATGGTCCCAGGAATAGGGAGACACAAACATCTGAATAAGGAGATACTGTCATAGACAGGGAGACATGGATACTGGGAGAGCAAGGTACAGATACTGGGACAGTGGGACACAGACTTCCAAGCAGGGTAGACATTGACTCCCTTACATGTAGACATAGGCACCACAACATGGAGACACAGATCCTGTAAAAGGGAGGTGCAGACATCCGAATAGTGAGACAAGGTCACAGAGAAGCAGACAAACCAAGGCACTAGAAAGATGTGTGCTTAACAAACTCTACTGAATAAAAAAACTACAATATTACATCAGGTAATCATCATCTATGGTAGTTCTACAGAACTTCACATACTGCAGAAGTTCCATAGTACCTGAAGCAGTACCATACCATTTTTGGTAGCAACACCTTACCTTTGGTAGTGTCATGTTTATGTAATACCATATTACAAATCATAATAACTCGTTTTTTTTCGAGTTTGCTTTTTACCACTCTACTACCACTTACAAGCGCTATAAATAAGAGGCCTTACCATTACTAGAAGTATGGTCGGGGCTACTGGATTTTTGTGATTGCGGCCGTGGCAATTTTTGAATAATTATAGATTTGCCACATTTTTTGCCACATTTGATATATAATCCTTCATCTGCTGCATAATCTGCAGATTGTAACAAAAAAAGTTGGTTTTAGCTCAAACAGTACAAAAGTTAATTAAAATGCTATGAAACATGTTGCCGCGCAATGGAAGGCTCTTCACAAAGTAGGACTGTACACCTTTCTGCTGCTTATTGCTATATTTGGATGGGAAGCGGGTACTAATGAGGTGCAACCAATACCCAGAGAGTGCTGCCACATTTAAAATGAGGCGAATTATGCAGCATAAATTGCGTTTTCTTGCCGCATAATTTACTCAGCCCTGCAGCATGTGTTGACCCTCTCCTGTCGCATAGTTCCAGTGGCCCTGGGCATGGTACCCGAGCAGTAGTACCGTATTATCTGTGGTGATGGGTCAGTAATTGTGACTGAGCAGGCTGGCTCCTCCCTCAGCCCTGGCGGGGGCGCTGTGCGCCAGGCACCGCGCCCGCCCCGCGCTGGCTGTTGTTGTTTGCCTCCTCGCTCCATAATGTCACGTCGAAAGCCCAGAGGACCCGGAGCCGTGCTCGCTCGGCAGCTGTGATCCGAGCCCATCCTCCCCGCAGCTGGAGCCAGCATCGCTGCGGGAGCCTCCCAGTCTCAGGCCCCTCTCTCTGCCTCTGCTCTTCCCGAGCCCTCGGCTGCCCTTCAGCGTGCTCCCCCCGCGCCCCCAGCTCCAACGCCGAGAGATAGCATGGAGGCCCGGGCCTCGGGCGGGGGAGGGAGGCCAAGGCTGCCAGCGGGTGATACAGGGGGGCTGAGAGGCAGGGGAGGGGGGCGGGCAGACAAGGGGGGCAATGCGGAAATGGGAGATAAAGGGTACCTGGGAGGCAGGGGACTTACGGGTAAATTAAAATGAATAGGGAGGGGTCAGTAGACCAGAGGTATGAGAGACACTGAGAGACGAGGATAGCTGGCAGGCACAGAGGTAAGGTTGCCACCAGGTCAGTGTCGGACTGGCCTGTAGGGCAGTCAAGCAGTGCCCGACGGGCTTGTCCGACAGACAGGCCAGTTTGTGGGCCTGTTTTATGGTCTGGTGAGATGATTTTTTTTACAGTCGATTTTCTGATATTACCACAAACAATGTTTGCAGCAACCACACATGCATGCAGTCTTCCATATCTTGCAAAACACGAGACTATACATAATTAACCGGATCTACAAATGTGGGCCACTTTTTAGGTATCTGGGGGCATATTATCAAGGGTGGCGATAGGGAATTGTCGCCGCTTTAGCGGCCGTTTTCGGCCGCTAAGCAGCAATAATTCTATCGCCCTATTAGCAAGCTGTCGCTAACAGCAGTTAGCGACAGCTTTTAGGTGATAGCGAGCGGTTTGGGGCCCGCTTTGCATGTTAGCGATATCGCTAATGGCATACAAAGTGGGCGTACCCAAACTGTTAGCGACTGAAAACAGTCACTAACATCGCTATCTCCTAAGGCAGGCGTAGCGATGGAAATATTCGCGCTAAGCGTGAATATCTCCAAATACTAACACCTGCCCAGACCAGTTCTTAGCCATGTTATCCAATGGGTGGTGGATAACATGGCTAAGAGCATTGCGTCGCTAATGCATTAATATCGCTGTATTCTCAGCGATATTCACGCATTTTGCCGCTATCGCCGGAAAATGTATCACTTTGGAGATAAACGTTGCTAATAGCATGTTATCTCAGCGATAAATTACGGTGATGCTCAGCGATAAAAAAATCGTTGCTAAGCCTATTTAGCGATAAATATCGCTACTTGTTGGTAATATGCCCCCTGGTTCGCTGGCTCGGGCCACTTTTAGTTTGATGCCCAGGCCCATTTTTCTGTCACAGTCTAACCTTGCACGTGACCAGTTTTATGAACAGCATTTTAATGTCCCTGCTGGTGCAAAAAGTTGGAAAATCACCAAAAGCCGTATTTTTTTCCACTGATCAATACTTACCTTAGGCATCAATGTGTCTTACAGCTGTCTAGTGATCCTAACTGATAATTAAAGTAAACCAAGGCAGAGTGGACATGTAAAAAATTAATATAGATGATGTCATTTAAAATTCTACTTTTAGTATCATGTCCAAGGAATCCCGCGTGGCCTGGGAGGTGGATGTGGGCGCCCCGCTGACAGTCCCTCAGTGGTCATTTTGCTGCAGGCAACTAGCATTACATCCGTCCAACTACAGACTCAGTCTTATACATTTTAAATATTTGCCCTACATATATTGCACCCCTATGCAGCTATTTCAAATTGGCCTAATATCCAGCTCCCTCTGTCTTCGATGCGCTGCACCGCAAGCTTCCTTTCTCCATTTGGCTTGGATCTGCCCTGCTGTGGTGGAGTACTGGAGGAAAGTCTTCTCTATCATACATGTTGTCACTGGGCATGGCAACCCTTTACCCGGCTCCCGGGATACGTCAAGGATGTGCCACCGGGAGACCGCAGGCTCACAGCTATGCTGCTGCTTCTAGCAAAGTGAAGAGTGGCATGCACTGGGTCAGGCGTCCAGTGCCCACGATTGCTGCCTGGCTAGGGGATGTGGCATACTGTTCGGAGCACCTAACCCATTTTGGGGATTTGGTGCCACCTCAGGGTAGATCCACGGACATTTGGGAACCCTTACTGGCCTACTTGAGCCCCAATGCCACACCGTACTCCAACCTGCGGCAGCATCCCCTGGGAACCGGCGCCCCCTGTCTCTTAAAGTCTTCCCACTTACCAACGTTTCCGGACTTGCAGCTAGATTCATCAAGCTTAAATCCGCTCGCAAAGGGGCAGATTCTCAGAATCTGCCCCTTTGCGACCGGTATTTTTGCATTTGGGATGCATCATCCCAAATGCAAAAATCGCTATTTAAGAATTTGCTAAATTGCGATTCTTTGCATTTAAGGAATCTCAAATTGAGATTCCTTAAATGCAATGCATGAAAGTGAAAAAAATAGCGAATTCGCTATTAGGGCACGCAAATTACCATGACGTACAACTTCATGGTAATTTTCAAAAACTTTGAAAAATGCACTTTTGTGCATTTTTCAAAGTTTCATGTTGCGCACACACATGCCCTAAGGGCATGTGTGTGCGCAACATATGTGCACACATCAATTTCAGGGGTGCAACAGGGTGTCCTTTGGACACCCCTGCACCCTTGAAATCGCAATCTCAATTTGCAAATCGCTAATTGCGATTAGCAAATTGAGATTGTCTTCCCATTCATTCCTATGGGCCTCTAGGCCCATAGGAATGAATGGGGAGATATTCCTTAATTGCGACTCGCAATTTGCGAGTCGCAATTAAGGAATTATCAGAAATCGCTATTTTTTTAGTGATTTCTTGATGCATAGCATTTTGCTATTCCTTAATAGCGAATCGGTATTTTTCGCTATTAAGGAATAGCAAAATGTGTTCTTGATGAATCTGGGGGTTGGGCTGCTCCTGAACTCTAGTGTCGGACTCATGCTGCCTCACAATCTAGGTGCTATTATAGCGCTCCGGGTCTGAGACAAACAGTGCATCTTATTAAGGTATTTATATGTACTGTGTTATGATGTAGGACACATTAACATTATGCTGTTTCATGCTAAATGTCACACCGCCCTTTGCTTTTTCTTTCCTGTTCCCTCTTTCTTCCACCTTACATCATTCGATGACTTATGATTCTGTATGATCTCTAGCAGAGTACTGCCTTTTCCCCCTCTAGGGGGCTGTTGTCTGTTTTATTTACGAAATGCCAATAAAAACATATAAAAAGAGTGTCATGTCCAGACATTTATAGAGTCTTAAAACTGGGAAAGGTGGCATCCCTGACAGAGGGCTGATGACGAAGGAGCTGGAAAAGAAAAGGAATAAAATATACAAAAAAGTGATGGATGGAATGTTTGAATTAATCTCAGCCACTGGTAATTACTTGGAACCGCATTCCAAGTCCATCATTATTTTGCACACCATGCCTCCTCAGTTTGAACACAGTCATTTGCAAATCTATAGACCTGCTCCAATGGGAAGAGTTCAGACCAAACTACCAAGCCAGATCTTCCCTGAACCGGAACACAAGCAACCCAGGACCGTTTTCACCCTAATTAGTGCTCATCAACCAGGTATAGCTCAGTGTGCTTGTAACCACCCCTGGCCATACCCATCCCACTTAGGGCGACACACCAAAGTATACAAAAATGTGATAGCTGGAGTGCTTGAATTAATCTCAACCAATGGTAATTATTCGGGGATCCTTCACAGTCCATTGTTAAAAACAGTGGGCGCGTCTACGTAGTGGTGAAGGGTAGTGTTATGGAATGGATGCTGAAAGCAGACCAAGGTATTGTAGTGTATTGTAATTGCTTTTATATAGCACTTACTACCTCTGACGAGGCGTTGAAGCGCTTTTTTCGGCAAGTAGCATGCTCTCCGGAACCCAAGAAGGCTTAGTGTTGAATTAGTATAGTGAAATATGAAAGTATTTGTGTGGTGGATATTAGTTATTTAGAGAGTAACAACCATACAACAGAAAGGAGGGCTGAGAGACAAGGGGAGGACGCCTGAGGGAAAAGGAGAGCTGGAAGGCGAGCAGGTATAGGCGGACAGGTGGTCTGAGGGGAGGGTGTGTGGGTGAAAGGATAGCCGGAATGCAAGCAGGCCCAATCAGAAGGGTGGTTTGAGGGTAGGGCACAAGTTGGAAGCAAAAGCTGGAAGGTAAGCAGGTCTAGGCAGAAAGGGGGTCTGAGAGATAGTGTCTTAGGGGAAAGGATAGCATGAAGAAAAGTGGGCTGAGATGGAATGGTGATCTAGTACTGAGAGGAAAAGGTAAGGCCTGGAAACCGCGGGGACTGAGAGAGAAGAGAGGCTTGCAAGCCAGAGTGATAAGAGGATTTTTGAAAGGATATTGGTACAAAGGGGCAAAGTGGTGTGTGAGGGGGACAAGGAGAAATGAAAAGGAAAGTGTTCTAGGAGATGAGCGGGCTGGTAGATGGGGGAGGTGGGAATCTTTATACATAGAGATGCGCCATAGTAGGTGGGTGTCAATGGAGGGTGGTGAAACAAGTGGCTGGTAGCAGCGGCATAGCAAGGGTGCCCAGGCCCCAGTGAATCAAAGGAAAATGATGCTCCCTCCATCTGCTGCTTGGGTAGTGAAATACAACAGTGTTTAGTGGGCCCCGGAGGCATCTAGGCCTCAGTGCAACTGCACTTGCTGCATCTTTGATAGCTGACCTCCCTGTTTGGTGCAATAAAGGGGTTTGAGAAGTAAAGGTTACTTCAGAGGTCTGGGAAATGACATGTAGTGGGACTAAGAGGCAGGTAAGGCAGAGCTGAGTTATCTCTGGGCACTTGGATTTGCTAGGTGATAAATTCTGAATTTGTAAGCATCAGCAGCTGCCAGTGAAAATGACTGGGGGGGGAGAGGGGTTAGAAAATAAACAAAATGATTGGTCTGAGTGCCGTGTTTCGGCTCTCAGATGGGGACTATGAGCCTGTGCATGTTCCTCACCAGGCTGTGCATTACAGCCTGGTGGGGAACATACAAAAGTGCGCATGACTGTTTGCCCGGCCCAAGATGGCCGGTCAAACCATCATGCAGACTTGAGTACATGAACCACTCCTCCCCTACTGGCTGTGATGACAGCCCAGCCCCTCCCCGTAAACCTCCCTTAGTGGAAAATAAAATGATAATAACTTGTGTTATTATCATTTTATTTTTCCTTTTTCCACAGTGGGGTTTTTTCCTTTTTCCACAGAGGGGTTGTCCATTAACCTCAACTATGCCATCTGGAGGGCAGGTGGGGCAATGTGTTGTGGATTATGGAGTTAAGATGGAAATCTGCCAATTCCCTGCTCCCCAGATGATATAGAAATTAGAGCAATCCATGTCCGGCACCCTGGTGCCATGGCACAGGTCTTTTCAGATCTTCGAAACTGCAAAAAACAAAAGCACCTGCAGGGGAAAAAGTTTGACCACGTGCCCTGTGATAAAGGTTTTTACATGCTTCACCAGTGCACACAGTAGTTGCCAAATTCATAGAGCTCTCAGTTGAAGAGTCCAAAACTATGCCATTTCATGCCTCAAATCCACTCACAATTGGAAGTGACATTTTAGCAGGTCAAGCTATTTTTAGCACTTACTGGACCCTGCTGGTGAGTAAACTTAAGCTAGAAACAGGTGTTCTGTTCTTCAGAAATTAAATGAGCAATTACCTTTATATCTTGTTTTATCTTGACACATCTGCCAACTGCTTGTGGCCAGAGGTCAAATGTTAGTTTGTCTTTTTACTAATTGTTGCTGGTGTTCCTGGAAAATGGTGTTTACTTTTCTTTCTCTTATTACAGTTAATGCTTTTTGTCAAGTGAGCTATCTGACAATAATTATGAAACAAAATGTTGTAAAAGTTCTGTTTTTTTTCTTTAAAACAACATTTGAACAGCTTGTAAATGAACAGTAAAAGTAGATTAGAAATTATGAAATAACTTTTTTTTGTAAATCAGAAGTGTGATGCAAACATAGATTTAAATTGGAGGAAAGCAAATCAAAACACTTGACTTGGTGGTGTGCAAATGCCATATTTGCAGAAACTTTATTTCCAAACATTATGCACTTCATAGTTTTGAAATCACATGTCAGTGACAAATTATGTGGCCATTTCAATGTAAAATCTGCTGATTGTAAATAACAGTCGGCTTCTTCTTTATGCTTTAGTTATGTATTTATTAAAAGTGATGTGATAGACATTCCTGGGCAAGCCCCTAATGACAATGCATTTAATGAACTAAGAGGTAAGTCTGCAGTCAAGTGTATCTTATATGTGGCTAGATTTGCATTCTATATGAAGCTAATGTTTAGTCTATTGAATCAAACAAAAGCGTTTTCTGTACAGCAAATGTGCTGAACTTGTGTATTTGAAGGCGCCCTCATATGTGATGAAGAAGAAAATGGCGGCTCAGTGAATTAAAATACTTGCCCAAATCACATAATTTGAAACCAGTTTATGGGTCAAGATCATTATAATTAGGTTAAGTCGAATATTTAAGTCACTAGACCTGCAGGTCTAGTAAAGATTTCTGGAATTTTCGAGGCCTGAATGTGATTACTTCGGCAACTTAGTGAAAAGCGGATTTTTCATGAATTCACTATGGATTCTATTTGTACGCCAGGAAATCTTCACCAGAAACAGAACTAGTGTTGTCCATCACATTACTTGTGCAGATTTTTCACCTAGTGGGATCTTCGTCATGCCCGGAGGTAACAAAATGTGCTTTTGAACATTTATTTGTTTTTTTATCGATGGAGAGCCCACCTCCCGTAAACCCTACTAAATCATCCATGTGTTCTCTAGGAAAAGCATGTACTTTTAGGTGGCGCTCACCTGCTAAGGGCGGAGGAGTGATACCTCCTCTGCCAACAGCCTAAAATAATGAAAAAAAAACCAATAATAAAACATGTTTATTATCGTTTTATTTTTCCTTTCCTGCAGAGTCTGATGGGCGGGGCAATCACGGGGGGCAGTCACAGGAGGAGTGGTGGCACTGCATTCAGTGAGCATGACGGTTTGGCCATCTGTCTCAGGACGGCCAAACCGTCATACGTACTGACATCTCCCAAACCAGAGCTGCAATGCCAGGTGGAGAGAATAGCAGGAGTAGGCTCCCAGTCCTCTTTGGAGTGGAAAACAAGCCCGCTCAGGCCAATCCCAGCCCTTCTCTCATGCTGGTCCCAGCATGGAGCACTGGGATTGGCCACCGGGGTGTCTGGGAGCCTCAGCAGAAAGGAGAACCACGGCAATCGGCGAGGAGAAGGTACGTTCTTTTTTTCTTTAGTTTTGTCGTTCGTATGTCACCCCCAACTCACACCCCGACCCCGCCAATCTGCAGTGAGAGCAGCCACTACTGGTACTCGTGCCTTTAACCCGTTGGCTGCTGCCGTCGGCCATTGGCCAATGGCAGTACTACCTCACTGGTGCTGCCGTCGGCCAATGGCCGTCGCGACCGCGCCCGTTTTTTAAAACGGCCGCACTGCCGCAAAAAAGCGGAAGCAGCCAACGGGTTAATAGAAGCACCTGGATGTGCATTTTCAGGGTGGGAACCATCCTCCGCAGGGTACGTGACCCTCACTAAAGCTTCCATTCGCCCAATAAATATTGGTGAGACTGGCCCTCCTCATCACGTCCGGCAGAGAGCCCTCATCTTTTTGTGGTACACCACTGGGCCTGCGCCACAGCTGTACACCCGCTGCAGTAAACCTGTGCCTACAAGCTCAGCAGTTGCCTGACACAAATTGCCTGCATGGCCCCATGAGGTCAGTGATGAAGTGGAAGAAAGGCGTCGAGAGGAAAGGAGGTAGCAAATGGGCTTGTGACAGCACAGAATTTGTTGCAGATCCTCATCCCTTCTGCGCACTTATCCCAGTAGACACCCAGGAGTAGGAGGACTTGGATGATGAAGAAAAACCGACCTGGGGCAGAAACAAGCATTTGCAAAGCCAATAGGTGTGGGTTGGCTGCAGATGTATTGTCTTTTTTGGGAAATTTTTTAAATGTAAATGTTTTTGAAACAATTTATGACAAAAACATTTATATATAGACCACTGAGCAACCGCATATACAAAAGTGTTTTTGTAATAAAGTTTTGCAAAAATACTTGCAAGATGACTGCCCATCTGTATGCCTGCGCACGCACTGATAGCCATCTTACAACTACTTTTGTAATAAGGTTATACCAAATAGTTTGCAAGATGGCTGCGTGGGTGTGCTCATGCATGCCAAAGCAGCTATCTTGGAATTATTTTTATAAAGTTTTATTAAAAAATGTTGCAAGTTAGCATCCTGTGTGTCTGCATGCACACGTACAGGTGGACATTTTGCACATATTCTTGTAATATACTTTAACAAAATTATGTGCAAGATGGCCACTGGTGAATGCACGTGCGTTTTTATGGATGGCTATCCCTGAATGAGCTTTGAGAAATTCTCATAGTTGGTTGCCACAAGTAACGTGCAGGTGAAATGGGGCATACTGCAAGCAGCAGTGAGGGCCCGGAAACAGCATCTGTGGAGAAACCGGGCCCCTCTCAAAGAAATGAAAGTAAAATGATTTTGAAAATAGCCCACTAGCCTCTGAAAGGGACTATTTTCAACATTGTGCGTCTGCAGAATGCCGCTCTGCAGCGAAAGGAACCAATGGCTGAAGTGGGCTGACCCATTGCTCGATGCTGTTCCCGGGACAGGCAAAATGTGAATGGCACTACAGCAAATCAATGGATAAAGATGGCTGCCTGGGAGTAAAAAAACAAAACCCAATATATATATACATATATATTATAACTGCATTTGTGTCTGCCCCGTTGTGCTCAAGCAACAGCTAACGTTAAGTGAATATATATATTACCTACTGGCGTTCGCCAGTAGGTATATATAGTTAGGATTTTTTCCCTATGGGATTTTTGAAAATTCTATGTCTAATAACTTTGGTGTTTGTGGACGGAATTGGCTGAAATTTTCTGGAAAATTGAACATTTTGTTTCTGAGCAGCCCTTGAAAATTTGGGGGGGGTTCGTCAAGGGGGGGCCGAGAAAAAAGGGGGGTCCCAAAACGTGTTTTTAACATTGAGTTTTCCATAGGGCGGTTGGCCTCACTTTTAGCCCGAACGGCTGAATGGATTTGCACGAAACTTGGCAAAATTGTAGGGACTGGTAGCCCGATGTGCCTTTTGTAGGTCTCAATATATGTGCTCCAGTGGATTTTGAGAAATTAACGTAGCGAAGCTGATTGGCTCTCCGGTGTCTGTCAACATTCTAAACAGTCCGTAGCGGCCGCCATCTTGTCTCTCGGTAGGATTGAGAGACAAGAGGAGGCCAAAACAAAGGGGGAAATGACCATAAGGGGGCATAGTAGATCCTCCCTGACCCCCTAGGTTTAATGTGGAGGCTTTAAAAGGGCCCCGCGGGGCAAAAAAAAATAATTTTTTTTTTGTTTTTTTTGCGTGGGTAGCGCCCGGTACGCGAACCGGGAAGCGTTCTGGGCAGCGTACTACAATGAAAAAAGAATGAGAGACTTTTCAAATGCAGTATGTTAATTGATTGTTGGTTTTGTTGATTATTTTTTATTTTCTTTATTTTTTAAGCATTTTTTTTTATTGTGATTGTGTTTCATAATTTATTAAACTTTCTAACATTTCATTGTCAGAAATTTCATAATTATCATGGAATATACATTGTAGTCTCTGAGGGTGTAAAATGTCCTCATTTGCAAGGAGGTTATCTACTGCTTGTACACATTGCAGTAGTTCATTGTCCCAAGTTTCATCGAAAAATTCAATGTCAATTTGATCAATTGTATCAATCAATTCTTGGCTGCTCTCTTGCAGGTCCATTTCAAAAGAAACTTGGTTTTCGCCTTCCATTTTGCCTGAAATTTGGATTAAAAAAATATATATTAGTAGAGATAGGGCAATGTTGGGAATAATTTTAGATAGGCATTTTTTATCAGTGAATTTATCTTTGGGCAGTGTATAGTATCAGAGTGGAAGTAGGAATTTAAAAAAGTGTATGTGATTTAACGTAAGTAATTTCATAATTATACAAGAGAAGCCTAACTCCATCCATAACTATAACAGAGAAGTCTCTCTAAATCTATAACTACTACAGAGGGATAGTATATATCTATCAGAAAAAGTTTACCATATTAACTTATAGTGCACAATATACTTCAGTTTTAAAAATAAAAACTTACCTTTAGAAAGAAGTTGAAGGAATTAGTGAAAATACTATTGAAATGTACAGCAAGAAGTAGTAGTCAAAATGGCTGTGTTTTCTTCTCTTCCTTTATATATATTCAGGTATATAACCAATGAAATGTCAGGTAAAAAAAGTAGAAAATGAAAGTAACATTTTCATTGGTTGTCAATTCCAACACTTCAGATGTGTTTTGTGAAGTAATTTACCTCAGGGTATTTAGAGAGGTCTACAGGCTAAATGACTAAATGGAATTCCAATCAAATTTGTGAAAATGGTAGGGATTGGTATGTAGTATGAGCTAATCTATATTTGGTGAAATTGTCTCCAGTGGCTTTTCTGTGAACTACTTTCCCACCTTTTTTGATGGTGCGCTTCCCAGGGAGCGACCCGGTACGCGAACCGGTGAGCGCCCCGGTACGCGAACCTTAAGCGTTACGGGAGTCCACCATTTTGTGTTTCGGTCGAATTAAGATACAAAATGGAGGGCAAATAATGTTCAGAATGGGTAGAAGGGGGCACGGTAGACTTATCTTGACACCCTAGGTTTTGTGAGGGTGGCTGAGGAGGCTTATATGTGTGGAAAAAAACCATTTTTTTTTAAAATTTCGCGAGGTTAGCTCCCGGTTCGCGTACCGGGTAGCGCCCCGGGGAGCGTACTTTGTTGAAAATTAGTGAAAAATGTTAGAGTAAAATAATAATTGTGAGTGATTAGATGTAGGGTAGCTCTGATAAGAGCTTTTGGGTTTATGGTACATTTAGATACTTATAAGTAGGTACCAATGCACATTCTTAAATTCAGAGTGAAAACTCTGTTGCCCTCATCTGAGAAGTGAACTCCATCTCCTCTGTAGATATCTTGCATGTAGTAACGCAAGTTATTGTTGTACAGGGAGCCCATTCCATGGTCTCTCATGTAAGCTGAAACAGATTTGTTTACATGCTTCCTCGACTTCTCAATTTGTGGACAAAATTGGTTTGACCACCTCCATTTCTGTCTTAGGCATATATTTGAATATACCAAGGCAGTCTGAGGAAAAAGTGCCATCAATTGCTCAAAGGTGTCCTTTAAAAGCATTTCCAGACCTACCCCAGTCAAAGTGCCCAAGTCATTACCTCCACAGTGCACAATTAACAGGTCAGGTTTGGGCAAATGCATAAAGGTTTTCACCAATGGTATCAATTGGTGACATTTTAATCCTCTGTGGCCAAACCACTTAATTTCCACATCTTGTAAATTGAGGTTAGGTAAATTCCTGTTTTCAACGTACCTTTGAGCCCAGTGAATATAACTATGTCCAACAATCCAGACAGAAAACATGGTGAGAGAAGGTTCTCCTGCAGTCAGATGAAGTGTGGCAATGAAATGGCAGTTGAAAAAATGAGAGTTTAAAATGAAAAAAACTGTGGAGTTTCTGTGTTCATGAAGCAGTAACAGTGATTGGTGGATTTTGATTGTTGAAAACAGAAAGTTAGGGTGCACGGATGTGTTCTTTGAAAGATGTATTTTGAATGGTCAATAAAAAATCATTAAATGAAAGAATGCACTGGATATGCAGGTGCACTGAGAGTTCAGAGTTCAATTGCAACAAAGTTGTGTGAACTTGCAAACACCAGAAGTCTTCCAATGAGGTGGTTGCCATGCAGAAAAGGCATGAAATGGCAGAGGGGGGAAGGGTTTTCATTTGAAAAAAAGTGAGGGAAGAGTTTTGATTGGGTGACATGAGAGATATGTGTGAAGATTTACAGCATTTCTGTGCTTTTGATAGCTGCAGACTCTGGAGTGCATACCTTTTGCTCTGCTGAAGACAAATTGGTGTGTTTCTGAGACTGTTTTCAAACTCAAAGTATTTGCTAAGGTGAGAAAATATTTCTTTAATTTAGATAGAGAATAGTGTGCTTTAAGGAGAAAATTATGAATTATGTGGCGCAAATTGCTTGTAAATATGATCCCACATGTGCATGGAAAATTTAGATTTTGAATGTTTGTGTTACATAGCCATGTTAAAAGTGATACAAACATGCTGCAAAGGCAATCAAAAACGCTTTTATGTGTCTTAAGGACATTTTAAGTAATTTTCCCATGTGCAGTGTTTTGAAATTATGATTTGAAAATCGTTTTTGGGGAAAAGGAATTGTTTTTAAATTTATGACAAGGACATAATGGTGTATGCTTCTTTATACGGCAATTGACTGTCCCTGATGTTATTTTTCCCATTTTAATGTAAGACCTTTCTCTGTGGCGCAAGTTGCTTGTAAATATGCTCCGACCTGTGCATGGGAAATTTAGATTTTAAATGTTTGTGTTACATAGCCATGTTAAAAGTGACCCAACCATGCTGGAAAGGCAATAAAAAAACACTTTCATGTGTCTTAAGGACATTTTAAGTAATTTCCCTGTGGGCAGTGTTTTCAAATTATGAATTGAAAATCGTTTTTGAGGTAAAGGAATGTTGTTAAAATTTATGTGCGCCATATGCCCACAAATTTCGTTTTCAGGGGTGCAGCAGGGTGTTCTTGAGACACCCCTGCACCTTTGGAAAAATTCCTAATTTGCGATGAGCTAATTGCTAATCGCAAATTGCACCTTCATTCCTATGGGCCTCCTGCTCCATGGAAATGAATGGGTAATTTGCAATTAGCAATTTGCTCATCGCAAATTAGGAATGGTAAAGAATCGCTATTTATTCCTTAAAATTCGCTATTTTGGAAATGCAAAATAGTTATATGATACATATGGCGGTTAATGTCTAACAAGATAAGAAGCTTAGGGATACATTTATGATGACTGGCGCAATGAAGTGGACATCACTTACTTCATTGGTAGAGCTTTACATGTATTATGTCCTCTGTATTCTTCATCAAGCGTAACTTTAATCTGCAATCCTGAGTAGGCCTCACCTTAAACAAACCTCTGGATAGGCCACACCTTATCGTCATCCTGAATTAATCATTTAAAATGCTAGGGACAGATTTATGATAGGTGTATGCCTCTTTTGTGCCACTTACAAAACACTGTCCACGGGGAAATGACTTAAAATGTCCTTAAGACACATGAATGTGTTTTTTTAAAGCGTTTGCAATTTTTTGGGGTGACTTTTAACATGGCTATGTGACTCAAACAGTCAAAATCTAAATTCACCATGCACAGGTGGGAGCATATTTACAAGGAATGTGCTCTATGGGGAAAGGTCTTATAATGTAATATGGGAAAAATGACATCAGAGACACTGAAATGCCTTATAGAGAAGCATACACCATTATGTCCTTGTCATAAATTTTTAACCATTACTTTTCCCCAAAAACGATTTTCAAATCATAATTTGAAAACACTGCACATGTGGAAATTACTTAAAATGTCCTTAATTCAAAATTTGCTATTCCTTATTTTGCGATTGCACTGAAGGATTTGCAAATTTTGCGATTCCTTAAATGCAATGTATCAAACAAAAAATATGTAAAAAATGATATTAAGGATTTGGAAACTACCACCAACTTCTAGTTTGTGGTAATTTGCGAATTCTTTTCAAAAAGCATTTTTTTCCAAAAAACAAAAGGTGCCATATGACGCCTATACATGTCCTTAGGGCATGCATGTGTGCCATATGCCCCCAAATTTCTTTTTCAGGGGTGTAGCAGGGTGTTCTTGAGATACCCCTGCACGCTTGAAAAATTTCCTATTTTGTGATGAGCTAATTGCTAATTGCAAATTGCAACCTTCATTCCTATGAGCCTCCTAGCCCATGGAAATGAATGGGTAACTTGCAATTAGCAATTTGCTCATTGCAAATTAGGAATGGTAAAGAATTGCTATTTATTCCTTAAAATTTGCTATTTAGGAAATGCAAAATAGTTTGATGGTACATATGGTGGTTCATCTGTAACAAGATAAGAAGCTTAGGGATACATTTATGATGACTGGCGCAATAAAGTGGACATTACTTACTTCATTGGTAGGCCTTTACATGTATTATCTCCTCTGTATTCTTCATCAAGCGTAACTTTAATCTGCAATCCTGAGTAGGCCTCACCTTAAACAAACTTCTGGATAGGCCACACCTTATCGTCATCCTGGATTAATCATTTAAAATGCTAGGGACAGATTTATGATAGGTGTATGCCTCTTTTGTGCCACTGTGCGTCACTTTTATGATGCAGCGGCGGTGCTAATTTGCAATTAGCAATTTGCTCATTGCAAATTAGGAATGGTAAAGAATTGCTATTTATTCCTTAAAATTTGCTATTTAGGAAATGCAAAATAGTTTGATGGTACATATGGTGGTTCATCTGTAACAAGATAAGAAGCTTAGGGATACATTTATGATGACTGGCGCAATGAAGTGGACATCACTTACTTCATTGGTAGAGCTTTACATGTATTATCTCCTCTGTATTCTTCATCAAGCGTAACTTTAATCTGCAATCCTGAGTAGGCCTCACCTTAAACAAACCTCTGGATAGGCCACACCTTATCGTCATCCTGGATTCATCATTTAAAATGGTAGAGACAGATTTATGATAGGTGTATGCCTCTTTTGCGCCACTGTGCATCACTTTTATGATGCAGCGGCGGTGCAAAAGATTTGCTATGAGGCGACAACATTACAAATTGATGCATTTAGGCAGATATGTCATGGTGTAAAAAAAACGTACCACATGAAACCGATGCAGCAGTGATGCAAAAGATGCACCATGTCGCAAGACAGGCCTCACTTGGGGCCATATGTATCAAGCTAATTAGCATTCGCAAAGATCAAAATTCTACGAATTTCGGCCTTTGCGAATGTTAATTAGACAAATGGTATGTATCAAACAAGTTTGATGCAAAATAAGGAGTAGCAAAATTTGCTATTCCTTATTTTGCAATTGCACTGAAGGATTTGCAAATTTTGTGACTACTTAAATGCAATGTATCAAACAAAAAATATGTAAAAAATGACATTAAGGATTTGGAAACTATTGTGGTAAATTGGTGGTAATTTGTGAATTCTTTTCAAAAAGCTTTTTTTCAAAAAAACAAAAGGTGCCATATGACGCCAACACATGCCCTTAGGGCATGTATGTGTGCCATATGCCCCCAAATTTCTTTTTCAGGGGTGCAGCAGGGTGTTCTTGAGACACCCCTGCACCCTTGGAAAAATTCCTAATTTGTGATGAGCAAATTGCTAATCGCAAATTAAACCTTCATTCCTATGAGCCTCCTAGCCCATGGAAATGAATGGGTAACTTGCAATTAGCAATTTGCTCATTGCAAATTAGGAATGGTAAAGAATTGCTATTTATTCCTTAAAATTCGCTATTTAGGAAATGCAAAATAGTTTCATGCTACATATGGCGGTTCATCTGTAACAAGATAAGAAGCTTAGGGATAGATTTATGATGACTGGTGCATCACCAGGGATGTGTCAGTCATCCTGCGCCGTTGTTCCGCCACCCATGGTGTGCTGCATTTAGAATGCGGGGCATCATGGGGCAAAAATGGCACAGATGCGTGACGTATCTGTGCTGTAAAGGTAGTGATTGCTGGAGTTGTATCGCAAGTGCGATGCAGCTCAAGCAAGGCTCAGGGGTGCCCCATCTCCACAATGTTGCGTCAAGACCTATGCCTGCTTAAAACAGGCGCAGGGTTTTGACGAAGCTTTCTCCTATCTGATTGTAAATACGGCACACCATGGGTGGCAGAGTAGTGGTGCACGTTAACTGGTGCATGCCTGGGGATGTGCCATTTAACATAAATCTGCCCCTTTACATTTAAGTATGTGCAGGACACACAGAGTCGGTGAGGCTTATCCAAGGTTAAGAAGAGATGAGTCCTGTTCACTGAAAATTTAGACATAGTCTTCACCTGCTCAGCATTGATGGACATGGCTAAATAATAGCTGCAAAATATTACTCTTGTTAAACAATTTTACTATTATAATCTCTGAGATTTGTCTCTTACTCTGCAACATCTCATTGTTGTTATCTTTCTTTAAAGATAAAGACAACCTCAACATGAGCGACAATCTGCAATCAGTTGATTTTGACCTCATCATTGAACTTGTAATTGAAACATCAGTGGATGTTGATCCCTTGGATGATTTAAATCCTGAGGATGAAGAAGAGCGTGATGAGGATGCAGATTTGTCCGAATTATATGACATAGGATGGGAAGCTGACCTGCTTGAGCCTATGGAAATATAAACATTTATTTTTAAAATTTATAATTAATAAAAAGTAAAAAGGTAAACCGTTTAATTTAAAAATAAAGACACCTTCAAAAGCAGGTTATGTGTAGTGTCTTCAATAAAATATTAAAATATGCTCATAAAATTAGATCAGATTCACATATAAAATAGCACAGGTAACATAAATATAAATGTCATTTCTTTTCTGCTATTTCTGTATTGTAAATTTGCAAGGACTAAAAAATCTTCTATTTAAAATGTCAAGTAGTGTGTTAAGTTTTTGATCACTGTTATTGTTTTACTGTTTGGTAATAATGGTTAATAACATTTTTTATTATATTTTACCACAGATTCAACTGCAGATCATTTCAAGATTTCACCATGCCAACAATAGAAAGACAGAGAAAGGCTGCAAAACGTCAAAGACAGCAGGTGAAAGAAAATAAGCAGCAGTCCTCTAACAAAAAGATTTGTCAAGTCACGAAGAAAGCACCGGGTAAGAGCACAAAATATTTCATAAGAAATATGTGTAGTAAAAAAAATATTACTACAGAAAATGTTTCAGTCCATAAAACGAGAAGGAATTCAAATGGAAAGGAAAGGCCAATGAAAAATGTTACTGCTAGAGCAAGAGATAACTCTGTGCATGATAGTAGAAGGAAACAACAGTTTAGGGAGCTTCGTAAACGAATGTTCCGCAACAGGATAATTGGCAATTTGTTAAAAAATATTAAGAAAGGTCAACAGAAACTGGTTTTTTATAAGAGAAAAAAAAAAGTTGAGAAAGTTATTGATCAGGCATTTGAAATTAAACGTAAGTTATTTATTTTGATAATCAATAGAATTAGGAAGCTAAACAAGGCAATTTATGATTTCAAAAGAAATAGTAGATGGAAGAGAATAGTTAATCGTAGTAATTTTTGTGAAGTTTTTTCTGGAGAATGGATGCATAGTTCAAGCTGTGAGGCATTTTTTAATGAGGAGAGTTATTTCCAGGATAATGATTTGGTGCATGCAGTTGACACCAGTGGTCGTGCTTATGAAGTGAAAGATGGTTGTCCAGTTGAAAAAGAAAAACTTGTGACAACAGAGGCAGAAGAGGTGTTAGGTAATGAGGTTTTAGGAAGACGTGCTAAGGGTCCTGTGTACACCTGGAAGTGTAGTAGTATTTGCAGTGTGCGACAGGATTCCATCAATTTGCTTTGTGATTTTGTACGGTCATTTAATAAGAAAAGTTTGAAGCAGAAAATAAGGTTGTTGCAAGAATTAGATCCTTGCAGAGTAAGAGAAGTGACAGGTTTGCATGGTCATTCACTGGCTTGTCTTTCCAGGAGAGTATGCCAGAGTGTTTTTCATCATTTCAGGATGCTAGCAGTGCATCATAATAAAGTGAGGAAATTAGTTAGAATGTTGTATTATGCTAAGAGTCCAGCAATTATGCTTAAACAATTATGCGCTGCTCTTTTGCATGGTTCTGAAATAGATGTGAAGAATATATGTGAAGAAATTGAGTTTTGTTACTTTGGAAGTAAAGAGGAGAATGTTGAAATTGAGCAAGAAGAAGAGGGTCATGTGGAAGATAGTGTACAGGTTTCCAGTACAGATAATTTCCAGAGGGAAATTGCGACGTTTGAGGTGAAATCAAGTGAGAGGCCTAATTTCACTTGTGTGTGTTGTCGACGCACTTATTATAAGAATCAGACTAAGTTAGTGGATTTATATGCAAAAAGTGAAAGGGAAGATAATAGTGAATGGAAGGATTTCGCAACATACTTGATGGTAGAAAATTGTTTTGATTTGGGATTGGATCAACGTGTGTGTAGTTATTGTTGTTGCAAATTAAATCAAAACCAGATGCCTGCTAGAGCAGTTCATAATAATCTGGAATTGGTTGAGATTCCTTCTGAATTGAAGGATTTAAATACTTATGAATCTATTTTGATTCAAAGTATCCATCCCTTTCAGGCTATTGTAAGAATGGAGCCAAAGACAGGGAAATTGCCTCCATCAGATTTACAGAGAGGATTAAAGGGAAGAGTTGTTTATTTGCCTCTAGATTTGAAGAAAAACATTAACACAATTGGAGTAGAAAAAGTGGAAGAGGAACCTCTGGTTATCTTAGTTAATGGGGTTCCGACAAAGAATAAGAAAATATGGCAAGATTTAGTAGATGTTAGGAAAGTTAAAAAGGCAACATTGTATTTGAAAAAAAAAAAAAAAATACTATAAGAATGTATATGTTGCAGAAGAGGAAGTAAGTGAGGAAGAGGATAGCGATTTGTGTGCTGGTCAAATTGAGAAAGTAGAACCCTCTACTAGTGAAGAAATATATGAACATTATAGTGTTCATCCTTTGCATTCCAAGGAAGTCATGGGGAATGCTATTGAGTTGTTTCAAATGAAACAAGCCAAAGGGAGTCCCATTAGTGTTTGGGAGGAAAGTTTGGAAGCTCGGTGTTTCCCACAGCTTTTTCCAACAGGTCAGGGAGGAAGATATGATGAGCGACCTCATCAAATTCCTGCTTCTGAATACCGAACTTTGCGATTGTATGCAGGAGATGCTAGGTTTCGACAATGCATTCCTTATTTGTTTCATCTCCTGTTTGAAAGCGATCTGTCTGGACTGTCATATGCAGTGAACCACATCTTGAAAAGTGGTATACACATGCAAAACATCTCGGCAAGTGACTTTATGGATAAAGTCAATGTCCAAGACAGTATTTTGGATTCTCACCTGATTAATCTCATGGCGTGTCAGCGTGGTACTAATGAGTACTGGTACCGTCGTCATGGTGATTTAAAATGTATGTTGAGGAACTTAGGTACTCCCACATGGTTCCTCACTCTGAGCTGTGCCGAGTATGGCTGGGAAGACTTACTTGAATTTCTACGAGAGGCAAATGCTAACGTAGATAACATCGAATTCAAGACACCCGGAGAACTGTGCTCTTTGGATCCAGTCAATGTATGTAGGTACTTCAATCATAGATTTGAAGCTATGATGTCTTTCATCATGAATAAGAAGAATCCACCTCTTGGAGAGGTGTTGGATTTCTTCTGGAGAAAGGAGTACCAAGCAAGAGGTGCTCCTCATATACATATGTTGCTGTGGATCAAGGATGCACCTAAATTTGGAACGGATCCAGAAGACTCAGTGATGAGTTTCATCCAACAGTATTCTACGTGTGCTGTTCCAAACGCAAAGGAGAAGAAAAGCCTAAGAGAAAAAGTTCTGCGTTTCCAAAGCCATCGATGTGGAAAGTACTGCCGTCGTAAATTCCGAAACAAGGACAAGTTCTACACTAAATGTCGTTTCGGCTTTCCACGACCGGTGATTTCTAAAGGAAGAGTAAACAGTTTGATGTCTTCGCTGCGACACAATGTCATGAAGAAATCACCTAAAAACACTTACAATTTGAAGAGGAACGAAGAGTCCAAGTACATCAACGACTACAACCCGGTGATTTTGTCCGTGTGGAATGCTAACATGGATATACAGTTTGTGGCTGATAACTGTATGGCTGTGGCTCGGTATGTGACGTCTTACATCACCAAACAAGAGAAGACAGAATTGAAGGATATGTGGGAGGACATTTCCCATGAAAAGAGCCTCAGCAAGAAGTTGTACAGTTTCAGTCTGAAGATGTTGTCGCATCGAGAAATCGGAGCGTACGAATGTTCTGACCGGTTGTCTTCAGCAAGTCTCTATGCCAAGTCCAGGAGTATCGTTTGGGCGAGTCTTGGTCTTGCAGCAACGCGTAATCGAGTTCTCAAACCTGTGCGGGAAATTGAGTATTTGGCGGAAAAGGAGCCAAACAGTACCGACATTTTGAAGACAAACATGTTGGATACATATTATCCAAATCGAAGCAGTCACCTCGAGAATGTTTGTCTGTATGAGGTTCTGCAAAATTACATATTCAAGAGGAACATCAAAGAAGATACTGAGAAAGGAGTGTATGCTGTAATAGGAAGTGAGGGATGTCTGGTCAAGCAAAGAAAATGCCACTTGGTAAACCATCGAAAATTGAGTGGCGAATCTCCTGAAAAAAAGGAGTTTTTCTATTTAGCACTTTTGCAACTTTTCAAGCCTTGGCGTGCAGAAGAGGAACTGCTTGGAGATTTCCTCTGTTACGAAGACTCTTTCAATGCCGCCAAGGAGACCATAGAATGTCCTGCTTTTCCCAAATATGTAGAAATGTTGAATGTGGAAATTGAGCAGGAAGCAACGATTGCAGCCGAGATTGCCAGAGACAGTTCTCAGGACAGTCAGAGTTCTGCTTCATTGAGTCAGGATCCACTAGGAGGACCTGTTATCGAAAATGAAGCTGCCACTGCCATGAATGAAGTGGAAAGAGCCATGGCACATGCTCAGGAGGATGCGGTTAACTTAGAAGAGTTGGAAAGACAACTCAACGTTGAGCAGAGGAAAATATATGACGAAGTTACCATGCAAATTGATCATGGATTAAGTCATGATAAGAAAGAGTGCTCATGTACGTCGTTGAAGCCTGTCCGACTGTACGTGAGTGGAGAAGCGGGAACTGGAAAAAGTTTCCTCATTAAAGCAATTTCATGCTATTTGCAGGAAAGGACAGAGTCATCGCTGTCTTGTGTTGTCACTGCTCCAACTGGACTGGCAGCACATAATATTAAAGGGATTACTTTACATCGTTTACTGATGCTGCCAGTGGAGCATGACAACAAATTACAATATCACAAGCTATCTGGAGATGCTTGTTTTGAAGTTTCAAGAATCTTGAGGAAAATGAAACTTCTTATCATTGACGAAGTAAGCATGGTTTCCAATGTCATGCTTGCCTTTGTGCATTTGAGGATGCAAGAAGTTCTCAAAACAGAGTATGATGTGTTATTTGGTGGCAAACACATCATTGTTTTCGGAGATCTTCTGCAGCTGACACCAGTGAAAGGGCAACCTGTGTTCAAAATGCTCACGCATGAAGATACCAGGAAGTGCCTAGGCAGCATTGGCAACGTCAATATATGGTTAAACTTCAATTATGCTGAACTGCATGAAAATATGCGTCAGGCGAAGGATGAAGTTTACAAGACTATTCTACAAGATGTTAGAATTGGAAAAGTGACCGAGCATGGGAAAGAAGCTTTACATGCACGATTACTGTCAAATTTATATCCAGAACAAGATGTTGTGCCTGAGAATATTTTTCAGAAAATTACTGAGAAGAAATCTGGAATATGTTTGATGCCAACTCTTGCAGAATGTGCCAAATTCAACAACAAAATGTTGCATTTAGAAAAGCAAGAGATTGTGAAACTGGAAGCTATTGACAGAGTAGAGCATATGGGATCAACAATTATTTTGTCTGAGAATCTGAAAACAAAATTGGATTCATTAGAGAAGAGTATATCTAAAACTGCAGGTTTTGAAAAGACTCTGAATGTGTGCTTGAACTGCCGTATAATTTTAAGAAGGAATTTACATGTTGAAAGAGGTCTGGTAAATGGATCAATGGGTAATGTTGTTGATTTTGTAAAATACAGAAATAGAGATGGAATTGAATTTTTAAAAATTAAATTTGATGGCATTGAGGAAGTACAGCTAATTGGTCGTTGCTCTGCTAGATTTTTGCTTGTAAAAGACTTATATGTTCGCCGTAAGCAGTTTCCTGTTTGCTTGGCATATGCGGTGACAATCCATAAATCGCAAGGTTTAAGTGTAGACAGTGCATTGGTGAATATTGGCAGTTCTGTGTTCAAGGAGGGTATGGCATATGTGGCATTGTCACGAGTTAGAACTTTATCGGGATTGTACTTGATTGAGTGTGATGTCACAAACATTTGTGCTGATCTAGATTGTGTTAAGGAATACAATAGGTTAAGAAGAGAGTATGCGCCACATTTGCCTCAGTATCCTTTGTTTGAGAAACGTGTGGTAGGCCGGAAACGAAGAAATGTGACCAATACTGGGGAGGTTGTAGCAAAAAGACGAAAAGTCGATGAACCTAAAATTACAAGCAGAAACAAAAAGGATTCTGTTGAAGATGTTGTTGGTTTTCAATTTGAAAACAGTTCTGGTGTCAACTGCTATGCTAATGTAGTGGTTAATGTTTTGTTTTCTCTAGAAAATGTAAAAGAAGAGATTGTGGTCAATTCTGATCAAAGATTTTGCAGTTTGTTAAATTCTGTGTTAGAGAAATGTAGCACTGATAGAAGAAATATAGAAAGTGTGTCTGAAATTCGAAATCTGTTAGACAGATGTTCAGGCCAAACACAATTCTCTCAAAATATTCAGCAAGATTGTCAGGAGTTTTTAATGTATATGCTTGATGTATTACATGCTGAAGGTGTAGATGTAGATCAGCTGTTTGGGCTTTCTTATCAATGGCAGCATGACTGCGAGAACTGTATGGTATCAAGTACTACTAGTGTAGACTCAGAAAGATTTATATATTTAACTTTGCCAGACAGTAAATCAGTCTCCTTTAATAAGCTAGTAAAAGCAGCTGATCACAACATGGAGTGTAGCCAATGTAAATCTGAAATGATGTCCACATTATTTATACGAACATATGG
Source organism: Lissotriton helveticus (assembly GCF_964261635.1). Lineage (NCBI taxonomy): Eukaryota > Metazoa > Chordata > Amphibia > Caudata > Salamandridae > Lissotriton > Lissotriton helveticus. Next base: position 1,844,034,092 of record NC_136065.1, on the reverse strand, counting down.
CCAGTATGTCATTTTAATGTTCCAACGATGTAGGCCTGATGGAACAAAATTGACAACTTTAATAAAAAATTTTGTAGCTTCGCAGTTGTCAATATCAGGAAGGACTTTTGTAACTGCAGCAATTATATATCATGACGGCCCTTCAATAACATCAGGACATTACACAGCTTATTTAAAGTCTAGAAATGGCTGGTCATTCTGCAATGATTCTGTTTTAATTTTCAAAAAAAAATTGCCGTATGACCTTAAAAACTCTTACCTGGTGTTTTTAAAACCAAAATTTTAGGGAAATAATCTCGGGATGTGCTCTGTGGAATTTCAAGAAGTTCTAATGGCTCCTACACAATTTGGCCTTGAGGATAGGTGTAGTTCAGAGACATAACTTCTAACCATAGGACTGGACATCATGGAGAAATACGTGCACTTTGAATGAGTTCAGAAAAACTGTTTCTTTTTATAAGCTAATTGAAGCAGCCAATCAAAACATGGAGTAGAGGGAATGTAAGTCTGCAATGCTGTCTACTGTTTTACATTGCTTTGTGATTAAAAGTGATGTAGAGAATTAAATAATTGTAGTAGTCATAGAGGTAGTGTAAGTCTGCTTCATAGTAAGCAGTATCAGTGTCATAGGAAATGTAGAACATGACTGAGCAAGAAGGGGAAGATATTACTATTCCAGGATTGTGAAAATGATCTTCAACATTTTAATTCTGAAAGTTGCGGAAATGCCAAATGACGGGATTGGCTTACAAGAAATCCAAGAGTTATAAATGGCTCTGACCAGATTTGGCCTTGTGGAAACTTGTGGTAGAGAGCAAGAAGTCATTTATTGCATGTAACGTGTTTTTAAAAACGATGGAGATTTTCTTTCAGAAAGTGGCGGGCTGAAAGTAATAACAGCACAAAAGAGTGTAAGCTGTTCATAGGACATCCTTGGACGTCATGGAAAGTAAGTTAACTTTAAGGAGTTCTGAATTTTCATTTCTTATGTAGTATGGGTTTTTTAAACACAATCATTTTGATTGTGTTTTTTTTTCCCCGCTGTTATATGATGAATACCTTCAAGTCACTGTTTTTAGTGAATTTTGATACATTCTGAGAACAGCAAAAATAAACCATTTAACATGTATAATTAATTCTGTACTATTTGCATTTATGATGTATATGTAGAACTGTGTAGGAGGCATGGAGAAGGTGAGGCTTCTGTAAGTGTCAAAGTTGTTGCATGCAGTGCTGCACTTCTGCGTATTCTTTCATATGCTGGACTACATCTGCACAATGAGATACCTAAGCAAAGGAAACACAAGTGATGTGATTGTGAAATGAGCAAAATAAATTGCACGTATTTCATTTACATCACCTGTGTTTCCTATCATTATGAATCACATTGTGCAGATCAAGTTTAGGTCTGTCCAGGGAAACATAGGAGGTTTGAACTTTGTTGAAGAGTGCAGTGGACATGACTCACTTCATTGGTAGACCTTCACATGTATTATCTCCTCTGTACTCTTCAACAAGTGTAAATCTCATCTGCAACCCTGAGTAGGCCTCACCTGAAACAAACCTCTGGATAGTAGACATCTTATTGGCATCCTGAAGCAATTATTTAAAATTTTAGTGTCTTGCGACACTTTTCTGAAACAACAGCAATGCAAAAGATGCACCATGTTTTAAGATAGGCCTCACTTCATCTGCATCAAGATACTGTTAGTTTAAAATGTATATCTTTAGGACTGTGTAGGGGGCCTGGAGAAGCAGAAGCTTCTGTAAGTGTCAAAGTTGTTGAAAAACTGTTTGTCCTTCAATCTTTTCCCTTGTCTTTTCTAATTTTTAAATACATTTTTTAATATTTTTCAAATGTTTGTTCTCTCTTTCACAGATTGAAAGTATAAAAACAAAAAGTGAGTAATTTAACGACAATTATAAGGTAAATATTTTGTACTGTTTTCGTTACATTTCTATCACATTTAACTACTATTAGTTCCACTGCTTCATTTCTTTAACCCTCAGTTTCCTGCCTTTGCTACTTCCCTCATTCCTTTCTCTATTACCTACTTACTCAACTCCTTCCACTCTTTTTCTCAGTCCCTCTCTTCTCATAGTTCCTCACTCTTGTTCACTCACTGCGTCTCTATTACTCTTAGTGTCTTTGACTGATCACTCTATCACTACTTGTTCATAATGCTTTCTCTGTGTAGTTGAAGCACACTAAGGGGAATATTATGAACACAGCCAATAAAATTATTGCTCTTTTTATTGGCAGAAAACTGGTGCAAAAGTGGTTTTAGTGGCAGTTTTCTGCCACAAAAGCAGCTTTAGCGACACATTTCTGCCAATAAAAGCTGCAAAACTTTTATTGCCTATGTTGATGATATGGCTCTATGTTAATTACATTTCTTTGCTGTTTCAATTAATCTTTTTCTGTTATTTTTTGTTTTCTGTTTTCTATTTTTTCTCTCTGTTATTCCTCATGTTTTAATCTTATTTTGAACATTCACTCACATTCTCCAAGAAACTCTTCTTTGTTAATGTTATACTTTCTTTTTTTTTCTTTCACTTCGTTATCTATTTTGTTTTTCACAATTATACCCTCTTCTGTCTTTTCTTCGGTAAATAGATCTATTAAACAGTATCTCTTCTTTACTCCCTATAGCTGTCTTTCTTTTAACATCACTCTCCGTTTCCTTTCCTTATACTTACACTTTTTTTTATTTTTTTATTTTTTTGGTTAGCTCCCGGTCCGCGTACCGGGAAGCTAACCCGGAAGCGAACCAAAAGAAATAGAGCTTGCCAGAGTGCTAAACATTCTAGCAATTTTTTTGGAAAGGGAAGGTAGTTCTGAAAAGAACTTTTTTTTAATATTTTTGTTGTTTTATATATTTTTTTTATTTTTTGAACATTTTTTGTTTTTTTGTATTTTTTGAACGATTTTATATTTTTTTGGGTTTTTTTGGGGGGGGGGGAAACAACAAAAAACAGGCGTTGAAAAGGGCTCAACAGGAGCAAAAAAAAATTACTGGGGGCGGTTAGGGCAATCATGGTGTTCATACGCCAGGTTAAGTGCATTGATGCTCATGTTGCCACAAGCTAATAATGCACGACAGTGCATACATAAGTGAATCATGTGCCCAAAATTTTCTTGAATATTTGGCACAGTTTCCCGTGCCTCTTCTGGTGTTAGAGAAACCGGTATTGTTGGTCTGGCCACAGGAGTTGGTCTTGGATTGTCGTGCATATCCCTTAATTCCGCCCGGCTGTAATTTAGGGGATGTTTCCTCGTCATGTGCCTGTGCATTGTGTGATTTCCAAAGCTATATTTTTTGTCCGTCCCTCTGGACAATTGTTCCTTGCATATCAGGCAGGTGACATACCTCGCGTTGACTTTTTTTTGGCCACGAGGTATTGAAAAAAACTGCCAGATGAAACTGGCTTTCTTTCTGGAAACCCGGGGCAACTCTTCTAAAAATTGTGGTTCTTCTCCCTCCTCATCCATTTCTTCCTCTTCCTCCTCAGTGTTGGTCAGGACCTGGGGAGGTGGTCCTCTCTTCCCATGAGGAGGTGGTGGTGGTGGTGGGGGTCCACCAGCTGAAGCTACCAATGAAGCCATTTTCCAACAAGCAAAATAGGTCTTCCTCTCACAATGATGAAAGTCAGAGTGAGGAAAGAAGGAGGGGTTTTCATCATTTGGGAAAAAACAATACTTCTCAACCAATGAAAAGTGTTATTTTTAAGTCACCTGACGTAGCCTTCCATCATTATGAAACCAAAGGTGAAATGAACCAATGAAAAGTTTTATTAACAAGTCACATGACCTCTCACGCTCATGTTACGCGCTGCGGAACGCTCCCCGGTTAGCTTCCGGGTCGCTAAGCTTCGCGCCCCGGTCCGCGCCCCGGGACACTTCCGGGTGCGCTAACGCGATACGTCACAAGACGCATTTCGCGGCAACGCGATACGTCGCGCTTTCGCGCCGCGGATCGCTTCCGGGGAGCTGCGTTTCGCGCCTCGGTCCGCGCCCCGGGGCACTTCCGGGTGCGCTAACGCAGTACGTCATAAGACGCATTACGCGGCAACGCGATACCGTCACTATGTTGATTTCTTACCGGTTCGCGGACCGGGTCGCGGAATCAAATTGAGCTAACGGGAAGCTTCCCGGTTCGCGGACCGGGAGCGAAACAAAAAAAATATTTTAAAAAAATTATTAATAAACATATAAAATATATTTTTGGATTTAAATAAGAATACATTTTATAGCTATAGATATTTGCTATTAAAAAACCATTGAAATTCACTGAAAAAACCATAGGTTATAAACCATATATAGTTAGGAATTAGCATTTAAAAAACCTTGAAAATTCACTGAAAAAACCATAGGTTATAGACCATATATAGTTAGGAATTAGCATTTAAAAAACCTTATTTTACTCACACAAAACCAATGAAATTCCATATATAGTTAGTTGTACTAACTATATATCACGCACCCGCAATCCACTGCTGATGATGTCACATATTACATCATTCATGACATGGTCAGTGACATCACTGATGACATCACTGATGACATCTCAAATGACATCACTGATGACATCACTGATGACATCTCAAATGACATCACTGATGACATCATTGATGACATCATACAGTGACTGTATTTTTCTGTAAAGTTAAAATATGTCTTACATATTTAAGAATGAGTGGATGTATAAGTGTCTGGATGAAGGATTTAGTAGGTGCATGACTGACTGTATGAGTGAGTGGTTAAATGTGTCTCACTGAGTGCATGGGTTAGTGACTAAACTGTCTTAATTTGTGCATCATTATGTCTGTTGTTCTGTAAACTGCTGCATGTGTTGATCAGTAGCTATATGAGTAACTATATGGGTTATTGATTGGTTGCCCAAGCATTTGTATGGGAGACTGAGTGTGTGTGTGGGTGGCTGGGAGGTGTATGACTCTGTGCATAGATGTATGGGTTCAAAAGTGCATGTGGAAACAGCTGTATGGGCGGTTGACTGTGTGCATGACTGTATTGGTGAGTGAATGGATATCTCAGTGCTACATGTCAAAGTAAGTACATATGTAAAATACAGTACATGTGAGAGTTGACATATATAAATAACTGTGCATAAGAGCCAGTGAATGTGTGAGTGGCTGTATGGATCATTGTGCTCTTGTATCCAGGATTGTATAAGTGAGTAAATATGTTTTAGTATATGTTTGAATAAGTAAGATGTGTATAACTGTATAGTTGTGAAAATGGAGGTGTGATTGATTCTTTGCATGACTGACTAGGTGTGTAAGTAACTCCATGGATGAGTGACAGTCTGTGAGTGTCTGTTTACACTGAGTGTATCTAAGGTTATATTAGAGTCTGAAGAGGTTCATCGTATTATCACATGAGTGATGTCATCAGTGATGTGATCAGTAATGTCAAATGAGATGTCATCAGTGATGTCATCAGTGATGTCATTTGAGATGTCATCAGTGATGTCATCAGTGATGTCATTTGAGATGTCATCAGTGATGTCATCAGTGATGTCATTTGAGATGTCATCAGTGATGTCATCAGTGATGTCATTTGAGATGTCATCAGTGATGTCATCAGTGATGTCACTGACCATGTCATGAATGATGTAATATGTGACATCATCAGCAGTGGATTGCGGGTGCGTGATATATAGTTAGTACAACTAACTATATATGGAATTTCATTGGTTTTGTGTGAGTAAAATAAGGTTTTTTAAATGCTAATTCCTAACTATATATGGTCTATAACCTATGGTTTTTTCAGTGAATTTTTAAGGTTTTTTAAATGCTAATTCCTAACTATATATGGTTTATAACCTATGGTTTTTTCAGTGAATATATATATATATATATATATATATATATATATATATATATATATATATATATATATATATATATATATATATATATATATATATATAAATATTTATTTATTTTGTAAAATCAAAAGAACTTGGTTAACACAAGACCTAAAAAACACTCCGGCACAGGGGAGTGTGCGACACATACTGGCACTGCACTGGCAGTTTTCAGCCTCTGTGGCTAGCAGCAGGTGAGGGAGGGGATCTCCTGTAGCCTCTGTCGCTGCTGTTTGTGCCGTGAAGGAGGGCGGGAGACATAGGCAGTTTCCAGTCTCCGTAATGTGTTTTTTTGATAGCCTGTTTGCCAAACTTCCGTTCGGTAATGTTATCTATATGCAAACAAGAGTAGTGATTTTATTCTTACTATAATCTTTTGTTTTGCAAAAGCACTGTATAAGTAGGGCATAAATAACGGTTTCGCCAAGCCTCTCAGCGCTCCGAAGTAACTGAAAGAAGACTCATAGCGCTATATAAGACTACTGAAAAAAAATTATTGAATTATAGCTGTTTCATTTTAGAACTGCCAGTGATTCATGTGCTTCCTTTGTACATATAGTTTATAAATGTTATAGTAACTTGTTTTTGTATAGCACTTGCTTGTGCAGTGTCCTATCATACAGATAGGATGTGCCACCTGATGTACTACTGTTATTGACCATGGATTGATGAATGGTTGATTCAGTGCTCAATTTGAGCCAGTGGTGTCCGGTGCTCGGCACTGGCACTATATTCTCAGCACCGGCACTTGTGACAGCTGCCACAAGGTGGTGCTATCTGGCTAAATTGGAGAAACTACAACAGGCAATTATTTATTAAATATACATTAAAAACTACTATTACCTTCCGCCCAAGCCAATCTTATAGGTTTGGGGGCCTGAAATAGTCACTTGTAGGAGTGTGTGATGGTTAGTAGTTGTTTTGTCATCATGGTTGACCGTGTGGCAGGGGCAATGTGTGGTGTAAGTTGTAGTGGCCTCCTGACGAGGGCCATAGTACTTATTTTTTACAAATCAATCACTGGGTTGATTTGACCTGAAGGCTGCACTCCGGTATCACCAGAGAGCTTCTTTAACTCACTTTGCTACCTTTCTAACTAGTCTTCATGTTGGTCAGTCTCATGCAAACTTGTGGAGAGGCACCTGGTTAACTGTGTCAGTTTTTCCAGTTTTACGGAGGTGCTAGCCATTAGGATATCTGATCTTCCCCAAAGGTTTGGAAGAATGTACTTAAGAGCAGATAAGGCAGAGACATTTTAAGACCTGGGGAAAGTGGGCAACTGCCTAGGACCCCCAACTTCTAAGGGGCCCCTGGGATAGGGAACTTTCACGTTTTCATGTTTCTGTTTCTAGGCCTTTAACATATAATTCAATATCATGAGGCTTGAATTAACAGAAAATGGTTAATAAAATTCAAAGTTGTTCCAACAGAGGTACCCAAAATATTTATTCCCAGAGTACCACGAACTCCTTAACATGACGCTGAGATCTAATCAAGAGGGCAAGTGGTTTATAACCGGACTCATTTGCCCTTGGCTTCTTACATTGGCTCCCAATTCATATATTTTGTGCAATTCTGGGTAAAATATTTCTGCTCTTTGTGCCTCAGTTCGTCTGTGTACCACAGTCAGGAGGTCTTATAAATTAACTACATTTAGGGCTATGAGTACACTTAACAAGCATTGACAAGGCCAATAGGTCTCGGCTATGCAAGAGCTATTGGCTTTGACAATTTGTTTTAGCCATTTTGTACACTAGCATGGCTGCTGTTCAGCATGACTAAAAGTTAGTGATGCAGATGCAGAGGAGAGTGGCATGGAGTGGAATGGCAAAGAGTGTAGTAGAGTGGCATGGAGTGGCATAGAGGTGAGTTGCTTAAAGTGGTATACAGTGGAGTGGCGTAGAGTGGAGCGGCATAGAATTCAGTGGCGTACAATGCAGCACTGTAGAATGCAGTCCCGTAGATTAGAGTGTTGCATAGTAGAGTGCAGTGGTGCAGAGTGCAGTGGTGTATAGAAGAGGGACATAGAGTAGAGTGGTACAGAGTGCAGTGGTGCAGAGCAGAGTACAGTGCCGCAGAGTGCAGTGGCATAGAGCTTTGTGCTAGTGCTGCAGAGTGCAGTGGCATAGAGAGAAGTGATACAGAGTAGAGTAGAGTAGCCTAGAGTGCATTGGCTTAGAATGCAGTAGTGCAGTAGGGCAGAGTAGAGTGGCATAAGTTCAGTGGTGTAGTAGAGTGTTGCAGAGCGGAATGTTTGTAGAGTGTATTGACGCAGAGTGCAGTGGCTTAAAGTGGTGTAGAGTATTGCAGAGCGCAGTAAAATTGAGTACAGTGGTGTAGAGTAGAGTGGACTGGTGTAGAGTGCATTCAATCAGCAGTTTGTAAAGCGCGTTACTCACCCGTGAGGGTCTCTAGGCGCTAGGGGGTGGGGGGCAGCTCCGGATCAGTCGAAGAGCCAGGTCTTGAGGTCCCTTCTGAACGTGTGCAGAGTAGGGGAGCATCTGATGTTCGACTGGAGCTTGTTCCAGGTCTTGGCTGCTATGAAGGAGAAGGCTGTCCTACCCGTTCGGCTTCTGCGGATGCAGGGGACTTCTGCCAGTGCGAGGTCTGCGAAGCGGAGGTTCTGCTTCGGTATGTGGAAGAATAATCTCTCGTTGAGGTATTCGGGTCCGATATTGTTGAGGGATTTGTAGGCGTAAGTGAGAAGTTTAAGGTGACCCTCTTCTCAATGGGGAGCCAGTGGAGGTCTTGTAGGTGTTGGGTCATGTGTTCGTGATGGGGTGTTCGGAGGACGAGTCTGACCGCGGCATTCTGGATGGATTGACATAGAGTTTTGCAGAGTATATTGGCATAGAGTGCAGTGGCATAGAACTCAGCGGCATACAATGCAGTGGCATAGACTAGTGGTGCATCGTACAGTGCAGTGGCGCAGAGTGCAGTTGTGTAGAGTGGCATACAGTATAGTGGTGTAGAGTACGGTGGTGTGGAGTGCAGTGCAGTGGTGCAGAATAAAGTAGAGTAGCATAGAGTAGAGGGGCATATAGTGCAGTGGTGAGGAGTGGTGCAGAGTACAATGGCATCAAGTGGAGTGCTGCAGAGTACAGTTGCGTGGAGTGTAGTGATGCAGAGTAGAATGGCATAGAATGCAGTAGTGCAGAGTTGAGTGGTATTGAATTCAGTGGCGTGGGGTGCAATGCTGAAGAGGTGTAGAGTAACGTAGAGTTCATTGGCGTACAATAAATTGGCATAGTGAGCAATGGCGTAGACTACAGTGGTACAGAATAAAGTGCAGTGGTGTAGAGTGGAGTGGCACAGAGTGGCGTATACCAGATTGTTTCAGAGTAGAATGAAGTGATATACAGTGGAATAGTGCAGTGGTGTAGAGTGGAGTGGCGCAGAGTGGTGTAGACTAGTTTGTTTCAGAATGTAGGATGAAGTGGCATACAGTGAAGTGTGGTGGCATAGAGTGTAGTGGCATAAAGTGTAATGGTGTTGAGTAAAGTGAATTGTGTGCAGTAGAGCGGAGTGGCATTGAGTGGAGTTGTGCTGAGTAGATTGGAGTGGTGTAGCGTAAACATACGTACCGTGATTTGGCATAGAGCAGAGGGGTGCTGAGTAGAATAGAGAGATGTAGAGTGAAGTGGCGTAGACTGCAGTGCAATGGAGTGGTGCAGAATGAAGTAGAGCGCAGTGGCGTGGAGCAGTGTAAAGTGGAGTGGTGCAGTGTAGAGTGCAGTGGAGTGGTTAAAAGTAGAGCGTAGTATGCATGGTGTGGTATCACACTGCCATTACAGACAACACAATTTCAGTTTAAATGACCATAACATTTGTCCAGACATACAGTTTTACTGCTATAACTATACAGCGCACAAACAACAATGTGTGGAAATGGCATCACCTTGTGTATTGATTTGTTTGATCATATTAAAGTATTTGTTTCCAATACACTTAAGAATTAATAAAAATATGTTTAATTTTTTCTTTCCGAATTCTGATATGTTTTGAAATAATTGCACAGTTTTTTTTAAATGGTGTTGTGTGCTAGTTTCCAGCAAGATGGTCACATAAGTCCTCTAACTTTGAAGTCAGCGAAAGAAAAGTAAACATGAACCTCTCTCAGAAAACAGAGCCTTACATTTCACCTCTGTCTTTGAATGCACAGTAAATGTGGCAAGATAAGAACAAGATTTAAAGGCCCTTTAACAGAAAGGTGGCACCTGGAAGGATACAGTAAATAAGGGATGCTTTTCGTGAGGGACGAACACAGCCTAAAACAAATAAAGCCAGCAAATAGAAAGCTTTAAAATGTGAGTTGCGCACTACAAAGTCAATGGTTAGCAACTGGTGGAATGCATTTCCAGGGAAGTTTTCTGAATATCCCCAAGATGTCTTTAGCAACTAGGCTTCGACCTTAAGAGGGGAGTTGATGGAACAGAAGTTGAATTACGTTTAACCCAAAATACCGTCATGTGCTCTACTGAGGGGGACATTTGTTGATAGATCATTACCCACATGTGTCAAAGAGTATTTATATTAAACAAGTGGTTTCAACGTAATAACACCATTTGGGAACTCATTGACATTAATGGAAATATCTGAAAAATAAAAAGTGCATGCATACATGCACAGAGGTGTTCCACTGTAACCTTATCAATTTGACATGGTCTGATTAGAACCTAGAAAAAAATTACATTAATCGATAACACAGCGATATGAAAGACCAGAACATGTAATTAGCTGTCCCCTGCCTTTCTGCATGTTGAGAAATTCTATATGCATCCTATAGACCACAAGGTATCATTTTAGTATTTTTTAATGCTGTTCAGCATCCGCAACACGTATTGGCAAAGCCAAAAGGTTGGATAATGTAGTTAAAAAATGAGAGCTTTTTGGCTTTTCCAGTGCTTGTTAATTAAATAGCCCTCACTCTCAGCATTTTTTATATCGCTTAACCATGACGATGTGGTGGAGTTTATGTAGCGGAAGTATATTATAAATAGTAGCTTTACCATAAATATTAGGTATGTATCTCAACCGATTTTAGTTCACTGATATTGGCAGGTTTAAAGGTCAAACAGGCTTTATAGGAGATGCGCCTTGTGATATGCAGATCGCAACAGTTGAAAACCGCATTAACAATGCACTGCGAACCGCATGCTGCCGTTACATCGCAGGTGTTACAACGAATGCGTCTTTACCATGCATTCCTTTACAACACATATCGTTACGACATTCCTTAGGTAAAGCGGCGTTGGACTGTCAATCAATCAGATAATTTGTAAAGCGCACTACATACCCGCGAGGGTTTCAAGGCGCTGAAAGGAGGGGAGCAAGGGGTTTCTGTAGCTACTGGTGGAACAGCCAGGTCTTGAGTAGTTTCCTGAAGGATAGACGGTCTTCGGTTTGTCGTAGGATGAGAGGGAGGGTGTTCCAGGTCTTGGCGGCACGGTGGGAGAAGGATTTGCCTCCGGCTGTGGTTTTACGCATGCGTGGGACGGTAGCCAGGGAGAGGTCTGTGGAGCGGAGTTTCCTGTTGGGTACGTAGAAGGAGAGTCGGCTGTTGAGATAGGCTGGGCTGGTCCTGTGGAGTGCCTTGTGTGCGTGGATCAGGAGCTTGAAGGAGATTCTTTTGTCGACATGGAGCCAGTGCAGGTTCCTCAGGTGGGGGGTGGTGTGGTCGCAGCACGGGACATCGAGGATCAGGCGTGCCAAGGCATTATGAATTCTTTGCAGTCTGTTGAGGAGCTTGGTTGGGGTCCGGCGTAGAGGGTGTTTCCGTAATTGAGTCTGCTGCTGACTAGGGCCTGGGTGACTGTTTTCCTTGTGTCTGTCGGGATCCATCTGTAGACCTTGCAGAGCATACGGAGAGTGTTGAAACAAGTGGAAGAGACAGCATTGACTTGGTTGGTCATGGTGAGTTTCAAGTCGAGGATGACTCCCAGATTGCGTGCGTGGGTGGTGGGTGCGGGGGGGGGGTGCCACCAGTGATGCGGGCCACCAGGAGTCGTCCCATTCAGAGGGGTTGGGCCAGAGTATGAGTATCTCCGTCTTGTCTGCGTTCAGTTTGAGGCGGCTATGCTCCATCCATTTAAAGTCCAACGCTTTCCCTATTTTTGCGAGGACTGGAGTTGGAATGGTAAACTATACCGGCGCAAAGTCCAGCGGTTTCCCTAAGTCATGTTGTTGTAACAATATTGCTGGTAAAGGAATGCATTGTAAATACGCATTTGTTATAAAGACTGTGGAGTAACGGTATGCGTGTAAAGGCATGCGTTGTTCCGACATAAAACCCACAATAGTTGTGCACGGCAAGTGTTTCACCAGTTGTTCTCAATTAGATTGTAATGATCCACTTGTTCCTGGTCTTTCACTCCAGTAATTTGTGGGGTGGGGAGAACAGCCTTCAGCTGGCTACAATCTCAGGGCTGGCCAGATTTTTCTCCAGGAGAGGGGTGATTGTTGCAAGTGAAGGATATCCCCTTGTTTGAGGGTGCCTTAGGAATGTCTGACTTTAGGGGGTGGGGTGCTTATTGGAGCACATCCTTCAAGCATCACGTTGAACATGTTTCTGCCAGCAATTGTAGGATTTATTTTTCTGACAAGTTTGTTTTAAATACTGTCGTATGATTTGAGATATCTTTATGATGGATGATTGGTACGTGGTGGTAAGGGGGAAAAGTTATGGTGATTGGTCTGTGTTGTTCACTTCTGATTGAAGACTTGGTATGAGGAACATTCCAAGGTTGTTAGAGGTAAATTTGTTGTTACTTTAGAGTTCAATATTTCCTGGAAGATGTTGACTCTTTCTCTAGCAGTTTCAGTGGTGTGCATGGGATAGTACTCCTTTCATTGTTACTGGCTTGATACCTCTGTATGCACCCTGGAACAGCCCTTTGCATGAACCAGGTGAACTTCCAGATGTATGCTAACTACACACATATCCAGTTCTGCTTAGAATATGGACCAGCCAGTATTACTTTCTGTTTGGATCATGTGTTCCACTGGATGAAGGAGCACTTCCTGTGCATGAACAGTGTTGATACTGATATTTATTCAGACAGTGAGCCTGATCCACTACCCTCTGTATCCCTAAATCTCACCAAATGCAAGGATCCTGTTTTGCACCAACGTGTGCCCCTCAGGTCAGCTCAGTATCTAATGGTGTTAGCAAGCAGCTCCCTTTCTGTGAAAAATCTGATCTCTTCGACAAGCTATTGCGAGCCCTTGCTGGCCTGCATAAGGCATAATATTATACATTCTGTTCACCCAAGAAATATACTCATTGCCAGGCTCTGGGGGCTTCAGGACCAGGCCTCGAGGCGGCCCCTCTGCCTCCGTACACAGGATCACTTCACATGTGCTCTCCAATGGCTTCCAGTAGATGCCTGGATTACATTTCAGGTCTCGTGCACCTTCCATACAGCGTTCTGTGATAAAGTCCATGAATAGCTGCAGAAACTGACACGTTAAAGTCAAAGCTCTCCTCTCAGCATGCACACATTTAATGAATCAACATTTATTTGAAAGGATGAATCATGGAGGAATATCACTGAGCAGGCAAAGAACTCCATTCTCCCCTCTTACAAGCAGAGTGTTCTCTTGATTCTGGCAAGTGCCCTGAAGAAACCAAAAGGTGTCATGCAGCGCTTTATAAACGCCTAATAATAAAATGAATGCACTCTTGTAGAAAGCGGATTACTTTATGAGACGAATTCTCTCACCGCAGTGCAAAAATAGCTCCTAGTGAGGCAAACCCTGGCCTTCTAAGAGAGCTCTGTCAATCGCTTAGTGGCATAGGGACAAGACAGAAGGCTACGTCCGAGAATGCGCATTAGGCATCTTAAGCACCAACTCAATGCTAGATCAAGAAATCGCACAGTTAAGCTCATAAGCCATTTCAGTACAATGAAAATGTATTTTGTGACTAAATTAAGACCAAAATGACAAATATTGCAAAGGTTGCTTCAAAAATATAGTTTCAAAACACCTGTTCCACTCCACCCATCTCTGTCCGCGAACGTTCCTGCACATCAACCACACATGGGCACTGGGGGCTACCGTCCACTCCATGAGCACCGCGCGATTTCCAGATCTGGGGTGGGGGTCTGTGCATGAAGGCCCTTAGTCTCTCCTTGGCTTGTATCCTCACAGGAAGCAGACTCTTTTCTGGTCCTTCCAGGTCTCCCTACGCCAGTAGACCGTGCCCCCATCCTTCCAGGGTGCAGGATCAGTCCAGAGTGCCAACACCAAGTACTCATCTGCACGGAAGAGTTCTTTTTCTGAGTGCCAGCTCACAGTGAGCGGAAGTTCACTTTGTCACTTATGTCCAAGTTCCAACAAAAAACATTCACCAGACCCAGTGGAATACCAGTTATAACTGGGTTCCTTCAATAAGGACTACTATCAGGTGCCCTGCTGTGTCACTGAGAACTAGCTGACTCTGATGCTGATGTAGAAACACACTTTTTTTTTAGAGTTTTATGTAGCGCAAACTAGAGCACTTTTAATGAGCACCAGTTTCATTACAGATGGACACATAAATTTTTGTTAAGTGATTTGCCCAGAATCACAGGATGTTTTTTTTTTTTTCAGTTTTATGTAACGTGAACTTGACCCGAAGGTAGCGGGTACCAGAGTGCTTTACACAGCACCAGTTGCGTTACATGAGGACACATTCATTTTTTTTGTTAGGCACAGGGAGATTAAGTGATTTGCCCAGAATCACAGGATGTTGAGAGTCCTTGCCGAGACTCGAAACCCGGTTCCCCCGCTTCGAGGTTCAGCGCTCTAGCCGTAAGGCTACATCCTCTCCCCTACACATGGTTCTTGATGTGGACAGTCACTGCCCTTTTCGTCTGTTCCACCAGTCTCTTTTCTGCTTCCAAGGTCTCCGCCACATAGGTTTATGGTTTGACGGCCTGTTCTACGTGTTCAAACTTCCAGCCATCTTCTGTCTTTGGCGAGCCCTCACAAGTCTTACCTCAGGTATCACAGACCACACACAGCCTCTAACTGCTTCCTCGTCTTTGCCCTGTCCCTGGCCAGGTTAATCTTCATGGCAGGAAGATTGCAGGTGTGCTCCCAAGCTTGGACTTGAAGGCACAATCAGATGTAGTGTACTCAGCAGAAGTGGAGAAGTTGTCCCTAGTTTTTCAAAATATCACAACTCTTAATAATAAAAAAAGGATACCCTCAGAATGGGCCATGTACATGTGTCCTTCTCATGGTAAGCCAATGCCAGCTTCACCCACACTGGCTTCATTAGCCATGAATCCAGGCCCTTTGGGAAACTAGGCCTGAATTGTTTTTGGTCCTCAGCTCATGTAGCGGACCATTTGAAGATGGCCACCCTGTGCTACATTCATGACCTTTGCCAAGAGAACAGGCGTGACCCTCACTCTCAGTAAGGCTGCCTTAGAACAAAACATAGTTATACACAAAGGGTTAAACCCAGTAAAGTCAAGGGACCTGGGTGATTAAGTGGTATATAAGGAAGGGGTCGCAGACAAAACACCGAAATTCACAATTTAAATAAATCTTTACAAAAAAAGACAGATAAATCAATGCAAAAAGATTTATTTCAAATTTGCATTTTAACCACTCATTGGTTGCATTTCATCAATATCACAGTACAAAAATTCTTATATATGTGCCCACATACACAACAGGGAGGGGGGTGAAGTGAGGGAAAGTGCCAAAGTTTTAGAAGGAATAGAGAAATGATCAGATTCGTTCGTGATACGGATATATCCAAGCTCAAAAAACAAATATTGATGTGATTCCTTGATCCAAGGTCCACAATACTGTGCTCATATAGAGTCCATAACAAAATTGGTGTAGACCACCTAGCTCGCCTTCAGCTGCTTTAGTCTAGCTTGGGGGTAGGAGTTGGTGAAGATATTGGCGTCTACGTTTCGACCCACAAAGCACGTAGGATGTTAGTCCTTACAACGGGGTCTTCTTCAGGACGGGATGGTTGTGGGTGGGCAACCTCCTAAAAAACAGTTGAAAAATCATTTAGTACGCAGCTACCTTGTTATAGCATACAAGGCAGGTGGATATATTTAAAAAATAGGGGGGAAGGGGAAGGACATGTTGTCTGCTATCCACTGTACACATCGAGTGTGGAACACTACGATTGAAGTGGACATCCAAAGTCATTTAAAGTGTAACTCACCTAACATACACAAGAGGGTGAACCACATTAGAATCTTGATCCTGATGGTTCCCAGAACTTAAGAGTGTGTTCCTAAGTGGAGATCATACAAGAAATCATTAGTGGGTCATGCACATGCTACCCAAAAATTTATCACAAAAACCTCTCTTGGGTTTACTTTAACGTAAAAGCTAACACTGGGATTGTGCCAGATGGATTTAGCCGACCTACCCATTAGTAAAATGATGCTGATGACCAGGGAATGCTCCTGCCTGGAGCTATCTCAAAAACGGGGTATGGTTCAGCCGCAGGGGCATCAGCGTGTCGTCAAACAATCTGTTGTAAAGTATGATTCAAAAAGATTTTAAGCAAATCATACTATATCCAAATACACCGTGCGCTACAAAAGGGCTAGTGTCCCCAGGCTAAACGTACCTCGAGTCACCCCTTTAAATTGTAGGATGAGTTGGCTATATTGGGAGGGCGGACTATGATGCTCACGGTGGATGTAAAAACATAAAAGGCGATTTACTGAATTGCCTGCTGGTCCAAAGAGAAACCACAGTGGCATTATTATCGTGGATAGTTCAAAAGGACATTATATAGGCATATCGCTTCAATCAACAAATATACCACACCTTGAATTCAAAGCACACAGGATGATTTTATATTTCTTCTCCGTTCTTAATAGAGCCCTACTGCAAAATGAGGACAAAGTTAAACACAGTCCACCTATACACTGAAATCATTGAGGAACCGGTGCAACCGAAAATCTCACCTGGAAAACAGTCATGTAATTACTGGGCGTGTAACGAATGGGCTGAATTATCATTGGATTCTCAAAAGATGTAAATCTGGAAATTCAAGGGGTCGAAGGACCAGAGAATAAAAAGTTAGGCTGTTAGTCCAAAAACATAGTATGCTAGCCGTAGCGTGCTCATAGGGGCATCTAAAGTGGCGCTCACCTTGTTATTCGTCACCAAACAGGGAGGCTGACGGCGGTGACCATCTGTAAAAAGTGAAGATGCAGCCGGTGTTAGAATCACGCGACTAAATACTCCGTGTCGGAATCATTCCCACACTATTGTGCCGCCTCTCACCTGACACCGCCGGCGTGGGGCTCTGACCGGTTCAATTTCATAACTCAGCCGCGCTGTCGCTAGCCTTCGCTCTGAATACAGACAGACTTCCTGGTTGGAACGCGGTGGGAGGGGCATTCTCCCGGGTTTTTTAAAGAAAATAGAAAAAAGATTGTTCCTACATCAAAGGGCAAGTAAACGAGCAATGACCTGAAAGTTAAGCCCAAATGCAAACGCATTTTACAACAGGCAGAATAGTTGCTGAAAAATTAAAAATAAGTTGATCGAATATTTCCCCAAATTCTCCTGCAAATTTCAGCGCTAACCCAGATTTTTATAGATATTTAAGAGTTTGAACAGTTGTAAACCTTTTAGTAAATGTACACCTAAATTCCATTGTTCATACCAAAAGCAGTTGAAAATTCGAGGTGCAAATTCATTACTGGTCATACCGCTTGTACATGATCCAAAAACAATGCGATGCATCAATTTACCAGCAGTAGATGCAAAGTACAGTTCTCAATATACACGGGCAGCATCATAGCGCCGTACAATATATGAATTAGTTACACAACACTTTGTGTACAAGGTTAGCCTCAAAACGGTGACAATTCATATATATATATATGCACAATGTAGAGACATTTGAATCTAAAGTGCTAATTAATCGATCCAACCACTTGTACATAATCCAAAGGCAATACGATGCATCATTTGACCAGCAGTAGATGCAAAGTTCAGTTCTCAATATACATGGACTACATCTCAGCGCAGTACAATGCATGAATTAATTCCACAGCAATTCGCGCACAGGGTTAACCATTGAGCCGGTGCTGGACGTTTGAAAAAATGTTGAGAATTCATATATGCAGGACCACATGTAAGCATATCATAGAGCCATCATAGTATCATTGTCACAACAGTGCTTATAAAAATGCAGCCATAGGGTAATGCGCACAATGCTCGCAGGTTAGTGAAAGGCACTGCCCAACATGGTTGCGGAAAGACATACTCCAAACTGGAACCGAGAAAGAACTTTTCAATTCATAGGTTTGCTAGCTGTACAAAACTGCTTTCAGATTCATTTAAACCCTCGGATACAGAATTGAAAGTATGAATCCACTTCAGTTCTCTGACATTCAATACAGTAGATATATCACCACCCCTGGGGCCTAGTGTCACATGTTCAAGGACCGCCCATTTAAGAGTTTCTGGGAGATGGTTTGCTTTTTGACAGTGTTCAACTAATGGTGCTCCCTGTGTTTTGCATCTTATGCGGCTGCAATGTGTAAGGAATCTCACTTTCACCCGTTGTTGGGTTTGACCAACATATATTAAATTGCACGGGCAAATAATCCCATAGATAACATTAGTAGTGTTGCAATTAGTGTGGGTCTTGTACGTGTGATGGTGATTCTTAAATGTAAAGTCCTTTGATTGGATGGTTGCGGGACAAGCTTTACAGCTACCACATCTAAAGTGCCCTACTATAGGGAGTTGTTTCCAACAGGAAGCCAGGGTAGGAGCTTTTGGACACTCCAAAAAGGATGAAACTACATAGTCCTTCAGGCATCTAGCTTTTTTGAAAGCATGCATGGGTACCTCGGGAATTGCCAACTCCTTGCTGACTATGCCCCAGTGTTTGTTGATAGTTCTTTTAATTTCTTGACTTTTTGTAGAGAAAGTGGTGACACATATCATGCGTTTTCCTTTTTGGTCCATGCGTGAAGAGGGTTCAAGAAGTGTCTCACGATGGCTGAACCACGCCCTTTTCCGTGATTGTTTGATCAACCGCTTGGGATAGCCTCTTTCAATTAGACGTGTCATCAATATATCCGATTGAGCCATGTAATCTTCCTTCCTGCTGCAATTCCTCCTAACCCGAAGGAACTGCCCATGAGGTAAATTGTCACGTAAACTACGTGGATGGTGGCTTGAATACAGCAACAGGGAATTGCGTTCAGCCGGCTTCCTGAAAAGTGTGGTATATAGTTTTCCCCCTTCCGCTATTATGCTAATATCCAAAAAGTCAATCCTGATGTTGCTGGCATGCATTGTAAATTGGATATCCGGGGATTGTAGATTAAGCCATGAATGGAAGCGGTTCAAATCTTCCCTGTTTCCGTTCCAAATGAACACGTCGTCGTCGATATATCGCATCCACATGCGTATCTGCTGTTGAAAAGGATTACTGACGTTCGTGACAAAGGTGTTTTCATAGAAGGACATGAATAGAATTGCCAGGTCCGGGGCAAAGGCTGCCCCCATTGCCACGCCCTTTGTCTGCAGGTAGAATACGTTCTGAAAGGTGAAAAAATTCCTCATCATTGCTACTTTTAACAGGAGGATGATGAAACTGGTCGTTACTTGTACAGGGGCAGGCCGGCTGTCAAGAGCTAAAGTCGCCACAAACAGTGCCTCCTCTTGAGGAATGCTTGTATACAGCGACACAATGTCGCAAGTTACCAATAATTCCTCTTCAGGGTTGAAAGGTTCGGCATCTACCAAGTTGATGACATGTGTAGTGTCTCTAAGATAAGTCGCAGTTCCTTCGGCTAGAGGTTTTAAGAAAAAATCCACATACCGACAGAGTGGCTCCAGGATGGAACCACAACCGGAGACGATAGGTCGCCCTGGGGGATTCTGAATGTCTTTATGCACCTTAGGTAGGGTGTAGATGGTCGGGGTGCGTGGATGTTGCAGATTGAGGTATTGGTATTCCTGATCTGTAAGGAACCCTTGTTGCAAACCCTCTTGTGTTATCCGTAGAATTTCAGCCGCCAAATCCTTAGTGGGATCGGAGGTCAGCTTACGGTAACTGATACCATCATTTAATTGGCGCCAAATTTCTTCTTTGTATTTGGTGGTGTCTTGGATGATGATGGCACCCCCCTTGTCCGCTGGCTTCACAACGATATTACAGTTGGATTTCAGAGCCTCGAGGGCTGCTCTTTCTGTCTTCCTTATGTTGTATTTCACATATGTCCTCTCACTCAAGATACTCTTGACCTCGTCGGTCACAATGTTCTCATAGGCCAATATTTGGTGGCTCATGGTATTAGCCGGGGGCACAAAAGTAGACGGTAGGCGAAAACCCGTGGCAGATTGCATCTGGAATGGTGGTCTATTCTTAAAGAAATAATGTAGTCTGATCTTCCTGAAGAATTTCGCAAGTTCCATCAGTGTGTTAAAGCAGTTGGGTGGGGTCGTCGGAACGAATGACAAGCCTCGTCCTAGGACCCTCAACTCTTCCTCCGTGAATTGTTGAGATGATATATTAATCACGGGTGTCTCGATGTTGTTTACCACCTGTAGTTCTTGCGTCTGGTTGAGCGTTCGCCGTGTTCCTCCGGAGGAAAGCGGACTTGTTTCATCCCACGACCTCTGGCGCTCTCGTTGTCCCATGTCTGTTGACCCTGCTGGCCCCGTCCGGAGCCGCGATTCCAGTTGTTGCCTCGGCCGCGAGGTGGTCTCCATGTGCCTTGGTCTAAAAAAGAATTCGGTTGGTACTGCGGTTGGTAATTGTCCTGGTACCCGTACGATCCACTGGTGCCTGCCTGATCTGAGTCCTCCCCAGAACTGTAGGATGAGTCGGAGAAGTTAGTGAAACGTCCTCTGTATCTACCACCTCTGTAGCCACGGTTCATAAACCGACCCTGTTGGTACTGTCGATAATAGTCGTCAGACAGATATGGATAAGTTTTCTTTTTATCATAAAACTTCAGATCTTTTGCTAGCTTTTCAAGCTTTTTCTTGATGGTAGTGGTCTCAAAGTCCTGTAACGTAGCTACCAGCTTCGATAGGGCCTCTTTAGAATTGGTAAGAGTGCTATCCCCCGCAATAGTGGCCTTCAATTCTGCAATCTGTTTGGTAAGGGACGTAACCTGTTCGGCAGCAGTTTCTATGCCGAGCACCATCCAATGTCGCGAACAATTGTTCGCGACAAAACTAAAACCCTCCCGAAACTTGGGGATATCAACAAAGATAGCAGGCTCTACTCGTACTTGCAAACCTGCAGGGATGATATTGGATTGGAGGCACTGTGCAAGGAAGTGACCATGTAACTTAGTACGTATTCATTTCTTTTCTAACCTCTCAAGCTGGGAAATTTTATCATTGAGGGTAATGTCAACAATGGGTGTACTAGCTGACAAAAAATTGTTGGCTGGATCATGCAGTAGTTGATCTATATATGCTTCCGTGTATGTGAGTATTTCCTTGTCTACCATAGTTGTAAATCATAAGAGGAAATTATAAATGATTAGTTGGACGGATTGACAACAGACCTAATGGCCTCCAGGAGGAGGTGGGGTAACCTCACCGGCCAGCGCCGGTACAAACAATGTTATACACAAAGGGTTAAACCCAGTAAAGTCAAGGGACCTGGGTGATTAAGTGGTATATAAGGAAGGGGTCCCAGACAAAACACCGAAATTCACAATTTAAATAAATCTTTACAAAAAAAGACAGATAGCAAACCTATGAATTGAAAAGTTCTTTCTCGGTTCCAGTTTGGAGTATGTCTTTCCGCAACCATGTTGGGCAGTGCCTTTCACTAACCTGCGAGCATTGTGCGCATTACCCTATGGCTGCATTTTTATAAGCACTGTTGTGACAATGATACTATGATGGCTCTATGATATGCTTACATGTGGTCCTGCATATATGAATTCTCAACATTTTTTCAAACGTCCAGCACCGGCTCAATGGTTAACCCTGTGCGCGAATTGCTGTGGAATTAATTCATGCATTGTACTGCGCTGAGATGTAGTCCATGTATATTGAGAACTGAACTTTGCATCTACTGCTGGTCAAATGATGCATCGTATTGCCTTTGGATTATGTACAAGTGGTGGGATCGATTAATTAGCACTTTAGATTCAAATGTCTCTACATTGTGCATATATGTGCTTTTGTGTGTATATATATATATATATGAATTGTCACCGTTTTGAGGCTAACCTTGTACACAAAGTGTTGTGTAACTAATTCATATATTGTACGGCGCTATGATGCTGCCCGTGTATATTGAGAACTGTACTTTGCATCTACTGCTGGTAAATTGATGCATCGCATTGTTTTTGGATCATGTACAAGCGGTATGACCAGTAATGAATTTGCACCTCGAATTTTCAACTGCTTTTGGTATGAACAATGGAATTTAGGTGTACATTTACTAAAAGGTTTACAACTGTTCAAACTCTTAAATATCTATAAAAATCTGGGTTAGCGCTGAAATTTGCAGGAGAATTTGGGGAAATATTCGATCAACTTATTTTTAATTTTTCAGCAACTATTCTGCCTGTTGTAAAATGCGTTTGCATTTGAGCTTAACTTTCAGGTCATTGCTCGTTTACTTGCCCTTTGAGGTAGGAACAATCTTTTTTCTATTTTCTTTAAAAATGCCCCTCCCACCGCGTTCCAACCAGGAAGTCTGTCTGTATTCAGAGCGAAGGCTAGCGACAGCGCGGCTGAGTTAGGAAATTGAACCGGTCAGAGCCCCACGCCGGCGGTGTCAGGTGAGAGGCGGCACAATAGTGTGGGAATGATTCCGACACGGAGTATTTAGTCGCGTGATTCTAACACCGGCTGCATCTTCACTTTTTACAGATGGTCACCGCCGTCAGCCTCCCTGTTTGGTGACGAATAACAAGGTGAGCGCCACTTTAGATGCCCCCATGAGCACGCTACGGCTAACATACTATGTTTTTGGACTAACAGCCTAACTTTTTATTCTCTGGTCCTTCGACCCCTTGAATTTCCAGATTTACATCTTTTGAGAATCCAATGATAATTCAGCCCATTCGTTACACGCCCAGTAATTACATGACTGTTTTCCAGGTGAGATTTTCGGTTGCACCGGTTCCTCAATGATTTCAGTGTATAGGTGGACTGTGTTTAACTTTGTCCTCATTTTGCAGTAGGGCTCTATTAAGAACGGAGAAGAAATATAAAATCATCCCGTGTGCTTTGAATTCAAGGTGTGGTATATTTGTTGATTGAAGCGATATGCCTATATAATGTCCTTTTGAACTATCCACGATAATAATGCCACTGTGGTTTCTCTTTGGACCAGCAGGCAATTCAGTAAATCGCCTTTTATGTTTTTACACCCACCGTGAGCATCATAGTCCGCCCTCCCAATATAGCCAACTCATCCTACAATTTAAAGGGGTGACTCGAGGTACGTTTAGCCTGGGGACACTAGCCCTTTTGTAGCGCACGGTGTATTTGGATATAGTATGATTTGCTTAAAATCTTTTTGAATCATACTTTACAACAGATTGTTTGACGACACGCTGATGCCCCTGCGGCTGAACCATACCCCGTTTTTGAGATAGCTCCAGGCAGGAGCATTCCCTGGTCATCAGCATCATTTTACTAAAGGGTAGGTCGGCTAAATCCATCTGGCACAATCCCAGTGTTAGCTTTTACGTTAAAGTAAACCCAAGAGAGGTTTTTGTGATAAATTTTTGGGTAGCATGTGCATGACCCACTAATGATTTCTTGTATGATCTCCACTTAGGAACACACTCTTAAGTTCTGGGAACCATCAGGATCAAGATTCTAATGTGGTTCACCCTCTTGTGTATGTTAGGTGAGTTACACTTTAAATGACTATGGATGTCCACTTCAATCGTAGTGTTCCACACTCGATGTGTACAGTGGATAGCAAACAACATGTCCTTCCCCTTCCCCCCTATTTTTTAAATATATCCACCTGCCTTGTATGCTATAACAAGGTAGCTGCGTACTAAATGATTTTTCAACTGTTTTTTAGGAGGTTGCCCACCCACAACCATCCCGTCCTGAAGAAGACCCCGTTGTAAGGACTAACATCCTACGTGCTTTGTGGGTCGAAACGTAGACGCCAATATCTTCACCAACTCCTACCCCCAAGCTAGACTAAAGCAGCTGAAGGCGAGCTAGGTGGTCTACACCAATTTTGTTATGGACTCTATATGAGCACAGTATTGTGGACCTTGGATCAAGGAATCACATCAATATTTGTTTTTTGAGCTTGGATATATCCGTATCACGAACGAATCTGATCATTTCTCTATTCCTTCTAAAACTTTGGCACTTTCCCTCACTTCACCCCCCTCCCTGTTGTGTATGTGGGCACATATATAAGAATTTTTGTTCTGTGATATTGATGAAATGCAACCAATGAGTGGTTAAAATGCAAATTTGAAATAAATCTTTTTGCATTGATTTATCTGTCTTTTTTTGTAAAGATTTATTTAAATTGTGAATTTCGGTGTTTTGTCTGGGACCCCTTCCTTATATACCACTTAGAACAAAACATAAGCAGTTTGTGCACCTGCAACTTAGAAACTAAATGCACTGCCTCACAAGCAACTACAAGCTCTCATATGACAAGCCTTTCAATCTCCGTGTTTTATGGGGAACTTACAATGAGAACCTAGATAGGGAATTCTCAAAGCACAGAGTTAAAATGCCACCAAAATCTAGCTGGAAAAAGAGTGAACCCCTGTGAAAAAGAAAATACTCATACAGTCCTCTAATGGGGATTCGCTATTATGCCTTGTCCAGCCTCTAAGTTGGAAGGCCGCCCCTTGCTTTCCAATTGCAACTCTGCGTTTCCAGGTTAGCAAGGTTTAGATCATTCCATTTGCTGATCACTTTATACAACTCTTATTTCTATATATTTTTTCTGAGAGAATTGATTGTGTCAAAGGTTCCCATGATATTGTGGTGGATTGTTTGCCAGATGACTTTAGGCTCCATGCGTTGTGGTGAGAATTAAAAAACACTGAGCTGTGTGTGGTTTGGTAGAGACTAACGCTAATGTTTTCTTGTACGGCTGTTCCTGTCAATGCTTTTTCAAGTTTGACGCACTGAGCCGTCTATCAAAAGTACCTCTTTTTTATTTTCAAAAAGAAAATCCCGAAGCGAGATTTTCGTTTTGAAAATTAAACACAAAAATTGCACCCCTCAACATGGGAGTCATCCCCCTCGGCGATGAGTACATTTTTAGTGTTTTACAGCCTTATTCATCAACGGGCCGTTTTGCGAGCCCCTAATAGCGATTCATAGCGAATCGCTATTAAGGACTCGCAAAACGGTATTCATGTAGGAATTGCTAAATAAATAGCGATTCCTACACATTCCTTATTTGCGAGTTGCAAATTGCTAATCGCAAATAAGGAATAACTCCCCATTCATTCCTATGGGCCAAAAGGCCCATAGCAATGAATGGGGAGTATTTCTTATTTGCGATTAGCAATTTGCTACTCGCAAATAAGATAGCGATTGAAAGGGTGCCAGGGGTGTCCAAAGGACACCCTGTAGCACCCCTTAAATGTAAATTGAAACAGGTGTTGCG
The DNA here is from genome assembly GCF_964261635.1 of Lissotriton helveticus. Taxonomy (NCBI): domain Eukaryota; kingdom Metazoa; phylum Chordata; class Amphibia; order Caudata; family Salamandridae; genus Lissotriton; species Lissotriton helveticus. The sequence continues at coordinate 1,844,008,616 of NC_136065.1, read as the reverse complement.
CACACACATGTCCAAAGGACATGTGTGTGTGCAACATGCAACTTAGAAAAATGCTTTTAAAAGCATTTTTCTAAGTTTTTGCTATTTACCGAGAGGTCTGACCTCTCGGTAAATAGCGGCCCAAAATTGCATTTTCGCAATTTTAACATGCTTCATGAATTGCATTTAAGTAATCTCAAATAGAGATTCCTTAAATTCCATTCTTCGCAAATGTGCAAATTCTTAAATAGCGACTTTTGCATTTGGGATGATGAATCCCAAATGCAAAAATTGCACTCGCAAATGGCAAGATTCTGAGAATCTTGCCCTTTGCGAGTGCAATTTAGCTTGATGAATTAGGCGGTTAGTGCCCTTTACTGCCAGCGTTTTCCTGGCGGCGATGGGCAGTAAAAGACAGCTATATGTCTGCCCACCTAAATTGGTCTGGTAACATAAAAGCAAGTTTAGCTTCAGTTGCCAAACTATGGTCCACCCCCATCAAAATTCGGTGGGCGGGCCATTAGATAAATTAGACCCCAGGTAGAATTTTGAGACATGATGGGGTGGGATGTTTTTTGTACCAGTTGTATCAATACCACTGGCGCGTACAAACCTGAGCGTGCGAAATTATATTTCAGTATCAAACAAACATATGTGGCATAAAATATACAGTTATCTGCTTGCTATTACAGGGGCATACAGCTAGAATGTGATAAGAGAATTGTTCCTTTAATGTTTGCGGAAGATTGGGGGAGGGGTGATGTGGACACTAATGCAAACATAAAGCAAGAAAACCTTTAATGCTAGACCATTTGAAGGTTACCTTCTCTTCTCTGCAAAGGCTGCATTCCTGGTGGAATGAAATGTTGGGCCCATTAGTGCGGGGATGTGAGCAGCTTTAAAAGGCACTCGCCGTCCTCTCCCCACTCCACCGAGCGCCCTTTGATTGCCTGCACGCAGAAGCTCAGAAAAACAGTCTGAAACTTGTGTCTGCGTTTACATTTTTACAAAGCGGCCGAGTCTGTTTCAAAAATTGCAATTGCTTGTTTTAATAACAAAAACACAACCACAAAGCCTGTTGGCATAGTTTGTGGCAGTGCACACTTTCATCGGAATTATGCATGAAACAAGCCGCATGTGTGCATCACAGTCTAAGTAGCGACAGGCAGGCACAGTGTTTGAGTCTGTCTTTCAGACTCACCACTAACAGTGAATGTGACACCTTTGCTAGGCTGTCATTTCTAACCCCGCTTCAGCAAGTGATGGGGAAACAGTGACAGGAAAGAAGAAAGTGTTACAGGTAGGTGGTGACAGATGGAACAGTCATGGGTGGAGAGTGCCAGACAGGAAGAAAGATGACAGGGTAGAGTGTAAAAGGAAAACAGAGCGAGCGAGATGAAGATAACGGGACAGCCAGGATCAGAGTATGAGAGAGCGAAAGAGAGTGACAGAGGAAGAGAAGGAAAGGAAGATGGTGACATGTCAGCTAGGAGAGATCAGAGACACAGTTATTGGGAGGAATGGAAAGAGATGGTGTAATAGTGACAGTTAGAAGAAAGTGACAGATAATGGCAGAAAAGAAGAAAAAGTGACAGGAAAACAAAGGAAAATAGAGATACTGAGAGCAACAGAATGTGGCAGAGACAAAAGAGAGTGGCCTGGAGAAAGCAGGGCCGGCTTTATGCCATAGTGCCGATATCGGCAACCCCTCAGTTTAGCCGTAATTGGTCGCACTGCACAAAATAATCCACACAAATTTTGTTGGGAAACAGTTTGCTGCAGGTTTATTTCATACCGGAGGTATGCCAACGTGGTGGGATAACTTACGGGTGATCAAAGGGCAGGCAGCGATGATTCAACTAAGCTGCCCTGCCCGCCTAATGAGCCAATCTGCACCGTGGCCAACCCTATCGGTTATGTGGGGATTATCCCCCTTAAATACCATGGATCACCAGTCCATAACTACTTCAGGCCTTTTTAGGGGTGTGTTGATCCACTGCGCTACCATCCATGAGTCAAAGTTTCCACTAGGCAAAACCTCTAATCCTTTGAGGCAGCAATAGCTCTACACCATAATATGCCAGTAAACAGGATACCCCTGTCCGAAGTCAGTGCCCAGTGCGCCAGCAGAGCTCTAGGGCCCCCCCATTCTCAGAATACCACCCAGGGAGTCATGCATTCATATCAAATTGCTTTTGTGGTGACTGTGCTGGTGCATCGCAGTGTAAGTCTCACATCATGTGACTGTGTTGTACACCAGGCTAAGCACAATGTGTTGCCTTCCTTTCATGGTGGGGAGCAAGCCCTCCACAAAAAATCCACTTACTGAGATGTACGGGGGTTGTGCTAAATCGCTGTACCGACCGATATTACTCTGGCACCAAACCAAAGTTGCCGGAACACAGCCAATGAAACTGCCAAAGGAAGGTATCGAGCCAATATGGCTGAAAAGCAGAAGGCAAGGGCATACCACAAGTTTTGAACCCTATGAAGTATCCCTGAAATAGTCACCACTGAAGGAGTTGGGCAGGATATCACTGATCAACCGAGGGGTGGGGAATTGGCCAGAGTCTCTGTGCCAGGAACCCCCCCAAGACACCATAACACCCAAAGTTATTGCTCTCACAGACCTGAGCGCGGAAGCCGCACTGACTGGTCCTTAGACCAACAGACCTCTAGCCCCAGAAAAGGTGACCAAAGCATGCACAAATCCGAAATTGACATTATGGTCAGCCCCGCATTCACCAAACAAAAGTGCTCGGAGCACACGCCACCAAAGTCGCCGCCGCTGCAGGTGACGGGACAGGCCGTGGTTAGGCCTGAACCAAGAGACTCAACCTACCAACCACACTGTGGCACAGCTCACTTGCAAGCTTACCCAAACTAAGCACCCAAAGTTTCTATGGACCTCCTGCAAGGACTCGGTAATTAGTTCTCCGACTGCAGCCACCCCACTGCACTGGAGCCACACATGGTTGGGTGGGACTCTTGGCTCATATTCTAAACTAAATCATGTTTTGGCAACTGCATTATTTTATTAAGTAGTCTAATCAGCTGTTTTGGGTCACATTAAAAAATGTGATTCATAGTATAAGCTGTTTGGGTTCAAGCAAATTAGAACAGACACCTCAGGGTGCTGCCACTCACAACAGAATTCATGTACAAGGAAGACATTTGTGCCTGAAAGCGCCGGGGCTCCTCCCCAGTATGAATGCAATGTACAGATTCCGAGCAACTGTCCCTGTTGAACAAATTTAATGCAGCGGTCGCAGACACAAACCTGCAAAGGGACACAAAAGCCACTTCCAAGTTATTCCTCGTTTCCCAAGCGATGTTCCAGAATTCATAAAAGCCTACTGTCTCTGGTCCATGAAATTGTAATCAATTATTATGTTTTTAACATATACTTCAGAATGACTGAAGATATTTATAGAAGGATAAGAAAAGAACATGCTTATATACTGATTCTTTGCCCGTTTAACACTTGGCATTCCTTCTCACTATTAAGAATGAATGATTCCATGTTCCACATTATGCTGTTGCACAATCACCCGAAAGGGTAAACTGATGCTGAACAGGTTTGAGCCTAGCCATGCCCAGAACAAGCATGAGGGGATTATTCAAAAAGCCAGGTCTTCAACTTCTTTTCGAACTCAGAAATTGAGAAGTAGGCTCCGACATATATCAGCAGATCGTTTCAGGAGTAAGGAGCAATGAAGGAGAAGACCCTGTTGCCGGCTGTGGTTTTGCGTCTGCGTGGGGTGTGTGTTCTAGTAAGAGTTCGGCCGATCGGATGTGTCTGGATGGTTTGCTAAAAGATGCAGCTGTTGAGATAGGATGGGCCAGTGTTGTGATGCACTTTGAAGGTGGGTGTGAGGAGTGTAAACTGTGTTCCTTTCTCTGTTGGGTGCCAGTGGAGCTCCCTGAGGTGCAGTGTGGTGTGTGGAATGTGGAGGGCTGAATATGATTCTGACTGCAGAGTTCTAAACGATCTGCAGTGGTTGGGTGATTTGCATGCTGATCCCGGAGCAGAACACGTTCCCGTAGTCCAGTTTGCTGGTGACAAGGGTGTATGAGACAGTTTTGAGGGAGTTGGTCGGGAGCCATTTAAAGATTTTCCTCAGCATCTTCAAAATGAGGAAGCAGGTGACATTGTTGAATTGGGTGGTCATTTTGAGTTTGCTGTCTATAGCGAACGAGAGGTTGAAGGGGTGAATATGGGTCCGAGTTTAGCTGGCCACAAAGTGGAGTCATAAGGATATGCAGGGGTGTAACACAGGCCCCTGCAGCCCCCACGGTGCGGGGGGCCCTCACCCTCCAGAGGGCCCCGTCAGCACCACACTTCTGCTGGGGAGCTCTAGATTGAGTCCGGAGGGGGCCCCTTCCCTTATCCTGCAGGGTGGCCCCCTCAAGGTTCGTTACGCCACTGAGGATATGGGTTCTTTCAGAAGATCATGAGTTCTGTGTTGTCGCTATTAAGATTGAGACAGTTGGTCTTCATCCAGTCGACGACTATGGCATTGCAGGTGGGAAACTTGTTCTGGGTGTTGAGTGTCTTCTCCTAGAGTGCAATTCATTACATGAATAATAATTTTGTTTTGTTAATGCAGTGGGATTGATCCAGAGATATGCTTGAATGTTCCCCACTGTTGCCCAGAGATTGCCAACAACTGAACAGAGCAGTCATGAAGGAGTTAAAGATCCAATTCAATGTTCTCAGCTTATATTATATTTTAAGGTCAAATCAGTCATTTTTCTGATTACTCTTGGCTCATATGCTAAACTAAATCATTGGCAACTGCATTATGTTATTAAGTAGTCTAATCAGCTGTTTTGGGTCACATTAAAAAATGTGATTCATAATATAAGCTGTTTGGGTTCAAGCAAATAGTTTAATGCAGTATTACAAGCTAATATTTGTTCACCAGCTCAATATTTCTCCTATGAAGACTAATCCAGGCTTGCCTGCCTGCAAAAAACAAAGTGGACCAGGTACCAGTTTTCTCTTTTAAAGAAAGTCAAATGATTTTTTACGGAAAGCGACTTCTGGACTGATGTCCTAGCCCTCATACTCTCTCGTTCGGATAGTGGTAATGCCCTACTCCATGCCCCGTAAACTCCTCACTGGCCCCCCTTAGGGGCATCATACATGCTGCAACACATCTCACCCAGGGCCCGAAGAAAGGTCACATGACCTCCATCCTGAAGAAACATCATTAGCGCCCCTTGCCAGCCCATACCATCTTCAAAACCAGCTGCATCATTTACCAAGCCATCATGACCAGCACCCTCACTTATCTTGTAGACAAGCTGACCATCTCTAGTGGATCTGCTATACCACACTCAGGACACCATTTGACTGCAGACTATGGAGCGTAAAAAATAAAAACAAGACAGCAGGCCTTTTCCATCTCTGCACCGGGATCTGGAACAACATTTACCTAACCATTTCACCTCTTTATAGCACACTACATCACAATGCGTTAACCATCACAACCCAGCTTCCTCTCCTCTTATTCACTGATTTTATGCTTGCCTTTGACTATGTAGAGTGCACTCCTGCCTTTTGGCTAAGTTTGCGCTAATTAAATACCACATTAATGCAAACAATGATTGAATATTGTATTGTAATTATATAGTGCCTATGACCCCTAATGAGGCGTCAAAGTGCTTTTCGGCGAGTAGCACGCTACGGAGCCCAAAGAGGATTAGTGGTGATTTAGTATAGGGAGATATGAAATTATTTTGAGTAGTGGGCATGTGAGTTTTTTATTTGGATTGAAAAATGATAGTGGGGGAAAGAAGAGGGAAAGGTTTGCATTTATGTAGCGCTTGCTATCCCTGATGAAGTGTCGAAGCACTTTTTGGTGAGTTGCATGCTACTCCAGAACCCAAACAGGATTGATGGGGAATTCGTATAGGGAAATATGAAATTAGTTTTAGTGGTGGACATATGAGTCTGTTAGTTGGATTAAAAAGGATAGTGCAGGGATAGAAGAGGGAAGGGTCTAAGTGTTTTTTGGGGCAATCATAGCAGTAGGAGGAAGTTTGGGATGAGTAAAGGGGAGGTGGAGGGAGAAAGAGTCAAAGGGAAGGGTTTAGAAAGGCTGGTGTCAGAGATTTAAATAATAAAGGAGGTTTGAGATGATGCAAGGAGGGGTAGAGGAGTGAGTCTAGAAAGGCCTGTTTTGAAGATCATAGTAGTAGAATGCATTTCGGGATGAGTCAGAAAGTGGAGGTAGAGGATATATTGCCACAGGTATAGGGCGAGATATAGGGTAATGCATTTGAGATGCTGAATTGGAAGTAAAGTAATAAATATTAAAATACATAAGTACATGGAAGTTATATATATATTAGGAACGTAATATATAGATGTAAGTTGTATTTAATAAACTCGGACTTTCAGGTGCTACTGTACTTCAAGCCAGTGTATTTGTTTTTCTTTAAAACAATTATAATTCAATAGTGAAGCAATTGTAGATAAATAGTTATGATAAAAATATAAAAGATAATCTTTCTGACCATATCAATTATCTTTAGCAACTATTCACAGCAACATGATTTGCTCTCAAATCACTAATTTTGAAGTATTCAACAAATTCACTGTTTTACCCAACATAAATTCTTTAGATATTCAGTAAGTTTATTGATTGGAGAACAGGGTGTGAAGTGTGAGAAGAGAGAGAACGTCTCATTATAGCAGGAAGCAGAAACAGATCATAGCTGGCAAAGAATCCCCACCTTTCTCACAAACTCTCTTCACCTCCCCCACTCGCAGTCACGTTGCTGCAGGGGCAGCAGTTTAAGACAGCTGTACTGGTCTGCCCTGGGGACTGAGGCAACCTGAAGGGCTGCAGAGCAGGCGCATAGCAGGTCACCATGACATTGCATGCTCACTCGCTTCTTCGTGCTGATGTCTCCTGTGGCTGATTGTGTGCCAGGCTGGCTGAGAAAGTGCACAGGTGCATACACGGTGCCAATTTAGAAAGCAAACCTCCTGCATACATGGGTTTAACGCTTTGATTGGTGCCCACCACTGGTGCTGCCGAATGCCTGGATATCTGAATACTTGGGCAGCCCAGTTTTGATTCCATCTCTTACCTCGTTCTTCTACCAGCCTTCACTTCATGTCTCTTTAACACTCTTTCAGGTTATTTTCCATCCCTGGCTTCATTCTCTATCGCTATATTGTCTTCCTCCTTCTTTCTCCCTCTTCTGCCATCCTCTCTTTGCTCTGCATCAGCATCTGATGATGGACAACAGGGGCCTGATTACGAGTGGCCCAAGTCGGATGCGACAATTACCTCATGGAATACAAATCCTAAACCAAGGTGTTGTGAATGTATTGGATGCAATATTTATCACATAGTCCAAGTTTTGGGGAATAACAAGCAGATTTCGATGTTTTCCAAAATAGGAACGCTTATGGTAAAATGCACTTTTAATTTCCATGAGGTTGCACCTGCCCAATTTAATAAGGGTATGGCCTTTAACACACCTGGTAATTTCCGGGTTAAGTAAATACCACACAACTCAGAATCATAGTGCCTGGCGGTTTCGGAAACTCTGAGCCACTCACAGCAGGGCCTAAGCCCTGGTCCCAAGACATGATTGCCAGTGGCCACCACTTACAACCACTGATACGAATTAAACACTCCGCACATGTGCACATACGCTTGAGTCGCACATCCTCACGGGTCGCTTGACAGTGCTTAACATTGTGCTTCTTTTCATGGTCCCAGCAGGAATAATAAAGTACAGCGCTAGCACAGCCTGGAGGTTAGCCGGTGGGCATCAAGCACCAACTGTGGGTAGAATTGAAGCCTGTGAGTCACAGTAGGCAGCCCACCTTACCCAAATGCAGTACTCTGGCCTGCAGTGGATGAGGGACATAGTCAATGTAACTAACACTGCCCTATCTTAAACCAGGAAGTCAGAAGAGCGCACTCTACGAGGTAGAACATACACTTGAAGCTCCCCTCTGGGCCCCAAAAGACCAAATGGATGCACCCTTACCCAGGAAGCAGCGGAATAGGACGGAAAAGAAGTGTCCTACCTTGATCAATACATGCCAAGGACTGGACCTAGGCGTTCATCCCTTGCCATCACGAAGAACGAGTAGCCCCACCTTTAGCTCGTTGTCAGGCCCAGCAAAGACATGGTTACAGATCAAAGCCCTGTAGAAAGCAGCGCCAATCAGCAACAGAAAGAGAAAGTCACAAAGGCACCTATGTTCTTCTGGGTGTCAGTCCATCTCATAGGACCTTCGTTAGACTACAATAGCAAAGTTGCATTAGGATGGTCAGGCTTAATATCGCTAAGTTTAAAAGAAATATATGTATGCACTTAAGTTCGAGCTTGAAAAGTTTTGTACATTTTAGTTAAGGAGGAGGGGGCATGGTTGGTGAAGGTTGCCAAAGCTTTACTCCCCATTCATGACCGCACAGGAAATGTTCCCCTCCACTGCAAGCAGATTCTGGCAGACAAAATCTGAGATGAAAATAGAGCCTGGAACAACATAGTCCCTTACGTCGATTTGGTGTAAAACCAACCGGGCGTTTTAGAGAAATTTGAAAAATAAAACTCATGATGTATTCAATTTGTTTTGCAAACTTGTACACAAACTAAAATTTGAATCTGCAGTCGAAGTCTCCTTTGCTGTTCAGTTTAAATCTTGTAGCCATGCCCCTGTTAACCATGAGCCAGAGTGCAAACTCCATTAGAAGAAATATTTATCCTGGGGTAGGGTCGTCATAGCCCAGCCCAATGGAAGGATTCAGCAAATCTCCAGGATGGAGGGGAGCGGGGTAACCCCAAATTGGAAAAATAAATTAACTTAGGTATATGGTCTTCACAATAAATACTAGTTTCATACCCAAATATGCAAATAATTTATTTTCCTACCAAGGTAAGAAAGAATTAGACTTTTGCGTTATAACTTGCACTGTTCCTCAACTTAACTGTGCAAAGGTAAAAGTGTGTACACTTGCACAAGGCTTGGGAAAGGTACTGGTACATAATGCTCATTGTTCCATACAGAGGGGTAGTTATCCCTCCCCTGTACCCCTACCTACTTGCTCATCCTTGCGTGGCAACCAGCCATATTAGGCGCGCCTCAGAGCGTCCGCACCTGCATGGGTCAATGCTTCTTGCGTTGCTCGTGCTTGAGCAGACACTCAGCAGCTACTTTGAGTACATTTACTTTCACATTCTGCTTCTCTCTTTTATTTGCAACCTTAGTTTCTTTATGCAGACATGAATCTTCCTTCTTCCGCTTACTCCCACTGTGAGCACTTTTACTCAGTTGGTTTTCAACGTTATTATGATATTTTTTATCTCGAGCCATTATTTCGATTTTCTTAACTTGCTGTGGGAATTATACTTAATTCAGCTACCAGTGCTTGTTTTAAACTGAGCCCGCTTCCATTGCAGGTCACATTTTGGTCACGATTTAGTGGAAGTTATGCCTCCCTGGTTTTCCCACCTTCTGTCTCTGCCTTCAGTAGCTATTGGCCGTATTAGGCCAGCTTCTGCGTCTTCACGCCACAGTGCAAAAGGCGACACTATGGCGAACTCATCTGAGCCCGCAGGAAGCCATGGACTGCTGTTTTCGAATGCCCCCTGCCATGATTTATACTAGATTCCAGCTTCTGAAACACTGACCTTTTCTTTCTACCATCTCTGATGCACTGAGGCGATGGCTTCTGCCCCTTAGCTTTTACCCTCCCCGGCATGGCCTCACCTTCCACACCCCAGACTCACTCAGTCCACGTAGTAGATCCCACTGTGTTCTGCAAGTGGTGGCTTTACCATCGTTCTCTGTTTCTCTGTCCCATAGTGGAACTTTAATGACTGCTTCCTATAATATGAAGTTAGGCTACACTAATTCAACAACCCTGGTTAGTCGCACTTTGTTTACCTCTTGGTCTTCAAAAACTGTCTTAATTCTGCAGCCGGGCATGAGATTTTGGCAGCAGTTCCCCTCAACTTTAAAATAGTGCGCACTGAACGCCTCCCTCCCCACCGCATGACAAAAAAGTCCGCAATTTAGTTATTATTTTCAAATTGGAGTGGGTAATTACCAGAGCCTCTCTGTCTGCATTCCCAGCAGCTGCCATTTTACTAGCCAAAATATCACCCACCCCAATTACGTCCTAATGCCCTTCCAATATACCATACGCCTGCTTGCGATGTTGGTTACTACTTTGAATACAATTTTCATTGTGGGGATTCCACTATTCGGGCTGAGGTTCCAGAGGACCCAGCAACACTGACTTTAGTAGAAGGGTTTACCTCTATAAACTTGTTACTTTGTACTACCCATCGGAAGCGTCACCCATTGACCTGCTTTCAACAGAGGGACCCTTTATCTGTCATTCTTTCCTACCCTGTAATTTGGTCAGACCACTACCTCTGTTTTATGTCCAGCCTCCGGAACCTCCCCTTCCAAATCCTTTCATGAAATGGCCACATTTCCAGCCTCATCTAAAATTCCCCCCTACGCATCGTGTAAAGCATTTGACTGACACCTTCTTTCTAAAATTGACCTGGGTTTGTCAGAATAATACGAATTTAATGTGAAATTAATTTCCAAGCGACTTTGCGCCAGAACTGATCCTCTTCAGATACCGTGGCTTAGAAATCCTCCTTTCATCGTTATTAAAAATTTTCTGAAAGAAGCTTGAAGTGCTGAGCGGCTAGAATTGCCTAAGCCAATCATATGCCAAAAACTATTTTGAATAACATTATCTGACCGCCCCGGCCATAAATCCAGCATTCACCCCCTACTCAAGGAACGTATGATTGACTTCGCTTCTTGATTTTATTCAGGAAGAGAAAGCTGAGGCACCAGATGAAGCAGGTGAAATTTCTACAGCCAGCCCTTGTTAGTCTGCTGGCAAGCGTTAGCCTTACTTCATTTTCTTTGTTCAGCCTCTCTGACCTTCTGGCTGCAATTTCTATGCTAAAATCTCTCTCTGCTGCTCAGCTGATCCCGAGACAAATTGTCTTGGCAGGACCAAGGGCCTGATGTACTAACCTATTTTGTGGTCACATGCGCGGAGATTCCCACAATAGGTGTGTTGACTACAAAATAGGTTTTTACTATGTTCTAATTCCATTTTAGGAGTCTGTAAACTTTTATCGTCATCTAAAATTGGATTGCAAAGGGATACCAATTTGCAATTTGGAAGAGTTCTTGTTGTTGGTGTCCCTTCCAAATTGCGAATCGTATGAAATGTGAGACGTATTGGTGGTTTAAAACTGGAATACACTTGGAAAACATTGTAACATTTCTGACAGTTGGACTGGTAATCAATTAGCCGCAGAAAAGTTCGTTGAGTAGGCAGTGGCTTAGGATACCACTGACGACTCTCAAACAAACTTTTAAGAACACATAGCTTTTCTGTTCTGGCCAGCATAAAAAAGTTTACTTTATATTAAGGCAATCCCAATAATGATAGTCCGATGACCATAGCAGGCCACCATGATAGTGACCAATGGTAATAAGTTGCAAATTGTGACCTACCTAGTGAGTATTCGTTAAGAAGGACGATCTGTGATTCACTAAGATTCCCTATCTTGCAAACTGACCTATTAGTACATAGGTCAATTCCCAAAATCAGATTCCCTGTGCAAAATGTCGGTGTGCAATTTGCGACCACTTTTTACGAATGGAGTCTGTGTGCATCAGGTTCCAGATCCTTCATGTTTCGTTTTTTGTTTATCGCTATCTTCAGGCTTTGTTCCCAACTAACTTAGGTTGGCTTCGGTCTCCCCCATTTCTGAAGAAAGCCAATAGTATTTAGTCCTAACTTTCAACCATCTATCTCATATTGCTACTTCCCGCAGCTGTCAGACTGCTAGAGGGGCGTGTTGCAAAATAACTTAGCAACCTTTTGTTTTCTCCCAGCATCCATGACACCACCCAAGTGGTTTTTCGTCCAGGTCACACCACTGAGCAGTCCAGTAGCCAGCCAGTGTGTCAGGTGGCCTAGTGCAATGAAGAAAATGTGTCCCCCTGGCTGCTGTTTGATTTATAAAAATATAGCAATAATCGGGGCTCACTGCATGAACAGAAGTTACACCTCTGGAGCTGTGCTTTCAGTAGCTGTGGGCGACCTCAGCCTGAAGAAGGATAATGACTTTGAGAGAGCTGTGGAGTGATTGTATCTGTCAGCTGCATGTCACACCATCACTCATAACAATCCCCTCAGAGCGATAGGTATTGCGGGAACAACCTAGGCTTGGTTTGAGTCATTTTTCTCAAGCTCAGAGGGTCTCCATCCCTCCCTACTCTTCTGTATCCTGCTCTTTAATTGTGGAGTATCTCAGGGGGCAACCACATACCAGCCATTTACCGATACTTAGTTAATATGTTTGTTGAACCTTTGACAAGATTTGCTCTCTCACGTATCCTTTGTTTCTACACCAATGCCATTCATCATTCAATTGGGTATAGATCCTTCGTTGGCAGAGTGGACCCAACCTTTCATGTGTAAGGACAGCCATTGGCTAGTATCTAGCTCAGATACAACTGAAGTTCTTAGGGTGGGAAATGGGTAGAACTCAAATCGGTATAAAATGTGGCTTCCAGCACTGAGATCTCTCAAGAGAATCTGCATGAAATGTTCCAAAAACAACAAGATATGAAATATTTGGGGAGATTGGGCAATTTGTAGCCCAACCATCCGCCATCCACACAACCCCCACATGAAATGAGGGCCCGATGGCATGGTCCCGGTTTGATGCAACTATTGATCCCAAAACAGAAGTGGGATATTGGTCTCAAGCGTGGTGTGTGTTTGTGTGTACATGTGTCTTGATCCCCCTGTACAGTACCCATTTTTAATAAAGTGCCACCACCTGGCATATTACTGGTTCAGGGTCTGGGTGCTAACATGCCATGTCTCCAAAAGGGCCACAGGCACACAGTCAGTGAGATAAACACTCTTTTATTAGGGAGCAGCTACATGAAGAAGATGGAATCTGCAGTCCCACTGGGGAAATTAAAGACAAGTTGAATCATCCAACTTTCTGGCCAATGGTCATAGACCATACACCACTCGCACTCAGATCCAAATTCTCACTCCCTTGGCGCTTAGTAACGCTCAACATATTGGATACTTGGGTATGGGTATCCCCTGTCTCTCTGGGGTTATTGCTCTCACCTGGTTCCCAATGCTACTCATCTCCAGGCCCCTATGGCATCCTTAGCCCTAGTGGCACCCACAAGCTAGGAGACATAAGTACCTGTCTTGCAAGGGAGGCAGGGCAAAGCTGTGGATCAGCCCTCCCTGATGTCTCACCGCCGGTAAACTTGACACCAGAACTGTCTACCTGTGGTGCCTAACCCCAGAACTACCAGGCTGCTGCCTGCAGACCTGTCGGACTAGCCACAGCATTAACCCCAGCCAATATGTAGGAGGCTGTTCTGGCACCATATGGTACTGCTAGGCTGAATGCCCTAAAGGATGGTTCATGCCTAACAAAATTCTTGTTCTTGCTTTGAGTTCCTCGGCCCTATATCGCCTGCTACGTATGGGGTAATTCCAGGGTAAGGAATGCTAAAGATGTCCAGGCTTGCCAGCGCCTCCTCAGATCCTGTCCACCCTGGAGGATCCTTCCTAAGTGGAACTCCTCCCTGTGGCCACCTAGTGAGGTGCAGGCCATGTGTCTCTCTTTGGGCATCATTATACGCAGGCCGTCTCTCAACTCTGTGTAACTCATACACCATTTTTATTTAGGAAGACTTCAGATACATCTATCCATCTAACCAAATAATCATTCCTACCAGACACTGTGGCAGTCAGTCCCCCCACTGCTAGGCGATACCAGTCACTTATCCCATGGCCTCCATCACCACTGTCTCTTTAGGAGGTCAACAAAAGCATGTACACAGTTACGAATCGCTTTTCTAATAATAGCATACGTACTAGTGACCTGTCACTGTATTCATCTACTCACTCACTCTGTAGGGAGGCTTCACTACGTATTTATTTTGCAAGAGGGCATTATCGGGGACGGAGAACTGAAAAATACTGCCTTTAACTCCATATCCATAGTGGAAGAGGTGTGGCGCAGCAGCCAGGGTGCCTGACTCCGGGGTTCGCGGTTCGATCCCCAGTGCCGGCGGCAGGTTAGCCCAGCACCATGTGACTCTGGGCAATAGCTGGCACCATTTCGGAGGTAGCTGTGCGCTTTACAAATGCTGATATTTCATTTCATATCCGCGCCTTGTGGTTAGCGAGCGGTGTGGGCAGCCATATTGTGCAATGGGTGTGGCCAGAAGTCAGAGGCAGGAGGGAGGGGCAAAGGGCATGACCTGATGACGCGACTGTGTTGAAAGCCTAAAATGACAGGGCAAAGGGCTGTGTCGAGCGGGCTCTGAACGCAGGAAGGGTGGTCATGGCCGTGCCCTGCAGTCTGAGCCTGCCAGGCATGGCCATTGACAGCAGTTTTAATATTTAAAGATTCTATTGATTTATTCATGGAGAAAAATATATGTAGCAAAGACACCACCTCAGAGGTAGTCTTGAAAGTACAGTCATGAAAAATGTATTGTTAACATGGAATGTTGTCTACTGGAATTAAATCAGCAGAACGTTACAGCATAAAGTACTTATTAATTAAAATACCAAATATCCTAAGAAAATAAATTTACCTAGAATGGCGGAGCAGGAGAAGGGACCGGTTTGTCAGAAGTATGTATTTCTGGCTGGCAATCTTTATTTATATTGAGACTAGAAGCCCCAGAATGGGACAGCACTTCTGAGAGAACCGGAAGGAATGTGAGTGCACATGTGCAAGCATTAACCCTTCACATAAAGGTTCACGTTACTAAACATTTTCACAGGAGCTCACGTGAGGTAACATGATACAAAAGATGGCGTCTAATTAGCTACCATTGCCTAAGTGTGCGGTGGCTCATGGGGGTGCCCGTGCAAACTTTGGTAACTGTGGGCCTTGATTTAAGCACACCTCACCCTAGCCCCTCACCATTTGCACAACCCGGTTTATCTAAGCACTATCAAAGGAGCATGTGAATCTGGCAAGGTAGACAGCCATCAGTGCCTAGAAGTCTTAGCACAAGTACAATTACACTATCCAAAAACTAAGAAACAGAACATAACATTGCAAACCCATCCTACTATGCACTCTGCCTTAAAAGCGAGGAACAGGACTTGGTGCAGGCGTTTTTGAATACTGCTTACTTTTTTGTTTACAACCTTGGGAGACAGTGCCAATATTGTCCGAATTTTTACTTCATAAAGGTTTCTCATCACAACAATATTATTAATATTATTATAATTATTGTTATTTATTGAGCGCCAGTACACTGAAGCATTTTGGGCCAGATGTAGGTAAAATCAGCTTTGCGAGTCCTTAATAGTGATTTTTAGCGATTCACTATTAAGGACTCGCAAAATGGAATGTATGTAGGTATCGCAATAATAATTGTGATTCCTTAATATTCCTTAATTGCAAATTGCGATTCGCAATCAAGGAATAACTTCCTATTCATTCCTATAAGCCTAAAGGCCCATAGGAATGAATGGGAATTGCTCACGCAATTTGCGAGTACCCAATAGGTACTCGCATATTGCATGCACAATTTCAAGGGTACAAGGGTTTCAAAATGACACCCTGTTGCACCCCTGAAATGTGCATGTGTGAACATGTGCCGCACAAACATGCCCTATGGGCATGTATGTGTGCCATATGGCACTTTGAAAAAAGCAAAAAAGTGCTTTTTTAAAGGAAATTGCAAATTACCGTGGTAATTTGCGATTCCTTAAGGCAATATTGCAATTTGCGATGCCTACTAGCATAGCATTTAGGGAATCACAAATAGTGATTCTCTAAATGCTTGCGAGTAGGTATTTGCCTTCTTACATTGCACAAATCTGCGAATTTCAGCCTTTGCGATCGCAATTTGGCATGCTACATCTGGCCCTTTAACTCTAGGAACTAAGAAAGACTAAAAGAACAAAAAACACTTCAGTGAAAATTAAAAAAAACAAAGACACCAAGTAGAAACAGTAAAACAATCCCCAGGCCTGAACACAAATCAAAAGCTGGATCTTAGAGAAGATGCAATACTTGAAAGCAATGCATTTTAAAACGATCCATTGAAACTATCCATCTCTCCACGGGGAGATTATTCCAGTTTGGATCCCAGAGGGTGCAAGGCTCTACCGACACAATGCATCCAGGGCAGCAGAGGGGCAGAGCGGGTCTGGACCTCCGCTGCCTGAGGGGTGTTAAGGGGCAGGGACATCTTAAGGATTTCGGGGGCCTTGGGTCAAATATATTTTTGGGGCCCCTGTTCAGAACAGCTTTGAATTTCTTATCCAGTTTCTGTTCAATCATGCCCTCTTTGGCCACGTCACTGACAGTGCAAAGGCACACTCCTCCAAATCCTAAGTATTACAGATAGTGGTGGGTTTTCAGTATTGTCACATAGCAGCTCACTAATACTGAAAGTAATTTCTGCAAACCCCTCCCATTTCTCATGTGAGGTCCTATTGAAAGGATGATTACGCACTTGTATAGCGCACGACTACCCGTAGGCATCTCGGCGCTTGTACGAATACCGCCAAGGAACCCTTCCTGGCCTTTCCCTGTGAGGAGCCCACTCCTGGGCACCCCCAAGATGAAGTCAGGCATCCTCAGCGTTGTTGGGGCCGTTGTAGAGATTAAGCAAGCTATTGCCCAGAGGTGCAGAGTGGGACTCATGATTAGAATAGGCACCGAGGCGAGAATTATCAGGTCCGAGGAAATTGAGCCCGAGACCCGCCGAGGCGGGAATTGAACCCTGGTCCCGGCTAGACTACTGCATCAGGGTCTGCCGCTCTAACCATTGAGCCACACTTCTCCTCCTATGCTATCTGACCTCATTCAGGCAGCACAACTACGAGGGGTGAATCAATACGGGTGGGTGATCCCCAAAGAGATCCGATAGGTACTGCTCGGCCTAATACCCACTCCTAAAAACAAAAAATTAAGTAGACGTTTTCTTTTCCTGGGATTGGTGCTGGCGAAGCGGCGTCCCAGACCTCCAAGGGTAGAGGAGTGGATGGAGGATACGTGTGAATGGGCAACAGCGGAAAGGGTAAGAATGAAGATGGTTTGTAAAGATGAAAAGCTAGAAGAGACCTCCAGGCATGGTATCAAATGTTCCAGGATCTCAAGGGGGAGCACGCAAGGGGACCCAGGAATCCACACATAGGACGAAGGCTACGCCACACAGTAGAACTTAGAGGGAGGGTACAGTACGATATAAGACTAGCATTAAAGATTAGTACATGCTAACCATACCAAAGCCCATGACAGCTGGGACTATAGTTAGGAAGGGAGGGGAGAGAGGGGAACATCCAAGTTAGGATTGGCATAATGCTTGTAAACCTCCGGGGTATGTATAAGAGATACCCATGACACCAATGAAGAGGATATGGATAGAAATGCAGAGCCCCCTACTTAGATCTTATGACTTGTATAGATAATGTATTGCAATGCTGAAACTGATGGGACTGACCTGATGAGATGAGGAATAATGGGAAATTGGGGACCGCATTGTTGTTTCAACATTTGACTGTAATATTGTCTTTATGAAACCTAAATGGCAATAAAATTCATTTAAAAAAAACGAGTGGTGAATCAACCCCTTGCAGAGTCCAATATCCTGATGCCACAGTCCCAAAGCGGCCCTTGCAACAAATACCAGCATGGCTGAAGGTGACTTTAATTTGCATGCTACAGAGGTGTGTGTGTATATTTATAGTCAAACCTCTGTAGCATGAAAATTAAAGACTCCCTCGGCCATGCCGGGGTTTGTCATATATAATATGTTGACAATGCACTGAGCACTGCCAACGTTTAGTCCTATTTCTATGTCATTCGCTGCCCCAGTGTTTTGTTATGAAAATGTGGTCACCCTAGCTTGTGGAAGGCTCCATGGACGAGACAGAGCACTTTAAGATTAATTATTTCTTAAACCCTGGGCCATCACAGAGCCTCTCTTGCCTCAGGGAAATGTTCAGATTTTCTGGGGCCCTTCACGAGTCTCACCCCTTATTCTGCAGCCCTTACAGTGTAGAGATGGCTTAGGTTGGGAAGTCTAGATAAAGCCAATTACAAACGTCCAACTGGGATGGGACACACGTCCCCCCAGCCCAGCCAGCACCTGCACAAACTTTTTACTGTGAATGAAATGGTGGACCCGACTAAGGGTTTTGAAAGGGACTGACCCAGCAGGCAAGACTTTCTGAGGTGGAAAGTCCTGTCTCTGATCGAAAATCACACCTAGATTCTTGACTGTCTCCAACTGTGTAGGATAGGAGGCTGACAAGTCAGAAGACCTCAGAGTTCCTGCCTACAATTAATATCTCGGTCTTGCCACTGTTTAGTTTAAAAACACTGCATGACACCAAACAATGGATCCTTGCAGGGCAGTTGCAAGAATTGGACAGATTCGAGCCCTAAATTGTTTATCTCGTGTGCTAGCATGGCTGCTCCACAAGAGCATATAAGGCCGCACAGTGGCTTAATGTAGATGTTGAGCAGGATAAATCTGTGTTGCTGGCATTGAAATGTAAGCAGCTATTCAACATCAATTTCTGACTGTGTTCCAGGCCTCGTTGTAAAGGCTGGAAGGAGGGCTGGTGGCTTCTAGCAGCAATTGTGTTTCCTCGGTACACTGATGTGGCATTGCCAGCAGATCTCAGAACCTGAGAAAAAGTGGGAGCCCCGCAGGACCCCACAAGCTAGTTTTACTTGCGCGGATAGCTAAGGACTCACTCGGACTGCTGGTGACTTGTCCACGGAGTCCTTCACTCAGGCCAAACCCCTACCTGTTGCTGTCACCACTGAGGCAAACCCATCCGAAAGTAGAAAGCATCAGCTATATTAAGAAGATGTGGGATTATTGGATATTTGTGTTATAATTCCATGCTAGAAAATACATGCAGAATTTATCTCCGGTGAGCTTTTCTTTGCACAAGGGCTGGGCCGAGGAAAAAACATACTAACAGCCCAACCGTCCGTAAATTTCACGGACAGTCCGTAATTTCGTCCGTCTGTCCGTTGTCCGTAAAGGATTCTTTAACGGACGCCATTTGTCCGTAATTTTCAACGGGTACAGGTCCCACCACCCTAACGCCGGCACAGCTTGCACCCACCTCCCTTCTTGACTCCGATGCTGTACCAAAGCTCCTCAGATACCCTGCAGCATTGGAGAGGCACAGCGGGATGGCAACCCTCACACCTCCAGCCCTTGATGACCTGTTAAGAGGTGCTCGAAGGTGATGGAGAGGGAGGGGCTGCAGCTTCAGGAGCAGGGGCATCTATTCAGATGCAAACAGCCCTGAATGCGTCGGTCTCTGCAATTTAGAGGGGGCCTCACACATTCCATTTCTACCCAGGGCCCCAAACATCCTAGAACCGGCCCTGATTACACCATTCACAGAGCTTAATTACTGTCACTAAATTGTAAGCAAACCATGGTTCATCAAACATGCAGTCTATAATTTAATAAAATAAAGAAATGGCATAATCGCACCCACACTGATTAACAAAGTGTGGAGGACAATCAGTTAAATCAGTTCTCCTGGAGTATCTCCTGTAAGTACTGTACATCACAGTGGGGGATGGCATTTTGGACAGAGAGCCTGTCTTCTCGTTGTCTTGTGCAGGAGGGGGCGAGGAGCCCAAGATGATACTATAATACTGCATGCCCACCCCTGTGCCCACCCTGGTGGATCCTGTTCCCTCTCCTGTGATGGCTCCTGCCCTCCCCTCCGTGATGGCTCCTGTCCCCCATGTGTTGCCTCCAGTCCACCCCCACCTGTGATTACTCTTGACCCCCCCCCGTGGTGGATCCTGTCTCTGCCCTGGGTGGCTTCTGTCCCAGTCTTGGAATGGCTCCTGCAGCGAGGGTGAAGTTCTTGATGGGCCTCTTCTCAGAAGGGCTCAGCTCAAAATTAATTTGAAAAGGTGGGCGAGTGAGTAAGTGAAGGGATGGGTGAATGGCTGGATGAATTAGTGAAAGGGTGAATGGATGAATGAAAGATTGAATAAATGGATAATGAGAGAGGATGGATGGATTGATGAGTGAGGGGAAGGATGGATGAGGGGAAGGATGGATGAGGGGAAGGATGGATGGATGAGGGGAAGGATGGATGGATGGATGGGTGGATGGATGAGCGGAAGGATGGATGGATGAGGGGATGGATGGGTGGGTGAAATAATGGATGGGTGGGTGAAAGAATGGATGGATGATGAGGGGAAGGATGGATGGATGGATGCATGATGAGGGGATGGATGGATGGATGGATGAGGGGAAGGATGAGGGGAAGGATGGATGGATGGATGAGGGGAAGGATGGATGGATGGATGAGGGGAAGGATGGATGGATGGAAGGATGGATGGAAGGATGAATGGATAAGGGGATGAATGGATAAGGGGAAGGATGGATGAGGGGAAGGATGGATGAGGGGAAGGATGGATGAGGGGAAGGATGGAGGAGTGGATTGGATGGTGGGTGGGTGAAAGGATGGATGGGTGGGTGGGTGGATGGTGGGTGGGTGGATGGATGGGTGGATGATGGGTGGGTGGGTGGTCGAGTGAAATGATGGATGGATTGATGGATTGATAAGTGCAAGGGTGAATGAATGGATGTATGAGTGAAAGGGTGGATCTAAGGATGGATGAGTGAGTGAAAGGGAGGGTAGATGGACAAAAGGATGAATAGATGTGTGAAGGAGTGAAATGATAGATTGATGAGTGATAGGGTCAATGGATGGATTCATGAGTGGATGAGTAGATGGATGGATGGGTGGGTGGATGGATGGATGGATGGAAGGAAGGATGGCTAAGTGAAAGGGTCGATGGAGAGAGAGAAAGGGAGGATGGATGGATGACTAAAAGAGTGGATGTGTGGAAGGATTAGTAAGTGAAAGGATGGCTGGATTGGTGAAAGGGTAAATGGCTGGATGGATGAGTGAATGGATGGATGGGATGAAGAGTGGATGGATAAGTGTACAGATGGATAGGGTGAAAGGGTGGATGGATGGATGAATAATGGAGGATGAGTGAAAGGATGGATAAAGGGATGGATGAGTGAAATGATAGATGGAAGGATACATGATGGATAGGTTTGCAAATGGTTGAATATGTTTGGAAATGGCTGGGCTTACTTATATACTATTGCACGACCTCTGATGTGTCTGTAAAACTTACCTATTGTCCTGAAGTTTTGTCCTGAATTTGGACCTCCTGTCCTGAATTTGTGTCCTGAATTTTGACCCTTTGTCCTGAATTTTTACACTCACCGTCCTGAATTTTCACCAATGCCAGTTGGTCACCCTAAACAGCCAGGGCTTTAAGTGGGCCGGGTCTCACCAGTGCTGAGCGCCGGCCGTTTTTTAAAGGGGGTCTCGAAATGGCTCTCTATCGGGCTCTGTTTTGTGCCCTGGCACAGGCGGTCGTTTTTTTTTCTCTGGATTGCAGTGACAGCAGGCACATCGATGTGAGCTGCTCACACTGCTCACTTCTCACTAGTGGAGAAGTTACAGCAGGTCATGCCAGGGGAGCGTTGTAGGGGAAGGGAAATCCTTTAAAGAGAGTAATTTTCTCTCTGGATTTCCCTTCTCTTTTTGAGACTCGGGAGCAGCAACATTGTCTTGGTGTCACCAGGGCTTTAAGTGGAAGCTTTTTCAATATTATATACAAGCCATAGTTGATGCTTATTTATCTTATGCAACTAACAACCATTGACAAAGCCAATAGTCCTCACTTGTAGGTTTGATGTTACTTGTAGTATCATATATCTAGATGCAATGACAGAAGCAGTAAAATACAAGTCGGGCGGCACACTATGCTAAGCACAGATTTTTAGCTTACATGTTTTTAAGCCTTGCCCTTAATTACATTGGCCACGCCCCTTTGAGAGTTTGGGAGACCCGCCAGTTTTTTCATCCCACTTAAAGCCCGGCTAACAGCCCTTTAACAGCGCAGCTGGTAACCCTGTCTAGGCACAGACTCCTCCAAATTTGGATTACAAGGCAGGTGCAAATTACGTTTCAGGGCAGACTGGGAACACAAACCAGCCCTGGCAATTCAGTTGGACTGCTGCTGCTTTTGTTGTTAAAGGGGGCCCCCAGTGACAAAAATGTCCTCCACCCTTCCGGCCCACAGGGAAAAATGCCCAATGCCCGGTACGGCCAATCTGGTGCTAGTTTCACACTTGTATTTACTCTTTCAGTTTTCACCAGGTAGAGCAAAACTGCATGAAAAAACAGTTTTCCCTCCTTGGTACATAGAAAAACCGACACAGTTTGAGCCTAATACTTCATTCTGAAGCACGCAACTCTGAACTGGATGCAAACTGCACACATAATAATTACTTCATCACTAGCAATTGGTAATTAGCAGGTCTTCAGTTGGCACTCATATATGTCATCATGTTGTAATCGCGTCCTGTTTTTTGCAAAGTATTTCTTCTGCGGAGCTATGTTTTTTGGCAAATATATATATGTATATACATATGTATATATAACACACGAAAGTCCCAGCAGTGCGACCAACCTTCACAGCGGCGCTGAACCAGGAAACTGACTCCACAGGCAAGACTTAGTGCTTAAGGATGTTTAATCACAGCATCAGATGTCCAAATGACGCGTTTCGGCCGCCAGACATGCGCCTTGATCACATAGTGCTTGCAATGGTGAGAAGGTGAATTTATATACATTGTGAAAAAGAGGCAGTATTTTTACTATGCAGGTAGTGGAGTGGGTCCAGCCTACCTAGAAGTGTGAATTAAAAAATACAAATGCTGCAAGAAGCAACAGTGGGTTAGGAAAATTACCATATGATGTACGGCATCCATAAGTAATAAATATCACAAATCCAGCAAAAAGAGAAGCAAGCCACTATTTAATTCATCGGGACCATCGTGCCTAAGGTGGCGTATCAGAAAACCGGGAAAATACTAATCGTGATTCCCTGGGACTAACATAAACGTGTGCTAGCTAGAAAAGGGCCAACCTATCAGGTACTGAACTCAAGCAAAGAGCGCAAATCACGGTATAAATACCGAACTCTAATCAAGGCGCTGTGGCTAAGTGTGTGTGGGGCGCTGGATAAGTGTAGATAACTAAAGGTGTATATATACATCAGTGTGTGGATGCCACAAATTAAAAGGAAACTAACTAAGGAACAGGGTCACAGATACGTAGACAAGCTATGTACAATGACAGGATAATGCATCATACGATCATTTCGTACCTGTATCATAAGTTGAGATCAGAAATATTCAAACATTACAGGATGTGTAGACATGTGTGAATATTATATACAGTGGAGAACAGCGTGGGATAGCGGGTCATGTAGGCATAGGTAAAGAACATCAACGTAACAATACAGCCATGGTGTTCTAGCATGGTGGAATAAGTCATTGATAAGAAATGATGTAGGTCCTCCGTGGTGTTAAGGCCAGCTGGAGCCTTGGTGTTAAATTGCAATATATATCTGCTTTCCAACTGCCTAAGGAGTTTGTCCCTGTCCCTCCCCGTTTAAGTGGTGGCACGCAGTCGATTACAGAGTACTGTAGGTGCTCAAGATTGTTGTTGTGTACCTCTTTGAAATGCCTCACCACGGGGTAGGCTGGGTCATTGTTGACTATGGCTCTGAGGTGTTGTAGTATGCGGAGATTGACTTGGAGCTTAGTGCTTCCTATGTAGCGAAGCCCATATTTACATTCGAGCATATAAACTGCGAATTCGGTCCTACAGGTCAGTTTGTGTTTGATTTTGAGAGCAGTGTGCCTAAATGCCGACTCAACCTTGGTTATGCTCTTACCGAATTTACAAGCTCTGCAGCTCTGACATTTTACAAACCCATTCACCTCAGATAACCAGTTGGACTTGGTAGAGACTTCTGGGCTGTTCCTAACTAAGGCATCTCTCATGGAGAATGCTCTCCTGTATGTAATGTCAGGTTTATGTGCTATAAGGTTGCCCAGTATGGGGTCAGATTGTATGATACCCCAGTGTTTGTGGATTGTGGCATGTATAGCTCTTTCCTCCGTGTTGTGTGTAATGATCAATCTAGGAGTGACCATGTTTGTGGGTTCAGAGAGGATGGCAGCTGCACTCGGAACCTCAACAACGGTTGGGCCCTCGAGGAGTTCATCTCTCGGTGTGGTGTTGGCTCTTTCTAAGGCTTTGCGTATGACGCTATGGGAATAACCATGTGCCTTGAATCGTTCTGCCGCTTCTTTTTGACACATCTGTAGATCCTCTTTGCTACTACAGATTCTGTCTATCATTAACATCTCCCTATAAGGGATGCTTGTGATGAGGTGCCTGGGGTGGAAACTGGAAGCATGTAGTGTAGAGTTCCCTGCGGTGGTCTTACAGTGTAGCTTGGTGTGCATGGTACAATTTTTAATGTAAAGATTAACATCAAGAAATTCTATGGATGATGCACTTATACATGCGTTGAATTCCAGATTGAGATCGTTATTGTTTATCTCACATATGAAGCGCTCAGCACTACACACATCTCCTCTCCAAATTAAAAAGACATCATCAATATAACGTAACCACGACACAATGTTCTCACGATAGATAGCCTGGTGTTTGACCATGAGAACCCGCTCCTCCCACCAGCCAACATGTAAACATGCGTAACTGGGAGAGAAGCAGGCTCCCATGGCCACACCCCTGAGCTGTTGGTATGTTTTCTTGTTGAACATAAAGAAATTGTGTGACAGACACCAGTCAATGAGGAATACAATTAGTTTGTTATGTCTGTGTTGGTTGATGGGTCTTTGTTGAGGAAATATTTACATGCTGCCAAACCATCCGTGTGCTTGATACTGGTGTACAGCGAGGTGATGTCCATGGATATAAGTAAATAGTCTTCGCACCACGGAATGTCTTTCACTTTACACAAGAAATCGCTAGTATCCCTAAGGTAAGATTGTTGACTGGACACCAAATCCTGCAAGAAAAAATCCACATATTTGGATATGTTTTCACAAACACTTTTCCTTGCCGAGATGATAGGCCTTCCTGGGATGGGGGTCGTGTTTTTGTGCACTTCGGGCAAGAAATATAGAATGGGTTGAACAGGTGATTCAACGTTGAGAAAAGCAAATTCATTCTTACTTATCTGTCCTTTAGTTCTGAATTCAGTGAGGTGACGTTTCAGCTCTTTGTTGGTGTCAATGACTTCCTTTTGACTTGAAACTCTATAGCACAAAGTGTCATTGAGGTGTCTGTTGGCCTCCTCCAGGTATAGGTTGCGTGGCCACAGCACTATGTTGCCTCCCTTGTCAGCCTTATTTATGATGACCTCGTTGTTGTTTTGGAGTTTCGTCATCAATTCTTTGTTCCTCACATTACGTTGGTTGACTGCTCTTGTTTGTCTTGTGGTTTTTACGTGCAGCTTTTTTAGTTTCTCGATTATGACCTCTTCGAAAGTGTCAATGGCGTCTTTCGGCATTACGGGGGTAAATGTGGAGCGAGGTTTGAAAGGGCTGGCAATTCTGATGGTGCTTTCGATGCCTTCATATAGCAAGACTTGTTGGGTGGGTCTGGGTGTGCATGGAACTTCAAGTTCGTCTAATGTCCGTAGTGCGGGAATATCACCCCCTGTCAGTACTTGATCACAAGCTGCCACTGCTTGGCATATGTATGTATGTATGTATATGTATATATATATATATATATATATATATATATATATATATATATATATGTGTGTGTGTGTGTATGTGTATATATATTTATGTGTGTATATATATTTATGTAACCATCCTAAATGGAATAAAGAAAACTTTTCCTTGATTTACGATCCCACGGTGTCAGCGCCTGTTTGTATGTTCGGATCCAGGATTGGAAATTATATATATTTATGTGTGTGTATATATATATATATATATTTTAGGGATGGGCGGACATTTCCGTTCCGCCCACGGAATGTGCGGAAATTTGCACCTTCCGCAAAGAAGGCAGAAAAACGGGGCAAATTTCCGCACATTCGGGGGCGGAACGGAAGTTGGCCGCCCGCATGCTTCCTGCCCGCCTCCCGCCCGCCTTATTAAATTATATTTAAAGGCTAAAATGAAACTTAAATAAAACTTAGCTTATTGCGCCGCAAACTTCCCCATCGCAGCTTCATCTTGGAAACTGCGCATGCATGGGAGCCTGCGCATGCCCAGTCCTGGCGAGGAATGAGCATTCGCAGGCTCCCGCGTATGCGCAGTTTCCAAGATGAAGCCGCGATGGGGAAGTTATATCTTTGGCGCCATTTGCTAAATCTTTGTGCGATTTCCCATGTTTACTTCCCATAGGAGTTCTGAACAAGACTACAGGCCAAACAGCTGGATGGAGTTACACCAAATCTGACAGCAAGGTAGATTTTTGGTGCGCAGATCAAGCTTTCAGTTATGGTGTAAATCCGTTCAGTAGTTATTGAGAAAATTAAGGGAAAGCAAATAAGGATATCTGGGCAGAGCCTAAGTTAGAATCTCATTGTGAGATCTGATTGGCTGCAAACATTTCAACCAGGAAGTGTTGGCAGCCATCGTGGGACTCAGCTGAGTCCCACAAAAACGTTTACAAATAAGAAACGGAGGCAGAGTAGGAATTCTGACCCTCTAAGTCTGGTAGTGGGGTCCCTCTGTTACCCCGACAAAGACAAAAATCACTAAAAAAAATATTATCACAAAAATGCGAGCTGTGCCAAATGAAGTTTGAATAATCAACCAACCAGGGGAATTTTAAGCGCACTACTCACCTGTGAGGCATTTGTAGGTGTGGGTGAGTAGCTTTGAAGTGACTCACTTCTCGACGCGGAGCCAGTGGAGATTCTGTAGGTGGTAGCTGATGTGCCCATGTCTGGGGATGCCAAGGACGAGTCTGGCTGCATTGTTCTGTATCGTCTGGAGCTTGCGGAATAAAGTCCCCAGGTGGGCCAGGCCCGAGGTTATTTTATTTTAAAGGGGGAGCACGTGGGGACCCTTCCTAAGGCCCCGGGAACCACCACTTTCTTGATAAAAAGGAGGGGGGTGCACAGGGCCCCCTTCAATGGACCTTATATGCCCCGGAAACTATACCCTCCCCGGGGCTGAAGAAAGATTGATGGGAGAAAGATGCAAAATAAAGGTCAGAAAGAAGAAAAAAGGCAGAAAACTGGGTGTGAGTGGTAAACTCTGCCCTGCCGGCAGTGTTTGTGGAGTTTGGAACACAAAGTTCAGTAAAAACTCCACCAACCGCCGGCGGAGCAAAGTATACCGGTGAACTCACCCCTAGACTTCATCCCCTAACCAGTAGTGCACCAAGAGACCCCTTTACCGAGTAGTTGAGAAAGGGGAATGGGACCACCAAGGTTTCCGCAGTCCCGCTGTGGGGGACTTTCTTGTGGCAAAATAGGGGTTCTTGGGCCACAACGACCCTCAGCAGTCAAGGGGAGTTCATCCCTCAACCATCAGTGTGCCAGGAGGTACGTTTGAAGAGTGGTTGAGAAAGGGGGCAGGGCCTCTGACAAAGTCTCAGCAATCCTGCTGTGTGATACTTACTTCAATCAATCCGTGAGGGTCTCAAGGCACTGTGGGGGAGGAGAGGGGATCGCAGCAGATCAGACTAAGTGCTGGGTTCATCCGAAGTGCCAGGTCTTGAGTTCCTTCCTGAATTGCATCAGCTAGGGTGATTTCCAGAGGTGGATTGGCAGGGTGTTCCATGTCTTGGAGGCAGGGTAGGAGAGGGACATTCCTCCAGGTCTGGTCTCACGGATACATGGGACTCTAGCCAGGGAAAGCTGAGTGGAGATGTCTGTCGGATACTTGGAATGTGAGGCGGTGATTCAGGTGTGGGGGCCAGCGTTATGAAGTGCCTTCTTTGCATGGGTATGGAGCTTGACGCTTATTCTTCTGTCGACTGGAAGCCTGTGGAGGTTGCGGAGGTGTTGAGTGATGTGGCTGCGATGGGGTATGTTGAGGATTAGTCTTGCTGCGGCGTTCTGGACATTCTTACTTGTGTGGCGACAATAGGAGTTCTTGGCCCCCAACTATCCTAAGCAGACATGGGGACTTCATCGCCCAACCAGTAGTGCACCAGGAGGCCCTTTTACAGTGATTGAGAAAGGGGGCAGGGCCTCCAATGAGATCTCAGCAATCCCACTGTGGGGGACTTGTGGCAACAACAGAGTTTCTTGGGCACCAACTACCCTAGCAACCACGGGAACTTCATCCCCCAACAAGAATTGCACCAGGATCCATGTTTGCAGAGGGATCGAGAAAGGGGTGGGGCCTCCAACAAGGTCTTATCAGTCTCGCTGTGGGAGGACCTACTTGTGGTCACAATAGGGGTTCTTGGCCCCAACGCCCCTCAGCAGCTAAAGGGGCTTCATCCCCCAAACCATTAGTGCGCCAGGAGCCCCTTTGCAGAGTGGTTGAGAAAGAAAGCGGGGCCACTGGCGAGGTCTTATCAGTCCAGCTGTGGGAGGACCTACTTATGGCACCAATAGGGGTTCTTGACCCCAACGACACTCAGCAGCCAAGGGAACTTCATCCCACAACCAGTAGTATTAGTCATACTCTCTCACCTACTCAGAGATCTACTCAGAGACACACACTGACTCACAGATCCAATCAGAGAGACACACCTACTACAGACCCACTCAGACACTCATATACTCACAGCCACACTCAGATTCTCTCACACCCACTTACAAACCTACTCAAATTCCCACAGAGACACTCACACACACAGTCAGTGTCAAAGCTTAGTGGTCCCAGTTAAAAAATAAAAATTTAAACACCTTAAAAATTCACTTAAAAAACAAAGGTAACAGGGACGTTCTAGTAAGGAAATAGAATTGTTTTTAAAACATAGAAATTTACTGAAAAAAACAAAAGGTTACAGGGACATCGTAGTTAGGAAATAGAAATAAAAAAACCTTAGAAATTCACTGAAAAAAACAAAGGTAAGCAGTGCATTGTGGGGCGTGAGTTATAGTTAGCTCGGGTAACTATGGCCGCTGAATTTCACTACTTTTGTATGAGTGAAATCTGAGCCTAACTATAACGTCCCTGTAACCTTTGTTCTTTTCAGTGTGTGTGTGTTTGTGTGTGTGTGTGTGTGTGCACGTGCGTGTGTGTATATATAAAAATATTTGGCATGCCTCAAAGTGCTGTGCTCTTTTGTATATATATATATATATATATATATATATATATATATATATATATATATATATATATATATATATATATATATATATTCAGTACTCCGCAGTTTTGCCCCGCTCCGGGATGACCAGCCAGGGCACACCAAAAAACTCACGGACACGGACCACAGAAATCTTTTCTTCAGTTTATTTTCAGTGCGGGCATGTCAAAGACGTTTCGGCTCCACGAGCCTTGTTCACCTGACAATGTTTAATGTGCGGGTGCAACCTTTTAAAGTGCCAGTAACATTGGAAAGATGTCACATGTTAAAAAAATGTGTATGTGTAACAAGGACATAGAAGACATACTATCAAACAGAACTCGCATTTGTCCTTAAATTTGGCATTTCATTAAAATATGCTAGTAGAATACCACTTTATAAAAGTAAAATACTTAAATGAGGGTTCGCATAACATGGTATATACAGTTAGAGTCACTAACTTATTATCATTTAATTAACGTATGGACCTAGGTCACCAATACCAGACATTCACTCCTATACAGAGCTTGTTTTTAAAGTTGGATATTGTGTATTCTCAGATTTGATTTACTATACTAGTAAAATCGATGAAATCCCAGATATCAACCTGGTTACCCTGTCGCCAAACAATTCGTTCATTCGTAATCATGAGTCAAATACGGATTAATCACAGTATAGCAAAATTTACAATAAAGTGCAAATGCATAAATCAGTAAAAAGGGTCATGTTGATGTACCCAATTTTTCGTGCAAATTACGCAAAAAATGTGCAGACAAGCAGATTGATTGTGCAAATAACGCAAATATGTGCAAAACTGTAGCTTCTCGCTATTTTGTGAAATCCGATAAGTACATGAGCATGATACCAATTAGCAAGTAATTCGGGAAAGAAAAAGTTTTTTTGGGTAGCAAGTTATTAGGCAATACAACCCCATTGTGTCCAGGGATATTCTGAGAGAAAAGGAGGAAACTGAGTAGGAGTTCTACCTCCTGTGATCCTATAATACCATGCCTGCCCTCAACACCAACTTTGCGAGCAGTTTCAAAGAAGTCCTTGTTGTGTACCAGACGTGCAAGTACATTATGATAGTGTTATTGGGCTGACTTGGTTCAAGAACCCAGCACAGTCCAAAAATATTAAAAACACCAAACATGTGACAAAAAACAACTACCTTGAACTAACAGAAAACAGCACATCCCATAATGAACGAACATTATCAATTTTCAAATACATTTTTTCAAACACTAAAGTTTAGCAGTTTTTTTTGCAGATTGTGGTCCCCAGCCGGATGACCAATCATAACTTTAGGGTAAACACGTGTACAGGTCCTCCGTGACATTAAGGCCGAAAGGTGACTTAGTATTGAGCAGCAGAATGTATTTGGTCTCCAATCTTCTCAATTTGGAATCTCTGTCTCCCCCTCTTCTGCTGTATGGAATGGAGTCAATTACCCAATATTTAAGGCCACTATTGTTACTATGGTGGCATTCTCTAAAATGCCGGGCCACCGGGTAGGTGTTGTCCCCATGGGTGATGGCACGAAGGTGCTGTAGAACACGTAAGTGGACAGCATTCTTCGTGCTGCCAACATACCTAAGTTGACAAGGGCACTCCAAAATATACACAGCATACTCGGTCTTGCATGTTAATACCTGAGATATGCTGTGTGCCTTATCAGTGAAACCATCCTTATAGGTTCGGGTGTTCTGACCATGGATGCAGGCCTTACAAATCCTACATTTGTAAAAACCCTTATTCTCTTGGCACCACGTCGATTTCGCAAAGGGTTCTGGGTTAGTGACTACCAAGTGATCTCGTAATGAGGGTGCTCTGCTGAAGGTAAGGGAGACCTGATTGGGGAGATCTTTGCCAATGATGGTATCATGTGTGACCAAAGGCCAATGTTTGTTAAGTATCTTACGTATCTGTTGGTGTTGTCTGTTGTACCCAGTGATAACACGGAAACAATTTCCCACCCCTGGTGCATATGCTGATAACTTTGCAGTCTTTCTGCTGCTGTCTCGGGTGAGAAGATCATCACGAGATGGTATCATGGACTTATCTTTTGCTTTTTGTAGCGCCTGGTTCGAATAGCCACGCTCCAAGAATCGCACAATACATTGGTCTTGTGCAGTTTTTAGGTCCATGGGGTTACTACAGATACGTTTCAATCGCAGCATCTCCCCATATGGGATACTGGATATCAGGTGAGAAGGGTGTGCACTCGCTGCGTGCAGTATGCTGTTGCCCGCAGTTGATTTACGGAAGAGCCTAGACTCTAGATGGTTTTCTCTAATATAGAGTTCGGTGTCGAGAAAGGTAACACTTTCCTGACTAAGGGTAGCCGTAAATTTGAGGTTAAGCTCATTGTTATTAATTTCCTCTATGAATTTGAGTGCCCCTTCCTTGCTGCCACGCCATATCACTAAGAGGTCGTCAATATAACGAAACCACGCAACCAAATTATTGCGGATATTGTGGCGAAATTCGTGGCCAAGGACCAGTTCCTCCCAAGCTCCCATGTGGAGACACGCGAAGCTTGGGGAGAAACTGGCCCCCATAGCCACGCCCTGTAACTGGCGGTACAATTGGTGATTGAAGAGAAATACATTGTTATTTAGAACAAATCTCAACATGTCAAGCAACATTGCATTATGGTCAGAAAATTCAGGTCCTCTTCTAGAGAGGTAATGGTCAACAGCTCTGATGCCATCCTCATGCATAATGCTAGTATAGAGAGAGGATACATCTAAGGCGATTAGCCAATCGCCTGTGACCCAATCAACATCCTTGATATATATATATACAAAAGAGCACAGCACTTTGAGGCATGCCAAATATTTTTATTTTCATCCACGGTAGAGGAAAAACATCAATGCGTTTTGTCATACAATGCCTTGTTCACAATGTCAGCAACCTTTTGTAAATTCCTTAGATACATTATGTCAATGTAAAACAAAGGTGAAAAACATAAACAACGGACCAGTCTGGCTTGTCGATCATCAGTGCAATTTTAGCATGTGCAAACTTTGCATTTCACTACATTTATCAGAAAGTATGTTCATCTTCTAATACATCCAATATGTACTTCTCATAATAAAACAAATTATTTTGATTAATGGAATATCGGAACTCAAAATCCTTGCATATATATATATGTGTGTGTGTGTGTATATATATACACACACACATAAACTCTTTTTTCAAAAGTTTTGGGTTCATCCATCGAGCAGGAGGCGAGAAAAAAGGGAGGGGGTCACAAAACACAATTTTCTCATGCAACTTCCATAGAAAAAATAAAACAGAGATCCAGAATAAACTGTTGAATGGAATTACACCAAATTTGGCAGAAAGCTTCACCTTGATTCAGAAAGCGTACTTTTTGTGAATTGACGTAGATCCTTTGGGTAGTTTTAGAGAAATTAATGTTCAAAATGTAGGTATATATAAAGCGCTAGCACTGTCTGAAGTTGAGTTTGGCCAGTAGACGTTCAAGCAAAGACTGAAGGTAAAATGCTAATTTTCGGATCACAGGAGGCAGCCCATCTTACCGTGAATGCAGTACACTCACCTGAAGCAAATGAGGGACATAGTCAATGCAGCTAACATAGCACTATCTTAAATCAGGAAGGCAGAAGAATTTACTTTAACTGGAATGTTGTGACCTAACTTTATCAATACATGTCAATGGCTATAGGGGCCTACTGTTTCCCACAAGGCTTAATAAAACAATATATGCCTCCCCCGACTACACAGTCATTAAACTTCGGCTGCAGCAGCCGCGGCCCGTGGAGGGAGTTACGGTGGGGCAGGGAGGCGGGGAGGGGGAGGGGCAGGGTGGAGGGTGCTAAAAACCGGCATATGGATAATTGCAGGTAAGTACACAATTTATTTAATAAAACGAAATTCGTAGCGCGCACAGCATCACATTTTGCGATGCAGTGCGCGCTACGAAATTCGTTTTATTAATAAAATTGTGTACTTACCTGCAATCATCCATATGCCGCTTTTTAGCACCATCCACCCTGCCCTTCCCCCTCCCCGCCTCCCTGCCCCACCGTAACTCCCTCCACGGGCCGTGGCTGGGCTGCAGTAACTCTTAAAATGTTTCAGGGTCAGTGAAGCCTCAGTTCATCAGAAAATTCAGATATTTCAAGTTTCAGTCAGTTTGATTTTTCCAGACAACATCAGAACAATAGAACAATAGCTCTTGAAGTGTTGGGTAATTAACCACTTTGGCGTAACTCTACAACGTGTCCCTTCTCACCCACAGGTGACACAGATAAACTTGGTTCAATACACAGGCAATACATGTGAAAGACAGGTTATAGTAGCCCCGCAAGATCCTATTCAATGTTTGATTGACATAGGAGTATAGCTTTTGAGTTACTAACAATCCCATAGGGGGATTAGGGGCACAGTGGAAACAGCAAAAAACCTTATTTCGTTATTCACAGTATCACACACACTGTAATTTAAAGAATGAATACTTTTTAGTTAAAAGTATTTATTACTACAGGAACAATCTGTTTCTCAGTATAACGAATAATAAGAATAAAATGAACAGTACCAGCATTGTCAAAAAATATTTTAGATTATCATCTAGTACGTAACACCCTAATGATGCAATATACCATCAGAGCATGGAATGTAGAGCAACTTGCAGTCTAGAGTTTCTTAGGGAAAGAGATGCATTGCATACCTTGTTGACAGGCAAGGCTATCTTTATCAGCGGAGGCTTGAATATAGTGTTCCCCGCAAAGGGCAAACACCCACTGTGGTAGCAGTCAGTTGGTCTTCCTCCTGGATTTGGCTTTATCAGCTTCATTCGAGATGTATCATGTGTGAAGTGTGCTGGCAGCAGGTGAGACCATCTTTGGCAGAATCTCGGGTGATAGTCTGAACGAAGGACTTCATATAAGTGGTCAAATGGCAATCCTTATATACTAAATCTTATCAGAAATTGGAATTTCTGACATAACTTTAGTAATGTCTGACATAGATTATGTACTTCAAGGTATGCATATCGGGCAAAAGGATGTCATTTCAGACTACATTATTTTAGTTGGATGTCTGAATGTGTTGTTATTTTTCCTTGACATGGCAAGGAATAAATGTTTGATCCAGACAAATGTCACATTAGATGTTATATCTATGTCATAAATCAAAGAACTCGAGACCTAAGGGACTTTACATCATCCTCGGCTTGTACATCTGAATGTGACATCATACCAATCTAACCAATGTTATGTTAGGTTGTCTTGTAAAGCGCATGGCTACCCCAGCAATGGGGCGTCCCAGCGCTGTAGACCACTGGGGAACCCGTCCTGGCTTTCCCTGTGAGATGATCCCTGCTGGGTATCTCCAAGGTGAAACCAAGCATCCCCGGTGTATGGGGGGGGCCGTTGTGGAGATGAGGCAAGCTAATGCCCAGAGTTGCTGAGTGTGATCCCTGGTTAGAGTAGGCACCGAAGCGAGAATTATCGAGTCCGCTGACACTGGTCCACAACCCTGCCACGTCGGGAATTGAACCCTGGTCCCGGGCCGTCCTCTGCTTCCGGGTCTGCCGCCTCTAACCAGTGAGCCACACCACTCCAGTAGGCAACCAATAGGCATTTGAATAAGGTGTAGGGAAATCTATGCTCTCAAGTTATCATCTACAATTATCCCAGAGTAGATATATGTCTAAAACATTTATATGTAATATACTTGTAAAAGGTTCTTAATACATTGTAGATATAAAAGGTAAATAAAACATACAAGATAATATATAGTTCAAATAGGAAAGCATGGATATTTGTAATCCTTGCATAGTTACCGCTAATCAAATAAAATAATATTTGATAATCTGATCTGGAGCAATTTATGCAAGTTGGTGAATAAACATGGCAGTGATAATATAGACAGGCAAGATTAAAAATATGAGGTATAAAAAGCAAAAATTAAGTTTCCATTTAAAAGAGGAAACAATACTTTCTTTTCAGTTCTCTGTTCCGGCAGGCTTTTTGGTGCATATGGTGGATACAGGTTGGTCAACTTGCTTATTGAGTTCACTACTCATCAGAAGACATGTCTACAGCAACTGATACTGGTAACTGAGGCACTGAGTATTGGTTGCGGCTCCTCCCCAGAGGGCTTGAAGAATAACAATGAGTCAAGCCATTCATCAAGAGCTGCATCAAAGTGCCACTGGTGATGCTGCTCTGTCATAGGTAGCATCCTCTAGAGGGAACAGGTGCGGTGGCGGCTGCTACAGAACAGGGGTGGTGAAGAGGGGTGAGGATAAAAAATGTTTTAAAAAAACACTTACCTGATTAAGGACGCAGCTTTACCTCCATCATCTTCTCTTCCTGGCTTCTGGCAGCACACAGGCTCTCCAAGCCAATCATATCACTGCTGTCATGGCTGCCCAGACAGTGCCTGGGAGCCTTGGGTCTGTTCTCCACCCGACTGTGAAACACAGCCAGGTGGAGAAATGCTAAGTGCACAGGACAGTTTGGCTGGCCCAGGATAGCCAGCCAAACTGTCATGCGTCCTTATGGTGCACAAACCTCGCCTCCTGCCTGTTTCCAGCCCCGGCCCAATATAGCCCCGTAGCCAGTGCGAAAAATAAAATGATAATAACTTTGTTATTACCGTTTTATTTTGCCACTTCCCTGAAAGTAGTGGGGCAACACTCCTCCGCCTTAGGGGAGGAGCTGCCGCAGGACAGGTGCATTGCTCAGCATTGTTTCTAGTTCTCATGTAGAAGTTACAGGATGATTTCCATATCAAGATAAGCACCTGGTGGCTGCTCCAGATGGAACTCTGAGATGTTGTCAGTTGGACAATTTATGGTCCTGAACACAGGTTTTACTAGTGTAGCATTCACTTTGAGAAAAGTAAGCATCCAGTGCTCGCTGAGTGCAGATAGCAAAGCATGTCCCATGTAGTGTACTTTGTTCAGTTGGATATAGGTAGTCCATGTTGTTGATTTCCATGACGGAACAGGAGAAAGATGATGATACCACAGCCTATTTGCAGTATTATGATTGGAAATCCTCCAAAAAGGCTGGAGAACAGAGAACGAAATAATGACGGAATCAACCCAAATACTGCTTTCGTCCAGTCACTATACCAAATCCAATATTCTTAAAAAGATGCACAACACCAGTTGTTACACATGAATTAAATATCGTTAGCACGATATCTGCAAAATGTATTGGGTATTGTGTGTGTAACAGTCGATGAATTTCTGAAGGAGACCTGGCTGTATGCAGATTATAAACATTAACTGCTGAAGTCAAAAGGACTTCTTTTTTGTAAGAGAACATACAATAGTTTCTTCAATCACCAAAACTCGTTGACTTCATGCTTATACTAGGTCAAGGGATATTTCAAATAACATTTCTAGGCAGAAGATACGAGGTATTTCCACAACACTGTATTGTTTCTGAAACCGTTACCAGGTGCGGCTGGACTTGTTCCAACCCACAGCAACTAACATTTGTTGAAAATAAATAGGAGCTGTTATTTAAAAGTTCATGATCTAGGAATAAATGCAAAGTGGGAAACAGATAAGATACAACTTAACCCTGGCATCAAAGCTCAACACATTCCATGAAAAGATATGGTGTCACACAGAAAGGAGTATCCAAGATGATTTCTGCAAATAGCTGTACTGATAAATACTGATATACACGGAGTCATCTTCATTTTCATCTAAACAGATATGGGTAAAAGGACATTTCCTTTAATGGAACAGTTGTGAATTGTGCATGGTTTCCTGGCAACCTATAGATTTGTATGTTTGAATCATGAAAATGAATGGTTGTTTGCGTAAGGAAATAATGCCATGTATTAACCAGGTAATAAGTAGCGTGTCACTGACTGTAAATAGTGCATCTTCAACTTGTTCTATGCTTAATAGAGTATAAGGGGCTTCTTTCTTGACAATTGTTTTTTGAGTGAGTGTCAAACTATGTGGTTCAAATATGGCTGTTTCATTAAGAGTTAGCAAGGCATAAAACCTGATCTAAGAGTTTGTAATACCCAATTTAGTGTTATTATTGTGATTAACCAAGCCTGCTCGTGTTCAGATCTCCTTTCATGAGGCCTAAGGTTGAGGATGAAATCTGATTTAATGAGCACACTCTTTTAAAATGCGTGTACATTCCATGGTCGATAACTTTAAAAACTGTTTGCATGTTTTCTTGATCTATGTGCCTAATTCTTTCTGCGTCTTTTTTTCAGAATATTTATTTTAATAAATTATAGATGGCATACACTGTGGCAAGGAATATTTTATTTCTGAGGCATGGTCCCAGAAGAAAGTCAGAAAAATCCATGTTTCATTAATGGAGGAGAAGTGTTCTATTACAGCTAAGAGGCTAGAGCATTCTTGCCATGGTTGGCATGGCTTACCTACACTGTATGTGCTAGCCACTACAGTTGTTTGTGTATTGTAACGTGGATCAGAACGATTGAGTTTGGGTCTAGGAGTGTTGGAAAGGAAACGGTGCACGCATGTTTTAGAATTATAAGGCCACAAGGCCAAATCTTCAACAGAGAATTGCGATGAATTACAGATTCCATTTTGTATCTTATTTATATCTCATTCAGACATATTCATTTGAAATTGCCAATTATTGAACATAGTCAAATCATGCTGGATAGTTTTGTTCAGAAAGATAATTTCTTTTGGTATTATAGAGGCTCACAATTAGCCTTCTGTACCTAGAATCTGCCAGAATGTAGTTCCCCAAGTGCTTTTCTCATCAATATTTGCTATCCAGTACTCATATCCTTGAATAGCCTTGTTTTGACTAAACTCAGTTGAGTAAATCAACTTGTTGGTAGTGATTAGATTTTCGGAAGCTGCTGTGGCTTGTGTGTGAAACAGAAGGCTGAAGGATATGATCTGTCAGCACTCTGAAAGTAAGAGAATTTCTTTAAAAAATTAGAATGGCTCTCAGGAGGTGGAGCACCATAGTGTTGCCATTGTGTGTGGTTGTGACTTTCTCTAGGATAGCTAGTCCTATGTATGAACTGTGCATAGTTATGATAGCAATACAATTCTTTGTAGTTTGCTGAGTGCAAAGAGGATCCTCATTATTCAAATTAACATACATCTGCAAATCAGACATCATTCTTTTAACCGTCTCAATGTCACAATAATGTAAAATAGAACTGGGTATTATAGCAATATTCATCGAAACTTTAGCACATAAGGCAATTGCAATGTCTCAGTGGGTCTCATCTGATATGGAACCTTTTCCCAGACTATGCCCTCTGGCACAGGATATGATGTAACGTTTGCAGCATAGAAACCTCTTAGGGTTCTATGGGATGAGGAGTGGGACTTTAGTGCACAAACCACAGATGATGCAATTATTCTTGCAGGGACAAAATGTCAGTTGAGTAGCAGTAGAACGATGCATATCATTGACAAACACATCATGAGAAGAAAAGATCCCAAAGTGATCCAGGCATAGTACCACAGAGGAATCATATACTTATGATGAAACCACTGACAAGCGTGAAGCAGTTTCTGGCGCAGGTCTGAAACAGTTTCTGGCGATGAATGTGTAAGACAAGTTATTGTAGCAGAGGCGCAAAGACACTGTTCCTTGTGAAGGGCAGACACCCACTGAGGTAGCAGTCAGTCTGTCTTCCTGTGGGGCTTGGCCTTATCAGCTTCAGTCTTCAGGCAAGATGTATCATCTGTGAATTATGAAGTGTGCAGGCAGCAGGTGAGATAATCTCTGGCAGAATCTCAGATGATAATCTGGGGAAAGGACCTCTCCTGACAAGTGGTCAAGTGGCGGTCCTTACATATTAAATCTTATCAGAAATTGGAATATCTGACATAAGTTTAGGAATGTCATTTTCTTATGAACATATAAGGCAAAAAGACGTCAATTCAGACTGCATTAGTTTGTTTCTATGTCTACATGTATTGTTATTGAACCTTAACATGGTGAGTAGACATTTGACACTGAAACATGTTACATTAGATGGTGAGTCTGCAGTTATCAAACAAAAATATGTTTTCACTGAAACACCAATTCATCATTTTGAGTAGCATGTTGATATGCTAGAACAGGTGTATTGCTCTACATCTTAGAAAATACTTACCAGCAAAAGTTAAATTTTCGTCTTTCATACTGGCATACAAGGACTGTTCGTCAAGAGTGATAAACCTGTCCCATTCTTCCAATTTTATGTCATAATTTGTCCAGGACATCTTTAGTATCTCTGACTTAGGATTGCAAAGATTGAATATATGGTCTTAAAAGCAGTTGATGTACCTATGAGGTGTGCTTAAGCAAAGATATTCTGTGCCGAGATGATCAGTCTCTCAGGGGGCACCTGTTTATTCTTATGTACCTTAGATACTAGATACATTTTAGGTGCTCGTAAAAAATAAATAACCATCCCTCTCTAGTAAGCCTCTATCATACCATTCTTTAAGATCATAGAAGTACTCTTTTTTGACCTGGTTGAAACGTGTCTTGCTGATAATAGCATTGCACTGCTTATCATTTTTTTAATATTGTTTTTATTTCAAGTTTCCATAAAGAGACATGTACAGCAACAGCATGCAAAGAGTGTAAAATTACAATATTTCCCTACATATGCAGTACACCGTTCCCATAGAAACCCACGCCAGGCGGCACAGGGAGGTATTGCTCGCTCCTACTACGTTCTTATAACCAATGACATGCACCAGCTTAGTCAAGGACCACAGGCCCAGCAGACAACCCCAGCAGCTGACACCACCAGGGGCTACCCACTCTGCACCGTCTCAGCGCTTCTCAGACGACCTTCTACCATTTAAGGGCTAGCACCATAAGGATCTGGGCTAAGATCACTACCCTCCCGTTCCTCTCCCTACTGTGGTTCCACCTTCTTTCCCCAAACCTCTAGGTTACATTCTGCATTCTCAAGGTTACATTCTGCATTCTCATCAATCCTCACACTTTTCAGCCTGCACTCCTCAGCTGTAGCACTTTCCTGCAGGTCTGAAGCCATGTGTGAAGTGGGGGCGTCTCAGGTCTAGTCCAGAGGATCACTATACGACCCTCTGCTAACACCAGTCCCAGCAAAGCACACCTGTGGCTCATCTTCCTCCCTGTTTTGGGTCTCGGTAGGAGACCAAGAAGACACTGTCTAGCTCAATGCGGCTGCCTGTGACCTACAAAATGTCTGCCCCACCATAGCCTAATAGGCTCCCAGCGCATGGCATCCCCGTGTCATGTGTAAAAGGCGAGACAGGGTCACACTGCACCTGGTGAAGCCCTCTGACCGAGCTGAAAATAATTTTTGCAGTCACTGTGGTATGAAATAAGCTTGGAGCAGATAATAGAACTGCTTAAGCTTAAAGCGCGCATTACTAGCGGTTATCTTCACCTGGGCACATGCTCGCTTTCACTCGCCATCCGTAAGCTGTTCATCTAAGTCCACTTTCCAGCTGTTATGAACAGCTGTCATGGTAATACGTCAGTCCCCCTTCAGGGCCTCATACAGACGGGAAATGAGACCTCTGCTGTTTATATCTGAGATTGACAAGACAGAATTGATAGACCAGTCTTATCAGTCTCTTGTTTTCTGGTAGCATAATTTGTTTGTAGTTTGAGTTTTCTAATAAGCTTAAAGATGTCTGTGCATAGTCAAATGACGTCTCAGGGCAAAATGACAGTCCTAGGCTCTGAATCTGTTTCTTAGCCTCATTTAGTGTTCCAGTGGATAAATTAATTACCCTATTATGATCCATATTGTTGATTAATGTCTCTGTCCTCTGTAGTTTCTCCTGCTTCTGCTTGCTGCTCTGGACAATGTTTCACCTCACTTGTCCTCTCGTCCTTTATCTCAGTTTTTTGTTTCAACATGATGCCCTACTGGTTTTTGTTTGTTATTTGCCCTAGATGGATAGTATGTTCTGCTGAGCTTCATCAGCCTGAATTAATCTGAAAACGATACCTGCTTGGTAACTGCCGGACTATATAGTCCTTCTTCAGTGTCAATGTCCTAGTCCCAACTTAAATCAGAACTTGCATTGGTTAGCACAGATTCTTTTCATGCTTTCTTGACATGTTTACTGTAGTCATTAAAGACATTATAATTGTGCTTGTAGTAAGTATATTTACTATTATCAGTATGGTTTGATGGTATTTTCTAGCTTTCCTCTCCTTCATGTCTTTCTCTGATTTGTTTATTCTGCATCTCGTAAAAATGTGTATAGATTCCATCTTCATGTTATTCAGTTCATCTTTAATTCCACCAATTTCCTGGAGTATCCCCTAGTCTGGCCAGTTTTCCATAACAAAAAGGTTGCAACATGTTGCCACTTTTCATTCCTCAATTTACGCCTGGTGTTTAGGTCTCGCTTAGGCAGCGCTTGCATTGTCTCTTTGTGACATGCTGTACTCAGGTATGGTCTTTAAGCTCCGCGCATTTTCCGCCAATCTTTCCAGTTGCCTCCTTTTATTGTCCTTTGTAAATGGTGGCTTTTGATTCGTGAATAGGCTTATAAGTCCTACCTTAGCTCCTCCCTCTCTTCTGTTGTTACTTCCCATGAGGACAGCCCCTCTTACATGTGTCCTTACTCTCTGGGTTTCATTAACAGGTAGTGAGCCACCACCGAAGAGACCGAATCAACCATGTGAGGCATCTACTCAGGAGCACCCATGGACCCCTGCCCTCTGCATAGCTTCCACAGAACCACCGCCACCATCGCACCAGAACTACGGCGCACCAGCAACACCACATTCGAAACCGACCCCTTACCCGATGACTGGAAATGTGTACAAGTCAAGTCCCTACTCAAGAAGCCCTCGACAGACCCTTTGGACCTCAAGAACTACTGACCTACCTCCCTCCTTCCCTTCGTGGCCAAATCACAGAGAAGACCGTCAACGCCCAAGTAACGAAATTCATTGAAGAGAGCTCCATCCGCAACCCCTTCCAATCCGGATTCTGTAGCAACCACAGCACCGAGCCTGCCCTACTCGCCACCACAGACGACATCCGCACCCTCCTCGACCAAGGCCACACCGCGGCAATAATCCTACTCAACCTCTTCGCAGCCTTCGACACCATTTCCCACTCCACACTCGCCGACAGACTCCACCACGCCGGCATACGGGGAATCACCCTTGAATGGCTCCGCTCCTTCCTCATCAGCAGGACCCAAAGAATCAGACCGTCACCTTTCCTCTCCGAACCTACAGAGATCAACTGCGGAGTGCCTCAAGGATCATCACTCAGCCCTAAGCTCTTTAACATATACATGGCCTCCCTCACCGCCATCGCCAGATAGCATGGACTCAACATAGTCTCCTACGCTGACGACACCTAGCTCATCCTCTCCCTCACCAAAGACCCAGTCACCACCAGACTCAGCTTCCAGGAAGGAATGAAGGACGTCACATCCTGGATGAGCAGCAACTGCCTGAAGCTCAACTTAGAGAAGACAGAGGTCCTCGTCCTCGGACCGTCCCCCACCGCATTGAATGCCACCTGGTGGCACACCGCCTTCAGCAGTTCGCCCACGTCCACGCCCAGAACCTCGGCATCATACTCAACTCCTCCCTCTCCATGACCCGACAGGTAAATACCATCGCCTCCACCTGCTTTAACACCCTCCACATCCTTCGCAAGACCTTCAAATGGATCCCCTCGAATCAAGAAAAACCATCGCCCACGCACTCATAACCAGCAGACTGGACTACCGAAACGCCCTCTATGCCGGAATCAACAAGTCTCTGCTCTGCAAACTCCAGACCATACGGAACACCGCAGCCAGACTCGTCCTCTGCATCCTTGACAAGAACACATCACCCAACACATGCGAGACCTCCACTGGCTCCTCGTCGAGAAGAGAGTAACCTTCAAGATACTCGCCCACGCCTTCAAATGCCTCCAGAACACTGGACCCCAATATCTCAACGAGAGAATCTCCTTCCACGTACCCAAGAGAAACCTCTGATCCGCCGACCTCGCCCTCGGAAAAACCCTGTGCATTTGCAGCACCAGAACGGGAGGAAGGCCCTTCTCCTACATCACGGCCAAGACCTGGAACGAGCTCCCGATCAACATCAGACGTGCCCCCTCTCTGAACATCTTCAGGAAGGCACTCAAGACCTGGCTCTTCGACTGAATGGAGCAGCCTAACCCTCCCCTCCACCAGCGCCTTGAGACCCTCACGGAGGAGTATCGCTCTTTACAATTCTCTGATTGATTGAGCACTATATAGTTAACTAATGTCTTGCTGTTGCAGGCACAACTTCTCTCCTGCTTCCACAAGGCAGAGTTTGCGTGTTATTCTGGCTCGGTGTGGTGCCCGATCATGGACACCATGCTTTATCTTTTAAAGACGCTCCCTGCCCTTCCTTCTCCATGGTGTGTACATGTTATCGTTTTTTTTTTTTAAAGCAACTTCATCAATAAAAATGGCAGCCGCACACCTTTTTTTTGTATGTGCAGCTTGCTAAACTCTTTTTTTAATGTTACAGATATATTTTTAAGCAGCAACACACTTTAATTTTTGTATGCATGGCTCAACACACTCTTTTTTAAAAATAATATATTTGTTTTTTAAGCAGCGGTGTCGCACTTTAATTTTGGTAGGTGCGGCTCAGCAAACTTTTAAAAAACATATTATATTTGTTTTTTAAACAGCGCAGCAAGCTATTATCATTGTGCGTGCTGGCTGTGTGGTCAGTGCTACAGGGAGAGGGCGGGCAGAGGGACCACAGTAGAAAACAACAATATAGCCGAGCTCTTAAGAGCAACACAGCAGCCTGCAGACACTTTGCACCAGGTTGCAGCGTGCTGATGGCCTCCATGATGCGTCCACATTAAGCTTCCTCCAACTGCTTAGCTCCTACAATGCAGCGACTGTTCGGTGGTGCTAGACAGAGAGGGCAGATGGAGCACCGCAAGGAACAGCAAAATGGGCGAGTTCTTCAGGGCAAAGCAGCTGCCCGCGGACACTCTGCACCAGATGAGAGCGGGCTACTGCCCACCATCATGCGTCCACAGCACTTTGTTTTGCATCACAATAGTATATTTGTAAAGTATGGCAACACAGGGTGAGACCAGGATATTTTCAGTAGCTTTAGCAACAACTTCACCCTGACAACTCTTTTTACAAGTGTCCCCTGCCGCCAGCATGTAACTCTACCTTTCTCTAACTCTTTCACTCTCTCTCTTCACTCTACCTCACACTTATATACGCAAATAACTATCTCTATATACCATCTCGCTCTCCCTTTCTATCTCTTTCGCACTCACCCTCTCTCTCACATAAGTACAACACAATGCCAATAGTTCTAACTCTAACGAAAATGTGAGACTTATTGCATTGCAAATGCTTGTTTTTGGCTTATGGTACCAGATGAAGGTTTTGCCCAGTTGCAATGACTTGGGAAAACAGATTCCTACATAGTTTCAGATTTCAGTCAGGTGCAGGGTCCATAGTAGAGGTTAGTGAGTCTAAGACAAGTAATAGTGTATTGATGATTTCACCCCTAGGTGGTTAGAAATACACTTACAACACGTTTTCCCATGAGGAGGTTACTTTAGGTGATGATCTGTAGTCTGTGAGACCAATTGTAAAGGAGCTAGTGGGGTTTTTAGGGTCCCCGTACCAATCTTTTGTTTCTAGGCATTTTTTTGTAGTTTATTATTAAATGATATAGTCATATATTCAATGTTCGAGGGGGGAGGCAGAGAGAGGTAAAACACCTTAAGCAGAAAGGAAGCAAAGACATA
The DNA here is from genome assembly GCF_964261635.1 of Lissotriton helveticus. Taxonomy (NCBI): domain Eukaryota; kingdom Metazoa; phylum Chordata; class Amphibia; order Caudata; family Salamandridae; genus Lissotriton; species Lissotriton helveticus. The sequence goes on along the minus strand of NC_136065.1, from coordinate 1,843,963,665 downwards.
AGATTGGCCACAAGTTAAAAACATAACATAAATGGCAGTTCCTTTGCCCCCACAACGTATTGTAAATTCAAGCAACACTAGATATTACAGCAGATTCCTGATTTTTGTGGCGGTAAAGAAACACAAGCAATAAGAATTCCCAAACATCAAAAGTGAGAGTCCCAGATCGATAATATGATAATATCCAGGGCAGACTGACGGTATGTCTAGTCACTCACCTCTCTCCTCAATAAAAAGGTTTCATAGGTGGCAAAAACAAGAGCAATAATGTCCTATTACATATGGTAATCTTCATTACTCCGGGTCCCGTAGTCCTCGACACCTTCATAATAAACAAGTGGAGATGTCCATCTCCCGACAGAAAAAAACAACAAGAGGCATGCTGGGACACTAATACTGCCCCTCCCCCCGGGAGTACATAAGCAGTACTTACCCAGCAGACCTCCTGTACTAACAAGCCCAGACAGGAAGGCCGGCCGCCCGGGAGGGAGGGAGGGGCGTATGAAGGTGTCGAGGACTACGGGACCCGGAGTAATGAAGATTACCATATGTAATAGGACATTACCCCCAGGTCCCTCCGTCCTCGACACCTTCATAATAAACAAGTGGAGAATACCAAAGCAGAAACCCGGCCTTCCGCACGCAGAAGCACACCCAGGAAACCACAACAAAGCAGTCACCCAAGGGAGCACCGAGAAGGAGGAAAGGAAGACCGCAGGCAACAACCGGCCCGCAACCCCGAACAAGACAGCAGGGACAAGGACCGGGGAGAAAGAAACAAGGCCAGGGCTCCAAAGAAAGGAGGCCGCCAACCCGAAAAACAGGCAACCGGTACCGGGACCAGGACCAGGACACCAAGACCAGCCAAAACAACCCACCGGAGAAGACCGCCCAGGCCAGAACCAGCAGGAAGGACACACAGGGCCAGGCAGAGCCACCAGGAAGACGAGACAACCCGGAAGAAGCCAAAGAAGGAACGGCCAACAGAGCGCAGGCACAAGCACCCAGCCCAAAAAGGAAGGAGAAGCACAGGCCAGAAACACGGCCAAACTCGCAAAAGAAAGGACACGAGCCCAAGAGAACCGAGGAGGAAACCCCCCCGAGAAGGCCCAGGAGGCAACAAGCACCCAGGAGCCGAACAGGACCGAAAACCCGACCCAAAAGACAGGGACAGGACGGAACCCCAGAACCCAGCCGAAAGCCCACCAAACAAGGAGAGGCCAACAAGACCGGAAACCAGCAACAAAGACACAACCAGGTCGGGAACAGAGAAACCGACCACAAGCCCTGAAAACCCCAACCCCAAAGGGATGGAACACAAGGCAGGAGGGGAGCACAGAGCAACCGGGAAACCCCAGCAGCCGACCAACGAGGCACAGAGGGCAGCACAAAGAAGGCGCCCAAAAGACAAAGGACCGACCAGGAACCCCACACCCAGGCCAGCAGCAAGGGCAGGAGCAGCGGGAAAAAGAAAGCCCAGGGAGCACAGCACCCAGACCAACACCACAAGGCCCCAACCCAGCAACGCCGGAGAGGAGCCAAGCAAACCGCAAAAAATGAGGACAACAAACGCCAACAGAACCGGGAAGCCAGGACCCGAGTCAAGCCACCCGACCACGCAGGAGGAACAGCAGGCCCAAGCAAACCCCCGAAGGAGAGCAGAGGACCAAGCAGCAGGAAACCACAGACAACCCGCAGCCAGGAGGGAGGGACTAGCAGAGGCACGAGCACCACAGAACCGCACCCCAACCAAGGAGGGAGGGGCACCCAAACAGACCCATACCGGGAACAAAGCCTGTGAACAGGGGAGGAAGAAGCGAGCCAGGACCACAGAACCAGGAAACAACCCGGAAAAGGGCGGCAAAAAACCCCCCGAGCAGGCCGAAAAGGGACAGCACATCCAGAAACCCAGGAGGCACAGCCCGAGGCCACACACAACCAGCAAGAAGCCGGCAGAACCGGAGCCACAGAACCCCACACAGGCCCACAACACCGGGAAAACAAACCCGGGAAGAGAACCAACAGCAGGAGAAGGCCCAGAAGGAACCCCAAGGAAGCGGCCCCAACGCAGAACACCCCGCCAGGACCCAAAGGGAGACCAGCAAGGAGGCAGAGCCCAAAAAGGAGCCCAACAGGCCGGAGCGGAACGCCCCAGCAAAAAACCACATCCAGGCACCCACCAAGGGGACCAGACAAGAATAGAAAAATCCAGGGAGCAAACACCCCCGCGAGCAGAAGGACCAAGAAGCCAACAGTACCCAGCAGCCCCAGGAGGCCATGCAGGTACCAACCCGGCCCGACCAGGCACACCCACCGAGCAGACAGCGGAGCATGGGGACAGCACACCACACCGGAGAACAGGTGACACGACAGGACACGGCAGCAGCCAGGAATAAACCAGGCAGGTACCAACGTCCGAAACAGGAGGGGCGGCCAGGAAACACCAGAAGCAAACCAAAGTTAAGCACGGGGAGAGCCAGAGCAGAAGCAACCAGGCCAGGCACACAGTAGGCCCCAGGACAAACACCGAAAGCCCCAGGCCGGAGCAAAGGGAAGCCCAGAGCACCAGGAAGACCCAGACGGGCGCCCAAGCAGCCATCAACCAGGCCAGACCCAGCAAAACTGCAGGGAACAGAGGAGGACAGGCGCAGGCAAGGCGGAACAGACCAGAACAGCCGAACCCAAGGCAGCATAAGCCAACCAAGCACAGGTAGAGGGGACAAAGCACCCCAGAGGGCCCCCGGCACCACACCGGCAAGCAACCAAGGACAGGAACCAGGAGCAGCCCAAAAGCCGACCAACCCCAAAGAAGCCAGGAAGGGAAGGCGAAGAACCAGGGCACCACTGGAGCAAGGCCACCACAGCCAGCCCGCCGAGGAGACAAACCCCCCCACAGAGAAGGCAGATGTCGAAGAAGCGACCAAAACAGACGAGCAGCAGAGGGCAAGGCACAAGCAAGCAAGCAGGGAGCACCCAACAAACAGAGAATACCCCAGGAGCAAGCAAAAAAAGGCAGATCAAGCAAAAGGAACCAGCCCCCACAGAGGCGACAGGAACCCCCGCCAACCCCGGAGGGGAAAAACCCCCCAAGCGCACAGTGGTCAAGAGCAGGGGCACCCCCAAACGAGAAGCTCCGTGACACACCCGCCCCCGAGAACAGACCAGAGCCGGGGAGGGCAGGTGGCAAGTCAGCAGGCCAGGAACAGAACGTGACCCCGCAGACAAAAAAAGAGGAGCACAGGAACCACAGCGCCCGACCGACCAGCACCCACCAGACACCCAAGCACCGCGGGAGGAGGGGAGCACCAGAGAACACCAGCGCGACTGAGCATCACAAGCACACAGAAGCACCAGCCACTGAGAACACACAGGAAGCAAGCAGCGCGGGCACCGGTGGCAGCAGCATGACAACCCAAAAACGAAGAGGGGACGAAGCACAGCGCCAAACGCAAGCCCCCCAAGCAGGAGGCCCTGGCACAAACCACGGCACCTCCAGGAGACAATGACGCCAGAATACGGCACACCCAGAAGGATAGCCAGCCACCACCTCCAGGACCAGCCCACGAGACTCACAGAAGAAGAAAAGGGGGCGAGTCAGCCAGAGCGGGGGCCAACAGCACAAGGCCGGCATCCGCACAGGGTCAAACATCACAGACCCAGAGAAGGGCGCAGGCAAAGCCAAAGCCCAGCACGAGCAGCCCAAGAGACCCCCGAACACCGACAGGCGAGGGACAGGGAAAGCAACTCAGCGCCCGAGACCCCCAGCCATAAGGCCATCCAGCAGCACGCAAAAAGAAAGCAACCCAGGGACGCCAACCCTCGAAACCCAACCGGCCAAGCACGGAAAGGCCAGGGCCAAACGGACGAGCCCCACAGGGACCCCAGCCAGGCATTCCCAGCGTAGTGGAGAATAAGCAAGCCCTAGCTCAGAGTTGCAGAGAGGGACACCATCAAAGAAATAGGCACCGAGGCGAGAAGGACCAGGTCCGGTGAAGTATGAGCCCAAGACCGACCTAGGCGGGGAAGTGAACCCCGGCTAGACCTCTGCAACAGGGTCCGCCGCTCCAACCAGCGAGCCACACATCTCCACGAAGAAGAAAGAACTACCACGTGGGCGCCCGGAAGAGACATCGCATCGGTACCAGCACAAGAACGAACCGAGAAGGAGAAGAGGCCGAGAGGACCCGCAGGAACCCGAAAAGACCCACAGCCACCGAGACAGAAGCCCGGACTCCAAACAAGCAGCCTCAGAAGAACGGGACATCCCAGCACACAGAAGAGAAAGCCACCAAAGCACCGGGCGCGCCACAGACAGAGGGGCAAACCGGAACCCAGCAGAAATAGCCACAGCCGAGGGGCAGCGCCAGCCCCGCACCCGAGACAGCCCGGGGGCAGTGCGGGGGCCGCAGAGGCACAGAGCCGGGCCGGCGACCGGAATGAACCCAAACTGGAAAGCGGCAGGAAGCAAAAATTAAAACTCGCAGTGCAGCAGCAGAAAGCACACGAGTGCGAGGAATGGAGAAATGCGTACAGGCAGCAGAAGGGAACAACGTGACACAGCACACGCCCCCCCAAGAGCAGCCGAAAGGACTCCACATGCCCACCATCAGCAAGCCCCCCACAGTGCAAGCACAGTGCGCGGCATCAACGCAAAGCACAGGGAGAAAGGTAGCCGTCCAAACAAAGCAGGCTCCCACATGCTAGAAGGAAAGAAAACCCCGCAAGCGGGACTCACCCAGAGCGGGGGCCAACCCCAGGAACAAGGCCCCCACCCCACCTTCTCCACAGCCAGGAACAGCAGGAGCCCATCGAGAGAGGCACGTCTCCCCGGCCAAGCTCGGGAAGACGAGCCCGCGACCCGGAAGCAACTTCCCTGGAACTCCAGCCCCAGCCGCAAAGGACCGGTAGGTGCACGAAGAGCACAGCAGAACACCGGCACAGACTGACTCCCAGCAAGCCCGGCAGGCCAGGAGGCAGTCCAGGGAACCCCGCGCCCAAACAGCCAGGCAGCAGGGCGGGGGGGAAGAAGAGAAGCCACTCAAGCCCAGCAGGAGCAGCACCAGCACACCATCCATACCGTCGACAGACAGAAAAAAAGGACAGGAGGTCTGCTGGGTAAGTACTGCTTATGTACTCCCGGGGGGAGGGGCAGTATTAGTGTCCCAGCATGCCTCTTGTTGTTTTTTTCTGTCGGGAGATGGACATCTCCACTTGTTTATTATGAAGGTGTCGAGGACGGAGGGACCTGGGGGTAATACGCTTGACACTAGCTACATGAAGGCTCATAAAAGATCCAAGATCACTAACTGTTATTCAAGAATGGCCTATCTTACAGAGACAAAACAGCAGAAATTAATGCATTATTTTGTGGGTTGCCATACTTTTCATTCAGCTTCTCCGCGTTTTAGATCCGTCTAGCAGTGTCAAAGGTGATACTGCATGGTACCTTACTGAATCAGAACTCTAGGATCTAGCGCCTAGATTTACTTTACGTTTGTGCAAGTGCTCACCAAGGCAAAGCAACACAAACTGAAGCATCTATCAAATATCCTAGTATTTTTGTGCCTAAAAGGTTGATCCTTATGCAGCATGAAAACTGCTTTGCGCTGTGAAGAGGAGAACCAGTATTCAAAGGGGGGACAGTGAACGAACCCCTTGGTTTTGATGCAAAACTAATTAAACTGAAATTGCATGACCTGGCTTTTCATCAAATCCTTTCTCAAAGTGAGACCAGGCACAAGCAAGGAGCCAAGCGGTATATTGCTTGACATATCTATGCGTAACATGTGCTTTATATCAAAGCACGCAACTTACATTACTGTCACCTGTGTGGCTGTCGGTTTCAAAGAAGGTCTGAGTGAGCTGCAGTAATTGAGCTTAGCTTTTCTGGTGCCACATGGTATTGTGGAACCTCACAGCTAATGACAGGAAACGGGCCAATATAATTTGGTCTGTAGTTCTTTCCTATAGTCCTGTTTCTTCTGGTGCTAGAGGTGTGCCCTGTGCATTTCCTACCAAGTTTGTTCCTTACTCTTGAGAAGCTGCTATCTACTAAGACTGCAAAATGTCAAATTGCTTTTTCCCATAGGGATTATCCTGTAATGTTGTACATTGAATGCAATCCTGTTCACTTTGTCCCCATTATAATGCCTATGCCCATAAAAGGAATTGTTTTGAAGCTGTCTGGCTTTGGATGGAGTACATATTCTTTCGCGAGATGCAGTTTCCCAAGGAAAGAACCATAACAGTGTTCTCTTTCTCGAGTGACAGGCTGCCTAAAATCATAAGCAAATCACTCTAATTGTGAGTGTAAATCTTTATAAGGCTCCTCTGAACTGGCTAAGTAGGAAGCTTCTGCAGACCTGGTTTGATTTGACTTTATACTCCTTAATAAGTAGCGCCAATGAACATACCTCTGAAGCATATTAAACCAGCATATTGAAGACCATTGATAATAGCCTGAGATGGACACAGTTGTATTTTGTGGTACATGTTCTACAGTAACGCGGAGGTAAATAGGACAATTCGTTACAATAAGAGTCACCTATCTCAACCTCCAAATATTTGTCACAGTATCTGAATTTTCCCTCATTCCATTACTTTGGTGTTTTTCAGAGCCATAACAATTTTAGGTCCTTGACTCTAGGGGCCAAATTTATCAATAATTCTCAAACGTGATGCAGCAAGCCACCCTGCTGAGCCGCGTGAAAGGGAGAGGGCAGTAATGCGCTGTATTTAACATTCTACAGTGCATTCCTGCTCTGTGCCTGTGCTGGTGCAAAATCTGCTGCCTAGTGCCAACTCAGGCAGCCTTGCACCATGGTGCACGTCTGCCTGCGTTGTAGGCAGGTATTGTCTTTGTGCAGGACGGGACACCGCCCTGCACAAAAACAATCCTCAGAGGCATTTTCCTCTTTTTAAGTGTGCTGCAGCATGCAGCACACATAGAAAGAGGAAACAACGAGGAGAAACAAACCTACTTCTCCTCATTGCGTCCCACCTGCTGAGGCGTAGCATTTTGATGCATTCCCAAGTCTACCACTAATGGTAAATGCAGGAATGCGCCAAAATCCATGGATGGAGTTTTGGAACACCCATGCTCCACCCAGAGAATGCCTCTCTGGAGCAGAGTAATGCAAAGCAGTGATTTGCAGTGCATTGTGTTACTCCAGATTTATCAAGCTATGCAGGACTATGCAAGGTGGCTTTGTGTGACTTAATAAATATTACTTACTTTTTGCATTGCCCTTGCTCCCCCTTGGCTGGTGCAAGGGAGACACAAAACGTTGGTACGTTTGCCCCTAGGTGTTTGACTTGACCTTTATGAAGGTGATTCCTATCTTCATCTGACTATGATCACAAAGCAAGCTTTACCTCAGCTGACCCGCTACAAGACCATTTGAGGCTTGCCTAAGCCGTGCATCAGATCATTTCATGTAGCTTGATGGTTTGCCCAGGAAGGATGGAGCTTCCAGCTATGCATGCCTATAACCAAGTGCCAGGTGGTAATTGTCTGCTGAGCGGGGGTGATTTACTCGCTACCACCCGTTGTTGCCCTTAACTGAGTAGCAGCAAGTGCACATCCACTTAGCAGCTGCACGCTTCACAATTGTCTCCCACTCAAGAAATCCAGACATTTAAAGTGGAGGGCATGTGGTCACAGGTATTGCTAAGCAGCTGTTGTACATCTACTGCCACTGGTAACAGCGGTGTAGCTAGGCCTTGCCCGTGCGTTTTCTGCCCTCGGCAGCCTGTTCGAAGAGCGGCTGCGACAGCCACAGGTAAGAGTAGGGGGAGGTGGGGCCGGCCGCCACTCCCAAAACCTGTGCCGCGTGGGGTGTTCCGCCTCCCCCCGGCTATGCCACACTGACTGGTAATGCTGAGCGCCAACATAGACATTTTCCCACTACTACACAGCTCTACTAAACCAGTCAGTCCCCTTTTCATTCCCTTAAGAAAAAAGCCACCGCTTCATAATGTGTGAACCTTGCAAAGTTTAAACAAAACATTACAGTAATCCTTTGTCTCTTACAAACCTCTAGCCATGACGGAGATCTGCCTGACATAGGCTAAGTATCCGATTGACCTAATCTTAAACCAGTCTTTGTTCATGTTTCCGTTCTTAGTTTGACTTCTGTTTTTTTGCCCTTTTTTTTTTACTTCTTTAGACACTGCACACCTGTTTAGAACTCAACAATTAAGTACAAACGAAAAACCAAAAGACAGCATGGTTCTACTCAAACAAAAGCAGCATTGAGCCAACCGCTTTCCCTTGCCTGCTGCCTTCTGTGCTAGATATTCAGTTGTGAACCCTTGGTTGACTGTTCGGTGGTCCTTCCTAATGTCTCTCTACTTCCTGGGCAATAGGCCCTTTGCGAAGGTCCGAGGTGCTTTGCAATGTCAAACATTCACCCTCAGCCAGTCTGGTACTCAATTCATTGTTTTATTTTGCTCCCCACACCATTCCAGTTTGGACCCAGCCATATGCAAATCCGTCTTAACCATGCTCCTCATGGGAACAGCCGAGCCCGAACTGCCTTGCCAGGTCCTTCCCGGACTGAGAAACAAGCATCCTGGGACCGGTTTTGGTGTATCACCTCTGATTAGCCAGGCTAGCTTGTATCCAGTGGCGTGCTCACTACGCCAATGTATTCAACCTAGTCTGCCTGATCAAGCATTAGCATTTTCTTATTCATTATCCTGAATATTTCTCAACTGTGATATTATTAATGTTATTTGTCTCTGCTCTCCGAACAATTGTAAGGCGTTCTAATACCTGCAAGGGTCATGTTCACGCTATATGAAACTTTCAAATAAATAAACATCCTTGCAAACGATTTGCAGGGTTACTGAGCAGTGTACCAGGCAGATTCACCAGGCACGGCTCGTGCCGGGCGTTATACTGGGGCGGTGACGTCAGGCAGGGGAGGGTCAGGGTGGGGGGTTGTAAAATGCGGGATACGGATCATTAGAGGAAAGTATCGATAAAAATAAATAAAACGAATTTCGTTGCCCACGCTGCATCACATTTGGCGATGCAGCGTGGGCAACGAAATTCGTTTCATTTAATTTTTATCGGTACTTACCTCTAATGGTCCATATCCCGCATTTTACAACCCCCCACCCTGACCCTCCCTTGCCTGACGTCACCGCCCCAGTATAACGCCAGGCAAGGGCCGTGCCGGAGATTCACCAGTGAATCCTCGTGAGATTGCTTTCTGAAAACTGAGCTAATTAAACTCTCTCACCAAATTGCAGAATAATCCCGGAGGATGAATCTGCACACCATTCAATGTGTTAATATGATGGAACCAGGTGCTCTTTAACAAAGAGAGGTCTCTTTCACTGTTTCATGGTTTCATTCGTAAATATATTTCCTAAAGTAAGGCTCTTGGGACTTTGGATCTGTTTTTGCAACAAAATATTTGGTTAATAACCTATCCTCCTGCCTCATCACAATACTGCGCTGATCTTGGGCCTTAGATAAAACACACTGCAAACTACCTGGCACAGTGCTTAATTTGAGCCTGTGGTTTCCGGTGCTCGGCACCAGCACTAAATAGTCTACACCAGCGCTGTCACAAGGTGGCACTGTCTGGCTAATTTAGAGGTGACCACAACAACAGTTAATTGCTACTTCAATATAAATGAAAAATGACTATTTGCTACCGCCCAAGCCATTCTTATAGCTTTAGCTGCCTGAAATAGACGTAGTAGTGTGATGGTTAGTAGTTGTGTTGTTACTATCATTGGCAGCATAGCAGGGGCAATGCGTGGTGCAAGCTGCAGTGACCTCCTGACGACAGCCCTGGCATGTATTTTTTATTTTTTTTACTAATTAAGCACTGCCTGGCACAGCTGCACTCTCCCTTGGTTTCACTATTTCTTGCCACTCTCCCGCAGGTCTCACCCAGTGCCCCTGCCCTCCGTGAAACCTCTCCCCTACCGAGATTGCCACTGTATTACACTCACTTCGGAGGGAATATCGCTATACAGATGCTGGATAGAATACTCCAACAGAGGAACTCGTCCCCGTCGGTCATTCCTCCTATCCTTTTCTTGTGAGGGAGACTGGTGATTACTTTACTGTCCAGAACATGTGCTGGCAGATGCATTGTAGGTGTGATGTATGCTTCTATGTAGAAACACAAACACTGATAAAAAGGAGTTTTTCAAAAGAACCTATCCCTGCCTGGATATAACTCCAGTACAGTTCGGTAGGAAGTCACCAGTGTTTACAATTGCCAAAATGTGCGCGTTTCTGATACTCACCACATCTATCATCCAGCACACCTGGCTGTACTTAAAATCCCTTTTTCCACTGGTAACGAGTGTTTTGCTCTCCTCTGTTCATTTTATTAAATGTTCCGCCTCCAGGGCATTTTTTTAATGTTACAGCTGAAGCAATTTGCATAGATCATTTCTGTTGTGGTGTGAGCTTTAGAAGCGCACACAGAACAGTAGGACACGAGTGGTCCAGCGGAGTCCAAATAACAGAAACCAGCAGGTGATGGAGGGAGTAGCAATGAAACATACTTGGGCCCGTCCTCTGTATAGGGTCGGTGGTTGAATGAATGTGTTATTTGCAGAGCGCAAACTGTCCCTCAGAAGAGAGTATCATGGCGCTATGCTTGGAGAACTATGGGGCATATTATCAAGGACCGGTGTTAAAATTATCGCCGTTTTATCGGCAGGAAACTGCCGATAAAACGGCGATAATGGGCTTGATAATACACCCTTGTTAATTCCCATAGAAGCCCATGTTATGGTGTTAACATGGGCTTCTATGGGAATTAACAAGGGCGTATTATCAAGCCCATTATCGCCGTTTTATCGGCATTTTCCTGCAGATAAAACGGCGATAATTTTAACATCGGTCCTTGATAATATGCCCCTATGGATTCCCGAAAGTAACAGAAAGAGATAGATTTGTGAAATACAGAAGGAATCGGGGGCCTGAAACAGCCAGGTTTTAAATTCTTTTTTAATCGATGCTTCAGAGCTCATGGTGCACATATTGCTGGAAGGAGAATTCCAAGCTTTAGAGCCTACGACTGCTAAAGACTTTCCACCATGGGATTTTGGTCGAAGCTAAGGTGGTTTCAAAAGATTCTCAAAAGGGGATCGTACTGTTCGTTTGGGCAAATAAAGGCAAAACCGGTCATTGAAGTATTTTGGACCAGAACAATTGAAAGCTCTGTGGGCAACTAGAAGTAGTTTGAAAATGATCCTTTTAGGAATTGGGAGCCAGTGCAGTTTGTGAATTGCAACTGATGCAGAGCTACTCCTAGGCCGTTGTAGGACCAATCTAGCGGCTGAATTCTGTACCATCTGAAGTTTGTGGACGATACGTTTTGAACAGCCTTCATACAGACTGTTGCAGTAGTTTAATCTTGATGAGATTAATGCAACTGTTTTCCTAGTGGCCAGATGCAAGAGATTAAAAAAAGATTCCAATGATTTTATACAATTGAAACGCATGCCGGCAACGGATGATGCTTGTGGGAGGAAGGATAAGTCAGTATCAGATTTTACCCCAAGATTCTTTGGGACCGTTGCCGTAGGAGGAGGGGCTGCAGTGTCCGCCGACTATTTCATAGGGGATAAAGAGTTGTATTTTCCAAAAAGGAGAATTTCCATTTTACCGTAATTGCATCTGAGATGGTATCTTACATCAATTGAAGCGTGTAAGTGAAGCAGTTCCGAAAATTAGTTTCTGCCTTATATTAGTTTGTGTCTAGGAACAGGATCAGTTAGGTATTATCCGCATATGATGTAGTGGCAATCCCGTATGAGCAAATTAGGGAGATCAGGTTGCAAAGAGCCAGGCTCAAAGAAGAGCCCTGTGGTACTCCCATAGTGTCTTTTCTTTCTGGTGGCACAAATTATCCGAGGGCGACCTTCTATTAGTCAGGAAGGATTTTAGACAGGCTAAAGCAGTGTGCGAAATTCAGATGTCCTGGGTCCGCTGCATTAGAATGGCAGGGAGATGGTGCCAAATGCAGTGGATAGGTCCAACAGAATCCGCACTGCATTATTCCCGGAGTCTAAAGCCATGTAATCGTATCTGAGACTTCAAGAAGTGCTGATTCTGTGGAATATTTGGGCCTGGAACCTGATTGCCGTGTATGAATTAGATTGTAATTCTCTAGAAAAGCCGACAGTTGTTTGATGACAATTTGTTCCAGGACCTTGCTAAACATTGAGAGGAAAGAAACAGGTCTTAGGTAAGAGAAAATGATCGGATCTGCCAAGGGTTTCTTCTGTAATGGCGTGACAATTGCCAGTTTTGACTCAGCAGGGACTGTTGTGTCTTTTACTGAGGTGTTTATGATCTGGTTGATGACAGGATTTACCATGTTGATGGCTACATGTAGTATGGAAGAAGGGCAGGGGTCAAGTGGCGATCCGATTTGCATGTCACGCTAGCTTTCCGAGTGAGTGCTAAAGAGACCTTCTGAAATTGGGATAGTTCTGCCTTTAGGGTAGGTGTACTGAGCAGGTACAGGCAGATCAGTTAATGAGATGGTACGTGGAGTTGGCCTAAACCCCTGGTGAATAGCAGAGATTTTATCTTTAAAAAGGCTGGGATTTGGTTACATAGAGCCGGGGGGATAGGGGGTGGGGGGGAGGCGATTTGCACAGTAGGAGATTTAGGTTGGAGAAAGGATTTAGCCACATTGAAGATCACTTTTGAGTCGGAACTTCTAAGATAAAAGTGTAGTATGTCTTTTGGGCCATCCTGTATTGGACAAGATCGTGTTGTTTATAACTTCGACACCATTAGTGTTCAAGTTTTTTACATTTAAGTTTTAACTGAGCTAAGGCAGGGGAGAACCAGGGAGCTGAAACTTTTGAGCGATGGTTCTTGGAGTGGACTAGTGAAGCTAGTTTTGAGACAGAATAAAGAATCCAGTTATTGAACAGGTCGCACTCCTCACCGACATTACTGGTAAGGGTAGGTTTAGTGCTAGTTAATTCGGGGGTAAGATCAGGGTGGGACTTTATTGCTTCCTATTTACGAACTTTGGGGTTAGTGTCATTTTGAGGCGTAGGCTGATTATAGCTAGTGTTAGCCATGTTGAATAAGATTAAGCTATGATCTGTCCAGGATTGGGAGACCGAGTCCTTGACAAATAGTTCAGAATGGTAACTAAAAATCCCGTCCATGGTGTGACCTAGAGTATATGTCCTTGCGGTTAATCTTTGTGAAAAGTCTAATATCTTAAAAGTGTCTGATAGGTGTATGACATCTGAATTAGAAGGGTCATCAAAATGGAAGTGAAAGTCTGCTAAGGCAATGAAGGTAGTATAGTGAATTGAGGAGCAAACTAGGGCTTCACCTACAGTGGAAAGAAATGATGTTTCGGGGCCCGGAGGATGGTAAAGTAGGCAGCCTATAGAACAAAAAGTATCCCTACCGAAGCGCAAATGGCTCCTCGAAGGCTAATGTAGGACCTCTGGTACGCCACATGCTAGCACACCCACTATTATAGGTGGGAAGGGAAAAGTGACCCTTTTCTTTATATAACCCTCACTCACTCTAGTAGTGGCATGCTTCATCATTGCGTTCACCCCGACTCCTAAATGTCAGGATGGTCTCTACCATATTCCAGGGAGCCCTTATGAAAATAGGGTGTAAGGGGTGTAAATTTAAAGCTAAAATTCCTCACCCACTCCAAAGGATTCTTTATTAGTAGAGTGGGAGGGAAAGATAAAATATTTTATAGGGGTGGGAGGATCTAATGGTCCTATTACACTAAATCACCCAATTACATGACTAACATGTGGTTACTGCTAAAAACATGCGATTAGCATGCACAAGATCCATAAAGTATGTACTTGCCGGTCTTAGGGATTACTCATCAGAGTGGGACAAACGTTCCCACGGGGGCCTGAGAGGGAGGCCCTGTAGTCAAACTTTCGTCAAAGGTCCCATCCTGTCTGCATACCTATCTTAGGCTCAGCTCCCTGCACACCCCTATGGGAACGTTTGTCCCACTCTGATGGGTAATCCCCAACAGCAGCAAGTAAATGATATAGGGACCGATTCAAATGCTTTTTCGTTTGGTTTTTCAGTTCCCATACATTTGGACCATGGGTACTCATAGTACGGCCTGTGGGCCGCCAGCGGCCCGGCAAGCCTCCCTCGGCGGCCCGCGGACCTTTCAGACATCGTACCCGTGTTTTAAAAAAATATATATTAAGAGTGTATACAAACACTGCCGGTTGCAGCAGAGACTCTGCTGCTCTGTGGGGGCCGGGCGACCAGTGATAGTCAAAGTGGAGCTCTAGGGGTGAAGAGGTGAAATACAACAAAGCCTCATTAACATGCAAATGGTCTTTTAAAGACCTGTGAAGTGCTCGGGTGCGGCTGTGTGGGCCTGATGTAAATAATAGGAAGATAACAGGAACAGGTAAGCTGTATGAAAGCTTTATTGCAGCACAGATACAAGTAGGTCAACCCCTCATCCGACCAGAGCTCCAACTGCCAACAGGGCGAAGGAGAACTCCAGAATCAAGAACACACAAAGAGATCTAGAGTGCTGGGCCGAGAGAGGAGCAAAGCACTGTACAACATATCTTCCCTCTTTATAAGAAAAGAAAACACAAGAAAGGAAAAGGAAATACAGGAAAGGGAAAAGATTAATGTACATAGTCATTCAGATATACGGGTGGTCGGCGAGAGCGAGGGCTTCTCAACCTGACCTCAGAAGAAGAAGAGGAAGAAGAAGAAGTGGGAACAAGAGGGACAGGAGCAGAATCAACCGAAAAACCACTATGTGTACATAAAGATGTGGAAGCATCTCCACTACCCACCTCCCCCCGTCCAGTTGGCAAAAGGATGGGAGAAGAACTACTGCCAGAGGACAAAAGATAACCATTACAACCACCAAGCCCAGTAGCAAACAGGTCATCAGAAGAAGAATTTTTCCGCTTTTGGTAGAGTGCTACTCTCCTATAGTTCCAACTTTCTCCATTAGCCAGGACAATGAAATGTGGAAAAACTTTCTTAACTCTGTAGGGACCCCTAAATTTACTAAGTCCCTTAGCATGTCTACCTGGCTTAACCTTAACAAGGTCACCCACTGAGATGGGTAAGGGAGTGTTGTTTTGAGCTAAGGGTATCTCACTGCCAGAACCCTTCAGCCAAGCGGGGGTTAATTTAGACACAGGTGCACGCCCACGCATTAGTTCAAAGGGAGATTTTTCGCCATTCTTATGTGGTGTAGAGCGGTAAGCCCAGACAAGCTCTTGAACACGTTCATGAGAAAAACTACTAGACTCTATAAACATCTGGATCACCCCCTTTATGAGACGATTCACTCTTTCACAAAGGCCATTACCCTGTGGATTGTAAAGACTAGTCTTCTGATGCCTGATGCCACATTCGTGTACAAAGGAAGTCATTTTTGAGGATGTGAGCTGAGTCCCATTGTCTGAAATAAGGACAGAAGGATAACCCTCGTTAAGAAAAATACCCTTCAAGAAATTAATGGTGGTGTCAGTGTTAATTTCCTTTACAAATTGTACACAAAGCCATTTGGAAAAGCAATCAATTATGACAATGGCAAACCGCTGATCAAAAGGTAACTCGCTCATTGGACCTATGAAATCAATGCAGACAGTGTGCCAGGGAGCATTTTCAAAGCCTATTTTTTGTGGAGACTGAGAGCCTAAAACTTTCAAACGCTTCTCCCCTTCTTTGCAGAAGCAACACTTTAACACACAATCAACCGCATCACTGTCAATAGAGGGCCACCAAAAGTTCTGTTTGACACGACGTTGAGTGAGACTTTGACCTAAATGTCCCTCGTGGGCCAAGTCAAGAATCCTACTTCTTAAAGAACTAGGAGGGATAAAGCGGTCGCCTCGCAACAAAACATCTTTCCCTTCCAAAGAAAGTTCATCCAGGACCTTCAAGAAAGGTCTGACTAAAGGATCAACCGTACTCTCTCTTCTTGTCCCTTTTGAAACAAGATTGATAACAGCCTTTAAAGCTACATCCTCCTCCATGCCCTTCGACCACTCAATGTGGGAAAACGAACCACCTCCCACAAATAAAACATCTTCTATCACAGCAACAGGAAGATCATCTAACACAGCTTCAGGATCACAACTAGTGGAACGAACAGGAAGCCTTGACAAGCAGTCCGCTTGGATGTTCTTCCACCCATGAACAAACTCGATCTCACATTGATAGTCTTGTAAGCGAGAGGCCAGTCTCGCCAACCTTGGAGACCCTTTCCCAGCTCCACCTGGAGCTAAAACATTTAGGAGAGGTTTGTGGTCCGTACGTAGAACAAACTTGTACCCCCACAAGTAGGTTCTGAAGTAACTTGTGCCCCAGACAGCAGCAAGAGCTTCGCGCTCTATAACAGAGTAATTAGATTCAGAGGTAGATAGAGGCCTAGACGCAAATGCGATGGTTTTCTCCACGCTTCCATGTTTTTGTAAAAGAACTGCACCAAGACCTATGGCACTAGCGTCAACCATTAGAATAGAGGACCGGGCGGTGTCAAAAGGGGTAAGCACATTTGCAGATTTAAGTTCCCCTTTGATCATCTTAAAGCAAGATTCATGCTCAGTAGTCCAACTAAACTTGACACCTTTCTTTAGCAAGGACCTCAGGGAAGCAGTCTTTGAAGAAAAATCCCTCACAAATTTCGAGTAAAACTCGATCAAACCCATGAAGGACCGAAGTTGATCCTTGTCCACCGGGGAAGGTGCTAGCTCTATGGCCTCCAGTAGATTTTTCTTTGGTTTAATGCCCTCCTCCGACAAGCAAAAACCTAAATACTCTATTTCTTTCAACAGAAAGGTACACTTTTCCTTTCTCAGGGTTAAACCAGCCTCATCTACTCTTAGCAAAACATCCTGTAAAATCCTATTGTGTTCATGTAAAGAATCACCATAGATCAAGATATCGTCTTGAAAGTACAACACCTTGTCGAGGCCCTTAAAGACTTCAGTGACAAGTCTCTGAAATACGCTAGCGGCAGAGATTAGCCCAAAGGGTAGCCTAGTGAATTGGAATGTTCCCTCGCTGGTGATGAATGTAGTTAAGTGTTTGGAGCTGTCATCTAGACAAATTTGATGGTATGCATGTTTAAGGTCCAACTTACTGAAAAACTTAGCTCCTTTGAGAGTCGAGACTAATTCACCGATGTTAGGTAAGGGGAATACATCAGCTACAACGCACTTATTTAAGGAACGAAGGTCTACACAGAACCTAATTTTATTGTCAGGTTTTTGTGAGATCACTACGGGCGAAACCCAAGGGGACGCTTCTATTGGTTCAATGATTCCTCCCTGGAGCATTTCTTCTAGGGTAGCCTTAACTTCGTTCCGCAAAGCAAAAGGAACTCTCCTCACTTTGTGTTGGACGGGGGAACTGCCCTCCTTGAGGATAATGCGATGTGAATAGCCTATAAGTTCTCCCAACTGATCTCTAAATACATTCTTAAATTTTCCTAATATGTCTTCTAAAGATGAGGTTTCAACAATAGAGACTGGATTATCAGACCTAGGATCAACAACAATGTGCAGATCATATTGATGGTGACGACCGAGAATAGCCGGCCCATCAACTGAAACGTATATCTTACCATGTGCTGATCTACCTTTGAATTCAATCTTGGCTTCAAAGAAACCTAGCATGTCGATTTTCTCGCCTTGGTAACCAGACGGAAAAATGTCACATGCCTTCAGTGCTCTTTCACCCCACACCCTTTCCATTACTGAGGTAGGAATTATGGTCCACTTGGAACCAGTGTCCACCATGAGAGAAATGATTTTCCCATCAATCACAACGTCATCCTTAAAAGGATTACCTCTCTGGTCACTACAAGAGCATACAGTATCAGAAAGAATCAATATTTTGTTCACATCACGTTTCACATCGTCACATTCATTAATAACAGTTACCCTTGCATTATTTCTATTTCTGCACATTTTTGCGAAGGGTCCCGCTTTACCACAACGCAGACACTCTTTGTTATTTGCAAAACAAAATTTCCCATCTGAAGTATGAGAAAAACTTCCACACCTAGAACACATCTTTTGATTATTCTTACTATAAGATGATTGCTGCACATTCTTCTTTTGAAGAACATAACCCTTTTTCCTAACAATTGCAATAGCTGTAGCCTCATCATCACTATTATCACTAACAATACTTTTATGGGAAATTTCTGCAATTTTTGTTTCTAGGCCACTCTTCTGCAACTCTCTTATGCACTTCTCGCTCTCTTCTACTACTTTAGCCAGTTCTATAGCAACTTTCAAAGTTGGATTCTTCGTAGCCCACAGACGTTCTTGGACTTTCCTGTTGTTCGCTTGAACAACTAGCTGGTCTCTGATCAGTTCGTCCGCCATCTGTCCAAAGTTACATTTGACTGATAGTTCGCGTAGTCTAGCTATAAACTCATCAATGCTTTCGTCAGCCAATTGTTTGTTTTTATAAAACTTATATCTTTGGAGAATAAGGTTTTCTTCTTTGCTAAAACGTGTTTCTAATCTTGCTACCGCCTCTTTAAATTCATCTAAATCAACTTGTGACCCTGAAGGTAGTACTTGTGGTAGGTATTTGAAAAGACGCTGTCCTTCTTTACCCAAGGTGGTCATTAAAAGAGCTTTTTTTCGTTTGGGTGAATAATCCTCTCCATCAAGAGCTTCAATGTAATTGTTGAACATGACTATCCAGTCTTCCCATGCTATTGAAGGATTGTCTGGCTCAGGTAAGAATTGTGGTGGAAGAGCAACGTTAATTGATTGAGCCATGAGTCAGGAATCCTCTTTTATACACCACAAGGATGGGTAAATGACAAAATTGTAGCAATTACAAACTAGACAATAAGGCAAAGATAAAGTTTTAAAATAGGTGCTTACTCGAACAGGGTAGCGAAGATCCGTTTGCTGTATGCGATGCTTTTCAGTTTCCCGGAGTGTAACCAAGGTAACTGTCAACTATGAAGAGAAACGCTTGCAAAATGGCCGACTACGTCGTGCGTGTACTTCGTTACACGTCAGACGTTCCAACCACAGCGTGAATCAGCGCGCATGAGAGATGTGCTTCAGTGATGCTGCTCGCGTTGCTACGCGACTCACCGGACAGAGGGAGTTCGCCTCGGTGACGCTGCTGCTTGCGTTGCGTTGCTATGTGACTCACCAGGATTCGTAGACGTAGACTGGTGACGTTGCCGCTTGCGATGTGTTGCTATGCGACGCGTTGCTGTGTGACTCACCAAAGTATCTAGACGTTGGTATGGATGACGTCACTCACTGCGCTACGAATAGGAAATTCGGCAAGGGAGTCCATAAAACTTTTTCCAAGGATGTCGCAGTCACTGATAAGACGGAAGGAGTAGTCCGCATTCACGCTGTGCATCACACTGGGTTTCTCGAGGGAGTTGATGCGCTACTGTTCTGTAGAATCTTCTTAGGCTGCAGCATTAACTGGGAAGCAGTGGTCGGACACCTCGCCAGCCCAAGTCGCCAAATGATGTAAATAATAGGAAGATCACAGGAACAGGTAAGCTGTATGAAAGCTTTATTGCAGCACAGATACAAGTAGGTCAACCCCTCATCCGACCAGAGCTCCAACTGCCAACAGGGCGAAGGAGAACTCCAGAATCAAGAACACACAAAGAGATCTAGAGTGCTGGGCCGAGAGAGGAGCAAAGCACTGTGCAACAGGGCCCTGGAAGCTGTCTCAGCCCGGGCTGACACACAGGCAGGGTGAGATGACAGAGGGTAGAGGTAGGGAGGGAAAGGGAGGGAGACAGAGGGAGGGAAATGGAGGGAGACAGAGGGAGGAAAATGGAGGGAGGGTGGGAAAGGGATGGAGACAGAGGGAGAGGGAGGGAGGGAAAGGGAGGGAGGGGGAAGGAGGGAAATGGAGGGAGACAGAGGGAGAGGGAGGGAGGGAAAGGGAGGAAGACGGAGGGGGAGGGAGGGAGGGAGGGAAAGGGAGGGAGACAGAGGGAGAGGGAGGGAGACAGAGGGAGGGAGGGAAATGGAGGGAGACAGAGGGAAAGGGAGGGAGACAGAGGGAGGGAGGGCAATGGAGGGAGGGAGGGAAATGGAGGGAGACAGAGGGAGAGGGAGCGAGGGAAAGAGGGAGAGGGAGGGAAATGGAGGGAGACAGAGGGAGGGAGGGAAAGGAGGGAGACAGAGGGAGGTAGAGAAATGGAGGAAGGGAGAGGGAAGGATAGAAAGGGAGGGAGGGAGGGGAAAGTGTGGGAGGGAAAGGGAGGGAGACAGAGAAAGGGAGAGGGAGGGAGATAGAGGGACGAGGGAGGCAGATGGTGTCAGACAGAGGGAGGAGCGAGACAGGGAGGAGGGAGACAGGGAAGAGGGAGACAGAGGGGGAGGGAGAGGGCGAGAGGGAGACAGACAGAGGGAGAAGACAGGCAGAGGGAGGAGGGAGATAGACAGAGGGAGAGGGAGGGAGAGGGACACAGACAGAGGGAGGAGGGAGACAGACAGAGGGGGAGACAGACTGAGTAAGACAGACAGAGGGAGACAGACAGAGGGAGGAGGGAGACAGACAGACAGAGAGGGAGGAGGGAGACAGACAGAGGGAGGAGGGAGACAGGGAGGATGTAGACAGACAGAGGGAGGAGGGAGACAGACAGAGGGAAGAGAGAGACAGACAGAGAGGAAGGAGGGAGGGAGGAAGACAGAGAGGGAGGAGGGAGACAGACAGAGGGAGGAGGGAGACAGACAGAGGGAGGAGGGAGAAAGAGAGGGAGGGAGAAAGACAGAGGGAGGAGGGAGGGAGGAAGACAGAGAGGGAGGAGGAGGGAGGCAGGGAGGGAGAATGACAGAGAGGGAGGGAGGAGAGACACAGACAGAGGGAGGGGGGAGACAGACAGACGGAGGAGGGAGAAAGAGAGGGAGGGAGGAAGACAGAGAGGGAGGAGGGAGGGAGACAGACGGGGGACAGAAGGAGGAAGACAGAGAGGGAGGAGGGAGACAGACAGAGGGAAGAGGGAGGGAGGAAGACAGAAAGGGAGGAGGGAGACAGACAGAGGGAGGGGGAGGCAGGAAGACAGAAATGGAGGAGGGAGACAGACAGAGGGAAGAGGGAGACAGAGGGAGGAGGGAGACATACAGAGGGTGGAAGAAGACCGAATGAGGGAGACCGAGTGAGGGAGACCGAGTGAGGGAGACAGAGTAGGGGAGAGGGAGACAGAGTGAGGGAGAGGGAGATAGAGTGAGGGAGAGGGAGACAGAGTGAGGGAGAGGGAGACAGAGTGAGGGAGACAGAAAAAGGGAGAGGGAGACAGAGAGAGGGAGTGGGAGGGAAGGAGGCAGAGGGAGGGAGACAGAGTGAGCTAGAGGGAAGGAGACAGAAGGAGACAGAGGGAGCGAGAGGGAAGGAGACAGAGGGCGAGAGAGAGAGAGGGAGGGAGGGTGAGAGAGAGAGAGAGGGAGGGAGAGAGAGAAAGAGAGAGAAAAAGAAAGCGAGAGAGATGTCGTATGCCGGGTCTGGTGGCTCAGTGGACGAAGGCGTCCGCTGCAGGGACCTGTGTTCAACCTCATGATTACAGTCTTTTTTGTTGCTCTAGCCCCTCCCCCTCCCCCACTGACCCCACCCTTACCGGTGGGGCCCTCGGACACAAACCACACTGTAAATTTGGCCCCTGAGAGAAAGTTTGTGAGTACCCATGATCTAGACAGTTGCATCTGGTGCAAATTTCTAATCATACTACTGGGAATGTCATGTAACATCTACAAGCTCATATTCTCCTTGTCCTAAAATTTACATAGCACAGACTTACGCACAGGGGAAATGGAGCCCTCTGTGCAAATGGACATTTCTCATCTTTTTTTCTCCACTGGGACATGTTTTTTTTCAGTGGACAAAGCCCTTTTTCTACACCCTCACTAAAGCTAGGATTGATCTATTCCCACGTCCATCCTTGAATGGACCTAAATTACTGACCATTTTCATGGTCGGAATGTGGTCAAATCATAGTGAATGCCCACTTACATATTTATGGACATTCACTAGCTTACAAGGCAAACTACACCTTCTGACACCTCCTTCCCGCCCTTGGTGTAGAAATTAGAAAGATTTATCCACACTCGTGGCGAGATAAATCCATTTTCACCTGCCAAGAATCCTTTTGTGAATTCCTGGCAGGTGTTAATGTAGATATTTGCAACCATAAACATTTGTTTATTGCGGAAATTAACTTTTTGAATGGGGTCCAATACTGGCAACATCATAAATTACTTTTTATTTTAAAATTGACATGTTCAATGGTCCACACAGGAAGCACCTTCTTTTTCCAGATAGAGTTACAGCTGTCTCAGAGTAAATTTTGATATCACTAGCAGAATGACAGATATTGGGCACAGCCCAAAATTGAAAGTAATCATATTCTGGCCCATTTGCAACCAGCTGTGCAGCACAATTTGGGAGAAGGCAGTCACTGTAGGTAGGAAGAAAATGTACTCATACTGAATAGAATGCAACACATTCACTCATGTGAAATTATAAACATCAAACAAATACAAGGGTGGATTCAGAAATAGAAGAGCTCAGAAAGAGTATTTAGCCGCTAGTAAAAATTAATAGAACGAATCATATGGGCTAGTGCATTGTGGTGTTTTGTAGGTTTATCCTTTGTAATGTCATGAAGTTTTTTTATTTTTTATTTATTTATAAAAGATCTCAATCTTCAGTACTTCCGGCTAGAAGTCGTTTTGCAGGGAAACGTCATAAGCAGGGCAGTGTGTTATCAACCCCTGTGTGGACCTTACACCTTGTAACCGCTGAAAAAGCCAAACTAGAATTAACAGTGAATAGCTACAAAAGACAACAATCAACCTCCAAAGCGTAAGTGAAAATTTAATAAATAAAAGAGCAGAACACAAGACTAAGGTACGAAGTCTCGGCAGACATAGAAAATCTAACCAAAAATAAAGGCCTGATTGGTTCAGTGCCTAATTTGTGCTGGTGTTTACCATTGCGAGGCACCATCGCTTATTTCTAAACACAGCCAAGTATTTATTCACCACAGAGTCGTGCTGTGTGCCTATTTTTTAGCACAATTTTTTCTGTGGATCATTTAATTATTTAATATATTTTCTAAAAATGAATAACCATGAACGCTGGTACTGTTGTTACTTGCATTTGGCAGTAGTGGAGGCAGCTGGGGGAAGTGTCAGCTGCAGTGGACTCTTGAGAAATACTTTGGGCCCAGGTGCTGATTTTTGTCTTCTTTTACACCAGTTGATACCGGTAAATTCTTCCGTTTCTGTAGGAAATGCCAAATCCCCCACTTACTGTTCCTGTTCTGAAAGCTTCTGCAATATGTCTGAGGCACGTCAATGCTTCTGAAGTTGTGGTGAAACAGGAATATGCTTCTGGCCATTCTCAAAAACCTCAGGCATCCCCACTCAGTCATCTAGGTAAACGTATCCACACATTAGGCATGGGGGCAGCCAACCGCTCCCAGGCAGTGTCTCAACAATCCTCCTGTTGCTATGGAATCCGCAGATGGGTGCTCTTCATACGACCATATATTGATGGTCAAACCCCTGAGAAAACAAACAGACTTTAACTTTGACAAATGGAATTTTCTTACTATTAACTGAAGCACTTCAAAAATGGAAGAAGAAGGAACAGATTGTTGCAAACGTGAGAACACAAAGTAATAATATTCTGAAAGTGTGTACTAACTACAAAGACACAATAACTCGTAATTGGGAACCATTTCCCAAGAGGCACAACACTTTGGTGACCATCTACAAAGTTAATGCTGAAAATCAGGGTGGTGGAAAAGAAAAATGAAGAGTTATTTATCAGTAATGATAAAACCTTTCTCGGGACAAACTGAAACATGAGAATGAAGGGACTAATTGTTATATTTCTCTTTACATTATCACAGTTCGGAGCTTTGCATAGTATAGTATAGATGCCAAAATCTGTTTAAGGGAGCAATGACGGTACCATGGTTAAAATTCTCAAAACATTGGACCTTCGTAGAAAAGCCAAAAAGAACTTTATGAAGAAAGTTACAAATTAACCTATTACAACATCTGTGTAAAATTCACACTTCCAACTCACTCTCTACTTCTCAATCACACATCTTCAGCTACACTGTAGAAGTGGTGTGGTTCATATTTTTAAGCATCACACACTTTGCACTTATAAAATAATACCACCTTACAATGATACTTTTGTTTCTGCAAAGACATTTTAATGTCCAAAGCAACATGAAAATTGACACAGAAATTGAGAATTGGATGCCAGATGAATGGTACCAGTGCAGGAGAAGGGTGCCCTCCTGGGTCTTCGTTAGACACCATGGCGTAACCTGTGGTGATGGGTGTTTTTATTTTAGCACGTTCAGCTGAACAAAATTATCCTGTGCTAAAGTCGGTTTCTAAATACCAAATTGTGAAGTTCATTGTCAGACTTGAGTAAATGGGATATTTTAACTTTGAATCCCATCCTCGTCGCCAATTTTTGTAGTAATCTCAAGAAACAGGATTAAGTATTAAACTTGAGTTTTATTGAAGTAGTACTACACAGCTCATCATCTGCAGGTCACATCTGTCCACCATCCATTGACTCAAGCCTTGAATCATAACATTCCACAATGGACTGGAAGCAATGACATCATAAATACAGTGGCAGCTGTGTGACAGCTGTAGGCAAGTATCTGATTAAAGTTGGAATATAACAACATAGAAAGCACGAGGACACATCTTTTGCTAAAATACACACAGTCAATTAAGCATGAAAAGTAATAATTAAAAAGATACCCTAGGTTTCTGTGTGGTAGAAGACTGGTAGGAAAGCCCATGCCTAAATTTGAGTGACAGGCAGAGTTTAATATGTAATACAGTGAAAAACAGAGATGAACCAATAACAAATGTACAGATGTAATTCAAAAGAAATAAGAATTTAATTGTCAAAACGCAAAAAGTAAAGGAACACCAAGCCAAAAAATATGTTTTATTTGATCACTCCCAACCCTCATTATCCCATACAAATACATTGGCATATAGATGATAGCTTGTGGGATGTGATACCGCACTGATGGACTACAGGGAACACATTAGAATATTGGTCATACTTGGTGGGAGGATCAAAGACCATGACCAACCATAACAGTCGAGGATTTCACTGGAGTGGTTCAATAGGATAGGTGCCCCAATGGAGAATACTACCTTCTAACCATAATCATGTGTCTGGAAATACCCAAGGGCGCTTTACGTATACTAATTGTAAGCTGTCGATAAAGATAGTGTCCTGTTGATGTATGATCAAAGTAATGAATCCAATCCAATCCAAAAATTCTTTATTTCGGCCATTTGAGACCATAAAAGATCCATTATAACATTTAAAAAGACATAAAACAACAGTAAAAACTTGGCAAAGTACCAAATACATCAAATTCACTTCCCCGAGGAGCTGGCACATAAAAAACGGTTAACTCTAATTTCTTACAGTTCATTGTACATATAGCGTAAAGTTAACCTTTTAATATTTTCCCCCTTATCTGCCACATGGCCATTAGGTACTTGGCAACTGCAAAAACTATATAATGCAGAGTGCTTGTCTTCAAAATTCTGAGTGAGTGCAAATGGGTTCTAATGCCCAAATTCCTACACAATGGCAATAGCCAATATTGCCTCGGTCTCGTGTAGGCGGGGCAAAAAAATAACATGTGTGGTTCGTCCTCCTCATTCGCACTACACCCTGGGCAAATTTTTTCATTCAACATCGATCATTTGCTGGTAAAAGTTTTTAGAGGCAAGGTGCCCAACCTCCATTGAATGAACAGTTTCCTTGCCTTAATGGGATAAATAATGTCCATAAAACCTTCAAAATGAAAAGAATTTTTGCTGTCCAAAAATTGATTGGTTAGGGTGCCGACTTTAGGTGCACACACAAGCGAGGCTAGACATTTGTCCTTATAGATCTTAACAAGCCTTTTGCGTGCCATCCCGAGACAGCTTCTTTCAGGATCCTCCCACAGCTCAGGCAGTCCCAAGCGATAGAATTCTCGTTTGATATAGGCCAACCAAGGAATTCTATCACGATGATTAAGGGACAGGACATGCCTGAGGTCTTGCCTATAGTGTGAAAGTTCACCAGTAGACCAGAGCCTATGCCAAAAACTCAGTGGTTTTAATGCCAATTCATCCCCTATTGAAGGGAGCCCCAGGTCTAATCTCAAAGGTAGCAAGGGTGTGCCTTGGGGAAGGGCTAGCAGGCGTCTTAGGAAGTTGTTTTCTACCTTGACAAGGTCTAACCCAGCTTTATGGCCCCACAACTCACCACCATAGGATGAGGCTGCTCTGGCTTGTGTTTTGTACATCTCCAGGGCAGGGCTGATGGGTTTAAAGGTTGATGAATTCGTGACCTTCAGAATTGCCCCCGCCATCTGGGATAACTTTAAACGGGATCTAGCTATTTGTGGACCCCATGATAGATTTTCATGTAAAGTTACCCCCAGATACTGGAACGTTCTGACCCTTTCAAGCCTTTCAGATCCCAGGGTTGGATTGGGCCTGGTTGTTCTGGAGGGGTTAAATACCATAAAATTTGGTTTTCTCTGCGTTAATCTCCAGACCATGGGTCCTGCAGAAATCCCCAAACCCATCCAGTATCCTTTGGATCCCCATCGGGGATTTGGAAAGCAGGAGGGTGTCATCGGCAAACATAATAGCCGGATCCCTCCTGCCTGCCAAACTAGGTGCGTCATTGTCCCTAACGTTGTCCAGCTGGAATATGACACTGTTAACAAAGAGGCAAAACAGGGTCGGCGCAAGAACGCAACCCTGTCTTACCCCCCTGGGAACTGGAAACCTAGAGGACAACGCTCCATCCCTCCCACACCTATCCTGGGCAAAATTACCATCATGGAGCATGATTATAGCCTGTAACAATTGTGGAGGAACACCCAGTTCCTTAAGAACCATCCATAATTTCTTACGGGGTACCAAATCAAATGCGGACTTCAGGTCCACAAACACCATGTACAGACTCCCCCCTTCGATCCCCACTGTTTTCCAGTAGAGAAGGACGAGGCGGAAGATCTGATCCATGGTGGACGTGTTTTTCCTGAAGCCTGCATGGAGGGGGCTGAGGATCGCATTACCCTCCATCCAATCAAGGAGATGATCCAGGAGAAGGCGGGCAAAAAGCTTTTGGGGTACATCTATAAGACTGATCGGCCTGTAGTTAGCTGGGAGCAGAGGAGAGCCCTTTTAAAAATCGGTACTATCTCTGCCCGCAGCCAAGTACAGGGGATCTCCATCCCTACGAGGATGGAATTGAATATAATTAAGAAGTACGGACCCCAGATCTCAGGATGGTATCGGAACAGATCTCCAGGGAGTTTATCGAGACCTGGGGCCTGCCCCTGCACCAGTCTCTCCATGGCATTCAGTACCTCCCCCAGTGTGAATTCTAATTTGTCAGCGGGCTCGAATGGGGTGTCGAGGGCTGCCTCGTGGGTGGATTCAGTGATGTCTTGATACAATTTACTAAAGTGTAATTCCCAGACAGAGGCAGCGATGTTTGGCTCGACTGCTGGTTTAGGTTCACCTGTACCTGTGGTAACTAAAGCCCAAAATTTTCTTAGGTCCCTGGTTTCGAGTGCCAGAGATAGGTCTTGCCATCTCTCCCAATCCCATTCTGATTTTGCCTGGACGATGGCTTCCCTATATTTATGTCTCAGGAGAGCTACCTTGTCCTTACTGGCACCAGACTTTATCATGGAAATCAGCTCGGATTTTATCTTTCTACAAGTACCATTGTACCAAGCTGAAGTCGCTGTTTCCTTCTTCCTAGACACCACCTCTGGGGAAAAAGACCTCTCTTAAGCTTCCCACTAAATCTGCATTGATTTGGGCAAGTTTCTGATTGAAATCAATGCTTAGGGGTTTATTAATTAGTTCATCCACTTGGGCAAACTTTGGGAGTACTAGTTCATACATTTTTGCAATAGACTCTGTAGAACTTACTAATTTGCCCCATCTTACCCTGCGTCTGTTATTAGATAGGACCAAGTTCCCTGTCTCTTCACCTTGATCTACAGTTACCAACCGTTCTTCGGGGACAGGATGTACCATATCTAAGCAGAGGGCGTTATGATCACTATCTGATCTTTCTATTACCCTAAAGTCCTGAACCTTGGACCACAAGCCTGTGTCTACAAAAATATAGTCCAGGCGCGATTCATGGCCCTTCCTATTGAAGGTGCACAACGAGGGGGTATCAGATGGAGTACGCCCATTGCAGGCCCTCAAAGCAAAATTCAGGGTCAGGGACATGATCTGCACCACTAGAGGCGACCATGCTTTTGGGTTAGGGGATTTACAAGAGGGAATCCCCCAGTAGTCATCCACAGCAGTTAGGGCACCCTCCTTCAAACCTTCCAGAGGTTCGAAGTGGCAGTTTAAATCACCGCCCATCAGTATCTTACAGTCGGCGGGTAATTGCCCCAAGAAGGAAGATAAATCATCCAGGATGGATGATTCCATCGACACGCTAACTGGGCGCGAGTACACATTGACAATCGCCAGATTGAAGGCGTTTGGCCATTTAAGAAGAACACATTGAATGTCCTCCGAGAAGGTTGGTATTATCTCTGCTCCACAGCCAATGTGACTAGCCACCCAGATCGCGAGACTGCCAGAAGGCCTCCCCTTGCCATTCCACCTAGCATGGATATAAAAGGTTGCATAGCCCGCCCAGGGGAACGTTTCCCTAGCCCAAGTCTCCTGGAAGAGACAGATATCATTGCCAGCAACTAGAGAACCCCATTCGTTTGAATCTATTTTGTTGGCGATGCCTGCAACATTCCAGGAAAGGACTTTCATAGATCCCAAGGGTAACTTAGTTTCCATTCCCCTCATTCTCTCGGCACCGCTATCTATGGCTAGTGATATAGACCTATCTAATAATGCTCGCTCCACAGGAGATCCCAAATCAATTAAGACTTGAGGTACTGGCTCACCAAGAAATGGCCTCGGGGGTAGGTTGACGGAAGGGGACAAGATGTTGGTAGTGGATGAACTTTCCAGTGATGGACCAGCAGAGCTAAAGTTGGTTATAGCACTGGCAACTATCCCTGTTCCCATCAAAGGAGTATAGGGAACCACCCCATCAGTGTCCCCCTCACATACAACCATTGTGAGTCAGTCAACCTGGTCAAGGCAGCTGTATCTATTGGCATGAGCGTAGTTGCTAAAGGCAGGATTGTCATGTCGAGAGGGCCTATATCTTGACCAGTCAACAGCATAGCCCACCCTAGTCCAGCCGTCACTTTCTCCCGGGTACGAATCCCCGCCATTCGGATAGAAGAAGGACAGTGGAACCAAATTCTATAGATGTATTCCTTGAGCTCCCAAACCAGTTACATATGTTGGGCACTATCTGGGAATTCCTGAAACTTACAAGTATACAGTCTCCCCTTGTTTTCTTAACGGTGTACCCAACCCATGGGACCCTCCTGACCATCAATACTTCTCCTCTCAGATTAGGTAGTAGGGGCCTGTGAACATTTAACCAACTAATGACTTTATTACGTAGGGAGTCGAAAGATTCCACCAAGTTGCTAGAGAGTTCAGGTACCCCGATCAAGATTACAGTGTATGCCGCCGCCTCTGAAGGCAAGTTGACTACTTTTGGCCGAGTTTGGCTATTACTAATCCTATTGGGCTGGTCGGCCGTTGCGTTTGGCATTTTTTGACTCATTGTGGAAGTCGAAGTAGGCAACCTCGACTTTCTAACAAGAGGCACGGGAATGACTTGCCTGGGGAGGAGTATTGGGACAGGTTGCGTTGGAGTAGCCGTCTGGGCATTCACAGTGGCAGAGGGAATAGGCTGAGTATAAATCACAGCAGTAGCAGCACTAGGCGGACAAGGGATCCCACTTTTTATCCCAGTCACATCACTTGATCGCAACCCCTGCTGTCCATCCCTACCCCCACTTGATTTTTCTATGGCTAGGAGTCTAGTCTCGATACTATCGAGCTTAACCAATAAGGGGTCCAGTAGATTTTTGATGATATTAGTGAATGAACAAATAATATGGTCCGAGGTGTTAAAAGCTCCTTCTCCAAATATGAACGGGCCAGTGTGCGGAGGGATATGGTTATGAACGGGCTGTGAAGGGCTCAGTGTGTTAGTGGCAACCACAGCAGAAGATGTTCCAGAAGCATCCGCGCTATGTTATGTTATGTTATAAATTGTTTACATAGCGCCTATCACTGCCTATCACCGCCGGTCTCTATCAGCAACGGTGTCCGGAACATAGTCTACTTTGGCCCTCTTCGCACCCTTTAACTGCCTAGGTCTTTTCCTTTTCGGAACCGCACCCTCCCGAAGACCCCTAGAATGTGAAGCAGTGAAGACATCTCCCTCTTCCCGAGTTAAGGCTGGGTGAAATATCGGGGGAGACGTCGACTCATGGATGGTATGAACTGAGTCTCGATCTCTTTGTGAGTTGGACGGTGTCCTCAGCTGCTGCAACACTGACTCTATTGTTTGATCGATGCTATCCATAAGAGATAGATGGGTAGCATCCAGCAGTTCAAGGGATCTAGTATTCATAGATGAGCCCATGGAAGCTAACTGCGAACTTTCCAGCCCCTCTGCTAATTGTTTCTCTAGGGCTGTGAGGCCCTGGTTTACCACGGTATTCGCCTTTACAAGAAAACTGTCCAAAGTACCTGTTACCATCGTGGCTGCTTTACTCCTTGTTTCCCTCGATACCATATTAGACGTCGCCATACCACTCAGAAGCCAGGCAAGGTGTACAGATGCAGTGATCCGCTAAGCAAAGACTTAGAGGGGTGGCCCGGTCCGGTCTCTCCCGTCCTCTAACGGCCTCAAACGGCCCGCCCTTTGCCCAGGCTTAGCCCGGCGCCCACCCGGGCGCGTCCCGCGATGCGCATGTCAAGGCGTGATCTTATAGCCAGTGGGCGGGCGGGGCGCCCAGGAGGGAGGCGGGGTCGATGGGGAAGAGTCTCCAGGTGCGGCACAAAGACACGCCGCTAGTAATCCTGGGACTCGCAGTCCCGCTGTATATTCCGCCGCCCACGGTGATGGTCCTTCTGCTGCCTAGGGCTCTGGTAAAAAAGAATACTCCAGGAAACAAAGTCCGCCCCAACACAACTTCGAGCGGCGCCCGAAAGAAAGTTACAAATTAACCTATTACAACATCTGTGTAAAATTCACACTTCCAACTCACTCTATACTTCTCAATCACACATCTTCAGCTACACTGTAGAAGTGGTGTGGTTCATATTTTTAAGCATCACACACTTTGCACTTATAAAATAATACCACCTTACAATTATACTTTTGTTTCTGCAAAGACATTTTAA
Source organism: Lissotriton helveticus (assembly GCF_964261635.1). Classification (NCBI taxonomy): domain Eukaryota; kingdom Metazoa; phylum Chordata; class Amphibia; order Caudata; family Salamandridae; genus Lissotriton; species Lissotriton helveticus. The sequence goes on along the minus strand of NC_136065.1, from coordinate 1,843,932,297 downwards.
TGTCCAAAGCAACATGAAAATTGACACAGAAATTGAGAATTGGATGCCAGATGAATGGTACCAGTGAAGGAGAAGGGTGCCCTCCTGGGTCTTCGTTAGACACCATGGCGTAACCTGTGAAGGTAATGATTTAAACTGTGGTGATGGGTGTTTTTATTTTAGCATGTTCAGCTGAACAGAATTATCCTGTGCTAAAGTCGGTTTCTAAATACCAAATTGTGAAGTTGAGAGTAAATGGGATATTTTAACTTTGAATCCCATCCTCGTCGCCAATTTTTGTAGTAATCTCAAGAAACAGGATTAAGTATTAAACTTGAGTTTTATTGAAGTAGTACTACACAGCTCATCATCTGCAGGTTACATCTGTCCACCATCCATTGACTCAAGCCTTGAATCATAACATTCCACAATGGACTGGAAGCAATAACATCATAAATACAGTGGCAGCTGTGTGACAACTGTAGGCAAGTATCTGATTAAAGTTGGAATATAACAACATAGAAAGCATGAGGACACATCTTTTGCTAAAATACACACAGTCAATTAAGCATGAAAAGTAATAATTGAAAAGATACCCTAGGTTTCTGTGTGGTAGAAGACTGGTGGGAAAGCCCTTGCCTAAATTTGAGTGACAGGCAGAGTTTAATATGTAATACAGTGAAAAACAGAGATGAACCAATAACAAATGTACAGATGTAATTCAAAAGAAATAAGAATTTAATTGTCAAAACGCAAAAAGTAAAGGAACACCAAGCCAAAAAATATGTTTTATTTGATCACTCCCAACCCTCATTATCCCATACAAATACATTGGCATATAGATGATAGCTTGTGGGATGTGATACCGCACTGATGAACTACAGGGAACACATTAGAATATTGGTCATTCTTAGTGGGAGGATCAAAGACCATGGCCAACCATAACAGTCGAGGATTTCATTGGAGTGGTTCAATAGGATAGGTGCCCCAATGGAGAATACTACCTTCTAACCATAATCATGTGTCTGGAAATACCCAAGGGCGCTCTACGTATACTAATTGTAAGCTGTCGATAAAGATAGTGTCCTGTTGATGTATGATCAAAGTAATGAATCTATTTGCCTCTCTGTATAAACTATGCCACTTACAGAACATCTCAATAAAACCTTGTTAAAAAAAATGCATGGGTCTAGAAACCAGGCTTAACTGGTTGGATGGTTCTAGGTTGCCAGAGCTTTGAAAGCAACAAGGCTTTTACCTGGTCTTTGCAATAACCATTCACACTGCAGCTCCATTTTCCTCGCTTGTGTTTAAGTGTTCATTTTCCTAGGGCACTTCGTTGTAGAATTTAAATTCTGCAAAACTATTTTTCTCTTCCTTATTGAAGTCTCTGTTATTAACTAAAGGAAGAGTGGTAGATGAACTCCCACAGGATTTGATAACCCAGAATCCAAGATGTAAAAAGCATGTTTAAGTGAGAGATCCTGGGCTTAAACTGTGGCTCAAACTGTCGGGCCTTTCTCAAAGAGAGTGAGTGTAAATGGTTTTAGCAGCACCAAAACAACATTAAAGGCAAAACATCAAATTGATACAGTTCTCAAACCAATATAGTCAAATGAATATCATGTAATACCACAGCAAAATAAGAAACATTGGAATTTTTAAAGAAAAGGCAAAATTATCCATGGAAAACAAGGGAGCACAAAAGCTCGTGGTATCTTAAAAGGACTATGATTTTCAAAAAGGTTACTACATGGCAGCACTGCATTTATTGTTAGCACTGAAACAATTTAAAGTCTCCCCGAGAGAATGGTCTTAAAGTAGTCGCGTTTCATGTAAATAGTTTCTCTTAAAAATTCAGTTGGACTGCCTTGCAGCATGCTTCCAAACAACATTGATAGCAAGTGTCATACATTTAATGAAAAATTCTGTGCTTCGGTCCTCGTGTTCCAGATGCTCACAAGCATCAAGGAACTCATTTTTAGAGGGACTGATCAAAGGCGAAAATAGACTTTTCTACCTCTCCGTTCTAGCAGCACAGCCAAGCGTCCACTTGCCGTTTCACAGTAAAATGATTAGTTTATTTTGTGACTCCTAAAGTTCCAAAGCTCCTAGAGGCAGTGTCCAGGGTATCTTGGCACAGAGAGCAGTGGATACCAGGCTCAACCATTCTCCATAGCAATATCTGCTGCTACGGGCCAGTCCCAGCCGGTCAGCTGCTATATCTTCCAAGATGCCCTTGTCGTCCTTAATTTCTCTGTGGGCCAAAGGACGCCACCTTCCCAGACTCTTTGAGAAGCCCCTCAAGAGCTTAGGTACAAGGGACAGCAGAATCCAAGGCCTCATCCCTCTCCCAGGCAGACAGCTTCAGTCTTATTATTCTTCTTGTCTTCTCCAAATCCAACAGTTTGTTGATTCTGAGCAGGTAGAGAGCTGCAAACCTTTCTGTACAAAGTTCCAGCGCGGGACTCTTCCCAATTTTTCTGCATTGTTTTCTGTATTTTGCCTAGAACAGTCCCAGAAAGCATTTATTTTCCAAAATGCCGGAAGGATGTCTGAGCCCGCTGGAGCTTCGCAATCTTGCACATGGAGCCCCCTCTCCCATTAGTGTAAAAATTACTCAGACTTGTCCTGTCGTTATGCTGTCTCCTTTTGTGGGAGGAATGAGTCTAGCAGGAGAGAAGCCAGATGCAAAGGCGGATCCACACTAGATCACTGCGTTCACATGACAAGAAACTTCAAGATCAAGTCTCTTTTCGTTGAGTGCCACATTTCACACTTCTCCCTCCTCCTGTACTTTTTAAGTGTACATTGATGTTCCTTTAATTAACACTCTCTGGCCTTCTTCCCAGGAACCTTCAGGAGGGCACATACCAGAAAAGGCCCTTTGTTTTCCAGAAATACCCTGAATAGGGTTGCTCACAACAATTCTGTGACAGATGTGGACGGGAAATATATTCTACTCTCCTAAAAATCATCTTTGTGATATTTCTATCAGAAATCTAAGTTTACTATTAAATTCTATTTTTAATACTGAATAGAATGCCACATCAAAAATGTTCTAATTGATCAAAACACTGAGATAGACATTTAGGCAGTAGATTATGAGTCTGTCGGGATCGAAGGGCGCTGCGGCAGTCTCCCAACTGCCCTACTACAATCAGGGCAGTCAGACCTCAATTCCCCCGCCACAGCCACCAGGTTTCCTAGTGGAGTTGTGGCATTCAGGAGGCCACAATATGCCAAGCATATTATGAGTTTCCTCTCCGCTGGCAGTGTCATGGAGGTTCGTACTCCATAAACACGGTGGCAGAGAGGAAACTTAGGCGGACCTGCAGGACCCCCTGTGCCTCCTCCGCATCGATATGCATGCAGGGGGGCACAGCATGTGCTCCCCTGTGTGCATGCAACCCAGTTCCTGCTCGGCATGGACTTTTCAGTCCATACCATGCAGGAACTGTTTTTGGCGTTCTCATTGTGGTGCCCATTTTCTGAGGCACCGTAGTTGGAACTCCAAATACCAGCCCGCCAGACAGTAGGAAACTCCTAATCTAGCAGGCGGTCTGACCAACAGCTTTGGCTGTACGGTGGCAGGGCAGACATTGTAATCAGGTCCTTAGAGATTTTCTACATTAAGCAGACTTGTGTAACTGGCAAAACTGCTTTAGCATGTGTGTAAGAAGTGTTTCAGAAATGTGTTACCTTTTTAGCATGTCTCATTTCCACACATTTATGACCTAGTCATGGTGGACTCCAAGAAATATTTATTTGGGGACTGGAAGCTCAATAAAGAGTTTGGTAGACAGGGTGCTCTATCACAAACGTGGAGGTGTGCCCTGCCCGTCACACACCGGGTCTGCCCACTCTGTTATTAGTCGGGCAGCCCATCATCTTTCTAATGGCAGTTCCACCGCAGGTTCTGCTGTTGGAAAGCTTACTCTGATAACCTGGGTATGTGCCGTCAAGCTAAGAGCATCTGACTGCCCACCCTATTTAGAACAGATGTTCTGATCTATTTCTTTCTGTTGGTCGCGGCCAGGAAAAACCTGGTGATACAGGACAGGAAGAAAAATGACCCCCACGCCATGGGAGTTACCTCCAAGAGTGCGGGGAGGGGGATCATTAATTGTTTTGTTTTTCAATAACAAACTTATGCTTTGAGTGGGTAAAAGTCTTCAAATAAACTAGAACAATTTCTTCACGGGTTACATCTCTGCACCACTGGGGATACTAATAGACGGTTATGGGATACCTTTGGGGTGCATGCCATTTTAGGGAGATAGTATCCTGTTTTCCCACAACAACATTAATTATGAGGAACAATAGTTATGTGAATCGTTTCTCCTTTAGCAATGGTAACTACCTTTATCTGTGAAGAATTGCAAAAGCATTAACGGTGCCATGGCAGGAAATATTACACAGCAATCCTTTGTTTGCAGGTTGCTGAAACTCACTAGAAGAGGATGCATTAGCATACCTCTTTATTCTTTCATGAATATTTCCATAGAAAAAATATCTCCTCAGCTCTTCCTCTTGGCTGTGCAAGTTCATCTGCATTGTCATCCAGTCAAGTGTCACTAGCATTATTCGAAACTACTTTGCGCCACCTGAAGAAAGTGAATCTTTCTTCTTCTTTACAGTTTCCATGGTACATTATTTGGACGTTTTGCAGCAAATGATTCTACAGGGCAATATTCTGACTTCTGAACTAATCTTCAACTGGTTGTCAGGACATGAAGACGTTCTCCTAAAAGAGCTAGAACATTTGGTGACTGTGGGACTACTGCAAACACAGATTCGTTCTACGGAAATGTTACAAACGCATACAAATACAAGCAAGTTAATATATGTTGAAGGAACAACATATAGTCGTGACCTTATTGTAAATTAATCATGTATATTTTGTAAACATTTGCACATAGAATATTTACAATTCATCTAATTTGGTGAAGAGAACAACAATTAAAACTCAAAATTAACAGTTGTGTATACAATGACAGGCAATGACAATGAAACATTCAGAGGTTTTAACACCTAGTGATAGTCCACACTGTTTCAACAAATTGTAGTCAACACATTTAATTCTCTTGCAAAACAGGAATGAAATTGGAAACATGGAGACGTACAACTGATGATGTGAAAATAAATTTAGGCGCGAGTAGTAAATAGTGTCACTTTTTAAGGCGCCCTCCTTGCGACATGCTGGATGCATCATATTTACAGTATGACGCATTATGTCGCAAGGGTTTACAGATACGTCAGTATTTCTGACATATCTGTAGGCGCAAAAATGATGCATTGCTTTAGTGTGTCACAAAAGTGATGCAACTCCAGCAATGGGTCATTACACATGGGCAAGTCCCATGTGAAATGTGCCTGCGTCAGTCTTACCCCTGCTGTGAGGCAGGCGTAAGATATTGCGCATTTGCGCCCTAGAAGTGACGCAGTGAAATCTCATAGATTTCACTGCGTCACTTCTACGAGGTTTACTTGCGTCAGAACGCAAAAAGTGATGCACCGCCGGCGCAAAAGTGACGCAAGGGCTCATAAATAAGGCCCCATATCTTCCCGTGCCTAACAAAAATGAATGTGTCCTTCTGTAACAAAACTGGTGCTATGTAAAGCGTTCTGATACCCAATGTCTCCGGTCTAGTTCGCTCTATATAAAACTCAAAAAAAAAGTTAAAAAACAAAAATTCTTAGGATAGGTCAGTAGGAGTTCTGTTGGAAAAACATCCCCACCTGCAATGCATGGGCACTGGCTACTGTTGACAAGATACCAGAACGGTGGAAAACGGGATGAAATCTGGTGCTTCTTGGAGAGCTGGTGCTTGAAGATGGGGCATAACTTCAATGCAGAAATGAGGCCTCGCTCGTAGTTTGTATTGGAAGAGTGGGATCAGCTCTGAAGTTATTTACAGTCTTTGCCAGGGCCGGTCCTAGCCATGGGCGGTATGGGCAGCTGCCCAGGGCCTTGCACTCAGGGGGGCCCCGCCGCCGGCCCCGCAGTTGCGGGAATAAATAAATGATGATGGGGAAAAGCGCTGCGCAGTGAGCACAGCACAGTGCATTCTTCCGTCCAATAATATCGAGTGTGTGCGTGTTTATTTGCAGTTACCGGCCTTGAGACTACCCCTCACGATAGGGAGACATAGCAGACTTTTTTTTAATGTGACCTAAAATGAATCAAAAAAGCGTATAAACAAGTGCTGTTGTAGCTGCAGCTGTTAGTGCTATGGGGCTGAGTGCTGGGACCGTAGGTGTGTGAGGCGGGTGTGTCCTTGTTTCTATTTAAAAGACTGGGTGAGATGGCCCCTGGGCAGCTGTGCTGTAGAGCTCTCATGATGTTCTCAGGCACGCTATAGAAACATACATGCACATTTAGACATTGTGCACTATTATATAAATCTGTGAATAAATGGGGCTGTGCCTGTAATTGTTTAAATGGTGAAAAATAGAATCCGTGCCTTTAAAGTAAATAAGGCAGATTGTATTGAAGCGCTTTCTCAAAGCAGTAGTTATCTTCCGAAATAATTTTTTTTTGTTTTACTGTTAGGCACTTGAAAAGTAGGCAAATAGACCATATTTACACCATAATAATCCTCAGCTTCAAAGTTCGCAGCTGTATCTGTTATAGCGCATTTTTTATATGTAGGCAAAATTTAGCGAAGGTATTGGAGTGCTCTACAGGACCACTAGTGTCATAACTGAAGAATATATATTTTTTGTACAGACAGGAAAATGTAGTGCTTTGCCCAGAATTATAGGGCTTTAAGTTAACATCAAGACTCAAACCTTGTTCCCAAGCACCAAAGTAGATAGATGTGGCCGTAATGCCACATCCTCTATCCTCTTGAGTTTGTGCTACTGGACATCTCGTGAACATGGCATGGACGGAAACGAAACATTACTGCAAAGCGAACCTTTAAACACATTTCCCAGGTTCATTATTTATTGCTTTGGTGATGCTGTGATTCACGCTATGGAAACGTGCATTCACATTTACCCGCTGTGCACTAGTATCTAAATGTGTGTGTCTGTGTGAACACGAGGCCGTGCCTGTGCTTATAAATGTTTACATGGTTACAAATAAAAACAATGCCCTAAAGGGGATATACATCAGATAGTATTGGAGCGCTTTTTAGAAGCAGCTGTTCAATTTGTACAGGAAATATTTTTTGACTGTTAGAACTACTGGATGTTACGACCATAACGTCAAGACTCGAACTATGCTCCCCAGCACCAAAGTACAGAGATGATGCTGTTATGCCACATCCTCTTCAGTGCATGGTATTAGACATCTCCTCTACATGGCATCTACAAAAACAAGCATTGGCATAGCCAATAGGTCTCACCTTTGGGACCTTATAAGTTTTTAGCCAGGCAGCACATTATCTATTACATTAGCCATTTAAGATATTAAAGTTTGGGGTAAATCAATGGCGGGAGACAATTCATATGCTGTCAAAAAAGCCATCAAATAAATGAATATGCAAGCACATTAGTAATAATGATTTTTTTTGTCAGAAATTGATTGATACCTTGATTAACTTCTAGAAGTCATCGGACCAGGTGTTTGCTATGTGCAGATTCGCTTCTGTGTTCTGTCAACCCCACACTTCAGGGAAGGCACAGACATACCCAGTTGAAGCAATGCAGTATGGACTTGAAGCTCCGCCCACGCTGAACATTCCGCAGTCATGTACTCTGACCTCTAAAACATGGTAAATAATTGACTAACTCCAACAAGCACATACCTGTCTTGGTTAGGCAGGAGAAAAGTTGTGCATAAACTGCACAAGTGACATAAAAGTCAGCTGTTCAATGTGGGCCGCAGTGAGGTCTTGTACCACTCGCATGAGAGACTGCACCTGTACCCCTGAGCTGCTCTATGTGCATAATAGCACTTTTTGGCATGTCTAAATGCCTTCTCCCAGCACAAACTTAGGGCCCAATTTAGTGGTCTGTCCACCAGAGTGGCATAGGTCATTACTTGCGCCACCCTGTCAGACTACTGGCTGTCATATTTAGAGATCACCGCTGGCACAGAGGAGATTTCTGTACCTTCTGAGCAGGTAGCCGTAGCGGGCACCAGGCGTTTTCCTGGTGGGACAGAAATGAGGGGGCCGTTTTTGCAGCAGTGTCAAATAGGCCCCCTGTAACAAAAGCGGCAGGGGTGCATCTCAGCAGCGCACCCCCTCTCCACTGCCGGGCTGACCGAGAGGATGTGCCAGGGCTGGTTTCTGTTCCCAGTCCGGCCATGCTTCTGAGGACCCACATTCACAGCGGTTTCTCTGAAGTCACTGTGAGTCTGGTGTGGGGCAGTTTCTTCTCAGATTGGGGTTACTAACAGAGGGTTATAGGATACTTTTGATGTTAATAAAGGAGAAATAATGCCTGATGATGAAATAGCGCACTGGATTAGACTGAAATATCCAACTTTCTTCGCCTGTCTTTTTGAATCAGCAATGAAATAGAGATGTTATGGAGTTCCCGATGGCCTCCCCTGCACACAGAATCAAATAATCACCCAGAAAATAGAAATGCAAATTTAGCACAACATTTTACAGATCCTGTGGCCATGCATTAAGTGTCCAGGCCACAGGAGATGTTGTGCAGTGAATAAACTGTTCCTGGGTCTTAGTTCCGTACTCATGGAATCATTGTGCTGCAGTTCTATTTGAATGTGTATGTTGGACTGTATTCTGATGGAGGCACCTGCTGCCTACCTGGGGAACCTGCTGGATGGAACTTGCCTTCTTGCATTAAACATTGGCTTGTGTGGCGCGTAGCTTCTTCTTGTCAGAGGTGACGAGTTGTAGAATACCATGACCATGGTAAAGAGGTTTACCCCACGGCATCATCTCATTTTGGATGTGTTTCAAAGCAGTGTACATAAAGTCTGATGGATGCTTGGTAAGGCAAATGGCACAATGTTGCATGATGAGTACTGCCTAGGTCTGGGTGGATTTTCAATTACGCCAGAATAATCAGAATAATTTCGGTAACTCTGTTGTACTCTTTGACATGGAATCTATATATATAAAAACGAATGTCTATCTGTCTGTTTGTCCTTTATGCATTACTACACCATTCATCCGATCGCCATGAAACGTTGGGAAGTTGTTGAGTACGCTCCCACGAAGGTTTCTGGCATACATTTTTTTTAAATATCGCCCCCCCCAGGGCCCTCATAATCTTTCGAATACTGATGTACGCTCTAGACGGAAAAACAACAAATCATGTATCCACAAGCACTCGAATAAATAAATAGAATTAAAACACCATTCATCCGATTGCCATGAAACTTTGGGAAGTTGTTGATTACACTCCCGCAAAGGTTTCTGGCAGAAATACTTTTTAAATATCGGCCCCCCAGGGCCCTCATAATCTTTCGAATACTGTTGTACGCACAAGACGGAAAAACAAAAAATCGTGTATCCACAAGCACTCGAATAAATAAATAGAATTAAAACAGCATTCATCCGATCCCAAGGAAACTTTGGGAAGTTATTGAGTACACTCCCGCGAAGGTTTCTGGCATAATTTTTTTTTAAAATATCGGCCCCCCAGGGCCCTCATAATCTTTCGAATACTGATGTACGCACCAGACGGAAAAACAACAAATCGTGTATCCACAAGCACTCGAATAAATAAATAGAATTAAAACACCATTCATCCGATCGCCATGAAACTTTGGGAAGTTGTTGAGTGCACTCCCGCAAAGGTTTCTGGCATAATTTGTTTTTAAATATCAGCCCCCCAGAGCCCTCATAATCTTTCGTATACTGATGTACGCACAAGATGGAAAAACAAAAAATCATGTATCCACAAGCACTCGAATAATTAAATAGAATTAAAACGACACTTTGAAATATTTTCCATATTAAAATGAATAAGTTTCAATAAAAATGACACAATGTAAATTGAATGTTATCATAACGAGTTTCCTTGAATTTCCTTTCTTCGGAGATCGCAGCAACGCGCGACGGGTAAGCTAGTTACCGATAAAAATCGTACTGCAAGAACATTTAGCGAGTTGCTGCTCATGCTCACTAATCATGTTCTGATGCATTTGGCGTTGTTAGTATAAAAATGCATCCAGGCAAACATTTTGGACACAAAGGGGAATTTGTGTGCTAAGAAATTCTACGGAATCTCATGGAATTCTTATGTATTTCCGCTTGATTATGCTACACTGAATTATGCAAGTTATGCCAACCTCAAGTACTGTCTCATTGTGCATGAAGAGGCCATTTTAAATTGGGGTAGAGTTCATTTTAAGGAACTGTTACGCTACGGTAAATCCTGAAGTGATGTACAGTGGAGTAGCAATTGCCTAGGTTTCATTGATGTTGACAGGGTCGGACTGGCCTATAGGGCAATCAGGCAGTGCATGATTGGCTGGTCTCACGGATCAGTTTTTTCTTTAGTTTGTGGGTCAATAATTTTATGGCTAGGTGGGCTGTTTTTTTCCTGTCGATTTCATTGATATTGCACAGTCATTGCTTGCAGCAAACACAAATGCATGCAGTCTCCCACACCTTGCAAAAAACCCATAAAACGTGCCTTTCAAGTTCAAAACTAACGATGTTCAAATTTTGCCCACTTTTTAGCTATCAGATTCGCTAATTGGGGGGCATTTTCATTTTGGTGCACATGTCTATTTTTCTCCCAGTACAACCCTGCGTGTTGAGAAGTATCAACAGTACGAGGAATACACATTGTAAGGAGGAAGTCTGACAGCCCCCTCGGTAATGTGTATATTCTTACACTGGTAAGTTGGCTAGCTGCTGTACGAATTTTGAAGGATAAAGTATGGGAAGGACCAGTGCATGAGGGTAGGTGGGCATTGATAGTTTTTCAAGGCAGTGGGGCACAGTTGAGTGATATAAAAGCAAAAAATTGTATCTTGCGAAACAAGATGTGCAAGCGGTGTAAGATCTAGGAAGCAAATTCATCTAGAGAGGGTTTCCAAAATTGTTGGTGAGAAGGTCCTAGTGTCCCTGCAAAACCTTTCCACCATGGAACTATGCAGAGGAGAGTGCAGTATAGGAACTAGAAAATATTCCAATTCGGTGTGGTACTCATTGTTTCAGAGAGAGCTACCAGACCTGGAAGCATGTCAGTTCTTCATGCTGTAAGAGCACTAGTTAACTACCACTTTCACCCACTATCATTTTTGACACCCGAGCGTGCCTATCAGTTCAGAAGAATAATCTTTCGACTAGCTTTGACCTAAGCCATTTTTCAGCACCCAATGCACATTCTGTTTTAGAGAATAAGTTGGCTAACTTTTTTCCAGGATGTTATATTACTGTGCAGTGTGAATGTTCAGGATTACAACAAGGTGTTAGAAAAGCAATTGAAGATTCTAAGACACAAAGGGATGATATTGAGGCTAAAAAAATGTAACCCTGCTGCTGAAGAAATGTCTAGTTTGGGTCATCATGTCAGAGTGTTGTGGTTAGCACAAGCAATACCTGATTAAACCTGTAAATCTCTTTGTTTCACTAACAAGGTGAAATTGAGGTGATTATTTGGCTCGGCTTAATTTGACAGCAATAGGGTATGACATTTTCTGAAGAACACATCACCACTATGGGCACTGTTGAAGACGAATAAGAAATTCATATGTAGAGAAAGTGCTTGATAGTGTTTCAGTAAATTAAACTGATCTTGCTGAAGCTGCACACTTTACTTCCATGATCTTGCCAGTCAAATGCCTTATTTGATTCAAGAGGGAGTGCAAGCATATTTTTGGTTGCTTTCATTGGACAGAACCATAAGTATTTTGCTGCATCAAATGTACCATAAGCACCAGGACTCAAATAATTGTTGCATGTCTTATAAGAATGTGTTTTTTTCCTGATCATCCCTGGAGTTAGCTGCCATTGAAAGCAGCTGGTCCATTTGGAGTATTTTAATGGTGCACTTAAGTCTACTTTAGAGATGATTGATTGTCATTCAATGTAGCTGGGTTTTTTTTCTGGTGAATGTAAGATTTCGAAAAATATTGAATTTGTAAGGATGTGTTTCATTGAAAAGGTTCCATGAAGCATTAATCATTGATAATCAAATTCAGTGTCAATAAAAATGGATGAGTATTTAGATTTGGTTGACATCTTTGTATCATCCTAGAAGCAATTGGTTGGTCGAGTGTTTCAAATGAATCACTACAAATAATTAGCATTTGGCAATGATTAATGGGCTCAACTGGAAAAAAAAGTTGAAAAGTTTTCTTTGGGCAAAACTTACATATGCGTAGCAACATTTGTTCTATGAGAAGGAGGGATAAGTGGAACAAAGATGAACAGGAGAAGGATAAAACACAAATAGCCGCAGTATAAGAGATGGACTGAAGTGGGAGAAAACAACGAAAGGCACATTTTTAGGTATTGGAGAGGGGATAGTGCAGGACAGTCTTTGAGTATGCTGAGAGTAAAACAATTTGATTATTTTAATAAGAGTGAAGCAACATTTGTGAGGCTGCAAACTGTGATAGAAGTAAGAGATACCACTGAAGTGTGGAACAATGGGAGAGTATGTGGCAAACCTAAATTGCTGGTGGTACCCCTAGCATTCAGGTAGTGTGTGTGCAAAGAGGGACTGTTGGTCCGGGAGGCATGTATGCATTTAAGAAGCAAACGTTTGCGTACACATTTAAAGGATATTATAAAATAGTTACATGTGTCTTAGTTCTGTGGTCAGTGTCTTTTTCAAATAATTACTGTGCTAGTATTGTATCAGAAGCGTACGTTAAGCTGCATTCTAGTTATGGCAGCTGTCTGCCTGGGGTACATATTGAATGTAACTGGCCTTCTAGCAATAAACGTTGTCTTGTATGAGAAACATCTTCTTTTCAACCACACAGTTGCACACCATGCTCTGTGCAAAGTATCCACCCTGCATGTCCATTGGCAGTTCCGTGTGCAAAGTTCACACAAGATATATCCACCCGTTCATTTTAGCTATGCATTTTTAACTCACACCCTGAACCACCTGCTCAGACCTCAAATCTTCACACGCACAATTTAACCAAAGCAATACAACAGAGAAGTTGAAAGTAAATATTTAGCTTGTTTGGTGCTACTTTACGCCTCTCAAAGGGACAGTAGTATATTAATATAAAAAAAATATGAATTCATTGGAAAAAGTGACATTTGAATTACTGTTGTGGCTACAGTAAAAAACGCGTTTTGCTTGCTAAAGTATCCACACTACCTCATCTCCCAATGCACTCCTTCCTCCACCCATCTTAGCACACAATAACCCAGGCGGGATCTCAAAGGATAATATAGATGATATAACTGATGACACAACCATGAAATCATTGATGGCAAGCGCATCACAGAGTACATCATCAGTGCTACGAAGGCAAAAATCACATATTCATCGGAAATGGCACAATTGTTGGCATTGCTGATTACATGACACACACTGTAAGGTCTCCAAAGTAAAAGATCCAACTCAGTAGTCTACTATAAACACACTGCTGGAAGCACAACATTATTTTTACATAGCTAGAGGGAGTTGTTCTTTACACACATCTATGGTAGCCATATATCCCATACATATATACCTCCCAGTGTTGCACTCCGTTCTGGTACCATTATGCAGTATACATTGATCATTATGTATTCATTTGTAATGGCTGCTTATAATAATATTATTGCCTCAGGTTTAACCCTTGTACTTACCAGCAACGTCATAGCACAGACCTATATCTCATGATAGCTGTCACTGGATAGCCATGTCGCTCCCTTGTAATATATGTTCCCTGTGTAGACATGGTGCATGCACCCATGAATTCTTATGCACACTCATTCCCAGTATGCTCTGTGTTTTCACCAACAATACCCACATGCCACCTACTACGTTTCACACGTATATAGCCATATAGACCTCAGATTACTTATGAGCTCTGTGTACTCTTTTAGTAAAGTATGCTCACTCTTTCTCTTCTACTAATATGTATATGCTCGTAACATGAACTTCTACTATTGGGCTGATAAATGTTGATAATGGTGGTAACTCCATATAAGAGTTATCACACCCGGAAAATACTGAGTGCGATAGAAACCGCGCGCCAGCGATAAATTTCACCAGGTCACACTTGCCGAAATTTATTGGGGTGAGAAATGTCAGGCCAATACCGACGTGGATTTTGATGTAATAAGTAGTAAAATTATTATGTTATGCATCATTTTAGGGAAAAACTTAGAATAGGCACTATTTAGTCGACCAGAAAAATATCTAACTCGAACAGACTATTATCAGGTTCGATAAAGATTGCATCAAACATCGGGCCTAGAAAAGAGGGCAGTCACTGATCTCTTTAAAATTATTTACCTATATTTTCTTCTCTACCCACAATGCAGGATGTGATGGCCCCAAATTTGGATTGCTTCCACTTTTTCAATGGTTTACCTACATCTTATGACTGTTCTTGACGTGCTACTAGTTCTTTTAATTGCGGTGATGCTTTCATAGTATATAAAACTGTATCAGCTGAGATTTTCTGACCTGTAAATGTCAAGAGTGTATTGTATTAAAGGCCTGTAATAGACAGCAATGTGATCAGCTGCGTCATCAGTGAAGACACTGATGATGTAATTCGCAGTCATTCTTGATTCCAGGTCTGATGGAGTCAGCAATTATGACTTGTGATGGTATCTGTGATGTCATATGCATGTTGAGGAGCAGTACATTTGGGGTTATAATATTAAATGTATACATTTGGGTCGGTGAATGTTCCTTTGTGAGTGTGTAAGGATGATTCTGTGTTATTGCATAACAGTGTGTGTCTTTGTCTCCCTGTTTTATTATCAATCATTGTGTAACGGTCTTCTATTTGCCTATCTTCCTATGTCCCTCTGGAATGCATTTGTATTATTGTCACTTGTAGGTTGTTTTTAGAGGTGTAATAATCTTGGCATGAGTTTGAATTAGTGAGTGTGCATTTTGTTTGTGGTAATGATCTCTTTCTTCATTACCCAGGTTATCTGCGGCCCAGAAGATACTTCAGAAGATGAAGAAGTTACTGAGAATGAGGTTCGGCCCAGATCTCGTGTGCAAAAGAAAAGGGGGGTCCAAACCTTCAAATCACGGACTGTACAGCCTCCTTTTCAGAACACCACACTACTTGAGCTTCTCTCCAACTCTCCAGAGTTCTGGGACGTCCTTGGTAGCCTCTCCGAGCTGAGCCGGGTTCCACGTCCGCGTCCCAAGCGGCGTCCCATCGTTAAGACTACCAAGTTTAAGAAATTGTTTGGCTGGGGCGATTTCTACTCCAACATCAAAACTGTGAAGCTCAATCTTCTCATCACTGGCAAAGTGGTGGACCATGGCAACGGCACGTTCAGCGTCTACTTCCGGCACAACTCTACAGGAATGGGCAACGTGACTGTCAGCCTGGTACCACCCAACAAGGCGGTGGAGTTTCACTTGGAGCAGCAGATGTATATTGAGGCTAAGGAGTCAAAGGTGTTCAACTGCAGAATCGAGTACGAGAAAGTGGACCGGGCCACCAAGACGGGGCTGTGCACCTATGACCCGTCCAAGACCTGCCTGCACGAGCACACCCAGAGCCGCGTCTCCTGGACCTGCTCCCAGCCCTTCAAAGTCATCTGCATCTACATCTCCTTTTATAGCACTGACTACAGACTGGTACAGAAGGTGTGCCCGGATTACAACTACCACAGCGACACCCCCTACTACCCTTCAGGCTGACCTACCTGTGCCACACAAGTCTAGGCCCTGGGAAGGAGGAAGGCCATGACAGATTGTAGCTCAGAGTTGGCCGGATTATAAATGTACATCAGAGGAATGGGGGGCGGGGGTTCCCAGGACTAGTGTTACCTAACACTGACCTATATGTGGGGTGAGGGGATGGTTAGATGTGGGGTAACTGAACTCTGATTTACAGTGTGGGTATCTATGACGAATAAGTTGATGAGAATTCGTGACTCTCCATTCTTAAAAACTTTTTATTGTTTTTACAACTTTCCAGGGAACACCAGATTGGGAGCAAGGGATTCAACAGGGGTAGGAAATCATGAATGTAAGGATAGTACGTAGAGAGGGGGAAGGGCATAGTAGATTTTAGGGTGAGGCCGTCTGAGGGGGCTGGCTTAGGCTTATGGACCAAGGATTGGGTAATATCAGGAGATGTAGAGATTGGATTGGCCTGAATATGAGAAGCCTGAGATTAAGGGAGGTAAGAAACAGCAAGGAGAGACCTGGAAGCAGAGGTGGAATGATAAATGGATAATTGGATGATCAAGGTGGAGGGTTTAAGAACTGTGAATGTCATGATGGGTGACGGTGGAGGAAGGAAAAGCACCATGTGGTGCAGATGGCAATGGCACAACAACGCCTTTAAAGAGTATCACACCTCGGTTTCAATATGTAGGCACAGTGATCGGTGAAGGAGCGAGATGCAGGGGAAAAGGACAACGTTTAATCATGGAAGGAGAACAGAAGCAGAATTTGAGGGAAGATACGGAAGGCACATAGGGTTAGTTGGTTGTGAGTATATGTTCGGCTGGTGGGCTGTAGAGTAAGGGGGAGTATGGTCAGCACTGTGGTAGGCATGGGGATAGAGAGTAGGGTGAGGCTTATAGCTGAACAGATGCTGCTATAGGTAGGTGGACAGAAGTAGGCTTGGGGGAGTCTAGTGTGTCTTAAGGATGGCTAGGGTAGTGCCACATGAGGGTGAGCATGAATAGGTCTGAGGATATTGTTGGGTAGTGGTCTCTAAAAGATGACCAAGGATGGGCGGTAAGGTGAGGATGGCAGGATGGTGGTATGTAAGGCAAATCAGGGAGGGCCTTGGGATGGACAGGCAGTGTATAAATCATGTTAGGTAGTTGAGGTGTAGGAGTTTTTAGGAAACCACACAGGTGAAGTGTGAGGATGATGATGACTTAGTGTAGCAGGGTGACAGAATACAGTGGGCTCTCACACTTCCACGAATATTAGCTGTCTCCCAGAGTCAACAAATACCCCCTGCCAAATGCCCGCAACTGCAAGGGTTACTCCTCTGTATGGCTGTTTTTACGTGCTTCACATTTGAGGGTTGGATTGTTTCTTAAAATGACTTTGACAAGTGTCACACTTGCAACTAGATATTCTCAATTGGACGCCGATGAGGGACCTTCAATATTGTCGAAAACATAGCAAATGTATTGTTGACCATTGTGCCGCCTAAAACAGCCGAATGATGGAGGACATGGGGAGTTCTGTGACCACCTTCCCTTTGCCAGAGATTGAACGTCACTCCCCCAACCCCTCACACCTTCTTCACGGAAGTGATATCAGAGATGCCAGCAAACACCGAAAAGGGTCTGCACTCAGAATCAGCCCACAACAAGCATGGCTGAGGCTCTGCATCCAGAGGCTGGCCAAACAAGCATGGCTGAGACTCTGTATTCTGGGTGTAATACAAGTAAGGGCAGTTCCAACTCTTTTCTCCAGATTTTGATTCCAACAAATATGGCCTCAGCTCTCTTTCCAAAATCTGAACACAACTTGGCTGCATCTCTGAATTCAGAGTTCAGCCTCTAAAACCATGGCAGGCTTTCTGCATTCCTATTCTGACTATCCCTACCAAGCATACATGTGCTATGGACACTTACACCAACATATCTCCTTGGTTTCTTTACATTCACACAAAAGAGACTGCCTTGCAGGCACACGAGTATCACATCCTCCCAAGCATTCACACAATCACATACAGATACACATGCCTATCATACGCGCACACACGTCATTGCCTTGTGATGTAGGCATGTATGAGCGATTCATTTGCACTCAGAAACACACTCTCGTTAGTTATTAAGCCTCTTGCACTATCACAAACATGGACCGGAAACGTTTTTATTGCAGAGTCTGGCGCGTCAAAATTGGTCACACCCTCTTCTGCTGCGGAAATGGAGTCATTACTTGTGTCAACGTGCTTCGTACATCCGCTCCCAGTCCTTGCGCCATTTTGTGATATCCGCAAAGAGACAGGTGATTAGCTCTTTTGCACTCTCCCGCCCTCCTCCTCCTCTTCTTACTGCCCTGATGTCCTGCTGGAGTACCAAGAAAGTGCAGTGATTGCACCAAGTGTATGCCACAAACATAAGGCGAGAGACTCTTCTCACTGAAGTACTTATTGGATAAAGTACCCATTTGCCTTTGCGGGAGTACATACTACATACACATCATGAGCTCTATTGCGCGCCTTCTGTCTTGTAGTGTTCTGTAGTGTGGGAGTGCAGCGCACAAACCACATTTTTGCATATGCCACAAAGCCAGAGAAGATGCCGAATTTACCAGTGATTGTCACCATGTGCCTCCTCTACGAATCTTGCACAACAAAATGAGAGGCGGTGGTGTCTGCCAACCCATTGGACAGCAACTGCAGTGTTTCCACATCTGCGCCTTGTACACAAACTCGCCATGGACTCTTGTATTCGCTTATGTATCTGATTGGTTATTAAAGATCACTCTAAATATTACCATTGTGTCATCAGCAGCGTGAGAGCATCTCAGCATGGACGGGGGAAGTGAAAGCAGAATGCTGGGAAGTCTTAGGATGGTTTATCAGGAGTAATGGAGGGTGGTTAGATGGGTGACAGAAAGAATGTGTGTGTGTGCAGTAGAGGAAGCAGTACATTCCGTGCAAAACGAAAGCTGCACTATTACCCCACACATCACTGCTGAGGCATGAAAGAAAGTACGATGTGCTGGCCCAGAAATTGCAGAATGGGGAGAATCATCAAGAGATGGGCCACAAGAATGGTACATGATTTAAAGGTCTTTGAGAATATCCTCAACGCCAGGCTTTTTCCTAGGTCCTGAAGTTATAAAGTTCACCTCCCATAATCAACAATGAAGCTATATATGTTCCCTGCTGACCAGGATGCTAATGGAAACTTGGGACTCCAAAGCCTCTTTGTCGCTTGTGGGTTATTTGTTGAACAATCAAAGCCTGGCCTAAGTAAGTTGATGTGAAGGTGGGTGAAACAAACTCAATTTTCGCTGTCAGTAAATATTACTTTACAGTCAGCCTGTGTTCCTTTTTAAAGTAATTGCTCTGTCTCCTCTATGATAATGCTAGGTGGTCTCTGCCACTTCAAGGCCATGATAATAAAAAGCTTGGCACTAATAAAAGACACTGTCTCAATGTAAGAAAAAGAGAGGGAGATGGACATGATTGTGACATTCACAAACATCCCAACAAAACAATGGCTGATGGAGGATGAGCCAAAGCTTCCATTTATTTGTATTGACCTGGTGAATTATTGGTAATCTTTACTATCCCCGGACCTAGTCTTCCTTGTCACAGTTCTTACTGCTTGAGTTCTGCCCCAACAAATCAACAAGCGTCCAAGCATTTTCAGTGACAATTTCCTCCCCCATCCCCTACACAGGAACAAAATAGGAACAACCTCATAATGGCTTCCTGTTTCCAAGAATAACAAGCATTTACAATGCAACGGTTTCGCCTTTACAAAAGTTAGAGCTATTGGCATTGTAAATGACAATATTTTTATTTATGTGTTGGTTTTGAAAACAGATAAATAAATGGCATTGTTATTTACAATACCAATAGCATAATCTCTCGCAAATGCTAAACACACACACCCACAGAGAGCCCCCCCAACAGAGCCCCACCCACACAGAGCCTCCCCCACACAGAGCCTCCCACACACACCCACACAGCCCGGGCGCGAAGCTTGACAAACTGGAAGCCCACGGCATGGGGGTCTCTCCTGAGCCCACTCCCCAGAGTGACCCACTCTTTGGGGGAATTGTCACTTCCCCTGATCCCATTAACACTGTTGGACTACTCCAAGCACCCTGGCGCCTTATTACCTTACGATTGGAGGGCTGGCAGGAGTGAGTGATTGTGTGTGTGAGTGAGGGAGAGAGAGAGTGAGTGTGTGTGTGAGTGAGTGTGTGTGTGAGTGAGTGTGTGTGTGAGTGAGTATGCGAGTGAATGAGTGAGTGAGAGTGTGTGTGAGTGAGTGAGTACTTTGCACCATAGCACAACTCTAAATGAAATCACTAAAATAATGCGTTTTCTGCTTTTACACCCCGCCATTCCCTTAAACAACACCCTGCAGCTTTATAGATAGGCCGGTGCAGCATAGTTTTCATTGAATCCGTTAATAGCATGAAAACGGCGATCACGCTAAGAAAGCTTTTCGAAGCCTTACTAGCGATAGAAGGCACTATCAGATAATCATAACACACTGCAGCTACCTACAGCTCCTCCAGCCTGAACGGAGTGATCTCTCCCGTATGTTTTACATAGTTCTTCATACAGCCTGCCAGATTTCTAAGCACTGTCGGCTTTTGTCAATAAGAAAAGAGGGGAAAGGAGTGATTTGCCCAGGATCACCGCATGAAAGTACTTAGTCACACATGCAGAGCTCTCTGACATCTTTGTTGATCACAGTGCTCTCCGAAAAGGAGCCTCGCACCCAGCGCTTAATTTGCATATTACCGCGCTGCCAGTAAAGCAGTCTAGCCTGTCCACAGGGCTGGGAACTCTTAGTTATGGTTACCCAGCAAAGTCAACATTGTTTTAGCCAAAATCCAATTGAACTCCCTTTGGTAGCCGCGCCGGCCGCTCTCAGCCACGTGTGGACATCCGGCTCGTCGGAGTCTGTGAGGGGTGGGTCTAATTTTGCCTGGTGTATTTACAATAATCAAAACAGATCTCTACCCCTTGCATACGCTACATGGCATCTGGTACGGAGAGCGTACAAGGCGACCAGATCTATGCAATATGTATGAAAGCAACGTAAGATGGAGGGAGCACCATCTCAGCAGGATCGGACAGGGTGCCGTGTCGAAGCAGCACGACAACTCCATGCACCAGCCTTTAATGCACCACTTGAGGCACAGAAGCGCCAAGCACCCCAGCGAGCACCGGGAAGCTGGTGCGCTTCTCTGCACTTGGAACGGCAGGCCAGGGGTGCGCAACTCACTTGGAGATCCCTCGGCGGGGTCGGGTCATCGATGACTCGGTCTCCTCTCCCCGCAATCTTCTTTGGACGAGGCTCCGGGAGCTTCTGAGAAACGACCCGGGTGACGAGGACCAATCAGGTCACGGCTCTCTCCGTGAGCCCCCAGTGACGTCAGCGGGGTCTTCCCGACGGCAGCCAACCACAGCGCGTCCTCGCTATGACGCGTCGCCGGGAGAACCAATCACAGCGCACTGGGTGGTTCAACTAAAAACCCATGGCGGTTTCACGAAAAACAACGAAAGCCTACAGCATCCATCGTACGTGCCAAGGAAAACGTTACAGCGGGAAATCGAGTGAATTTTTTTTTTTATAATTGAAAAGAAGCAATGACGAAAAAAGGGGCGGGTGACGAAAGCCGTGACGAAAAAAGGGGCGGGTGATGAAACAAGGGGGCGGGGCTTAAAAAAGGCACGGGAACGCCCCTGATTCGCGTCCGGACGGGGGAAAGAGTGACGGACAACAATGTCTGCCAATGGCTAGCCTCCATTTATGGAGCTAGCCAATGGTAGACTAAGGCGGGGCATTGCCACATAGTGTAGATCAACAGATTTCGCCTGCGCGAACGCTGCTGCGCAGCGGACGCCAGGCGAAACCTAAAAAACTCCTCCAAGGCCCTGTGACAATACAAGTAGAGGAGGGACGGGAAATCAGGACTGTGATGACTTTGACGTAGAGTAATGAAGATTACCAGTAAGTAAGCGGGTCATTACCTCCTCATCGATCTTCCTTAGCCCAGTCCTTACCAGATGAGCTACACCTAAGCTAACAGAATTGTTACAGGGTAAAATGACATCCAAAGAAGAAAAGACTTCTGCCAAGTTATTTTTCATTCTCTCAAAAAACAAGAGCAACCCATATGGCCATGTAAACTGAGTATTACGTTAAAGCTTACAAGTATTCGCATGGAACTCTAGAAACAATTTCATATTTTTACACAATATTATTCTGTGTTAATGCACTGAAGAAGAAGAAAAATAGAAATAAGGCAGAGAATATCTGCCACAAATTAATCTCATGCATAACTTAAATTAAGTAGCCCAGTTCCTATTTTCTGTTAAACTCAATTCAGCCAGACTGAGGGGCATATTTACAATGATTCAGCGCTGCTGTAGCGTAAATTTTTTACACTACGGCTGCTTTTTTTTGTCGCCATATTTACAATGCGCAGCAAAGTCCAGTTAGCAGTGTTTTTGCTGATAACATGAATTTTTCACATTGCCATTTCTGTTAGCGCGACTTACCGAAAATGAGATGCAAGGCAGGCGCCCCGCATAAAAACTGCCACAGGATATCCTGGTATGTCGCAAACAAAGAAAAACTGCTGCTAAGTCCCATTAGCAGCAGTCTTTTATTGTCAGACAAAAGCTGGTCTTTTAAATGGTGCAAACACACTTGTGGTGTCATTTAAGAGGTTTTGGTGCAGGACAGTGCTGCAAGGAATCTTGCTGTGCTGCCCTGCGACAAAATTAAAGGAGTTCCAATAAAGGATAGTCTAACAACAAAAGCACCAGAAAACGACTTGGCAGAACTTTTGTGGATTAAGAAATTAACATTCTAACATCCTTATCTATACTAATAACCTTTTGCAATTTTAAGACACTTCATTGTCACATTTTTCTATATGTCTGGTTACGGTTATTTTTCTTGGGGTTTCTTTATCACTTCTTTTTCAAAAACACAACTAACTACATTTCATGCGTTGAAAAAAAATACATGTATAAAGTCAAAATGCAAATTTGTTGTATATTTCCTTTTTAATTTGTTACATTAATCAAATAAACACTCTGGGATTTATTTACAAGACCCTTGCGCCGCCGGTACGTTACATTTTGTGACGCTCCAGCTGTGCATTTTGTTGCCCCATATTTAGAAGGACACGTAAAGCCACCTTGCATGGCTTTTCATGTCCGTGTAAATACGGCCCCTTTTCATGCAGCATTTTGTGTGAAAGGGGCATGCCATGGGTGTTGCTGTGGGGCTTCTACTGCATTAAATCGCAAATTGGTACAAAGTTCCCCAGAGGAGCGATAAAACGTATGCGTGTGCTAAGGAGGAGGACCAAGGCAGGGGACAAGATGTTCCCTTATTGGAACTAGAAGACCTCACACACCCAAACAGTCAGGTGTCATGCTTCATCATTGGTCTCCTGCTCCTCGTCAGACTGGCGCTGCAATGTCCGACGGGCGCCAAAAAGGCGCTCTTTGTTGGAGTTCTTTTGTTCCAGCCAATGGTTGAGTGCGTGTGAGGGGTCTGGGTAAGGTGTAGTCGTGACAGGGTGGTGATATTAAAAGAAGGTGGGTCAGTCCACAAGGCTATTTATTCGCGTGGCTGACTCCCTTGGTTAAAAGGGTGAGAGGGGAGGTAGGGACTGTAAGGGGTACAGCTGACTAACTCAACCCTCTAGATAGGTCGACATGTTTCTTGCCAACTGGCAATTCTTCAGGACCTCAAGTGCTCAGTACTACACAGTGAACATAAAAGGAGAAACATACAACCTCACTCGGTCAGTAAGATGGCAGGCCTAATGGTGCTGCTCTAACGGGGAGACCCTAGGAATGTCCCTATTGGGCCCCGCAGTCTGTTCCCGTGGGGCTGCTCAATAAGGTAAGGTACCTGTAGTGTGAGCAGCCAAGCTCCGAAACCTACCCCCACGAAGAGCATTCCCAGATTTACAACCTTTCATAAACCTGGGAATGTGTCAGAATGCTACACCTCCCTAGGGGAGGCGTAGGGAGGCACAACGAGGGGAAATGTTTTTATTTCTCCTTGTTCTTTCCTCTTTTTATGTGTGCTGCATTCCATGATTGTTTTAGTGCAGGAAGGTGTCCCTTCCTGCACAAACACAATCTCCCCTGAAACACAGACAAGCTTAAACCATGGTGCAAGGCTGCCTGCATTGGCGCATGGCAGCCAATTGTGTGCCAGCGCAGGGGAAAGCACAGGAATGCGACATATTATTGTAAATATGTTGCATCCCTGTGCTTTGACAGTGACTCAGTGCGGTGCAGCCAAATGGCTTGCGGTGCGGCGCTGAGTCACATTATGTAGATAAGGCCCTCAGTTCTGCTGAACTGAGTTCAACAGAAAATAACAACTGGGCTACTTAATTTAATTTATGCATGGGATTCACTTGTGGCAGATATTCTCCGCCTTATTTCTATTTTTCTTCTTCTTAAGTAAATTGACACAGAATAATAATTTTTACAAATATTAAATTGTTTCTAGAATAAGTTCCATGTGAATTCCTGTTGTAAGTTATTTTGTATGCCTCTTTATTTAATATTATTATTTCTTTTTGTTTAAAGAATAAAATCACAAAGTTTAAGAGTCCTCGGCACTTGGAACAAGAGGCAACATTCACAATAGCGTGATCGGAAAGTGTGGAGTGGCCCAAGTGGCAAAATTATGTTTCCCCCAGAGAAGCTCCTTTTTTACAGCTGCCCAGCAAGTAGCAATACCTCTAGTTAAGCAACCGTGCTATATAAATACCCATGGTAAAGAACCCCCTTTCTCCTCATAGGCAGTGGAAATGGAAAAAGTAATCAAATAAGACATTTGTCTTGTGAGAGGATGAAGGCTTTTGTAAATAATTATAAGAACCATGTGCACATGCAACAGACGTAGACGTTCCTCAACATCCGGAGAAGGAGAAGGAACAAAACCAAATTCTGGGTGCAGTGGAATACTGACAGACAGTTTGGTAGAAAAACAGAAGGTCGTAAAACTAACTTATCAGGAAAAACCTTTAGCAATGGCTCTTTGCCTAGGAGAGTTACCAAATCTCCCACACATCAACCCGAACAATTGCCACTAAAACAACACTTTGGCTGATAAAAATATTTGATCTACCGACTGTAACGAGTGGGAGTCTGGAGAATGGATAACTGGTTTCAGCAAAAAGCTCCTAAGCAACCTGGAAGCTAATTCGTTTATGGGAATGACATTGGATCCCCTACAGTACTTGATTGCCCACAGTTTTTTTTAGAGTGGCAACAGTCAAACCTAGAATGAACATATCACCTCATTCATTTGCATATTTAGCAGGGACATATGAAATGCAACAGACACGGGGGTATATTCACAAGCCCCTATCGCCACCACAGCATCATTTTCAGTGACGTTGTCGTGGTAATAGGAGCCTCGCCTCATTCACAAGGCAACGCTAAGCCCCTCAACGTGGCTTAACGCTGCCTTGTGAAAAGGCCCCCTTTCACGCTGTGTTTAGCGTGAAAGGGGCGTGCCGTGGGTGTTGTGACGGGCGTTCCACCGCAACACCTATTGATAGTTACGCTGTCCCCTATTCACAAGGGCAGCATAAATAGGAACTAACCCCAAACTTAAGACCAGGAAAACCCTGGTCTTAAGTTGGCAATACGAGGAGAAATGCGTTATTTCTCCTCGTTTTTGCATTTTCTATGTGTGCTGCCTTGTGCAGCACATGGAAAATAAAAAATGCCATGTTTTGTTATGTACAGGAAGGTGTCCCTTCCTGTACATAAAATACATATACAAATGGTTCTTTTGGGTGCGATATTTTTGGACATTTTCCACAGTATATACAATCATTTAACAAGTGAAGAGATCAATTCAAGAAAAGCAAATCCAAACCATCTAGAGTATCACAAAATATTTTTATAAATTGTCTTCATTTATAAATAATTTATAAATTGTATTCATTTATAGAGAAGTTAACTTGTTAAGTATTCACAAGGCTGTCATCAATAAATAGTGGTGCATGTAGTGAAAAATGGTGACATTTATTGCTCAGTGAGGTTTCGTGCAAGTGTAATATATACAACAGCGATTTGGGAGGGGAAAGGAACAAGGGGAGGTGTCCAGTATCGCAAAGTCCTTAAGAGAGTCCTACACGCCTCAATATTCGACCTAAATGCAGAATCCTTAATTATGGTCCACAAAATGTATCTGTCGACGTTTCAACCCTTAAACAGTGCTCTTGAAGCATCAGCGCGGGTCTTCATCAGGACTGGGTGAGGGCAAGGGATGGTAGGGGTATGTGAATGTTGCAGGCCCAGATAGGCTCTCCTTCGGTATTCACAAAGTGATGCTTAGTATTCAAGGGGTACCAGACTACCTTGATCGAGGATTCTCCAGAGTGCCTCGCTACAGTTGGGTGTGTGATAGCCAATGTAACAGCAACCCCATTTTGTCAAATTCACTTCCCTTCGCTGTGCGTTATCGCTGTGTGCGTCGCCAGCCTTCGTTATGGAATAAGTGAGTGGTCTTCCAATTATTTCGGTGCGGTCCAACTGGTTCAGAGTAACGCGTTTAAACCGCGGCGGCGAGAATTGCTCCGGCCATGGATGCTGTGTTCCTGTACATAAACAAACCTTTTTTTTTTTAAATCCATTTTGTAACTTAATGTGTGCTGCATGAAGCAGCACACATGTAAGTTCCAAACTGGCATTTAAGGTTTGCTTATGTGCAGGAAGGGACACCATCCTGTACCTAAACAAACCTCCCTGCTTGCAGACTCCCGTGCACTCTGGTGCAAGAGTGCCTGCGTTAGCGCAAAGTTGTCAAACTTAGCGCCATCGCAGGGGGAAAAGCAAGGCTGCACCATGTCCTTGTGAATATGGTGCAGCTTTGCTTTTCCGAAGGGGCGGAGAGAGGCGTTAAGCCAAGAAGGCTAATGCCTCTCACCGTCACTTCCTTGTGAATATCCCCCACAATTTTACTGATATTTCCAATTGTGCCACGCCCTGGAGACTCATGCAAGTGATCTCACAGCCCTCCATGAATACAACCTGCTGAAATCCAAAGTTATAATAGCAAGCCTAGATGAAAAGGGCATCTACAAGCTATATCGCACACTGGTTAATAGTGCCAAGATGCCTCCGGGTATATGCCACGCTTTATAAATAAATTCAATATCAAAGACACCCCAGACACCCTTCTATAATTATGGGAAAGATGGATACAATATTTTGGGGAGTTGGATGATGCAGACTGGGCAGGAGCGAAGCTGTGCCGCTTCTTATCCAACTGAAGCACTTTTGCAGGGTATTAGAGCCCAACTAGGCTAAGCAGAATGAACCAGGGCTTATATCTCATTGTTTGAAATGTGGGGCAGGAGAGAAGTACCTTTGTCGAAGTGGAAACCCCTAACCCAGTAATCAGGAATGTACCCTAATAATCGAGGCACCCTGAAATCCCAAAATATCATAATTTACCTCAATTGGTTCCACTCCGGATCCGATCTTGTGTAAGCAACACCCCACTGTCATCAGTTTAGCAGTATACCAGAATACATAATAAAGTCCACATAGTAACTGAGGGGCATATTACCAACAAGTAGCGATAATTATCGCTAAATAGGCTTAGCGACGATTTTTTTATCGCTGCCTATCGCTGGATATGTTAGCGGAGAAAACATGATATTAACAATGTTTTTCTCCATTGTGCTAAAATATCCAGCGATAGCGGCGAAATGCGTGAATATCACTGAGAATACAGCGATATTCACGCATTAGCGACGAAATGCTCTTAGCCATGTTATCCACCTCCCATTGGATAACATCGCTAAGAATTGGTCTGAGCAGGCGTTGGTTTTTGGCGATAGCGGGAATATTTCCCTCGCTACGCCTGCCTTGCTAATAGGCGATAGCGACGTTAGCGACTGCTTTCAGTCGCTAACAGGTTGGGTACGCCCACTTTGCATGTCATTAGCGATAAATATCACTGACATGCAAGCTTAGAATTATCGCCTCTTAGCGGACAAAAACGGCCGCTAAACCGGCGATAATTGCCTATCGCCACCCTTGGTAATATGCCCCTGAGTTCTAAACCAAGGAAAGTTAGAAGAATTTATTATAAAATATTTGGAAAATCAGCGGAACAGAATAAATGTCATGAAGACAGGTAAGAAAAGGCAAATAAATCATTAAGTCTCAAATAAGCATTAACATCAATAAAACTCGGGAAGCATCCCTAACCGCATGAAGGAAAGCTCAGAAATCTCTGCTTACCCACAAAAGCAAGGGGTTATACCCATTTTTGCACAGCAAATTAGCCATGATGCAATTAATATTTTTGGCAAATCAAAGTTCAGCGTCATTAAAACTATCTCCTTTCCTAAGTAAGCTTCGTGTAGACTAACAAGTCAGAGGAAGTTCAACTAAAATGCAACTTTCAGAAGAGAATGGACCATACAGGAGTTCCAGTGAACTATTCCACAAGTGAGTCACAGCAGAGGAGACCTTGAAAACATACAGTAACTTTTCACATCAGTATTCGAACACCAGAGGCCATGTGCGCCCGCTTTGTGCGCTTTGGTATTACAGACGGGGCTGCTGCCCCTACTATAATACAGATAGCACTGATGGACATGTAGTGTTAGCCTTATCATAAAAGGGTGTTCCCTTATTTGCATGTGGGAAAATGAGGGTATCTCTTTGCCTCTGCGCTGTATTATGGAGGAGGGCGCAGAGGCAAATATGCCTTTTGGTGGGGCATTGTAGGTGCACCATAAAAAGGTGGTGCACTTTCAGTACCCCGCCTAAACGCAGCCCTCTGGATGGGAGAAAGGGGGTCCCATGGACCCTCCAGACATCGCCTGCAGGCAGGCGCAGTCTCTCACTGAACCGGCCTTTAAGGGGATCTCGCACCCCTCTTAAAAAGTGCTAGTGGGTTGCCGCCTGCACAGTGAAACACGGAGCGACTTTGAAACAGCTGCTCCGTATTCAACTTGAATGCACTGTCTGCAAGACGGATGTACGTCGTTACAACGCATGCTTTTACAAAGCATGCCTTTACGATGCAAGTTTTACAACGCAAGTCGTTACAACGACTTGCATTGGGGGTGCTGGATAGTGAATAGTTTAATTTACTATTCCAACTCCAGTCCCCGTGGATAGTAGGGAAGGTGTTGGATAGTAAATTAAAACTATTCCCTATCCTAGAGCGCCCCCCAGCGCAAGTCTTTGTAATGACTTGCGTTGTAATGGTTGCGTCGTAAAGGTACTGCGTTGTTAAAGTTGCGTTGTAAACGCTGTTCTCCCTGCAGGACAGCACAAGCTTGTGACTGCTTGGGGGTCTATTTGTAGGTGCACCGTAGCGCAAACAGGGAATGTGCGCCCTAGGTAATACAGCCCCAGAAGCTCATACACATTGCCTGCACAACATGGAAAAACACTAAGGGCCTTATTTCAATGTCAGGCGGAATTCCTTCCGCCCGACACCGACTAGGTCCTGGGACCGACTGACACCCGGTCTGCGGTCGTGACCGCCTTATTAGAATGCGACTGAACACTGTTCTGTTGCATGCCTACATTTCACAATGAGAGCATGCATTACGGCCGTAAA
The DNA here is from genome assembly GCF_964261635.1 of Lissotriton helveticus. Classification (NCBI taxonomy): domain Eukaryota; kingdom Metazoa; phylum Chordata; class Amphibia; order Caudata; family Salamandridae; genus Lissotriton; species Lissotriton helveticus. The sequence continues at coordinate 1,843,902,970 of NC_136065.1, read as the reverse complement.
ACGGCCGTAATGCATGCTCCCATAGTGAAATGAGAGGTGTGGTTCATCCCTGCACCTCGTGGCAGTCACCTCACGGTGCCTGTCACCAAGGGCAGGGATCAACAGGAGGGCACCATAGGTGCCACCACGGCCTCCAACTGGAGGCCATACACCCAAGTGGTCCCTGCTGGGGGGCCCAAACACACTTTCCTACATGGTTTCCATGTTGCACAGACCGGCATGGAAACCATGCCGGAAATAGAGCATTGTAATCTCAAGGGCAGAAAGGCCCGCACTTGAGATTACCGGCTGGATTCTGACTAGCCGGCACGCTCTCTGAGCCCGTTAGAAGCCAGCTGGAATGACCACCTATATCTTAAGTAGGCGGTCGAAAAGTGAATCGAGGAGCCCATTGCGATGCGACTCGGACCAACGGTCGGAGCCTTCCAAGCAGTATAGAAATCAGCCCCCATATGATATAATTTATTTCCTGCTTGGTGAAGCCTGTGCGGAGAGAAAACAGCCACAAAGACAAATTTCAACCAGAGGAGTCGATGCAGGAGAAAAGACAAAGAGCGGGAGAAACGATATCCATTTACCAAACGCGTTTTCATTTAAATCTGACCTAAGTACAACGCATTAATACACACAATTAAGAAGCTTGTTTCAAGTACAAACGTATTAGTTTATCATTTATGACTAGAATTGATCATTAAAATCATCAATACCCAATATTTTGTTTTTAACTCAAAAATGGCACCAATACCGTCTACCACAAAAATGGGACTTTTGATCTTAGAGCAATACTGGCCCACACATACATGACACGTTGTCCAAGGTTGTAGGCAAGACGATTACTCCTGGCCCTAAAATGATGATTCTGGGTCTCGTGGATGAGTGGGTAGGTCGATGGACAACCAAGTTATTCATGGCAATAGGTTTATTTGTTGCTTAAAGGGATATTGTCCGCCCTTGGCACTTTGATAAGGCCCCTCATCTGCAGGAATGTACTCATGGCATGGCCACGGACTATTGCGTCAAGGCATAAGAATATCTTTACATGTTGGGAGGGATGCCCACAGAAATATAACAAAATATGGGGAATGTAATGGGTCTTTCAGTGACATTTGTGCACGCCTATGAGCTGAGTGAGGTCCGCAATATAATTGTTTCAGATGATGTTGTTCTGAAGTATGTTTTTTGGTAATTAATACAAGTTGCTTTGTTATAATAAATCAATTAAAGAAGTTGTAAAAAAATACAAAGATCACATCACCTAGATAGGCCAAGACTGTAACTGGATCACAAAAACAGGCCTGTAAACTATTAGTTCAACTCCAAGATGAAAGGTTTTCCAGTTTCTAGAAGAAACCTTAAACGTCTCTGGCCTACAGGACTATTGGATGCATGAGGCTCCATCAGACAAAAAGCACCTCGTTTCTGGAACTAGTCTTTCAAGAACCAAGCCCCCAGAAAAAGACGTTTAAGAGATGGCAAAGAACCAGAGATAGTAATGGGTACCAATGACTTCTAGGCCATCAAGGTAGCACCAACAATATTCTGGCCTTCTCATCATCCACCCTCCTCAAAACAGAAGGAAGGCATAGAGTGGTAATTAGGCCAAGCAACTGACAGGTCATCTGTCCTCAAATCGACGATCTAGAATACTTCCTGAAAATCCTTCAATCAATTTTAAAGTGTATATGCAGACATTAGCCAGTCATCTAAGTAAGGAAAGTGTTTAATGATAGGACGATTAATTGATAGTGAAGATCCAAGACACAGGGATCTTTGGGCCATCTGGTTGGAAGGCAATAAGCAAACAAGGGGGCATATTAGCAAGGTCACCGCTTAGGTGCACTTTTTGCCAATAAAGTGGCGATTTTTTCCATCGCCCATTTACCAAGCTGTCGCTAACAGCAGTTAGTGACAGCTTCCAGGTGATAGCGACCGGTTTGGGGCCCGCTTTGCATGTGTCGCTAACACAGCTATCGCCTATTAGCAATACCAGAAAAGCGATAAAAAATGCGCGCTAACCACGATTATCGCCAGGATTTTACACCTGGTAAAAACCTGACTTAGCCATAATACTCAATGGGAGGTGGTTTCAACGGCTTAGTCCACACCTGCCTGTTAGCGAGATTTTCCTTAACGATAGGATTTTTATAGCTGGAAATCTCACGTTGAAGAAGGGATTCCCACTATCGCTGGATTTTTTATCGCCGTGGAGATAAACGTTGGTAATACTGCGCTATCTCTGCAATAAAATCCAGCGATAGGAGGCGATAAAAAAAATCGCGCTAAGCGCGGTGTGCGATAATTATCGCAAGTTGTTGCTAATATGCCTCAAGGTTTTTTTAGGTCAAGCACTTGTTAAATTAAAGTATTGAAGCCACCGTTTTGAATGGAACATAAGGAAAGTGGGAGCTGACATTTTTCAGGTCTAGTACTGAGTAGAAATCTACTGGGCCAGAAATAGGTGGGACTAACAGGCCAGTCTTTGTTCCACCTACAGGAGATGAGCAGTAGCTACCTTCAGACAAAGTTTTACCCAAATTGTAGGAACAATGTCATAAGCATTTAGGTTCAGGTATGTGTTGCCTGAGTGTTATTGAGTCTTGATGTTGCATTCATTGAGATGGTTCATAGGGGTTCCATGTACAGGCTGAAAATGATGGGGGACGTGATTGAACCCTGTGGTACTCTGCAGGTTGCGGGGAGCTTCTGGAATCTTGAGGATCTAATCTGAAGGAGATGGTGCCAATTGATGAGGTAGGAGGTGATCCGCAGGTGGACCTTGTCGAAGAATCCCATGCCTTTTTATGTCAGTAATGGTAGTGAATGCTACAGAAAGAGGGTCAGAAGACGTAGGTCCATTATCGATTCAGATGGTGTTGTCAACTGCCCCAAGGGTTGCAGTCTCCATGTTACAGCGCATCCTGTAGGCAGTGGAAGCTAGCGCCTTGACTTATATTATCTGCATGAGGCGCCTTCCTTGTTGCGCTTTGATTTCCATCCTCCACTAACATAGAGTAGCAGGGTGAACCTAGAACACAAAGGGACTTTACATCTGCTTGCTGCAAGATTTGTTCTTTTAAACAGATCAATCCAATTCACTGCAAGGGTGAATAAAAACCATACAGTAACATGCCACGTGTCAAATTAGTTGTACTTATAAACAGAAAGGCAACATGCATGTAAACAGACGATATTATCTGTCCCAACCACCTAAACAAAGGATGTGATTGAGCCACTCAAAATGAAAGGGATAACTCCGGGAAGGGGGGGGGGCAAGAAGAAATAAACAAAGTGAAAACCGACATGTTGCACAAAGGACCGATAAGTGACTGGGGTGTAATTGTGGACTTTAGTAGGGAGACAGGGATAGTGGGGGGGGGGGGCAAGAAGAAGAATCTCGCTGGGTCCCATTGTGTGCATCGCAGGCCAGCGTGTGGTATACATGTGACATGGGGTCCCAGGAAGGATGGAAAGCAGCTCAGTCTTCATCAGTTGAGTCCTCATCTGAGACATGAAGTAGACTATCAATGGGAAGTCCCTTGGTATCTGGTCCCTTACCTGGGAATCTTCAGGGATACAGCATCCTCTCTGGACTTCGAGTTTTATAAGGTGACCCTCACATTCCACCCACTTGGATATTTTCCCACCTCCATCATAGGAGGGAGGGACCCGTGAGGGACTTCAACAGCATTGAAATATGACAGCAAGCCAGAATTAAAGCCAGGTCCGCGAACCTGGAGGCAATGACTCTAGAATGCGACTTGGGAAACAGTGACATTCAACAGACAGTCGGAGTTCTGCTTGTGGCAGCATTAACAAGGGATGTCACTAATTCCCAATATGGGGTAAGGATTGGGCAATCCCATACCATGTGGTAGAAATCTGCATAATCTAGTTGACATCTCGGACAAGCTGCCTGGGTCCCCAGAAACATTCTAATTTGTCATTCGGAGTTAGATATACCCTATGAATATGGTAATATTGGATCAATTTAAAGTGGGTGTTGCAGGAAGTGCATATGGTATAGTAAAGAACATTAGCCCAGTCCTTGACTGACAGTGCCCAACCCAGATCTGCAGCCCAACGGGCACATAAGGTGGAATCATCATGTATTTGTTAGGGAGCGACAGAGGAGCGTGATTGCCAGAACCGGGCCAGTCGTGGTTCAAACAGTCTGAAGGCAATTATGTTTGGAGGGTTCTAGTCCCTCTGCATTCCATGTCCGTCTAATAGTTGCCACCATCATGCCATACAGGAGGAGCTGGTGTCTGGGAATATCAACTCAGACACCAGGTCTTGGAAGTTACGTAGTTGGCTATTCAAGAACCCGTCTCCAGTATTCGTCATGCCTCTATGTTCCCTATCGTGTTGCACTGTACAGTTTCCTGTGTGAGGGAAGTGTAGTAAAACTGACATGGGGAGGTTTTTAGCATAGGGGAGTTTTGTCCTGGTACGTTGCAACGCCTGGGTCCATGCAAACTGAAGGGAGGACATTATGGGTGCCTTCGTTCTCACTTGGGGTTGGGAGTTCACGGCGTGATGAGAAAGGCTGCCAGGGTGGTCAGTGAGGGGGCAAGTTGCTGTCCCCTAGTCACTGCTCCAGTGCATATTGCGCCGCAGAGCTGCCCATTTCAGTTGTGCTCCATAGAAGACAATGGAGTAAACCCTATGTCCTTCAGAACATGGGTTTGAGCGATATGAGCTACAGTAAGTTCTGTGGGGTGAAACAATTGCTGAGCAAAACCTAATTTATAGTAAAATGTATCTATCCCAAATAGCACAAAATGTCAATGAAAAGTCTCATAAATGTCTAAGACAGGGATAAAAGTCAAAAATGATCAATCAATTTTTTCAAAATATATATGATATTTATAATAGGTAAATTTACAAATGGCTGTCCCATACACACATGATATAACAAACAAGATAGTGAGGTGACTTTGGTGAAAAATTGTGAAACAGGGTGCTAATGAGATTTAAGAAGGAAATAAACATAAATTGGATACACAATAAAATACAAGTTCTAGGTCTTCACATTTCAAATTCAAAGGTTCTAGCCACCCTTTGGAATGCCTTCCTCTTGGTAAAAGTATGGAGCAACATGGCGAATTGCAAAGCTTTCTGCCTTTGTGAGGTGGGTCTCTTAGAGGAATGCCATCTGGATCCCACACCTCTTGAGGTACATTTGAACTCTGTAACACTTAGACAGGGAGATGAGGCCCTGAACATTCCAAGTGAGTACTTTAAAGGTAGAAGTTACTCCAGCCACGCGGAAGCTTGGGCCAGGGAGAATTGGCCACCCCCTCCCAACCCTTTCAGTCATTCCCCTTGTGGTATGAAAGTATGGAGCACCCCTGGTGTAGCGAGAACAAACAACCTTCAGAAATGAGAGAACAAGAAAATTCCCCAACAAAACCCCCCCAGGACAGTCGCACCGTGGCACTTCATCCAAACTATGTAGACTCATTACAAATTCTCACCGCTGGAGGGGGTGGCGTAGACCAAGCACACCAGGGCAGTGAGTGGGGTGTATACAGCACTTAATAGCAGAGACAAGCACCTCTGCCCCAGGGAGACCCTTTAAGTCAGCAAGAAAGCATTGACTAGACTTGACCATCAGTACTAATTGGAGAGTAACAATTCTAGTAAATAGTGTGCTCCCCAGTGTCACAAAGGGGACTGGGGCAAGCCTTAGCTAATGTCATCAGCAGCACCAGGGGTGACTTGAGGAAGGACGATGCTAGAATCAGAACCGGGCCCATGGACTCTTCTGTGGAGTGGATGCTCATGCCTCCTTCCCTTTGGGGTGCACCCCCACCAATGCAGCCTCGGCAGAAGCTCGGTTCCTGCTGTCCCACGCTTGATGTGACAGGGGGGTGTGACAGTTCGTGCCTCCGTGAACGGGGTCATTTGCGCCTGGCATCCTTGTGAGGGGCTACTTAGGGCACTGGGCAAGGGTGTCAATGGTCGGAGTCAAGCCAGTTCCAGGCCTCCGCAGGGGTATCAAAAAAGGTAGTTTGGTCATCTAAGTGGCTCCGCAGTCTGGCAGAGAGCAGCAGGGCACAGGGGATAGAGAGCTCCCATATTCATTCTAAGCGGCGAGGAGAGAGGCCCTTGGTCCTTGCACAGCGGCCGTATATTTCGGAGAGTTGAAGATGCTGCAGGTCTGCTGGAGGAGAAAGTCATGATGGCGAAAATGTAATAGGTGGGCCACCACCAGCCGCAGCAGAGCACTCAGGGGTGGAGGGCAGGCCGGAACTCTCGGTGCTCGTTTAAGTACATAGAATTTCAAAAGGCCCTCTGGTAGACCACCTCCTGGAGTCAGTCCTCAGGGAAAGTGATCATTGATGTGCCCTCGAAGTTCTCAGGATGCAAGACTTGTTCTTTACACTTGTCTGTGCTGGGAAAAAAGGGATCTTGGACTGCACGTAGATCAGTGAGTGGGTGAGTGAGTTAGGTTGCTAGAATGAGTTATTATGAGTTTGGCGGCCTTGCAGCAGGCCACCACGCTAGCGCCCCGAAACACGGCAGCCACACCTGTAGTCAGACCGCCTGCCGTATGACAAGCTCATCCTGTGCGGGCAGTCCTGCTGCAGCAGCCCCGCGGTGGTGGGACCACAACATGTGTCCCCTGCACAGAGGCAATAGGGAACCCTGAGTTGCCTCACTGCCACCCTTTCCAAGGTGGGCTCCCTTCTGAGGATAGGGTCGCAGTGAGTCAACTCGTAATATGCTCAGTAGTGCCGCATCAGTACCGTCAGCTTGTTGTGGCCTCTGACCATAGCACCTTTGCCGCGGAATCCACGAACCCCGGCGATTGCGGTAGTCCTGTGGTTGTTCGATGGCCAAACTCGAAATACAGCAGTTGGTCCCCCGGTGAGGTGGTGGCCGCACTACAACCACGGGTTCGGCTGTCCGAAGGACCGGCAAACTCGTCATTATCCCCTAAGTATCATGTTTGTGGGGAGATTTTGGAAGAAAATTATATTTGCAATAGAGTCCAAATATAGGAGTAAAATGCACAGCAACATTTAGGGGCATATTACCAAGGGCATTATCGCCCTATGACCTAGCTGTCGCTAACACAAGTTAGCGACAGCTAATAGGCGATAGCGGGCATTTAGGGGCCCACTATGCATGTCAGCGATGATTATCGCTAATGACATGCAAAGTGGGCGTGCCAAGATGTTAGCGACTGGAAACAGTCGCTAACATCGCTATCCCCTATTACCAACTTTTGGAAATAATCGCGCTAAGCGCGATTATCTCCAAAAGCTAACACCTGCCCAGAGCAGTTCTTAGCCATGTTATCCAATGGAAGGTGGATAACATGGCTAAGAGCATTGTCACGATAATGCATGAATATCGCTGATTTTACAGCGATATTCATGCATTTCCCACGATTTTTACCGCTTTTGAGATAAACCTTGATAATATCAAGGTATCTCAGCAGTAAAAATCGTTGGAGCGCGGCGATATTTTAATACCCGCTAACCAAGCTTAGCGATAATTATCGCTATAGCTTGGTAATATGCCCCTTAATTTCTAACAACTTTCCAGTGGAGTAGTGCTTCTTAGGTAAAAGGTGGACCCTGTTTAAAGTTCTGAAAGGTCAGAGGGGACATCGAGGTTCAGATTTACAGGCTCCCTCAAGTGTGCGCTATGACCATCCATTGTTTCTCATCTGTATCTGGGTCAGGACTGATCCACAATAGGACGTCTCTGCTACTTTGTAATGTATGCATCACTTATTAAATAATAGATGTAGCCAGCCGAGTACGGCGGTAAAGCATAAATCTCAAGTATTCGTTTTCAGCGTTAATGAAATGTACAAAGGTTAATTGCATCAAAGGAAAGTAAAATGTTTTGCTATGATGAAATATGGAAATGTTTAGTTGAGCGCCACACCTTCCCTTGTGACCACTTTAGACGGCTAGTCTACTTGCCAACGTTTTTCCCCAGAGGTACATTCCCTGATTGATGCTGTCCTACATTAGCAAATAGGATGGGAAGTCAGTTACTAACGCTGTAACAACACCAGTTTGAAATGTAAGGAGTTCTTTCAGTGTTCATGGGTGGAAATGGGAGTAGAGAGTGCCAGGGGTGTGAGAAGCATGCTCTTGGCAGTTAGAAGTGAACTTTTGTCTACAACTAGCATTTTCATGGGGGTTAGATGAATTTATCTTTGAGGGGAGGAGGAAGTGGAGCATGTCCGTAGGTGTGGGAATAGTGAGAACCTATGAAAGTGTGTAACATCTTTTCTCTACGAGCTGGTATGTAAGCAGTTTCTCAACCATATCACAACGAGGAACGTAACTGTTTTGTCATGAACCCACCCATCTGCTGGCATGAAGAGAGGGGACCCCTGTGTGGGTTAGCCCTGCTATTCGTCAGCAGCAAGGTTAAATCAGGGGCGTAGCTAGAGCTTCTGGCGCCCGGGGCTACCCCCCAGATTGCCGCCCATGGCAGGTAGTGGCGGGGGGGGGGGGATCTGGGTAAAAATGACCGTGAGCAGCAGGGGTGGATTGGCAGGGTTTAAATTACGACGCCACTCTCTACTCCACTGCCTTAAGAAAGGGTGTGAAACTACTGCGTAAGCATAGAGCAAACCTCTAAGGTCAAGTCTCAGTTGATGAAGGCCCACAGCACTAAAATGGTAGCTTAACGCATAAGTAACTGTATCCCTACCTCCTCTTTACACCACTCCATACTTAACTGCTGCTACAAGACCACAGCAGTAAAACCACCCGCTAGACATCAAGCACAACACCAAAACAACTCACATATAGGTCACACTCTACACCCACCCTGTACACCACCAGAGCAGAAAAAACACTTTTACACCCTAAACAATAGCATTATGAGTGGGGGAAGAAGCCTGAACGCCTTCTGGCCTTGCAGGCTCACCAACAGAAAGTATCCTGTGCTATACTGGTTATCTTCCACACAGACAGAACACCCTGAACGCACCACTGGACATCTTGGAGGCCTTCCGCTCTTACTATGCAGCCCTCTACACCTCGGAAACCATTAGTCCTACTACTGTCATCGAATACTTTTTGACATAACATGTCCTACCTAATCTTTCCCCAACGCAACTGTCACAACTCGATCTCCCCATGACTGAGGACAAGGTCAGGGAAGTTATAAGATGGAAGCCATTCAACAAAGTATTACAACATGCAGACATAGGGTCCACTTTTCTAGCATGGGTGCGGAAGAGCTATATTCAGTCGACAGCGAGGGTGACGTGTAATGGTCACATATCTCCACCCTTCACTGTCCATAGGGGCACATGACATGGGTGCCCCTTCTTCCCATTGCTGTTTATCATAGCTTTAGAACCCTTGGCAATTGCTATCAGTAATTCCCACAACTTTCATGGCATAATGACGCAGGGTGGGATACACGAAGTTTCATTGAATGTGGAAGACATTCTGGTTACCCTTTCAAACCTCAAGTCATCGCTTGATAGTATCTGGAATGCAACTGCAGCACAATGGTGGGTAGTTAGTTGTTTTTGAAACAATTAATAAAAAAGAATTTAAAAAAACACAAGAAAAAATAACTAACTTGCACGTTCATGTTCTATTAAGGACAAAGTTGAAATGATCATTGGCACTCATGTGTACGCTCGGAAAGGTGGCACAGCATACAGCCTTTTTTAAACATGTTTTTATAAAAGCTCTTTCATAGAGTACATGCTTTTTTTATATTTGTTACTTGCATTTTCTCTCATCATGTAAAGGTTTTAATTAACTGAATATGTGATTACTAAATTAACTCCAGTAAAAAATAACTCTGAGCAGTTTACCAAGCCAATTAATAGGCTTACCCAAAAAGAATTAGTCCTGCAGCTGATTAGGCAAATCATAATGCAGCACAATCCCAATTATATGTACTACCAAATTCTGACAGGAAAAAGTACAAGCCTGACTCCGCACTGATTAAGCAATTTTGAGTCAATTTCTCCAAACCAATCTTAGGCAAGGATTCAAAGCACCCGCGTAGCTAGGGGGGTGCGGGGGGTGCGGTCCGCCCCAGGCGGCAGCATTTTGAGGGTGGCGGCCGCGCGGCACTGGCCCGTTGCGGTGGCCTTTATCATTTATTTGGGGACATTGACTTCTGTCAGTCAGCGTCCTCAAATAAATTATAAAGGCCGCCGCAACGGGCCAGTGCCGCGCGGCCGCCGTTTTGGAAGTGTTTCTCCAGCATGGTTCCTCTGCGCAGGCGCAGCAGCACCGCCCCGCATGTTATAGCTGCAGGAGCCCTCGAGCGCCTCTTCTGACCCCAACTTGACTTGGGCCAGAGTTCCAACGCGCGGGCGTTGGTTAACTACGGAAGCTCCCGAGTACATCAGCTCTGCCTTCAGTCCCCAATGCTGCAACGCGCTCGAGCCTGCCAGGTGAGGGCTTCCTTGTGGCGGCGAAGCCTCTGCTCTGCAGGTTAATTTTAAATAATTACTAGTTATGTACAACCAGATTTGCATACAATTTGCTCGACAAACATGGTTTTGATCATTGTAAAATGGCAGTTCTCATTTTCGCCTGTATATCACAGTAGTGGCCCCATTTATGTGTGGGTCTCTGAATCATGCCTCCGGCGGCGACGGCGTTTGCAGCGGGAGTCGTTGGGGCCAAGTATTAAGTGAGTCAGGTGTGCCAGGAGTGAGGGATCTCACTCTATTTCAATGTGTTTTACAAATTATAAACGCTTTGTGGCTTAGCACGCTCCGCGGTTATCTATCTGCAGCTGTTGGCCGTGTTAAAGCTGAAGATCTGCAGTCACACGTATTCAGTGTATCTGAATCCCATCTCCGTCCTCACGTTTTTTGTTCCCATTATCCGCATGTATTTACAAATCCACCTCATAAACACTTATTGTTAAGCGACCGGCACGTTTAAAAACAGGCGGCACACTGAGGAGCACTAATTGGAGATTTTGTTACGAAATTTTGTTCCTCCAGAGGCTCCAGGCATCCACTGTTGGGCTCCTCTATCGGTCTTCCAGTGAGAGGGAAGCTAGCACGACCTTCCACACCCTATCACGACAAACAAGTGCAGGCTTTCGCAGGTTTAAAGATGAAATGTACAGCATAGATGTTTTTGTTCTATGTATTAATATTGCAAGCTGTGTGAGATCTTTCAGCCTCAACAAGCCTCTCCGAGCCGCTTAATACAAACAGTAGTGCAAGGTCACCATGCACGTGCTGCATCTAGAGTCAGTGGCCCTAAGGTAATGGAGGCTCATATTATGTGGTAGAGGTGATTAAATTATGTGATAAGGTAAATTGAATTATTTTGTATACTATTCCGAAGTTGTAAAACGTGCACCACACAGGGCACTTACCGGCTCTAACCCACATGTGTGATAACAGGGTCAGAAACCAGACAAGACCCCTGCCCCTTCTGTGGGTGACCAGTGTACAATTATAGACACAGAGGGCCTCATTTATGAGGCCTTGCGTGAGTTTTGCGCTTCCGATGCGTCACTTTTTGTGACGCATCGGCGGCGTAAAACATGCCTCCTGATGCGCACTATTTACAAAGTGACGCATCTAAGCAGATGCGTCACTTTGTAAACCCCTGCGCTACAGTATGCAGAGGGGGCGTTCACCCGCAAAAAGCCTCGTAATAGTGACGCAGTGAAATCTATGAGATTTCACTGCGTCACTTTTAGGATGCTGTTGCGTCAAAATCTTGCGCCTGCCTCACAGCAGGCGTAAGACTGACGCAAGCCCTTTCACATGGGGCTTTCCCCATGTGAAAGGAAGCATTGCTGGAGTTGCGTCACTTTTGTGACACACTCCAGCAATGCGTCACTTTTGCGCCTACAGATACGTCAGAAATACTGACGTATCTGTAACTCCTTGCGACATGATGCGTCATATTATAAATATGACGCATCAATCATGTCGCAGGGAGAGCGCAGTGAAAAGTGACGCATCGCTGTTTTCACGCAGCGATGCGTCACTTTTCATAAATGAGGCCCAGAGTACTTACTGAACCTATTCCACCAGGTTGCCCACTTGTGCAGTAAAAGGCTCAGAAAAAGAGACATGTCTCCTCTGCCGGTACCCCCACAGGTGTATTTATAATCTCAGAAAATGTAACCTACACCACACTCGTAGCTATAGAGCATGTGACCGTGTTTGCAGTAATTATGTATTTTTGGTTTAGTCCGCTACCTTTTACCACGTTGCTTGATAAACTGACTGCAGATCAGTAAGATGCTCTGGAAGAATGAAAAAGTAGTGCTTTTTTGTGTTTTAACTAAGTTTGAATTTTTAATGCATACATTTTCTTTGAATGTCCTGTTGTGTGTCTGGTGATTCACGAGCTACGTACCCCCGAGTATAACTGCATCTGAAGCCACATCATGGAAGTGCAGCCACCAACCCCTGTCTACATTGGCCAGACTGTGGGAAGTAGCCCAAAAGTCCAGGTCATGGAATACACATATCACTCCAGCAAGTGCTCAACCCTGTGAGCTTTCTTGATGCAAATACCCAAGCTGTCCATTGTAGGAGACAAAGATGATTCCTCTGGATGCAGCAGAATGAAATTGAAAAAATATATTTTACAATTTTCTGCTTTACTTATGAGTTTCTCACTAAAATCAGGGAAGAAAGTGTGATTTCGAGCCACTTATGGGAACTAAGGCCAGCAAGCTGTTTAATAATTTCTCATGATCACCGAGAAGCATCTAGGGAGATTTTAGGCTTCTGGGTAGATTTTAGGCATGTGTGGCTCCCATCAGTCCCCGATACTACCCCCCAAACATAGGGACTTTAAAAGTATAGTGTTTATTTTGTAATGCAAATGAAAATCTGTTGCATCCAGTAAGTATTATTTTTTGTATTTAACTGCACGTGTGATTGGATGTGTGCACAGAACTTTAATAAAGTACTGCCACTGAATGACTTGTTTAATATCATGGTTACACATTTGTTTAACACTATAATCAGGTGACAAGGATATTAGGTTAGTGCCCTTCCTTTTCTGGTGCTTTGTTGCAGTTTTACATTGGTCTTAGAGTTTTTTGTTGCTCAAATGGGTGTAATTTCTGATATTTATATGTTTCCCTCGTCTTCATTGCTTGATTTTGCTTGCGAGAACAGGTCACTCATAGTCATTGAAATGTCACTCATAATTACTCTGACATTATGAAAATGTCACACATAGTAATCTGAAACCTTGGCAGCTATGCCATTTTTAGCCATATCGCTTGAAAAGCTGCATTACATTGCACATATCCGCACCACCAGCATGTGGTTCTCTCTGTTTTCGTAAAGCACTCCGGCATTTTAGAAACTAAGGGGCATATTATCAAGGGGCTTTATCTCCACTTTTTTGGCTTTAAAAGCCAAGAAAGCGGAGATAAAATTATCTCCCTATTACCAAGCTGTCGCTAACACCAGTTAGCGACAGCTAATAGGAGATAGTGACCATCTTGGGCCCCGCTTTGCATGTCAGTGATATTTATCACTAATGACATGCAAAGTGGGCGTGCCAAGATGTTAGCGACTGAAAACAGTCGCTAACATCGCTATCTCCTATTACCAACTTTTGGAGATATTCGCGCTAAGCGCGAATATCTCCAAAAGCTAACACTTGCCCAGGAGCAGTTCTTAGCCATGTTATCCAATGGGAGGTGGATAACATGGCTAAGAGCATTTGCTCGATAATGCATGAATATCGCTGACTTTTCAGCGATATTCATGCATTGCGGCCGTTTTTTATCGCATTTGCGATAAACCTTGCTAATAGATAGGTTTATCTGCGATAAAAATCGCCGATTTGCGGCGATAAGTTTTGTCTCTAAACAAGTTAGAGACAAAAATTATCTCTATTGGTTGGTAATATGCCCCTCAGTGTTCCAATCTGTACTTAAAATGCGGTTTCAGATATGGAAGCATTTCAGCCAAAACTGCTTTGACATAGCGTGTATTTCACAAATACAACAGAAAGGCACTCGCTTCTGCCTAGCTCTCGTGGTTTACTTGAGGTGATATTGTTGCTTGCAGCATACCAGCCGTTGAACAGTCACTAGACTAAGTAACAAACCACTTGTAGACTTTTTGATATGAACCTGCTGCACTCTCGGTCTGAGGTTTGACACTCTTTGTCATTTAATTAAATTACCCTTTTGACATAAATGAGGCTACTATTGTCACAATAGTCGAGTGATTAAAATAAAACATAACATGCTTTGCTTTTCCACGCTAACCCTGTGATAAAATAATGAGTTACATATTCATTGTGCTTTAAGTCATAGGCTGGGGCATCTTAGCAATTTAAATACAGAAGTCATTAACCACCACTCCTTACCCACCACCACCACCAGGAATCTATTCCTTTACTGTCTGGTTACACTCATCTGTAGTAACTGAATTAATCAATTAAATATAATGCAAACAAATGCATTTCCTACCGATTACTTTAATTTGGATTTATCTTTAAACATGCAGTGTGCCTTTATTTTATATGCGGTTACCTGAAGATGAAGACAATCGAAACTTGGGACAGAATAAATGTATTTTGTCCTTCCAGCTTTGTTTTTAACTTACTGCCCCTCCCAACCCTCTTCCCCCTCATCCGGCCTGGTTCTGCCCCATCTGCAGGACTCACCTGTAGTATCCTGAAGGTGCTGCAAAGAGAATTGTGGTCCAACCCAGTGTGGTGGACCGGTCTGCAGATATTGCTGAATTCATGGTAGGGGCAGATAGGGTACAAGGGTCCTGCACAAGCTGTGATGTTATGAGTGAGATGTCACAAACAGGGCAGGTAGAACTGATATAAGTTTTGGGTTTCCTTCTGCTTTTCCTTCATTGGCGCAACTAGGTGGGGGCGGTCCGTCCAAGCCGGCACTGTTTTGGGGACTGGGGCTATCTAGCCCTGGGCCGTGTCATATATGTGCATGTAACTTGCATGATTGAGGTAACTATTAGCGGCGATACTACGTGTCTCTCGGACCTCTTTCAGGTGCTCGCCGTCCTTTTTCCCCAGCACCCCCCCAGGGGGGCGGCAATCAGAAGGATAGCCCCGGGCGCCACAAGCTCTAGCTACGCCCCTGATTCAAAGAGGATGTGCTAAACAAGGGGAGAGAATTAGTAACGGCTATATCAAAAGTATGCATTCACTAGCATGTAGCAGGCAAACATAGAAATGGCACATAGTACACCGCAGGGAGCAGTAGAGTCTGCCAACTACTTTCAACAGGTATGAAGCGAAACCAAAGAATATGTCATTGAACAAAGAGAACTGCAGTCACGTTTGTGCAGGTGTTGGGGCAGAGAACAGCCTGCCTGGACCCAAGAGACAATAGTATTACAGCATCGGTAAGTAGACCTACAGTTGTCAGTAACAAAATAAGATGAAGCTGCACAGAGAGGTTGGGTCAAACCTACAATACGTACCTGTATTTCTAGTGCATCGTTACTCTGTTTTGTACCTATGTATATGTACATTGTTTTGATTTTGGAGAAGTACTTTATAGCTTATGCACCTCATGATGTTTTGACGAATCTTTTAATAGCCATGCAGCTCTGTGGTGCTCCAAACAAGTGAATTGCTTAACCAGCTGCGCCGGTGGCTTGGATTTAACACCTACTGTTATCTTGCGTGCTTGCTCCCAGTGTTACCCAGGTTGGTAGAATTTAGTCAGTAGGATGGCTAAGTGGGTTGCACACTAGTGCAGATGCTTTAGCTGTAACTTTCAAGTCAAGGGTCCGAATCCCCACACAGGAAGGGATGGGTTTTGAGAGACTGATAAAATAGGGATAACTGGTTAGAATAACAGAACGAAGAAGTTCCTGATGCGTCCTATGTAAGCCTTTATTGCCTTTTTTGAAGGCTGCTCCTAGACCTCACCAAGCACATCAGTCTAAAATAAAAGAACTAAGTAGCTGGCTACAATCTGCTCTCTTGTGCAAGATTCAGAGAAGGACGACCAAGTCCCAATGTCCTAGCTGAGCTCGTGCTGGCATCGGAAGATCTGGTGAGTAATGCCACAGACTGCTGGTGTCCGTTTATAGGTCCCTATGTGTGTGGGTCGCAGTTACATCATGTTTTGTTGAAACGGGAAAAAGCAGCGTGTCCCTTTCAGCTCAAGGGATCCTGGAATGTTTTAAGCAAAATCTTTAAAGACATTAGGATAGAAAAAAACAGGCGTCCATAGAGAAAGGAAAAAAAGGATTGGCGTGAAGCCCTCCGCCACCCAGAATCTGCAGTGACGTCATTCCGACTGCTTATTGGCAATTAGCTAATCATTTTCTTTCCTAGCGTACCATACCCCCAAACACACAGTCTCGTACACAGTTAGGTAGCTGTCCATAAGGGCGTTATTTCAGATGGCGATTTAATCACCAGTTGTTCTAGAACGAAAACGCAGTCTGTCCAAGGCTGCCCCAGTGTGACAAAGAGCTGCAGCTTCAGGGGAGTTTGGACAGGGCATCACTGAAAGTAATCGGAGGAGTCTGCATTATTATTTTGAGCTGGACTATAATCTGCAAGGCTTTCCGCTGCCAATAAGAATCGGTCAGAGTTTCGCCGGCGGACATGAGACCCACCATAAAAAAATCGACTTATACTATAGAAATGAAAGACTCTAACTGAGTTCCCTGTGAAACGGAGAATACAATTTAAAATGAACTGGTTATGCATTATATAATAGCCCCACCTACTGTCGGCGGCTATCAGAAGAGGCGAGCGTCACGTGTGATGCACGTGTGATGCGTCACTCCTGCCGTGGTGCTGCGCTACATTCAGCGCGAGGGCTGGCCAAACCGAGGGCCGTCATTGGTAGCGCTTTTGCGCGCTACATGGTTGACGGCCCTGGGACTTGAACCACAAACTGGGTAGGTCGCTTTAACAATAACAAGCAGTGCGAGTGGCCGAGTGCTTGCTGTTCACATGGGGGCTGCTCGGCACTGGCGGCCTTTATCATTTATTTGGGGACACAGACACTACTGTGGACTGAGTCTCCAAATAAATGATAAAGGCCACCACCACGGGCCACCAGTGCCGCGCGGCCGCCGCCCGCACAATAGTGCCGCCTGGGGCGGACGGCCCCCCCTAGCTACGCGGCTGAGTTAAATAAAGGGCCCGGTGGCCCAAATGTCAGATACATGCCAGAGGCTGCTAGCTACAGAGTGCATGTGTGCGTATTATTGTGCTTCGTCCTACCACGGGGGAGGGCGAGTGCGGGGCACACAACAACCTGGCGATGAGGTGAGCCCATCTTCGTGTTGCTGTTCTGGTACAACTGCTGCCTGGCTTCAACTGATTGCACAACGGTCTGTGACATTGCCTCCACAGTAGCCCCAACGTTTCCTAAATTTTTGGTGGCTTCAGGCATTTGTGGCACCTTAACAGCTCCTCGATCGACCAGCTCCACATGTCTCTTTGCCATGGATCAGCCCGCCTGCACACAGAAGGTGACGGTAACCTCACAGCTTCTGCTGGCACCAGGCCCGATTCACCGAACTAACCCCAAGTGTAAATACACGCTCCTCAAGAGAGGGATCTGAATTGGATAATCTTGCTGGGACCCCTCTTATTAACACGCCCTCTTCTTCCATACCCAGTCCTCTAAGGGCGGAGCCCCCTAGATCATTAATAGGATCCTGGAATGTAGCAGGGCTGGGATCTAAGTTATCCAATCCTGAATGGGGTGAGTTGATGGATCAGTATGATCTGTGCTTGTTTCGGTATTCACAGAAGGCATTTAGGAGTCCTAAAGATAGGACTCCTAACTGCTGTGAATACCGAAATAAGTAAGTGCCTTCTGTGAATACCGAAAGTCTTAAATTTAGGATTTTTCTCAGTTTAGGAGTAGTACAGTTAGAACTCCTAACTGTACTACTCCTAAACGGAGAAAAATCCTACCTTTATGACTTTAGGTATTCACAGAAGGCATTTAGGAGTCCTAAAGTTAGGACTCCTAACTTTATTTTATTTTATTTTTTATTTTGAAAGTTTTATATAGCGCGAACAAGATCTTTGCAGATATCAGAGCGCTTTACAAGGGCATGGGGATAAAAATACAAAGTAATAAAGTGTATATACAAAGTAATATTTGAGGTAGTTAGGTACAAGGTGCTTGTTACATAGGTAGGTCAAAGGACATGAGGTAGGTCACAGGTGAGGTAGTGTCGGTACACTGTGCATAGACAAACAATTGCGTCAATAGTATAAAGTACAATAATAAGGAGCATATACTTGCTTAAGTGTGTTTAAAATATTTAGAGTTTAAAGGTGGGCAAAGTTGAGGTGGGTGTGTGCAGGATGTATAGTCCCACAGGTGCGACAGTAGTAGAGAAGTAGGGATCGTTGAGGTGGAGTGGGTAAAGTGTGCAAAGTCAACCAGGTGCGTCAACAATATAACAATATACATAGTCAAACAGGTGCGTCAAACATTATAACAAAATACAAAGAGTGAGCGTATACGGTCAAGTAATTCGATAATACGGGTGGTACAATAGACCAGGGGGGTCGGGCAGGTCTTACAGAGCAGATTCATGAGTGATACGGTATAGTAGATCATGTGTATTTTGCCATGAGGATCGCTTTAACTTCTTTCTTAAAAAGTGTGTTGGAGGAGATGAGCCTTGTTTCAGGAGGGAGTGAGTTCCAGATCCTGGGTGCCATTCCTGAAAAGGAGCGTTTATACGTTTTTTCCTTCCGAAATCTTCGTGGTTTCAACAAAAGATTGTTTGTGCTTCTAGTAGTTCGGGAGCCACCCGAAATTGTCAGCTTTTGAGTGAGGTAGGCGGGTGAATTCAGGTGAACAGCCTTGTGTGTCATGCATGCGATTTTCAGATGTATTCTGGCTTCAAAAGGTAGCCAGTTCAGTGATTTAAAGTCCGGGGAGATATGCGAGTGTTTTTTTGAGCCGGTGACGAGTCTCGCTGCGGCGTTAAGGGACGCTCTTAGGGGTGCCGTTGTAGTTAGGGGGAGCCCGCAGAGGGCGGTGCTACCGTATTCTATGTGCGGGATGACTATAGATTGTACTGCAGTTTGGAAGTCTTTGGCAGGAAGAAAGGGTTTAAGTTTTCTCAGGGTATTGATTTGGAAGTTCGCTCCTTTGGTTGCCTTGCTGATGTGCTGCTGCATGTTGAGATTGGTGTCAAGTGTTATGCCTAAAGATTTTGCTGAGTCTACTACGATGGGCTGTACATTTGGAGCCATTAAGTGCTTAAGCCATGTTTGAGCCGTGGATATTTTAGCGGGAGGTGAGATCAGGAGGAACTCGGTCTTCAGAGCATTGAGTTTGAGGTGATTCTCAGCAAGCCAGGATTGGGTGTTTCTGATCGTGGTGTTCAGAAGCATGATGTCCTTGGGAGATTGTATTTTGAGATAAAGTTGGGTGTCGTCGGCATACATGTGAAAGTGCACGTTAGATGCCTGTAGCAACGTAGTGAGAGGTTCCATAACTAGGTTGAACAGTGTTGGGGAGAGGGAGGATCCTTGAGGGACGCCTAGCGATACAGGTACCGGAGAGGACAGCAGGTTGTTGCTTATGATTCTTTGTGTCCGGTTGTGTAGAAATGAGGTGAACCACTTTAGAACAGTCCCAGATATGCCCATTCTTGTGTTTAACAGTTCGAGTAAGTTCTCATGTTTAACTGTATCGAATGCTGAGGAGAGATCCAGAAGGATGAGGAGGCAGGTATCGTTTTGGTCTAGGATTTGGAGGGTATCGTCCACTATGTGAGTCATGGCAGTTTCGGTACTGTGCCCTGCTCGGAAGCCTGACTGATGAGCGTTTAGGAGATCAAACTTATCTATGTGTTTAGTCAGTTGTAGCTGTACGCATTTTTCCAACAGTTTAGCGAGAGTGGGAATGTTTGTAATAGGGCGGTAATTGTTTAGATCAGTGGGGTCTGCTGTTGTTTTTTTTAGTAGCGGTGTGACTTGCCCTACTTTGAGGGCGTTGGGGATGGATCCTTGTTGAAGAGAACTATTGATAATCTTAGACCAGAGTGGGAGAAGCCAAGGGGAAAAGTCTTTTACAGCGTTAGCAGGAAGGGGGTCAGAGAGGTGATTGGATGGTTTCAAGGTGCTGAGCAGTCAGCCAATATTTTCTTCGGAGTAGGTGCCAAAGGATGACCAAGTAGCATTGTTTTTTGGTTGAGGCACTGCTGTGTGTCGGGGGTTGGAGTACAGGATAGCGTCATTGAGGAGATCGCTTCTTATTCTCTCAGTTTTTTGGATAAAGAAGGCAGAGAAGTCTTCGCAGGAAGGAGTAACGTCCATGGAGCTGAGTGTCTGGGGTTGCTCTTTGGATTGTGTTCTGACTAACTCAAACAGTTTTCTTGGACGGTTTTTAGCTTGGGCGAGCTGGAGGCTGAAGAAGTCTCTTTTTGAGCGTTTTATTTTCCTGAAGTAGGCGTTTCTCTGTTTCTTTAGACTTTTTAGGTGCACTGCAGAAGGGGCTGACCTCCAGGTGCGCTCTGCCATTCGCATGGCCTGTCTATCCTCATTGAGGCTTCCGTCATACCATGGGTTGGAAGTCTTCTTGGACAAGACTCTTTTCAGTTGCATGGGTGCTGCCTCATTGATTATTGTGGACATAGTATTGAGATAGTAGTCAGTCAGAAGTTGAACGTCCGTAACGCCGGGAGGGGGAAGTAGGAGATTGCAGCTGTTAGGCGGTAAGGAGTTTGGGTTGAGTTTCTTCAAGTCTCTTTTCCACGCTTTGTGCTTAGGAGGTTGAACTGGGTTAAGTCTGATTTTTTTCTTGATGAGGAAGGAGACAATATGATGATCTGACCAGTCACAAGGTTGGATTGACTCCAGTTGAATAGCGCCCTCTTTGGAGATGATAAGGTCAAGGGTAGAACCTCTCTTATGGGTCGGGCTATTGCATATTTGGTTGAGATCAAGTGCGTTGAGAAAGCTTTTGAGGCTGTTTACCACTGTGTCACTGCTGTCATTCCAGTGGAGATTGTAGTCGCCAAGGAAAATTTGGGTGTGCTGCCGTCCTGAGTTGGCTGATATTGTATCCATGAGTTGTTGGACGAAAGAGAGTTTGTCCCCAGGTGGGTGGTATATAATGTGTAGTGAGCATACCGGTTTGCTTTCGCTGATGATATCGAGGCAGAGGTATTCACAGGAAGTAAGAGAGGGGACGGCCACTTTGGAGACTGAGAGGTTGCTTCTGTAGATGCAGGCAATTCCACCGCCTGTCTTTTTGGCCCTGTCAAGTCTAATGATACAGTAGTTGGGGGGGACTAGGATATCCAGTATAGGTGTAGAGGAATCAGACAGCCATGTTTCAGTCAGAATGGCTAGGTCCGGTTCCAGGGACATGATGAGGTCGGCGACCTCCGTGGAATGTCTTTACTACTACTACACTGAGGAAAATCCTAATTTTAAGACTTTCGATATTCACAGAAGGCATTTAGGAGTCCTAAAGTTAGGAGTCCTAACACTACTCAGCTAAACTGAAAAAATCCTAATTTTAAGACTTTTGGTATTCACAGAAAGCATTTAGGAGTCCTAAGGTTAGGACTCCTAACTTCTGTGAATACCGAAATGAGTAAGTGCCTTCTGTGAATACCAACATGAGTAAGTACCTTCTGTGAATACCAAAATTGTAGTAAGTTTAGGATTTTGTCTTAAGTTAGTTCTGTGAATCGGGCCCAAGGTGTATAATATTTATACCTGGGCGGTTGTGTTGCCAGCCCCTTAGTACAAAAGCACAGTTCTATTTAGAACTGAATAAACCTCTGCAAGTTTAATGGAGAAAAGAGGTTGAAGAGGAGATTGTGAGAAAACAAAAACTCATGTTTGAGTGTTTGCAAAGCTTGGCAGCAAACTACTCTTGCTTCAGAGTGACTGCCAGCTCCTCACAAGCCTTTGAAATATATAACTTACAAGGTAATATATTGCGTCAAAGTAAAAAGGTATTTGTCTGGAGGGTCACCTTCTGTGAATTGCTGGCAGTCATAAGTGAAAACATGTAAGCAAAAATAGCTTTGTGAATCAGTTTCAAAGTGTTCACAATTAAATTGCTTCAGACATTGATTGCAGACTACTGAACTAGTTTCCTGCACAGGACAGTTGCACCTCTATGACAATTATCATGAAAGCAAGCTTATTAATAGCTCGCAAATCTGACATTACACATTAGTGTCATTTTAAACATTTAAAAATGGTGTAAAAATATCAGGTGGTGTTTAAAAATAGTATCAAAACACCTTTTAGCCCCCATTTAAAGCACAAGATCAAGCTGAAGAAGACAGGTCCTAAAGGATTGGAAATAATTTGAGAAACATATTGAAGTATATTGAAGTTTCTTGAACATATGTAAGTATATTGTTCAGGGATTTGGAATTCCTATAGCCTGACACCCAGGACATATTGTTTGGGGTCAAGGGCAACACGTTTTAATGTGTATTTTGTCCTTGGGACAAGTAGGCCTAACCCCCTACAGCACAAACCCTTTGACTGCCAGTTTGCAGTACCACATTACGGATAAGGGAAGGGCACTGTCTGCAGTTAAGGTAATATTTTTGTCCATATTAATGCTGTTCAAACTTATATTTATGGTTCTTTAATTGAGAGCCTTTATTATCAGGGCGAGTGCTCGAAGTAAATGTTGTAAGCTCTAACTGCACTACTGACAGTGGTTCCAGTATAAAAATGTGTACACACGTTTTTAAAGTTTAGCAATATGAGGCTATGTATAATGCTCCCAGAATGCTCTCGGATGTGATGCAAATATTTGCAGAAGCTTGAAAGCAAGATTGGTGATTCTTTGCTTTCAAAATAAAATGTTCATAAAAAAATGAAAGCTGGAAAACATATTTAGCTAAACTACTGTAAAATTTCAGGTACCATTTCTTTGCAGCATAATTTAGTAACACGTGCTGATGCATTCTAGTATTTCCCAAAATATTCATAATGAAACATCAGTCTAACCAGTTTATGGGACACAAAAATAAACAAGCATTGGCAAAGCCAGTAGGTCTGAAATTGGTGGTCAGCTTTTTAGTTTTGTCAATGCGTGTAAAACCTTATTGGTGTGGGAGCTGCCGGGCTCTCACCACTATAAAAAACATTGGCAAAAGCAAAAAATTTTTGTCTCAAAAAGCTAACACTGCCACGGTAGTTACTGGAACTGAAAAAGACTAGTTTGTGTGCCAATATGCTCCTTGTGAAAGAGTACAATGCTGTGAAGCCAGCGGATACAGAGAGAGAGAGACAATTTTAATAAATGCAAAAGGTCATGGCCAACGCCAGGCCAAATTAGGGGCCCAATTATTAAAGAGAGTCTCAAAAGTGTACCCATGATATATGTCCTTGCATTAAGTTCAGCTATACAGCTTTCATGAATTCCCAAGAATTTACAGAAGTAGGACAAGAAATACTACTCCTAGAAAATATTTGTGAACTGCATTTTAGCATGAGCAAATGTGCAGGTGTAGATGTGCTCATGCGAAAGTCTGAGTCTTTGCAAGTTCACTTTCCCTCCAACCACTTTTTTCCCAACTCTGGAAAAAGGTTTACGTCTACCATTGTCAGGAGTAAGTTTCCAACACTGCTCAGCATGGGAAAAGATTAGAGAAGAGTTGTTGAAAACCCTTAAAACATGCAAGTTAGTGGGTTTGCACAGACTCAAACGGGCATTGTAACCCTGGAACTATTGCTTAACACTCCCTTCAGCCCCAGTATGTAGATCTGAGGAAACGTGGCAACATAAGTGGATTGCAAGTATTCAAACACTATTATGGTATGATCCCTGGCATAATGAGAGAGGATGTATCAGAGCTCTTATATAATAAGATTACTGCCATAATTTGTCGCTGCACTACATGGCACCAAAGGGACAAGTGGATTTTGTTACAGGGCAAGTAGATTTATGAAGCAACCTGCCTCATGGACAAGTAGATATTTTATTAAATTCTACAACCCTGCAAATTGTTCAATCTTTTTTTCATCAAACCCTATATGTTTCTTTCTCTCAGGAAAGACTGTCCTTTGATAAATACCATGGCTAAGAAAGAACAAACTGATCTCTGTTTTGGGCAAAATTGATGTGACTTATGGCCTGACTACGTTTTTCATTTGGGTGAGCCTTCTTTATTCTGCTATTTATTATTCTGGTTTTAGAGATGCATTGTGATTATTAACCCTACCCATCATATTATCTCAAAACAAACATGCTGTGAGGGAGATACCAACCCCAAAACGTCTTGCCTGTTTTACATTTCGCTAAAGGAGGTCAGGCTTGTCTAACAAGGCAGGCCTATGTTTTTATATTTGGGCTTTTTATCCCATTTCTGTTTGATAAGATTTGGATAGAAAAGAGCAACCAACATCTCGAACACTCCCCCATCCCTTAACAGACGTAGCCCAGCCTCACCACTCACAAACCTCATCAGCGCCACTGCTATGCTCATCTCCGTGGACTAGCCAATACGAGTGGGTTCACAAACACGGAGGAAGAAATCAGAGCACAAATAATTCAAGGGTATCACTCAAACCAACTCAGGAGAGTCATTTTAAAGCAGGACACAATACCACTCACAGCAAGAATGTATGAACTGTCAGAAGCGTGAGCTGTGCACATTGAAGCCTCCTGTCCACCAAATCAGTCAATGCAGAACCACCGAATAAGCCAACCAAAGCAAGTGTGGCAAACCTAACCATTTCGCCAAAGTCTGCAGATCTTCAGGGCAGAGTAGAAACTTTAGGTGCCTGCTTAGCTGACTTCAGAGAAAGGCTATGAAGCTCTTCAAGTCTAAACCCAAAAGCCACCCTCCCGGAGACAATGAGAGTGAGTCGGAATACAAGGAAGAACTTGTCCTCCGCATTTCAGCAGTCCGAAATGACAGCAAGCACAAGCGTCACTTGCAGTCACACTACTGCTTTGATATCTAATGGCCCTCAATCAGCTGACTGATCGACACCAAAGTATGTGTCATGGCCAAGTGAGACCACAAACACTACAACCATCACAGCTGTGAGTACTAGCCTGTGTGCTTACACCAGCCATAGCTATTGGACATTGTTGGTACATTTTGGACTAAAGTACCACACAATACATGCTCAATAATAATCTAGTTCTTCATAACTGCTGCATGAGAAATCACCCTCATTGGGTGTTGAGCAGTAGAAGCCGTGTGCCTCATTGTCACTGCATTCATAGTACAATCACACTCAGTTGGTGACATGCTACAAGAATTCGTCAGCATCTTCAATGACATTGGATGCCTAAGAGAGAAAAGCATAAAACTGCACATTAATCGGTTGGTGCAATCAATAGCCCTCTGCCACTGATTAATCCCACTCAACATGAGAGCAATATTTGAGAGAGAGCTTGACCCCTGAAAAGCCGCTAGGATAATTTACAAGGGTAAAGGAAACACACCATCGGTCTCTACCATCATCATTGCCAGAAAACCAAAATAACCTTCAGAGGTGATTATATGTGTGGACATGTGGCAGTCTAACAACGCTATAAAAAGGGATCGCCAAATAACCCCTATATTGGATGACATTTTGTCAGAGGTTAGTGGGGCCAAATGGTTCTCCAACCAGATTATCACCAGCTGAAACTTCATAGGGCATTACAATACTTCATCATTTTCTCTGACATTTTCAAAGCACATTAGGCTCAGGCGCTATAAACACTTCAACTTTGGAGGTCTCTAGTACAGCGTAAGTCTTCCAGCGATGCATCTGAGACGTGCTAGTGGAGCTCATTGGAATGCTCAATGTATGCAACATCTACTTTCAAACTACCACCATAGAAGAGCACAACTGCCCCCTAAGGCCCCTCCTAACTAGAATCAAAGACCGCAGGTTGACTTTGCACAAGAGCAAATTTGAGTTTCTGAAGCAAAGCGTGGATTTCTTTGGGCAGCACTCCACAGTTGATGGGGTAACCCCTAATCTGAAGAACATGCAAGAAGTCAAGATAGTAATTGCCCCAAAAAAAGTCTTAATGTTTTTGGGGAATTGTCACGTAAGGGCGGCGGTGCATCCCTAATCTGACAAACCTTACCAAGCCACTATGAGACATTCTAAAAACAGAAACCTCATGGACCTGAGAACCAAGAAGCTTTCCGAAGCACCAAAGAAACGGACCACAAATCACTCATTGCCCTGTTCAGAGGAACTGCGTCAAAACCTCCACCTTGCTTAGAGACGTGGATATTGTAACTTCAAGAGTATGCGAATGAGGCTGCATATTGGCCAGCCACGTAAGAGAATTCATTAACGACAAAGCAAACTATGAAGAAGAGACAGAGGAATATGTTCATTTAGTCATCATTTGCCCCAGTTCAATAACACACCAAAAGATTATAATGGCCTCCAAAGAGGAATAATCTTTAGAACTAGCTAATCAGGCAATAGCATCAAATGGATAATGGCCACTCATTGCCACAGTTCCACGCCAGGTACCTGATACCAAAATATCGCAATTTTACCTGGTGGAGGATGAGCTGTCCTTAACCAGCGATGAACTACTTCGCAAACATTTATCACTCATCCTCCAATCACAACACCCTCTAACCATGCCCACAAACAAAAAGTCCATACTTGACCACCAATAAGTACATCTAAACTTTTCTTTAGTGTCACTAATACTTTGGTGACCTTCATTAGCCAGGTATACCAGGAACTCTCTAAACCCTAGAGAAGAAACTAATCTGCTACCCCTTAACAAAAGGTTATTACTGGCTGAAACCTCCCGTGGCTGCTGGCATGACTCGTGGGGGCTGGCGCGGGGGCGGGGGGATTGAGGTGGTGCACGGGGTTGTGCAATGAAAAAACATATACACTTACCTTGCCGCCGGGTCCGCATCTCTGCTCCTTGCTCCTGCTTTTCTCGTGGGACTCAAGAATAGAGAGCCAGGAAGAACAGCCAGACTTCCCTGACCAATCACCATGCTGCAATGCAGTGTTGTGAATGGTAAGCACCCAGGCTCCTCTGACCAATCACAATGCTGCAATGCGTCGTTGTGATTGGTTTTGAGCGTCCGGGTTCGACGCCCAACCAGGAAAAGGGGGCCTGAGCATGTTCTCCACGCAGGTTGTAATGCAGCCTGTATGGAGAACTGGGAAAGTGCGCATGACTGATTTTAGCGGCCTGAGAGGGCCAACTAAACAGTCATTGCACACAATTAGGAGTGGGCAAACCCCTCCTCCCCGGTCCTGCTCCGAGACCAAAGCATCCCCACCCACCTACCCGCAAAAGAAACATAAAATGATACTAACTGAAAGTTATTATAATTTTTAATTTACTTTACTTTACACTGCTCAAAAGCAGTGGGGCAGCGGAGGAACCGCCACTGGAGACCTCTCCTGATACTTTTGTAACTCAGCTAATTTCAAATCACATCTCATTGTTTGTTGTCAATGGTTTCAAAAACATGCTTCACCACATCATCTTTCTCCATTTCAACCACCCATTCACCCTCAAATATGCAGCCCATAGAGATGATGCAAACCTTGAAAACGTTTTATTTTTACCAGGTGTCATCATCACACTCTATGCTGAGAGAATAACCAGCTAACCTAGACAAACAATCAGCAGCTTTATTATTAACACCAGGAAATGTGTAACTAAAAGCGATAGTCTTGCAGTGCCACTAGCCCCGTGCAGGTGAAATACAGGTGAATCCTTTTTTTCCTGAATACTTCCTGAAGTGATTTATAATCTGGCTAGACTACAAAATTCACACAAAAACTGCTTACATTTCTTTATTGCCCAATAAATGGCCAGCGCTTCCTTTTCTATTGTGGAATAATGTATTTCTGCTCTTTTGAATGAGTTAAAAACAAATGCCATTGGGGCCTACAATTATTATTTTGTTTCAAGACAGCACCTGGACCTTTATCACTGACATTATTAACTGCACAACAGGGTGAACCAGGAATAAAATACTTCAAACATTCCGCTGAAGCTGGACTTACCTTTATGTCTCTTAATTCTTTCTGAATCTCATCAGTCTGTGTAAGCTGGACCCCTGTCTTTAGTAGTCCTTGAATGGCACATGAGCGACTCGCAAATTAGGAATAAACCTGATGTATAATGCAACTATTCCCAGAAAAACGCGTACATCCTCCTTCTTGGAGGGGTGAGATAAATCCTGGATAGTTTTGATTAGATCTCCTTGGGCTTAACCCTGTCATGTGTGATAACATGCCCCAAATATGAGATCTCAGTACGACAAAATTTACATCTACTAATCTTAAGAGTAATACCCTTCAAACTGAAAACGCTTAACACTTCCCTAACTTTTATGACATGTTCCTCCAATGTGTTATTGAAAAACAAGACATCACCTTGAAAAAGCTTAGGACCTGATTTAGATCTTGGCGGGACGACGGAGTGGGCTTTTTTGGCGGTCTTCTCACCCACCAGATTTAAATGCTGCTGGCATTGGGATAGAAGACTGCCGACTCCGCTCCCCTGCCCTTCAGAGGGATAGATTGCAGGAGGGGGCGGCAGAACTCCAGCAAGGGTTCCTGCTGCCGATATTTGGAAGTGGACTGTTTTGAAAGGAATTCTGGTTGGAATCCCTTCCACTTTGAGGTGGTAGAAAGGGATGGAAAGGGGTCCAGGCTGTAATTTCTTCCTCTACTCCTTCCCACAGATCTGCCCTTACCTTCTGCACCGTGACGGACCAGCACCCCGTTTTGGTGTGTGCATGTATTCATTGCAATAGGAGTGTATGTTAGTGGGGTGTAATGCAGTATGTAAACAGTATGTTCACAAGACATTACCTACATACCTGTCACCCCATCACCACATTCGCGCCCTCGTCAGTCCTCTACTGACAGGAAGCTGCCCGCCCAATGGGAACATCCAAATCTTACCCCACCGTCAGGATGGCAGGTGGTTCGCCAGCACAAAAGACTGCCGCCGCCGCGGTCTCTTGTCTATCACATATACATCTAGAAAGGACGGGTGGACTGCCGCATCTCAATCGTCTATTAGATACCGCCATGGCGGCGGGCCGGCAGTTGGACCACCAGGATCTAAAACAGGCCCTTAATCCCTGACACTTTACCCAACATGTCAGGTTTGAGCCTCTGAAATACAGAAGCCACTGAACAGAGACCAAAAGGAATAAATTAAATGAAACACTCCAAAAAGTGTTATGAAAGCAGTAAGAACTTTAGACTCTTCACAAAGATAAACTTGATGATAAGCCACGGTTAAATCAAGTGTGGAGAAACATTTAGCATCTCTTAAAAAATGTATAATTTCCATAATGTTAGGCAAGGGAAACTTACCCTCAATCAACTCTTTTTTGATGTGTCTAAGACCAACACACAGTCTGATGTCACCAGAGCTTTTGGTGGCGACAACAACAGGAGCCATCCATTGTTAATCTTCTACTATCTCAATTATTTCCTCAGCTTTGAGA
Organism: Lissotriton helveticus; assembly: GCF_964261635.1. Lineage (NCBI taxonomy): Eukaryota > Metazoa > Chordata > Amphibia > Caudata > Salamandridae > Lissotriton > Lissotriton helveticus. The sequence goes on along the minus strand of NC_136065.1, from coordinate 1,843,873,581 downwards.
CTGTCCTATTCAGTTTTCACAGCATTTTGTAAACTAAACGGATGGTTTCTGACCTTATATGCTATTGGTTTAGTTGCATCTTTTAATTGTTTGCATTCCATAAACCCTTTGTCATAAACCACTTTGTTGGAAAACATTTCAGGAAATACTTGCAGAAACAACTTGGGCATGGTACCAGCTTTCCTGATTTGAACCTGGGGATCGGAATTAGGATCTAGATAAATCCCTAAGAGTTTTTGGTGGAACCAACTCAATACCGTATCACACTTGACAGGAACAAACATCTTATATGAAGCACGATTACCACAAAATTCGACATCAGTCTCAAAATATCCAATCAATTCTATGGGTTTACCACTATTACTGTAAGGAGTGACATCTGGGCCACACAGCTCTACTTTTCCTTCAAAATATTGTGCATAGTTCTTATCAGAAACTAAAGAATGTTCTTGCACCGGAATCCATCACTATGGACACGGCAATGCCATTTAGCAGTACAATGTCAGAAAGTGTTCACATCGCACATTAGAAATACAATTGACATCATTGATTATTTGCAGGGCAATCTCTGTGGCATCAGAACTTACTTCATTCACCTTTTCTTTAACCATAGTAGACTTGCAGCATTTATGCATTATTTGCAGTTGGAGTTACAAATTAATTATATTATGGATATATAAATAAGGAAATTTCGAGTCATGTGTAAACACCATGCCATATCAGGCATTCAAAGGTAAAGTTACACTTATGTGTAAGTTTACAATTTTTTGCTGTTCACAAAGGTATTTTACGAGTAGCATCTTTACGATTGTGGAGTCTCAGCACATAAAAAGATAGGACAGTCCTATCTTTTTTATCTGCGGAGCCTCGCAGTCTTTAAGATTTTACTAGAAAAATACCTTTGTGAATAGAAAGTAATAGTAAACTTACACAAAAGTGTAACTTTACCTTTGTGAATCAGGCCCATAGAAAATAAAGAAATAATATTTTCAACATGAGGTTCTAAATGAGTGACAAAGGCTATGTCCCAAAGACTATGAGTTGGGAAAATTGTGGGGATTTTCTGATATAAACAAAGGTCACCTTGAGCTATAAGTCGAAGTAACGGAATACGCTAGTAAGAAAGCTTTCATTCAGTGCACCGTCCCGAATAGGCAAACATGAAATGTTGTTCTTAAAAGGAAAAGACAGCTGTTTCTTCTGCTTAGGTGCAATGGAATATATAGAAGAAGCAGAAGCTTCTTTGGTTTTCAACAGTTTATGTATACATGACATTGAGTTGCGGCACTTTTGCGCTGCCGGAACGTCACCTTTTTGACGTTCCAGTGCCGAGGCATATTTACAAGGCCATGTAAAGCCACTCTGCAGGAATATATGACGTTACAACGCGAATAATTACAACGCATGCTTTTACAACGCGGTTTTTACATCGCAACTACCATTACATCACATGATTTTACAACTCATTACATTACAACGCATTTTTTTAAAATTACCATTGCAATGCATACCATTACAATGCAAAAAACTTTCAGGGCAACAGTAGGGTAAGTGTTGGATAGTGTAGGGGTAAAAATTACTATTCCCACTCCAGTGATTGCAACGGTAGGGAAAGTGTTGGATAGTGTAGGGGTAAAAATTACTATTCCCATCTACTGCAAAAGCCATATCCACCCTAAAACTGAAAAATCTCCATTACTTACCTTATAATGCGTTGTAATGGCATGCGTTGTATTGGCATGTGTTGTAGTGACATGTTTTGTAATGGCATGTGTTGTAATGGCATGCGTTGTTAAGACAGTTGCGTTGTAACAGTTGCGTTGTAAAAGCATTGAGATGTAATGACTGCGTTGTAATGGATGTTTCTCCTCTGCAGCACACTTAGAAAGAGGTAATCGCCTGAATAGATTGATTTTGTGCAGGAAGTTATCTCTTCCTTCACAAAATCAATCAGCCCTGCAATGCAGGCACCCTTGCACCATGATGCAAGGGTGCCTACGTTGACGCACAGCAGGCCATTGTCTGCCGGCGCAGGGCAAAAGGACAGGAATGTGCGGGATCTCCTAGATACGTTGCATTCCTGCCCTTTTGTTTTGACGGAGGGCAATGCCGCGAGATTCTTTGCAGCGCTGCTCTGCACAAAAACCCTCATAAATGAGGCCCTGAGTGTTCAAATCACTGGGCAATAATTAAATTCTCATTAAGCTTGGGATCACTCTTAGACCAAAGTTCTTCGCTTATTTTATCACATTTGAATTCAAGCATAAAATATTCTCGGATTCTGAAGGTGGACGGGCACTATAATACATCCCGCCCCAGCACATCCCACTGAAGCAAGAAACGGACTCTGCAAGGCTCACCAATGCGAACATACAGTCAGGTTCTGTGAAAGGTATGCGCGTGACGTCATAGCAGGAACACAAGATGGGATGCGCTCGAGAAGGGCCCACGTACGCGCTGTCGAAGGGCTCGAGCACTGGAAAACTCAAAGCCATAAATGTGTATTTTAAGTCTAGAGAGAGTATTTTAACACACCGATGAGAGTTTATGTAGCGAGTAGAGGAATCAGTCGTGTAGCAGGAAGAACACTGACTGTGCATACACCAGAGAAAGGCAGGAAAGGAGATCCTAGAGAAGAGCAATCAGCGAAAGCCTTTCTACTGGGCATAATTGTTACAATATCACTAAGTACTTGGGAGAAAATAAATAAAACAGTTCAGTCTGCATAGGTAATGAAGTAAGCAATAAGGAACAGTACCTAGGAAACAGGCACAGGGTGAAAAGTGTAAGAGAACTCGGGTTGAAAGTAAATCCATTGGGAAATATGCTGACGTTTCTCCAGGAGCAGGTTAATCATTTCCAGTGTGAAGTTGGCATGAAGCAGCAATATGATCTTGAGCTGAGACTATAGGTTAGGAAACTTCCTTTAATAAAATGGACAAACTCCAGCTACAGCAGACCAGTCAGAATCCATACAAGCAACTGTCTTCATAGTTTCTCTTTAACAAGGAACATTCTATATGGAAGATACCATCATAACATAAAGCAGGTACAATGATACAACAATCAAGTTAAGAAGAAAGATATCATCAATGACACATAGGATAGGGCGCTCGACCTCAAATCTGGGGAACTGTGTTCGAGTCTCTGCAAAGACGCTCAACATCCTGTGATTCTGGGCAAATCACTTAATCTCCCCGTGCCTAACAAAAATGAATGTGTCCTCATGTAACGCAACTGGTGCTCATGTAAAGCGCTCTGATACCCGATTTCGGGTCAAGTTCGCGCTATATAAAACTTCGGGAGGAAAAAAATAAGCCTCGAGAGGAACAGGATCATTAAAAAGATCTGGTTTATCCAGTTCGAAGCAAAGAGGCCTATTTACAAGCCCAGTGCACCGCCAGAACGTCCCTTTTTTTGACGTTGCAGTGGCACACAGGGCAGACCCATATTTACAAGGCCACGGAAGTCCACCTCGCATGGCTTTTAATGGCCTAGTAGCTATGGTGTAAGGGAATGTAGCATAAGCCGTTGTGTTGCCTTACACTGCGTCAGGGAGGCGTGCCATGTGCTTTGCGGTAGATGTTCCCACTCAACGCTCACAGTTTTTGATAAACTCACAGATTCACAACATAGCGTACATCTGGAAATGTGTTAAAAACATGCCCCTCCCAAGTAAAGGCGCAACCATTGTTTTTGTGAAAGAAGGTCTCCCATCTTGCACAAAAACAACCCAATTTCAACACAAGCACCCTTACACCATGACGTAAGGGTGTCTGTATTGGCATAAGGCTGCCTAAACGGCGCTAGCACAAAGGAAAGAACTGGGATGCGTCATATTGCCGTAAATACGATACATCCCTACACTTTTCTTATGATGCAGCGCAGGCCCTGCTCTAGGATTCTTACTCTGGGAGGACAATGAACAAGGAAGGAAGGGCCACGATGATGAAAGGTCAGTGGCAAAAAAAATATTGAAGAGATCTGCTATTTTAGGTACTGACACCTGTTAAAGTTTGAAACTTTTACACCATAACCAACAGCCAACGAGGTACATATTTTGTTTTCCCTGCAAAGCAATAAAGTTTAAAATTGTATTGCAGTAAGCCCTATAACAACTTCACACACTCGCACCAAATACCATAATACACACTTGGGGCCTTATTATTAAGAAAGGGCGATACATTATCGCCGCTTTTATCGACAGGAAACTGCCGCTAAAGGGGCGATAATGGGCTTAATAATATGCTCTTGTGAATTCCCATAGAAGCCCTAGTTCTGGTGTTAACCTGGGCTTCTATGGGAATTCACAAGGGCATATTATCAAGCCCATTATCGCCGCTTTAGCGGCAGTTTCCTGCCGATAAAAGCGGCGCTAATGTATCGCCCTATCTTGATAATATGGTCCTTAATCTTTATTTAACCTCCCTTTCAAAGCACATATTCACTAAAAACCACTGTTAAAAACTGACATGGTTCTGACAAACTCGTAAAACCACTGAAACTCCCCAGTTTTGGAAACCAAAGCACACAACCCTGGCCATAAGTCACGCTGCTCACGAGTTTCCCGACAGAACAGAAACAAAGAAAAGGCCAGCAACATGGTGAGTGGTGCAAATTAAGACAAAATTGTGCTTTAGTAACCATAAGCAAAAAGAACAATGATGGACGGAATGCTGAACTATGCAAACATTTACCCCAGTCACAAAGATCTGGCTTTTGTTCAACACGCCACCACAGTTTGGACCCAGCCATACCCAAATCAGTCTTGTCCCCGTTCCTCATGGGAACAGTCGAGCCCGAACTGCCACACCAGGTACTCCCTGGCACTTTGGTCTGAACTTTTCCCATGAAAAACAGGGTCAAGACTGAATTGCATTTGGCTGGGTACAAACTGGGTTGTGTGGTGAGCAAAAGAACAATGGATTAAACACAGATCTTTGTGACTGGGGGTGAATGTTTGCATTGTCCAGCATTCTGTCCATCATTTGTTGTTTTTGCTTTTGTCACCCTAAGTGGGAAGGGTATGCCCGGACATGGGTCCTGTGCTCACTGCACCACAGGATTCAAGCTAGCCTGGCTGATTAGGGGTGATGATGTAAAACTGGTCCCAGGATGCTTCTTTCCGGTCCAGGGAGGATCTGGCTTGGTAGTTAGGACTGGACTGTTCCCATGAGGAACAGGGTCAAGACTGATTTTCTTATGGCTGGATCCAAACTGGGGTGGTGTTGTGAGAAAAAGAGCGATGAATTAAACACAGATCTTTATGACTGGGGGGTGAATGTTTGCATTGTTCAGCATTCCAGCCAACATTTGTTCCTTTTGCTTTAGTAACCATAAGTGGCGAATTTGACTGGTTGTCTGCTTTTGAGTCAGAACCATGACTCAGATTTTAAACTCTCTTTTTTCAGTTATCCATTTACCATCACCATTGCTAATGGTTATATCAACAATATTTGAAAGAAATGCAAATAAAACCTTAATATTCTAATTCCCTCAGTGTCCACTGTTAGCTTGACTTTGAAGAAGACAGCTGGTTTAAGCTAAGTATCCAAAAATAAACATGTCATTTAAAAAAGACTTAACGGTTCCACTAATTATATGGTCCTCTATTGCCATTTTGGGGTTCTAGTGGAAAATAGCAAAATAATTTCTTGGATAAACACTTAAAATGTTTTATTTAAGTTAATTAAATTTCAGGTGTGTGGCCTAGGCGGCTAAGATGGAGGTCAAGCCTTAGGCTTGCTCCCCTCGCCTGAGGAAGATCCATCGTTATCCCACATGACAACGTCGCATCTCCCAACTCTTGGGGTACGTGGCCTCCTTGCGGGGCCCTCTGGTGTCAAAGGAGCCCTCCCCCTCGAGTCTGTTGGGTCCACCGGACTATTGATGCATGGTGGAGGCCTGCTGGGCTGTCAGGCCTCTGCAGGGGTAGCGCATTGCTGCAGAGCCACTGGGCTTAGGGGAGTTGTCTGCTTCGCAATCCTGCGGTGCTCGGCGGCCTAAGTCCCGAAGGAGTGGAGCTGGACCAGAGGGAATAACTCTGGTCCATGTACGACTCCTTCCTCGGTGAACCCTGGTGGGGCCCGGTGGCGGGCTGGGTGGTGATTGGCCGCGTGGGCCTGGCTCTTCCCACGGTAAGGAGATAGCCTAGGAGCTGGCGGCCCGGAAGGAGGTGCAGGCCCACACCCTCATCTGCCTGCACTGGAGAGACCCAAGGACTCCCAGGGCCACATGACCTAATGCTACCTCTGCAGCCGGAGTAGTGGACCTAGAGTTGGTTGCCGACTCTGAAATGACATGAGAGCTGCATGCAAGCCTGTCTGGGCGGAAGGCCCTCTTCTCCCCCCAGTCTCTGCCTGGTCCACACGTGTGGTGCCATGGGGGCACCCAGGGGGGACTCACGGTAAGGAGGCATCTGCACCATCGGGGGAGGACCAGAAGCAGTGGCAGCTGTGGCAACCTTCTAGGCCAGATCCTCGTGGCTGACGCTGCATTTTTGCCGAGGTGGAGGACTGGCTCTACTTGGACTGGGCGGCAGCGAGAGCAGCAGGCAACTACAGTGGTGGACTGTGGGACACCTTGCCGACACATCTGAGAGCCTGGCAGAGAGTGGAAAACCTGGCCAGCCTGAGTCTTATGCAGCAGTGAGGAACATCCTGGGTCCTGGGTACTACTGCCAGAGACCTGTGGCAATGGCACTACTTGTTGGATCCATGGTGCCTGGAGTGGCTGGGGGTGCGGACTAGCCTCCTACCTAAGGACTGAGTTAGGACCCCAGGTGAGGAGCTTGGGTGCTGGAGGTGGACTGACATCAGACCGCTGCCTCCACGGTGCCGGGTGGTGGCAAGTTGCTCCCGAAGGTGCGGGCCGGAGGTAGTGGCCTAGGTGAGAGTCCTCCTGTCTAACATCCCTGCTAGCAGGTAGACTTTGGATGTTTCCTGCCCCCCCCCCGGTATCTGCTCTTCAGGGACTTGCTGTTGGGTGGCCTCAACAGTCAGTGGCACCTCCCAGGGTGCCCTGGAACCTGACCTGGAGGTATTCTTGCTCTCTTTCTGCTTGACCATTGGACTTCTGGCCCTGGAGGATGGGGCAGGAGAAGGTTCCACCGCAAACCCTGGCCCAGGTGAAAATGGATCAGTACACAGTCTCACCGACTGTTCTCCATGAACATGGGCAGGGTCTGATGGATCGGATGTTTGACTCACATCTAGGGCTGCAGCCCTAGATGTGGTCCTCAAGGGAAGCTGTGGAGTTCAAGGTGGATGGTCTGTGGGTGGATTCGTAATATTATGGTGAAACAGCTGTGGCGCTCCCTCGCAGAAGTGAAGCAGAAATTCTGTGCATTAGACGTGCACTACATGTTTCTTTTTTGCGCCTGCCTTAAGTTTATCTTCCAATCTAGCACTCTTCTTCAACACACCGGATCAGGCTTGGGAGTGGGCAACTGAGGGGCGGTTGTTGCAGCGCCCCCACCCCTCTGAGCCGCACCGATCTGGTAGCATATTGGGTCGCTCCCCCGCCATCGTTGGAGAGGGGTTTCGCTCCCGATCCCAGAAATCCAGATTTGGACTTGGGGCCAGCAAGGAGGGCTCTGGCTTTGCTCAAGAAGATCCTACCTCGAATCCAGTCTCACCGAGGGAGGTTGGGAACCTCTGGAATACTCCAATGATTCTTCACTCTGCAGAGATGGATCTGGGTTCCTCATCCCAACTTTCCGGCCATGATTCGTATGTTCACTCTCCACTCTAATTTATGGTTCTGTTGTGGGGCGCTGGATGGGAGGAACTGACAGAGAGGACGGCGGGGCTCACCCCGCCGTCCCTGTGGGGGCCCTGGCCCCGTGTAACTTTTTTCCCATTCTTTTAAAAAAAAAACATTTTTATGGTCCTCATCTCACCTTTCAAGCCTCTGCGGGCCTTATGAAGCCGCCTTCGTGATCTGTCGCCCCTACGGCTTACCGCACTCGCTTGGGTCATCCAACCAATCCATTTGTTTTGTTAGGGACCCTGGTGTAATCATAAGATCAATGATGTTTACAGTAATCTTAACTCCTTACCCCAGCTCATGAGGGGGTGCCAAATGTTCGAAATCTTGTCCTCCACGCCCTCATACTCTAATCGTGCCATAGAGAATGCAGCTTTAAGCCAGTCTTCCCTTTGCGGGGGTAGGGGATCTTTCCACCTCTTACACACTTCCCTTCTAGCCAACAATATCAAATACAATAATAGACCCCTATCTTTCTGCGAGAGGTTCTGGCTGAGGCGACCATCGTCTCCAAAGAACACCAGTTGCATATTAATCTCTATGATGGTATTAAAAATGTCCCGTAAATTTTCACTCACCTCAGTCCAGAATCTCGCAAGTGTTAAACACTCCTAAAAAATATGTAGGTCATTGGCAAGAGGTGCCGCACACCTGGGGCATTTGGGGGCAGGGTCAGGGGCGAACTTTGCAATTTTTGCAGGGGTGTAATAGAGTCTATTGATGACAAAGAAATGTTTTTTTTTAAACAGGCAGGCTTAACAGATCTGTACAGGGTCTTTAATGAAGATTCATACAGAGAGTCTGCTGATGGCCCAAGTGGGGTTTCCGTCCATACTGCGGCGAGGGCAGGTGTCTCATGGTCCTCGAACTCCAACAAGCTGTTGTACCACAAAGAAATTTCCTTGTTAAATGGGCATATCCCTTGCAACAGATCTTCAATCTCTCTATTTCCGCTGGTCTCCCACTTTTCTGCCTCATACCATGATTTTAGCAGTATGTATTTAAATCTTGAGAGCTCCGGGTTGCTCTTTGCCCTCAGGTACTCCCAGGGATATATGCCCCCAGAGTCCAACAATTCGGACCAGATTCTGATACCTGCCCTCTTTATCGGCAATGCCAAACTATCTTGCAAGCAGTCCGGTGTTCCTGGTGCATCCCATACGAGGGCATTTTCAGAGTAGTAACCAATGCCCCAGCTACGCCTGAACCTGCACCATAACTCCAAAGCTGCCCTTAAAACTTTCAGACGCACTCTCTTGAAGAACCTAGGTGACCCAAACTTGTACAGAAACGCCTCGCCATCTCCTCCCCCTTCCACCCGCACCCTTTCACCCAACAGCCCCCCCCAGGCTGATTCCCCAGGTTTCACTAGCAGCATCCGTATGCTTTTAAACTGGAATTCTGCTGCGTACAGCCTTACATCTGGGAGGGCTAACCCACCTTTTTTTAATCTGCGTCTGAGTTTTTTCCACGCCAGGCGAACCCCTTTATTGCCCCAGATGAAACTGCTGATCTTAATCTGTACTTTCATCAGACTTTTGCTAGGAAATGTTAATGGGATTGAGGAGAAGAGGTAGGACAACTTAGGAAGGATGACCATCTTTACTAAGTTGGTTTTCCCATAGATGGTCAGAGGGAGATTCCTCCATCTGCTAAATAGACTATCTATTTCCTTTACCACCCTCTTGAGGTTCAACTCGGGTATCTTTTCAACTTCCTTCACTACATAGATCCCCAAGTATCTCATCTCTTCACTTACTGTCCCTGGCCACTCCAGATTCCAACACATCACCTCTGTCTTTGTTTTATTAACAAGAAACCCGGAGAGCCGTGGACCAGGGTTCGATTCCCCGCCTCGGCGGGTCTCGGGCTCAAAAATTCCACAATTCTCGCTCCGGTGCCTACTCGACTCACGGGGTCACACTCTGCGACTCTGGGCAATAGCTTGCTTAATCTCCACTACGGCCCCTCGCGGCGGGATGCCTGGCTTTCACCTTGTGAATACCCTGCCGGGGTATCTCACAGGGGAATACCAGGACGGGTTCCCTAAGCAAGCGCCTTGAGACCCCTGGGTGATTCGTGCGCTATATAAAATCGAAATACATACATACATACATACATACAGAGCGATCCAAACTCACACATACACTCTTCCACCCTCGTGATAGCTGTGTCTGGGTCACTTGTGTACAGTATTAAATCGTCAGCATACAGAGCTATTTTTGAGCTATATTGTTCTGATCTAAATGGATAAATTGTATGATCCAGTCTGAGCATCTGAGCCAATGGTTCCACGTACAAATTAAACAAAAGAGGCGATATCGGGCACCCCTGCCTAGTTCCTCTCTGAATGTTAAAACTCGCCGTAAGGAACCCATTTAGAAATATTCGGGCAGAGGCACCCTGATAGCGGTTCTGCAGGGTTTGTATAAAAATTGGGCCGAAACCCATAGCCTTCAGCCTTTTTTCCCATTCTTGACATTACTTCTGTTTGATATCAAGGGGCGATGTCATTTCCATGAGGTGTAATTTAGTTGTCAGTTGATAGATCCTACAGTATGGGTGCCTACAGATCCCAGAGGTGTCTTCCCCCCTAGTTAGAGGTTTTTGGGTCATTCAGTTAGGGCGACAAATGCTTCCTGCGGTGAAGTGTGGGGTGGAGGGGATGTTTGAGGGTGGGTAGTTAAGTAGGGCTTTCGAGCCTGGTTTATTTCTTTGACTGTTCTGTCTTAACAGTGTTTTTTCCTTTTAGGTTGGTTACGGCGATCACGTAGGGATAACAGTTGCTAATTATATATGGCATGGCACTGCAGGCCCTCAGGTTATCAAGTCTCACCCTGCTTTGGCCGAGGACCATTCCTTGTTCTCTCGGTTGCATCATGAACCCCCCTAGGATAACAGTACTCTCCTGCAATGTGAACGGCTTCCTGGACCACATTAAACATTCTGCAGTGTTACGATATATCAAGCGACACACGCCTGCAGTTTTCTTCTTGCAGAAGACCCACCTATTAGGTACAAACTGCCCCTCTCTGGGCCGCTTCGTCTATGACAGGGTTTACCTCCCTGGCTTTACACATGGCTCCAGAGTAGTCGGCATATTGCTGCATAAATCTCTTCCCTTGGCATTTCCAGCACACGGACACTCAGGGATGCTATGTGAGTATTGAAGGCCATTTGGAAGCAAGTCATTATAATTTTGTATCCTTTTATGTCTCACCGCCCCTGCTGCAGCCCTCCTTGAAATCACTGAGATCCTTCGTCTTGACTCTCTGCCAAGACCCTACGGTGATTGGAGGAGACTTTAATGCGCTCCCCAATCCAGTCCCGGATACCTCATCTGCCCCACATCCTACTAGGCATTCCCGGTCAGTCTGCTTGACCTTGTGAGCAGATTCACTGGACCACTGTGATGTATGGCGCATTTGACATCCCGCCCAATGGACTACCACTCATCAGTCGGCGGCGCATGCAGCTGAATCTGGTATAGACCTGCTGTGTTCACTGACGGCGGATCTTCTCTCGGTTCAATCTGTGTGCATTCTCCCACATGGTATTTCCTATCATGTCCTGCTGTTGTTGTCATGGGAAACTTGGCCCATCATCCTGTGCCCTACCTGGAGGTTCCATGGACGGTACTTGCAAAGCTCTGAATGTGAGTCCTTTGTCGAGGAGGAATTCAGTTCTTTGAACTCAATGTAGGTTCAGTGGCCTCTGCAGCAATGTTGTGGGTGGCTAGTAAGCTGTCCTTGCGAGGCCGCACTAAAGGCTATATTTGGCAATCCAAGGCACTCTATGTGGTGCGCCTGACTGACCTGGAAGCTCAGATACTGTGTGTGGAGGCTTCTCTCCACCACTGTGATACCAAGCATTCCTGTCATCTTCTAGCCATAGCCCGCACAGAACTGCAACAGCTTTCCTTAGAGGAAGCCAGACAATGCTGGAAGGCCTCTATTCCGGTGATTTGGGGCTCGTTGGGACATACCCGGGAGGATCCTGTAATTGCTCAGACCTTTGATGAATTTTATCGGGGGCTATATTCGCGATAACTCACGCCCCAGCGGAAGTTGGAAATCCTCTTCGCTCGAGAGTTGGACTAAGCCCAGATGCCGAAGGAGATGAGTTCTGCGGTGTCGGGGTTGCAGCTCGGGATGCCGGCTGGCCCTGATGGGTATCTCACTTAAAATTATAAACGCTTCTGTGAGATCTTATGTCCCCATCTTCTGAACTTTTATACAGCCGCTCTGCAGCAGGGGTCCTTTCAACCCAAACTAGATTATGCCATGATTGTCGTCATGCTCAAGGAGGGTCTCGGGTCTCCCTAGAGACCACTGTTCCACCTATCGCCCAATTTTGCTGATTAACACTGACATTAATATCTATACAAAAGTGTTAGCTATGCGGCTAGGCAGGGCCCTCCTACATCTGGTTTACCCAGATCAATGTGGATTTATGTCGGCCTGCCGCACGTATTAGGAGGGTCCACGCGGTACTGTCTCGGGCACCTGACCTTGATGGCACTCTGGCTCGCTTCCTAGTTGACTTCACCAAAGCGTTTGGTAAAGTGTCCTGGGATTTTATGGATGGAGTTCTTCGCCGAGTCGGGCTGGGAGAGAGTTTTCCATTGAATGGTCTGTCGTCTCTATCATGCCCCGACTGCTCCGGTTTCCTATCGAACTTGGTGACGCCAGAGGTGTCACTTTGGTGATAGAACCCCTGGCGCGGCTTATACGCAGCAATGCCCAGGTTTGGAGCTGGCAGTGGGGGAATAGCCTAGAAGACAGCATAGCGTTATATATGGAAATGATATGCTCCTATTCTTGAAAGATCCCCAGCATTCTGGGCATCGCTGTCTGACACTTCTGTGGCTATACAGTGAGGCATCAGGACTTCGGGTTAATGAAGGCAAGTCCTGCTTAGTGGAGGTGAAGGGGGATGCTCTGGGATGTTTCAAGTATTTGGGGGTTCACTTGTCTCCTCTCCCGGATTTGGCATGGGCCCTTAATTTCCCGGGGCTGGCTTTACGGCTGGATCACAGCCCCAGCCTCTGGGCCACTCTGCCATTAAGCCCCATGGGGTGCACTGCCCTTTTTAAATTGGTATATCTGCCACGATATTTGTACGTTCTAGGTAATTATCATTATCCCATCCCTTGCAAATGGTTTGACTCCTTGCCTGCTAAGATCAGTAACTTTGGGAGGGTCCGGATTGGTAGGCACAGGGTGGCATTTCACTGACTTTGCAGGCCCCCCTTTGATGGTGGCCCGGGTTTATCGGGCATCTACTTATACTACCTTGCAGCACACTTGGTGCTGGTTACGACTGGTTCATATGGGGGGTTGGATGACCCGGTGTACCGGTTGGAAATTTAGTAATTGAGTATAGACGGCCTGCTTGATCTCTTGTACGGAGAGCATCTACTGATTACACTGCCTTCTTGCATGCAGGTGTCCCTTAACTGTTGGAGGGCGACCCTTCACCTTACTGGTTGGGATCATCGCCTCACCGGATGACACCTTTATGGCAGGGAACGTGGCTTGGTCAGCTGTCGACCCTTGAGAGTTTTCTGCCAGGGGATCATATTGAGATATTGTACCTGGGAGATGTTTACAAGGGAGGGAGCATTATGTTGTTTCAGGAGTTAAACAATAAATATTCCGGGGCAGATTTACAAGCCCCCTGCGACATTTATGGGCTGCCATTGCGCCACTTCTTGTGACACAGCGGTGGCATAGACGATACGCCACTTTGCGGCCCATTTACAACGTGATGCGTCAACTTGTAAAGCCTTGCACCACATTATACCTGCATCAGTTATAATGGGTGCAGGGTGGGCAACCCCACGTGGGAAAGCCTCGTAGAAGTGACTCAGTCAAATCTGGAAGATTTCACTGCGCCACTTCTAGGACGCCTCTGTGTCCAAACCCTACGCCTGGAGCAGGCATAAGAAGTGACACAGCGTATTAGGAATAGGCCTCCCCATGCATTGCTGGAGTTGCATCATGCTTGCGACACAAGTCCAGCAATGCGTCAAATGACAATGCGTTAAAAGTTCTGACTCATCTGTCAATCCTTGCGCCATGGTGCACCGTATTGTAAATATGGCACATCCATGGTGGTGCAAGGGTTACACATGCAGGCGCAGGGAAACTTGAGCATCTATACAGATGCGTCAGTTTCTTGTAAATACGCTCCTCCCTGTCTAACTCGCAATTCTTTCGGTACCTCCAATTGTGCTATGCCTTGCAAGCCCATGAACTTGACTCATCGCCTAAATTCAGTCCGTTGGAGGCAAATGTTTTCCATGGGCGGCTTGGTAAAGTGGTAACTTCTATAATTTAACCCTAAACTGGTGATCCATGCCCCTGATGGTCTTTTGAAGGCCTGGAAATTTTGAGAATGTTCAACTGTTACTAATTTTTCAAGGAAGAACTGAAAATACACCATAATTGAAGTTACAGACTGGTGACGTGTTTTACCTGAAAGGAATAAAAGTGCCTTTTGATAATAATGTGAGATATATTCTGAGGCTGCAGAGCAGCTGTTGCAATGCACTTTATTTATATGTAAATGTATTTATTCAAAAGACAGTTGACCCTCTTTAGGTCTGCAAAGCACTCCATGTCTGACAGCACTTCAGTCCCACTTATGATGTGAATACTATCTATCTCTGAGCACAACGTGACATGTTTTAATTGACAGAGAGACTATCTATTCGGCCCAGTGGGAATCTCAATACAATAGCATATTGCTGGTATTGCTGCAACCTCATCTGAGTACAGTATGTCTGAGGGTTGATTTTCCCTGTGCATTACACACCTTCAACGCAATGCCTTACGAGGTCCGGCTGAGGTTCACGCTAGGTACCCAGCGGGTGCTAGGCGTAGCGGGTGGTGTGCCATTGTCGCCTCCACCCCCCTCCCGAGACCTATGGGGTGTGGATCTTTCTATTTACAAACCACACAGGTTCTTCTAAATATGAGGTAAATCGCACAATTTGTTGGTTTGTTCTCTTTTTGTTTGCACCTATAGTTTTTACACCTATTTTAACTTTCACGTCCTCTGGTCAGGGTGGGCCTTAGCGCGTCCATACCGCCGAGGTACATTTCCCATGGTCCTGAAGAAAGTCCAGTAAATTACACATCATGGGCAGAAACATGTTGACCCCACTTTAAGTGGAAATACCCAAACAATTAAATTTGGTAATTTCCTCACACATATTTTAACGTGTCACATTGACCACTGAATAAAGTTTTTTATGTGGTCTTCAACTGTGACAATTTTAAACCACTTTTTTCAAATTATTGCCACAAAAACCAGCTCCACAGTATCCTGACGTCGTAGCACACCAGGGAGGCACTCGGCTTCTCCTGGTGGGCCCTATGATGAAGCATGTCACCAACCAGGGTGGTGAGTGAGAGCTTTATAAAAATCCAATGTGATTGTATCACTTCTGGCTAACCGACCTCGTGTGTCTGTGCTTACACATATAATAAGCGAAACTCTTTTGTTGTTTGAAACATATATACCTGGGGGACTAAAAGTGTCCTTTCCCTTCCTCTCCTGTTGTTGATATTTACATCAAATATATACTGCTATTCTCAGCCATGCCAACTCCTGGATTTAATAAGGGCACTAACCCTCAGCCTCCTTTAGAAGGATGATAAGAGACAGGATCTTAATGTAACTTAAGTCATTGTCCACTGTAACATCCGCCCACATCCTCTTTTCTAGAAAAGTCAGAACTATAACTAACAGAAAAGGAATGCTTTTTAATGGGAAGAGGATGTAGCCTTACGGCTAGAGCGGTCGAACTCAAAGCTGGGGAACCAGGTTCGAGTCTCGGCAAGAACAGCTCAACACCCTGTGATTCTGGGCAAATCACTTAATCTCCCCGTGCCTAACAAAAATGAATGTGTCCTTCTGTAACAAAGCTAGTGCTATGTAAAGTGCTCTGATACCCGATGTCTCAGGTCTAGTTCGTGCTATATAAAACTCTTTAAAAAAACATGCTATTTTCATCTTGCTACACATTTTTTATTTCATATGAATGTTATTTGTACTACACACATCGGGAGGAAGGAGCAGACCCATCTAGGCTTGCCGTAAGGGACGCACTTTGACGAAAGTGTGACTACAGGGGTCACACTAGAAAACCCATAATTGGGGTATTGGAAAGTGAGACTAGTTTAGAGGTAGACACAGATCACTCTGGTTTGGAGGCAAAGCACACTGCCTCATTAGGATTCCATATGCCCATCCTCATAAAAAGCCACGGACTCAATTGAGCTACAAGGCAGAAACATGTTGACGGTAACAGTGGTGATGGGGTACTAAGTCCCCTTACCTCCAGAATTGATTTTAATCACCAAGTATCATGTCTAGCAAATAAATTGTTTTGGGATGCTACATTGGTTTTTAACAGACTCATATCACAGATCTATTCTTAATTAGAAGTGCCTCGCTGCCTCCAGGTGTAGGCCCGCTGTCTATTAAACGGAGGTTTTTTGAGAGCGAGGACTGTCCTATGATGAAGCAGGACACCTGATGGTGTGTGAGGACAATCTGTTGCACTTTTTTGTATGCCCAACACTTGTACTGAGTAGCATTTGGAGGGATACTTCACATATCTCTATAAATTGCAAAATCTCGGGGAGCTTATTTTGTGTACATATAATATTTTTACTATGCAATGATATACAATCTTGAAAAAATTAACATGCTTGTAAGAGTACATTGATCAGCTGGCCTTCTCACCTGAAAGTCTGTCTCCATAGAGCTTTCAGATGGTAATTGATGACTAGATTTTGTGTAAAAAGGTCTTCTCTCGATGGGCTGGTGAGTTTATAGAGTATTATAGAAGAACTGGTTTTTCAAATCTCATTCTGCCTCCAGCTTTCCTGCTAAGGAGATGTGAGCAGTATGTCAGCTGTGACTTTGGAAGCCTCCTTGGCTTATTCAGAGATGTTCCAAGCCCGCCCTCAGGAATCTATTATATGGCGTTTGAAGCTGGGAAATGTGTCACAGGTACAACCATGCTGATGCACTTAACAACTTCAAAATCAAATGCATATTATATTCATGACTTTCGTGGACAAACGGGGGGCAGTTCCAGGAGTCGGAAGTTGTGTGTTTTCTCTTCACTGACAAGGAAAAACCCAGATTGAAAAACAAAATGCATATATAGCCAAATCCACCTCAGCTTTGCCTCATTTGCCTCTACAAATTGAAGTCGGATTTTGCAATTTTTTTTTCTTTTTCCTTAGGGCTATAGTGTCCAGGTCAAAGTCAGAGCCATTTGGCTCTATTCTCAAGAGGACGAGCAAACCTAATTTGGAAGTAGATTTTAATAAAAAAATATGAATCTATCCATCAAGAAATGTGGAGGTGTGCTGGCATACCAGTGTTGTATTTTGCTAGGAGTTGCAAAGAAATCATGTACAGGATCTTAAATGCAGTCTTAAGGACTGATTCTGAGTTTGGCAGTCCAATGGACCGCCAAACCCATGGTGGCGGTCTGGCAACTGCCGCACCTGTGGTCCGACCACCGTATTAGGACTTTGGTGGTGGGACCACCATAGGACCGCTGCTACCACCAGGGATCCGCGATCCCAGTGGTCTTGTTGAGGGATGGTGGTCTTGTTGTGGGATGAGGCCACAATATGCTGGCAGTGCAGCTGCTGTACCTCCAAGCATTTTATGTGTTTCCTCACTGCCCTCCTTTTCATGGCCGAAGGGTGGCGGTGAGGAAGCTAAGGGGGCCCTACGGGGCCCGTGTGCCTTGGTGCATGGGTGTGCATGCAAGGTGGCACATGGTGTGCCCCCCCGTCTTTCTGCACCCCCAGTTCCTGTATGGCATGTACTTTACATTCCATGACGTGCTGCAACAAGCTGTGGCGGTCTCCTATGAGCCTTTGAAAGGCTGCACTGTGGGCCAGCCATCACAAGACCGCCCACCCAGGTTACGATTTGTAATCCGGAGGGTGGCTGACGGTGTCATTTAGCGCTGTGAGAGCGGGGCGGTGGCATGCTGCAGTTGTATGACAGAATTTAGACTACAATACCGAATTTCCCAAATATTGTTTATGAATTATTGTGTACAAAAATATCGAGTTTAAATACATTATACATAAACTGCAAAAAATTTGTGTCAAGAATAACATGTAACACAAGATCAGCAAAAAAAGGTAGGAATATTTTTTAAATAAAAATCAAATTATAAGTAAGGCTCCCTGTTTTCCGTTTTTACTGATTTTTACAGATAAATACAGACAGAAAACATACATTTTCTTGTCTGTATTTATTTTTAACCCCTTCAATGAGCGTGTCAGCCAACGGCCGTCGCGAGCACTACCTCGGTAGTGCTGCGCGCATCCGTTGGCCTACGCAGCCCCACCCACTCTTTCAAACCCCCCCACCGCGGTGGAATTCACTCCGAGGTTAAGTGGTTATATGTGGATAAAAACGGAAATTGGGTTGCTTTTTGAGTAATTATAAATACTGTCTGCCATGACTGCCAAGCCATTAGATGTGTGGATTGATAGATAAGGGCGGTAAAAAAGAAAGACATTTTAGTAAAGAGGATTTAACAGCTGTAGATATGCACACGGTTGATACGGAAATTTGCATATTTTCATATAAGCGCCCTGATTTATCTTCCGCGGTTGTTCATAGCACTGAAACCTGGCAGACACTCAAGCATGAGTGCGTATTTATCAGTTAAATGAATGTAGAAATATACTAATTTCCGCTTAATGTTTCCACAAAACTCAAAATAAATATGGATAAATACAGATAAAATTTGCAAAAATTAAATTTAAATAAATACAGATGGGAATGGCAATAAAATAAATACCATAAACCCGAGAGCCCTAATTATAAGTAATTTACTTCCAATATTAAATAGTAAATAATTATATAATTTAAAATTAAGTTTTAATATATTAAATTAAACACATACATAGTTATATATATATTAAATATATAATTCAAATATAAAAACATTTAAAGAATTTTTTGATACATTAATCATAAAATATTATCACTAACATAAACTTAAAAGTACCAAACACATATATAACCAACAAATATATTTAAACTCATTTAAATATTAAAACTAACATATAAAAATAGTTTTAATTAATACTTTAAACTAAGTATATACATAAAATATGTGTACTTACCTAAATATATTTAAAATTCAGAACAATATTTTGACAATTAAAAAGAAGTTACATAAATAATATTAACAGTAACTAAAAAATGAAATTAAAACGCATATTAAAAAATATATAACAATTAAGTAACATATAAATATTAAATAAACATTATACAAGCATTTAAAACATTTAAAATTAAAAGTTAAAAATACCCAATAGTAGCAACAATAATTAATATAAATCCAATATAAACAAATATAAGAAGTCAGTGACACAATGTTCATGCATATGATTTACTATTACAGCTATGTCTAAACAACAGTAGGGAAAGGGTTGGATTAACTATTCTTACTCCAGACCAAGCATGCATTAGGGAATGTGTTGGGCTTCAAAAGGATTATATTTACTATTTACACTCCAATAGAAGCAACAGTAGGGAAAAAGTTGGACTTTGCAGGGATTACTTAAACTATGCCAACTCAAATTCATTATAAAAAGAAATTAAATATCTAAATACATACAGTGATTACAATATAGTTAAATAAAAAATATGCAATATATATATCAACAAAATGTGAATTTTAGTAAAAAATACAAAATAAATTATCAAATCAATTAAATATTTCAATAAATTTAAATGAAATGAACTTCCCTCCCTTCTACCTAAAAAACAGAAATATCAAAAAATGCATTAAATTATAAATTAAACGTACATAAAGCAAATTACAAATACTATTAAATATACCTATCAATGAAATAATAAATACTAACAATAAAACAAATACTTTATATAATTAATAATATATTAAGTATGTGCATAATTAACAATTACATTTTTAAATAACATACAAACTAGAATACAATTATAATTTTAAAAACTTCCCACCGTCTTCCTTTACAAACAGAACAAACTGCTACTAAAATGTTGATTGCTAATTAGGCTATAAAGAAAAATACACATTGAACAAATTAAACGTAAATAAATGAATTGACAATGAAACAACTAGCATATTTATTAAACAATTAAATATTTAATTTACATAAAAAAGTACTACCATGAATCAACACTACATTATGATTTAATTAACTTCCCTCCTTATTTTCCTAAATAAAAAAAACACTACTATATTGTAAACTAATATTTTTTTTTTTTTTTTTTTTTTTTTTAAATCTTTATTTCGGCAAAAGTAGCCATAAAAGACACATAAATATACATACACGAATTAAAAGAGTTTAAATTCCAATTAACAATTCATAAAAAACATGCATAAGCATTTTTTCATTAAAAAAGGGTCAACAAAAATATATCATTTAGCATGATTGAATTTAGCAGCAGAAATGCACACTGAGTGTACCTCTTTGGACAATGTATCATAATTGCTCAGAGCATTTGACCCAATTTTTTTCGAATAAAAAAAACTGAAGTTAAAAACCTGCTAATACTGAACACAATAAACTGGTCAGAATTTGTTTTAACAATCCTATATGCAGTATGACAACTTCTAGTTCCTAGGAGAGCACACATGGGTTTTAGCCATTTTTTCCGTGCTTTTGTGTAAGCGTTACATACAAAAAGCATGTGAATTTCATTCTCCAGACAGGAAACAGAGCACATAGGACATATTCTGCTGTTGCCAGTTATACATTCAGCATTTTTCTTTGCCCATCGCTCAAGGTTAGAAGATAACATAAGAATCCCGTATCTAAATTTCAGGTAAAGGGTCTTAGCCACAGAAGGCTCAATTTCATCCAGAAATGTTTCAAAACTAGGTTCAGTTTTAAACAATAAAAATTCATTGATTAAAGTACCAGTTCTACTCTCATATACAACCTTGTTATTCATATAGGACCAAAAAACTCTCTTCACCATGGTTTTTGCATATGGTGGCAGGTTCTCCGGGTGTTCCCAAAAGGAATGCAACCCCAGCAGTCTAAACCATTTTTTTACGTGCCCATACCATGGGATGGAATTAAAAGTGTCGAGGTTTAGTACCTCTTTGAGACAATTCCTATAATCCAACAATTCTGGGGTGGACCAAACTCTAATCCAGAACATCAAGGGTCTTAGAATTGTAAAATGATCAGTTCGTTTAAAATTTAGGTCAAATTGTAGTGGGATTAAGGGGGTGCTAGTAGGAACTCTTACAATAGATCTCATGAATTTATTGTCCATACCTTGGAAACACTCTCTGGCCCAGGGACCCCATATTTCAGCCCCATATAGAGTGGCAGATTGGATTTTAAATTTGAACAGTTCAAGAGCAGGTGTAGCACTCTTGCTTACACTAGCATTCAATTTACTCATAATGGGTTTTACATTTTGAGCATATACCACCCTACTCTTCTCAAGTTGGGCCTTCCATGTTAACTTTGAGTCAATTACCACCCCCAGGTAAGAAAAGTTGTCAACGACCCCAAGCGTTTGTCCATTAAGAGTTAAAATCCCTCTATCTGGTCTGCTAGGGTTTAATGCCATACATTTAGTTTTGCTAGTGTTTATTTCCAGGCCTTTTTTTTCACAGTAACCACTGAATGAGTTTAAGAGTATCTGGAGACCCCTCTTAGTCTGGGAGATGAGGATGGTATCATCTGCGAAGAGCAGCGCAGGCACTCTCTCTCCATTCAGCTGGGGTGAATCGTTGTTACAGGCATTTAAATAATCAGGAATATCATTAACAAATATGGAAAATAGAGTGGGGGCCAGGACACAACCCTGGCGAACACCGCGCTCGATTGGAATATCGCGGGACAGTTCGCCATTTGGTCCCCATCTAATGTTGGCATGGTTTCTAGCATGTAATTCAATTATCTGGCTTAACAAGCACCCTGGCATCCCGGCTTTGTTTAAGGAACTCCAGAGCAATTTTCTAGGAACGAGATCAAATGCAGCTCTAAGATCAACAAACGCTACATACAAATGACCCTTCCTAACATGTACGTACTTCCAGTAAATACAACAGAATCTGAAGACCTGGTCTAGTGTACTGATCTTGGACCTAAAGCCTGCCTGAAATTTAGTAAATATTTTTGACTCCTCCAGCCAATCATTCATTCTATATAATAAGTGTTTGGCATAGAGTTTCTGCAGGGTGTCCATTAAGCTGATAGGTCTATAATTAGAGGGATCAAATTTACTACCCTTTTTAAAAATTAGCACAACTTCTGCTGCGCGCCAGCTTTCAGGAAAAGAGCAATCAATAGATAAAACATTAAATAGATAATTAATATAAGGGGCCCAGACTTCGGTTGCATGTTTGTAAAGGTCACCAGGTATTTTGTCCGGGCCTGGGGCTTTACTGCTTTTTAGGTCGTTAATTGCCTTCGTGGTTTCTTCCAAGGTGAAATCAAGGCATTCAGGGGGGGGAGGTGACCAAGTGGCCTCAGCAGGTGCACTATCATATTTTTTGTACAGGGATGTGAAGTGATTTACCCATGTTAGTTCATCCAAAAAAGTATCATTAACTGCTCTTCCTGCATGCCCCCCATTAGCAACCAACCTCCAAAATCCGACATTGTCATTTGTTTTAGCAGCAGCCAGCATATCTGCCCAAAGAAGCTCTTCCCATGCTTTTTTGGAGTCCTTCAAGACGCGCTTATATTCTTCCCTTGCAAGTTTGACATCCAATTTAGAGCCCTCTCTTATTGTAGTTAGAAGCCTCCTTTTAGCCAACTTACAAGAACGATTGAACCAAAGCTTCCCATGGCAGCCCATCCTTATATTTTGCTGGTTCTTCTTTGGCATTTTAGACATGTGAATCCTGAGTTTGTCAAAGAAGATTTTATGCAATTCAACAAAATATGCATAGTTCTCAGATAGGAGGGGAGTATCGACCATGGGGCTAAAGGTTGAATCAAGGAGAGAATAAACAGCTGCAAGAGTTGTGCCATCTGATAATAAATGCGGCCATTTTAGAGCACGTCTGTTATTATTAACGTGAACAGATTCGCATGGAACATCTGCGACTTCGGTAGGCATAGAATCAATAAACATACGTGCTTCAATGTGCAGTTCCAGGGGAAAATGATCACTCTCAACCCTGTTAGATACTCTGAAGTCCATCATAAAGTGCCAAATGCTTAGTGATACAAGAATAAAGTCAAGCCTACTTACAGATTTTATAAATGTTGGTTGTTTAGATAGGTCAGATGGAAGACGGCCATTGCAAGCTCGAAGACCATGTTCAACTGTTAGTCTTAGAATTTGAGCGGCCAACGTAGTGCACTTGACGTGTATAGCAGTCTCGAGCTGAGGGATATTATAGGCAAGATCTTCATCCTCAAGAGCCTCAGTAATACCAAGGATCGGTTCGTAATTACAATTCAAGTCACCCCCCAATATTACTGGAACATCACCGACTACGGTTTTAAGGAATGAATCCAAATTTTCCAGCGTGGGTGAAACCCTAGAGTGACCTATGGGTCTATTATAGATGTTAATAATATAATATTGGTGCCCTGTTGCAGTTGTGATCTTTAAGGCTAGTATATCCGGACTTCCTGTATCTATACTTTCAGCCTTTATAGATAGAGTAATTTTAATCCAGACGATAAGACCCCCCGACGGTCTTCCCCTCTCTGATTGAGTTGCCATTTTATCGAAAGTTTTAAAACCCAACCTATGTGGGGTTTCCATGGCCCATGTTTCCTGCAAAAGGCAGATTTCACCAGAATCGATGTAATCCGCCCAATCAGGGTCCTTTAAGTTCTTCCCAACTCCAGCAATGTTCCAGGATAAAAATTTCAGTTCTGGAATTGATGGTTTATTTAAAGGGTCACAGTTAGCTGTGGGCACAAATAGGGATGGTATAGCAGTAGTAGTTGAGTGTATGTTGTTTATTTTGTTCTCATCATTGGATTCCACTGCCCTCATTATTCGAGTAGGAATTTCACCATGACATTCTATTGGCATGGCTGAAGCTCCTTCAGAGCTAACTTGGTTATAAGGATTAGTTGTCCCTAATCTGTGACGATCCTGCCCCACTCCCAGTGTGCAATACAAATCATAGAGCATAGGAATACAGTTAGGCATGGTTTCCAGTCAGTCCACCGCGTCCAAACAACTAAACCTATTGAACGTTGGGACCCCAGACCACACATTAAGCTCTACTTGTCTGGCTGTGTTTGGTACATAACCATGAAACAGATTAGGGGCGTTCCAACCAGGACCTTGCTTTTGAATTCTGGGAGGAGGAGGGTAAAAAAAAGAAAGTGGTCTAGCTGTAATAGGGAATGTATCTCCATAAGACTTCCATGCACAGATTTGTTCCGCACTATGCGGTTCCTCAAACGACACAACTATACAGTCCCCCTGAACTGACTTAGTCATTTGTCCAACCCATGGAACCCTGCGTACCATCAGGATTTTGCTTCTCATGTGATTTGGAATCGGTTTATGTGAATTTAACCAGTAAATCACCTTATTTTTCAGTGAAGCAAAATTCTCTTCATTGTGGTTTTGTAATTCGGGGACACCAGTGAGGACTATAACAAATGGACTAGCATCTGGTGGCAAATCAATATATCCTCCCCTAAAATTATTTTTGAAGTCGGTTCTATTTATCCGGGACCTATCGTGCACAGGTTTCTTAGAGACCTGGTGGGATCTGGTTATCTCCACTGGCTTCTGGGGAACAGAAGATTTAGTGGCCAGGGAATTAGTTGTGGAGGCATTTGCTGGCTGTGGTTTATTACTTTGAGCAGTCCCAGAAGGCTGGGATGCAGTATTGTTTGCCATTAGCCCATTCAAAACTGTAGAAGTAGGTGCTGGTTGGATGGTGGCTTTCATGTTAGAATTTTTATTTTTAGCTACCCCTTCTTTTTGTTTTAGAACGCTAAAAGGATTAGTATTTGGAGTAGCAGCCACTGGTAAAGTTTGAACGTGTATGGGCCCATCATTATCATTGCCATTAAGGCTTATACTCGCTAACGTGATAACCCTCTTCTCTACTTCAAGTAGTTGATTTTCAATACCAGCTAACCTGACTTCTAGTGGCCTCAACAATACTTTAAGCGTTTCCCACACTATTTTCAAAAATTCTTCCCTGTCCCCTTGTGTAGAATGCCTAGATATAGAGATATTCGCACCCTCTTCTATTTGGGTATCCGTGCTTTGTACCGGGTTGGACAGCCATATATTGTCCGTGGTACGTTGGACAATAGGGGCAGTGGGATCAGTCCCTGTATTTGTGCAAGTGGTCGGCTGTTCAAAACCCCCCGAGAGGGTTTGATTTGATGCTACCTTGGCCTTCTTTCTAGCATAGACTGAAAGGTGTTTACGTTTACGTTTTGGTGATGGTTTAGCATTATCACAAGTAACATTTAAACCAGTTCCCCCCAGTACTAGAACCCCCTGGTTGGATTCAATAGAGGGTTCAGGGGGTAAGGTGTTTTCTAGAACTGAGCTATCAATTGGATCATTGCTACTTACTTCTGAGATGTCAGCAGAAGCTACCCCCTCCTTAGTAGAGTGGATTTCGGCCAAGGTGATTATGGGAACAGGGCCAGTAACCCGCTCCGGCGTTTTGGAGTTCGCAATATGACCCAGGGAAGATTTCTTTTTCAGTGCCAGTTCTATTGACAATTTCCTAGCAGACTCCAGCTCTAAAGAAACTCTGTGCTGGAGTTTAGTGATCTCATTATCTATCGACAGGCTTGTCCGTGTGATGAAAGCATCAAGTGTCCCAGTAACCTTTTTGCCATTTTTTGCGGCTTGGCTTCGTGTTGCTCGAACAGACATGTTGCAGGAATCTAATGTTTCCCCTTAAAAAAAAAAAAAAAATAAATAAATATGTAGACAAGTTTTGCTACGTGTTGAATGAACCACAACCAAGGGGAATGGCCCGGTCCGGTCTTATTCGGCCTGAAACGGCCCAGTCTTTGCCCCGTCTTCGCCCACGCTGCGTCCCGCGCTGCGGGAGTTATCAGATCTTAAATAGGGGCGTAGAGGGCGGGGGGCGGGCCGGCAGGGAGAGCGGACCGGAACGGTCTTGCAGGGACTTCTGGGTATTGAAGTCCCCGCACGCTCGCAGCCCCGCTGGTCACACACGCCCAGACCCGCCTGTTAGCCTCTCAGCACCCGGACTCCTCTCCACGCTATTTCAGCCCCGCCACACACAGCGAAGCGGCACCCGCGAAGCGGGTGCGGCAAGATGTAAAAAGAAGCGCTGCTGTGGTGCGCTGGTGATTGTGCTGTCCTCCTGTCCTCCTGTAGAAAGAAGCGCTGCAGTGGCGCGCTGGTGATTGTGCTGTCCTCCGTTGGTGCAACTCTGTAGCAAGGTGAAAGATAAATATATCAACAACAATCAAATGACATATTTGAAATTCCAAACTATATTTTATTAAAGGGTAACAATTATACTCATAATACAAATACCTAAATTAATATACTAACTAATATATATTAGATTAATTAAAAAAACAATTCGTATTTCAACTATATTAAAGTAAACAGTATTAAATTCAACAATATTCTTAAAATGATATTATATACAAAAATTGTAGTCTTACCTTTGATATTCAATTCCAAGATATTTTTGATTGAAGATATTTTTGAAGCAATATTCATATCACACCATGTTTTTGAATCAATATTTGTGTCATTCACCTTTTTGATACATTGTGAAACTGGAACACTATTAGCAACAGTATACATTACATCCACTGAAAAAAGAACTCTATAATTTTCTAAACCAGTGATCTGTGAAACAATCTACCCTATGGAATGTTTTTGTTCATTACAAAGATTTGTTTAAAAAAAGTGAATTATATCTTCTATTCTCACATTGCGTATGGTGACTCCAAATGGAATATGTGGTTAACACCAGGCAAACTTGTGCTGGTCCTGAAAAGAGGCAGCATTGTGAGAGCACATAGAGTCTCACAGAATACCATAAGCTTGATTATACGAGTGAGTGAACTCCCCTTTATTCATTGATATCAGAGATGTTTACCATGCACTCTTGCAACTAAGGACAGCAAAGAATTTCAGCCCAGCAATGTAAATATTAGGCCAGTGGTACCTAGCATGTAGCTTGCGAGAAATATGTTGCCCCTACACGCTAAAATGTTGTCTGCCAATGATTCCATATCTCAATTTCATTTTTATTTGTGCCACACAGTACAACATTTTTCTTGTGAATGAGAGTGTATGGAGCCTTTTCATATTATATTCTTCCAGAAGCTACTCTATAATACTTGTTTGCAAGTGGCATATTTTGTTAAAAACATAATTGTTCAATAATCCTGGAGCTGAAGACAGTGTGACGGCAGCCTCTGTTGTAGTGAATGGTGGCCAGCAAGATTCATCAGGTAGGAGACAATACAATTATGTGACTCTCAACAATATGTAATAAAACAGCCAAATGGGTACCACTGATACAAACTGATCATATACAACCAGTAGGGTGAATTAATCATACTTCCTCTTTTAGATTTAACCTGCACAGTGCTTGCTCCCACTGTCTGTTGTATTTAAGCTACCCCCCCTCCTCCCACCGCCCGTTCTTTTTGAACCACCCCGTGCTCTCTTCCCACCGTTAATTGTTTTTAAACCACCCGCCATCCGTTCTTTTTAACACAACCCCGCTCTCCTCTCCCGGTTCTCAATTACACACCCTTCCGCCCTCCTCCTGCTGAAAGGTGTTCTCTACTCTCCTCCCACAGGTTGCTTGCCACCCCTACCCTTGCAGGCTGTATTAAGATGTATTGCACAGCAGCGCACGCAGCTGTGCAACATGGCTGCAATGAGAACAAGCATTTACAATGCAACGGTCTTGCCTTTGCAAAAGTTAGAGCTATTGGCATTGTAAATGACAAACTTGTTATTCATGTGTTGGTTTTGAAAACAGATAAATAAATGGCATTGTCATTTAGAATGCCAATAGCTTAATCTCTCGTGTTGGAGCGCTTTACATGAGCACCGTATTTACATTACACATTCGGGCACGGGAAGATTAAGTGATTTGCCCAGAATCACAGGATGTGGATGCGACCTTGAGGCTCGAACCCTGGTTTCCAGCACCAGCGTCGGGCATTTATACCGACGGACCACATCCTCTCAGATTCTTGCTGTTAACGCCCGGCAGTTGCATGCTGAAAGTCGGCAGCCTCGCCTCTGCTTTTAATGTACAAATCTGAACACACGTTGTGTTGCCTGCACAGTTAATAACTGTGACATATTCCTGATTTCAATATGTAAACAGGTTGAATAATCACGAAAAAGAGACTGTGCCTATACATCAGAACATAAAATACATCCGCCGTAAGCTACTGGTAACCTAACACTACATTAGAAAACCTGTGTGGGGGTATGGTATGCCACGCGTCACTCACAGTGTCACAACCTCGCACTCCGTGCACTGCCTTTACTTATGCTTGCCGTCTAGCGCGCTTGTCTGATTGGTTTACTGGAAGCAGACCACAATTACGACTCCCAGAATGCACCCTCAGTACAAATAAAGCCCAGTCTTGGGGACAAAGTGCTGTGACGAGATGGAGTGAGGTTGTACGCCCAAACAAGTGCTGACTTAAATAAGCATATAGCATAACATAGCATTACGTGGCATGGTGTACTACGGGAAAACATCAAGGTACAACATAAGCATAACACAACACAGCAGCAATGCATAACATAGAACAGTGTACTGCAAAACGGCTTACTGTCGCATGGCATAAACACCACAACACAGCAACACCTAACATACCAAAGCACAACAAAAGAATATAGGGCAGTATAACACAGAAAAACAGCATAACACAGCAAAAGAGAACACAACGACAAACCACAATTTAGCATAACATAGTAACAGGCAGCAGAATAAATTGTAGGATAATTAACAACAGCAAACACACAGCCAAAGCACTAAGATAACATCGCAAAGCATACCATACTTGAGTGTGAAATAAGCATAATACTACCTACCAGCTCACACACGTGCACCCAAGCATAATTTAAGACAACGTAACCCGGCAAATCAAAACATGGCTCGCACAATGCAGTACAAGACAATAGATGGTGACCGCTGCTTTCTAGCAGTCTCAGCCGTTCCTCGGGAATATGCGTTCACTTTCTTGCCTTTAATGGGCTTACGCGGAAGCGGCAAAGTGAAAGGTGCGCCCAGAAGCCTTTGCATAAACGCATTTGGGGTTTTGGGGACTTAACTTGAAATAAACTGACTTGTATCCCTTGTTATCAAGAAAGGCCCGCTTCAGAAGTTCCCGGGTTAATCATTAGAACGATTAAGGAAACGGGGTGCAGGTGTGCTCTCCCTTATAACACATTCCTAGCACTATGATCATGTTGTCACCGATATAGAGCACACCCCATAAAAAAATACCTAACAGAGTGATACTTCTGAAAGGGATGATAGGATGAGACGGACTAATCTGACTCGCTCTTTCATCCGTCTACTTATGTCATGCTTTTCATGCAGGAGCCACACATGTCGACCCAGCGGGAGCTCAGCCTACGATGTGACCAACCGTGTTCCTCATAGAAAAACAAGTGGGCTATTTCTTCATTTCAATATTTTTCTTAAATTGTAATCTCTTGCCGTCGCGCACATATGGGATTCCTTCACTTAGCTAAAATATCCTTTAATATTGCTTGTACATACATGTTAAAAACACAATAAACATTTGAAAAAGCAACCACGCGTTACTGCACAAATAAACACACAAAACACTCTTATATCATTTCATAGATTTAATTTTGAAACATAGTTGCGATAAATAAACGCTTTTCTGCAGAATAAGGCGTTATACGTTGTAGCACTTTAGACGATGCAGCCGGGTCCATCTCGACATCCCTGTCGTCAGCGCATTTATTTCATATAGTTATAAGGCACTTGCCATGGAGGCATGCGCCTTTTGCAACTTGCATTACTGCATACTTTGCATATGACAACCCACAGTGTCATGCGAGAGAGTGAAATGTTAAATACACATATTTCATGCGTAAGATACTAAAAACCCATGGAAAGCATCCAGATACGTGCCCAGGACGTAGCGCTAAAGACAGCGTGAGACATTTTCCAGTCGTGACTGCTGCTGATCCAAATATCACTTTGTTGTTGCTGCGGTCTCTGTGGTTTGCTCTCCAAGGTGTGGGCACATTTTTTCCACTTGTTTTCTCCGACTGCCTATTCTCATCTCATGTTAAAGTATGTTTTCCTCTGTTGGATGCACTGAAAATCTGCTCCCTGACTGTTTTGTTCTCTAAGATATTTGGCACTGAACGTGTATGGCGGTCTGGGGAAGACAGCAAAACAAGCGCTCGCCATTTGTCAGTCACTAAGCCCCGTCCTTTTTGGATTGGGGGGCGTCTTTTGGTCCGATGACATCACGGAGAGAAAGGACCGAAAAAACACACCCCTCAATCTGAAAAAGACGGGGCTTAAATGGAAAGACAACCCTCTTCTCCAATGGCTGGCCGCCGTTTAGGAAGCCAGCCAATGGAGAAGAGGGGCGGGTTAATGCCCCACTACTAGAAACACAAAGTCTCGAGCGAGACTGCGTAAGCGCAGCCTACGGCCGAGACCTAAAAAGCGCTATGACGAGGTCAACTCTGGCCACGTTATAGCCCTTTTTTTTTTACTTTAGGGCATGTTGCACAGCAACACGTGCTACTGTGCAACATGTCATGTTCGCGTTATACAAAACTTTATAAATAAATAAATATAAAGAAAAACATTGACAATGCCAATAGTTCTCGCATGGCAAAAGCTATTGTCTTGCCAGTGCTTGTCTCTCAATGATCATTCAATGGTTTAGGTTTAACACATAGCGTGATCTCCATTACGGTATGTAGTGAACAAAGCCCCAGCTGGCAAGGAAAGCATTACACTTTCTGCTGTACGCAAAATTATTAAATTTGCAAGCACGTATACTAGCAGTTTTATGAAAAATAGCAGAAGCAATTAATCTATCTGTGTTTAAAACTTTAATTATGTGTGAAATGTAATTCAGTTTTAAATATGCGAAATGTAACATAACTGCTATGCAAATGTGAAAAAACGCAATTGATGTGCATGATTGTGTATCATCTCCCAGCAATCTCCATTAATTGAGCGTTCTGTTTCTACTTCGCTAAATTCATGCTATGTAAACAACAGAATATAAATGCAATTAAATCCCACCACGTTTTGACAAAGTGCTTGAAGAAAGTACCATTTGGAACTACACTTTAAAACATTTATTGGAGTACCCCAGTCCTTTCTTGTATAACATCATTTAAATCCAAATGAGTTTCGCAAATGGTATAGACAATATGGTATTTAAAAAAATCATAATTTGAGGCTAAATGTCACCAAAAAGTTTCTGCCCTTTGTAAAGTGGTCTTTAAATGCTTCTAAGTTTTAGTAGGGGCCTGATTACAACAGGCCGTCGGTGGCTGTCCAACCGCCGACAGCCCTTCAGTCCGACTACCGGACTTCAATTCAGGCGGTTGGACCCACAGCGGTCAGAGGGAAGTACACCGCCTCTGCCAGCATCGGAGATCCCAACATGGCGGCGGTCAGGTTCGTATCCCTGAATGGTGGCAATGCCAAGGCAGGCACCGTCGTCTGGATTACGATATCCCTTTCCGACAACCTTTACATGGTAGGAAAACCACCATAAAAAGGATGTCGGAAAGGGGAGGGGGGCCCCCAAACAGGGCCTCATCCGTCGTGGGCCACTGTAAATTTGCCCTGGGGGCATCAGTAGTGACCCCACTCTCCTCCATGCATCATCTATTATGCACGACATGATGCATGACACAGGGTCCAAGGACTTGCAGGATTGTGCCTTTGCTCATTTTCTTGACCACCACACAAGCTGGCGGAATACGGAGCACTTTCCGACAGCCAGCATGGCCGTCATATAGAAATGCGGCGGTCCGTCGAATCACCGCAACAGCGGACGGTGGTCCAACCGATTATAAACCCGCCCCAAAGTTACTCACATAACATGCTTTAAAATCTAACTTTTGGCACTGGCACTAGGTTTTTACAAAACAACTTGCGAGGCTAATCCGAAATCTTCAAAAACAACAAAATGTTGGCCATTCTCTACTAGATATGTGCCTAAAAATGTAACATTTGCCTTTTTTCAAACTTCTTGGAAATAAACCTTCAGCCTCTTGTAGAGTGTTCTTTAAGTCAAATGTCAATCAGTGTTTACTGTTATATACTGTGTTTTAAAATGCATTTTATCACTATATTTCCGAAATAAATATTGTTCAATATATATTCATATCCATTCATCTACACTGACAGTATATGTACATCAATATAAAATGTATTATGTAGCATTCCTATATGATACGTTCTTTACCGTTTTCATGTTTTAATAATGTTACTATAAAATCTACGCCAGTAAGTTCTGCTTTGATTTGGATGTTGCTTACCATTTTGTTTCACATCCAAATGTTGCTCACTGCTCACCGAAGTTTGGGGATATCTGAATTTAGCATTCAAGTTTTCCTATAGTAATACAAGCAATATCACATGTTATAAAATGGCTCTGAAACTTACATAGGGAAACAAGTCAAGAAGTATGGAAGCGATCAGACAAGACTTTTCCCATGTTGCAAGTAATACAGAGAATATACACCTAGCAAAATACTTTAAACAGAAAGAAAGAGGTTATGATTTTCTGGGCAGTTCCAAAAGTTGTTAAAATTGATCATAAAGATGGCAAGATGGGCATACTACTAAAGCACAAGAATAGCAGACTGAGAAAAAAAAACATTTGCCTATGGTTTAAATGAGATGTTCGACTAGAACCACCTAATCTCTGCATGAATGCAAAGTATCCTTAACCAAGACCTGTGTGGGTAAGGGTGTACATATGCAGCCGTGCCCGTGGAGGGAGTTTGGTGGGGCAGGGAGGCGGTGCGGGGGAGGGTCTGGGTGGGGGGTGGTAAACAACGGAATATGGATAATTGGAGGTAAGTAAACAATGTAATAAATAAAACGAATTTTGTAGCGCGCGCTGCATTGTATTTTGCAATGCAGGGTGCGCTACGAAATTCGTTTTATTTAATAAATTGTTTACTTACCTCCAACGATCCATATTCCGTTGTTTACCACCCCCCACCCTGCCCATCCTCCGCACCGCCTCCCTGCCCCACCGAACTCCCTCCACGGGCCGCGGCTGTACATATGCATGCTATTCCTCACTACAAAGTCAATGACAATATAAACATTGGTTAGTTTTACAAACATGTCATGCAGTGCAGTGCAGCGCAGCGCAGCGCAGCGCAGCGCAGCGCAGCAAGTCACCTTGCCACTACTATTAAAGTCAACACAACACATTCTTGCCTTCTCCCCTGCACTGGTGCCCTTTTGGATGCCTAGTGACAATGCAGGCACCCTTACACAATGGTGCAAGGGTGCCTCTGTTGCATGCAGGACTGTTTTTGTGCAGTAAAGGGTATCTTCCTGCACAGAACCAGTCCTCAGCGGCATATTTTTCTTTCTATGTGTGCTGCAGAATGTAGCACACATAGAAAGAGGAAGTAACGTGGAGAAATAAAGATATTTCTATTTGTTAGCCTTCCCTGAGAAGGGGTATCTTTTTGGCGCATTGCAAGGTTTACGAACTCTGGGAAATCTGTGAATATCCATGGGAGTTGCATTGGAACACCCACGGAATGCTAATGGAACACCTTCCCAGGGCAGAATAAGGCAGCGCAGCGATTTGCGCTGTGTTGCTTGACTCCAGATTTATGTAGTCACTCAGGGCCACGCAAAGTGGCCTTGCGTGGCTCCAATAGTCTCACTCAAGGTTTGCATCATGCATGTACCACGTTACTTGGTGCAAACGCAACACAAACCGGTTGATAAATATGGCCCTCAGTGACTAGATTAGTGGTTTATAAGCCAATAGCAGGAGAGTTTATGTGAACTGGGTGCCTGCTCCCTTTGCTCCATTTGGTGGCAGCGATGTACAGGTCGTAGTTGGGATGGGATCATTGACAGGTACACTATATCGGGGTGGTCAAATGATCTGCTTGACCAGAGCCTGGCTGTCAATATGCGGGGTGTGAGTAACTGGGCAGGTAGTTATTGGTAGTGTGTGAAGCATGCCTAACATTCAGTGAGTCCTTCACACACATCCTGTGTCCATGTCCTTTGGAAGTTCCTGGAGTAGTAAAGCCCGGGGGACGGGGGGAGCTTTCTTTGTAGGATCCAGTAGTTAGGTACTGCAGCACACCTTCACTCTAGTCCATTATCCTACTCCTCTTTGCTAGCCCAGGGTGCATCACACCCAATTGTTGACTGATAGCGCTGGTACACTTGGCTTACTAGGCCATAAAAGGTGCTACATATATATCGGATGCTTGCAACGTGATGTAATCTCAAGACACACATAAATGAATTTATCAAGTGCATATATAAATATATTTTTATATATATATATATATATATACATATATATATATATATATAGATATATTCCACAAAACTCCGTTGCTGACAGCTCCTCTCCTGCTGGAGCAAACGGATGCGAACCACAAAGTAAGTGCTCAAATTTTCGGTTTATTGCATTTCTTCCACCATGACCGCCATGACGCGTTTCGGCCTGCTTCGGCCTTGTTTATATATATATACACATAAATATGTATATACCTATTACTCATGGATGTATAAAAATATACATTGTTGTTTTAACCAACATAGTTGTTTATTGTATTTTATTGTACTGTTTCATTTATATAACACTTCACACGTGTGACGTCATCATAAAGCTCTCCAGTTTGCATCAGGATACTGGACAAGCTTTCAAAGTGGAGTTGAGCGCGGTCTGGGTTGTCTTGGTAGACATTGTTCACCAAACTCATTATTATGTGTCTAATGCTCATCATTTGCACATTGCTCTCACCAGTTGACCCATCCATGTCAAAATGAGTAGCCCACTCATCTTTTTGGAATACAGTTTACAGTGAGACTAGTACACACGTGCATGTGTAAATGTCATAGTTTACTCAATAAAGCTCACACTGTGTTGAGTGACTCCAGGCTTCTCGCAGACAAATCTCCAATTGACTCTCCTCTCACACAATTCAATACAACAACGTTCCATTGCGCTAGTTCAGCTACTAGAAATAAATGTTTCCCTTTTTTTCAAAAATTTAATGATACCTTCACTTTTAGACTTTATTCTTCTGGACTTGACATAAACACACCATTCATATTGTGCTCATTTCACCACTAAGCTCACATTATGTTTTTTCGCAACCATGTATTCAGGCATGCGGTGTCAAATGACTCCACTGCAGACACCAATCTTTAGTAAGTTCCTACTTTGGTACATAATCATACAACATTTTAGAAATTTAACTGGGATTCTGGCCAACAATTCCTTCAAGATGTCAGGAGAAGCACACCCATAGAGTGGGTACCTGTTATTGATGCCCGTGTAGGACCATCCATCTCTTTACTGGTAAGTAGAGCTAACTCCATTTACACCGATGCTTCTAAAGAATTAAATAATATCTACCTAACTATGGAGAAGACAGCACACACCGTAAAAGGTGCATTTGTGATGTTCAAAAAAGTCACTTTAGTAACACATTGGTGACAATACAATAAATAGACCCTCGCAACACCTTATACCCTACGTGTCCCAACTCATTAATGCAGTATAGATAAAGGTCATCAATCTAACCTTAAACCTCTAAAACATAATAACCAACCCCCAACATCTTTAACCCCCCCATTTTTTATCGCCTCCTCGTTGTCTCCTAACCATCCTGTGTTCACTTTTCCCTAATTTTTTAACTGCCCCCATTTTCATTGACATTGCCACCCTAGCTCCACACCAACTGTCTGTCATCCTTCTCAGAGGCTCACACCTCAAGCGAGCTTCCACCCTACCCTGGCACTGTCATCTGAACTGGCTTGTCCAATCTGTGGCAAAGCCAACTCAGCCCTCATGAGAAGCCTCCAAGGTGCCTTCCAACCTGCTTTTCAGCCACTTGCTCTGAAAATGTGTCCTTACAGCAAGAATTGCAAATAACAACCTACCCCACCTATCCCTCCAAAGCCCATCAGCAACCCCATTTTCATAACTAGATAACTTCATACCCAGAACTAGAAAAAACACAACAACTCAAACATTCCTCCTTTTCCAAAGCCTTTGGGGGCAGGAGGAAGAATTGCTAGTGGCCTCCTGGGTTCCAATGAAAAAGGTATAGAGGGATGGACTCCCTACTCACTGAACCTCTGCCTCAAACTTCCTAACTACCCAAAACCCTGTGCCACGTCATTTGGGCAGCACCACTTGCCCTTGCCAGGTGGTGAGACATCCTCTCGAAAGCCTCATGTGAGATAGGGATTTGCTGCAGAGGGCTTTTTTGTTTCAGTGCAGTGACTGGTTGGCACTACCCCTGGATAAAACAGTCTGCGAATCAGAGGTCGTCAACTATGCTGGGTGCTTCGGTTGTACACCTGAGTGACTGCCGCCCCAGTGAGTCACTGAGACTGAGCACCCTCAGAGTGACAGTTGAAAAATGAGTAACTTAAGCAGAAAAATCATACAAATGTCAGGTTGCATTAAGGTACTCAGAGAGTAGGACTATGGTTCTTGTGGCCACCACTCCTCGTAAATTGTACCAAAGCAACTCTGGTCAGTAGTGAATGAGACCGCTCCCTGAGATATAAGAAGCACTGGGGCAGTGGGGCTGGAGACAGAGTCTTCTAGTGTGAGACAAGCATTGGCAATGCTAGTATGCTTATGAATGAAAGGTCCTTTTGTGTCACTGATGGGTTTAGGCACTCAATAAGTCATCATACATGCACTCTGTTACCCATGCATCCATTAATCCATTCACTGACTATTTCGTCCACCCTCTGACACAATCATAGTAAAACACACACAAGCTCAACAACATATGCCAGAGATCCTAAAAGAATGCTAGAACAAAAAGAACAGGCTGCTGTCTAAATACATCTGGTATGCGCTTGCAATATCGAAACTAAACATTGCAGCAGGTGTCTGCCTTTCAATGGTACTGTAAGTAGTCTAAAGGTGTCCGCCTTTCAATGGTACTGTAAATAGTCTATTGCTGTTTTAAAGTTCAAACATGGTTCCAACATTTATAACCAAAGTGTTGATCATTTTGAAATGAAAAAACAATGTTACACTATGGAAAACAGCGTTCCATAATGGTCTCCGGGTTTACAAGAAGTTGCGGCATGGGATGTGGTGCGCTGCAAATTAAATGAGCGGCAAAGCAAGCAACCTGTTAGCACTGCCTGGAGAGCTGTAATATCTTCTTAGGAATTAATAAAATAAAAAGAGAAGCAGCAAAGAAATGAAATGGAAAACACAAAAGGGGAACATTTAAAACTAAAGGACTGGCTATCCAGCCCAGACACTCAAGCACACTCATTTTCACGTGGATGTACACTTGTGATCAGAAAATTCTGTAATTCACAGTGCAAGAGAGTCAATGACTGATGTGGACTAGACCATTACTCCATGCAATTAGCTGTCATTGACAGAAACATAGTGGAAATGACACTCAGACAGACCAACGGCACTACAGAAATCACTCACAGGCCCTCTATGTATCTAGATGTATGTATTATGTATTTATTACAAGGTCCTGGCAGACAGCTAAATAGAGATTTTAGTAAGAATTGCTATAGTACAAATCTTCACCCCATAAAGTTTGTCAGAGACAATAACCAACACCAAGGTTAACAAGGATTCTCATGTTGCAAATCTTCCAAACTCATGGTTTGTTGGGGGAAAGGTAACCAACATCAAAACCTTGCCCCCTAAGAAAATCTACATGATTCCATGTAAACAAAATCTATCTGTCGGCTTGAATTTCTTAGTAATAACAATCCACCTTTAAATTCCTATTGACTTTAACACATGCTTTTCACAGTCATTATGTCAGGACTACTGCCTTTTTATAGTGTTTCATCATAAATATTCAGGTATACAGCTTTTATCATTGGCTTGTCAACATAACCAACTGAAGCCAACTGAACTGAGCATAAGCTTTCCACAAGGCAACCATCCTGCATAAAAGTACAACTGTATAAAAAATGTTTGTTGGAAACACAAAATATTATCTCTCCTAAGAGAGTTTAACAAGGGTTATTGTTGTGCATATCTACTATCTCAACAGTTTGTTTTAGTACATCTTCAACACCAAAACACTTGCCTACTATGGAAATCTGGGAAATTTCATGTAACAGAATATCTGCCTACAGGCTTTAGCACAATATAAAAAAGACTGTAGATAGGTATAAGGAGGTCAAGTCTACTGGCTTTTTTTGTCAGAACATTTCGTAATGAACAGTTCAAATCTATGAAATCTGGCATGACTTTTCACAATGAACCGATAAAGTCTTTATCATTTAACATTGGCCTTACACTTTACCCAACAAGGGCCTACTCAGGGGCACATGAACTAGCAAATATGCATACAGTTACAAAATTACAAATAAGGAGAAATAATAAAGCTTTCTAAACAGTTTACAACCTCTCTCAACAGGGCCTAATAACAATCATTACAGTGAAAACCCCCAGGGTTTATTTAGAGTGGGTGCTCAAATCCAAAACCATTGCCTAATGCAGTAATCTACAATATTACATGTCATAAAATGCCTGTCTATAACCTGTAAAATAATGTGATAACCGACTGTTAAACTACCTGGCTTTGTCAAAAGGTTTCATAAAAAGCAGACCAGATCTATGGCATCGGAAATGATGTTTCCAGTACTGCAAACAGGCATAAAAAGCTTGTTACCATAACCAACTCATGCCTACAGTTTTGAGAGTAAGCTTTTCCACAAGGCAACCATCAGATGCACAGTCAAAAAATTGAAAGGTATACACAATTACAGTTGCCTAACCAAAATACTCTTTTTCCTAAGATGGCCAACCAAGGATTCTGACAAAGCAAACCTTTTACATCCATGGTTTGTAACACTAGGTGATGAACACCAAAATCATTGCCTACAACAGGAATCTTTGAGATGCCGTGCAACAAAATACTTATCTGTAGCAGGGGCGGCTCCTCCGCTAAGGTGGAGGAGCGTCGCGTCACTACTTTAAGGCAGTGAAAATGAAAAATAAAATGATAATAACTAAATGTTATTACCATTTTATGTTTAGTACTGAGTTGCAATGCAACCAGACAGATTGTTAGGGTGAGGGTGAGGAGTGGTGGCTGCAACTTAAATGTACATGACGGTTTGCCCAGCCGTCTCAGGTCAGCCAAACCATCATGCGCACTGTGCATGTTCTCCACAGGCTGTATTATACAGCCTGGGTGGAGAACATGCAAGCCTTCAAGCCCCTGTCTGAGCACCAAGCCAAGGCGCTCAGATCAATCACAACGCTGCTGTAAGGCACCGTTGCGATTGGTCAGGGGATTCTGGGAGGCTGTGTTCTTCCTGGTTCCTGCTTGAAGTAGAGATGGTGGCTGGCGAGGGGAAATCCCAGGTAAGTTTTTTTCTTTTTCTCACAACCTCCCCACCTTCCCTCACCACCGTTCCCTACCAGTCGCCACTGATCTGTAGGCTTTAATATAGAGTAATAACAATCCAGACTTAAATGCCTATTTTAACATATGCTTTTCACATGTCAGGACTAGTGCGTTTATCATAACATTTCATAATAAATAGATCTAGCCTTTAGCCATGTTGATTGTTTTCCCACAATGCCCAACTCAGTCTTGCTGTATCGAGTATAAACTTTGCCACAAGCCGAAAAAGTGCAATACAATCAGTCTCCTTAATTGAAGTGCACAATTTTGGCCCAAACAAATCCTGCACTCAGGGGAACCAATAAATGGATGGAGCCTAAGCACATCTCTCAGTAGAGAGCTCTTTTTTGTTGATTACATAAATCTACCTACAGTTGCACTGTCAAGCCAGACCTAAACACCCATGTACATTCGTGTAGCCCTGGGCTCTCAAATACAAATCTGCACTCTGAAGTGTAAAGTTAATGGCTTTCCTCCTTCCATCTGTGCTGCTGCCAGAGAAACCAAACACTGACAATTATCTAGTTATATATGACACTTCAATAGCATTATAGTGCCATGTGTGTGACCCTGGAAAATCAAGCTCAGGCAGCCTTACTCTTGCTGGCTCAGGCAGCTGCATAAATAAGCAAAATGATTTCAGCTGCATGAAGGGCATGAACCTTTTTCTGGAAGCACATAACTTCTGCCCAAACAAAACATATACTCCTGGCTACCAACATGTGGGGGGACCCAATGCCCATCTCCTGGCAGTGCTCCCTAAAGCCATTTTTAAGAATTATCACTTAATATCTGGTGACAGCAGAGCAATCATGCCAGACTTAAACCAGTATAAGGCAATGGAAGCACTTTGGTAGAGGGTTGGAGAATCCCCTTCCAGCGCACAACCGAAAGGTGCTCTTGAGGTGACAAAAGACTAAAATAAGAAGGCTACTTTCCTGAAGCTGCTTTAGAGTGGGTGTTCTTCACAGCAGATCGAAGACTGCATGAGTATCGGGCCCACTGTTCCTCATAGTGGCATGGAGTGTCAGGAAAAGGGCAGGAATGTGCCATATTTAAAAGAATACGATGCATTCCTGTCCTTATCCCTGCGCTGGTGCCTGTGTTGTCTAGCGCCAACACAGGCACCCTTGCACTTGCCTGCGTTGCAGACAGGATTGTTTATGTGCAGGAAGGGTCACCTTACTGCACAAAAACAATCTAGAGAGCCAAATTCCTCTTTCTATGTGTGTTGCAGAATGCCGCACACATAGAAAGAGGAAGTAACAAAGAGAAATTAAAATAATTCTCTACCTTAGGCCTCTCCTGGGAAGGCGTAAGATTTTGGGGCATTCCCAGGATTACAAGTTCTTGTAAATCTGGAAATAGCTCAAAATCCATGGGTCTTGCGTGGGAACACCTATGCAACGCCCATGGAAAGCCTACCCAGGACAGAGTCGCGCAACCCACCCATTTGTGCTGAGTTGCGCGTCTGCAGATTTATGAAGCCACTCAAAGCTACACAAAAAGGTTCTGCATGGTTTCATAAATCTGTTGTAGAAGTTTGCGTTGCACATGTACACATTACGTGGTGCAAATGCGACGCAAGCCTCTCGTAAATAAGCCCCACAGAGTTAAGGGTGCTTGGAAATCTCAGCGCTCAGCTCACCTGTCTGCCTATATTTAACTGGGTCTCTAAGTGCTATCACATCCATCGATCTGACGCCCCTCGTCCACCTAGGGGGGATTCTTAGTAAAAGTCATACATCTACACCTGCAGCCTTACTACCTCACACAGGTATAAGTTTAGGACTCTTGAATTGTCCAATCTTTCCCAGGTTATGCCTCGAAACCTATACCAGTCGCGACTGTCAACTGTACATCTTAACCTGAGGAGAAAAAGGACAAGTGCAAAGTGAATTGTTCACTATTTTC
The DNA here is from genome assembly GCF_964261635.1 of Lissotriton helveticus. Lineage (NCBI taxonomy): Eukaryota > Metazoa > Chordata > Amphibia > Caudata > Salamandridae > Lissotriton > Lissotriton helveticus. The sequence goes on along the minus strand of NC_136065.1, from coordinate 1,843,832,250 downwards.
ACCATGGAGAAAACATTTTCCCCAGTGCAGAAACGCCTTCCATATCACACCCACCAATGTTGAGGTGCTCCCTTTAATTCTCTACACTGGAAAGAGATTTACTCCTGCTCTTGTCAATAGTGACCCTCCAACCAATTCTAGGGCGCGAAGTACTCCGAGAGGAGTTTGAGAATACCCGCAAATGTGACGACAATTCATGAATGTTTGCAAACTTGAAAGGCGTTTCTGCTTTCGAGCGCCCACTCTCCTCCCTCAGGGAGAGTTCATCTCAGGGAAACCTCAGTTTAACTGAATCGTTTAACAAGTGTGACAACAACTTTTGTTAATTGCAAAAGTTGTCTTACACTTGCAAAAGAAGCTGTTTGCGGCTGCAAGGCATACACACTTGAATGGCCCCGTGCGTCAGGCGCTTCTCGTGCCATGTTGGGTATTTAGTAAAGGGTATCGAGGACGAAAGCCAGCCGGGGATAAGACTTTTTTGCAAATTCAGCAACATATATTTGCCAAATAAGTTTCCATGCAAGGGATATGAATAAAATAACTTTGACAAGTTGAAGACCTCAATCACCTTCAACAAACACTATATTTTAAATGGTATATCAAACCAGGCTTTTCGACCTGGACATCCTGGAATCCCGGTTATTTCTGGGGCCTGTTGTCGTGAGGCAGACTAGTGGTTTAGGTTAAAGTATTCCTTTTGATTTCCTTTTGTAGTCTTATATAACACTGAACTGAACGAAGCAGGTGTCACAACGTTTCACAACATGGCTGTGACTGGGCCCATGTAATGAGACTTCAAGAAGTCATGGTTTAACCTGTAGGCACAAACGTGGAATGGATACGTGAAACTACAAGTTCCAGCATGCTTAGCGCTGTTGGAGGCAAGACCGTGACATACTCCTGACAGATATGGTGGCCGAGAAGCACATTCAGCACTTTGCCTTATCCCTCTCATTCCTGCTCCCTTAATTCCCCATTCTGGTGCTGTACAAGACCCTGGTATAGCGCTTTTCTCAACCTCTCGTTCGAGGCGCTTTTCCCAGCAGAGGCCGGGGATCCCACGTGTGCATCCTCTCTGCCCGATCTTCGCTATTCTCTGCTGGAAAATGTCATCGGCAATCATTTCGAACCCATAAGTGAGCAGCAGACAGAGATCCTGCTCGGATTTTGGCTGAAGATGATACCAGACAGGCAGTCCTCGACAAACTGCTAGGTACACCGCTTCTTAAGGAGGCAAATATTTGCTTTGTTATTGCAGAGCTCCTTAACATAGTCACTATACACACTTATCAATGCTTCTCTTACGCCTCGTTCTGCACATTTGCATTTCCTTTGGTTTAAGGATTACCAGGCTTGCAAGGGCACATATCTTAACAACTCAGGAGTCTCTTGTAAATACTCCATATATTCCCAAGGTTACAAAATTCGTGTGGAGATTATCTGAGATGTATTATATTTGTATTGTATGTGTTGCTTATGTATATAGTGTTTTCCATACCCTTTTTGAGGCCTACACCACGTTACTTGTGGTAATGTCTTAATTCCGTGTCTTTGTTACATGTGAGCTTTATTTACTATCCTAGACTCTTCCAGTGACATTCTTTAATTCAGTTTGAGTAAAACTTCCAGCAAACCACCGGCGTCAGGGATGTCTTCCCCTTGTACAGGTTCATCATTTTCTGAATCAGTGTGTTTGCCTCATCAGTAAAGCACTGTTACTGTGGCCCTGGGGCCATGGCAATATTCATTTAAATGACAGGATCTCTATGGAGGAACTCATATTTTGTGCATACAATACTAAGGTCTTTGGGATATGCTGGTTGATTGAACGTGGCCACCTCCTTGCTGCATCCATATTCTTTCTTCTGCCCTACCTGTTGGTGCTCCAGTCAGCGTCTGAGGGAAGTGACTAGGACTTCCATCAACGATGCTTAGTTTGAAGGTGCTTGTGATTTATTGTTTCATAACCTGTCCCATCTCGCACCTTAAATCAACCAATCAGTAGATTTGTGAAGCGCTTGTGGTCACCTGTGAGGGTATATTTTGCACCTTACATCGTGGTACGGGTGGGCAGTCTGAATCCAGGCCAATATTCCAGACACCTGGCACTTTTCCCATGATCTAACATGGAAGATCTCAGGTACTTTAAAAACGTTAAATGTTACCCTGGGACAACTTCCATGAATGCTCTTCACGGGATGCTACCCTGGGACAACTTCCATGAATGCTCTTCAGGAGATGCTACCCTGGGACTAATTCCATGAATGCTCTTCACGGGATGCTACCCTGGGACTACTTCCATGAATGCTCTTCACGGGATGCTACCCTGGGACAACTTCCATGAATGCTCTTCAGGGGATGCCTCCCTGGGACAACTTCCACGAATGCTCTTCAGGGGATGCTACCCTGGGACTACTTCCACGAATGCTCTTCAGGGGATGCTACCCTGGGACAACTTCCATGAATGCTCTTCAGGGGATGCCTCCCTGGGACAACTTCCACGAATGCTCTTCAGGGGATGCTACCCCGGGACTACTTCCACGAATGCTCTTCAGGGGATGCCTCCCTGGGACAACTTCCACGAATGCTCTTCACGGGATGCTACCCTGGGACTACTTCCATGAATGCTCTTCAAGGGATGCTACCCTGGGACTACTTCCATGAATGCTCTTCACGGGATGCCTCCCTGGGACAACTTCCACGAATGCTCTTCAGGGGATGCTACCCTGGGACTACTTCCACGAATGCTCTTCAGGGGATACCTCCCTGGAACTACTTCCACGAATGCTCTTCACGGGATGCTACCCTGGGACTACTTCCATGAATGCTCTTCACGGGATGCTACCCTGGGACAACTTCCATGAATGCTCTTCAGGGGATGCCTCCCTGGGACAACTTCCACGAATGCTCTTCAGGGGATGCTACCCTGGGACTACTTCCACGAATGCTCTTCAGGGGATGCCTCCCTGGGACTACTTACACGAATGCTCTTCACGGGATGCTATCCTGGGACTACTTCCATGAATGCTCTTCACGGGATGCTACCCTGGGACTACTTCCATGAATGCTCTTCACGGGATGCTACCCTGGGACTACTTCCATGAATGCTCTTCAGGGGATGCTACCCTGGGACTACTTCCATGACTGCTCTTCAGGTGATGCCTCCCTGGGACTACTTCCACGAATGCTCTTCACGGGATGCCACCCTGGGACTACTTCCACGAATGCTCTTCACGGGATGCTACCCTGGGACTACTTCCATGAATTCTCTTCACGGGATGCTACCCTGGGACTACTTCCATGAATGCTCTTCACAGGATGCTACCCTGGGACTACTTCCATGAATGCTCTTCACGGGATGCTACCCTGGGACTACTTCCATGAATGCTCTTCACGGGATGCTACCCTGGGACAACTTCCATGAATGCTCTTCAGGGGATGCCTCCCTGGGACAACTTCCACGAATGCTCTTCAGGGGATGCTACCCTGGGACTACTTCCACGAATGCTCTTCAGGGGATGCCTCCCTGGGACAACTTCCACGAATGCTCTTCACGGGATGCTACCCTTGGACTACTTCCATGAATGCTCTTCACGGGATGCTACCCTGGGACTACTTCCATGAATGCTCTTCACGGGATGCTACCCTGGGACTACTTCCATGAATGCTCTTCACGGGATGCTACCCTGGGACAACTTCCATGAATGCTCTTCAGGGGATGCCTCCCTGGTACAACTTACACGAATGCTCTTCAGGGGATGCTACCCTGGGACTACTTCCACGAATGCTCTTCAGGGGATGCCTTCCTGGGACTACTTACACGAATGCTCTTCACGGGATGCTATCCTGGGACTACTTCCATGAATGCTCTTCACGGGATGCTACCCTGGGACTACTTCCATGAATGCTCTTCACGGGATACTACCCTGGGACTACTTCCATGAATGCTCTTCAGGGGATGCTACCCTGGGACTACTTCCATGACTGCTCTTCAGGGGATGCCTCCCTGGGACTACTTCCACGAATGCTCTTCACGGGATGCCACCCTGGGACTACTTCCACGAATGCTCTTCACGGGATGCTACCCTGGGACTACTTCCATGAATGCTCTTCACGGGATGCTACCCTGGGACTACATCCATGAATGCTCTTCAGGGGATGCTACCCTGGGACTACTTCCATGAATGCTCTTCACGGGATGCTACCCTGGGACTACTTCCATGAATGCTCTTCAGGGGATGCCTCCCTGAGACTACTTCCACGAATGCTTTTCAGGGGATGCCTCCTTGGGACTACTTCCATGAATGCTCTTCACTGATGCTACCCTGGGACTACTTCCACGAATGCTCTTCAGGGGATGCCTCCCTGGGACAACTTCCACGAATGCTCTTTAGGGGATGCTACCCTGGGACTACTTCCACGAATGCTCTTCAGGGGATGCCTCCCTGGGACAACTTCCACGAATGCTCTTCAGGGGATGCTACCCTGGGACAACTTCCATGAATGCTCTTCAGGGGATGCCTCCCTGGGACAACTTTCACAAATGCTCTTCAGGGGATGCTACCCTGGGACTACTTCCACGAATGCTCTTCAGGGGATGCCTCCCTGGGACTACTTCCACGAATGTTCTTCACGGGATGACACCCTGGGACTACTTCCACGAATGCTCTTCACGGGATGCTACCCTGGGACTACTTCCATGAATGCTCTTCAAGGGATGCTACCCTGGGACTACTTCCATGAATGCTCTTCACGGGATGCCTCCCTGGGACAACTTCCACGAATGCTCTTCAGGGGATGCTACCCTGGGACTACTTCCACGAATGCTCTTCAGGGGATACCTCCCTTGGACTACTTCCACAAATGCTCTTCACGGGATGCTACCCTGGGACTACTTCCATGAATGCTCTTCACGGGATGCTACCCTGGGACTACTTCCATGAATGCTCTTCACGGGATGCTACCCTGGGACAACTTCCATGAATGCTCTTCAGGGGATGCCTCCCTGGGACAACTTCCACGAATGCGCTTCAGGGGATGCTACCCTGGGACTACTTCCACGAATGCTCTTCAGGGGATGCCTCCCTGGGACTACTTACACGAATGCTCTTCACGGGGTGCTATCCTGGGACTACTTCCATGAATGCTCTTCACGGGATGCTACCCTGGGACTACATCCATGAATGCTCTTCACGGGATGCTACCCTGGGACTACTTCCATGAAATCTCTTCAGGGGATGCTACCCTGGGACTACTTCCATGACTGCTCTTCAGGTGATGCCTCCCTGGGACTACTTCCACGAATGCTCTTCACGGGATGCCACCCTGGGACTACTTCCACGAATGCTCTTCACGGGATGCCTCCCTGGGACAACTTCCACGAATGCTCTTCAGGGGATGCTACCCTGGGACTACTTCCACGAATGCTCTTCAGGGGATGCCTCCCTGGGACAACTTCCACGAATGCTCTTCACGGGATGCTACCCTTGGACTACTTCCATGAATGCTCTTCACGGGATGCTACCCTGGGACTACTTCCATGAATGCTCTTCACGGGATGCTACCCTGGGACTACTTCCATGAATGCTCTTCACGGGATGCTACCCTGGGACAACTTCCATGAATGCTCTTCAGGGGATGCCTCCCTGGTACAACTTACACGAATGCTCTTCAGGGGATGCTACCCTGGGACTACTTCCACGAATGCTCTTCAGGGGATGCCTTCCTGGGACTACTTACACGAATGCTCTTCACGGGATGCTATCCTGGGACTACTTCCATGAATGCTCTTCACGGGATGCTACCCTGGGACTACTTCCATGAATGCTCTTCACGGGATACTACCCTGGGACTACTTCCATGAATGCTCTTCAGGGGATGCTACCCTGGGACTACTTCCATGACTGCTCTTCAGGGGATGCCTCCCTGGGACTACTTCCACGAATGCTCTTCACGGGATGCCACCCTGGGACTACTTCCACGAATGCTCTTCACGGGATGCTACCCTGGGACTACTTCCATGAATGCTCTTCACGGGATGCTACCCTGGGACTACATCCATGAATGCTCTTCAGGGGATGCTACCCTGGGACTACTTCCATGAATGCTCTTCACGGGATGCTACCCTGGGACTACTTCCATGAATGCTCTTCAGGGGATGCCTCCCTGAGACTACTTCCACGAATGCTTTTCAGGGGATGCCTCCTTGGGACTACTTCCATGAATGCTCTTCACTGATGCTACCCTGGGACTACTTCCACGAATGCTCTTCAGGGGATGCCTCCCTGGGACAACTTCCACGAATGCTCTTTAGGGGATGCTACCCTGGGACTACTTCCACGAATGCTCTTCAGGGGATGCCTCCCTGGGACAACTTCCACGAATGCTCTTCAGGGGATGCTACCCTGGGACAACTTCCATGAATGCTCTTCAGGGGATGCCTCCCTGGGACAACTTTCACAAATGCTCTTCAGGGGATGCTACCCTGGGACTACTTCCACGAATGCTCTTCAGGGGATGCCTCCCTGGGACTACTTCCACGAATGTTCTTCACGGGATGACACCCTGGGACTACTTCCACGAATGCTCTTCACGGGATGCTACCCTGGGACTACTTCCATGAATGCTCTTCAAGGGATGCTACCCTGGGACTACTTCCATGAATGCTCTTCACGGGATGCCTCCCTGGGACAACTTCCACGAATGCTCTTCAGGGGATGCTACCCTGGGACTACTTCCACGAATGCTCTTCAGGGGATACCTCCCTTGGACTACTTCCACAAATGCTCTTCACGGGATGCTACCCTGGGACTACTTCCATGAATGCTCTTCACGGGATGCTACCCTGGGACTACTTCCATGAATGCTCTTCACGGGATGCTACCCTGGGACAACTTCCATGAATGCTCTTCAGGGGATGCCTCCCTGGGACAACTTCCACGAATGCGCTTCAGGGGATGCTACCCTGGGACTACTTCCACGAATGCTCTTCAGGGGATGCCTCCCTGGGACTACTTACACGAATGCTCTTCACGGGGTGCTATCCTGGGACTACTTCCATGAATGCTCTTCACGGGATGCTACCCTGGGACTACATCCATGAATGCTCTTCACGGGATGCTACCCTGGGACTACTTCCATGAAATCTCTTCAGGGGATGCTACCCTGGGACTACTTCCATGACTGCTCTTCAGGTGATGCCTCCCTGGGACTACTTCCACGAATGCTCTTCACGGGATGCCACCCTGGGACTACTTCCACGAATGCTCTTCACGGGATGCTACCCTGGGACTACTTCCATGAATTCTCTTCACGGGATGCTACCCTGGGACTACTTCCATGAATGCTCTTCACGGGATGCTACCCTGGGACTACTTCCATGAATGCTCTTCACGGGATGCTACCCTGGGACTACTTCCATGAATGCTCTTCACGGGATGCTACCCTGGGACAACTTCCATGAATGCTCTTCAGGGGATGCCTCCCTGGGACAACTTCCACGAATGCTCTTCAGGGGATGCTACCCTGGGACTACTTCCACGAATGCTCTTCAGGGGATGCCTCCCTGGGACAACTTCCACGAATGCTCTTCACGGGATGCTACCCTGGGACTACTTCCATGAATGCTCTTCACGGGATGCTACCCTGGGACTACTTCCATGAATGCTCTTCACAGGATGCTACCCTGGGACTACTTCCATGAATGCTCTTCACGGGATGCTACCCTGGGACAACTTCCATGAATGCTCTTCAGGGGATGCCTCCCTGGGACAACTTCCACGAATGCTCTTCAGGGGATGCTTCCCTGGGACTACTTCCACGAATGCTCTTCAGGGGATGCCTCCCTGGGACTACTTACACGAATGCTCTTCACGGGATGCTATCCTGGGACTACTTCCATGAATGCTCTTCACGGGATGCTACCCTGGGACTACTTCCATGAATGCTCTTCACGGGATGCTACCCTGGGACTACTTCCATGAATGCTCTTCAGGGGATGCTACCCTGGGACTACTTCCATGACTGCTCTTCAGGGGATGCCTCCCTGGGACTACTTCCACGAATGTTCTTCACGGGATGCCACCCTGGGACTACTTCCACGAATGCTCTTCACGGGATGCTACCCTGGGACTACTTCCATGAATGCTCTTCACGGGATGCTACCCTGGGACTACATCCATGAATGCTCTTCAGGGGATGCTACCCTGGGACTACTTCCATGAATGCTCTTCACGGGATGCTACCCTGGGACTACTTCCACGAATGCTCTTCAGGGGATGCTACCCTGGGTGCAACTTCCACGAATGCTCTTCACGGGGATGCCTCCCTGGGACAACTTCCACGAATGCTCTTCACGGGATGCTAGCCTGGGACTGCTTCCATGAATGCTCTTCAGGGTATGCCTCCCTGAGACTACTTCCACGAATGCTCTTCAGGGGATGCTACCCTGGGACTACTTCCACGAATGCTCTTCAGGGGATGCCTCCCTGGGACAACTTCCACGAATGCTCTTCAGGGGATGCCTCCCTGGGACAACTTCCACGAATGCTCTTCACGGGATGCTAGCCTGGGACTGCTTCCATGAATGCTCTTCAGGGTATGCCTCCCTGAGACTACTTCCACGAATGCTCTTCAGGGGATGCTAGCCTGGGACTACTTCCATGAATGCTCTTCACGGGATGCTAGCCTGGGACTACTTCCACAAATGCTCTTCAGGGGATGCTACCCTGGGACAACTTCCACGAATGCTCTTCACGGGATGCTAGCCTGGGACTGCTTCCATGAATGCTCTTCACGGGATGCTAGCCTGGGACTGCTTCCATGAATGCTCTTCACGGGATGCTAGCTTGGGACTACTTCCATGAATGCTGTTCAGGGGAAGCGTCAATACAACTCCTTTCAGTCTCAGACCTGCCAACTCACACAGTGTCGCAGTGTGACACACAATATCGCCTCCCTTCACACAGTCACAGGGCGAGGAGCCGATATCACACAATGGCAGGGAAAAGCAGTTTAAAACTACTGTAAACAGTGGATTTCCACCTGGCTTCCTTATGTTTTAGACTGTCGACATCCATTAAAGGGTGTGAAAACACCCCAGGACACCGGCACTAGCTTCAGCAAGGTTTTTTTTCTTTTTCTATGGAGTAGGGTATTTGGGGTGGGGCTTGTGCGAAAGTGCCTTGTAGGTACTTCTCGGCACGAGGCTCTGCCCCCTCCAAGACCCCGCTCCCTCCTCACACTCTGAATTGATTGTATCAGTTGGCAGGTCTTCAGTCACAGTCCCGCTGCCTCACCCAGCTCTTATGCCAGGCTCAAAATCTAACATTCTATGAATAACAAACAGTATTATAGATGGGAACAGTGAATAACGGGGATGTTTTTTCACTGAGGGATTCTAAGTGACATCAAATCGATGGAGGAAGCCTGCTCAAACAGGAAAAAAGGCCTGGCCTCCTATCACGGCCTCCGGCCATCCTTTACATTTATGAACCCCCGCCCGCACCCCCCACCCTCCCCCCCGCCCAGCACATAAAAAAAATACCTGCCATTCACTCACTGCTCTCTACATTTACAGGTGCCCTGCCCAAAATTAAAAATTTCCCTCATCATCCTGGTGCCAGTCCTCCTCCCTGCCCAAAACTGTGTTCTCCCAAAGAGCGTGGCGGACTGACACAGTGCAGACAGCGGCTCTGTGAGATCCACTGGGCAACAAGGAATGTTTTCAAAGTGTGAGCTTGAGAAGACCTGTACAGATAGGAAAATGTGGTGGTTGATGCAGGCACCCTACCTCCTGTGTTCCCCCACATCTCTATGATTTGTGGAGAGCTAGGAAAGCGAGTGGATTTTGTTCCAATTGGTCATATTTCGGTGTGATGCTTGCCCATTTTTCAGGTTCAGCAGGAAATCCTGCGTTTTTGATCTTTTTCCACAGTGTGTGGCCATGGCCATTTAATCAAGCATGATTTACTCCAGTGCCAACTTCCTGGCATCAATAACAAAACTAGTTTGCCATCTAGCAGTGAGCCCGTGGTAAGCATGAGGCTGCAATAGAACCGTGACTCAGCACCCTTTAATGGACTCCATTTGGTGATTATAAAGTAATTAAATTATCAACCCTCAAATACACTTGACACAGTATGGATTAGTCCCAAAATACCAGCAAAAGAAAACTAAAAAGACAGTTAGTAATGCACACTGGGTTGGGCGCCCTGTATTTTTCCATTTACTAAATGACCGAGGTAGCGGAAGAGAAGTCATGCACCCTTTGACCCCTGCAGTAGGCTACCAGGGTCAACATCGTCTTCCATCCATAGTCCAGAAACGACCTCCTATTTCCTACTGAAGAGTTTGGAGGAAGGAAGGAGTGGAGTGGACAGTACAGAATCCTGTTTCTTCTCTGTTCCTGTTGCCCACTTTAGGACTCCTGAAACCAGAGGTAGGAAGAACAGTTCCAGGTGTACCAAAGCGTAAGCTGAGGTACCAGCTGCTACCTCTGGCGACCCCGAATTAACTTTCAGGGCTGGGACGTGGTGACCAAACTGAATGTATGCTTTGAAAGCTCAGCGCATATCGGAGCATGGACCCAAGTGATGGGATTGTCCTGTCACTTGGGACTAGTATACAGGATATTAAAGTTAGGATAGAGCTCAAACGATGGTTTTCATGGGTCAAGGACCTAGCAATGGCCTTCAATTCTGCATCGTCAACAGTGCTCAATTAGTGGTGTTGGGTGCAGAAAATGAGCAGCAGTGCTAATGTCTGGGGACCACAATTTATGTTTCACTATCAGACTTTGACCCAGAGTAAGACAGAGATACTCAGAAATAGGAGAAAGATAGAAAAACAGAAATAAAGAGAGACAGCAGAGATGAAAAAGAATGACTGTATGTCACTGTATCAAGGTCAACAATATCATCCTAGAAAAATATCTCACTATAACGCATACCTCTACATTGGCAAGGTAAGTATGTATTTATTATTCTTAATTGCACATCTATTTATCTTAGCAATGTATGCAATCTTTTTGTAATTTGATATATCGCATGCAATAAGGTGACCCTCCTCCCTCTAAAAGAACCTGCAAGATAAAAAGACAGAAAGTGCAGAGTAGTGGAGGAAAGAGACTTGGGGGCATATTTTCAAGCCCCTTGCGACACCGTAACTTTTTTTATGCTGCAGTGGTGCACAGTGCAGGGCCATATCTACAAGGCCATGCAAAACCACCCTGTGTGGCTTTTCAAAACTTTGTAGATAAGGTGTAAGGCCACGCAGCGAAAGTTGCTGCTTTGCCTTACATTGCGGCCAGGAGGCATGTCACGGATGTTGCCGTGGGTGTTCCCACGCAACACCCATGGATATTGACACAGCCCACAGATTTACAACATAGCATGAATCTGGGGTAGCGCCAAAACCATACGCCTCCCCAGCTGTAATGAAGAGAACTGTTTACATTTCTCCTTGTTTTTTCCTCTTTCCATTCTGCACCACAGATAGAAAGAGGAAAATGCCTCTCGTGATTGTTTTTGTGCAGGAAGGTGCCCCTTCCTACACAAAAACAATGGGAGGGAGGTTGGGTTTTTCTTACTGTTCTGTTTGATTTTCACTTTCGAAAGGCTCCTTTCTCGGGCTATGGGCAATGCATCTCCACTTGGGCATGATTTATATGCTTCTTTGTTGACTCGTAGAGAAGACATGTCTGCCTGTCTCGCTCGCCATATATGCCTGCTGCACATATACTACATTGTACTGCCCGTCCTTTTTGCTCTTAAAAATTCAATAAAAATACATTTGAAATTAAAAACAATCAAGCCAACAACACAGACATCCTTACACCATGGTGCAAGGGTGCCTGCCTTGGCACATTACTGCAATTTTTGTGCAGGCGCTTTCTGAAAGGACAGGAATGCACTGTATCCGGTAAATACAGTGCATTTCTGTCCTTTCGAATTGGCGTAGGACAGTGAGGCAAAAAGACTTGCGGCGTTGCCCTACGCCAATTCTTTGTAAATATGCCACTTGAGGCACAACTAGGCAGCTTTGGTAATCACCAGTACCAGAATTAGGCAGCATGGACAGCAGGTTCCTAGGAATAACGTCCCATTGCATCTTTTTAGGTTGAGCCTGAGTCAGTGTGGATACACTGCTCTGCGAGACTTGTAGTGGAGTATGGAAGAGAAGCCCCGCCCACTCTCCACCCATATTTTTCATTGGCTTGTGTCATTGTCCTTCGTAAACACTGGCTTGCAAGTTGTTGTTAGTACCTACTTGGTACCACCTTGTCTGCATTTGTAACCTGCCATGGTGACTGGCCCTTTTATTTCGGATGCGACACAGTATGTCTTATTTATTCTTTATGCACTCTTTTCTTTAATGGGTTTCTCCTACTGCGGGCACAACGTGCTTTCCTCGCCATGTCCACTTTCAAGCAGCCCCGGACAATGGCGGTTCCTTCTTTGAAGTGAAATAGGTCTCGCATTTACAAGAGTTTGAGCTATTGCCATTGTAAACGGGCATTTGGGGGGGCAGCCGACCAGCGGGAGGCTTGCCCCCACGGGATGTTTGGGGCCGGTAGGAGGGGAGGGGGTTGCAGGACAGACAGGAAGGGATTTTTGGGCTGTTTGGGCTGGGGGTTGGCTGTTGGGCTCCTTTTGGGCTGCTTTTGGGCCGGCGAGCGCGGTCCGGTCGGGCACTGCCGGGGGGACGGTGTCGGGGGCGCGGCGGCGGGGTCGGCCATGGCGGGGAGTAAGGAGAGTTGCGTAGTGCCGGTGCGGAAGCTGCCATACATGGTGGTAACCAAGCCGCTGGGGGCGCACTTGTCGCTGGCGACAAGAGAGAGTACATCGGCATTTTAAAGTTGTTGCATAGGGAATTGACTTCGAAGGAGGGGTCCAAGGAGGAGCAACAGGAGTTAGCTCGGTGCCCCAAGGTCCCGCTAACGATTGACAACTGGTCAGCGGCTTTCCTGATCTACACTAGCGTATACTGTGAAAAATTCCTGGATCGGTCCATCGCACTTTTCAAGTACATGGACGTGGTGCGGAGGGCGCAGGTGATGTTCGGGGGGTGCGCCTGGTCCCACTATGACGAAGAATTCCGGGCGCGAATGTCGGCCGACCCTGAGGCAAAGTGGGGGGAGCTGGATTCTGATCTTTACCAGCAGACGATGGGCGGTCGCACAGTGTACACGGCCAGCGGTTTGCCGCTCGCGCCGGCCCCCTTTGCTGCCCGCTCCACCCGAGGGGGGGTGGGGCAGGGGGAGCCCACCGGCCACGGTACAACCGGGGACTGCTGGGACTTCAACAGGGGGGGCGTGTGGCCGCCAGGTGTGCCGTTTCCAGCTCGAGTGCTCCAAATGCTGGCGCCGACCCCCAGTGGTATGCTGCTGGGGGGTCGTGGGGCCGCCAGGACAGCAGCCTGCACAATGTGGGGTGCAGAGCGGAGGGCCACAGAGTGGGGGGAGGGGAGGTGGACGGGGGGGGCTTGGGCTTTGGGAAAAGGCTCGTAAGCCGGTTAGATTGGCGCGGATGGAGCCATGGCTGGCGGCGTATCCGCGGGCGGACGATGCGGCCGCGTTGCAACGGGGGTTTCGGGATGGTTTTCGGCTGGGCTATGAGGGTCCACGGATTGCGCACTGGGCGGACAATCTAAAATCGGTACAGGCCCACCGAGGTATTGTGAGAGAGAAGCTGTTTAAGGAGGTCGAGGAGGGCCGGATGGTGGGCCCATTCGCGGAACCGCCGCTGCCGGGGTTGATTATATCCCCGATAGGGGTGGTGCCCAAGAAGGAGCAGAGGCAATTCCGGCTAATTCAACATCTGTCATGGCCGGCTGGTGGGTCAGTGAACGACTTCATCGCGTCGGATTTGGTGTCGATGTCATACTCGTCAGTGGATGTGGCGCGAAGGCTCGTGTCAGGGGGGGCAGGGACGCCATGATGGCGAAGTGCGACATTAAGTCGGCGTTCCGTTTGCTCCCGGTACACCCTGAGGACCACCAGTTACTGGGGATCCAGTTTGACGTGGCATTTTTGTGGACAAGGCGCTGCCGATGGGGTGTTCCATCTCATGCGCGCTTTTTGAGCGCTTCAGTTCCTTTTGGCAGTGGGTTTTTTCCAGGCGCACAGGCTCTGAGATGGTGACGCACTATCTGGATGACTTCTTTCTGGTTGGGCGACCTGGTGCGACGGACTGCCAGCGGCTGCTGGACAGTTTGGCGGGGATGATGGAGGAATTTGGGGTCCCCCTGGCGCCGGAGAAGACGCACGGTCCCAGTACGGTATTGTCCTTTCTCGGTATAGAGCTCGACTCTGTGGCCATGGAAGCACGCCTGCCGGAGGACAAGAGGTCGGCTATGTTGTCATTGGTGGGCGACATGCTAGGAAAGCAGAAGGTGTTCGTTCGGGAGGTGCATGTGCTTTTTGGGGCACCTTAATTTTGCATGTCGCGTGGTGCGAGCGGGTCGTAAATTCTGCCGGTGGTTGGGTTTGGCGCTGTCGGGCTCGGCTCTACCCCATCACCATGTGCGTCTCTCGGCGGGGGTGAACGAGGATTTGCGGATGTGGCGGGATTTCCTGGAACGTTTCAATGGTGTGCCAATGGCGCCGGCGGAGGACTGGGAGTGGGACGTGACGATGTACTCCGATGCGGCGGGGGTCGGCGGTTTTGGCCTGTACTGGGATGGGAGATGGTGCGTGGAGCAATGGCCGCCTCATTGGCAGGCGGGGGGATGGAGCATTGCCTTTCTGGAGTAGTTCCCTTTGTTGGTGGCGGTCTCGGTGTGGGCGGCGGAGCTGGCGCACAAGCGGGTGTTGTTCCGGGTGGATAACATGTCGGTGGTGCATGTGGTAAACAGCCGGCGCGGGACCCCCAGGTGTTGAAGCTGATGAGAGTTTTTGTGCTGCGCTGTTTGGAGAATGACATTATGTTTCACGCGCGCCATGTCCCGGGAGTGGACAATGACATTGTGGATGCTTTGTCTCGTTCACAGTGGCAGAGGTTCCATGGGCTAGCCACGGCGGCGGAGATGGTCAAGACGCTGGTCCCGGGGGAGTTCTGGTCGGTGGGAGACGCCGGGTCGTTCAGCTGGTGAGGGCGTCAGTGGCCGCGTCCATGTGGAAGACATACGCACAGGCGTGGGAGGAGTTTCGGCGCTCTGGTGCGGTAAGGCGGGGGGATCCCTGGCGGCGGGAGGAGCAAGTGGTGAGATTCATGTTGAGCTTGATGGACAGAGGTTTGTCGCGGGTTATGATTGCGGGTAAGCTGGCTGCGGTGGCGTTCATGGGGAAGTTGTGGTGGGGGTATCGCCCGTCGGCGGGTGAGTTGGGGACTCGTCTACTGGAGGGCTGGGCGAGGGAGAAGGGAGCGGGCGTGGCATGGCGTCGCCCGATCACGGGGGTTTTACTGGTGGCCTGGATTGCTGCGTTGCCGTCGGAGTGCCGAGACGGGGAGGAGACGGCGTTGTTTTCTACACTCAAGTCCTGGCTGTTCTTTGGAGCTTTTCGGGTGTCGGAGCTGGTGGGGGGTGAAAGGGGGGCGGGGTCTCCTGTGGGAGGACGTGGAGATGCGGGCCCGGGAAGTGGCGGTGCACTTGCGACGCTCAAAGACTGATCAAAGGGGGGTTGGGACGTGGGGGTTGTTGGGACCTGGAGGTCAGGAAGGGGTGTGTCCAGCGATGTGGGGTCGGCGGCTGGCGGCGGGGCGGAGTGCGACAGGTGACGAGGTCTTTGGTCGGAAGGAAGGCGGCAGGGTGACGGAGAATCAGGTTTTGTGGGTTTTGCGGCATGCCCTGCGGAATATGGGTGAGGACCCGAAGGCGTTTGGAACGCATTTGTTTCGAATCGGAGTAGAATTGCGACGGAGGCAGCGCGGTGTGGCTGGGGGACTGATGAGATCAAGCGGCGGGGGCAGTGGAAGTCGGATTGCTACAGGCGATATGTCAGGATGCGGGGGGTGGAGGGGACGATCTGAGCCTTTATATTTTGCCCTCTCATATGTGTGTCTTTTCAGGTGCTGTGGCGGGGCCGGAGGCGGCGCTGCTGAACATTTACATTGTGGGACACTCATTTGTCAAGCGGGCTGAGAGGGCTGAATGGGACGCTCACCGGAAGCTGAACTTGGAGTTGGATGAAAGATTGTTTCGGTGTCATTGGCGAGGAAAAGGGGGGATGCGTTGGCACGAGTTGATGCCCTTACTGAATAATGTGGTCAGGGGGGGGGTATACCCGGATGTTTTAGTTATCCACCTGGGAGAAAATGACCTAGTGCAATGTAAGGGTTTGGCACTGGTCAAACAGATGAAATGAGATCTGTTGGAGGTTAAGCGGCATTGGTCAGGGTGTCATGTGATTTGGTCGGACTTTATTCCCAGGCGGTGTTGGAGGGGTGCTGAGCGCCCGGGTGCTATTGACAGGACGAGGAGAAAGATCAACAGGGAGATGAAGGATTTTTGTGCCAGGGAGGGGATAGGCAGGATGGAGCATCCCGAGCTTAGGTACGGGGCGGTGTATTTCTTTAGGGAGGATGGAGTTCACCTTTCAAGGTATGGGATGGAACTCTATATTGTGCAGCTGAAGGAGGTGAGCAGGTATCTGAGGAGATTGGAGTCCTGGGGGGTGTCGAAAGACGCTAATGTGGCTTTCGAGTGGTGCTTTCCTAGTTAAAAGGTGGTAGTTGGGGGTATTGTAAGAGGTCTGGGTTGGCTTTTGACAGGCGGTGGGGGACACTGAGGTCTTTTGCAGTTGTAGGCAGGGGGGTATGTTGCGGCGGAATGTTATATGAGGTTGTATGAGTTTTGCAATGTTGGGATCCATTTAGGGGTGGTGGGGGGGGTTGTTAGACATTCAGCTTATTTAGTGAGACATAGTTTTGTGCGGCACAGGCCAAGGTTGGGAGTAGGCAGGGTGCACCTGATTCCAATAAAGCGGCCTTTATCACACTATTCCTGTGTCCGTGTTAGTGCTCCCCCCCTCCTACTGGTGGGCCCCAATGGGGATTTGGGGGGGCAGCCGACCAGCGGGAGGCTTGCCTCCACGGGATGTTTGGGGCCGGGAGGAGGGGAGGGGGTTGCAGGACGGACAGAAAGGGATTTTTGGGCTGTTTGGGCTGGGGATTGGCTGTTGGGCTCCTTTTGGGCTGCTTTTGGGCTGGGGGGCGATATAGAGGTGTTTCGCATGTCACTGTCCACCATTTTGTGGTACAGTGACACAGCAGCCGGAGCAGGCAGTTGGGGATGGTTTTTTGTCCCTCCCTCCCTCCCAGTTTAAGGGGTTGTCCCGGGGGTGTGGGGGGTTTCCGGGGGTTTTGTAGTTGACTGGAGGATGTTTTCCTGGATGATGGTGCCCTGGGTGGTTGAGGGTAGTGGGGACAGCTGTTTTGTCGCTGGATCAGGTGCTGGCATTCTGCTTTATCATTGGCACTTTCCTAGTTAAAAGGAGGTAGTTGGGGATATTGTAAGAGGTCTGGGTTGGCTTTTGACAGGCGGTGGGGGACACTGAGGTCTTTTGCAGTTGTATGTTGCGACGGGATGTTATATGAGGTTGTATGAGTTTTGCAATGTGGGGATCCATTTAGGGGTGGTGGGGGGGTTGTTAGGCATTCAGCTTTTTTAGTGAGACATAGTTTTGTGCGGCATAGGCCAAGGTTGGGAGTAGGCAGGGTGCACCTGATTCCAATAAAGCGGCCTTTATCACACTATTCATGTGTCCGTGTCAGTGTTCCTTCCCCCCCCCCCCCCCCTACTGGTGGGCCCCAATGACAATAGCTTAAACTCTCGTAAATGAGAGATCTTTTGCGCTGAAAATGCTTTTATTGGCTTGCCAGACCCCACAGGACAAGAGCCAAGCCAGAGCCAGGCACGGCCCAAGAAGACTCTAGACTTGCTTGGCTTTCCCACTTACAAGCAAAAGTATTAATATGCTTGGCCAGCTCTCAGGACATGGTCTAGGGTTTATTTAATTCTACTCCATGAGCGCATATAAATAATGCTAGGTTTTCCACAAGGATACCAGCGAACAGAGGATTACCTGATTTGCCTGATTCAGAAAGCTAGATCAAGCACATTCTTTGTCACTAGACTACAAGCAAGAGGACTGACTAACCAAAAAGAAGCCCAACTGCCTGACAAGAAAACCCAAAACAAGCTTGGCCCGCACAACAATGGTAACACAATCTTGATTTGATTGATGAAACATCGAGGTTCCTGCATTGGACGTTTCATGGATTCGGATCCTTCCACGCAGCAGAACAGAGGGGTTCATTTCTTGACTGGCAGACGCTAACGGAACTTAAAGGAGTAACACCAACTAGGTCTCACTCTTTGGATCTCAGTCTAATCCCATATTTTTATAACTTTTAGGCAGCAACAGGTGACTTATCACGCATAACAGAACAGATACCGTATATGCACACACCAAAACTGTTTCTTCTCAAATTGCTGTGGTCGAATCTATGGAACATTCCACTGGAGACTACATTTAATAGGGCACTTTTGCAAATAATTTTGGTAGTCGTTTTTGGTATGTGACTGTACCGTAACCAGAGGCGTAACGCAGGACCTTGCAAACCCGTGGCGCATTGGGGTCCCTAAACCTTCCCGGAGTGCCTCATTCGTCCAATACCAATACATATTTGTGAGAAATGGAAAACTTAGAGGCCCCTCATCATATTATTCAGGGGACCCCACCATTTTGCTTTACGCCACTGCCCTTAACGTGAGGGCCTTTTTTTAAAATCTAAAACACAGGAAAAACTAAACATCAAAATTAAAAATTTGAATCTCGATAAAGTAATAATATTTGTACTAATCCCATTATATTATAAAACAACTGGCTAATGAAACGTCGTGCCTGTGCTACCTGCAAAAGTCAGTAATTTGTATTTCAGGCCATTCAGAATGTTATTTAAGATCTAGAATTTAGCCAATAAAGAAATGTAGCCATGGCAGCGATTGAAACTAGAGTCTCGTGTTCACTTGCCCATCTGTCAATCGATAAAAAACAGTTGCGAATTTCTTTTCTGAACTCCCAAAAATCAGTTTAAAACCAACGTGTGTTGAGCAAGTGAAGGAAACGCTACACCGTGCTTTCTGTCCAACAGACACAATGACCCAGTGCACACCATGCAAGGATGCCAAGCACGCCATGCACATCTAAAAATAAACAGGCAACAACCAGGCACCTGCCAATACGTTCCCTTGTGATTACGCACATTATCTGTCGGCTGCTTAATTATCCGTAGTCAGCAAACTGTTTGCATCTCATTTGCTATATCACTTATAAAATCAGAATCAGAAAAAATCTTTATTCGGCCGAATTTTTGCCTTAAAAAACACAAACATAGATAATGATATCCAAATAAAATTCAATAGAAAAACATCACTTCTTAAAATCCAATTGGGGCCATAAATACCATAATAAAATACAGACCTAAAAGTCCATAGAATTACGCCAGCGCAGGGCACGTTTTAAAAATCCTCCCACTGCATAAGAAACTGCCCGCTCATACAACATACGAAAAAAATGAAAAGCCTGTCTATACTGCCGAAACCCACAAGCTTTAGGAATAGGTAATAGATAAGTGTGCCTAAAAGGCTCGTAAAAGCAAAACAAGGTAAATTGCTCTTGTGTCTGCAGAGAAGGGTTGTCAGAGGGGTATAGTCCTGGCTTGTAAATTCTGAGCAGTTCAGAAGCCCAAAGCATTACACGAATGTACCAATAATGAACTCTGCCTGTACATTTTACAATAACATAAGTTATAAGCAATAAGTTGTGGTAACATCACCCAAAGTGTTACCAATAGAGGATGGTGTTACCACACCTGTTCCAGGCAATTTAGAGATTTAACATTTGGAATGGAGAATAATATGGGAAAGAGGTATTTAATGCACAATTTTCCATCCGTTTCCCCCCCTCCAAAATTGCATCTTGTTTTCCTTGCATATTCCACCTGGTTCATAATGGACGCTTATAAAATGGAATCACTTGACAATATGTAACAAGGGTCCATGGCCCTGATTTCATGGTACTGTGGATTTTGGCGAGTGACAACAGAATAGGCCAGTGTCCCCACACCAAATTTCAGTGTTTATGAGTTTCACCCCCAGAACAAGGAATAACTGCTTGGATCCAGTAATACCTTTTCCAGGTAGTTTTCGAAAATTAGGACCTAATTAATAGTTGTGGTATTTCACTTGGAGTGATAACTCCGGGTGACGCACCACATATTGCAATAACAAGTATCTACAGGTTGGTCTTATTGGGTACACAAACTTCAAACGTGAAGACACTAGGGGGCATATTACCAACAACTAGCGATAATAATCGCTATGTTGGCTTAGCGGCAATATTTTTATCGCCGAGCTGCGGCGATTTTTATCGCTTAGGTACCTTGCTATTATCAAGGTTTATCTCCTAAGCGATAAAAATCGGCCGAAATGCATGAATATCGCTGAAAAGTCCGCGATATTCATGCATTACCGAGCTAATGCCCTTAGACATGTTATCCACCTACCATTGGATAACATGGCTAAGTGCTGCTCAGGGGCAGGTGTTAGCTTTTGGAGATAATCGCGCTTAGCACGAATATCTCCAAAAGTTAGTAATAGGAGATAGAGATGTTAGCGACTGTTTCCAGTCGCTAACATCTTGGCACGCCCACTTTGCATGTCATTAGTGATAAATATCACTGACATGCAAAGTGGGGCCCAAGATGGTCGCTATCTCCTACTAGATTTCGCTAACTGGTGTTAGCAACAGCTAGGTAATAGGGAGATAATTTTATCTCCGCTTTCTTGGCTTTTAAAGCCAAAAAAGCAGAGATAAACCCCCTTGATAATATGCCCCTAGCTTTTTTGTACTCCTGCGAGGGTAACATAAAAGATGGGCCCTGCCTGACCCCCGAAGCAGTATGTGGGGGGACATACAATGTAAAATACTAAATTGTGCCTGCCCCCCTGCTCCCCAATCCTTGGTGCACCCCCTCTACGGCACTCCTATTGACATTTTCTACCGACTCATAGCAGACAATGTAATTTTTTTTAAAGTTGAGCCTGGGCAGCGCATGCGCTGCTCTGTGAGGCATGCTGAATTGAGCTTTGGCAGAGACCAAATCCATTTCCCGCCCATCTTTTCAATTGGCTCCTGTTACTGTCCTTGTGAAATCGTTGCTTTTCATTTGTGAATTGGCTTAGTAGTCGCTCCTTGGTACAGCATCTTGTCTGAATTTGTAATCTTCCATAACGACTGGACTTTTTACTTGTGTTGTTACATGGTCTGCATTATGTAGTTGGTGAGCACTATTTTCTTTAATGATCCAACCCCTATTCCACCCACGACATCGCAGCACGCTGCACGCTTTTATATTATTAGTAATGTATTTTTTTTTATAGCACGGCACGCCACAGTGGCGGCGCACCCGTGGTCAATTTTTGCCGCCAAATGCGTATGCATGTTTTTATTTTTTTTACAATTAATTCACTTTTTGGTTGTTGTTTTCAAGAGCCCCATGCCGCTCTTTCGCATTAATAGATGCCATGCCCGTGGCCTATATTAACCTCTTCACCGAAGGGGTAATTCCCCCACAGTGTGAGAGGGGGGAGCACGGCACCGCAGTGCTTATGATGAGCCCAGCTCGTCATGAGCCACATTGGAGCTGTGCTCATGACGATCACAACCCTGCCCACTTTCTCTCACACAGGCAGGGAATCAACCGCGCGTGGGCGGGCCCCGGCCGTTATGACGAGCCCAGCTCGTCATGAGCACAGCTCCACTGTGCCTCAGGACAAGCTGGGCTCGTCATAAGCATGGAAGGGTTTAACGTGAAAGAGCGGCATGGGGCACTTGTAAACAAAAAATATTTGCAATAGAATAGGTCTCGCATTTGCGAGAATTTAAGCTATTGTCATTTACAATGCCCATAGCTCAAACTCTTGTAAATGCGAGACCTATTGCATTGCAAATGCTTGTTTCTAAACTAATCACTGTTCGTCACAAACCTCTGCTGAGAGTCTCCCTTTCTGGGGTGGCACAGCCAGACAAACGTAGGGCACTAGATAAGTGGAGTGAACTACTAAGACTGTGTTGCTCCTTTTTGTTTTACTTCTTTTGGAAATGAGCATAGATGGAGGAGTCTGATCTCTCAATTTCAGTGGCATAAGATCTAACATGGCGTCAATAAGGAGGCTCAGATTATGAAGCACGGAATAGTTTGCAGTTAGTTATAGGTAAATGTCTCATGGGTTCATTGACAAATTAGGTGAACCCTGCATTAAAACATTGTAGAGCTCACATCCTTTCCATAATTGTAGATTCACAAGTAAGAAGTTACATCAGATTCTCATGAAAAGTCTTTTGATATTGATTTAATTCATGATGGGTAGGTGAGTTTGCAGGGATGTACCTGTTCGATTAAAACAGATCTGGCTCACATCATTATTTATTTGGGTGATGAAAAATAAGTATACAAAGTAATGCAGCAGTCGATAATTCAACATATTGGATGTTAGGTAACTAAATTTATGCATTCAGAACCATGAGTTATATAATATGGGAAATTTCACAAACAACGTTGCCACATATGCTCAAAAGTCTACATTGATCTATTTTATTGCTATTTATGGGATCTTCATCAGGACAAAGGTACTGAGTCCTCAAGTTGAAAAGAAAGCGTTTACTTACTTCAACCCTTTCCATTTCACTTTATTGGGTAGGAGGGTGCATGAGGCGGGCAAAGTCGAAAGGTGTGGATACCTTGAAACCCACTGGAAGAACTCGTTTGGTGCATTGATCAACTATCTGTAAAATGTACACAGAGCATAGAATAGACCATAATACAGTTCTGAGTACAAAAGCGCCAATCAACTCGTACTTTATTTTTTTCCAATTTATTTATATTTATGTATTTATTTTGTATGTATTTATTTAGTTTCTTGAGGTAGAGGGAGAAGACATTGGACATAGCGCTGCAGCGTGCAAGGAAAGGTCACAGAATAACAATCAAAACGCAAAGAATAGAACATAAATTAAAGGAATTTAGGGGCATATTAGCAAGAACCTCGTTAAAATTATCGCCGTTTTAGAGGCTGGAAACTGCTGCTAAAACAGCGATAATGGGCTTGCTAATATGCGTTAAAGAATTCCAATAGAAGCCCAGGTTAGATGTCCTGCACATTTAACCTGGGTTTCTCTTGGAATTCTATAACGCATATTAGCAAGCCCATTATCGCCGTTTTAGCGGCAATAATTTTAACGAGGTTCTTGCTAATATGCCCCTCAGGTCTTTAGGATGCCAATAAACATGCTAAAAATAGGTCATAAAAATATGCGATGAAGGAAAGAGAGGGAAGGCGGTCAGGATTGAGCCAAACATGTCTAATTAATTATCTATGATACAAAACATAATTTGTATGAAGTCATCTTGAAAAAAATATAAGGAAAAACGCATGTAGAATACTGCACAGGGTAAGCCCACAGCCAAATGAAAAAATGCCATTATATATCCAAATTGCAATGTTTTGCTGTGAGACCAAATTGGTACATTTGAAATTAAAGATGCTTCGGAGACCACCTTAAATTGCGCTATATGTACGCGAGAAAACGAGGGCATGAGAGAAAATGGCAGGAAGGAGCACATACGTTGAAAGAGACACAGCGAAGGTAGATGCAAGACTGTCAACATTTGTTGGTGGGAGCGGGAGACCATGGAGAGGGCTCGAGCTGTATGGATTAGTGGCTGCTGTCTGTGAGCCCGTGCCACCTTCTAGACTATTGGGTAATGTGCTGTAATTGTGTAGTCAGAGTATTGAGTGAGCATGTTACTGAATGTAAACAGAGATTTGCATATTCCCTAGTGTAAATTCTCTGTCATTACATCTCATTTCAGAGTTCTAACACAACAGCATGATCTAAAGCAGAGGTCTTCAAACATGTTTGTTCTGATCCCCCCTAAGTAAAATGTTTTGAAGTTGGGTCCCCTTTCATTGGTGGAGGGGAGGGTTGGGGCTGAGCACAGGGTGTTGGGTTTATGAGATAATTTCAAAGGTACTTTTTCTGTAACTCATAATCCTAACTAAGGGGCCTATTAGGATGGCGGACGGACCTGCGTCCGTCCGCCACCCCAGAGGTGGAGGGACCGCCCGCAGGGGCAGCGGCGGTCCCTCCGTGCGAATTAGGATGTGAGCGCCACCCAGGCGGTCACATCCTGTATTTTTAACATTGCGGCGGGTGCTGCTTGAAGCAGCACCCGCCGCAATGGTAAAACTGCAAGCAGTGCATTTGTATGCACAAAGCGGCAGGCACCGCGCGGTGCCTGCTGCTTCGTGCATGCAAATGCAGGGGGGTACCATAGGTACCCCCCATGTGTACCCCCACACCCCCCTTCATCCTGGGGGCCCGCAACGGGCCTCCAAAGAAAAGACCGTCTGCCTTTTCGTGGCGGCATTGCCGCCGCGGAAAGGCATGTCCCAGGGCAAATCCTAATATGGCTGGGGGTGTCTGATAGACACCGCCACCATATTAGAGCTTTTACGCCGCGGTCTCGTGGCGGAAAAGCGGCGGACGGTCTCCCCGTCCGCCGATGGCCCCCCAGCCATCCTAATCTGGCGGGGGGTCTGCACACCCACCGCAGTGGTGAATCCGCATCCTCCGGGCCGGCGGTGGCTTCCGCCGGCCCGGAGGATGCAGATTCACCGCAATCATAATCGGCCCCTAAATGTGAGACTTATAAAAGAGTAAATGTATCAAAGAAAAGCAGATATTGACCAAAAACACTGCTGCCCATAGTTGGGGTGCTGTGAGACCCTCACACTCCTGGGCCCCAATGCAAAACACTTTCTGCACTATTGATAGTTGCGTCCCTGAGAAACGGGCTGTCGCCTGTGCCTTTTTCACCCCTTCCCCACCATGCCTTGTTATCACTCCAATCTTGAAGACCGCTCACAGTCCCTTTCAGAAACAAATAGCTCCAAAGTGTTGCCCCCTTCCCCCGTCTTTGTTGCAGTGCCCGCAACCCTAATGCTAGCATGGAAAATGAGCCCGTGCCCCTTTTGAAGAGCAGAACAGTTAACATTGTGAGGCTGTGTGCTCCCTCACAACCAAGACCCCAGTGCCACTACACCTGTTTCACTAATTATATCTACTACCATGCAAGCAAGCTATCTCTTCTGCCCTTTGTAAAAAAAATGGGATCCCTATCTTGTCCAATGCCTCCTCCCAGTCAACTCCCAGAGGCCCAAACAAAGGTGTCTCCTCTGCTTGAAATTTCCGCTCCCTTGGGCCATTGCTCCGAGGCACAAAGCAACACTGTCACAGCGAGGGTTCAGTGGTCCCTAACAGGGCCTGTACTATGGTTTTTGGAGCCCTGGGTTGGAAAGGAATGCGTGAGGCCTCCCTAATTTGCTTACAATGTCAAATCACAGAAAATGACATCATAGGAATTCCCATCAATTGACTATATTATTGAGTGACTCTGTAAGAAGCAGCTTTCTAGGTGCAAATATCAGTTAAACAAAAACATAAATATTAACACTAATAAAATAAGCAATATATTTTAAATTTCAATTAACTGGAAATACATTAGACAAGTCACTCTGGATGGAAAGTTTTGGCCTAGTTTCTCCAAAATATATAAGTTCAATCAAATGTTAACAATTTGCTTCCAGATTAGTGCATTAGATACGTATGTGAATGCAGTATTTATTTAGCACAATTCTAGCCTGAAGGCTGCAAAGCACTGTACAGGGTCAAATACGCAGTCAACATGTAAAAGGAGGAGTAGATGGTTTGTGGATCATGAATGCATTGAGATTTAGTTTTTTTTTTTTAAGTTGAGTATTCATGTTTCCTAAATTGGAGCTGACTTCAGTCTGTCTGGATGCATATGGGTATAACATTCCAGATCCTTGGTGCATAGATGGGAAAGGCATTTTTCTTGTTTTTTTCTCTTTTTAGCACATCTTCTACTTCGGTCCGATGCTGGTCTTGTTGCGGGTGTTTGGAGAGTCACTGGAGATGGCAAGCATGTCGTTCAAGAATGCAGGGGTGTCCGTTGTGTAGTGCAAACCTAGTCAAAAGCAGCAGCGCACCATAGGGGGACAATGACAATAATAAAGTAAAGGGTGATGAGAAAGGTGGCTGGATTGTGGACTGTTAATACATTGTGATAGCTTTGCAGATGATGCAGCCTAGCCTGAAGATGGTGCGGGCCAGCAAGGAGGACCTGTGGAGGTCCATCACGTTGCTATGATGTGGTCATATTTCTTCATGCCCTAGTGAGGTGTGGTGCAGCATGTAGAATGCCCTTAAGGGGTCCAGTACAGATTAAAATTCCAAGATGGTTTCCCAGATACCCAATGCAAGATTGGGTATGTACAAAAAAGATATGAAACCAAATGAAGCAGTTGATAATAGCTTGACTTTTATTTAAGGCACCACCCTAGTTACTGAAAAGCACCAGAAACTACCTGAATATAATCATATATATTCTAAAAGGGTTTAATGTTGTGTGCCATGGCTACAACACCCCTATCAACGTCCGCTAAAGCTTTTAAATGTTGTGATACTAACAATTAGCATACACTTACATGGTTCCAGAGTGCATTTCATTTTGTAAATTAGCATGATGCAGATTCAGTTAACAGATTTCAGATACATCTCTTCTCATTTGATTTCTCCTAATGTTGAATAAAACCTGGAAAGCACATGTTCAAGTGCAATTAATGCTGCAAGCAAGGCCCACTAACTGACCCGTTTCAATGGGCTTCACAGTGCTGGACTGTGGCTGCAAGGTCCATGGAAGAGAGGCCAGGCCTCTAGAGTTGTGTCTGGTCAGTATTTTACCTTCATGGATAGTATTTTCATGTCTAAAACAGAGCAACAAATCTCAATTGAACTCCTAGGGATATAACAATATAAAACAAGATTACTGTGCCTCGTCAGCTCAGTAAAATCTCTCGAAATGGAAGTGCAGAAAATATAAACACAAATGGTGTAATCAGAATTCTTTAAATTGAGGAGAGGGTCCCCTGGTGGATCACAATTGATGATAGGGGGACATCAGACTCGGCAGTGGCTGAGATTCATTCAAGCATTCCATCCTTCTCTTTTTTTGTATACTTTAGTGTGTTGTCCTAAGTGTGAGGTGTATGCCCAGACGTGGGTCCCTTGTTCACTGTGCCAGGGAAGACCTAGCCTGGCAGTTCGGTTGGACTGTTCCTATTGGAGCAGGGCCAATACTGATTTGCATATGACTGTGTCCAAACTGAGGTGGCATGGTGTGCAAAAGAAGTTGGATGCAGCTCGAGTAAATACCGTTTGCTGAGATTCATTCAAGCATCCCATCCATCGCTTTTTTAATACATTTTTTTGTAGACAGTACAGTACAGCCATAATTTAGGTGCATTGGACCCTTAACCCCATGAGGCCATGTTCCCACTACATTTACTGCACTATTGATAGCTATGCCCTTCAGAGTGGCCTCTTGCCTTAAGCTTTGCAGGCATTGACCAGTGCTGCAAGACCCAGAACAGCCTCTCAGCACTGGGCCATGGCTGATAGGCTTACAGGAGGATGGCCCTTCAATGGGCATTGCAGCCCAGATCATGGCTGTGTGGTGCATGAGAGAAGGGACCAGTTCCATAGTAATGTAGCCATGGGCTCTTATTCAAGAAAATGATGCTGGACAGTAAAATGCAGCCATAATCTTGGTATATTTAGTCCAAAACAACCATGAGCCCTGGTGACACTACACCTGCTGCACTACTGATCGTTACACCCCAGAGACAAGCCCCCAATGAGGCTCACAGTCATACTCCTGCTCTGGTAAGCTCATGGACTGGCTCCTCCTCCCCTGAGTGCCCAACCACGGCTGGCTGCAATGCCCAGGGGAGGTAAGGCCTCTCCAAGGCCTCACAGCTCTGGAACATGGCTGCAAGCCCATGTCAGAGAGGCAAGTAGGACAGCAGTGGCGCCATGGGTGCTGGTGCAAAGTAAAAGCGCCCTCTCACGCTTGTGCACTGGCTGCGCAGTAAAATAGAGCCATAATTTGGGAACATTGGGAACGTAATACCCCTGGGCCCAGTTCCACTGCACCTGCTGCACTACTGATGGTTATGCTCTGGCAGAAAGGGAATGTGTTAGACCCCTATAATTTGACTACAAGGTGAAATCGCAGGAATTTACAACACAGGGCATGGACCTTGACATTGACCTATTCACAGAGCCATGGTGCAGAGCTGTGAGGCAAATTCAATGGGGCCCAGGGTATGGACCCACAGGAAGTACCCCCTCTCCCACCTCTTGGGCCTCCCAGACACGGTGTAGCGCTGAAAGGGTTAGGGAAGGGAGCCCACTAACCCATGGACCTTGCAGCACATAAGCATGGCTGCAAGACCCAGGGGAGAGGGTCCCTTCATATAGCCTGGCAATGCTACACCATGGCTATGAGGCATAGGGTAGAGGGCTCCACTCCCCTAAGACTCGAAACCATGGTCAAGTGCTGCAGGGCCCAGGAGAGGAAACCCAGGATGGGGTGACCTCTACCACTGGCCTCACAACAATGGCCTAGCACTGCAAGTCCAGAGGAAGGGTTTTCTCTTCCATTCATGATCCACAGCTGTGAGACCCATGGAAGTGTTGCCCCATCCTCTGGCCTCACAGCTATGGTGTAGCACTGCAAGCCCAGAGGAAGGGTTTTCTCTCCCATGGACCACCCCCTTTCCCCCATGATCCACAGCTGTGAGGCCCATGGGAGTGTTGTCCCTTCCTCTGGCCTCACAGCTATCATACAGTGCTGCAAGGTCCATTGGGATGTGGCCCCACTGCCCTGGACTTCACATCCTTGGTCTGGTGCTGCAAGACCCAGGGAAGGAGAGTCCCCTTCCCTTGGCATCACAGGCATGGTCCCCAGCCATCTCTGCAAGAGCCAAGTACAGTGACCAATTTTCCATTATCTCATTCACAGGACAATTTGTGCTTTTGGAGAAACACTGCACATGTGGAGACATAGTTTGTGTGCAGAAATCTCAGAAGATGTTAATTGGGAAGCAGGGGAACTATAAGTCACAGACTTCGTCTAGACAGTACGTTTTTGCCATGGAACTGGGATATTTAGCATCTAATCTCAGTTTTATGATGGAAAAAATCACCATGTTCTAAAACTGGGACAGGCCCACAACAGAATGGTTATTCATTGGGAGGGGCAATCCCCTGCCTTGCCATCAGATTCACTAGCACCCCAGTTGTGGTCTAGTGGGCTAGTTGGAGATATGATACCAGGAGAAGCGTTTTTTAATCCTGTCCTCCCATTTGACTAAATTGTGTGCTCTTGGGCAATCACTTTTCTGAATTTATTGTAGGGCCACTGGAATTATGCAATGGTCCGGCTGCTGCACTTTTCGCATAATTATACATTTTCTTCATTTTCCACATAATCCATCATCTGCTGCATAAGGTGTAGGTTTTAAAAAAAACATTTCTTGTTTCTAACTAAAATGGTTGAAAAGTTCCTATTAACACAGCGTCACATGTTGCCGTGCAGTCAAAGACCCTTTGCAAAGATGCAACCAATGCCCAAGCAGTGTTAACACGTGAAGAAATGGTAATATAGTGAGGTAATATGATCATACATATGTGCCAAATTATGGAGCATAATTTGCCTTTTCTTGGTGTATAATTTTCTCTGGAATCGCTTAGCTGCTCCCTTTTTGACAAGATTGGGAGTATTTCGATTCAATATAACAACTGCTAGTCACCGAGATTTAAAAAAAAATGTACTGAATATTTCCTGAGAGGTGGGAGGTGCCAGGCATATGTTATAGTCTGCAAGATCAAAAATCCAACCCAACTGCCTGAAAACTGCCACATCCACAAGGGGCTACAATTAGTGTGCAGTTAAAGACGCTTGTATGTAGAGTAGTGAACTTTCATATAATCAGGGTGAATATCATCAATTTATTATATGTATCCATCATACAAAAATATATATATCGCAGTGTACATCAGCTAATAATAAATAATCAATAAAATTCATACATATAAAAAGAATACATGTAGAGGGACACAACCCCCTGCAAGTCAATCCATGCTTCATACGCTCTGCCCCATGCTATCACAAATTCACCCAGCATGGGCTCTTACATTCACACTCCCACTCAAACACATGAACAGGACAAGGAAACAACCCAAACGACCAAATACAAAGTACTAACAAATAATCATAAATATGCAAAATACACACCGAAAAAATTTAATACACACTATTTACTATACAATACTGAAATGATGTCAACATACCCTGTTGTTGATACTCTAAAGTGTTTATTATGTTTTTATGCATATTTTTAAAGAGCACATGTTTGTCGTCTAGTCGTGTTCAAATAGTGTGCCGACTCGCGTTTCTGTTACCGACCCAGGGTATAAGGTCACACCTTCTTCAGGGCGCTTCAAGGATAGAAGTGAGGGGCAGAAGAAAAACTAAACTATCTGCAGGGGATGTACAATGGGTCTAGAAATACAAATCTGGAAAGTAAATTCCAGGATGCATACTAGAGCTCCGTAGGGTGAGCATAACATTCCTCATATAGTCACCTAAATGCAGTACAGCACTAAATATATAGCCTTTGTACCAAGTAGCAGTGTCCTTGGTCTACTAATTTAACAAACTGTTTGATGCTGGGCAAATAAATTCCTCCCCGTGCCTCGTCCACTGATCAAACAATAAGGCAGCACTTTGAAAGTCTTAATGTGAGAAAGAAACACCAAAGGTGTACTCCGTGGCTCTGGCTCAGCTAGAGGTCCAGTTTTAACTACAATTCCATACAGAGCCAGGTTTTCATGTGGCTTCTGCCTACCACCCTCTGTCTAACCAGGATGTGGCATTACGGCTACAACTGCCGACTTTGTAACTGGGGAACCATGTTCCAGTCTTGGCGTCAGCTCAACATCCTGTGATTCTGGGCAAATCACTTATTCTCCCACTTCCTAAAAAAAGAATGTGACCTTGTATAATGTAATCAGTTCTCAGGTAAAGCGGTCAAATGCCTTTGTGTCGAGTTTTTACTATACAAAACGGCAAAAGGGGGTTTCATTCACCCATTCAAGGCTGTTTGCACCTAGGGTTGCCATCTGGCTGG
This sequence comes from Lissotriton helveticus, assembly GCF_964261635.1. Lineage (NCBI taxonomy): Eukaryota > Metazoa > Chordata > Amphibia > Caudata > Salamandridae > Lissotriton > Lissotriton helveticus. Next base: position 1,843,801,128 of record NC_136065.1, on the reverse strand, counting down.
TTTTCTGTCCAGTTCTGTTGTGTTTCATGTCCCAGCTGGTAGAACAATAAGCAAATCATCTAAAGCTCTTATTTTTAGCCCTTATCTGTACATAATCAAACCTGCAAATATTATAAAGCGAAAACACATTTAAATGTGCTCTAGAACTGCATTTGATCCCTGGGCTATAATTAAAGTGTCTTGCTACAAATGAATACAGACGACTTTCTTTAAAGTCCTACTTAGTATTGTATCCCGGCCTTTGCAAACTCAGCAACAAATGGCCTGGATTTTTCTCTTGGAAAGGTGACAACCCTATTTGTATCCCAGCAGTTGAAGTTGATCCTGGAGCAGGACCCCTCCTGTGCAGCAAAACCCCCTCCAAAGACACTGACAAGCATCTCTTTCACAGCTCATCACGGGCTGAAAGAGTGAGAGTTGCTTGTCGTTCCGATTGACCTTTACCTATTCCTGATAGGCTACACATAGCGGTGAGGCCCAGGAGAGGAGTATTTCTCCTCAAAGTGCCTCCTTATGCCTCCCCAGGGGAGGTATAGGATTCTAATGCATTCCCAGGTTTACAAAATGTTGTAAATCTGGGTAAGTGTCTAGTTCCATGGATGTCGCATTGGAACAGCAACACCCATGGAACGCCTCTTTCATGCAGAATTATGCGTGAAAGGGAACCTTATTTACAAGACCATGAAAAGTCACGCAGGCTGACTTTACATGGCCTTGTAAATATGGGGAATTTAATTGCGATGCCGGTGCGTCAATAAAAGTGACACACTGGTGGCACAATGGGCTTGTAAATAAGCTCCACAATATTTTTGAAAGGTAATGTAAAGCTGCTAACAGCTGAATTCTGCACTTCATCCTTTTAATAGACAAATAAAAATGTTGGCAATAGGTACAATCTGATTTCGTATTACTAATTAAAAGCGCTTGTTGTATTTTAAATACTAAATCATTTTCCTGCAGACTATAATGTGCAATTTTAAAATAATGAGTTACATATACACAGCGCTTTCTGTCACAGGCTGGTACCTTGCAGCGCTGCAAGTACACAATCATTATTCCCCACTCAACCATCCAGGATTCAGTTCAGTGACATCTGCTGTTCTCCTAATAGCCAATTAAGATATAATAGCGTAAAATATTGCATTTCCCCCAGATTAGTTTATTTGCAATTAGTTTTCATTGTCAGAGCTCGATTTTATACACTTACATTCAGGTGAGAAAAACAACAAAGTTACAGAATGTCCTTGTCCCCGCAAACACACTTTACTGAACCCTGCCCCCCAGGCACCCCAGATCACAGTTCCCATACTTTGTATCCACTTGCTGAGGGATTTGCTCCTCCCTGGGAATACAGGCACGACCCCCAGAGGGGCGCGCCCCACCGTTTGAAAACCTCTTATTTGGAGGAAGGCGGTAACAGCAGTGCCGGACTGGCCGAAGTGGGCACCGGGCGTTTCCCCAGTGGGCTGGAATGGTGAGGGTCATTTTTTAGGTCTCGCCTATTACATCCCGAAGGGATGATAGGCGAGATTTATAGTAAGCAGACCTAAAAAGTCTACCCACTGCGTATCGCATACAGTTCACGTTAGCCAGGCACGTGTACATCATCGCCAGCCACATCATACACCACCATTTGTCGTGCCTCTGCATCAGACTTCAAAGGCTGCCGCTCCCCCACCCCAGCATCAGACTTGAAAGGAATGCACTCCCCCGCCACAGCAATGCAGAGAGCTTGTTTGAAGTGCCTGCTCCTTGCACAATACACTGCCCATCCCTCTTTATATGCCACCCACCTCACTCCGCCTCCACCAGCATCATCTGCTTGCAGCTCCACACTCTCTAGACGCTGAAGTACAAAGCTTATTCCATAAGTCGATAGATGTCTCTTTCTAGATATTCTGGAGTGCGACATCTTGACTTCCAACGTGTGGGGCTCTGCTTCATTCCAGCCACTGCCCGGTCACGTTTAACTTGTTGGGATATGTCTCTCAGATCCACTGCTTCTCTACTCTCCAAATGCGCAGCTCTGTAATGCCGCAAAACGTGCACGGTCTGCGAATTCGTTGTCTTAAAACGTGTACGACTTGCAGATTCAGAGTGGTGGCTGCTTCTCGTAGTCACGCAGTTCAATGTCACCCTGTTTCTCTGACTTTAACCGTCTCTCTGTATTAGCTGCACTCTACCCCTTGATTTCATTCGGTCTTTCTCTGTCGTTTTCACTGTTGCCCTAAGGCCTTCCCTGCCCAGGGCCTAAGTACGTTTCATTCATAGCGCCTGCGCTCTGAATTGTGTCACTCGACTCTTTTCTCGCATCGACAGTTGCGGTGTCAGTCTGTCTATCCGTGCAACTCTGCCCTTCCCTCAGTGTCACCCTGTTGCTCTGTATTTTCACAACCTCTCTCAGTCTCAGGGTGTCTTCAACCTGTCCCTTCCCCGGTTTCCTCTTCCATGTACCTATCTGTCTCTTCCACCCATGTACATGTTTTTCCTTCAGTTGTGACTGTACCTTCTCTCCAGTGACACCCTGTTCCAGTAGGCCCCCTCTCTCTTGCACCCAGTGTCTCTGCTTATCATTCTCTCCACAAATTTCTATATTCTCCCAGCGCCCCACTGCCCTCGAGGGGATGTCTATGTTTGTCTCTTTCTCTGTGTCACTCTTTGACTCTTTTGGTGTCTCTTTCTCTCGGAGTCTCTGCTTCTCTTTTTGACAGCTTCCCTTTCTGTCACCTTACTTCAGCCTCCCCCGAGTAACGGTACCTCACCGAGTACATTTTTCCCCTTGTTGTCTATTTTTCTCTGTGTCATTTTGTCCTGTTCTCCGAGTGTCACTCTCTATCTTTCTTCCATTGCCACTCTGACCCGTCTCTCCAGGTCGCACTCTGCCTCTTTCTTGACTTTGTCTCCTCATATGGGCAAAATTTGCGAATTCGCGTTCCGCAAATTCGCGCGAAATCGAATTCGCAATCCACGAAATCCGCGAATTTGTGCGAATTTGCGGATTTTTGTTTTTTTGCGTGTTCGCGGGGGGTTTTTGCATGTTCGTGGGGTTTTTTGCGTGTTCGCGGGCCGCTTGCATGGCAAAGTTACCCATGCAGTCGTGTACGGGCACAGCACCCTCTAGTTCACCACTGCCACCCTCTGGTTCATCACTGCCACCCTCTGGTTCACCACTGCCACCCTCTGGTTCACCACTGCCACCCTCTGGTTCACCCCTGCCACCCTCCACTGCCACCCTCTGGTTCACCCCTGCCACCCTCTGGTTCACCCCTGACACCCTCTGGTTCACCACTGCCACGCTCTGGTTCAGCACTGCCACTCTCTGGTTTACCCCTGCCACCCTCTGGTTCAGCACTGTCACCCTCTGGTTCACCACTGCCACCCTCTGGTTCATCACAGCACGTCTGGTTCACCACTGCCACCCTCTGGTTAACCACGGTCACCCTCTGGTTCAGCACTGCCACCCTCTGGTTCACCACTGCCACCCTCTGGTTCACCCCTGCCACCCTTTGGTTCACCACTGCCACCCTCTGGTTCATCACAGCACCCTCTGGTTCACCCCTGCCACCCTCTGGTTCAGCACTGTCACCCTCTGGTTCACCACTGCCACCCTCTGGTTCACGACTGCCACCCTCTGGTTCATCACAGCACCTCTGGTTCACCACTGCCACCCTCTGGTTAACCACTGTCACCCTCTGGCTCAGCACTGCCACCCTCTGGTTCACTACTGCCACCCTCTGGTTCACTACTGCCACCCTCTGGTTCACCCATGCCACCCTCTGGTTCACCACTGCCACCCTCTGGTTCACCCCTGCCACCCTCTGGTTCACCCCTGCCACCATCTGGTTCATCACTGCCACCCTCTGGTTCAGCACTGCCACCCTCTGGTTCAGCACTGTCACCCTCTGGTTCACCCCTGCCACCCTCTGGTTCATCACTGTCACCCTCTGGTTCATCAATGGCACCCTCTGGTTCACCACTGCCACCGTCTACCGAGACCTTTTGTGATGCAGCGGCAGCACAAAAGATGCGCCATGGTGCTGGGTATTAACAACGTGACGCATCTGAGAGATGCGTCACGTTGTAAAGCCCTGCACCATCAGGAGGCGTTCCGGTGCAGGGGAGGGCGTTCCTGCGCAGGAACGTCTCCTAAAAGTGGCTGAGTGAAATCTACAAGATTTCACTCAGTCACTTTAAGGCCAATGCTGCATCAAAACCCTGCGCCTGCTTGAAGCAGACGCACGGTTTGATGCAGCATTGGGGAGATAGGGCCCCCCAGAGCATTGCTGGAGCTGCGTCACAAGCGCGACGCAGCTCCAGCAATGCGCTGCTTTTACGGCACAGATGCGTGACGCATCTGTGCCGTTTTTGCCAATTGCTGTGTCGCATTGTAAATGTGGCGCACCATGGGTGGCGGAGCTGCGGCGCACAATAACTGGCGCATCCCTGGGGATGCGCCAGTTATTGTAAATATGCCCCTATACATTTAGCCAAAGAGGGAGCACTTACTGATTAGGCAGTAGAAAATACTCCAGTTGAGTAGAGGTATTGCACAAAAAGGTGGCATCTTCGTGGACAAACACGCAGGGCGGGATTCATTCTGCCCCCTGTTAGACTAGTTTTTTGTGCCCTTCTGCCCTCTGTTAGACTCGTTTTTCCCTTGTTTTTGTTCCCTTCTGCCACGTTAGACTCGTTTTTTGTGCCCTTGTGCCCTCTGTTAGACTCATTTTTCCCTTGTTTTTCTGCCCTTCTGCCCTCTGTTAGATTCGTTTTTTGTGCCCTTCTGCCCTCTGTTATTCCCTTGTTTTTGTGCCCTTCTGCCCTCTGTTAGACTCGTTTTTTTTGCCATTCTGCCCTCTGTTAGACTCGTTTTTGTGCCTTTCTGCCCCGTTAGACTCGTTTTTGTGCCCTTCTGCCCTCTGTTAGACTCGTTTTTCCCTTGTTTTTCTGCCCTTCTGTCCTCTGTTAGACTGGTTTTTTGTGCCCTTCTGCCCTCTGTTAGACTGGTTTTTCCCTTGTTTTTCTGCCCTTCTGCCCTTTGTTAGACTGCTGTTTGTGCCTTTCTGCCCTCTGTATCACCACATCATAACTCAGCGCTACCCCAGCATCACTCAGCACCACCACATTATCACTCAGCAGCACCACATTATCACTCAGCCCCACCACAGCATCACTCAGCACCACCACAGCATCACTCAGCACCCCCACAGCACCACTCAACACCACCACAGCACCACTCAGTGCCACCACAGCATCACTCACCACCACCACAGCATCACTCAACACCACCACATTATCACTCTGAACCACCACAGCACCACTCAGCACCACCACAGCATCACTCAGCACCACCAGAGCATCGCTCAGCACCACCACAGCACCACTCAGCACCACCACAGCATCACTCAGCACCACCACAGCACCACTCAGCACCACCACAGCACCACTCAGCGCCACCACAGCATCACTCAGCGCCACCACAGCATCACTCAGCGCCACCACGTTATCACTCAGCACCACCACAGCACCACTCAGCACCACCACAGCATCACTCAGCACCACCACAGCATCACTCAGCACCACCACAGCACCAATCAGCACCACCACAGCACCACTCAGCGCCACCACAGCATCACTCAGCACCACCACAGCATCACTCAGCACCACCACATTATAACTCAGCACCACCACAGCACCACTCAGCACCACCACAGCATCACTCAGCACCACCACAGCATCACTCAGCACCACCACAGCACCACTCAGCACCACCCCAGCAACACTCAGCACCATCCCAGTATCACTCAGCACCACCACAGCACCACTCAGCATCACCACAGCACCACTCAGCACCACCACAGCACCACTCAGCGCCACCCCAGCATCAATCTGCGCAACCATTCAACAACTGGTTCAAATATGTTCTCTCAATGTTTCAAACTTTATTACAAATGTCACAAAAAGATGTTAATATTTCACTTCTGTTCTTGGATTTTCGTCACAATAAAATACACTGAACATAACCTTCACAAAAGTTATTTACAAAAGTTTAAGCTATTGCCATTATAAATTAAAATCACTTTTAGTTAAGTAATAATTATTCAAAAAAATTAAAAGCCATTGTAATTTGTAATATCAATACAGCTAAGTCACGTAAATACAAAACATGTTGCATTACAAATGCTATAGGTGTCACATTTGCGAAAGTTATAACTATTGGCATTGTAAATGACAAAGCTATTAATTTTGCTATTTTCAAAACCAACACATAAATAAAAAAAATTGTCATTTACAAGACCAATAGCTCAAACTTTCCTAATGCGAGACCTATTGCATTGCAAATGCTTGTTTTTATATCTGTCAGTGCTTCCTGTTGAGGTTTAATTTTCGTGACAGGCGCCTCATTGCCTACTTGTAACTATTCTCTGACCCTGCTTCAAGTGTCAGAGCAGGGTCAGAGAATAGTTGCAAGTAGGCAACGAGGCGCCAGGAAGCACTTACAGGCTTACAGCAGCAGGTGCCCAAGTTGAAGTTAATTTCTTTGTAACCCTTTTGAAAAAGGTTACAAAAAATTAGCTCAACTTTTGCACCTGCTGCTGTAACCTTGTAAGTGCTTGGCTGAAAATTCGTCCCTGCTGATTCGCGGATTTTACCGCGATTTCGCGAGATTCGCGGATCGCGAAATCACGGAAAATCCGCAAATTCCGCGAGCGGAACGAATTTTCAGCCAGTCACACCAAGTCTGCCTGCTTTCCTCTTTCTCTCAGCCAGTGTGACTCGCTCGTGTCCCTGTCACCGTGGCCCGCTCCTCTGTTTTGTTTAACCACTTTCTCTCTATCTTTCCTTGTCTCTGTGTCAATCTGGGACTCTTTCCTGTCATGCCTCTTAGTCTCATGCAGTCCTCCCCCCCTCATATCCCCTGTCTTACTCCCTCTCGCAAAAACGCACGTGCGCGCGAGCACGCTCGCACTCTTCCGTGAGCAGACACAGGCGCGAGGCCTCGCGTGCACTGTCACCATCTCCGAAGCCTCCCAGAAACGCACAAGCTGCGAGGGCTATTTCAAGATCAACATTGGACTACATAGAAAGCGTCATGTGCACAATACACTGCTGTGATGGCCGCTTGTGCACCAAAAGCTCCTTCCTGTAAGGGCCTCTCGTGAACAGACACCGGCTGCATGGGCCGCTTGTGAACTGAAGCACAGCAGGAGATAAATCGTCAAAAACAGGTTAGCTTTTTTACTGAATTATTTATTCTTAATAAAATGGGTCCTCTTTTCCCAGATCCTCGCTCCTTCCCGCTCCTTATGTTTCCCATCCCTCCCTTCTTTAGCTTTCTCCAATACCATGACGTCGCTCAGATTCGAGTCTGCCCATCATTTTTATCCATGTTCTTTTCCCTTCTCTTCTTCTTTCACAATTCCTAATCTTTCATGCCTTCCCTCTCTCACTAACTCCTCTGGTCTTAGGATTTTCCTCTCCCATCCCTAACGCCTCATTAGTGCACCCCCTGCAGTCATTCCCACAATCTTTATTGACGCCCGTACCTCCCAACCCATCTTCATGTATCTTTTCTCCCCGCCTCACCAATCACAACATACATGCTCATCTCTTTACCTCGCTTCTTCGTTTACCTTTCTCTCTATCTCTGTCTCACCTCTCTACTACATCCTGCCTGTCTCTCTCGGTCTCACTCACATATCTTTCTATCCCATCTCTCCTTATTTCATCTCATCTCTTCTACCTCACTCCTCTTTACCTCTCGTTTACCCTGTTTCTACATCTCTATGCACCTCACCTACAAAACCAGCCCTGCTTTAACTCACCTTTGTCTACCTCACCACTCACAATACACTTATCAGTGCCACCTCTGTCTACTTGCCTTTTGAATCTTTATCAGTCTTCCACCTGTCTCTTTACCACTGTCTAGGCTTCTACCCCTGTAACAGTTCTCTGTAATTCAACATCTCCAGTTTCCATTACAGCTCGCCATATCTCGCCCCATCTGCCTCACCTCACTCTCAAACTCATCTCTTTCCACTTCACTTCACTCTGCCTCTGTCTCAACCTTATCTTTTCAGCCACACTTTGTTTGGAGATTGTGCACTTTTTGGATACTGGAGCCTGGTGGTGTGGTGTTGTTCGTTCTTTTTTTTGTTTATTAAACTCTTCTCTTTTTATTAAAGTTCTTTAAATTTTCCACAACCTATTAGAAAGACAGTGCTGTTCAAGTGACAACTATTACAATACGGCACACAATAACAATCTGTAGGTTCCAGCCCACTGTAGCGTGTGTTGGTAGTAATGCGCTTTGGTGGAACAGCATTGAGGTATACTCTCGCCAGGATCAGAGGGTGGGTCTTGTGATCATGCGATGAACGCCTGGAAAGGCCCCTTTACAATATAGGACTTTGTGCGAGATACCAGTAGCAGCTGCTGCCAAAACTCAGTGGCCGTGATCGTGTGTAAACGTCCTGCATGTAGCTAGAAACCGACCTCTATAAAACACTCTATACCTGCAGATTTCAAAGTGCTACATAAAAGTGCAAAACAATGAATAAAGCCCTACGTAAAACTGCTAAGCAATAATTAAAATAGATGCTTGTTAACAGCAGGAATTGGTTGACCGATCCCTTCCGATACACGACTCCACACACACACTCAACCCCCACACACACAACCCCACACACACACAACCCCACCCACACACACACACAACCCCACACACATACAACCCCACACAGACACACAACAATGCCACACAGACACACACAACCCCCCACACACACCCCACACACACACCCAGACCCCTCACACCCAGACCCCCCACACACACACCCACACACACACCCACACACACAACCCCCCACACACACAACCCCCCCACACACAACCACCCCCACACACACAACCCCACACACATACAACCACACACACACAACCCCACACGCACAACCCCATACACACACAACCCCTCCTACACACACCCACACACACAACCCCCACACACACCCACACACACAACCCCCACACACAAACCCCCACACACACACCCCACATACACACAACCCCCCCACACACACACACCCCCACACACACCCCACACACACAACTCCCCCACACACACACACACACACACACACCCCCACACACACAACCCCACACACCCAGCCCCCCACACACAACCTCCCCACACACAACTCCCCCGCACACACAAAAAACCCCGCACACACAACACCCCCACACACACAACACCCCCACACACACACAACCCCCCACACACACAACCCCCCCACAAACACAACACCCCCACACACACAACCATCTATCTATCTATATATGGCCCTCACTCTATCTATCTATCACCCTCACTCTATCTATCTGTCTATCTATCTGTCTATCTGTCTGTCTATCTTTCTATCTGTCTATCTGTCTGTCTATCTTTCTATCTATCTATCTATCTATCTATCTATCTATCTATCTATGTATCTATCTGTCTATCTATATCTCTTGTCTGTCTGTCTATCTGCCTATCTATCTATCGCCCTCACTCTATCTATCTATCTATCTATCGAATTTCGTTGTGCGCACTGCATCGCATTTGGTGATGCAGTGAACGCAACGAAATTCATTTTATTTATTTCTATGTTTACTTACCTGTTAAACTCCGTAATCCATACATTACTACCCCCACCCTGCCCCTCCCCCTCCCCACTTCACCGCCCTGCAGAAACTCTTACTACCGACCGAGGCTGCCATCACTCACTCTATCGCCATCACTCTATCTATCTATCGATCGCCCTCACTCTATCTATCTGTCTATCTATCTATCGCCCTCACTCTATCTATCCATCTATCACCCTCACTCTAACTATCTATCTATCGCCCTCACTCTATCTATCTATCTATCGCTCTCACTCTATCTATCGCCCTCCTTTTATCTATCGCCCTCCCTCTATCTATTGGCCTCCCTCTATCTATCTATCACACTCACTCTATCTATCTATCGCATCACTCAGCACCACCACAGCATCAATCTGTGCAACCATTCAACAACAACTGATTCAAATATGTTCTCTCAATGTTTCAAGCTTTATTACAAATGTCACAAAAAGATGTTAATATTTCACTTCTGTTCTTGAATTTTCGTCAAAATAAAATACACTGAACATAATCTTCACAAAAGTCATTTACAAAAGTTTAAGCTATTGCCATTATAAATTACAATAACTTTCATTTAAGTATTCATTATTTAAAAAAATTAAAAGTCATTGTTATTTGTAATATCAATACATCTAAGTCACGTAAATACAACACATATTGCAGTACAAATACTATAGGTGTCACATTTGCGAAAGTTAAAACTATTGGCATTGTCAATGACAAAGCTAATAATTTACCTATTTTCAAAACCAACACATTAATAAAAAAATTGTCATTTACAATACCAATAGCTCAAACTTTCCTAATGCGAGACCTATTGCATTGCAAATGCTTGTGTTATTGGGGGTTGGTTTCTGTAAGAAAAGCGCACGCAGCTGCAGTGCTCACGCCAGTCTCCCCCACCTCCCCCCTTCCAGTCCAGGCGGACCTAATTGCCAGGGCTGATTTGCGATTCCAGTCCGGCCCTGGGTACCTCAAATACTTTGAGACTGCCCTGTGCATTGAACACTGTGGTGGAGGTGCTGAGGGACCCACGGGAGAAAGTATTTGTGTTCTGTGGAACTACAAGAGCGAGAAATCTAGAATAATAGGGACGCAGGATCTTGATGCTCCCAATTTGCCTGGTAGTATCAACACAGGAGGCAGGATTTGCAGGTGATGAGGAGAGATCCGCTGATCTACAAAAACCTTCTTCTATTTCCCATCCTTCTGGTCTCCATGGGCCCAATAAGGGCAAATACACAAATCGCTGCATTTCATGGATGTGGTTAAAAAATGAAGGGGGACTGGACTTTCTATTCACCATGGTCTTTAGGTGAGCTATGGTGTTCATTTTGTGTTCACTAGTGTGTTCACTGACTTATGAGTGAGGTTTTTGGCATCTTTACCTTTATAGTTAACTATTTGCTCTATGAATCATGTACAATTTATACAGGGCCACTGTAATTATGCAGCATTGGAGGACCAAATTATGTGGCAGATTTGACTAAATTAAACGGCAGGAAAGGGCAAATTATATGGCATAATGCCGCATATTCTGTGGCAGTATTATTTTGTCATTTTATCCTACGTTAATAATATCTGCACAAAGGTTTCACCTCCCAAGCAGCTTAACACCAAATCCAGCAATTAGCAACTGAAGGCTAATCAGTTAACCTTTTCAATGTGTCTGCCGCTGCACAGAATCATGTGTGGGAGCGTAAAGGTCTTTGTAAGCCTCCACCAAACCCTCAAAACTCTTCCAATTTTTAATTAATGGCTTTTATTTATGTATTTATTTTTTTCATTTGCAAAGTTTTATATAGTGCTGGCTAGACCCGGAGGTATCAGAGCGCTTTACATGAGGATTTTTAGACCCCAGTATGACTGATTAGACACACGCATTCAAAATTGATCAACTCTCATTGGATGGTCCTGAAGAAGGTGGATATCATACCAGAGTTATTCCACATTCATTTAGGGGTCGCAGATGTTACCACTGGCTTGCTCTTCGCGACCCCTGCCAGCACCCTTGCAACCCCTAGCTTCAACAGGCCACAATCCGTAAGGGCTCGCTGATTTATGTTTGCTTTCCAAAATAAAAATAAATGCAGGGCAGATTGCCTTTAAATGCTTAAAATACTTAATAAAAGCTTGTGATTTTTGTTCTCTGCCTCTAATTTGTCAGAGGACAGAGCTTTCTGGCTTTGCTTGAATACAGGCCTGTCCTTGCTTTCAGTTTTGTTCATCTGATATTATGAAAGCAGTTAAATGACAGAGGTAGCAACTTCAGCCAGGAAGGAATTATCTGATGTGGCGCCTCAGAGAAGGCTCACTGATGTATTAGAAGAGAGTACTTTTGGTTCCTCTCTTTACCCAGGAATAATCCTAGATGTGCACTACCCAGCACTCAGAACATTTGTAATATGCGACTAAGGGCCAGATGTAGCATGCGAAATAGCTACCGCAAATGCTGACTTTCGCAGAATATCAGCGTTTGCGATCGCTATTTAGCTGTGTGCTATGTAGGTAGGCAAATGCCTACATTCAAAATAAGGAATCGCAAAATTTGCGATTCCTCATTTTGCGCAACCATTTAGAGAATCACAATTTGCGATTCCCTAACTGCTATGCTAGTAGACTTTGCAAATTGCGATAATGCCTTACGGAATCGCACATAACCACCAACTTCAAATTGCACTTTTATGCTTTTTTCAAAGTGCCATGTGGCACACATACATGCCCTTAGTGCATGTATGTGCGCCACATGTGCATACATGCACAATTCAGGGGTGCAACAAAGTGTCCTTTTGGAACCCTTGCCCCCTTGAAACTGCGTGTGCAGTTTGCGAGTGCCTACTGGGTACTCGCAAATTGCGTGCAGAAATCCCATTCATTCCTAGGGCCTCTTGGCCCATAGGAATGAATGGGAAGCCATTCCTTATTTACGACTCGCAATTTGCGAGTAGCAAATACGGAATGTGTAGGAATCGCAAAAATTATTGCGATTCCTACCTACATGGCATTTTGCGAGTCCTTAATAGCGATTCCCTAAAAATCGCTATTAAAGACTCGCTAAACTGCTTTTACCTACATCTGGCCCCAAAAGAGGTAAATGTCAGTCAGTCAGTCAACCCACTTTATTCGGTTAATAAAAACCATAAAAGTCCAAAATATATTTCACAATAAACAATACTGTAAAAATATTTAAAATCCGAATACTAAACTCATATGAGCGACTTAAAATACATAATAGTATCAAATTAAATTTCATTAAATCCATACTAATATTATAAAGAGAGAGCCCAAACTTTTGAGGCAGGTAATCTCAGTAGCCACAGCACCAATACAGCGTTGGAAAGGGCAGTTGCAGCAGAAGGACATAGGCTATGCAGACGGCCACCATATACATTTAAAAGGTAAAAGAACCGTGCCAGCAAAGTAGTCCCTTGTGGGTGTGTCTGCGTTGTGCTGTGGGCGTGGGCTGGGGGCGTGACTAACGCTGGGGGCGTGTGGTACGGCCATCACATCGTGGGCTGTGGGCGTGTGCTGGGGGCGTGACAAACGCTGGGGGCATGACAAACGCTGGGGGCGTGTGTCTGCCCTTCATGCCATGTGAGTCGAACATACAAGCGCCAATTACGTTGCTGCGCAGCATCAAGGGGCAAGCTGGGGGCGTGACACGCTGGGGGCGTGAGAAACGCTGGGGGCCTGTGTCCGGCCGTCATGCCATGTGAACGCAATTGCGCCACATCAAGGGGCACGCTGGGGGCATGAGAAACGCTGGGGGCGTGTGCTATGTTCCGCCCTTCATGCCATGTGGGTCGTACATTAATCAGAAGATTGTCTGCTGTGGCCATGTGCTGGGGGCATGACAAACGCGTTCAGCTGGAGGCCTGGTAAGTAACGTTACTGCAGCCTCTCCTGCGCGCTGTTACTCAACGAAATTACACGCGCCTGCTACCATCAACCAGGGCTCTAGCCGGGCTCAGGCGGCGGATCAGTACACTAATTACACGCGCCTGATAACATCAACCAGGGCTGCAGCTGGGCATCAAGTGGGGGAACACGAGCCTGCTAACATCAAACTGGCCTGCATCTGGGCCTCAAGCGGGGGAACACGCAAATGAGCGTGTCTGCGGGGACAATTACTGCAGCCTCTCCTACGCGCTGTCACTCAACTCTCTCATTAAACGGATTTACCCGCGGCTGATAACTCTCTCATTCAACGACATTACACGCGCCTGCTAACATCAACCAGGGCTGCAGCTGGGCCTTCTCCGTCCCTATTATAATTAAACAAAAAATGTTGTCTACCGCGAGATTTTAAAATAAATTGCCCTTGCCAAATACACACATTCTATTTCATACCCGGACAAGTCATGTATAAATTCAGGCTACCAATATTACATAATTTTAACAAAATAAATACAATGATCGCGATGACCTAAAAAGTAGTCATTAAGGGTTTAATGTACCACAACGCTTTTTCCTGAGGCGAACTGCTGCAAATAAAAAACTTGCGATGTAAAATATCTCCCTTGAGTCATTCAGCAACTGTAAATAAAGTAGAGCGGGTTTGACCTGTATAAAACCTTTACCCCTTAAAATTTCAACTAGAAATCTCCTTCGAATGGCACTATAATGTTCACAGAACATTATAAAATGCATGGTATCTTGAGTTGAAAAATTGCCACAAGTACAAGGACCTAAATCACATACCCTACTCCAGCCTTGTGAGTTACCTAAGAGGGTATGGATTAAATTGAATTGAAACCTCGTTAAAAGCTGGCGATGATAGTGCTACCTGAAAATTTTCAAATATGGTTCAATTGAAATTGTGTTTTTTAGCAAGAAATAGGCTTTTACTGTAGATTTTGTTAGCTCTGTCTGTTCCCGCTCAGCCGCCCTCTGGTACAAGAATTGTATTCTGACCGATGTAACATCTTCTATTCTTATTTGATCAGGAAAAATAAATAAATCTGGGCGCCCTAATTCACTTAAAATATTCTTTACATAATATAGCCACAGGATGCTGTTAACGTTCTCCAGGGTCACACATTCCCTAATAATCTGATGATTAAGAGTTAATTCGGGAGTAAGCAATGTCTTTAACCAACAGATTACCGGGGCTAAGCTCGACAAGTCTGTCACATAACCTGCCCCAACCTCTTGATATATTATAAACGTTGAGGTAGACTGTGGAACAGACAGGAGGGAGCGCAAAAATGTATTTTCTACTATCTGTACCCCCTCTCTGAACTTGTAACCCCATAAAGCTGAGCCATACAAGATAATAGCCATGCATTTGGACCTATAAATATTAAGCATGGCTTCAATTGGTCTGGCCCCCAACCCTCCCTACACGTCTGACCATTAAGATGTGTGATGAAACCATGGTTCCATCCTTATATCGCTGGTCCCACCAATATTGAGTTTTTCAGAGCAACTCCATTGTTGATTCTGGACAATTCTTTCTGAGTGGGGGAACCCCTGTGAGGATAGCCACTAAAGGAGTTGCTTCTGGGAGCAAGAAATGTATATCACTATTAGGCTCAGTGTTAACCGTTTGTTCACGGCTATCCCTAATCTCAGGCAAAAACTATTGGTTGGGCAAGAGGCTTTGAACTACATTTATTTGATTACAGGTACTAGCCCCTAAATGTTGCCCCGTAGTTACATCTATCTTAGTCGTAGCAGTAGGCCCACTCTTATTCGTTGTTGAGGTTTAACTAAAATGACTAGAAGGACCCCTCTCACTATTACAAGTGTTGGACTGCATTTGGATCTGATTAGTGCTGCTATTTTTTCCAATTTTATTGTCAATATTTGTGCCCCCCATATGACAATCCAAGTGCTCAAATTTTAACATAATTCCCTTTACAAGTTTGTTCAATAGGTCAGTTATATCTTTCCCAATGTTCATTAAAATGGGTTACAGTTGTGACTTAAAGAGTTCCTCCAGTGTAATCCTAATGGCTGCTTGGGTCTGTTGTGCCAGGTCTTCAACATGGACTGGGGCCGTTTCTGCAATTACAGTAATTTGTCCAGGTTTACTTGGCTTTTTTCTCCCCTTCTCTTTCCCTTGATGGATCGAGTGGGTCTTTGGCTGTGATAAATGCTCTCCATGTGTCTCCAGGTTACAGTCTCCCCCTGCATCTTTTGGCAATATGTCATTTTCTGGGGAATTTTCCCCCCTTCACTCTGCGTAATTATTAGCACCTTGGGCTCAATGGACACTGGAATTTTGGGGGTATGGTCAGATAAAGCAATGGTCCCAACAGGTTCTGGACTCAACCCCAATTCAACCTCTGCATTTTAAAATTTCCTTATTCAAGGCACCGAGGTCAGATAAGATACAATAGATGCGGAGTTCCTGGGGACCTTCACCTTATCACACCCCTGCTCATGTGAACATGGTTGTTTCCTCTTACCCATTGTGACTGGTGATGTTGATTGGTGGTGGTGCTGATGTTAGAGGGATGGCCTAGCCTGGCCTCTTCCGTCCTCCGACGGGCGCTAGGGGAGCCCCTGTTGTCTTTTATGGGCGCCTCCTGGTGGTAGCAGCAGTGACGGCATTTGCGGTGGCTAGCAGGACCGCAAGTGGTGCTGGAAGGTGTAGTCCTTCTCCCAGCTCCTCCCAGTTCCCGATCTCCCGGGCACCTGGCTCCAACAAAAGGCAAGGAACACTGCTGGTAAATGCTTTGAAAAAAGCTAAACATGTTACAGGTGGCAACAATATCATGGCCTGCGACTTTGTCTTTGCCAGTATTAGTGGCTGCAAAGCCACAAGCTGTATCTGTGCAGATGCCATGTATATGTATGAATTGTATGAAATACAACAATTAAAGTCAACCGTGATCTGTTTCTAACATTTCCCATTACAGTACTATGATGATGATGATGATGGAGAGTTCATTTATTTGTACCCCATTGTAATTATTTGATCTTGTGGGTATAGAAGAGTTACGTTGTTGCTACAGCATCACGTGTGAGACATATTGCTAGTAACTTCTATTCTGCTTGAGATACAAACAACATTATTTTGAAATCTACAAATTATGCCGCTGATTAATTATGTGCAATGTGTGGTAATTCTGTGGAAAATACCACGGTCACAGAAGTGCATAGTTCCACTGGCCCTGATTTCACACCTGCGTTGGATTCTGTTCAATAAAAATACTTTTTTAAACAGTGGTTATGCATGCCAGCCTTTAATGGAAAGTCTCCCCCGATTGACAAAGCTCCCTCAGTTGCTTCACAGCTTAAATTGACCAGTTTGTCATCATGAAGTCCATGCTCCAGACCTGTGCTTTTATTTTCAGATCATTGCTTTCAGGTGTGTTTGCCCACTTGGTTTAGTGGCTCTTCTGAACCAGGAATACACCTACCGTAACTCAAGAAGTTGTTATAGAGAACACTGTGGATAGATGAAATGGGGCCCCTTACTGTAGATGCACCCATCTATTTTCTTCCAAGCAGATTTGAAGCAGGCTAACTAACGTGATACTGACCTAAAATCACACACAGTAATAAGAGAGTGAGGCAGCAGCCTCCTCAAGTGTGGCAGAAAAGGAAGGAAAGAGTGGGCCAACAGTAACTCTGGGAGAACAGGAAGTAACAGTGTGGGACAAGGCGAGGGTATCAGGTAGTGGAGGTTGAGGAAATACTGAGACTCGGGGTTTATGGGGGAAAATAAATGAGACATTTGGATAAAGTGAGCTCCAGCAGAATGGGATGGTAAGAATGGGGCAGGGAGGTTCAGGGAAGAAGGGTGAGCACAGAGCACACTAAACCCGCTCGCATCACCTTCAAGAAATCCCGCAGCCTCCTAACACCTTTGCAAATACAGAGAGCTGTGCCTTGTAAGACTGATGCTGGAAATATGGACTATGATAACTCCGCAGGAGTCAGGAGTCAGTAGAAGGGAAACCTCGTATACAACGTGGTGTTTACACCGCACTACCTTTACCACGCTGCCATTACAATGCAAGTCGTTACTACGACTTGCACTGGATGGTGCTTTTGGTTAAGGAATATTGTAATTCTATATTCCAACACCTTCCCTACTGTTACGTGGGCTGGTGTTGGAATATAAAATTATAATAATCCTCAATCCGCGCCCTCCAACGCAAGTCGTTGTAACGACATGCATCGTGGAAACCGCGTTGTAAAGTACCGCAATCTAAAAGATCGCGTTGTACTGACATACATCCCAGTAGAAACACCTGCACTCAGAGTTACAACCTCAAACCTCAAGTATCTGCTATAGGGCTTGGCAATAATGCCTCTAATCACCCCTGTGGGGAATTAAACACATACAAGGGAATAAGAGATGTAGGGCAGATTTACAAAAAGTAGCACAACACAGCACAGTACCACCACCAAAATAGTTGTGCTGTGTTGCACTAGGGGGGAGAGAGCAGCGCAGATCCGTGTTTACTGAATATGGCCTGCTGCTTCTCTCGTCCGCTGCGCTCTTTAAGGCTGCCTGGTGTCACTGGGGGTATACAACGGTTAGCACGCATTTTTTACAACGCGGTACTGTTACCACGCTACTTTTACCACGCAAGTCGATACAACGACTTGCGCTGGGGGGCGCTCCAGGATAGTAAATAGTTTAATTTACTATCCAACTCCTTTCCCTAGAGTCCACGGGGACTGGAGTTGGAATAGTAAATAAAAAAAATTACTATCGAGCGCCCCTCCACGCAAGTCGTTGTAACGACTTGCGTGGTAAAAGTAGCGTTGTAACGGTACGCGTTGTAAAAGTACGCGTGGTACCGTCATACATCCGTCACTGGGGCATGGTGTCCCACAACTTCCTCTGATACGGTTCAATTACAGCTGATATATGAAAAGGTAAGTATTTAACTCACACGGACCCAAAAACCCACCCAAGCCTTCACTGTAACATTTTTCATGGTTATTCAGGAAATGCTTGGGATTTATTTATTTATGAAGTATAAACCGTCGCCCTGTGCATCTTGGCAAAGGAACTGAACTAACAAAATACAAACAGACCAGGAAAAAAAGGGCAGGCAGCATTAACAGAAGAGCGAGGTATTTAAGACATTCCTAAAGAAGTCGGCAAGGTACCATAGAAAGAGTGAGAGCTTGTTCCAGAGCTCTGGGCCCATCACTCTGAAGGACCAACCGCAACAGGCTTCCTTGAAAGGGGAATGGCAACTAGCACAAGAAATTCCGACCACAGGGATGTGAGATGTATACAGAGAGTAATACTGTCAATTAGAAATTGTTGGCCAGTGCAATATAGTGGTCTAAATACAAAGCGTAGGTCCAAGAAATGAATCCTATATGGAACATGGCGCTAATAGAGTGATGCTTCACATGGTATACTCCATCAAGAAATTTAGGATAAGCTGCTGGCAAGTTTTTGGTGATCCCCAAAACCAAATCAGCTTCCCGGGGGAAACATCCATAACAACGCGGGCATTACCCCGCACTGCTATTACAACGCTGCTATTACAACGCAAGTCGTTACAACGACTTGCGCTGGAGGGCGCAGTAGGATAGGGAATAGTTTCATTTTCTATCCAACACCTTCCCTACTGTCAACGTGGGCCGGAGTTCGAATAGAAAATTAAACTATTCCACTATCCAGCACCCCCCTACGTAAGTCGTTGTAACGACTTGCATTGTAAAAACTGCGTTGTAATGGCATGCGGGGTAAAAGCCCGTGTTGTAATGCAGTACAACCCTTCCCGAGGCAGGATAAGCTTCATCATAGGAACAGCTAAACTGTGGAATTCGCTGCCTTTAGCACTAAAAGACAGTTCCAATCTAAGGTCCTTTAGGAAATCTCTAAAAACCTAGTGGTAGCATCCTTCATCACTCAATATTAGAAGCAGCACCGAGATGCCTCAGAGCATTTGAGCGATATGTAAAATTAAAATCACTTACATGGTTCACAGACAAGGTCGTATTTATGAAGACCATTCAGTAATCTGACTGCCATGTTGTGGATTCTCTGAAGCATTCTCAGCAGGCTGTCTAGCAGGCCCAGATACATACTATTCCTCCTGTTCAAGTGGGACATAATCAGGAATTCGGTTACCAAAGGTGTCTGTTGTAAAATGCAAGGGGGCACCTTTCTGAGCATCCTGAGAGCTGATATACCAAACTTGTTGGATCTTGAAGTGAAAAGAGCAATCCTGGTTGAACCATACTCCTAAGTTATAATGGAATGAATAGGTGTAGGAAGGTCACCTTGGGAGGATGGCCAGAGCCTTTCCGTCAGCATTACTGATTATAACCCACCACCAATATCTTAGTCTTTTCACTAGTCAAATTTAGGAACTTCTGAGCCACACAGTCCTAAAACCAATAGGCGGCTGACCCTCAGCAGAAGCTCCGTATCATCAGCACAGGTGGATGCTTTGAAGCCTAAGGAGGCACCAAAAACTTGTGTGTTGATTGTGTTTTTATCTACTCACTTCCCCCTCCTGGGCACTTGCACTTTCGCTCTCTATGCTCTGGGCATTCCCACGCAGCAGATTGCATCGCTGCAGCGGGCCACAACATCTCCACGCCATTCCCCAGAGGCCACTGGCCACGCCCACCACCAACAGGCCACGCCCCCCCCGCCGAAGGCATTTAAACGCGCTGAATGCTAGCGTGAGTCAGAGGCTAATCTTATTCCTGAGGCGGAAGCCGGGAGAACGCTAGGACTGTTATCTCTTTTTTAAAAAAAAAACTTGTGTGTTGATTGTGTTTTTATCTACTCACTTCCCCCTCCTGGGCACTTGCACTTTCGCTCTCTACGCTCTGGGCATTCCCGCGCAGCAGATTGCATCGCTGCAGCGGGCCACAACATCTTCGCCGCCATTCCCCAGAGGCCACTGGCCACGCCCACCACCAACAGGCCACGCCCCCCCCGCCGAAGGCATTTAAACGCGCTGAATACTAGCGCGAGTCAGAGGCTAATCTAACTCCTGAGGCGGAAGCCGGGAGAACGCTAGGACTGTTATCTCTTTTTTTTTTTTTTTTTTACTTGTGTGTTGATTGTGTTTTTATCTACTCACTTCCCCCTCCTGGGCACTTGCACTTTCGCTCTCTACGCTCTGGGCATTCCCGCGCAGCAGATTGCATCGCTGCAGCGGGCCACAACATCTTCGCCGCCATTCCCCAGAGGCCACTGGCCACGCCCACCACTAACAGGCCACGCCCCCCGCCGAAGGCATTTAAACGTGCTGAATGCTAGCGCGAGTCAGAGGCTAATCTAACTCCTGAGGCGGAAGCCGGGAGAACGCTAGGACTGTTATCTCTTTTTTTTAAAAAAAACTTGTGTGTTGATTGTATTTTTATCTACTCACTTCCCCCTCCTGGGCACTTGCACTTTCGCTCTCTACGCTCTGGGCATTCCCGCGCAGCAGATTGCATTGCTGCAGCGGGCCACAACATCTTCGCCGCCATTCCCCAGAGGCCACTGGCCACGCCCACCACCAACAGGCCACGCCCCTTCCGTTTCCCTTCCTATAAATAATATGCTTTCCCCGTACGCGCAGCGGACGGGCGCGAAGGTGCGCCAAAGGCAAGCCCGTCTGCGCCCGACCGCGACCGACAGGGACCAGGGGCCACGCACCCTGCCCCTGCCCTTACCTATACCTCAGCTCAACTGCTTCCTTTAAATGCAGCTCAGTCCATTGCCCCTTCCCTGTCTCTGCACATTGCCGCATTGGGCATCTCTGTCCCTTCTTTCCCTCCGTCTTAACCTACGCTGCTCTCTCCCCGGTTACAGGTTCCACACCCCCCAGCTCCCCTCCCTTCCCCTTCACCCATTACGGCCACTGCCTGCCTGCTTAATACCAGATCAGCAGGCAAGCACCAGTATGAGCTTTTTAATTTACTAGACACTGACGCCCCGGACTTTCTGTTTCTTACAGAGACTTGGTTTGCTGCTGATTCCCTTCCTGATCTGCTGTCCGCCCTCCCCGACTCGTACTACGCCCTTAGGGCGGATCATCCAGCTGGTAAAGCCGGTGGGGGTGTAGCGATGATCATTCGTTCTAATCTTCAGTTTCAGCTTCTTCCCCATCCTCCCATATCCGACATTGACTTCTTAGTTGCCCGCTCAGTTAACCTTTTAGCCCCCATTACAATAGTTTTTATGTATCGGCCCCCTCAGAACATGCCTACCTTTGTGCCTGTCTTACAAGAATTACTGGCCACGCTTGTGGTCAATAATTCCTCTGTGCTCCTTCTCGGAGACTTTAACTATTGGCCGGGTGACCCTAGGGAGGATCTGTCCTCTAAAGACTTCTCAGCCACCCTTCAGTGTCTTAACTTCCGTTCTCACCTCCACTCCCCCACCCATGTCCATGACCATACCTTAGATCAGATATGGTCAGCTAGTTGTACTATTCTTTCCCCCACAGTCCCCCCCTGCACCTGGTCCGATCACTTTTTGATCTCATACCTTATTGAGCTTGGAGCCCAAGAGAAACTCCCTTTGCCCAAGAATGTCACAGCTCGTAATTGGAATCGGGTTGATCTCAACTCCCTCTGTACCTCTCTTACTGCTTCTCCCCCCGACCTAGGTACTCTTTCTCCTGATCTTCAAGTAGACGCTGTGAATCATTGGCTGTCCTCCACTTGTGATCGGGTTGCCCCCCTTAGGAAAGTTAAGATCTGCCGCCCCCATGACGCCCAAAAATGGTTCACAGACGAGCTGAAAATACTTAAATTGGACCTTAGGCGTTCTGAACGCCATTGGAGATGCAATTATTGTCTCTCCCTGCGAGCCAAATACAAGCTTCTTTTGGCTAATTACAAGAAGGCTATTCTCTTAGCCAAAACCACGTATTTTTCGGAGAGAATATCTCTATCAGCCAACAAACCTAAGGAAATCTTCTCCATAGTCCGCAACTAAGTTGCTTCGGATAGAGCCAACCCTAACCTTATCCCTTCCCAAGCTCTTTGTCTGTCTCTTGACGACTTCTTTCTAGAGAAGATCGCGCATATCAAATCTAATATTCCTCAAACAAACTTACCCCTTCTCTCTTCTCCTTCCCCTGCACTTCCCCTGTCTTCTGCGTTTCTTGATCAGTTTCCACCCATTTCTCTGAACTCCTTTCTGGCTCTACTTCAGAAAGTGAAGTCAGGCTCCCCGGCTGACTGTGCCCCAGCTCGCATTCTGAGAGAGCTTTTCACTCACTGCCCCGATCCCCCACTCTCCCTCCTTAATGCCTCTATTTCCTCAGGTCTAGTCACGAAATTTTTCAAATCAGCTATAGTTCGCCCCATCTTAAAAAAGCCTGGTGCAGACCCCTCCCTTCCCTCCAATTTCAGACCCATTTCCCTTCTCCCTTACCGTAGGAAGATATTGGAGAGCTACATTACCTCTTGTCTCTCCCCCTTCATTGAGGATAACCATCTCTTGGCCTCCCACCAGGCGGGTTTTCGTCCAGCCCACTCTACCGAGTCAGTGGTCCTGTCCGTCCTAGACGAGCTCAAGAGTAAGGCGGACTCCAACTTGCCTCAAGCCTTGGTGCTCCTTGATCTGTCTGCTGCGTTTGACATGGTCGACCATTCCATCCTTCTCGGCCGTGTCTGCGCAGCGGGCGTTCGGGGCAACGCCCTCTCTTGGCTCGCCTCCTATCTTAAAGGATGGACTCAGGCTGTCCATCTCTCTGGCCACACTGCCCCAACCCGCTTGGTCCCTTGTGGGGTCCCCCAAGGTTCCTCCCTGTCCTCTCTTCTTTTTAATCTTTACATTCGTCCCCTTATTCTTTCCCTCCTTGACATGGGGGTCTCCGTATATAACTATGCGGATGACCTCCAGCTAGTTTTTGACCTTTCCTCTCCCTTGCACTCCCTACCTAAATTCCACTCCACTCTTGTTTTCATCTCGGAGTGGATGAACTGTAATCAACTTAAGCTTAATCTGGACAAGACGGAGTTGGTCCTGACTGGCCATTTCATCTCCCCTTGGTCGGCCGCCTTTTGGCCTCCCATCTTCGCCCCCCCCGCCCGTACCGGCGGCCTCGGCAAAGACCTTGGGTATTAAAGTCAGTCGGGACCTCTCCATGCATGACCAGATTAGCTCTGTTGTTTCTTCCTCCTTTCTTTCCCTCCGCATTATCCTGAAAGTGTCCCGTTTCTTTTCCTCCGATGCCCTCAAACTTATCATGTTGGCAATGATTCTTTCCCGTCTTGATTACGGGAACAGTCTGTATGTGGGCATCCCGGCCTATGAACTACGCTGACTGCAGGCCATTCAGAATCAGGCCGCTCGACTTATTCATCACCTGCCCAAATCCTCTCACATCACGCCTGTTCTGAAATCCCTTCACTGGCTCCCCATCTGTCAGAGATCGCTCTTTAAGATGGGTTGCCTGGCCTTTATGGCCCGTACTCGTACTGCCCCAGCTTTCATCAATTCTCTCATTATCCCCTACACTCCCAACCGTGCCCTTCGCTCCTCCAATCAATCCCTTCTCAATGTTCTGCGGTTTCGTAGATCTAAAACTGGAGGCACCAGATTCTCGGTATTAGCTCCCCGTTTCTGGAACAGCCTCCCTCTGTCAATCAGGTCTATCCCAGTCTACTCCCAATTCCGCATAGCCCTCAAGACTCACCTATTTTCCATAGCGTACTCTGGCTGAACTCCTTTTGGCAAATTCCATTCTCCTTAGCTCTCTACTTTCAGCACCAGGAAGCCGCTTGGTCGCAGTGCGCTTTATTAAGAACCTTCTTCATTTCATTTCAAAGAAGAGGGTTCCTCAAAACTATTTCAACTGGAACATCACACACACTGGTGTATTTGCATACGTTAGGCAAACACCTGCAGGCCTATTGGATGTGTTGGTGCCAGTTTTAGTTTACTCAAGACTCGCTGGTTATGCTAGATTTTATTTATAGGTTTTCAGAGAAAATGCGTCCAGTTTTATGGTGGTAAGGAAGCCTGTATTGTTAAAGAAGACGTCTTTTCTTGCTGTTTCAGGCTGGCATGAGCATTACTTGTTTCGCCTATGAAATTCTGCAATTTATGTTTTTTTTAAATAAAAAGGATCTTTGGGCTAACTAAAAATGGTTTAAGGATCACTGTTTACTGTTCAGAATGGGAACGTTTTTGATGATTTTTGATTGCTGGGACATAGAGCGCCAGCAGCTCCATATTCTTCATGGAGAAAAGTCGATGGAGCCTGGCCCTTCATTCACCACAACATAAAACCAAGAACATCTCATCTCCCACAGGCCTTTTTCCCTCTATGGGCCATGGGATTGATCTATGCCTAATTAATACATATTTTGTACGTTTTCTTTAGGCAGCTGGTATTGGTGTTCCTGAATGCAGGTAGTTTCAGGTGATGGGCACCAACACTTATTTTTGGAAACTGGGACGTATTCTCCTCATTAGACTTTGATCCAGAGCAAGAAACAGAAAAGCAGAAAAGTAAGAGAGAAGGATGTAGAGAAAGAAAAGGAAACGGTGACAGAAAGAAAGCAGAATGAAAAAGAATCTGCAAGCATCTAATGAAGAGACAGGAAGCAAAGAGTCAAAGGAAGAATGAGGTGGCATCAACCAGCAGCGAGCCCCTAAGATAAATGTTGTACTTCTGCAGTAATGCTTTTACAGATTTAAAAACTGAATACAATGGTATACATTGTTAATCCAGTTTACATGGTTTAGTGACCCGGATTCTAATCCCAGCCTCTTCACTGAGTCTACAAATAATGTGGTCTGTGAAAAAATGTTATATGTATTTGTAGAGTGAACTATCACCCGCAAGGGTATTCTAATGCTAAGCAGGTGTGTGTACCTAGCCCTGCCTATGGTAGGTTGGTTAACTGAACAGCTAGGTCATCAGCTTCTTGCAAAATTCAAGAAAAGAGGAGGAGGCTCTGATGTGGAGTGGGAGGTCGTTCCATGCTTTAGGAGTGATGTAAGAGAACACCCATTCTCCTGATCTGGTTCTGTACGTGTGTGGCATGTGTGTGAGTAGGAGTCCTGCAGAGCAAAGGTTTCTGGATGGTTAATGGAAGGAGATCAATCAATCAATCAATCATTGTACTTATAGAGCGCCTACTTAACCGTGAGGGTCTCAAGGCGCTGAGGGTGGAGGGGTGCCGCTACTGCTCGAAGAGCCAGGTCTTGAAGAGTCTTCCGAAAGTGAGCAGGTCTTGGGTCTGCCGTAGGTGAGTAGGGAGGGTGTTCGAGGTTTTGGCGGTGAGGAAGGAGAAGGATCTGCCGCCGGAGGTTGTTCGTTGGATGCAGGGGACAGCGACGAGGGTGGCGGAGCGGAGCTGGAGGGTGGGGGTGTAGAAGCTGAGTCTGCTGTTGAGGTAGTCTGGTTCGGTGTTGTGGAGTGCTTTGTGTGCATGAGTGAGTAGATTGAAGGTGATCCTCTTGTTGACGGGGAGCCAGTGTAGGTCTCTCAGGTGGGGGGTGATGTGGCTGCGGCGAGGGACGTTGAGGATCAGTCGGGCAGAGGCGTTTGGATGCGTTGCAGTTGTCGCAGGTGTTTGGCCGGGATTCCTGAATAGAGTGCATTGCCGTAGTTCAACCTGCTATGACGAGGGCCTGTGTCACGGTTCTTCTTGTTTCGGTGGGGATCCACTTGTAGATCATGCGAAGCATGCGGAGGGTGTTGTAGCAGGAGGAGGAAACGGTGTTGATCTGCTTCGACATGGAAAGGGAGGAGTCGAGGATGATTCCTAGGTTGTGTGCGTGGTCGGGGGTGTCGGTGCTGTTCCCAGCGTGGTCGGCCACCATGAGTCGTCCCAGGCAGAGGAGGTGGATCTGAGTATGAGGACCTCCGTCTTGTCCGAGTTCAACTTCAGTCAGCTGCCTCTCATCCATTCGGCGACGGCCTTCATTCCCTCGTGGAGGTTGGTTTTGGCGGTGTGTGACTCCTTGGTGAGGGAGAGGATGAGCTGGGTGTCGTCAGCGTAGGAGATGATGTTGAGGTCGTGCTGGCGGGTGACATGAGTGAGGGGGGATGCGACTGTTCAGGTAGGTGCAGCCTGAGTTGCATAGTGCCTTGAAAGTGTAAGTAAGGATTTTGAATTGAATGCATTTGTGCATCAGGAGCCAGTGTAGTTCCTGAGGTGTGGTGTGATGTGAGTGCTGTGTGGGAGGTTGAGCATGTGTCTGGATGGTTTGTAGTCTGCTAAGGAGTTGCCTGGTGTTCCCAGCCAAGAGGGTGTTTCTATAGTGCAACTTGCTGGTGACTAGGGCATGAGTGACAGTTTTTCTAGAGTTGCTTAAGAGCCATTTTAAGATCTTCTTCGGCATCTTCAAGTTAATGCCAAAATAAATCTTAACCAGTGTTCAGTCTATTGCCTAACCCTGTCGTCCCCATCTACAGCTCCTTAACCTGGTTACTGTAACCTGATTCAAGACTCTCCTCACACACTCAATATAGTTCTATTGATAGGACTTTATATTTGAGGAAACGCTCATGCTGCAGTAAAAATGTCCTCTTTAAAGTGCTCAGCTGCCCCATAATCTGCCTCTGCAGCAAAAGTAAATGAATAAACCATTGAAAATCCCTCAGTAAATAACTCAAGGACGGGTTCAGATGGGTCCTTGTTCTGAAACAAGAACAGATAATGTATTTGTAAATGTATTCTTTATGAAGCCAGTTTCAATAAAGTAAGGCAACACGTCCAATACTTATTATCAAACACAAAACTCCATAAAGTGAGCGCAAATGGATGAACCCTCCCACTTAATGCAATAACATAAGCGCCTTGAGGCGATTTCGTTCTGAGAGCCATTCTAGCAATCATTCATGCATTTTTAATGAATACCATACCAAATTTCAGCATTTATGAAGGAGCACAAAGCTGCTTTCAAATTAGTTTCTGCGCTTCTTTTATGCCCATTTTCTCCACTAATGTCCCATCTGGGGTTATTTGGTATACGCAAAAGGAGTCGCTTCAAAACGTTTCACATTTTTACATTAATTGACAGTGTTATGCACAGCAAGGGGAAAGCACTGATTTACTCCAGTGTGCAAATTGCCTATTGACTCGCTTGTTTTCTGCTAATTTGTGAAGTACATGTCTAAACCAATCTTCTAGTTCAGCTTAGTATGTGTGTGATATTCTAATCTGATTTATCGTCCATATAAAATCTAGGGGCAGGTAGAACTACTAAGTCTGTTGATGCGCAGCTATGTACTTTTTAGGTCGAGTCTACGAGAACATGTGCTAGCGCAAATCTGCTCTCGCTTTAAAGACTATTATAGTCAATATTGGGCTTGGAACCCACCCATAGCTTACTATTCATATGCAGCATTGTCGATCTTCTTTGCTGCCTTCTCATTGGGCAGCGATTGCCATGAATCACTTCCTTTTCGTACCCTGGCGCACGCACTAAGTACAGATTAAAAAGCTTTTGAATAGTGACCCTCAGCTGGAAATATACCGCTCGCATTGGTTTCAGGTACTATTTCTGAGCTATGAAGCGGTCAACGCTGGCTGCAACATAGCTTTTTTTTAAACTTATTAACTTATCCCCATGCCCTCTCTGTGTGATTTCCTCTCCCTCCCAATGCCGTTTCATCTCACCCCTCCCATCTGCTTGTCTCTTTTTTTATTTCACTTATCCCTATGTCTCTCTCTTTGTGTCTCTCATCCCTTCCCTCATACTCCCCCTTCGCCACCCACCACGTTTCTTCAATCTCGACCTAAACAATGCTAAGGTCCGGCCAGCACTGGACACTTTTTAGTGCTTTTTTAAATCATCCCATAATCCACTCCCACTCACCCCCACCCCTGCTAGCTACCCCTACCCGATTGCCAATGCACCTATTGGTTTTGCCAGTGCTGTTAAAGAGAATCAGCTTCAGTGGCCCTTTGCTGCAGATGGAAGCCCTTGCTGCTAGTGCAAAGGGATGATGGCAGACCTCTGCTGCTCAGCACGCGTACTGGGTCAAAGATCTCAATCCCAGCATCACGTCCCCTGCTGCACCTGCTTCTCATTGTATTGTCTCGGACACATTACCTTCGTAGCTCCACCCACCTGCCCTCCGCGCGCTATGCAGAAGCTCCAAGTGCCACCCCAAGCCCTGCAATCTGGCCCCATTCCAGGTCACCTCAAATTTAGGGATGGCTTGAAAGTCCTAGCTCTATTATTTTTGTTAAACTATTTTAAACAATTTGGCCTAGATTCACAAAGATGTCATGCAACGCATCAAAGCACCCAAAGTTGCTGTGCTCAGTGCTGCATTGAGTGAGAGGGATAAAGCAGGAAAGCACCATATCTAATAAGAATTGGCACTGGCCTGCTCTCTCTCTAGAGCTGGTGCACAATCTGGCTGCCCAGCGCCACGCACACACCTTTGCACCATGGTGGAAAGGTGCCTGTGTCATGTCTAGCAAACGTTTGTAAACTACTATGCCTAGGGAAACTTTAAAACTTTTCCCACTTTTGATGTGCGCTGTACAGTACAGCATACATGCAAAGTCGGGACAATTTGGAGAAATAAAAGCACTTCTTTTTACGCCAGCCCCAAGAGGCATTATTTTTTGTGTGCAAAACCGGTCTACTATTGTTAGTAGATAGGGTTGTGTGTTAAAATCTTTGGTGGTTTCATGGGAACACCCAGGTATCACTCATGGAAAGTCCCCCTAATGCAAACTGATGGATAGCAGTGCAAAGCGCTGCTTTGTGTGACTTTCAGGTAGCTTTTTAAGACCCAGTAGTAATTAAAAACGGACATTATGACGGGTCCTTATCGGACCCAATAGTCATGTTCTTACTGCAATGGCAAAAACACTGATCTATTCTTGAACAACGGATGTAAAAATTGTTTAGGTAATTCATGTCAGAGATTTGGTTTCCATCTATATTTCTTTTTATTCTTAAAATTGCATTCCATAAGAGTGTTAGCTATTTTCAGGATGTTGTGTTTCTGTATTTTTTTCGTTTAGCACATTACACTTGCATAGTGCATGCTTCGAGCTGAGTCGCCTCCTTGTATTTATAACGGACAACGACTCCGTGCTCTGGAGTTGCGACTGAAATCTAAGTGAGTTTCTTACAGTGGATCAGAAAGGTGCTCAGACTAGATGGTCATCCAATTGTTGGCCTCTCTGCAGAGTGCACAGAGCAATGGTCATGTATTTAAGTTACAATTGTGATTCAAAGCAGATACGTGTGAAGGAGGTACACAGCTGTCAAAATATTGACAAGGCTAAAGTAGAAGAAAATGCAGTGTTTCCAGGTGAGTTTTGTTGTGTGTTTGGGGGGGGGGGGAGGGAGGGTGAAGTGAAGGAGATGCAAGAAAGTGTATTCAGTCAGTGCTGACGAGAAAAGATGAGGTGTGCGATATGTACATGAAGGAGATGCGAAGAGAAAAAGAGCGCATGTGTGTAACATAGAGTGAACATTACAGGAGTGATTAAGACACTTGGTAGACCACTAGCCCTGCCATAGGCTCCAGCAACACACAGTGGTGGCCGCCGCACACAGCAAAAGTGTGTGGGGGGAGGGGTTTGGATGGAAGCACAAGGGGATAATTAAGGCTAAAAATACAATTAAATAAAACTTACCTCTGGCTGCTCCGGAGCGGCCGCCTCAGGGCTTCACTGCCAGCAGTCTCAGGGAAGGCACAGGTGGCCCAGCCAATCCAGAATCTGCTCTCATGCTATGAGAGCAGCAAAAGGATTGATATGAGTGGCCTGGTCTGCTGCTCAGACACTACCTATGTTGGAGCCTGCAGCTTTTCTCCAACCCGGCTGTGAACACAGCTGGGTTGGAGAAATAGAAGTGCTCATGTCTGTTTGCCCAGCCTAAGACGGATGGCTAAACTTACATGCGCACTTGTAAGTGCCCACCACTCCTGCCTGTCATGGCTCGACCCCGCACATATGCACCGTGAGCCAGAGCCCCTTACTTAATCATTTTATTTTTGTGTGATGGACTCTGATCTGTGGGGCGCCCCTTCTCCGCCATTACAGAGGAGCAGCCCCTGGCAATGTATCATTCACTGTCTCACAACATTTTTATTATAAATTATTTAAAACACAATCATTGTTGTTACTAATTTACCTTAAGCAGCTAACAATCATTGATAAAGCCATTAATCGAGGCTGGTATTTAGTGTATATCAGATGTTGCATTATATATCTGATGGCATACCAGATAACCCTGCAGGGAACCAAAATACTGGTTCCCAACTGTACTATAATGTACTGAACTGGGAGAGGTGCCACTGAAACCTCTCTCAATTGCCCCAAAATGGTGGTGCCCTCAGCAGTCTAGGATGAGCGGCTAAGACATCAAACAGGGGTAGCAGCGAAATAGTTGGGATATAGGAAGAAAAGAGCCTGGGGGAGGTTATAGTTGCGGGGCTGCCCAAATACTCTAAAACCCCACAGTGGGGCCGTACTCATGGCTACTGGCCAAGGTCCTACCAAGAATTAAGGACTTTACACCATATATGCCCTAGAGCCCCGGAGACTTTAGCACTCCTGATACAGCCACACACACGCCCTGAGGGGGAGGCCATGGTGGAAAGAGGCCTACATTGTTGAGAACTGGCCCTGAAAACAGGCTGTTGCAATACCACTGTTGCATTGCCATTGCTGCAATGACTAATGCAGCACAGCTGGACAGGGCCCCCTGAACCCCACCTCCAACATTTCACCGTGTGTACGAGGATTGCTTTAGATTCATCCCCCTACGAGAAAGTGAGAGCACTAGACGAGAGTGAAAGGTCTTGGGGTGCATACATTGGAGAAACCTTGAAGTGGTTGAAACGACATGGGGAAATCCAAACCTGTTAAGGAGACTGACCTTCCAGGGAGGATGAGAGGGGCAAGGCCCTTCAGAGGATGTGGCCGGGAGGTGGAAAACACTGCTAGCAAAGGCAGAACTTGCAGATCATCTCCAACTCCAACTCAATACAGTGCTGGCTGCAATCAATCAGCAGCATTGGAGACCCCGATAGCCATGGTGGCTCTGGAGATGGGGGGGGGGTTCTCCGAGTCGAGCACTGTAAGATGGCTGACAAAGTGAAATCTAATGCGAAAGGCATCAATGAGCTGAAACCTAAGAACAAGGTGAAACAGATGCAGCTGAGGGCTCTTACTGACAGAGTCTCCTAATTGGAAAGAAGATGATGCAGAAGGTAGGCGGAGAAGAAACAACATACAGATTGGAGGCCTCCCAGAAGGAGTTGGAGGCTCTGACAAGGTTAACTATTTGGAAACCTGGATATGTGCAGTAGGGGCTCCTACTGGCTTAACACAATTCTTTGCCTTGGAATGGGCACACAGGGTGCCCGCCCAGAGCCCTACACTGGGCAGGCCCCCTAGGACAGTTGCGGACAAACTCCTACACTACTGGAACAGAGATCTCCTTCTGCAGAAGGCATAAGGTCAGGGACCCTACATGGCCGAAAATGGCTGTCACTTTCTTACCAGACTACCCAAAGAGAATTCAAACCAAGAAGGCCTTCTTCCTAACAGTGAAAAAATGTAAGGCCCTGATAGATGGTTAACTCTTCTTCTTCACAGAACTCACTGCAGCATGGGACTGGCTGGAGTTGTAAAGAAATGGAGTGCAAAAACCTGCACCACAAATGCAACATCAGCCGCCTCCCAGACGGCAAAATACAGGAGAAGGCAAGCTCTGAGGACCACACGCAAACCAACGAAACAGCAACTGTAGAAAGTAAGAGCGGCCACAGTGTTGGTGGCTGCAGAAATCGGACACAGAGGCCAGTTTGAGGACATTAGTGCAAGGGCGTCTGAGAGATGATCTACTGATTCTGACTCAGAGGCATTATTCCTGACGGGGTACAACCGTGCCCAGATCGCCACCAGGATGGCGGATGAACTCTGATATGGTCTACTGAAAAAGCAGCGGTGGTAAGAACACCAAGCAGTGGCAACTCCCGGGTTAGAAAGCCTATGTGTCACCTGGCTGGGACTTTTGACATTACGTATTTCCAATACTTCTCATTTACCAGGGGGAGTGGAGGGGTGAGCCAGTGCCCCAATTGCCAGATTGTAATCTAAATACAAGCACCCCTGTTAGAGCTAATAGCCTTTGAGCTTGATATTTCAGTATGATAAGTTGTAGAAACTTGGTTTGGGGATAGGCCATTACCTTTCAAACCTGGGGTTCAGGAGTTGCGTACACAGAGACATGAACAATGCTCTTCCTTACATGATAAACTGCAGAGCAGCGGGTAGAAAGCACGACATGGGAGATTACCGGTAGACTTTATGGAACAAAATGTAAAATACTACACCCTTGTCACCAGGAATGTTTGAGTTCTGGGCTCCCCTATAAAGTGGCACAAAATGGGTACATGCTTGAAATGAAGAGGGGCATGCTTAGAATGCTTGCAAGAGACACACCTTGCAGGGCAGGAGGTAACCAGACTCAAGTGTAGATGGGGCAACTCTTTGTGACTGCTTACTCAGCTTATGCAAGAGGGACACTTATTTGGATCCAACGTGGAGTCCCCTTCTCCCCTAAACTCACTAGAATTGATAAGAAGGATAGATAGGTCTTAGTGGCAGGCAAGTTTGGTGGGCAGGAAATCATCCAGGGTATCATATATTGTCCGAACCACGACCAGCTGGAATATTTAGGCTCCTTTTCACAGCAACTATGTCAATTCCCAATAAGCATTTTGCTGCTGAGCAGAAATTTTAACTGTGTCTGTGATTTCTATACAAAACTATATGGACCATAGGCTGCGGCATCCCGCGAGGAAGTCAAAACCTTTCTGGATAGCGCCATGCTCCGAATACTGAGCCAATGAGATAGGGAGAAACTGAGGGGCCTGAATACCCAGAATGAAATATGAGGGTCTATAAAAGAACTGGCAAGAAAAAAAAGACCAGGGCTGGATGGATTACTGGCTGAATTCTATCAAACGTATTCTGTGCCCTGGCTCTACAGCTGGCCAAACTATATAATGCAACCTTAGAGAGCTCCCAGGGATGTCATGGGAGGCTTTGGTGGCTCCCTCCCAAAGCTGGGTAAAACCAGGGAGACCGCAAGCATCTCTCGACTGCTGTGCATGCTGAACCTTGACTTTGAAATAGTCAGCAAGGTGCTGGCAACATGCCTGTACCCTTATATGATGCCAT
Organism: Lissotriton helveticus; assembly: GCF_964261635.1. NCBI lineage: Eukaryota > Metazoa > Chordata > Amphibia > Caudata > Salamandridae > Lissotriton > Lissotriton helveticus. The sequence goes on along the minus strand of NC_136065.1, from coordinate 1,843,767,405 downwards.
TGCAGTGCTTAATTTGTAAAACAGAAAGAAGCACAGGTGCTGAAAATGTTGGCAAGGAGGCCACCGCTCACGTCTTGCTCCGGTGAGCCCCACTTTCAACACTCTCACTGCCTCAGTCTCTATCTTCTAACCTTGATCTGTTGTGTTTCCCCTAAGTCTTTGCTCTAAGCGTCTATCCTCTCACCTCTCTAATTGTGTTCTATCACCTTTGTCACACCCTGTATTTCTGATTTGCCCTCTATTAATTTTAGCTCTGCCCTTTTTCTCTTCACTTTTATCCATGCTCTGCTCTCTCTCCCCTCGATCTTGACTCTTTACTATCACTCTCTAGCAGTGATTAGCTGTGTCTCCATTTTATCATTTGTTTGCTTTTTTTCCTCTGTCCTGTCCGCCACATCCTTTTATTCTATCTTCTCTCTTCTTAATGCCCTCTTCTTCACATCATGGCTGCTTTCTCTTTGTATCTGATTTGCTCTCCTCCTTTTCTTCTATTTGCTCCATTTTATCTCTCTCCTCTCTTGTTGTGTCTTCTCTTCTTTACTCTTGCTGTCTCTCATCTCTAACACTGCTGCTGCCTGTGACCCCTGTCATCAGCATGTACATGTCCCTGCTATTTTGAACTCTGCGTTTTCCTGTTTTCATTCCTAAAGAAGCGGAAGATGACGTGTTTTACTTTCTTACCTACACTGAGTGCAAAAACAAAATGTACACCAAATGAAAATGCTTTTTTGCATATATTTTTCAGTGTGGTATCACTGGGTTTATTGCGAAACAGGCGGCTGCTTCGGCACAGCAGATCATGTCACTGCTAATGCTGCCTGTGATTAGTAGGTCCAGGGATGGCGACGGCATCGGCATCCACTGCTCAGCTTGCTGTGATCCTGCCTGCTACAGCACAGGCATTGTCCCCAGCAGTAATGCTGCCAAAGCCGGTAAGTATGGCTGCAGTGCCTATTGGACTTCCTCACGCTCAGCAATTACCATGCTGGGGTGCAGCGCACAGATTCTACTGGTGACGCCATGGCGCACAAAAGTTGTGTTGGGCCACAGCCGCATCAAGCATATTGAGGATAGCAGCAATGCAGAGCTGACGGATATGGTACTCTGGCTACCCAACAAGTGGAAAGTCCACACTTACTTTCATTTATTCTTCCTCAAGAGCCCTCACTCCCAAGTTCCAAATGTGCTCTTGGAGCTTCCTTGTCTTAACTCCGTCATGAGCCAGCCCCCAGCTACAATTATTCAATGGGAGGTTTAGGCTTCGGCAGTGGCAGGGTGCAGCAGACTAGGGGAATAGAATGCAAGCCATAGTTTGTCGATGACTTCTTGGATTTGTGATCAGTGTGATGACATCATCACTAACGTGGTGGTACACAATCATGCCAGCCTGGAGGCGTATGCCGGTCTGCCTATGAACATTTAGCAGCCAGTCACCTTGCAATGTATGTTATTCTTTTTTATTTTGAATTGAACAATTAATATTGAGACCACCACCGGCAGGTTTAGAAATTGTAGCCCCGGCCCTGTAAAAGAAGTGCAGGTGCTGAGAACCTGAAAGCACCTGCTCAAATTAAGCGGTTTATACCTACACAGAATACCTCACATAACCCACGGAGACTGTACCAGATATTAGATGAAACCGGGGTCAGTGCCTTTCCCTGGGCACTGGTTGCCTCTGTGGATCTGGAGAAGACATTTGATTCAGTGCTGTGGCCTACTTTGTGGCCATTATGTCCCATATGGGCCTGGGAGTACGATGGTCCTGATGGATCACAACACTACACTGAGCTCTAGGCACAGGTTCAGACCGGGGACCATTTCTCCACTCAGTATCAAATTCACCACGCTGCGTTTTACCCTTCCGATAGAACATCTGGCAGCGGTGTCCCGGGTAGAGGGTGAGAATAGAGGCATTTACTATGGGATAGTACCATTACCTCTACACAGATGGCACTTTATTTTATGTCAGGAATAGGAAACATGATTTAACTCAGGTACAAGTGTTACTCAAGGAATATTCTGGGCTTAAGGCTAATGAATCCAAAACATGTGTATTTCCTGTTAGCACAGAAGGTGAGGTACACAACCCTGAGACTCTGGGGATGATGCAGACCCCCATACTTTGTAATACCTGGGGTTTAGTACATACCATACTCAGTGGACCTTTGTGAAGGAAACTTGGAGTCACGTTTTGGGCACTTAGGTAAGAATGACATTCTGGAGATCACTACAGCTCCTGATTATGGCAAGGATAGCACTGAGGAAAAGGACAGCACTGTCCAGAGTACTTTATCTCTTTGTCAACTTATCAGTATGGGTCCCCCGAGACTGGTTTCACCAATTAGACACCGCTCTGGGAACTGAACTGTGACACGCGGAGGAAGAGAGTGGCCCTGAATACGCTTAAATACTCAAAAACAGTGCTTAATTTTCACACATAAAAGTGCCAGGGCTCTCGTTAGGAGGCCACTGTAGCTTGCACCATGCATTGCCCCAGCCATGCTCCCAATGATAGCAACAACACAACTACTAACCATCATACTCCTACAATCATCAGGCCTCCAAAGCTGTAAGAATGGCTTGAGCTGCAGTTGTTAGTCATTTTAAATGTATATTGGATTAACAATTTATTGTTGTTGTGGTCATCTCTAAATTAGCCAGACAGTGCCACCTTGTGGCAGACTTTCAAAAGCACCGGTGTTGACAATTAAGTGCTGGTGCTGAGCACCGGAGACCACCTGCTCAAATTAAGCACTGCTCAAAAACTCAGTAGGCATTAGCATTCCAGACTTCGAGCCATATCATCTAGCAGTACAGCTGCAGAGAACAGCCCTCTGGCTGGATGGTGAGAGAAGAGGGGAGTTGGGGCATGTCGATAGAGAACCTAATAAGGGCATCATGGTCGCCTTGTTACTTGGAAGGACACCTATAACACAGAATTCCCTGATATTACTGTCCATAGCACTGAGGTTCTGAGGAAAATTTGTTAAACTGACTGCTCACTGCCCCGTGTCTCTCCAGCAATACTTCTGGTAGGCCTCCCACAGGGTGTAATAACCCTTTGTTTTTCAAAGCAACCCATCTGACACAATGGACTGAACTCAATTGCCAGACTGGCTGTACAGAGCATCTGGCGTTTACCCAGGAGGCTGGAAGGGTGCGTGCTGGTTTTGTTAGCGGAGGCCTGTTTTGTAGCAGTAGTTTTAAAAGCACTGCAAAGTTCCTTGTATATTCAGCAGTATTCAGGCATCAATAAATGTGTCAAGTTAACCCTGGTGATTAATGTACCTGCTGGCAAGAGACAGGAGTATTGTCCAGTGGCAGTTTTGACTCAAAAAATGGATAGCAGAGGCTTAATGTGCCTCCTGCAAAGAACATGTACCATGCATATCAAAGAGCAACATTTTAGGTGCATAACTCGGAGGGTTACTCCTTTTGTCACAGAGATTATTTTGCTACTGTGCAGTTCATAATTTACAATGGTGATCTAGCACAGTGAGCTATGAACTGCCATCAAAGAGTTGCATTTAAGCTGCATGGTACAGATTTGAAAGTTATGTTTTTTCCCAGTCTTTCATTAGCCTGATGTTGATAAAAAAAAATGTTTTTTTGTGTTGAAATAAATTCTTATTATTAAAGTCAATCTTAATCACTGTGTTATGGTCTGAATGCTGAGTTTGTGCTTCTCCAGACCAAGCACTCTTAAAAATTGCCTACCCATATGGATGGCAAGTGACTCCTACACCTTGTAGTCCGCTTTGCCTTATGTAACATTTCTTATACACTTATTTACACACGTATGATTTTTTGTCCCTGTAAGTGTGTGTGATGTAAAGTGCTCCAACACCCTACACTGATATGAGCGGTACTATAAAACACATTAAATACATGTGACAGGCGGGCTATGGAGTAATGAGAGGCACTGTTGGAGGGTGATAGTGAGGGAATCATTGAAAAGCCCCAACAAAGATTGCTGTATCCTGGTGCACAGTGAGCTCATCATTTACAATGCTTTAAAAGCTAATACAATTGAATATATAATGACAAATGTGAGTGCACCATTTTTACCTACATTTTCTTTGGTGAGGGGCAAAAAGCCTCCCCCCCCCTCCCCCAAACCCTCCTTGATGTGGTCAGGCTCGCTCGCTGCAATTGCTGTGCACTGTACGGTAGCTGATCTGACAAAATGTGTCAGGGCTGCTTTGGATTCCCAGTCCGACCTCAACTGAAATAGACATCATTACAGTGGTGGACTGCTACTGGAACTGAGAGATTTTGACCATGGAACAACTAATGGAGGGCTGTGGACTGGCCAATTTGTAATGTATGTGGCGGTAATCTAGACCTTTGCACCATTATGGGACCCAAAACCTCACACAGCACAACGTCCTGCACTTACTTTTGACAACTGGGGAGGCAAACACCTTATTACATGGCTATATAAGGCACTCAATGATATGGTACGAAACACCCGCTTAAAGCCAAAGTACAATGGGAAGCAGACTTGGGGTGCGATATAACAGATAGGGAGTGGGACAAGATCTTGAAATACACACAAGTGCCCCATAACACACAGCTGAATTTCAATTTAATTTCCTTCATCAAACCTATCTTACAGCAAGGACATTGGTGAGATTTATGGGTGTTGAGGGGCCTGGACACTGCCCCATAGGCTTGACACAGGCGGCTAGCTTTCTACGTATTGTCTGGAGCTCTCCTGGGTTACAGTTGTAGTGGGCTAGTACTGCTGAACATTTAGGTAGGACTTTGGGCTGTGAGTTGGAGGCAACAATTGAGGCTTGAGTGAGGGGGAGAAGGGGAAGGAGGCGATCCACAGACTGAAACTAAAGAAAGCGGGAGATAAGGTGGTGGATCTTGCCCTGGAGGAAACAGATTATCCGCACATGGAAATCAGCACCTATGTCAAGTGGAAAGCAGAAGTGGAATACCGAGCAAGGGCAGAGGAGGAAGTACTCTGGACGGAAGAAGCAAGGCAAGCGCTCTCTGATGTATGGAGTGAGGCTCTACAGTCATTCACAGAACACCCGAATCGACCTTGAAATCTAAATGCAACATCCACGGGGGTCAATAAACAGTGCCCAGGAGACTGGGCGGAGCCACTTACATAGGACAATAGCTTCTAGCGCATGGGAACAGCGGCTGATGTTTTATCTGGTGGCCCTGACAGGCGTTATCACAGCTGCCCATGCAGCCTTACATACAATGCCGAAGACAAGAACTCACAACAGGACCCGTGTGTGTAACTGATAAGTTTTCAGTTTGTTTGTTTACCTCTGCTGAACCTCCAAGATAAACCTACTGTGCATACATGATGTCCTAATACTCCTCCTGTGCAGTGTTTATGTAATGCAAGATGATTGTACCGTATGCACAAAATATATTAAAAAAGAGTTTTAAAGAAATGTCTGTTGATAGTGAGTTTCATACTGGTCCACAGATCCTGCTAGCAAGGAGCGAAAACACCTGCAGTCCCATAGGCTGTCATGCATGCATTCTTTACTGTCCTGAAGGCTGGATGCAGACATGCAGAGCGTGGAGGAGTCCTAGGCCTTTCTGGCTCTCCGGAGGCAGCAGTGAATGTGTGGCTGAGCAGACAAGACCTACCCGCAGTAGAAAGTGGGTGGAGGATTGGTATTAATAGTACGAAACCGATCTTACTAATCTAAATAAATATTAGTGCTCATTTAGAGCTATTTATTTTAATAAAGGATATATATCATTCAAGATGTATAATAAGTTGCATCTAGTCAGAACCAAATACCTAAGTGAAAACCATAAGTATCACCCTAAATGCTCAGTGTTAGTCAATTGCAAAAAGAATAATTGATGGATGGAATGCTGGGCAATGTAAACCATTCACCCCTTGTACAGAGATCTGGGCATAAATCCATCTTTTATTTGCTCACCACGCCATTCCAGTTTAAACAAAGCCACATGCTCCACGGGAACAGTCCAGCCTGAACTTCCAGGCCAGGTCCTCCCTGGAACGGAAACAAGCATCCTGGGACTAGTTTCAGACTCCTCATCAGCCAGGCTAACCCTGATCTCTTGACTGGGGTGAGTGTTTGATTTGTTTCGCATTCCGTCCGTTATTTGTGTGTATTTTGCTTTCTCGCCCTGAGTGCGCTGGCTATGCCTAGACAGGAGTTGCGGCCTCACTGTGCACTGGATTTAAGCTATCCTGGCTGATGAGGGGTGAAACCACAAAACTGGTCCCAGGATGCTTGTTTCTGGTCCAGGAAAGACCTGGCTTGGCAGTTCGGGCTGGACCGTTCCTCTGAGGAATAGGGTCAAGGCTGATTTGCAATTGGCTGGGTCTAAACTGGTGTGGCATGGTGAGCAAAAGAACAATGGATTTAACCCAGATCCCTTGGCTGGGGGTGAATGTTTGAATTGTTCCGTATTCCTTCCATGATTTGTGTGTCTTTTGAAGTGTTAGTCAATGTCACAGCGATATCTCTGTTCTCAATGCAGAAGACTTCTCTCACTTTGACCATTGGGAGTATCAGGATGTGGGCATCAGGGTACATTCAAAGTTTTTTTGAACTAAGGAGGTCCCCCTTCTGGAAGTCATACTGTTTGTCTAAAAATTGTCTCATGACCCAAAATGTCCGGCCTGCCCATCCTTTGAGCAGATGAACTGGATGGGAGGTACAGCTGCAGAATCACAGATGAAATACCAAGATTTGTTATGGACCAGCTGAAACAATTACACACTACGAGTCAAGGTGGATGCCGGAAGGTAAAGGTGACCTCAGACACATCCATTCTGCTGGATATGGTGACTGTTCTGTGGGGGTGCTCTTCAGGTGGATGCAGAGGACAGCACCTTCCGAACCAGGTATTAAATGGGTCACAAACATTTACTAAATATACTAATGATTGGTGCAATGTGTTTTTCAATTGCCTTGTTATATTTTTAAGTTGGTGGATATTTACAAAGTATGCTTTTTATTAAAAATATAGTTTATGTACGATGCATATGATCTGCATTACCTATAATAATACTTTATAGTTTTGAATATACTGCTGTAGAAGTTATATATAAAAGGGGTCTCTCTGGGGTGTGCTCTCAAATTGTAAGTATGGGTAACAGAATGTGCGCTGCTTGATAGATGCTCATATAGGGTCTCAACACGCACGGGGCTTCCTTTTTAGGTCGAGGACCTAAAGGCTGCGCTTGCGCAGTCTGTGGTGGGAGATTTAATGACTCTCAGTAGCGCTGTGTGTCCCGCCTCCCTGCCCTGTCTCTCCTCCATTGGCTGGCTTCCTAAACGGAGGCCAGCCATTGGAGGAGAGATGCATCACTCCGATTTAGCCCCGTCTTTTTCGGATTTGGGGGCGTAAGTTTTGCTGCTCTTTAGACAGTGACGTTGTCTGTCACTCAAAACAGCAAAACCACGCCCCCGAATCCGAAAAATCCAGAAGCTTCTGTTCGCCATTTTGTATCCTTCGCAGTGAAGGTAAGCCCGTGTCTGTGCCTTCTTCCCCCTGTCTGTTTCCTGCCCCCCTCCCGCTCTCCGTGTATTTTCGCTGTCCGTTTCCCTCCGTGCCTTCTTCCCCCTGTCTGTTTCCCGCCGGAGGCTCATCTCCGTGTCCTTCCCTCTGCATTTGCCCTCCGTCTTGATCTCTCCGCCTCTCAATAATTCTCACGCCTCTTTGTTTCCCTTCCATCTTCACTTTATCCCTCTTTCCTTTCACTTGCCCCAAGTTCCTGCACTCCAATCTTATCTCTCTCCCCTTGCATCTCTCACTTTCTCCTACACTCACTCTTAAACGCTCCCATCTCTAACCCCACCTACCACCCTCCATCGCTCGCTTTTCGCTCTCTAGCTTCCTAACCTCCAGTCGTCTCTCTCATCCTGCCAGATCCCTCTCCCTTGCTTCGCTCCCTCTCCCTCCACCACCGTCGTTGAGAGGGGGTTGGCTGGCTTGCCTCGCTTCCCACCCCCTCCTCACCCTCGTCGGCGGGGGTGGCTGTAGGCCCGTCTGCTCCACAGAGGGGCTCCTGCTCTGTGCATCGCTCGCCCGGATTTGGGGGCTTCCACTGCCTGCCTCCAGCTTGGTACCGCTCGGGGGTGTGAACGGCTGAGCCGCTCTCCCAGGTGCGGGACATCGGCCCTGCACAGAGGGGCTCGGGGGCCGTGACAGGTGCACCCGGCAGTGCACGAGGCCGCCTCGGGGGCTCCGGACTGTGACAGGAGAGAGGGGAGAGGGGCCGCGGACCGGATCGGAGCTGTGTGCCCAGGATCCCAGCGCACCCGGTGCTGCAGAGCCGGGACTGGGGGGCAGCGGAGCAGAGGGCGCTGACGGCAGCAGGAGCAGCAGCGCAGCCGGGAGCTGGCAGAGGAGATTTTGGCTGAAGTCTAGATGGACGGACACTGAGGAGCGGGGAGTCTTGGGCTGAGGATCGTAGGGCACCGGAGCAGGCGAGGAGCCGGGGCCAAGAAGGACGTGACTCGCGCCCGAGCTCCAGGAGTGGCAGCCTCGATGGGGAGAGCGGCTCTGCTTGAGGTACGGCTGCGAGCGGCAGGGCTCCGGGAAGAAGGTAACCGACCCCTCACCCCTGTCCCTCCTGCATGACCCTCTTTGTCTGGGGGCTCCTCCCCAAATAACACTCAGTGTGTATGTACCCTTGTTAATGAGTCGACCTCCTCGTCCTCACTCCTGTGTGTGCGCCCTTTAACCTCCCACTCTTTCCTGCATTCTCATGGATGTCCGACCATGTCACGCTCTTTGAATACTCTCTCCTCCCATGTCTCATCCATGTGCCCTTCTCTCACAGCTGATTACTGCGTGGCATACCCGCCTCCCAAGGGTCTCTGGGCGTTTCTCTTTCCAGCACCCTTCATTACCCACCAACACCCCTCCGAGTGGGCACCGAGGTCTGTATTGGTGGGTCGCTGCTATATCTCACCCTGTTATTCTTTCCACTGCCTGCACGCCTCAATGGGGAGTGACCCCTGTCAACACTGTCTGCGCCCTCTCTCTCGTGGGCGTCTGACCCCGCACCACTCTGTACATGCCCTCTCCCTGTGGGCGTCTGACCCCGCACCACTCTGTACATGCCCTCTCCCCGTGGGTGTCTGACCCCGCACCACTCTGTACATGTCCTCTCCCAGTGGGTGTCTGACCCCGCACCACTCTGTACATGCCCACTCCCCGTGGGCGTCTGACCCCGCACCACTCTGTACATGCCCTCTCCCCGTGGGTGTCTGACCCCGCACCACTCTGTACATGCCCTCTCCCCGTGGGCGTCTGACCCCGCACCACTCTGTACATGCCCTCTCCCCGTGGGTGTCTGACCCCGCACCACTCTGTACATGTCATCTCCCAGTGGGTGTCTGACCCCGCACCACTCTGTACATGCCCTCTCCCCGTGGGCGTCTGACCCCGCACCACTCTGTACATGCCCTCTCCCCGTGGGTGTCTGACCCCTCACCACTCTGTGCATGCCCTCTCCTCGTGGGTGTCTGACCCCTCACCACTCTGTGCATGCCCTCTCCCCGTGGGCGTCTGACCCCGCACCACTCTGTGCATGCCCTCTCCCCGTGGGTGTCTGACCCCTCATCTTCGTCTTCCTCGTGTGGACGTTGTCACACGCTACCTATTTGTATTGCCTTCTTCCCGTGGATGTCTAACCCTTCACCACGGCCTGTGTGCCCTAATGTCGTGGAAGTCTGACCTCTCACTACTGTCTGCATGCCCCCTATCTGTGGATGTCTGACATAGGTATCTACCCCTGCCTCTCTGGATAACTTCTCCTCGAGGTTCTCCGACGCCCTGCACCCTTCATTCACTTCACCGGTCACTGCTTGTGCTCTCGCCGTCAGTCACTCTCTGCCGGCCTGTGTATGTCATTCTTGTTGGCATGTCTCTGCTCTTTGGTAGCCTCACTGGACCCCTCTATGCCCGAGCTTCTAGTCCTATAAACGTCAGGGTTTCTCGCTCTCCCTTTCTGCCACTTCCTACCCCTCTGCTCTGTCTTTGCTAGTCTCTCCTTCGCACCCCTTAGCCCGATATGTTTCCTCTTTCATTCCAGCATTTGACTCAGTAGCCCCTTCTTACGGCCTCGTTTCTTTTCCCCCACAGTGTCTCTGCCTCCTCATCTTAAATGCTCTTTCTCTCTCTCTCACTTTCCACCTGGTGCACGTTTGTTTCGTTCTCTCCTTCACGCCATTCTTAACCCACGCACCCACCCTTCTTGGTTCCCATTTCTCCTCCCCGCTCAATATCTCCCTTCACCCACATCCTCGCTGTAGCCACCTTTCCTGCTGTTTCGTATCCAGAGTGCTATGGGCCATAATGTAGTCCTGGATTATTTGCCCCCCCCCCAGCCCCAAGTGACGTAGTAATAATAGCTGTAATCCGAGTGTCACTGCATCAGCTGTGCACCGAAAGCTAGCCCTCTGCTCGCCTCTTCCTGCCTCAGCCCTCTCTTTTTTTCACACTTTTTCCTCCTCTTGAAGTCGTTGGTCTCTTCCACCCCCTCCATTCGATCCTTTATTGGCCTAAAAAATCCCACTGTCTGTTTTATTGCTCTCATCTGATCGGCTCCTGTTCATCTCTCCTTCTCCTTCCTTCCTCTCTACCAGGACCATCTTTCTCCCTCTACCAGACCCTTTCTACAATATGTCGTCCATTTTATCACGTTGGCCCGTCTCTTCCTTTCTGAAACTCCCTTCCTGATCCTTGACCCTGCGTTTTTTGTGCTCCCTTTCCTGTGTCATTCCGCCCCCCTCACCCCCTCACTCTGCCCTCTCACCTGCTGCCCCCTCCCCTCGGTGTCGCATACTCTGACACGCTTCGCCTCTCCCTGCCTCCCCCTCTGCACGATCCCTACTTTCCTGTCTCTCACTCTTCCTCTTCCATGCCCATCATTCGTCGTGTGTTCTCCCTTTTCTTACTTGCTCTTGTCTCCTCCCAGCACTGATTCTTGCTCCCTCCTTTCTGTTTCTCCTTCACACTCTCTGTTGCATCCCGCTGTCTCACCGCCTTCACTTTCTGTCTTCTTTATTTCGTCCCTAAAGCACTACAGCTGAATGAGTTAAGTGAAACCCTCAACACATTCTTTAACTCACTTATGCAGTAATCAGCTAACACATACACACTGCATTTATGTTGTGCGTGGCTCTGTCTGTGCGTGGCTGCTCTGTCTGTGCGTGGCTGCTCTGTCTGTGTGTGGCTGCTCTGTCTGTGCCTGGCTCTGTCTGTGCGTGGCTCTGTCTGTCTGTGCGTGTGTGCACGTGGCTCTGTCTGTGTGTGTGTGTGTGTGTGTGCATGTGGCTCTGTGTGGATAGCTTTTGGGGTAGGTGGCTCTAGGTGTGGGTGGCTCTGTCTGTGTGAGGGTGGCTCTATGTGAATGACTCTGTGTGGGTGACTGTGTGGGTGGCTCTGTATGTGTGTGTGGGTGGCTTTGTGTGTGTGGCTCTTTGTGGGTGTAAATGCAATAGGTCATGCATATGCGAGCGATTAAGCTATTGGCATTGTAAATGACAATGCCATTTATTTAACGATTAAGCTATTGGCAATGTAAATGACAATACCATTTATTTATGATAAAAAAAAAAATTCTCTGTTTATATCTCACTACCTCACAACATCCCTCTCCCTCACTACCTCACTCTTTCAATACCTCTCTCTCTCTCTCTATCTCACTACCTCACTCTCTCTCTGCTAATGCAATAGGTCTCACATATGCAAACAATTCAGCTATTGCCAATAGAAATGACAATGCCATTTATTTAGGGATAAAATAAAAACACAAGAATTATGAGCAATGCCAATAGCTCTACGTATAATATTGCCGAGACCATTGCATTGTAAATGCTTGTTTACTGTGGGAAGTATCTGTGTCACCTCTTAAGTGCCTCAATAAAACATTGTGTAAGCTCCTATCCTTTAGTAGCAGAATTTAAAACAGTTTCTTTCAACAGGTTTACATCCACAAATTGCATCCAAAAAACCTCAACCTGCTATATTCCTTAAAATCCTGCATGAAAAAGTGTTCTTCAATAAAAACCTTCTTAGTTCCATCACCTATTTTTTTTAATGCACCGCCGCTCCCTCCTACCTTCTGTCTGCCTCTTCTGTATATAAATTACTCTAAATCTCATGCCTATCCACCTTATAGACTTTATGGAAACCATAACAATCTATTAATTCCAGCACGCAGTTGCTTCGCACATAGTCCCCTTTAATGATCACATCTCTTTCAATAATGTACCACAAAGAAACTGGAGTGAATGAATGGAATGAGCATGGAAAACGAATAACAATAACTAATGAACTTACTACTAACTGTGGGCTCCTAGGTAGTGTGCTACTCCCCATACAGCACTTGAACACCTCCTAAGGGGTAGTAAGTGCTATATAAAAGTCATTTCAGCAATTTATTCCTGTTTGCTGATCGACTGTCACACAGATAGGACCATGTACCAGTGCAATGAAAGAGGTGTATGAGCGCACCATACCAGTGCTTTCCTGCCCAGGTTTTAAAACATCACACAAGCTAAAGCTTTAGGCAACCTGGCTTCATGAATACAAATCCCTAAGTACACATTTTAGATTTGCCGCATTTGCCACATAATCCATCATCTGCTGCATAATCTGTAGATTTTAACAAAAATAAGTGTTGTTTCCAACTCAAACGGATCCAAAATTACAAAAAATATTGTGAGTCGAGTTCCTTCGCACAAGGATTTTTGCAAAGGCTGACTGATCAAATTTCAAAGGCTTATTCCTGTATCTGTGTGCTAAATTGGTACTAATAGGGTGAACTCTTTTCCCAGAGACTGTTACTAGGTTTAAAAATGTCATAATAATAAACTAATACTATCAAAACATTTGCCACATTATGCTGCAAAATTCACCTTTTCTTGCTGCATAATTTAGTCAACACTGTCGCATAATTTGATCCTCCTCTGCTGCATAATTCCAGTGGTCCTGCATATAGTCCAAGTGCCTCCTAACAACAGGCTTACAGATCTTAATGAATGTATTAACTCACACTGGTCAAGGTGCCTAAGAACAGCTATCATTTTCTGGATTCCATATTCAATAGTGGTTCCAATGCCTGGGCCCATTACCATTATTGATGGGAAAAACAGAAGCCGATATTTATGAAGCCTCTGTGTTGTCCTTTTGACATGCAAGGCGACCCAAGGACAGCATAAAGGCGTCAGTAATATGTGCAAAGCCACACAAGGCCTGATATGCATGGCCTTGCGTGGTTTTATAAAGAAATATAAGGCCAAGTAGCTGCTTCTGTCTTATTACGTTACATTTAAACTTGGGAGGCGTTCTATGGGTGGAGCACGGGTGCTCCACCCATAGAATGGGAATGGGTCGAATGCTACTCCTTCCTAGTGAGACGTAACAAGGAAAAATATTTTATTTCTCCTCGTTATTTCCTCTTTCCACATGAGCTGCATTCTGCAGCACACACAGAAAGAGGAAAATGCACCTAAGGATTGTTTTTGCCCCGGAAGGTGTCCCTACTAGCACAAAAAACATCCTGCCTCTAACAGAGTCACCCTTGAACTACGGTGTAAGGGTGCTTGCATTGGCGCTAGGTTGCACATGGTGCCCTTGCGCAAGGAGAGAGCACAAATGCCCCATATCTTTGTAAATATGGAGCATTTCTGCACTCTCCTTTTCATCCAAAACAGCACAGCAACTTTGCGTGTTGCCTCGTGTTACGTTGCGTGAAAGCTTACTAAATGTGTCACAGAGATTCTCAAGGAAATGTTCCTCTGGCAGACTGATGCAGAAGTAATGGCTTAGGAGGAAAAGAAGGGTAGGAGTGAAATGGTTAGTGAGCCTGTTCAAGTGGGCAAGAAGCCTAAACTTCCTAGAATGGATGTCCAGGATAACTTGGTGATCAATCAGAAAGGACTAGTTTAACCACTGCCAAGCGCATCTGACCTTCACACCTTTCAGTAACATTGCAGGACAAATCTGACTGAAATTGTTGCTATTTTGTTTGTAACAGATTTTATTGGGTTTTTGAAAACACATCATTCCATGTGATAACATACACATAAATCATTAAAGGTTTATTTGGGTCACATTTGAAAACAATGTATATGAAATGAGTGAGTCAGCGTCACATACAGCAGTGAGTACATAGTGAAAGGTGCCATGTTGGTACAGTCGTGGTTATCTGTAATTGTTCAACCCGGCTTTAGGAACATAACAATTAAGTAAGCCTACTATTACATAAGACCCCCCTGGCAACGGGTGCGACCAGTAGACTCTGTTTTAATGAAAGACCTGCTTAGGCGATAGTGTTTAGTAATGGGGGTGGGGGTGACATAGGTGCACATCTGTTCGCGTTTGTGGGATGGTGGACGTCGGAAGGACGCTACTGGATCCCATCATGTTCGTAACTTCATGTGTAGTAATGAGTAGGGAAAGAGGGGCAAGGTGGGCTGGCTGGCAAGAACTAGACAATACATAACCAACTTGGTCCAGAGCCATGTGGGTGTAATCATGGCATACCACTAGGTGTTAAAGGTGTCTGAAGCCTTGAAGGACTCTAATAAAAGGTCCCAGCTTATCACTATAGATATTTTCCGTAGGCTCTGGCGCTAGTCCCGGTGAGGAGCACCACTCTCTGCTAGTCCCCATTTCTCTACTTCTTCTTTCCATGCCAATACCATGGATGGGGTGGAAGATTTCCACTGCCTGGCGATGCTGCATTTGGGTAAAGTAAGTGCTAGATCTGCAAATTTGAGCTGGACTCCGTGACTCTTTCTCCATGGGTAGAGACCCAGGAGGCAACTTTCCACTGTGTGCCATGATGTGCCCCCCACTACCCCCTCCAGGGCTGATGAAACTTGCTGCCAATATTGGAGCGGGGTGGGGCAGGCCCAGAGCATGTGAAGCAAATCGGCATCTTGTTCGGGGCATCTGGGACATGCTGCTGTAGTGTTGGGAAAAATGGAGTGTAACTTATGCGGTGTGAGGCATGCACGCTGCGTTATCATGTATCGTATGAATTTGAGTCGTGAGTTGCAGGATACCCGCTTGGGGTATTCTAATATAGTCTTCCACTCTTTGTCTATGAGTGCTCTGTTAATCTCTCTTTCCCAGAAGCATCACACTGGTAAAAGAGGTGTGGGTTGGTGTGAGCGGATACTACAACACAACCAGCGAATCAAGTGTCTGCCAGTCCCCATCAAGTGTAATGAAGGAACTAGTTCATTTGTGTCCAGTTCGGTTCCATCCAGTGCCCAATGTTGCTTGATGTATCGCACTAGGCGGGCAAAGAACGCTCGTAAGCCCTTGTATGAAATTTGTGTGGATGAGTAATTTTGTATCTCAAAACAGTGCCCCCACCTCTGACATGCCCGCCCGTGCCCATGGGAAAAGCCTGCATCTTGTTTGTGTGCCCGAGGGGTAGGAAAGCTGAGGAGTGGTATATTATTAGCATATGTGGTGGTGTGTGCAGTGTATTTCTGGGCTTTCTTCCAGTCAGTGAGTGCAGTCTTGAGTAGTGCCAGGGCCAACGTTGGGACTAGTATCCCTGGGCATACCTGCCTATGAAGATTTCCCTGGTCTATCATCCGGGGTGTGTAAGCTATTTCTTGCAGGTTTCATCCCGCCAGGCGATATGAGAGCCATTGTAATTGCCCCGCCAAGCAGTATGCACGAAAGTTAGATGCCCCCATTCCTCCAGCCTCAGATGGAAGTTGCAGTTTCACTAAGCTAATACGACGACGACCAGGGCCCCAAATTAATTCAACCAGAAATGTGTTTAGCACATGGAAAGTTGAGCTGTGAATCACTACTGGTTGATTGGTAAAGAAGTGGAGGATTTGCGGAAGTACCACCATCTCGGAAATTGCAAGTCAGCCCGCAACAGTAAAAGGGAGTGATTTCCAGAAAGCAACCTGAGAATGCAGCGAGACAATTGCCTTCTGTAGATTCCCGTCTAGTAAGTCATTAGGGTCTCTGTATATCTGTATCCCCAGATACCGGAAAGTAGTAGGGGCTAAAGCTATCCCATGTTCACAAAGGGGATGGCTCATAGGTGGAGATTGTCCATGAAGGGGAATGCATGTGATTTCCCGAAATTCATAGCAAGCCCTGTGAGAGATTCAAATTGGGCAAAGGCGCGAGCAACCATGTATAAGTTTCCCCGCAGATCTTTAGTGTGGATCATTATGTCGTCAGCATACAAAGACAATGGTTTTGGCAGCGAGGTCAGTAGGGCCTGCAATGTGGTGGGAGGTAGTGATGGCGCCCGTAAAGATTCCCGGTATAGCCACTTCAGGCGGGGAGCCAGCTGTGAGGCGAAAGTAGCATAAAATTCGAGTGAGAAGCTGTCTAGGCCATGGCCTTGTTATTAGGGAGTACCCTAATGGCAGTGCGGATTTCGGTTACTGGGATAGGCGCTGTGAGCAACACCTGGTCATCCGCGGTTACGTGGGACAAGAACACTGTGTCCAGGAAGACCTCAATCGCCTGCAAGTTCACCTGGTGTGGCTATTAAAGAGAGTGACATGTTAGTCTGTATATTACGTTCACTGTGTTACAGTTAGAGAGCTTGTTTAAATACCACGTTTTGCCACTCCTCAACTGAACACTGTTAGTTTTCTCAGTCAGCTGACATACAGAACAACAACCACAAGGGTAGTGTCCGGCAGGCATCATTGTCATTTTTAATTTCTGCAAAGGTCGTGTGTGCACCAATTTGTCTTTTAAATTACTTGCACGTCTAAATGCGAATCTGGGTTGTGGCATTGTAAAATCGGCAGTGGACAGCAATGGCCAATGTTTCCTCACTGCTTCTCGTACTTCTGAAGCTAAGGAGTCAAAAGTCATGACAACTGGAAGGCAGTCACCTGATTCTCTAACACTCCTTTATAGGAGGGCCTCACAAGGTGTATTGCGGGCTCTTTTACGTGCTCAGTTAACTGTCTTTTAGGAAAGGCTCTTTGTATCAATTTGTTTGCAAGGTCTTCGGATTGATGAGAAAAGGTCTCTAGGGTGGAACAGTTTCGTCGATATCTTAAAAACTGCCCTATGGGCAAATTATCCCTCAGGGCTCTAGGATGAAACGACAGGTAATGTAGTAACAAGTTCCTGTCCATCCTTTTCTGGTGGACCACAGTACACAGTTTGTTCTCCTGCACTGTGATGGCCAAATCCAGGTAGACTGCATGTTTGTTACTTTTGTCCAGGGAAATCTCAAACAGGTATCGAGACTGTTCAACCATTTCAAAAACTCAAGGAGAATGCTCTCTTCTCCAGTTCATATACACAGCACATCGTCAATATACCTCTTCCGGGGACCAATGTGTCTCTGGATGGTGTTTGACGGATGGTACAAAAAGTGCTCCTCAAACTGGCCCACATAAATGCAGGCCAGACTGGGCGCAAGAGTTGCGCCCATCGATGTACCGGACACTTGTAAGTACAAATCATTTTTATAACAGAAATAATTACATGTCAGAGCAAGTTTGATGCATTGGAGCACGAAGGATTGGGGGTATCGTAAAACCATTCTTGCTCACCTAGGGCTCGCGCTGCTGCCACCATCGTTGCCTCTTGGGGTAAAGCTAGTATACAATGACTCAATGTCTATTGTAACTAGGAACTGTTGTGTAGAGTCAAATTATAAATCGTTCAGAATGCTAAGGATATCCTTGGTATCCTGCACATATGATGGTTGCTTAAGAACTGACTCCCTCAAAAAGAAGTCCGCAAATTGGGACAATGGTTCAAGGATGGATGAAATCCCGATACTATCGGGCGCCCCGGAAATATATATATATAGAAAGCCGGAGTTCTAGGCTTGGTGTTGACTAAGAAATCGGCCTCTTTACTTGTAATCCATTTCATACTCTTGGCCTCTGCCACCATCTTTGTGATCAAATCTTGAAGTTCATTCAGAGGATATCTAGGAAGAGGGTGATAGTTCTTGCGTTCACCCAACAATCTCAAATCCTCAGTGCCATAGAAGGTGGTATTCATAACTACGACAGCACCTCCTTTATCGGCAGACTTAATAGTTATGGAATCATTATTTTGTAATGTCTTCACTGCCTCCCAATATACATGACTCATGTTGTTAAACGTATCCCTTTGGTCTAGTTGTTCCAATTTAGAAATCTCCTCCAAGGCCTTCTGTTCAAACACCAGAACCTCTGGTCCTACCGAGGAACTGGGTGGACAGAACTGGGAAGGACGACGCAGATTAGTTGGAAATATAGATGGTGGGTTTGAATCTTTATTGGGCAATTTATTTATTTTTTATCTTTCTCATAGTTTCGTGGAACTCAGTTCTGCATTTAAAGGCATTATGTCGTGGTTTGGGGACGTACCCCAGTTCTTTATTGAGGGCCCTTATTTCATTATATGTCAATTCAAAGTCTGATAAATTCATGGCTATATTATTTACAGCGGGATACTGCCCCAATTGCGTGTTATGCGTGGTGAGAACATTGGCCATTGCTGTCCCTGATTCGGTCGAGCATGGCCTCTGCCCCTCTGTCCACCCCCTTGTTGCCCCTCTCAGTATGCCCTAAAAAAGAGCACAAAACACACAAGATGATAGACGGAATGTTGCACAATGGCAAAACAATCACCCCCAGTCACAGATCTGGGTTTAATCCATCGTTATTTTGCTCACCAAGCCACCTCAGTTCAGACATGGCCATATGCAAATCAGTCTTGACCCTGTGCCTCATGGGAACAGTCCAGCCCAAACTGCCAAGCCATGTCTTTCCTGGACCGGAATCAAGCATCCTAAGACCAGTTTCTGGCTATCAGCCGTCTTCAGCCAGGATAGCTTGACTCCAGTGGCTTAGTGAGCAAGGGACCCTCGTCTAGGCATACCCTTCCCACATAGGGTGAACAGCAAAACACACAAGATGATGGACAGAATGTTGCACAATGGCAAAACAATCACCCCCAGTCACAGATCTGGGTTTAATCCATCGTTATTTTGCTCACCAAGCCACCCCATTTCAGACATGGCCATATGCAAATCAGTCTTGACCCTGTGTCTCATGGGAACAGTCCAGCCCGAACTGCCAAGCCGTGTCTTTCCTGGACCGGAATCAAGCATCCTAGGACCGGATTCTGGCTATCAGCCATCTTCAGCCAGGATAGCTTGACTCCAGTGGCTTAGTGAGCAAGGGACCCACGTCTGGGCATACCCTTCCCACATAGGTTGAACAGCAAAACACACAAGATGATGGACAGAATGTTGCACAATGGCAAAACAATCACCCCCAGTCACAGATCTGGGTTTAATCCATCGTTATTTTGCTCACCAAGCCACCCCAGTTCAGACATGGCCATATGCAAATCAGTCTTGACCCTGTGCCTCATGGGAACAGTCCAGCCCGAACTGCCAAGCCATGTCTTCCCTGGACCGGAAACAAGCATCCAGGGACCGGTTTCGGATTCATAATCCTCATCAGCCAGGCTATCTTGAATGCAGTGGCAAAGTGAGCAAGGGACTCACGTCTGAGCATACCCTGCCAACTTAGGGCGAACAAAGCGATACAAAAGGGGATGATGAACGGAGCGTCTGAGCAAATCAAACACTCACCCGCAGCCAACTGATCTGGGTTTAATCCATCACCATTCTTTAGCTCACTCTGCCACCCCAGTTCAGACATGGCCATATGCAAATCAGTCTGACCCTGTGCCTCATGGGAACAGTCCAGCCCGAACTGCCAAGCCATGTCTTCCCTGGACCGGAAACAAGCATCCTGGGACCGGTTTCGGATTCATAATCCTCATCAGCCAGGCTATCTTGAATCCAGTGGCAAAGTGAGCAAGGGACTCACGTCTGAACATACCCTGCCAACTTAGGGCGAACAAAGCGATACAAAAGGGGATGATGGACGGAGCGTTTGAGCAAATCAAACACTCACCCCCAGTCAACTGATCTGGGTTTAATCCATCACCATTCTTTAGCTCACTCTGCCACCCCAGTTCAGACATGGCCATATGCAAATCAGTCTGACCCTGTGCCTCATGGGAACAGTCCAGCCCAAACTGCTAAGCCCTGTGAAGAACCGGGTTTTAGAACCCAGAGGCGCCAGGGACACGCCCAAAGTCTTCGGGTTCTCCTGTCTTGGCAAACAGAGACACGGAATACTTCTAGGTGGCGTCAGAGATCAAATTTATTAGCTGCAGCTAGTAACAGTAATCTCAGCAATACAACACGGTGTACAACTCAAGAAACTGTTCAAATTCATAGAGCAAGACATCACCTTTTATACACAATATTCTCATTATAAATGTACACCCACTGCGCAAATTTCTGACCAATAGGACACATTTTCTAACTGAGTATCACATTAACAAAAACCCAATTTACAGTAACCCAACCCAAAAGTTAATTATTAGGACTGTCCCAAATTCAATTTCCACAAGCTTGACAAACCCATAATTGAAAGCACTACCCATGTAATGAAAAGTCGTAAGGAAAGAAACAATTCAGATGCTGATTAGGATAAGATATGTGCAAGGAAACTAAAGGTTAACAAGGTCCTCAACATTGATTGGCAATCTCAGACAACGATCAGCCAGAGAAATTGGCTTCGTGAAGGGTCAGTGTCAGGTGAAGAGGTCAGCGTCCTGCAGTTCACTCACAAGTCAGAAAAGGGCCTGTTCAATGCATACATGAACAATGAGGCCCATGCAACTTCGTTCGGTTACCTCCACGGTCTACGTGAGGGCAACACAAAATGGCGTTATGAACAACGCAAACAAAATGGAGTCTGGTCACGAAAACCACGGAACCTCACCTGTCTTCCCTGGACCAGAAACAAGCATCCTGGGACCGGTTTCGGATTCATAATCCTCCTCAGCCAGGCTATCTTGAATGCAGTGGCAATGTGAGCAAGGGACTCACGTCTGAGCATTGTGGTAAATAAAATATTACCCTGTCATAATTTCTATAAATAAACAAAGTGTCATGCATTAAATGAGAGGCAGAGTCCGTGGTGTCCGATTCAAAAGGGCTTTATTTCCATAACTCGAGTTAGGGGAGAATCGGTTCCATCACCACTAAGGTTCAGGAAGGGTCTTCTGAACCTTATTTTCTGAGTACAATATTTATACTTTTAATCTCGTACATAGGGAGGAACGCTCCAGGCAGAGCAAGAGAAAGAGAGATAAGAGCATGTGGGCATGCATTTGAGGAGTCATAGGTGAGTCATAGGTGGGTGGATACATGGAGGGGGTTGCATGGCCAGCTGGAACTTTGCCCTACTTGTGTGCGCAACTTGATCATGACGTGCAACTGACGTGTAACTGGGGGGAGCTGACATTCAGTTTAGTAGGGAGGCCTTCAGTGTCAGGGCGATCAGCACGTCTAGAGAAAGGCCCGGGACCAGGGTTCAATTCCCGACGCGGCAGGGTCTTGGACCAGGGTCAACGGACTCTATAATTCCCGCCTCAGTGCCTACTCTAACCAGGGAACACACTCGGTAACTCTGGGCATTAAGCTTGCCTCATCTCTACAACGGCCCCCCACAGACGCTGGGGATGCCTGGTTTCACCCTGGAGATACCCAGAAAGGGACCATCTCACAGGGAAAACCAGGACGGGTTCCCCAGCGGTCTACAGCGCCAGGACACTCGGGTAGAGTAACAGTGCGCTTTACAAGTATCCCACTAGTATTATCTGATATCTTGAGTCCGGGGATGTATTATCTGAAGCAAAGGTCGCTTATCACTAAGAGCCAGAGAGGGCATATATTTCTTCGTTCATTGCGTGGGGGCCGTGGGCTTTCTACGGATGCAAGCTCTGTAATTCACTTAAACGGAGACAGAAAGGCTAGGCCCTATCTCTGCAGACGGGTTCTGTTTACCTTCTCCACCAGGCAGGAATGTGATTCTGTAGAGCAAGCAGATAACTGTTGTGCAAAATACTGTCTTGGCACCCCGTGCTGGGCCTCTTTCGGCTGAGCCAGAAGTATGCGAGGTCAGGGATACGTAACTGCAGCTCTCAGAGTGTCTGGAGTCATGAAACCCTAATTCAGAGACTGGCTCAGGCTGAGCCACAAAAATGGGTTCATCTTGATTTAAGAGTGCACAATGCAAACACATGGGCCTCAATGCAAAATTAACGTTTCTTACATGGGAGACTTGATGACTGGCATCCTAATGCAGGACGTAAATGCAGAGGCCTCGTTATTCAGGCCACTAAGGGAAAATGCATGGGTGACATGCACATACATTAAACATAGGGTACACGCAGGGGACATATTGGTCATGTAAAATTTCATTTTCCTCATTCCCTCCTTGTCCCCTACTTTACCCTTCAGGACACATCTATATTCATGAGACCGTATATTTGATCATGCAGCATCATTTGTTCATCTTTGATCCTTTGTATACGTGGATGTGGAACACAGGCAGTCGCACACAGGCCGCAAATGGCCGGGCCACACTGCAGACAGAGACAGCAGCCGAATATCATAAGCAGTATCATTCCTAGGAACGACAACACTTTCCATCCCCAAGCCGATATTACACCCCAGAGCCAACTGGACCAAGTCCATGTGCCTGGGTCTTGATGTATATCATGAGCAATCTTGTGGAGCCTTGTTATTGCTGCGTACACAGATGGCGCGTTATTAGGAATGAAAACGCATCAACTGGAGCCGATCACTCTACAGGCCCCGCCCCTATCCGCCAGGATGACGTCAAGAACAAGGCGGTTCTGAAGAACAACAAGTCTCATGGCAGACTGCTCCTGGGTCAAGTTCGCCAGAGCAGAAGCAGTCACATTCACAACTGCTTCCTATGAAGAAAAAGAATCCTTTGTTGAAATCAGTATATTGCTCCCAAGCTGTTTCAGTCTGATCGATCTCTGAGACATCGGTCTCTCTCTTTTGTCTAACATGCTCTAGTCGTGAATCTCGATGGTAATGGGATGGGGCCAGAAAGACGGGTGGCAGTAGGAACGCTATATAACATGTCCCACCCCAGTCTGAGGGCAGATGTACATAGGCTGTCTGACCGCAAATGAAATAGGTATGGCGTGATGCTTTGAAAGAAGACTGTCCTTTATCGTTAAACTCTACTACAGCTTTACACTCGCTGTGTCCCATATGTACTGAGCCTTTCTTTCTAATACACAAATCACCTTTTACCGGTAGGACTGAAATAAACGGTGGACCTATATTTTGCATGGGCTGAACATTCAGCATTATAAAACTAACGGATGCATTTCCTTGCTCGTACTCTTCATTTTCTAGATCGGTTCCCTTCCTTTGGGGAAGTCCGTCTTCGTCTGGAAAACATGCCTCATTCATTACTTTATTCAAGTTTCCATATATCCAGTCACCCTGGTAAACTATGGACTTTCTGTCTAGTGAGGTCATTAAGGCAAACCATGCTCCGCACGAACCATTGTGGGAGAACGGTAAAGGGAAGAAGGGCAGAACTCCCTTCGTCTTTTGATAAGGTGGGAGTTGGCCACATTCCCAGCAATCAGTCGCATTGCTGGTCTGATGAGAACGGTGTAACATTCGAATGAAAGTATTGTTACGCAGGGCAAGTCGATATGACAGTTCATGGGGTGGCAGTTCACTGAATGTATGCTCTACGGTGTTGTTAATGGAAGAGTGCATATGTGAGGCAATAGGAGGAAAGAAAACATGTAGTATTAAACTAACACAGATTATAACGATGCACAGAAAAAAAAGAATAATCAAAGAAACTATACATCTACTATGTAATATCTTGCAGTATTTCTCTTTCATTTTGCTCTTCTTACTATTCTCGTATGCGATCTTATACATGTCAGAAATCTAGTCTAACCGATTCACCACCTAGTGGACTTAGACAATTAAACCTCGTCTGACTTACTAGATCGTAACTTAGACCTATACTCTTGCTGTGGAGTCTTTTCTAGCAAAGGCGGCGCAAAGTCTGTAATGTCTTTAATGTCTTTATTCTTTACCAAAGTTCCAGATTGTCCAAAGTACCGTTTGCAATGATGGGCATGAAGCCATCCTTTTCTTACTTTGATCTTGATGGCTGTCCTCGTGGTCAGTAACACTAACTTAGGCGCCTTCCAACGCGGCTCAAGGGGGCTTGATCGATCAAAGTTCCGCACGAAGACGAAATCACCAGGGACTATGGTGTGTTCCTTGACCTGGGTGTTGTATGGGAAGGCGGCAGCAACCTGTGAACGACAAGTGAGTAGTGCAGACATCAAGGAAGCCAGGTAATCTGTCAGCATGTTACTGTCAACATCAGTTATTTTCTTAGGCATAGGCGTACCCCACATATTTGGCGGTCTACCGAAAACTACTTCATACGGAGATAGGCCTGTTCTGGAATGAGCTACCATACGCATGTAAAAGAGGGCAACCGGCAAGGCTACCATCCAATCCACGCCCTTTTCTGCACAGATCTTTGCTAGTTTCGTCTTGATTGTCTGATTATGTCTTTCTACAAGGCCTGCTGCTTCAGGGTGTCGTACACAATGGAACTTCCAATTATATCCTAACAGAAGAGACACTTGTTTCATTAATTCAGAGGAAAATGGCTGACCATTGTCTGAGTAGACGACACGGGGCAATCCGTATCTGGGAAAGAATTCGCGCACCAATTGCCTGGCGGTTGTCACAGCAGTATAATCTGGAACTGGATACGCTTCTGTCCATCTAGTTAGTGCACACACAACTACCAAGACATACTTGTAACCTCTACATCTGTCCATTTGGATATAATCCATCTGGAGGACCTCAAAAGGGTGGTCATGAGGATGAAATCCGCCTTGTTCCACCGGGATGCCTTTACCTGGATTGAACTGGCAACAGATCATACATGTTTGTACTTTCTGTTTCGCTGCTGCACGCAGGTGCTTGTTAAACCAGATATTCTGTAAGCTGTCTATCATTGCCTTTTCTCCCAAGTGTGCTGGACTATGTGTTGTGTTTATGATTACTTGTACCATGGAATCTGGAAGAAACCATGTGCCTTTTCCCTTAGTCATCCAACCTTGGTCAGTCTGGACCCCTCCTTGTTCAGTCCATTTCTTTATTTCATCTGTAGTGGCATGTGTCTGTATGTCGAGTACATCTTGAGAAGGATCCCTGACTGTCATACTTTTTGTCAGTAATGGTACCTCTGTCCTTGTCGTGACTGTTGGTGTCTGGGCTGTAAGTTTAGCAGTTCGGTCTGCCAGGTCATTACCCTGGGAAATGGTGTCTGTAACTTTGGTGTGAGCTTTGCATTTCAGGATAGCTATGGCTGCAGGTAAATGTATTGCTTCCAACAGGGCCTGAATAAGCGGGCCGTGCTGAATTTTGTCCCCATGAGAGGTCAAGAAACCTCTCTCCCTCCACAGTACTCCGAAATCATGAACTACGCCAAAAGCATATTGTGAATCTGTATAAATGTTCACTCTCAAGTACTTAGCTCTTATGCAGGCTTGTGTCAGAGCGATGAGCTCTGCTGCTTGTGCTGACAGTGTGTCTATTCTTTGTGTCTCTATGACTTCAGTAGCAGTGGTCACGGCATATGCTGCTACTAACTCTCCTGCACTCGTTCTCATGCATGATCCATCTACATAGAGTGTTAGGTCAGGGTCTGGAAGTGCAATATCTGTCAGGTCTTGTCTTGGTTTCGTCACTATATTCATTACTTCCACACAGTCATGTGGTGGTGCATTTACTGTACTTGAGGGCAAAAGTGTAGCAGGGTTCAGAATGTTACATCGTCTGATCTCTATGTGTGGTTGAAATAATGTCAGTTCATATCCTGTCAGTCTCGCTACAGTCAAATGTTGTGTCTGTGTCCTGTTTAAGAGAACCTCCACTGCATGCGGTACCTGTACTGTCAGGGGGTGTCCCAGCACTATCGAGTCACTTTGTCTTATGGCTAGGGCTGTTGCCGCAACCGATTTCAGGCACGCAGGCAGAGCCTGGGCCACTGGGTCCAGTGTACTAGAAAAATAAGCACAAGGCTTGTGTTTTCCTGCTTGATCTTGTGTGAGGACAGATAACGCTGTCCCATCCCGTTCAGTTACGAAAAGCATAAAAGGTTTACTGTAACTAGGAGTCGCTAGAACTGGCGCTTGACATAATGCTCTTTTTAATTCTTCAAATGCCAAGGTATGTTCTTGTGTCCAAGGGAGGACAGTCGAAGACGCTGCCTCCTGTGTTGTCAATTGTATGAGTGGTTTGGCTAGATAGGCATACTGGGGAATCCATTGCCTACAGTATGAAGTGAGGCCAATGAAGGCCCGTACTTCCTTTTGTGTCTTGGGTTGTGAAAGGTTAGAAATGAGCTGTATACGTTCTTGTGTTAGCTGTCTACCCTCCTTGGACAGCAAGTGTCCAAGGTACACCACTTGCTGTTCACAGAATTGTAACTTTGAAGGGGACACTTTGTGCCCCTTGTCTGCCAGGAAGTGTAAAACTGTCAGTGATGCATTTTCACAGTCCGGTTCTGATCGTGCTGTAATTAGGATGTCGTCTACGTACTGGAGTAGTGCAGTGTTGGCAGGCATGCAAATACTGTCCAGCTGTCTTTTTAATGCCTGACTGTAAATGCTAGGACTCATTGCAAGAGCGAAACTCCTGCCAATTATTCTGTTTACACTACGAGGGAAAAACTATTCATTTGCAAGCATGCCTTATCTGAAGTCAATGAAGCTTTCAGTGCTGACTGTAAGGAAGAGCAACTTGACCCCCTCCTTATCTAAACATTTCTCCGCGGCTCATCAAGTTTTTTCCTCTACACTGCCTTCCCTTTCATCGTGATGTCACCCACAGGGCGGTTCCTCCACCCTTTCAAAACTCTGAGAGCTAAGAACAGCTGCCAAGTTACTGAAGAGAGAGCTTGGTCAAATTGCAAGCATTCTTTATCTGCATGCGAAGGAAGCCTGAGTCAGTTGGAGGACTGTAGCCCTCCCTTTATATCAACAACTGTCCGCGGAAAAGAATTGGAGTATGGCCAATAATAACAAGACAGGCACTGCTCGGCGCTCCAAGAGGGAAAAGCCCTCCCTTCACAAAATATCTTTCCCTGGGAGCCAGGCCACCTCAAGGTCGAAAAACACATTCTTTGTAATTCAAAACATATCTGTACCCAGGCCAGAGAGCTAACCAACATTCTCTAACTTAACTGAAGCAAATTTAAAACGTGATAAAAAGCATCCTAAAATCAGTAATTAATAAGGACATATTTTATTTCGTAACTTAGACACATGCTAGCATTTTAAAATAATTATATCATAAAATATTGTTACTAGCTGCAAAGGAAAAAAAGAAACAGAACAACATGGCATGGAAACACATCACATTTTACTTTTTGAAAATAACATGTGAAACACCATAATTGTGCATTGCATAACCAAGATTTTCATAATTAAGTGTGCAAGCTCTTCTATTCTACCTATTAAAAGGGCCAGATTCATCATTTTTCAAAAAGCCATGTTTTCTAATTGAGTGGATTAACTGTCACACGCTATTCTAAAGGGCAGCTTGCATTGGGAAAAATAATAATGTATATTTTGTAGAACACATTTTTATTTAAAAAAAAAAAAAAAAAAGCACACGGTTGCATTACACTAATTAAAAGCACATTCTATGATGGGTCTGTTTTATATTTTCTTCTCAACCGTGAAAACATTAAAGCACCCTCCGTGCAAACCCTTATCTCAATCCGACTGGTTTATTTACAACTTACCGACCTCTGAGTCAAACACATTAAATCAAGTGTTCCAAGGCAAACCCACACAAATACGCGGACGCATTTGAAATAGACTGTTAAATGAACACTTCTTTACTCTCCATGCAAGATGTTACCATTCAGTCAGCAAGCTGACAAAGCACATAGGCAGACCCAGCAACCAATGAAAAAGTTAAATCAAACCATCATTCATTTAAACACTCACTGACTTTTAGTGTCAGCTCACATAACCATGCATGTTAAACAGCATGTTAAAACAAATACTGCCTTCTCAATACAAGATATTAACCCTTTGGCAGCTGAAGCACAATCATTCCCCAATGACTGCAGTACATGGGAAAGTCATGAACTCATCTCTCCACGTTATCACATAACACGTACGCACATCTTCAAAACGTTTTCTCCAAGCACTTGAAAGAGATCCAGCTCTCTCCTGCCTAACGTAATGATAACATGCTCTGCACAAACCATAACCACATGGCGCTATTCACAAGCCATATTCACAAGAAACTCAACAAGTTATAATAATGACATGCTCTTCATAAACCATATTTACAAGGAGCTATTTACAAGGAACTCCACAGTAAACTTATATGGCCGATGGGGGCGGAGGGAAATCTGCGTTTACGTAGTCCGGTGCGGGCTCTTCTAGATAGGAGGAAATATAAGCCTCTGATGCTGTCGGCTTTATTCTACGTACTCTATATGGTACAGGTGGTGGCGTTCGCGACCTACTGGGTGTTTCTGAGGGGGTCATTCTAGCTAGTTCTTCCGAGAGGACGGGATAAATACCAGTAACGATGGCATTTCTTTCTCTATCAGCCTGTTCTGTTTTGACCCGCTCCCCCTTCTCCCGCAGATCTTTTTCTTTGGCTTTTTCCGCTGCTTGTTTAGTTCTCTCTGCTTTGTTCAATTCTTTCTCTGTTCTCCTATGTGACTCTTTGCGCCATAACTCAATGGCATCTTTCTGAGAGGGTCTTGATTTCTTTTTCCATAGCGCTTCCTCTACTCTCATAATGCATTCAGAATCCCATGTTCCCGAGACAGGCCATCTATATTTCTCCTCCAAATCCTTCGTGTAATCTACCCATAAGTCTAAAAACAAAATAGCGTCTAGCCCGTGCTTATTATACATATAATGACCAGGTGTGTCTCTAGGCGGGATGTTAACTGACTCTTCTAGTATACCTTTCCTGGTCCCTATCTGACGTAATTTCGAAAAGAGTGGCATGTTGAAACCAACACAATGGAAACACAATACACACAGAATAGACTGAAACAATCAACAATCATTCACACTAAAAAAATTAAACACTAAAACAGATACAATCTACACTGATACAGAGAGCTAAACATGTACTTGAAAAAAAACAACTTTATGCACTGGAATACAGCACAGCCATACCGGTCCCAGAAATGAGACACGTCTTTACCGTGTTCATGTGAACGGACACGTCTTTACCGTGTTCATATAACATGACCCGTCTTTAACTTTACGCGTTCCCCATAGTGGTACTCACCGGGAAGCAGAACTTGAAGGCCTCGGAAACTTGATACTGCGCATGCAATTCGGAACAGGTGGGCCTTCGGAAACCTCGGACCTTGCTCTCTCACAGGTTGGGCTCTGGTTGGGATGATCCGCGATCCTCACCGCCTCGTGTGGACGCCTGGTCGCAGTCCGTCTCCTCCGTGGGCCTGAGGGAGTAAGCAGGAAGTCCCGCTGGCGTGTACACTTTGAAGTCTGTCACGGCTGTAGAAGGGGGCAAGGGCTGGACCTACATCTCCGGCGCGTGGGGAAGGGGATTAGTCCCTATTCGGGCGCCAGATTTATGTGGTAAATAAAATATTACCCTGTCATAATTTCTATAAATAAACAAAGTGTCATGCATTAAATGAGAGGCAGAGTCCGTGGTGTCCGATTCAAAAGGGCTTTATTTCCATAACTCGAGTTAGGGGAGAATCGGTTCCATCACCACTAAGGTTCAGGAAGGGTCTTCTGAACCTTATTTTCTGAGTACAATATTTATACTATTAATCTCGTACATAGGGAGGAACGCTCCAGGCAGAGCAAGAGAAAGAGAGATAAGAGCATGTGGGCGTGCATTTGAGGAGTCATAGGTGAGTCATAGGTGGGTGGATACATGGAGGGGGTTGCATGGCCAGCTGGAACTTTGCCCTACTTGTGTGCGCAACTTGATCATGACGTGCAACTGACGTGTAACTGGGGGGAGCTGACATTCAGTCTAGTAGGGAGGCCTTCAGTGTCAGGGCGATCAGCACGTCTAGTATTATCTGATATCTTGAGTCCGGGGATGTATTATCGGAAGCAAAGGTCGCTTATCACTAAGAGCCAGAGAGGGCATATATTTCTTCGTTCATTGCGTGGGGGCCGTGGGCTTTCTACGGATGCAAGCTCTGTAATTCACTTAAAAGGAGACAGAAAGGCTAGGCCCTATCTCTGCAGACGGGTTCTGTTTACCTTCTTCACCAGGCAGGAATGTGATTCTGTAGAGCAAGCAGATAACTGTTGTGCAAAATACTGTCTTGGCACCCCGTGCTGGGCCTCTTTCGGCTGAGCCAGAAGTATGCGAGGTCAGGGATACGTAACTGCAGCTCTCAGAGTGTCTGGAGTCATGAAACCCTAATTCAGAGACTGGCTCAGGCTGAGCCACAAAAATGGGTTCATCTTGATTTAAGAGTGCACAATGCAAACACATGGGCCTCAATGCAAAATTAACGTTTCTTACATGGGAGACTTGATGACTGGCATCCTAATGCAGGACGTAAATGCAGAGGCCTCGTTATTCAGGCCACTAAGGGAAAATGCATGGGTGACATGCACATACATTAAACATAGGGTACACGCAGGGGACATATTGGTCATGTAAAATTTCATTTTCCTCAGCATACCCTGCCAACTTAGGGCGAACAAAGCGATACAAAAGGGGATGATGGACGGAGCGTTTGAGCAAATCAAACACTCACCCCCAGTCAACTGATCTGGGTTTAATCCATCACCATTCTTTAGCTCACTCTGCCACCCCAGTTCAGACATGGCCATATGCAAATCAGTCTGACACTGTGCCTCATGGGAACAGTCCAGCCCGAACTGCCAATCCATGTCTTCCCTGGACCGGAAACCTGCCTGAATAAATAGAATCAGCCAGTCTCTTGTGCATTTATTGGCAATATAACTCCAATCTAGCCTGAATTTTTTGTCTTCCAAAAAGATGCGTGGTTCAATACTCACTAACAGGCCAGCTGGGGTGGCTCCAGCACGGAGATACTCTGTCATCAAAGCCCCATGCAGAGCCACCTTTACCTGCCGCTTTTTGGTATTACTTAATCTTTCCCATTCCTCTCTCGCTGAGTATATTAGTCAGAGAGGAATCCAGGAACACTGATGGACCCGATAGAGTTGCAGTGATCTGATCATCAGAAAACGCCAAACAATTCTTGTCCATCCATTATCTACAAAGTCTATTATAAGAATACTCCACAGGTAATTGGAAGTGAAACAGAGTGTACTGCTGGCTATATGAAGAACACCAATCTGGTTCGTACAGTCTATTTCTAAATTCTTTTAACAAGCTCTCACGGTTGAGCCGCCGTTCACAAACTCTTCACAACAAGGAACTTTAGTGGGAAAAACAAACCAGGCTTCCTTCCACTCATCAATCATCAATACAATAAAGGCCTGGCTATTAAAAAGAGTTAATACTTTTTCAATCTCAGGAACGACTTCTGACATGGAGATACCTACCTCCAGCCAATCTCTGGCAACATGCCCAGTTTAATCCAATCCTAGAACCCCCAATTCAATGTGAAGCCAGCGACACACGTGCAGCTCTTTCTCCGCTCTCTCCAACATCGCCTGTTCACAAATACGCCGACCCAAGACCCACAGAAAAAGGATCAAGGGAAGGTGAGGCTATCCAGAACACCTGGGTGGTAACTTGGGTATGACTGAGAAGCTTGCGCTTGCAGAGCCTTCTAGAAGTTGCTGGATCATTCGCCTCTCACCGCAGCAGGC
Organism: Lissotriton helveticus; assembly: GCF_964261635.1. NCBI lineage: Eukaryota > Metazoa > Chordata > Amphibia > Caudata > Salamandridae > Lissotriton > Lissotriton helveticus. The sequence goes on along the minus strand of NC_136065.1, from coordinate 1,843,735,668 downwards.
AACCCCTGTGAAAACTGTAGTACATCCGAAAGAGCCACCGAGCCGCACCCCGGCCCTCAATCACAGTCCCTAGGAGGGTCGGTCAGGATAGGTCACACAGCAGCTCGTGGGTCCTCACCTCTGGACCGGGTACCAGGCTCCGTCGCGGGTCAGCAGGCAGCCGCCCGTGCAGCTCCAGGTCCGGGCACAGCGCACAGCCCCAGCAGCGCCCAACAGCACGCAGTCTGTGGCAGTGCCAGCCCAGGCCCGTCTCAGATCTACTCCCCGTGCTTTCAGGCAGGACCAGGGGAAGCCTCTGGATTCTCCCGATCTGACACCGTGTCCTCCACAAAGTAAAACATACAAGGATTAAACTCATGCCTTGCAAGTCATATGCAGATATTTGCAGTGAATGCAATACATGTTGAGGTGTTTTGCTTCGATTGAAACTTGTAACCTGTGCTCACTGAGAAATCTTAGTGTAACATAAGCTTGTGATTTGCAGATCACAAATTCTTCAGCAGGAACATTGCCCCTCTAACCATCTTATGGTGAATGAAGTCTGTGACTTGCAAACACAAATCTCTCCAGAAAGTGCATTAACCATGAAGCTATCCTATTTTACCAGTAATATACCTTGATAATCTATATGCACATATATCTTTGCAACAGGTGCTTCAAACACATTTTGCCATTGTAAACTGTGGTCAGTTTTTGTGACTATTCCAGAGTGGACTTCAGAGAGTGGACAATTATAAGGGTGCACACTAGGCCTACCCTAACACATTTATGATGCATTTCAGGTTGAGAGGGAGCTTGGAAGGTGCATATTCTGGAAGAGCAGTGCTCAGCTCAGTCACTGAGGTGCTAGCATTTCCTTGAGCTGGGACACTTTATGCAGCCATGCCTCAACTCAGATACTCCTGTGCTATCCTGCAAAGATGTCTGTGTGGTGGTAAGTAAAGTTTTTTGGAAGAAGGAGTCCCCTCCTGCACAACAATTATGATTTAAGGCATGTTCCTCTCTGTATGTATGCTGTAGAATGCAGCACACATGTAAAGTGGGAAAAACGGGGAGAATCGAAAGTGTTTCGTCTCATTACACCTGCCACAGGGAATCACAGGATTGATACAGAGGTGTGGCGCCGCGGCCAGGGCGACTGACTCTGGAATCTGGGGATCACGGTTCGATCCCTGGCGCTGGCAGGCAGATTAGCCCAGCACCCTGTGACTCTGGGCAATAGCTTGCTTAATCTTCCCGACGGCCCCCAGCGCCTAGAGACCCTTACAGGTGATTGTTTGTGCTTTACAAATGTGGATTATGCACAAATCCCAGTCTACAGTTCTTTGTAGACAGAGATTTGCATCAAACCCATGGGTGGTTGCATGGGGATGTTCCTGTATCCCCCATGGAATGCCTGCTTGACGCAAAATTAAAACAAAGCATCACCATGCGCCACTTTATGTTACTTTTAGTTACATTCAATATTTGTGTTGGATTTTAAATATCAACACTGCGTTGAGTTAGCATAAAAAAGTAATGCTTCTGTGTGTGTGGAGATACAGCACATAATGTTCCAAGGGATGGTTGTACTAACCGCCTCTGCCTTATGGAGTTGATATGACCGGCAAGGAATCAAACAGTGGCGGGCTGTATTATCAGCAGATGGGGCAATCAACGCACAAACGCCCACAAACACTCACATTCATGCATTCACACATGCATGCACATACACACACACACACATCCATTCACAACAGTCACTCCCATATATTCATGCATGCATACACCAAACATAAAAAATAAATCATACAAAGTAACCTGTCTCACTGAGAAATCTTAGTGTATCACAAATTCTTCAGCATTACCCATGTAACCATCTCATGGTGAATGAAGTCTGTGACTTGCAAACACAAATCTCTCCAGTAAGTACATTATCCATCAAGTTATCCTATTTTACCAGTAATATACCTTGAGAATCTGTATACACATATATCTTTGCAACAGGCGCTTTAAACCCCTTTTGCCATTGTAAAATGTGGTAATTTTTTGTGACTATTCCAGAGTGGACTTCAGAAACTGGACAATTGTAAGGGTGCAAACTAGGCCTACCCTAACACATCTGTGCAAATCTGCCTTGGAGATCCCAAGATGCTTGCGACCATTGCCTTCCCTCATTGGCTGACCTTGGATCAGCCAATGAGGGAAGGCAGCACTCCCTCACTTGTCACAGAGTGGGATGGGGTCAGGGAGACTGCTGACCCCACCCTACTCTGTGATGAGGTGTTAGTGATTGACAGTCAGTCCTGGTAACTTCAGGGCTTGGAACTGATGCTCGGGTCTGAGGCCATCAGTGACACTCCCCTGGTCATGAGGAGGGGGCTTGGAGGGGGCTAGAGGTGCTTTGTGAGGATGAAGATGTCGCACCCACAGGACCTGTGACAGCTTTAGCCAGACAAAGTTCAGCTCAGGCAGCCAGGAGCCTGCACATTTAGTGCATGTCTAGCTCCTTTCTGCCTGACCTGAAAATAAAGAGAGTCTGTCAGGCTGACCTTTGCTCAGCCTGACAGACATTCTTTATAGTGGCCAAAAGGTGAGGAGCGTGACCCCTCAGCCCATTAGACGTCGCCGAGTGGATGAAGAACAGCCGCCTGAAACTGAACTCAGACAAGACGGAAGTCCTCATCCTGGGACCATCGCCCTCCGCCTGGGACGACTCCTGGTGGCCCCCCGCCCTGGGCATCACTCCCAAGCCAACAGACCACGCACGCAACCTGGGCTTCATCCTGGACTCCTCCCTCTCGATGACCAGACAAGTCAACGCCGTATCCTCATCATGCTTCAACGCCCTACGCATGCTCCGCAAGATCTTCCGATGGATCCCGACCGAAACCAGGAAGAAGGTCACCCAGGCACTCATCACAAGCCTACTGGACTACGGAAACACCCTCTATGCCGGAACCACAGCCAAGCTACAGAAAAGACTCCAACGCATTCAGAACGCCTCCGCCCGACTCATCCTGGACATCCCCCGACGCAACCACACCTTCGAATACCTGAGGGACCTGCACTGGCTCCCTGTCAGCAAGAGAATCACGTTCAGACTCCTCACCCACGCACACAAGTCTCTCCACGATCTGGGCCCCAAGTACCTCAACGACCGCCTGACCTTCTACACGCCCACCCGCCAGCTACGTTCGACAAGCCTCGCCCTCGCCGCCGTACCACGCATCCGAAGAGCCACCGCCGGAGGAAGATCCTTCTCCTACCTGGCGGCCAAGACATGGAACTCCCTCCCCACCCACCTTCGGCTGACCCAGGACCCTCTCGCCTTCAGGAGACAACTCAAGACCTGGCTATTCGAGCAATAGCAGACCCCTTCCCCCAAGCACCTTGAGACCCTTCCGGGTGAGTAGTGCGCTATACAAATGCTATGATTGATTGATTGATTGATTGATTGATTAGGATAGGCAGCGGCTGGAATCAAATCTACACTCTTAATTAAAATGACGCTTTCCTTGCCTCTCTGAATGTTCTTAGCATGCACGCATGTGCTACATGATGCTGACCATGGCGCTGTCCCTGCTCACAATGCTGAGAGCCACCACTGCTGGAAGGTGCCCACAGTTTAGCACTTTCAATCTCATAGTCACAGAGAAATTCACACCTATCTGATTTTCTTCTCAGGTCTAATTTTAGGTCTGGAGAAGAAATTCTGTTCAAGAAGTGTTGATTGTTAATGCATATGTCGAAGCCTTGCATTTAACATGTGGCTTTCCATCACATTGCCTTTTCTAGCTGGTAATTTTATTTAGTCGATGCGTGTCTTGGAGAATGACTGATCTCTGTTAACGCTCCCCTCAGTAGACTGGAATATTTACAATGAAGGTAAATTCGGGCAAAACACGTGCACAGTGCAGAGCTGAGACAAGGCCGTGTTGCATGACAATTACCACAGTATTGACTGCATCACAAATGATGCGCGTCTTCTGCAGAGTGCCACTCGCTACCCTTGCGGCGGAGGGGGTGGGGGGGAGATATTACTGAAAGATGTGTGGGCCCGCCTGGTGTGAAGATGGACATGGGCAGTCAAAGAGAACCGAGACCGAGACAGAGAGAGGGGTGGCAGTAACATAAAGGCTGAGGGGAGCTAGTAAGATGCAAACATGCGGGGGGGATAGCAGGTCAGACATAGGCAGAGAAAGCCACAGCGGTTTTCCTTTCACTCCCTGTATCTCTCCTCATCCTCTTCCTGAGTCCAAGCTGCTGTTTGTTCGTGCCTCCTTCAAGATGTTTGGCACAGTTTCTCTCACACTTTATCTGTCTGTGAAGTGGAATAGTGTTTGCATAGTAGAGTATATTCTCTCTGACAGTTGTCTAACCAGCTCTTTCTGGGCCTGATCCATGAAGGCAACCGGCGTAACGAAACCTGAGGGGGCCCCCCTGCAAAGTGCATGGAGGGGCCCCCTTCCAGCCGTACTCAGGAGCTCTCAGGCCAGGATGCTGCCTTGAGGGGTACCCCTAGAGCTCGGGGGTCCTCCGCACTCCTGCCCCCACGCACTGCAGGGGTTGCTGGGGCCTTTGTTACGCCACTGATTGGCTTACCCCAGAAAAAAAGTAACTGTGACAGTGCGCGCAGCCCTCAGTGTGTGTGTGTGACAATGATAGTGCGGGCAGCCCTCAGTGTGTGACAATGATAGTACGCGCAGCCTTCAGTGTGTGACAATGATAGTACGCGCAGCCTTCAGTGTGTGACAATGATAGTACGCGCAGCCCTCAGTGTGTGACAATGATAGTACGTGCAGCCTTTGGTGCGTTCATCCCTGAGTGCGCGCAGCCCTCAATATGCTACACTTTCAGTGCACACAACCCTCAATATGCACCACTGACGGTGCACACAACCCTCAATATGCACCACTGACGCCTGGGCCAGAGCTTGCGCACACAACCCTCAATATGCGACACAGCCAGTGCACACAGCCCTCACTATGCGACACTGCCAGTGCACACAACCCTCACTATGCGACACTGCCAGTGCACACAACCCTTAATATGCTACACTTTCAGTGCACACAACCCTCAATATGCACCACTGACGGTGCACACAACCCTCACTATGCGACACTGCCAGTGCACACAACCCTCAATATGCTACACATTCAGTGCACACAACCCTCAATATGCACAACTGACCGTGCACACAGCCCTCACTATGCGACACTGCCAGTGCACACAGCCCTCACTATGCAACACTGCCAGTGCACACAGCCCTCACTATGCGACACTGCCAGTGCACACAACCCTCAATATACTACACATTCAGTGCACACAACCCTCAATATGCACAACTGACCATGCACACAGCCCTCACTATGCGACACTGCCAGTGCACACAACCCTCAATATGCTACACTTTCAGTGCACACAACCCTCAATATGCACCACTGACGGTGCACACAACCCTCACTATGCGACACTGCCAGTGCACACAGCCCTCACAATGCGACACTGCCAGTGCACACAACCCTCAATATGCTACACATTCAGTGCACACAACCCTCAATATGCACAACTGACCGTGCACACAGCCCTCACTATGCGACACTGCCAGTGCACACAGCCCTCACTATGCGACACTGCCAGTGCACACAACCCTCAATATGCTACACATTCAGTGCACACAACCCTCAATATGCACAACTGACCGTGCACACAGCCCTCAATATGCGACACTGCCAGTGCACACAACCCTCAATATGCACATCTGTCAGTGCATGCAGCTGTCGTTGTACAACTGCAAATGTAGGCCTCGCTTTGCTTTGGTGCACTGATAGTGTGTAAGCAGCCCGCAGTGTGTTTCACTGACATTGTTCACAGCCCTCAGAGAGCACCACAGTCAGTGCACTGAGCCTTCGTGTGTACAACAGCTGACAGTGCAGGCAGCCATCAGTGCACGGTGCAAACGTTCTGAGAGCACACTCGGCCCTTGGTGCAGCACTGCAGGTGACCGTTGACCACGCCTCCCGTGAGTGCGTGTGACAGTCTGCACTGCCCTTACAGGCAGTGCACAGAGCCCTCGTAGTGCACAGGCACAGTGTAGCACGGCAGAAGACACGCACATTCATTCTGAGAAACCGGTCTAGAGTGCGCACATCGCAAGTGCTGCTGCAAAAACACGCACGGGCCTCAGTTACAACTGCCAGCATTACACATACCCTTTCTTAACTTGACAAAATGTGACCGTTCACCCAGTCCTGCGTGTACAGTAGAGCTGTCAGTACGGAGCATCGGTACAAACCTCGGAGTGCACACACAGCTCTTGGCGTACAAAGGAGCCTGGGCGTGCATGCAGCCCTGGTGTGCAACAGAATGCCTGCCAATTCACACCGCATTAAATGTGAAAATCTCTACACACAACAGTCGGAGCACACATCGCACACAGCCCCAGGGTACAGTAGAATCCCTAACATTACACATCTCATTAAATGTGCAAACAGCTGCAAACTGAACACGCAAGCATTGTGCAGGCGTCACCTAAAACTCTACGAAATATACGCGGCCCAAGTAATTACAAAACAGTGTTTGTGTGACAACACATACAATACAGCCTTACACACAACCACACTCCGTGTTCCTGAGAATGCTCGTGCACTACAGACAGTGGTCAGCGAACGTACAGCAGCACACATGGGGTCAGGTGTGTGCACTGAGGATAGCGCTCCTCCATTTGCGGCTGCACTTTTTCTACACAACCGACACGCGCAGGGCTTTAAATGAACCGATACTGTCAATGTGTATCAGCCGTGTGAGCAGGTACTGTGCAGCGGCGTCTGCACCGTGCACAGCCGCGCGAGCAGAAAGCGTGCTCGCCCCATGTGCACATACTGTGCCGAGGGGTCTGCACGGTCCCAAAATCAGCCGCTAGTGCGGCACCTGCACATTGCACAGTCTCATGTGCACATGGTTTGCTCGCCTCGTGACCGGATAGTGTGCTTGCCCCTTGTGCACATAGTTTGAGGCGCATGCACCGTGCACGCCCCAGTGAACCGCCGACTGACATCAACCCACCACTGCCACCCAGACTCCGACGGTCCTCGCCCCCCACCCACGAACCACTCCTCCTGCCTACTAGGCTCGGTCAGATGCAGACTCACTCACCTGACCTGGCAATTGGCAGAGAGGGCTGGGCCTGGCCTGCAGCTCAGTCTAGTTAGGCGCCAGCGCCGCGGGACATGCAGAAGGCAGGGGCTGAGGGCAGCGCAAGGCTAGCCAGGTAGGGGCCGGGGGCAATTTAAATTATGGATGAAATGAAACAAGGCCCGGCCCGAGACGGACTTCGGACAGTCCTGATCTGCTGCGCAGGAGCATGGCTGGTCTTCTCGGATGCCACACCTAGTCTAACCGGCGTATGCGCATTTTTAATTACGTGTGCGCTCAATGCGCATGTCCTGACACATGTAATCAGGGCATTCCCCCCGCCCCCACCCTGTGCAATGCGCATACGCGCGGCAACTCCGGCAAGTATACAACCCACCCTGTCCTGGCGCCATTTAATATAAAGAGTGCCTCAGGGGCCACGGCCGGGGCCCTGACACCATTTCTGAAGGGGGCCCCGGCCGGGGCCCACACAGCATTTAGAGAGCCTCAGGTGCCCCGGCCGGGGCCCCGCACCATTTATAAGAGCCTCAGGGGCCCCGGCCGGGGCCCGCACCATTTATATGAGCCTCACCATTTCTGAAGAGCCTCAGGGGCCCCGAGCGGGGCCCATGCAACAATTTATTATAACAATTTAGCTAAGCTGCTGAAGCTCGGCAGGGGCCCAGGCATGCATGCCTTGCTTGCGCACCACCAATTAATTGTATTAAAGAGGCCGGGCGTGCGGAGTGCCGTGAGCACAGTGCCCCATTAAAATCATACTCGATGCATGATGTGTAAGTCAAGTGAGGGGGCCGGCCCGGGGCCCCCTGGAGTGCGGGCCCCCCCGCAACGCGCGGGCTGCGGGGGCCTGTGTTACGCCCCCCCCCCCCAGGGCAAATTACAAATTTTTGTTGTTTACAATTTTTTGCAATTCACAAAGGAATGTCACGCGTAGTATCTTTACGACTGCACTTGGCGCTATTGAATGTCTGGGTGCCAAGTAAAAAGAGGGCGTATTCAGTGCATTTTTAATCCACTACCAGACACTCCCTGCCTCTTTATCTCACTCTTGCAAGCCCTGGCTTTTTCCCTCGTGACTAGTTTCCCATTCTTCTCTTCCTCCTCCTTTCACTTTTCTGTGATTTTCCTTGAATGTCTGATGAAGAAAAATAAGTGCCAGTCCCCAAAAATAATGACCGGTAAACCCCACTGGCAACCACCAGCGCCTATATTTGTGTCTCCGTTGCCTTGTCTCACCCCTATCTCTGCACTCTCTTCTCTTTCCTACTCTCCACTTTGCCCTCATGGAGACGTGCTGTCTGCTAGGAAACGGCCCCATCTGGAGCCCTGCCTGGAGCATGCCCGCGGGCAGCATCGCTGCCCCAGAGGTGGCCGTTACCTAGCAGAGAAGACACTGGAAGCCAGGTTAATCACTTCTAAGACGGTTCCCCGGCGGCAGGAATGCGGCTCTATTGATATGAGAAACAGAGGCCTACAAAATGTCTTTATTAATGTGCTGCTGCGCCGCTGCCGCAGCACCTGTGGAGAGGCGCGCAGCACCCAGTGGGTTGAAAGGGCTTAGGCTCCCCCTCTATCACTTTGCGAGTGCAGGGCTAGCTGGGCTGATGCTCAGACATGCCAACTGATGGGGAAAAAGATCTGGGGAATTTATTTTCCCCATTGGTTTCTATTGTAGAGGATCATATAACAGGAATCAACATTTTATTTTTGGCAGTTTTATAAAACTCTGTTTGAAGCACATTTTTTCTCCCAGGGGCAGTGCTTTAAATGGGCCGGTGCTGTCTGAAACTGAGTACATCCCACGTTTTTATTTTGAGATTGCCCTGCACTTCTCAAGAGAGATGCAATACTTTTAATTGGAGAGTACCGGCACTTCTCAGAAACAAGCAGGTACTATGTTACAAGGTACCTGCACTTCTATTTTTCCATTTCAAGCACTGCTCAGCGGCTATTGCAGGGATTCTTGGATGTTTAAGAGCCGACGAACCTGCACTGCAGAGGCAGGCAAGTGTGCCGCTGCAGGATCAGATGTCAGGTGTCAGAATGGGAAATATAAGTTGTTTTTTCCCTTATTTGTCAGGAGCACGGAGTCAGCGCTTTGGCAGGAAGAGAGCGTGACAGAAATGTTGTGCACTGGCCTGTAAGGAGCAGGTCACTGGCAGTGCAGACTCGGAGGCAGACTAGACCAGTCTCTGTCGACTGAAGCCTACCGAGGAATAGTTTACACCAAACGTGGAGAGGCAAATTGATTACTTTCTAGAGTCCTTGGCCCCTAGGCCTGCCCAAACCCACACTTAAATCAATAGCTTTAGGGCGGGATCAGGAGATATAGCATTGACTACTATTGAGGGGGGGCAGAGATCATTTCCGAGGTCAAGCTGTTTGTCACCAGCAGATCATGATTTGGTTTCTGTATACTGGAATCGAGAGGAGGAAGATTAGTGTTGAAATTGGTAGTTACCCACCTCAGTCTGGAGGGTTAGCATGTGTGGGCAGGGGCGTCACCAACACCCTCCAGACCTGCTTTAGCAGCTACAGCGAGGGTGGCTTCTTGATGGGCCTCTTCTGTCTGCAACTTGGCAGACAAATGCTCATAATTAACGTGAAAGGGTGTGAGAGTGAGTGGATGGATGAATAGATGGATGGGTGATTGAAAGGTTGGAAGAATTGATGAATGAGTGAAAGAATTGATTTAAGGATGTATGAGTAAATGAAGATGGGTGGATGAGAGAAAGGGTGAATGGATCGATAAGTGAAAGGGTGGATGGATCGATGATGAGAGGAAAGATGGATGAGTGAGTGAATTGGTGTGCAGCTGGATGGATGAGTAGAAAGATGGATGGATGAAGTGAAAGACTGGATAGACAGACGGAATGAAAGAGTAGATGGATGGATGAGTGAAAGGAATAATGGATGGATGAGTGAAAGGATAGATGTAAGGATGGATGAGTGAAAGAAGGGATGGATGAGCGAAAGGGAGCGACTATGGGTGGGTGGATTAAAGAGTGGATGGCTGGATGAGTGAAAGGGTGAATGGATGGACGCATGAGTGAAGGGGTGAAAGGATGGATGAGTGACTGAAAAGATGGATGGATGAGTGAAAGGATGGATGGAGGGATGTTTGAGTGCAATGGTGGATGGATGGGTGAAGAGGTGATATAAGGATTGATGAGTGAAAGGGTGAATGGGTGGATGAATGTAAGGGTGGATGGCTGGATGAGACAAGATTGCTGGATGAGGGAGTGGATGGATGAATGAGTAAGTGAAAGGGTAAGTGGATGGATCAATAAGTGGATGGATGGATGAATGAGTGAAAGGCTGGATGGATGGAGTGAAAGGGTAGATGGATGAATGAAAGGATGGATGTAAGGAGGGATGAGTGAATGGATGGATGAGTGAAAGATAGAGTAGATGGATGATGGGTGGATGAATAAAAAGGTGAATGGATGGACAGATGAGTGAAAGGATGGATGGTTAAGTGAGAGAAAGGATGGGTGGATGAGTGAAAGGTTAAATGGATGGATAGAAGAGTGGATGCATGAGTGAAAGGATTGATGGCTGACTGAAAGGGTGGATGAGTAAAAGTATGGATGTATGGATGGATGAAAGGGTATGAATAATTAAAAGGATGGATGTCTGAGTGAAAGGGTGGGTCGGTGATTGGATGGAACGATGAAAGGATCTAAGAGACAAGCAAGCTGTTCTGGGTGGGGGAGCGATTACTTGCTCTGCTTGCTCAGTTTCGTAAGAGCTTTGGTTAAAGCGAGGGGTATTTTGATTTTCTTACTACTCCCTTGTGTATGGGTGCTACCGCCTTATACACTTGAACTTCTACAAGTTTTTCTCATGTTCTTAAAATTACATTTTTGAACCTCTGTTTGGTTTTATTGCTTTTGGAGACCAGTGTTGCCATTCTCTCATTTTTCATGTGAGAGGTGCTGCACTGTAATGTAGTGTTCTTCAAAGATGTGAGGCTTCAACTCTTTCTTAATTTGGAGCAGCGTTGGAGCGGTCCTGATGGATAAGGGGATATTGTTCCAGATCCTGGGTACATAGATGGAAAAGGCCTGTTGTCTTGTTTTTTTTTTTTTTACACTTCTTAGTCTGCAGACTGATGGTGTTCAGGCTACAGGTGTACCAAGATCCGCCAGAAATGGTGATTTATTTTTCCTGCAAGATAAGTGAGGATGCTGGTCGTGATAGCTTTGTAAATGATGCATATCCTTTTGAAGATGGTGTAGACTGGTAAGGTGAGCTAATGGAGCTCTATCAGGGTGGGGCTGATATAATCCTATTTTTAAGGCCTGGATAAGATTGCTGGGGGTGTGTAGGATGTCCCTTAGGGGTGCCAGTGTGAACCTTGGGAAACTAAGCAGCTGGGCATTACCACCATCCACCACTGATTTGGTATGATTAAAATGCTGATGAGACAAGCGTGAAATCACAGCAGGGATGAAAAGTGCTGTCACAGCAGCCCTATTCTCAAGTAAACGGTGGAGTGCTGTGCAATAATCCCACTACAGCAAAAGACAAATTAAAAGGCAAAGACAGTCCTAAAACAGACTCATTGTGCTTTGAATGAATTTTGTTGAATGAAATTGGAACAGACATGTTAATAGTTTATTTTAATTTTTTTAGTGCTTTGACATTTTGGAAAATGTGTTGAGGTATTTGAAAATACATTGAGGAAAATACATTTTGTGCTCTGACATCTGGAATTTAACTATGTATAGATGTAAATATTTTGCATCTGCAGATATCTACGTGTAACCTGCAGCAGTTTTAAATTGCAGCTCGAATATCTTATCCAATTTATCAGTCTCAGAAGAAACGGGGCAGTGGGTGTGGAGTAATGGCCAGAGTTGCGGACCTTGGAGTTGGGAAAACAAGTCTTGGCGTCAGCTCAACAATCTGTGATTCTGGGTTGATCACTTAATCTCCCCTTACCTGCAAAAAAATGAACGTGTCCTTGTGTAATTTAACTAGTGCTCCAATACCTTTGGATTGAGTTTGCGCTATATAAAAACTATATAAAAACTGCAAATAAAAACAAAAAAAAAGAAACTATATAGTTGTAAAATTAAAAAACGAGAAGGGCCTATTCCGGAAAACGAATGTAAAAATATAGGCACAGATTTCCTTACGCCAGAACCTATTTTTACATTTAGTCACTATTCGTCAACATTCCAGGTAATAAGAATGGAAAGCTGTACCAGGCAAGGGTTTACAGGTGTAATAGTGGTAAGGTAAAGTACTTGTTTCTGTAGGTACTACTGCTGTGCATAGTTCTCCATGTCAGAGAAAGCCTCACAGTGGGAATATAGCCCACTGTGTAGAGACACATTTTCTTCTTTTTCTCTCCAGGAGGAAATTCCTTCATCTACATTACAACAAATCTCTGGGTGATCTGTACCGTATTGCCAACCTCGAAAGGGAGTTTGGGAATGCCCACAAATTAAACATGTTTGTGGGCATTTGCAAATTTCCAAAGCAAACCATGAACTCTTTCAACCCCTTGAGTGGGATTTACAAGTGTATACATCTCTGCACTCATAGTAGTATCTCCGCCTTTGTTAAAGCTATGCCTGTAAGGAATCCCTTTCTGAATTCATGGCAGAAATACAAAAGGAAAATTCGGTCATAAATGTGAGTTTAAGATCAAATTCACCTTTGTGAATACGCCCAACAGGTTTCAGTGAAAGGTAAGGTTCAAAGAAATCACAACACCTAAAACTAAGTCCCAAAAAAACAAAACCTACGTGTTATAGTGCTTTTATGGGAAAAATAAAAAAGTACTAAGCAAATATCTTAACTCTTCCTGAATAAGGCATAGACAGGTCATGGTGTGCATGCTAAATATCAAAGTCAAAATATTAAGGACAAAATAGTGAAAAAATATTGACAGATAAGTCTTAATTTTTTAGACTTAACTCCACATATATGTATCTTTGCTGCACATATATCTTCAAGGTACACAGATGGGAAGTTAGGAATAGTAAATCTATGCTTCCCCATATGCACTTACCTTTCAATATTTTGTTTGTCGATATTCTTGTAGGTCTATATTCTTGCATGTCGATATTCTTCATGCCGATATTCAGAAGTAAAATCCATGTCCTACTGGTGGTCAGTCAGAATTAGTTAATAGTTTTGTATTGCAGTAGTGCATGTTTTATTAAAATCATTTCAACTGATGTATTCGGTACCACTGCAATATATTGTGTGATGGATTCTATACCTCTGGTGCCCTTAACTTGTCTTGGAAACTTTCTATTACCTGAATGACAATGACTACAATTATGTATCTTGATTTCATTGTTTCCGTTCTGGGGCCTATGTTATGTTATACCGTATTTATATACTGCACTTTCACCCAACAGGTTTATGGCGCTAAATTAGGGAGAGGTAGTGTTCCAGCAGTAACATTAGCCATATGCTTGTCTGAACAACCGAGTTTTCGGGCGCTTCCTAAAGCTCATATAGTTGGTTGCTGATGTATTTTCCAACGGTAGGGAATTCCAAATGTGGGGGCCGATCACCGAGGACCTTGACCCTTCCCACCCTCTTTCTTCTGAATCTGGGTACCATTAGAAGATTCATGTGGGCTGATCGCTTCATGGTATAACTCTGTATTCTTGAAGAAATGAAAGCTGGACTCATATTATGCAATGATCTAAATAGGATACAGCCTGTTTATAAATGGTACGCTTCTGTGGCTGTGTGCGGGACGTTGCTGAGGAGTTTGCTGTGGTAGAGGGGTCTGCGTGGTTGTATGCTGCTGGTTGCATTGATTTTGCTGGAGTTTGTCTCCTGGGCTGCCTGGTACATTGGTGATTGGTGGTGCCTTTTACACATTAGGAGCACAATATACAAAAGATTTGCAGCATGTTGCGCTTGTTAGTGGTCCCTTTGCTGTACCCTCTGCATGCACTGTACCTGCTGAGGGCAAGGTGTATGTTGCAAAAGTCAGGTAAGTGCTAAGTACTAAATCCTCGCTACTTCTCAGCTAATTATTGCAATTAAAAGAAAAGAGGACGGGAAACAAGAAAGAGAGGACAAAGTAAAAACAAGCATTTGCAAAGCATTAGATCTCGCATCAGAAAAGTTTGAGCTATTGGTATTGTAAATGACACATTTTTTATTTATTTATGTGTTGGCTTTGAAAATAGCGAAATTAATAGCTTTGTCATTTACAATGCCAATAGTTTTAACTTTTGCAAATGTGACACCAATAGCGTTTGAAATGCAATATGTGTTGTATTTACGTGACTTAGGTGTATTGATATTACAAATAAAAAAAGCTTTTAATTTTTTTAATAATTAATACTTAAATAAAAGTTATTGTAATTTATAATGTCCATAGCTTTTGTAAATAACTTTTGTGAAGATTCTGTTCATTGTATTTTATTGTGACGAAAATCCAAGATCAGAAGTGAAATATTAACATCTTTTTGTGACATTTGTAATAAAGCTTGAAACATTGAGAGAACATATTTGAACCAGTTGTTGAATGGTTGCACAGATTGATGCTGTGGTGGCGCTGAGTGATGTTGTGGTGGCGACGAGTGATGCTGTGGCGTTCAGTGATGCTGTGGTAGCGCATAGTGATGTTGTGGTGCCCCTGAGTGATGCTGTGGTGGTGCTGAGTGATGCTGTGGTGGTGCTGAGTGATGCTGTGGTGATGCAACTCTTTTTTACAGAACAGAACACAGCGATTCCGGGTCAACCAATCAATCTCACCTCCCTGCCCTATTTCAATAGAAGTCCCTCAAGGATCGACGCTATCCCCAGATCTGTTTAACCTATACGTCGAACCACTTACAGAAATTCTCCAAAAATCACAGATATCATATCACATGTATGCGGATGACACGCAGATATACATGAAGATCGCATCCCTAAAAGACATTGAACTAATGAATGAGACATTAAAAATGGCACTACAATGGCTAACTAATAATCATCTGAAATTAAATGCTCACAAAACAGAGTTCTTACTAATCTCACCACCAAGGAGCCATGCGGAAATAAAGGAATGGACGAAATTCGTGACTGCGCTTAACTGCACCCCAACCCTAGTCAACTCAGCTAAATCGCTTGGAATCACCTTAGATGAGAATCTGGACATGAAAACCCACATTAACTCAATGGCTAAAAATGCCCGCTTCCACCTGAACTACTTAAGAAAACTGAAACCATTCATCTCAGAGCCGGATCTCAAACTGGCAATCCAATCCTTGGTTATCTCGAGGATTGAATATGGCTGCACCACCTTAGCTGGCCTACCAAAAACGTCCACAGCACCACTAAAAGCCTGCCTCAACGCCGCGGCAAGACTTGTCACCGGATCTAGGAAATATGATCATATATCCCCACACTTGAAAGCTTTAAACTGGCTACCTTACGAAGCCAGAATCCAAATGAAGATAGCATGTATCACACATAAAGCGCTCCACTACAACACCCCAGGATACCTAGCCAAGAAAATTCAGCTGTCTGGAGGTAACCGACCAGCTAGAAGTGCTGAGGAGTTGCTATTACGGCCAGCCATCTTCCGAAAGAAAAAAACCTATGACAGAGCATTCTCAGGAGCTGCCCCCAGAATCTGGAACTCACTCCCTCCAAACATTAGGAAGATCCAAAATGTGGCAACATTCAAGCGGGAAGTGAAGAGCCTTCTGATGAACAAATACAATAAATAGAGAAGATCATCGATCACTGCCCTGAACTATTGCTGCCCTAATACAGAACATTTATGACATCAGGAAAGCGAAGAATAAGTCAGTAATATAAAGATCGCTAATTCTAGGATATGAAACGGTCCATAAATTTATCACCAAACGTTATCTTTAAATGACCTTATAACCGCATCCCTCAGGGACTTATAATGATCTACCTCACCTATGTGTATATATTTTGCTTATGATATAATTGGAGCCGCAACTCACTAGTAACGCTAACGGCACATGTGTTAAGAATGATTACATTTCATCTACCTCCTATCTGTGATTCTTATAACTGTTAATATATATGTTATGTTTTCACCTACTCTATGTTAAGCGCTCTGATACCCACGGGTCTTGTTCGCGCTATACAAAACTTTATAATAAATAAATAATAAATGCAATAGATAGATAGAGTGAGTGCAATAGATAGATAGAGTTAGGGCGATAGATAGATAGAGGGAGGGCGATAGATAGAGTGGGAGCGATAGCTAGATAGATAGAGTGATGGCGATAGATAGAGTGAGTGCGATAGATAGACAGATAGAGTGAGGGCGATAGATAGATAGACAGATAGATAAAGTGTAATTATGTTGCATTGAGTAGAGTGTAAGTATGAGGTGTGTAATTATATGGCACTGAGTGGTATTATGTGGAGTGTATTTACTTTGCATTGAGAAGAGTGTAATTATGTGGCGTGTAATTAAGTGGCACTGAGTTGTAATATGGAGTGTATGTTGTATTCAGTAGAGTGTAATTTTGTGTTGTGTAATTATGTGGCACTGAGTGGTATTTGTAGTGTATGTTGCATTGAGTGCAGTGTAATTATGCAGCATATAATTATATGGCCCTGAGTGGTATTGTTTGGAGTGTATCTTGCATTGAGTGCATTGTAATTATGTAGCATATAATTATGTGGCACTGAGGGGTATTGTGTGGAGTGTGTTGTATTCAGTAGAGTGTAATTATGTGGTGTGTAAGTATCTTCCATTCAGTGGTATTTGGAGTGTATGTTGCATTGAGTGCAGTGTAATTATGTTGCATTTAATTATGTTGCACTGAGTGGTATTATGGGGAGGTTATGTTGTATCCAGTAGAGTGTAATTGTGTGGCGTGTAATTATGTGGCACTGAGTGGTATTATTTGGATTGTATGTTGCATTGAGTGCAGTTTAATTATGTAGCATATAATTATGTGGCACTGTAAGGTATTATGTGGAGTGTATTTATGGTGCATTGAGTAGAGTGTAATTATGTTGCGTGTAATTATGTGGCACTGAGTGATATTATGAGGAGTGTATGTTGTATTCAGTAGAGTGTAATTGTGTGGCGTGTAATTATGTGGCACTGAGTGGTATTGTTTGGAGTGTATGTTGCATTGAGTGAAGTGTAATTATGTGGCGTGTAATTATGTGACACTGAGTGGTATTTGGAGTGTATGTTGCATTGAGCGCAGTGTAATTATGAACTGTATGATTTATTGAGTGCAGTGTCATTATGTGACGTGTAATTATGTGCCACTGAGTGGTATTATGAGGAGTGTATGTTGTATTCAGTAGAATGTAATTATGTGGTGTGTAATTATGTGGCACTGAGTGGTATTTGGAGTGTATGTTGCATTGACTGCAGTGTAATTATGTTGCATATAACTATGTGGCACTGAGTGGTATTTGGAGTGTATGTTGCATTGAGTGCAGTGTAATTATGTGGCGTGTAATTATGTGGCACTGAGTGGGCTTTGGAGTGTATGTTGCATTGAGTGCAGGGTAATTATGTGGCGAGTAATTATGTGGCACTGAGTGGTATTTGGAGTGTATGTGGCATTGAGTGCAGTGTAATTATGTGGCATGTAATTATGTGGCACTGAGTGGTATTTGGAGTGTATGTTGCATTGAGTGCTGTGTAATTATGTGGCGTGTAATTATGTGGCACTGAGTGGTATTTGGAATGTATGTTGCATTGAGTGCAGTGTAATTATGTGGAGTGTAATTATGTGGCACTGAGTGGTATTTGGAGTGTATGTTGCATTCAGTGCAGTGTAATTATGTGGCACTGAGTTGTATTTGGAGTGTATGTTGTGTTGAGCGCAGTGTAATTATGTAGCATATAATTATGTGCACTGAGTGGTATTGTGTGGAGTATATGTTGTATTCAGTAGAGCGTAATTGTGTGGCATGTAATTATGTGGCACAGAGTGGTATTGTTTGGAGTGTATGTTGCATTGAGTGCAGTGTAATTATGTAGCATATAATTATGTGGCACTGAGTGGTATTGTGTGGAGTGTGTGTTGCATTCAGTAGAGTGTAATTATGTGGTGTGCAATGTGGCACTGAGTGGTATTTGGAGTGTATGTTGCATTGAGTGCAGTGTAATTATGTTGCATATAACTATGTGGCACTGAGTGGTATTTGGAGTGTATGTTGCATTGAGTGCTGTGTAATTATGTGGCGTGTAATTATGTGGTACTGAGTGGGATTGTATGTAAGGTCCCTGTGCTTGAATAAAAATAAATTAATGTTACGATGGTCTTACAAAGCGCCAATGTGAGCGCTTTACAACACTGCAAAAAAAGCCAAAACATCAAAGCAGCGACACGGAGTAAACAATCCAGAATCAGCTGACTAGGGAGCCCGGTTCGAGTCCCGGCAGCACTGAACCTGTGATTCTGAGCAAATTGCTTAATCGCCCCGTGCCTAAACCAACAAAAGAAAAAAAATGTATGTAAGGTCCCTGTGCTTGAATAAAAATAAATTAATGTTACGATGGTCTTATAAAGCGAGAATGTGAGCGCTTTACAACACTGTAAAAAAAAGCCAAAACATCAAAGCAGCGACCGCGGCCATCAGATGAAGCGCTGCCGGCTTTGTGAGCAGGCGGGAGTGGGAGGAGGGAGTGATAGGGGGGAGTGATAGGGATCACAACGCTTTGCCGCAGGCTCCCAAATGGTGCGCCCCACAGGATGTGACATAGAGGCTTTACTTATGTGCACAGTGAGATGTGCTATGGTTACTTAGAGTGCTGTGTCTGCACACCAGTGCTCTTAATAGAAGCACTGTGCTGTACAACACATCAGTTCTGTTAGGGCTACTAGAGCAAAGCAGAGTACAGACGTTTACCAGGGACATGTCTATGTGTGCCTGTATACTCGCCACTGTACACGAGAGTGCATATCTCAGACAAAGAGCATCTGGTCTGTTATCATTGCTGCACTTTGGTATTACACATCCATATGTAATCCGATAGCAGCGTATCCGCCTGCATCCCTTATTTTATGTACAAATGGATGAAGAGATTGTGTGAGCAAACCTGTGCCACTTGTACTTGTACAGTGCCGCATGACTTCTAAATCTGCACCCAGAATGGGCGCACGGAGTATACAATCGAGAGATAGCTGACTGGGGAGCCAGGTTTGAGTCCTGGTGGCACTGAACCTGTGATTCTGAGCAAATTGCTTAATCGCCCCGTGCCTAACCAACAAATGAAAAAAATGCATGTAAGGTCCCTGTGCTTGAATAAAAATAAATTAATGTTACGATGGTCTTATATAGCAAGAATGTGAGCGCTTTACAACACTGTAGAAAAAAGCCAAAACATCAAAGCAGCGACCGTGGCCATCAGATGAAGCGCTGCCGGCTTTGTGAGCAGGCGGGAGTGGGAGGAGGGAGTGATAGGGGGGAGTGATAGGGATCACAGCGCTTTGCCGCAGGCTCCCAAATGGCATCCCCACAGGATGTGACATAGAGGCTTTACTTATGTGCACAGTGAGATGTGCTATGGTTACTTAGAGTGCTGTGTCTGCACACCAGTGTTCTTAATAGAAGCACTGGGCTGTACAACACATCATTTCTGTTAGGGCTACTAGAGCAAAGCAGAGTACAGACGATTACCAGGGACATGTCTATGTGTGCCTGTATACTCGCCACTGTACATGAGAGTGCATATCTCAGACAAAGAGCATCTGGTCTGTTATCAGTGCTGCACTTTGGTATTACACATCCATATGTAATTCGATAGCAGCGTATCCGCCTGCATCCCTTATTTTATGTACAAATGGATGAAGAGATTGTGTGAGCAAACCTGTGCCACTTGTACTTGTACAGTGCCGCATGACTTCTAAATCTGCACCCAGAATGGGCGCACGGAGTATACAATCAAGAGATAGCTGACTGGGGAGCCAGGTTTGAGTCCCGGTGGCACTGAACCTGTGATTCTGAGCAAATTGCTTAATCGCCCCATGCCTAAACCAACAAATGAAAAAAAATGTATGTAAGGTCCCTGTGCTTGAATAAAAATGAATTAATGTTACAATGGTCTTATATAGCGCGAATGTGAGCACTTTGCAACACTGCAACAAGCATTGGCCGTGCGCCGTGCTGAAAGTGAAAAAGCAAGCGAGGAGCTGAGAGCGTTGTTGTGAGAGGGGGAGCAGGAGGTGTGGTGCGCGGCAACCAAATGGTAAGCGCGCAGGAGGAAGTGGGAGGGACAGGGGAGTGATAGCCATAAAAGCGCTTTGCTGTTCTCAGTGAGGTCGCAGGCTGCCAAATGGTGAGCGCGCGCCCAGCGTACATGCACTGGCCATAATCCGTATTCCAAAGCCCTGTGGGAGCATTTCCTGGAGCCCCTACATAAGTCTCGCCGGAGCAATGCACAAGCGCATTGGCTCAGGCGAGACCTAAAAAGAGCAAAAGAAACAATGATAGTCAGTGTAGGAACTTTAAAATAAAAGAACACATGTGAGAGGTGAAAAATCCTGCAACATGGGCAGTTAAGAGAGAAATCCTCATAAAGAGGCCCCGAAAATAAAGTCAGACAGGAAGAGATAGATAAAGAAATGCACCTAAAAAGAGATACTCCGAGAATGAGAGATACCCAGAGGCATTGTATGACTGAGGGGGAAAACTCAGAGACTAAAACCCGGCAGAGCTTCAGAGTTAAGAAAATGATAATTTAGAGGTTTAGTGGAAATGGAGTTTAGGTGTTGGCTCTGGTTATCTTAAGATGTTGTGTTCATTATCTGTCTCGCTCCTTAACTCACAGGCCACCAGAGGGGCTCCTCAGATTGCTAAATGAGTGGGAGCAGAGAAGGAGATTGTTGTCAGCGTTCAAAATGAGCGTGTGAAGTATCACGGAAAGACAGCGAGTAGAACTCATGGTACACTATACAAAAGTCACTAAGGCAGGCCAGAGAGAGCCCCCTGGAGGCAGGAGATTGACAGTGGATTAAGTCAGATCTCTTAAGTCAGATCTCTCAGTAGCTTCTCCCTAGTAGCTGCGTTCCGCTCTGTGCCACTGCTGATGGGGCACAACTGGAGGGAGCGCCAGGCTTCTGAGAGGACAGGAGTTCTCAGTGTTACAGATGTGAGATCTTTTACAGTGGTTTAAAGTGGTGGGAGGGAGAGAGGAAGGTTAGAAGAAGACACAGTACTGGAAATGGACACTACTAAGTGCAGGTGGTTTCTGAGTGACTGCTTCCTGCTCAGTTGAGACAGCACTCTGCCTCTAAGAAATCAAAGTTAGGCTTGCGATTGCAAGGCATGTCTTATCAAACCTAATTTTCGGACTGCTATGACACACTTGACACTAGCGCATTGACAACTCTGTATGTTTTTCACAATATGATTACTTTTTACCCAGAGCTTTTAGTTTCTTATTAGACTCCTTCATTCATGTGAGAAATCAATTTCATGCGATTGCCATTCACTCTGGAGATACTTCCTTATGCTGCTACTAGGCATCCCCCGAAGAGGTCCTTCTTCTTGATCCCTTTTCCCCCTCCCAGGAACTCTACTACATCTGAAAGAATTCCACAGGTTAAAATTCTTCCAGTAAATCTTAATCCACTGTTGCCAAATATTTTCACAAATGGTATTATTACTTAATATTTTTCTGTTAGAAGTGTTGATGGGGGTGAGTGCAAGTTTGGGTATGGGTTCTGTGCCGCAATCCACTAAAATGCCAATGGGAGTTCAAGCGACGTCAAACTATTTGACCATTTATGGCATCCAACGGTTGATCCTTCATCCACCCTTAACCACTGCTAGGAACTGCTCAGAGGCTAGCTGGAGACAACAAAGTGTACATTAGAAAAGAAAGCAAGAATTTTAGAGCTATGTTTACCTTCTATGCTGCCACTGCTTTCATGAATCCCAAGAGGAGCAGTAAAAGTGCAGTGCCAGATCTATCAAATGGCAAGGCAGCTGTATCAACTGCTACCCATGGCCAAGGTCACTAGAACTAAGTGGCAGGTGAGGGGCAAATTATGCGGCAGGGTTGAGTAATTTATGCAGCAAGAAAGAGCAAACTATGTGGGCCCATTTTGTAATAATATTACTTAATTATTTTTAAACTTGGGTAACACTGTCTGGGCATTGGCT
Organism: Lissotriton helveticus; assembly: GCF_964261635.1. NCBI lineage: Eukaryota > Metazoa > Chordata > Amphibia > Caudata > Salamandridae > Lissotriton > Lissotriton helveticus. The sequence continues at coordinate 1,843,713,435 of NC_136065.1, read as the reverse complement.
GCACCTCATTAGTACAAGTTTAACACCCAAACATAGCAATGACCAACTGGAAAGTGACCAGTTCACCTTTGCAAAGGGCCTTCCACTGCTTGGCAACACATGTCGCTGCATTTTTAATAACTTTTGAACCGTTTGAGCTAGAAACTGTTTTTCTTAATCTGCTGATTATGTGACAGATGATTGATTATGTGGCAAATACAGCAAATCTTTAAGTATGCGAAAATCACTGTGGCCGCACAATCACATAATTCCAGGTGCCTATAACTACCTCTAATTGAGGTTCATGCGTGCCTTTGGGCATCACGGATAATTATACTTTGTGCTCACTTTCAGTGATTCATGAGTTACTAGAATCACCATTTTACCAAACATGTGCTGCAGTTTACCCTGTGGACGGCCCAAGCCTATCAAAACAATATTTGATGGGAGCTGGAACTAAGGACTATCATGAGGAGCCATGATCTATCTACAGCATCAACGTTCTATGTGTTTTAGAGCCTGGGCATAAAGGATCCTTCCTTCTGACAACAAGCGAGTTTTCCTTTGTACTAGCATCCATTCCTGCAAGTAATGTAAAGGTATTGGATTCTGGGAAATGCACTATAAACAAAGCAATAGTTAAAGAAAGATGCTTATACTACACCATTTGCTTACAGATTTTCCAAAACTTCCTTTTGGGGTAGAGGCCAAAATATCTTGTACAAAGTTGTTTTTTTTAAGCCCCTAAAGGATGAGACCAGTGCCACTGCCACGGTGCGCTTTATGCCACTAACTGTCACTGAAACTAGAACCTAATAGTATAAACCTTACTAGATGTACCAATTCACTGTGTATAAGAATGCAAAGTATATCTTCTATTTTGTTAAACTTCATGAGCAGAAACCTTAACTCACCTGTGAAGAGTTTTAAGTTATCACCAATGTTAGTGGCTCATTAAGCTTCCAAATACATCTTTTTCTACACATTGTCCAAAAATGGCACCACATGCTATGCAGCATATAACATCTATGAAGGGATCCCGGACCAGTAATTTTCCCTCTTGTTCTGAAGATGTCAGCTCCCTGATGTTTTGGTCTAGTTGTGCCCCTGCCTGAAGAGGTGTAAAAGATGTGCTCTGGTGATGGTAGGGGATTGCGTGTTCCAGATTAAGCCGGTGATATTATTTACCTGATATCCCAGGCCTGTAAAATAGATGGTTGCTGGCTTGTGGAAATGCTGCAAGCGACAGAAGCACTCACACTCATCCCCCAGCAAATGAGCAAAAAAAGAGACTACTCTTCCACTCCAAAAACACGATCACCATAACTGAGTGCCATGCTGTGGGTGTAAATGAGAACCAAGGCACAAACAAATGCACAGAGTTAGTACTCAGGTTTCCCATATCCATGCGTCAGTACTACTGTTGCAGGGTTTCTGTACTCACACAGAACTGTGCACAGAGGAGTGGAACCTCGGCAAATTAGGGTGTCCCAAAACTTACCTTAGCAACCAACTCACCCCTTACCGAGCTAGCTACAGTGTCTCATTGGACATATCAAACTCCCAATGTTTAGACAAACCAGAACATGAACTTACAGTACCTCAGGGTACGTGGAACTCATGAACACTCTTTTGTTATATTATCATTACAAACCAGAACTTGGAGTAAAGAAGACACATGTGCATTTGAAATGTTTATTTACTAATGCCGTCTTCTCAGGCGCAGTATCTTAGATAATACAAGTATACTTATTATCAATATCAAAATTATCAGCATAGTTACTAAGACATAAAAAGCGAATGGTGACAGCATGTTAACATGCTGTAATGAATAAGAGTTAACAACACTTATATCTCACCCTCCCTAACACATATATTATATTATTAGCTAAGAAGGTCTCTTTGGGTTGTTTTAGGGCGGGCCCATACCTTAGTGTCCTAGCATGAAGGAATCACATCAGCATACACCAGCTCTCTCTGCATGTGCACCGCATCAAGTGTGTGTAACAATTCTCGTGCAAAGCAATATCAATCCCGCCTCAAGCCCAAGTTGGCAAAGGCTGCACTTGTGTTATGACTATGAAGGCGTGGAGATCAGACCTCATAACAATTCCATATCGTGTTGCTCCTGAAACTTCAGCACTCTCCGTGCAGACATGGTTTATTAAACAAAACTGATATCAGAGCAATAACATATTATTCTCACATACACCACGGCAAACAACTAGGTTGAAAGCTAAGTCAACAATTAAGGGTCGTGTGCAGAAGTTGCAAGAAAGGAAAAATGGCGTTTAAATCTCAAATGTACCTATGCTAACTTAACACGATATAAGGATATATAGGAGCTATATAACACCCCCCCATGATCCGAGAACGGACTAAATAAGACAACAGAAGTGCCATCACATGAGAGCAGAATCCAACAATAAATGAGCAAGAATAAAAATTCAATTATAAAAACTAATGCTAAAAAATAGCCCACAATTATAATGTGGCTCAAGCCAATAGGCAAGCAAAAAATAAAATGTCTTGACCAAAAGTCAATAAAATCAAGGAAATGCTATTAATCAGCATGTCAATTCGAGGCATTGTTTATGATAAGACTGTATATGAAAAGTAAGCTGCAACCGCCTCCAGGAGGAAGTCACTGTCCTCATCTGAAAACAGTTCAGCCATCCAATTTAAAAGATGAAAGGAACATACGTGATCTCCCAGCACCGGATCCTCTATAACCATCAGAGGACAGCTCGGTGGGTTCTCAAGAAAACTTCGTTCCAAGAAATTTTGCGCTGCCGACAACACATCCCAGGGACCCATTAGTCCATGTGCCACCGCCAAGGCCATAATCCTTTCGTCAGAACAAACCAACTCGTGAGCAATGATAGGACTCATCAGTTGATCAAAATCGACGTCAGAAGATATCGGTCCGCAGAGACACAAATCAATGGCCCAAAGGAAATCACAGGTCAGGCAGCGAAATACAGGCTGGACACAGGTGAAATAGGAGAACCGAAAAGATAATCCAAACGCCGTGCTTAGAGTCGCCAACGGCAGTGTGCCATAATAATCAAGCATGCGGTTGCGAAACCGCGTCAGTAGCAGTTGAGCGTGGTCTTGCACAGGAAGGGCATCCATATTTAAAAAGGCAAAAAACCACCAAAGCGCCAGCCGCTAATGCAAGTAAAAACGGGAACCCTCCAAATAAGGATGAAAAAATAGAATGGAAGAAGGCAGGGATGACTCCAAAAATCTTCTCTAAGGAAGTCACGAGACCACCGCTAACAACTTTAAAAAAATGTGCTAGGCCCGTTGTGGAGGATGCGTTAAAGATAGAACGAACCATGGCTCCGAAATGCAAAGGCAAATCAGTATTTAAAAGAGCCTGAACCTCCGTACGCGTGTTAGCAATGTGAAGCACGAAAGTTTCACGGGCCGAGCTCAAGGCCACCTCTTTCTGGGACAATAGAGCTCTTATTCTAGCCATGCCGCTGAATTCTGCTCCCAAGGTCGGTATCTGTGGCCAAATGGAAGACTCCCTATGTTCACGTGTGGGAGGATAAAGAACATTTCTGCAGCAAATAACTCGCTCACTTACTGTTACTATGAAAGCTATACCTTTAATTAACCCACAACAGTTTTCATTATTGAGCATTAAATAACTACCATTCTCTAACAATTTAAACGTGGGGATGATAGCAGGAACTGGCGTGCCCTGTAAAACGCAAGCCATATTCGGTCGGTCCTTGTTACATGAACCGTGTAACTGTATGTGTCTGCACATTAAAGAATGATCTGGCGTCTCAGTACACTCATCCCCTGTTAGATAAACCTCCTGTTCATCCTTGAAACATCTGTAAGTGTATGGGAGTGACCAGACCTCATGAAGAAAACCGCTACCTAAGGGTTCAAAACGACCTATTGGCACATATTTCATACAATTTGAAAACTTATATAAAGCAAAAGGCAGCGTTATTAAACCGTGGATAAGCCACGTAGCAGCAGTGGCTTCTGCCACAGAAAAAGGTAAAGATTCCAACCTTTCAATATGTAGCATAGAAAAGGAAGCATCACGCATTGAAAGCAAGCGTTGTTTGTCTGTCAAATTAAACGGTGCAAATAAAGAGGAAACGTTCATGTATCCCCAGGGAACTTTACCCATTTTCAGAGTCTGAAGTGTCCATGCAAACTGCATGATTGACCGTAATTGATTTTGACCATGGTATAATACTGACACTTCATCATGCACAATATCAACAACAGACGACACAATATTATCTAATGTGTAAATTCTAGAGGAAAGCACATTAATGCTATTGTCAACCACTGCAAGCACTTTCTCAAGATTCGCCTGATCAATAGCCCTAAGGCGTGAAGCAGCCTCAATCTGTGAGAGTTTCCAAATTTCATTGTAAACTCCATATAACCACCTTTTCGACCTGCCACTAGCTGGGCCTCTAATGAAATCATTCAAATCCACGTCTGCATTCAATTTGGAAAGGTGATACTTAACCGCAGGTAAAGTTGAATGTTTCAGCCAAGCTTGACACAACTTGCCCACAGAGTAAGAGGTGACAGTATGACTCAAATCAAACCGGGGATCTGATCTAACAGTCTTAAAACCGTCAGTTATATTTAAAAATCTTTTTTGGCAAGAATCAGCACTACGGTGCCAAAGCAGCCAACCCTTGGGATTCATACTGGAAATGTTAAAGGAGGAATTAAGAAGCATAGCCTGTATATCTTTAATGGACAATTGAGTAAAATTACTCCAATTCTCATATTCCTCCAACTCCGGGAAAGACGGGGTGTTTAACCTTTTAGATGTAGCCAATCCAAAGCATGTGGTCTGGGAAATGGTTTCATTTAAAAACAACATATGATTCGGGATGAGACATGCACGGTGCAAAGCCTCAGTGCCTCGTACCTGCCAGGCCCTTGACCCCCAAACCGATTTAAGGTCTATTGTTTCCTTCCATAACTCATAGCCCCCAGTAACTAATTGATCTAGGAAGGCCTTTGAATACAACAATTTTGTATCGGTAAGTCTAACCTTGGACAGTGGATGTTTGTGAAATTTAAAATAAAAGGACTCGGGCTTGGTCTGGTTGAAGTCAGTGAAATAAGTATACTTTTTAAGAAACGTTTCCGAACTCCCTTGTGTAGGTGCCGGGCAATGTTCCCACTGAGTAAAATTAACAGCATCCCTTCGGGAAGATGTCTTGTGTAAGAAGTGATTGCCATAATGTTGGTAACAGAACAATTCACCATAATTAGCAGATTCTAAATATAAATCCTCAGCGTCAAATGCAGCATAGTACTTCAAATCAGAAAACAAACTTTCCACAGCATTAACATCCCAATCATCAGAACGAATGTTTTGTTTCACCACATCCCCCATATTAACTCTTAGTACATTAGGAACATTAACGACTTCCGTTGGGCCATGAATCTGAAAACGAACTGCATCCCACGCGATTCCATCCAGAACAGGCCATGCTGTGATGTTAACCAAAGTCAAGTCTCTTTTTAATCTGTGTGTAGAATGTGAAGAGGAAAGTGGGGCCAAAGTTCCATTTAAATGAGTACTGCAAGTTCTCTCCTCGACATAGTGTCCATTCATAATTCGAAAAAAATAAAACACAAAACCAATTGACATAAAAAGGTAAACCGAAAAAAGGACCAGCCAAATGTATATCCAAGGAGGAATCAAAAAATGTTTTTTAAACAGGCTAGCATATACCGCAATTTGAGAGGGTTTTTTCGAGGCAAGGGAAGCAGAGTCAAAAGAAAATCTGGATTCCGTGGCTAAACGAGCTTGCAGGTCAGGCATGGACAAATCAGTGGGGTATGTATAGTCTGTCTCATCAATGTTAGTTCCTGGTAAATTATTTAATAAAGGACTGGAAACAGCAGGTAATTCGATGGCCACTTCAGGTTCAATATTAGAAGCAGTGGGCATTATTGAATTTCTCACAATGGTAGGACAGGAAACAGCTGGTGTCATGCTAAGAAGAATCGGCCACTCTGTGTATCTTGAAATTGTCAATAGAAATAAACCTGTTTTCCTTACGACCTGGAAGTGGTGGTAAAATGACTGTTCTTGTGCCCTTCACTCCAAGCACTGGGACTGGAGCTCGATAGGAGGGACCAAACTCTTTCTTGTTGTCGATCTTCTCTCGAACCAGTGCTCCGACTTGGGGTAGCCAGCCAACTACCGGGATCTGCAACGCATCATCCGACGTGGAGGGCAAATGTTCCTTTGCAAGACTGTCTCTGGTCTTTTGTAGATTCTGTAAAACATTGCAATGTTCATCTGCGTCAAAGGAATCGGCGCGAACCACAGAGTCTAGACCGTCAAGGTCAGGGACGTACATCTTGATGCCAAAGAGCATTTCGTATGGGGTCCGCCCACCCAGAGACCTTCTAGGGAGATTATTAAGAGCACGCTGCACGCCATAGAGGTGAGCCAGCCAGTTTCTGCCAGTGCCTATAACTCGGGCTGTCAAAGATTGCTTTAAATCACGGTTCATTCGTTCAACTACACTATTACCCTCAGGTCTGTAGGGTGACGAAAACTTGACTTGGACCCCCATCGAAGTCATGGCATCCTTATACGCCTTAGAGGCGAAAGCCGGACCCTGATCCGAATGGAAGGTACCACAGGCAAAAATCCCTATAAAGATACGCAAATCTCTAATGACAGTCCGTGAATCAGCGCTGCGATGTGGCCATACCCACACAAAGCGTGTGCATGAGTCAACTGCTACTAAGATGTACTTATACGCAGTATCAGATGAAAAAGGACCGCAGTGATCTAAATAAACACAGCCTAGTGGTTTATTAGAAATGTACAACTGAGTCTGTGGCGGACGCGTAGCAGTTGAAGGTTTAATCTGCTGGCATATGTCACAAAGAAGGACATAATCACGCGTCTGTTTGTACAGTCCCCGCCACCAGAAACGTTGTTGTAGTTGCGTTACAGTGGCTGAGACGCCCGCATGCGCAGATGCCACACCTTCATGAGCCGCTGTAATCAAGTCTGTTCTGCGATCCGAGTTGGGAATCAGCCGTTCCCCAACACCAGGAATTGTCACAAAAGGAACCTTTTCGGGACTTAAGTGGTATTTATACTTCGAAGGGAATCCCGCAGGATGTTTACTTCCCTTCTCAGAGGCAGCAATCGCTGCCAAGATGTCGCTATCAATCTTAGTTTTAGACCTAGTAACTGCTGCAACTAAGTATGTAGATACTGCTGATTTCGCTGCTTCATCAGCAAGCGAGTTGTCAACAGCGTGAACTCCTACGCGCTGATGACCGAGAGTATGAATCACATAAACGAGTGGCAACATAGCCTTAAGCTCTGCCACTCGAACCCAGATCATTTTATGTTTTATTGTGCTACCCTTGGAATCATGAAAATCATTTTGAATCCAAAAGAACAAGTTTTCATTGTAAGACTGGACACAGTAGTAAGAATCACTTACAATTAGAGTAGTAACACTTGGATCTGCGTACTCCAAAGCTAGTAAGAGAGCACGAAGCTCTGCCAATTGTGCGGTGCAATCGCCCAGGGGCAACGTGTGCACTTCCCTGGAAATGAACTCATCATCCAACATAGCACCTACCACAATGGCGCATGCGGAAACGTAGGCATGTTTAGAGCCATGCGCAACCTGCGCCGACCCATCAGTGTAAATGATGCAATGGAAGTCCTCCAAAGGTCGCATAGCCAGAGGAGCAGGATGAACGAATTCATACTGCAAGTACTCTTGCGACCGTAAGGAGGCGTCAAAAATAAACATGACATCCGTGGATGACAATGACGCAGCCCACTGAATCCACCGAGGGTGCAAAGCTTTTGAATTCGGTACACTGGCTTTTGTGACTGCCTCCAAGTGAGGACAGGGTGTTACCACTAGCATGCGTTTCCCCTGAGACAGTGCTCGTTCCTTAAGAATTGCCATCTGTACAGCAGTTAAAACCTTTTCCACTGTGGGAAACCGCATCTCAGCCGAAGTGTACAAGTGTGACTTGTAAGCAATAGGTACTGTGTCACCTTCATTAAAAGTGAGGTATGTGAAACCCACCGTCCCAGGAATTATTCTTATTACCAGGTTGGTGTGGTTATCACGAGTCAGTAAATATTTAGAAGCGAGCAGATCAGCCTGCAAGGATTGCAAAATGGCTGAATGCTCAGGCAGCCAGCATGATTTTGAGAAAGTTGGTTGTATCAAAGCATACAAAGGCTTGATACGCTGGGCATATTCAGGAATGTAAGTTCTGCCGAAATTCAAAAAAGCCCAGCAGAGACTGTAATTTTTTCAGTGTTGTAGGAGCGCGCAATTGTGCGCATTTCTCCAAGAAGTGAGGAGCCAAACCTCTACCTTCATTGTTCAGCTCATAGCCGAGGAACAACACCGTGTGTTCTGCAATGTGCGATTTTGCAAAATTAAATTTGTAACCCATGTCTGCAAAGGTACAAATTATGGAATTCACTCGACACAGATGCATCCAAATTTCGTCGTCTGTGAGATAAATATCATCCACATAAGAACATGCATCCGGATCGATTCCCTCCAATAGTGTGACTATTCTGGAGGTGAAGACCCCTGGACTATTTTTGTAGCCCATTGGGAGTCGCCGGAAGCATTTTTGCACACCAGCGGACGTAAAACTTGTCCATTGGGAGCTAAAGCCATCCAGTCTGTGGGCATAAAAACCATTGGAAATGTCAAGCGTTGTCTTGAAACGCTTACGCACTAGACTATCCACTAGGGCAGAGCCGTGAGTATTCTGTACTGCACAGTTACGGCAATGCGAGTTCAAATGCCGGTAATCCAATACCAAACGATATGATCCGTCAGGTTTGGTCACAGTAAAAAGGGGATTATTCATTGGTGACACACACGTTTCAATAACTCCCTGATATTCCAATTGTTCAAGGATTTCTGCGACGGCTGCTTTAGCTTCACGCCGTATGGGATATTGAGGCTGAGGCTGTGGCTCAGACCGCAAAGGAATTTCGTGGCATGGGGACAATTTGTCCCAACCACATTGGTTGCGGTAGAGAGCCGGTGCAAGAGCCCGAGCCCACTCTTCTGCAAAATGCTGCGCATGCTCAGTCGAGACAGTGTGCGCGAAACTGGGAAGGATTACCTCCTCCCCTCGCGGCGCTGCGAGCACAAAAGGTGGGGGCCAGTCAGCCTCGGAAAGCAAAATGTCGTACGTAGACGAAAGGTTCTCCCAAAATACCCCTCTGACAGTACGCTGTATGTCACCCTCAATTAACAGGACAATTTCAAAAAGTCTTTCAGGGGGAGCTAATCTCGTATCGGCTGTTTCTATTACAACAAACACTTCAGTCGCTGTCACCCTCAGTAGTGGACGGAGCGCCTCTCTGACTATGGTAATCTCCGCTGCGCTGTCCAGCAAGGTCAGAGCCCACGTCAGATTCCGAAGCCGCGTTCTCACTATCTGTGGCATATCTATGCGCTGTTAAGGCTGCGACTTTCTTCTTCGCAAACTGCGGACGCTTAGGCGTAGAATCCTCCTGCTTCACTGCGCCGTCCGTCTGGCGGGACTGACCACGTCCTTGTTGGCCACCACGTCCACGTCCACCCCCTCCTCCTCCACCGGTCTTCGGGGCCGATGTGTCCTGAAAGGAACGAGGAGAGCGTTGATCAGAACCCTGAAATCGATCAGGTGATTTAATCATCGCGCGATCGCGCAAATCATAAACTTTTTCTGTCGGCGCAGGTGCTTGTACTGCAGGGTAAGATTCCTGAGTCTGCGTATTCTTCTTCCCCTGTGTCTGTTTCTTAGGCCAATTTTGTTTTTTGGACTTGGGCTGGACATCTGTTACTGCAGATTGTCCCTGAGGTTGTTTTTTCTCCTTTACTGGAAAATATTTCAGACCTCTACTTGTGCGGCCAATTGTCTTATAAGCGGCCACCACAATCTTTGCTAACTGGCGGGGTTTGTCGGCATCGGGCAGAGCAGCCAAAGCATTCGACACCTGAAAGTTAACTGCATCTCCTTTAACATTGGAGAGAATGAGATCACTTACAATCTCAAAAGAACCACACAGGCGCATACCCAATTCAACCGCTGCCTCTGGACCGTGATCATTCTGAACACGTCTAATGATTTCAGGCAGGGCAGTCATAGACGGGGTGCCGAAGCACCTTGTATAAACCGCCGCAAATGTTTTTCCCCAGCTTTCACAGTCAGCAAGTTCAGGAGTAATATCCTTCGGTAGAGTAATCGTTAACATTCTATGTTTATCAGCAGGAGTAGAATTCGGAAAAACCGCCTCCAGTTGATCAAACTTCTCCGCTAGCCAGAATGGGAAGTCATCGTTGTCAACCGGACGAGCACCAAAAACCGAATTAACCATCACTGGATTGAGACGCATGCCGCCTCGATCCACGGGAACGGCCGCACCCCCCTGGGGACCACCAGGCAGGTGGCGACCGATGTATTGCACTAATGCACGAATCACGGAAATGGAAACAACATGTAGCCTGCGAATTTCTGCTAGGGTACAAGCCCCGTGATTCGGGTGCGGGGTAAAGCCACCCAACGCAGGCCAATTAGTACCTGGAATTGAGAGTGGACCTAACCTCGCAGCGGACAAAGAGTGGGGGAGGGCGCCATCAAACCAAACTCGATGCTGCCAATGATCAATAGGTATTTCCAATGCCCTGTACGGCGTATATTCAGCCGGGACATCCGAGGCAGTGTAGGAGTGGAACAAACCAGAATTAGCGTCCACAGCCGGAAACGTAACCCAAGAGTAAAACAACTCGTAAGGAAACGCCGGATCTGCACATACCACGAAAATCACAGCCATCCCATCTACTGGGACTTGGTACGTCTGAAGATGGTTGCGTACCGCTACGCGACTATGCTGCGCAATAGCCACCGCCGCCATGACAACACTGGAAACAAGAACACACAAAGAATACTTTGTAGCACAACTGGGTAGTAATTCAAAGAAACCGTTTAAGAAAGAATCAAGCTTGAATAAAGACCTATTTCAAAAAATAGGTAGGTTTCACCGACACCCCGTTTTCCGGAAACGGATGTGAAGGGGTTAAGGCATGAACGATAAACTACTCGAGTGTCATGATATAAGACCACCGAAACCGTTGGGCGCCATGTTGCAGGGTTTCTGTACTCACACAGAACTGTGCACAGAGGAGTGGAACCTCGGCAAATTAGGGTGTCCCAAAACTTACCTTAGCAACCAACTCACCCCTTACCGAGCTAGCTACAGTGTCTCATTGGACATATCAAACTCCCAATGTTTAGACAAACCAGAACATGAACTTACAGTACCTCAGGGTACGTGGAACTCATGAACACTCTTTTGTTATATTATCATTACAAACCAGAACTTGGAGTAAAGAAGACACATGTGCATTTGAAATGTTTATTTACTAATGCCGTCTTCTCAGGCGCAGTATCTTAGATAATACAAGTATACTTATTATCAATATCAAAATTATCAGCATAGTTACTAAGACATAAAAAGCGAATGGTGACAGCATGTTAACATGCTGTAATGAATAAGAGTTAACAACACTTATATCTCACCCTCCCTAACACATATATTATATTATTAGCTAAGAAGGTCTCTTTGGGTTGTTTTAGGGCGGGCCCATACCTTAGTGTCCTAGCATGAAGGAATCACATCAGCATACACCAGCTCTCTCTGCATGTGCACCGCATCAAGTGTGTGTAACAATTCTCGTGCAAAGCAATATCAATCCCGCCTCAAGCCCAAGTTGGCAAAGGCTGCACTTGTGTTATGACTATGAAGGCGTGGAGATCAGACCTCATAACAATTCCATATCGTGTTGCTCCTGAAACTTCAGCACTCTCCGTGCAGACATGGTTTATTAAACAAAACTGATATCAGAGCAATAACATATTATTCTCACATACACCACGGCAAACAACTAGGTTGAAAGCTAAGTCAACAATTAAGGGTCGTGTGCAGAAGTTGCAAGAAAGGAAAAATGGCGTTTAAATCTCAAATGTACCTATGCTAACTTAACACGATATAAGGATATATAGGAGCTATATAACACTACCAGCTCATTCAGTCCAGCTTTTTGCTTTTAGTTCTGGAACTTGCAGTTCGGTTAATCCCATTATAAAACCACAACTACAAGTCACCGATGTAAAGCGAAAAATCCTGGAATGGCAACTAGCCCACAGCGGTAAACAACCGTTACAACGCAACTATTACAACGGACTACTTTTACAACACAACTTTTACAACGCAGGATCCATTACAACGAACTACCATTACAACGCATTTTTTTACATCGCAGATGCCTTTACAACGCATGCCATTACAATGTAAGTATTGGTAAGTATATAATTATATTAAAAATGTTATAGGTTTGGGTTTTTGGGTACAGGGGTATTTTTAGGGTTCAGGGCTAGGTTTGGGTTTTTGGGTACAGAGGTATTTTTAGGGTTCAGGGCTAGGTTTGGGTTTTTGGGTACAGGGGTATTTTTAGGGTTCAGGGCTAGGTTTGGGTTTTTGGGTAAAGGGGTATTTTTAGGGTTCAGGGCTGGGTTTGGGTTTTTGGGTACAGGGGTATTTTTAGGGTTCAGGGCTAGGTTTGGGTTTTTGGGTACAGGGGTATTTTTAGGGTTCAGGGTTAGGTTTGGGTTTTTGGGTACAGGGGTATTTTTAGGGCTCAGGGCTAGGTTTGGGTTTTTGGGTAAAGGGGTATTTTTAGGGTTCAGGGCTAGGTTTGGGTTTTTGGGTACAGGGGTATTTTTAGGGTTCAGGGCTAGGTTTGGGTTTTTGGGTACAGGGGTATTTTTAGGGTTCAGGGCTAGGTTTGGGTTTTTGGGTAAAGGGGTATTTGTAGGGTTCAGGGCTAGGTTTGGATTTTTGGGTAAAGGGGTATTTTTAGGGTTCAGGGCTAGGTTTGGGTTTTTGGGTACAGGGGTATTTTTAGGGTTCAGGGCTAGGTTTGGGTTTTAAATAAAATTAAATTAAATTATATTAATTTTAATTACTTACATTTTTAAAAATATTATATACTTACCAATACTTACGTTGTAATGGTATGCGTTGTAAAGGCATCTGCGATGTAAAAAAATGCGTTGTAATGGTAGTTCGTTGTAATGGATCCTGCGTTGTAAAATTGCGTTGTAAAGGTATGCGTGCTAAAAGTATGCGTTGTAACGTCATACATCCCCCACAGCATGTGAGTGAAGGAGACCACAACAGATTCCTCGGGTTTTACAGTTCCATGTGTTTAGTAGGTCAACCAGTTTAGTTTTTTTTTTTGTGTAAACCTTTATAAAGTCAGGACTACAAATCCCAGAACTCAAAGAAAATACTTGGATTGGATGAGCTACTCACGCAGTTCAATTCAAATAATTATTCAATAATAACGTTATTCAGAAGCATAACAGCATCCATAAAAGCGAATTACAGTTCAAAGCAAACAATAAACAGAATCAAATACAGAACTACACGAAATATATGAAAAATACAGTGCAGGATAATAACTGCAACATGTTAGGAGGGGCATTGACCTATGTGCATGTACGATATGTATGAAGAAAAAGGGGACCCCAGTAGTAAGACCAGGGGTAATATATATGGTAGATGGAACCAATGGTCTAAGGGAGGCCCTATGAGGTCCTCGGGTAGCTAAGGCTACTAGTTAATGAGTGTAGTGACACTTTCACAGGGAGTCCAAGCAGGACTTGATAAGCAATGTATGCTGGGACACAAGGTTTTTGGAATGACATCACATTTATTGACGGCATAAACGGAGTATCATTCAGTTATTTTCGGTAATAGTTTTAGAGCTCATACAGAAGAAGGTGCGTGAAGTGAAAAGGTGCTTGAGTGACAATTAAAATTTACATTGCATTGACAACATTATACAAAACTCCAATCTAATCAAGTACAGTGGAGGAGTTTTGATAGAGAGGTCGACAGCGTTTCGATCTTGTTAAATAAAGATAATTATCAGGACGAGAGTGTGAGCGGGTAGAATATATAGGAGAAGAAAACAATAGAATAACCATGGTACCGGAGTTGTAAAACAATTGTAACAAAATATGGACTCTGCAATTTGATTAGCGCAAACAGTAAAGGACAGACAATATATGTGAAGAAAGAGAGGGTTCTGACTTGAGAAAGGCTGAGTCAGGGTGGCAAGATAAGTAGGTCACTAATTCAAGAAGAAAATAATTTACTAGCTAGTCTATGAGCAGATTTGTCTGCATAGGTGAAAAGAAGGACAGAGCTAAATCATGGAGGAACTGGATTAAGGAGTGGATCGAACAGTACAAGTCAAAGTAATGAAGGAAATAATAAAAGAACGCCAAGCAAGGCGACAGTGGTTAAAGAGAGGCTGCATGTCCTCCAACAGGAGCTGTGAATCCTGCGCTATGCAAGGCAGAATTAGGCGCTGTATTACAAGGACCGACCTGTAGTAGAACCTGCAAGGTGTAGAATGGGTTCTGGCGACTGGGAAGCCGCTTAAGGGGTGAGTCACAATAGAGGCAAGGTGGTCCAAACCCAATCTAGAGTGAGTGAAACCACAACTCATGATAGGAACTATGTGCATGTACAGCAGATATTAAAAAGGAACCAATACGCAAAATAACATTTTCATTGTTTAAAAGTATTACAAATCTAAAATCAGATCTACATTGGCAAATATTACAACAATATTTCCTTAAAAGCATGATTAAATAAAATCTGGTATACTGTGCATAAAATTTACAAAAGAAAGTAAAATGGAGCATTGTTTGGCCAGATAAATAGTCACATGGGCAAGGTATATAAGGAAAATTCTGTGCAAAGGCCACGGGAAAACAGAGAAAATATTTGACAGTGTCAGATCTGAAACGGAATGATAGGGAGCGCTCCCATCGGTTGCAAGCAATCCAGCTGTAGTTGTTAGTGAAGTCCGAATCCCACAGATCAAAATATCTAATCATGGTGGGTTTCCCTATCAGATCCTTTAACCGCTGTGGTTCCTCGAGGTTATAAAATGCGTCAGCCACACTCCTCTTACTTATGCTAACACATGAGAGGGGATCTGTGAAAAGATTGCATCCCGATTCAACAATATTCCGTTTTAATGTAATAAATCCAAGGAATTTGTAGCCCTCTGTACAGGGAAAGGCAATCCATTATTATTTCTCTGGTTAGGGCAGTCTCATGGTTCTTCCAGCTCAAGAGCCACAACTAAACAGGCCGTACCCGAAACAGATTTCCAAGGTAAGAAAGCCTGAGTTCCTTATGACAAATAAAATGTGCAGCAGACAGGGACACGGATAAAACCTACCTTAGAAAACTCTTTTCTTCCCAGTGGATGGCCATGCAGTGGGAGATTCCCCATACCTCGACACCATTAATGGCAATTAGTAGACACTGGGATTTGTATATTTGTAATAACAAAACAAGTGATCCACCCCCCAAGAGTTGGGGGATACTGCATAAAGACATGGAAAATGTTGTGGTAACATGTGTGTGATATTAGGGGACCATGACCCTTGGGCAGAAAAGTAAATGCCCAGGTAAGGAAAGGTACTGGTCAGAAGGTTTAAGCCAATTGCCATGAATGACATTGATCTATACTTAGTTCCACAGGACATAATATGAGACTTAGTAAAGTTATTCTGAATGTCTAAAGAGGCCATAAAGCCAACAAAAGCTTATACTGCCTGACACAGGGACTACTCATGCATGGAATTGTGAAACTTGAGAGCTCTGCTACCACAACTGAGAGAATCATGTTGTAAAGATTTCATAAGCGTGCAATTCAAATCCCACTGCATAACAATAACAAGCATTTGGCAATGCGAATAGGTCTGGCATTGGCAGGCAGCATCTTGGCTCTGGCTATTCTTGTTTTGTTCTGTCATGGTTTGTGCAAAACCTTATTGTTGGGGAATCAGCCAGGCAATCAGCAATCTAAAAAAGATCCTTGGCTTAGGGCAAAAATATTTCTTTGGCTTCAAAAAATCACACATTACCATAGCAGTCCCTGATGCTGAAGGGGACTACATTGTATCCAGATGTGCTTCTCGTGAGTGGGCAGCATGCTGTAACTCAAAGTGAAGTCAGCCAGTGGCGGAAGTGTGCTAGCCCGTTGCCCCAAAATGCATGCTGCAGTGGCTGGAATTAAAATGTCAATGACACAGCAAAAGACTAATGGCTGTAGTGTAGCTAAAAGCCCCTATAAGTAACCATGTTATACATATAATAGTAATAAAATCAAAAGGTGTTGGCTAAAACCAGAACTAAGATAAGTCAAATGGTCTGACATTGGCTGCCAGCTTCTTCCCTTTGCTAATGTTTTTATGTAATAAATGTGTATAACTTTCTTAGAACTGCATAGAGATGCATGCAAAACAGCTAGAGAGGCTTGTAAAACAGCTATACAGAAAGCTTTGTAAAAACAGCTAGATAGAGAGGGTTATGTAGATAGAGAGTCATGCAAAGATAGATAGTGTTACAAAGAAAGATAGTATTGCAAAGATACATAGTGTTACAGGGATATTGTTGTAAAGAGAGATAGTGTTGAAAAGAGAGCTAAGCAGTGTTGAAAAGAGAGCTAGACAGTGTTGCAAAGCCAGCTAGACAGTGTTGCAATGACAGAGAGAGTAGACTGATAGATAGACAAGGTTGCAAAGGTAGATAGAATGATAGAGTTGCACAAATAGATAGACGCAAAGATAGGCAGAGTGCAAAGGAAGACAAATAGATAGAGTTGCAAAGATAGATAGATAGACAGACAGACAGACAGACAGACAGACAGACAGACAGACAGACAGACAGAAAGACAGACAGATAGATAGATAGATAGATAGATAGATAGATAGATAGATAGATAGATAGATAGATAGATAGATAGATAGATAGATAGATAGATAGATAGATAGATAGATAGATAGATAGATAGATAGATAGATAGAAAACTTTAGCAGCATGACTTGCGGGAGAGCAGTTATAAATGTACTTCATTGCACGTATACTAAAAAAAAAAAAGACAATTTTGAATGCTTTAAAATAGCAGCAGTCAGATAAAGATCGGTCAAAAAGGAATTTACAATGCCATTATCAGGCAAACAGAACTGAAAAAGCTGAAACTGCCCTGTGCCCAACTTGGAAGAGCTGGTAGAAAGCTTCCTGCTTTCAGATCTGACTCTAAACACAATGTCAATTCCAAAGTAATCAAGTCAAACCAAAAACGTTGACACTACTGTATATGGGGTTGTGCTCATTGTTAAAAAGCAAACTCCAGTCACTCAAAGTGAAGTTATCCAGTGGCTGAAGTGGGCCGCACCCCTGCCCTACGCTGTATTGGGTGGAAGAAAAAGTTGGGGGACACACAAACAGATCAATGGATGAAGACAGCTGGCTGGAAGCCCCCTTAAATAAGTATATTATACATATGTGCGGCTCATTCTCCTTCTCGTTGAGAGGGCACCTTTTAATATATATATATATATATATATATATATATATATATATACATACATACATATATATATATATATGGTATATATAGTTAGGACCTAGTTTCCTTAGGAAATCCACAACATTCTATTGGGAATAACTTTGGCGTCGATTAGGGAAATTGCGTGAAAGTTTCCAAAATTTTGGCCAGCTTAGTTCTGCTCCTTCCCTGAAAGTTTTGGGGGGATTCGTCAAGCGGGGGCCGAGAAAAAAGGGGGGTCCCAAAACATGTTTTCCCCATGTTAATTTCCATAGGACGAATAGACAAGGCTACAGCCCGAACCGCTGAATGGAATTACACCAAACTTTGCAAAATTGTAGGGACTGGTACGCAGAAGTGCCTTTTCTATATTTGGTAAAAATTGCTCCAGTGGTTTTTATGAAAATTAACTTCAAAAACACATATATATCTGGGCGGAGCCTAAACACACATCTCATCGTGAGATCTGATTGGCTGTCAGCACTTCATCCAAGAAGTGTTGGCAGCCATCTTGGGACCAATATACATGATAGCACCTCATTAAAAAGCATTGTAGTTAATAGAGGTTTTTAGAACTTTAGTTACATTATAAATCATTTGTTGATGGTACCATACTCATTTTAGGAATTGTGGTGTGTTCTAAGGTGATTTTACCATGTGAAAAAGCCTTCTGCTGGGATATAATGAATGATGTTTGAAAGAAAACTATTATCTCATGCTTTTCCCACAGTGGTTTGGAAGGGGATCTATAAGCTAAACTGAAAGCATATTTATTGTAAATTCACATTATCTTTCTCAGTCATGTGAGAATGAAGTCTGACATTCTCAGTAAAACATGTACATCTGACAAGGACAGAGACTGTCAGTTGATTCCTTTGTGTTCTACTGCAGCCTCCTAGAGTGTTCTAAAGAACAACTAGAGCGCTAACAGTCCTACTTATTACAAAGGTATGGCACACCTGAAGCCATCTTGATTGGAATAAAGTGGTAACTCTTAAAACATTTAATTTAAAAAGGAACAAAATGAGGGGGTGTATTTTGCCATAGAAAGTATGATTAGTGCTGCAGAAAGAAAAATTAGGGCACATTTTGAGTGACTTCTCAAATCCTCTTCTATTTCATTAAAAAATTCTGACATGCAGTCTCCCAAGATGGCCACCAGAGACAAAAGGGCCCAAATGTAGCCCAATTATCACCCAGATGTAGCCCAAGTATAGCCCAATGACAGAATGTCCCAGAGTGTTCTAAAGAACAACTAGAGCGCTAACAGTCTTACTTATGACAAAAGTATGGCACACCAGAAGCCATCTTGATTGGAGTGAAGTGGTAAGTCTGAAAACATTTAATTTAAAAAGGAACAAAATGAGGGGGTTCATTTTGCCATAGAAAGTATGATTAGTACTTCAAAAAGAAAAATTAGGGCACATTTTGAGTGACTTCTCAAATCCTCTTCTATTTCATTAAAAAAATTCTGACATGCAGACTGAAACATGTACTTTGAATACCAGCAGCAGACTTCCCTGGTGAGCAGTAGCTTTACTACAGTGATCTAATGAGCAACTAGAGTGCTAACATTCAGAATTTATGGCAAATGTGTGACACATCTGAATGCCTTCTTGATGGAACCAAAGTAAACAAGCATTGAAAATGCAATAGATCTCGCCCTCGTTTAAGTTAAAGCCATTCTGTTTGTAATGAGGTGGCTTTTTAGCTTTGCTTTTATTAGTGTTTTTAAAACTTTCATGTAAATACCATGCATATGTATGCATCTATGTATATGTATGCATGCATTTATATTTGTATTTATATAGATATGCAGATTATATATTGTAATATATGTATGTATATATATATATACACATACATATATATAAATGCATATGCATATATATGCATATATATATGTGTATATGTGTGCGTGTAGAGAGAGGTAGAGAGGTAGAGGTGTAGAGGGAGAGAGGTAGAGGTAGAGAGGTAGAGGTTAAGAGGTAGAGACTAGTAGAGAGAGGTAGAGAGTAGAGAGTGAGTAGTAGAGAGTAGAGAGTGAGTAGTGGAGAGTAGTAGAGAGCAGTAGAGAGAGTAGCAGAGAGTGAGTAGTAGAGAGTAGTAGAGTGAATAGTAGAGTGAGTAGTAGAGAGTAGTAGAGAGTAAGTAGTAGAGTGAGTAGTAGAGAGCAGTAGAGAGTGAGTAGTAGAGTGAGTAGTAGAGAGAGAGTAGTAGAGGGTGAGTAGTAGAGAGTAGTAGAGAGTGAGTAGTAGAGAGTGAGTAGTAGAGAGTGAGTAGCAGAGAGAGAATAGTAGAGAGTAGTAGAGAGTGAGTAGTAGAGTGAGTAGTAGAGAGAGAGTAGTAGAGGGTGAGTAGTAGAGAGTAGTAGAGAGTGAGTAGTAGAGTGAGTAGTAGAGAGTGAGTAGTAGAGAGTAGTAGAGAGAGAGTAGTAGAGAGTGAGTAGTAGAGAGTAGTAGAGAGTGGGAGTAGTAGAGAGAGAGTAGTAGAGAGTGAGTAGTAGAGAGTGAGTAGTAGAGAGTAGTAGAGAGTGAGTAGTAAAGAGTGAGTAGAGAGTAGAGAGTAGTAGAGAGTGAGTAGTAGAGAGTAGTAGATAGTGAATAGTAGGGAGTGAGTAGTAGAGAGAGAGTAGTAGAGAGTAGTAGAGTAGTAGAGAATGAGTAGTAAGAGTGAGTATTAGAGAGTAGTGGAGTAGTAGAGAGTAAGTAGTAGAGAGTAGTGGAGAATATTCCAAAGTTTGGCACAGCACCACTTGCACAATAAGTCCAATCAAATCATATCACTTAGAGTCCTTATTGAAGCGCTGAATCTTGGTGTATATTCAAATGCTTTTATTTTCCTTAAGTTTATGTACCACAGCCAGCCGACGCGTTTCGTTCTGTATAACAGAACTTCTTCAGGGCGTTCAAGTTATGTCGGTATCCTGTTGTCATATAACTAGATATTTCTTCCAAATGTTAGACGAGACGTAAGTACATTCTTATTCAAAGTGACTAGGTATCAATTTTACCCACACAATTCGGGCAGACTTGAGTAATTTATAGCATCCTCAAAGTCAGTCTTTCAAAAATTCCAAAGTATAGGACATGATAATCCAAATCCAAATGTTTCTCAAGAAAAGTCATTTTCAATTGTTCGGAATATCGGCGTTTGGGCAGATATGACCCAGGGACCCCCAGTATGCAAGGGGAATTAGTCCCCCCTCTGCAAACGCGCCAGTGGCCAGCGTTGCAGAGAGGTGTAAAAAGGGGCATAGCCTCATTACACCTCTGTGCAATACAGCCCCCTGGCGCATACTGGAGGTTCCAGGTGGGCTAGTTGGCCCCCAGGGACCCCTAGTATGCAAGGGAAATTAGTTCCCCCTCTTCAAACATGCACGGGGGCTGCGTTGCAGAGAGGTGTAAAAAATGGTGAGGCCTCATTACACCTCTCTGCAATGCAGCCCCCTGGCGCATACTGGAGGCTCCTGGTGGGCTAGTTGGTCCCCAGGGACCCCCAGTATGCAAGGGGAATTAGTTCCCCCTCTGCAAACGCACCAGGGGGCTGCGTTGCAGAGAGGTGTAACAAGGGGCATAGCCTCATTACACCTCTGCAATGCAGCCCCCTGGCGCATACTGGAGGTTCAAGGTGGGCTAGTTGGCCCCTAGGGGCCCCCAGTATGCAAGGGGAATTAGTTCCCCCTCTTCAAACATGCACGGGGCTGCGTTGCAGAGAGGTGTAAAAAGGGGCGTGGCTTCATTACACCTCTCTGCAATGCAGTCCCCTGGCGCATACTGGAGATTCCTGATGGGCTTTCAGGTCTTATATAGTTAGGAATTAGCATTAAAAAAACCTTTGAAATTCACTGAAAAAAACATAGGTTTCAGGCCTTATATAGTTAGGAATTAGCATTTAAAAAACCTTGCAAATTCACTGAAAAAACCATAGGTTTCAGACCTTATATAGTTAGGAATTAGCATTTAAAAAACCTTTGAAATTCACTGAAAAAACCATAGGTTTCAGGCCTTTATAGTTAGGAATTAGCATTTAAAAAACCTTTAAAATTCACTCAAAAAACATAAGTTTTAGGGGTGTTATAGTTAGCTGGACATTTCACTTATAGAAAACCATTGAAATTGCTCCTATATAGTTAGTTGTACTAACTATATTTCGTGCACCCGCAATCCACTGCTGATGATGTCACATATTACATCATTCATGACATGGTCAGTGACATCACTGATGACATCTCAAATGACATCACTGATGACATCACTAATGACATCATCCACGTGACAATCACATACACCTTTTCATACACTAGTAAAATCTTTCATCACTCTTTGTAAAATACAGAGTATCATATTTGAATCCATTGTTACAGCAATACAAGAATCTAAAAACCCACTCAGTGATTCATAGATGTATACACACATCTAATCACTTACCTGTAGATTCAGTCATACATGCTGTCAATGAACAATAGAACACTATCAAAAATACTTATACACCTAAATCCACATTACACACCAGCACACATCCTATTCACATATGAAGTCCTCCTACTCACTTATGCAAACAATGGATCATACGTACATATTTACTTAGCTACACACTTATACAAACACAACGTCATCTATTCATTTAGATAGTAAGTCATACTTAGTGAATTTTAAAATCATTATTACAAGTATAAAGTTATCCATACAGTCACTTTTATTTTTCTAGTTTGTTGGACATGTACCACTGACAAATATATTTGCTCATCACCACACCCATAAAGATATTCACTCACCCAAACAACTGTTAGAACATGTAGTTTTAACTTCATATATCTAGTGAATCAACTATTCACACATCTTTGGGCAGTCACACACCCCCACCGAACCCCACACACATTCACTCTCCCATACAAATACTCAATTAACTAATCAATAACTAATATAGACTTTCACATAACTAGTAACCAACTGGAGAACCAGTTTACACAACAACTGACAAAGTGATACAGATATTCAAACAGTTTAGTCACTATCCACTATATTTAGTGAGACACTATAAATTGGTCAAGTAAACAGTCAATTACACTGCTACTAAATCCTCCATCCAAATATTTATTTTTATATATCCACTCATTCTTCAATACAAATTGATATATATATAATGCATATTTAAATAACGAAGCAAACCACATTCACTGGATGATGTCATCAGTGATGTCATCAGTGATGTCACTGACCATGTCATGAATGATGTAATATGTGACATCATCAGCAGTGGATTGCGGGTGCGCGAAATATAGTTAGTACAACTAACTATATAGGAGCAATGTCAATGGTTTTGTATGAGTGAAATGTCCAGCTAACTATAACACCCCTAAAACTTATAGTTTTTTGAGTGAATTTTAAAGGTTTTTTAAATGCTAATTCCTAACTATATAAGGCCTGAAATTTATGGTTTTTTCAGTGAATTTCAAAGGTGTTTTAAATGCTAATTCCAAACTATATAAGGCCTGAAACCTATGGTCTTTTCAGTGAATATATATATATATATATATATATAATTTTTTCTAAATCAAAAGGTCTTGGCTAAAGCCAGACCTAAAAAAATTAAGTACAGCAATAACATGATTAGAATGTTCTTTAAAACATACAGCAGGCAAGAACCAGTGGACGAATCACTGCTTGCTACGGTCTTTTACCTAAAACTGGAAACCTGACTCTATATAGCACCCAAAATCCCCATGCAGCATTCCATTCACACTCTATGCACCTCGACTCGCAAGTTGCAGAAAATACCCAATGTTCTTTTCTTGCCACTGGTAGCCTCAAATGCCACCAATGAAGAAGACACTTCACCCAACCAAAACACCCTCGAAATCGCCACATCTTTCTGGCTGCACGTAATGCACCTTGAAAGTAAATGAGCCGAACCGATTAAGTGGACCAATCACCACTCTTCTCTGCCCTCCTGTACTCGCATCTAAAGCTAAGGACAGATGCAGACATTAGCACCACTCTTTGGCACAGAAAGAGCCTAAAGCTAGAAACCCCATCTCTTCAGTTACAGAATCGAGCACTTGCCAGGTACCATATCACATGGGCCTCACCCAGCCAGCACTCTCCATTGCCTATCCCCACATACACATCCAGACAACAAAAACCACTTATTGTGCCTTTCAGGACGTACTGAGGGCGTACGGGATGCTTTGGTTGGGATAGACTTCCAGTTACGGGAAAAGGGGCACACCAGCAAAGAACACAGCTCAACACATCTCACTACCCACCCATAAACAAGACACTCCCTCCAACCTATGCTCATTAACGCTTATTCCGTATTTCTCCATGTTCCAAGCATTGCAGACCTCATGACACTTCACAACCTTGATGCACTCTACTTCACGGAAATATAGCTCACCTTCACATCTTCACACACCATACACGTCTTTGTGCTCACATGATACAGCAACCAGCTTGAAGACTGTACATATAAGACTAAGAGAGGCCGCACCATCATATAAAAGTCTCCCTGGCCCTGCACCCCAGGTGAACATGCAACACTCAGATCTATGAAGCTCCTCACTTGCCACTTCCCACTCTATGCAACCCAGTGTGCACCTTCTGCATGGACTTCATCCACACAATCTTGACCTCCTCAGCACCTGATCTGTTCTACAGACACCACTTTCACTAAGATTTCAACCTTTCTTACAGTTCAAGCATTAAAAAAACATAGATAATAATGTTGGACACTGTCACTGCACAGCGCTACATTTCTCTTGGCTATTTTCGGGCTATATAAATACCAACACAACATACATGTCCACATACATACAACTAAGAGAAAGAAAGCCTCTGAACTGTGGATATCAAAGAAGGATGCACATAGAAAATAAAACTGATTGATCTAGAGTACAGGTGTGATTGAGAGCACCACTGAGCCACAGCAAGTGTGCAAAGAGTGTGCCACATTGAGAGACAACGATCCATAGATTCAGTGTCACTGTAAATTAAAACGCAGATGAGCTACCATCTAAGAGAACATGCAAATAAGAGAGCTACTACACTTTGTCATGCATACATTTTAGAGAGCCACAAGCTCACAAGGAGCTTTAAACAGTTGAACAGCACTGATAATGAAAATGAGAGAGGATTTGCGCCATTGGGCGCATACAAACAAGATAGCCACTTACAAAGAGTGAGCAAAACAAAGTGCCCACTGACCTACCACTTGCATGCAAAATAAGGTGACCACTAATCAAGAGTCAGTGTGAATGTAAATAGGAGTAAGTCCAAAAATAACAAACAAACTAAAGTGACTATGTAACCACATCCAGCGTGCAACACATAGCACAGCTGATACACAGCACGGGCGCAACTGGGAAAAACATTTTGCGGCTATTAGCATAAAAACAGAGACACACTGCAGCACAGCATATCTACAAACAAGAGCACAAGAGAAAAACAGTTTATGAATTGACTCTGATGCACAGTATGTGTGGGCATGGGAAGGCCACTGATCCAGCAACAGCAAACAAATCGTCTGCTGATCCAGCTTGTGGTCAGTAAATCACAGTGAATGTGCAAACTACAAAGCCACTTCAATGCTCCTAGTATGCAGGCAAGAGGTGCCAAAGCAGTGAACATCACAATATTTGAAGAATAGGGCCACAGCAAGCATCCAAAGAAGATGGCCATTGATCAACAGCAAGGAAGGGGCATTGATCCACAGTGAGCATAGAGTGTAAAAGGGAGGCCACTGAACCACGAGTGTAATAAAAAGGAGGGCTCCAGAGATCCCCCTGAGCATAGGAGCAACACTGCCATGGAGTTAAGGCAATAAATCAAACATTACAACTACTAGCCCACAGCTAATGACTAAAGATATCTACAAATCTTAAAGTATGTAGCAAAGGTGGGCATCCGCCAACACCAAGAGAAATGCAAACAAGATACACATCCACAGGGAGTGAGCAAACAGGATGGTCTCCAAAACCACAAAGAACATGCCAAGAAGAGAGCCACTGATTCATAGCAAATACTGGAATAAGGCATTTTTTTACAGACTGTACACAAATCGGACCGCTGCAGAGCCACAGCACATATGCAAATGAGAGAGCACTGGCTTACAGTGAGTAAGTATGAGAAAGTGTTACTACACAACCAAGGGAGGTTGCTACAAGGCCACTAAAAGTGAACAATTTTGGTCTGCAAAGCTTCCCTTTTCTATTGAAAATGAGAAAAAAGAATCAAAGCGTGAGTAGAGCTTATTTTTCCAACTGTAAAAAAGAAATCTTTTCTCAGTCCCACATGTGATGCTTAGATTGACCTTTGCATTGCAAATGTAGTCAATAACCCTAGCAATGAAGCAGCCGCGGTCAGCAGTAGGTGTTCCTGCAGGGCGGTGATGTGGGGAGGGGGAGGGGCAGGGTGGGGAGTAGAAATGTATGGATTACGGAGTGTAACAGGTAAGTAAACATATAAATAAATAAAACGAATTTCGTTGCGCACACTGCATCGCATTTGGTGATGCAGTGCACGCAACGAAATTCATTTTATTTATTTATATGTTTACTTACCTGTTAAACTCCGTAATCCATACATTACTACCCCCCACCCTGCCCCTCCCCCTTCCCACGTCACTGCCATGCAGGAACTCCTACTGCCGACTGCAGCTGCAATTAAGTTTCGTCCACCAGTGGCAGGATTTTTACCTCCTGGTGTAATCACTGCCCTATAGCAGAGTACTTGCCTTCAGCAGCAGGAATTATCCTTGTTACAAAAATTGGCTTCAGTGTGTCAAGTGTCCCAGTCAGGCCTAGAAGGAAATGTTGCCATTTTTACATACACGGGGATCTTTCCTAAATTTGCCTTCACCTTTCACATCGACTTTTAACACACATTTGCATTCCTGACACTTTGGGTTTGTTTCCTGCAAACACCAACCTTGCTTACACGAAGCAACTTAGCACAAACACTATCATATCACCTAGGTATTGTGTGCAAGGTCCGCACATACGTTGTGCAAATGTGTTTGATATTTATGTCCATATGGCAACACAGTTATCTCTAGAATACAAACAATGGCAGCCTGATCACAATCTCCGCCCAAGTCAAGGGTGTCTTTTTCCATATATAAACATCTGTTTCCGGGTATAGTCAGAGGAAGCACTTCTACTGGCTTCGAGAGGTCCCTACATGCTGAAGCTTCGCCCAGCAGCTGACTGATGTCTCGGTATGGGGTGTCCAGCTCATGACCAAGATGAGGTCATACATTCTTACCCAACAGGTAACGGGGTTATATCACTCAGTAAGGGATTTCTTGGCATAAGATCCACATACAACCTAGACATGTAGGATAAGGTCTGAATAGTAGGAGTACACCAGATTGTTATATTATTTTGCATGCTTGCATATATGCGTTGTCTCAGCATGATGGAGGAATTCTTTGTTCTGTTAACTGTCCTGACACTTATTAAAACTTTCATCTGCTTCTGTCAATTGATCATCCAGCACATATTTTCTATACAAGAATCACATAGGTTCAATAAACATTGAAAACGTCCCTTTATGTATTCTTTGCATATTTCTCTGAGCAAAAGAAAGCACGAGTGGATGAGCGAAAGGTTTTAGGTCTGTCACCACAGTTCCTGAGGAAACAGGATTGTCATGTTCAGTGGTTGCCAGAACTGTTTGCTCCCAGTCTGGGTTTAGGTGGGGGGCGGGGGAGGACTTTTGGTGGCACTGTGAGCTAGCTAGTCTAAGGGACAACATATCCTGCGGGGTGCACATAATCAGTCTGGCACCATCTTAAAGTTTATGTCGTCCACAAATGTGCAGTTCTTACTGATTAGTGGCAACTAAACAACAAGTGCAGACTATTCAGGAGTCCTCTGATGGTCGTATTTCCTTGAAAGGTGCTTGCCACCATCACAGTGTCATTTCCTCACAGGCTTCTCGATTCTTCATTGCTTTGATGTCACTGATTTTGTTGTTCGAAAATCGGAAGGTAATTTGAAATGCATAGCATTCATCAGTAGCTAATGACTTCCCTCCATTTCATGTTGTGAATATATCACAAGGTATTTTAAATTAACAATGTTTACCTGGCAAGTGGGCATTTATTACTGTGCCACTTTTTAACAGTTCTGACACTTCAATCCACAGTCATTGGATTCTGGAACTTGTTGTTTGAACTTACAATTAGCATTTTGAGTTTAAATACCCAAAGTGCGAAGGGACACTAGCTAAAATTCCTTGCACAGGCTGGGTGTTATCAAACGTAACACAGCCACTTGGCAACTATGGTAATTGAAGTGAGTCTAGGGATGTTGCCTGAGATGTTTTTCCTGTGCTGGTATCCTAGTGCTTTTTGTACTGCTCATCCATCTATTGCCTGCCCTCCTCCTCCAATAAAGTGAATTTGCCAGCTGATCACTGTGCTTATGTACCCATCATTTTTCAATTATCACGTTTGTCTACAGGATGGCAGGGAGAGAAGCGGGGGTGTAGAGGCGTGGGATGCTGAGCCATGAGAAGCTTTCTGAAGTTCTATCCTCTGCATCGGGTCACAATGGGCAAACGCCCAAATGTGAAAGGCCTGAGATATAGGGAGTTATTCTGTGACTCATATGTCTCAGAGAGGGCCACCTCTGCTGCTGCAAGAGCTGGCCTTTGGTCAGGTATTGCCCTGGCCGATACCAATCTTGGCACCCCACCCCCACTTGTCCTGTTTAATTATCTATGTGTCCCAGATCGATGTAAGACTTCTGCAGACACCTCCTGCACTCCTCCAGCAGTCAGCGCCCTGTGCGTGGGCCCAGCTTGCATATACTAAAGGCCGGCCCTGTGCCGCAGTGTGTGGCACAGAAGGGCTCTTAGGCGCGGTCCTCTTCCTTGGGTGCATGCATGAGGCCCACCTGAGGGAGAGTGGGCCCAAAATCCAGTGCCCAAGTGCAGAGGCAGATAATGTGCTTGCAAAAGGGCTTTCAGACTGTCAGGTGAGCTTGTTAAACACACAACTTATTTCGGACCTAGCTGTAATGTGCAAAATATTCTCAAATGCGTTAGTTTAACCCTAGATCCGAGGCACTTGGAGCAAGAGAGCAACCTTGCATACCTGAAGCCAAAGAGGGTCCTACAAAACAGTGGGCAAAAGGGTATCTAGCAGAGAAAGGAAACAAAGTGTTGAATGCTTCAGCAAGTAGGTGGTGAACGCTAATTTCCTTGTAAGCAACAGTGCATTTATCTTACTTGTTTCACAGCTAACAAGAGGACTGCTATTCTACAGTGAGCTTGTGATCTTCTCTCCTAGTTAACGCAGCCCTGTCAAGTACCATGCATCAGGGGTTAGACTAATGCATTGTAATGCTGTTGTCCGCATCACCGTACTAAAATGAATTAGTCAGTAAATCATAGCATTCCCCGACCTTCTGAGTTGCACTAGGAGAAAAGACTGTGCAGCATTAGCGATTGTGCTGTCATATGCACCGTTAATGTTTTCAGATTATATAAAAAAAGGACACGACTTACAGCCCATTGAAGTAACTCTGCTGTTGTAAAGCACAGGTGCATACAGGGTACTTCATGATAAACATTGTTTGGTAAATACAACAAGCAATATCTGACCCTGCGCTCATCAGCCACGATTTGTCCGGGGATGGTACCTTGCCTACTATTATTTCTCCAGCAAGGGGTTGTGTCGTTTCGACCAGGCAGGATCTAATTAGTGTGGTGTCTGTAGCCTCGAAGCACGACAGGAGTCATCAGATTCGATCAGATCTGTTTATTGATTCTTGTTACAGCATGCTTCCCCACGTCCTACCTCATGCCCAGCCCCTATGTCTCTGCCGTCTCACCAATCTTTGACCGGAAGTGGTGTCTGGTTCCTTGCCCCCTCCCACCAGTCGGGGTCCAGGGTCCTAGTGCCCTGTGCCCAGGTCACGACAATTGGCCAGAGGCAAACTGATACCAGTGATGGGCAGCCTGGGGCAGCTTTGGTTATTCTTGCCTGGCTGCATTCCAGCCACTGCACCAATGGCCTTAGGCGGCGCCTTTGGTTACACCTTGGCCCCAGGATTGTTGTCAGATTTGACAGTGGTCATATCTGACAGTGCCAGTTATGCTCATCTCCAAGTGTGTGGCAAGAGGAGAGCACCTGTCTGACAGTGACTGCTGCTGTAACCAGCAAAATCATATCACCAGTATTATAAAGTAAATCACTCAACATATCATGCTAGTATATTGTTGACCAGCTGTTTCAAATTCCCGGGCTTTGCCATGCCAGGCTGCCCTCAAAGCTCACACTATCACTGTAGAAAAGTGCCCCTTTTTGGATGGTTATCCTCCACTTTTTGCCTGACATCTGATGCAACCTGTCTTGATGTGCCCTGGGTCCCTGCCAATCAGGTCCCCAGGGCCTGTGTTCTTTCCCAAGACTGTTCCTTTCTACCCACAATGTGCACATCTCTGGTCACAGGCAAGCCCCTTGTAAAGTGTACCAGGGCACTGTGATCAGAGATGGCCTCTAAGTGCGGCAGCACCTAATAGGCCATTCTTAGAGGTCCTGTACTTTAACACCCACCCACTGCCATTGCAGGCTGCATGTTTTGGTGTAGAGAAAAGAGAAGAGTCAACATGGCATCTCTGTGTGCCATGCCTGCACCCTACTGCCCGAGGCCTAGGTAAGTCACTCTTCTAGCAGGGTGCACTTGCCCTCGTGTGAGGGTACAGTGGCATGATCCCTGTACCCCTACAGTGCTAAGTCCATTCTTGGACATTGTAAGTGTAGTAAAGCCATAAAGAGTATATGGTCTGGGAGTTTGTTATTACGAACCCCGCAGCGACAAAAAGCTCTAGTAAAAACTGGGAAGTTTGGTAGCAAACTTCTCCGCACAATAAACCCACACTGATGCCAGTGTGGGAATTAATGTAAAATGCACCTAGAGGACACCTTAGAGATGCCTTCCGAAAAACAACCAGCCCTGGTGTGGTTCCTGAATGGCTGCCTGCCATTTGCCACCACCAGCCAGGTTTCTGGACCCCTCAGTAGAGAGCCTCCACTCTCTGAGTCCATAAACAAAGCCAATCCTGGGCTGGGTCCACAAGGGAGAAGCTTCAAAGGCCAGCAGCCCCCAGCAATTGGCTCCCACTGGTTCTGCCCCCCACTTTGGGAGAGAGAATCAGCCGGAAAACCAAGCTAGGAGAAGCGGTATGCCCACCTTTGCCAACCCTACCCCTCAGGTGGGGGAGGTGGGGTGAAGCACACATTTCAGTCCCCTCCATCTTGAGGATGAGGATACCCAGCCAATTAGGGAGAGGTGTATGCACCTTCCCATTGGAGGGTGGCATAATAGGGGGTGTACCCACCCCAAGGAAGAACCCATTGGTCCCGACCTACACACCCCTTTAACGCCCCAAATTTTAGTATTTAGGTGCAACCCTGAACCTTGCCTCCTCAGATTCGAGGAAGAAAGATGGTCCAAAGAACATTGCTGACCCAGGAAGAAGGGGACACCTACTGCTTTGGCCACAGCCCTACCGGCCTGTCCTGACCTGCCTACAGCGAAGAAACTGGCATGTGCAGCAGCCAGCAGCCCTCTAGAGCTTACAGACCCTGTCTTCCATGAGCACCGGATTCAAAGACTCCAAGACCAGAAACTGGATTCTGGCGTCTCTGCGTTTCTAGATTAGTTAGGGATGGACTGTGCAAGTCAGGATGTACTTTGTCATAGTACCAACTGTGTTAGTTTAGGGTGAGGCGAAATTGGTGCATTGTTCTGACATTGGACAAGATAGATTGAAAGTGCTCCCTTGGAGTGGGGAACATTATCCTGTGCGACGTGGGATTCCTTGAGAGCTAGGACTGAGCAGCTCCACTGCCGGTGCTCAAGAGCACCAATGTTGATGAACAATACAAGCCTGTACGAGTGAGGCTCAGACGGACACTGGGAACAATTGCCTTCGTTATTACTTTTTACTGCATTTCCCTTTTTGCTTCTTAATTGTAGTGAGAGGCACTCTTGTGGTTTGGCACCCTATGATGACCTTCGACTACCACCATTTTCATTGACTTTAGTGTGTTATTTTACCCTATCCTTTATGTGGGACAGTCCTGTATATGTCTGCTCCTCTTCTGTCTTGTTATCTTCCTATCTTTTAGTGGGAGCGGTCACGGAGTAGAACAGTGCTATTGGCTTTGACATGGCCTCATGTCATCTTGTTTTCTGACTTTGCCTTGCTTCAAGTTGTTTGGGTTAATTATGAGTTCTTACTATTGGCTTTGACATGGCCTCATGTCATCTTGTCTGACTTTGCCTTGCTTCAAGTTGTTTGGATTAATTATGAGTCCTTACTATTGGCTTTGACATGCCCTCATGTCATCTTGTTTTCTGACTTTGCCTTGCTTCAAGTTGTTTAGGTTAATTATGAGTTCTTACTATTGGCTTTGAAATGGCCTCATGTAATCCTGTTTTCTGACTTTGCCTTGCTTCAAGTTGTTTGGGTTAATTATGAGTTCCTACTATTGGCTTTGACATGGCCTCATGTCATCTTGCTTTCTGGCTTTGCCTTGCTTCTCACACGTAGCTACAAAGTGGGGAGGGCATGTTTCTGCTCCTCACTTATTTTTCGCTCTTCACTGACCAGAGTGAACTGGATATAATCTGTAGACTGTGCAACTCTGCCTCGAAGTAAAAATACGAGAGCTTAGCCAGCCTCCGTCTTGACCTTGTCTTTCTCATGAGAAGGGGGCGAGGTTTTCTAGTAGCTTCGTCTTACGTTTAGTAATTGTATTTAAGCTGGAAACCTTCGAGGGCCAGTTGGAAGCTCACCACAGAATAGACGTATTACTGTGGAGGTGACGGAATTTGAGTCCTGATCGAACTCCTTCCTAGGCGGGTGAAGGGCTCCCCCAGCTTGAGTTGGCAAGAATGTTGCTTAATCAATCAGTGAGGTGCTCCTAACCATTTTGTATATATTTTCTACTCTTTGCTACTTGTATATAATGCATTTTATTTCAATTGTTCATTTAATTGTTCACTTGATATTTGGGAATCTGCATTTACTGATGTATTCGGCCTACCGTTCTAAAATGTTGCATTAATAAACTTGTGTGTGTTATTTTAAATGCACCTGGATTTGTTTTCTTGCCTCTCCTAAAGGGAGTGCTGCGTCTTTTCCTCATCTTTAGGGGTGCTGCTCAAAGTGTATTATTTAAAGGTGCAGTGGTTGTGTTATTTTAAATGCACCTGGATTTGTTTTCGTGCCTCGCCTAAAGGGAGTGCTGTGTCTTTTCCTCGTCTTTAGGGGGTGCTGCTCAAAGTGTAGTGTTTAAAGGTACAGTGGTTTATTTGCCTCCAAAGTGAGAGTGCAGGGTTTGGGTGTGTCCTTTTATTGAAAAGCACATTCATTACAATAATGTATCCGTTTGGTTGGACTATTATTGAGTCCAGAACGGGGTTGTTCCACAAAGAGTAAAATAGTATTTGCATTAATAGTTGGGATTGCCATTGTAGCAATACTTGGAATATCTTGGTTTCTAGAGGAGAAGTATCCTGTATATTCCTTGGTTGGTACGGTGCCCATTCCCCCTGAACACATTTTTGTTGCTTTGTCTCCTCACAAAGGGGAGCACCGAAAGACTTACACAGACAATGTTTTTATACAAATGTCGCATCAAGCTCATGACGTGTCCAATACAACAAATTGTTGGGTTTGTGGATTGCTCCCCTCAGTTACTTATAAAAGTGATACTTTGTTGACCATGCCATTGTCATATCTAGGAAGTTGTGAGGGATGGTTTGCATTGTTTGTCATGGTACACTACCATTTCCACCACTCCGCTCAGGTTATGATACCTGCTGATTCTCGCACTGTAACTGATTATATACGTTTTCATCATGGGTTCACTCCTATAGGTAAGGCAGGACTAAACATCTCTGGTACTTTGTCCCCAAACTCCTGTATGAGCAAATATGACAAGGTGAAGAACAATACATGGCTTTGAATGGAAATGGCTGATTTCCAGAAGTTTAACACATCCGAGTATTTCCAATCTTTGCAATATGGTAATGTCACTAAGGACAAAAATCACTAAGGACAAAACAATACTGGTGTCTGAAGTCAGCTCAGCAGCTGCTTTCTGTATCCAGGGAAAGAGGGAGATAGAGGTGGGGGAAAAGTAAATGCATTTTCACCTACCCACTCACCACGATTAATAGTCCTTCTCTGATCTTACCTCCTAACGTCTATTTGGTCTGTGGATCCTAGGCTTATGTCTGGCTTCCTAGGGGATGGTCAGGCAAATGTTACCTCTCTTTTCTTCTTCCACTGGTGTATGTTGCTCCGCCCAATTACCATAAAAATGATCAGCTGCAGCGTAGGGGTGTATACTTGCCTCGAGTCAGAAGGGTAATTGACACAAAGGATATAGATCAGCCAGATACTACCTTACAACAGTTTGAGGATGCTATGAAGGGTATCATACCCTTTTTGGGGCCCCATGTTCAATAGCCTTAAAATTTGTCGGTTAACAAGGGTTGTTGAAGAGGTTATTAATACAACAGCTGGTATACTGACAAACGAGCCTAACTACTCACTCACAATACCACAAAGAGAGCTGTTAGTACTTACCTAATTTAGCCTCTGCTATACCTCTGTGGACTCCCTGGACGCTGTGCACACTGTACCTTACTTTGGTATAGTATATACAGAATCAGCTTCCTACAGTCACTGAACATTTCCCAGAACTAGAAGTGGCTGTTCGCAGCCATCATGAATTCATGACCCCTCATAATGCCATTTATAGGGCGGCCGTTAGCACTTGCATGCTATCACCCCTGTCACTGTCATTAGTTCAGTGCCTCAAGGTGTGAGGCATAATGCTTTGAAATGTTTAAGTTGTTTGTTCTAATATTGGTTAAAGTCTCAGCGTCGGCTCAAAATCCTTTGATTTTGGACAAATCACTTTATTGCTGTGTCTGAAAAAAATGAATGTGATCTTGTGTAACGTAACTGTTGCTTCTCTAAAGAGCTCCAATACCTACGGTTGGAGTTCACGCTATATAACACTGCAAAAAAATAATAATAACTAAAAGCAGAGTCATACACAGTAAGTGGGTCAGACGCACTTCACTGTAAGTCACGTAATAGTTTGAAATACATTGTCCATGAAGCATAGTTCACAAGTGTCATTTTTTTCTGATTTACCCATGTCCCGATGTCCCACTGTAGTGTTGAAGAGAGAGGCTTCTGTTTTTGCAAATATTGGTAAATTGAGAGCAGCTGACACCCAGAGAAAAGAAATGACTTGACTGTCAAATGTGTTTATGAGAATGCTTGTTTTACTTGATGCTACATTTGACATGTCTTGCACAGGCTAAAATAGTCCTCCTTTGATAAAAAATATGGCACAAAATTTAAAGTTACTCGGCCTGGTAATATTTTTAACGTTTTTCAAGACCTGCTAATGTGTTGTAAATTCACTCGCCTTATGTAATAAACTTATATTTCAGACGTTTTACAACTTTTCATAGTTTTCTGTTTCCCAAAAGTAGGTAATCTGTGATTTTTATTTCTTTACATGGGTGTCAATGCTTGTTTTTTTCTGAGAAGTGTCACACATTTTACAGTGGAATGTCACTCATAAAAGGCGCGCAACGCCCATTGGACTCAAAGGGCTTCAGCCCCCCCCCCCCCGTGTGTGTCAGCCCGGGATGAGACAGCTTCCCGGGCACACACACAGCCGCACTCGAGTACTTAACAGGTCTTTTAAAGACCTTTTGCTTGTTAATGAGGCTTGATGCTTTGATGCCCCCCCCCCGCGTAGAGCCCCTGCACTGCAGCTCCACTCTGCATTTTGCTTGAAGAATCAGCCCCCCCCCGAATTTTTTTCTTAGCCCCCTCCGAAATTTGACTTCAGTTGCGCCTACGACTCATATGCAGTTAAACCATGGATATGTCACACATAAGCAGTGCTAACGAGAGGTGTTTAATAGCAGGGACTGCAAGAATAAGCTGAGGGTAGAGGGTGAATCAGACTTCTTGTCCAGAAGAAGCAATAATGTCCCTGCTACATGGCAAGCAAGAGGCATCCTATCCCACAGCAGGAAGAGTGCACTTCTCTGATGGTTAGCTTGAGTCACTGACCTTGGAGTTTGGGGAATCAGTTGGAGTTTGGGGAATCAGGTTCGTATCCAGCCTCAGCTCAACACCCTGTGATTCGTGGCAGATCACTTAATCTCCCCGTGCCTAACAAGAAAAGTGAAAGTTGTCTGGCTCTATTGTAAAGCGTTCTAATGCCCTTGGGCCATGTTCAGAGCTCAAAAGATCAACTCTCAGAAGATTTCTCAGCGATCAGGAATCTGCTCAGATATGGTGCCAAAGCAGCGGATCCCGCGCCCCTAGAGAGCTCAGAGCTTGGAAGTGAACATAAAAGTTGTAAGGGCCCCTGTGGCGCGGGGAATGTCTCACGGGGGACAGGTACAACTCAGGCCACTCCTCGTCGCCAGGAGGAAAATAAGCCATTTAGTCATCATTAGCCCGAGCGGGCGAGGGAGGGGAGCGGGGGCTGGCATCGGTGGGCAAGTCATTAATCATCCTCTGGAAGCAAACTTCCCCTTGTTCTTTTCAATCTGGCGCGCAGGAGAGGAGCGGCGCCAAGTGATTGCTATGCTCCACCTGCAGCCGCTCCGCGTCCCAGAGGCCGCCCCAGTAATCTCCAAGCATTTATGGAAACCATCAGCAGGTAATCTTCATTAGAGCCGGGGGCTGGCGGCTCCCCCCGCCCCTTTACCGTGCTCAGCAGTTCCCTCTCACACCATCCCGCAGCCGCCGTCGTCGTCTGTGCTTCGTCCGCGGACTGCTGACGCAGGAAGGCGCTCCATGGCGCGCGCTGGCCTTGCAGCCCACGGAGGCCGCGGCTACAGATGACCCAACTAGCTCGCCGTAGCTACTAGCAGTTCATTCTGCCTGCTGCCAGGTATCTGTTGTGCACTCTGCTGAAATTTACCTTCTGGCAGTGCCGTAGCAAAAAGCAATTCGGTTCTCATACAGTGCCCACCCCTACCACTCCGTGCCCCTGTCTCACTGCACTAAAAAAAGAGGTCTTCGGAGCAACCAGAACTGCAGTGCCTGCACCACACCACAGCACCGTCCACCTTTTTAGGTTCCAATTAAAACCCATTCACACAAATAGGAGGTTGCTGATCAGGGGCGTAACACAGGCCCCCGCAGCCCCTGCAGTGGGGGGGGGGGGGGGCTAACCTCCAAGGTGCCCCCTCGGGGGGGAGGGGGGGCTAACCTCCAAGGTGCCCCCTCGGCACTGCACTTTGGCCAGAGAGCTCCTAATTGAGCCTGGAGGGGGCCCCTCTTCGCACCGTGCAGGGAGGCCCCCTTAATTTTCGTTACGCCAGTGCTGCTGATGTGCTAGAGGTCTGGTCTGTGATGTCATTGGCAGAGAAGGTGGACATCATGTTACTCCCCCAGCCCTGGTACCTTGTTGCTTGATGCCCTTCACCCGCCTCATCCCCTGGTTCCCTGCACACAGGTCCTGCCCTGCTGGTGTACTCCCTTTAACGCATCCCTTGCATGTCACATCAAGTTACATCAACGGGCCCAGGCACCTCCCACGTCAGTGTTCTTCATGCATCGTTAACAATCTCTGTTTCTAGTGGGAGGTTGAGCGAAGCGAGTTCCCTTTGGAGAGGTCATCCACAAACCTTCTTTCCTCTCATTACAGGAGTCTGAGCTGCTAGGAAATGCTGGCTGGTGAGGGAGCAAAGCTGCAGGAAAGGAACATTGTGACACATGTTCATGACGCTTACACTACACTAGGTCTGTCCCCACCAGTGGTGGCCCTCTGATGTAGATAAAGGCAGAAGTGGCCTTCTAATGGAAATTGGTGTAAAGATGGTCCTGTGATTCGAATGTGTGTAGTGTGCAGAATGGCTCAGTGGGTTGAACACTCACTGCTGACAAATATATTTAATTGAAGCCCACAAATCTGAATCCCAGTAAAGGAGACCCAGCATTCTATAGTGCCATGGTTGGTACATGTTATATGATAAATTGAATAATAGTAACAATTTGAGATTTACAGTGCTTAGAAGTGATGTAGGTCCTGTTATATTTTCAAGAAGCACCAACCAGCAGGTCAAGTTTAGGCAGATTGCACCTCTCCGCCAACGTTAGACATCACAATGAGCACACCATGGCACTGATCCGATCTTGTCTTGACTACTGCAACATAGTCTACATTGAAACACACAAAAGGACCTACAAAAACGTTTTTTATTGTAATTCTGGATAATGCACGGCAATTTTGCAAAGATTTTAAGTAACTATGCAAAAATAAAATGCATTCATTCACCTACAAAAACTTCAAATGATACAAATTCAAGTAGCCATTTTCTGCCTTAGTCTAAAGACTAACAGCAGCCCAAAAAAATCTCCACTGGCTCCCAGCAGCACAATGGATCAAATTCAAACGACTATGCTTGGTCTTTATATCCCAGGAAGGAATAGGCCGAAAACACATTCCAACCCTAACTATACACTGAGGCAGGCCATCAGATGAAACAAGGCAAAACGTATCATCAACACAGCTTGACTCGAAAATTCCATGGTGGGCATACAATCAGAACTCTAGGCATGCACCTGATGTCCTTTAAGAGAACCCTGAAACTAGTCTCTTCAAAGAGGTCTATCCCACCTGCTAGAAGTCTAGGGACCACTTCTTCCTCTATCTAGAATACAAGGTCCAGTTATTGTGTCTCTTCATCAGGATACAATGAACTTCTAGAGCTTTCAGTCACAATACATTAGCTGACACTATTTTAGAAGCTCACCTGACTTTGAAAGCCAGCACTTTACAAATCAATCAAATAAATAAATATGAAAACTAGTTGTTATTAATAGAGCAAGCCCCATGGTGGGAATTGATATTGTGCTCGCTAGCTGATGGGAACTGATGGAAATCTGGCCCTCTGAACAGGACTGGTGTAGCTTTTGCGCAGTTATAGACAAATTGTCCTGTTAGAGGATGAGTCAGGACTCACTTTGGAAAATCACATAGATGTGTGCCTGGACAGTGTCAAACTGTGCAGTGGGTTTGTGTTGGCAGGTTCATGGGGTAATGAGTCAATGGACCACACAGCGTCTCTGGCAGCTTTTGCGGACCTGGCGCCAGGTTTGATTTGTTTTGTTTTGAGAATGTGGCACTCAGTAGGTTCTTTACGGCATGCTTCGGGAGCTACACGTGTGCCGCCAGAGGATAACCTCATGCACAAGTGTATTCCAACCTAGTCAGACCTTTAGGGGGTCGCCATGTTGCAGCTGCGAACCTTGGCTTGCCCCTTGCAAACAGTGGCACTCTTTTTGTTACCCTGTGCTCAGTGGTGGCAAAATTAGTTCCAAGAACACATGGACAGGGCGCCATTATGGTGTTCAGGGCTCCTCTCTTTGGTTTCTGTTCATTTTTTATTACACTGATAGTGAATAATAGACCAATGTTCACTATCAGTGTAATAAAAATGGAGCACTACAGTTTGGAACAAGACTATAGCTGGCAACTGCGGTAAGCAGACATTTTTTTTAAAATGAATGTTGTGTGTGTTTATGTGAGAGATACAGTGTACCTATCGGTGTGTGAGCATGTCTCCATTACCTCTCCGGGGTGGGGGAGCACAGCGGATGTTGCCAGCAACTCAGGTGGTGATAGATGCCTGGTGAGAGGTCAGCGGGCGTATAGGCTGGGCAAGAGAGATGCTGGTCTGGGAGGGGTGGTGGTTGAACGAAATTGGGAAACTCAGAGGATTTGGTGCTATAGACCTGTTAGGGATCTCTAAGGTGGGGGACATTCTCGAGGGGGGGAATGATATAATTTGTTTCCCTCCGACTGATTTATTCTATGATCCCCAACCAATTCCTGTAATACGCCCAGTGGCGACATGCTTGGATTGCGGAGAACATGGTACTCCAAGATCCGCTCAAGTTTTCTCCACTCGAGGGGGGCGCCTTCTGCAAAAAGAGATACCGTCCAAGACTATATCTGCCACATATAAGAGACCCTTAATACCAATATGCCGGATGGACTGCTTAAGCTGAGGCAAGTGGGGGATCTTGAGGATGTTGATTGTGAAGCAGCACTGATGCACCCATGGAAGGTGGCCATAAAATCTCATCTACGCCTCATACAATTGAAAATCCTCCACCGGGTGTACTATGATAGGGTTCGGCTGCATCCCATGGAAGCACCTCCTCCCCTTACTGTATAAACAGAACATTAACCAAGAAAAATCTTGTGGCTAAAATGGTAACCAACACCTTAACCTCGATTTTCAATAAAGAGCCATGGCACTAGGAACCACAGTCTGTGTCTGGTCTACCATGTTTGTGGATCACATATATCATTGCACACTGAAGGTCTGGCAGTAGCGCACCATGGTCTCGCGATTCCCTGAAGACGTTGAGCATATGGGGGGGTCAAAAGGTCCAAGTAGCATTTGAAAAGCTCTGCCGGGAGCCCATTAGGTGGCTGATGAGGAAGTGGTGGCTGCCACTACTTCCTCTAAAGTAATGTCAGTGTCCCATCCTACCCTGTCTCCGGAGGTCAGCACTGGCAGATCCACCTTGGCTAATAAGTCTGCAATCTGGCGAGCATCCGCCAAAGGTCGGGCCCGGTAAAAGGAGGCGTAATATGTGACAAAGGCATCTGCTATCGCCGTGTCGGATTAACAAAGTGTTTCCGACTCGTCCACTATACTGTGGATCCAGAGGGATGCCGCATCTCGCCTAGCCAGCTAGGCAGCAACCTGTTTGCTTTATCACCGGCGTCAGAGATTATGTTGTGTTGCCAAAAACTGGCTGCGGGCCTCCCCTATATGTGTGCCAAAGCACCTCAAGTGAACGCAATACATTGGGGTCAGTGCAGGCACCAGGGGAGCTCTCAAGGGCCACGATCTGCCGTTCCAGGCTCGCAACCTCTGCTACCTCTCTCTTCTTTTTCCGGGCAAAAGTGTTCTGTGACCTATCCCGCAGCACTGCTTTATTGGCTTCCCACAGGACCACTGCCGAGGCAACTGACGCGATTTTCCTGAAAATGGAGCTCTGTGTTTGTTCTAATATCGCGGGCAACTTCTGCATCCCTCAGGTCCCATGTGTTCAGTTCGCGACCCGTTCCCTGCCGATGGCCCATGTTCTACACTGTAACCCATAGTGGGAAGTGATCACTTTGGTCCCTGGCCAGGTAATCCGCTCAGAGCACTTGGACGCCTCTCCCCAAGGGACAAAGAGATAGTCAAGAAGGGAGAACACCTTGTGCACTCCAGAAAAATAGGAGTAGACCCTGCGCGAGGGATGGTGACGCCTCCACAGATCATAGAGGCCCAAATAGCGGGCAAATCTCACCACTAATCTGGAGCAATCCATACCTGGGGACATGACATCATTAAAGTCTTTCCCCACCACGTGGGTAGCTGATGTGGATTCCAACAGGATCGCCGCCACCTGGCCGTAAACCAGTTGTTGAAGACGGGGCAGTGAGGCATAAACGCTTACCACCATAATGGGAGATCTGCCCCAGATCCTCTGGACCCCCACATATTGACCCTGCTCATCTACCCAGATCCTGGAAGGCGTAAACGGGGGGTGTTTCCTGACAAGTATCGCTCCCCCCCTTGAACCCGAGTGAATGCCCGGTGAAGGCACCCCTGCCGAGGAAGCAACACTGGGTTCCCTTCAGATGCATCTCTTCAAGTAGTACATCATCAGGACGCTGGCATTGTATATAGCATGTGACTAGGCCGGCTTCACCTTGCTACTCAGACCATTGACATTCCAAGACATGATATGAAGGTGTTGGGTGTTGTGTGTCCTATCCTTCATTGTACAGTGTTAGCCTAGGGGTCAGAATCAACCCCTCTAGCATTCCAGCGGGTAGGGTGAGGTGGTGCATGGTCCTGCCTGTAACTAACATAGAAACGGTCCCCATATAAAACATCAGCATAACCCCCCTCAGCCGACCACCCCACCCCCCACAGCCCATCACAAGTACCAGAAACCATGTCAACTAGACCACCATTCGTGGAAAAGGCAAGAGATATCTGTTGCTCACCCTCGAACCCCTGATTTCCTAGTAGTGTGTAGAACTGCCACAGAGTGAAGTGTAAGAAAAAGAGGCGAGGGAAAGTTGAAGGAAAAAGAACAGGACAATTGGAAGCTCTGTCTTTGAATGAAATGAGGGGAGGAAAAGAAAGAAAGAAGAAAGAAGGGAGGAGAGGGGAGGAGGGGAGACAGAGAGACTGCTACCCAACCCATAGTTTGGCTCCCCCATACGTTGTCCCAAGCCTGAGAGCCCCATAGACATCATGGACGACAACACAATGCCCTCATAAATGGAGTTATCACAGTTACCAGTGTCAAATCATCAGTTCCAATATGGATCTCCGGGCCTGTCTCTCCTGCCCACACAATAACTGCGAATCTTGGCCATCCCGGTCACCCCCCACCCGCTAAAGAGAATGAACAGAGCAGCACCAGTGCTCCACCAGCAGTCAACTTTAAGTTAAAGGAAAGGGTGAGTCCAGCTAAGCCCTGGGGTTAGGTGTGTCTTCTATCACCACCAAACCAATGTCGACAGATGCCTCCAAGATAACTGCCTCCACCAGGGCCTGTGCCTTCTCCCTCTCCTATCTGCGGGCCTCTACGTCAAGTGTTCCATCCTGCTGCACTGCCACCCAGACTGCAGAGGCCCATCTCTTGCACCACCTGGAGCGTGTCAGGCATGAAACCCCTTGCTGGTGGCTGCCCCATAGCCCAGCGCTCTCCGTATCAGGACCACGTCGGGAGGACAACTTCCACAACGGACCTCCAGCCAGTCCCACACGTCAACCAGGGAGACAAAGAAGTGGGAACGATCCTTGTGAAGGACCTTGAAATTTGCTGGATACAATAGCATGTCCCATTGCTTTCAGCTTTTGTTTGGCCTCAGCAAATGGTTGTCTCTGCTTCTGGACAAACTGGGTGTAATCCGGGAATATACGGATCACATGAATGTCATGTTCCGGGTCTCAGTTCAGCAAGATCTCCTGAAGGATGGCATCTTTGTCATGGTAGTAAAGGAGTTTTGCTATTAGTGCCCTGGGCGGGGCCCCCACCGGGGGGGAGGGGCGGCGCCAGAGAGCGATGAGCCCTCTCTACAACAAACACTGGGTGCAGGGCAGAGTCTAGGATCTTGTCCCTGGTCCATTTCTGCAGGAAAAGTTCAGGCAAAGAACTTTCCACCGCCTCAGCGAACCATACAAACCGCATATTTCCCCTCCTGGAGCGACCCCGGCGTCTTCCGTGCGTGCTTATAGTCTCTGCATCTGCGCAGTCAGGGTCTTCACTATGGCCCCAAGGGAGGCAAGTTCATCATGTATCTGTGCCACCTGTTGCTCCCTGGCCTTGGATCTGTCCACCACTTTGCAAGATACGCCTTCAGAAGGTAAAAATCCAGCGCAACAGATTCGATCTTGGCCTGGAGAGTCTGCGCATCATCCCTTAGTTCATCAGTCTGTCTCCTGGGTGGGCCACTGGCCATATACTGGTCCATCTTTTTCTGCTGGGGCCCAAGGGACGGTATGTCTCTACACATGGCGGGGACCCCCAACAACTGCACACAGGTGGGGGCCTGGAACTTCACTCCACCACTGCTGTGGACAAGAGAGGCAGGAAGAGTCGAAAAGGGGGGAAATCAGCAGTCCCCAAGGCAGGGGGTGGGCACCACCAGCTTCCATCGACAGCCACAGCGCATGTCCAGAAGATGAACAGGCCAGCAGGGGATCAGCCGGTACACGAGGCTGAGGGGGGAGGGAGGCCTCCCAGCACAACAACTCGGGGTATCTAGCAAGATCCAACAGCTCAACCAGTGGCTCCTACCTCATGGACTCTGTAGAGGGGCTGAAGCTGGGTTCAGGCCCGGGCAGGAACCAGCACCGAGCCGCGTGCCTCATTGGGCGACCACCGCAGCACCTTCTTGCCGCTCCGCCTGGTGCGACCTTCATTTTCCTGACTTGGAGGTGGGGCGGGGGACTCAAAACGAAGGGTGTGCCGAACTACAGCATATGGGGGGATGACCACAATATCCGAGGCCGTCCACCCCCGCTGGCCCTTTATGCGACTCTTTAGCCCTACACACTCTGGCTCATTAACAATACCAAAGGGGACGCCCGATACAGGCCCCAATCCTAGGGACAGGCTGTCTGCACTGCTGTCCCTCTCAACTTCGGATCCTTCAGCAGGCGGCTACGCTGGTCGAGCCAAGCCACCACCGCTCACCACTCTTCCAGAAGCGCTTGGAGGGCAGGGACCTCCGCAGTCGAATGGTCAGGCCCACCAGCCCGCAGCTGCCTCACTATGGTCTTGCCCCATGGCAATTCTCCCTCACCTCATGGGAGACCCCACACCACCACGACCTCAGTTGGGTGATGTGTGGGCGTGTTGAGGGGCCTCCGCCCTATTCTGAAGTTTTTTTCAGCGCCTGTTCGGCAGCTTATCATCCAGGCTACAATTCTATCGTGCTTGGATTATGCTAGCGCGCTTTTTCTGGGCGCAAATAAAGCTGAGATTCTGCGTCTTCAGCGAGTTCAGAACTCAGCAGCCCGAGCTCTTGTCGGATTGCCCCGCAGATGTTCTGCTAGAGCTACGATCAGAGCCTTACACTGGTTACCGATTCAAGCTAGAATCCAGTTCAAGATACTCTGCTTAGCGTTTAAAATCTTGAAAGGTACCAGCCCTGAGTTACTCCGCCCATTCTTAACTCCGTATATTCCTCAGCGTAACTTGCGTTCCTTAGGTCAAAATCTGGTAAACATACCCAAGTTCAGACTCTGCCGTGTTGGAGGTCGTTCCTTCCGACTGTTGGCGGCCAAACTGTGGAACTCCTTGCCTGTATCTATTCGTAGCATCGATGAGCTTCTCCCTTTTCGGAAAGCCGTTAAGACTTTTCTTTTCCCTCTGACTTAGGTCCTTTTCTTTTGCAGTTTCCTTTTCTGGTTCAATGATACGGTTAGCGCCGGGACGCCCCTTGGCTGGGGCAGCTGCGCGCTCAAACAAATCATTAACATAACATAACATAACTAG
The DNA here is from genome assembly GCF_964261635.1 of Lissotriton helveticus. Lineage (NCBI taxonomy): Eukaryota > Metazoa > Chordata > Amphibia > Caudata > Salamandridae > Lissotriton > Lissotriton helveticus. The sequence goes on along the minus strand of NC_136065.1, from coordinate 1,843,668,857 downwards.
GTAGTGACTGCGGGGCATTACTCATCCTTTGGGTCACAGGAATCAGTAGGATGCAGCAGGATTTTCAGGCGAGCCAGGACCTCCGCTTTAGCACACTCAGTCGACCATCTTGCCAGGTCACGCTCCCGCTATGGCGCAAAATTGAACCAGTGGTGTGTAGCATGGGGTTTGTATTTGAGATACACACTCTAGTACAAATTCCAGGGTAAGAAGTGTAAGATTTGTGGTTTCGTCTAAACCGCACATGGGAAGCACAGGTAGTTTGTACCAGGTTTCACTTGGTGTAAGGAGCTCCTACAAAGCCTGGTCATTTATAGTTCACCTGACTTTGTATCAAATATAAAGTGTGTGTGTGCTGGTCTTCCCCTTTCATATAAATTTAAAGAAGCAGTGCTTAATTTCAGCAGGTGGTCGCCGGTGGGGGCCGCAGCTCTTATTTTTGGGGACTCGCTCTTATTTTTCTGTACCAGAGCAAGAGAGGGGAAAACACAGTAAGTGGCAATATAGAGGAAGAAAAAGACTGAAAAATCATCACATAGGGAGAAAGCAGAACCTGCAAGAGTGAGATACACAGGTAGAGAGTGTCTGATGGCGGAATAAAGAGGCAGGAGGCGGATTTAGGAGTACACAGCCGGGAAAGTTGTTAAACGCTGCCGTTTGCCGTGCAAAGCGTCACTTTGCTATGTACGAGCGCAAATCTGTAGTAAATTTGGGCCCGTCTACAAGGGGATAATGAATGACAGAAGTGAACACAGAGAGGTGAGGCCTAATGACAAAGTGAAAGGGAACATATACACAAGTCTCCCAATTGAAGTGTAAAAATAGCTTCTTTCTCTCGACCATAACACCATTTTTGAGTAGGCGCCCGTCTGTGGTGAAAAAAAATGTTTGACATAAAAATGGTGCAACTTTGCATGCAGGAGAATCTCTTGGCCATAATATCCCAAAAGGCAATGTTTACTGGCCGCCCTGCTATGGCTAGCAGCCGGGTCTGATGGCTCAATGGGTTAATGGAAACACTGCAAGGATCCATGTTTCACGTCATGTGTGGTCCGCCCAACCTTCTGATGAAAAGGTGTTTATGAGCCTGCTGCCCACCTGAATGTAAAATATTTAGGATATAGATGCCACACTTCAAGGTTAAGCGAAGGTGACTGTGAAAAAAACAAATATGAGTTAAGTGAGGAGAACCTTGGATACAAAATGTCCATGTGTTTGCCTGGCCAACTTTTCAGGGGGTTTAAGAATAGGGTATTTGAGCATATTTGGTTGGAAGGCAGTCTTCACTGGATTGGAGAGGCTTTTCAAACATGTATGCCTTGGATACTCAAATGCGCCTCCCCTGTTCAACAGGAGCACTAAGCTGCTGCCTCCTTTTTCCATATAAAAAAGTGGCGCACCATTGGCGCAAGGGGCTTGTAAATAAGTCCCCTTAAGTTTAAAGTCACCTTGCAGCAAAAGTGTAAAATTCTGACAGTCTCTTAAAAATTAAAAAAGTGTATTTAATTAACTTGCAGAACCTTTTCACCTTAGTACCATTGATTATATCAGTACATTGAGAAGTATAACTTTAAAAGTGATAGTTTTCAAACATGAATTTAGAAACATTAATTCTTCCCCCTACCCTGACAACAACACAAATTGTAAACTGGTGATGCAAGGCAGTTGTTATGTGCACTTTTTGGGTGGCTGGGCTCCTAATATGCATGAACAACATTATGGTTTATTAAATCATACACAGGACCATACTTTTTACAGCGCACACTCCGAAATCATGTATTTTGAGGTCCTCTTATAAATGATAATGAAGAAAAAGGAGGAAACTTGGAATTAAACAATTGCCAAGGATCATTCAATTTGGAAAAGTGGGGAAACTGGAATTAATCCCAGGTTTTCTGTTTTCACATTTTTCAATTCAGCCACTGGATGTATATCCTTCTCTTCACCTACACCTACCTTACCACCAATCCTCACCAACCCCCTTGCCCGACCACCACCCCGCTGGCATCAATGCAGCCCTTGAGCACTTCACATAACAATCTTTTTTGGCCCCTGGGAAAATGTTTGTGAGCACCCATGATCTATGATGTGCATAAGCACATCTATAATTTATGAGGTGGAAGCGTTTCTTATTAAAAACACTCCTAATAGGTAGATATATACTGTGCCTCTCATATGCTGCTGTGATTAACTGAATGAACGGAACATTTTGTTTATTTGTCACAAAGGCATACGGTCTGTAATATTTCCTGTAGATTAAGGCTGCTGTGTGGCGCCATTTTATTAGGGACACTATGCTTAATCACTCATTGCATCCTGGAGCTGTACTCGTGGTTAACCTTAACCGAGATTTTAATGTTTTCCAATAGCAAATATCTTTTTGTACTGAGGCATTGTAGGTCTGCTTTCCACAACGCTATACCTCTTATCAAGAAAGTCAGCACCTTTTTTGTTACAAGTGTAAATCTGAGAATAATGTGTTACCTAAAGTTAACAAGTCGTGTGGTTGTAAGCATTCACTGTCTGCCCAAATTATGGCTACACTGAATATTGTCAGTCCATGTTTGTTTAGTATAACATTGTGAGCACAAATTGTTTATATACTGCTCCCTAATCCCCTCTATGTCACTGTACTCTACGCTACTTCAGTCTATGCCTCTCTACTCTACTATGCACCACTCTACTCTATTCCAAAGCACTGTACTCTACACCACTGCACTCTTCGCCACTTCACTCTATGGGGCAGATTTATGATAACTGGCGCATCCCGAGGGATGCGCCAGTTATCTTGCGCCGCTGCTCCACCACCCATGGTGCGCCGCATTTACAATGCGGCGCACCATGGGGCAAAAACGGCACAGATGCGTCACGCATCTGTGCCGGTAAGGTGGCGCATTGCTGGAGTTGCGTCGCAAGCGCGATGCAGCTCCAGCAAGGCTCGGGGGTGCCCCATCTTTGCAATGCTGCGTCAAGACCTACGCCTGCTTCAAGCAGGCGCAGGGTTTTGACACAGCATTGGCCTGAAAGTGACTGAGTGAAATCTTATAGATTTCACTCAGCCACTTTTGCGAGGCGCACCTGCCCCGGAACGCCCACCCTGCGCCGGAACACCCACAAGCGGCGCAGGGCTTTACAACGTGACGCATCTGCCTAGATCACAATTCATTAAGATAAACACAGTATTATAAAATCAATAATCGAAGAATGGTGCCTACTTACAGTATGTCAAATGCACCTTAACATCCATTGCCAGTAAAGCGTCTGCGCTTAGTCCACATGGCTAGCAGGAACCGTGAGACTGCAAAAACAATATGTACACTGTGTAAAACCCAAATGTTTGCATAAAAGAACTAGCCAGTACTTCCTGGGTTTGCTGTATGCTGGGCAGAAGAGGAGTACATGAAGTTCCTCTTCTGAAGTACAGCTGCACCCAGGGCATTTTTTTATGGTAGAGGCTGACCATTTGCTCGTAAAAGCTCTTAGGGGTAAAGTGCCATATCTCCATTGTAGGTAAAGTTTCTTCGATGCAATAGGATAGATAACATCCATAAAATCCTCAAAAAGGTAGAAATCTTTAAATATAGAAAAAGAAGTAGTCAGGGTGCCAGCTAGAGGGCTAGACAGCCCTACATCTACTATTACATTACTAAGGTGTATTAATCTGCAAGAGTAAATCTACTCCCAAGTACGTGAATGAACTACAATACCCTGGAAATCATGTCCACCCCTAGCAAACCTGTGATTTTGTGGACAAAACATGTCTTACCTTAGAAACGGTTGGAGATGCACTCTTGTCAAGAGCGAGGAAAAATTCATTTCCAGGATGGGAATTGGCTGTGAACATCCATACAGTTGTTGAAGATGTCAGACAAGGATTTTTTCCCACAGGAAAGCTATTGTCTCCTAAGAGAAAACAAGTTAGCAAGTGCATTTGCCCACGGTCTACCTGGACATATGTGCATGCACAAATGGAATTCACAAAAAGTAGCCAGTTGTAGCTTCCCAGGGGTACGTCTGGAAACCTTTGTGATTGTCAAGACAGTCAGAAATGTAGTCCCAATTTAGGAGGAAAACCTATATAGTATGGCTCCTGATTATTGACCTCAGAGTATTGTTGGCCCACAATACTGAGGTAAAAATTTCTGAAGTACAAAAATATTGAGATATTAAATATTAAGGCTAAGTATAGCATTTTTTTGATCTTGTGTTCTAATTGTGTTCATTTTTGCTTGTAAACAATCATGTCATATTTTACTTTGATTCAAACTTGGTGTTATCCTTTAAGCTCTAAATTTGTTTTGACTGTACAATTCTATGACTGTCTTTAAGAAAAATACAATTTTTTTGTGAAATGTATTAAAGCGGACTTAGATCACTTAAGCTTATTGGTCTCATTTCATAATTATATATCTATATTAACAGGGAAGAGTATATAGAGAGTTGAATAGCAAGATGAAAAGGTAAGTAGGATAATGGGTAATTCCCACATTTTATTTTCTAAGGATTCATAAATAGAGGGGTAAATAATTTGTGTAGCAAGTTTTGAGTGAAGTAGATACCTTGTACAGTTTTTCAGTATGTTGCTAGATTCCAACGATGAAGAAAATATTCCAGTTTTTAGGTATCGCCTACCAAACTGCACAGGCTGTCTATTTGCAAAAGACCTATTGTGAAGTTACAGTGTACTCACAGTCTTTTACCATTGGTTGGCTTTATTGTCACTCTCATTTGCTTGCATCTTATTCAGTGCTATTTGGAGCAGGGGTTCCCTGTTCTTCATAGCATAGTATCAGGGGCGTAGGAGACACTAAATTTCTGGGGGGGACAAGCACAACCTTTTGGACTTTCCAGTGACCCAATACAAATCGCCCATTGTCTGAGACCCGTATACTCCGTTAAACTAATACAATTGCATAGTTTTGTTGCGAAACACTGATAAAAGCAGGCATGTAGTTACACTTTGCAAGTATGCTTTAATTGTTGTTTATATTCACAAAGTAATTCGATCAAATGTGAAAACCCATGTTATTGAATCTTACTTCATTCACCAAGCAAACAAAGGTGGGACAAAAAAGGAAGAATAAACTGAATGGTCTTTGCGACAATTCTAGACCTCAGAATGCAATTGGACTAAAATTGGAGTGTACTGGAGACAGGTTGCAGGCGCACAGAGCTATAAGAGCAAAGAAATGTCCACTTTCTAAAAGTGGCATATCTAAAATGGTAATGTGAAATCCAACCTTACCAGTATAGAGGATTTATCATTCCCATTCCAAAGATATAAAACATGACACAGCTACTCCTCACTCTAGTGAAAAACGAATATAGGGGTTTTCTACTACAAGGACATGCAAAAATTAAAAGTGCATGTCCTACCTTTTAGTAACATAGCACCCTGCCCTATGGGTTACCTGGGGCCTACTTTAGGGGTGATTTATGTGTAATAAAAGGGAAGTTTAAGGCCTGGCAATGGGTTTTTAATACCAAGTCGACATGGCAGTAAAACAGCACACACAGGCTATGCTGTGGCAAACCTGAGACATGTTTAAAGGACTACTTGTGTGGAAGGCACACTCAGTGCTACAGTCCCACTAGTAGCCTTTAATATACAGGCCCTGGGTATAAACTGGAGTAGTTTAGGATATGTTTTTAAGGACAGTGCGTCATTAGCTCAATTCCTTTTTTCAGTTTGAAGGTTAAAAAGCCCACATCTCTAATAGCTAAAATAAAATATTTCAGTCAATATTCCTGTTTTCATCTTGATTTAAAAACAGGAATATTGACTGAAATATTAGCAAACTACTCCAGTGAGTGTAAGTATTAACTAAATGTAATAAATCAATCCTAGGTTACAATAAGACCACTTTATGCCATCCAATAGGAGTGAAGTTTGGTTATATACAGTAATTGACCCTTGTGCTCTCTATTCCAATGAATTCCCCCCCCCCCTTCTTGTGACAAATGCGGCATGTTCCCCTTTAGTGGTTGATAACATACGAGGAAATGAAATGAATTTTTGTTTGCATCATTGAACTTATGTTAACGATGGAGGTGTAATTATGGCAACTGGTCAAATGTTCAGAGAATTGTTATTTCTATTTCTATTTGATTAAATTGTTTCTTTAGTTTTAAAATAGAGAATATAATTGATTATGTAATACTAAAATCTTCCTACATGACTTACCTTTTTAGAAAGTATGTGGCTCCTCCCGAAGAAGGCGCTGGCCGCCGAAACGCGCGTCGAGAAACATTGTGCCACCTGTTGATTTTAATTTTATTTCTTTAATTGTAATTATGTAAACCTTTTTAATTGTGTCTTCAATGTTTTTTATGTATTCCCCTTGTGGGTTTAATGTGTAAATGTACAATTTTTTTTAAAAACTGACAATTAATAAATACCAGAAACTGAACTGACTTGCAGGCCACCCTCCATTCTTAATTTTATTTTTAAGTTTTAAGTATTGATTGCCTAGGTTGTTTTTGGTCAAATATCATAACCCTTATCAGCCAGGCTATCTTGAATCCAGCGGCAAAGTGAGCAAGGGACCCACATCTGGGCATACCCTGCCAACTTAGGGCGAACAAAGCGATACCAAAGGGAATGATGGATGGAGCGTGTGAGCAAATCACACACTCACCCCAGTCAATAGATCTGGGTTTAATCTAAGTATGGGCTGAAAATCCGTTACGCTCGCGGAATTTGTGAATTTTTGGTCGCGCTTCAAAAATACAATATTGCGCGCGCGGCGTTGACTTACCGTGATTCTGTGTTCGCCAAGTTGTTTTTCCTCCCGGTTTGCGTGCGCTGCGCCCTTTTGGATCTAGCTGTGTGATCGCGCAAGACTTTTTGACCGCGAGTACGTCATAGCGGCCCGCCATCTTGCACTGCGAGAGTTTGAGAATGCGACTACGTCATAAGAGCCCGCGATCAAGCATCGCGGGAGTAAACAATTGTGAACACGTAGATGCGACGCGCAGCTAACTTCCGGTGGGAGATTTGAATAGCTCGCTTTCACGAACTTGCAAAAATTGTAATTCTGCACAAGAAATCTACCGCAGGCAGCATAAACCTTCTAAAAATGATGATTTGGATCAGAATAACTCCTCGGGCAGTTCAGGCTGGGCTGTTCCCATGAGGCACAGGGTCAGACTGATTTGCATATGGCCATGTCTGAACTGGGGTGGCAGAGTGGACTAAAGAACGGTGATGGATTAAACCCAGATCTGTTGACTGGGTGTGAGTGTTTGATTGGTTCAGATGCTCCGTCCATCACCACCCCCTTTTGTACCACTTTGTTCGCCATACATTGGCAGGGTATGCTCAGACGTGAGTCCCTTGCTCACTTTGCCACTGGATTCAAGCAAGCCGGGCTGAAGACGGCTGAAATGCCAGAAACCGGTCCTCGGAAGCTTGTTTCCGGTCCAGGGAAGGCATGGCCTGGCAGTTCGGGCTGGACTGTTCCCATGAGGCACAGGGTCAGACTGATTTGCATATGGCCATGTCTGAACTGGTTTGGCAGAGTGGGCTAAAGAACGGTGATGGATTAAACCCAGATCTGTTGACTAGGTGTGAGTGTTTGATTGGTTCAGATGCTCCGTCGATCACCACCCCCTTTTGTACCAGAGTTGCGGTTCCAGCACTACATCAACATGCGCTGGAGGTGATTGGGGCAGCTTTGCAGAAGAGTGCTGTTCACACTATCCATCTGACAACAGACATGTGGACCAGTTGCCAAGCCCTTGATTACATGTGCATCACTGCACACTGGGTCTCTTTTGCAGGGGTTAGAGAGAAGTCTGTGTTGACACAGAAACAATTTTTCAAGCTACTCGGAAACATGCAACAGTAGCCATGTTTGCCATGGAGAAATCTCATACTGCATTAAACATTTTGGAGGTGTTTAATAGTAAGGTCTTTCAATGGCTGCATCCAAGAAACCGCATGATTGGTTATATTTCCACGGATAATGGCAGTAATATAGTTAGGGCCATGGGTGATGGTGGCTATTTTAGAGTGCCGTGTTTGGCGCATTGTATTAACCTAGTTGTTCAAGATTTCTTGAAAAAAGAAAACAAAGTCAGCAAGTTACTGACCACCTGCCGAAGAATCTGCACACATTTCAGCCATTCTTTTAAGGCCCGGAAGCATCTGAGGAACATGCAACGTGAACGTAGACTGCCAGTCAGAGGACTCATCCAGGAGGTGGTAACACGTTGGAACTCAACCTTCTACATGCTTGAGCATCTGTCTGAGCAGTGCTTGGTAATCAATGAGTATGTCTTTGCACTGGGTTCTACTATGAAAGACATGAGCTAGAGTTGGAGGAATGGGACCTAGTTAAAAGCCTGACAGACATGCTTCGTCCTTTTGAGGTCTTCACACGTGTAGTCAGCAGGGAGGACTGTACGTTGGACAAAGCTATCCCATTGTTGCACATGCTAGAGCACCAACTGAAGGCGGTGTCTTCAACGTTCAAAGGTGATACTGACAAGCAAGACGCATATCAGTTGGCTGTGAGCTTATTAACCCGCCTAGTTGACAATGAAAGGCTTAAAAAATACATACAGAACAACATTACATTTGTGCCACTATTCCGGATCCACGGTACAAAAAGGCAGTGGCCAGCAAAGCATTCATTCCTTTTAATGAAGCAGATGTTTCAAAGTACAAACCGTGGCTAGCTCTGTCAGCCACTCGGTTAAAAAAAAGAGCGGCAGGAAATTGAAGGAACCGGCAGAAGTACTGCTGAATCAGCAGGCCATCCGGCTTCAAGGTCCACTTCTGTGACCAAAGGCAGTCACTTTCCCTCACAGCCGTTACCGACACCAGCAACCGTATCATCATCCTCACCTGCACCAGGCCCAGCCATAATATTGTCAGAAGCGGATTGGCTAACTCATCAAGGGTTTGCTCGTTCCAGCGTTGATGCAAAGGCCACAGATGGTATGCAAATTGGAGCACCCCTGGAGAACCTTGAGTGGATGGTGCAGGCCTATCTGGATGACCCAACAGAGGTCTTCTTTAATCAGAACCCATTGCTATATTGGTATGGGAAAAGGGGTCAATGGCCACTGATCACCAACCTGGCTCTAAATTATTTGTCTTGCCCACTCGCAAGTGTGTCTTCTGAACGTGTTTTCAGTGCTGCTGGTGCCATTGTAACTTCAAAAAGGACCTGCCTCTCTCCCAAAAATGTGTAGAGGTTAACAATGATCAAGATGAATCAGCACTTCATACCACCAGATGACAAAATACGTGAATCCATGCAGGAAGAAGAGGACACCGACTTAGGTGACGGAAGTTCTTCTCTGTTAGCTGACCTACTCCCGTCTCCATTCACAGAGTTTGAGGACGAGCTCTACTTCCCTGACACCTAGGCCAGAAACTGACTTCCTTTTTTTTCGTCCTGACTCCTTATTCACTTTTACTCCTGTGTGTCTTTCTTTGTTTTGCAACTTTTACCACACAAAACCCTAATCACAACAATTCCATCGGCAGCACTGTCTTCGTCTTATTTCCTTATTGAAGGTGCCGGTGTCTGCAATCCTGAATTTCACAAGTTCACAACTCAGTCATGCTCCTCTATCCTCCTCCTCCAGACTCCCCCTATCCATTTCCCTCAAGGCAGATGTCTGGATTATGCCGAATGAAGAAACTGTTGCTTCGTAGACTAGTCCCCTCAAAATAAGTGGGACTGGAATTACTGACTATATGCTGATTGCTGACAGTTACTTCTGAAATTGACACGAGAGGCTGCCCTGTGGGCCTCCATTTTAAGAACAAGATGCGGTCAAAAAGTGGAACAGGTAATGAATAATGAGATGGCATGCAGTGGACAGCACTGGCTGTCTGGCTCTGATAAACGCAATTGCTGTTTGTTTGTTGTGCATGAAATGAATCATCATATGTCTTCTGTTATTATTTAATCTTTTACACACTAAATGTAACTCAAGTCTACTCTGTTTTTTTACCTTGTTTAATTCAAATTCTACTTCTACTGCAGGGGCCACTACGTTGCATTTTTTAATATGCAAAATGTCCTTGGACTCACTGTGTGTGTGTAGACTGCATGAACAACATTGAGTTTGCCAATATACCATGATGATGATGAGTCTTGATGATCAAAGTTACATAATATCTTTTTTCTTTACAGTCACTCACTGGGATGGATGGATCATCATCATCGGTTTACGGAAGAACTATGGCCATTTCGTGAGTGGCAAACAGGTAAACCAGTCAACAACAACTACAGCAGAACTACATGTCTGTCTAGTCGTGGTATGGAGTGGTCAAGCCAGTGTAGTGTTGTTATGCCAGAGTCCAGAGAGCAGTTCATGTAAAATTGCGGCTATGTGGCTTGCTGCATACATTTAGATATGCTTTGTCTGTCTGTGTCAAAGAGGTATGCAACATCAGGTTGCTTCACTCAGTGGTGCCTGCCTTGACGTCTGCATGGCCCTGGCCTGCTGTGTGCTAATTACTATCTGTTAGACCTGGCATCATTGGCATGAGTCTCTCCTCCATTTTTTGTCTGTTTGCCTCCTCTGGTTACGATGTTTTGCTGGAATATTGCTTTGGGCACTGTGCCACTGCTGATCAGTGCCACAGTGTAAGTGCTCCCTATGTTAAATTGATACATTAATTGGATTCCATGTTTGGCTTATTTGGTTTACTGTCAGTCCCTAGTATAGTGCACCAGGAGTGCCAGGGCTTGTAAATACAAATGCTGCTGGTGGGCTTGCAGCACTGATTGTGCGACCCACAGAAGCGGCCTAGAAAATTATGTCTAAGGTCTGCCATTGCAGAACCTGCCTGCAGTCTGGTACTGCCATGCTGACTGCGCAAGTACACCTACTTGCCAGTCCCTACAACCTTCCCTTAACTTCATGTTAGTCACCCCTATGGTAGGCCCAAGGGCAGGGTGCATTGTAAGCATGAGGTAGGACAAGCCTGATGTGTGTGGCATGTCCTAATAGTGAATTACAGCCATTTTCGTTTTTCACTATTGTAAGGCTACCTGCTCTCCTTAGGCTAGACTGGGCTGCTGGGATCATTACGCTATATAATCCTAAACAGACTCAGAGAGCATGGTGGAAAATCGAGTTTAGTATCCCTGAACTCAGAATTTGATAACACATCCTTTAGGATGGATGGTTTTTAGATTCTGAGTTTGAAACTAGCACTTTTAGAAAGTGACTAGTTTCTTGTCTAACTGTCTACCGGTCTCTGCTGGTTTTTGTGTGTGTGACAGGAGCTGGGAGGCTCCAGAGGTCTGAATGAGTCAGTGTGGGATGAATGAGGCATTTGCGTTTAGAGTGGGGGAAGAGTTGTTCCTGATAGCCTGCCCTGCCTGACACAATACTGGCTCCACCTCCTGCCGGGCGACTGATGGCCCTGCCCCTGCCAGTGACAATACTGGCTCCACCTCCTGCTGGTCGGCTGAAGACCCTGCCCTGCACAGTGAATAGGCCAGGTGCCTCGGCCTGGCAACACCCACAACAAACCCAGGATGGGGGAAATCCCCCTGCATGGACAAAGGAATCAAAGCAGAAAAGGGGTATAAGAGAAGGACCCCTGAACCAAAGAATTTAGATCACTTCTGACAAGGAAACCTATACCAAGGACAAGAAGCCTGCTGATCCAAGGACTTGCCTACCCCTTCTGCCAGAGTGCTGTTTGCTGGCGGGAATCCTGCAGTTGCTTCTTTATTTTTGCCAAGGAACAAGGAGAGAGGAACTGAGTATGTACTCTCAAGCTTTGCCAAGAAAATCTCCAAGGGCTGGAAGAGTGCCAGCCTCCTGTTGAAGTCACAGGGCTAAAGGACTTCACCATCTGTTAAAATTGCCTGTTGCTGGAACGTGGGAGTCCAGCACCTCTAAAGAAACCAGCAATCACGACGCCGCCGAACCCAGCTCGACATCGTGAGTTTGACTCCAGTGTCCCGCACCTTCGACACCGGCCGCCGGGCCCGATCAACTCCAGTAGCGACACCGCTACCAATCGCCTCGACACCACAGCCCCTCTCGGCGCCGTGAACGCTGCTCGCTCTTGCAACGCCGACAACGATGCTGTATCCTGCTTTGCCACCGTGAGCGCTGCTCCGGCCCGACATCTCTCGACGCCGCTGCGGACCGCCCCGACTCCGAGGCTCGATCGACGCCAACGCCCCGACGCCGATACTTCTCGACGCCGTGGATCATTGTTTTCTTCATTCTAAAAGGTACTGTGTTTGGGGGGTCTGTTTCGACTCCGGGCTCGACGTAGCGCTCCTCGCGGTCGACGCCGAACCTTTGGAATAGCTTTGCCTCGACATCGTGTGACTCCTGTGAGGGTTACATTGTTGCCAAGAACTGTGCTTTAGAGAAGAAGAGTTACCTTTGTTGCTAAAGAACTGTTTACTAAGAAGAGACTTTACCTGAACTATTATTTTTCCTTCCAAAGAGTATTTATTGATATTGTGGTATATTTTTGTCGTTATTTGGTCTTGTGCTAAGCCTTATATAAACATCTTTATTTTATAATACCTTCTGTGTTGTGTCCATTTGTGGTGTATTCACTTTATTACTGTATGTGGTCATAAATGCTTAACACACTGCCTCTGAGATAAGCCTGTCTGCTCTGCCAAGCTACCAAGGGGGTGAGCGGGGGTTATCTGAGTGTGTGATCCCCTTGCCCTGACTAGAGGAGGTGGGTCCCTATTTGTCAGAAGTGTATACCTCTGCCAACTAGAGCCCAGCCGATTCTAACACTATCCTTGAAAAGGAGACTCAGAGTACGCACTTTCGAAATGATGCTTGTATGTACTACTGTTGCCTCTGAAACTGAAAGTGTTATTTTTGCACTACACACCGTACCTTAAATTTTTTCTCCGTGGTGTTTTAATATCACTTCCTGTTTTTCCATCAACAATTACAGTCCGGCTTTTATCCTGTGCGATGGGAAAAATGATTAACTCAGGCTTACCATTAGCGATCCGCAATTCCGCATCTGCCAGGCAGACAGTGGACAGTGTGTATGGTCACCAAGTTTGATCGACGGAGCGTCAAATGGAATGGAGGAGTACCGCAAAGAAGAGGAATGGCTGGATCCATGCAACTTCCCAAATTGAACAGGACAACTACAACATACAGTTACAGTATACTCTTGACTTCTCCTTATCTTTTAAATAATGTTATTGTTGTGACGAACTTCTATGAGTGTGACTCTGTGCGTTTGTTTGCTCTCTGCTTGAAATTCATTCCTCCAGCTATTTGATAAGTTTCTTTGCTATTTTTCAAACTAATTTAATGTACTAATAAGTGTTTATTCTATCTGAGGGCAGATAGGCAAGTAAAATTGCGTAATTACTGCAGCCCTGTACTGTCACATTGTTTCTTCATAGTTAGTAAGTTGTAGTAAGTACTACTTTTTAGTAACCTAACCATCCATTTAGCAAACAACTTCATGCATGCAGTAGTGCATTCACTTCCTTTATGTCCCTTAAAAGATTTATGGATATCTTCGTATCCAAAGATTTGTTGTTCTTCATTTGTTGTTTGTCCATGCTATGTTTTTTTTCCTCTCTCCACAAAACTTTCCCAAAAAACCCCATTCCCATCCAATTTTCAAACCCTAACCCTCTTCCCTCGGGCTGTGTGGTTTTCATTGAGGTGTGACTAAATGACAACAATAATTCCACACACTTGCTGGGAAGGATAAGGTTCAAGTAACCTCCTCAAATCAATTTTAAGGCAGCTAGATGAATCCTAGGATATTGTAATTCTGCTTAAAAAAACACCAATGAAGATTTACAAATCAATTCGGAATTTCATGCCCACCATCGATTGGATCCATCGTCAACAGCGTCCTCATACACGTCAAGAAATGTTATGCTGCTGTGTCACTGTTCTTGTTGTAGCCATAATCATCCATGCAAATATTTTGTTCCCATACTTATCTTCAGCATTGCTTAGGCTACACACTGTTCCTTTTAATACTCCTCTCAGGCCACTCAATGCCTCATTTCCGTTTTTTTCATATGCCGCTACTGCTAGTGTGGTACCACTCCTACTACCACCACAACAATGGAATTTCTGTCCTGGATGGATTTCATGGGCAACCGTAATCGCCATTTGCCATGCAGCCAGCGCTGTGCCTAGCTCTATTCTCAAACACGAATCACAGGTAAGATAAGAATTTTGATGAGGTAGAATAATGGGCTAGGACTCGGAGGAGAGGAGAGACTGACAGTAGTACTAGTAAAGTACTAGTAGGGCAATTGAATTCACTAACTCTGTTAGTGGCACTTTTGTACATTTTTGGACGTTTTAGATAATTCATGCTGGTAAGTTTGAGGAAACCAAACGTGCAGTAACCCCCGCCCACCACCCCACAAAATAATATGAACGCGTACACTATGTTGAAGTATTTAAAATAAATGATCATATTTCCCCTAACAAAAATAAACTATTCAAAAGACCCAACCCACCCTCTCCCTAACCCCAACAAATGTCCATATGAATGTCCCTCAAAAAGTCCCTCTGAATCCCCAACACCCAATTCCCCCCCCCAACAGTCTTTAAAAAAGGGGCAAGGGACAGTCACTTCCGGCGGTGTCCTGTGGACAGGTGGCCCCGCATCTCTTTGCGGAGGTCCTGGAGCTGGCGCTTCAGCTTCTCCACCGTGCGCTCAAGGTAGTCCACTCTCCGGCAGAGATGGCGCTGACGTGCCATCCAGGCTCTGGGGGGCAGCTGCTGTTTTTGTTGCAGCTCCGCGGCGGCGGCGAGAGGCTGTCGGACCACGGTGCCGTACCACTGGAGGCTGCTGGCCCCGGGGCAATGGAGGAGGATGCCGCCTCCCCCTCCTGTTCCCGAGCCCACAAATGGCCACAAATGGCCTCCAGCTTCCGGGCCCTGGCACGGACAGCCATCTCCTTCCTGGTGAGCTTTTGTGGAGCATCTATATGAAAAAAGTATGAAAAATACTGTAACCAATACTCTTTAACATCAACACAAAATAATTCAACAAAAAGTTGTCTCACAGTAACACTCGCAACTTGCAAGCACAGTATAACATTTTGGCATGTATCTTTCCGCCATCTTTGTAGGCCTGTAACATTAGTGGGAGTTTCAGGAATTCTACTAGCAGCACTATTGACTCACTACATAGTCAGATGGAGAACCTGACCTTATGGGCCAGGCGGCGCAGGGCACGCCTAAGATCTCCGAGTTCACCTGCCTCGACCGACAGAGACACGAGACACTCTGTTAGGCGTAGAAAAGTAGTTTTATTAGCTGCAGCTAAGCACAGTTATCTAAGAAGTACCACACAGATAGGTTCTCAAGAGACTGCCACTTCAATCCGTGGCGCACAGTCTATTATACAACACAAGTTTACAATGACAACTCCCAATATATACAAAACTGACAAATAGGAATAGTTCGAAAACAAGCTATCGAATGTCTAAAACACACCCTCCTTTCAGACCCCGTGTGCTCTCCTCCCCTCAGGTTAATCAACACTAGTGCCCGTAATTCAATTTGCAGGTGGCAAAACATGTGTAGAATGCTTCAAAAGAAGGGCTATGTAACAAGAGAACACACGAAGAGAATAGTGAAGGCCAGTTAAATAAGATAAGGTAGAGAAGAATGGTGGGACCCAAACAGTGGAGTAAGACATGGATTAATCAGTCTAGACACAGCTTTGCGAACTCGGCCAGACCCTGACATCAGTATCGCACACAAGGACAAAGGTTGTTCTTTAACGTGAAAAACATGGAGCAGCTGAAAAAGGCAGAAAGACAATTTTACCGCGTTAGCCGTGCTGCCTGAGTGAGGCAACATAAAATGGCGACTAAACACAAAATGGCGGCTGTAGCGAAGCGGGCCGAAAACTACGTAACCTCAGACCCTCCTTTTGCCATACTCAGGCAATGCACAAAGGAACCCATGTTAGTCTGAGCCGATATCAATGGTCATGAGGTCATTGAGATGTTGTTGCACCATCATCTTAATGTGTTCTGTCTGCTGTGCTACTGGTTTGGAGACACAGATCGTGGCACAAAGTCCACAGATGGCTGGACCACACTGTAGACCAAGACAACAAGAAAAGATGAGTGCTAAAATCATTCCAAGGAAAGTTAACACTTTCCATCCCCAAGTGGACAGTAGTCCCCAAAACCATCCCATCACAGACCAATCTCCAGTATCTTGGTGAATAGACTCAGAGATGACATGAAGCTTAGAGATGGCTTGGTATACTGTAGGGGCGTTGTCAGGAATATAAATGCAACAACTAGACCCAATCAGTTTACAGAATCCTCCTTTATCTGCAAGGACTATGTCTAAAACCATTCTATTCTGTAAAGTCATAAGTCGATCCGCCTGAAGCTCAGCAGTCAAATTCTTTAATGCTCTAGAAGTCACATTGATTGTGGCATCAACCACGCGGACCAACCGTCTGATATTTTTGCTATTGGCCATCGGACCCCAAAAGGGAAGAAACCCTTTCAGAAAATCCCCTCCTTCTTGCCCTGCTGTATCTTCCGAATCTACAACTCCTCTAGCAACTCTCTTTTTATGATAATCAGCAGGAGCAGTATATGTAGGAGGGAGGAGAAAAGCTATATAACATGTCCCCGAGAAGTATGGGGGAAGCCATGTATAAGCCTTGTCATGACAGATAAAATATGTACCTTGCGATGCCACCAATGGTGCGGGGGTAGAAGGAGTATAGACATAAGTATGGGAGCAATTGCTCCTCTCCTGCTTAGTTTTGGTATTCTGGCCATTTATTTGCAAGCACAAACAACCTCTTTGGGGTAGTACCCAAATCGGTATAGAACTCTGTTGCTTAAGCTTGTCGGTGAGGCTGAGAGTATAACGAGTTATATTCCACCCATCGTATGCTCTCTTCTCGTCTTTGGGAATCTTGATAATGTCAGCAATCTTTGCCATCGTTACAATACCCTTTATCAAAGAACTGTGACTGAAATCCACTCCACCATTATAGGATCCACCAGAAGGATATCGAAGTAAGTTCTGGTATGCATTGGAAAACATAGCCAAATAGGCCCAAGCAGAACCTTCGTATGAAAAGGGGAGGACTAGATACAGCATCCCTCTTTGTGTATTATGTGGTATGAGACCACAGACCCAACAATCAGTAACATTTACTATCAATTGATGCTGGTGTAACAGTTGAATGAACGAATTATTAAGAAATTCCATTCTTCTCATTTGCTCGTGGTCTGGGAGTGAGTAAAATTTATGCGGAGAAACAGTAGTAGAGGGAGTTAGAGGGGCAGAAACGGGAACAGGTACCAACTGTAGGATGTGAATAAGCCATCCTATGCATGCTAATAAACTACATAAACATACCAAAACACATAGTGCTACACCACAACGACCGAATAATAATTTCTTATAATGAGCTCTCTTCATCATTTTAATATCACTTCCTTTCCCTGTACTATCCATTACTCTAAAGGCGTTGCTCACGATAATCTTCCTTAATCACTTGGCTGTGATTGTTAGCCGTCCTATGACACTGCAAGTCCTGTTGACCTAGTCACTATTCAGGTCACAGCTCAAGACTCCTACCGTGACCCTGCAACTTGATGGATAAAGGAAAAAGGAACGTTTCCTTATAAACAAAATTAAAGGAAACCAAAATTAATTGTCTGTAGGCAATCTCTTTCTCAAATTGTATCGTCTCTTTCCAGGCGTTGTTTGGTCCTTGAATAAATGTTCGGAATCTGTAGTGTTAAGTCTCAGATGCACAGGTACAGCTTCCTGTAAGACGTCATCGTCCTCCTTCTCTGAGCTAGTCTAATCCAGGCGTGCATTGCTGAACGGTACGAAGCTGGGTACCTTCTCGCACTCACTATCACCGATACCTTCTCGGACCCACTGGTCATAAGGTAAAGGCAATGGTACCCTTTTGCAATGCACGCCGTGGATCCAATTTTTCTTTCCCAGGACCTTGACAGCTGTACGAGTTGTGAGTAACACTTGACTCGGCGGCCCCCAGCGAGGTTCCAAGTTCTTTTTCCTCTGGAAGTTCTTCATACACACCCAGTCCCCAGACTGGACGGAGTGTCCGGGATCTGAGGAGGCCTCCGGTAAAGCGTTTTGGACCTGTTGACGAATAACATGCAATTTAGTAGTGAGATCATGCAAATAGTCAACCAACAGCGGGTATGGAATATCTGAGTACTTTTTGGGTCTGGGGACTTCCCAGATATTAGCTGGGCGTCCGAACACAATCTCGTATGGGCTAAGCCCCAAACGAGAATGAACAGTTGTTCTAGTTGAAAGGAGTGCCAAAGGCAAGGCATCAGGCCAAGAAAGGCCCGTGCTGGCCTGAATCTTTGCTAACTTAAGTTTGAGAGTGCCATTATAGCACTCTACCAGACCTGCTGACTGAGGATGGTTTGCGGCATGGAATTTCTGTCTAATGCCTAGACCCACACAGACCTTTTGCATAATTTGACCTACAAATTCACTTCCATTGTCACTCCGACAATGCGCGGCAAACCAAATCTCGGGAAGAATTGTTTCAAAGGTATTTTTGCAGTGGACAAGGCAGTGTTGTCCTTTAGGGGGTAGGCCTCTATCCATCTGGAAAAGGCACAAACCGCCACCAGGACATACTTGAGATTGTTGAAGCGTTCCATATGGATATAGACTATTTGCAGTACCTCGAATGGGTACGAAGGGGGTGCAAAGTGACCTGCTGGAGTTGGGGTTCCCTTTCCTGGATTGTGCATCAAACAAACAATGCAATGTTTCACCACATTTTCTGCACATTTAGGAATACCTTCATTCTGCCATACTGGAGCTAAAAGCTTGCATATACCCCTTGCATTAATATGGGCTGGTCCATGGGCCATAGTAACTACAGGCAGTACATAGGCATCTGGTAGCAACCATCGTTGATGTTCTGACAATTCCGTCCAACATCCCATACTATCCAACATTCCCGTACTCTCTCTCCACGTACTTAATTCTTTCTCGGTGGCCTCCTTCTGAATCGCTTTCACACTTTCCACTGTGTCTTCACACATACCAGCTTCTGCGACCCATCTAGCAGGGCCCGCAACATACATGTGACTTTCAACATTCCTCGCTGTCTCCTTCGCTATTTCATCTGCAAATGCATTTCCTTGACCCACGTCATCAGTAATCTTTTTATGTGCACTGCACTTCACAATCGCTATTTGAGTAGGCAAAACAAGTGATTCAAGAAGGTCAGTTACCAACTGACCATGCTGTATCTTGGTGCCGTGGGAGGTAAAGAATCCTCTTTCCCTCCACAAACGACCAAAACTATGGGCAACGCCAAATGCATACTGACTGTCAGTATAGACAGTCACTCTTTTCCCTTTCGCCAACACACATGCTCTTGTCAACGCAATCAGTTCTGCAGCTTGCGCTGAATTATGCAAAATGCGTGCAGTTTCTACCACTGTGTACAAAGTCGTTACTGCATAAGCAGCTGTGGTTTCGCCATTAGAAAGCTTGAAATAAGACCCATCTACCCATAGGATCCCATCCGGGTCCACAAGTGTTGTATCCTTCAAATCTATTCGACCCTTTGTTTCTTCTTCAGTGCGAAGAAAACAATCATGCTGATCTTGTACATTGCTCGCATCCACAATCGGCAACAATGTTGCTGGATTCAGAACATTACATCTTTTTATGTGTATATGGCTGGCTAAAAGTGTCAACTCATATCCAGACAAACGGGCACTCGTTAAGTGCTGAATTTTCGTCCTATTAAGAAGAGTATCTACTGCATGCGGCACCATAACATTAAGAGTATGATCTAGCACTAGTCCAGCAGATTGACGAA
The DNA here is from genome assembly GCF_964261635.1 of Lissotriton helveticus. Taxonomy (NCBI): domain Eukaryota; kingdom Metazoa; phylum Chordata; class Amphibia; order Caudata; family Salamandridae; genus Lissotriton; species Lissotriton helveticus. The sequence continues at coordinate 1,843,649,023 of NC_136065.1, read as the reverse complement.
TAGAAATTGCCGCTGCTGCTGTTGCTCTAAGGCAACTAGGTAATGCCTTAGCTACTGGATCTAATGTTGCAGAAAAATAGGCACACGGCCTTTGTTTGTCGCCGAATTGTTGCGTCAGTACTGATAATGCACAACCTTCCCTTTCATGGACATAGAGCGTGAAAGGTTTACTGTAATTTGGAATACCCCACACAGGAGCAGAACACAAGGCAGTACGTAAATCTGAAAAACTCTTTTGACATTCATCAGTCCAAGGCAGAGGTTGGGGCGTATCTTTAAGTGTAAGAGCCAACAGAGGTTTAGCAAGTAGGGAAAAATTTGGAATCCACTGTCTACAGTAAGAGGGAATGCCTAAGAAAGCACGCACTTCTCTTTGTGTGGATGGTACAGGCATCCGTGCAATTGCATGAATACGTTCTGGAGTTAATCGCCTTCCCTCTTCGACAAGAGATGACCTAAATAGATAACTTCTTGTCGGCAATATTGTAACTTGGAAGATGATACTTTATGATGTAAATCAGACAAATGTCGTAAGAGCGACACAGTTGCATTTTTACAGACATTTTCTGAATCAGCAGCGATCAACAAATCATCCACATATTGGATAAGAGTAGCACCTGAGGGTAACGAAAAGGTGTCAAGCTGAGACTTTAAAGCTTGACTATATATGGAAGGACTTTCACAATAGCCCTGAGATGCACGCTTAAACCGGAAGCTTCGGCCTCCGAGAGAGAAGCCAAAGAGATCCCTACTTTCTTCAGCAATAAGAATGCTAAAGAAAGCATTCTTAAGATCAATAACCGAGAACCAGACCGCTGAAGCAGGAATCATAGTAAGCAAGGCTGTTATATCTGGCACAACAGGGAACTGAGGGACAACAATTTTGTTGACCTCTCGAAGATCAATTACAAAACGGTACACGGGTGGCTGAGAGGGATCAGTACGTTTGAGAATAGGTAAAACAGGGCTATTGCAAACATTCCCTCTAGTCTCTTCAACCACACCCTTCTGAACCAAATCATGAATAATGGCCAACAAAGCTCTCTCACCATTACTAGATATTTTATATTGAGGAACACGTGGCATCTTAACATTGTCTTTAACAGTAATCACATATGGTGAAATTTGCAATAAGCCAACATCATTCGGACCCACAGCCCAAAGAGTAGCAGGAAGTGAACGCAACTCGGGTGGTAGCTGTTCTTTAGATACATACATCGGAGAAGTTAGTTTATCACCCAAAGTGAGGTGCACACCAGAGGGTGAACAATACAGCGTAGCATGTAAACGTTTCAATAAGTCCAAACCCAATAAATTCTCTCCGCATCCTGTTGTTAAAAGGAGTGGAGCTTCCAAATCGTATGGACCAATGGAAATGGGCAAAGGGCAAGAAATAGGATTTGAAACTGGGGCGCCAGAGAATCCCACAGAAACATTTGTTAAGCCAGACAAAGGTGCCCCAGGGAGTTTAGAATGCATTATGGAACTTCTCATAGCACCAGTATCCAAGAGAAATGGTTCTGTAACACCTAATGCCATAACATTAACATAAGGACCTTCCTGATCTACTGGAACTGATACGACGCCCTTACTTTGCCTATGGCTGTCCTAACTAGTATGAAAATCAACGTCCTCATTATCGAAACAATAGTCATCATTGTAGTATTGTTCAGATTGAGAATTCTGCTGATCAAAGTAATTTGTAGAATCCTGAGGGGGAGAGGGACGTCGTTCCTGCGTCGACGCACCACGACCCCTACCTTTGGATATGGATCGAGAAACACCACGACCCCGTGACGCTAATGGTCCACCATACCGCTGTAATAAAATTGGACAAGTATTCTTAAAATGACCATCTTCCTTACAGTAGGCACACTGATTAGGGCCCAATGGAACTCGTGGAACTGAGGGTACTGGCTTCTGCTTCTGAAACTGCGGGGGCTGTGGAAATTGGTGTTGAGCAGAACGAGGGGGATAAGCCTGTTGCAGAAGAACCTTCGTCTTTAAGTCTTTAGTCTTTTTCTCCGCTTTCTCCTTATCTTCCGTATCCCTATTCTCATAATATTGAGCAGTAGCCAATATCTGAGCAGTGGAAGAGACAGCCCACGAACTCTCCGATTGTTTTAATTTATGCGATGATTCCGGAAGTAAATTAAAAACAAATTTGTCTACGAATAATCGCTGTCCACCTTCAGTACTCATGTCTTGCCCACTATGGTCGATGAAAGACTCCTCAAAACGAGTAAAGAAGTTGGAGACGCTTTCATCCGTCTTTTGCTTACACGCCGCTAACTTATCCCAATTAACGCGCACCGCAGGCATCATAGTTTTCATCAAATCTATTATTCTTCCAGGTAATTCCATAATCAAGACATCCGGTTTGGCACCACCTACTTGTCCTGCATCTGCAGCTGTGATGGCAGCCCAATCACCACCTAAAGCTGCGGCATGATCCTGCCTACGAATCTTGGTCCATATTGCTTGTGGGACTATATTTCCCATAAGTAAGTCAATATCTGCCAAATTCATAATACAAGCGTCAACAGTCTGAGACAGCTCTTTATAATACCCAGCAGGATTCTTACGGGGGTCCGGTAAAGACTGTTTAAGTGCCAATACTTCTGACCTTTTCCAAGGGTCATGTACCCATATACGCTAAAAATGAGCAGGAACACCTGGATTAGCACCTGCTTGAGGAACCTCATCTCTCCATATCGGAGGAACCTCTCGCATTGGATATTGTGTCGTCTTACGACGAACCGCGGGATCAGGTTCAAGAGAATTTTGAGATAAAAAGGCGGATCGAAAAGTAACAAGCTTCTGAACAGCATGCTCTACAGCAGGACCCACAATAAGTCCCTTATCAAATTGATCCTGTATTTCGAATAAATCCTGACGAGGTGAATCTAGATCCACGTCTCCCCATTCTTTAATCAGAGTATTGCACATAACATTAAATACGTATCTCTGTGTGGGCACGTTCCATTGAAGGAAAGTATCTAAAATATCACGTACACTATATTGTACACTACTCATAATCCAATTCCTAGCAAGAGAATCTAATTTAGTCCGTTCTTCCAAACCCGGAAACTACGGGATTGTCTCCTAGACGATGCAGGAGAAAAATAAAGAGGCCCAAGAAAAGGCGACAAAAGACCTGAAACAGTATCGACTAAACGTTGTCGAGCTGTAGGGGAATCTGACACCAAAACAGGAGACAACGTATTCTGTAAAATAGACGAAGAATCTGTAGCAAAGGAAATGACAGATGGGGAAGGCTGAGACACAGGAGATTGGGGTACAGATGTCGCTGGCAAAGGGGGCGGAGGTGGAATCACAGGAAGACAGGCAACTGTGCAGGAACTAAAGCAGCTGGATTAACAGCAGGCTGCAATGGCGGTGCATTAGCACCTAACACATAAGGTGGAGGTAATGTCAACTAATGGGACATAAAAGAATCATCATCAGGAGTTTTACTCTTTGATACAGTAGGTAACACAGGATAGCATCTATCTATTGCCATACGATGTTGTCTTTCCGACACCTCAATCACCTGATCAGCTTCGTCATTTTTAAATTGTTGGGCAGCCTGTAGAATCGACATACTCTGCTCTTTCTTATCTTTCTTCATTTGCTTAATTTCTTTTTGTTTGGCTTCCTTACGCCATAGGCGAAAGGAGTCAAACATTGCCGGCCGGGCTTTTCTCTTGAATAGAATCGCTTCCAAATTATCTAATATATCGGGCTCAAAAGAACCATTTTGTGGCCACTGTAAAACACCATCCTTCTTAGTGTATCGGATCCATGTTTCATTAAAAACAATAGGACCCAGACCATGTTTCGAATACAGCTCGTAAGTAGGAGTTCCAACTGGAGGAATCGGACAAGAATCCTCTAGCCGGGAATCCCTAGAACAACCAAAACAACAAAATTTCTTAAACGTACTAAATCCAGGCATTTCGGAACAAACTGGACTTCCTTACAAACGTCAAGGGATTTTCAGACAATAGAGTCACAGCACAAGCGTACTTACCCCTTGCCTTCGGTTAGCGCGCTAATCGAATAACAAAATACAAAGAGAGTGGGCGCTACCCAAAAATACTTAACTAAATGCTTTTCTCACGCCAACAGATGTCCGTCTAACGTCTCGCGATACCAATCATCACCAAAGGGCCAAGGCAGGCGACAGTCAGGGCAGCAGTCGTCAGCAGCCGTCGGGAAAGGAGTATCCACGCTTCAAAAGACCTTTGGTCCACTTCGACATGCAGGGGTCGCTCATGTGGTTCGCGAAATCCTCCGGAATTTTCTTGCGAAGCTCCTCACGACTCTCGGGCAAAAACTACTACCGCTGAAGTCGCCCACACGTTGGGCCGCCAATTGGAGAACCTGACATTATGGGCCAGGTGGCGCAGGGCACGCCTAAGATCTCCGAGTTCACCTGCCTCTACCGACAGAGACACGAGACACTCTGTTAGGCATAGAAAAGTAGTTTTATTAGCTGCAGCTAAGCACAGTTATCTAAGAAGTACCACACAGGTAGGTTCTCAAGAGACTGCCACTTCAATCCGTGGTGCACAGTCTATTATACAACACAAGTTTACAATGACAACTCCCAATATACACAAAACTGACAAATAGGAATAGTTCAAAAACAAGCTATCGAATGTCTAAAACACACCCTCCTTTCAGACCCCGTGTGCTCTCCTCCCCTCAGGTTAATCAACACTAGTGCCCGTAATTCAATTTGCAGGTGGCAAAACATGTGTAGAATGCTTCAAAAGAGGGGCTATGTAACAAGAGAACACACGAAGAGAATAGTGAAGGCCAGTTAAATAAGATAAGGTAGAGAAGAATGGTGGGACCCAAACAGTGAAGTAAGACATGGATTAATCAGTCTAGACACAGCTTTGCGAACTCGGCCAGACCCTGACATCAGTATCGCACACAAGGACAAAGGTTGTTCTTTAACGTGAAAAACATGGAGCAGCTGAAAAAGGCAGAAAGACCATTTTACCGCGTTAGCCGTGCTGCCTGAGTGAGGCAACATAAAATGGCGACTAAACACAAAATGGCGGCTGTAGCGAAGCGGGGCCGAAAACTACGTAACCTCACAGAGAGTCAGAGAGAACACCAGTCTTCTTCTTTTTTTCTCTTGTTTTGCTAAAGAAATTACTTGTACGTGAACTTGTGGTAGCCGGCATAATGCCAGCTCAGTCAGCTTGCACCCAAGAAAAACAGACACAAGCCATGATGCAGACTTGCATTACTTTAAGCAGTACATGCAGGTGGGGATAGGGAAGCTCTTACTTTTCTATAGGGGTGGCACTAGCTATACTCGGTTACATCAAGGGCTACTGCTCAATGTAATTTATATTTCGCACTGCCCCCCCGGGCCTTCACTACCACAAAAGGAAAATGAAGATTATTCATTTCTGATCATATATCCAGCCGATCACATGATCTTTGCTTATATGATGGATGACTTTAGGTGCTTTGTTTTGATAGATTGAGTGAACAACAGCGATAGTCCACCCATGATTGACACAGCTGAAAGAAAATTATTAACATAGGGAGTGAGTGTGGTACCCACAATTGCCGGAGGAAGGGACTTGACTTGATATAATGTGAACTATACAATACATACACAATATATGCTGTGCTTGCAAAGTAAACTACTGTACTGTTAGTCAAGGGAGTATTTTTGAACGATCACAACTTCTAGTATTTGGATTTCCTCTGCTTTGCTACTCTGGCATGAACATGCTGTTCAAAGTAACACTCTTCATCCACTGAGCTTCCAAAGTAAACGTCTATCATTCTTCTTAATGTCTCAACTGTACCAACTTTACTTTTTCTCAACAACCAACTAACACCCTTTTTATTTTATTTGGTAAACCACCATCTTGACTTGCATTTGAGTTTCACCCAAATGATATATTGCAATGCACCCCACACATGCATTTTCTGATTCACCCACACAGGCAGTCATCTTTTCTTTCTTCTCCAACCAGCCATAACATGCAACACTTTTTGGCACAACTGATGATTGCTTGCTTTTTAACATGCACCATTTTTCTAATTACAGACAGAAGATTCCATTGCCCTTCTGCCAACAAGAGCTTTTCAATTTTCACCACCTACTCCTCATCACCACCAGTACTTGAAGTTCAAACAAGATGAGGGCTCCCGCACAGTTATTATAATAATTTGATGTGTTAAATTGAAGTATATTCTAGGGAAGGGTGTTTAAACTTAAACGTCATCTATCACCACTGCTTGCTGGGAATACTGCGCTATTAAAAATAAAGAAATTGTTTTTTTATTTGTTACTTGAAAATAAAACTTTAAAACTAAAAAACACTGTGGTTTTTGTTCACGAGTGAGTGAGCGGAAGGGTTTGCAGTTGCAATACTGCACTTTGCAAGCATGCTTTCGTGACTCTGATAGGTCAGGACTCGGTAGTCTTCTTCTGTTCTTCTGGATCGTATAATTAATCATTGGTCAGACACACTAGATAGTCGGTCAGGGGTTTGGGGGTTCAACTTCTGTTCTGACTGAGGTATATGGAAAGTCGAACTGCACCTATCATCAACAATGTCCTATTTCTCTTGTCCATACTTCTGTAGGTGCAGAATAGTCCCTGAAACACTAGCGGTATGGCATGTGATCCTATCAAATCAAAAAGCCAACTACTAGCTTATTCTTGGTGGACATTGACATTTTGTTGTTGGGAATTGTCAAAGGACTAACATTAAGAAGACTGGAATAGACAGCAAGGGTAACCCAGAGGACTGCACTCAGTGCCTAGAGCTATTGCTGGATCAGAGTTTTGTTTAACACCGTTTGCCGACTGGGCAAGCTTAGCTACCTACACAGACCGACTCATAATAATAGTAAATAGTAGTAGCACAGAGAGTGATAGTAGAGGCAGAATAAGAATGTAGAAACAGTCTACAAAAAGATCAAAGACTATTTTTGTAAAAATAGAATTAGGAAACAGTTTGGAATGAATAGGTGCTGTAAAAGTCAGGGAAGTATAATCATTAATATTAACAACAGAACAACTCACTGGGGCGAGCAGAAGAGAACGCAGAGGACCGATCCTGCGCACCTTGTTCCGCCAGCGTCTCTGTCGTGGTCTTCTTGCCCCTGGGAGGTGCTGATGATCATGAAATAAAACTTGGATGCTTGTTTTTTGAAATATTTGATTTCTTTGACCACAATCTAAAATTATCTTGGGGAAACAAATTACCAACAATTGCACTACATGTATTGACCTATCTGATCTGGTCAACTAGGATAGATAGTACAGTATTGCTGGAATCGCAGACCGTCTACTTGGAAAGTTATGTAAATCACTAACTAAACCAACAACAAAAAGGTTCTACTACGACTGCCAGCACTCAGCAGCACGCGACGTGACAGACACAGTCCGTCAACATGATTGCAGACCACTAAAAAAGTCCTACTACTAAATAACAATTCATAATATACTCAACCTATCAATCCACCACTATCTCTTCTTAGTGGCAGCAGGAGTACAAAGGAAGGACTAGATTTGAGTCTCTAGTCTCTTTCGCATTACGCAGTTCTGTAAAGTACTGCACTCATACATAATCAATCAGGCCAAATGAGCACAAAGTTGCAAACAAGTAAGCATAGTAGCAACGCCACTGAGCAGGCGAGCACCTGCAATCACAGAAGCTATTTAAACATTAATTTACCTGCAATGTAATCGAATCGGCAGCATTCTTGCTCTTCGGGAAAAACATATATTAACAATATAACACAGAGCAGAAGAAAACAAAGTAGTTATTAAATAGCTACTCACCAAGGCCAGGGATCTCTACGCCTAGCAGGTAGAGCAGGTCCTGCTCCCGGTCAAGGACGTCCGACCACCGGTGCGTCGCCTGGTTGTAGGTACCCCAGAACCCCGACTCCCTAAACATGGCCCGGCACATCTTAGCCCAGAGCTGGTGACGCTCCCAGAGGCCATACCCTGAACCGGGCCCGCCCCCTGCTGCGACGGTCTTCGGGAGGTGGCGCTGCACATAAAAGATAAGTGAGGCTACCTACACCGCACTAAAGATCTCCCTGGCTTGCGTATCATCCGCCCTTAAGCGCCCGCAAGGGAGCCGGCTACGGGGTGCGGGACCCTTCCCCTTAGACTTGCCGGCTCCCTTTGCCATGGTCCTGGGTGAAAAAAGAAAAGAATAGAGGAAAAAAGTAAGTAAAAGAAAAGAGAGAGCTAAACAAAAAAAGTAGTTATTAAAGTAACAAAACGTTGAAAAAAACACAAAACATAGATGTAGAAAAAGAGAGGGATAGATAATGAGTCAAAAAGATTAAAAAAAAGTTCAAGCAAACAAAGGATTGCAAAGATTAAAGCAGGATGGAAAAAGCATGCCCAGAACCATAGCAATGAATGAAAAACAAGATGGCCGCGTCCATTGAGGACTGCGTGGGTAAGTTCGCGCGATATTTCCCCAACAAACACGCAAAAACGGAAGCAAACACGTAATTGCGGCCCACACGTAGGAAATGCACAACGCGAGCATGCAACTGGTGCCCGGAAACGGAAATACGCAACGCGAACACTGAAAACAAGATGGCCGCGCCTATGTACGACCGCATGGGTAACTTCGCGGTCAGCACGCTGAAAACCCCCGCGAACACGCAAAGCGCCCCGCGAACAAGCAAAAATAAAAAAATCTGCACATTCGCACAAATTCGCGGATTATGCCAACCGCGAATTCGCATTCGCACGAATTCGCAAATTTCACCCATATTTAGTTTACCCCATCATCATTCTTTAGCTCCCTCCACCATCCCAGTTCAGACATGGCCATATGGAAATCAGTCTGACCCTGTGCCTCATGGGAACAGTCCAGCCCGAACTGCCAAGCCATGTCTTTCCTGGACCGGAAACAAGCATCCTGGGACCGGTTTCAGGTTCATAACCCTCATCAGCCAGGCTATCTTAAATCCATTGGCAAAGTGAGCATGGGACCCACATCTGGGCATACCCTGCCAACTTAGGGAGAACAAATCGATACCAAAGGGGATGATGGACGGAGCGTTTGAGCAAATCAAACACTCACCCCCAGTCAACAGATCTGGGTTTAATCCATCATCATTCTTTAGCTCACTCCACCACCCCAGTTCAGACATGGCCATATGCAAATCAATCTGACCCTGTGCCTCATGGGAACAGTCCAGCCGAACTGCCAAGCCATGTCTTCCATGGACCGGAAACAACATCCTGGGACCGGTTTCAGGTTCATAACCTTCATCAGCCAGGCTATCTTGAATCCAGTGGCAAAGTGAGCAAGGAACCCACGTCTGGGCATACCCTGCCAACTAGGGGCGAACTAAGAGATACCAAAGGGGATGATGGACGGAGTGTTTGAGCAAATCACACACTCACCCCCAGTCAACAGATCTAAGTTTAATCCATCATCATTCTTTAGCTCACTCCACCACCCCAAATCAGTCTGACTCTGTGCCTCATGGGGGTGAGTGTTTGATTTGCTCAAACGCTCCGTCCATCATCTCCTTTGGTTTCGCTTTGTTCGCCCTAAATTGGCAGGGTATGCCCAGGCGTGGGTCCCTTGCTCGCTCTACCACTGGATTCAAGAAAGCCTGGCTGATGAGGATTATGAATCCGAAACCGGTCCCAGGATGTTGTTTCCGGTCCATGGAAGACATGGCTTGGCAGTTCGGCTGGACTGTTCCCATGAGGCAGAGGGTCAGACTGATTTGCATATGACCATGTCTGAACTGGGGTGGTGGAGTGAGCTAAAGAATGGTGATGGATTAAACCCAGATCAGTTGACTGTGGCTGAGTGTTTGATTTGCTCAAACGCTCCATCCATCATCCCCTTTGGTAGTGCTTTATCAATATAAAAAAGCCTGCTGTGAAAGACACAAATGAGATGCTCACAGAAGATAGGTATAATGAGATCTGCAGAATGAGGCGTGTGGGCAAAGCTCAGATATGAGGTATTAGTGATGAACATCAGAAACGTAGGGATTGTGTGTGAAGCTTACAAATGACTACAGTGGGTGGAAGGTCACAAATGAGTAGTGGGTGGGATGCACAAAGCACAAAAACATTGTTATATGGAAGGCTCACAAAAGCTATAAAATGCAAAAAAACTAAAAAATATGCCTCTTACTAAGATTGTTCGAGCCAAATATTGAGCATTTAATTGAAACAATGATTAAAGGCATGGAAGCCTTGCTCAAGACTATGATGATTTATTTACAAGTGACATATGGAGAGCTGCATATTAACAGGGAAGTAGTTTTTGGGGAGTAGTTATTGCTACCAAGAAAAGGAGTGACCTGGTTTGGTAGCTCTGATACGGACATCATTTTATCGAAGCGTATGTATGGTTGATGAATTTGCGTTTATGTAAAGAAGCTCAGAGGAAAAACACACCCTTTGTATGATAACATTGATAATATTGGGGTGTGAGGGGGAGGATTATTGGTGCCTGGCCTCTTTGAGGGCAATATTTTCCCAAAAGTTACTGTATTTAGAGATGCATGTTTTAATTGCTTGGAGAAGCTTGAGTGAAGATGCCCATGATCTGGTAGAATGGAAAACATTGAACCACGGATTGGTTATTGATTCACTATGCCATTGTAAAACTCTATTTCCCATATTTTATGGAATAGTTCATTATAGATACAACCAAATAACTTCTCATTTGTGGCTGCGGTACTTGATGGCCTAGTCTATTTAACCACCTCCTTGTAGAACTGTGTGTGCTGTACTTAGGCTGATAGTTTATTATGAGTAAAAAAAAATATATATATATATATATATATATATATATATATATATATATATATATATATATATATATATATATATATATGTATATATATATATATATATATATATATATATATATATATATATATATATATATATATATATATATATATATATATATATATTATCGTACTTCACCAAAAAAGCTTTTCCAGTAAGCAGATGAACACGCGGACCCAAAAAGTTCTTTGTGCCAGTTTTATTTTCACACACCCTGCATCAAAGCCGCCATGACGCGTTTCGGTCCCATCTGGACCTTGATCACATGACGCGTTACGTTAGTAAAAACGCCCTTTTAAAGTGCTAGTATCATTACCAACAGCTGTGTCAAGTCAAATAGAGCCATAAAAGACAGACTATACACTTGAATCCCGGCAAGAAATGCACAGTAAATAATACATTTGATTCTTTCATTTCGACATGATATAGCAGCTTAAGTAAATACTCACATTTGCCAATAATTTGATATTAATAATAAATAACCATGGTAAATGGATATAAATTCATAAATACATAGCAATGTTTAAAAGCATAAATATTTCAATAACGATATTTATAGAATTAGTAAATAAATTCACACAGTTCCACCAATAGATGGCGGCAAAAATGGGCAAAATTTGGCATATGTATGAAAACCCCAAATCCATATATCCATTTCTTAAAGGGGTTTTAATGCCATAAATGTCCGTTGACCATGGCGTCCCTCAACAGATCCCCATTTACTCACTTCATGCCATGATTATAATAATATCATATGTGAGTGCATAGAGGCTGCCGTATCTGATTGTGTGTATAGTCACCCCTATCACAGGGTTTCCCAATATAGCCCAAGTGGGCAAACACAGCTGGCCAAGATTGGTTTAGCAAAAAGGGCAATGGCCGAACTATTAGCAAAAACGATTCCCCTAACCGCCTAAGCAATCAGAAGTTTTTGTTGACAAAATTAGTGTATCATAAATAATATATATGTGCCACCCAAGTGAATTGTAAAGTTTTAAAATCATCAAATAAGGTAATACAGTGCACGGATTCTTTAAAGTTTCTGAGTGGAGAACAAAGTCAACGTGGTCAAAATTCATAAGAGCTAAAGTTATTATAAATATACATGATTCATAAATAATTCATAAACATGTATATAAGTCTTCCGTCGCATTCAAACCAAACGGAGACTTTGTATTTAGCTCTAAAATATATTTGGTTTCTAATGTGCGAAGTGCACTCTCCCGATTGCCCCCTCTACGGGACAATGGTATGCAATCAATGGCAAAATAATTCATCAGGGTCGGATTGCTGTTATGGACTGCCTCGAAGTGCCTCGCAACTGGATATGCCTGATCTTTGTTCACAATTGCACGAATATGTTGAAGAACTCTTCTGTGCACGGGCAATTTTGTGCTGCCCACATAGCGTAGTGCACATGGACATTCTAAAACATATACAACATATTCCATTTTGCAGGTAATTCTTTTAGTGATTTTGACAGGTCTGGGCAAAAACGGGGTGTTGTACGTTTTTACATTTTTTGCATGGTTACATGCCTTGCAGATTAGGCATTTGAAAAACCCCTTTTGTTTTGATAACCAGTTGGAAGGTGATTTAATCTCAGGGTTGCTTTTTACAAGACAGTTCCCCATCGACCTTGATTTTCTAAAGGTGAGTTGTGGCAACCGATTATGCTGAGTTAAGTCATCCCCAATTATAGGGTCCCTTAGGAGTAAACCCCAATGCTGCTTAAATATTTGTCTAATAGCGGCATGTTGTTTACTGAAGGTCAAGATGACTCTGACCTTAGACGACTGAGATTCAGCCCTGCTTGGAGTTATTTCCCCTGGGGTTAATGCCTGTTCCCTGCTTAGGTTTTTGGTTTTATTGATGGCCTTGTCTACAATAGATGCACCATAACCTCTCATAAGAAATCTCTTTTTGCACGCATTCTGGGCAAGCTTGCATTCCTCTTCATTGCTGCATATGCGCTTGATTCTAAGCATCTCCCCATAGGGGATGCTGTGAATCAAGTGCTGGGGATGATGACTAGATGCATGCAACAGGGAATTACCCGCAGTAGGCTTGCGGTAAAGTCTAGTGGATATGGTTACATCAAATATAAAGACCTCCGTATCCAAAAAGACAACCGATTCCTTGCTCATGTGAGCAGTAAATTCAAGGTTTAGATGGTTAATATTCAGATTATCGACAAATTGTATGGCCAATTCCTCCGACCCCTCCAAATTAGGAAGAGGTCATCTATGTATCTTAGCCAAAGGGGACCATGATCTTTCAAGACGTCCTCATATTGCCGTTTGAGGACCTGCTCCTCCCACAACCCCATATGCAAACAAGCATAGCTGGGGGAGAAGCAGGCCCCCATGGCAACTCCCCATATCTGTTAGTATTGTCGAAATAAAAGTAGTTGTGCTCTAGGCACATCTTGACCATATCAACAAGCATCCTGTTGTGTAAAGAGAAACATGCTGGCCTGCGATTTAGATAGTGTTCAACTGCTTTAACTCCATCAATATGGCTGATAGAGGTATATAGAGAGGTAACGTCCATAGTGATAAGTATCAAGTCACTCCCCCAAGAGATATCCTGAATCTTACGCAGAAAATCTGAGGTATCTCTTATATAGGACAGTAAAGATATGACCCATTCCTGCAGGAAGTAATCCACATATTTGGATGTATTTTCTGTGATACTGCCTATTGCGGAAATGATCAGCCGTCCTGGAGGCCTCTGACTATTTTTGTGGACCTTTGGCAGAAGGTATAAAGCTGGGATAACCAGATGATCATTTTTAAAAAAAAGATATTCATCATTGCTTATTAACCCACCACTTTTCCAAGCCAGCAACCTGCCATAATAATTCAACCAAGAGGCTTTTACAATCTGCAAATTACTTTGTTTATAGCACGAGATGTTATTTAACTGTAAATATGCCTCTTCCATATACAACGTTCGTGGCCACAAGACAATGTTCCCCCCCTTGTCCGATTGTTTTATGATGAGGTTTTCATTGTCCCGTAGTTTTTTCATCAACTCAATATAACAACGTTGTTTATGATTCAGTTCAACACTATCAAGATGTATACGTTTGTACAACTCTTTCAGGTCCAAAGTCACCTGTTCATGGAAGAGATCAAGAAAGTCATAAGGCAGAATAGGCTGGAATACAGATTTTGGCTTGAAAGGTGTTTTAATAGTGCCCCCCAAATCCATGCCCTCCAGCCCTAAATCAGTGGTTGTTGCACCTTGCTCATCCTGAAGTTGCTGTAAGTCCTGAAACAAATAAACGTCTCCAGCTAGCAATAGAGGAGGACTTAAAGTGATATTGGTTGCATTTGTAGATACTTTTTTCGCTTTGAGCTTGTGAAACTTTCGGAGTTTTAATTTACGAATGAATCTGTAGACATCCATCCGGGTCTCAGAATAATTAAAGCTGCTTTCAGGACTAAAAGATAAGCCAAGCGCAAGGATTTGTAGTTCTGCCTTATTAAGGATTACGATTCAAAAAGGGGGGTGGTGATGGACAGAGTGTCTGAATTAAGCAGAACACTCCTACCCAGTCAAAAGATCAGGGCTTGATCCATCACCGTTTTTTAGCTCACTGCACCATCCCAGTTCAGAACCTGGCTATATGCAAATTAGTCTGTCCCTGGCCCAGTGCATCATGGGAACAGGGCAGACCAAACTACCAAGCCAATTCTTTACTGGAAAGGAAACCAGCTTCCGGGGACCGGTTTCTGGCATTACAGCTGTCTTCGGCCCGGCTTGCTTGAATCCTGATGGTGCAGTGAGCAAGGGACTCACATCTGAGCATACCCTTCCACACTTGTGGTGGCCAAAACGATTCAAAAAGGGGGATGGTGATGGACAGAGTGTCTGAATTAAGCAGAACACTCCTACCCAGTCAAAAGATCAGGGCTTGATCCATCACCGTTTTTTAGCTCACTGCACCATCCCAGTTCAGAACCTGGCTACATGCAAATTAGTCTGTCCCTGGCCCAGTGCATCATGGGAACAGGGCAGACCAAACTACCAAGCCAATTCTTTACTGGAAAGGAAACAAGCTTCCGGGGACCGGTTTCTGGCATTACAGCCGTCTTCCACTATAGGAGTGGAAGGGTATGCTCAGACATGAGTCCCTTGCTCACTGCACCATCAGGATTCAAGCAAGCCGGGCCGAAGACGGCTGTAATGCCAGAAACCGGTCCCCGGAAGCTTGTTTCCTTTCCAGTAAAGAATTGGCTTGGTAGTTTGGTCTGCCCTGTTCCCATGATGCACTGGGCCAGGGTCAGACTAATTTGCATATAGCCAGGTTCTGAGCTGGGATGGTGCAGTGAGCTAAAAAACGGTGATGGATCAAGCCCTGATCTTTTGACTGGGTAGGAGTGTTCTGCTTAATTCAGATGCTCTGTCCATCACCACCCCCTTTTCTGAATCGTTTTGGCCACTATAGGAGTGGAAGGGTATGCTCAGACATGAGTCCCTTGCTCACTGCACCATCAGGATTCAAGCAAGCCGGGCCGAAGACGGCTGTAATGCCAGAAACCGGTCCCCGGAAGCTTGTTTCCTTTCCAGTAAAGAATTGGCTTGGTAGTTTGGTATGCCCTGTTCCCATGATGCACTGGGCCAGGGTCAGACTAATTTGCATATAGCCAGGTTCTGAGCTGGGATGGTGCAGTGAGCTAAAAAAACGGTGATGGATCAAGCCCTGATCTTTTGACTGGGTAGGAGTGTTCTGCTTAATTCAGATGCTCTGTCCATCACCACCCCCTTTTCTGAATTATTAAGGATTACATCAGACAGGTTAATTACAGTATATATATATATATTTCAGGGTCCGGCGTGACACTGGTACCGCTTCACAGCATTGTTTTCTTCCTCGAGGGAATCAGCCGGTACCCGCCACGTCTCCAGAGGACACCGAGCAGTGAGGTATTGCACCTCTTCATGGGCACTGTGCTTCGGTACCCTAGCCCCTGCTCACACCAGCCTTTGTTGACGCGGCTGTGGCGGTAAGGAGGGGACCCGAGAACAGGCTCTTTGGGCAAAGGACATCACAAGGCGATTTCAGACTCCGCAGCAAGCATTGCCTTGGTCTCTCCCCACATTTGTACCGACCCATGGTGTTTAAGCATAAAGCATCCTGGGAGTTGCAGTACTGAATACTAAGAGGACTGACAACAGGTGTGTTACACGGCTAGGGGGAGGAGCGGAATCCACGCCTACTAATTGAATATGCAGGACACAACTTACCCTTACAACTCTATCCGGTGTTGGGCGCTGAAGAAGGCGGATATGCCGAAATGCATTCGCCGCCACTGGACTCGTTTGCAGCTCGAATAAACCTGTTTTCACCTGATCCCCTCCGGGCTCCTGCTTCGTCTGTTTCAGGGGGAGTGTGTGAGATATATATATATATATATATATATATATATATATATATATATATATATATACACACACTTTTTGGGAAGTGTGAAGAGGGTGTTCCAATAGCAGGAAGAAAAAAGAGTTGTATATGCCTTTTAGCTTTGCAGTACAGGAAAATTGTTTGCGGGGGAAGCTGGAATAATAAGACATTGAGAAACAGTACTTGGGCCATGCTTCAGGGAAGAAAACAAAAACATGAGACAAAGCTAAGCCGGCATGCGTAGAGATGTACTCATCAATGAAAAGGAAGAAAAAAGGGTGACAATGAAGCCAACCAACAGTAAGAAAGGGAGACAAAAGACACTTTATGTATGCCTATTAGTAGCCACTTTCTAAGAGTTTAACAGTGCCTCACGCTAAGTTAGATTGAACGACATGTCCAGGATTCACACTACATTAAGTGGAGGTGGGGCAGAATTAGAGTAAAAGATTTTGCCCTCACACTGGCTGACGTGAAGACCCTGTCTTTTCCTCTCATTAAACACAGTATTATTCAAACACAAACAGAAACAAGTAAGGGAAATTCTCAGAAGTATCAAGGGAAGCTACTTCCATTGTCTTGGAAGTGAGAAACTAAAATATGAGTTTGTCTGAGGAGGAGCTGTCGCGCAACACAACATATTGCTTTTAAACAAAGATATCACTTCTTCTAAACTGTGCAGATAACTGAATGCTAGTGAAAAATGGGTAGTTTCACCTACACAAAGAAAAAGCAATGGAAAACACCACAAAAGGTTACCCAACATTGGCAAATGTGAACTTTACAGTATCACTGTGGACAATGAGAACATATGTACATTACAGCGTCACTGCCAACGCTGGGCAAAAAAGTGCCCTACTACTCTCATTTGGATAGTATGAACCTAGGCAGATGATCGTTCATACAGGATTCTAGAAACATAGCACATACATGCTATGGTGGGGTACTCTGTTCGGACAGTGTTCAGAATGTATAATTATATTTTAATAATGGGGCTTGTATTTATTAAGGTTTTGTGATAATTTGAGCTATCATGAACATTAATAGCAAAGATAATGTGATGTGCTGGCACTGATATCTATTGTATCTAATCTCAAGTAAAGGTATGTCTCTGCTGTCACCTCCTGTGACAGACAGACTTGTGTGGAAAATTCTGAGGAAGGTTAAAGAGTAGCAAGGTTTGCTGAGGATCTGGGACAGCTATCTGGCATAGTGGGGTCTCATTTTACATGTTTGCATTAGGGCCCATGGTCGCCAAGTTATTTAACTGGTGGAAAGAGATGCCTCCATCCAACAATACCTAGACGACACCATAATATACCTTAACACGCCTTCATCACTGGACTTACTTGTTCTGTACCTGTAAACATTTAAAGAACTTCTTTATTTTAATTCCCCCCCAAATAATTCATTATGTTTTTCTTCAAGGACAAAACGTCTTTCAACCATATCCTGCTGAAGCAATTACACATTATTATTATTATTATTATTTAAAGATTTGTAAAGCGCAACAGCTACTCCAAAGAGTGTCCAACGCTAATTAGCAAGTCTGATCCCTAAATAACAGAGGTAATAAAAGTCAGAACCAAGAAGCCAGGTCTTAAGAAGTCTCTTAAAGGTCAGAATGACCTGGAAGCAGGAAGATAAACTGGGAGGGCATTTCCCTTCCTGGCACCAGATAAGAGAAGGAGCTACCACTCCATTTTTTTCGACTGAAATGACAGCAAATAGTTGGATGGCCGAAGAGACCAAGCTATTTGGTAATGTGTGAATCTGTTGAAAAATACTGTTGTCCTTTGTGGTAAAAAGCTCTGTGTGCTAGAACCAAACCAGTGAACCTCACATATTCTTTTTTAGGCCTGGCTGAAAGTGGGCTATCTTGGGAAGGTGTAGTAGAAACCTGGCAGCAGCATGCTGCACCAGCTGTAACCTCTTCAGGAGATACGCAGGTAGGTCCCAGTATAGAGAATGAGCATAATCCAGGCTTGAGGTGATCATGGCCTGGATCACTGTTTTCTGCTGCGGAAGGAGAAGTTAGAGGAACGTTAACGTTTTTAGAAGGCTAATACAGGTGCCTACTATCCCCCGCCCCATCTGGGGGGTGAAAGAGGTAGTATTATAAAATGTTCCCCCAAGAGTGCACGCTACAGTGGTAGGGGGAGTTGGTGGGCACATCCTTGGGCCAATGGTAGTTGTCCCAGCTGGGGGGGACCCAAAGAGCAGAATTTCTGTCCTGTTAGTATTGCTTTGGAGGCCACCTTCACGCACCCACCGAAACACAGATGTCAAGCAGGTCTGGAAGTTATGCAGTGCATCAGGTACATTTCTGTCAAGGGTGAGGAGCAAATCATCTGCATAAGATATTGTCTGTACTCCAAAGGATTCAATTATGAGTGCCAAAGAGGTCCTATCCACATTAAAAACAATGTTGGACTTAGTGCAGACCCCCGAAGGACCCCATAACCAAGTGGTTTAGGATCAGAGTCAAATAGGGCCATCCTGATTGACTGGGACCTCTCTGTCAAAAAAGAATGGAGCCATGTCAAAGAAGAACCACAGACACCTATGGCTTTGAGGTGCTACAGGAGTGTCTAATGTGAAGCCGGGTCAAAAGCCACGGATGGATCAAGCAGGATCAGTGCCACCGGCTTCCCTTGATCTACCACTAGCCTAATTGTATTTGAGGACTCTAACCGTGTGGTCTTAGTGTTGAAACATGGCTGGGTATGGTAAAGAAGTGAACTTTATTCTAAAAATTCAGAGAGCTGCTCTAAAATCTTGGTAAAGAATGGCATCAGAGAAATGGGATGGAAATTGACAAGATTGGTCTTGCCTGCTGAAGGTTTGTTTAAAAGAGGACTCAACTTGGCCTGCTTCCAACCACTGGGTGCTGTGGCCAAACAAATTGACTGGTTTAGAAGCTGGTTTAGAAAACGGATGATGAATCGGCTGCAAGAATGTGAGGAGGACAGGAGTCATCTGGCAACCCTGATTTGCATGCAGTCAACGCCTGAGCGGACTCCTTAAGTAAAATCAAGGCAAATTCTTGTAGCAATTGGCCATGAGAGAGCAATATGTCTACCTGCAGTGCTGTGTGGTCATTGATTCTCATCAAGGTGGCATCCGTGAGATGTAAAGCATCAATGATGGTTCGGATTTTAGTATCAAAGAAGTCTGACAATTGGGAACATAAGATAGGAGGTTTTACAGGCTGAAGCAAGGCTTCTGGGTGCATAAACTGTTTGAAAATGTTAAATATCTCCCCAGACTTGTGTAGAAACATGCCAATCTGATCTGTAAAACAGTCAGACTGAGCTTTCTTAATTGCACGATGGTAGATATTCAGAGCCTTCTTGTAGAGTGCTTTGTCATTACAAAGGTAATCATTCCTCCAATCAGTGTCCATTTTTTTGTCTTACAATGCTTACAAAACACTTTAAGCTCCTCACTAACCCAAGGAGTTGACAGTCTTTTTCTTGAGGAATTAACATCTCTGTGTTTAATAGGTGGTTAGCCACCTGTGTAAGCCAGGAGTCGACTGACTGACATCGACTTCTATGTCTTCCGTCATAGGCGGACAGTGCTTGCTCAAGACAAGACTAAACTGTGTAGAAGAGATAGTGGCCCAATTAAGATGTGGTAGAGAACCGCGAAACACCATCAGTGAGGGCTGAGGTCCAGTGATCAATGGAAGTGAATGAGAGCATAATCGGACAAAGCCTGGGGACTAATGTCGAGTACCAAAACTTGAGTGTTAGAGAAAATGGTGTGACCCACGGTGTGAGTGGGTTGAGTCACAAACTGTGACATATCGCAAGATGACATATGGTCCAAAAAAAGTTGACCATGCGGGTCAGAAGATGCGTGCACATGTATATTAAGTTCCCCTAGAACCGTGAATTTCAAGTACTTCAACATATGCTTTGAAAGGAACTCGCCAAGGGAAGACAGAACCCCCCCTGCATGCCCAGAGGGGCAAAAGATCAGCATGCCAGAAAGGATTTTATTAGTGGACAATGAAATGCAAAAGCCCATAGGCATTGCTGACTTCCCATCAATCTCACCTGCTGTTTTATCGCTCATCATCACGTTTCGATTCCTCCGTATAAACAAAGCTTAAAAGTGGCAAACTATTACCTATGTGTCTGGAAAAGATTACGCCATTCTTGTCTTGTTTCTATTAAAAATACTGTCATGACTGGACTTTGGCCACGCCATCTTTGTGGGAATTTCACAAGCCTGCATCTTGCTACTGAAAACTGTCCCACATGCAGAACTAGATGCATGTCTTTATTTCAGAAATTCGATCACATTACTCTGATTACACTTGCCTATTAATAAGGCAAGGATAACATTTAAATTTGATGCCTAGCCTGCAAAACCATTGTAAAAAAAGTAGGATCTACTTTCATGGTTACCCCCACTTTTTGCCTGGTGTCAGTGTGGTTTGACTGTAGTCTGCTGGGAACCTGCTAATCAGGACTCCAGCAACTGTGCTCTCTCTCCTAAATTGGCTCTGGTAAGCACTTTGGTCCATCCAGAATTGGCTACTGGTATACCCTTATAAAACCCTAGTATATGGTACACTAAGGGTATCCCATGAGCTGCAGCATGTATTGTGATACCCAAGGGAGTCCTCTTAAACTCTGATTACAGGCCTGCCATTGCAGCATGTGTGAGATGGTGTATGCACCTCTCACAACAGATATAAGTTTCCTTATATCTGAGGTCACTGCACTTAAAACCTATAGGTCACCCCTATGGTAGGCCCTTCAGTCCTAATGGCAGGGTGCTTGGTTACAAGTGTGAGGGTGCCCCTGCATGAACAGGATATCCCTGCAAACCCAGAGTCGATTCTCCAGACTTTGTAAGTGTGGTCAGCCATTTTAAGGTATATAGTGGACATCAGTCATTACGAGAGTCTAACTATATAATGGCTGCACTTAACCTGGTCTTGTTTAGTATCAAACATGATGTAATCAAACTGCAACTCCGATTCTGGTGCTGGAAGTATGATGCTAAGTGCTGGGGGGCTCCTTAGGAGACCCCCCTGTACTCCCCGTAACAGCCTTTTAGGATCTGCCAGCAAGGTAGTGCTGCTGCAGAACACAGACACTATTCTGCCCCCCCTGCTGCTGAGCTGAGCTTGAGCGTGGGAAGGTAGATCAATAGGTTTCCTGCTGCAGGGAGTTGAGACCACCTCCCAGACAGGAGTTAGTGTATTGAGCTGGGGTGGGGGCGCTGTCCTGCACCATCAGACTGCTTTAAAGTGCACATTTGGTGCCCTCTTTGCATACTCCAGTTTGAATCACAGAAAGAGGTACTGGGGCTAGACAGGTCCAGCATATGTGCCCCTATGTATTGAGTGGCAAAAGTAAGGGTATGCAGTTAATAGAGAAGGCGGTGCTTATGGGGAAAGATGGGGTGGTGTGCCAGGAGGTCAAGAAGACGACAGGGGGGATTGCTCCTTTTAAGTTGTCATTCTTCTTCATCGGTAAGCTCCTTGTTGGGCCGGCGCTGCAATGCCCAACGTGACCCGCAAGGGGGCTCTTTGCAGGAGGACTTTTCTTTTTACCGATGTGACGTTTGTAAGGTGAGAGGGCAAAGACGTAGTGTCAGTAGAAATGGGAAGGTGCAAGTGAGAGCTAAAAATAGCTATATGGGTCCCACAGAATATCCTTTTTTGACTGGGATCCTATGCTATGATAAAAACAAGGACTATAAAGTTGTAGCTAGAGAGGGGGAATAACAACCTCTCGAGCTCTAATTGGTGTATGTGCAGTGAAAGGGGTCAACATGTTTCATGCCTATTCATGTCCAAGGGATCTCAGCATTTTGTCATACTCCGGGATGAGCCAGTTCAGAAACCCTTGATTCCCGCTTTGGGACAAAACTGGATAAAGGACAGTGGAGTGTACTCCTCTCTGTCCAGAACAGGAACTCCCGAGTCAATTCAACCCTTTCCCTAGGGTACTTCAGGGCTCCCCTGTGGGAGGGTCCTCAGATTCATTGTTGAACAAAACTCACCTCTGAAACCAAGACACTCTTTGCCTGTCTGGACACTTGGACTTCATCTGGAACCGAGACTGCATCAAGGAAGGCTCCTGCTGCTCCTGGTCTCCCTGTCCTTCAAGTCTTCTGCGTCATCTTTGTCTGTGCTTCATCCAGGTTCTCCAGAAGACCTGTGAGCATCAAGGACATCTGAAGTAATCTACCTTGGAGTGAAGGAATCACTCCCCTGCATCTGCAATGAGGCTGATGGGTCTGCTGCTCCTATTGCCGTACAGACTTCCCGAGGCCCAGCAACACAGGTGGTGATTCTGCAGCTCCCTAGAGGCCTGACCTGTCTTTTTTGAGGACAATATCCCTCGTAGAATCTGCTGGGACCAAACCTCTGTGCACCGTGTTGACTTGCCGTTGCCAAGGCTTGTTGGTTCTGCACACCAGAGATATCTGGGCTACAAGAAGTTCCAGTCTCCAGCAACTCATCCCTTGAAGATCAGCATCCTCACTGCATCCTCTGCACCGTGAGCCTCCATCATTGGTGAGCTACCGGAGGTCCTATTGAGACTCCTGTGCCTTTGGCCTGTGGGGCTTCTCATTGGTCTACTTTTCTCCAGTAGGCTTCCCTTCTTGCTTGGGTCCTGCACTGGCCTTTCTGCCCTTGCTGATTCCATTGGACCTTCCTGGTCCCAACGTTTGCATCTTTTCGCTTTCCATGCCAGTTCCATGCCAGTTGCTACCAAGGCTTGTTGGTGCTCCCGTCAGACACGGACCACCTGGACACCGACATCCAACATGCAACAGGTAATACACGGCTCCTGGTCTTCCTCTGCATCACCTGGTCCTCACAGCAGCAACGACAAGATCACCGTCTTTACTCCTTAACCTACCGAGATCGGTGGGTATTGTACTTCTGTGCCTCCTGGTCTCTTCTGAGTGGCATAAACTCTGAGCCTTCTGCTTAAAGGTTCTCCTCTTCAAAAATCCACTCTTGGATTCCACCAGACTCCTTCACAGGCTTCTCCAGAGGCATCTTCTCCAAAGTCTTCCATTGTCGTCTACGGTAGGTTTTGACGTCAATTCACCCCTATGCACCCGGCTTGACTGGTGCAGGTAACCTGGTTCCTGGGGCATCCATGGATGGGGTGGCTCTCCAACCTCCCATCTTCCAAAGGGTTTCTTCAGGGTCCTCTGGGAAGGATCCTTCTTCTTTAAAACTGCAAACGCAACTTCTCAATTGACTTCCATTGGGTACGGGGATGTGTTTCCACTCTGCACACAGCCTCCGTAGGGTTCCTGGGTACTTACCTTGGTTAATTCCTTGTGTACTCAGCTCCTCTGGGTCTTCTGGTCCAAGTCTCATTCTCCTTTGCAGTTCGCATTACACTTTCATAGGACATGGTTTAGTCTCCCCCTGGAGACCAGTGTATATTTGTGCTACTTACCTGATTACTTTGAAGTATTCTTTTGTGTATTGTTGATCTCTCCGGGTAGGAGATATACCAATGTGTTAGTGACTGTGTTGTATTATAAATACTCATTTTTATAAAACAGTGTGTGGTTCTTTTTCATCTATTAATTAAATCAATTAAATGTGGTAAAACAAGCTGCTTTACACTCCATCAAGATACACCTAGAAGCTGTTCTCCACAGCTACCACTTTGAGAGCTTTCTATGGTTATCAAAGAACACTAAAACCACCGTAAGAGTTGTATGGATTAGTGCAAGGTGCATCACTCCTGAGAGTGTGCACCATATACTAAGCCAACCACCTACAACCACTGACACTAGTTATCCATTATACTTCTCCCACCAGGGCACCAGGCCCAAAAAAAGAAGTGAGGCACTAACCAAGTTAGGCAGAATGTAAGTGATATCACCTGTGACCTCACAGGAAGTGATATCACAAAAAATAGCATCAGATTCTAATACCTCACATTTGTTAAGCAAGTCTATCAATAGCATATTTGAGTGCATTACAATATGTAACAAATTAGATGTTGCGTTGGAGTTGTGCCAAGAAAGTGATGCAACCATGGCGCAATATCTAGGCCTACACTTATACATTTATTGATTAAAACACTGCCAGAAAGAACTTAGCAACAAGGAGGAACGTGGCAGTACATTTGTTCTGCTTACTTGGTTGCAAAGTCTGCATTTTAAAATATATTATGGGGTAAAGGCATCTGCTGCATAGATCTTTGTGTGACCATTAAGTCTCAGGAAACAATAATGATGGTAAGATAGCTCTGGAGGTTAATGCACTTGCTTGAGAGACAGGTGTTTTGTTTAGTCCCAGTGTTTAATCAAAGTAGCATAGAGAGTTAATATGTCTTCCGCAGAGCACATCATGCGACACACAGATTGCGGATTTGTATTTTATGTAGATCGGTAAGTGGGTTAATGCTTTTAACATAGAGTTCCTTTTGTTACTTGCAGTTCATAAATTGTAATCCTTCTAATATAGCACAGTGAACTATGAAGGAAAGGGCATGGAACTCCTACACCTTGTAACTCTCACAATCTTATGTAACACATCCTGTAAATTGGTTTACAGGCATATGATTTATTGTCAATGTATAAAGTGTATGAGTGATGTAAAGCGCTCCGACACCCTGGATTCGGTTGATTAGTGCTATAAAAGAAATAAGACAAAATAGTGGTATTTAAATTGTTATTAGTGTAAATATTAGGACAGATTAACACATCTGACACAACATAACACTAGATGTGTGCTTATACTATGTTAGATGCTAATTCTTCTCATAAGGTTAAACTGCTCAAAATAAACATTTCGTCAAAACATTAGCCTTTGACTGGCTGAAACAGTAAAATAAGGTAGGGTCGGGCTGAGGAAGGGCAGGATGCAGACAGCAATCAACAAACTACCTTGCTTCCTTTGTCCTGGAAGTGCAGACTGCAGGCAGCCCTGGCGGTGAGTACGAGGTGAGAGAAAATTCCTGAAGATTTTTCAGAACATCAAAAGGGAAGTTCGCAGGTCAAGAGCAGGGGCATTGGCACTTCAAAGCACTAGTGCTTTGAGGTGCCAATGGCCCTATGACTGACAGAATAGAGAGGGGGAATTATTTTGCCCATTTGTCCCCCCACCCTTGTCTCCCGTGTCCCCCCTCTACAAAATCAGGCGGGTATATACCTGCTGCTTCCCCCCACACTTCCCGCGCCCTAAACATCTTTGGGTTACCCTTGTTTCTCCAAACCAATACTTCTTATTCAATGGCTGTTAGCCTCCTTACGATACTAGTGGTTGGTTCACTTGTATCCTTCTACTGTTCACATTTAGGAGACTTCGGGGCATATTATCAAGGGGCTTTATCTCCGCTTTTTTGGCTTTAAAAGCCAAGAAAGCGGAGATAAAATTATCTCCCTATTACCAAGCTGTCGCTAACACCAGTTAGCGACAGCTAATAGGAGATAGTGACCATCTTGGGCCCCGCTTTGCATGTCAGTGATATTTATCACTAATGACATGCAAAGTGGGCGTGCCAAGATGTTAGCGACTGAAAACAGTCGCTAACATCTCTATCTCCTATTACCAACTTTTGGAGATATTCGCGCTAAGCGCGAATATCTCCAAAAGCTAACACTTGCCCAGGATCAGTTCTTAGCCATGTTATCCAATGGGAGGTGGATAACATGGCTAAGAGCATTTGCTCGATAATGCATGAATATCGCTGACTTTTCAGCGATATTCATGCATTGCGGCCGTTTTTTATCGCATTTGCGATAAACCTTGCTAATAGCAAGGTTTATCTGCGATAAAAATCGCCGATTTGCGGCGATAAAATTTGTCTCTAAATAAGTTAGAGACAAAAATTATCTCTATTGGTTGGTAATATGCCCCTTCTTTTTTTAATTTTCATTCAGCACTCCACTAGAGTGCATGTGTTTTGTGGGTTTTTGAGAAAGAAATTGCCGACACGTGTTTCGTCGTGTGTGGGTGAGTCAAACACGACTCTTCAGGGCTTAAACTCCCAATACCACTGTGTGGTTGGAGTAAGTCTGGGTCTTTACAAGCTCTGTTTCAAGCAAAGGGTATTCTGTGTGTACAAACACAGCCGAGGCTGGTTGAAAGAAAGATCACTGGTAGTATATGAACGTGGTTATCATATCTCTTTTAGTAATCCTGTAGAGATAGTGTAGCGCTGTATCCCGCTATGCCTTCAGGCGGGAAGCCGGGAGGGGATTCCTATTCCGTGCCAAGTTTGAAGAAACGAGTAAATTTCTTCCGAGGCGGTGTGCCGCTTCTGGCAATCCCTCCTCTGTCTATTCCCGGCGGTCGTCTCTCGTGACTCACCCACACACGACGAAACACGTGTCGGCGATTTCTTTCTCAAAAGTCTGGAGAAAAGTAAAACAACTTGCTGTAACAAGAAGTATCACACCAAAGAACCTGCTTCTGCGTTTTCCTTTTACTGTTGGTCATTGAACCTTGTCTTGATATATACATATGTAGTTGCGAGAGCCTTTTTCAGTGTATGTTGCAGTAACTTAGTCGAGAAAGAGCAAAGGAGGTTATTAATGTCTTCTGAAGTTGGGGAGGAAGAAAGGGAAGTATCTTCTTAATAAGCTTTAAGGTATAAAATACCTTAGATGCCACTGCACTCACTTGATCAGCGAGGGATAGCTTGTTACTGATTAAAATACCAAGATTGCGGGCTTTGCTGGCAGGGAGTGGAAGGGAGCCCATGTGCTGCGGCCACCAAGTGGGCGTTCAGGATTGGTCAGCCCCAAAGGGCAGAACTCTGTCTTAACCAAGTTCAATTGGAGGCAGTTTTCTTCCATCCAATGGTTGATGGCCTACGTGCACTTGCTGAAGTTGCGTCCAGTTTCTAATGAGTAGTTGGCCAAAGACACCACTATTTGAGTATCATTGCTGTTAGATGTACGGCTAAAGCCAAAAGACTTGATGAGTTCCGCAAGAATAGGTAACATAAATGTTGAATAATGTAGGGCTGAGTGAAGAACCTTGCGGAACTCCACATGGGAGGGAGTAGGAAAGAGATGAATTTCTCCAATCGGACCGTTTGGTTGCGACCGTGAAGACACAAGCGGAGACGTTTCCAGGCCCTGCCAGTGACACTGATTATCTTTAGATGATTCAATAAACTGCCATTGTGTACAGTGCCAAATGCTGATGACAGGTCCAGAAGTATCTGGGCAGCTTTGCCGCCTTAATCATGGGATTTTCTTATTTCCTCAGTTGCTTTAATCAGAGCCGTGCTGTGTCCGGAGTGGAAGCCAAATTGAGTTTCATCCAGATAATTATTGTCAAGGATAAATTTGACTAGCTTACCGTTCATTTCCTTCTCAATAAGCTTGGCAGGCAAGTGGAGACACGATATTGGGCAGTAACTGTTTGGCTCTGCGGGATTGAAAGATTTTTTTTTTTAAAAGAGGAAGAATCAATTATTTTTTCCAGATAACCGGAAAAATAGCAGAGAGAAACAAGTGGTGGAAAATCCTGGTTAGGATGGGCGCTAATGTCTCTGCGATGGAAGTCGCTATCTTTGGTGGACAGGAGTCATCTGGAGATCCTGATCTTGTGGATTTATTTGGTTTCATGATAGTTTCAATAGGAGGACAAAGGGATTCAAACTTGGACCCATTGGAGCTGGAGTTAAAACTGATATCAATATTAGAAGGCAGATTGCTAGGATGAGTAAAAGTGCTGTAAATGTTGAATACTTTAGAAGGAAATTAAGTTGGCAAGGGAATCACAGAAAGATTGATTGGCACTCCATGAAAATCTAGTAGGTTCAGTTTTGAGGTTGGTCACTGTTCAAAAGAGTTGCCTGGAAAAGTTAGAGGCTGCTTAGATGTCTTTAGAAAAATAGGCATTTTTTTCAGAAAATATCTTGGCCTTGTAGGTGTTGGTGCGGGACATGTACTTAGTTCTTTTGTCAAAGTTATAGTAGTGACGCCACTTCTTTTCTTGCCTTCTACAAGTTTGTTTACATTTTCTCAGTTCTTTAGAGAACCAGGGGGCGGTGACCTTATTTATTTTGAGTGTATTCATCTTGAGGGGTCTAACGTGTGAGCAACCGAGTCAACCCAATTGGTATATTGGGTTGCGGCGCTATCCGGATCTTCAGAAAGGGCTGAACTTTCTAATGTTGTTTGCTTGTGTAAAATGCCCCACTCACATGGAACTGTGTAATTCTGATGATCCATCATGTGCCCATGGTATGATTTATGCGCTGAATTCAAATATTGTGAGATACATACCTTTCCACAAAAGACAAGAATTCTAGATGTAGCTCCTTTAGCAAAATCTCAATAGTATGGCAAATTAGTATGCAAATTACTTGGATTAGCACATTTGCTAAATTGAGCGCATTGAGACCTACCATGTTAACGGCATAACCCTGGTTTCCTCTTTGATACTCATATCATCATCCATTTTGTGAAACATATATAATTATAATGACTTTAATTGAATACAGCTCCTGCCTGTTTACTGAGATCTATGCACAATTACAACCCTTAAGTTTGCACTAGTTAAGCACAGTGGAGTGGGGTGCAAATATATATATTGCCTGGTTACCATCCTGGCATTTTTCTCCGTGTTGCACTCTTTCTTGTTTACCTTTTTTCCAGTGTCATTTGCAAACGGACGTTTTGTGCATGGTGGGTGACGCAAGCTTTGCCGTGCATTGTGTGTAACCTCCCATTACCTGTAAATTTCAGTGATTTTGAACGTTTGAACCAGAGTCATACAGCAGTTTTAATTCAGTAAATGTTTACTCTTTTTTTTTTTTTTTTTAACACTTTATTCTCAATTCCTGCTGTGTACTTTGTCCGGCCATAGGAAGCAGGGGCTGGTCGCAGGACATGACCTCCAGCCAGGCACTGCTCCCAACCCACCAAGGATGAACAGCCCGCAGCCATGCGCAGCGAGGGTTGGACTGCAGACTGGCCCTGTGCCCAACCGACCACGGTTGCCCAAAGCCTGTTCAGCAGATCTCCCACTGCGCACAATGTTGGACCATCCCTTGTTATGTCATTTTTAGAATCGAGCCTGCAAGAGCATGCGCTCTCGATTGCAAGACACTATTGTTTACAGAAAGGGCTTGAAGCCCGCCCATTTTGACCATTTGTTGGCTTCAGTGTATGTCTTCTCTACAGCCTCCTTAATTCGCCACTGCTGGCAAAAAGTCACTTTCAATGTTTCTTCGGACTGGGCCCCTCTCCGTTTCTGCGATCCATCTTAGGTTTTGCTGGTCTTCCTGCATATGGAGGTTTCTTGTTTTCTTCAGTATTTGATTTGGTCTAATTAAAGGCATGTTTCTCAGTTGGTCATTGGGACGCTTCAAGTGAGCAACACTTACATTACAAGAGGTCACATTTATTTATTATGCCCAGGTGATGTGCTCAGGATCAGAGGATGCTGAGCTGATGCTGTGAAATGTCCTTTTTTTACCCTGTCTCCCGGCAAATCTACCCCACTCTGCTCCAATCTACCCCACTGCACTCCACCCCACTCCAATCTACCCTGACCCACCCCACCCCAATGTACCCCAATACAACCCCCTCCACTCCAATGTACCCCACTCCAATCAACCCCAGTCCAATTTACCCCACTCTATTCCAATGGACCCCACTCCAAGCTCAACTGCTATCTATCCAACTCCTCTCCACTCTAATCTACCCCACTCCACTCCAATCTATCACAGTCTACCCCACTCCACTCCACTCCACTCCACTCCACTCCAATCTACCCCACCCCACTCCAATCTACCCTACTCCAATTTTCACCACCCCAATCTACCCTAATGTAATCTACCCCATATAATGCACTCCAATCTACTCCACTCTACCCCAGTAAACACTACTCAACCCCACACCACTCTACCCCAACCCACTCTACTCCACCCCGTTCTACCCGACTCCAATCTACTCCACTACACTCCAACCTACCCTACTCTACTCCAGCCCACTCCAATCTACCCTACTCCAATCTACTCCTCCCCAATCTACCCCAACCAAATCTACCCTACTCCAATCTACCCCATCTACTTCACTCAAATCTACCCCAAACTACCCTATTCCACCCCACTCTACTTCAACCCACTCCAATCTACCCACTCCAATCATCCCTCTTCAATCTACCCCATTCCATTCAAATCTACCCTACTCAATCCACCCAATCTACCCCACTCCACCCTCACCCTAATTTATCTCAATACGCCACTCCAATCTATCCAAATCCAATCTACACAATCTACCTCTCTCCAATCTACTTACTCCAGTTCACCCAATCTTCCCCACTTCACTATATTCCAATCTACTTCACTCTACTCCCCCAATCTACTCCAATCCACTTAATTCCAATATACCAAATGCCACCCAAATCTACCCCTCCATCTAATCTAACCCACTCAATCTACCCTAACCCACTACACCCCAACCTACCCTACCACAGTCTACCCCATCCAATCTGCCCCCACTCCAAAGTTCTGTACTCCAATGTACCCCAATCTACTCCATCCCAATCTTCTCCATTCCAATCTACCCCACTCTAATCCAATCTACCCCACAGCACTCAATCCAACTCCAGTCTATCTCACTCTGCTCCAATCTTCCCGGATCCATTCTTCCCCACTCCAAACTACCCCAATCCTGCCTATCTCATTCCAATCTACCTCACTCTGATTTACCTCACACCACTCCAACCCTACCATAATCCATCCAATCTATTCCAATCCAGTCTACCCCACTCCACCCTAAGCTACCCCACCACTCCAATCTACTCCTCTCCATTCCTATCTACCCCACTCCACCCCACCCCACCCCATTCCAATCTTCTCCATTCCCATCTACCCCAATCCACTGCACTCCGCTCCTGCCAATCTATCCCAGCCCACTCCAATCTACCCCAATATATATTGCATTCCACTGTACCCCGTTTTACCCCACTCCAATCTGCCCCCACTCCAAAGTTCTGTACTCCAATGTACCCCAATCTACTCCATCCCAATCTTCTCCATTCCAATCTACCCCACTCTAACCCAATCTACCCCACACCACTCAATCCAACTCCAGTCTATCTCACTCTGCTCCAATCTTCCCGGCTCCAATCTTCCCCACTCCAAACTACCCCAATCCTGCCTATCTCATTCCAATCTACCTCACTCTGATTTACCTCACACCACTCCAACCCTACCATAATCCACCCAATCTATTCCATTCCAGTCTACCCCACTCCACCCTAAGCTACCCCACCACTCCAGTCTACTCCTCTCCATCCCTATCTACCCCACTCCACTCCACTCCACCCCATTCCACTGTTCTCCATTCCCATCTACCCCAATCTACTGCACTGCGCTCCTCCCAATCTATCCCAGCCCACTCCAATCTACCCCAAAATATCGCATTCCACTGTACCCCGTTTTACCCCACTCCAATCTACCCCACTCCACTCCAGTCTACCACACTCCAGTCCACCCCGCTCTACCACATTCTACTTCACTTCATCCCAATTGAATCTCCCCATTCCAATGTACTCCACTCCAATCTACCCCACACCACTCCAATCTACCCTAATCCCCCAATCTACTCCACTCCCTCAAGCTACTCCACTCCACTCTACCCCAGTGTACAGCACTCCAAACAACTCCACTCCACTTTACCTGACTCCACTCCAGTCTACCCCACTTCACTCCAATCTCCCCCCTCCACTCTACTCCAATATATCCCCCTCCACTCTACTCCAATCTATCCTACTGCTATCTAACCCCACTCCATTTCATTCTACCCTACTATAATCCACCCAATCTACTCAATTCCACTCCAATCTACCGACTCTCCTCCAGTCTACTCCACTTCACTCCAATATATTCCTATTCAACCCACTCTTCCCCAATCTACCCTACTATACCCCGGCCTGCCCTACTCCTACCTACCCCACTCTAATCTACCCAACCTACTTATCTCCAGTATACCACACTCCACTCCAATCTACTCCATTTCAATATACCCCACTCCAATCTACCATGCTAATCTACCCTACTTCCTCACTCCAATCTAGCCCACTCCAAGCTACCCCACTCCATTCTACCCCACTCTACCTCCATCTCACTGTAAGCCATTCTCCTCCACTCTACTCTACCTCAATATACCTCATTTCACTTTACCCCAATATCCCCCACTCCAATTTAACCCCCTACACACCACTAACCTTTAGCTATGCTGAACAGCATGCACATTGGTGTATACAATGGCTAAAACACATTACCGAGGCGAATGGCTCTCGCATAGACGACATCTATTGGCTTCGCCAATGGTTGTTTTTTTTTGCTTCAGTCTCTGAATTCGTTTAATTAGTCAGCTCCATGTGTTTTAGGGAAACACACCAAACGTAGCCAATTCTCATGAGTGGGCTCCCACATCCAGTCACACTATACAGGCCAGTAATCAGGAGCTGGTTGCCTTTCAAAAAATTAAATTTCTTAGCCTTTTTGGCTAAAAAAGTAAGCAAAAGGTTGTTTCACTGAGAGAGGACCGTTAAGAGAGGAGGATATCTTAAGGACATACATTCATGATATTAACCTTTTAATTTGTTTGCTTTCTAAACTAGTGCCAATATTAATGCTCGGATGCATGATTTTCTTTGCTGTCTGCCTGAATGCCAACTGTTTTAGAGCAAGTCAGTTTTTTGTCTTTATTGCCTTTTTAGAGACTTTGTTGCATTGCAAGTAAGGAAGAAGGTACCTGCAATATCTGCTGCCTAGTGCATAGACGTGAGCGAGCCACTGAAAGCTCAAGCCAGGCTCTAGCCTGAAGCCTGGCTCTGGCTCAGCTTGCCGTCCTTTGGGAACCTCAAGACCATAATGAGCCGAGATTTAATGTGTCTTCTGCCTGCCTTCCTCCCTGTACCCTGGACATGGGCTGCTACAGCAGAGGTATTCAAACTTTTTGATGCTGAGACCCCCCTGTCAAAGGTTTTTAGTCGAAAGGACCCCTGCTGACAAAACTTTCAAGAACCTGGTACTCCTCATCATCGAAAACTATCAACAACCATAAACACCCTCAATTCCCCCAGCAAAACATTTTTACAGTGGGGAAATATTATTAAACAGCGTTTAGCAAATCAAGGGTCAGTAAGCATGGGGGCGTGGTCAAAGGTGTAGCTAAAAACAAAGGGCCAATTTTTGAGGAATTGGCATAGGGCAGCGCTGCAAGTCTTCTTGCAGCATTGCCCTACTCCAATGTGAAAAAGGCAGGAATGCACCATATTTATCAAATACGGTGCATTGCTGTCCTTTCCCCTTGCATTGGCGCACAAATTGCTAATTAGCACCAACATAGGCAGGATTGTTTTTGCGCGGAAGGGGCACCTTTCTTCACAAAAACAATTATGAGAGGCATTTTCCTCTTTCTAGGTGAGCTGCAGAATGCAGCACACATGGACAGAGGAAAAAGCAAGGAGAAAATAAAATATTTCTCCTCGTTACGCCTCTGCTGTGTAGGCGTAAGGTTTTAGTGCTGCCCCAGGTTCATGTAATTTTGCAAATCTGGGGCAGCATTGCACACTGTGAAGTAGTGTGGCTCACTGGTTAGAGGCAGCAGACCCGAGAGCAGAGGACGGCCCGGGACCAGGGTTCGATTCCCGGCGCGACAGGTTTCTGGACCAGGGTCAGCGGACTCGATAATTCTCTCGCCTCGGTGCCCACTCTGATCAGCGATCACACTCGGCAACTCTGGGCATTAGCTTGCCTCATCTTCACTAACGGCCCCACCAGACCGCCGGGGATGCCTGGTCTCACCCTGGAGATACCCATTAAGGGACCATCTCTCAGGGAAGCCAGGAAGGGTTTCGCAGCGGTCGAAGCGCCTTGGGACCCTACGGGTAAGTAGTGCGCTATATAAATGCCTATACATACATACATCTAAATCCATGGGTGTTGCGTGGGAATCCCCCCGCAATGCCTATGGAACGCCTCCTTGACACAGAGTAAGGCAACGCAGTGACTTGCGCTGTTTTGTCTTACTCCATATGTATGAGGCCATTCAAAGCCGTGCAGGGCGACTTTGCGCCACCTCATAGTTATGGTTGAGATGCCTGCGCCGCTGGAGCGTCATAAAAGTAATGTTCTGGTGTTGCAAACCTCTCATAAATAAGCCCCAAAATATTTAGGTCTTTCATCAACAGGTAAATACGTGTACAATAATGGGCAGCTTAAATTCAAAATACATTTTAAAAAGTTGTTACTTAGTGGGAAAGGCACTATGGTACATTATGAAACCTCTAGTAGTTAAAGCACTGCAGAGGTCTGTGTGTTACCAGAGAGCCACAGACTAAAATCTTGGTTGTTGCAGTAGAGAATAGTGACTTGTGTATTTTTTGTGCTACAAGGTCACAGCCTTTGACAGAGAGCACTGTGAATATGTAAGTCATTATTTTATGATTGCATCACACAGTATAAGATAAATTGATTCAAAATGTACACATAGTTTTACGATAAAGTGGTGCTTCCAAAATGTAGATTTTAGTAATACTAGAGTATATGTAATGCAATTCGTTTTACATAACTGTCCCTACAACACCTCCTTATGGGTACTAAGGGCAGTGTAAATACAATTATGATTAAAAGCACACACTTCACAGCCCTGTTGTTAACTCTTTGCATTACCACTCAAAAAAAACAAATCTTTATCATCACAAAGCTTGGAGTGATTAGATCAATTAAAGCCAGAATGGGGTCCCCAGCACCCTTTACACTTGCAGATTAACTCATAGCGCATATTTGCTTTTCATTCAGGCAAGCAGGCACCCTGGCACGAAGACTTTTCACAGGACTGGAGACTGAATTAATGAAACTTCAGCTGAAGCATTCGATCGAAAGTAGCCGTCCCGGGATCATTGTCTTTTTCCGAAACAAAAGCAAACATTTTGGATTAAAGGCACAAGTGGGGCTAGGAAATGAGTGCTCCACTTCCTAGGACTCCACAGCCCCCCTGTGGGTCGTGCCCCACAGAATAAATAATAATAATAAATAATAATAAAGGGGCTTATAAAGCGCACTGGTGACGCCATCCCGGCGTGTCCCCGCGCTGTGGAGAGAGTGACGGAGCAAGCCACATCCGAGGCTACTGAGTGAACAGGTAAGTTTTTAAAAGCTTCCTAAATACCGTTTCGGTCGTGGCCAGCCTAATGTCGATGGGAAGACTGTTCCATTGATTGGCTGCCAGCACTCGGAAGGAGCGACCACCCATTCTGGCCTTCTTAATACGAGGTACTTTCAGAAGGCCCATGCCCAAGGAGCGAAGTGCTCTGGTGGGCTGGTAGGGGATGGCTAAGTCCTTCAGATAATCAGGGGCTTTTGAAACGGTAATCCTGTGGCAGAACAGCAATGCCTTGAACAGGATCCTTTTTTTTATAGGAAGCCAATGCAAGGCAGACAGAGTGGGTTTTGACGGCGTTCTTTTGGGGAGTCTGAGAACTAGCCGTGCTGCAGTGTTTTGTAGCACCTGGAGCCGCCTAATGTTTTTCTCCGTAGTCCCCAATAGCAGTACATTCGCATAGTCAATGCGGGAGGTAACTAATGCTTGGGTCATGGTCCGTCTGGCCTCCAGGGGCAGGAGGTCCAGGGTGCGGTTAAGGGTCTTCATTATCCCAAAGCACTTCCCTGCTATTTTGTTGACGTGGCTCTCAAAGGACAGTTTCGGATCCACCCAGACTCCCAGGTTTTTAGCCTCCCTGCCAGGGATAGGCGTAGGGCCAAGGCATGGGGGCCACCAGTCCTGAGTCCAGCTGGCATCCTTTCCCCCTATCACTAGCACCTCAGTTTTAGAGCCATTAAGCTTCAGGCAGTGTTGGTTCATCCAGCCTGCAAGCGCCTGCATGCAGGCTTTAAAATTGGCCGCAGCTAACGTGGGTGACTGTGATAGGGAGATGAGCAGTTGGGTATCATCGGCATAGGATACTAATTCTATGCCGTATGATTGGACTACCTCTGCTAATGGAGCCATATAAAGGTTGAACAGGGTGGGGCTCAGGGCAGAGCCCTGGGGCACCCCCTGTTCTAAGGCTATGCTGTCAGAGAGAAACGTGCCTCTCTGGACCTGAAAACTGCGGTCAGAGAGGAAGGCCTTAAGCCAGCCCAAAGCCGCCTTGGTGACCCCAGCACTGCTCAGACACCGTAGCAGGATGGAGTGAGCCACAGTGTCGAAAGCAGCGCTGAGGTCCAGCATAATGAGAGCCATAGTGTGCCCTTCATCTGCACCAATCCGCAGAGTCTCGGTCGCTCGCAGGAGGGCCGTCTCGGTCGAATAGTGTTTTCGAAAGCCAGATTGGGAGCTGTGAAGTGCCTGGTTAGCCTCAAGATGGTCCATGAGCTGTATATTAGCCAGTTTTTCGGTCACTTTAGCAAGGAAAGGCAAGAGGGAGATGGGTCTTAGGTTCTCTAGTATGTCCTGGCTAATGTTAGGTTTCTTTTTTATAGGCAACACTATGGCCTTCTTCCAGTCTCCCGGGAGGGAAGCCGAGGAAAACGAGAGTTGGATGATGTGCCTAAAATGGGGCTCAAGTACTTCCAGACTGGCTATCAGAACCTTAGGAGGAGCAGGGTCACGAGGAGAGCCCGATTTGACACTTTGGCACACGTTTACCAATACCTCCGGAGGAGGGACCAGGAAACTGTGCAAACATAACTCCGTGGGGCTAACCTCGCTATTTACCCCGAGGTCATGGGTGGTGGTAAGGTTACCAGAGAAGCTTGCATAGATGTCCGAGATCTTTCCCGCAAAGTATCTCGCAATCCGATTGCAGGTGTCTACAGAGTCACTGGGAGACGTATTATCAGACGAAAGTACAGAGATCTCCTTAAAGATTTTAAAAAGCTCTCTCGAGGAGTTCTCTGCCTCATCGATCCGATTTTTGTAGTGGGCGGCTTTGGAGAGGCGAACTTTTCTGTAGTACTCCCTCTGCATTTTTTTATATTTTGTCTTCATCAATGGGCAGAAATTAACACGCCATACACGCTCCAGCTTTTTACAGGCAGATTTGAGTGTCTGGAGTTCAGGAGTGTACCACGAAGAGGTTTTCCTCATATTTTTGGGATTATTGCCATTCCGGATGGGGGCGGTTTTATCAAGGGCGCCTAAGATGCGGGATTGTAGGTGGC
Organism: Lissotriton helveticus; assembly: GCF_964261635.1. Taxonomy (NCBI): domain Eukaryota; kingdom Metazoa; phylum Chordata; class Amphibia; order Caudata; family Salamandridae; genus Lissotriton; species Lissotriton helveticus. The sequence continues at coordinate 1,843,611,618 of NC_136065.1, read as the reverse complement.
TGTATGCAGTGTCACAGTCCGTGCCTCCTAACGGACCACCTCCTATGAGATGTTCATTGAAGGCAGCCTGAGAGAAGGATTTCCACTTCCGCCGCGGGTACCGCTGCTCAGATTCTTTCTTAGAGTCAACCTCAGAGAGCAGAATGGCAAACGGTATGAAAAAATGATCGGACCAAGGGACCGGGATCGGTGTAGAGGATTGTAATCTAGCGTGGTTACCGAAAATAGGGTCCAGGAGGTGACCTTGTCTGTGAGTGCGGTCCTGATTTATGATATCAAGCTGTAGAGAGTGGAGTGCGGCGCCAATGTCGCTTGCCTCTCTATCTAAGGGATCATCAAAGTGGGCATTCATATCGCCCAGCACAAGGAAGCTCTTTTTCCTGATCGCATGGTGAGCAGTGGCCTCCAGCAAGCTGGCAATAAAATCATGCATCCTACCCGGAGGTCTGTACACAAGGATGCCGGAGAGGGAGGTTTGCGGTCCCAAGTTTATCGTGAATTCACCAGCTTCACAGTGATCAATATTTAAAGGCGTTAGGGTGCATTGCATAGTGGCCCTCGTGGCAATAGCAATACCCCCCCCCTGCCATCCTTCCTATCAAGTCTAGCAAGGGAACAGCCAGGGGGCAGAGCCTCTATGATGTCTGGATCAGAGAGTTCACCCAGCCACGTCTCGGTAAGAAACAGAATATCGAGTTCCTCGTCCTCGAGTAGATGGTGGATTTGGAGACTGTGCTTACCGAGAGAGCGGCAATTGATCAGTCCTGCTTTGGCCTGCCTATTTACAGGAGCGGCCAGTACAGGGTTGAGGAGTTTAAAAGCACAATGCGGGCAAGCATGTATTGATAGCACCTCCATGGAGTGCATGCAGTTAAGAGAGAGTTCAGAACGCAGAGCAAGCAGCTCCTCTCTATCATAGCGTAGAGTGGGGGATGATGTAAGATCAGGGTCCCTGGCCCCGCGCCCCGTCCGGCCGCGGACGGGCGCAGACGGGCTGGACTTTGGCTCGACTTCGGCGCGCTTCCGGCGCGCCCGCTGCACCCGTCCGCTGCGCGGTCGCTGGCCAACACACATTTATAGGCCGTAGGGGAAACTAGAACGCTGACTTTGCCGCCCGAGCCCGGAAGTGGTAGGCTCCTCCTCGCCCTCCGCAGCAAACGCCCAGAAATGGACGCGGCGGAACGGGGCGGGAGTCGGCAAGCAAGTGAGTTACACACAAGTAATTTCAGCACACAAAAACACTTTAAAATTAGCCTTAGTCGCTAAAAGTAAAAGTTAAAATGCACCGCTAGGAATCAGCGCTAGAAACAGTGTGGTACTTTCAGAACACAGAGCGCGAGCGGATAGAGCCTGCCACTGCCACCGGCAAGACTCTTCTCCACAGCGCGCCTGTGAGAGGCAGCAGAATATATGCCCACGCCTCCTACAGCGCTACTAGAACGCTGACTTTGCCGCCCGAGCCCGGAAGTGGTAGGCTCCTCCTCGCCCTCCGCAGCAAACGCCCAGAAATGGACGCGGCGGAACGGGGCGGGAGTCGGCAAGCAAGTGAGTTACACACAAGTAATTTCAGCACACAAAAACACTTTAAAATTAGCCTTAGTCGCTAAAAGTAAAAGTTAAAATGCACCGCTAGGAATCAGCGCTAGAAACAGTGTGGTACTTTCAGAACACAGAGCGCGAGCGGATAGAGCCTGCCACTGCCACCGGCAAGACTCTTCTCCACCAGAAGATCTCGGCGTTAAAGCCAGAGTCGTTGACTTTGGACCTGGAGAACTCAGTTTGAGTCTCATGTTGGCTTAACATCTTGGGATTCTGGGCAAATCACTTTGTTTCCCCATCCCTATAAACAATGAACATTGATCTTGCGTAATGTAAATTGCTCCAACCTTTGGGTCGTGTTTGTGCTGTATAAAAGCAGTTGAAAGGCAAAGCCATAACACAAGAAATATTACTCTATATTAATCTGGACGAGTACAGGGTTTGCATGGCAATTGTCTTGCTTCTTAGTTCACTAAAGGTTCATGTTTAAAAATGATCACTTTTCATAAAGTAATTCTCAGTGGCAGTGCTATAATGTGACGTTTTAGTGCCAAAGTTCCACATTTTAAAGAAATAAAGTTTTTTTAATTTTGAAGAGACTTTATCATATTTTATGTGATGTTTGTTATATGATTTACATAGCAGCATTTTCCGGGCATGGCTCGTGCACAGGCTCTAAGATCCGAACCAGATCCCTGGATTGGCTTTGGCTCGGAGCTCCCTGTTAATTTGTTGGCGCGCCTACCTCTACTTGTGCCCTTAGTCTTTTCCCTTTATAGAATTTAATGTTGCCATCTAAATAAGGTTGTACTGCTGTCAGGATCTGTATTATTGGTAATCAATCAGCACATTGCCTGTTGTTTAACAGAGTGGCAGTTTAATAGAACTGCTTTCCCTAGCTGAGTTTGTACCTTTGCGAAGTGCGTCCGATATCTTGTAATTGGTTTTATGGCAGTTCTTTTAATGCTGAGTTCATGCAACTTTTGCACATTTATTTAACTCTGTGAAGATACAGGTATTAGTATGATTTGTTGGCGCTGGGAGACCCTTTGGGTAGCCATGTTTTTTTAGTAATCCCAAGAATAGAATAGGATATTGGGGGCCTCATTTATGAAAAGTGGCACATCGCTGCGTGAAAACAGCGATGCTTCACTTTTCATGGCACCCTCCTTGCGACATGCTGGATGCGTCATATTTACAGTTTGACGCATCATGTCACAAGGAGTTACAGATATGTCAGTATTTCTGACTTATCTGAGGGTGCAAAAATGACTTATTGCTGAAGTGTGTCACAAAAGTGACAACTCCATTAATGGGTCATTTCAAATAAGCATGTTCCATTTCAAATGTGCCTGCGTCAAGCTTACGCCTGCTGTGAGGCAGGCGTAAGATATTGAAGCATTTGCTTCCTAGAAGTGGCGCAGTGAAATCTCATAGATTTCACTGCGTCACTTCTATGAGGCGTACTTACGTCAGAACTCCCACCCTGCATACATTATACTTGGCGCAGGTATAATGTGGCGCAGGTGTTTACAAAGTGACGCATCTACCTAGATGTGTCACTTTGTAAATATGATGCAAAATAGTGCATATTTTACACCGCTGGTGCGTCATAAAAAGTGATGCACCAGCGGCGCCAAAGTGTCGCAATGGCTCATAAATAAGCCCCTGAGTCTTCTTCTAAGATGCTTAGTCGGAACTGAAATGGAGTTCTGCTGTCTTTGTTGTCAGGTGTGTTAGATTCCAAAGAATGCTGTCAAGTGAATGAGAAGTCTTCATTTCTTCACAATTTTTTTATGTTTTATATTATTCATGCATGTTTTCATTTGGCACTTGTACGGCAAACACTAAACAGATCTCTCTCAAGCGACCACCTGTAATGTAGTTATTAACCATCTCCTTCCTTTCACTAATTTGGACATGTTCATTTACTACATTTTTCCAATTTTGATGTCTTTCCCATTTTTTATTCTAAAGGGAATCATCAATGATTCCCCAAGCTATCAATTTCATTTGTCACTATAGCAATGTTAGTCTTCACAAGACAGATGGTGTTTGGTGTTTTGATTGCAAACGGAGCACTGAACTAACAAAATGACTGAATGTTTGCAGGATTCTAACTGCTTATATCTGATGTTGCTCGACTTAAAATCATGACAAAGCCTGGTAATACTTCTTTCCAATTTTGCAGATTCAGTTTCATTACATTTAATAGCAGTACCTCATTTACAAAGCCAATAGGTTAGTACTCGCCTGTTAAAGGCGATCCCTATTGGCCTTGTCTGTGCTTGTTTTCTCTGCGTCTTTCTTTCTCTTTATTTTTCGGCCTTGTGTCTTTTTTTTAAACCCTTAGTAAAAGTTGCAAATCTGAGAAAATATATACATATCTGCTCATTGGGGGAACCTAAAGTTGAGCTGAAGAATAAAGTGCAGAATTTAGCAGCCTACTATGACCAATAACTAACAATTTAAGAGTAACCTGGACAGCATGTCAAAAACTGCAGCTACTGCATGCAGATAATAGCAGGTTTGTGTTGTTTCCTGGGCGAGAAATATGTTGGGCTACATCAGCCTGACAATTACAGCAACTTGTGATAACAACTGGAAATGCTCTATTCTTACAAATCTTAAAAATACGGATGCCCAGGTTGCAAATAAATACAGAACTATGGGCTAGATGTACGAAGAATCGTAATAGGGATTGCCAAATTAAATTTTTTGGTGTGAATCACTATATATTAATCACTACCACTAATGTACAAAGGGGTTTTTAGCCCCTATTCCTAAAATAGCGATTTGGAGTGGGTCCTCATGAGTATTAAAGCGGTAGGTCGCAATGTGTGACCCAGTAACATTTTCTGCCTTCAATTGGATGGTATCCTGCTGGGGTCAGCAGACCACTATGTCTGTGATTGCTTTTAAAGAAAGCATTTTTTTCTTCTTTTTAACACTGCCCGTTTTCCTTAAAGGAAAATGGGCTGCGTTAAAAAAAAAAATGAATGTTTAAGTTTCATTTTTTAAGAGTAGACAGTGGTCCCTTGAACCACTGTCTGCTCCTACGAAATAATTTTTCTACCATTCTCAATGGGCAAGGGGTCCCTTAGGACCTTTTCCCATTTGTGAATGGGTTACCACCAACTTTGAGATGGCAGGAAAGTGCGAATGTTTTGCGACCTCATTTTGGGTGCAAAGCTTTCATACATACCAATGCAAATCGATATTTGGAAGAGACGCCCTATGACTGAGAATCTACATCAAACTTCCTACTTCATCCGCACTGGTAACATATGACTGAGGATCTATGAAGAAGTGACAAGATGAAAAATTAAAAGGAAGTGGCATGTAGAAGAGTAGAAAGATGCTCAATACATTTTGAAATCGAACACAAACAGGTTTTGCGACCAATTTTACAAGCGCAGATTTGTGCGCACGTTGTACTCAGTCCCAGGGATTTTCCATTCCCAATTTCCTCCAGGTTCCAGCAAGAGAAATGGCACCATCTAAAAGTGTATTTAGGGGGATATTGTGAAGTTAAACTGGTTGCAAAGACTGACTGCGCGTTATTTGGCGTTGCATGGGGCATAAATACGGAATTTATATAAAAACTATAGCCGATAGGGCGTGTAAATGGCATAACCTTCGAGGTGGCCTGGCAGATGCAATATGGGCTATAACGCAAGCAAAGAAAACGGTCTCCCATGCTTTGGGTGTGGTAGTAATTGCACTCACACATTCACACTGCACCTCTACTGACTTCTACGCCCCTGTTTTTAGTGCTTTTCTGCCTGATGTCACTCATGTACCCAGAAAGACTCTGTTAGTACCTGGGGGAGACAGGAAGTAACCTTGGTTCACATTACGCTTGGACATCTGCCATTTAACATTTAACATTTAGCTTTTTATTTACGCCTGCAATGCACGTTTAATAAATGGCCCATTTAGCCCGAAACTATATTAAACTTCAACTAGCGCCCAACGGCGCGCGCACAGGCAGCGAGTCCAGAGTTTGTTTTCCCACATTTCCATCACCCCGTCAGAAGATAAGCCGTCACCAGCTGTGAGGCGGTTTATTATAGCCTTGCATATTTTCGGGGGTGGGGAAGGGGGGGCGGGGGGCGATCGCTGAGGGACTGTATTTATGAGACAGGAAATGATCAGAGGTGCCACAGGCTGGCTGTTCTACCTGATGGAAGCACCTGCCTTTGTCGGCTGCAGCGAGGGGGGGCGTGAGGGCTGTGTGTGGGGAGGGGGAAAAGGGGGGGAGGGTGTCAGTAAACGAGATGCAGGCAGACTGTTTGAACGCTGATGTTAGCTGAAACAGATGGCTTTAGATGCAGAGAAAAAAAAATGTTTGTTTTGACAGATTGTACACCACTGGCAAGAAGCAGATTTTATCCCCCCAGTGTTTACTTCATAAACTCAATGTCCGTGTATTCCGGCTGCGTCGAACCTGCTGACGCCTGGGTCGGAGCTCATCCAGCAACAATGGAAAGGGCGGAAAAAGGCCAGATGGGTTAGCAGCAGAACCAGCACCCTTCAACAAAAAAAGAAACAACTGAACATGCTCGGGAATAAAAAACACTTTCACAACGTTAAAGCGTCCAGCAGGCAAACAATCTTGAACCGCTTTCACATTAGTGATTGAACATAACAACCACATAAGCAGATTGTGTACACAAGCAAAACCAAGAGGCAACAGAACCAGATATAGTCAAACACTGAAAATCACCAAACGAAAATCACTGTACATTTAACAGTAGAACAGACTGACATCAGCCAAACAAAACGAAAATCAACAAGTCTAGAAACAGTGAATGTGCAAGAGAAGGAATAAAGGCCAGCAGAATCAAATGATGTTTCACTAATACAACAACGACCAAGCATAAACCCAGTGTATTTAATAACATGATCAATAATCATTGGAACAAGGAAAGTCAAACAAAGACATCTAGCTACCCTACAAAGACAGAATGAGCAAAATTACATACAACTATTGGACAACAAACCATGTCCAACAATCAACCTTTCCCTATCCGAACAATGAAAGCAAATGCAAGAGCAGATCTGAATGACAAAAGAACCAACCAACAACAAGCCAATACAAACAGCAGTTTTAGACTGTATGTACAAGAGCTGCTCTTGACAATATTCAATCAAGACCAACATAAGAATTACTTTGTGAGCAACAGCAAAATTGAAAGTTATTTGAACTAGCCTGCGTTCAACAATGAAAACCATAAACTCAAGAACTGCAGCACACTCAAGAGCAGAGCCACCAAGTAATAGAATCAAACACCAGTAATGGAAACTAGCAACTAGAACACTTGAGCATGTGCCAAAGCAAAAACAATTGATGCCCTCACCTTCAACAATGAAAACCATACTCTTTTTTTTATTATATATTTTTATTGAGAGTTCATACAAACAATATCAATATTACAAAATGCAATTGTTAAGAAATTTAGTACAGTACATGGCGTATAAATATAAATACAAATCAATACTGGCGTTTGATTATCAACAGCTTGATTATAAAGTGCAAAGTTGAATAGAAAAAACATAATACATTTTAAACCATTCAGTGCTTAATTATAAAGTGCAAAGTGCATAAAAACAGACTAATGAATCTGGGAATACACCTAAGATTTGGATGTTATCAGACAGTGAAAAGTAGAAAGAAAAAAAAAAGAATTATTGATCGAACACACTCCAGAACTTTTCATATTTCTTTAGTACCCCAGATCTTAACACATATTTTCTTTCCCTGCCCTGGATTCGTAATAATTTAGCCTTCCAAGCCTGAAATGTCGGTACTTGGTTGGTTTTCCAGGACCGTAGAATAAGCGATTTAGCTATTAAAGAAGCAATAAAAAAGAATTAATCATACTGAGTGTGAATCGCTGAACAGCCTAAAACAGCGACTAAATCGTCAAATATTATAGAGGTTTTAAGCTCGAGGGAGAGGTATTTTTCAATTTCCTTCCAGAGTGGCTGAATTTTAGGACATTCCCAAACAATATGTTTCCAGTTTCCTTTTTCTTCACAGCGGAAACATTTATCCGGAACTAGGGGGAAGATATTATGGAGATAAGAAGGAGTTCTGTAGATCAACCATTTGTTATAAAATTGCATGCGTTTAAAATTAGCGCCGCGAAAGATAGTTTTGTTAAATTTATTTATTTTATCCCATACTTGTTGGTTGATTTCGATATCTTCCCTTTTTTTCCACCTCTCAATACTCTTACTGGACAATTCCTGCTCCTTATTCTCCTTCAATATTTTAATCCAAGCACTCGTCTTTTTTAAATTTTATTATTCAATGCTGTTGAAATAGTTTCGTTATAATAAAGATTTACAATATCCAGCTCCCTGAGTATTGGATTGAGCATGAAAAAAGACCAGTTTAAAATAGAATGAGAATGCTGTACCTGTCTGGCAATTTGTTCCCATGACTTCCACCTGTTACCAACAAGGAAGTCCTCAATTTTTCTCAAAGCCATTATCTTTCCAGAGATTTATTATTTTACTATCCAGACACCCCTCTTCCCCAAGGTTAAAATTATTCAAGTCCGTTGTGTTACATATTCTGGGAATACAGTGGAACCTCAGAAACTGGATTTTCTGTCTGAAAATCCACTGGAGGGACTTGTAGCGAACTTTCTTTGGATCCTTCCTGGTTCTAATTGGATCAGTTATTTTTACTTCTGACAACATCTTCTTCATAAAAAAATTGTCTGCCTCATTAGTATCTGAAAAGAAAAACCTAAAACTGTGGTGTGCAAATGACGCGGAATAATATTCTCTAATATTTGGGAGGGACAACCCTCCTTATGCAGATGAGAAATATAAAGTGCTAAGTGCAAGCCTGGGGGTCTTTTGGGCCCAAAGAAAAGAAGAAATCAAGGCATCCACTTTTTTAAAGAAGGAGACCTGGATAACACAGGGGGCTGCATTAAATAAAAAATTAAAAAGAGGTAGAATTGACATTTGTATAAGTGCTGCTCGGCCTATTAAAGACAGGGGTAATAAGTTTCAGCGTTCCAGAAGAGACCCAACTTTTTTTAGCAATGGTGAATAATTAAGTGAGAACAAATCGTCTAAGTTATCCAATATAAATATTCCCAGATATCTCTTCGGCAATCGATTGTATATTTGCCTAAATTCTGGGATTAAAGTGTCTACAGTGCAATTTAGTAAGATAATTTCCGTCTTGTTAAAATTAATCTTGTAACCCCCTAATTTTTGAAAGTCAGAGAATATTTGTAAAACTTTTGCTTGACTTAAGGGGTTAGAATCCAAAAACAGGGCAATATCATCGGCATAGAGTTTTATGTTAGTCATGCCGACTACCGGGACTGTGTCAGTTCGTATATTTCTAATCGCAATCGCCAAAGGTTAAATAAATAATGCAAATAATATTGGCGACAGAGGGCAGCCTTGTCGGGTACCTCTAGTGACTTGGCATGTCCCAATATTAGAATTGTTGATAATAATCTGTGCCCTAGAATTCGTATATAGTTGTTTTAAAAGAGAAATAAAAACTTTCAGGAAACTAAAACTGTGCAAAATAGCAAAAAGGCAGTTCCATGACACTAGATCGAACGCTTTTCAGCGTCTAAAAACCATATTTGGGCCTTCACTTTATTCATTTGAAAAAAATCTAGTGACTCCAATACGAACTTTGTATTTGAGTGGAGATGTCTGCCTGCAATAAAACCACACTGATCATTAACTACCAGGCGTCCCACTATTTTATTCAATCGATTTGGTAAAAGCTTCGTAAAAATGTTGTAGTCTGTATTTAATAGACTTATGGGTCGGTAGGAATTTATATTCTCCCTGTCCTTTCCTTTTTTAAAAATACTTACCACTACAGCGGAGTGAAAAGAGTCCATGGGGGTCCCTCCTTGGAGTAGATCATTAACTAAGGTTAAAAGTTCTTTACGCAAAGTTCCTCCAAATGTTTTTAAAAATTCGATCGGGAGACCATCGTCTCCGTTGGCCTTAACATCTAGTTCAGACTCTGAGAAAGTCTCGATGAGACATTTCTTGTCTCCATCCTCTAACTTGGGAATTGTAAGATGGGATAAAAACTCCCCTATTGAATCAGATGAGGCCTCTTCAGTTGTTTGATAGACTCCCTCATAATGTTTCAAAAACCACTCGCCGATTGAGGCTGTAGTTTTAACGTGTAGTTTAGTAATGGGGTCGGTTAATTGATTTATTCTATTACGAGCCTGTTTTTCCTTGGCTTGCCATGCCAGGAGCTTCCCGGTATACTCGCTCTCTTCATATATCCTCTGGGCATAAAAATTACTATTAGTTTCACCCAGGGCGTAATAAAAATCCCTCATCCTGCCCTTAGCCTCGGAGAGTTTTTGCCCAGAATGCGATGTTCTCACCCTGTAGTGGTATTGGGTTGCCTCTGTAAGATCAATTTGTAATTTGCTTCTCTCCTCCCTTATTGCCTTATATTTTGGGATTTCTTTAGATGTAATTAAACCCCGTAGAGTGGCCATAAATGCATCTCAAGTCGTGTTTAATGGGGCTGTCCCTCTATTTTGTGCAAAGAACTGGTCTATAAATTCTTCAATTTCTGTACACCATTGGGGATCTAGGAGATTGGATTTATTAAAAAAACATTGTTTCGAAGCACTTATATCTTGTGGTCCCAGTTTTACCTCCATAGAGAGCGCCGCGTGATCCGAATAAGCATTGGATAAATGTACATAGTTTATAACTCAAGCTCATGGGAGGTTAGGAAAAAATCCAATCTTGAAGCTGAGTTATATTTAGCCGAAAAGCATGAATATTCTCGTTTGAGAGGGTTGTTAATTCGCCAATGATCCCTGATATCGAGGTCTAATTTACAACTTTGAATCGCCAACGCTGATTGCGGTTTGTTTTGATGGCGATCTTTTTTGGACGAGTCTAGTAAAGGATTTTGCAATAAATTAAAATAACCCCCCCATACTATTAACCCGGGAAGGCCTGTTAAGACATTCTTTAGCCCCAAGATTGGCTGAGAATCATCTAGGATAGGGGCATAAATTGTAGCTAAAATAATATTCACACTGTTTATTTTCCCATATGCCACAGCCCATCTACCTCTGGGGTCTGTGGCTGTACCTGCCAGAGTGAAGTCTAGATGTTTTCCTATCAATATACATGTTCCTCTCTGCGCCAATCCGGCTGAAGCTGATATTGTATAACCGGCCCAGCTCTTAAATATTTTATCTGCATCCGCCTGGTCTTTGTAATGGGTCTCTTGTAGATAAATAATGTCAGGATTAAAAAATTTTAACCAACATTTGATGGCATTTTTTTTGCGAACATTATTTAGACCATTTGCATGAAAGGAGATAAACTTCAGCATTTTGGTTGAGTTTTAAAAGGGCGATAATTAGAGACATGCTCAGAAACGCCCATAGTGAATATGTATTCTGAAAAGATTTTTAAGATTCAGGCTATACACATTGGCATTAAGGAAGTTCGAAATAGGAGGCAAAAACAAGCCTCTTTCTGTGCAAATGAGCAAATAGGAAGTGCAATTATAAACCCTAGCCAGTAGCCAGCCCTTTCCCTATGCGTAAACCCGTAGATACAGTCATTCTACAACAATATTGAAAGGTAGCATTTGTGCAGAAAATGCTGGGAGCGAGCAAACAAACACTCTCTGTGTAAATGAGGCGAATGAGCAGTGTAATAGCACAATAAATATCTAAAGACCTCTCTTCGTGCAAATAGGCAAATAGGAAAATAGGCAAACACTCTATATGCAGCAATAGGCAGATGGGCAGTGCAAATACAAATAGCAGCAAAAATAGATAGCAGCAAATCATTTCATTGTGCAAAACCATACTCGTCGTGGACACAGGCGGCTGTGTCGGAAATGGGGGCACTGTTCAGGGATGGGACACTACTTACACACTTTGGAACGCTCTGCCCAACGCCCTGCACCAAATCACCCCAGAAACCCAATTCAAGAAATCAACCAAAACTTGGCTTTTCAATCAGGACTAATCCCCTGGACTCTCTGTATAACGCATGCTTTCTTGCTCGCCACCTGTTGCTACAGCGCCAGGACACCTCTTAGGAGGTAGCTGTTCACGCTCTACAAATGACAGTATTATTAATACACATGCAGACTTTATGCATGAACAGGACCTCATGGGGGTGCTTTCTATAGTACATGCCGGTCTAGTACACTACATTAAGCGACACTGGGCACCAAGCTGGATCGAACCCGACACCAATGAACTAATACACTCATTATACTTGAAAGGGACTGGCAGACACCTGCACCTTTGGTTTTACCGAGGCATCCACTCTCACCAACCTTCACCTCTATTACCAGTGCGCTGCAATTGGAAAAGAGATATCAATAGAACACTCTCAGACAAAGAGTGGAAGACTATATTATAATACCCCAAGCAAGTATACCGCAACACACAACTTCCATTTTTAGAATATATGATAACGCAACATGCATATCTCACACCGCACAGGTTTCACTCCATCTTCCCCAACACCACAGCGGCATGTCCCAGATGTCCTGAGCAGGATGCAGATTTTCTTCACATGATCTGGGCCTGCCCTACTCAACTCAAATATTGGAAGCAAGTCACAGCAGTCCCGGGGGAAGTAGTGGAGGACACATTGTGGCATACGTCTATAACTTGCCTTCTGGGCCTTTATCCTCGGAGGAAGGGTCATGAAATTTGCGGACCTGGTGTGGAAAGAGGAGGTGGAGCAATGGGGGCTAGCAGAAGGTGGCGCTCTTCACAGAGAAGAATGCAGGGGTCTACTGAAGAAACCTACAGCAATGAGCTGGGACTTATTACTAGAGTCCTTCAGAGCTTCAGACACATTCAACATCTAATGACAGATCACTTTGCTACTCCCATGGCCCTGGCCACAGTGGTGTAACACAGGCTCCCGCAGCCCCTGCAGTGCGGGGGGGGGGCGAGCTGCAGGGGGCCCCCTCAGCACAGTACTCTAGCCTGAGAGCTCATAATTAAACCCAGAGTGGGGGCCCCTCCATGTACCTTGCGGGAGGGCCACCTCAAGTTTCGTTATGCCACTGCCTGGCCATGTTAAATACGACCTGAAAATGTATTGTTGACCTATTCACCTTGCCCCCTTCACCCTCCTTACTATCAGATAAGAAACCATGAACTCGTAGGGTCCTAACTACATTTTCCTGAAGCCCACCATCCCGTGAACTTGAATAGATACTAATAGTAGCCACTCCCTACTATTGGGAACAATTCACCTAAGGAGGTCTTTCCTTAACTAAGTGTTTATTGAATGCACCGGTCATCAGGTGGGTGGGGGGAATTTACTTAGTATAGTTTTAGTTAATAGTTCTCTTATTAAACTAAGTTGAAACAATATCGGCTACCACAACCGTACAGACATGACACCTGTTAGTATGCTCTCAATGGTGTACTAGAAGCGAATGTTACCAATTTAACAACTTTTTTTTAAACAAATGTGGCTGATTGTGCTTACTAGTATTACATATATATTTTGCTATATGGAATGCTGTAATTTGAAAAACGTACTAAAATGTGTTTAAAAAACAATAAAAACCATACCTTTAATCAGAGTGCATTCAGGAGAAGATTCAACAGTTTATACAGTGACACTTCCAACCACCAACTATAAAACCAAAGCATTTGCAAAGGGGAAACCAACTGATTCCAGAACTAGTGCACCTCCTGGAAGAAAAGGACACTCTCTATGGTCAGAACACATTCTGCAGCAGATCAAACAATTACCCGCATCTTAACAATGTCCAACAACCCACATCCAATATCCCCAGAACCAGAGAAGATATGGTTAACCGAATACACCCACCACTAAAAACAACATGCCCTAGATTCAAAGTGGGTTTATGAGCAGTGGGCAAAAAAATCTATCACAAAAGTATGTCTGACAAAAATGCACATTTTGCTACCATTACCTTGGAAAGCTCTAACCGGGAGCTGCTGAAGTATATCCGGTATGTGACAGCACGAAGAGTCAAAAGATGTATAGTGATTTCTATGAAGGTGACTGATTAGCCAGCGCCGAAACAATCTAAAAAGGTGTCCAACAAGCACTGGCTCATTCTGCTATAAAGAAACAGTTGATGCTTGAAATAAATCTGCTAAAAATAACACCAGGACTAACACTATGCGAGTTAAAATTCAATAGCAGAATTGACTGGCGCATAAGTTGTAAATCATCCAAGAAAAGCAAAGCGATAGACACCATCCTTGGACCATATCCAAAAGAGAACAGACTGACACCAATAGCGCCAGGCAGCCCACAGTAAGAGAAATGAATGATAACACAGCTACATCACACTGCAGCACAAAGTAAGAGAAATGAATGATAAAACAGCTACATCACACTACAACAGTGGAAAAACAAGGCAGCAAACAGTAAGAGGAAAGAATGATAACACATCTACATCACAGTGCAACAACAAGGCAGCAGAGAGTAAGAGAAAATAATGATAACATAGCTATATCACACGGCAACAACAAGGCATCACACAGTAAGAGAAATGAATGATAACACAGCTACATCACACTGCAACACTGGAACAACAAGGCAGCAACCCGTAAGAGAAATGAATGATAACACAGCTACATCACAGTGCAACAACAAGGCAGCAGAGAGTAAGAGAAAATAATGATAACACAGCTATATCACATGGCAACAACAAGGCATCACACAGTAAGAGAAATGAATGATAACACAGCTACATCACACTGCAACACTGGAACAACAAAGTAGCAAACAGTAAGAGAAATTAATTATAACACAGCTACGTCATACTGCAACAGTGGAACAACAAGGCAGCAACCCGTAAGAGAAATGAATGATAACACAGCTACTTCATACTGCAACAGTGGAACAACAAGGCAGCAACCCGTAAGAGAAATGAATGATAACACAGCTACATCACACTGCAACAGTGGAACAACAAGGCAGCTCACAGTAAGAGGAATGAATGATAACACAGCTACATCACACTGCAACAACAAGATGGCACAAAGTAAGAGAAATGAATGATAACACAGCTACATCACACTACAACACTGGAACAACAAGGCAGCAAACAGTAAGAGAAAAGAATGATAACACAGCTACATCACAGTGCAACAACAAGGCAGCAGAGAGTAAGAGAAAATAATGATAATACAGCTACATCACACGGCAACAACAAGGCATCACACAGTAAGAGAAATGAATGATAACACAACTACATCACACTGCAACACTGGAACAACAAAGTAGCAAACAGTAAAAGAAATGAATGATAACACAGCTACTTCACACTGCAACAGTGGAACAACAAGGCAGCAAACCGTAAGATAAATGAATGATAACACAGCTACATCACACTGCAACAGTGGAACAACAAGGCAGCAAACAGTAAGAGAAATCAATGATAACACAGCTACATCACACTGCAAAAGTGGAACAACAAGGCAGCAAACAGTATGAGAAAAGAATGAAAACACAGCTACATCACACTGCAACAACAAGGCAGCAAACAGTAAGAGAAATGAATGATAACACAGCTGCATCACACTGCAACAACAAGGCAGCAAACAGTGAGAGAAATGAATAACACAGCTACATCAAACTGTAACAACAAGGCAGCAAACAGCAAGAGAAATGAATGATAACAGCCGTAATCGTACCAGGTGCTGTTTCTTCTTGCCGCCACCGCCAGAGAGTCACTGGGCACTTCCGAGTCACAAGGCATTTGGGAGTCCTGGTCCCGGCCGCAAGAGAAGAAGCCGGCCGTGGACTACAGGACCCAGCAGCCCCAGCAAAACTCAAGCCACACGTTAGAGGCAGAGCGCCGGGAGGCACTTAAATAGAGCACAGGGCTCCCGCAGCGCGGGAGCCGTAATCTTACCTGGTGCTGTTTCTTCTTGCCGCCACCGCCAGAGAGTCACTGGGCACTTCCGAGTCACCGGGCATTTGGGAGTCCTGGTCCCGGCCACGAAAGAGGAAGCCGGCCGTTGACTACAGGACCCAGCAGCCCCAGCGAAACTCAAGCCACACGTCAGAGGCAGAGCGCCGGGTGGCGCTTAAATAGAGCACAGGGCTCCCACAACACGGGACGCCCGCGGGCGTGCCTGGGCAAAGCCCAGGCCAAGGGCGGGCCCGTCTGAGCCCGTCAGAGACAGGAAGAGGCTGGGCTGGGCTACCTCTCTGAAACTTTGGATCACAAACCACTGACCTTGCAACTCTGCAACCTATTGAAGTATAAAGGTACTGTTTAACCATATAGAGAACTTTTTGGTTTGTTAATCTTTGAAATCACCTTAGAATGGAAAACGCAAGGGAGTTGCAGGTACATTAGATGCTTTTCTGGTTAGGGCGGAGTCACTTTTAACTCATGAAATAGAACTGACTGAGCAACTCCTTTGCTTGGATCCGTCTACCCTGCAGAGACATTTAACAGCAGGTACCCCTTCACTTGTATCGGGTGACACCGCCCAAGTTTGTTTGCCCAATACCGTCACAAATGTTCCACTTACCACTTCAACTCCTCCTTTCAAAACACGCCCAAACTCCCCAGTAGTGTCGGGTAGAGCTACTAGGACTAGGGCCTTAAAAAAAAAAATGGTAGCCCGAAAGGTGGAGGTTTTGCCAGATAAAAGAAAGCGGGAGGGTGGGACAAGAAAAATAAATGGTGGTAATGGCTCTCAAGTAACTGTTTGTGCTAACATTGCCCAAAATGTTATTTCCTTCCCTCCAAAAACCACTTCAGTTGGAACACAAATGTATAAATGTATACCATAGATTGGTGGAAGACTTAAGGCCTATACTAAGTAAGGTTCCTAAAGAATACAAAAAGGGGGCAACAGAGGTAGCTAAACTAGATAACCCATGGAATAATAAAGAATGCCGTGATGCAATAAAAATCTGATCCAGGCAACGAAGGCCAAAGATATAGTGACCCTAAGGGAAAAAAGGACTTAATACAAGAGGTTACTAACCCAAACAAAAAAAACTTGGGAAGATAATATCTGGACTGAGCTAATTATTGCAGCCGAAACAAATGACCAATTAACTTTTTGGCGTTTGATATCCAAAGGTAACAAAAAGGGGAAATGTAACAAGGATCTCTTTCTAGATGCAAACACTTGGGTAATTCACTTTTCCCGACTTTATTCATCCTCTGTTAATGATATTGAGTACAGTCTGCAAGACTACGAAACTTCTTTAAGTAGTGCCTTATTACAGTTTAGTTTGGAGGAAACAAGTGTAGCAATAAATGTAGTAAAACCAGGGAAGGCACCTGGACCAGATAAGATACCAGGTGATTTATGGAGACATGAAAAAGAGGTTTGGGCTCCCTACATTAATCTTTTAAGCAACTCGGTCGCCACAGGCGCACCGATTCCAAAAACATGGAAAGGGGCTGAGATTTCAACCATTTTTAAAAAAGGTAACCACCATGACCCTTCGCACTATCGACCGATTCGTTTAATTGATGTTTTACAAAAGATATAGGCACGCCAAATTTTAAATAAATTGAATGACTGGATTGAGGAGCATAGTATTTTATCCAAATACCAGGCAGGTTTTAGAGCTAAAACTAGCACAATTGACCAGGTTTTTAGATTTCTTTGTATAATTTGGAAGTATACTATATTTAGAAAAAAGCCCATTTGTATATTGCCTTTGTGGACCTTAAGAAACCTCCTGTGGAAATCACTAAAAGACCAGGGAGTTCCAGGGGAAATCCTCTTGCAGATAATAAGATTACACAGGACAATTTAGCAAGGGTTAGATGGGGTCCAAATCGTGAACTTACTGACCATATCCAGATAAAAAGGGTGTTAAGACAGGGATGCGTGCCGGCTCCCACTTTATTTTCGTTGTACGTTAATGATATCCCTGAATACCTTTTGGGCTGCAAACATGATTCTTCCAAGTTAATGGGGTGCCAGTACCGGCACTTTTATTTGCTGACGATATAATCTTAATATCGCAAACGCCTAAAGGTCTGCAAAGCTTATTAAACGCTTTTGGGACTTACTGCGAAATGAAGGGCCTGGAAATAAATTCTACCAAAACAAAATATATGGCAGTTAATCCACACAAGGATTGCAAAAAACAAGGACCCCCTGGAGACTGGTACCAGTGACCTCCTAGGGCAGGGACAATAGTGTGTGAGTAAACACCCTAGGCAGTCAATAACAGTGGCAAAACAAGTAGTATCAAATGACAGTAAAAACTAAGGAAATTATAAGAAATTTAAAAATAATCAATGCTTTAATATGGACAGTTAAAAATCATATAAATACATGACATAATCATAACCATCAAATATAAACATGGGACTGAAACACATACATTTCATTAATACTTATACATTTAAAAAAATACACTTAAATTATAAAAATCACACTGTGGCAAGTGCAACTCGACGCGCGTTTGGGCGTAAAGACGCTGTAGTAATTGACTCCAGGCTGGTTGAGGTATTTCATGAAGATTTATTGTAAGATGTTAAGTATCCTGGAATAAGCCCCACCAGGAGCAGCCAGCATTCAGCTCAGCCCCATCATAACTGTGCTTATCTTCAACCAGCACCCAACATTCCGTAGTGCATCACAGTGCAGAGACATTCCACAAGAAGGGCATTAAGTGGGTTAAGGCATACATGGGAATATGCAATAGGTAGAATACAACATACCTCCTTTTCTTCCAAAACAAAACAATTAAAAGAGGAGCATTGAAACTAAATTAAATATAATGTAAAACAACTTGACTTTAGGAGTACAAAACTCATAGTGATACAGAGAAGGAAATGAATAAACAATATAAATTGACCCTTTCCTGTAAACAACGATGTAAAATAACAAGACTAGATAAGCGAGAACTCATATAATAGACCAGAAATTAGATTGAATCGCAATCCCACCAAGTGAATACTGTAAAATTGATATTAAGACTTTTGAGAATGTACAAACTGGAAAAGCTTGAGCAAAAAAAAAACCTTGACAAACATTGCCAACAAATCATACATTGAAACGTGCAATTATAGATAGAGAAAATGGCTCAAATAGAAATTGAAAACATCGAGGAGTTGAACTTTGCAATACCTCGTGAAAATGCTAAGCTAATTGAGAAACGTTGCACAAATAGAAAATAGAGGATAAAGGCTTGCAAAAGAATGAGAGGGAGGAAGGCATTAAACAGTATGTAATAGCACTTTTGAAAATGTATAAGTTTGAGAATGTGCAAACCTGGAAAACTTCAAGCAGAGGTCACCTGACATGCACACATCGAAAAATATAAAGGATTGAGTAAAGTGCAACCTGGACAACCTCAAGTAGAAATATACCATTGAATTTGAACAAAATTACACATATGCAACCTTGTAAAAAAACAATTTGAGAAAATATTTGACTTGAAAAATTATAGTCAAGTCCAGGCATGCATGTGAATTAAAAAAACAAAAATAACAGTAGAACAATTTACAGTAACATTTGAAACCATACATTAGCAAATAATAGCATTTTGAAATTAAGAAGTATACCACCACACTGCACATAGTCAAGCATTGAAGTCCAAGGTAGATACAGTTAATAAGAACATCATGGCAGGAAAACAAAACTTTGCCGGTGTGGAAGAACATGAGGTAAACACCCTGGCTTGTAAAGCATGTCCTAGACATACTTTAAGACACGTGAGAATTTTTTTTTTTTTTTTTTTAAAGGCACATGAAGAGAAATAGAGTAAATGTTGAGGCAAAATTAATTCTAGGGAGTCAAAGTCGTGCTCATGTAAACACGCATGACCAGTGGATTAGACATGCACCACAACGACATAGAAGAAAACAAGGCACGTAAAATATTTCCTTGGATTAGGGCTAGAAACACGAGATAGAACTCGTGTTCAACACTGCCATTATTTGAAAAAAACTTTATTGAGGGTGAACATCTTGAATGAGAAAGAGGACCAAAATCTTGATGTGAGGCACCAATACTGAGATGGCGACACATTACCGAACCTTTGTGTCGGGTGGCTGTAAGGTCAATCACATACCAAAACCTCTTAAAATTGACTCACTGCAGCAAATGTGCTTGAAATGAAACATCTGCGTCGTAAAAGTTCATGGCTCTGTCTACCCACTGTATAAAATATGTCTACAAATAGAGTTGTCACCCTCCCAGGCACATTTAAAGTACAAGTTAAGGTGCGTGTCCCCAACGTGTCTTTAATCTAGTTGATCTAAAGTCCTATGTCAAAACTTGGAACACTGGTTGATAGACGGGAGGAGGTACTGCAAAATGGGAAGAATAGTAGATTCTTGAGGCACTGTAAAAGTAACTGGTAGGCAGGTACAATGGATGTGTGCAGGAGCACTTCGAGACATGCTTGCCCTCACCAAAGGCACAGCACAGGTTGAATTGACACACTTGACAGGTGAAATAGAGATGGAACTTCTAGAGTAGCAGGGACAAGGAAGTGAAAACTTTGATTCAATAGGCTTTGATTCTGGAAGGCGGGAGCTACTGAACAACTTGAAAATTGAGCCATAAAGACTTTGGCAGAAAATTACTGCACAACTTGAAAACAAGAATAGAATTGAACCCCGTCCTTGAGTAAATGAATTGAAAATTGAACTGTACAGATCTTGGCAGAAAAATACTGCACAACTTGAAAACAAGAATAGAATTGAACCCCGTCTTTGAGTAAATGAATTGAAAATTGAACTGTACAGACCTTGGTAGAAAAATACTGCACAACTTGAAAACAAGAATAGAATTGAACCTCGTACTTGAGTAAATGAACACATGCATGCACATTGATAAATAAACAATTGAAATTTACAGTCCAACTTGAAAATGCAACAGACACCCGTGCACATAGAAAAAGAAAATTTGAAATGTGCAATCCCAAATAGAGAAACCTGCAAACATGCATGCAAATAAACTTAAACCATGGAGTAATAGAACTATCACATGCATGTCCATTGATATAATTGATGAATTGAAAGTATGCAAGTACATTGATAAATAAAATACATTGAGAATGTAGAGTAATAGAAATTTTGAGAGCATGTAATTTGAGTAATATGGTATTTGACAATTGAGAAGAACTTGAAATTTGATAGGACCTGAAGATGGCATGACTTCCAAAAGTACCTTTCAAGACAGCAAAACGTGGTCTTTGTAGTTGATTTCGAGTCAAGGCGTCCCTTTACTGGAAAGAATAAAAAAAACACCAAGAACTCCAACAAGGGGCATGTACATGAATTTAAAATGGAGTTCACAGTCTACCATACATTGAGAATTTAATTCTAAAATGCGATTAATTTTGCTGCTATGCATTCAACCATCATCAGACGGATGAACTCCCTTTGGTGTTTCATTAATGTATCAGCCTGTTCAGATATACTTTTTCCGACATTTTGACAGTTACTAGAGGTGCGACAGAAGGTTTTATTATCCTCAATTAATTATTTCAAGACATTCGTTCTGTTTGCCTTTGGAAAGAAATCCATATTGAGAAATGGAAGCACTCAAAATACTACCAATATCCACCAAGTGTCGCTGTTAACAATAAATTAAGAGACTTTGTTTTGACTTGACTGTGCTTTCCTGTGAAGCTTTGACAACTGACAAGTCTCTGTGCTCAAAGAGAATTATTTTCTTCAGCGTTTTGCAGAACGTCATTTATATAGCACTAGAAACAGTCTCAATGGAAAGCACAAGAGGAGATCTTGAAGGGTCCCAAAGATAACTTAGCGCGTGGAAACTGAAAAGTACCTTTGAAATATTGAAGTAACGTTCGGGTAGATACGTGTCTTCACTGGGAAGCATCTACACTGGGGAATGACAGGTGATTCCCAAACAACAATAATTGAAAGTGCATACCTTGCATGTGATTGATAAATAGAATGAAAACGGCAGAGGCACAAGAGGAGGACGTTGCCAATCACAGTGTGGCGAACGCATTGTACGTTGCGCCGGATGGCACCTGGTGAAGGCGTGCTGCAATGCGTCTATTACAGAGCTCTGGTTTCCGTAGCAACGGAGCTTCGAGAACAGTGATCAGACTGGAATAGCTGAGCATGAAAAAAGAATGCCGGTGAGTGTGCACGTGCCGGGTGAGACTCGTGCTTACATTCAAAAATATGCACAGCGGTTGACATGTACAATATTTCAAGTGCCTGAGACCGTAAAAGACAAAAATATGTTTCAACAAATCCGGATGCCACCGTAGATTGAATGTACTAGGTAGTTTGTAGAGACATCTTGAAGGTTGGGACTTTTACAAAAAAGATATTGCCATTTCTTCAGACTGCTTGAACTGCCCAAAAGTCGAGGAGAGGGCTGGGCCACAATTGAGAAAAAATAGACTTACCTCATAAGTTCATAACTGGATAACTGCATACCTACTTGATTTGAAGTATCAACGTTGTAAATGTGCACAGCTCTGCTTCGTGCTTTGTTTACTTCGTTGAATATGTTCACAGTTGACAGTATTTTGACAGGTCCGTTTTATTGCAGGATTCTATGTAGAAATTTCTGTTCCTACTTTAGACGCAAGGAGCACTTGAAAATGTCATGTAGGCACTCCTTTGTAGCGCACACAGTTAGACGTCGTGGAAGCAGGAGCTGGCAACTCTTGATTCTTGAGGCAGTTTAACATCATAGTTGAGGTACTGTGAGTGCAGCAGGAGGTGGCAGGAAATGGCAAGAAGTATGAGATTCAATAACAAGGATGTCAGCCAAGTTTGAAGAGATGTATGGTGTGACTGAACCATCGATTGTCACCAGGCTTGTGAAACGTCTTAAACCACTTGAAGGAATAACAACTGGATGAAATCTGTTACAATCTTGAGATACTGTGGAAACACCGCCACTCCAGCACTGCACTTAAATCTTGATTACACTTGTTCCAAACAACATGGCACGTAGAAAGTAGCAGCAGTTGAAATGTTGAAAACATCCACAGCAGTTTTGAAAATACACCGTAGGTTGTAGAAATGAATCCCTGCCTTTACCATCTCTCTGGAGATATTGTATGAGTAGTAGGTACTAGGAAGCAGCAGGAATTGTAAAGTCTGTGTCTCAATTAAACACCAAACCATTAGGGCCTTATTGATGGATGGGGTTTTGACATAAACCGGTGTCTTTGCGCAACATCAATTAGCTGGCAGTGCGAGGTAGAAGGGAGACGTAAGCAGGATGAACTCCCATTTTTGGATTTGTTTGAGATTGAAAGGAACAGAACTTGAATATCATACAACATATGGCAGGCACACTCAATAGCTAATCCATAGAGCCAAACTGGTTATGTGATATGGTTGAAAAGTCCAATTATTGAGACATGTGAACAGGAATCTGGCACAAAGAAGTTGGGGGCGACCGGTGAAATGGTCACTGGTGGGGCTTGGTGCCAGAGTCTTTGTTTGAAGTAGGAAGATAGATAAAGATTTTGAAAGACTTGCCTTTTTGAAGCTTGATTTCTTGAGTTGAACACGTAGGTAAGATCAAATCGTCGCCATCAAAATGTAGTAATTGACTCCAGGCTGGTTGAGGTATTTCATGAAGATTTATTGTAAGATGTTAAGTATCCTGGAATAAGCCCCACCAGGAGCAGCCAGCATTCAGCTCAGCCCCATCATAACTGTGCTTATCTTCAACCAGCACCCAACATTCCGTAGTGCATCACAGTGCAGAGACATTCCACAAGAAGGGCATTAAGTGGGTTAAGGCATACATGGGAATATGCAATAGGTAGAATACAACAGACGCCTTCTTCAGGAGCCACCCAAACGTGTTGATATTGTTGTCAGCAATTTATCCAAAACCATGTACACTAAGGAAGCGATCAGTTAATTGGGTAATCAACAGATGCACAGGTCACCAAAACGAAAATGTTCCTATTCCACGCACGCAAAATTTTCCCGGCACTTGGACGGCACGGCGGACACGGACGCTACCACGTCATACTTTTAAGGGCATTACCCTGCTCTTATTCCATTTTTTAAGTTGCCGATCGATAGACGGCTCGCCTGAAGGGATATCTTCATCCTTCCGCGCTATTTAACAACTTTATTTGACTTTCTAAGTTGCCGATCGACAGACGGCTCACCTGAAGAGATATCCTCACTCTTCTGCGGCCCTCAATATCCTTTGGCAAGATTGCTTTAACCCAAGGGTTTATCAATCCATATACCTACCATTACTGCGGGCATCTCTATTTTTAAACCGTCCTGTAGCCCTCAGAAGACATATTCGACAGGTGCGTGGAATAGGAACATTTTCGTTTTGGTGACCTGTGCATCTGTTGATTACCCAATTGCAGAATGACCGGTCCAAGCCTTTCCAAATAGTTTGCAGATAGGTTTGAAAAGCCTGCAGGGTTTGACTCAATCTGCGGACATTCGAACATGTAAATTGAGAAGTGAGAACACTCCACTGGTCTAAAAGGTTGTATTGGGAACTGTTTGTTGGGGGGTAATCCCATGGCAATCATGGGTTACTGGATTCATATAATCTCAATGGCATTCTTCCTATTGGACACAGAACTGAGCACTAATTCACTCTTTAGCACTTGACCCGCAAGGTAATGATTTGCACCAGGTATTTTATACATTAAAGGAAAATATGTCTCAGTCATATATCCAAGTAACACACCAAGAAAACAACTTGTTTATGCAAAACATTTGTTTTTTACTTTATATTTGTATATATGCAAATCAATGAAATGGCTGTCTGTGACATAAAACACATACAGCGAAGAAACCAATGGCTATGGTGTACAAATAGTGACTAGTAGTGATATGTGACAAAGTGCTGTACAGAGGAGACATAATTAACAGATATATATAACACAGAAAAGTATTTAGCTTTCAAGTGCAGAACTCAATGCATAAATCTCAACAGTAGTTATGATTTTCTGTTCAAATCAGGGAAATTGCGTGGACTAATTGAGACAACAACGTCGACGTTTCGACCCTTAACAATTGTGCAGTTTATTAGGCATCAGAGGCGGGTCTTCAACAGGACGGGTGTGGGTGACAGCCAATGGCTTGGGGTCCTAATATATGGGCATCCAACTTGCAGCAATAATCGTGGAGGTGTCAGCCGACACCTCCGACTCACATCCGTGGATTGTGGTCTGTTAAAAAACATAAAATCCTGTCTTCACCAGCCGGTGGGAATATTTAATGAGAAGCCGCCATTGTGATCTAATAATTGAAAGAGATAAGGTAGGGACGTCCTCGTTCGTCTGTGTCAGCTTAGTTGTGCCACTGGATTCAAGCTAGCCTGGCTGAAGAAGGGTGACATACCCTGAAACCGGTCCCAGGATGCCTGTTTCCGGTCCAGGGAGGACCTGGACTGTTCCCAAGGGGCACAGGGTCAAGACTGATTTGCATATGGCTGGATCCAAACTGGGGTGGCGTAGTGGGCAAAAGAACGATGGATTCAACCCAGATCTTTTCACTGGGGGAGGATGTTTGCATTGTCAGCATTCGGTCCATCATTTGTTTGCTGCAACACTTTTCGCCCTAAGTGAGATGGGTAGGCCCTGACGTGGGTCCCTTGCTCACTGTGATACTGGATTAAAGCTAGCCTGGCTGTAGAAGGGTGACATACTCTGAAACCGGTATGAGGATGCTTGTTTCCGGTCCAGGGAGGACCTGGCCTGGCAGTTCGGTCTAGACTGTTCCCATGGGGCACAGGGTCAAGGCTGATTTGCATAGGGCTGGGTTCAAACTGGTTACAGTGTTACAGCAAACAAATCATGGACGGAATGCTGACAATGCAAACATTCTCCCCCAGTCAAAAGATCTGGGTTAAATCCATTGTTATCTCATAGTCCCCGTTTGAGCGCCGAAACACCCCCCGCCCTTGCCAGCCGCCACTGAGTAATATGTTTTGTAGGTTGCCAAAGCCATTTAAATTGAAATCTTTGGGGTGTGGCCAAGATGGCGGGGTGAGCGGTCGCACTCTCAGCGAGCTCCCGTAAACCTGGGCCCCTAAACCGCTAATCTCTGCAGATCTCCCCCCACAACGGCTAGAGATCTGCAACGGAAGTTGGGGAGCATCCAGCTACACTACCCGGAGCGCTGATCGATCCCGCGCCGCAGCGGCGGAGCCCCAGGAGTGTGGCCAGAGGCAGAGACGGCACGGTGAGACGGCCGGGAACCGAGGCCCGTGAGGGTCGCAGTGACATAGAACCGAGCCGGAAGCGTCTTGGAGCGGTGCGGTCCACCCAGCAGTGGAGGTCGAACCCTGCCCGAATCTCAGGCAAGGCCCAGCAGTGTGGGAACGCCCGGTGTCCGGGAGCGGCAGGACCGGAGCAAGAGCCTTGGCGTGGGCCGCTACGCAAAGCCGGGGACGCGGCCTATCAGTGGGGCCCCAGCTACGCGAACCTCCCCCTGCCTGCCGAGGTTCGATGTCGGTGGTGCGGAAACACTGGACGGATCACCCAACGCACCTGGGGACCCCTGACCCGCAGTGACGGAGCCCCGGGAGAGCAGCTGAGGGTAGCGGCGGCACTGGGGTGAGGCCGAGATTTGGCAGGAAGCGGTGGTCGAGGCCTGGGGTGGAGCAGATCGCCCTGCAGCGAGAACGTGACCCTGCCGCTGCCCCCGGTGGACTCTGCGGCGAACGAACAGCTGAGGGCGGGGAACCGAGCACAGGGCCCAGCGTTGGACCTACACGCAGGACCGAAGACGGGGCCTACCAGCAGCGCGGCCCCGGCCCCATAGCATGGCGGGAAGGCGGCGGACCTCGCTGGGGGTGTAAGTGAGGGCACACAGCCGGGCCGAAGAGGCCTACGGAGGACAGGCGGGCCTCGGGCACAACACCGGTATGCCACCGGGCGGACGCATCGGGCCCGGATCGACTGCACTGGGCGAGCCCGGCCAATCGACAGTTGGCCTAGGGACGGCCGATCGCTGCGGCAGAGAACCCGGGAGTGAACCGGGCCCCACCATAACCGGCTGAGGAAACCTGGTGGACAGTGAGCGTGGAGGCGACTAACCAGCTGAACCTGAGGCCTAGGGGTGGAGCGCAACGGACATCGGAAGTGGTGGCGCAGTGGCCAAAACTGGACCGAGGGACCTGGGGGTCCGCTGATAACGGGAACGGCCCGGAGATAGCAGAGGCTGGGAAGGGGAGCACTCAAGAGCCGGAGTCGGGTCTGCCTGCGGTGGTAGGCGCTTGATGCACCGGGTGCCTGAAGAGACGGCTAAAACAGCACGTGTCGAGAGGACGGCGGTGGGGCGCAGGTGCGCTCACTGGGGGAATCTTGCTGCGGCCGCCCTGGAGTTGGCGCCAACCGCTTCCCTACGTCTGGGAACCAGGAGCGAACAGAGGGCCCGGAGGCGGAGGTGAGCGGACCACTGGGACCCTTGGGTGTATCACACCGGACCCGGGCTCCATTGGGGGTCGGCTCCCCGGACAGGTGGTGGCCCCGGAACTGTATCGATCAACGTGGCTGACCAACAGCGCGGTAAGCCACTTGGCGTGAAACCCCCGCTTCTGGAATGGCTGGCAACAGGGGGGGCAAGAAAGGAGAACGGACATTACCGGAAATGCTGAATAGAGGCCCCACGAAACAAGATAAGGGGCAGCACTCACCGGGCCCCTCGAGGAGCTCCCAGGGGGCGAACGGGGGGGAACCTCCGGTCACCAGATCTTTCCTGGAGTCTCTTTTCAGTTCACTTAGGGAAGATTTCCACACGCTGAAGCAGGAAGTGGCCAGAGAGATTCGGGAGGTGCGGAGAGACGTCGATAGCCTTGGCGAGAAGGTGGCTACTTTGGAGGAAGCAGGGCACACTCGGGACGAGGAGATCGCACAGCTGCAACAGGAGGTGCTACGATTAAGGGATCAACAACTTGACCTTCAAGCGCACAATGAAGACCTCGAGAACCGGTCCCGACGAAACAACATCTGGGTCCGAGGAATTCCATCTAAAGAAGAAGGTGAGGACGTTGCCAGGTACCTGAGAGACCTGTTCAGGGAGATACTGGGCGAACCGGCAGATTTCCCTATCAGAATTGACAGAGCACATAGAGTAGGCCAGGCAGGTCGAGCCTCGGCACCACCCCCGATATCCTGGCCTTCCTGCCGGACTTCCCTTTGAAGGAGCGGATCCTCCGTGAGGCGCGAAAGCAGCAGTCATTGCGTTTCTGGGGGCACCAGGTTGCTCTCTTTCAGGATCTATCGGCAATCACGCTCCAGAAACGCAAAGCATTCAAAATAGCAACAGACTGCCTGAGAGAACACAGTACGCAGTACTCCTGGGGCCACCCTTTCCGCCTCATCTTCCGATGGAACGGGACTCTGCACCAGCTTCGCTCCCTCCAGGATACTTGCGGATTGCTAGGAATCACCGCGATGGATGAAGATGCGCCCACTCCTCGCTGAAGACGCATTACCAGAGACGGCTGGCAGACAGTCCCTGAACGGCGATCCTCTACATCATCCGCACGACCAGACTCACCTACTATCTGAGCGGAAATGGACAACACGGTGCGGGAGGTGGCCAGAGACACGGCATCTAGTGATATTGCTCTGACGGCCTGAGAGAACTCCGGGGGGAGATCGACACAGCTTCCTCAACAATGCAGGTTCGGGGGTCCTGGGGAGGGGGGGCGGCGGGTGGGTGCGTAGTGGCTGGACGTCCACTTAAGTAACTTACCACAGACTTTTCCTCTGAGGACTGGACTGGGACAATGGGGTTTCGGGCTCAGTTGGAGGGACGGGATGGAGGGGTGGGGGGCAGTTGGGGTGGTCTCGAGTTGGGGTTGAGGGGGGGTGGTTAAAGGGGGAGGTTGAGGGAGTTCTGGTTGGGAGGAGGGGAACCGGGAGGGGAGGGTGGGTCGTCCAGTGTGCTATGCCGGGTAAACGATTTGGGAGGGGAGGGTGGGTCGTCCAGTGCACCATGCAGGTTTCACTCATTCCAGCGGCGCATATGCACCCCGCTCCACTCAGGTGGAGATTCTGCGCCTTCACTTCCACTATGTCTCATGCCTCCCACAACTCTTAAGGTGGTAACCCTCAATGTCAGGGGCATAAACAACCCGGTCAAGAGACGTGCGGTGTTGTCTCTCCTAGAGAGCACCCACGTGGATATCTGTCTTCTTCAAGAGACCCACTTGCTGGCCCGCGACTCCCATAGGCTGCGCTCCCATAGATTCCCGACACAATTATTTTCCTCTAGCACTACTAAGACAGCGGGGGTAGCAATCCTAGTGGCCCGACACTTCAAGGGAGAAGTCCTTCACAAACATGCAGAACACAAAGGCAGGCTATTGGTCTATAGGTTTAGGGTTGGGGGGTTACTTTTACGATTGGGTCCTTGTACAGCCCTAATGACCAGCAGGACCGTTTCTTAAGATCAGCTATGGTAGACGTTACCGCTTCACAAGATAGGCACATTATTATTGGGGGAGACTTCAACATGGTCTTCGACTCGGCCCTAGATAGATCCGCCCAACGCTCCCCGCAGGTCGGAGAGTTCTCAGCCGGGAGTAAGGCACTGTTGTCAGAAGTGGATCTCCACGATCTCTGGCGTTCCATGCATCCCGCTGATCGGGGGTATTCTTACTACTCCCACGCACATAAAACATACGCGAGGCTAGACCATCTTCTGGTCACGACCCCGGTACGTGGGCTAGTCTCTTCATCCGAAATGGGAGTGATATCCTTATCGGAACATGCCCCGGTCATCCCCAAGCTCTGTCTGCCGCCGGTGTCCTGCCCTCCCAGAGTCTGGCGCCTTAGAGATACCCTACTGCACAAGAAAGTGGTGGTTAAGCGTATAGAAGATGCGATCCGGGATTATCTATCACACAATGATAACCCCGATACCTCTCTGGTGACACAGTGGGCGGCTTTGAAGGCAGTCCTCAGGGGAGAGTTTTTGGCCATCTCCTCAGCCGAAAATAAAGAACGACAGGATAAGAGGGAGGAACTCACTCAATGGGTCCGCGAGCTCGAGCAGATACACCACCGGACGGGGGCCCCCCGGATTTGGAAGCAGCTTAAAGAGGCGCGGAAACTCCTAATGGCCCTGGACATGGACCGAGCGGAGTATGCTGCGCTTTGTTTGCGCCACACCTACTACACTTGGTGGGACCGCTGTGGTCGACTACTAGCCAACAGGCTCCGAGTGACGCACCAGCGTCAGAAGGTGAAGGAGATCTCTGACCCCACAGGGTCGATGGTCACGGAGGATACCCATATTGCCGAAACTTTTCGCAGATTTTATGCGGATCTCTACGCCGGGGATCCCCCGGGTGAGTCCGCGACATCGGCATATCTGGACTCGGTCACCCTCCCGTCCCTTACCCCCTCCACAGGCGGAACACATGGAAAGGGACATTCGGATTGAGGAGGTGATCTCCGCCATCGCCAAACTTAAGCATGGCAAGGCTCCGGGACCGGACGGATAGACATCTCTCTTTTATAAAACATTCTGCGCGTCGCTAGCTCCACTCCTCACCCGCTTATTCAACTCGTTCGCCGCCCCGGGGGCCATCCCGCCTGACCTTCTGAGGGCCTCTCTCACGGTCATTCCCAAACCGGGGAAGGACCGATCGCACTGCGGCTCCTACAGACCGATATCTCTTTTAAATGTCGATCTTAAACTGTACACCGGGATCCTCGCGGCCCCATTAGCCCCCCACCTACCGGGACTTATAGACCCAGACCAGGCGGGATTTGTCCCTGGGCGACAGACGGTGGATAATACCAAGAGGATTGTCCACCTCATAGAGAAGGCCTACCGAATCCCTGGCGAGAGGATGATGCCAGCGGTTGACGCCGAAAAGGCGTTTGACTGAGTCCACTGGCCCTATCTTGAACTAGTTCTAATGAAGGTGGGTATAGGAGAGAAATTTCGATCCATGATCCTCAATTGTTACAAGTTCCCGACCGCAGTGGTATGGGTGAACGGTTACAATTCACGGAGCTTCGACATTGAGAGGGGTACTAGACAGGGGTGCTCGCTTTCACCCCTGCTCTTCGCCCTCTATATGGAGCCCTTCGCCCAACGGATACGTACCAACTAGGCGGCGACGGGGGTGAGGTTCGCGGGCTTTATTCACACCATAAGCCTCTACGCGGACGATATTATATTGTTGTTGGATGAACCCCGGTCTCCTCTCCGGGCGTGCATTGAGGAGCTGGACTCCTTTGCTGCGGTTGCAGGCTTTAGAATGAACATGGGGAAATCGGTGGCCCTGGACGTTTCACTTGCGCCGGCCACTAGATCTTACCTGCAGGGCAGGTTCCCAATGCTCTGGTCATTGGATTTGGTACCCTACTTGGGGATCCAGCTGGCTCCCACCCTGCCAGCCATGGTGACGGCCAACTACACCGCGCTGGGCAAGAAGATCCGGGAGGAGCCAGGGAGGTGGAATCGCGGCACCCTTTCCTGGTTGGGCAGAATAGCGGCGGTAAAAATGACGATCCTACCCCAGGTTCTGTACCTGTTCAGGGCTTTACCACTTCAACCGCCCACTGGGTGGATCCAACAGACACAGGCAGATCTTTCGCATTTTATCTGGCAGGGCAGGAAGCCCAGAATGCGCAGGACGCTTTCTATGTTGGCCCCTGAGGCTGGAGGGCTTGGGATCCCGGATCTCCGCAAATATTTCCAAGCGGCTCAGTTGCGATATCTTGTAGAATGGAGCAGGTGGGAATCAGATAAGCACTGGCTTTTCCAGGACCAGGTGGTGGCGGGCCGCCCCCTGCAGGAGGTGCAGTTTCTGCGCCGACCTCATCGCCCGCAAATTTATACGCCTCTTTCGTCACCAGGGTACCCCTGCGAGTCTGGGATGCCACCAACACCGTTCACAACCTTACCACGTTCCCGTCCCCGCTTACGCCACTGGTGGACAACCCGGACTTTACTCCGGGGATGGAGAGGGGAGCCTTTACCCACTGGCGAGCGGCCGGGTGTCGGGCCAGTGCCATTTGTATGGCCCAGAGGGGGTCATTCCCTTTCCGTTTATCCAACAGGTACACTCATTCCCAGAGTCTGAAAGACTCCGCTACATGCAGGTTCGCCACTGGGCATTACACCCGCAGGTGCGGGACGCGGCCGACAGGCATCTACTCCCGTATGAAAGGTGGCTCATGACGCGCAAGACAGATACGAAGTTGATTACAGACCTCTATAAACTATTGCAACCACCTTCTTCTCACTTTTACAATCCTGGGAGGGAGCGTTGGGAACGGGAGCTGGGCAGGACGTTGAGCCATAAAGAATGGGAGCAGATATATTACAGGGCACGGCATTCGGCTTACCACATGGGACTCACTGAAACACTCACAAAGGTCTCTACCTATTGGTACTATACGCCAGAACGGGTACATGAAATGGACCGGAGTAAGGACGGCGATTGCTGGAGGGGTTGCAAGCAAGTGGGCACACTGACACACATTCTATGGGATTGTCCTCTGCTGGAATCTTATTGGAAGGAAGTGCTAGATGAGGTAGACTCCCATTTCGACACTGAACTGCCGCGCTTGCCAGCATACATCCTATTGGGACTCCCGAACAGATTGATGTATCCACTCAAATCCCGCAGAGGCAGACAGATAGCCATAGAATTAGGCTCAGCGGTTCAAAACATTTTGCAACTCTGGCGCACTACCACACTTCCCTCTATCACGGGCTGGCTCCATAGACTGTGGCATATCCTGGGCATGGAGAAGCTGTCTCTCACAGTGGCGGGGGATATAGAGCAATTTGACGATCTCTGGAGCCGTTTCAGTCCTTACTAGTCACTGAATTCAGGGAACTCACCTGCCCCAAGTACCTCCGCCTCCTGAGGCTCACGGCACCTGCATAACCGGCCACTTGAATAGACATAAGATTAATCTCCTTGGCTAAAAGTGACCTGGGTGGACGACAGGGGACGGACCTGTGCACTGGACGAAGGGTGGGAAGGGGGGAAGGGGGATCCGGGAGTTGGGGTTGGGGGGGGGGAGTTTGGCAGGAGAAAGTTGTTCTATTATAGCAACGTTAAATGCTCTAAGTTGTCGCTGCAGACTGGTCTGCGGCCGGTCTATCCTTTTGTAGATGCAACGTCGAGAATGTGGCCCCAGCTGCAGTGACCTAATACCTCATACGCTTTGTATGTTTGTTCATTTGTGTTGCATCAATAAAAATACTTTAAACCTAAATTGAAATCTTTGCTTCATGGCTAACCAATGCAGATTTCCCTGGGCCTCGGATTCATGGTTTTATTTTTCATGTGGCAAATAAGGTGAAGCATAGTAACTAAAGCCTTTGGCTGGTTAGCTGTATCCTGTTGTGCTCGAGGGCTCAATACAGCGAAATCCATTGCAGAAACTGGTAAGCTGGCATCACTTCCTCCTCGTATACCATTTTCCACATCCATGGAGGTGCACAGGGACGGCAAGGGCTTTATCGGGTCTGCTCACCTGGAACCTTTATAAGCGTCCAAAAGTCTATATAGAAATATTTTAAGGAGTCTGAGAGCAATTAGTGGTCATGGGGCTCAAACTGTGACAATGAGAGTTTTTTTTTACCACTGACGTATTCTAGCTTTACCTTACTATTTAACTCAAAACTGAGCACCAACTACACGTCTTTAGCACTCTATCTTCAGTGTAGAGCATAGTTGAGCTGTCCAAGGCTTACTCAGGGAGTGGTGTGGGGTAGATACATGGGCCAGATTTATGAAAATGTCACGTAACGCAGCAAGACAACTTGCTACTCTGTGGGACAGGGAGAGGACAGGAATGCACCATATCTACTAAAATATGATGCAGTCCTGCTCTCTCCCTACAGACACCCTTGTAACATGGTTCAAGGGTGAATGCATTACAAGCAAGATTGTTTTTGTGCAGGAAGAAACACCTTCCTGCACAAAAACAATCCTCTAAGGCATCTTCCTCTTTCTATGTGTGCTGTAGAACGCAGCACACATAGAAAGAGGACGTGACAAGGAAAAATAAACATATTTCTCTTCGTTACGCCTCCCCTGGGAAGACATAGCATTTTGATATATTCCCAGGTTTACTATTGTCGGTAAATCTGGGAATGGGCTCTAAACCATCAGTGGATACATGGGAAAATGCATGCTCAACTCATGGAACGCCTTTCCAGGGTAGTGTAAAACAAGGCAGCAACTTGCACTACTGTGAGTGATTCCAGAGTAACTCTGCCATGCAGAGCCACGCATAGTGGCTCTGCTTGGCACAGTAAATCTCACTTAAGGGCTTGCATTGCCTTTGCATCACCTTGTGTGACACAAGGGCGACACAAGGGCAGCACAAGCCCTTAGTAAATCTGGCCTTAGAATCCAGATAAGCATCTAATAATAAACCCTCTTCCTGGTGCGTGCTGTATCTTTCCACAGATTCCTCACCTTTACAATATTCCCCATGCTCCTGTGTGCTGGTTGGTGACACAGTGCCACTCCGCATTGGCCTCATACCGCAGCAAAAGTCGCAGAGCGGAGCCACATATAAGTGCCACCCCTGTGGGGTGATGTCAGTTTTTTGCTGGTCTCGTTCCATACCCTTGGACATGGAGCACAAACAATTGGCGGTACCAATGTGGAGATCTGTAATTTGGGACGTTTTAGATTGTAAAAAGGAGGCCACTGCACAGAACAGTGAGGTTTGAGGGTGGTGTGGAGTCTATGGGTGGATAGAGTATCTGCCAGAAAGAGTTTCGCCAAAGGTACGTAAATAGTTCTTCTGATGGATACTTTTAACTGTGAATTCCTCACCTTTAGAATAGATACCAACATCAATCTTTCTACTTGAAATAGTTTTTTTTAATGTACAGCTCAGTTTAGTGTTTATAGAAATTAGGGAAGAAAATGTACTTCAAGAAAAATGTGTGCTTACCTAAAATACCCTGCAAAAAACATATTTAAGTAGGTTTGTGAGCATACCATCCTTCTTGATAACATCCTCTCCTTCCACCTTTAATCTTTAACACGATTTTAAGACATAACCTTTTGCTGTTTGAGTGTCAACTTCATGGCCAACTATACTCAACATACTGTCTTCTCTATACTTGATTGTGTAGGTATCTGTTCTGTCTTTGCAGTTTTTAAAAGTAATTGGTTCATCCTTCCTTTCCCTCAAATTGTAAAGCGCTCTGATATCCTTCGGGATCAAGTTCGCGCTATATAAAACTTTATAAATAAAATTAAAAAATAAAAAAATTAAAAAAATGTCTCCACAAGGTGGAAGGTCTGCGAAGTAGGCTCGGGCTAAAACGTCCTGCAGGACCAAATGGACAAAATGCCATTCCCATCGTGCCTGGTTGTCAAGGCAGTAGTGATTCATGAACCTGTGCACTGACACCCTTGTCGGAGCCTGACCGATGTCAAGAACAGGCATCACCTGTGCCAGCGCATTGGTAGCAGCCTTGTTCCAGGTGGAATGAGCCCTCAGCTCTTCTAGAGGCTGCTTCTTGGCCATAGCATAGCAGACCATAAGGCAGAGGACTATCCGCTTTGGAGTCAGCGCCCCAAGGCTATCCTCTCATAAGCAGTTTTCCTTCAGGTATCCGTCTTCAGCAGGCAGTGGGTTCCCTCCTTCAGCTTGGTTTCAAGGCAGCTCTTCCTGGCAGGAAACAGAGCTTCATGGTTCCTATTCCCTACCTGGCAAAGGGAGTCGGCCGACAGCAAGGCCATCCCTGGGGCTCGGTCTCCATTAATGTGGGATCCCCGCACGATTTGGCGAGTACTCTGGAGACACTAACTGGGGTTTCTGTCCCACACGTATACAAAGGTTGCAGACAGAGATTGTGTTTTGTGTTTTCTACAGGCTCATCTTTGGGACTGATTTCAGGCAGTTTCTGAGTTTCTTTCAGAATCTCCAAGCTATAGTCTTTGTCTACTAGTACCAGGAAGCAAGAAGCAGGGAAGGAATGAGTGGTGTCAAGCAACCACAATCAAGGCGCAATTTACAGAAATCTCAAAATCGAATTAAAGAGGCATCTAGTTTAAGAAAGTGCTTTGAGCCACGCTGTTAGTACAAGGTGCTAAACAAATACGGATACGATGGCATCTATCTTCCCTTGCACAATCTGTCGCCCTTTCTTACTAACCCCTCATCCTAATGCAATGTGCATCACCATACTCTCTCTCGTCTTCCTCCCAATGCACACAGCATTATTATCAAGCTCTTGGTCCAAATCCAACCTAAGCAGAAATATAGCTATCTTCCCCCTAACAAACAGACATTAGTCACCGGTAAACACGCTGTGTTCATACCACCCTGCTCATCCTAGTCCCCCCACCCCCTCAGGACTATTCTTTTCAGTTTCTTAAAAACTGCAGCGCTCAGTTAGATTTTACCAGCTCTATCACATTGTACCAACAGATTGAGTACAGTCCTCTTTCGCCTTCCTACCTGATACTTATTGGAAAAAGTTTGCTTTTCTCTTCCCCTTTCATGTTTCACTACACATTCCGGAGTGCTCAATTTACTGTCCTCTTTCTGATCTTTATATCTGTGATACTCTTTCTTCCCGCCTAGGGGGCTTGCCTCGCTGTGAACTTTGTCAGTTTTCTTTTTTAATTGGGGTACTGCTGTCTGATGGATGGTTCCTACCAGGACTCCCCTCTGTTTCCTCAAACACCTACAAGCATCAGGTTTTCATGGAACACATGAAAATGTTCCTTGTCTGTGACAAGGGTGAAGATTTTAAGGAGGTTGGGAGTGGGGTCTCAAAACTCTTTGTGGGGCACATACTTTGTTCTCCATGTGTAGGTTTTTTGACCTTGATCAAGCACATAGGCGACTTTCCTAATTTCCTTTCATCGGCTGGCACTCACATTCGCGCCTCCACCTTCGGAGGTAAGGAACTAGAAGGTGGCATGTACTTAATTTGTGCTGGTGGTTGGGGGTCGTGAGCACTGACACATTTTTGATAAGGCTGGATTTATTTTTCATTACCAGACTTTAACCAAAACCAGAATGGAGACAGGCAGTAAAGAAGAGAAACATAGGAAGATAGGAAGACGGGGAGAAAAGAGGAATGAAAAGAACATGCAAGAGTGAGATAAGGAGACAGAAAGTATAGGGTGGTGGAAGGAAGAGGCATGATGTGGAAGCAAGACTAGGCAGCCATGGAATCCGACAACCTCAGTATTTGAACTCTTGCATTTATTTTCACGTATTTATTTTGGTTACAACAAATAAATACCTGCGTTAATGCCCTCTCGATAAGAAAGCACAGGTAGCTATTTGCAGTGGCCCTTGTCCTGGTAGTTGGTTGACAGGCCCTCTTTCTCAGGCATATGTCTTTCTTGTCAGAACTGTAGCTCAAAAAGCAGATCAGCGCCATGTCCTCCTCTCTGTCCATATCAGAGGCTGGGGACACATAGGTTGTGTTATCCGCATTCGAATTCTCTTAATGAGGCAAAACTTGTGTATTGATTTTTGTTATAAACTTTATCGATTCTCAATAATAATGTACTAATCACAAATATTGCACATAAAACTTTTTGTGAACTGCTTTTGTCTTTTTTACTCTCATTAAAGATACATCATACAAGTGCATATTTTCAAATTTAGTTTATGTTTACATAGATTTGCATTGCATACTTGTGTGATTCAAGGAGGTCTTTTGTTGGAGGGAGAGGGTCAGTTTTGCAGTCATCTATACCCGGTCTGCTAAATCGTCGTTAATTTGTTATCTCTTCCGGAGGCTTTTATATGCTGTTCATCTCCTTTTCCATGCCTCATATTTGGGATTGTGGGGCTTATCCAGTGTAGCGCTATGCACTTTTTAGCGTGGACTATACCCAGGGAGGCCAACCTCACTTTCATCATATAATTCTTCTTTAAGGGAAATATCCCTAATAAACATTGGCTGATTGATTTTGCGGGTAGAGCCCCCGAATTATTCCCAGTAAGCGCTCCACCACTTTATTTCAGAACTCCGCCACCAAGTGCCCCTCCAAAGCAAAATTAAGGAAGTTTGAATCAGCTATTCTGAACCTATTACATGCTGACGTTCTACCATGGTAAATTCCGGTAGGTTTTTAGGGATAAAATGTTTTCAGCAGATAATGAAACTGGGTTAGTTTGAAATGCATATTTGGTGGGACTTCTATATGTTTTTCCTCCAGTCCGAGAAAGTCAAGGGACCTGGGCATTCTTGTGCCCATTTCTCCTGTGCCAGTTCTGTGAACCCATCTCTGTCTTGTATCAATCCTACTTATAGATTATTGATTTGTTTTCTTCTATGTTAAGGGATCTTCGTCATTATTTCTCTTTCGAGATGTGCCCCAGGGAATGTGGTCCAGATATCTCTGGATATGTGTGCTAATCGTGAGTGGTGTAGAAACTGACCGGTGCCTAGTCTGAAAGTTCCTTGTACTTGGTCAAAGGTGAGAAACCTTTTGTTTAGGAATAAGTTTCCCATTTCCAACACCCCCACTACCACCATCTAACCACATACATATTCTTGTTGATGCTCTGAATGGCTTGATTGACCAAAGTGGAATTTTGGGATCAAATGGGGGCCTTTATAAGATAGTTTTGACCACCCTCTCCCAATCTGTTCCTGCTTGTCTGACTAGATATGGGATGTTCAGTGGTATGTTGCTTCCCATCATGAAGACAGCAAGTGGGTGTGTTCCAGAATACATTCTTCTCCCAGTTTATTTATTTATTTATAAAGTTTTATATAGCGCAACTAGACCCAAGAGGGTATCAGAGCGCTTTACATTTAGGATTGTTGTGTTAAAAGTTACATCAGTTACAAGAGCATAATAAGGTACAGTACACAATAACAATGTTGCAAGAATTCGTAGGAGGGGAGAGAGGAGTCATAGCGAGGAGACGAGGAGGAACTGTGCCCTATGTCCGGCTGGGTAGGTGACGGTCAAGAGGGAAATCAGGGCCAATCCCATTAGCTGTCTAGCAGCTCCACCGGGCATCAGCCGTGTTGCTCAGGTCTCAGCGTTCAGAAAACCAGTGTTGAGTTTATTTGATTTGAGAAGTTTGTATAGCGCTGGCTAGACCCGGAGGTATCAGAGCACTTAACCAGAGGATTGTTGCATTACAAGGTACAACTAAAACGTTTTGTATAGCGCTGGCTAGACCTGAAGGTATCAGAACGCTTTACAAGGGGAGCATTGCGTTACAGGTTACATCAGTTACAATAGCACAGTAAGGTAAAGTAAACAAACAATGCGGATGAGAGAATTTCACGGAGAAGAAGATAGGAGCCATAGCAGATAGACGAGGAAGAACTGTGCCCTATGTCCGGCTGGGTAGGTGACGGTCGAGGGGTAAAATCAGGGCCAATCTCCTCATTAGCTGTCTAGCAGCTCTACCGGGCATCAGCCATGTTGCTCAGGTCTAAGCGATCAGGAAAAGAAAGTTTTGAATAGATACATAGGCTACAGTGGTATAATCAAGTACTGGAAGAGCATGTCCCCACTAGAGGATAGAGGTAAAAGAAGGGGGGGGGGAGTAAACAAACCAGAGAAGGAGCTGGGGCTGTCATTTAGGGCGGATGGGGGATGTGATCGAGGTCTGGACGAGGTAGGTACCCATTTTATAACTTCGCATAGGCAGGAGGTTATTATGTGGAAGACACTTACATTGCTAATTTAAAATCGCCTCTCGTCGTTAATGATCTCGTCGTACCATGGTTAACATCATAAGATGGTGCATTATGTGGCAAGCACTTATTTTGTGAAGTTATAACCACCCCTCGGCGTTATTGAGCTCGTCGTAGCAGTGTTAACATAGCATCTTCATTTGAGTCCCGGTTTGCCACCATCTTAGGGTCAGGCACTATGATTATTTTCACTGCTAGCAAGCCCTTCTCCATTTTTGTTAGTAACTTTTGCTGCGTTGAATAGTAGAAGTGTTATTTGTTTCCTTACTCTCTATAGAAAAGGCATGAGGTGGTGCAATATGAGGTCGGCGCCTACGCTGACACTAGATAGCATTAATGAGTCAAAACAGTGTGACAGTGACACTTTGAAAAAAAAATGTTTTATTTATTTTTTACTCAAACGTACATAGTAACAGTGCATTCCATCAGGTTACATATATCATACATTGGGAGGGGGGGGCTGAGACTCCCAACCAAAGCTGGCCCTAACACTGGTTGCGCATGGTGCAACAGTCTTTTTTGGCACGCCCCCACTTCCTCATTCTCCATGAATTCCCTCACCACCACTCGCCAACATGCACCTCATCTCTCTATGGCCCCTTTCTCTCTCTCTCTATGGCAGTCTGGGCTGACACAAACCACCGGGGGGAGGTGGGGTGTCTGAAACCCTTTTTGCCCTATGGCGTTGCGTGCCTGGTTTGCGGTACCCCATTGGAACTTTTCAGCATGTCTGAGAGAGCGGGTAGGGTCGAAGCCTAGGGCATGACTCTATGGACTTAGCGAGGTCAAGAGATCAGTCTCTGCAGGGGAACATAATGGGGACACTTACAAAGGTAGGGCCTCGCTTTGCCTCGTAGTGCAGGGGTCCAAACTCTGGTCTGGCTCGTCTGCAGACCTCCAAAGTAAGTTCTTGAATGAACGCGTCCGGTGCTGCAAAGGGTTAGGCATCTTGGGCCTGATTCACATAAGTAAACTTACACATCTGTGTCAATCAATCAATCAATCATATCATTTGTAAAGCGCACTACTTACCCGTGAGGGTCTCAAGGCGCTGGGGTGGGGAATGCTGCTACTGCTCGAAAAGCCAGGTCTTGAGGAGTTTTCTGAAGGTCAGCAGGTCTTGGGTCTGCCGTAGGTGGATGGGGAGGGTGTTCCAGGTCTTGGCGGCAAGGTTGGAGAATGATCTAGGTCGCTCTTCGGAAGCGGGGGACTGTAGCGAGGGCGAGGTCGGCGGAGCGGAGCTGGCGGGTAGGGGTGTAGAAGCTGAGTCGTCTGTTTGAGAGCTTGGATGGAGGGGACTGAGATGTGTACTTCACCTCGCCTCCCCCACCTGAGGGGTAGGGTTGGCAAAGGTGGGCACACCTTTCTTCATAGCTTGGATTTCCTGCTGATTCTCCTGCCCAAAGTGGGGGCCAGAACTGGTGGGAGCCGGTTGCTGGGGGCAGCATCATGCACTAAATTAATAGCAGGCTCTATGCAAAGATGATGCACGTCCTGCACTGGAGGGAGCATGATATTAATTTAGCGCATGATGAAAGGAGCGGGTGTTGGACCCAGAGCAGTGACTTTCTAGAAGTGTAAACCTTTACGTTCATTCAAAGTGTGCACTACCTGTGTCAACAAAGCCAGCACCAGCCACGTCACTTACAAGAACATGCAGCCCTTCTTCAGAGCTCCGGTGTAGGAAGCTGGCTCTGTGTCCATACTATACCAAGGTAAGGTATAGTGTGCACAGAATACAGGGAGTCCCCGGAGGTATGCAGAGGCTAATTTAGGTAAGTACCAACCGCTCTCTCTGTGGTAGTGTGGGTGAGCAGTTAGGCTTATCCAGAGGGTGTGTGAAGCATTTATTGCATTCACTCAATCGAGGACTGATACACACACTCAGAGACAAAATCCAGACCAATTAGGTAAGTATAAAAAATGTATACTTATGTTTTATTTTAGAACCAATCAGAACTTGGCACAGGTAAGTGAAATATACTTTCAAATGCAAGACCATTCAAGGAAATGCAGTTGTGTTTGAAATTGCAATTGTTACAGGTTTGTAGATGCTTTGGAAACACTTTGGAAACAGTTTAAATTACACAGTAATTACCTTTCGTTACTCTTTGATTACTTTGAGTGCTGG
Organism: Lissotriton helveticus; assembly: GCF_964261635.1. NCBI lineage: Eukaryota > Metazoa > Chordata > Amphibia > Caudata > Salamandridae > Lissotriton > Lissotriton helveticus. The sequence goes on along the minus strand of NC_136065.1, from coordinate 1,843,570,312 downwards.
TGTAGTATGCTTAGATATCACATCTTAGGATCTTTACATACAAGGTAAGTACGACTTTTTATACTTTGAAATAGAATTCTCAGGGGCTCAATGTTAGCCAATGGGGCTTTCGGTTAGGGACTGTTGGTGAGCAGGCCACCAGGTTGTGGGCGCAAAGCTCCTCAGCACTGCAGGGGCCAACAACCAGCACAGGAGCTGCACCTCCAGCGGCACTGGGGTGCCCAGGTGCAGGGTGCAAAACAGACATCAGGGTTCCTGTGCTTTCCTATCGAGACCTTTGGTTTTGCAAAGATGCTGCAGGCTCGGACAGGAAGATCTCGTTGGGGTGTTGGGTCACTTGAACTCAAGCTGTGGGTGTAGGGTGCAGAGTGGTGCAGAATCGCAGAGTCACCGGAATCCGGATTCTGGAGGTGAGTCTTTGTTTGAGCAAATCCGGTGCTCAAGGGAGATATAGTCTGTAGGAAGGTCGCAGGGCAGGTCCTCTGGGCTCTGGGGGTTACTGGTTGCTCGACTCGCAAGGGTTGTTGCTGTAGGCAGATCGTAGACGGGACAGCCCGGTAGGGCTGGGGCCAAGGCAGTTGGTGTACTCTTCTTCCTGGGTCAGCATGACTCTTCGGTCCATCTTCCTTGAATCTGAGGAGGCAAGGTTCAGGGTTGCCCTAAATACTACATTTAGGGGCGCTAAAGGGGTGTGCAGGCTGGGACCAATGGGTCCCTACCTTGGGGTGGGTACACCTCCTATTATGCCACCCTCCAGTGGGATGGCGCATGAGCCTCTTCCTAATTGGCTGAGTCCCCTCATCTTCAAGATGGAGGGGACTGAGCTGTGTACTTTACCTCGCCTCCCCCACCTGAGGGGTAGGGTTGGCAAAGGTGGGCACACCTTTCTTCATAGCTTGGATTTCCTGCTGATTCTCCTGTACAAAGTGGGGGCCAGAACTGGTGGTAGCCAGTTGCTGGGGGCAGCAAAAGGCAGGGACAGCGACCAAAGGTGGCAGGCTTTGAAGCTTCCCCTTTCGTGGACCCAGCCCATCCTGGGGGAGGAGGCATGACACCTCTGCCCAGGATGGGCTTTGTTTCTAGACCCAGAGAGTGAAAGCTCTCTACCCAGGGGTCCAGAAACCAGTCTGGTGGTGGCAAATGGTGGGCAGCCTCTAAGATGCCCTCTGAGTGCATTTTACATGAAATCCCTCACTCGCATCATTGTGGGTTTAATGTGCTGAGAAGTTTGCTACCAAACTTCCTAGTTTTTAATAACGCCATTATGGAGCTGTGGAATTCGTAATGACCACCTCCCAGACCATATACTCTTTATGGCTTTACTACACTTACAATGTCTAAGAATGGACTTATTTACGTTTGAGAAAAGGGTCGAGGTAGTTTAAGTATTTCCAAAATATAACATAAAATCTACCACAATAGAATTTCAAAATATAACATAAAATCTACCACAATAGAATTTCTTTGTTACTATAAATTTATTAAGTACAGATTCGTCAAATGTTTTTGATTCAAAACATAAATGAGAAAACGTGTTTAATCTAAATCATCATCAATTCGTACACATATTGAATGCTTTTCAATTCAAAACATTAAGCTTCTTCATGTGTGATATTATACAGTGCTCTCAGTGAGATAGAAGTAAAAAACCTGGTGGTAGGAATGGGGGTGATTAGATGGGTAAGGGATAGGGTAAAGGTGTTGTGACAAGCACAATAGCAAATATTTACAATAGAACCTTTACGGTCTTAGAAAGATCCACAAGTTCTCCTAAAGTGATAACACATAGAACATGAGCGGTTCATTGATTTGTGTTTGACGGTGTGTAGAAGTCTACGTTTCGACCCCTTACTATTCAAGGGCTGGTGTATACTCATGTTGGGGTCTTCTCTTCATCAGGACAGTAGGTGTTGAGGAGTACTTGAAGGAAGTTCTGTAATTGGACCTTCCTTATGTGGCAGCGAACCGCTCATCAAGATCCTAAAAATCGTGGGTGCTAATTTTACCACGATGTGTTGTGTTCGTCTGTCGGGTGTTTGAATCGCCCCGGTCCGGGGTAGCTAAACTCCTGTGGTTACTTGATGGCAGCGAGGCGGAACAAATCTTGCCGTGATCTGCCCGATGACTGTCAAAAAAGAATGGACTTAGACACTGTAGGTACAAGTAGGTAGATGGTACAAGCATCCGTACCATCACCTTAGGGTTAGTGCACCCTGCTAGAGTAGTGACTTAGCTAGGCCTCAGGCAGTGGATTGTAGGCATGGCACACAGAGATGTGTGTCACGTCGACTCTTCACTTTTCGCAGCCGGCAGTGGCAGTGTGTGGGTGTTAAGGTGCAGGGACCCTAAGGGTGGCACAATACGTGCTGCAGCTCTTAGTGGCCTTCCTTGGTCACAGTGCCCTTGGTACCCATGATACCTTTTACAAGGGATCTGCAAATTGTGGATACAAAGGTACAGTCTTGGGAAAGAACACAGGCCATGGGGACCTGATTGGCAGGGACCCAAGGCCCACCAAGTCAGGTTGCATCAGATGTCAGGAAAAAAATGGGGGGTAACCATGCAAGAAGTTTTGCCGTATATAGAGCATTGTGGAAGAAATAGCCTTTTTACCAGTAAAATTCTTCTCATAATCAAAATCAGCAATGTCTTTCAAAAGTCTATGGAGCGTGTGTAGGTCATCCATTCTTTCCCATGCTAAACTTGTATTGATCTCTCACCTGATTCGTAACTTGTATTCACACAAATCTGAGGGGTTCGATCTCCCAATTCACCCCCATGTCAGCGTTTATATATCACAGAACACCCAATAGAAAGAGCTTTGACTTGTCTCAATCCGTTTATACCTGAAACCCTACCAAATTTGTTTAGTTCAGTAAGGAGAATCGGCTTGGAGAGTATGGGGCATATTATCAAGGGGGTTTATCTCCGCTTTTTTGGCTTTAAAAGCCAAGAAAGCGGAGATAAAATTATCTCCCTATTACCTAGCTGTCGCTAACACCAGTTAGCGACCGCTAGTAGGAGATAGCGACCATCTTGGGCCCCACTTTGCATGTCAGTGATATTTATCACTAATGACATGCAAAGTGGAAACAGTCGCTAACATCGCTATCTCCTATTACCAACATTCAACGCTGATGCAAGGAAACTGACACATCTATGCAGATGCGGCAGTTCCTTGTAAATCTGCCCCCTAATGTTTATTCAGTTAGCTAAATTCTTGCTCATCACTTTCATGTTGGTGTTTAGCATCAACAGGGAGCGATATAATGCCAACTACATTGGATATCTGTCACCATTAGGAATTAAGGTAATCAGTGCCTCCGTTTGAGACAATTACCCAGCCACACGTGCGTCTTCAAAACTTGACAAAAATTGTCTGTAATCAAGGCAGGCATTAATTGAAGTAGCTCGGCGACTATACCATCTGCCGCAGGTATGTTTTAGTTTTTCATCCCAGCAGGACTTTAAGTGCATGAAAAAAAAGTTAGGGGGTCCGTAAAAGGGGTGCTGCATATGTAATTAGGGGTCTGGTTTAAACACGTAAACAATTTCTGTGATTTCCATAGCGTGCCAGTACCAGTGCCAGTATCTTGGTGCATTCTTTTATAGCATCCAGAAATAGAAAAAAAACAACTCACATACACCAAAAACTAGATAAGGACTATTGGCTTTGTCAATGATCGTCAGCTGTTCAAGATAAATGAGTAATAAAGATTTTGTTGTAAATAATATAGAAAATTTTTCAGTTCTGAACAATGAGACTGTGAATTAAACATTACTGTGGACTGTAGAAGGGGTCGTGGTCTTTGGCGTGTCTTAATCTCACAGGTTCACTCTGTGCTAGACCTGGTCCCGTTTTCTCTCCACACCACAAGGCCTCCGTCTACATATCTTAAACCTTATCTCTTTCCTCTTCAGCACCCACTTTTCACTTCCTCCTGAATCCACTTCCTCGCATCATCTTCACTCCAATTCCTAAACATATACCACGTACATACTCACCTTAAGCTCTGTATTTTCTTTTACTTTCACCTTGTCAACAACTTGACACTGGTGTAGCTTCTTCACACACATTTGCACAGAATCACACAGATGACCATTGCTCTGTGCAGGTGCAGAGGCCAAGAATTGGTAGGCCATGCATTCTAAACAACAGTTTTTGACACACTGACAGGCACTGTGAGAAAGAAGGTGGCAACTCAGCCGCAACTCCAGAACAATCGTTTTTTTTTGTTTTTTTCGTAAATCTTTTTATTAACAAATGCTCTTGAGACCATACCATACATGACAATTCCATAAATCTATCCATGAGGTGACCACAGAGATCAATAGAAATACTTTCATGTGGGAACAACAAAGACTGTACACAGCTTCAGAGCACTTGTGGCCCGTTATAAACAACAACAGGCGACCTATTTCAAAGTAAGCACTATACAAGAGTAATATGCTACACAGAAAATACAGTAACGCAACGCCCTGAAAATAGCTTTATTAATATTGCCTTCCCCAATAGTGTTACACATAAAAAATATATCCAGAAACGTAATCGCTGACATGGATTATTTTTAACTTTTTAAAAAACTTTAATTATTAAGAAACGTATCAGTATTATTGTTAGTGAGGTAAGGACCCAAAAGGGACCTGTATCAATGTCCATTAATTACTACTGAGTCTGAGACCCCGGATCCGCCCCACTTTAAGCCCTGCAACCCGGTGAGTGCTTTTTTAAGCTCCTAAGTGGTCAGCGGGGCCTCCAATCTGTACCTTTGTTCTCCCGACAACTTCAGTAGCACCATTCCAGTCAAGTATTGCAGAATCCCTCTCTTGTTATAGCTCCAGTTTGTGTGTTGCTCTTCCCCAGACATTCCCTACTGTTCTCGTTAATCCCTTCCTTAGTGATAATGTCGCCGCCTCCCACCTGCTGTAGATGTAATATGTGTATATGGGGTCTCACACTTTTCAGTAACCAAGCCAGCGATCGACCTGACCTGCCGCCATCTTTAAAAAGTCTCTGTATTGCATATGAGTGAACTTTTGTAATCTATCGCAGTTGTCTTCTAGTCGTCTCTTGGGGTATTGCCCTTTTTACATTTTTTTCTGGGTTAACTACCACCTCTCACATGAGCCCTAGTGGCTTTGCTCCCATCTCTAGTAGTGGGAATTAGATTTTAATTTTCTCCCCAATAATTTGTGAAATGCATTCCCTCTTAGAGCTACTGTAGAGACCTCCCACGTTAATGCTTTGCTCCCTGTTGTTTCCAGTTATGGTGGAAAAAAATAAGTACTGTAATCCTTAATCTTTGAAACAAAGGGTGGGTCAGTCAAGATTCAATTTTAAATCTCCATAATATTATAGCATAGTAGTATTTTGGGTCTGGTCTTGGTCTGTTTGTAGATACGATGAGTGTAAGTGTTGCACAAATACCTTTTTTCAGTCAGGTGCTGAAATCTCCAAATACCAGACCCTCTTCTCATTATATGTTCTAGCCTCAATAGCAAAGTACCAGTTTCAAGACAGATATGGGAGGGACACAAGACACAATTCAGTACACCTGCTCAGATAACGCCTGTGTTCCAAAGAGGAGACGCTACAGGCATTATTTCCTCCAAAAGAATTTATTATCCATACTGGGTGAATAAACATTACTAAGAAATTTTTAATACCATTTCAGAGCCCTTGAACTATAACCTGTGTCCCTTGGGGATCCAGAAATTATTCCTGCTTCTGGTACTCCCGCAGCACTCCATATAAGAACCCGTCTGGAAAAAGTAGAATAGCACACAGCAATGCCAATGCCACCTCCATTTTTTGGTTTTGTTTATCAATATCAGCTGCAGTAAGTGTGTTTCTTGAAACACAGTGATTTGTATCCCTGGTCTCTTAAGGTATGCATGTATCCTCTACCATTTAGGATATTGATTAAGTCCATGTTCATTCCAGGAGATTAGTTTCCTTTGTGCTTACATTTTTGATCAGGTGCACCAGCGGCTGTTCAGCATCATGTGCCTCGGGGCAATAGCTCACTTAATCTCCCCGTCGGCATCCAGGGCCTTGAGACCCGTAGGGGTGATTAGTTCGCACTCTACAAATACCGGATTTTATTTATTTGTAAGCCCCCCCTTTGACCACACAACCATATATGCTGCAGATCCATATTCCGTGGTGTTGTAGACATGTTTGCTCATTCTCTTAGTCATTATACTACACTATAAAACTGGTGCCTAACATTGTGTTTTCAACAGCTAAAGAACTCAAGGACAGGCGCTAATATGAACCCTCCAAACCACAAAGTTAGCGCCCATCCAAATGGTCGCATGTGTGCCCCTTCTAATATAGAGTGTAGAGCAACTGACTATCCTCACCCCCTTTCCTACAAAAACTCCAATACCTACCACTCCTCTATTGTAGACTAGTTGATTTAATTCATATAACAAGAAACGAATCCTTCCAGTGTTCTTGTCTCCATTCCTGCCCTAGCCACAGCTGTTAGTGCCACCTCTCCTTGGAGGTGCTTTGTTTCATATTTATAGCCACGTCCACACTTCTTCTGAGTATCAAGGAAATGCAGCAGGCAAGGGCTTGGATGACAAACCCTTGGGGTACAAACTTTCAACTTTATGAATCCTTCTTATGATGTATTAGGATATTTATAATTTTGGACTGTATAATTCTCGTCCCTTGTAGGAAAGGTTATGCAGAATAGCGTAAGCCTGGGTTGGATATTCCAACAAACCAGTGATAAACTGTAGGCCTGATTGTTTCACTGGAAAAAGTTATGTCAGAGTCCGCAAGTCAAATATTTTCATTATGAAAATTTACGACAAATGCAGTAGCCCTCACATATCTATTGTGAAAATCATATGCTAAAGCCAATAGGCCTTTAAGGGTGGACTGTTATTAAACTGTAGCAAGGTACTGCGTTACACGGATTCTCATGGATTACTGTGGGAAGCAGGGATTACTGTGTTGGTTACTTCCTTTGACTAACAGTAGAGTTGAATATTTGCACTGTGATGACCCTTCATAGACCCTCTTCCGTTGGCTCAGCAGGTGTAGTTGTCTGCTCGGTCCGTGTAATAAAAAAAACTGTGATGAAACCTCTACATACATATACGTTAATGAGGGTCTTTGGTTCAGCCCTCTTTTGTGTGTTCGAGTCTCATTCATATTCTGCTACTCTTCATGACAGCATACAGCCTGGGTCAATGGGTTAGCACATTACTGTAATGAGCTCTGTTGCCCTATGAGTAACGTCATTTTTTCCTGATCACATGTGCACATCCGCCTAAAAACGAGTACACTTCAGTATCTGGGCTAGTTTCAGGTTCACTACTTTTCCATGTTTTCCTTTCATAGGTCCTGTTTAATTTATTTCCTTCTGCTCCTATCTTTCTTTCTGTCTATTTAGGGCACCATGCTGCTCCCCAGACAGTCCTACCGGGCTTCTCATTTCATCAGCAGTGTGCTGCATTCTGTGCGGCCACTAATTCTAAACTGGGGGGCCTTACTGGAATGGTCTAGGTAATATTGTATCATTATTTTACCATTCCGAGATGCCCACCAGGTTGAGAAGCATTGTGCTGGCTCCTTTGATCAGTATACAGTGATACACAATGCACTTCAGCATTCAAAGATGGCTGCCCAGAGTGATGTTTACTAAGTGGCCATCTTGGAAGGGTATTGTGCATAGTAATTATTGTTGTAAGGCTTCCAAATTGACATAATGCTGTTCCTAAACGTGGCAACTATGTTGAAACTTTAAAACAACAATACATTTTGTACATACCATTCCAAGACAGCTTCCACTGCTATCATTAATTTTATTTTAGAATTGCAAGCATAGGCCCACCAAGTTTAGGTGGTGACATGTTTCCTTTTTTCTACTTTTATTCTTTTAAATTATCCTCCAAGTGCTTGTTGAGTTGGAGTGTCTGTTTTATAAGGGATGGGTAATTGGTTGAATGCCAGAATTAATCAGGGGACGGATGGATGGATGCATTGCTGCAAGGATAAGTGAAGGAGTGCAAGCATGATTCATTATTGAGTGCCTAAATTCATCAGTGACTGGAAGGTCACTTTCAGTTATAAGCCGGATCTACTGGCACTGCCAAAGCTTGTTGGAGAGTCGGTCTGCTGGTGTGACTTTGGGTGTTTGCAGACATGACATTCATCAGTATAGACCTAGGATGTTGAGTAACCTAGCCACGATTTATCTAGGAACTCTGAAAGACACTTTGCAGCTTTTGCCTTTGCTAAGAAAGAATCCTAACCTCTGTGCTACAAGTGACCTGCACTACACTGGGAAAGGGATTCCAGCCTGACTGTTTACTGCAGTCACCTTCCTACAGCGCGCTGCAAGAAAAGTCCTATTAACCTATAGTATAGGTATAGACATGTTTTCTATACTATAGTTCCAGCTAGACACGGATGTATGTCATAATACTGACTGACTAAGTATCATTCTGCCATTATATTGTATCCTTTGAATCGACTACCTCGCTATAATGAAGATAAGTATGTATAGGTAAAGACATAGGGCTAGATGTAGGTGAATCTAATTTACCGATTCATAAATACCGAATTTTACCGATTCGGGATTTATGAATTGGTAAATTAGATGTAGATAAAAAATCGGTAATTTTTACCGATTCGGTAAGATTCGGTATTTACCGATTCGGTAAATACCGAATCGGTATTTGCCATTGATTCCTCTGGGCCTTGAAGCCCATAGGAATCAATAGCAAATACCGATTTGGTAATTACCGAATCGGTAAAATTACCCAATTGACAGGGGGAACAGGGTGTCACTTTGACACCCTGTTGCACCCCTGTTTCAGGCTTGTGTGCCATGTGACACACAGACATGCCCTTAGGGCATGTCTGTGTGCCACATGGCACAGGTGTACATGCACAGATGTGCATGTACACAGGGATTAGTTATTTAGCATGTAATAGTATTGCATGGTAAATACCGAATCCTGAAAGCCCTGTAGCACTGTTAACAGTGCTACCTACATTTGAAAATACATATTCGGTAATATTACCGATCGGTAAATTTACCGAATCGGTAAAATTTACAGATACGGTAAATTTATCGATTCTGTAATTTTACCAATTCGGTAAAATTACCGATTCGGTAAAATTACCGAATATGTATGTTTTCAACACCCCTACATAACAATGTCCAAATACCGGTCGTAAACGGCCGAAAATCGGTATTTTCGGCCGTTTCTGACCGGTATTTGGGCACCTACATCTGGCCCCTATTTTCTCATCTTAACTCCAAATCTGCATTCCTCGACTACCGTCAATGTCTGTGATGGAATCTTCTGTATAGAATGTTTTGTGGAGACATGTCTCTTTTATTGTGTTGAATAATGCATGTGTTGCAATAGAAGAAAGTACAAACGTTTGATAATTATATTTTCTATGATAAATTGTGGAATAGCTAATGGTTATTATTTTAGTGTGGCAATTAGACAGTCACATGGCCACAAGCTTTCCCTCGAGTGCCCACAACTTTGGATGTGTACCAGTTCTTCCGAGTAAGTGTTTTAGTTCCCTTAAACGTTTTGCTTAAGCTTGCTGTATTTGCACTGATGAAGGCAAGGAGGAGGTTGTGTTATTGTGACTCTCCCGGCAAGCAGAATGCCTAGAACTTTAAGTTGCCCCAGTTGATTTACCATGTGTGTAGGCTGTGCTTAATTTCAGCCTGTGGTTTCCGGTGCCCAGCACCAGCACTTAATTGTCAGCACCAGTACCTATGACAGTCTGCCACATGGTGTGGTGCTGTTTTTTTAATTCAGAGATGAGCACAATTACTGTTTATTAATTCAATATACATTAAGAATGACTGATACCTACTGCCAAAGCCATTCTTTTAACTTTGGGGTCCTGAAATTGTCAGAATTGTAACACTTGTAGGAGTGTGACTTATTAGTTATGCTGTTGCTGTAATTGACAGCGGCAATGAGCAGTGCAAGTGGAAGGGCCTGCTGACTAGACCCTGGCACTTTACGAATTAAACGCTGTGTGGAAGGAGAGAGGGTAGACCTTCTCGAGTGAAGATACCCACCCCAGTTCTTGTGAACAGACATAAAGCACAGCTAACAGAGACCTGCTGTGAGGAGCTGCTCAATAAGAAAGATCCTACCCCAGATCAAAAGGTTTATCAGCCAAGCTACCTAGTGTGATCCAAAAACAAGAACACTAACAACCGGGGCAGGGCCAGCTAACGAGGGTCTGCTTGGTGAGACAGCATGGTTCCACGCTGAGCATTCCAGCAAGGAAACAAGTGACATCATTACACAGCTCACACACTCTGCCTCTTCATGGTGGAGAATCCCTTAGACTTCCACAGGTACCTGTTCTCTCTGTCCATCTACCACAGAGGCGCAATCGGAGAACATCTTCAAACCTGAGCCTCTAAGGGTGCTGCCATTTTGAAATACTAGTCTCTTAAATTTCTCCACAAGACTATATTTTGTTGTAATCGTTGATGTTTGTTTGAAACTGGAAACAGTGATTCCCTTTAGGTGGTCGATTAGTTGGTGGGATTTAGAGCATCTGCAAACATCACAGTAACTTAGAATGCGCAGGGAAACTTTGGTTGAAATTCTCCCTTGAGGTCGCGGTTGCTCAGCACAGACTTGAGAGATTTCCTTTTGTATGCCAGTGTGCTGCAAGCATAGACTATTTCACTAAATAAAATGGTGTGCAGTCCGCGTCCTGGGGCATTGCCAAGAGAATGTTTCCTATGAGCACCATTTCCCACTAGTTAACCTGGGCCATGGGACTCCATCAGCAGCGCTTAGCAGCCGCAACAATTAGCATATTGGAGAAGCAGCATAGCCTTAAAAGATACTTTGACCTTCTTGTTTGCTTCTTTTATGGTAACTATTGGACACTATATAAATCTTCTTGCTTACAAAGTAAATAAAACCCTATATATTATGTTAATTTGTAGAGTACCATAGTACTTTGAGAATCTGGGTGCCCTTGTTGAACCCTCGTTGACCAGGTTCAGTGGGCTATTGGTGTGTTGTGTTTTGTCTATTTGTGAGACATGTTGCATAGCAGTTGTCAAGGTTAGGACAGGCTAGTGTATTGTTTAGTTTTGGACTTGGCCCTTTCTTAAGGGTCATTCTCAAACCTTTTGCCTTCACCCTTCTGTCTTTTGAACCCGTTTTTTTCAGGACTCTTCATTTTTACCAGTGCTAACCAATGCTAAAGTGCTTTTGTTCTTTCCTTAAAACATGGTAGAATTGGCGTACACCCAATTGGCCTAACCTTGACTTGTAAGTCCCTAGTACAGTGGTACTGCATGTACTCAGGGCCTGCTACTTAAATGTTACTAGTGGCCTGCAGCACATATTGTACCACCCACTTAAGTAGCCCTTTAAACATATCTCAGGCCTGCCATTGCAGCCAGTATGTCCAGTTGTAAACTGCCATTTCGACCTGGGAAAATAAATCTTTTGCCAGGCCCACATTTCTTTTTAACTACATGTCACCCCAAGGGTAGGCCCTGGACAGGGCAGGGTTCAGTGTATTTAAAAAGTTGGACATGTACTTTTAAGTTTTACATGTTCTGACACGGACAAACTCTTACATTCGCATTTTCGGCACTGCAAGGCCTACCTCTTTCATAAGATAACATTGGAGTTACCTTATTACATTTAACAAGCTGTAAATTCCAAATGGGAACAGGTAACCATTTCATGTTTGGTGTGTTTGGAATTGTAAGGAAAAATCCCCTCTCATGGTGAAGTCGGATTTTTCGTTATAAATTTGAAAATGCCACTATTAGAAAGTTAAAGGAACAACTGATGGATGGAATGCTAAACATCACAAACATCCAGCCACAGTCAAAAAGATCTGGGTTTAATCCATCGTTCTTCTGCTCACCACTCCACCCCAGTTTGGACCCAGCCATATGCAAATCAGTCTTGACCCTGTTCCCTATGGGAGCAGCCCAGCCCAAACTGCCAAGCCAGGTCCTCCCTGGACTTTTCCTGCCTTAGTCATTTAGTACCTGCAGCCTGCCTCTGGGTCAATGACTTGGTGTAGCTGACGGTTGGGCTTTGTGTTTTCATCCTATACCGCCACATACAATAGAGAGTTTAGGTGAGCCTGGATTGGCCATTCTGGCAGGATGGAATGGCGGAGCTGAGCACATCTGTATTTACACTTGAATATGCTGTGTCCTGCCTCCATACAAAGGGCTGCATAGCCAGTGTAGGGGTCTGGAGCCAGGGGAGGCAATAATCATGTGCACTTCTAATGGGAATCCTCTAGAAGCTTCTCCCACTTCAAAGGAGGTACCTGGTGTATATATTAGACCTCAGGCACCAACTATTCAGTACAATTCTTGGCCTTTGGGCACTCTGCCAGGAAGAAGTACTGCTGTGCTAGTGAAAGGACTGCCACTCTTCTGGACTGCTGCCTTGCTAGACTGCTGCCCTACAGTCCTCCTACCTGAACCCAGCAATCCTAGAGTGACTCCAAGGGCTAGTCTGTTGGCCTCTTGTTAAGAGCCACAGGGACATAACAGGCTCCCAACCACCTGAACCAGCACCCAGGTGCATCTGGAGCAAGCCTCTGACCCCCAAGTGGTGCCCCTCAGCTCCTGGACCCTTGGTGTGGCCTTAATGGAGCTGAATTGAAGTTTTTGGGCTCTTTGCAACTGGGAACAAGACCATTGGCGTAAAAACCTTGTTGATCACACTTCCCACCAGGCCCGACCGCTATTGATGACAATAGGATCTTTGCTCTACAGCGATGACCATCCACGAAGCCTGGCCTGCTATTTGTGCTGCAATGACAACCGTCCGTCATGCTTCCCTGATCCTCCTATCCTCTTCCACGAAGAACAGGACTCTTTGTGCTGGACTGAGGAGGAAACATTTCAGCAAGATTAACCTGGTCCCTCTGTCCGTCCTGCTGTCCATCGTGGTTGGCCTGAACTTGTGACTTACACCTGGTCTTGCACAACCAGATAGCTGCTAGTGGTGCTTTGGGCTTTGTGGCGCTATTTTCACGTAAATATTTAAAATTGCATCTCTCCAGCTCTACTGATTGAATTTTTGTTGGTTTGGTCTTGATTTATTTACCACATTTTGCTCAATGTTTCTAATTTGGTGTGGGATTTTTCTTGTGCTGTGTTGTCACTTTATTATTGTTTGAATTGCTGCCTGTAGAATTTACATATTGCCTCTAAATTAAGCCTGACTGCTCTGTGCCAAGACACCAGAGTGTTGAGCACAGGTTGGTTTGGGGTTCGCTTGTGCCTCATCCTGACAAGGAATGTGGTTGCTGCTCAGTAGGATTTCAACCAACCTTTGGCTTTACAGATTAACAATACGCCACTATGGTAGGAAGTTCAGTATCTTTCGGTGAATCTTCAACCACTGGCCAAGATAAGAATAAAGATGTTAATACATTACTTGGACTAAGAAAAAAACTCAAGCGGATAGAACAGCATGGTCAATTCATGCTTCAATACTTGAAGGCCGGGGTGATACCACGGGGCCTAAGGGTACAGAATATTCCTGGCCTGTTTACACACATCAGAGAGTTCCTGGAGCGCTGGGCCTTAATTTCTAACCGGTGTTCCAGGGACTACATGATGTTAATCGTTGAAACTTCTAAGGGCATCCTACAAGAATTAGCAAAGGAAATTGCAGAATTGGAAGATAAGATTAAGAAATCAGGAATAGTGGATGATGTAAAAAAGACACTGGATGAAATAGAAAAGGATCTTAACTCCTATGCAGATTATCTCATAAAAAGAAAGACAGACAAACTGCAGAAAGATATAAAGTTCTTTGCAAAAGAGATCACCTACCCTTATCTATCGGATAATTACTATGCCACCAATGAAAACGTAGCAGATAATTGGGGCAACCGACCGAATAGCTATGGAAAAAGAATAAATACCTTTTCTGAATCTTCAGGGTCAGATGGTGATGGAGCCCAATATGAGGGAGGCTTCCAACAGGGTAGACCTAATTCTAGATATCAAGGGAGGCGCCCTTTTTTAGGACAACGCCCGCCGAGGCGTACGAATTGGAGACCGCAATATCAGCAGCGGTTCCAGAATGCCCCACAACAGGATTATCAGTACCCAGTACATCAACAGATGGGTTACGACCAGTATTTAGAGACAAGGAACAACCGCTACTGGAGGAGTTAGACCAGTTACCCATATTTAATTTGACTACACATACACTATCGACAGATACCATCGCAGTTCTATCAAAAGGTCTCTCATTTGCCCCACATTCGGGCTTAAATAAGTTCGATTTGTTTAGAGACTTGCAGATTTTCCTTAGAAAAATAAGGTTGAAATTCTTCTTTCAAGACAAAGAAGAAAGAATAGAAGAAGTTAATCTATCAGGTCTAAGACCCAAATCAGTTTTTACACCCACCCTAGACCAGGTGCCCCCACAGGTGACAATATTTGAGCATATCATGAATGAGAAATTTGCCAACATTTCCAACCATGTACCTAAAACTCCGTTCAATTTAACAAGTAACCAATACAAGGCTATGAATATGATCAAGACTGACAAGAATATCACTGTTAAAACATGTGATAAAGGAGGAGGCATCGTAGTGTATGAGACATCACAATACGTGTCCAAAATGGAAGATATGTTAAATGACCATCGCTTCTATGCCCCAATAACAAGAGACCCCACGCCACAGATTAAAACCAAAATCAGAAAACTAACCAATAAGGCACTCAGAGATGGAGAGATATGCAGAAAAGAGTGTGAGTATTTGAATGTGGACAATCCTAAATTAGCTAGTATCTATGGCATACAAAAGGTGCACAAAAATATTCAAGATCCGCCACTGAGACCAATTGTAACAACTATTGGCTCGGTGACAGAACCCCTGGCCAAATTTATAGACGCGATCTTATGCCCACACGTTGCCCACATTCCAGGACATGTGCAAGACACTAGACAAATTATAAACCTGGTGGAGAACGTGCGCTATTGTAACACATCTCAAATCTTGGTCACTATGGACATTGAGGCGCTGTATAGTAATATCCCCATTATGGGAGCACTTCATGCGACACATTGGTTCATACAAAAATACAATATCCAATGTCCAACTATATTCATCTTAGAGTGCCTCAAGATTGTCTTAAATGATAATATCTTTGAATTCAATGGCATATTGTACAAACAGCAACAGGGAGTCAGTATGGGGGCTTCATGTGCCCCCACTATTGCCAATATCTACATGGCATGTTTTGAAACCCAGTTTGTATTCAACGAGATCGCACCTTTCTATGAATCTGTAGCAACTTGGTCCAGATACATAGATGATGTGTTCTTCATCTGGACAGACAATGAGGACTCGTTAGAAGATTTCCTCCAATGGATAAACGCATGTGATAGCAACATCAGATTCACACACCATATCAACAGGGAACAAGTAAACTACCTAGATGTAGTAATAAAACATCAAGAAGGGGGTCTAGTTGTGGACCTTTTTGTCAAACCTACGGCCAGAAACACCCTTCTCCACTATGACAGCTATCACCCACTCATACAGAAAAACAGCGTGCCATTTGGGGAGTTTCTAAGGCTGAGACGTAACTGCACTAGTATCTTAGACTATGATACCAAAGCCATAATGATGAAAGAAAAATTCCTAGCCAGAGGATATCCCAAGAAAATAATAAGAAACTCTTACAAACGGGCTCGTTTTTACGACCGACAAAGTTTGTTACAACCGAAAGCGAACAAAATTACTCCTCAGTTGATATTTATAACCAAACATTCAATGGTCAATGAGAGGATAAGACAAACTATGTATGCCAATTGGCATATATTGAATGCAAACGTCCCAAAACAAGATCAGTTACCCAAACCCATTTTTGCGTATAAAAGAAATAAGACCCTTAAAGACCACATAGTGAGATCAAGAATGACAGTCAAACCAACCACAATGCAACGATCAGTCACAGACATGCAACCAGTAGTAGGAAATTATAGCTGCTCGAGTTGCAAATCATGTGAGACAGCAATACAAGGAGTGAGCCTTATGTTTAATAAACAGTTAATCCAAACTGTGGACTTAAACAATTGCAGAAGCACAAATGTAATCTACCTTATCCTTTGCCCCTGCGAGAAGGGTTATGTAGGGCAGACAGGCAGAGCCCTTAATGTCAGACTTACTGAACACAGGTCCGCAATAAGAACTAGGAAGATAACGGCACCTATGGTGAGCTACTATGTGGAATACAACCATACACCAGACAACATGTCATGGTTTATCTTAGAAAGAATACACGCAAAAGCAGGACTAGAACAGGACAAGATTTGCAAAATGAGAGAGGTCTTTTGGATTTTTCTTTTGGGAACTGCAATTAACAGGTTGAACGCTGAAATCCCCTGGGAGCAGGCAATTATATGATGTGAATTTACCCTGTTTTCAATAATGTTTGGCAATGTCTGGAGTTATGGGAGGAAAAGAATAAATATGTAAACTGTAGATCATCAGGTTTGAAAATATGTGTAAAAGGAATGGTTTTTTCATCTGTATGTGTATCTATTCTAACTTTTGTCCAGTGTTTGCAGATGGCAGCATTGTTGTGAATTAGTACCATCATTTAATAGGGGTTTGATATCGATTATTCCAAATCAGAAAACACAGCCCAAGATGGCGCGCATACACTAAAACTTAGGATATTACACTCACGGTCAATCTCGACCATCCAAATAGGAACGCCAAACAAAGGGGATAATACCGACCTAAGTACAATCACCGCTATTAGTGGTTACCGAAATCATGTTACATATACATATATGTAACGAGGGTACAAAAAAACAACATTCTGGCATATAATATAAATATCGCGTATAACTGATACACAAGTATTAGGCCGGTGTATTTATCAGGCGATTAACTAAGAAACACCCACATACGGCAGCACACTGTGGTAACTAATGCCATTACAAGATGGAGGATCCCGTTTTCGGATAACCCGATAGAATATGAAGTACTTCTGGCGCATTCTATTCTCGCGAGATTATCACAGCCGGCCACTCGGCAGTGGCGCCAAATCTTAAGTTTAAAGGAAGTCCAGACTAAGCAATCTGAACGTAGCAGCGACACAGAACCAAAGGCATGCTGCCCGTATATTTGAACATCTAACCAGGTATGTCAGAGCTTGAATGCAAGGGAATATGTAGGATCCAGTTTTTTTAAGTAGCTAGCGGTTAATTTTAAAGACATTTCGGTATGCTTTTTGTACACAGCTTATCGAGAGACAGCGGGTGCTAGGAGGCGGAGGCATTGTAATACCAGAGATCCACAGCGTTTCAGGAGCCTCGCAGACAGGGCTGGATTTCAGGACAGCCTAGCAACCCAGGTTGCAATGCTAGTACTCCGCTTTTGAAACCGTTATGAATCCATAGCACAGAGCCTATATCATTGCATATAGCTTTTATCTAATATAGCTATATATAAATTTTACAGATGGCCCTCACGAATATACAGCCACCAGAAATGAAAACTACCATCCTAAAATACCATCATTCGAAAACTTCTATCTTGAATTAGCAGCATTAGAACGCAGCGCCATACCGAAGACTTGGTTTCGGATCAAAGCAGGTAGAAATCGATCCAAATATACCTTGTGTGACAGCCGTATTATATACATATATAAGTATATTAATATAGATGGTAACATATATACCCTTTGCCTTAGGAGCGGGGATTCGGGAGCCAAACCTTTTGAACATTATAAATCTATCTCTACCCATATATCGCGCCCCCTGAGTGGAGATATCGGGTACGGTAAAATCTGATAAGAACCAAATTAAACAATCGCTGATGTTAATAGGGGAGCCATTTAACACTATGTATCTTTTAATTTTAGATCTGGCTTTTGTGCATCCAAATATTACTGACGCCGTTAGAGACTCTTTGAACTGATTACACTGCTTCAGTGCTCACCTGTGCAGTATAGGTATGAATGGTTATTCCAGATATCTAATTCGGCAATTATCATCCACAGTGTTAAAAATATAATACATCCATGAGGATTCCAATCGCCGCCATTACTCTAATGATATCTCCCTTGGGCCAAAGATCTGCCACCGTGTAAAACTATAGCCCCCCCTAATCAATCCCCCTTGGAACATCATATCAGTACTGTCCTCTGTACCTCTGGTTCCCATCTGCAAACATTAGATGATAATATGTCTAAACTAAGAAGTACACTATGAAGCTATGCAACTGTTGTAAATAATGTATATAGATATATAGATAAACTGATGAGAGAAGTGTATAATATGTATATAAATGTATAGTTTTTTTTATGAATATGTATATGAATGTATAACTAAATGGTGAAATGCTAGCACTTTAGTCCTGTAGGTAAAGATCACCTTCGAGTAGGGGATAATCACGGTATATTAACAATTTGAGAAAAAACATATGGAGTAAAAATAAAAAAAGAGAGGAATTTATTGTTAGACGTTGTTTTTAGAATAACATCTTGAAATAGACAAAATACTAAACTACTTTCTCTCATCATCATAGTTACTGTCTATGCAAAAAAGAAAATGCAGAATTCCTGAGGAAGGCAATCGGCCGAAACGCGTAGAAGGGAATACATTCTGTATTTAAGAAATGATATCATGAATTGTCAAAAATCAATGTGTTTTTTATGAATTAATCAGTGTAAATTTAATGTCATGTGTTATATGTAAATAAGAAATTGTTATAAAAGATGAAATGAGATAAGAAAAACTACACTTTATAAAAATAAAACAGAAATATTCTACATAAGTTAGTTGGTGGAAATTAGTTTATTGAAAAATAACGTCTTTCTCACTCTATAGTAAATGTGCACGTAACCCGGTGTGTACGGTCTATTTTTCAAAATAGTATTATACCTTGCTAGGGTTTATCCTATTAGGCAGGGGCCCGATCTTCCAAAATAATGCTCTGTGCCAAGACACCAGAGTGTTGAGCACAGGTTGGTTTGGGGTTCGCTTGTGCCTCATCCTGACAAGGAATGTGGTTGCTGCTCAGTAGGATTTCAACCACTCAATCAATAACCCAATGTCTTAAATTTAGTAATTGAATATATTAGTTAGTGGACAGCTGGATCCTATGATGGATCTTTGTGGAGCATTATGTTTATAGGTGTCTATGCTGAAAGACTTTATTTGTTTCATTCTATTGGGGTGCATGGTTGTCCATTGTTCAGCTTGGGGTGGCTCTCAAGTTTGGAGACATCTTTGATGATTAACTTTTGCTTTGATGCAATGTTGTGGGGGTGATGGTGCAGATTCATCAAATGGCTCTAAAGTTGGCATGGATCCCTAAATCGTTGTGCACTCACCTTTAAAACGGAAGATCCCACCGAAATTTTTCTGCCTGCCCAAAAACGCTAACCAGATGGTTGCCAAACGTTTATGGCATTGGTGCCTTTCAGTTGTTTGTTGCCTTTTCTTGGTTTGGTGAAAATTTTGTTCAGCCATTTTGGAAGTATAAGGCAAAATCTGAGCATCCAGAGCTCATGTCAGAGGATGACTTTTTTCCAAATTTTCATTGTTCGTGGACAATAAAACTACAGTGCAATATGCACTGTAATCTCATAAGCATTTCCCTCCCAATTTATGCAAACATTGAGAAGAAAACAGAATAAAAAGATGAATAAAGAAAGCAGCAGGACAGCCACAGCTGCATGAGTGATAAAAAATACAACCGCCTTTAATCATCTATCCCTGGCCTGTCATACATACCATAGACAGTTTAAAAGGGCCTTTCTCTCCGAGGCCTGGGCCAAAGGGAGGGCTGGCTTGCCTTGACCCAGAGGGAGGGCTGATCACAGCCCGCCACCTGGCCCCAGTGTGAGTGGGGGAGAGGAATGGCATACTAATTTACTCCTGCCACCTAAAGGAGAGAGGAGGTGGTAGTGTGCCTCAGACATCTTATCTTGCCTAAAGGACATTCACTGGGTCAGCCATAGCTGCCCATCTGTTTGCAAGTACTCCCTTGCGAATAAAGCAAAAATAGACTTTAAAAACAGTTCTTTGAAGTCGATAGCTCCTTCCGGGGCTATCAAGGCATAGTGAGCAAACAAATCTAACAGTTCTAGCCGACCGCGGCATCGCGGGACAGTTACGGTGTTGGGGAGACCCATAAAACAGTACCTTTAGAGATGCAGGGCATTGGACCTTGCTGTGAGCTCCGGAGGAGCCGTGTTGGTTCTGGGAGTTGGTACAGGAGTTGTCAGGCATTTGAAATCACAAGCTTTGCAGGTCTAACTCCTTGAGTTTGAAGTCAGGAGTGACGCCATCAGCAGGCGTCAGGGCTGCGGTGTGAAGTGGAACGGTGCTGTGTCGACCCCACTCACCTGAACATACAGGTACTAAAGGAGCGAGGATAGCCCGATCCACCCCTTGCCCAATGCCTTAGCCACTTGAGCCAAAAACAACAATGTTCACACGAGAGACAAACGCATCAGGGGGAAAGCCGGAAAAAGGTGATGGTAAGGTGTAGGGACATTCATACGGCCATCCTCTAGACTGCAGACATACCAATCTTCCATAGGTTGCAGTAAAACAAGAAAAACAAAACTAGAAGGAAAGTATGTTAAAGAAAACAATACTAATCTAATAACTATGCCCAACCAAGACCTTTTCTCCGATATATCAAGGCATACCCAGAAAAAGGTTCTAACGTCTCCAATGAATAAGGAATCTCCAAAGGGCACCAAGGAATATGATTATATCTTAATGTCACTCTTCCTGGAATGTCCCATAATACTCAATTCCTCCAAATAGAGCAGGAAAAAGAACACCACGAAGGTGAACAAAAACCCACTCAATGAAATGAAGGACAGTCAATGATGACTAAAAACAAAGTCCCAAAACATGTAGTCCCAGTGCACTGAAAAAACAAAAAGGTATTCCTTAAATAGCAAAAACTTAGCTCCTAGAGTCCACGCTAAATATTCCACTGATATTGCCTCGAGGAAGTTGCCTTGAATAGTGTAGCGCAAGATAAGAGCTACCGTCTTATCTGTAAAGTCCATCCTTGTGTAAAATTCACAACAAAGGCAAAGGTCAGCAGGAATCCAAAACAATGGCGCTGATCCAGATGAGCAAATCCCTAAATGAGGCAAGACAAGGAGACCAGCCAAGAAAACAGGACTCCAGGACGCCAAAGCCGAAGTGCTTCCGGTGCCGAAAACCAGAAGAGAACCCAAGCAAAGAAGGAAGGGAAGGAGTCCCTTAATATACTGCCAAAAGGCCCACCCCCAACCGTGGCCACACTACCGGCAACAAATCAGGGCCAAAAGGAAGAAAATCCCACCCGCAAAACCCCGCCTACAAATCCCGCCCGCATCTCCCGCCCAATCATCCCACCCGCGATTCCCGCCTACAGACTCCCGCCCGCAAAAGACCCGCCCACATCTTCCGCCCACAGAGTCCCGCCCAAGAGTCCCGCCCGCATTCTGCCTGTGTTTTCCCACCTGCAGAAAACCGCCCGTGTGTCCTGCCCAAAGGAGAAAAGGTAAACAAAAGAAACTGCCGCAAACAATCAGACTGCAACAGTACCCCCTCTCAAAAGACCACCCACCGGGCTGGGTTTTGAAGGGTGACGCTGATGAAACAATCGGACCAAACGAGGAGCATGAACAAAACCAGCAGGTTCCCAGGTTCGGTCCTCAGGGGGATATCCCTCCCAATCCACCAATTAAAATAAATGCCCCCGCCGCCTCCTGGAATCCAGAATGGCACGCACCACATACTCCACATCGCCATCAACCAACAAAGGAGGGGGAGGGGGCAAAGGCACAGTAGTAGGGACATAGGGTTTGAGGAGCGAGGTATGAAACACTGGGTGCACCCGGTAATCATCAGGTAATTCCAACTCCATAGCCACAGGGTTCACCACCTGCCCAACCCGGATAGGACCCAGGTAACGTGGCTGCAGTTTAAGAGGCCCTTCTAATTACAGATTTTTAGAAGACAACCAAACCAGGTCCCCAGGAGCGTATGAAGGAGCTGGAATACGGTGCCTATTGGCAACGTCTTTCATCCTTGCCTTGGCAGCCACTAGATGCTCATGGGCTGCATGCCAAACTGCAGTAAGTTCCTGGCTCAAAGTATCAACCGTAGGAACCCTACCAGAAGGCTGAATAGGAACCGCCCTAGGATGAAAACCCATAGAACAAAAAAAGGGGAAACACCCAATGATTTTTTTTTTTTTTAAATGTAGTGTATTGAGTTTCGTACAAAACAGACATAAACACAGGTGGCCCGGTGGCCTCAAATTATAATTGGCAGTTCCCCATCTAAATCGTTGTGTGTCATATCCATGTGTCTACTATTTTATCAGTGTCCTCAACATAGCCCAATAAACCCCGTCATTTATACCCTCAACTCCCTTTTCTAACAACAGTTGCTCCCTCCCTCCTCCCAATTCTCTTCACTGATGCACAGAGCAGCAATAGTCCCTTATATTGTTTTTGTTCAGGAAAACACTACGTCCTAATCCTGTCGATGTTCCTGCTGTGCTACGGGACTTCTCCTGTCTGGTGTAATACTCCAGCTAGCCCTCTTGTGTCTCGTATTCTCGTAACGCCTGTACTAGCGCTTCCCATGCTGTCGCTGTTTCTAGTTCTCTATCATTGCCTCGCGCCTGTTGAAATCACAGCGCACCCTCACTATTTGCCCACTTTACAAACTCATTTCTCCACCTCTTGCTGCTAGGTCCTACTGTCGCTTTCCAATGTCTCGTAATTTCCCGTTTTGCTAATATGAGCCCCATATCGATGAATTTACTCGTTATTTTGTTTTTGGATGTGTGGGGGAACCAGTGTAGGATGCTAGTGGCCATGTCGAATGTCAATTGTCTCTCTGTTATCTCATTCAGGGTGTCTCCCACTTCTACCCAGTAGGATCCCATCATTGAGCAAGACCATAGCATATGTTCTAATTCTACTCCTGTTCGTGTACACCTGGGGCATGCCGCTTCAAGAACCTTAAAATATTTACTGATCCTTCAAGGCGTCAAGTATGCTCTGTGGAGGATGTAGAAGTGCACTAGCTGGAATCTCACATTTCTTGAGCTCTTCCATGCTCTCCATATTATTTGTGTCCAGGCGGTTTCAGGGATTTCTTTCCGTATGTCGACTTCCCATTTCCCTTTCAGCGTTTCCAGAGGAGTCAACCCTCGTTAAGCATTCTAGAGTAGAGACACATGACCGCCTTGAAGGTCCCAGCTGCCATCATGGTATACTGGCAGGCCATCGTCGTCTTAGGTTCCGTAAGCCCTTCCCACCAGTGTGCTTGTATCGCCCTCGTCAAGGCTGCAAGCAACAAGAATCCGCCTCTCGGAAGATCAAATCTGTCTTGTAGTGTCTGGTAGGATAACATGGCCCGTCTTCGTATAGGTCTCCCAAAACTTGGAGACCTGCTTCCTCCCAGGTTTGCAATTGTGACCAGTCCCCACCGTGCGGCAACGCCGTTATCATTCCCAGTGGGATTTCGGGCGCATATGGGTGCAGGACTCCCGCTCTACGTTGAGAGCGGTTCCAGCAGAGCCTAAGCGTTCTCTCTTCCAGTAGAAGATCTTTAAGGTTCAGCCTCTGTTGCAATGCTATGAACGATAATATATGGCGCGGTGTTCCCCTGCCTCTTTGTTGTTCCGGTCCTCTGAATTCACTCGCTATCGCTTGAGTGAAAAACTGCAGTTGGGCTGCCAGATAGTACAGTTCGAAGTCTGGGACCGCTAATCCTCCTTCAGCTTCAGGGCGGGCGAGCGTTGCCTGGGCTACTCTCCGCCTGCCCGTACCCCACAGGAAGGCCACCACAAGCAATTTCAGTAACTTAAAAGTTGACCCCGGGATCCACACTGGCAGAGTTCTGAAATAATAGAGGAAGCGCGGGAGCGCTATTATCTTTAGTAGGGCTATCCGGCCATGCTGCCCTTTAGCGCTCTTATGCCACGTCCCACGTTCCCTTCTAACATGTCTGTCGCTGTGTGGTAAATCTGTGTGCCTAGATATTTCAAACAGGTGGGTTCCCATCTCACCTCCCTATCTGTTATAGGCCGCGCCCCCCCCTGCTGTACTGGGAACAGGCATGTTTTCGGCCAATTCACTTTCAGACCCGATATGGTGCCAAATTCCGAAAGCAGGGAGCCAGCACCCACTAACGCTCTCCCAGCATCTTCCAGGAAGAGCAGCATATCATGATATGTATTGCTGACCTTCTCTACTCTCCAAGCCCCCATAGTGGTCTCCAGTCCGGGCCTTCGCCGCAAGAGGCTCGACCGCCAAGATGAACAGCAGGGGGGACAATGAACATCCCTGCCTCGTTCCACGACTGACCAGGTATTGCGTCGATATCAGCGTTCCCACTCTAACTCTGGCTACAGCCGACGAATACAGCACCTTTGTCCATTGTAGGAAGTCTGTTCCCAGGCCAAAGCACTCCATCGCTAAGCTATCGAACGCTTTTTCGATGTCCACTGACAATATCATGGGTTGTTGTGCCTCCGGGTGGTCCTCCTCCAATAGGCATACCAATCGCCTAACATTCGTGGTTGTGTTGCTTGTCGGTATAAAGCCAGCTTGATCTGCATGGATCAATGTGGTCATGTGTTTTAAGGGCCGGGTTGTCAATACACTGCTAAGTATTTTATAGTCGGTGGTCAACATTGACAACGGGCGATAGGAGGCCGTCTCCCTCCCGTCCCGACCTGGTTTCAGCAGCAGGATCACCAGCGCCTCCCCCATAGACTGGGGCAACTGTCCAAGTTCTTTGGCCTCTTTGTATACCTCTTGGAGTTTTGGCGCTAGCTCATCTATATATTTCGCATAGAATTCAATAGGTAAACCGTCTACACCTGGGGTTTTGTTGCGAGCCATGTGCTTAATAGACCCCTGATTCCTCCCAGTTCTATGTCTTTACTCAAGCTTTCTACCTGTTCCCGTTCTAGTACCGGAAGTTGTAGTGCCTCCAGGAAGGCATCAACAGCAGGGTCCCCGGCTACTACTGTGCTTTGATACAGTTTCTCATAGTAGCGCAAGAAGCACTGTAGGATTTCAGTCTGAGTGTTGACTACATTCCCCTCTCCTGTCTCTATCGCCAATATAGATGACCCTCGTTTAGTGGGCTTTGCTAGCCAGGCCAGCAGCGACCCTGCTTTGTCACCCTCCGCATGCGCCCTTATCATGTAAGCTTTATGGTCATAGCTATGCAATCTTTCCATTTCCGCCGCTACCGCTTCCTTTGCTGTGCTAACCTCTTCCTGCAATTCGGGGTGACCAGGCCTTTTCAATTCTATCTCGCGTAGTTTGGCTTCAGCCGTGGCCAAATCTGTTAGGAGTACCTTTCGCACCCCAGCGTGCTTTCCTATACAAATTCCTCTGATAACCACCTTAAATGCATCCCATTCCGTTGCTTTCGTGGCCGTTGAATGTGCGTTTTCTGCAAAATAGTGGGTGATCCCCTCCCTCCTGAAAAAGTGGGTCATCCATCGTCTCGGGGCGCAACCTCCAAGTGGGGATGCAAGATATACCGGACATCCAGTGCATCGTAATGAGCAGAGGATTATGATCTGATATCGTCCTAGCCAGATACTCTGAATGCGCCACAGCGGGCTGCACCGTCGTAGAGCATAGTTTCGCGTCCAGCCTGACGTGTAGCTCGTGCATCCCGGAAAAGTAGGAGTAGTCCCGTTCTAGTGGGTGCTGCGCACGCCAAATTTCTACTAGGTCCCATCTCGTTTGCCAGTCTTGCCTACCTTTAGTCAACCTGTGGACTGGGGATGCGATCTGTCGAGAGAGACATCCATAACTGAGTTGAAGTTTCCCCCCATTACTAGCGGGCCAGCAAGATAGTGTGCCAAAGATCCTGAGAGCTTCGCCAGGAATTCCAGTTGATCGACATTAGGTGCATACACATTACAGAATGCTATGTCCTTACCTCTAAGTTTCCCTTGTATTGCTACAAACCTACCGTCTGGATCTATCGACTGGCTAACCAGCTGAAAAGGGACTCCCGCTCTAACCCAGATCAGTGCACCCCTAGTGAAAGCCGAGTATGTGGTGTTATATATTTGGCCCCTCCATCTACGCTGCAGCGCTATGCCCTCGGCCTTAGTCAAGTGTGTTTCCTGGAGCAGTGCTATATGTACTCCACTGCGGAACAGATATGCATGGATTTTATGTCGTCTTGTCATGGTATGAAGTCCCCTCACATTCCAGGTTATACATCTTAAGTCTGCTGTATCACCCATTGTCTATTAGTGTCCTATACATCATATATCTTGATTTCTCAATTGCATCAGTGACTGTCCCTCCCAAACTGCCCCCCAACCTACTCCTGTCATCCCTCCCCCCCAGAACAGGACCTAGCAACAACAACGTAGTTCCCATGCAAACTAATGTAACTCCTAACACATTTCGAAGCCCGCCAGCAGACACTGTGGGCATGCCTTAAGGGCAATGAGGGGGGACCTTGCACCAACCGGTGGCCACCTACTCCAACAGTCCTCCGTGTCCCATGAAGCCCAGACAACTAGTTCCCCCCGAAACTTCCCACCTCCCGCTCCCCCCGCATTGACCATTCGACCAAC
This sequence comes from Lissotriton helveticus, assembly GCF_964261635.1. NCBI lineage: Eukaryota > Metazoa > Chordata > Amphibia > Caudata > Salamandridae > Lissotriton > Lissotriton helveticus. The sequence goes on along the minus strand of NC_136065.1, from coordinate 1,843,543,674 downwards.
CTCCCTTGTTAGGTTTCATTAGGAAGTCCATTGCAGCTCCGGCTACTCCATCCCGTCGGCCTTACAGAGTCAGCTACCCTTCGTCCAGCATCCCCTCTGCCGTCTTAGGAGTGACCTTCGGTAAGCTTACGCTGTCCGTTTCCGAGTGTTCCGTTTCAGATTTGGTATTGTCTTTCTCCGAGTCGGTGCCATCCCCTGATATAGGTTGTTGTGTAGCCGATAACGTGGACGCCGCCGCCAGCACATCCCACCGCTCCGCTTCTGTTTGGGTCATGGAGGGCCTCCTCAGGCCCCGCTGCCTATTCCGAATCCGTCGCAATTTCCACGGAGGCAAGCTCACTGTGGAGATCCCAATTCTTTGTTCGTTATTATTCTTTCCAGCTCTGTAGAGTTCCAGCCAAGCACAGGCGTCCTCCGGGGTTTCAAAAAAGCAAGTTTTTCTATCCACAATGACTCGAAGTCTGGCCGGAAATAGGAGAGAGTATTGGAGCCCTTCGGTGTGCAACTCTCTTTTGACGGCTCAGAATGAAGTTCGACGGCGTTTCGTATGTGTAGTCGGGGAAGATATTGACCCTGCTATTTTCCACCTGGAAGGGGCCTTCCGCCCGCGCCTTCTGAAGGATCAAGTCCCGGTCTCGAAAGTGCAGTAACCGGGCTATAACTTGTCGCGGAGGGCGGCCTTGTTGAGGAGGTCTAGTCGGCACCCGGTGTGCCCGTTCCAATGTGTAGAAGGTGGATAGAGCCTCTGGTGCTACCACCGTTTTGAGCCAGGTCTCCAGATATTGTACCATGTCTGATCCTTCAATTTTCTCCGGCAATCCAACTACGCGGATGTTGTACCGGCGATTGCGACCTTCAGCATCCTCAGCTCTTCGTTCCAAGGCGTCCACACGTTCCAGTACAGTGGTCAGGGTAGCTTTGAGGTCCTTCTGGTCTCCTTCCCGTTTCACCAGTGAGCTAGCAGTGCCCAGTTCCGGTCACCCGGTGCTATGTGGATATGGTGCGTTGTTTCTAGTAGTGTCCACCCTGAATTCCTGCTACGGGTCCCCAATATTATCCGCCACTAGGGAGCTCGGTACCTGCCACCGTGTATGCTCTTTGCAGGTCCCCAGGGGCCCACCAGGCGTAGGTCGCAGCGTTCGCCCCCTCGTGGCGCGGACCGCGTTGAGGGGTCTGTTCCAGGCCCAGGGGGGGCGTTTCCACCACGGGCTGTAGGCGGTAGTGCTTGCCTGTTATGGCGACTGGCCTACTCCTGTGCTCTCTTCTATGCGCTTGGTTGGCCCCGCGCTGGGGCTGCTCTTCAGAAGTGCCAGCAGTCGTGCTTTCGCCCCGCTCTGCCCTCCTGTGCAGTTTGTAGTTCCGCTAAAGCGTAGCTCCGTCCATGTGATTCCGCGGCCACACACTGCATCAACTATTGCACCCACTTGCTCCCTGTCATCTGGGCGATGCTCGCGGCCCGACTCCCCCGATTTCCCTGTAAATGTGTCGGTCGCCTGTTATCCTGTGGCTGAACGCAAAATGGTCCGGGGCAGTGTCACTCTGCAAAGTCCTCCACCGCCCTTGGTGCCCGTGGAAGCCCAGACAGCCCCCACCACAATTGTTCTGGCTCTGTGGGGTAACAGCTGAGATCCGAGCTTGGTCCTCCTCTGGCTCCGAGTGTGTTTGCTGTGCTCTACGGGTCCAGCCTCGCCTCAATTCTCCCGCGATGATCTGGTGTGGGGGCCCCCCCGGGCGTGCCCGCCAGGCACCGCTCCGCAGGGCACCCAGTATACGGTGACCAGGTGTCCCGGATCCGCCCGGACGGGCTCTGTTTTTCACCTGCTGTCCGGGCACATTTCAGGAAATTTAGCTCCTGTCCCGGTTTTTAGAGAGGGGCGAGTGAAAACTGTGGGAGTTGCTTTTTATACTGTACAAAGCAGGGATTGTTAGAAGTTGTTTGAAGGAAGCAATGTAATTAACAGGCAAGCTTCTGGGTTTAAAAATGTCATTTTATTTATGTTCTAGCTGCCTGTTCTGTAATTCTCTGCTAAGGAGCGCTGCCATTCTGTGCGCCCGCTTGAAATTAAACTGCAGTCCTTCTTTTATTTTTGTGAAATGTCCCGGTTTGTGGCTTTAAAATACTGGTCACCCCAACACAGTATGAGCTCCCTAGCACGTGAGGGCCGCACCTTAATGCTCGCTTTCTCCGCAGCTGTCCTCAGGGTTCTGGAGGCTCCGCCGCAGATGCCAGGTCAATCCCCGTCACGTCGCCCATTAGTCAGTCCGGGCGCGGGTCTCAACAGTACCGCGGGTCTCTCCGCCCGCTGATCGGCGCAGCCACGATCTTCTCAAGCTGCCGCTTCTGGGGTCAGGGGCCTCTCCAGGCACTTCCTCCGGTTCCAGTCTCTCCGGTCATAGTGCTGCTCCCCCGCGGCTGTTCTCTCCGCCGCTGCTTCAGTGGGTCCGACTCCCAGCTGCAGCCACCATCTTAGGCTGCTCTTTGCAGCTCACCGGCCAGTTAGTAATCTCACCCCAGCAGGTGTCCTCGGCCGCAGTCGCTCCCGGTTTGTAGTCACACAGGGGGGGGCACTCCCTCCCCTATCGCCGTGCAAGGGGTGGGGGTTCTGGGCACCGGTTATACAGGATCAATGGGGCTCAGGCTCGGAGCTCCTCGTTCAAGCAGCCACCATCGTCGGCTGCAAGCCACGCCCCTCGGTAAACACCCAATGATGAATGAAAACTGTTGTTATAAGCGAACTCGGCAACAGGCAAAGCCTTCACCCAACTGCCAGTAAGGGAAGTAAGAAGACAGCGTAAATACTGTTCCATCGTTTGGTTGGTACGCTCCGTTTGGCCATCACTTTGGGGATGGTAAGCCGAGAACAAACGAAGCTCCATATCCAACGAGGAACACAATTCTCTCCAGAAATGAGACACAAACTGTGCGCCCCTATCAGATACAATGACAGTGGTTACCCCATGTAAACGCAGCACTTGAGCTATAAACACCCCAGCCAACTCCTGAGCAGTAGGCACTTTAGGCAATGGTACAAAATGGGCGATTTTCGTAAACAAATCAACAACCACCAAAATCGTAGTATACCCTGTATCTAGTGGTAAATCGGTGACAAAATCCATACTTATGGTATGCCATGGGGACAGAGGAACAGGAAAGGGATGCAATAGACCAACAGGAGGTGTATGTGAAGCCTTGCTGATAGCACACACCGGACAGGAGGTAACAAACACATGAATATCGTGATGTATTGAGGTCCACCAAAACCAGCGAAGACACATCTCCCGTGTCTTAGCTACACCAGGATGACCCATGAGTGAAGATGAATGACACCACTTTAATACATTATCCCGTAATTCAAGTGGAATAAACAACTGTGTTCCATGATACAATAATCCATCCTTTAACAGAAAAGATGCATCCATCAACCAAAGAGTCAAATCAACAGAGGACAGTTGTACCTTAATCTCATCCTTAAACTCCTGAAAAGAGGTACATCCCACAATCCTCTCAGCAGGTATCATGGGACCCTCACCAAATGATGCATCTTTACACAATGGAGACACATGAATACGTGACAAGGCATCAGACTTCACTTGTTTAGCAGCGGGCCTATACGTGATAGTGAAATCGAATTCATTGAAAAATGTATCCCATCTCATTTGACGTGGTGTCAGAGCCCGGGTAGAACGAAAGAACTCTAAATTCTTATGATCGGTATAGATCGTGATAGGATGTCTCGCACCCCACAAATGGCGTTGCCACTCCTGAAACGCTAGCTTAATAGCCAACAATTCCCTTTCTGCCACAGTGTAGTTCTGTTCGGCAGGTAACAATTTCTTAGAGAAAAAGGCAAGAGGGTGCATATGTCCAGTCTCACTGTCACGTTGTGACAATACCCCCCTAACAACAAACTGTGAAGCATCTGCTTCTACAAAGAAAGGAAGCGCAGGATCTGGATGACGGAGAATGGGGGCTGTAAGAAACCGTTCAACTAGGGACTGAAAGGCTTTTTGGGCAGCAGGCGTCCATTGAAAACCCACACCTTTTTTCAACAATGATGTAATAGGAGTAACTACATCTGAAAAACGGGAAATAAAACGATGCTAGAAATGGGCAAATCCCAATAAAACTTGAACGTCCCTAACACAAGTAGGACTCGGCCAAGATGTAATGGCCTCCGTTTTCTTGGGATCCATCTGTATGCCCTCAGCGGAAATAACAAAACCCAGAAACTCCACACAAGATGTCTGAAAAACACACTACTCAAGCTTTACAAATAGCAAATGATCACGTAGTCGCTGTAAAACCTGAGACACATGAATCTCATTACCCCCTATGTTTCTGGAAAATACCAATATGTCGTCGATATACACGATGACACATATATCTAACAAGTCCCGCATCACCTCATTGATAAAAAACTGGAACGCTGCGGGGGCGTTACACAAACCATAAGTCATAACACAATACTCGAAAAGACTCAACTTCATCCTGAAGGCGGTCTTCCATTCGTCCCCTTCACGGACACGAATGAGATGGTATGCCCCCCACAGGTCCAGTTTGGTAAAGATGGTTGCGTGTTGCAGCTGGTCTAATAACACAGAAATCAAAGGTAGGGGATACTTGTTTGTTATCGTGACCTTATTCAAAGGCCAATAATCGATACAGGTACGTAATTTACCTCCCTTCTTTGGTACAAAGAAAATAGGTGAAGACACCGGGGAAGAGGAGTGTCGGATGAAACCAGCAGCCAACATTTCGTCCAAATAGGATCGTAAATGCTCTGTTTCAGGTTCGGATAATGAATAAATCCAACTACAGGGTAAACACCCCCCAGGGACCAAGTCAAATACATCCGCAAACTCCTTGTACTGGGAAGGAATACCAGATTCTTCCACAGCACAACCAGTAGCACAAACCAAAGGAGATATCCAATCTGAAGCTTCCTGGTAGCAGTGTTGCAAACAATAACCCGAATCCAAGGTGACCGTGCGTCTTACCCAATCGATCTTCGGATTATGTGTCTGCAACCGTGCCACTCCTAAAATGATACCAAAGGCAGGGGCATCTATAAGGTCAAAACTTAAAGACTCGGAATGACCATTATCACAGATTAAGACCAAAGGTTCCGTCTGTTTTACTATCAATCCAGAGGACAACTCAGTCCCATCAATGGCCCTGACTAGTTCTGGATGAGTCCTACAAACACAGGGAACACAAAACGTTTTGGCCAACTGTATGTCCATGAAGTTACCCGTGGCACCTGAGTCGAGGAGGACCGGAAAAGTACTCCTCTTAGTACCAGATATTTCCAAAGTAACTGTAATCGTGAAATGACGAGGCACTCGAGACACATACCCAGCAACATCATAGGGATTATACTCATGGATGGTATCTTGTCCAAACAGAAGGTCACCATGACCAATGAAGGCTACAGTCTTTTTCATTGCCACTGAAGAAGGCTTAACCGTACACTCACGTGCAAAGTGCCCATTCCCGCCACAATACAAACAAAGATTAAGTCTTCGGCGTCTTTCCTTCTCATCTTTGGAAAGAGGGACCCTAACACTCCCTATCTGCATAGGTTCAGAATGGTTCTTGTCCCCTGTCTCCCCTCGAACATCACTACGACCAGCGAAGTACCGAGATACTGGCAAACAATATCTTTCTCCTTTTCTCTCCAAAAGCCTGTGATCCAACTTGACCACCAAATCAATAAATTCAGAACAATCTTCAGGGGGGGTCAACAATCTGCGATATAACATCCTTAAGTTCCTCACACAAACCCTGATAAAATAGGGAAGTTCTCTTCTCATTGGGCCAATGAGTCTCAGATACCAAACGATTAAACGTGGTTATGTACACCAAAAGATCCTGTTTACCCTGTCGCAGTTTCAGGAGCTCCTGATCGCTAGCCTGCATAAAAGTATGTTTCGCAAACAAGCGCCGCATCTGCTCCTTAAAAGCCGCGAAATTATATAAGATGGGATCGTCCCTATCCACCAAGGGCACTGACCATAAAGCAGTAGTTCCAGCCAAGTAAGAAATTACAAAAGCTACTTTGGCTGTATCATCTGGAAAAGCCGTTGGTCTACACATAAAGGGGCCGAACCACTCCGAATAGCTGTACGGAGCGTTTTTCCCGTACGAATCGTACCCTGCAACCTCCCCCGTATGTACAATGAAGTACGATTCGTACCAGGAGCAGGACTCCGTACGAATCGTACAAAGACCGTACGACCCTAATCTCCGCACGATTCTCCCTCGGAACCCGCTGTACGCGACATCTGTATGGTTCGAAGCATGTTTTCCCGACCCAGCAAGTACGATTCATGTCGGGTACGCACCGTACGATGCTTTTTTTACGGGTGCCCAAAACGTCAGAAGAAGCAGAGTACGCCTCAAAACCGGTACGGAACAGCCCCCCCAGGTACGGTGCATACACCCCATGTCTGCAGGGGTACGGTGCTTACCCCTGCTATCATGGGGTATACCCACCGTACCCCATGATTGCGGGGTGTACGGTGCGTACACCCTGCGATCATGGGGTACAGTGCATACACCCCATGATCGCAGGTGTATGTACCGTACCCCTGCGATCATGGGATGTACGCACCGTACGGTGTGTATGTGATTGTGTGGTTGTCTGTACGAATCGCCCTTAACTGACGTGGACCGTACTAATCGCGTCCTCATATCCCGGTCCGGATCGTACTCGTCGGGTCGTACGGCATGTTTGTGAATCATACGGTTCACTGTGAGGGGCTGTGTCGTACGTTTCAGCCTTGCAATTATACGGTTCGCGCCGATTCGGACGGATTGACGAGATACGGATCGTACTACGCAATTCGGGCGGATGTGTACGATTCGTACAGAGAGGGCTCCGGATACGATTCGGACGGACGCTTTTTTTCCCGAATCGGAATCGACCCCAAAGTGTAGATGGCACTGGTTCATAAAAATGCCAAACTTATTACTATCCCCAGAAAAACGCTCAGGGACTGCCAGGTACTGGCACCGGCGTATTCACGGTAACTGCAATAGGCGTACTTCCCGTACCACCAGATGTACGGTCATAAAGGAAAGTTGCAGGCTGTAAAGGTGTTTTAGAAGCCCCAGCCCTTTTCTTGGCTTTATAAGCATTTAATTCTCCCTGTAAACCTTGATTCTCCTGTCGCAAGTCCCTCACCTCCTCCTGCAAAGATGCAAGAGCCAAAGCCACATCCTGTAATGAAGGACCTGCACCCGACCCAACCTGCACGGAACCTACATCCATCCTCGCTCGGGTAGTATATATATCGTGGGCTTGGGTTTCTGTTCTGACCCCACTCACCTGAACATACAGGTACTAAAGGAGCGCAGATAGCCCGATCCACCCCTTGCCCAATGCCTTAGCCACTTGAGCGAAAAACAATGTTCACACGAGAGACAAACGCATTAGGGGGGAAACCGGAAAAAGGTGATGGAAAGGTGTAGGGACATTCATACAGCCATCCTCTAGACTGCAAACATACCAATCTTCCATAGGCTGCAGTAAAACAAGAAAAACAAAACAAGAAGGAAAGTATGTTAAAGAAAACAATACTAATCTAATAACTATGCCCAACCAAGACCTTTTCCCCGATAGATCAAGGCATACCCAGAAAAAGGTATAAGGAATCTCCAAAGGGCACCAAGGAATATGATTATATCTTAATGTCACTCTTCCTGGAATGTACCATAATACTCAATTCCTCCAAATAGAGCAGGAAAAAGAACACCACAAAGGTGAACAAAAACACACTGAATGAAATAAAGGACAGCCAACGATGACTAAAAACAAAAACAGTGCACTGAAAAAACAAAAAGGTATTCCTTAAATAGGGTAAAATGTATATCCTAGAGTCCACGCTAAATATTCCACTGATATTGCCTCCAGGAAGTTGCCTTGAATAGTGTAGTGCAAGATAAGAACTACTGTCTCACCTGTAAAGGCAAGTCTGCTCCAGCCGGATACAGACAGAGTCCATCATTGTGTAAAGTTCACAACAAAGGCAAAGGTCAGCAGGAATACAAAACAATGGCGGTGATCCAGATGGGCAAATCCAGGGATCCAAAATGAGCAAGACAAGGACACCAGCCAAGAAAACAGGACTCCAGGACGCCAAAGCCGAAGTGCTTCCGGGGCCAAAACCCGGAAGAGAACCCAACCAAAGAAGGAAGGGAAGGAGGCCCTTAATATACTGCCAAAAGTCCCACCCCCCAACCGTGGCCACACTATCGGCAACAAATCAGGGCCAAAAGGAAGAAAATCCCGCCCGCAAAACCCCGCCTACAAATCCCGCCCGCATCTCCCGCCAAATCATCCCACCCGTGATTCGCGCCTACAGACTCCCGCCCGCAAAAGATCAGCCCTCATTTTCCGCCAACAGAGTCCTGCCCAAGAGTCCCACCCGCATTCTGCCTGTGTTTTCCAGCCCGCAGAAAGCCGCCCGCGTGTCCCGCCCAAAGGAGAAAAGGTAAACAAAAGAAACTGCCGCAAACAATCAGACTTCAACAGGTGCGACGTGCAATGCCCTCAGGTTGCAGTGCAGACAGCAGCTCAGTGACGGTCGTCCAGCGGCATCGGTGAGACAAGGGCTGTGGGGCGAAGTGGGGCGGTACTCGTTGCAGTGATAACAGGTCACTGTGCAAGCAACGTCGTCATTGCTGAAGCGCTGTCACCGGTGGACCCAAGTCTGCAGTTTTTGGGGCCCATAGGTCACAGTGCAGGCAGCAGCATCAATTGATGGACCAGAGTCGATCGCGCTGGTGTTTGTGGGCCAAGCCTGCAGTGTGGGACGGGGTGGTGCATTGTGTAACTTATCAGCGGTGTCCCCAAACCACGTTGCAGGCAGCAGCATCAATGTCAGCTTGGACCGTTATCGTCAGTGAGACCAGGTGTGTGGTGCGTAGCAGGACGATGCTCCATGTTCTCCACGAGCAGTGTCCACAGGTCACAGGTGCAGGCAGAAGTGTCGGTGATGGCATTGCGGTGTCGTTGGGGATACCAGGGCAGCGGTGTGAAGTGAGTGGTGCAGAATGTGGTGCCTACAGGTCACGGTGCAAGCAGCGGCCCGGTGGCGGCATCCGGCGGTGCCATCGGTGAGACCAGGGTCATGGTGCAAAGTGCAGCAGTGCCCTCTGCGGTGGCTTCCGGTCATAGAACCGGCAGTGGCGTCATTGATGGTGCCGGGTTACCTTTTTCCTCTTTGCCAACAGGAGGCAAGCTCTACATCAAGCTATTGGAGATACTTAAGATGCAGAAAGCACACTCCAGTCTTTTCCCTGCCCAAGACAGAAGCAGCAACTTCAGGCCAACCCAACAAAGCACAGCAGCAAAGGGGTAGTACTCCTCCTGGCAACTCTTCTTCCTGGTAGGTTCCTTAGTCCAGCAGTAATCAAAATTTCACAGGTCAGGGTCCCAATATTTATACCACATTTTCCTTTGAAGTTGGTACAGACAAAGTTCCTCTGGCACACATAAACCAGATTAGGGTGGCTCAGGCCAGGTTCCCCACAGGAGGTGGAGACAACTGTGTGAGAGGCAGCTACAGTTCATTCAGGTGCAAGGCACAACTCCACCCACTACTCTAAATGCAGCCAGGTCTATTCAGCCTGGCTATGAGTCACTTAGGAAAGGCAGAACACCCTCAACCCCTCCTTGTGTCTGTCTAGTGAGAATACACATCACCTGCTCCTGTCACTCTAAACCCAGACAGGGAATACACAAAAGGCAGAGGCACACAGGATGGTTAGACAAGAAAATACACACTTTCTAAAAGTAGTATTTTCAAACACATAATATAAAAACCATCTTTACTAAAAGATGTATTTTTAAATCCTGAGTTCAGGCATACTAAACTCCATTTTTAGGTTTCACCTACACAGCGCTTGCACTGTGCTTGAGAAATCTATTGTTTTTAATATAAACTTAAAAGGGACTTGCATCCCGCCTCCTCTCTGTCCTGGCTTCTCTTTGGTTCCTGTGCGTGCAACGCATCTTTCCTCCATTTCTATTGGCTGTAGCAGATTTTCCTGCATTTTCCAATGCTTGTTCCTTGTCTACTTTTCTTATCAGTTTCCTGCCGCCGAAGTACTGTTAACATCTGCTTTGGTGGAACTATATTTTCATAAAGTTTTGCCTTTTACTATTGCAGCATATTTATATAATAATTTATCACCCAGAGAAATTAAGTGATTTACAAAGAATCCGATGATGTTGCGAGGCGCCGCAGAGGCTCGAACCGGGTTCCCCAGCTCCCGAGTCAACAGCTCTGGCCGCTGGGCTACATCCTCTCCACTCCTGTGTTATCTGTTAGGGAGCTCTTTCCTTCTCCCGGATGATGATTGATGAAAACAGCTCTTTATTAATTACATTGGTGAAACCGATGCATTACCATTGGATTGTTCTATCAGCTCCCACTGGTAACCTACCTAGGTAAAGTGTTATCAAGCAGCTCCCATGTTAACCTATGTGAGAGATAGCCTTTCCACAGTGAAAACAAAATACTCAGGAGCAGATTTAAAAGGCCTGTACGTCACTTTTGCGCCGCAGTTGCGTCACTTTTGTGACACAGCGGTGGCGTAAAACCAGCGCTATGCTGCAGGATATTTACAACGTGACGCATCTAGGGAGATGCGTCATGTTGTAAAGCCCTGCGCCACATGTGAGCGTTCCGGCACAGGGGGAGCGTTCCGGCGCAGGAACGCCTCGGAAAAGTGGCTGAGTGAAATCTACAAGATTTCACTCAGTCACTTTACGGCCCTGCTGCGTCAAGCCCCTGCGCCTGCTTGAAGCATGCATAAGGATTGACGCAGCATGTTAGGCATAGGGGCACCCCGAGCTCTGCTGGAGCTGCATCGCGCTTGCGACGCAACTCCAGCAATGCGCCGCCTTGCCGCCGGGGGATGCGACAGGCATCTGCCTATCCATGCGCCACGGTGCATTGTAAATGCGGCGCATCAGTGGTGGCGCACAGGTGGGCAGATGCGTTGCATCTCTTCTGGCGCATCCCTGTTGATTAGCAGAGATGTGCCAGAAGTTGTAAATCTGCCCCACAGTATTTCACTATTAGGACATGCAAAAATACACCACTACATGTCCTACCGTTTAGATACACTGCACCCTGCCCATGGGGCTAACCTGGGCCTACTTTAGAGGTGACGAAGATGTAAGAAAAGGGAAGGGAAGGGCCTGGCAGTAGGTGTACTTGCCAGATCGACATGGCAGTTAAAAACGGAGTGCAGACACTGCAGTGGCAGGTCTGAGAATCCTTTGAAAGGCTACTTGTGTGGGTGGCACAATCAGTGCCACCCACAATCAGTGCCTCCCCACTAGTAGCATTTGATTTACAGGCCCTGGGCACACCGGTAAAATTTACTAGGGACTTATTAGTAAATCAAACATGCCAAACATGGAAACACCAATCCATAAAGGCAATTTAAATGGAGAGCATCTGTACGTTAGTACTGAATAGCAGTGATAAAGTGCCCTGGGTCCTAAAACCAACAAATAATAGGTCAAAAACAGGAGGCCAAAAAGCAAAAGGTTTGAAGGTAAACCCGCTGAAAAAGCCAGGCCTAACAGTTCCCAATTGGCATCAAGGCACAGGGGTAGGTGCCAGATCACCAGTTCCTCCATGCCCCCACAGTTAACAATGGTAACTATTCATTTAACTTGCAGTGTAGAGGATGTAATATTTTTTATCACCTCATGACTTGACTACATGGCATGATTTTAACACCTTTCCCTGAGGATGCTCTGTGTGTCAGAAAATGAGAATACGCTGTTTGGGGCAGGGAGAGTTGTGACCCCGACAGGATCGGTGACAAACCCCCAGCTAACCCATTCTACCTACCCACCCCGTGGAGGGCACGCCCACATCAGGTGAGGACAACCTCAGATGCGATGATGTCTTCCCAACCAGTCCGTGGAACAGCCGAGTACAAGGCTCTCCTGGTCAAAAAATGCTGATCTTCCAGTGCTCTCGACCATGGAGGGATAATAACAATTCTGAAGTTTCACAGCTAAGCTGAACTGCTGAGGAAGCAACACTTCATGTGTTTCAAAGATGTTCAACTGATTTGTCATTCCTGCAAATTTGCAATTTGAAGACAAGAAAAATGTTCAGTCCTGAGTGAGATGACACATGGCTCGATTCTGCTTATGCACACTTACAGCCTTCACACTTTTAAGTGTAATTTGTAGCTCAGGCACTTCTTTTAGCCCCTGGGAGTGATGAAATGTACTTAGCATGCCATCTTCCTGAGAAGTAGCATTACTGGATTAGTTACAGAGGGCCACAAGTATAAGGGCCTAAGGGGTTCTGACCAGTGTTTCCTTGCACTCCTGCTGGTAAATTGCTTGCTTTTCTCATTTGCACGCTTCTCTCGCCCGCATACTCGCATCTTAAAATTTTAAAGTTTCTTCACGTCGTGTTTTACTGAGTTTCCTTGCACTCTTGCTGCTAAACTGCTTACTTTGCTCATTTGCACACTTCTCTTGCCCGCATACCCGTATTTAACATTTTTAAAGTTTCTTCACGTTGTGTTTTACTGTGTTCCACATTTACTATGCCCTACTTACCTGTGGAGGCGAGTGGATCTAGGACACTTCTGGCATACTCAAGGTGCCGCTAGAAGACGCCATTTTGACAGTTGGCACTGTAGTTGTTTGGCACATAGGCCATTTAAAGTGCGCTTCACAGACGTGCAGCGGGCGCGCCTAAGAAAAGCCCGTCTGCGCCCGTCAGTGTCCCGGCTGCGGCCAGCGCCAGCCTTGCTGCCCGATTGCCCGCGGGTGTTGAGAAGGTGCTATGCGGGAAATACACTACGTGATTTGGATGCTACTACACATTGCCATTTTCATAATTGGGACGTGGCGGAGGTGCTGCTTGTGGCTTGCTCAGTGTGTGGCTTCAAACTGGGGCCGGGGTTTGATTCCCTGGTTAATAAGGTTAGTCTGCCTGATAAGCAGGCTAAGGATTTTTCTATTCGGGCTGCCCTGATCAATTCCCGCTCACTTAGGAAACACTATGTGGATGTTTTTGACCTCTTGGAAGACAACTCCTTTGATATGCTGTTTCTTACGGAGACCTGGCTTGATCCCTCTTCTGATCCCATTGTCTCGCTGGCCGTTCCAGTTGGCTATAAGATCTCTAGAGCGGACAGCCCGTTGGGAAGAGGGGAAGGCGTGGCTGTGGTCTATAAAAGCACATGGGATCTTTGATTGGGGGACACCATGGCTTGGGAAGGCTGTGAGGTTCTTGATTTTAACATCCGCTTTTCAGCCCATTTTACCTTGGGAGCTTCCCTGATCTATAGGTCCCTGGGCCCTGCGGGACTATTTCTACAGACTTGTGGGGACGCCATTGTCTCGAGGGCGGTCAGATTCTCCCATTATATGGTTCTGGGTGATCTTAATATTCATTTTGATCGACCAAATACCAAGGAGGTGATCGACCTGCTGGACATTTTACATCTGGCACAACTCAACCAGTGTGTCAGTCTTCCCACGCACCAGGCGGGCCATACACTGCACCGGATTTGTACTAACTCCCCTATTGTTCTACGAAACCCATGCCCTGTGTCCTGGTCGGATCACTTTATATCTTACTTTTCTTGGGATGTTTCTAATGCTGAGACAGTGGTTCATTCTTTCCAGAAGCCAGCTTTTGGGAAAATCGATCTTCAGGAATTCAGTCAGGCCTTGGATTGGTCCAGGCCAAATCTGTCTGGGGATCTTGTGGAGTGTTTATCTTGGTTTACTGGCTGGGTGTATCGCGCGGCTGACTCCGTGGCCTCCTCTCGGGCCACTAGGCAGGCTAGAAAATCACCTTCCTAATCCTGGTTTAACTCAGCCCTTAAAGTTGTAAGGTATGATTGCAAGGTTATTGAGCAGGTCTGGTGCAGGGGCGGCTACTGCCCTATAGCTAAGCTAAGGCTTAGAGCCATGCTAAAAACATATTGCGAAGCCATTGCACTGGCCAAGGGGCAATTCTTTGCAGGTCGCATCAACTCTGCTAGTAACAACTCTAAAGAGATCTTTTCCATAGTGCAGAGCTTCGCGTCTCTGTCTGCCAAAACGATAGTGACTTCATCTTCACCTGCCTGGTGTAACACACTAGCCGGTTCCTTTCTGGATAAGAACCAGGCGGCTTTTCCTTCTGGTGTGGACAGCAGGGTGGGTTCCGTGGCGGTGTAACCGGTTGCTTCTGCCGGCTCTCTGTCAGTCTTTAGACCCGTTGACCCCTCAGAATCTCTCAAAATCCTCATGGGGCTTAAGACTGGCTTGCTGTCGGATCCATGGTCGACCAGGCTTCTGGCAGCGATGGACGCGAGCGTGAATGCCGAAGTGAACCTTATTATTAACATGTCCCTTCAGACAGCTGTTGTTCCCCTGGCTTGGAAACAGGCGAAGATCCTGCCTCTCCTCAAAAAACCTTCCTTGGATCATCTTAATCCAGGGAATTACCATCCTATCTCCCTCCTTCCCGTCATTGCCAAGGTCTGTGAGAAGGCGGTTAATAAACAACTCACACAGTATGTGGAGAGAGAGGCACTCCTGCACCCAGCTCAATCAGGGTTCCGAGCCTCTCATAGCACAGAGACTGTCTTAGTAGAGTTGACGGAGGCTATTCGGGAGTGTCTTGATGCAGGCGGGAGAGCTGCATTAATTTTGCTGGATCTCTCTGCGGCGTTCAACACGGTCCCGCACGATCTTCTGCTGGTCCGACTAGCAGGGATTGGTGTGACGGGTGCTGTCTGGGGCTGGGTAGGGTCTTTTTTGGAGGACCGTGCTGAGCAGATCTGGCTCCCCCTGTGCTCCTCCTCCTCTCTGGTCACTACTGGTGTCAAGCAGGGCTCCGTCCTTAGCCCGCTCCTCTTTAATATCCATGTCACTTCATTGATATATTTGGCAGAGGAGCTTGGGGCTAAGGTGATGGTCTATGCGGAAGACACCCAATTGCTCTTCACTTGGGATAAAGCAACAGACTCTGTTCTAGTGGCGCAACAATGCCTTGCCTCCATTTGTAATTGGTTAGCAGATGCACAGTTGAAATGTGATGAACAGAAGTCAGAGATCCTGTTATTTGGCAAATTTCCCTCCAATTTCCGACAGCTACTGTGGCCGCCTGACTTTCCTCTGCCATCTTCCACGGGCAAGCCCGCCAAAAATCTGGGGATATGGTTCAATGAGAGTCTCTCTTTCTCAACGCATATTAAGAATTGACTGGCTGGTGTTTTGGCCTTCTTAAGACTCTCAGGAACTTCTTCCCACTTCTCCCGCAAGCGGCAAAAGAAACAGTTACTTGTGCTCTGATTTTGTCACGTCTGGACTACGCCAATGTCCTCTATGTTGGTATTCCGGGCTACCTGCTGAAAAGACTTCAGGTGGTTTAGAATACGGCAGCTAGACTGCTATTGGGCATTTCGGCGAGGGACAGCGTGCATCATCATTTGCGTTCCCTCCACTGGCTCCCCGTGGTGGACTGAGTCAAATTCAAATCTCTGGTCCTGGCCCATCGGGCCCTCCATGGGTGTGGCCTTCTTTATCTTCAGAGACGTTTTTCTTTCTATGTCCCTTCGCAAGCTCTTCGATCCATGTTCCTTCACTGTGCCCAGGTCCCACGCTTTAAGCTTCAGAGGCTAGGGGCAGCTCTTTTGCTGTGAAGGCCAGTGTGGCCTGTAATGCCCTCCCCCTTGACCTACGTTCCATCCAGGATCCTGTTCTCTTTAAAAGGAAACTGAAGACCCATTTGTTTGTCTAAACATTCTTTCTTTTTACCTCTGTGGCATCGCACCGGGAGACTCATGAGTAGCTGTGCGCGTTACAAGTGGACGTAACGTAACGTAAGAAAGTTTGAAATAGCAGGAAACCACAATTTGGGAATAGTTACTTCAAATGTATGAAACGCATTTGAGTTTCATTTGCAATTCCCAGTGGGTTGCAAATAGAACTACCTCATGAATATTAGGGCCACAGGTACGTAGCTTTTTTGAGCGCGCAAACAACCCGATTGACAAAATAAGGCCATTTGCAACTACAAAAATAGCCTTTTTCTATGCACAAACCCTATATTATGATTCGGTAACCTATGACCGAATCCCAAAATAGGTTTGAAATTCAGTGTTAGGAAGGGGCATGTTTAGGACATCCCTTCTTAATAGCGACTTGCAGTGGTATGTCAGAATGTTTTTCGATCGAAATGCGATCACAAAACATTCACTTTTTACCACCAAATACAATTTGGTGGTAACCATTTCTCAAACAGGAAGGGGTCCCTAGGGGACCCCTTCCCCTTTGCGAATGCATGCGAAAACATTTTTTATGGGCAGGGTGTGGTCCCGCAGACCACTGCCTACTCTTAAAAAAGGAAACTGAAATGTTTCATTTTTCTTTTTGAAATGCATCCAAAATGTCCCTTCCCAACACCAAATCGCAAACCCAAATTGCGATTCGGTAACAGGTTACAAAATCGCTTTTTGGGTTTGGTACATGTCAAAATGTCTTGTGTGTTCGTAAACAGGCAGATTCTGCGAATTGGCCCATTTGCGTCATCAAAAAGGCTTCATACATGTGCCCTAGAATTCCTTAGCTAGCAGTGACCTGTCTTTGACTTTTATACTTTGGGTTGGATCAAGCTAGGTGCCAGCCTCCGACAGAGGAAGATGCCGGCCCCTAACAGAGGCAGGTGCCAGCCCCCAACAGAGGAAGATGCTGGCCCCAGCAGAGGCAGGTGCCAGTCCTCAACACAGAGAAGTCAGAATAGCCTTATCAGTAACTTGAAACTGTAGAGTCTGTGCTTGCTGTGCCACAACGTCTTTATTATTATTACTTTAGATTTGTAGAGTGCATAGTGACCCAGAGAGGGTTTCCCAGCACTAAGCCCTTCCAGGAGGTATTCAGTCAAATAATTGAGTTGGAAATGTCGACTTACACTAATATAGAGTTTTAAATATTGTGACACAAAAATACCGACAGGAAGAATAGAGTGGTCAGGAATATTGACTTTAAGGTAAGAAATATCGATTTAAAAAATATAGAAGTCATTAATATCGTTTGCATGAATATAGTTGATTAAAATATCAATATTTTAGTTAGTGTTGTATATTTTAGTATATATTTTAAATGTATGTGATGTTTTTTTGTATAAGTATTGTTTATATTTTTTAATATGTGTGTTACAATTTTAGTAGTAGTTTAATTTTATTTTAATTACATTTTGCATTTTTTAGTTCTATAGCAGGTTGTGGGTTTATAGGGGAATAGGGTGGGCAGTAACTTAATTATAATAATTTAATGAATATGTTTTATTTATTATTATTTATTTACTGGAGATTTTTTTATGTTAATTTTGTTTTTCTTGGTACAAGTTATGTGTGGGTTGTGGGGTTTATAGGGGTATAA
The DNA here is from genome assembly GCF_964261635.1 of Lissotriton helveticus. Lineage (NCBI taxonomy): Eukaryota > Metazoa > Chordata > Amphibia > Caudata > Salamandridae > Lissotriton > Lissotriton helveticus. The sequence continues at coordinate 1,843,526,245 of NC_136065.1, read as the reverse complement.
TGTGGGAAGTAATTAATTTTTAATTAATTGTGTATTAGTTGTTAATTAATATTAGTTAATTAATTGATAATTGATTATGGTAATTGTGAAATTAATTTTAGGTGTAGGTTGTGAGGTTTATAGGGGTAAAGGGTGGGATGTAATTTATTTTTAATTACTTCATATTTAGTTGTTAATATTAATTAATTGACAATTAAACATCGCAATTGTGCAGCTAATTTTAGGTGTGGGGTTATAAGGGGTAAAGGGTGTGAAGTAATTTATTTTGAATTAATTAATACTTAATTGATAATTAATATAAATTAATTAATTGATAATTAATCAGGGTAATTGTTTAATTATTTTTTGTGTCATTTTGGGATCATAAGGGTAAAGGGTGGGGAGTAAATTAATTTTACTTACTTTATAATTAGTTGTTAAATACTATTAGTTATTTAATAGAAAACCTTTTTTAATGTGTAATACTTTTTTTACCGTTACATTTAAGGTGTGGGTTGTAGGGATTATAGCGGTAAAGGGTGGTAAGTTAATTTGTATGTATTTTAATTTGTTTTTTAATTATTTGTTTAATTGATAATTAATTATGTTAGTTATGCAAACACATTTTTTTATTTTAGATGTGGGTCGGGAGTTCTGTGGTTTTATAGAGTATGAAGTAAATAGACGAAATGTATGTAATAACAAATTTTTTTGTTACTGAATAATTTATAAATACAAATATTTATTTGTTTCAAAATTATGGAGCCGATTAGGATGGCGGACGGACTTTGTCCGTCCACCATCCTGTTGTGGCAAGGGATCATCCGCCATAATGGCGGAGGTCCCATGCGTCGAATTAGGATGCACCCGCCACAGTGGTGGGTGCATTCCGCATTCCTAACATTGCGGTGGGAGGTGCTAAAGCACCGCCCGGGTGGTGCCTGCCATGTTGTACTTTGAAATGCAGGGGGGTACCTATGGTACCCCCCATGTGCACCCCCCATCCCTCCTTCACCCTGGGGGCCCGCAACGGGCCCCCAAAGCAAAGACCGTATGCCTTTCCATGGCGGCAAGGCCGCCGTGGAAAGGCATAGGACCGCAGGCATCATAATATGGTTGGCAGTGTCTCGCAGACACCGCCACCATATGTACGCACTTTTTCCGTCGGTCACAAAGGCGACTGGCGGTAAAGCGGCGGACGGTCTTCCCGTCCGCCGCGGACCCCTCAGCCATCCTAATGTGGCGGGGGGTCATTTCAGGGAGGATGGCGGACGGATTGCCCCCTCCGGGTGGCCCCTAAGTTTTAATTTTATTTAATATAATATTTGTGGGTATTTGTTATATGTATTTAACATTATATAAATATATATTTTTAATATTAAATATATTTTTATCTTTAACATAGTTATCTAATTTTTTATTTCCTTCTTTTAAAAAATATTTTTCTTTTGTTGATGATATTTTGCTTGTTTTAATATTTTGAACTGAATGGAGTAGGAATAGTATATTTTACCACTTCGCAATTCAACACTTTCCCTATTGATGCACTGACTGGAGTGGGAATAGTACATTTTATCTCTCCGCTATCCAACACTTTCCCTACTGTTGCACTCACTGGAGTGGGAATAGTAATTTTTACCCCTACGCTATCCAACACTACCCCTACTGTTGCACTCATTGGCGTGGGTATAGTAATTTTACCCCTCCACTATCCAACACTTTCCCTACTGTTGCACTCATTGAAGTGGGAATAGTAATTTTTACCCCTCCGCTATCCAACACTTTCCCTACTGTTGCACTCATTGGAGTGGGAATAGTAATTTTGACCCGTTGTCAGAACAATGATTACGTCGTCCCTTACCTTGTCTTGATATGAGACGACGAGTTGTGAATTCGCAGGGACGCAAGGGACCAACCTCCCTAGAGACTAACTCCTTCCTGGAGGAAGAATTTAACACTACAAGATATGAGCTAGACTAAGGGGAGGAGGGCCGGTACTGGACGTAGGAGTTCTTGCTGTCGACCTGCGAAACAACAAGAATCACCAATTTACTTCCAGTTCTATTCTAATTTGAAAACACAACTTCTTTACCAACTACTCTCCTTTTTTAATGTACAAACTTTCTCGCCTACCTGCGAACAGCTTTTGTCTGTCTTTCGTCCAGTATGTCTTTCTTGTTTTGTTGGTCAGTCTTGTCAGGTGAATACAGATGCTCTGTCGTGTTGTCTGGTTGTGAATTCGAGCCTTTGAAGAGATTACTGTAATAACACAGAAGAATAGTTAATGACCTTTCCTATTCTTTCTCTTGTTGTAAATACCCCCTCTTTAACCTAAAGAAACAAAAGACCTTTCTCCCTTCTTCACTTACTTAAATAATGTTCTGCGTTCTTAAAACTCTGTGTTCTTCTGTCTAAAATAAAGGTTTTACATTGCAAGAATAAACAAGTACAACATTCAGAAATTACGTCTTTCCAAATTTGCAGAGATCACCTTGTGACCTTTTCTTTTACAAACTCTAATTCCTAAAACTCAAAGTTCGTTTCCAAAGTCTTGTAAGATTCTTCTTGAATAAATAGTTCCAAAAATTGTTCCGATAACTTTTCTTGCGAAGGGCGCCTTAAACTAGAAAGTAATTAAACTTATCTTTTCTTGTCTCTGCAGGTTCCGATGCTGAAAAGAAGATGCCAGGCCTTTATTCTCAAGAAGATGCCGAAGATCGAAGCCAGAAGTTCTTAGGATCGTAAATCAGGTAAGCGGCTGTCTTCTTAAGGATGGGAGCTCAGCACGTCCTTCCTCTGGAGCAGGCGGAAGGCAAAGCGCCTTCCAGAAGGCTGGGTGCGGTTTAAATACCTGACCGCACTCAGCCGCACCCTACGTATGCGTGCGCTCGACCAGAATAGGTGGGGGCGCACGCGAGAGAACATCTTTGTTGCTTTTGCTCTGAAGCAAGCTGCATGATTAAAAACTAAGGGCAAGTTAGCTTTCTGATACTAAAAGGGCATTTCTAAACCTATTGAAAACATCAGGAGAAGCGTAACAAACAATAATCAAAGGTACCATGATTCGATAAGCACACAGTGTCACAAGTCACAAAAGAGAACATTCCCTTTTCAACAAAACACACCCCCTCATTATACATACTTTTGGAGTGCAGGTGCACGGGAAAGGGGTGGGTTTTTAAGGCGAATAGCGCCCAAAATAACATCGGAGCTTCCAGTGGAGGGCTCATACAGAATCATGACAGTACTCCCTCCTCAAGATCCCCCCTAAAACAGTTGCAATAGGCTTTGGTTTGGAAGGGTTCTGCAAATGAAAAGATCTCAGAACTTTAGGAGCATTTTGCAAATGAGCGATAGGTTCCCATGACCTTTCTTCAGGGCCATACCCCTTCCTATCTACCAAATAGAAGAGTTTGCCTCGAATTCTCTTAGAATCTAGAACTTTTTTTACTTCAAATTCTGAATGACCATCAATTAGGACAGAAGAAGGAGGACGAATCATCCGAGTCTGAGGATCAAAAGGTTTAATCAAGGAGACATGAAATACTGGATGGGTCCGATATTTCTGGGGAAGAAGCAACTTTACACAAACTGGGTTGATGATCTTATCAATGGGAAATGGACCTATAAACCTGGGATTAAATTTCTTAGATCCTTTTATGGCAATTTTTTTTGTGCTCAACCAAACCTTGTCTCCAGGACTGTATTGGGGTTGTTCCCTTCTGTGTTTATCAGCAGTTCTTTTTTGGGATTCTTTTGCTTTAGCCAAATTGTACTTGGCTTCCTCATGAATAGTAGACAAATCAGAAATGTAATCATGGATCGCTGGAACTGTATTTTGAATCTTTATATTTTCTGGAAAGCTTTTAGGGTGGAAGCCATAATTACAAAAAGAGGGGACATGTTAGTGGAAGTATGCTCTGCATTATTGTATGCAAATTCTAGAGTACTTAAGAGATCAGACCAATCTTCAGAAACAGAGGTCAACATGCAACGCAGATATTGTTCGATGGTTTGATTTGTGCGTTCAGTTAACCCATCAGTTTGGGAGTGGTAACTGGATGACAAACCAATTTCCATTTGGAGAAGAGAACTTAAATTCTTCCAAACATGGGATATAAATTGAGACCCCCTGTCGGAAATTACTACAGATGGAATTCCATATAAACGAATGACATGTGTAATCAATATTTTAGCTAATTCCATAGTTGTCGGAAGTCTTTTTAGTGGAATGAAATGTGCCATACGTGAAAACTGATCCACTACCGTGAGAATTGTTGTGTCCCCTCTTTGAGTTGAAGGAAGTTCAACAATAAAATCTAAAGAGATAGAATGCCAAGGTTGAGGTGGTATAAGAAGAGGTGTTAACAAACCACTAGGAGGCTGATGAGAGGGCTTATTTTGGATACAAATACTACATGTGGTTACATATAATTGAACATCTTTGAACATAGTAGGCCACCAAAATAGTCTCTTGATTAGTTCGTAAGTTTTGGCAATTCCCGGATGAGCAGAGAGAGGGGTGTCATGAAGAAGGTGGATAATTGACTCTTGAAGGGCTTTTGTAGGAACAATGACAAGGCCATGTACATAAAGTAGTTCGTCTTTCTCTTGAAGATACAGGTAAATGTTTTTCCAATCTTCAAAACTCTTTTTCTTTTGCTCAATCAGTATCTCATCAGTAATACTTTTGGCGGTTAAGCAAGCTTGAAAACAAATAGTGGGTAACACAGGATGAACAACAGTTTCTTGTTCTACACTACTTTCTCCTAAGCGAGACAACGCATCAGCTTTTAAATTTTCCTTTCCAGGACGGTAAGTTATCACAAAACTATAGTCATTGAAGAACAGAGACCATCTTAGTTATCTAGCCGATAAGGCTTTCACCTTTTGTAAAGCTTGCAGTTTTCTATGGTCAGTATAAATCGTGATGGGGTGACGTGCCCCTAACAAGTAGTGACGCCATTCCTCGAAAACTGCTTTCATGGCTAATAATTCCTTATCAGCAATTGCGTAATTTAGTTCTGCAGGGGACATTTTCCTAGAATAATAGGCAATGGGATGCATTTGACCAGTTTCAATATGTCGTTGCGACAGAATCCCTCCTAAAGCAAACTGAGAAGCATCCGCCTCGACAATGAATGGGAGTTTTGGATCTGGGTGACTCAAAATGGGAGCTGACGTAAACTTTTCTTTTAAGTCATGAAAAGCCTGATCGGCGGATTCTGTCCAATCAAATTTTACCCCTTTTCGCAGTAATTTGGTTATGGGAGTTATAGTCTGCGAGAAGTTCTGAATGAATCTATGATAAAAATTTGCGAATCCGAGAAAACTTTGTATTTGTTTTACAGATGAGGGCCGAGGCCATGAAGTCACGGCTTCCACTTTCTTAGGGTCCATTTCAATGCCAGAGGGACTAATAATGTATCCCAAAAAGTCTACTTTAGATACATGAAAAAGACTCTTTTCTAATTTCACATATAGTGAATTTGAAAGCAGTTTTTTAAGAATGGCGCAAACTTGTTGTACATGTTCGTCTTCTGAATGAGAGTAGATCAAGATGTCGTCAATATAGACCACACAGCAAACGTCAATAAACTCATGCAATACCTCATTTATAAAAAATTGGAAAGCTGCAGGAGCGTTGCAGAGTCCGAAAGGCATGACTTGATATTCGTAAAGGCCAAATTTGGTACGAAATGCCGTTTTCCACTCATCACCTACTCTGACTCTGACAAGATGGGAAGCTCCGCGCAAATCCAATTTTGTATAAATGGTTGCATTCTTTACTTGATCTAGAAGAGTTGGAATAGGAGGCAAGGGGTACCTGTTCTTAATTGTGACATTGTTTAAGGCTCTGTAATCTATGCACGTTCTTAGTTCCCCTCCACGTTTCGGAATTTAAAAAAAGAGAAGATGATACTGGACATTTTGAGTGCCTAATGAAACCGTTTGTGAGATACTTGTCTAGATATTCTCGCAAGTGCTCGTTTTCTTTCTCGGTCAGGGCATAGATTCTGCTGCAAGGTAAGGTTGCTCCAGGCACTAGATCAAACCTACAATCAAAATCCCTATGGGAGGGAAGAGTGTTAGCCTTCTTTTTATCAAACACATCCAGTAAGTCAGAATATTCTGCAGGTACTCCCTCAAGGAGCAGGATACTAGAAGAGTCTGCGGTAAAATCAAAGCCTTGAATAGTGTCTTCTGGCCTGTCTAACAAAAAACATTGACTCAAACAATGGTGAGATTTGAAAGTCAAAGTTCTTGTCTGCCAGTCAATATTAGGGTTGTGTAAAACTAGCCAAGGAAGTCCCAAAATTAGTTTAAATTGAGGAGCGTCAATAACATCAAAAATGATTCTTTCTCTATGTATAGGGGAACAGTCCATAAGTAAGACCTCAGTTTGCTTATTGATGGGTCCAGAAGTCAATTCCTTCCATCTACTGCTCTTACGGTTTCTGGATGAATTTTTAGATTTGAATTGAACCCTAAGGGGTCCATTATGATGACGGGCGGAACTTTGTCCGCCCGTCACCATAGTGGGGAACGGGGGGAATTAGGATGTGCCCGCCACAGTGGCGGGCACATCCTGTAGTTTTAGCATTGTGGCGGGCGGTGCACTCTGCACCGCCCGCCACAATGCTAAAAATGCTTTGTTGCATTTGCACATGCAAAGCGGCAGGCACCGCGCGGTGCCTGCCGCTTTGCATATGCAAATGTGGGGGGGTACCATAGGTACCCCCCATGTGCCCCCCGACAGTGTTGGCAACCTGGGGGCCCTGCAGGGGGCCCCCGCAGCAATTCCCGTCTGCCTTTCCGTGGCGGCATTGCCGCCGCGGAAAGGCCTCTACTTGGTGCCATTGTAATATGGCTGGCGGTGTCCATTGGACACCGCCACCATATTAATCCATTACCGCCGTGGTCGCAAGGCGACCGCGGCGGTAAAGCGGCGGACGGTCTTTCCGTCCGCCGCTGTCCCCTCCGCCATCCTAATCTGGCGGAGGGGAAAACGAGAGTGCTTGTCGGGCGGATTGCCTCCGCCAGGGTGGCGATGGCCACCACCACCCTGGCGGAGGCAATCCGCCCATCATCATAATGGACCCCTTAATGTGTCAATGAAATTTCCCGTAGCTCCTGAATCGATGATTGCTTCTACTTTCCTAGGAATCATTGGATTGGCTAAACTTTTCAATTCCATAATTACACAAAGGTGTCGACACCCCTTGGGTGGGACATTTGAGGCCGAACTGGAACACACACTCGATAAACTGACCTCTTCCTTTATCGAGCATTCTAGTTTTCTGAACCTTCTAATGTTAAGGCTACATCTGTGGACTTAGGCTTCCCCTTATTAGGTCTAGTAGGACATTCTTTCACGAAATGTCCAGTCTTCCCACAATAAAGACATTGGTTGGGGGCATGGCCAGGCGCCGAAGGGAATGGCCGCCTGAATCCCCAGCTCCGCCGGGGCCGTCAGAGTCCCGTTATCCATCCGCACCAAATCCTGGCTAGGAGCCACCTCGCAGGCAACCCCTAGCTCCCCCAGGCCGGGTAACGCATCGGACCAATTTCCAGGCCCTGCACACCTTCGGAGGCTCCGGGAGGCGGCCGACGGCAGGCAGCGAAGACCCGGCATCACACCCCTGGAGCCCGGGAGCGGCCGCCTCTGCCACTCGAGGCCCCGGCTTTCGGCCTGCCGCGGTCCGCGGCTTGAGAGGCGCGAGGGCTGGGGGCGTGGCCTCCGCGACGGCGCGAAATCGCCAAGGCGCCCGGCGGGACCCATCGGATCCAGGAGACCCACTCACCGGGACCCGGTCCTCCAGATACCACCTACTCAAAACAGTAAGGAGGGCTGCTGCACGTTGCGCCGCTACCACGGAGGGTGCGTGAGGAGCGACCGGCCTGTGCTGCATGCATCCTTGCGGGGAGCTGTTGCCCCCGAGCGCTACACGGGGAAGGGCCCAGAGGTTGGACACAGGCCTGTGATTGTGGAGGTGGCTGGTCGTGGGCAGACAGGGGGACCGGCCAAAAGTGACAGCGGCCCTGCAAAGGACTGGGATAGCAAAGGAGGATCCCGGGGCGCCCCCCCTACAGCTCCTGTACCGTATATACAGTTCTGACTGCAGACAATTGGAGGTGAGGAGTGACCTAGATCTGGCGACAGCCCGGACGAAGGTGGGTGACGGACCCTCCGCCCCCAGGGGCACCAGAGCAACCATGAGACCCAAAGGGAACGTAGTGCCTCAGACCAATAAACTTGATCAATATACGGTTCCCAAATCGCAGACGCAGTCCGGAGGGGCGCCGAAGGAGGTCTCGGAGCAGGCGGAACCCTCCCTAAAGTCTATAATGGCGGCAATCCAGACCCTCGGTACCAGCCTCGAAACGAAGATGGACAAAATCACCATCGAGGTGAATCTGCTCCGCACCGACTTGGGGAAGACCACGGATCGCTCGAAAACCAACGAAGTGGATATTAAGGCACTTCAGGAGTCGGAGAAGAAGCTTGAAAGCAGAGTCAGTGAGCTTGTCCACCAACACCGACAGATGGCACTTTGGCTCGACGACCAGGAAGGCAGGGCTCGGAGGAGCAACATACGCGTGGTGGGCGTAGAAGAAGAACTGGAAGGTGACAGCACGGAGCTCTTTCTCGAAGACTTAATACTCCGCCACCTAAAACCCAAGAGGCTCTCCAACATTTTCACTGTGGAGCGGGCCCACGAGCCCCGATTCCGAAACCCAAGCCTGGAGCCCCACCGCGAACAATCATCGCCAAAATACTCAATTATCGAGACCGGGATGCGATCCTACAGGCTGCCAGACAACATGGTGACCTGCAGTATGAGGGATCCACAGTAAGGTTCTTCCCTGACTTTACGCTCCAGGTGCAACAGGAGCGGCGCTCCTTCCAGGGGGTTAAGGCGGCACTACGAGATCACGGGGTGCGATACATGATGTTCTTTCCCGCAAAACTGAAGATTGTACATGGCGGCAAGTCCCATTTCTTCACCTCGCCAGCGTCGGTGCAGGAGTGGATTGACACAACGTTGGCAGAGGCCCCTCCCCTTCAAAGCAGCGGACGGTGGAGAGACAACGGACAACAGTCACCGGGATCGGCGACGGGGGCTGCTGAGGCTGGTGTGCAGAGCCAACGATCCTGGCGTTCGAGGTCGAACAGTCCCCGCTGGGACTCACCCGGAGATAACACAGCGAGATGAAGCGGCAAGAACTGGACCTGGAAGCGGCCGGACAGTAATGTATACTGTGTGACTGTTTGTGTGCATGGGCCCTCCGAGGGGACAGAGTGGGGACTGCCCACGGTTTAAGGGACGGGCTTCCCTAGACTACTATTACACCTCTGGCCTGGGGGTCTGACTGACCTGGGACACGGCGGGAGGGCGGCCGGGACGGAGCTGGCCACGTTAATCCCGAGTTAGAAGTTCCTCGGTGTCTCACCGGGGTAGGGTTGGGCGACAGGCGCTCTGCTAATTGGGGTGGTGGGTAGTTTGGAACCCACGGAGCAGGGGGCAGGGAGGGGGGGTTTTGTTTTCACAGAGGTGGGCGGGATGTGGGGGGTCGATATGGGGAGGAGAACGCTGCAACTGTCAGATGTTCAACTTAATGTTTGCACTGTTAGCCTTGTTGGGAGGGGACCCAGGGTGGGCTCTGGAGTTGGAAAGTTTAGCTGCTGGGGGGGATCCGGGGAGGGATGGGTAGTACTGGTTATGTTTTGGTCATACAGAATTTATGTCCGTGGAAACTTTGCTGGTTCAGGAGTGCTGAGAAGGGGCTGCTGTCAAAGTAATGGTTATGGCTAGCAACTGGGAAAAGAGTCTTAAAATATTGAGCTGGAATGTGAATGGTCTTGGGGACAGGCTTAAGCGTACTGTAGTCCTGCAATTCATTAACCGACACCAACCTGACATAGTAATGCTGCAAGAAACTCATTTACTGGGGAACACTTGCCAGGCCCTTAACCGGTGGGGATACACGCTCGCCTCACACTCCGGCTTCACATCAGGCTCAAGAGGGGTGGGAATCCTCATCCGCCGCTCCTTGCCCCTCCATATTGATGGCACTAAAACTGATCCTCAAGGCCGCTTCACAGTGGTCACAGGCAGGTGGGAGGTGTACGTGTTGAACTTGCTCTCGGTGTATGTCCCGCCGGGCTTGCAGGCCACGGCCTTTGCAGATCTGGGTAGATTGTTACTCACCCTCCCCGAAGGTCAGTTGGTCCTGGGAGGGGATTTTAACTCGGTGGTGTCGGGCACGGTAGATAGACAGCCCTCCAGAACCATACCCCAAGGGCAGCAATGGTTGGCTGAGTTTCTTGAGGCCTTGGGTCTCACGGATGTTTGGCGCCACCTTCACCCCACAGAAAGCCAATTCACCTTCTTCTCCGGGCCACACCACACCACACCTTCTCACGACTCGACTACATCCTCACTGTCCTGCAGCATCACACTTTAGTGCGTGAGGCAACACTCCTTCCAAGAGGCATATCGGACCACTCGCCGGTAACGACGCACATTACATTCGGAGAGAGGAGGGTGGGATGCGTGGCGCCGATAGGCCCCTGGCACCTGCGTAATGATGACACTCGGGGGAAAATCAACACCTCTATCACTCATTACTTTGAAGAAAATGAGGGTTCCGTGAACTCCCCTGTCACGGTATGGGAGGCGTTTAAAACAGTGGTAAGGGGGGAAGCGCTGTCCATCATCTCTGGCAAGCGAAGAGAAAGACGCAGTCAAGTCACTACAGCTGAGGCGGAGCTGGCGGAGCTCGAGGCACAAGCACTCGAGACAAAGGGGAGGGCGGCCAGACACAAGTGGCAACTCAAGCTGGCGGAGTACAGAGCACTGGTCTCCCATGAGGCCCAGACAGTAGCTAGACACAAACTTGGTAGACTATACGACCAGGGTGACAAAGCCGGAAAATTAATAGCCTGGCTTGACAAAAAGCAGCAGGCCAAGAAGACTGTGCCGCTAATACGTAAGCAGTCAGGGGAGATTCTCACTGAGCCGAGGGAAGTGGTGAAGGAATTTGCCAGACACTACAAGCAGGTCTATACTAGGGTGTCTGACCGCCCGGAGGAGGACTCTATGGCCCTCCTCGCCGATATCCGAATGCCATGTCTGTCAGACGAGGAGAGAGACTCCATTGATAGCCCACTCACGGTGGCTGAAATACAGCACGCATTGATGGAACTCTGACCCGGGAAAGCGCTAGGCCCTAACGGTCTCCCGATCGAACTGTATAGGATTAAACTTGAGACAATTAGCAAACATCTAAAAGCCATGTTTGATACTAGCAGGAAGGATGGAATACTGCCACGAGACCAGCGCATCGCTACAATTGTGGCTATCCCAAAGGAGGGGAAACCAGAAGAGTCCTGTGCCTCCTATAGGCCGATCTCCCTCCTCAAGGCGGAGCCCAAGATACTAGCGAAAGCACTCGCTAATCGGCTTAAACCAATACTTAATACACTGGTACATCCCGACCAGTCAGGCTTTATGCCACACCGAAACACGGCCCTAAACATCAGACGCCTGCACGGGGTGATCGGCCACCGCCATAACTTGAAGGAAGACGCAGTTGTGGTCTCACTGGACGCCACCATGGCGTTTGACACCCTGGAGTGGCCGTATATGTTCGCTGTCTTGCGGAAAATGGGCTTCGGGCCCCATTTTGTGGAGTGGGTTTGTCTCCTCTATACGGAACCCCTGGCACAGGTCCTGGTGAACAATAAGTTGTTGGAAGTCTTTACTTTGGAGCGAGGAACTCGACAGGGCTGCCCCCTCTCTCCTCTCCTGTTTGCCCTCTCCCTTGAACCACTAGCGGCCTGGATCAGACACGACGTCTACCTTTGTGGAATAGAATGGGCGGACGGATGGGAAGACAAAATATCCCTCTATGCGGACGATATCCTCCTCTACCTCTCTAAGCCACGACGGTCAATCCTTGCGGCCCTTGATATTTTCGCAAACTTCGGCCGGAATTCCGGTTTCGGCATCAACTGGAGCAAATCGTTTCTATACGTCCTCAGCGGGGATCCCCCAAAGCTCCCTGACACTTGTCCCATCACAGTTGCTGAGGACGGCTTCAAATACCTGGGAGTGTTCGTATCGAAGGACAAGGCCCTGTCATACGAGCGGAATCTCCTGCCTCCCTCCGGCGTCTCCAACGAGAGGCCAAGTCCTGGCAGGGCCTCCCGTTATCATTACTAGGCCGAGCTGCTTTGTTCAAAATGATGGCGCTGCCCAGGTTCCTCTACGCCCTTCAAAACTATCCGGATAAGGTGCCCAACGCCTACTTTACTACTTTACAGCAATCGAGGCAGCTCAGCGCACCCTCCTATGGGCGGGAACCCCGCGTATCGCTCTTTCAAAATTATCACTGGGGTGGTACGATGGTGGCATAACCCTACCCGACATTCGCAAGTACTACTGGGCGGCTCATCTCACTGCGATAAATCAAGGGACTTACGGGGACGGAAATGATCCGGCCTTTGGGATGGACAGGTGGCAACTCCCTGGGGGGAACTATGAAATAGCTCTATACTCTACCCGGAGAAAACTTCGCCTTACAGGACCGACACTACACTCAGTGCAGATCTGGCACACAGCACAGAAACAATTGGGATGGTCGGGGGTCCTCACCATGGCTACACCACTCTGGGCGTCCGAAAAATTAGGTAACCTGGGTCGGACCAAAGGGTTCAGGAAATGGGACCTTATAGGCATCTCCCAAATAAAAGACATCTGGGGACCTGAGGGAGTTCACACATTTACTCAAATGCAGGCCACATATGACTTGTCGCGCACCGAACACTTCAGATACCGACAGGTGCGACACGCCCTTCAGACACACATTCCACCTGGCACTACACTGCCACAAAGCTCCCCTCTGGAAGACAGGCTGTTAGACGGGGTCATCCCAGAGCACGCCATATCTCTCACGTACAAAAAGCTGATAAATAATTCCCCTGACCTGCTACTCCCCCTGAAAGAGAAATGGATTGCCGATGGGTTGGAAATTGACGAGGAGGAATGGAGGTCTGCTTTGGCCTCCCCTCGTGAGGTGGCCATTTCTGCCCGCCTGCGCCTAGTTCACCTAAAAATCCTACATATAATTTATATCTCCTGTACGAGGCTGCAACTGATGAGAAAGGGTGGAGATTGACTCTGTCGCAGGGGATGTGGTGTAGCGGGCACCTTCTTTCATACCCTGTGGGGATGCCAGAAAATGCAACAGTACTGGGGGAGAGTGATGCGATGCATGCAGGAGGTATGGGAGGTTGAAATTAGACCTGAGGCCAAGAAATGTCTACTCAACATCTGGGAACCCACTGACCTGTCACACAGGGGGAAACTGTGGGTGACACTTGGGCTGGTAGTGGCAAAAAGAAACATAGCGAGGCTGTGGGGGGACCCTAACCCGCCGAAACTGAAGGACTGGCAAAGTGACATGGACTGGTGCATGCTACAGGAGAAGACAGTATATGTCACGAGAGGATGTCCTCGCAAATGGGTAGAACTTTGGTCCAGATGGAATGAATACAGAGGGAACATATGTGAGCCTCCTCCAACCACGCAATCTAGCTACTTGGACATGTGACATTGGCCATGGCTAACCGAGTCAATGCTATTAAAGACATCTAATCACGTTGCGCACACCAGCACTGCCCAGAACCAAATAGTTCTGTAACCTGACGACCAAGTTACCGGGGGGTTTGTTTTTGTTACTTCCTTTCTGGAAGCAGAAGTTATTAATATGGACCTTAATATGTGCATAATACTGCAAATTGTAAAACTTGACCTTCCTAATCCTACACCAGCCTTCTTGATCTCATCTCCTTGAACATCGATACGCCGCCGTACCCCCGGGTTGACGGCAAGGGGCTGTGTAATTGTACTGTTAACACTGAATGCTTGATTGTAAGCCGGCCCGATGGGTTGTAAGAAAGGATTGTCAACTGTGATCGAAGAAATAAAGGTCTATTAAAAAAAAAAAAAAGACATTGGTTTAGTTTTCGTCTTTTTTCCTTTTCCTCTCTTGTTAAAGGTCCTCGAATAGACCCTATTTGCATGGGTTCTACAGGATCTAATTTTTGGGTTGAATCACAAGGAGTTTGGAACCCTTTCCTTTTGAAACATTACCTTATGGTCCGATCTTCCTCTTTCTCCTTTCCTTTCAGAGAGCCTATGATTTAATTTCACTACTAGATCAATGAATTCACTGATTTCTTCTGGGGGTTCTAGGACTTGGGTTACCATGTCCTTAAGCTCGTCCTTCAAACCTCGATAAAATAAGGACACCCTTTTTTCATGTGGCCAATCAGCTTCCAGAACCAAGCGATTGAACACAGATATATAGTGTAGTAAATCTGATGATCCCTGTTTTAAATTTAAAAGATCACTGTCAGCCGATTGAACAAAGACATGTTTTGCAAATATCTTCCTTAAAGATCGTTCGAAAGCTCTAAAATTATATAAAACCTGATCGTCTCTTTCTACCAAGGGGACAGACCACAAGGCTGCATCTCTTCTGAAGTAGGATAACATAAAAGCTACTTTGGAGGAATCATCTGGGAAAGCTGTGGTTTTGGCTAAGAAATGTAAATGGCACTGATTAAGAAAGATGGTAAATTTGTTAAGGTCACCATAAAACCTCTCAGGTTGTGCTAAGGGCGTAGGAACTGGTGTGATTACTTGAATCTGAGTTTGAGCTTCAGAAGAAGAAGCTCCTCCCTGGAAAGAGGCTGGTTTTAAAATTGGCTTTTGCTGTTGTTGGACTGAATGTTGAAGAGATGCCATATCTCTACGCAAAGCTTCATTTTCCTGTTTTAACTCATTTAGAATGGCTGCTAAATCTTGAAGGGAAACTTGGTCCATTGCGGTCAGGCGAATTATTCTACTTGGGCTTTGCCTTCTGTCAGAACAATGATTACGTCGTCCCTTACCTTGTCTTGATATGAGACGACGAGTTGTGAATTCGCAGGGACGCAAGGGACCAACCTCCCTAGAGACTAACTCCTTTCTGGAGAAGAATTTAACACTACAAGATATGAGCTAGACTAAGGGGAGGAGGGCCGGTACTGGACGTAGGAGTTCTTGCTGTCGACCTGCGAAACAACAAGAATCACCAATTTACTTCCAGTTCTATTCTAATTTGAAAACACAACTTCTTTACCAACTACTCTCCTTTTTTAATGTACAAACTTTCTCGCCTACCTGCGAACAGCTGTTGTCTGTCTTTCGTCCAGTATGTCTTTCTTGTTTTGTTGGTCAGTCTTGTCAGGTGAATACAGATGCTCTGTCGTGTTGTCTGGTTGTGAATTCGAGCCTTTGAAGAGATTACTGTAATAACACAGAAGAATAGTTAATGACCTTTCCTATTCTTTCTCTTGTTGTAAATACCCCCTCTTTAACCTAAAGAAACAAAAGACCTTTCTCCCTTCTTCACTTACTTAAATAATGTTCTGCGTTCTTAAAACTCTGTGTTCTTCTGTCTAAAATAAAGGTTTTACATTGCAAGAATAAACAAGTACAACATTCAGAAATTACGTCTTTCCAAATTTGCAGAGATCACCTTGTGATCTTTTCTTTTACAAACTCTAATTCCTAAAACTCAAAGTTCGTTTCCAAAGTCTTGTAGGATTCTTCTTGAATAAATAGTTCCAAAAATTGTTCTGATAACCTTTCTTGCGAAGGGCGCCTTAAACTAGAAAGTAATTAAACTTATCTTTTCTTGTCTCTGCAGGGTCCGATGCTGAAAAGAAGATGCCAGGCCTTTATTCTCAAGAAGATGCCGAAGATCGAAGCCAGAAGTTCTTAGGATCGTAAATCAGGTAAGCGGCTGTCTTCTTAAGGACGGGAGCTCAGCGCGTCCTTCCTCTGGAGCAGGCGGAAGGCAAAGCGCCTTCCAGAAGGCTGGGTGCGGTTTAAATACCTGACCGCACCCAGCCGCACCCTACGTATGCGTGCGCTCGGCCAGAATAGGTGGGTGCGCACGCGAGAGAACATCTTTGTTGCTTTTTGCTCTGAAGCAAGCTGCATGATTAAAAACTAAGGGCAAGTTAGCTTTCTGATACTAAAAGGGCATTTCTATACCTATTGAAAACATCAGGAGAAACGTAACAAACAATAATCAAAGGTACCATGATTCGATAAGCCCACAGTGTCACAAGTCACAAAAGAGAACATTCCGTTTTCAACAAAACACACCCCCTCATTATACATACTTTTGGAGTGCAGGTGCACGGGAAAGGGGTGGGTTTTTAAGGCGAATAGCGCCCAAAATAACATCGGAGCTCCCAGTGGAGGGCTCATACAGAATCATGACAGTACTCCCTCCTCAAGATCCCCCCTAAAACAGTTGCAATAGGCTTTGGTTTGGAAGGGTTCTGCAAATGAAAAGATCTCAGAACTTTAGGAGCATTTTGCAAATGAGCGATAGGTTCCCATGACCTTTCTTCAGGGCCATACCCCTTCCAATCTACCTAATAGAAGAGTTTGCCTCGAATTCTCTTAGAATCTAGAACTTTTTTGACTTCAAATTCTGAATGACCATCAATTAGGACAGAACAAGGAGGACGAATCATCCGAGTCTGAGGATCAAAAGGTTTAATCAAGAAGACATGAAATACTGGATGGATCCGATATTTCTGGGGAAGAAGCAACTTTACACAAACTGGGTTGATGATCTTATCAATGGGAAATGGACCTATAAACCTGGGATTAAATTTCTTAGATCCTTTTATGGCCAAATTTTTTGTGCTCAACCAAACCTTGTCTCCAGGACTGTATTGGGGTTGTTCCCTTCTGTGTTTATCAGCAGTTCTTTTTTGGGATTCTTTTGCTTTAGCCAAATTGAACTTGGCTTCCTCATGAATAGTATACAAATCAGAAATGTAATCATGGATCGCTGGAACTGTATTTTGAATCTCTATATTTTCTGGAAAGCTTTTAGGGTGGAAGCCATAATTACAAAAAAAAGGGGACATGTTAGTGGAAGTATGCTCTGCATTATTGTATGCAAATTCTAGAGCACTTAAGAGATCAGACCAATCTCCAGAAACAGAGGTCAACATGCAACGCAGATATTGTTCGATGGTTTGATTTGTGCGTTCAGTTAACCCATCAGTTTGGGAGTGGTAACTAGATGACAAACGAATTTCCATTTGGAGAAGAGAACTTAAATTCTTCCAAACATGAGATATAAATTGAGACCCCCTGTCGGAAATTACTACAGATGGAATTCCATGTAAACAAATGACATGTGTAATCAATATTTTAGCTAATTCCATAGTTGTCGGAAATCTTTTTAGTGGAATGAAATGTGCCATACGTGAAAACTGATCCACTACCGTGAGAATTGTTGTGTCCCCTCTTTGAGTTGAAGGAAGTTCAACAATAAAATCTAAAGAGATAGAATGCCAAGGTTGAGGTGGTATAGGAAGAGGTGTTAACAAACCACTAGGAGGCTGATGAGAGGGCTTATTTTGGATACAAATACTACATGTGGTTACATATAATTGAACATCTTTGAACATAGTAGGCCACCAAAATAGTCTCTTGATTAGTTCGTAAGTTTTGGCAATTCCCGGATGAGCAGAGAGAGGGGTGTCATGAAGAAGGTGAATAATTGACTCTTGAAGGGCTTTTGTAGGAACCATGACAAGGCCATGTACATAAAGTAGTTTGTCTTTCTCTTGAAGATACGGGTAAATTTTTTCCCAATCTTCAAAACTCTTTTTCTTTTGCTCAATCAGTATCTCATCAGTAATACTTTTAGCGGTTAAGCAAGCTTGAAAACAAATAGTAGGTAACACAGGATGAACAACAGTTTCTTGTTCTACACTACTTTCTCCTAAGCGAGACAACGCATCAGCTTTTAAATTTTCCTTTCCAGGACGGTAAGTTATCACAAAACTATAGTCATTGAAGAACAGAGACCATCTTAGTTGTCTAGCTGATAAGGCTTTCACCTTTTGTAAAGTTTGCAGGTTTCTATGGTCAGTATAAATCGTGATGGGGTGACGTGCCCCTAACAAGTAGTGACGCCATTCCTCAAAAACTGCTTTTATGGCTAATAATTCCTTATCAGCAATTGCGTAATTTAGTTCTGCAGGGGACATTTTCCTAGAATAATAGGCAATGGGATGCATTTGACCAGTTTCAATATGTCGTTGTGACAGAATCCCTCCTAAAGCAAACTGAGAAGCATCCGCCTCGACAATGAATGGGAGTTTTGGATCTGGGTGACTCAAAATGGGAGCTGACGTAAACTTTTCTTTTAAGTCATGAAAGGCCTGATCGGCGGATTCTGTCCAATCAAATTTTACCCTTTTCGCAGTAATTTGGTTATGGGAGTTATAGACTGCGAGAAGTTCTGAATGAATCTACGATAAAAATTCGCGAATCCGAGAAAACTTTGTATTTGTTTTACAGATGAGGGCCGAGGCCATGAAGTCACGGCTTCCACTTTCTTAGGGTCCATTTCAATGCCAGAGGGACTAATAATGTATCCCAAAAAGTCTACTTTAGATACATGAAAAAGACTCTTTTCTAGTTTCAAGTATAGTGAATTTGAAAGCAGTTTTTTAAGAATGGCGCGAACTTGTTGTACATGTTCGTCTTCTGAATGAGAGTAGATCAAGATGTCGTCAATATAGACCACACAGCAAACGTCAATAAACTCATGCAATACCTCATTTATAAAAAATTGGAAAGCTGCAGGAGCGTTGCAGAGTCCGAAAGGCATGACTTGATATTCGTAAAGGCCAAATTTGGTACGAAATGCCGTTTTCCACTCATCGCCTTTTCTGACTCTGACAAGATGGTAAGCTCCGCGCAAATCCAATTTTGTATAAATGGTTGCATTCTTTACTTGATCTAGAAGAGTTGGAATAAGAGGCAAGGGGTACCTGTTCTTAATTGTGACATTGTTTAAGGCTCTGTAATCTATGCACGTTCTTAGTTCCCCTCCATGTTTCGGAATTTAAAAAAGAGAAGATGATACTGGAGATTTTGAGTGCCTAATGAAACCGTTTGCGAGATACTCGTCTAGATATTCTCGCAAGTGCTCGTTTTCTTTCTCGGTCAGGGCATAGATTCTGCTGCAAGGTAAGGTTGCTCCAGGCACTAGATCAATCCTACAATCAAAATCCCTATGGGGGGGAAGAGTGTTAGCCTTCTTTTTATCAAACACATCCAGGAAGTCAGAATATTCTGCAGGTACTCCCTCAAGGAGCAGGATACTAGAAGAGTCTGCGGTAAAATCAAAGCCTTGAATAGTGTCTTCTGGCCTGTCTAACAAAAAACATTGACTCAAACAATGGTGAGATTTGAAAGTCAAAGTTCTTGTCTGCCAGTCAATATTAGGGTTGTGTAAAACTAGCCAAGGAAGTCCCAAAATTAGTTTAAATTGAGGAGCGTCAATAACATCAAAAATTATTCTTTCTCTATGTATAGGGGAACAGTCCATAAGTAAGATCTCAGTTTGCTTATTTATGGGTCCAAAAGTCAATTCCTTCCATCTACTGCTCTTACGGTTTCTGGATGAATTTTTAGATTTGAATTGAACCCTAAATGTTTCAAAAATTGAGTGTCAATGAAATTTCCCATAGCTCCTGAATCGATGATTGCTTCTACTTTCCTAGGACTCATTGGATTGGCTAAACTTTTCAATTCTATAATTACACAAAGGTGTCGACACCCCTTGGGTGGGACATTTGAGGCCGAACTGGAACACACACTCGATAAACTGACCTCTTCCTTTATCGAGCATTCTCGTTTTCCGAACCTTCTAATGTTAAGGCTACATCTGTGGACTTAGGCTTCCCCTTATTAGGTCTAGTAGGACATTCTTTCACGAAATGTCCAGTCTTCCCCCAATAAAGACATTGGTTTAGTTTTCGTCTTTTTTCCTTTTCCTCTCTTGTTAAAGGTCATCGAATAGACCCTATTTGCATGGGTTCTACAGGATCTAATTTTTGGGTTGAATCACGAGGAGTTTGGAACCCTTTCCTTTTGAAACATTACCTTATGGTCCGATCTTCCTCTTTCTCCTTTCCTTTCAGAGAGCCTATGATTTAATTTCACTACTAGATCAATGAATTCACTGATTTCTTCTGGGGGTTCTAGGACTTGGGTTACCATGTCCTTAAGCTCGTCCTTCAAACCTCGATAAAATAAGGACACCCTTTTTTCATGTGGCCAATCAGCTTCCAGAACCAAGCGATTGAACACAGATATATAGTGTAGTAAATCTGATGATCCCTGTTTTAAATTTAAAAGATCACTGTCAGCCGATTGAACAAAGACATGTTTTGCAAATATCTTCCTTAAAGATCGTTCGAAAGCTCTAAAATTATATAATACCTGATCGTCTCTTTCTACCAAGGGGACAGACCACAAGCCTGCATCTCTTCTGAAGTAGGATAACATAAAAGCAACTTTGGAGGAATCATCTGGGAAAGCTGTGGTTTTGGCTAAGAAATGTAAATGGCACTGATTGAGAAAGATGGTAAATTTGTTAAGGTCTCCATAAAACCTCTCAGGTTGTGCTAAGGGCGTAGGAATCTGAGTTTGAGCTTCAGAAGAAGAAGCTCCTCCCTGGAAAGTGGCTGGTTTTAAAATTGGCTTTTGCTGTTGTTGGACTGAATGTTGAAGAGATGCCATATCTCTATGCAAAACTTCATTTTCCTGTTTTAACTCATTTAGAATGGCTGCTAAATCTTGAAGGGAAACGTGGTCCATTGCGCCCAGGCGAATTATTCTACTTGGGCTTTGCCTTCTGTCAGAACAATGATTACGTCGTCCCTTACCTTGTCTTGATATGAGACGACGAGTTGTGAATTCGCAGGGACGCAAGGGACCAACCTCCCTAGAGACTAACTCCTTCCTGGAGGAAGAATTTAACACTACAAGATATGAGCTAGACTAAGGGGAGGAGGGCCGGTACTGGACGTAGGAGTTCTTGCTGTCGACCTGCGAAACAACAAGAATCACCAATTTACTTCCAGTTCTATTCTAATTTGAAAACACAACTTCTTTACCAACTACTCTCCTTTTTTAATGTACAAACTTTCTCGCCTACCTGCGAACAGCTGTTGTCTGTCTTTCGTCCAGTATGTCTTTCTTGTTTTGTTGGTCAGTCTTGTCAGATGAATACAGATGCTCTGTCGTGTTGTCTGGTTGTGAATTCGAGCCTTTGAAGAGATTACTGTAATAACACAGAAGAATAGTTAGTGACCTTTCCTATTCTTTCTCTTGTTGTAAATACCCCCTCTTTAACCTAAAGAAACAAAATACCTTTCTCCCTTCTTCACTTACTTAAATAATGTTCTGCGTTCTTAAAACTCTGTGTTCTTCTGTCTAAAATAAAGGTTTTACATTGCAAGAATAAACAAGTACAACATTCAGAAATTACGTCTTTCCAAATTTTCAGAGATCACCTTGTGACCTTTTCTTTTACAAACTCTAATTCCTAAAACTCAAAGTTCGTTTCCAAAGTCTTGTAGGATTCTTCTTGAATAAATAGTTCCAAAAATTGTTCCGATAACCTTTCTTGCGAAGGGCGCCTTAAACTAGAAAGTAATTAAACTTATCTTTTCTTGTCTCTGCAGGTTCCGATGCTGAAAAGAAGATGCCAGGCCTTTATTCTCAAGAAGATGCCGAAGATCGAAGCCAGAAGTTCTTAGGATCGTAAATCAGGTAAGCGGCTGTCTTCTTAAGGACGGGAGCTCAGCACGTCCTTCCTCTGGAGCAGGCGGAAGGCAAAGCGCCTTCCAGAAGGCTGGGTGCGGTTTAAATACCTGACCGCACCCAGCCACACCCTACGTATGCGTGCACTCGGCCAGAATAGGTGGGGGCGCACGCGAGAGAACATCTTTGTTGCTTTTGCTCTGAAGCAAGCTGCATGATTAAAAACTAAGGGCAAGTTAGCTTTCTGATACTAAAAGGGCATTTCTAAACCTATTGAAAACATCAGGAAAAGCGTAACAAACAATAATCAAAGTTACCATGATTCGATAAGCACACAGTGTCACAAGTCACAAAAGAGAACATTCCGTTTTCAACAAAACACACACCCTCATTATACATACTTTTCAATCAATCAATCAAGACATTTATAGAGCGCACTACTCACCCGTAGGGTCTCAAGGCGCTAGGAGGGGGGGGGTGCCGTTACTGCTCGAACAGCCAGGTCTTGAGCTTCTTCCTGAAGGAGAGGTGGTCTTGGGTCAGGCGCAGGTCTGTCGGGAGGGAGTTCCAGGTCTTGGCGGCCAGGTAGGAGAAGGATCTTCCTCCTGTTGTCGCTCTTCGGATGCGGGGGATGGCGGCGAGGGCGTGGCTGGTTGATCTGAGGTGGCGCTTGGGAGTGTAGAAGTTGATACGGTTGTTGAGGTAGCTCGGGCCTTGGTCGTGTAGGGCTTTGTGTGCGTGGGTGAGGAGACGGAAGGTGATTCTTTTGTTGACGGGGAGCCAGTGCAGGTCTCTCAGATGTCCGGAGATGTGGCTGTTTCGTGGGATGTCGAGGATGAGTCTGGCTGAGGCGTTCTGGATCCGCTGGAGTCTCTTCTGGAGCTTGGCGGTGGTTCCGGCGTAGAGGGCGTTGCCGTAGTCCAGTCGGCTAGTGACGAGGGCCTGGGTGACAGTCTTCCTGGTCTCGGTGGGGATCCACCAGAAGATCTTCCGTAGCATGCGTAGGATGTTGAAGCATGATGAGGAGACGGCGTTGACTTGTCTGGTCATGGAGAGGGAGGAGTCCAGGATGAAGCCCAGGTTGCGTGCGTGGTCCGTCGGTTTGGGTGCGGTGCCCAGGGCGGGGGGCCACCAGGAGTCGTCCCAGGCGGAGGGCGAGGAGCCCAGGATGAGGACCTCCGTCTTGTCTGAGTTCAGTTTCAGGCAGCTGGTCGTCATCCACTCGGCTACATCTCTCATCCCTTCGTGCAGGTTGGCTCTGGCGGCGGCGGGGTCGTTGGTCAGGGAGAGGATCAGCTGGGTGTCGTCGGCGTAGGAGATTATGTTGAGGTTGTGTTGGCGTGCGATGGCCGCGAGGGGGCTCATGTAGACGTTGAAGAGGGTGGGACTCAGCGAGGATCCTTGAGGGACGCCGCAGATGACTTCGGTGGCCTCTGACTTGTACGGTGGTAGGCGGACTCTCTGTGTTCTTCCGTCGAGGAAGGAGGTGATCCATTCCAGTGCCTTCTCCTGGATTCCGATGTTGCCGAGGCGCTGCACTAGGGTGCGGTGGCAGACAGTGTCGAAAGCCGCGGAGAGGTCCAGGAGGATGAGGGCCGCTGTTTCTCCGTTGTCCATCAGGGTTCGGATGTCATCGGTGGCAGCGATGAGGGCGGTCTCGGTGCTGTGGTTGGCTCGGAAGCCAGACTGTGAGGGGTCGAGGGATCCATTCGTCTCGAGGAAGGCGGCCAGCTGTTTGTTGACGGTCTTTTCGATGACTTTGGCCGGGAACGGGAGGAGCGAGATGGGACGGTAATTCTTGAGTTCGGTGGGGTCCGCTGTAGGTTTCTTGAGAAGAGCGCTGAGTTCTGCGTGCTTCCAGCTCTCCGGGAAGGTGGCGGTGTCGAAGGAGGTGTTGATAATGTCCCGCAGGTGGGGTGCGATGACCGCGTCGGCCTTGTTGAAGATGTGGTGAGGGCAGGGGTCAGTCGGAGATCCGGAGTGGACGGAGTTCATTGTGCGGGTGGTGTCTTCGGTGCTGATCGGAGTCCAGGCGCGGAGGGTGGTGGTGGGTGGCGTTGCTGTGGTTGTGGCGTGCGTTGGTTGGGTGCTGAAGCTGTTGTGTATGTCCGCGATCTTGTTGTGGAAGTAGGACGCGAGGGAGTTGCAGAGGTCTTGCGACGGGGTGATGTCGTTGTTTCCGGCGTTGGGGTTGGAGAGCTCTTTCACGATGTTGAAGAGTTCCTTGCAGTTGTGTGCGTTGTTGTCCAGCCGGTCCTTGTATGTATTTTTCTTGGTGGCGCGGATCAGTTGGTGGTGTTTGCGGGTGGCGAGCTTGAGGGTGGTCATGTTGTCCGTTGTTGGTTCCCTTCTCCATACTTTCTCGAGGGCTCGGCAGTTCTTCTTGGAGCTCTTGAGTTCGTCGGTGAACCATGGGGTTTTTCTGCTGCCGGGTCTGCTGGGCGGGGTCCTCAGAGGGGCGAGTTCGTCCGCGCAGTTGCTGATCCACTTCGTGAGGTTATCGGCGGCCTGGCTGGGGTTCGCTGAGCCGGCAGGAGGGTGCTGGCTCAGGGAGGCGGTGAGCTGGTCGGCTGTGATCTTGTTCCAGCTTCTTCGGGCAACCTGTTGCTGGTGGTGGTGGATTGTCGTTCTTTTGAAGGTGAAGTGGACGCAGCTGTGGTCCGTCCAGTGGAGTCCTGTTGCGTGGCTGAAGGCGATGTCTTTGCTGGATGAGAAGACGGCGTCGAGTGTGTGTCCGGCGAGGTGGGTGGGGGTGGACACCAGCTGCTCGAGTCCGAGGTTGGCGAGGTTGTCGAGCAGGGTGATGGTGTTGCGGTCGCTGTTGTTCTCCAGGTGGAAGTTGAGGTCCCCCAGGAGAATGTAGTCGGCGGAGGGGAGGGCATGCGGGCTGATGAAGTCGGCGATGTCCTCGCTGAATCGTGTGCGTGGTCCCGGGGGTCGGTAGATCAGGGTGCCTCTGAGGGTGGTCTTCGGGTCGGTGTGGATCTGGAAGTGCAGGTGTTCGGCGGTGGTTAGGGTGTCGTCGGTGTTGGTCGTGATGCGGATGGTGTCTCTGTGGATGATGGCGATGCCTCCTCCCATCTGGTTGGCGGTGCGGTCCCTCCGGGTGATCTTGTAGCCCTCTGGGATGGCGATGGCGATGTCGGGCGCTGAAGAGGCGTTCATCCAGGTCTCCGTGAGGAAGGCGATGTCAGGGGCTGTGGTGTCGAGGAGGTTCCAGAGTTCGATGGCGTGTCTGTGGACGGAGCGGGTGTTGAGCAGGATGCACTTGAGGTGGTTGCTGCTGGTGTTCGGCTTGGCTGGTGCAGGGTAGGTCCGGATGCAGGTGAACTTGCAGGCGTGGCAGCTGAAGGGTCCGTAGGTGTGCTTCGGGGTGGCTTGGTGACATCCCGGGACGGCGCCGGTGTTGAGTGCGATGAGTTCGGCTGCGTTGTGGGTTCGTCGGGTCGGCTTCCGTCGGTGGGGGCCAGGGGTCCTGGCACTGGGCGCAGTCCAGGCGCGGACGGGCGCAGACGGGCTTACCTTTGGCGCGCCTTCGGCGCACAATCGGCGCGCCCGCTGCGCGTCAACGCTGCGCATTCGCACGGTCGCCATATATGGCGAAGTGCGCGGGGGGGCGGAGCAGCTGGGAGGCGGGAGCGGGGAGGGTACAGAAGGAAGAAAGGGGCGGGGTTTAGTGGCGGTGGCGGGAAGCGGGGAGCGGGGAGGGATGACGAAGGGGGCTAGAATACAGGAAATACAGAAGAAATAAACAGACAACAGAACCAGGCAATACAGAGACTTGAACACACTTCTAAACCTACAAATACAACAGGGGCAGGTCGGGCGGGGAGGGGGGGACGAGGGGGTTAACGCTGCTGGGAAAACAGAAGGCAGAACACGGCAAGTACAGTGAGACAGGCAACAAGTACAATATACAGAAATACAGTGAGGAAAACAGCAATAAAGACGGGGGCTGGTCACGGACCACGCCGCTAGAAGGCAGGGGGCGTGGTGACGCGGCGGAGCTCGGCCGCGAGGCAGACGGCAGGGAAACACGCACGCAGCAGCTGGTGGCCGTGCGGCGCGGGGGTGTCCCAGAGCTAGGTCACACTCACCTGCGTCGCACGGTCGCCATATATGGCCAAGTGCGCGGGGGGGCGGAGCAGCTGGGAGGCGGGAGCGGGGAGGGTACAGAAGGAAGAAAGGGGCGGGGTTTAGCGGCGGTGGCGGGAAGCGGGGAGCGGGGAGGGATGACGAAGGGGGCTAGAATACAGGAAATACAGAAGAAATAAACAGACAACAGAACCAGGCAATACAGAGACTTGAACACACTTCTAAACCTACAAATACAACAGGGGCAGGTCGGGCGGGGAGGGGGGGACGAGGGGGTTAACGCTGCTGGGAAAACAGAAGGCAGAACACGGCAAGTACAGTGAGACAGGCAACAAGTACAATATACAGAAATACAGTGAGGAAAACAGCAATAAAGACGGGGGCTGGTCGCGGACCACGCCGCTAGAAGGCAGGGGGCGTGGTGACGCGGCGGAGCTCGGCAGCGAGGCAGACGGCAGGGAAACACGCACGCAGCAGCTGGTGGCCGTGCGGCGCGGGGGTGTCCCAGAGCTAGGTCACTTTTGGAGTGCAGGTGCATGGGAAAGGGGTGGGTTTTTAAGGCGAATACCGCCCGAAATAACATCGGAGCTCCCAGTGGAGGGCTCATACAGAATCATGACACCCGTCCGCTATCCAACACTTTTCCTACTGTTGCACTGACTGGAGTTGGAATAGTACATTTTATCCCTCCATTATCTAACACTTTCCCTATTGTTGCACTGACTGGAGTGGGAAATGTAAGTTTAAAGATTTTTAAATAGTTTAATGCATTAATTTATAATAGAATGTTTTTTTAATTAGATTTTGTTATTGGTAAATGTATGTCTATATATTTATTTGTTACATTTTCATATAATCTTAAAGTTATAAAATACATTCAAATTATTAGTTTTATAATTGTTTTAAAGTAAATATATATTAATTATTATATATGTGTGTTTAACTGTTTTTTAAATTAAGTTTGGTATATTTGTTAAAATGTATATTAAATCTAATTAATCTCTTTAAATTAATTTATATTATTCAATATATTTAATATTTAATTATATATAAATATGTATATTTATATATATATATATATATATATATATATATATATATATATATATATATATATATATATATACATATATATATATATATATTCCAGCTCTGAATACATCGTGAACGAATCACTCCTGGACGGGTGCTTTGGTGGAGCGATGCGTTCCGCAAAAATAGCAGCTCTAGTTCCACCTCCTCGGGCGAAAAGAAGCACTCACGGGCGTTCTTCTGAATCTTTATTTCACAAACAAACGCGTTTCAGCGGTCTGCCTTCCTTCGTGTTGCCAACACATCGCAGGCAGCCGTCTTTTAATCAATTACATTGCGTGCAATAAACAGAGGACTGTGTGGACCCCCAGGATAGCATTGTGAATCACCCGCCATCTTTGAAAAGTACAATTCATATGTAAATGCATACAGATTACCGCTTTTCCCATTACATGAGATCTCATTCACACATTAAACTGTGTACAATTATTTTACATATGCGTTTAAAAATAAGCAGCTCGCGGTTTCAGCAATACTCAGAATCGCCTTATTACGCTCAGGCTGAAGTGCTCGTCTTTGCCTCTTAAACATTAACACCAAGATAAAGCATTTTATTCATCATGCCCACCATAATCCATTTTATGTACCTTGATAGCACCAAACTCGCCGAAAATCGGCCGACATTCACTGCGTGCCTGATGCATACTTGGCTTAATTTTTTTCATCTTACGTGCGAGTAATAAATCACTTCATGTTGTCAACCTGCACGATTAAAATATGTATATTATATATATATATATATATATATTCCAAAACGCCAGTCCACCGGTAGCCTGAACACTGCAGCGGGTGCCTCCGTTAAGGTCGGTGAACCCTTCTCGCCTCGCCAGCAACTCAAACACACGGAGCACTTCGGGATCTTTTCAAAAAGTGGTTTTAATGTGGCAAATGCATTTCGGTAACATAACCTTCTTCAGTGCCAAAACCATTTAATAATGTTCTGCTCAGCTTCTGAATTTAAATACTCTCTGCACTCCATTGGTGGGGCTTCAGTCCATCCGAAACGGCACTTCCTCCAATAGGCAATGGGAACGGAATGGCGGGGACTAAATGTTCCATAATGCACCTTTTTCACTAATTCTTTTCCGTTCCCGTTGTTCCAAAATCAAACAGGCTTCTTCATTGTTATGCCGATGTTCGTGTCGTTTTGGATGTGAGGCCCATTAATTGTTTGTGGAGGCTATAATTATATTTTGTACAACTATATTTTTGGCATCTATATATTTTTTTCAATATTTCTGTACTTACCATTGCAAATATAGGATGTCGATATTTTTGACATCGATATTTATAACTAGATATTGTGGTATGGGGATATTTTAGGTGTCAACATCTGTCAGTAATCCCCTCCAGGCACCTCAACTAATGCTAGCACTGCACACAGAATCAAAATAACCAGGGGGCATATTACCAAGGGCATTATCGCTGCTTTAGCGGGAATTTTTCACGCTAAAGCGGCGATAATTTTATCGCCCTATTACCTAGCTGTCGCTAACACCAGTTAGCGACAGCTAATAGGCGATAGCGGGCATTTAGGGGCCCACTCTGCATGTCAGCGATGATTATCGCTAATGACATGCAAAGTGGGCGTGCCAAGATGTTAGCGGCTGGAAACAGTCGCTAACATCGCTATCCCCTATTACCAAAAGCTAACGCCTGCCCAGAGCAGTTCTTAGCCATGTTATCCAATGGAAGGTGGATAACATGGCTAAGAGCATTGTCACGATAATGCATGAATATCGCTGATTTTACAGCGATATTCATGCATTTCCCACGATTTTTACCGCTTTTATAATATCAAGGTATCTCAGCGGTAAAAATCGTCGGAGCGCGGCGATATTTTAATGCCCGCTAACCAAGCTTAGCGATAATTATCGCTATAGCTTGGTAATATGCCCCCAGGTTTATAACAGCTTACGAATGACGGAGAGAGCGGCAAGAGCTATTGGAAGGTGGTTACCAGTTCCTCAGCTTGGGAACCAGGTACGAAACCATTGACGGGTTCTATTTACTCTGAGGACGGAAGCAAAATTTAAACTACTGCAGTGTAGAGGACAGTTTGGCTGATAAGGCGACACCAAAAATCTGAGGTAGTGGGGACCTTGTTTGACAAATGTTTATGCAAGTCTTGCCAGAGTGTCTTGAAGTTCGGAGCCTCAAAAGGCTCCAGCCACATCTCAGTTCAACTTCTAGAGCTGCGTAGAGACCTACCATAGTGAGGATTGTTTGCTGTGTAATGATTCGGGAATTTTGCCCACCTGAACTCTCCCAGTACTTTTGTCTCTAGCAGTCAAAACCACAAGAGAAGCATCCTTTTCTGTCAAGCATACAGCCTTCTTTAGTGCCATCTGCAGTGAAAAGAGCACCTTCTGGACAAAGAAATAATTCTTAGAGGGAGTTTCAGAGAATGGATTTTTACCCAACAAATATCTTTGAGTATAGATTAGACCACAGAGTCATCATCCCAGGGAACTGAACTTAAGCAGCAATTGCAAAAAAGAGAAGCTTACCAAGAAAGACTACTTTGTCAATTTCACCATGGAATATCCTTCTGTTTTGTAGAATGAGACATGAATTTGAGTAGAAGATGTGATAAGCCTCTTCTTAGCAGAATTCATTACAGATGACGATTCTGTGTTTTTTTAAAACCACAAACAGTGGGACTATTACATTGGCTTGTACCTCTGAATTACCACGATCTCTTGTGAGAGTACCCAGAACACCCTTTGTTCAAGAGTATTCAAGGTGTGCCATGACACTGGCAATTGATTTTGATAGCTGGCAAGAAGCTCTAATTTCTCACCAGAAGGACGGTGGTACACGTAAACCATAGTGCACATTCCGCCACACTATTGAGAAAATCCTTGTCATCGGCAACAATCAGATCACCTTGGCAACATAGATCTGCTACGAAGTAAATTGAGGGGATCCAAGATGTCTGTAGCCCATAACAACTCAAACATGTAGTTATAGACAGTGTGTGGTACCCAAGTTCCTCCTTAATAATGGGAAGATTCTGTATTCCCAACCAATGCTTGAAGAAAGGCATCGTATAGAGAAGACAGAAGGTCTAGCTGAACAGAATTTTAGATAAGGCTAGATCAAACTGACTGATCAAAAGATTAAGTCGAAAAGCATAATGTCTGCTAAAAGCACACAGTGTAGCCATGCAAAAGATATGTAAAGGCCGGTACCATTTAACAGCTCCTTTGGCCGTAAGCATGTCTTTGAGATGGTATAAGGCCCTTGACATAGGGGAATTGCTATTATCTCACAAAATTCCATCTGAGAAATGATACCCTTTGCGTGCTGTAAGCAAAAACAAAGAGCTCGCAAAACACTGAAACTTTGAATGATTCTTTTCACAGCAATCAAAGGAGTTCATGGAGATCAGGCCCCTTATTGATGATAAAATTCAATACAACATGTGGCCGAGAGAATCAACACTCCCCTGCTGTCCCAGTGCTACAAGCATAAAGACATAAAAAGCCACCTTCCCCTCATCAAAGATCGCTAGTTCGTGCAGAACCATAGAAGACATAAATACCACTACAATCAATCATCAGATTATGTTTCACAGTTGGACAAATGTCAACCTTTGGTACATTTACCTCCCTCTCACTATGGGATCACTATGGGATGATTAGTTTCAAATCTTTCATTTACAGACTAAAGTAGGAACAGCTTTTATGCAGGAGGAGAAGTGGACAAGTGTATAAAGCTGCTGAATTTGGAACCCAGGGACCCTGGTTCAAATCCGGTCTCCGTGCTTGATTCAACAATGTATGATTCTGGGTAAGTCACTTAATCTCCCTAGGCCTCAAAAATGTAAAATAATTAGCGTAGTTCTCCACTTGATGTACATAATCTTGAAGATTGTCTCCTAAGCCCCCTGCATTGCACATCACTAAATTGCTTCCTAGTTAGGTTTATGCTATATAAATATACATACATACATATGTCACTGATAGCGCATTGTGTTCAACGTTTGGGCGTTGAAGCTTTTGAGGGTTCAATTTAATCTGGTGTCCAAGCAGATGACCACCTTTCTAGTTTCAGTCTGTATCTGCCAATATCTGATTTGGTTCTGATACAGCAATTTCTGGGGAGCACTGGGGATATCAGGTTCTCAACATCACACACCCACACCCTCTCCTCACAGACACACAGGAGGGATGAATTTTCAAAGCCAAATTCTTTAATGGATTTTTGAAGAATGTGATGGTCGGCTAGGGGTACACCAACACATACACAGAACCAGATCAGGAAGACAAGTGTTCTGTTACATCTGTGCCTCCTCCTCTCTTATTAAATTCTGCAAGAAGTTGGATACCTGGCTTTTCAATTAGCCATCCTACCATAGGCAGAGCTAGGCACACACACCGACTCAGTGCCAGGACACCCTCACAGGTGACAGTGCACCTTACAAATGTATATAACATAGCATAACGAGGATAAATTATTGGTAACTCCATCCACAGTATGAATGAATGAATGAAAAAGACTTGTAAAGTGCAACAAATGCAAATTGCGTCAAGGCTCTAATAGCAGTTGGTCTATCTATTAGATAGTAAAAGCCAGGTTTTCAAGGCTTTGCAAAATGAAGCGTAAGGTTGCAGTCTGGAGACAGAATAAGGAAGCGAGTTCCACAGCTTCGATGCGGCCACCGAAAGACTCTACCTCCCCATTTCGATTTTCTATACTTAGGAACAATTAGAAGATTACTGCATGAAGATCACAGTGGTCTATAGGAATATAACATTGAAACAAATACCGAAGTTCTCCCGTGCCAATGTTGTGCAGGGCTGTGTGAACCATACAAAGAGCCTTCAAGGTAGTTTGTTTGTTCACGGGTAGCAAGTGCAGTTTCCAAATCTTCTCAGAAACTGATTGAAATTTGGGGATATCAAGAATTAATCATCTGGCTGCAGCATTCTGAACCATATGCATTTTAGCAAGTACAGTCTTATTAATATCCAGGTAGAGAGCATTGCAGTAATCCAACCTGGATATAATAAGTGCCAAAGCCACTTGTTTTCGAACAATAGAATTCTATTGACCAGTACTCCAAGAGTTTAAGTGGAGTCTGTTGGAGCAGGTAAGGCTCCCAGCCTATCTGGCCCCTACAGATTGGACCACACAGACAAAGAAAAAGACCTCCGTCTTGTCCCTATTGAGTCTGAAGTAGTTTTTCTCAATCCATGTGGCCACGGCCTGCATACAGTTTTTAAAGTTGGTGGCAGTCGTATCCATTTCCTTAGAGATATACATGACAATTTGGGTGTCAACAGCATAAAACAATGCTTGGAGTTTGCTAGCGGCAAACATACACGTTGAACAATGTAGGACTCAAAGAAAAGCCCTGTGGCACACCACATGGAAACATTATGGACTCCAAGCAAAACTGATCCACCATAACCATCTGAGACTAGTCACTTAGAAAAGATGTCAAAAGTTTGAGTGCAAAGTCTGTGATCCCCAATTGCTGGAGCAGCTCAAAAGGCGAGGTCAAGGAGATGGTATCGAAGGTTGCAGATAGGTCCAGAATGACTCCCGCTGCAGCATCTCCAGCATCCACCATGGGACGGATGTTATTTTTACTGCAGATACTAATTCCGTCTCAGTCCCATGATTGCTCCTGAATCCATACTGAGACACATCTACCAGTTGAAATTGTTCAAGATAGTTCATAACCTGGACATTAAGATGTTTCTCCAGGGTTTTGGTGGGTACAGGCAACAAAGAAATGGACCAATAGTTTTTTAGTTCTGCAGGGTCCAAATTAGGCTTTTTAAGCAGAGGCATAACCACCGCCCTTTTCGAAAATCGAGAAAAGCACCAGAATTTAATGGCTTTATTCAGGATTGCAGTAAGATTGGGAACTAAAATCTTAGCTCCTAATTGCAAGACATTAGGAAGACAAGGTTCAAGTGGGGAGCCCGATTTGACACTGAGAAGGTAATATTCCGTCTGTTCTTGTGTTAACAGAATGAAACACGATAGTCCGGCCATGGGGCTGTCTTTAGTGGACAGAATTTTTGTGAAAGCCAAATTCAGCCTGAGACTCTACAAAGGAAGTAGAGGATTTAAAGTTGTGTTGGTAAAGGTTTTTATGTATATCAACGGTTTTAGAGTAGAAAAATGTTGCTATTCTTTCGCAAAAGTCCTGAGAACTCTCTGTACTGGAAGGAACTAAGGGAACAGATAAGAGATTGAACAACTTGAGATCTCTTGTAGATTTAGCTGAAGCAAACTCATTAGTGCAATTTTTTCAGGGAAAGATAAGATTTTCACTATGTCTGCTCTTAGTGACGACAAGTCTGTCTAAGAAGTCTAAGTTACTCTGAAAACCATGGTGTTGTGGGCGTCTTTCTTCTTATATAAGTTCCTTAAGTGGTGCCACAGTATTAATAGATGCTGTAAGCCACGAGGAAAGTTCTATGGCCGCTGATTCAGCATCCTCATGGACTGTCCATTTACAACTATTTAAGGCCTGGGAAAGGTTTTTTTTTCACTAAGCCCTTTCCAGTTCCTTTTAAGAAGTATGTTCTTTCTGACAATAGGTATTTCCTGGGAAGAAGACCAGGAAAGAGAGAAAGGAACAAACAAAATGGTCAGCCCAGGTAAGAGGGGGAGGATTAGCAACTTTAACGCCGGGTGTCGTTACTGAAGACACCATCTAAAGTGTGGCCAGCTTTATGAGTAGCGGTCATGACAATCTGAGACAGCCCATAGCATTACATAATTTCTTTGAAGGCCAAAGTGTCCTTGGCGACATCACAATCCAAATGGATATTGAAATCCCCAAGCACTGTGAAGCTACTTTTGCCCAAATAAGGTTCTACTAAATGGACGATCCTAGATATAAATGTAGACCCGGATCCAGGTGGCCTGTAAACTAGAATCCCTGTGAAAGATTCATTGAGGCTTATTCTTAATGAGAAAAATAGTGCTTCACAGGGGTCAGAATCATGGACCATGTCAATGAGACGGTGAACGCCCAAAATATAGAATCCAAAATATAGACAGGCCAGAATATCGACTCCAAAATATAGATAGGACAGAATATCGAATCACCAAAATATATAAACTATATAATAGTCAGTCAGAATATCGAAATTGGGGTAGGAAATATCGATTTCCATAATATCTAATTTAAGATATCGATTTCCATGATATCCATTTTTTTTTAGTTATGTATGGTAGTATATGTGTTAAAATTATGTATTATTTTTGTAATGTATGTTTAATTTTTTTAAAGTAATGAATGTTATGTAATTTAATATTTGCGTAATTTAATTCCGTAGAAGGTTGTGGGTTTATAGGGGAATAGGGCGGGAAGTAATTTAATTATAGTAAATTAAATATTATTTTTTATTTATATGTATTGATAATTAATTGATTGATAATTAATTATAAATTTTTCATTAATTGGTAATTAATTTTTATTAATTGACAATTATGTTAATTGTATTTATTATTTGGAGTGGGTTGTGGGTTTATATGGGAATAGGGTGGGAAGTAATTTAATTGTAATAAAGTAAATATTTATTTTTATTTATATGTATTGATAATTAATTGCTTGTTAATTAATTATTAATTGGTCATTAATATTTAATAATTGGTAATACATTTTTATTAATTGGTAATGAATTTTTATTAATTGATTAATTGATAATTAGGTTCATTGTATTTTTATTATTTGGAGCGGGTTGTGGGTTTATAGGGGAATAGGGTCGGAAGTAAATTAATTGTAATAAAGTAAATATTTATTTGTATTCATATGCATTGATAAATAATTGATAATTATTAATTGGTAATTAATTTTTATTAATTGGTCATTCATTTTTTAATTGGTCATTAGTTTTTATTAATTGGTAAATATTTGTAATTCATTTTTATTGGTATTGATAATTAATGTAATCTTATTTTAATATTAAATCATTACTTTCCCTACTGTTGCACTCTCAGGAGTGGGAATAGTAATTTTTACCCTCCCGCTATCCAACGCTTTCCCTACTGTTGCACTCTCTGGAGTGGGAATAGTAATTTTTACCCCTACACTATCCAACGTTTGCCCTACTGTTGCACTCACTGGAGTGGGAATAGTAATTTTTACCCCTGCGCTATCCAACGCTTTCCCTACTGTTGCACTCATTGGAGTGGGAAGAGTAATTTTTATCCACTCACTATCCAACAAAATCTCAACTTTTTTTTACATTACATTTATGATTTTTACATTTTAAGCTTTTTTACATTATTTTAAGTTTGTTTTATTTAATTGTTTTTAATATTTAAGTACTTTAATATTATTTTTAATATAGTTAAAAAATTCGATCTTTTAGTTAACTATATTTTAACAATCTATATTTTGAATTCAATATTTTAGTACTTACCTGTTTGTAGATAGGGATTCTATATTCTGTACTTCGATATTTTGGAGTCGATATTTTGGCATTCTATATTATGTCCCTCGATATTTAGTCACTGAACCAATGAGACAGGTATACTTACTTTTTATATGACTGCTAGCCCACCCTCTACTCTACCAGTTCTATTGTGTCACCTGATAGGATTAGCCCAGAGGAACAGCATCAACCAGGTCAGGGCCTGAACAATCTTCTCTCTGTAACAAAGACTCAGTCAGTCATGATAAATTCTCCAACTTCTACTTTATTTTTAATCAGGGATCTAGCATTGGTAAGGAATCCCAAATAGCTAGCTAAAGTAACTATAGTCCGTTCATCAGAAAGAGAAGGCAAACAAAGGGGCTTATTATCAAGGACCGGTGTTAAAATTATCGCCGTTTTATCGGCAGGAAACTGCCGATAAAACGGCAATAATGGGCTTGATAATACGCCCTAGTTAATTCCCATAGAAGCCCATGTTAACACAAGAATATGGGCTTCTATGGGAATTAACAAGAGTGTATTATCAAGCCCATTATCGCCGGAACTAAAGTGGGTGTCAAGGCATTGAGCAGAATTTTACGCAAGGGAGAGCTATTCATTTTATTATAGTAGAGTGTGATCAAATCCAAAGAAGAGGGACAAATTGGGAGGTTGCAATAATTACGAAATTTAAAGGCTGGTTTCTAGAATAAGTCAACCCAGGAACCTCTTCATTTGTGAAAAGGCCAGGGGTTCTGGCACAAGGCAAAGTACAGGCGTCAACTGGCACAGTGAGGCTTGCCTTTGGCGCGCCGGCAGCTCTCCCGCCGCACGCATCCGCTCTGCCTTCCTGAATTTATGTCCAAACCCCCCTGCACCACTTCCCTGCTGACCAAGCAGAAAGTATACTAGCACAATTGGCATACAAAGCCGCAGTGGACCGGGGAAAAACAAGGAGCGGCAGAGCCAGGTATGAATGTAAAAGTACAGCACAATTAAAGTACAGTGGCAATTGAAAAGAAGAAAAACGTGAAGTAAAAGGATTAACAGAAATGGAGGGAGCAGCCTACCGTAAGGCTAACTCCTGCGTGTCCGCTGTGCCATCCTGAATTTATGTCTAAACCCACCTGCACCACTAGCCTGCAGACCAAGCAGGAAGCACCCTAACAGGAAGTGAGGAAAAATTACTTCCCTCTGCACAATCAGCATACAAGGTTGCAGCGCACCAGGGAAGAACAAGGAGCGGAAGAGCCAGATATGAATTTAAAAGAACACCACAATTCAAGGTTAAGCAGCCAATCAAAAAGAATAAAACTGTAAAGTTAAAGGATTGACAGAAACAGAGGGAGCAGCCTACTGTAAGGCTAACTGCTGCGCATCTGCTCTACCATCCTGAAATTATGTCCAAACCCCCCCCAGCACCCCCCCCCCGCGGCACCACTAGCTTGTTGACCAAGCAGGAAGCCCCCTAACAGGAAATGAGTAAAAATAGCTTCCCATCTGCACAATCGGCATATAAGGCCGCGGTGGACCGGGGAAGAACAAGGAGTGGAAAAGTCAGGTGTATGAATTTAAAAGTACACCACAATTCTGTTATATTTCATATCGGTACTCTGATATAGGTCCAGGAAACATTGTACACTTTCCCTACATCATCTCTCTGTCATTTCATATGAACGAGCCTTATAAGGACATAATTCCAAATAAGAAGAGACTGCCTTGTATGGACATAACGCCTTATAAGGACCGTGGCCTTTTATGGACTAATCCTGTCACCTAGTTTCATGCCGATGGTGGGTTTTTCCTAATCGATATTGCTAATACATCATCCTTAGCACATGTGAATAATTTATGAGTATACTCTCCAGGAGGTCCACTTCACCTCTCTCCAGGAGGTCCACTTCACCTCTCCCATCGACACACAAGGTTTAATCCCCAACGTCATTCTCATACTGAACAATGGGGAACATATGCACATAGACTGTATAAATACAGCACCTCTTGCTATCAGTGGGCAGGAGGGAACCGAAACTTCAAGGTCGACACGCTAACCAGAGACGCTGCGGCTCCGGCATGCCATCGCTCCAGCTGCCAGTGGTCTGACGAATCCCTTGCGTGGTGTTCAGCTCAAGTCCAGGACATAGTCCCACACTCTCACTATTCAGGTATGGGGGTTCGACTAAATCCTAGTGGGATTCTTGGCTCTTAGCCTTAGGCTCTTAGATGTAGGCTCTTGCGCACCTACTCACATGCTAGGGTCACGTAGGTACATCTAGACAGGCATCTTAGGAGTACGCACTTTATTTTATAAATGCATTTCATATTCATGTATGTGTTCATGACTATTGCAAAATGGTAGAACAATACTATTTCTTTTTATTCACTGTACTGCTGGTTCTATATCTCTGCTATTGTGTTACAGTTGTAGCAGTGCACTTATTTTACATGAGAAGGACAAAGGTACAATAAATTCCTATTGTAAACACGCTCAACTGTTTCTTCTGTGTATCTCTCTGAGAGCAAAACAAGCAAGCACGAGTGACTGGGTAAAAAGTAGTATATTGTTTCCATGAGTCTGAGGTTCTTATGTTCTGAGGTTGCCAAAAACGAATCTCTCTGATAACAGGAGATTCTAGTGGCACTGCGAGCTAGCTAATGCAAAAACATAGGCTGACATATTCGGTGGGGGTGTACAGAGTCGGTTTGCCACCAAGCCCACAGTATATGTTATCCATAAACAGTGTAGGTCCTGCATGAAAGGGTACTATGGGAACTACACTACAATTCCAGGTACAGCAGCAATTAAGTCCAATTAACTGGAGCCTCAGGGGGAAGAAGAGGGTACAGGCCGCCCCCAACTCAAACCATAATAAACAGTGAAAGGCCTGTCCCACCTGACACTTTTATTTTTAATTTTTCAAGGGTTATAGCGGTATAAAACTTTTATTACCACCAGCCTAGTATCTTCTGGCTATTCACACCCGTACATGTGTCAGAAGCTAGCAAGGTACACACACGGTACAGATAAAGTTTGTCGTGATACCATCACCCACGAAACAGTTTTAATGTAAAAAAGTGTGGAGAAGAGAGTGAGCCCCTCACGGAAGAACCGCCAATGGGGTTTTCTGGCTAGCAATTGCCAGTATACCCAATTATCATCATCGGTGACTCACTCTCATAACAGTGGGAAATAAAGACGAACACCAGAAAAAGACCGACAACATATAACAGTGCTTTTTCTCAACATCAGCCCCACAATCTGCTGATTGTTCATACCATAGCAAGTCAACATAAACCCTTGCTATTCTCATGTGCACGTATATCAAAGAAAACCCCCTAGTGAGAAAAGAAAACGTGAATCTCACACAATTAAAATTGAAGAGTTCACTGGCCACTCTGGATTTATTCTGGGCTGTGAATCCTCCAACTTAAAAATGACTCACACCACGCAAAGTCTCAGGTGAATCATAGTCGCCAACATGTTTCGTTGCACTTATTTTCCGCAACTTCTTCAGGGCAAATAGGGGTTACCCACTTCAATTGCCACTTTCTTTCAAAACACACCTGTGATGGTAAAAACGACAAATTTGCAGGATAAAATGAGCCAGGGGTTCAAGACCCTCACATATCCAATAGCTAGATCAAAGTATAGTACGTGGTTGTGGTACTCAAATCAAACCGTGACATAATCACCTGGGGTTAGCGTCTCTCACGCATACCTGCTACCCCTCTCAATCGGTACGCCCGTGTCCTCAAGGATCACGTGTCCCTCTGAAGACCCGCTACCGTCGGGTATTCTGCACACAGAAACAAATGCATGGACCAAATTTAATCAATGTACAGCCACATCGCTTTCTGCCCTGTACCCTATCTACGATGACAATAACACTCAGTCACCCGGGTGAAGGATTAAAAATGAATAATGGGCACTCCGTCCTAAGAATGCCAACGCCTCCACCAATCCCGTCATTTACTGGCCGGGTATCTTTCACACACTCCCGGGTGGGGATACGAGCTCGATAGTCAGGTAGAGCCTCTTACCCACGCTGGATCACTGGCACTTCTTGATCTCAGCCGCGCCCAGCCCGGGCTTCAGAAACAGAATATCAGAAGCCGTGTCATGACGTGCAGTGCGTCGCGTGTCACATGGCAGTAGTGCGCCTACCGCGGCGGCCATCTTGCAGTGTACCCAATTTCGCGTGTTTCAGTTATAACGATCAGACTTTTCTTCATATATCTCATATTTCCTCCACCATATAGGCGTCAGACCCCAATGTATGGATTATAGTTACATGTGGTCTAACCCCAATCTACTGGCTAATTACCGATGGTCCTTCATATAGGGGCTACCATGTTGATGGAGGTGTCTGCACTATGTGGCGGACATCTTGGAAAGGGGTAAAGGGGTAAAGAATAGATTGCTACCCTGTATGTAATGCATAGTGTAACCAAGGAGTACCAGAACACTACAATATCTGATTATCACATGTATAGCCCCCTGTTGTGTACAGTCATCGTTTGGTAATCTTATTCCATTCGATAAGGTCGTTCAACCCCTCGCGGTCAACCTGTTCCTGGTAGATCCAGCGTGCTTCTTTTCTGGCCAAAATATTTTCAGCATTGTGACTCTCACACATTACTCTCTCCAGGACGACCCACTCCAAATCCTTGGGATCATGTCCCATGTCGTTAAAGTGTTGCACCAATCTCGTGGTCAGTTTTTTTGCTCTGAGAGTGCTGAGGTGTTCTTGAATGCGGACTTTCACTTTTCTCGATGTGAGTCCAATGTAATGGAGGCCACATTTGCATGTTAATCTGTAGATCACGTTTACAGTATTACAATTACTAAACCTAGTAAGGTGCCAGATTCTGCCATTTCTCAGGGTGACTGCCTTGGTGGTAGTTGTTAGATTACATACTGAGCAACTAGTGCAGGGGCGATGGCCCGGTGGTAACCTATCTGTATATGAAGGCTGTGAGGTCCGAGTGTGGACCAGATTGTCCTTCAAATTTGTAGCTCTTTTGAAGGCAAACCGTGGAGGCGGCATCTTTCCAACACTCGTATCAAGAATCGACCAATGTTTCCTCACAATCTGTCTCAATTTGGTAGAGAAAGGATCGAAGGTCGTAACCACCGGTATACACTCCTGTTTAGTTCTCACATGTCGTTCAAGGAGTGCTTCACGGGGCGTGTTCAATGCACGTTTGCGGGCTTGCTTCACCACCTTCTTAGGGTATGCCCTAGCAGACAGTTTCACAGCCAATTCTTCAGACTGCTCCACAAATGACTCTGTAGTGGAGCAATTGCGCCTATAACGCAGAAATTGACCCACGGGAAGATTGTCACGTAGAGCTCGTGGGTGGAAAGATTTGTAGTGGAGCAATGAATTCTTATCAGTCTTTTTA
The DNA here is from genome assembly GCF_964261635.1 of Lissotriton helveticus. Taxonomy (NCBI): domain Eukaryota; kingdom Metazoa; phylum Chordata; class Amphibia; order Caudata; family Salamandridae; genus Lissotriton; species Lissotriton helveticus. Next base: position 1,843,485,570 of record NC_136065.1, on the reverse strand, counting down.
TGATGTACAGTCGTCACCAGTTTACGGTCAACTGCCAGGATATCAACATCTAGATAAACTGCTGTAGTTCTATTGATGGACCAAGTGAACTTAAGGCAATCATCCATCTGATTTAGCGTGTGAGAAATTCCAGGAGGAAGTCCTCTGTACCAGTCCAGATACAGAGGACGTTGTCAATATACCTCCTCCAAAGGGAGATATGTTCCCTGAAGGGGTTGTTGTTCCGGTCGAGGACCACATTCACCTCAAACTGGCCCACATAAATGCAGGCCAGACTTGGGGCGAATGTGGCTCCCATAGAGGTCCCCGACACTTGCAGGTATAATTGGTTCTTATACTCAAAAAAATTTTTGGTCAATGCAAGCTCAATACATTGCATGACAAAAGTGACGGGCGTCACAGGTGTGTCACCCTGGGCACAAGCTTCAAACGCTGGGTTCCAGCCTTAATAAACAACTTCGTTCATACTGTAGTTTGATTGGTAATGTTTATTTCTTCTTATCACCAATTCATTCACTTTGAATTCCATTCAGTTCATGTTAGGCGTAAATACAAATTATTCCAATGCATTTCGGTGCATTTATCACCTTCAGCAGGGAAACGCCTGAAAATTAAACATATAAAAAATTTTATAATCAAAAAATTTCGTCTCTCTCTTAAAGCTTCATCAAAAAAACATGTTAGTTCATCTTATCCTTTTATAAGATTAAATTATGAAATTGAGTAGCTCTTATCTGAACTGCTATACTCGCTATGCTTTTCCTCGTGTGCGGTGCTCATAGACGGATTAAGCCTCCGTGTTCTAACCGTTAACTCATATTTCATAACGCGCTTATCGTAGCCCTCTTGGGCGTTCCCTCGTTCTAAACCTCGTTCTGCCTGCCGGTTAAAGATATGCCCCAACTTCGTGTCTCACCTTAATGGAAACCGAGTAATTCTCCGTAACACGAAGCTTCTCTGCTCCGTCTTGTGTTGTGGGTTCAAACATGATTCTTACGCATGCGCACCTTAAAGGAGTTCCGGGTTTTTTTAAAAAAAAGCTACTCAAACTTAACTTTATCAAGTGCGGGGAGTTCTCCTCTACTGCACAACATTCGCTTAACGCGCTCAATCTCACGGTTCCTGCGCCATCCACATAATAAATGCCATTACAGATATCAAGTCAGTTATACAGTTATATGATATGTCGAATATAGTTACACATATTCTGTTAGTTATTACAGAAGTGATAATATATTATAAGTAACAAGTAAACTCCATTCTTTCATTGAGCCCATTGGGTTTCAAGCTGCATAAACGGTAAATCCAATGGTTTTCCCTCTGTAGGAGGATTTTCTTATTCAACGGACCATCTTTTTTTGGTACGATTTCTAACACGCAAGCCCTCAATTGGCTGATGTTATGTTTTTTGTCCATGAAATGTGCGGCCACTGTGGATTTCACTTGCCCTGTTCTTATATTACTGTTATGTTCATTCAGACGAGTCTCAAGTTTCCGTTCTGTATGTCCCACATACCCCTGTCCACATGGGCATTTCAGCAAGTATATAATGTTAGTCGTGTCACATGTGGCATTGAGATTCAACGGAATTTTATGACCTTTCATCGGGTGAGTAATACTGGCACCCTTCATTATGTTATGACAGTTTGCACAGTTCAAGCATGGTATCGTGCCTCTGAATGTATGTTTGCTTGATTGCTCTTTAGGGGTTTTAAGTAGTTCTCCTATATTTTTACCTCTGGTAAATACGAACAGTGGTTCCTGTTGGAATATTCCTTTGAAATCCGGTTCCAATTGAACCATTTGCCAATTTCTTCGAATGATTTTTTTGAAGTTTGTGCTTGCATTAGAATACTTGCTGACACACGTAATTCTTTGTTCTTTGGTTTTAGGTGTCGCTGTTAACAATTCTGATCTGGTTTTTTCCTCAGTTCTTCTCCTTGATTCTCTGATGATGTTTTGTGGGTAACCTCGAGCTTCAAATTTTGCAGCCATGATGTCTAACTGTTGTTGACATGTGTTTTCTTCCAAGACCAGTCTTTTCACTCTAAGAAACTGGGAGTATGGTAAATGTGTTTTCAATGATTGAGGATGGTGGCTTTGGTATTGCAATAAGTTGTTTCTGTCTGTTGATTTACGATGTATGTTGGTTATAAAAGTTGTTCCAGCTCTAGTGATCTCTACATCCAAAAATTGTATTCTGTCCTTGCTTGAGGTCCAAGTGAACCCAATTCTGTCATTTTTGGTATCCAAAGCTTCTAACTTTTGTTTTAATGCCTCTTCTGTCCCTTTCCAAATTAGAAAAATATCGTCTATGAACCTCACAAACATAAGGAGGTTCCTCGCCCATTCATCATCATGGTATATGTGTTGGTCTTCAAATGACGTCATGAATAAATTAGCATACGCCAGTGCGGCGCAATTCCCCATCGATGTTCCATTCAATTGGCTGAACCATTTGTCTTTATAACAAAAGTAGCTGTTGTACAATGTAAACTGCATTAACTCCATTAGAAACACTTGTAAATCATGGGGGTATGTACTCTGAAGCAAAGCATTTTCTATGGCTTCCAGGCCTTCTTGGTGGGGTATCGAAGTATACAACGATTTTACGTCAACTGTTGCCATTATGCTATCATCATTTGTTTTCACCTGCTGCAATTTTATCAAGAAGTCTGTTGTGTCTTTTATGTAGGACAAACTTTTAGATACCAAAGGTTCTTGATAAAATCTCCAGTCTGCAGGTGAAAGGATCATGTCGGGGAGTCGGCACAAATCCGAGTCCCTTGTTTAAAACTCCTATTTCTGCTGGTGTTAAAACATGATCAGACAGATTTACCACGATATCATTAGGTATTATGTTTTCTCCAGCAGAACTCTGCTGGCCAGTCCTGCCCCTGTGGCGGGTTACTCAAGGGCAGTATTGTTGCCAATTGGGCTGGAATTGTCCTCTGCCCCTGCCTCTGCCTCTCCCTCTGAACGTTTGGCTGCCTCCCCCCGTGTTCCTCCCTGATTTTGACCTAAAAAAGACCTCAACAATGCTCCTAGATCTTCGTCTGTCCTTGTTTCTGGTGCAAAATTCACCCTGTTGGTATTTTGAGGGGCCGGATGGGTGGGTATATCCTCCTCCTCGCTGCTAGTATTATCGAACACCCAATTATTTGGTGTTCGTCGCTGTTGTCTATTCCCCCTTCGTTGAGAATACTGCCGTCTCTTCTGAAAGTTGGGTTGTCTAGACTGGTCTGTTTGGGTATCGTAGTACTGGTCCTCAGTGTATGAAAATGCCCATGCGTGAGTGAACCTATCCAGATTCTTTTTAAGCCCCCTTATCTTCTGATTGACCATATAGGTCTTGTAATCAGTCAAATCGCTTTGGATCCTATCTAATTGTTCCTTGGCATCAGTGAGTGCTGAGTTACTCTTTATATTTTCTTCCAAATCAAGTATCTCTTTGAGTAAATAATCACTGAGTCTTTTAGCGGTGTTAATAATTAAGATAAGCCAATCCCGTGTGCATTTATTCGAAATGTAACTCCAATCCACACGGAATTGCCTATCCTCCAAAAAGATTTTTGGTTCAAGTTTGACTATCAGACTCGGGGGTGCTGCTCCTGCCCGTAAATACTCTGTCATCAGAGCCCCATGCAGAGCTACTAGGATCTGACGCTTTTTGAGCGTTGATAACTTATCCCATTCCTCCCGTGCTGTAGAACTGGGCCCCAACGGGTCATCGGGCAAGAGGGAAGGACCAGACAGTATTAGGGCTATTTGTTCTTCTGAGAATGCCAGACAATTCATCCCTCCTCACAGTAGCAGTGCTTGGGACCAAACAGAAAGTCAATTATGCACAGAATCACCGAGACCACAACCAAGTGTACAAGGCTCAATTCATAAAAACCGGTGTGTGCCAATGAAAAAACTGCTACCGCAGTTAGACTCTCACGGCTGGGCCGCCATACTGAATCATGTCCAATTAACTGGAGCCTCAGGGGGAAGAAGAGGGTACAGGCCGCCCCCCACTCAAACCATAATAAACAGTGAAAGGCCTGTCCCACCTGACACTTTTATTTTCTATTTTTCAAGGGTTATAGCGGTATAAAACTTTTATTACCACCAGCCTAGTATCTTCTGGCTATTCACACCCGTACATGTGTCAGAAGCTAGCAAGGTACACACACGGTACAGATAAAGTTTGTCGTGATACCATCACCCACCAAACAGTTTTAATGGAAAAAAGTGTGGAGAAGAGAGTGAGCCCCTCACGGAAGAACCGCCAATGGGGTTTTCTGGCTAACAATTGCCAGTATACCCAATTATCATCATCGGTGACTCACTCTCATAACAGTGGGAAATAAAGACGAACACCAGAAAAAGACCGACAACATATAACAGTGCTTTTTCTCAACATCAGCCCTACAATCTGCTGATTGTTCATACCATAGCAAGTCAACATAAACCCTTGCTATTCTCATGTGCACGTATATCAAAGAAAACCCCCTAGTCTGCTAGGGCATACCCTAAGAATGTGGTGAAGCAAGCCCGCAAACGTGCATTTAACACGCCCCGTGAAACACTCCTTGAACGACATGTGAGAACTAAACAGGAGTGTATACCGGTGGTTACGACCTTCGATCCTTTGTCTACTAAATTGAGACAGATTGTGATGAAACATTGGTCGATTCTTGATACGAGTGTTGGAAAGATGCCGCCTCCACGGTTTGCCTTCAAAAGAGCTACAAATTTGAAGGACAAACTGGTCCACACTCGGACCTCACAGCCTTCATATACAGATAGGTTACCACCGGGCCATCGCCCCTGCACTAGTTGTTCAGTATGTAATCTAACAACTACCACCAAGGCAGTCACCCTGAGAAATGGCAGAATCTGGCACCTTACTAGGTATAGTAATTGTAATACTGTAAACGTGATCTACAGATTAACATGCAAATGTGGCCTCCATTACATTGGACTCACATCGAGAAAAGTGAAAGTCCGCATTCAAGAACACCTCAGCACTCTCAGAGCAAAAAAACTGACCACGAGATTGGTGCAACACTTTAACGACATGGGACATGATCCCAAGGATTTGGAGTGGGTCGTCCTGGAGAGAGTAATGTGTGAGAGTCACAATGCTGAAAATATTTTGGCCAGAAAAGAAGCACGCTGGATCTACCAGGAACAGGTTGACCGCGAGGGGTTGAACGACCTTATCGAATGGAATAAGATTACCAAACGATGACTGTACACAACAGGGGGCTATACATGTGATAATCAGATATTGTAGTGTTCTGGTACTCCTAGGTTACACTATGCATTACATACAGGGTAGCAATCTATTCTTTACCCCTTTACCCCTTTCCAAGAAGTGCAGACACCTCCATCAACATGGTAGCCCCTATATGAAGGACCATATGTAATTAGCCAGTAGATTGGGGTTAGACCACATGTAACTATAATCCATACATTGGGGTCTGACGCCTATATGGTGGAGGAAATATGAGATATATGAAGAAAAGTCTGATCGTTATAACTGAAACACGTGAAATTGGGTACACTGCAAGATGGCCGCCGCGGTAGGCGCACTACTGCCATGTGACACGCGACGCACTGCACGTCATGACACGGCTTCTGATATTCTGTTTCTGACGCCCGGGCTGGGCACGGCTGAGATCAAGAAGTGCCGGTGATCGAGCGTGGGTAAGAGGCTCTACCTGTGCGGTAAGACTATCGAGCTAGTATCCCCACCCGGGAGTGTGTGAAAGATACCCGGCCAGTAAATGACGGGATTGGTGGAGGCGTTGGCATTCTTAGGACGGAGTGCCCATTATTCATTTTTAATCCTTCACCCGGGTGACTGAGTGTTATTGTCATCGTAGATAGGGTACAGGGCAGAAAGCGATGTGGCTGTACATTGATTAAATTTGGTCCATGCATTTGTTTCTGTGTGCAGAATACCCGACGGTAGCGGGTCTTCAGAGGGACACGTGATCCTTGAGGACACGGGCGTACCGATTGAGAGGGGTAGCAGGTATGCGTGAGAGACGCTAACCTCAGGTGATTATGTCACGGTTTGATTTGAGTACCACAACCACGTACTATACTTTGATCTAGCTATTGGATATGTGAGGGTCTTGAACCCCTGGCTCATTTTATCCTGCAAATTTGTCGTTTTTGCCATCACAGGTGTGTTTTGAAAGAAAGTGGCAATTGAAGTGGGTAACCCCTATTTGCCCTGAAGAAGTTGCGGAAAATAAGTGCAACGAAACATGTTGGCAACTATGATTCACCTGAGACTTTGCGTGGTGTGAGTCATTTTTAAGTTGGAGGATTCACAGCCCAGAATAAATCCAGAGTGGCCAGTGAACTCTTCAATTTTAATTGTGTGAGATTCACGTTTTCTTTTCTCACTAGGGGGTTTTCTTTGATATACGTGCACATGAGAATAGCAAGGGTTTATGTTGACTTGCTATGGTATGAACAATCAGCAGATTGTGGGGCTGATGTTAAGAAAAAGCACTGTTATATGTTGTCGGTCTTTTTCTGGTGTTCGTCTTTATTTCCCACTGTTATGAGAGTGAGTCACCGATGATGATAATTGGGTATACTGGCAATTGCTAGCCAGAAAACCCCATTGGCGGTTCTTCCGTGAGGGGCTCACTCTCTTCTCCACACTTTTTTCCATTAAAACTGTTTGGTGGGTGATGGTATCACGACAAACTTTATCTGTACCGTGTGTGTACCTTGCTAGCTTCTGACACATGTACGGGTGTGAATAGCCAGAAGATACTAGGCTGGTGGTAATAAAAGTTTTATACCGCTATAACCCTTGAAAAATAAAAAATAAAAGTGTCAGGTGGGACAGGCCTTTCACTGTTTATTATGGTTTGAGTGGGGGCGGCCTGTACCCTCTTCTTCCCCCTGAGGCTCCAGTTAATTGGACATGATTCAGTACGGCGGCCCAGCCATGAGAGTCTAACTGCGGTAGCAGTTTTTTCATTGGCACACACCAGTTTTTATGAATTGAGCCTTGTACACTTGGTTGTGGTCGCGGTGATTCTGTGCATAATTGACTTTCTGTTTGGTCCCAAGCACTGCTACTGTGAGAAAGGATGAATTGTCTGGCATTCTCAGAAGAACAAATAGCCCTAATACTGTCTGGTCCTTCCCTCTTGCCCGATGTCCCGTTGGGGCACAGTTCTACAGCACGGGAGGAATGGGATAAGTTATCAACGCTCAAAAAGCGTCAGAACCGAGTAGCTCTGCATGGGGCTCTGATGACAGAGTATTTACGGGCAGGAGCAGCACCCCCGAGTCTGATAGTCAAACTTGAACCAAAAATCTTTTTGGAGGATAGGCAATTCCGTGTGGATTGGAGTTACATTTCGAAAAAATGCACACGGGATTGGCTTATCTTAATTATTAACACCGCTAAAAGACTCAGTGATGATTTACTCAAAGAGATACTTGATTTGGAAGAAAATATAAAGAGTAACTCAGCACTCACTGATGCCAAGGAACAATTAGATAGGATCCAAAGCGATTTGACTGATTACAAGACCTACATGGTCAATCAGAAGATAAGGGGGCTTAAAAAGAATCTGGATAGGTTCACTCACGCATGGGCATTTCCATACACTGAGGACCAGTACTACGATACCCAAACAGACCAGTCTAGACAACCCAACTTTCAGAAGAGAGGGCAGTATTCTCAACGAAGGGGGAATAGACAACAGCGACGAACACCAAATAATTGGGTGTTCGATAATACTAGCAGCGAGGAGGAGGATATACCCACTCAAAATACCAACAGGGTGAATTTTGCACCAGAAACAAGGACAGACGAAGATCTAGGAGCATTGTTGAGGTCTTTTTTAGGTCAAAATCAGGGAGGAACACGGGGGGGAGGCAGCCAAACGTTCAGAGGGAGAGGCAGAGGCAGGGGCAGAGGACAATTCCAGCCCAATTGGCAACAATACTCCCCTCGAGTAACCCGCCACAGGGGCAGGACTGGCCAGCAACGAGTTCTGCTGGAGAAAACATAATACCTAATGATATCGTGGTAAATCTGTCTGATCATGTTTTAACACCAGCAGAAATAGGAGTTTTAAACAAGGGTTTGTGCCGACTCCCCGACATGATCCTTTCACCTGCAGACTAGAATTACATGAAATGATGAGGAAGATCAAATTACATAAGTTTTTCTCCGATAAAGAAAAAGTTGACCAGTCGGTATTCAATACGAACCTCCGACGCCCTTCGAATTTCTGTCCACCTAGTGGTTCTTTGGGTCCAGAAGTGGCAGTATTCGAACAGAAAGTGCTCTGCGACGTGGCCACTTTAGAACAAGCCCCACAATTACACCAGGGCTGCAACATGACCAAACAGGACTGGCAAGCCTTAAATCCCTACAAGAAAACACACTGTTAACTATCAAACAGGCCGATAAGGGGGGTGCGGTGGTGATTTTAAATACATGCAATTATGAGGCAGAAGTGCTGAGACTATTGAATGTACGCACTAACTACCATCCCCTTGCTAGACACCCAACACCCGATTTACTCGAGATGATTACCAGCATGGTGGCAGATGCCTCAGATAAGAAGTGGATAACACCAAAAGAGGCGGACTTTATTGTCAACAAAAAGTCTCGAATTCCGGCATTTTATATCTTGCCGGAGATCCACAAATCCCAACGACCACCCCCAGGACGCCCGATAGTGTCGGGCATCCAGTCAGTGCTGGAGCCCTTATCCCAATTCGCTGACTTCTTTTTACGTGAAGCAGTGATTACCCAGGAGTCCTATGTTCAGGACACGGCCGACATTTTGAATGTCCTTGACGGAGTGCAATTTGATCCAGAATAGCAACTATTAGTGACCATCGACATCGAGTCACTCTACACCAGTATCCCCCAGGACGCCACGCTGGTGGCAGCAGCACGGGCCCTGGGGGAGCTGGAGTGGTTCTATGACACGCCCGTCACTTTTGTCATGCAATGTATTGAGCTTGCATTGACAAAAAATGTTTTTGAGTATAAGAACCAATTATACCTGCAAGTGTCTGGGACCTCTATGGGGGCCACAATCGCCCCAAGTCTGGCCTGCATTTATGTGGGCCAGTTTGAGGTGAATGTGGTCCTCCATTAGAACAACAACCCCTTCAGGGAACATATCTCCCTTTGGAGGAGGTATATTGACGACGTCCTCTGTCTCTGGACTGGTACAGAGGACCTCCTCCTGGAATTTCTCACATGGCTAAATCAGATGGATGATTGCCTTAAGTTCACTTGGTCCATCAATAGAACTACAGCAGTTTATCTAGATGTTGATATCCTGGCAGTTGACCGTAAACTGGTGACGACTGTACATCATAAAAAGACTGATAAGAATTCATTGCTCCACTACAAATCTTTCCACCCACGAGCTCTACGTGACAATCTTCCCGTGGGTCAATTTCTGCGTTATAGGCGCAGTTGCTCCACTACAGAGTCATTTGTGGAGCAGTCTGAAGAATTGGTTGTGAAACTGTCTGCTAGGGCATACCCTAAGAAGGTGGTGAAGCAAGCCCGCAAACGTGCATTGAACACGCCCCGTGAAGCACTCCTTGAACGACATGTGAGAACTAAACAGGAGTGTATACCGGTGGTTACGACCTTCGATCCTTTGTCTACCAAATTGAGACAGATTGTGAGGAAACATTGGTCGATTCTTGATACGAGTGTTGGAAAGATGCCGCCTCCACGGTTTGCCTTCAAAAGAGCTACAAATTTGAAGGACAAACTGGTCCACACTCGGACCTCACAGCCTTCATATACAGATAGGTTACCACCGGGCCATTGCCCCTGCACTAGTTGTTCAGTATGTAATCTAACAACTACCACCAAGGCAGTCACCCTGAGAAATGGCAGAATCTGGCACCTTACTAGGTTTAGTAATTGTAATACTGTAAACGTGATCTACAGATTAACATGCAAATGTGGCCTCCATTACATTGGACTCACATCGAGAAAAGTGAAAGTCCGCATTCAAGAACACCTCAGCACTCTCAGAGCAAAAAAACTGACCACGAGATTGGTGCAACACTTTAACGACATGGGACATGATCCCAAGGATTTGGAGTGGGTCGTCCTGGAGAGAGTAATGTGTGAGAGTCACAATGCTGAAAATATTTTGGCCAGAAAAGAAGCACGCTGGATCTACCAGGAACAGGTTGACCGCGAGGGGTTGAACGACCTTATCGAATGGAATAAGATTACCAAACGATGACTGTACACAACAGGGGGCTATACGTGTGATAATCAGATATTGTAGTGTTCTGGTACTCCTTGGTTACACTATGCATTACATACAGGGTAGCAATCTATTCTTTACCCCTTTACCCCTTTCCAAGATGTCCACCACATAGTGCAGACCCCTCCATCAACATGGTAGCCCCTATGAAGGACCATCGGTAATTAGCCAGTAGATTGGGGTTAGACCACATGTAACTATAATCCATACATTGGGGTCTGACGCCTATATGGTGGAGGAAATATGAGATATATGAAGAAAAGTCTGATCGTTATAACTGAAACACGCGAAATTGGGTACACTGCAAGATGGCCGCCACGGTAGGCGCACTACTGCCATGTGACACGCGACGCACTGCACGTCATGACACGGCTTCTGATATTCTGTTTCTGAAGCCCGGGCTGGGCGCGGCTGAGATCAAGAAGTGCCGGTGATCCAGCGTGGGTAAGAGGCTCTACCTGTGCGGTAAGACTATCGAGCTAGTATCCCCACCCGGGAGTGTGTGAAAGATACCCGGCCAGTAAATGACGGGATTGGTGGAGGCGTTGGCATTCTTAGGACGGAGTGCCCATTATTCATTTTTAATCCTTCACCCGGGTGACTGAGTGTTATTGTCATCGTAGATAGGGTACAGGGCAGAAAGCGATGTGGCTGTACATTGATTAAATTTGGTCCATGCAGTTGTTTCTGTGTGCAGAATACCCGACGGTAGCGGGTCTTCAGAGGGACACGTGATCCTTGAGGACACGGGCGTACCGATTGAGAGGGGTAGCAGGTATGCGTGAGAGACGCTAACCCCAGGTGATTATGTCACGGTTTGATTTGAGTACCACAACCATGTACTATACTTTGATCTAGCTATTGGATATGTGAGGGTCTTGAACCCCTGGCTCATTTTATCCTGCAAATTTGTCGTTTTTACCATCACAGGTGTGTTTTGAAAGAAAGTGGCAATTGAAGTGGGTAACCCCTATTTGCCCTGAAGAAATTGCGGAAAATAAGTGCAACGAAACATGTTGGCGACTATGATTCACCTGAGACTTTGCGTGGTGTGAGTCATTTTTAAGTTGGAGGATTCACAGCCCAGAATAAATCCAGAGTGGCCAGTGAACTCTTCAATTTTAATTGTGTGAGATTCACGTTTTCTTTTCTCACTAGGGGGTTTTCTTTGATATACGTGCACATGAGAATAGCAAGGGTTTATGTTGACTTGCTATGGTATGAACAATCAGCAGATTGTGGGGCTGATGTTGAGAAAAAGCACTGTTATATGTTGTCGGTCTTTTTCTGGTGTTCGTCTTTATTTCCCACTGTTATGAGAGTGAGTCACCGATGATGATAATTGGGTATACTGGCAATTGCTAGCCAGAAAACCCCATTGGCGGTTCTTCCGTGAGGGACTCACTCTCTTCTCCACACTTTTTTCCATTAAAACTGTTTGGTGGGTGATGGTATCACGACAAACTTTATCTGTACCGTGTGTGTACCTTGCTAGCTTCTGACACATGTACGGGTGTGAATAGCCAGAAGATACTAGGCTGGTGGTAATAAAAGTTTTATACCGCTATAACCCTTGAAAAATAAAAAATAAAAGTGTCAGGTGGGACAGGCCTTTCACTGTTTATTATGGTTTGAGTGGGGGCGGCCTGTACCCTCTTCTTCCCCCTGAGGCTCCAGTTAATTGGACATGATTCAGTACGGCGGCCCAGCCATGAGAGTCTAACTGCGGTAGCAGTTTTTTCATTGGCACACCCCGGTTTTTATGAATTGAGCCTTGTACACTTGGTTGTGGTCTCGGTGATTCTGGGAATAATTGCCTTTCTGTTTGGTCCCAAGCACTGCTACTGTGAGGAGGGATGAATTGTCTGGCATTCTCAGAAGAACAAATAGCCCTAATACTGTCTGGTCCTTCCCTCTTGCCCGATGTCCCGTTGGGGCCCAGTTCTACAGCACGGGAGGAATGGGATAAGTTATCAATGCTCAAAAAGCGTCAGATCCGAGTAGCTCTGCATGGGGCTCTGATGACAGAGTATTTACGGGCAGGAGCAGCACCCCCGAGTCTGATAGTCAAACTTGAACCAAAAATCTTTTTAGAGGATAGGCAATTCCGTGTGGATTGGAGTTACATTTCGAATAAATGCACACGGGATTGGCTTATCTTAATTATTAACACCGCTAAAAGACTCAGTGATGATTTACTCAAAGAGATACTTGATTTGGAAGAAAATATAAAGAGTAACTCAGCACTCACTGATGCCAAGGAACAATTAGATAGGATCCAAAGCGATTTGACTGATTACAAGACCTACATGGTCAATCAGAAGATAAGGGGGCGTAAAAAGAATCTGGATAGGTTCACTCACGCATGGGCATTTCCATACACTGAGGACCAGTACTACGATACCCAAACAGACCAGTCTAGACAACCCAACTTTCAGAAGAGAGGGCAGTATTCTCAACGAAGGGGGAATAGACAACAGCGACGAACACCAAATAATTGGGTGTTCGATAATACTAGCAGCGAGGAGGAGGATATACCCACCCATCCGGCCCCTCAAAATACCAACAGGGTGAATTTTGCACCAGAAACAAGGACAGACGAAGATCTAGGAGCATTGTTGAGGTCTTTTTTAGGTCAAAATCAGGGAGGAACACGGGGGGAGGCAGCCAAATGTTCAGAGGGAGAGGCAGAGGCAGGGGCAGAGGACAATTCCAGCCCAATTGGCAACAATACTCCCCTCGAGTAACCCGCCACAGGGGCAGGACTGGCCAGCAATGAGTTCTGCTGGAGAAAACATAATACCTAATGATATCGTGGTAAATCTGTCTGATCATGTTTTAACACCAGCAGAAATAGGAGTTTTAAACAAGGGACTAGGATTTGTGCCGACTCCCCGACATGATCCTTTCACCTGCAGACTAGAATTACATGAAATGATGAGGAAGATCAAATTACATAAGTTTTTCTCCGATAAAGAAAAAGTTGACCAGTCGGTATTCAATACGAACCTCCGACGCCCTTCGAATTTCTGTCCACCTAGTGGTTCTTTGGGTCCAGAAGTGGCAGTATTCGAACAGAAAGTGCTCTGCGACGTGGCCACTTTAGAACAAGCCCCACAATTACACCAGGGCTGCAACATGACCAAACAGGACTGGCAAGCCTTAAATCCCTACAAGAAAACACACTGTTAACTATCAAACAGGCAGATAAGGGGGGTGCGGTGGTGATTTTAAATACATGCGATTATGAGGCAGAAGTGCTGAGACTATTGAATGTACGCACTAACTACCATCCCCTTGCTAGACACCCAACGCCCGATTTACTCGAGATGATTACCAGCATGGTGGCAGATACCTTAGATAAGAAGTGGATAACACCAAAAGAGGCGGACTTTATTGTCAACAAAAAGTCTCGAATTCCGGCATTTTATATCTTGCCGGAGATCCACAAACCCCAACGACCACCCCCGATAGTGTCGGGCATCCAGTCAGTGCTGGAGCCCTTATCCCAATTCGCTGACTTCTTTTTACGTGAAGCAGTGATTACCCAGGAGTCCTATGTTCAGGACACGACCGACATTTTGAATGTCCTTGACGGAGTGCAATTTGATCCAGAATAGCAACTATTAGTGACCATCGACATCGAGTCACTCTACACCAGTATCCCCCAGGACGCCACGCTGGTGGCAGCAGCACGGGCCCTGGGGGAGCTGGAGTGGTTCTATGACACGCCCGTCACTTTTGTCATGCAATGTATTGAGCTTGCATTGACAAAAAATGTTTTTGAGTATAAGAACCAATTATATCTGCAAGTGTCTGGGACCTCTATGGGGGCCACAATCGCCCCAAGTCTGGCCTGCATTTATGTGGGCCAGTTTGAGGTGAATGTGGTCCTCCATTGGAACAACAACCCCTTCAGGGAACATATCTCCCTTTGGAGGAGGTATATTGACGATGTCCTCTGTATCTGGACTGGTACAGAGGACCTCCTCCTGGAATTTCTCACATGGCTAAATCAGATGGATGATTGCCTTAAGTTCACTTGGTCCATCAATAGAACTACAGCAGTTTATCTAGATGTTGATATCCTGGCAGTTGACCGTAAACTGGTGACGACTGTACATCATAAAAAGACTGATAAGAATTCATTGCTCCACTACAAATCTTTCCACCCACGAGCTCTACGTGACAATCTTCCCGTGGGTCAATTTCTGCGTTATAGGCGCAGTTGCTCCACTAAAGAGTCATTTGTGGAGCAGTCTGAAGAATTGGTTGTGAAACTGTCTGCTAGGGCATACCCTAAGAAGGTGGTGAAGCAAGCCCGCAAACGTGCATTGAACACGCCCCGTGAAGCACTCCTTGAACGACATGTGAGAACTAAACAGGAGTGTATACCGGTGGTTACGACCTTCGATCCTTTGTCTACCAAATTGAGACAGATTGTGAGGAAACATTGGTCGATTCTTGATACGAGTGTTGGAAAGATGCCGCCTCCACGGTTTGCCTTCAAAAGAGCTACAAATTTGAAGGACAAACTGGTCCACACTCGGACCTCACAGCCTTCATATACAGATAGGTTACCACCGGGCCATTGCCCCTGCACTAGTTGTTCAGTATGTAATCTAACAACTACCACCAAGGCAGTCACCCTGAGAAATGGCAGAATCTGGCACCTTACTAGGTTTAGTAATTGTAATACTGTAAACGTGATCTACAGATTAACATGCAAATGTGGCCTCCATTACATTGGACTCACATCGAGAAAAGTGAAAGTCCGCATTCAAGAACACCTCAGCACTCTCAGAGCAAAAAAACTGACCACGAGATTGGTGCAACACTTTAACGACATGGGACATGATCTCAAGGATTTGGAGTGGGTGGTCCTGGAGAGAGTAATGTGTGAGAGTCACAATGCTGAAAATATTTTGGCCAGAAAAGAAGCACGCTGGATCTACCAGGAACAGGTTGACCGCGAGGGGTTGAACGACCTTATCGAATGGAATAAGATTAACAAACGATGACTGTACACAACAGGGGGCTATACATGTGATAATCAGATATTGTAGTGTTCTGGTACTCCTAGGTTACACTATGCATTACATATAGGGTAGCAATCTATTCTTTACCCCTTTACCCCTTTCCAAGAAGTGCAGACACCTCCATCAACATGGTAGCCCCTATATGAAGGACCATATGTAATTAGCCAGTAGATTGGGGTTAGACCACATGTAACTATAATCCATACATTGGGGTCTGACGCCTATATGGTGGAGGAAATATGAGATATATGAAGAAAAGTCTGATCGTTATAACTGAAACACGCGAAATTGGGTACACTGCAAGATGGCCGCCGCGGTAGGCGCACTACTGCCATGTGACACGCGACGCACTGCACGTCATGACACGGCTTCTGATATTCTGTTTCTGACGCCCGGGCTGGGCGCGGCTGAGATCAAGAAGTGCCGGTGATCCAGCGTGGGTAAGAGGCTCTACCTGTGCGGTAAGACTATCGAGCTAGTATCCCCACCCGGGAGTGTGTGAAAGATACCCGGCCAGTAAATGACGGGATTGGTGGAGGCGTTGGCATTCTTAGGACGGAGTGCCCATTATTCATTTTTAATCCTTCACCCGGGTGACTGAGTGTTATTGTCATCGTAGATAGGGTACAGGGCAGAAAGCGATGTGGCTGTACATTGATTAAATTTGGTCCATGCATTTGTTTCTGTGTGCAGAATACCCGACGGTAGCGGGTCTTCAGAGGGACACGTGATCCTTGAGGACACGGGCGTACCGATTGAGAGGGGTAGCAGGTATGCGTGAGAGACGCTAACCTC
Organism: Lissotriton helveticus; assembly: GCF_964261635.1. Lineage (NCBI taxonomy): Eukaryota > Metazoa > Chordata > Amphibia > Caudata > Salamandridae > Lissotriton > Lissotriton helveticus. The sequence continues at coordinate 1,843,469,447 of NC_136065.1, read as the reverse complement.
AGGTGTCATGAGCGCTTAAAACACCGTTGTCAACCCTTATAATGACTTGATAATACATGGTTTGTCTCCTGGACATTTGCATTTAGCAATGCTTGTTGATTCCTGCATCTTGGTAGTATTGTTCATTTGATGTTAGCAATGCTTGTTTGTGTATTTCATGGGTGTTGGCAGAATCTGCCAGAAGGAATGCCAGCACGTTTCCAGCACGTTGCCCAGGTGTGTAAGCAGAGGCTCGGCAACACGTGCAAACAGGCAACAGGCTCTGAGACTATAAAAGCCCCGTCAGAGCCTCAGGAGACGCTTCGCTTGGAGTTTCCAGCGTCTGCGCCTCAAGGTTCCAGTCTCCCGATTTTTTCCCTTTACCTTCCCCTGTTCCAACGTTCCCTTCAAGCCCTCTTACCTGAAGATCTCCGCGGCTGCTGCAGTAAAGGCGGTGAGGATCCGGAGGTTCCTTTCCTTCATTCTTCCTGAACATCGGGCAGAGTCCCGAACTTCCGGTTCCAGCGTCGGAGCCCTTTCTTCGCCGGACGAGTCCACCAGTCAAAAGGATCCCCGTGAACGAATTCCCGGCTCTTCAAGAAGAAGTAAGGTTTTTCCAGTTAGTTAGCTAGATAGGAGCTAAGAAAAAACAAACCTTGTTAAAAACAATCCGGATTGGGTAAACCTGGACAAAAACTAAACAAACCTTGATAAAACCAATCGGATTTTGACCAAGTAAAAGACTATTTCATCTGAGGAAACGCTTTGTTGGACTAATAATTGCAGTATCAGTGCCTTTTAACTGATCATTAGGAAATTTGTGTTTTCTGAATAAGACTTTTGCAGGCTCATTGAAGGAAGCCTTGGTAACTTTTAAGTTTGTTGGAATTAAGAAAAAGCAGAGAGTTGTTTTCTTTCTGTTTTCCCTTCTTTTACAGAACCCCCAACTCAACGCAAGAACAGTCAGTTGCAAGGTAGGAAATAACTAGTTGTGCATGATATATCAGAGGTTGTACTAACCAGTTAACGAAAAGGTGAAAAGCTGTTGTCATCTGCTTGACCTTGCTGAAACTCTGAATTTAATCATTACATTATTTCTGTAGGACACAAGTTAACTCAGAAAAAGCTGACCTTGCAACTAAGAAGTATACGAATGGGTTTTGCCTTGCTTGGGTATGTTTCTTATCTTTCATTGAAGCAAGTTAAGAAAAGCATGTAGTAAGGACTGATTAGGTTGTAAGGTAATGTTATGTTGTGTTGTTGATAATTCAGTTTACAGCATTCCGCTAAAGTCAAAAGCTACAGAAGGTGAAACCCAGAATACTTCACGAGAAACAACAACAGTCATCTTCAACTAAGAAGAGATCCTGTGTTTCTTTGTTTGTTTCTCATCCACTTCCCCTTCCCTTTTGGGGTCAACTGGTTGTGTCAAGAGTTACATCCTTGTCACGCTAGTTGATTTTAGAAGGAATTGGGACTAGTCATCTTCAAGACTGAACATCTGGAATCTTGTGGTACAGCGCCTAACATCAGGTGATTATGTCACGGTTTGATTTGAGTACCACAACCACGTACTATACTTTGATCTAGCTATTGGATATGTGAGGGTCTTGAACCCCTGGCTCATTTTATCCTGCAAATTTGTCGTTTTTACCATCACAGGTGTGTTTTGAAAGAAAGTGGCAATTGAAGTGGGTAACCCCTATTTGCCCTGAAGAAGTTGCGGAAAATAAGTGCAACTAAACATGTTGGCAACTATGATTCACCTGAGACTTTGCGTGGTGTGAGTCATTTTTAAGTTGGAGGATTCACAGCCCAGAATAAATCCAGAGTGGCCAGTGAACTCTTCAATTTTAATTGTGTGAGATTCACGTTTTCTTTTCTCACTAGGGGGTTTTCTTTGATATACGTGCACATGAGAATAGCAAGGGTTTATGTTGACTTGCTATGGTATGAACAATCAGCAGATTGTGGGGCTGATGTTGAGAAAAAGCACTGTTATATGTTGTCGGTCTTTTTCTGGTGTTCGTCTTTATTTCCCACTGTTATGAGAGTGAGTCACTGATGATGATAATTGGGTATACTGGCAATTGCTAGCCAGAAAACCCCATTGGCGGTTCTTCCGTGAGGGGCTCACTCTCTTCTCCACACTTTTTTCCATTAAAACTGTTTGGTGGGTGATGGTATCACGACAAACTTTATCTGTACCGTGTGTGTACCTTGCTAGCTTCTGACACATGTACGGGTGTGAATAGCCAGAAGATACTAGGCTGGTGGTAATAAAAGTTTTATACCGCTATAACCCTTGAAAAATAAAAAATAAAAGTGTCAGGTGGGACAGGCCTTTCACTGTTTATTATGGTTTGAGTGGGGGCGGCCTGTACCCTCTTCTTCCCCCTGAGGCTCCAGTTAATTGGACATGATTCAGTACGGCGGCCCAGCCATGAGAGTCTAACTGCGGTAGCAGTTTTTTCATTGGCACACACCAGTTTTTATGAATTGAGCCTTGTACACTTGGTTGTGGTCTCGGTGATTCTGTGCATAATTGACTTTCTGTTTGGTCCCAAGCACTGCTACTGTGAGAAGGGATGAATTGTCTGGCATTCTCAGAAGAACAAATAGCCCTAATACTGTCTGGTCCTTCCCTCTTGCCCGATGTCCCGTTGGGGCCCAGTTCTACAGCACGGGAGGAATGGGATAAGTTATCAACGCTCAAAAAGCGTCAGAACCGAGTAGCTCTGCATGGGGCTCTGATGACAGAGTATTTACGGGCAGGAGCAGCACCCCCGAGTCTGATAGTCAAACTTGAACCAAAAATCTTTTTGGAGGATAGGCAATTCCGTGTGGATTGGAGTTACATTTCGAATAAATGCACACGGGATTGGCTTATCTTAATTATTAACACCGCTAAAAGTGATGATTTACTCAAAGAGATACTTGATTTGGAAGAAAATATAAAGAGTAACTCAGCACTCACTGATGCCAAGGAACAATTAGATAGGATCCAAAGCGATTTGACTGATTACAAGACCTACATGGTCAATCAGAAGATAAGGGGGCTTAAAAAGAATCTGGATAGGTTCACTCACGCATGGGCATTTCCATACACTGAGGACCAGTACTACGATACCCAAACAGACCAGTCTAGACAACCCAACTTTCAGAAGAGAGGGCAGTATTCTCAACGAAGGGGGAATAGACAACAGCGACGAACACCAAATAATTGGGTGTTCGATAATGCTAGCAGCGAGGAGGAGGATGTACCCACTCAAAATACCAACAGGGTGAATTTTGCACCAGAAACAAGGACAGACGAAGATCTAGGAGCATTGTTGAGGTCTTTTTTAGGTCAAAATCAGGGAGGAACACGGGGGGGAGGCAGCCAAACGTTCAGAGGGAGAGGCAGAGGCAGGGGCAGAGGACAATTCCAGCCCAATTGGCAACAATACTCCCCTCGAGTAACCCGCCACAGGGGCAGGACTGGCCAGCAATGAGTTCTGCTGGAGAAAACATAATACCTAATGATATCGTGGTAAATCTGTCTGATCATGTTTTAACACCAGCAGAAATAGGAGTTTTAAACAAGGGACTAGGATTTGTGCCGACTCCCCGACATGATCGTTTCACCTGCAGACTAGAATTACATGAAATGATGAGGAAGATCAAATTACATAAGTTTTTTTCCGATAAAGAAAAAGTTGACCAGTCGGTATTCAATACGAACCTCCGACGCCCTTCGAATTTCTGTCCACCTAGTGGTTCTTTGGGTCCAGAAGTGGCAGTATTCGAACAGAAAGTGCTCTGTGACGTGGCCACTTTAGAACAAGCCCCACAATTACACCAGGGCTGCAACATGACCAAACAGGACTGGCAAGCCTTAAATCCCTACAAGAAAACACACTGTTAACTATCAAACAGGCAGGTAAGGGGGGTGCGGTGGTGATTTTAAATACATGCGATTATGAGGCAGAAGTGCTGAGACTATTGAATGTACGCACTAACTACCATCCCCTTGCTAGACACCCAACACCCGATTTACTCGAGATGATTACCAGCATGGTGGCAGATGCCTTAGATAAGAAGTGGATAACACCAAAAGAGGCGGACTTTATTGTCAACAAAAAGTCTCGAATTCCGGCATTTTATATCTTGCCGGAGATCCACAAACCCCAACGACCACCCCCAGGACGCCCGATAGTGTCGGGCATCCAGTCAGTGCTGGAGCCCTTATCCCAATTCGCTGACTTCTTTTTACGTGAAGCAGTGATTACCCAGGAGTCCTATGTTTAGGACACGACCGACATTTTGAATGTCCTTGACGGAGTGCAATTTGATCCAGAATAGCAACTATTAGTGACCATCGACATCGAGTCACTCTACACCAGTATCCCCCAGGACGCCACGCTGGTGGCAGCAGCACGGGCCCTGGGGGAGCTGGAGTGGTTCTATGACACGCCCGTCACTTTTGTCATGCAATGTATTGAGCTTGCATTGACAAAAAATGTTTTTGAGTATAAGAACCAATTATACCTGCAAGTGTCTGGGACCTCTATGGGGGCCACAATCGCCCCAAGTCTGGCCTGCATTTATGTGGGCCAGTTTGAGGTGAATGTGGTCCTCCATTAGAACAACAACCCCTTCAGGGAACATATCTCCCTTTGGAGGAGGTATATTGACGACGTCCTCTGTATCTGGACTGGTACAGAGGACCTCCTCCTGGAATTTCTCACATGGCTAAATCAGATGGATGATTGCCTTAAGTTCACTTGGTCCATCAATAGAACTACAGCAGTTTATCTAGATGTTGATATCCTGGCAGTTGACCGTGAACTGGTGACGACTGTACATCATAAAAAGACTGATAAGAATTCATTGCTCCACTACAAATCTTTCCACCCACGAGCTCTACGTGACAATCTTCCCGTGGGTCAATTTCTGCGTTATAGGCGCAGTTGCTCCACTACAGAGTCATTTGTGGAGCAGTCTGAAGAATTGGTTGTGAAACTGTCTGCTAGGGCATACCCTAAGAAGGTGGTGAAGCAAGCCCGCAAACGTGCATTGAACACGCCCCGTGAAGCACTCCTTCAATCAGTCAATCAGTGACACTTATAAAGCGCGCTACATACCCGTAGGGTCTCAAGGCGCTGGGGGGGGGGTGCCGCTACTGCTCGAACAGCCAGGTCTTCAGCTTCTTCCTGAAGGAGAGGTGGTCTTGGGTCAGGCGCAGGTCGGTCGGGAGGGAGTTCCAGGTTTTGGCGGCCAGGTAGGAGAAGGACCTTCCTCCTGTAGTCGTCCTTCGGATGCGGGGAACGGCGGCGAGGGCGTGGTTGGCTGATCGGAGGTGGCGTTTGGGAGCGTAGAAGTTGACTCGGCTGTTGAGGTAGCTCGGGCCTTGGTTGTGTAGGGCTTTGTGTGCGTGGGTGAGGAGGCGGAAGGTGATTCTTTTGTTGACGGGGAGCCAGTGAAGGTCTCTCAGATGTCCGGAGATGTGGCTGGTACGTGGGATGTCGAGGATGAGTCTGGCTGAGGCGTTCTGGATCCGCTGGAGTCTCTTCTGGAGCTTGGCGGTGGTACCGGCGTAGAGGGCGTTGCCGTAGTCCAGTCGGCTGGTGACGAGGGCCTGGGTGACGGTCTTCCTGGTCTCGGTGGGGATCCACCAGAAGATCTTCCGTAGCATGCGTAGGATGTTGAAGCACGCCGAGGAGACGTTGTTGACTTGCCTGGTCATGGAGAGGGAGGAGTCCAGGATGACGCCCAGGTTGCGTGCATGGTCTGTCGGTTTGGGTGCGGTGCCCAGGGCGGGAGGCCACCAGGAGTCCTCCCAGGCGGAGGGTGAGGAGCCCAGGATGAGGACCTCCGTCTTGTCCGAGTTCAGTTTCAGGCGGCTGGTCGTCATCCACTCGGCTACCTCTTTCATCCCTTCGTGCAGGTTGGCTCTGGCGGCGGCGGGGTCGTTGGTCAGGGAGAGGATCAGCTGGGTGTCGTCGGCGTAGGAGATTATGCTGAGGTTGTGTTTGCGTACGATGGCCGCGAGGGGGCTCATGTAGACGTTGAAGAGGGTGGGGCTCAGAGAGGATCCTTGGGGGACGCCGCAGATGACTTCGGTGGCCTCTGACTTGTACGGTGGTAGGCGGACTCTCTGTGTTCTTCCGTCGAGGAAGGAGATGATCCATTCCAGTGCCTTCCCCTGGATTCCGGCGTTGTTGAGGCGCTGCACTAGGGTGCGGTGGCAGACCGTGTCGAAAGCCGCGGAGAGGTCTAGGAGGATGAGGGCCGCTGTTTCTCCATTGTCCATCAGGGCTCGGATGTCATCGGTGGCGGCGATGAGGGCGGTCTCGGTGCTGTGATTGGCTCGGAAGCCGGACTGTGAGGGGTCGAGGGATCCGTTCGTCTCGAGGAAGGCGGCCATCTGCTTGTTGACGGTCTTCTCGATGACTTTGGCTGGAAACGGGAGGAGCGAGATGGGGCGGTAATTCTTGAGGTCGGTGGGGACACTGTTGGTTTCTTGAGTAGAGCGCTGAGTTCGGCGTGTTTCCAGCTCTCAGGGAAGATGGTGGTGTCGAAGGATGTGTTGATGATGTCTCGCAGGTGGGGTGCGATGACAGCGTCGGCCTTGTTGAAGACGTGGTGAGGGCAGGGGTCGGTCGGTGATCCGGAGTGGATGGAGTTCATCGTGCGGATGGTGTCTTCGGTGCTGATCGGGGTCCAGGCGTGGAGGGTGGTGGTGGTGGGTGGTTGTTCGGTCATGGTGTGCGTTGGTTGGTTGTTGAAGCTGTTGTGTATGTCCGCGATCTTGTTGTGGAAGTATGAAGCGAGGGAGTTGCAGAGGTCTTGCGATGGGGTGATGTCGTTGTTTCCTGCGCTGGGGTTGGAAAGCTCTTTCACGATGTTGAAGAGTTCCTTGCAGTTGTGTGCGTTGTTGTCCAACAGGTCCTTGAATGCTGTTTTCTTGGCGGCGCGGATCAGCTGGTGGTGTTTCCGGGTGGCAAGTTTGAAGGAGGTCCTGTTGTCCGGTGTCGGTTCCCTTTTCCAGACTTTCTCGAGGGCTCGGCAGTTCTTCTTGGAGCTCTTGAGTTCGTCGGTGAACCATGGGGCCTTCTTGCTGCCGGGTCTGCTAGGCGGGGTCCTCAGTGGGGCGAGCTCGTCCGCGCAGATGCTGATCCACTTCGTGAGGTTGTCGGCGGCCTGGCTGGGGTCCGCTGAGCTGGCAGGAGGGTGCTGGCTCAGGGAGGTGGCGAGCTGGTCTGCTGTGATCTTGTTCCAGCTTCTGCTGGCGGCTTGTTGCTGGTGTTGGTGGGTCGTCGTTCTCTTGAAGGTGAAGTGGACGCAGCTGTGGTCCGTCCATTGAAGCTCTGTGGCGTGGCTGAAGCCGATGTCTGTGCTGGAAGAGAAGACTGCGTCGAGTGTGTGTCCGGCGAGGTGGGTGGGGGTGGACACCAGTTGCTTGAGACCGAGGTTGGCGAGGTTGTCGAGCAGGGTGGTGGTGTTGCGGTCGTTGTTGTTCTCCAGGTGGAAGTTGATGTCCCCCAGGAGGATGTAGTCAGCGGAGGGGAGGGCATGCGGGCTGACGAAGTCGGCGATGTCCTCGCTGAATTGTGTGCGTGGTCCAGGGGGTCGGTAGATCAGGGTGCCTCTGAGGGTGGTGTTCGGGTTGGTGTGGATCTGGAAATGCAGGTGTTCTGCGCTGGTCAGGGTGTTGTCGGTGCTGGTCGTGAGACGGATGGTGTTCCTGTGGATGATGGCGATGCCTCCTCCCATCTGGTTGGCGTTGCGGTCCCTCCGGACGATCTTGTAGCCCTCTGGGATAGCGATGGCGATGTCGGGAGCTGAAGAGGCGTTCATCCAGGTCTCCGTGAGGAAGGCAACGTCAGGGGCTGTGGCGTCTAGGAGGTTCCAGAGTTCGACGGCGTGTCTATGGACAGAGCGGGTGTTGAGCAGGATGCACTTGAGGTGGGTGCTGCTGGTGTTCGACTTGGCGGGTGCTGGTGCGAGGCAGGTCCGGCTGCAGGTGAACTTGCAGGCGTGGCAGCTGAAAGGACCGTGGGTGCGTCGTGGAGTGGCTTGATGGCATTCTGGGAGTCGGCCGGTGTTGAGAGCGGTGAGGGTGGCGGTGGAGTACGTCAGGCGGGTCGGTCGGGGTCTTCGTGGGCCAGGGGTCCTGGCGCTGGTCGCGATCCGGTCGCGGACGGGCGCAGACGGGCTTACCTTTGGCGCGCCTTCGGCGCATAATCGGCGCGCCCGCTGCGCGTTCGCACGGTCGCCATTTAAGGCGAAGTGCGCGGGTGGGCGGAGCAGCTGGGAGGCGGGAGCGGGGAGGGTACAGAATAGAAAAAGGGGCGGGGAAAAGCGGCGGTGGCGGGAAGGGAGGGCGGAGGGCGGCGAGGTAGGCGGACAGCAAGGAAGGAAACCAAAACACAGGCAAAAAGAAATTACATAAAAAACAGGCACAAATTACAGAAAAACAAGGCAAAAACAACCGAAGCGGAGGCAGCCGGCAACCGGCAAACAAGGCAGCAGCGAGGCAGAGGGCAGGCAAGGTGCACACGCAGCAGCTGGTGGCCGTGCGGCGCGGGGGTGTCCCACAAGTGGGTCACACTCACCTGCGTCGCACGGTCGCCATTTAAGGCCAAGTGCGCGGGTGGGCGGAGCAGCTGGGAGGCGGGAGCGGGGAGGGTACAGAATAGAAAAAGGGGCGGGGAAAAGCGGGGAACGACATGTGAGAACTAAACTGGAGTGTATACCGGTGGTTACGACCTTCGATCCTTTGTCTACCAAATTGAGACAGATTGTGAGGAAACATTGGTCGATTCTTGATACGAGTGTTGGAAAGATGCCGCCTCCACGGTTTGCCTTCAAAAGAGCTACAAATTTGAAGGACAAACTGGTCCACACTCGGACCTCACAGCCTTCATATACAGATAGGTTACCACCGGGCCATTGCCCCTGCACTAGTTGTTCAGTATGTAATCTAACAACTACCACCAAGGCAGTCACCCTGAGAAATGGCAAAATCTGGCACCTTACTAGGTTTAGTAATTGTAATACTGTAAACGTGATCTACAGATTAACATGCAAATGTGGCCTCCATTACATTGGACTCACATCGAGAAAAGTGAAAGTCCGCATTCAAGAACACCTCAGCACTCTCAGAGCAAAAAAACTGACCACGAGATTGGTGCAACACTTTAACGACATGGGACATGATCCCAAGGATTTGGAGTGGGTCGTCCTGGAGAGAGTAATGTGTGAGAGTCACAATGCTGAAAATATTTTGGCCAGAAAAGAAGCACGCTGGATCTACCAGGAACAGGTTGACCGCGAGGGGTTGAACGACCTTATCGAATGGAATAAGATTACCAAACGATGACTGTACACAACAGGGGGCTATACGTGTGATAATCAGATATTGTAGTGTTCTGGTACTCCTTGGTTACACTATGCATTACATACAGGGTAGCAATCTATTCTTTACCCCTTTACCCCTTTCCAAGATGTCCGCCACATAGTGCAGACCCCTCCATCAACATGGTAGCCCCTATGAAGGACCATCGGTAATTAGCCAGTAGATTGGGGTTAGACCACATGTAACTATAATCCATACATTGGGGTCTGACGCCTATATGGTGGAGGAAATATGAGATATATGAAGAAAAGTCTGATCGTTATAACTGAAACACGCGAAATTGGGTACACTGCAAGATGGCCGCCGCGGTAGGCGCACTACTGCCATGTGACACGCGACGCACTGCACGTCATGACACGGCTTCTGGTATTCTGTTTCTGAAGCCCGGGCTGGGCGCGGCTGAGATCAAGAAGTGCCGGTGATCCAGCGTGGGTAAGAGGCTCTACCTGTGCGGTAAGACTATCGAGCTAGTATCCCCACCCGGGAGTGTGTGAAAGATACCCGGCCAGTAAATGACGGGATTGGTGGAGGCGTTGGCATTCTTAGGACGGAGTGCCCATTATTCATTTTTAATCCTTCACCCGGGTGACTGAGTGTTATTGTCATCGTAGATAGGGTACAGGGCAGAAAGCGATGTGGCTGTACATTGATTAAATTTGGTCCATGCAGTTGTTTCTGTGTGCAGAATACCCGACGGTAGCGGGTCTTCAGAGGGACACGTGATCCTTGAGGACACGGGCGTACCGATTGAGAGGGGTAGCAGGTATGCGTGAGAGACGCTAACCCCAGGTGATTATGTCACGGTTTGATTTGAGTACCACAACCATGTACTATACTTTGATCTAGCTATTGGATATGTGAGGGTCTTGAACCCCTGGCTCATTTTATCCTGCAAATTTGTCATTTTTACCATCACAGGTGTGTTTTGAAAGAAAGTGGCAATTGAAGTGGGTAACCCCTATTTGCCCTGAAGAAATTGCGGAAAATAAGTGCAACGAAACATGTTGGCGACTATGATTCACCTGAGACTTTGCGTGGTGTAAGTCATTTTTAAGTTGGAGGATTCACAGCCCAGAATAAATCCAGAGTGGCCAGTGAACTCTTCAATTTTAATTGTGTGAGATTCACGTTTTCTTTTCTCACTAGGGGGTTTTCTTTGATATACGTGCACATGAGAATAGCAAGGGTTTATGTTGACTTGCTATGGTATGAACAATCAGCAGATTGTGGGGCTGATGTTGAGAAAAAGCACTGTTATATGTTGTCGGTCTTTTTCTGGTGTTCGTCTTTATTTCCCACTGTTATGAGAGTGAGTCACCGATGATGATAAATGGGTATACTGGCAATTGCTAGCCAGAAAACCCCATTGGCGGTTCTTCCGTGAGGGACTCACTCTCTTCTCCACACTTTTTTCCATTAAAACTGTTTGGTGGGTGATGGTATCACAACAAACTTTATCTGTACCGTGTGTGTACCTTGCTAGCTTCTGACACATGTACGGGTGTGAATAGCCAGAAGATACTAGGCTGGTGGTAATAAAAGTTTTATACCGCTATAACCCTTGAAAAATAAAAAATAAAAGTGTCAGGTGGGACAGGCCTTTCACTGTTTATTATGGTTTGAGTGGGGGCGGCCTGTACCCTCTTCTTCCCCCTGAGGCTCCAGTTAATTGGACATGATTCAGTACGGCGGCCCAGCCACGAGAGTCTAACTGCGGTAGCAGTTTTTTCATTGGCACACACCGGTTTTTATGAATTGAGCCTTGTACACTTGGTTGTGGTCTCGGTGATTCTGTGCATAATTGACTTTCTGTTTGGTCCCAAGCACTGCTACTGTGAGGAGGGATGAATTGTCTGGCATTCTCAGAAGAACAAATAGCCCTAATACTGTCTGGTCCTTCCCTCTTGCCCGATGTCCCGTTGGGGCCCAGTTCTACAGCACGGGAGGAATGGGATAAGTTATCAACGCTCAAAAAGCGTCAGATCCGAGTAGCTCTGCATGGGGCTCTGATGACAGAGTATTTACGGGCAGGAGCAGCACCCCCGAGTCTGATAGTCAAACTTGAACCAAAAATCTTTTTGGAGGATAGGCAATTCCGTGTGGATTGGAGTTACATTTCGAATAAATGCACACGGGATTGGCTTATCTTAATTATTAACACCGCTAAAAGACTCAGTGATGATTTACTCAAAGAGATACTTGATTTGGAAGAAAATATAAAGAGTAACTCAGCACTCACTGATGCCAAGGAACAATTAGATAGGATCCAAAGCGATTTGACTGATTACAAGACCTACATGGTCAATCAGAAGATAAGGGGGCTTAAAAAGAATCTGGATAGGTTCACTCACGCATGGGCATTTCCATACACTGAGGACCAGTACTACGATACCCAAACAGACCAGTCTAGACAACCTAACTTTCAGAAGAGAGGGCAGTATTCTCAACGAAGGGGGAATAGACAACAGCGACGAACACCAAATAATTGGGTGTTCGATAATACTAGCAGCGAGGAGGAGGATATACCCACCCATCCGGCCCCTCAAAATACCAACAGGGTGAATTTTGCACCAGAAACAAGGACAGACGAAGATCTAGGAGCATTGTTGAGGTCTTTTTTAGGTCAAAATCAGGGAGGAACACGGGGAGGAGGCAGCCAAACGTTCAGAGGGAGAGGCAGAGGCAGGGGCAGAGGACAATTCCAGCCCAATTGGCAACAATACTCCCCTCGAGTAACCCGCCACAGGGGCAGGACTGGCCAGCAATGAGTTCTGCTGGAGAAAACATAATACCTAATGATATCGTGGTAAATCTGTCTGATCATGTTTTAACACCAGCAGAAATAGGAGTTTTAAACAAGGGACTAGGATTTGTGCCGACTCCCCGACATGATCCTTTCACCTGCAGACTAGAATTACATGAAATGATGAGGAAGATCAAATTACATAAGTTTTTCTCCGATAAAGAAAAAGTTGACCAGTCGGTATTCAATACGAACCTCCGACGCCCTTCGAATTTCTGTCCACCTAGTGGTTCTTTGGGTCCAGAAGTGGCAGTATTCGAACAGAAAGTGCTCTGCGACGTGGCCACTTTAGAACAAGCCCCACAATTACACCAGGGCTGCAACATGACCAAACAGGACTGGCAAGCCTTAAATCCCTACAAGAAAACACACTGTTAACTATCAAACAGGCAGATAAGGGGGGTGCGGTGGTGATTTTAAATACATGCGATTATGAGGCAGAAGTGCTGAGACTATTGAATGTACGCACTAACTACCATCCCCTTGCTAGACACCCAACGCCCGATTTACTCGAGATGATTACCAGCATGGTGGCAGATGCCTTAGATAAGAAGTGGATAACACCAAAAGAGGCGGACTTTATTGTCAACAAAAAGTCTCGAATTCCGGCATTTTATATCTTGCCGGAGATCCACAAACCCCAACGACCACCTCCGATAGTGTCGGGCATCCAGTCAGTGCTGGAGCCCTTATCCCAATTCGCTGACTTCTTTTTACGTGAAGCAGTGATTACCCTGGAGTCCTATGTTCAGGACACGACCGACATTTTGAATGTCCTTGACGGAGTGCAATTTGATCCAGAATAGCAACTATTAGTGACCATCGACATCGAGTCACTCTACACCAGTATCCCCCAGGACGCCACGCTGGTGGCAGCAGCACGGGCCCTTGGGGAGCTGGAGTGGTTCTATGACACGCCCGTCACTTTTGTCATGCAATGTATTGAGCTTGCATTGACAAAAAATGTTTTTGAGTATAAGAACCAATTATACCTGCAAGTGTCTGGGACCTCTATGGGGGCCACAATCGCCCCAAGTCTGGCCTGCATTTATGTGGGCCAGTTTGAGGTGAATGTGGTCCTCCATTGGAACAACAACCCCTTCAGGCAACATATCTCCCTTTGGAGGAGGTATATTGACGACGTCCTCTGTATCTGGACTGGTACAGAGGACCTCCTCCTGGAATGTCTCACATGGCTAAATCAGATGGATGATTGCCTTAAGTTCACTTGGTCCATCAATAGAACTACAGCAGTTTATCTAGATGTTGATATCCTGGCAGTTGACCGTAAACTGGTGACGACTGTACATCATAAAAAGACTGATAAGAATTCATTGCTCCACTACAAATCTTTCCACCCACGAGCTCTACGTGACAATCTTCCCGTGGGTCAATTTCTGCGTTATAGGCGCAGTTGCTCCACTAAAGAGTCATTTGTGGAGCAGTCTGAAGAATTGGTTGTGAAACTGTCTGCTAGGGCATACCCTAAGAAGGTGGTGAAGCAAGCCCGCAAACGTGCATTGAACACGCCCCGTGAAGCACTCCTTGAACGACATGTGAGAACTAAACAGGAGTGTATACCGGTGGTTACGACCTTCGATCCTTTGTCTACCAAATTGAGACAGATTGTGAGGAAACATTGGTCGATTCTTGATACGAGTGTTGGAAAGATGCCGCCTCCACGGTTTGCCTTCAAAAGAGCTACAAATTTGAAGGACAAACTGGTCCACACTCGGACCTCACAGCCTTCATATACAGATAGGTTACCACCGGGCCATTGCCCCTGCACTAGTTGTTCAGTATGTAATCTAACAACTACCACCAAGGCAGTCACCCTGAGAAATGGCAGAATCTGGCACCTTACTAGGTTTAGTAATTGTAATACTGTAAACGTGATCTACAGATTAACATGCAAATGTGGCCTCCATTACATTGGACTCACATCGAGAAAAGTGAAAGTCCGCATTCAAGAACACCTCAGCACTCTCAGAGCAAAAAAACTGACCACGAGATTGGTGCAACACTTTAACGACATGGGACATGATCTCAAGGATTTGGAGTGGGTCGTCCTGGAGAGAGTAATATGTGAGAGTCACAATGCTGAAAATATTTTGGCCAGAAAAGAAGCACGCTGGATCTACCGGGAACAGGTTGACCGCGAGGGGTTGAACGACCTTATCGAATGGAATAAGATTACCAAACGATGACTGTACACAACAGGGGGCTATACGTGTGATAATCAGATATTGTAGTGTTCTGGTACTCCTTGGTTACACTATGCATTACATACAGGGTAGCAATCTATTCTTTACCCCTTTACCCCTTTCCAAGATGTCCGCCACATAGTGCAGACCCCTCCATCAACATGGTAGCCCCTATGAAGGACCATCGGTAATTAGCCAGTAGATTGGGGTTAGACCACATGTAACTATAATCCATACATTGGGGTCTGACGCCTATATGGTGGAGGAAATATGAGATATATGAAGAAAAGTCTGATCAATATAACTGAAACACTCGAAATTGGGTACACTGCAAGATGGCCGCCGCGGTAGGCGCACTACTGCCATGTGACACGCGACGCACTGCACGTCATGACACGGCTTCTGATATTCTGTTTCTGAAGCCCGGGCTGGGCGCGGCTGAGATCAACAAGTGCCGGTGATCCAGCGTGGGTAAGAGGCTCTACCTGTGCGGTAAGACTATCGAGCTAGTATCCCCACCCGGGAGTGTGTGAAAGATACCCGGCCAGTAAATGACGGGATTGGTGGAGGCGTTGGCATTCTTAGGACGGAGTGCCCATTATTCATTTTTAATCCTTCACCCGGGTGACTGAGTGTTATTGTCATCGTAGATAGGGTACAGGGCAGAAAGCGATGTGGCTGTACATTGATTAAATTTGGTCCATGCATTTGTTTCTGTGTGCAGAATACCCGACGGTAGCGGGTCTTCAGAGGGACACGTGATCCTTGAGGACACGGGCGTACCGATTGAGAGGGGTAGCAGGTATGCGTGAGAGACGCTAACCCCAGGTGATTATGTCACGGTTTGATTTGAGTACCACAACCATGTACTATACTTTGATCTAGCTATTGGATATGTGAGGGTCTTGAACCCCTGGCTCATTTTATCCTGCAAATTTGTCATTTTTACCATCACAGGTGTGTTTTGAAAGAAAGTGGCAATTGAAGTGGGTAACCCCTATTTGCCCTGAAGAAGTTGCGGAAAATAAGTGCAACGAAACATGTTGGCGACTATGATTCACCTGAGACTTTGCGTGGTGTGAGTCATTTTTAAGTTGGAGGATTCACAGCCCAGAATAAATCCAGAGTGGCCAGTGAACTCTTCAATTTTAATTGTGTGAGATTCACGTTTTCTTTTCTCACTAGGGGGTTTTCTTTGATATACGTGCACATGAGAATAGCAAGGGTTTATGTTGACTTGCTATGGTATGAACAATCAGCAGATTGTGGGGCTGATGTTGAGAAAAAGCACTGTTATATGTTGTCGGTCTTTTTCTGGTGTTCGTCTTTATTTCCCACTGTTATGAGAGTGAGTCACCGATGATGATAATTGGGTATACTGGCAATTGCTAGCCAGAAAACCCCATTGGCGGTTCTTCCGTGAGGGACTCACTCTCTTCTCCACACTTTTTTCCATTAAAACTGTTTGGTGGGTGATGGTATCACGACAAACTTTATCTGTACCGTGTGTGTACCTTGCTAGCTTCTGACACATGTACGGGTGTGAATAGCCAGAAGATACTAGGCTGGTGGTAATAAAAGTTTTATACCGCTATAACCCTTGAAAAATAAAAAATAAAAGTGTCAGGTGGGACAGGCCTGTCACTGTTTATTATGGTTTGAGTGGGGGGCGGCCTGTACCCTCTTCTTCCCCCTGAGGCTCCAGTTAATTGGACATGATTCAGTACGGCGGCCCAGCCGTGAGAGTCTAACTGCGGTAGCAGTTTTTTCATTGGCACACACCGGTTTTTATGAATTGAGCCTTGTACACTTGGTTGTGGTCTCGGTGATTCTGTGCAGAATTGACTTTCTGTTTGGTCCCAAGCACTGCTACTGTGGTAGGGATGAATTGTCTGGCATTCTCAGAAGAACAAATAGCCCTAATACTGTCTGGTCCTTCCCTCTTGCCCGATGTCCCGTTGGGGCCCAGTTCTACAGCACGGGAGGAATGGGATAAGTTATCAACGCTCAAAAAGCGTCAGATCCGAGTAGCTCTGCATGGGGCTCTGATGACAGAGTATTTACGGGCAGGAGCAGCACACCGAGTCTGATAGTCAAACTTGAACCAAAAATCTTTTAGGAGGATAGGCAATTCCGTGTGGATTGGAGTTACATTTTGAATAAATGCACACGGGATTGGCTTATCTTAATTATTATCACCGCTAAAAGACTCAGTGATGATTTACTCAAAGAGATACTTGATTTGGAAGAAAATATAAAGAGTAACTCAGCACTCACTGATGCCAAGGAACAATTAGATAGGATCCAAAGCGATTTGACTGATTACAAGACCTATATGGTCAATCAGAAGATAAGGGGGCTTAAAAAGAATCTGGATAGGTTCACTCATGCATGGGCATTTCCATACACTGAGGACCAGTACTACAATACCCAAACAGACCAGTCTAGACAACGCAACTTTCAGAAGAGAGGGCAGTATTCTCAACGAAGGGGGAATAGACAACAGCGACGAACACCGAATAATTGGGTGTTCGATAATACTAGCAGCGAGGAGGAGGATATACCCACCCATCCGGCCCCTCAAAATACCAACAGGGTGAATTTTGCACCGGAAACAAGGACAGACGAAGATCTAGGAGCATTGTTGAGGTCTTTTTTAGGTCAAAATCAGTGAGGAACACGGGGGGGAGGCAGCCAAACGTTCAGAGGGAGAGGCAGAGGCAGGGGCAGAGGACAATTCCAGCCCAATTGGCAACAATACTCCCCTCGAGTATCCCGCCACAGGGGCAGGACTGGCCAGAAATGAGTTCTGCTGGAGAAAACATAATACCTAATGATATCGTGGTAAATCTGTCTGATCATGTTTTAACACCAGCAGAAATAGGAGTTTTAAACAAGGGACTAGGATTTGTGCCGACTCCCCGACATGATCCTTTCACCTGCAGAAAAGAATTACATGAAATGATGAGGAAGATCAAATTACATAAGTTTTTCTCCGATAAAGAAAAAGTTGACCAGTCGGTATTCAATACGAACCTCTGACGCCCTTCGAATTTCTGTCCACCTAGTGGTTCTTTGGGTCCAGAAGTGGCAGTATTCGAACATAAAGTGCTCTGCGACGTGGCCACTTTAGAACAAGCCCCACAATTACACCAGGGCTGCAACATGAGCAAACAGGATTGGCAATCCATTAAATCCCTACAAGAAAACACACTGTTAACTATCAAACAGGGGGTTGCGGTGGTGGTTTTAAATACATGCGATTATGAGGCAGAAGTGCTGAGACTATTGAATGTACGCACTAACTACCATCCCCTTGCTAGAGACCCAACGCCCGATTTACTCGAGATGATTACCAGCATGGTGGCAGATGCCTTAGATAAGAAGTGGATAACACCAAAAGAGGCGGACTTTATTGTCAACAAAAAGTCTCGAATTCCGGCATTTTATATCTTGCCGAAGATCCACAAACCCCAACGACCACCCCCAGGACGCCCGATAGTGTCGGCCATCCAGTCAGTGCTGGAGCCCGTATCCCAATTGGCTGACTTCTTTTAACGTGAAGCAGTGGTTACCCAGGAGCCCTATGTTCAGGACACGACCGACATTTTGAATGTCCTTGACGGAGTGCAATTTGATCCCGAATTGCAACTATTAGTGACCATCGACATCGAGTCACTCTACACCAGTATCCCCCAGGACGCCACGCTGGTGGCAGCAGCACGGGCCCTGGGGGAGCTGGAGTGGTTCTATGACACGCCCGTCACTTTTATCATGCAATGTATCGAGCTTGCATTGACAAAAATTGTTTTTGAGTATAAGAACCAATTATACCTGCAAGTGTCTGGGACCTCTATGGGGGCCACATTCGCCCCAAGTCTGGCCTGCATTTATGTGGGCCAGTTTGAGGTGAATGTGGTCCTCCATCGGAACAACAATCCCTTCAGGGAACATATCTCCCTTTGGAGGAGGTATATTGACGACGTCCTCTGTATCTGGACTGGTACAGAGGACCTCCTCCTGGAATTTCTCACATGGCTAAAACAGATGGATGATTGCCTTAAGTTCACTTGGTCCATCAATAGAACTACAGCAGTTTATCTAGATGTTGATATCCTGGCAGTTGACCGTAAACTGGTGACGACTGTACATCATAAAAAGACTGATAAGAATTCATTGCTCCACTACAAATCTTTCCACCCACGAGCTCTACGTGACAATCTTCCCGTGGGTCAATTTCTGTGTTATAGGCGCAATTGCTCCACTACAGAGTCATTTGTGGAGCAGTCTGAAGAATTGGCTGTGAAACTGTCTGCTAGGGCATACCCTAAGAAGGTGGTGAAGCAAGCCCGCAAACGTGCATTGAACACGCCCCGTGAAGCACTCCTTGAACGACATGTGAGAACTAAACAGGAGTGTATACCGGTGGTTACGACCTTAGATCCTTTGTCTACCAAATTGAGACAGATTGTGAGGAAACATTGGTCGATTCTTGATACGAGTGTTGGAAAGATGCCGCCTCCACGGTTTGCCTTCAAAAGAGCTACAAATTTGAAGGACAAACTGGTCCACACT
Source organism: Lissotriton helveticus (assembly GCF_964261635.1). Classification (NCBI taxonomy): domain Eukaryota; kingdom Metazoa; phylum Chordata; class Amphibia; order Caudata; family Salamandridae; genus Lissotriton; species Lissotriton helveticus. The sequence goes on along the minus strand of NC_136065.1, from coordinate 1,843,450,483 downwards.
CGGACCTCACAGCCTTCATATACCGATAGGTTACCACCGGGCCATCGCCCCTGCACTATTTGTTCAGTATGTAATCTAACAACTACCACCAAGGCAGTCACCCTGAGAAATGGCAGAATCTGGCACCTTACTAGGTTTAGTAATTGTAATACTGTAAACGTGATCTACAGATTAACATGCAAATGTGGCCTCCATTACATTGGACTCACATCGAGAAAAGTGAAAGTCCGCATTCAAGAACACCTCAGCACTCTCAGAGCAAAAAAACTGACCACGAGATTGGTGCAACACTTTAACGACATGGGACATGATCCCAAGGATTTGGAGTGGGTCGTCCTGGAGAGAGTAATGTGTGAGAGTCACAATGCTGAAAATATTTTGGCCAGAAAAGAAGCACGCTGGATCTACCAGGAACAGGTTGACCGCGAGGGGTTGAACGACCTTATCGAATGGAATAAGATTACCAAACGATGACTGTACACAACAGGGGGCTATACGTGTGATAATCAGATATTGTAGTGTTCTGGTACTCCTTGCTTACACTATGCATTACATACAGGGTAGCAATCTATTCTTTACCCCTTTACCCCTTTCCAAGATGTCCGCCACATAGTGCAGACACCTCCATCAACATGGTAGCCCCTATATGAAGGACCATCGGTAATTAGCCAGTAGATTGGGGTTAGACCACATGTAACTATAATCCATACATTGGGGTCTGACGCCTATATGGTGGAGGAAATATGAGATATATGAAGAAAAGTCTGATCGTTATAACTGAAACATGCGAAATTGGGTACACTGCAAGATGGCCGCCGCGGTAGGCGCACTACTGCCATGTGACACGCGACGCACTGCACGTCATGACACGGCTTCTGATATTCTGTTTCTGAAGCCCGGGCTGGGCGCGGCTGAGATCAAGAAGTGCCGGTGTTCCAGCATGGGTAAAAGGCTCTACCTGTGCGGTAAGACTATCGAGCTAGTATCCCCACCCGGGAGTGTGTGAAAGATACCCGGCCAGTAAATGACGGGATTGGTGGAGGCGTTGGCATTCTTAGGACGGAGTGCCCATTATTCATTTTTAATCCTTCACCCGGGTGACTGAGTGTTATTGTCATCGTAGATAGGGTACAGGGCAGAAAGCGATGTAGCTGTACATTGATTAAATTTGGTCCATGCATTTGTTTCTGTGTGCAGAATACCCGACGGTAGCGGGTCTTCAGATGGACACGTGATCCTTGAGGACACGGGCGTACCGATTGAGAGGGGTAGCAGGTATGCGTGAGAGACGTTAACCCCAGGTGATTATGTCACGGTTTGATTTGAGTACCACAACCATGTACTATACTTTGATCTAGCTATTGGATATGTGAGGGTCTTGAACCCCTGGCTCATTTTATCCTGCAAATTTGTCGTTTTTACCATCACAGGTGTGTTTTGAAAGAAAGTGGCAATTGAAGTGGGTAACCCCTATTTGCTCTGAAGAAGTTGCGGAAAATAAGTGCAACGAAACATGTTGGCGACTATGATTCACCTGAGACTTTGCGTGGTGTGAGTCATTTTTAAGTTGGAGGATTCACAGCCCAGAATAAATCCAGAGTGGCCAGTGAACTCTTCAATTTTAATTGTGTGAGATTCACGTTTTCTTTTCTCACAAGGGGGTTTTCTTTGATATACGTGCACATGAGAATAGCAAGGGTTTATGTTGACTTGCTATGGTATGAACAATCAGCAGATTGTGGGGCTGATGTTGAAAAAAAGCACTGTTATATGTTGTCGGTCTTTTTCTGGTGTTCGTCTTTATTTCCCACTGTTATGAGAGTGAGTCACCGATGATGATAATTGGGTATACTGGCAATTGCTAGCCAGAAAACCCCATTGGCGGTTCTTCCGTGAGGGGCTCACTCTCTTCTCCACACTTTTTTCCATTAAAACTGTTTGGTGGGTGATGGTATCACGACAAACTTTATCTGTGTAGTGTGTGTACCTTGCTAGCTTCTGACACATGTACGCGTTTGAATAGCCAGAAGATACTAGGCTGGTGGTAATAAAAGTTTTATACCGCTATAACCCTTGAAAAATAAAAAATAAAAGTGTCAGGTGGGACAGGCCTTTCACTGTTTATTATGGTTTGAGTGGGGGGCGGCCTGTACCCTCTTCTTCCCCCTGAGGCTCCAGTTAATTGGACATGATTCAGTACGGCGGCCCAGCCGTGAGAGTCTAACTGCGGTAGCAGTTTTTTCATTGGCACACACCGGTTTTTATGAATTGAGCCTTGTACACTTGGTTGTGGTCTCGGTGATTCTGTGCAGAATTGACTTTCTGTTTGGTCCCAAGCACTGCTACTGTGAGGAGGGATGAATTGTCTGGCATTCTCAGAAGAACAAATAGACCTAATACTGTCTGGTCCTTCCCTCTTGCCCTATGTCCCGTTGGGGCCCAGTTCTACAGCACGGGAGGAATGGGATAAGTTATCAACGCTCAAAAAGCGTCAGATCCGAGTAGCTCTGCATGGGGCTCTGATGACAGAGTATTTACGGGCAGGAGCAGCACCCCCGAGTCTGATAGTCAAACTTGAACCAAAAATCTTTTTGGAGGATAGGCAATTCCGTGTGGATTGGAGTTACATTTTGAATAAATGCACACGGGATTGGCTTATCTTAATTATTAACACCGCTATAAGACTCAGTGATGATTTACTCAAAGAGATACTTGAGTTGCCGACTTTCCCTGCTGTTGTCTGATAGTGTCTTTGTTTTGTATTGTATCCCAACGGTACTATCTCTCTTTCCCAGCCTGTTCCTCTGCCCACTATTGTCCCCCTGTGCACTGCCCCCTGCGCCCACCCGCCCCGCTCCCCGCTTCCCGCCGCCGCCGGGAGTGTGGGCACGCCCCCTTTTTCTGTAACCTCCCCACTCCCGCCTCCCAGCTGCTCCTCCTCCCTGCACTTGGCCATAAATGGCGACCGTGCAGTGCAGGTGAGTGTGACCTATCCTTAGGACACCCCCGCGCCGCACGGCCACCAGCTGTTGTGAGTGCCCCCGCCTGACGCTCCTCTCAGCCTCGCTGAGCTTCCTCCCCCTGGCCACGCCCCCCCACCTCGCTAGTCGATTGCCGACTTTCCCTGCTGTTGTCTGATAGTGTCTTTGTTTTGTATTGTATCCCAACGGTACTATCTCTCTTTCCCAGCTTGTTCCTCTGCCCACTATGGTCCCCCTGTGCACTGCCCCCTGCGCCCACCCGCCCCGCTCCCCGCTTCCCGCCGCCGCCGGAAGTGTGGACACGCCCCCTTTTTCTGTAACCTCCCCGCTCCCGCCTCCCAGCTGCTCCTCCTCCCTGCACTTCGCCATAAATGGCGACGGTGCGTACGCGCAGCGTTGACGCGCAGCGGGCGCGCCGATTGTGCGCCGAAGGCGCGCCAAAGGTAAGCCCGTCTGCGCCCGTCCGCGCCTGGACCGCGCCCAGTGCCAGGACCCCTGGGCCCCGCAGACACCAGCCCACCCGCCGGACCTACAACGCCGCCACACTCAACGCACTCAACACCGGCCGAACCCCGGGATGCTACCGAGCCACCCCGAGACGAACCCACGGACCTTTCAGCTGCCACGCCTGCAAGTTCACCTGCATCCGGACCTGTCCCGCACCAACACCCGCCAAGCCGAACACCAGCAGCAACCACCTGAAGTGCATCCTCCTCAACACCCGCTCCGTCCACAGACACGCCATCGAACTCTGGAACCTCCTCGACACCACAGCCCCTGACGTCGCCTTCCTCACGGAAACCTGGATGAACGACTCCTCAGCGCCCGACATCGCCATCGCCATCCCAGAAGGCTACAAGATCACCCGAAGAGACCGCAACAACCAGACTGGAGGAGGCATCGCCATCATCTACAGGGACACCATCCGCATCAAGACCAACACCGACGACTCCCTGACAACCGCCGAACACCTGCACTTCCAGATCCACACGGACCCCAAAACCACCCTCAGAGGCACCCTGATCTACCGACCGCCGGGACCACGCACACAATTCAGCGAGGACATCGCCGACTTCATCAGCCCGCATGCCCTCCCCTCCGCTGACTACATCCTCCTGGGGGACATCAACTTCCACCTGGAGAACAACAACGACCGCAACACCACCACCCTGCTCGACAACCTCGCCAACCTCGGTCTCAAGCAGCTGGTGTCCACCCCCACCCACCTCGCCAGACACACACTCGATGCCGTCTTCTCATCCAGCAAAGACATCACCTTTAGCCACGCCACCGGACTCCACTGGACGGACCACAGCTGCGTCCACTTCACCTTCAAAAGAACGACGACCCACCACCACCAGCAACAGGTCGCTCGAAGAAGCTGGAACAAGATCACGGCAGACCAGCTCGCCGCTTCCCTGAGCCAGCACCCTCCCGCCAGCTCAGCGAACCCGAGCCAGGCCGCCGACAACCTCACGAAGTGGATCCGCAACTGCGCGGACGAACTCGCCCCACTGAGGACCCCGCCCAGCAGACCCGGCAGCAAGAAGGCCCCATGGTTCACCGACGAACTCAAGAGCTCCAAGAAGAACTGCCGAGCCCTCGAGAAAGCCTGGAGAAGGGAACCAACACCGGACAACATGACCACCCTCAAGCTTGCCACCCGGAAGCACCACCAACTGATCCGCGCCACCAAGAAAACTGCATTCAAGGACCGGCTGGACAACAACGCACACAACTGTAAGGAACTCTTCAACATCGTGAAAGAGCTCTCCAACCCCAACGCCGGAAACAACGACATCACCCCATCGCAAGACCTCTGCAACTCCCTCGCCTCCTACTTCCACAACAAGATCGCGGACATACACAACAGCTTCAGCACTCAACCGACGCACGCCACGACCGAACCACCGCCCCCCACCACCACCCTCCGCGCCTGGACTCCGATCAGCACCGAAGACACCGTCCGCATGATGAACTCCATCCACTCCGGATCTCCAACCGACCCCTGCCCTCACCACGTCTTCAACAAGGCCGACGCTGTCATCGCACCCCACCTGCGGGACATCATCAACACCTCCTTCGACACCGCCACCTTCCCGGAGAGCTGGAAGCACGCCGAACTCAGCGCCCTACTCAAGAAACCTACAGCGGACCCCACCGAACTCAAGAATTACCGCCCCATCTCGCTCCTCCCGTTTCCAGCCAAAGTCATCGAGAAGACCGTCAACAAGCAGCTGGCCGCCTTCCTCGAGACGAATGGATCCCTCGACCCCTCACAGTCTGGCTTCCGTGCCAACCACAGCACCGAGACCGCCCTCATCGCCGCCACCGATGACATCCGAGCCCTGATGGACAACGGAGAAACAGCGGCCCTCATCCTCCTAGACCTCTCCGTGGCATTCGACACTGTCTGCCACCGCACCCTAGTGCAGCGCCTCAGCAACGTCGGAATCCAGGAGAAGGCACTGGAATGGATCATCTCCTTCCTCGACGGAAGAACACAGAGAGTCCGTCTACCACCGTACAAGTCAGAGGCCACCGAAGTCGTCTGCGGCGTCCCTCAAGGATCCTCGCTGAGCCCCACCCTCTTCAACGTCTACATGAGCCCCCTCACGGCCATCGCACGCCAACACAACCTCAACATCATCTCCTACGCTGACGACACCCAGCTGATCCTCTCCCTGACCAACAACCCCGCCACCGCCAGAGCCGACCTTCACGAAGGGATGAAAGACGTAGCCGAGTGGATGACGACCAGCCGCCTGAAACTGAACTCAGACAAAACGGAAGTCCTCATCCTGGGCTCCTCGCCCTCAGCCTGGGACGACTCCTGGTGGCCCCCCGCCCTGGGCACCGCACCCAAACCGACAGACCACGCACGCAACCTGGGCTTCATCCTGGACGCCTCCCTCTCCATGACCAGACAAGTCAACGCCGTCTCCGCGTCCTGTTTTAACATCCTGCGCATGCTACGGAAGATCTTCAGGTGGATCCCCACCGAGACCAGGAAGACGGTCACTCAGGCCCTCGTCACCAGCCGACTGGACTACGGCAACGCCCTCTACGCCGGAACCACCGCCAAGCTCCAGAAGAAACTCCAGCGGATCCAGAACGCCTCAGCCAGACTCATCCTCGACATCCCCCCGACGCAGCCACATCTCCGGACATCTGAGAGACCTGCACTGGCTCCCCGTCAACAAGAGAATCACCTTCCGTCTCCTCACCCACGCACACAAAGCCCTACACGACCAAGGCCCGAGTTACCTCAACAACCGCCTCAACTTCTACGCTCCCAAACGCCACCTCCGATCGACCAACCACGCCCTCGCCGCCGTCCCCCGCATCCGAAGAGCGACAACAGGAGGAAGGTCCTTCTCCTACCTGGCCGCCAAGACCTGGAACTCCCTCACGACCGACCTGCGCCTGACCCAAGACCACCTCTCCTTCAGGAAGAAGCTCAAGACCTGGCTGTTCGAGCAGTAGCTACACCCCCCTCCCCCCCCACCCCAAGCGCCTTGAGACCCTCCGGGTGAGTAGTGCGCTCTACAAATGTCATTGATTGATTGATTGATTGATTGATTTGGAAGAAAATATAAAGAGTAACTCAGCACTCACTGATGCCAAGGAACAATTAGATAGGATCCAAAGCGATTTGACTGATTACAAGACCTATATGGTCAATCAGAAGATAAGGGGGCTTAAAAAGAATCTGGATAGGTTCACTCACGCATGGGCATTTCCATACACTGAGGACCAGTACTAGGATACCCAAACAGACCAGTCTAGACAACCCAACTTTCAGAATAGAGGGCAGTATTCTCAACGAAGGGGGAATAGACAACAGCGACGAACACCAAATAATTGGGTGTTCGATAATACTAGCAGCGAGGAGGAGGATATACCCACCCATCCGGCCCCTCAAAATACCAACAGGGTGAATTTTGCACCGGAAACAAGGACAGACGAAGATCTAGGAGCATTGTTGAGGTCTTTTTTAGGTCAAAATCAGGGAGGAACATGAGGGGAGGCAGCCAAACGTTCAGAGGGAGAGGCAGAGGCAGGGGCAGAGGACAATTCCAGCCCAATTGGCAACAATACTCCCCTCGAGTAACCCACCACAGGGGCAGGACTGGCCAGCAATGAGTTCTGCTGGAGAAAACATAATACTTAATGATATCGTGGTAAATCTGTCTGATCATGTTTTAACACCAGCAGAAATAGGAGTTTTAAACAAGGGACTAGGATTTGTGCCGACTCCCCGACATGATCCTTTCACCTGCAGACTAGAATTACATGAAATGATGAGGAAGATCAAATTACATAAGTTTTTCTCCGATAAAGAAAAAGTTGACCAGTCGGTATTCAATACGAAGCTCCGACGCCCCTCGAATTTCTGTCCACCTAGTGGTTCTTTGGGTCCAGAAGTGGCAGTATTCGAACAGAAAGTGCTCTGCGACGTGGCCACTTTAGAACAAGCCCCACAATTACACCAGGGCTGCAACATGAGCAAACAGGACTGGCAAGCCGTTAAATCCCTACAAGAAAACACACTGTTAACTATCAAACAGGCTGATAAGGGGGGTGCGGTGGTGGTTTTAAATACATGCGATTATGAGGCAGAAGTGCTGAGACTATTGAATGTACGCACTAACTACCATCCCCTTGCTAGAGACCCAACGCCCGATTTACTCGAGATGATTACCAGCATGGTGGCAGATGCCTTAGATAAGAAGTGGATAACACCAAAAGAGGCGGACTTTATTGTCAACAAAAAGTCTCGAATTCCGGCATTTTATATCTTGCCGAAGATCCACAAACCCCAACGACCACCCCCAGGACGCCCGATAGTGTCGGGCATCCAGTCAGTGCTGGAGTCCTTATCCCAATTCCCTGACTTCTTTTTACGTGAAGCAGTGATTACCCAGGAGTCCTATGTTCAGGACACGACCGACATTTTGAATGTCCTTGACGGAGTGCAATTTGATCCCGAATTGCAACTATTAGTGACCATCGACATCGAGTCACTCTACACCAGTATCCCCAGGACGCCACGCTGGTGGCAGCAGCACGGGCCCTGGGGGAGCTGGAGTGGTTCTATGACACGCCGTCACTTTTGTCATGCAATGTATTGAGCTTGCATTGCCAAAAATTGTTTTTGAGTATAAGAACCAATTATACCTGCAAGTGTCTGGGACCTCTATGGGGGCCACATTCGCCCCAAGTCTGGCCTGCATTTAGTGGGCCAGTTTGAGGTGAATGTGGTCCTCCATCGGAACAACAACCCCTTCAGGGAACATATCTCCCTTTGGAGGAGGTATAGTTACGACGTCCTCTGTATCTGGACTGGTACAGAGGACCTCCTCCTGGAATTTCTCACATGGCTAAATCAGATGGATGATTGCCTTAAATTCACTTGGTCCATCAATAGAACTACAGCAGTTTATCTAGATGTTGATATCCTGGCAGTTGACCGTAAACTGGTGACGACTGTACATCATAAAAAGACTGATAAGAATTCATTGCTCCACTACAAATCTTTCCACCCACGAGCTCTACGTGACAATCTTCCCGTGGGTCAATTTCTGCGTTATAGGCGCAATTGCTCCACTACAGAGTCATTTGTGGAGCAGTCTGTAGAATTGGCTGTGAAACTGTCTGCTAGGGCATACCCTAAGAAGGTGGTGAAGCAAGCCCGCAAACGTGCATTGAACACGCCCCGTGAAGCACTCTTTGAACGACATGTGAGAACTAAACAGGAGTGTATACCGGTGGTTACGACCTTCGATCCTTTGTCTACCAAATTGAGACAGATTGTGAGGAAACATTGGTCGATTCTTGATACGAGTGTTGGAAAGATGCCGCCTCCACGGTTTGCCTTCAAAAGAGCTACAAATTTGAAGGACAAACTGGTCCACACTCGGACCTCACAGCCTTCATATACAGATAGGTTACCACCGGGCCATCGCCCCTGCACTAGTTGTTCAGTATGTAATCTAACAACTACCACCAAGGCAGTCACCCTGAGAAATGGCAGAATCTGGCACCTTACTAGGTTTAGTAATTGTAATACTGTAAACGTGATCTACAGATTAACATGCAAATGTGGCCTCCATTACATTGGACTCACATCGAGAAAAGTGAAAGTCCGCATTCAAGAACACCTCAGCACTCTCAGAGCAAAAAAACTGACCACGAGATTGGTGCAACACTTTAACGACATGGGACATGATCCCAAGAATTTGGAGTGGGTCGTCCTGGAGAGAGTAATGTGTGAGAGTCACAATGCTGAAAATATTTTGGCCAGAAAAGAAGCACGCTGGATCTACCAGGAACAGGTTGACCGCGAGGGGTTGAACGACCTTATCGAATGGAATAAGATTACCAAACGATGACTGTACACAACAGGGGGCTATACATGTGATAATCAGATATTGTAGTGTTCTGGTACTCCTTGGTTACACTATGCATTACATACAGGGTAGCAATCTATTCTTTACCCCTTTACCCCTTTCCAAGATGTCCGCCACATAGTGCAGACACCTCCATCAACATGGTAGCCCCTATATGAAGGACCATCGGTAATTAGCCAGTAGATTGGGGTTAGACCACATGTAACTATAATCCATACATTGGGGTCTGACGCCTATATGGTGGAGGAAATATGAGATATATGAAGAAAAGTCTGATCGTTATAACTGAAACACGTGAAATTGGGTACACTGCAAGATGGTCGCCGCGGTAGGCGCACTACTGCCATGTGACACGCGACGCACTGCACGTCATGACACGGCTTCTGATATTCTGTTTCTGAAGCCCGGGCTGGGCGCGGCTGAGATCAAGAAGTGCCGGTGATCCAGCGTGGGTAAGAGGCTCTACCTGTGCGGTAAGACTATCGAGCTAGTATCCCCACCCAGGAGTGTGTGAAAGATACCCGGCCAGTAAATGACGGGATTGGTGGAGGCGTTGGCATTCTTAGGACGGAGTGCCCATTATTCATTTTTAATCCTTCACCCGGGTGACTGAGTGTTATTGTCATCGTAGATAGGGTACAGGGCAGAAAGCGATGTGGCTGTACATTGATTAAATTTGGTCAATGCATTTGTTTCTGTGTGCAGAATACCCGACGGTAGCGGGTCTTCAGAGGGACACGTGATCCTTGAGGACACAGGCGTACCGATTGAGAGGGGTAGCAGGTATGCGTGAGAGACGCTAACCCCAGGTGATTATGTCACGGTTTGATTTGAGTACCACAACCATGTACTATACTTTGATCTAGCTATTGGATATGTGAGGGTCTTGAACCCCTGGCTCATTTCATCCTGCAAATTTGTCGTTTTTACCATCACAGGTGTGTTTTGAAAGAAAGTGGCAATTGAAGTGGGTAACCCCTATTTGCCCTGAAGAAGTTGCGGAAAATAAGTGCAACGAAACATGTTGGCGACTATGATTCACCTGAGACTTTGCGTGGTGTGAGTCATTTTTAAGTTGGAGGATTCACAGCCCAGAATAAATCCAGAGTGGCCAGTGAACTCTTCAATTTTAATTGTGTGAGATTCACGTTTTCTTTTCTCACAAGGGGGTTTTCTTTGATATACGTGCACATGAGAATAGCAAGGGTTTATGTTGACTTGCTATGGTATGAACAATCAGCAGATTGTGGGGCTGATGTTGAGAAAAAGCACTGTTATATGTTGTCGGTCTTTTTCTGGTGTTCGTCTTTATTTCCCACTGTTATGAGAGTGAGTCACCGATGATGATAATTGGGTATACTGGCAATTGCTAGCCAGAAAACCCCATTGGCGGTTCTTCCGTGAGGGGCTCACTCTCTTCTCCACACTTTTTTCCATTAAAACTGTTTGGTGGGTGATGGTATCACGACAAACTTTATCTGTACCGTGTGTGTACCTTGCTAGCTTCTGACACATGTACGGGTGTGAATAGCCAGAAGATACTAGGCTGGTGGTAATAAAGGTTTTATACCGCTATAACCCTTGAAAAATAAAAAATAAAAGTGTCAGGTGGGACAGGCCTTTCACTGTTTATTACAGCAGCAATTAAAAAAAAAATTGTAAAGTTAAAGGATTAACAGAAATGAAGGGAGCAGCCTACCGTAAGTCTGGAGTGTTGTGGCTGGTGCTATCTTCCACATCTTGGGATAGCTAGGATGTCCCTTTACTGCCTGAAATGCTGAAAGTTTCCAGGGATTGTGGCAGAAGCCACACCCCATCCATCCCTTCATAGTAAAAGGTAAAATTAAGACCAAGGACAGCTAGTACCGGAGAGACAATGTGCCCAGCCCACCAATTCCACTTGCACAATCCTTTGGTTTCATGTGGCACTCATCTAGGACACGAGTTCTGTATCCTTTGCAACATTGGATAAAAGAGCTAAGTTCCTTGACACAATAACGGAGAAGGAATATCATGAATCCTCCCTGCTGCATCCCAGCCTTATAGAAGCTACTACAATTGAGATATGCAACAATCACTAGTCAAATTCTTCCTTGAAGGATGAAGGGTGAAAACAAATAAGTTACTTACTTTCATAAAAGCTCTTGTTGGTGGATACACTATCTAACCGCAGATTCCTCACTGTCTGAACTCCCCCAAGTGCCAGACTAGGATCTGGACACTTTTCCAGCAATTTCTCCAACACACTGATACAGGCCCTAGCCAGAAATATATTTTAGGGAGGCATGCCCCTCAGCTGTGATGGCACATTAAAGCTGTGCTCTACAGTTGCATCCTTTCTCAATTACTGGTTGTCTTACTAAATATTGACCCCAGATTATTGCGGTACAAGAATATTGGGGGCAGAATATTGAAAGGTAAGTGCATATATAGGATGTTTAGATTTAGTATTCTTAACTCCAAATCTACATACCTTGAATATATTTATACCGTATAGGTACATGTATGTGGAGTAAAGCATAGAAAATATATACTTACCTGTTGATATTTTAGATACGATATTCTGTCCTCAATATTCTGTGTCTTTGATATTCTGATGCACACTGTATTAATCTGTTTGAAGAAATGTGTGTTTTTTAAAGGTAAATAGTAAAGTACGCTCAATCATCTTTCCACAAGCCAACTTTAAGCCAGATCAAATATATGAGATTTAAAGTAGTAGAGTGTAAAGTCTGACTTGCAACTTTGTGCATTTTCTAAACAGTTCAAGCTTTGCCCAATGCAAAATCTATCAAGTTATTTAAAAACAAAAAAAGAAATAAGCTGGCCCTACCCAGAGCCATCCCTTTAACCTCAGGTGGTGGATGTCCAGCCTCCACACTCAAAATTGTTTTGCTTGGGGATGTACTACTTGTGACATTCTGCATCAGGAAATCATCACACCTGGTAGGCCCCAAAAGGATAAACCTCACTTAAATTTAGGAAACTTCATCTGCTTCGTAAAGTGTGCTGTTTCCTAATTCCAATCAACGTTGTTACTGAAGTTTTAATTTAAACACACCACTAATTTAAAATAACTTTAAAGAGAACTTAGAGCACATCCATCAAGAACATTTTGGGAAATTAGTGGCAACCTGTGAGTGTTAAACATGTTACGCCTGCAGTAGGGTGAAAATTAGATGCCGTGACTATGGTTTCCACTTTTTTTGTTTAAGGGGTGGATTCTCAGCGTGTTGAAATGGCAGGGTTATCTAGATAGTAAACCATTTTGAAAGATAATTATTCTGTTAAAGCAGCCCTCTGTGACATGGGGGTAAATTGGATCATTTCAGAATCACAGTGCTGCTTGTTGGGGTATTTGCAGCCCCCTGTAGCAAGTAGATTAACCTAACAAAATATCTGCCTCCCACAAACAACATATAGATCTCTAGAACAGCAGGTATCTCACCAGGATATATTTCACAGCAGGCCAGAGTAGGCTGAAGCAATGCCAATCAAATGTAAGTTGTACGTAACTTGTGATGACTCTGCCCCAGCATAATAGCCTAATCAAAGCACTATGCCATATTGGAATCTGGGGTTTGGACATTGCTGCTGAATGACTGGTAAGTTTCAGGTAGTGGCAACCATGTATGCATTCTGAATATTAAAGTTCATGAACGTTTCTGGCTTAAGAATAACATAATTCAATGCCCTGCACAGTTGTGCAATCTTTTGACACAGCAACTTCCTGTTTGGCACACCATATATGAAAGTGGGGTTGGCCCGGCTCTTTCTGCAGGGCCCTCCCCAACCTTTTTGCCTTCACCCTTCTGTCTTCTGAGCCCATTTTTGTTGGCTTGTAGGACTCTGCATTTTACCACCAGATAAGTGGGGCCAGGGCAGAAAGCTATAAAATTCTAAACACCTCTGGGCGTGGAAACCTCCAAAACCTTCTCCTACTTTAGAGCTATCACATGGTATAGACCTCTGGACCTTAAAAAAACTCAGAAGGACTTTTGTGGTGCTCTGCAAGAAGGACTGCAACTCTGCTACCTGGGAAAAAGACACGGCCTGCATCTTGATCCCAGAACCACTAGATTGATTCCAAGGGCTAGTTGGTAGTTGGCTGGCCTCCTGATCATAGCCTCAGGGACAGAAAATGCTCCTTCCATCTTGAACCCAGCATCTAGGCTCTACTTGTTGCGAGTCTTGCACCCCAAGAGGTGCCACCCCAGTTCTGGACGGTTGGAAGTGGGCCTGAAGGTGTTCTGCCAGCCCAACTGTGATCCTATAATCAGAACCAATGCAGTGTGCCACATCTCCTCGCAGCACATCGGCACCACCACAGCCCGACACATCCCCAATACCAGACTCCACATCGCAGCATGCAGTCTCCCCAGAACATCCGCTGCGCTACACACCCTCAATGCAGACCTTCGAATTGCAGCACCTCATTAACAGCATCCTCAACAATAATGCAGGACTCCACATCGCGGCTCTGCAGCTACCTCAGAACCTTGATGCAGGATCTCGCAATGCTCCACAAACCAGGATTTACGGTACTTTGTTCAGCGGGCCTAACTGGGTCCTTGTATCTGGCCCGCGCTTCATCGTGGTCAGCCTGAACTTGTAACTTTGTACCTGTCCAGCAAAACCAGATAACCACAATTGCTATTTGTGTTTTTAGCACTGATTTTACCTAAATCTTTACAATTGCATACTCCAGTACTACTGATTGGATTTTTGTTGTTTTGGTGTCAAATAATTTAATACATTTTACTCTATTTTTCTAAATTGGTGTGCGGTTTTCCATGTGTTGTGTTTTCACTTTATTACTTTTTGTAGTACTGCATAAAGGTTTTACACATTGCTTCTAAGTTAAGCCTGACTTTGTTGTGGCAAGCTACCGGAGGATTAAGCCCAGGTTAATTTGGGGTTTGCTGCTTGAGTAGGGTCTCACCCCCTTCAACCAGTAACCCAATTTCCAACAAAAGGCGTGAAGGGAGTTCAGCTAATGCCCAATGAATTCTTGCCCTTTCAACTGTGAAAGTGAACTAGTGTTGGTACCACTTTTCATATCAGCTTCTCACACACATCACAGAGCATCTCACAGGGGTCCATTATTTCCCCTCTATTATTCAACATCTATCTAACCCCCTTACCAAACTGGATTACATCATTCTTCCCCACCTGTTACAACTATGCAGATGATACCCAAATCATTAAAAAATAGATGGTCTGGAATACTTCTACAGTTTAAAACGTAATTACCTTTGGGTCATAAACACATGGATGATGAATAGCCATCTAAAGCTAACTATCGTAAAGACAGATCTTATGACCTGTGGAAAATGACCAAAGTACCAGCCTACTGCCAACAAGAGCCCCCTCCAGCAATATCATGAGAGGTCAGAAACCTAGGGTTATCCATTGATTCAGGCCTATATTTGATACCACGTGTTAACAAAGTTAAACTGATTGCCATCTACACAATGAAAACACTACCTTGCATCCTCCGATACCTTGGATATTCTCCAAGCTTGACTGTGCCAACACCCTATACCTTTGTGCAACCGCATTCATCATACACAAAATACAACTCATCCAAAATGCTGCTGCACAACCATTTTTCTGCCTTCCCCCAAGAGAACACATGACTCCAGTCCTGCAATCACTCCACAGGCTACCTGTAGCCAGAACAGCAATGTTTAAGGCACTTTGCATTGTTTACAGACTCTATAGAAAAGAAAAGTTATACTTACAAGCTAAATTCAGTCAATACAAGCAAATCAGGGCACTGCGCTTCAGGCTTGCCCCACTTATACCACCTTGCCATATAAAATCCATAGGAGACACTGCTTTCTCAGTACAAGGTGCCAAGCTCTGGAATTCCCTACCAGCTAGCATTCAAAGCATCCAGGATCATATACATTTCACAAGACAGTTAAAAACATGGCTATTTCCAAGACAATTAAAGCACCACACACTACAGCAATAGAACCTGGTAAGACAGTTGCACCCTCAAGATCAATCTTTATCTTACAATTCATAGATTGAAAGCAACTCAACCAGCAACCTACTTTCGATAGGCTGGTAAGTTAAGGAGGGCGGACATATGCTTCACTGGGGTACCATGTAGATATGTAAGTTCGTACATAACATTTCTGGCCCACATAAATACTATAATATTCAACTGTCAGCAGCCAACTGTAACTTACACCTCTTACATTCGCATAAGACCTATCGGCTACAAGGGTTGTCCATCACCAGTACCGTGCAGCCAATAAACCAGCCATCATCAAATGTATAGGCATGAAATAACTGAAGAGTTCTGTTCACACTGCTGGTCAATTAGAGGGCCTTAACCTAGTCCATGACTACAGGTCCTAAATATCTATACACTATGACCGCTACTTTACATCGCACAATGACTTTCAGATATGAGAAGATCGTAACAAGGCACATCCCAGCAGATCTCTCCACTTCTCTCCCCCCCTAGCAATACCACCTCTGCCCCCGGCCTTTCTCCAAAGTTCTGACTGGACAACCCAGTGCAGTAAGCAGCAAAGCAGGCTATATCATAAGAAACACCACAAAGGATCTTGCAGAGCTATTCAAAGCTGCCGGAAACTGAAAAACCATACATTGAGCATCTGTTTCTCGCACAGCTTATCATCCACCACACTACTACGAAATACATCTCTTAACACATTAACCGCACATCGGTGGTCGTCACGCACAACATGGAAACACTTCCCACATAGGACCACAAACCTAAGACAACACACTTCTAACCACACACCGCAGGGGGGGCAAGGAGAGGCAATTGCCCCCCTCACTCCCCGATCACCCTGCCCGCCGTACTGTGGTGTATTTTAAAATGTAATTGTGTGGGCAGTGGCATTCTTATTTCCATTGTAAGAATGGATGGATCTTTTAATTTTATGAGCAGGTCTCTTCATTATATATTTAAGGCCAGCAGCACCAAATCCCTATCATGACATCATGACAGAGTGCTGCGCCACCTATCTTATGCTGTAAAGAACTGCGGGTAAGGACACAGCCCCCACAGTGGTGTTTGTTTGCAGGGCCGTCAATATTAGGAGAGGGAAAACTGCTGCTGATCAACAAGATCAAGAGAGAAGGTCCTGGCCTGCCTACTCCCACAGCTTGAAGCAAGTCATAACCTCTCCTTTTTTTCTGTCTCTGTCTAGCACGAGGACGAGTAGGATAGTGACATTTGTTTTTGCTCACTGCGCTTTCCGAGCAAAGGACAGCTGCCTGATTAAATTCACTGGATGCAAGGATGCTGCAAGTCGCAATGCACATTCGGAAGCTGGAGTGGAAAGCCACAAATTCCACACGTAATTCCTCATTTATATGACGAAAACTCATAATTGGAAGTATTTGCCTCACCAGATAAATAACTCACCCACTCTCAGTATTGATATTCACACGGTTTAGTAAAATCTCAACACACTTTACCCCATTTGTGGTTAATGCCAAAGTCATAAACTACATTCCCAGCAAAAAGAACTAAAAACACACGCCGTGATTAACTACAGTGCTATCGAAATGAAGTTTCCAACAACAATGTGCAATGACGATGCTTGTATTAACTGACATACATTGTGAAGTTTACTTTTCCCCAAAAAGTATACTATATGTTATGGATGAAAAAAAATGAATGTGTCCGGCTGTAATGCAACTAGTGCTCATGTAAAGCGCTCTGATACCTTTAGGTCGAGTTTGCGCTATAAAAAACTACAATTTATTTTAAAAAGCAAGTGTTGCAGATGTTGTGGAGTTAAATGTGTACACCTCAATTGGCTAACACCTTTCCTGCTAAAAAATAATAAACACCTGGCTATTCTCTACATTATGATTTCAATTGATTTCTGCTACAAAGTATACTGGTTTATTTATGCAAATTGAGACCCTGCCTCTCACACGCCTTCACAGTTCACCTTATGTAATAATGTGCTGTCATACCCCTGCCTCATCACTGTTGGAGCTTACCTCCAGATCGCACACACAAAACCAAAACTATTATTTATAGGCTGAACCTCAACCCACAGATGTAGTAGCTTAAACTAAATAATTTACAGCAGGACAGAGTTGTCACAAAGATGCACGATTGGTTTTATTTACACCCAAACACATTAGCGCGACTTTACAGACTTTTCCAGTGAAGCACTACTTTCATTTTTTCTCGTCTTTGAATAGCATTTTTTCCCTCAGGTGAGGAAGTTCACCATTCCTGGAGGTACTGCGATATCTGGTTGATGCGTGGTGTATAAAATGTTTAATGTTATCCTTATCAGCTGTGTTCTTTTTATTAGTTTATGAAATGTGTAGTGTACTGCAGCTTTATGTTCATGAATGTGGTCTGTTAAAACCATACTCCTTATGTTTTGTAATTATTTACGCAATGGACATTGAAACGGGTCCCTTCCGGGCCCTGTAGTCATGTCCTTAGCTTTTCAGGCAAAAACACTCATTGATTTCTGAATAACAAATACACAAGCATTAAGGTAAGCATGTTGTTGCTGCTTACATTTCACATACTTTACTTAGTCTTGCATTCCCTGTGAATGTTCGCTTTTTCCAGGAGGTTGTTACTGTTTTTTCAGAAAGAGTATTACTCTTGTCTAGTGCATAATTTGAATTGAGTTGTTTCCGGGCATTTTTAGCGGGACACAATTGCATCTAAAGGCAGCGCGAGTTTCTTTTAGTGGAAGAGTATGGTGTTCAGTGGGGGAGAAGATGTGGCACTATGGCCAGAGCTGCCGAATGTGGAACTGTTGAACCAGGTTCAGCCTTCTCTCCTAAGGGAGCACATTTCCATGCTAGACCTTAGAAGGCCCCGCTAGACCTTAGAAGCCCTGGTGTCTTAGCACCAGCAGGTGGACCCTAGCAATGTCAAGTGTGGGTTAACCTTGAAGGTCTGTCCACCATAATCCATACTGAAGTTCAGCTTCAGTCTTGCGGGCAGGCCTACGAAGCAGCACAGCCTAGAGCAATAGTGACTCTGTCACAGAGGTCACAGGACCCTGAAGCTAGTCCGCCTCACCGATTGGTACCTTCGTTGGCCTTGTTTCTGCAGAAGTAGTGCAACTCACCAGGGATTGGCAATGCCGGATTTGCACGCACACAAAGCTAAGTTTGCAAGCTTTAGGGTCTCTCTGCTTAATGCACACACACTTTTAACATGTGCTGTCTGCTTGGGGGCACAGAATTATGCAGCAATGGAGGACAAAATTATGTTGCAGTGTCAACTAAATTATGCAGCTAAAAAGGGCTGCAGAGTAATGCAATACATTTATCAATGCTTTGTTAGTGTGACATTCTTACACAAACTAACAGTATTTGCAAAGATTTAGCCTCAGTACCAGTGTAACATACAAATGCAGCAGTGAGAAAGGTGACCAGTCAACCTTTGCAAAGGGTCTCCACTTCGCAGCAACACACAAGTCACATTTTTTAGTATTTTTTAATGCATTGAGCTACAAACAATTTTTAGTTAGAACTGTCAGATTATGCAACAGATGATGTATTATGGGGCAAGTATGGCAGAGCCATAATTATCTGGAAAACATTTACAAACTACAATATTTTGCCATTGATGTTTGAACTGCTCTTGTAGAAAGATGGAGAAGTGCTGGTGACAAATGGCTTGTGATTCCACTTTTAAGCGTATTTGGGACGTTCTGTGATTGGAAACGTTTCCCACATTGTGAATGTATTGTACTGTCAAGAACTCATATTAAACCTTAAATAAACATGTGTATCCATTGGTTGAGTCAAATAACGTAATAAGCTGTAACTGGTCAGTGAAATGACAAACAAGTACTAATAATTGGGATGTTTTGCTTTTTCTAGCCACACTACGCTCACTGACACAGTCCTCTGCTTATTCACCCCCTTTGATTCTGCGCCCACAGTTCCCCTACTTTTTTTCCCACCACTTCGACCACTGAGAACACTCTTCGGTCCAACAGAGTGTAGAGCCTGATCTTATTTTGTGTTTCTGTTGTTTCTGCAGCTAGTACCAGGAAGAGTCAGGGAGGTGCAAAGCTCCACAGATAGCCAGATGTACGTACCTCATCTGCAGTAGATACTGGGTAATCGTCTGGACACTGCTGCAGTGACATACATGTCCCGAATGCCTTACTTCCTAGTGCAGTTTGGGATGCAGTGTCCAAGAGAACTTCAAGGGTTATTATTTTTTATTATACGTGTGGTTATTTAGCAGCTAGTGGTTCTCTATGCAGGGACGCATTTGCACAAAGTGGCAGGGTGCACTTACGGGTGTCACACACTTTTAATGTGGATCGCCTCTAGGAGCTAGGTCATCCATGCTTGCAGGAGCTGTTGGACTGAGAAAACTAGAGGTTGTTTGCTGCCGGGGTACAGAATCCTGCAGGCTGCTTTCTGTGCTTTGTGAAACTAAGTGAAGCTGTGGTTCAAATGGAACCTTATGAGATTTATTGGGGGTAAGCTTTGAGCTTTAGCTGTGATCTAGGTTCGTGCAACCACATTTTGTGTGTGTGCGCAATGCATCTAGCAATTTCTGTCTCTAATATATAGAACAGGGGGGCATATTATTAACAAGTAGCAATATTTATCGCTAAATAAGCTTAGCGACATTTTTTTATCGACGCACATCGCCGGATTTTATCGCAGAGATAACGTGCTATTAGCCACGTTTATCTCCAAAGCGATAAAATATCCGGCGATAGCGGCGAAATGCGTGAATATCGCTGGAAATTCAGAGATATTCAGGCATTATCGCTAATAGGAACTTAACCTGAATATCCACCTCCCATTGGATATACAGGCTAAGAAGTGGTCTGAGCAGGCGTTAGGATTTGGCGATATTCGCAATTAGCACGAATATTTTAATCGCTACGCCTGCGTTGATAATAGACGATAGCGATGTTAGTGACTGCTTTCAGTCGCTAACAGGTTGGGTACGCCCACTTTGCATGTCATTAGCGATAAATATTGCTGACATTCAAAGCAGGCCCCAAACGGCTCGCTATAACCTAAAAGCTGTTGCTAACCGATGTTAGCGACAGCTTACTAATAGGGCGATGAAATTATCACCGCTTTGCGGCCGGAAAATGTCCGCAGAAGCGGCGATAATTTCATTTCGCCTGCCTTGGTAATATGCCCCAGAGTGTGTTAATGGTCATACCACAAAGACCTTAGTGTCAGTTACATATAGCATTCAAACTCCAGTGGGTCACCACTTGCATTTATCCTTTTGAGGATGATAAGGCCTGTCCAATCATGTGTGTAGTGATTCTGACCTAATACAGAGGGGTGGGCATGAGGGTATTGGAATAGGAAAGGCTCTATGGACTAGGAGTAACTGGTCATGAACAGTAGATTTATCATACCCCCTGACACTGGTATTATCAGTCTTTGGGTACATTCTACAGCACAATACAAAATGCTTATGCAGGAAGCAAATAGAGCCGTTGTTTGACAGGAACATTTCTGAAGCGATGTTTTTCTTTTGCCGCATTTGTTTGTACGGTATGGGAGTGCCTGCCCGCCTAAATACATTTGTCATGAATTTTAATTCTCATTCGTTTGTACATGTTAGCACCAAATGCAGACTGACCCTACATGTGTTTTTTTTAAATGCCGTTATAGTGCATTCACTGCCCTGATCATGTGTGTATGAATAATGTGGTGTATTTAATTGTGGTGACATAAAAACAGATTAGAAATTGCTTATCAGACAATGGCAGCTTGATCCTTCCATTAAGCCTTTGAATCAGGTTTCTAAACCCTTGCATGCCTGTTCTTTTTCACTTTTGGCCAAGAGCTGCTCCTGTCTGCAGCTGAGCTCTGTTTTTTTCTTTGCCAACTGCTAGATGGTGTGAATGATATCTACCAAAGGCCACAAAAGAAGGAGATTACTGCGGCACAATAACCCTATGGTGTATGAGATCATATGCAGCCTGCTTACTGCCCCGATGGCTCCTCCTGCACCCCAGTATTTCTTGTGCCCCACCTTGGCACACATCATGTCGGAGGATGGTGATGACGTTAACATTTTGCCCCGCCCTGGAAAAAATTCTGCGGTCTCCCAATGCCACACACCAACCTGTATGGCATAGGTTGAGGCCCATGCAGGTAAGCGCTTCAGTGCCAAACATAGGGGTAAGTAAGTGCTATACAAATGTGCAATACAAAACAATATTTATAATTTGCGCATCACCAAGATTTGTTTTGATCTTATTAAAATCTTTTTTTCCATTAGACTTCAGAATTATAAAAGTAAATGTGCTTCATTTGTGCTTTTATAACTGCTGGTATATGTTGAAATATTTGGACAGTTCATTTACAGGTATTTAATTTTTTTGTGAACTAGGAACAAATTGACATACTACTGTATTTCCTTTCACACTCTCTGTATGCAAGGCCAATGGATTTATGTGATTTGAGGCTGTGGCGTTTTTTGCATAATAATGTATTTGCCTCTGCGGCGTTTTTTTGCATAATTATTGATTTGCCTCATAATCCATCATCTTCTGTATAATCGACAGATTTTAACAAAAAATAAAATTTGTTTCTAGCTCAAACAGATCAACTGTTACTAAATATGCTGCACAAAGTGTAAGGTCCTTCACAAAAGTTGACTGGTCATCTTTGAAGTATTTTATAGCTGTAGAACTGGTACGAAGGAAGTGAAACCTATGCCGCGCTGTGACAGTGCTAACGTGTAAAAGTGATAACACATAATGCGCCACATTAAGCTGCATAATTTGTGGTTTCTTGATGTATAATTTTTGGTGCACTTTGACATGTAAATATTTCTTTTGTTGCGGAAAGGGGAGGAGTTTATTCTGTTTAAATCCATTGTATTTATTATTGATTTTTGCTGAAAAATGTAGACCTCCCCTGTCCCATAGTTCCAGGAGCCCTGTCTGCACCCCAGAGCGATTGCCACACAGTTCACTTTTCAAGATCCTCTCTTTTGGCAGACAAAAAAAAAAAGTAAACAGCATCTCCTAGGAAGTTGTCAGAAGACAATGATCCTGTCTTAGAACACAATAAAAATCTAACAAGATAACATCAAAATTTCAAGGATATGTATTGCTCCTTCACCTTTAGAACTCACGCACCATCAAATACTGTGCCGGCTGCCTTGGTCATTCGGGGGATGGGGGGCAAAGATAAATATGGGCTGGCACAGCCCTCAAATGCACCACCCTCCCCCCCTACCTCCCACCGTTGCTAGGGCCCTGTACTGATACATGGTGGCATCTGACTGAGAGGCAGCGTCGTCCGGCCTGCTGAAGTGTTAGAACAGAGCCACCCCAGCACACTGATATCAGCTAACAATAAAGCATTATGTGCCCATCAACAAAAGATCGAAAACTGTGAGAGTGTGGAGAATCTAACATGGAAGCTCATTGACACATAGAAGTCCACTCCAGAGAATGGAGGGGAGGGGACGAGGGAGGGTTGTGAAGAAACTGCAGTTAGATAGTGCATCCATCAGAAAGCATTATCAAAGGTAGTAACTGGTTCTACAGATTCCCCACATTTTACATAAATATCAAAGCAGTATTCCCAAAAATGTGGAGGGTCTGAAGAGTCGATTTCACACCAGGAAAATCAACAGGATCGAGTGGGATAAAAAGGCCTTCACTAAGAACCTGCTAATCAAATCAGTAATCGAACGGGAAGACATGGACAAACGGCAGTGTAGCCCCCTGGCAGATGTCAAACTCCAGAACACCCCAACCAGAAGTTTAAGTGGCACACTCTGCTCAAGTGAATTGAGCCTTAGTGTCCTCAGAAGGATTCTTCTTTGTCGATGGCATAGCACATTTATGCACAGGACAATTCATCTGGATAGTATCCATTTCTGGGTCACCTATCCCATCAAAAAGAACCCCACAAAGAGATGGACAACATTTGGGGGTCGCAGCTGTGACCACTGGTTTTCAATTTGGATTCCTGGCACAATCTGTGCAGTCCCTGGCCTCAAAGATTGCAATATGCCAGGGGAAGCTCACCCTTATGGGCATCATGGCTAAACCTGTCTTGTTTTCTGCCCATTTTATATTACACTAACGGCCACATGCATCAATATTGCTTTTTGCGAATTCTTATTTGCGAAAAATAAGGAATCGCAATTAAGAATTCGCAAAAAGCAATGCATCAAAAAATCACAAATATTTTTGCGATTTCCTAAAATTCCTTATTTGCGATTCACAATTTGCGAATCGCAAATAATGAATACCTTTACATTCATTCCTATGGGCCTAGAGGCCCATAGGAATGAATGGGTAGTCATTCTCATTTTGCGAATAGCAATTTGCGATTCGCAAAATGAGAATGCAATTTCAAGTGTGCAGGGGGGGTCCAAAGGACACCCTGCTGCACCACTGAAATTTGACTTTAAGTACATTTTTCACACTCACATGCCCGAAGTGTTTATAGTAAATGTAATAATTTATGTTTTTTGTATGGCAGCGAAAAAACCCCAGACTGTTTTCAGAAATCTTGGAAAAAAAAGGTGATGTAACTTGTATTACTCAAAAAAAGTATATACATCACCCAAGGATTAATTACCTTAGGGTGATATTCTGCACAAAATAAAAAAAGAGGCAGAACTAAACAGTGACCGGGTTCCTTATTTTCTAAAATTATGGGACTGGCATTTTATATGTTTTTTCTTTGGCATAAGTGTGCACCCATGAGAAAATGATGATGCTAGCACATTGGAGTTAACGTTTGACATATGAGGCACACCACCCAAAGTACATTTTGCAAAACAAATGGTGCAAACTCCTGGAGAGGATTAGGTTTCATTGTCTTAGCACGCCATGAAGAGACTTGACTATTTAATACATGCCTTTCAAACTTATGGCCCTTTACTAAATGTATGTGAAAATGATGATTTAAAATGGATATCTGGTTGCGTTGTATTTAAAATGTTCCCCTAGAACCTCCTAGAAGAGGTTTGTCTCTCTCACTTTACTCACTACATTTCAGGCAAAGTATTAAGCACCAACTCTGCCAAAGATCATGCCAGCACCCTACTATAAGTGGTATACAAAATGGACTTTTGTCTGTGTGTTATATTAATCATGAAGTAATTATGGAACTTCATTGATCTCAAATGTTGTGATAATATCAGATGGATAGTCTGAAATGGATCACACTGGGCCACAAACTTCATCTAACACCCAGAATAAATAAACTTCATGGATAAATCAAAACGCTGAGTTGTAAGCTGCGGAAATTCAAACGAAGAACCCTGCCATGGGGGGCCTGGCTTGAGTGCTGAGCATGGCAGCCGTGGATTAACGTCACTCTGTCCAGTCACCCCCAATCATCTTTGATCCTGGCCCATATCAGAGCTGTGGGGCCACAGTCCTGGTCCTCCAAGGGCCCACGAGGCGGCAGGGCATTAGTGTCCTCCAAGGCCTGTGAGCTGCGGGAGGTGAGCCACGGTCTTGTGGGAAGGCCTGGGCGGGTGTAGCAACTTGCTGTACTGTGGACCCTGCTACCTCCACATTGAGGAGAGGTATGTGGTCAAAGGGTGCCCTGAGGGCCCTCCTTCCAGTCTGAGAAGGCATCCTGGGCACCCTCACACACTAGGGGGAACTACTCAACTTGGGCCCCGTGACGCAGCCGGACAAGGCCTCGTGGGTTGGAGCTGGACACCGGCGATGGTGGATTCCGGCCCACCCGCCTGCATCATTTACTCCCTGCGGTTCATGGGAGGAGAGATGCATGCTATGGTAAGGAGGTGGCAGGCCCCAGGGAAAATCAGAATGCAAACGGTGGTGTGACGAGCAAGAGGGACTGGCATCAGAAGCTGGGAGCGCTGTGAGATTCAGCTCCCCCACTGAGCCTGGTCTTTTGTTCCCCCAGATGTCCTACACATTGCCTCAGTAGAGGGCCTGCTCCTACGCGGCGGAGGCAGCTCAGCCAGAACTCAGTGTGGCCTGTGGCAGTGCGCCTCTTTGGCGTGATCTTAGGCCCCTCTGCTCTTAACCTGTGCCTTAGGGAAAGGCCACATGACTCCACATTCAGAGAGGATCCCAAGACCTGGCTGCTTGTGCCTACCCACTCACTAGACCACAGTAGGGGCCAGTCGGGTCATAGGCTGGGATACACTCTGCGACAACCTGGCTGCTACATTCCCTGCCATGACTTCCACCATGGCTAAAGATATAGTCACCCCGGGTACCAACCAGAGCACCCTAGACAAGTATGCCCAGCCTCACTGGGATGGAAGGACAGGAGGTCCAGACCCGAACAATGCCACGCTCCTGGTGGCTATCACTCAGTCGCGAGACATGCTGGATGCCAAGATTGGAGCAGTGGGTACTAATGATACCCTGCTCCACCCAGACCTAAGGAAAGCTGTTGAACTGGTCACGGAGGTGGAGACCAGGGTATCCAGTGTAGAAGACTCTTTTCACACTCTGCAACAGACGGTAACCAGACTCATGACTGTGACTATGGAGCTTGCCCCGAGAGTGGAGGATGGAGAGGACATGGCCCGATACAATAATTAAGGATTGTGGACTTTCCCGAGAGGAGTGAGGGTGCATCCCTGGATGCTCCCTAGACAAATGGCTAAATTCCTTATGCCCCCTGAGGCCATGTCCTCCTGCTTTGTGGTCCAGTAGGCCCTTGGGGTTCTGGTACAGTGCCCTCCGCATAGGGCTCATCCCAGACAGGTTATTGCAAAGCTGTTAAACTACATGGATTAAGATGCTATCTTCAAACACTATCTTCAAACACACCCGGCTCCAGGGCAAGACCACATACCAGTCGCAAACCATCATTATCTTTTCTGACTATACCAGGATAGTGAAGCACCAACAGCAATCCTTTTTGGCAGCTAAAACAGCTTTGTGACCTCAATATTCTATACATGCTGCTGTATCCAGCCAAACTGAAAGTCATCTACCATTCTCAAATGCTCATCTTTGTGATGCCGGAGGAGGTCTTTCCATGAGTTGATGAGAGGACCCATCTGAAACCACACACTTCTCCACATCTAGACTTCGACTCATGGACGCAGCAGACCATCTAAAAACCTCATTAAAGGAACGCAATAGGCCTTGTTCATCGTGGAGGTGCTCTCAGCGAGATGGAAGGTCCCGGCTGGGGAAGAGGACTCCCTGCACCCCCAGTGTCTGCTGCAATACTTTCTGCTTGATGGTAGTGAGGGCGGGATGTCCCTAAGGTTCTTGCCACAAACTCTGATTTGGTCCAAATCTTTCATGACCCTAAGGTCAGTTAAAGTTTGAGTGCAGTATATTTGACCATCCCAGTTGACTGATTTTTATGGGTATGGATATTCATTGGGAGGGGCCTAGGGGGTTCCTTGTTGGGACTCGGTTATGGTCTGCCCTGCGACAGATACTTCCTGTTCTCTAAGTATGGATGGGGGGTTGGGGATTTGTTTACGTTCTTGTTTATGTTTTGCAGACCTGATGTGCGCCACTCTCGCTGCCCCTCCAACCTGCCTGGTGTTCCGCCCTACCACATCATGAGTGATCTCCAGACTAGACACCTAGCAGACCAGCTTCACATACCTTCTTGGAACGTGAATGGCTTCCTTGATTAGGTCAAAGGAGGTGCAGTCCTGAAATATGCCTGAAGCTTTGGGTGGATATTTTGCCCCCAGGAGACCCACCCAATGGGCAACAGAGTCCCATGTTTAGCCAGGTTTAGCTACATGCAAGATTTCCACTCTTGGTTCACAAGGTGGTTGAGTATCCTGATTAGAACCCATTTCACTTCCAACATATTAAGACATGGATGGTCCAACACAGTAGGTACACAGCTATGACGGGAACATTATACGAGGAACCTCTCTCATTTCTCAGTGTCTACAACCTCCCCCCTTGAGCCAGTTTGTTCGTGGACTTGATAACAAGGTTGTTGGGAGAATTCCCTGAGGGGCTCACGGTGTGGGGGTGGGGGGGTGACTGGAATGGCATCATGGATCACTTGGCAAACTGGTGGCCTCACCCAGGGTCTGGGAGTGCTTACATACCTTCCTTTGCCATTACTCTGGGTCTAATAGACGTATGGAGGGCTCACCATCCATCCAGGGAAGACTACACCTTCTTCTCCCCGGCACATGGCTGCTTCTACCCCTCTGGACTACTTTCTTGTACCATGCTCATATATACATAGAGTTCCTGATGTGACAGATTTGGCACGGGGCTTTCTGATCATTCCCTCATAGCTATCCACCTCCATGTGGGACGTCAGAGGCCAACTTTTCGGGGGCACCTCTTATCCTGGAACTTTCATAACCCAATGTATAGACATTTTGCCCACAATGCTGGCTCTGTAACATCTCCGGTGATACTGTGGGAGGCTCTGAAACCCACAATGCAGGGAAGGGGGGACAGACATTAGTTATAATGCCGGGGCGCGTCGGCATCAGGTGCAGGACCTAGTGGATCTTGAATACCGGATTGCTGGTTTAGATGTGCAGAACTGACAGGACGCCGGGCAGACGGTGCAGAGAGAGCTGGGTTTCGTACAGCAACAATATCAGCTGACCCTGCTGGAAGAGGCCAAACAGTGCTGGCAGGTGGCCCAGAGCTACATTTACCAGTGGAGGGACAAGTCAAGCACTAGTACCAGAATGCCCAAAACTCCTTCTCCATCACTCTCATATGGGACTCGACTGGCTCTGTGTTTACAGACCTCAGGGAGGTGGCCTGCAGTTTTTCCACCCATTTTGATAGTGTGTACAATCAAAAGGAGGTCCTGTCAATGGAGCAGATAGCAGAGTTTGTGAATGCCCATTCATTTAGGACTGTCACACTGGCAGACCGCAACTTATTTGAGGGTGACTTTACAGGGGAAGAACTATCGTCAGCTTTGGCAGAGCTGCACCCCTGGGAAGGTCCCTGTGCCAAATTGTTTGCCTTGTGAATTCTTCAAAGGTTACATGCCTAAACTTCAGGAGCACATGCTGGGGTGATTCATTCAGCTACTGAGTGCACCATTTAGCCTCCAGACTGGAGACATGCAGAAATGGTGGTGTTTCTTAAACCTAATCGACCGGTGGATGTTCACTCCTCATATCGCCCGATCACCCTTCTAAACTTGGAGGTGAAGATACTAGCAAAAGTGCTGGCCAACAGATTGGTGAGGCTGATCTCTGACTTCGTACATCCTGATCAGGCCGGGTTTATGCCTCACCAAGCTATTTGGCACAATAGCAGTTGTTTATACAATGCGCTGACAAATAGTTTAGAGGGACCAGCTGTGGTCCTTATTGCAGACATTGACAAGGCATTTGACTGCATGAGCTGGGAGTACCTGTTTGCCCTCCTCTGTCATCTAAAGTTTGTACCTACATTTCTCTCCTCTCTCAAACTGTTATACACGCAGTTTGGAACAGTGCAGGTGGCTGGTGCCAGTTCGGGTGCATTCCAGATCCAGCGGGGGATGAGACAGGGATGGCCCTGTCCCCTTTGCTGTTCACTCTTGCCATGGAGCCCCTGGTAGTGTGGGTGAGGATGGACATTCAGGTGCATGGCTTCGAGTAGGGGGGGGTCTCTGATAAAATAGCATTATATGCCAATGCTGTACTCTTCTTCCTAACCACCTAAGGACCCAACATCTTGTAAATTATGCGCATACTTGGCAATAACTGGGTCTTTCGTATTAATATATCCAAATCTACAGTGCTCCCATCGAATAATTGCCTGCAATGTTTTTGTTTAGTGGCTGAGTTGAGGATCTCCTCAGGAGGTTTTCAGTACACCTGGGTATATATGTATCCCTCAATGCCGCGTTGGCGTGTACGCGCAACCTTGAACCCATACTGGCCCGCTTGAAGAAGGATGTTCGGGTATGGTCCATCTTGCCTCTTTCCCTGATTGGTAGGTCAACAATTTTTAAAATGGTGCCCTTAACCAGTTTCCTGTATCAATTGCAAAATGTCCCTTATTACATCCCATGACAAGAGTTTTGAAAAATAACCCTACCCTCCGTAGCTTCCTGTGGGATAGTGAATCCACCGGCATTGCTCTTAGTAAATGATTTAAACCTACTTTACTGTGGAGGCATCACAGCTGCTGACATTGAATCATACTACTGCACCTCTCATTTATACTGATCATCAAAGACTTATAGTATGACCTCCACGGTGACCTCACCTTTGCGTCTGAGAAATGGAGACACCTTTCTAATCTCGTATTTGTAGACGGAGGCAGCCTCGATGGCATTCCCCAGCTTCTAGAGTGTTTTTTAACCAATGGAGATATACTCTCCAACAGATGGGATGCTGGGGGAAACTGTCAGTTTTCACCACTCTGGCAGGACCACATGCTGCTGAAGGTGGCTGAACTGAAGAGTTTTCAGAAATGAGACCTGGTGACGTTATGAGTGGGACCCTCCTCAACTCCTTTCAGACTCTGCAGGCAGAGTCCCAGCTCCACCACAGTCAGGTCAATTGTTATTTACAACTCCATTATGCACTGACCTCATAAATAGAAACCCTGACATACCTCCCTGAATTCAATCCATACAAGAGTAGGCTTATCTCTGAAGATTTGGGGGGCCATAAGAGTGCAAAGATATACCAGACCCTCATTTCAAATCAACCTGGCACTTTTCCCGCTCTCCGAAGGGCGTGGGAAACCAACCTGGGAGACCCAGCGGACGAAGATTGGAAGGTGGCCATAGGGCCACCTAGGGCAGTGGCTATTGCGGCCAGACTTTGGCTGACCCAGCTTAAGTCCCTCCACACGATATATCTCACATGCTATTGTGTATGGAGGATAGGGGTGATAGCTTCCCCAACATGCGTCCGACGCAGCACCGCAGACGAGACATTCATGCACAAGGTGTGGCGTTGCCGTGCATTAGACCTGCTCTGGGATGGGGTGACATCATGACTGGGCGGGGTTCTGGCCTGATCCATCCCAATAGACTCTAAATTTATCCTCCTATATATTAATGACAAATTCGGTCACATGACAAGACAAGTCGATGCTGTATTTTCCTGCCTTGGACCCTGGTCAAAAGATATATAGCGAGAGAGTAGTGACCCAAAGCCCCCCCCCGCCCCCTTACTTGGCGGTGTGGAAAAAAGTGATGGATCACTGTATGGGCTTGGAGGTGGCGGTCTACAAGGCTCGAGGCTGCCCACAAAACACACCAAGGTGTGGCAGGTATGGACAGATTACAGGGTCCTTGTGTTAGAACCTGTCTGCTCTATGAGTCAAATATTGAGCAACGACATTCAGATGTTTATGGGATGAGGCGGGATTGGGACGAGTGGGACACTCAATGTGGTTCTTAGAAATGCTGTCTTCATTATTAATCAATTGCAGGTAGGTGTGGAGTGGGGAGCATGTGCAGAGATTTGCCTATGCTTATGTTACTTACACATTTGCCTTCAGGGGTCGTATTCATGCGTCAAAACCAATAAACTCTGTTTTTAAAAAAAGAACCCTACCCTGCTGCTTGGACAGCAG
The DNA here is from genome assembly GCF_964261635.1 of Lissotriton helveticus. NCBI lineage: Eukaryota > Metazoa > Chordata > Amphibia > Caudata > Salamandridae > Lissotriton > Lissotriton helveticus. Next base: position 1,843,419,604 of record NC_136065.1, on the reverse strand, counting down.
ATTCTCTCCCAGAAGTAGACAGAGTCAGCTGTTCAGGGAATCACACACCTAGCTCAGTTTGGGGCTATTGGGATGATCTAAACCTGGTTTCTCTTGAACTTGTTCAGAACTCGTTGTAAAAGAGGAAGTGGCGGGAACGCACAGGGGAGATTGGACTCCCATGTAAAATGGAATGCATCTCCCAGTGAGCCTTAAGATGGAAACCCTGGAGTACAACAGACTTGACAGTGAATATTCTCTATGGTACCAAAAAGATCCACCCAATGCATGTCCTACTGGACAAGGACACCTTAACTAGCATCTGGGGCAAAACCAGGTTAAACGATGAGCCCACTCTGGCGTTCAGGAATCCTGCCATATAGTTGATAATCAGCATAATACCCTGAAGATCCAGGGAGTACCATATTCTCAGCCCTTCCTGGCTCCAGATGTCTCTGAGCTCCACCCCATCCAGGTGCCCCCATAGCCAATGCATCCATCACCACTGTGGTCTTTGGGTGGGGTAGGGATTATGCTTGCCACATCAGATGGGCGTCCTGCAGTCACCATTGGCATGTACACATTGTTTGTAAGACAAACCCAATGATGTGCCCATGGAAGGAGGAGGTTCCACTGCAGAGTTTGCATGGGCCTATGGGCAGAAGACTAAAAAGCTTCAGAATCACCCACACCGGAACCCAGGACTGAGCCCGAAACATCATGTTCATATCTTGAATGTCCCAAACTCTCTCTGTGGGATTTAGGAAAGATTTAAAATTCACCATATCCAGAACTGCTTCTATAATTGAAATCTACTATGCTGGTTGGAGATGGAATTTTGTCTCTTTGAATAATCCCAAGATTGTTTGGTAGTCTACAACTGACTGTAAAGAATCCGCCTACAACAGACAGTCGTCAAGGCACAAAAAGACGTGCACTACGGACCTGTGAAGATGGGCTGCAACCACCGCCATCACCTTTGTGAAAACCTGAGGATCTGCAGTGAGCCCAAGAGGCAGAATGGTGAAATGTGAGAATATGTTCCCTATCCCAAATAGGAGGGAATGCCTGTGGGACTGCAAGACGGGCATATGAAAGTACATATCATGCAAGTCCAGAAAAACAAACCTGACCCCTGGCTCAAAGTGGCTAGAACCTGGTCCAGGGTTAGTATTTTGAATGTGTTCTTCCGGAGCAAAGCATTCAAGAATCAGAGGTCCAAAATTGGCTTAAGATTACCGTATTTTTTGCTAACCACAGCTGCCTCTCTCCTCCTCAGGCACTCTCTCTATTGCTCTTTTGGCCAATAAAGAGTGAACCTCTCTGGAAAGGATAGAGGCATGTTCTACCGCAGTCTTAGCACAACAGGAAAAACTGGATTGTTAGGGTTTTGTGGGGGCAGAGTTGACAAAAAGGGAGGGGTGTGTCCATGACAGGCAACCTGCAGGATCCACTCGTTCAAGTTAACTGTGTGCTAGTTAGGCGGGTAAAAATGTATGCTGTCCCAACCCCCGCTTCTTACTGGCTGCAACTTACTCTCTAATGGGCAATCAGAATAGTGTGGTTGAGATGGCAGCAGAGGATAGGGAAGACGAGGATTGGCAATGTGCTATTGACATCTCCTCTACTGCCACCATGTCCCCCGGAGCTCTACATGGGCTCAGCGGTTTTCTGGCTGGGCTGGGATTGCAGACTTTAGGGATAAGTTAGGCTTAGATCTAGCAAGTGCAAGGAGTTTGCCATAACACTGGTTCTCCCCAAAAAGTCTGAAACCATCAAAAGTCATGTCCACGAAGGATGCCTACCAAGGAACCAGTAGCACACATGACAGTGAATGACCACACTAGTGCCAAATGTTTCGCCTACAGTCTGTGGAGTCCAGACTGGCCCACAAGACAAATTCGGGTGCACTCTTTCCATCAAGTGCAGTCTGGGCAAAAGTCTTCCAAAAATTTGCCTTGGGAAAGCAGGTAAGATCTTACTCACCATATTCCAGAAGGTATGCGTATATCTGCTTAAAAGATGAACCATATTCAAAGAGCATGAAGCTAAACTGGCAGAGCAAAATACCTCTTGCTGAGCATGTCAATTATTTTAGATTCTCTTTCAGGTGGAGCAGTAGGAATGGCATTCTGGTTCACTTTGCAGGCTGGAGCCTGCACCACAACACTTTCCGGTGAAGGCTTTTGAGTCAAAAAGTTTGACCGTAGTCTCAGTAGTAGGCACACATAGTTCTAGAACCTCTGCTGCCTTCCATCTAACCACAGCAAAGGAAAAAACAGGGAATTCAGTTCTGTTTCCGTTTCAGGCAAGCTATCAAGACCACTTGCATCTTGGAGCTCTGGATAAAGTCCATCATCAGCATGGTAGTCACATTCTCAATCCTTTCCTAATCATCTCCATGAGTATCATGAATTGTCTGCACATCTAAGCTGAAGCCAACAAAGGGTCTTGAAGCTCTGCTAAATGCACTGCTGGAGGATCCCCCAGCACCATTGGCTGAGCCTTGGTGATTTTAAAGCAAGACAGTGGGCTCGAACTAGCTCATCTCAGGTCCAGATCTGAGATCAGCGGCAGTTCAGAACGGCATTTTTGAAGGCAGGGCAAGCATTATGAGGACCAAAAGGGCCGAGGACAAATGAGTGGATCCAAGACCTGGTGCAAGACCAGACAGAGGCTGAAAGCAGTCATGTGGGACCAGGGTAGTGCCTGGCGGTGGGAGTCTGACTGGAGGCCTCGGTGCATGCCTAGGGCATGCAGGCAGTGAATTGGGGCATTGTCTCTTTGAAAGGAATCGCTGATATGCATAGGCTTCAACTGTGGAATAGGCTCAGAATCGGATATTCTGCACAATGTCAACCTCTTAAAGTGTACTATATGCCCCTCCCTAGAGTGGGCGTAACGGGTAAGGCATTCTGTCTGGGCTTCCTGTGTTTTCAACAGGACTTGTCCTTGGATTTTGTCTTTGGCTTGACTTGGAGAACAATCAGCCTCACTTTTTATGCTCTGCAATGTAAAGCTTGATCTTCCACATAAGGATACCCTCCGGTTGTAACAGAGACCACTTGGCACACAACTCCAAATCATATATGGATCCACAAAAGCAAAGACAAATGGTGTGCTGGTGCATGACTCACATCTGCTTCCTGCAGGTATAACATGGCTTGAAGCCTGTGTTTTTATTGGAAGGCCTCCCTATCACACAGTCTTCTAAAAAATAACCAATTGAGGAGTCTATAGAGCACTGGTAAAGTTTGGTAATGAAGATCCGGATCCGTGTTGAAGGGCATGGAAGAAAGGGTACTGCTGTCAACAATTAGAGAGTTGCGCCTATACGCAACTATGTGCCATCACTTCCGGAGATGGGGCAAATCTGCTGAGAAGTCTAATGGGTCCACCTATGAGTGCGGGGGAGCAATTGCTGGAAAGATTCTGGATCCAGTCTGGTGCATGGGTAATTAAATGCTGAGGAATTAAATTGTGAGGAAACTGTTTCTTCACCCAAATGCATTTCTGCTGCTTTTGATTGTATCAATATTGGTGTGCATGCGAAGTGAACACTTCTCTCTTTTATTCCCAAGGTTACGGCAGAATGTACTTTAAACCAAGAAATAATTCTTCTGATCGTTCAGCTACGACCTTTCTGCATCCTGAGCTGAGGAAACTAGATTGGACCTCGGAGTTCTGAGGCTCCTCTGTTCACCTTAAAAAGAAGACTTCTGAGCGGTGTGACCTGGTTGGCCATGATGGCAGACATCCTGTGCTTTGCTCCAGGGTCCCTAGGAGTTTTAGCCAACCTAATCCTTGTTGCTGGCTGCTGGACCGAGCCCAGTTGATGGGCATCAGGGTTGGGATAGCGGCAGCAGCATCAATGCCGGGGTAATAGCCTGCTCGAGACGTGCCCCAAGAAATACCCCACTATCTTCCTTAGGGATCAGGCTGAGGCCCTTGATGTTTGTGTATAAGCAGTGATAAGGCCACATCTGGGACCGTTGTTGCCGAAAAAGTGGCTACAACCACGGAGGAGTGCAGCAGGCCCTAGTGGTGCAGGTCTGCGCAGGAGGGGAGTCGTGCCCCGTGACTTGTGTGGGTTCCGGAGAGCAGCCAGCCCCGAGGGGGAGGACCTGACCTCCTGCCAGACAGCCCCGCAGGATGGCTTCCTGGGGGCCTGCTAACTGGACATTAGCCAGGCTGTGCAGCTGGGGTAAGGACTGACTTGGATCCCTTCCCCCATCTCTTGTCTGCGTGGAGCAGGCCCCAGGCAAGCAGTTACCTGTGCTGTGGAACAGACTGTTATTGCCTGGGGTCAGAAGGCCCGAACTCCTTCTCACATTGTGAGCGGAACCCTAGAACTCCCTGAAATGGCCTGCTATGAGGCCGGAACTTAAGCAATGGCACAGAATAATGTCTAGCTACAGGATGCCGTGCTGTGGCTGTGCTGCATAGTCTCAAGTGGGTGACGGGCGCCCCTCGAGGCCAATGCTGCTTGCGCTGCTCCTACTAGATGGGGACCCAAGGTGAGGCCTGTTTGTATGAGACTATAGACCTAACTATGACTGCTCATGCTGTCCAAGGTTCCTTTATTCTTTTGGCTGCCCTGGGCAAGATGGTCAGAAGTGCCTGAGCTGGAGGAATAGGGTGAAAGCCCATATGAGGACACAAAGTGCAACAATGGGAGAACTAGTGCTATTTGGAGGTTCCAGGACTATTAGTTGCACCTATGGTTTGAGGGCTGGGAGTCCCCGAACCTATTAGTTTCCCAGCAGGAGATCTGAGGATCACCAATTCTGCCACCTATACTCCTCGGCTCCAGTCATCTAGATGATTGGGCATAGGACAAGGCAAATCTGTCGGGTCCCAATCGCTGACCAAAATAGATGCAACTGACACGAGCAAGCCCAGCAGAGATGGCAGAGGTTCCGAGCCCACAGATGCGACCCCCATTCTCCAATTTATTCAGGAGCCCTAGAGACTAGGATTAGAGAGGCTGCCACCTCTCATGCACATGTGCGAAAGACACTGAAGACCTGGCACAGAAGCGCAATCAGCACTTCATAGGATTCCTAGAAGGCCTTAGGGCCGCTCTCCAGAACTCTTTAGTCACAGGCTGGTGCACCAAATTAGAAGAACCTATATATGTGTCATTTGGATGCCCTCGCAAGCAAGCATACCAGAATCTGGGGCAAATGGTGAGATTATTATGGTTTGGAATGAATGTCAGAATGGTCTGTCCTCTCTACCACCCTTACTCAATCTGTACTTATCAATTACACTGTACTGTATAATGTTATGTCTTTAAAAAACAATAAAAGTAGATTTATTTAAAAACAAATAGACTACTTAAAAAAAACGGCTCACCTTTAGTCATCTTTGCCTGTTTTATACTAGGCAATGAAGCAGTAAATTATGTTTCTTCCTGGTGAATATTCCTGTGCATAGCCAAGGCCTTCAACAGAAGAGAGGTTCAAATTTCAGTAAAACTTCTTGTTTAGTCTCCAATGCTAAAGCAACAACGCTTATTTTTCAGGGCCATGTGCCCATTATGGTGTTTTATATCGCAACCACTCGGGTATCCCCATGTTACTTCTATAAGTATTACTCTACAGATACATCTTCTCACTAACCTGCACCCTTTGGCCAGGAGATTCTGCACAACCTTTTTTTTTTTTGCTCAAAAACTCATCTGGCATATGCTGGCTCCACTACCAGCATTTTTGAAGCCATGAAATACTTTAAGACTTAGGTGAGCACAAATCAGATTAGAAAAAAATAAAGTTCCTCATGATTCTAATACTCAAAATTCTTCTTTTCCCTCCTTTCTTTACCCACCCAGCCATCCCATTGCTAGGTGGGTACAACAAATATTGTGATAAATAGGTTGTTATCGTGGAGGACACAGATAGTGGGCAGTGCCTGCTTGTGAGAAAGAAATGCCCATGCTAGGTCTTACTTTAAAAAGCTACTGTGAAGACAACTTTTTATAATAAAGTTGTTTGCAGTCCTGTCTCCAGCACATGCATTCCTACCTTTTTGTGAAGAGGGAAAGCAAGTATTAAAGAGTTTTAGATTCATCATGAAAGCAATTTTTCATGTTTGTTCCTCTATCTCCATAATCACCTGCCTGTAATCAGAATCTGATTTTGTATGTTCTCTTGAGTCCCCATTTTGTGGGCCCAAGTTTATATGACTTGAAGTTCAAAACATCCAATGCTTATTTTGACTGCAATTATTTCTAATATAGATGGATTCAATTCATTTTTCTCTTTACCGTTTCTTCAGCAAGGGATCTGACCTTGATAAATGCTTATTACTACTAGGGCAGGTAAGGTGGACAGTAACTTTTCAGAGCCTCTAAATTTTGAGTACACTTGCAACTGTTGATACTAGACCCTTCCCACCTCGAGCAGGACATTACTCTTATTCCAGGATCAAAAAATATAGCATAGTCCCTGCTGCCTAGATACTGCCTGACTGAAGGGAGCGCTTATAAATCTGAGAAGAATTGCTTTGCCAGATAATGGGTGTGCAAGTTTGTAACTTTGTCTTCATCATCAAGGAATTTTCCATATATTCAGAGCAGCCAAATTTTTTATCAAATCTCTAGGCTCAATATGAAAACAACTTCTGGTTTTCACCTTGAAAAGTCAAAACCACTCCAGTCCACTGATCAGTTGTATGGACCTTCACGGGTAACGAGAAAGGTAAGATTTTTTGATTTTCCTATTGCGGATACGACAAACCCCGCATTGTCCTGATTTAATGAGGGTTTTAAGCACATCCTTCTTTCATTGCCTTATTAAACCAGTTGGCTTATTTGAAAAGTTTTCTCATTAAATATCCGCTGTTATTTTCTCTCTAGCCTCATCTGTGTAGTATAGGATTTTCTCTCTTACATTGGACAAGACAAGAAATCTTGTCTGATAACTAAACTGCCAAGGCAACCTGCGATGTTAATGAGTTTGCAGCAACCACAGAGATGGCAACAGATTGGGCTACCTCTGCAGGTGTCATTTTATAAAAAGAAGTAAATAATATTGTGACTAGTTCCTTCATTTTGCCTCTATAGCTGGTTCCTAATTAGCTACGCTTTGTTGATAAACACTGTATTCAGATGTTTATGACATCCTGTGCCTTTTTTCTGCTTCATTTCATAATTCCTCTTCTATCTTATTTGGGAAAGGACGAGCATCCTAATTAATTTGGTGTTTATGAATAATCACACTCAAGACGGAAAGGTTTCTTATCTTCAACAACAGTTCTCTGCAAGGTGTGTCTTCATGAAATTCATAAACAACCCACCGTCTTCCCTGAAAGTGTCAATGGAACTGAAGCAGATTAATTAGTTTTTGTATGGTATGACCTTAAAAGGACATCTCGATGACTGAAATGGGCTCAGGGGGCCAATACTCACCATGATACATTTTATGGCTCCTTGGTTGCTTTAAAGTGACAGTGCAATTTTTCCTTTATATATAAATGAATGCCAGTGGTTCCATATAAAAAACCTGATGGAGTAACGTAGTCAGGTCCTGGCTGAAGAACAGGTATTTCCAACCAATCGTGAATGAAGGTGGGTAAGAATAGCGAATGTTTTATTTCTTAAAATAAACCAACTTCTCCAAATGCCTTTTTAAATAGTATATGCACGCTAATTTACATTTTACTTGAAAGCCTCCTGTGCTTTAGACATACAACGCCTCAAAAACTACTTACACATCCTTCTGACCTGGATGTCTAGAACCTAGCTGAGGCTCAAACCAACCTAGACAGAATTTATACAGTTTGTCAAAAACAACAAAAAAGAAACAGCACAAACTTTTGCCAATTACATGAATCTTGACGGCTTCAAACTCTCATCGAATGCCAATTCACTTAGATTCACCTTGGGTACTAACCTCTCCCTCAAGGAAACATTGCCCCCCTCGCCCCACCCCGAAAAAAAAGATGCCTGGTACCAGCTCTCATTTCTAAAGCAAGTCAAACTGTTTCACCCGAAAAACAACTTCAGATTTGTTTTTCACGCCCTCATACTCTTGCATCTGGATGGTGGCAATGCCCTACTCCAGTGATTCTTAACCTATGGTCTGGGGAATTTTTACACTTGTTGAGGGTAGGGCCTACAACCTCTCCTATGTGGTTAAATGGTATCATATAGAGTGTGTGTCATTCAAAATAGATTTGCAAATAAATTCCTTAAATGGTACAAACATAGGGCCCGATTCACAGAATGAACTTAAGACTAAATCCTAAACTTACTACTATTTGGTATTCACAGAATGCATTTACTACTTTTGGGATTCACAGAGTGAACTTACTACTTTCGGGATTCACAGAATGAATTTACTACTATCAGTATTCACAGAATAGATTTAAGACTACTAACTTTACGTCCGCACTCGAGCTGGAAATTCCGGCCCGAAGACGGAGCTTCCGGCTTGGGGGCGGAGCTTGCGGCCCAGAGGTGGAGATTTCAGCCATGGCTAAATCCCCACCTCCGAACTGGAAGCTCCGCCTCCAAGCCACATGCCCCACCTCCGGGCCACAAGCTCCGCCCCCAAGCCGGAAACTCCGCCTCTGGGGCGGAAACTCCGCCTCCGGGCCGGAATTTCTGGCCCGAGTCCGGACGTAAAGTTAGTAGTCTTAAATCTATTCTGTGAATACCGAAAGTAGTAAGTTCATTCTGTGAATCCCAAAAGTAGTAAGTTCACTCTGTGAATCCCGAAAGTAGTAAGTGCATTCTGTGAATACCAAATAGTAGTAAGTTTATGATTTAGTCTTAAATTCATTCTGTGAATCGGGCCCTATGAAACAAATTAGTCTAAGAGGTAAAGTTGAGTGATGCCTATTACATCCCACCCCGCAAACCCCTCCAGCCGAGCGATGTAGTGAAACCATGCGCCCTGCCTAAAGGGGGTCAGCCCAGTGAGTCAGAGTTCCCAGCCTATAAATCTGAGCGCCACCCTCCAGTACAATAGCACCACCCGTGTACAGTCAGGGAGGGCCTGGGGTATCAGTGTCTCATAAAACAAACAAAGCAGCTCGTCCAGGCACAGCAAGGCCAGGCCTACCTGGTAGGTCGTCCCACCCCCAATGAACCAGTCATTAATTGATACCAGCTGCAAAGCCAGATAATAAACATAGAGGTCTACCATGCCCGCCCCTCTATAGTAAGGGGAATGTCGCCCATTGACAAAAACTAAAATAGGTCAACTGCCCGCCCAAATAAAGGTGTTGACTTTCGAAGCCAGGGTTTGGAACCACCACCTAGGGATAAGATGGGGAAAATTCAAGCATATATGCAGAAAACGTGGCAAGACCATCATCACAAAAAGGGTCACTCACCCTAGGGCGTTCAATGTCAGAAGGTCCGACTGCTGAAGATCTCTATTCTTCCTGTTAACCACAGGGTCAGGTTAAGGCTCCAGGACGGGTCCGGGAGGTGGGAGATAGCTGCCTAATTATTTGAAGGACAACCGGCGTGTCGGGATCATGGCTTGCCAGGAACAGCTGTCCATGTCCCCAGCAATCGGTACCAATAGCGACTTGGATTCATTCACCCAGAGCCCAGCGGACTCTCCAGATAAGCATAGGACTTCCAGAGAGCCTGTACCTGAGGCCTACGGGTTCACCAAAAACACCAAGATGCCGTTGCCATATAGCACAATGTGCTCTTCCGGTGCCCCATTCCCAGACCATACCCGAACACATCAAATGAGGCATGCCAAAGGCTCAATCACCAGGGCAAATGAAAGAGGGCAGGGGACAACCCTGGTGGGTACCTCTGAGAATCAGGAAAGGCGGAGAGTAGCTCCCACTAACCCAGACCTGGATGGTTTAGTTAGCATAGAGGAGACCGACGAGTGTATGAAAGTGAGGCCCAAGTCCCACTCTCCAAAACAGTATTTAGTCAAAATATTGAGTTGGAAATGTCGACTGACACAAATATCGAGTTTGAAATATTGTGACACAGATATATCGACAGCAAGAATATTGTGGTCAAGAATATCGACTTTAAGGTAAGAAATATCGATTTTAAAAATAAAGGAGTCATTAATATTGTTAGCAAAAATATAGTTTTTTAATTAGTGTTAGGTATTCTAGTATATATTTTAAATGTATGTGATGTCTTTTTTTCTATAAGTATTGTTTATGTTTTTTAATATATGTGTTATAAAAATGTATTTATTAATAACATTTTAGTTTAGTTCTGTAGTGGGTTTATAGGTGAATAGAGTTGCAAAGTAATTTAATTATAATAAATAATGAATATTTTGTATTTATTAATATTTATTTAATTGAGATTTTATAATGGTAATTGTGTTCTTAAAAAAAATTGGGTACATTTTAGGTGTGGGTTGTGGGGTTTATAGGGGTAAAGGGTGGGAAATAATTTATTTTTTAATTACTACTTAGTTGTTAATTAATATTAATTAATTCATTGCCAATTATGGTAATTGTGTAATTAATTTGAGGTGCGGGTTGTGGTGTTTGTAGGGGTAAGGGGTTGGAAGTAATTTATTTTTAGTTAATTAATTAGTTTATTTATTTATTTATTTATTTTATAGCATTTATAAGGCGCACAGCTACCCACAAAGGGTTTCCCGGCGCCGAGTTGGCAAAACACAGGACACAGCTAGAGAGAGAACAAATCAGAAGGCAATTATTTGTCGAACAGCCAAGTTTTTACGCTTTTCCTGAAGCTTCTGTAATTTTCTTCTTTGCGTAAATGAATGGGCATTGTGTTCCAAAGGGTTGGTCCCAGGTATGAAAAGGATCTCCCGCCCATTCTAGCCCGTTTATACCTAGGTACCGCAAATTTAGCTGATGTAGCTGATCGAAGATTGCGATTGGGAAGGTAAGGCTTGGCAAGATCTTGAAGATACTTGGGAGCAGTCCCAGCTTTGATTTTAAACAGGTAGCTCAGGGTTTTAAAGCAAATCCGGTTTTCAACCCTGAGCCAGTGCAGGTCCCTAAGATGTTTAGTGATCCTGGCGTATCTGGGGATTCTGCAAAGCAGTCTGGCCGCAGCATTTTGTACCAGTTGCAGGCGTCTTATTACTGCTTTGTTTGCACCCAGGTACAAGATGTTACCGTAGTCAAGCCGAGATGTAACTAAGGCATTGACTACGGTCTTCTGGGTGGTAGGAGGCAACATCCAGACAATTTTACGTAGCCATCTGAGGACCGTAAAGCATATGCCTGCCACTTTGTTGGCTTGCTGTGTCATGGATAGACTGTCATCTATGATGACCCCAAGGTTTCTGACCTGAGTGGCTGGTGGCGGGAGCTTGCCCAATGACATCGGCCAGTGGGGGTCGCTCCAGAGATCTTTACTTTTCCCTAGGAGGAGGATCTCTGTTTTCTCCCCATTTAATTTAAGTTGGTTAGCCGACATCCAACAAAATATTTCGTGAAGGCCTATCTTTAATGCAGATGGGGCAGACGGGTCAGATTTGGAGAGTGAAAACTAAATTTGAGAATCGTCTGCATAGGTCATTAAGACGAGACCGAAACTTTCTGCAAGGTTGGCTAGTGGTCGAAGGTACAAATTAATCAATATGGGACTCAGGATAGATCCTTGTGGTACCCCGTGGGGAGAGTAGAAAACATCAGAACATGCCTCAGAAGAGGTGATCTGGAAGGTGCGAAGGGATAAGTATGATCTAATCCATTCTAACGCCCTGCCTTTGACACCACTCTCCTCCAACCTGACAAGCAGTCTGGAGTGAGAGATGGTGTCGAAGGCCGCACTTAGGTCCAGCAAGACCAGTGCCACCGTTTGGCCATCATCTCTGAGCTCTCTGATCTTTTCCGTGATCCCAAGCAGGGCAGTCTCTGTGGAGTATCCACTCCTGAAGCCAGACTGGGACAGGTGAAGTAGGTCATTGTTTTCCACATATGTTGAAAGAGCCGCATGAATGTGCCTTTCCAACATTTTGGAAAAAGCAGGAAGTAACGATATTGGTCGATAATTGGCCAATATCGTAGGATCGGCGGCCGGCTTTTTTAGCAGAGGGCTGACTATGGCATGTTTCCATAGGGCAGGAACTGAGGCCTGCTCCATGGAAGCATTAAGTATCTCTGTAATGGGAGTCAAGGTAGAGTCATCCAGTTGGCTGATGATACTGATGGGAATGGGGTCGCGGGGGGAACCCGATTGGATAGATTTTAGAAGTTTCTTCAGTTGATCCAATGTGATGGGAGGCCAAGCTTTGAGGTGACAAATTCCTTTAGAGATTTGGGGGGTATTCTCTTGGTTATGAGTGGTGATGCTATTTTTGTTAATATTAGAGACTATCTTCTCGATCTTTTCCGTGAAAAAGGACGCCAAATCCTGACACTGCTGAGTATTGAGAAGAGTAGCCTCCGCTCTAGAGTTTTCTCCAGCCAATTCTTTCACAGTGTTAAAGAGAGTCTGGGATTTATTTGCGGCCGTGTTTATGGTAGTAGTAACATAGCATGCTTTGGCTTTCATGCATGCCGAGTGATAGCTGTTTCTGGCCTTACGGTAGGTCTCTTTTTGGTGCAGGCCATAGTTCTTATGCCACTGTCTCTCCAAGTTCTTACAGGTAGATTTTTCTTTCTTGAGGGCCTCAGTATACCAGGGGGCGGGGGGACGATGTACTTTCCCTTTGCAGCGGGATAGGGGCAGACAGGCATTCACTGCGTCATTTAGCCATGTCTGTGTGGCCTCAGATATGCTTTCCATGTCTCCATCGAGACATGGATAGTCTTTCTTCAATGCGTTGCTGAGATCGTCCAGATTTAGAGTCTTCCAATTTCTCCTGAAAGATTCAAAAGGGGTAGTGGAAGGGCATTTGGTAGGTTTAAGAGAGATAGAGAAAAGTGTGAGAAAATGATCTGACCAGCAAATAGGGGTGGTGTTCAGCCATAATAGTTCTTTCATGTTAGATATGATAGGGTCTAGCAAGTGTCCAGCTATGTGGGTGGGACCCTTATTGCGCAATGTCATATCTAACGCCATGAAATCGTCAATAAGATTTTTACAAATCGTATTGTTATCATCCTCCAGATGGAGATTCAGATCACCAAGTACTGTGAAATTTTGGGCGTTCAAATGGTGAGATAGAATAAGATTGACCAAATTCTCTGACCATGAGGGGTTATTTACTGGCGGTCGATAAATGAGTAAGCCGGAGAAGGTAAAATTAGGACTCAAAATAATTTTAAAAGATGCCGCTTCACAGTTAAAAATATCTGCAGGTTCAAAGTAGCATACAAAATCTCTACTGTAAATAATGGCAATGCCCCCTCCTATTTGGCCAACACGGTCCCTCCTTACAATAGCATAGCTCGGGGGGAGTGCAGTGGCAACATCAGGACCTGCACTATCATGTAGCCAGGTCTCCGTGAGAAATATCGCACTGGGCTTCTCTTCCATTAAAAGATGGAAGATATCTAGTCTATGTTTTGGTAATGAACGACAATTTATCAAGTAAAAAGTAAAGTTACTAGAACTGTCTTCCTGCCGGTGGAATTTATGGAAGGTACCGTGGGGAGTATCCGAATAAGGCTGATAATTAGACAGAGAAAGGGAACACTTAGGGCAAGTTTGTGTTCCAGCAGAAATCGGGTTCAAAGTTATACATTCATCATGTCTGGCGGGGCGTAACGCGCTAAGTTGCTCACGTGTAATCATACCTGGGTACTGAGAGGGGCGGAGTTATGTGCCCTATGCCCCAGCCTGGCCCGGACGGGCACAGACGGGCTGACTCTGGCTGGACTCCGGCGTAGACGAGGCGCGTCCGCTAAACGCGTCCGCTAGCGCGGAGTAGGGCTGTTTCCTTTTATCACGGAGACTAGCGCGCTCTCACCGCTCTGTCCCGCCCTAAGATGGCCGCCACTAAAATCCCTGGTGCTCGGTGCCTTGCCCTAAATCGGCAGGTATCGAGCGAGTGTATGCTTGTGGTGATTGCGGGTCAGCGACAAGAAGGCTGTCTGCAAATTTGTGATTTTTAAAAACGGAGGTACAAGTTTTAACAAACAATGCAATATTAAAAATTAATTAGTTCAAGGCAATACAGCTTAGATTTGTTCTCTAGCGTAGTGCTATGCAGCAGAGTATCAGGCTGCGTGTGTACTCGCTAAAACTCGCAAGACACTGTTTGGGGCTCCTTTTATCACGGAGACTAGCGCGCTCTCACCGCTCTGTCCCGCCCTAAGATGGCCGCCACTAAAATCCCTGGTGCTCGGTGCCTTGCCCTAAATCGGCAGGTATCGAGCGAGTGTATGCTTGTGGTGATTGCGGGTCAGCGACAAGAAGGCTGTCTGCAAATTTGTGATTTTTAAAAACGGAGGTACAAGATATAACAAACAATGCAATATTAAAAATTAATTCGTTCAAGGCAATACAGCTTAGATTTGTTCTCTAGCGTAGTGCTATGCAGCAGAGTATCAGGCTGCGTGTGTACTCGCTAAAACTCGCAAGACACTGTTTGGGGCTCCTTTTATCACGGAGACTAGCGCGCTCTCACCGCTCTGTCCCGCCCTAAGATGGCCGCCACTAAAATCCCTGGTGCTCGGTGCCTTGCCCTAAATCGGCAGGTATCGAGCGAGTGTATGCTTGTGGTGATTGCGGGTCAGCGACAAGAAGGCTGTCTGCAAATTTGTGATTTTTAAAAACGGAGGTACAAGATATAACAAACAATGCAACATTAAAAATTAATTCGTTCAAGGCAATACAGCTTAGATTTGTTCTCTAGCGTAGTGCTATGCAGCAGAGTATCAGGCTGCGTGTGTACTCGCTAAAACTCGCAAGACACTGTTTGGGGCTCCTTTTATCACGGAGACTAGCGCGCTCTCACCGCTCTGTCCCGCCCTAAGATGGCCGCCACTAAAATCCCTGGTGCTCGGTGCCTTGCCCTAAATCGGCAGGTATCGAGCGAGTGTATGCGTGTGGTGATTGCGGGTCACCGACAAGAAGGCTGTCTGCAAATTTGTGATTTTTAAAAACGGAGGTACAAGATATAACAAACAATGCAATTGTTAATTGTTAATTAATATTAATTGATTGACAATTAAATATGGAAATTGTGCAATTAATTTTAGTTGTGGGTTGTGGGGTCTTTAGGGGTGAAGGGTGGGAAGTAATTTGTTTTTAATTAATTAATAATTTGTTGGTAATTGACATTATTTAATTAATGAAGGTAATTGTTTAATTTTTTTGTGGGTTGGTTTTGGGTTTATAGGGGGGAATGGTGAGGAGTAAATAAATTGTACTTACTTTATATTTAGTTGTTGAATACTATTAGTTATTTATTTGAATTGTTTTTAATTGTCTAATTAATTTTTTTACTGTTTAATTTTAGCTGTGGTTTGTTTGGATTATAGGTGTAAAGGGTGGGAAGTTAATTACATTTTATGTGTTTTAATGTGTTTTTTAATTAATAATATTTGTTTAAATGATAACTCATTCTGTTAAATATGCAAATACATTTGTTTATTTTTTATTTTTTTTATTTTTAAAAACCTTTATTGCACCATACATTATTACACAGCTTCTGGCCTACAACCCAGGGGGCCGGCCGCGACAGTAGTATATATAGTGGACAACTCCGCACATCGGTCTCCCATTTCGGGGTTCGGCTACTTTACAATACAGTGATGGTACATCAATTTCAAGTAGTTTACTAATCTGATTAGGTTTGTTTTTTTGTTTTTTAACAATAAACAACGTAAGAGTCAACAAAGAAATCAAATTTAGGTCATCAAGTGTGGAAGTGAATCTGCACTAATCGTGTCGTGGCAGGTTTCTGGAAAGTGTGTTTGCACATATGTCCGCAGGGCCATTCGCATCTTTTATTACTGAGGATACGTGTAAGTGGAAATCTCTACTGTGTTCCTGCCCCATTCGCCCCTCTGTCCCACCCCTCCCGACTTCCAAGGTCCACCCAAAGTCTACCCCTAATTCCATTTCTCTCATCCCCAAATTCGCTAGTCTTCCTCCCCCTCCTCGTCAGACGTTATTGGATCGTCTTCCGGTAAGGTTTCACAAATATCACCCCTATAGACGTTCCATGGGGTCCAGATCTTGTTCCATTTCCTCGGGCAAGCCCTGCTAGCGTACACCGCCCTTTCCGTGATCATTACCCTATCCATATTCTCACACCATTGTGTTCTCGTCGGCACCTCTACCGCCCCCCATTTCTGCGCGATATCCCTCTTTGCGACTACCATGCCCAAAGTGACCCATTGTTGGCCATGCCTGGACAAATCGTTGGGCCCCCACACATTGAGTATGCATTTTCGTGGCTCAGGGACTAGGGAAATCCCCATAGTCTGCGAAATTGTGCGCATTATTCGCCTCCAATACTCTGAATGCGTGGGCTGTCCCATATTGTGTGGAAGAACGTCCCCTCCTCTCCACATCCTCGGAGGCAGTATGGGTGCTGAGTACGGCCTATGAGGTATAAGGTTGTTCTCGTATAGTATACTCTATGCAAAATGTTAAGTTGTATAAGCCAGAATTTAACTGAGATGCCTATTTCTTTGGGCGACGCCAGTGCCTCATTCCACTCGTTTTCATCCATAGCTGCTACGTCTCCCTCCCACTTGTCCTTAAGCTTGACCATGGGATCTGGCAAGTTGTTGATTAACTTACGGTATGTGAGCGAGGTTGCTCGCTCTGGCATAAATTCCGTAAGTAGGCGATCTTCAAGCAGGGAGGCTTCTGGCACCTCCGTCTCCGGGGGGATGGCTTTAAGCAGTGCGTGCCGAATCTGATAGTATCTGAACGATTCTCGTGGTCCCAGCTCATACTGTTCTTTCAACCGTGCAAAGGGGATCCCTGTGCCCCGCTCCCATAAGTCACCCATCGTAGACAGGCCTATCTCATCCCAGGGTGAGAAACCCTTGCTGTTCCGCAGGATTCCCAGGGCCCGGGAGTCCCATCGAGAAGTGAGTTTGGTCATTCTCCCTTTCCAACCTAGCGACGCCTGCACTATGTGCCATAACGTTGCTGCGAGTTTTGTGGCTTAGACTTAAGTTTTGTGTACCAGCTAGCTCAGAGTTCACTAGAAACTTTCTCGAATAGGCGAGGAGGAGTTTAACCTCCCTGGATAGACAAGAAGGGATTTAGTTTCTGACAACCATAGAACATGACAACTTTGCTCTCCCTGATCAAGAGTATATCTCCAGAGTCGTGTGAAAACAAAAGACAGCTATTTTACTCAGTCAATACGTGCATACTTAGTTTCACCAGATTGTAGAGAAAAGAAGAGACGGGCGTTTTCAATAAAAGGTGTTATTTATTGATCAGTCTCTTTTCTCATACAAGAGAAATGAATCGCTACAATTGTAATACTTATAGTTAAGTAAAATGCATACAGTAAAAGCAGGATTATAAAATAATACTGTAAAAGCATTGATATGGTTTCTTAGCCATATGTTACTTTAAAATGGATAAAAGATATACATACATATATACATTGACTAATCGTACTCAACTGGTGCTTCTAACTACGCCTACCCCGGTGTACCTGACCTAAGCCTAATACATGGGAGGGAGTAAGTAAGTAGCAGTTTAAGTTAAGTTTGCTTTGCCAAGAGTCTGACTCAAGAATTCTCTGTAAGGGGTTAGGCAGTTCAGTACCTGGGATTTAGAAGGCAGGAGGGCTGGTATCTCTTTCTCAGGGCTCGGTATCCCAGTTACCTGTGAGGGCAAGCTGGAAACGCTGGAGGCTGGATTCCTCGGCAAGAGGAAAGGCAGCGTCTTCCTCAGCGCGTAAAAAGGGGAGGGGCAGCGTCCGTGGGCTCTCGCATCAGCTGGGCTCTCCGGCAAGTAGTCGCTGCTCCAAGCTCATCACCACCGTGTGTTTACTTAGGGCAGCGTTGGTATATTTATACCTGAGAGGTGCCGGGTTTGACGTAAGGATGGACATAAGACGTCAATAAGGATGTCATTAAGAACTGGTCGTTCTTACATTCTTTACAGGAGTTCTCGAACGAAATCAAAACAATAGCAGCGGGGATTTCCCAGGTTTGCTGGAGGCTTGGTTTGTTTAGAGAACTCGGTGTGCTTTCTAGGGGGCTGGAGGAATAGTGCTTGCTTAATGTGACAGCATGCGCTATGACTAATTTATGAAACGGGTTTCTGTGCCGTTGTATGGATATTAGTAATTTATAACCGGACAAGGGTCAGAAATTGGAGTATCGATACAGGTCCTTAGATAAACACACTACACCCACTCCACGAGTTCATGTCCATATTTACTAACCTAATCAATAGTAAACATAACTAATAGTGCAATTGTATACCGAACCACCCCAAAATACATTTTTTGCATTTGAAAATAGGCATATTCGAAATACACGAAAATGAGTATAGGTACTGTATGCATTCAAGCAGTGTAATCATTCAAAAAAGGATGCACAATTTATATCAGCATGAATGATTTGCGAAAATAAGACCACTCCATCACATATGAACATAGTTACTTGTAAATACGCTAGAGGCTGAGATAATGTATTGTCTCTAGAGTTCCTAAAAATAGAAGCTCTGTTCTCTAAGAATAGTTCTACTTTAAGCAGAAGATAAGTGCCAAAAAGTAAATATTTTGGATTTTGGGAAAAAAGTTTTTGTTTTCAGGGAAAGAAGGAAAAAAAAACTCTCAGTAGCTTTGTTTTTAAAGCCGAAGGCCAAATTCAGAGTTCAGGGAACGTTGTGTGCACGTTTGCTTAAAGTCACTCTCTCTGTTCTGGTGAAAACATCATTTCAGACAGACTTTCAAAAAAACAGTTTACTGCTTCAGGTGAAAGTTCGACCAAGTTGGAAAATGTCGCTACCATGCAGTCGTGCGCATGTTCGCTTTCAGTGATGTTTTGATCAGCATTGCTTACAGAAGGCCGTACCTGGTTGTTGCTGCTTTCATCCTGTACTTCACTACCCTTCAATCGTAGTGGTGAAGTCTCCACGAATGCCGTCATCAGGATAGGTAGCCGCTGGGGACAGCACAATGCATGAGCCTTTACTGGACCCAACAAAGTATCTGCATCCAATGGTACTTCTGATTGTGGTGTAAGACATGTGTCCAACACGCATTCCTCGCCGCATAGCATGCATCTTAATACAGGTAAGACACAATTCTGCCATATGGGTCTGAACGAAAGAAACCAGGTCATATTCAGATCTCGTAGCCGGGCTAATCCAAGGACTTTAGTTATGCGGTCCCGATAGCGTATAGCTAGGATCGTTTCTTCCCTTGTTGCTGGAGTCTTGTCTGTGACATGATTTGCCATAACAAAGCTGGAGTAGCAAAAATAGAATGCCTGCTACGAGTCCCAACAGGAGTGGAAGTCTGCCAAAGACAGAATGGACGAAATCGGGAAATATTCCCAGGACTGCTTTGAATGGAGTTAACAGTCCCGAAAAAATGGTCTTAAATACACTCGCGATACCATTTGTATCAGAAATATTTAAGATTTCGCTTAGCATTTCTGCGAAGTGTAGGGGGCAATTTGTTGATAACAATGCATGTATCTCTCCCCTTGTCCTTGCAACTTGGAGATCATACGTTTCTTTTGATGACTTCAAGTGAACTGGCGTCTGTAGGAGCACAGTCTTCATTCTGCTTAAAGTATCAATTCGAATAGAAGAGATTTTCAAACTGGGCCAAATTTTTCCCTCCCTGTCTGGAGTGTCATTCGGGAACAATACTCGCTCACAGCAAGTGACCATGGAGCTCACGCTTACTAGATAAGGTTTTCCTGGCAGTAAGCCACAACATCTGTGATCTACAATTAGAATGTAACTCCCGTTAGAAAGTCTTCTAAAGAATGGTTCTATTTTCGTTGCAGGTGTGCCGAGCTGGTGACATGAAAGGTTATTTGAAGTCCCTTCACAGGCCCCATGTAAACTTATACCCTGACATAGAAGTATACCACTTAGTGATTTTTCACAATTATTACCACTAAGAAATACACTCTGTCCTGTATTACTATAACATGTGTGTGTATAAGGTAAGTTCCATGTTGACTTAATGTATCCTTTACCCAACCTTTCATACTGGCCTGCCTGTATATATTTCTGGCAGTATCGAAATTGGAAAGTCGTTATCGGAATAGTTATGATTCCATGTATTATCCATTCAATGACAGGTCGTTCTGACATTGTCAATGGTAATCTCTCAAGTTTTTCAATGCTCATAATTGTATACTCTGCACCCTTTTGTGCCAAGCTGATTTGTGTATCAGTAAGGTTAAAGATACTGAATAATGATGTTGTGTTGATTAGACGCCAAGGCACGTAGCCTGAACGCAGATTTTGTAACGTCCAGCCAAGCTGTACAATAGAACGCAATTGGGACTGACCGTGTTGCAACATCAGTAAGTCTTGCTCTATTATATCGATTGCAGATGATACAATACTGTCCAGTGAATATATTCTGGAAGACAGTCATTAACCCATTGTCCACAACAGAAAGTGTTTTTTCCAAATTAACACTGTCAATTTCCCGTATTTTCTCTGCTGTTTCATTTTGAGTTACTTTCCAAGCTTCGTTGTAAGCCGCATATATAGAGGCCGCTATGAAACGTTTTTGACGCTGTTTGCGTGGTCCCATAATGAAATCACGCAAGTCAGCACCTTCTTTAAGTAAAGTCAAGTGTTGCTTAATTTCTGCCAGTGTGGATGTTCGTAGCCATTCGAGGCAGAGTTTTCCTACACTGTATGTAGTTACAATCCCTGGATGTTGTCGCTGGGAGTATCTAGGGTCTGGCCTGGTTAATGTGAACCCCTGTATGTTGTTCAGGAATCTATCTTGACAGTTATTTGTGTCTGTGGGCCAGATCAACCATTTTTTCCAATCAGGATGTGTTCTGTTTTGGTTTAAAATATGGGATAAGTCTATCTCAACATCTGTAGTGTTATTACTGTCAGGTGTTGGTTTTGGAATAGACGGTTTGTTTAAGTCTTTAATTTTGTCTAGGCCAAGACAGGTTGTCTGTTGAATTGTGTCATTCAAGAATATAATTTGTTCTGGGATCATGCAGGCTCTAAACAATGATTCTATACCTTTGACCTGCCAATCTCTTGTACCCCAGATTGTTTTTGTTTCAATGTTATTGTTCCAGAAATCAAAACCGAATGTATTCATTTTGTCAAAAAATGTCTCTGAATAGATTAATTTTGTATTTGTAAGCATGGTTTTCATTCCTGTCTTATTTAACAATTTGAAATAAAACGTTTCTGCATTACTTGTGTTAAACCCTGAGAAATATGAAAATTTTTCAAAAAATGTTTTTGAACTGCCTTTTGGTGGAGTTGCACAATGTTCCCATTGGTTATAATTAAAAACATTTCTAGGTTGAGCAGATTTATGCAGATAATGGTTACCATAGTGGTTGTAACAGTACATCTGGTCATAATTAAATGAACCCTGTAAATAATCATGTTCTGTAAATTTAGCTGACATCACTAGATCTGACATCATATCATTAATACTTTCAAAGTCCCAATCATCAGCGAATGTGCTTGATTTTACAAAGTCACTTAATGAAATCTTGAATTGATGAGGATACTTCAGGAGCTCGACAGGGCCATAGATTTCGTAATCAGTTTTGTCCCATGCTACCCCACCGGGTATAGGATTGGCTGTGAAGTTTACTGAAGAAAGTTCTCTTTTCTCGATGTGTGAAGACTTGTGTGGTTTTAGGACCAAGTTGATTTTCTGACTTGCTGTGTCCATTGTAACATATTTTCCCTCAAAAAAAATGTCCCAAGTATAGTACCATGATGAGCCAAAGTATGAGGACAAATACACCTTGTGCCACCCAAAATTCAATCCATGGAGAATTCAGATAGGTTTCTTGTAGTTGATGAAAGAGTTCTTTTGCTTTGTCTTTAAAAGTCTTTGATGGTGTCGGCTGTTCCTCAGGTTCGCTCGGATCCTCGGAAAAATCATCGAAGTTGATGAAGTAGCCTGATGCTGTTCTGTCAATTGTTTCAATTGCTTCTGGATTCCTTTTTGTTTTTGGAATTTGCTTTGTTTCATTAGCATAGTCTGTGGTTACATCATTGTAGACTGGTGTTTCTTGATGCATTATTGTGATTTGGGTTTCAAGAGGTTTAAGTTCCATGGCTTTGTTGCATAGTCCTTGTTGATTCACTGTAGGTTTATCAAATGTGATTAGTCTCTCAGTTTGAACCTCTGTGTTTGTAGCAAACTTTGGTGTTCTGCTATTTCTTGGGAGTCCACTTGGCCTACTACTTATTATCGGCCACATGATTGTGGTTTAACCAGGTCGATGGATACAACTTGGTTCTCCTTTTTACCAGCAAGGGGTGGTAGTACAACTGATCTTGTTCCGTTGATAGCTAAGACAGGTACTGCCTTTCTGTAAGAAGGCCCAAATTCCTTCTTCACCGTTATTTTCTCTCTGACCAGATCCCCAATTTTTGGAATCCAGACAGGCCTTGCTGGGACAGGTGGTTCCTCTTCAGTGGTTGTTGGCTGTTGTTTTAACTTTATGTTGCTCAGGTCTTTTCTTGTTTCATTTAAGTCCTGTAAAATAGCCAAACGATCTTTGATATCAAAGCATTTTTCTTTAACCACTGAAGTATGACCATCGAGGTCCTGGATTAACATTCTAGTCCCAAACAATAGTTCGTACGGACTGAGACCTCTCAGAGAATTTCTTGGCAGATTATTAAGACTACGTTGGACACTTATTAAATGTTTGACCCACCCAGCTCCCGAACCTAATACCTTTGCCGTTATAGATTGCTTTATGTCACGGTTTTTTCTTTCCACAATTCCGTTTCCCTCAGGATGAAAGGGACAAGAGTACCGCAATGCAATGCCCATGCTGGTCATGGCCTCCTTATAAGCTCGAGTGCTAAAAGCAGGACCCTGGTCAGAATGTAGCATGCCAATTGCGTATGTGCCGATAAAGACTCGCAAATCTTTTATAACAGTTCTGGCGTCAGCCGAGCGCTGGGGTCTACATTTTAAGTGAAGCTAGTCTCCATATGTTAATATGACGCATTTATTTATACTGGGTATTTTTATATTTTATTGCTTGATTCCAATTTTGATCGAAACGCCATGGCAATACACCGTCTCGGTCGCCACTGCGATCTCTGTTGCAGTCTGGGCAGTTTTTTGCAAAACTGTGATGTTGCAGGCTCATTCCTGGCCACCAGTATATTGATTGTAATTCTTCTAGAGAATCTTTAAGCTTGAGGTGTCTAAGACCCTCACCCATATGTGCGTCTGCTATTAACAAGACTCTCCTGTTCGTGTTTGGAATTACTCTATCCCCCACTCCAGGGATTTGAGCAAAAGGAACGGAGTTTGCATCGATTATGTATGTATAATTGAGTGGATAGGTGATGGGTAGCGCTGAGCAGTCGCCTTTTGATGACGTTTTCACCGCCAGCATTGTTTCCCCGTCAACGTATTTTCCTGAACGCTTTTTTGTAGGTACGGGAGCCGATTTAGTTGCTTCCGCTTTGGCTGTCTCAGTCAATGAATTCCCTGCAGCGTGAACGCCATCATGCTGATGACTCAGTGAGTGTATCACGTGAGTCTTTGGTAGTTCTTTCTGTAAAAGAACTACTTGTTCCCAAAGCGATTTTTGCTTGATTGTGGCACCTGTGTCATCTTTGTAACCGTTTTGAATCCATTTCTGTAAATCGTTATTGTATGATTTGACGCAGTAATACGAATCGCACACTATTAGTGTCGGGAATTCGCGATCGGCATTTTCTAGCGCCATTTTTAACGCTATTATTTCAGTTTGTTGTTCTGAATTATTTTCTACCGAGTGTGATTTTGTTACCAGAGGTCTCAATTTACCTCCGCGCCACACGTTTTTTACAATCTCGCATGTGGCGTTATAGGCTAGTTTTCCCCAAACTGAGGGTTGAGCATGTCCGTCTGTATATATTATACAGGCGTATTGTCGTATGGGCAGAATGTCGATTGGCAGAGGGTATTCTCTTTCGTATTCTAGATTTTGTAATTTTTTCATTTCCGGGTCAAAATAGTATTTCACTTTGTCTGTAGCAAGAGAATTTTCCCATTGTATCCATTTTGGATTTAGTGCCACAGTAGGTAAATTACATGGGCTTGTTAATGCCTCAAAAGCTGATTCTGCTGTTCTGACTGTAATGCGTCTGCCGTCAGCTTGGTATCTTTCTCTTGCTACAGCTGTTTGAACCGCATGAACAATGTTTTCCTTAATGCAGACTGTTTTTTCAGCTTCTGTGTACAAATGTGATTTGTATGCTATTGGTACCGTTTCTCCCTCATTAGAGGTCAGGTACGTGAATCCGCATCTTCCTGGGATGACCCGGATTACAAGGTTGCGTGTGTTATCGCGTGTTTGCAATTTTGTTTTAGTTAACATTTCTGTTTGCAATGATCTCAAAATCTCTGTGTGTTTTTGAGTCCAATTGATTCCTTCAAAATCTGGTTTTATTAGGTCATAGAGAGTTTTTCAGCGTTCTTGGTGCTTGGATTACAGCGCATTTCTCTAAGAAATTGTCAGCCAGGCTTTTGCCTTCACTTGATAATTCATATCCTAAAAACAGGACAGTCAGATGGGCAATTCTTGACTTCTTGAAGTTGAATTTGTAACCCTCTGCTGCAAACCTAAGTATTATGGTGTTCA
Source organism: Lissotriton helveticus (assembly GCF_964261635.1). NCBI lineage: Eukaryota > Metazoa > Chordata > Amphibia > Caudata > Salamandridae > Lissotriton > Lissotriton helveticus. Next base: position 1,843,394,992 of record NC_136065.1, on the reverse strand, counting down.
CTCTTTTCAAGTGAGTATCCAAGTCATCATCTGTTAGATAGATGTCATCATCATACATTTGTAGTAACTCTGTTACTCTCGCTGAGAATAATCCTGGGCTGTTCTTGAACCCCTGTGGCAAACAACAGAAATTTTCTACGAGCCATTTATTGAGAAAGCGGTCAAATATCTGCTTTCAGGTGCTATATTTTGACAAAAGAATCCATTAGAGATGTCTAATGTTGTTTTGTATTTTTTGCGCACTATGCTATTCATTAGTGCTGCACTGTGTGAGTTCTGTACTGCAAAAGTTTTGCAACATGAGTTTAGGTGTCTGTAGTCCAAAACTAGACGATATGAATCATCTGGTTTGGAGACAGGAAACAAAGGATTGTTCATTTGTGAGGTGCAAGTTTCAATCACCCCCTGGTATTCAAGTTGATCTAAGATCTCCCTGACCTGTTTTTTAGCTTCTTGCTTAATTGGGTACTGCCTCTGTGCAGTTGGTTGAGATTTTAACTGGATTTTGTGCGGAAAAGAGTCCTCCTCCCATCCGACATGGTTTTTATATAATGCAGGAGATTGGGCTACTGCCCACTTTCTTGCAAGTGTATATTTTTTATGAATTGGAATGTGATTTGAGAAGGCAGGCACAATCATTTCTTCGCCATGAGGGCACTCCCTGACAAACTCCGGTGGCCAGTCTTTTTCAGCTAAAAGGATGTCATAGCCTTTGGAGAGATTATCCCAAAATAGACCCCTTATTTTCCTAGTCTTATCTCCCTCTATACGTAATGTTATTTCGTATATTTTATGAGGTTTGCTAACTCTGGTATCTGCAGTTTCTACCTGAATGTATTCATTCGTGTCCACTGTCTCCAGATGATTCATCAGGATCTTGCGAGCTATGCTTACTTCTGCTGCGCTGTCTAGCATTGTCTGAGCCCACTCTCCGTTTTTCAGCTGTGTCCTCAGGATCCTCGGCATGTTTGATTACTTTAATACTGGCTACCTTCTTTTTTGGAAATTGTAATTTTTTACTTTGATGAGCAGGTTCCTTGTCTTTGGACTTGAAGTGCTCTTCCCTTTGTTCTGACCGTCCTCTTCTTTCCGATTTCTGCGAGGAAGTCTGAAAAGATCGAGAGGGACGCGTATCAATATCTTGATATCTATCAGGTTTCTTCAAATTATCCCTATTTCTAAGGTTGTATTTTTTCTCAGAGGGCTCCCTCTGGGGAGACTTGTGTCCTTGGTCCGGAGATCTTTCTCTCCGCCGAGGAGACCTTCCTCTGGACTGGAATCTTTTTTCTTTGGGAGCGGATTGTTTATTTCCATCCCAGCTCTTTTTTGGAGTGTTCACATTATTTTTAATAAATACCTTTTCAGGATTTTCAGTTAGTTGGGGTTTCACCAGTTTCCCACCCAAACTATCTCTTCCTAGTTCTTCATAGGATTTTTCTATGATTCTGGCAAGTTCAAATGGTTGTTCTGCTATATCTGTTTCTTTCAACTTCTGGCGGATCGCCACAGATGCTGCTTCACCTTTTATGTTGGATAACAATAAAGCTGAGACCTGCTTGAAGTCTTTCAGTAATGTCATACCCAGAGTTAAAGCAGGCTCTGGACCGTATTCATTTTGAATCTGTTTTAGCACATCTGGTATTACCGCCATGGACGGAACACCATGTGTTTTTGTGTAAATGGAAGCAAAGACTGTGCCCCAAGTGTCACAGTCCTCCACATGTGGTGCGATCCCCATTGGAAGACAGATAGTCAAAATTCTGTGTTTCTCAACAGGGGTAGTATCAGGAAATACTGCCTCTATTTGAGTGATTTTTTGTGCTAACCAGAATGGAATTTGTTCCCGTTTAATGGGTACTTTGCCTAGACAGGACTGTATGTTCTGTGGTGTGATTTTATTTGTGTTCCCCTGTTGAGGGGTCAGCTGTGGAATTTTAATAGCTGGTTGGACTGTTGAAGTCCGCATTACATATTGGACTAATTGTCTGTGTATTTTAATCAGTTGTTTTAGCTGTGCTAAAAGTTCTGGTATTGACATTTTTTCAATGTCTGGATGTGGTGTGTATCCGGCTAGAACCGGCCACGTTGCTCCTGGTCTACCTAGTGGACCGAGCCTGGTGATGTGATCATTATGTTTTAGGGCGCCTTTAAACCAGAGCAGGTGCTCTTGGTATTTTAGTGGTATTTCCACCTCCTCGTAAGGAGTGTACTCATCCGGAGGTTCCTCTATTTTATAATAGTGGAACTCTTTTGTGACAGCGTTTGCTGCTGGAAAGTTTATCCATGAATAGAATACCTCTGTCTGCCGATATTCATGTGCCTCAATTACGAATATGACTGTACCACCTCTCAATGTCAATCCATTTTCTATAAGTTTTAAAGTTATAGTTTTTCTTATGTTGACTGGGATGTGTATTGCGTCCGGGTCTTATTGTAGGAGACTTGTGTCATCCTTTAGGAGTTGAGCTGCTATTCTAGCCACCTCCCTTTCTCCTTCGCTGTCTGACATTTTTACTGACAGGAAGGTTTTTTTTTTGTTTTTATTTTTAGTGCAGATCAGGTTTTCAAGGAAACAAAGATTAGGTGCACAATATTTTGGAACACTGTATCCTTCAACGTTGAATAAACCAAAAACCATACATAGGAGTCTCCTCCTACTAAGTTTGGCGGATTTTTAACCTTTGACCCACTCCAGACGTCTTTGGAGTATTTATGGGAGAAAGGGTCTGTGTGAAAAAGCACGACTGAGTTACTCTAATGCCTTGCGTTAGATTTATCGCCTTACCAAACGTTGGGCGCCATGTAGTGTAGTTCCTATTATCCCAATAGGCTCTGCGCATTGGAATAATATCTTCAATAGTATAGACGTAGGACAGAGGTTAACTAGGTCTTCTACTGACGATATTAGACTTAAGTTTTGTGTACCAGCTAGCTCAGAGTTCACTAGTAACTTTCTCGAATAGGCGAGGAGGAGTTTAACCTCCCTGGATAGACAAGAAGGGATTTAGTTTCTGACAACCATAGAACATGACAACTTTGCTCTCCCTGATCAAGAGTATATCTCCAGAGTCGTGTGAAAACAAAAGACAGCTATTTTACTCAGTCAATACGTGCATACTTAGTTTCACCAGATTGTAGAGAAAAGAAGAGACAGGCGTTTTCAATAAAAGGTGTTATTTATTGATTAGTCTCTTTTCTCATACAAGAGAAATGAATCGCTACAATTGTAATACTTATAGTTAAGTAAAATGCATACAGTAAAAGCAGGATTATAAAATAATACTGTAAAAGCATTGATATGGTTTCTTAGCCATATGTTACTTTAAAATGGATAAAAGATATACATACATATATACACTGACTAATCGTACTCAACTGGTGCTTCTAACTACGCCTACCCCGGTGTACCTGACCTAAGCCTAATACATGGGAGGGAGTAAGTAAGTAGCAGTTTAAGTTAAGTTTGCTTTGCCAAGAGTCTGACTCAAGAATTCTCTGTAAGGGGTTAGTCAGTTCAGTACCTGGGATTTAGAAGGCAGGAGGGCTGGTATCTCTTTCTCAGGACTCGGTATCCCAGTTACCCGCGAGGGCAAGCTGGAAACGCTGGAGGCTGGATTCCTCGGCAAGAGGAAAGGCAGCGTCTTCCTCAGCGCGTCAAAAGGGGAGGGGCAGCGTCCGTGGGCTCTCGCATCAGCTGGGCTCTCCGGCAAGTAGTCGCTGCTCCAAGCTCATCACCACCGTGTGTTTACTTAGGGCAGCGTCGGTATATTTATACCTGAGAGGTGCCGGGTTTGACGTAAGGATGGACATAAGACGTCAATAAGGATGTCATTAAGAACTGGTCATTCTTTACAGGAGTTCTCGAACGAAATCAAAACAATAGCAGCGGGGATTTCCCAGGTTTGCTGGAGGCTTGGTTTGTTTAGAGAACTAGGTGTGCTTTCTAGGGGGCTGGAGGAATAGTGCTTGCTTAATGTGACAGCATGCGCTATGACTAATTTATGAAACAGGTTTCTGTGCCGTTGTATGGATATTAGTGATTTATAACCGGACAAGGGTCAGAAATTGGAGTATCGATACAGGTCCTTAGATAAACACACTACACTTCGCTAACTGGAAAAGCTTTTTTCTTCGGCTAAATTTTCAGAACACTCTTAGACGCGACCTCTGTGACCGGATTCCTCAGTGAAGTGCGCAGTTCCGAAAGAGCGCGCGCTGCACCTGGACTTCCAATCATGCGCTGGAAGAGGCTAGACTGCTAACCTAGCACTCCGCGCATTCCATAAATGGGACCACGTGATGTCTCGGCTGGCGCTCCATTTTCTAGTCTTAAAGCATATTGAATCTGCGCCAAGTGTCGAAAGGTAGGGCCGAATTCGACCAAGAACCCTTCAGTATTTGCCCGGCGTTAGCCGCCTCTCATACAATTCGAGATTACCAAACAAAGAGGCAGGCGCTGGAGACAGAAGGCAGGAAACAGGAGTTTATTCCGACGGAGCAGAACACGTCAAATCAGACAACAGGGTATCTTCTCGAGGTGCTCTAAACGCATCCTTGAGGCCTGGCCTCTTATACACAGGTTTATTGCTTTATTACATAAAACACATTCTTGTCAATACGTTGATGTACGGAAAGGCATCCTCGGAATCTCCGCTCCAAACCCGTTCCCACACATATTTACAGTAAAAGTCCCCACCCCGATCTCAGTAGGTGATGACTATCGCGCAGCTGGATATCCCGCCGGCTCCCGGAATGTGTGCGGCTGATCGGATCTCATGGGGTGGGGGCTTTTATCAGTCATAGATTCTTTGAAGAGGGACAGCTTCCTACTGTAAGGGGCAATAAACTGTATCCGCAGGGCTAGGTGATGGCCTGGGATCGGGCGGGACAATCGGGCACAGAGGAAGGGGGTTCATCAAAGGATGCGTGATCATTAAAGGGACGGAGGGAGGTGTTAGTCTGGTACGGGATGTGGCTCCGAGGCAGGGCAGCGCTGAAGGGGTGGTTTATGGCCCAAGCATGTGAGAACGTGGGCTGTCAGCGCGCGGGGGATGCTGGCGGGGTCAGAGAGTGAGAGAGAGAGACGCGCTGGCTATCGGCAGTGGGCAGAGAGGCCATGGCGTTCAAAATGGCTGCTACTTACGCGCACATTTGAGCTAAAAGGGGACAAGATGGCGCCGATAATGTTTACGTCGCAATCTAGATTTTAACAGTCCTCCCTTTTCAACATATCTAGCCAGCTTGTCAATTTATGTCTATCCCCATCATATTACGGATTTCTACATCATACAAAGCTTTCATGCGTTCAGCTTCAAAGTTCGGAGTCTTAGGGCAAACACAGTTAGCAAATAGTGAACACAGAGGTGGCAAGCATTGAATACCCAGGCATAGTCCGCATATTACGACGATTGGTATCAGTACAATCATGAGCAACCTCCATCCCCAGTCCTTTACAGTACTCCAGAACCAACTCCCGAGCGACCATCCTTCTTGTTCCTGATGAACTTCTGAGGAGAGTCTGTGGAGGTGTTCGATGGCCTTGTAAACGGAGGGTGAATTGTCTGGTATGTAGGTACAACAGCTGGACCCGATGATACGACATGCTCCTCCACGGTCCGCCAGAACCACATCTAGAACAAGGCGGTTTTGAAAAGCCACCAGACAGACCGCCTGAAGCTCGGCTGTATTGTTTGTGAGGATACCAGCTGTAATGGTCATCGTTGTCTCGACTGCCTGGGATAAATGTCGAATGGCACGACTGTTCGCCATCGGACCCCAAAGTGGAACAAGTCCTTTCATTGCATCCAAGAATTGTGCTCCAGTGGAGTCGGCCTGCTCGATGTCCTTTGCTCGTCTCTGTCGGTGATGGTTTGCCGGAGCCACATAGGTTGGAGGAAGGATGAAGGCTATGTAGCAGGTACCTCCCCAGCCCTTTGGGAGCCAGGTGTAGGCTTTTGTACCACAGACGAAGTACATGTTTGGAGAGGTGACAAAAGAGGGTGGGTCGGTTGAGCACAAAGTTCTGGTGATGCGGCAAGTGCTGTGGCCCACCATTTGTGTCCCATGGCCTGTGATGCATACGAGGCCCGAGACATTGACGACAGATAGGGCCACAGTCAGGGTGGCAGCTGTTCGTTTCCGGAGGTAGGAGAAGGTGGGTCTGGATGGATTGTTGAATATTTGCATCTCCACCATTTCTTTAGCGGGGATGTCCATGTGAACAGAGGCATTGGAGGATAGAGGGCAAAAAGGAGCAGCAGCTCTCCCGGTTTTGTTCAGCCAGACTCCATGATAAAAGTGTGACATAGTTTCGCTGGAAGTGGCATTGTCTCTGTAGCTCTCTTGCAAGAGGATCAGCCAGGCAAGGCAGGAGCCATGAACAGAGAAAGGTGAAGGGATGAAGGGGATGGAATGTCCGGTGGCATGTGGTATCAACCCACAGATCCAGCAATTCGTGGCATTTGCAGCAAGGTTGTGTTGGTGCAGCAACTGTACGAAGGAGTTGTTCCAGAACTCCTTACGCCTTTCTTGGATTTGAGGTGAAAGAGAGACCAGGTAGTGTTCTTTCATGGTGGTAGGCTGTGCAGTCGTTAGAAATGTATTATGAGCCGGTGCGTTCTCTTCCACGATCCAGAAGGTAGTCATGAGGAGGAGGCAAAAGAGAAGAGTGATAAGAAGAGCAATAGTCTTTGAGCTGTGCAAACTGTCAGTTTTCGGGTTCCTGTAGCGGGTCTTCGGATGTCCGGTTGCTTCCATCATCTTCGTATCGGGCGCTTCCATCATCTTCAAGGTGCTCAGTAGTGGGCAGAACCACAGACTTCGTTTGGTTTCTCTCCTGGCAGCCTTTGTAGTGTTAGGCCGCCGCTCTGAGAATGATAACTTAGTCAGTGGTCTACTTAACCGAAGCTCCCTCCTTTCGTCGCAGGTTATACCCTTCTCTGGATGGCACAGTGGGATCAGGGAATTTCGCCAATTCGAGTGTCTCTGTTTCAGGGTAGCAGCTCAGGGATGGTCGGTCTTTGTTCAGGAGCTCTTCCTGGGTGCTCACGTCTTCAGTCGACGTCAGGGCCGGAGAGATTTTCTTGCAATGAAGTGCATGCAGCCAATTTCGCTTCCCCTCCACTCGAAGAGCTGTTCGGGTGGTGATCAAGACTTGCCGGGGGCCCGTCCAGCGGGGTTCCAGACTCTTCTCCCGCTGGAAGTTCCGAATCAGGACGAAATCTCCAGGCTGGATGGTATGTCCGGGGCCCCTGGAAGCATCGGGGATGGCCTGCAGCACTTGATGATGAATAACAGACAGTGTTTTAGTTAGGTTATACAGGTAGTCAGACATTAGGACGTCCGGGACGTCGTGAATAGATGTCGATGTCGGTTTGGGTGCGGACCAGATACTCATGGGCCGGCCGAAAACGACCTCGTAAGGGGTCAAGTGGTGTTTGGTGGGGGTGGAACGCATTGACAGCAATGCTAGGGGGAGAGCGTCTGGCCATTTTAGTCCTGTGGTAGCCACTATTTTCGCCAGTTTTAGTTTCAATGTGGCATTGTGCCGCTCGACCAGTCCAGCAGATTGGGGGTGAAAAACTGCGTGGAATTTCTGTCGTACCCCCAGTCCTTTCAGGATGAGCTGGATAACCTCGGCTACAAAATGGGGGCCATTGTCACTCCATAAAATACGGCAAAGGCCGTAGCGAGGGAAGAACTCTTTCAGTAGTACTTTTGCAGTGGCAATAGCAGTGTTGTCACGCGTCGGGTAGGCTTCCACCCATTTGCTAAAAGGGCACACAACAACAAGTACATACTTCAGTCCTTGACATCTCTCTAACTGGATATAGTCCATCTGTAGGACTTCAAATGGATGGTTGGGGACCCCAAACCCTCCCCGGGGTACGACAGTTCCTTTCCCAGGGTTGTGTTGCAGGCAGACTAGACATTGCTGGACTAATCGTTTGGCTGAGTCTGTAATTCTATCGTTATGCCAAACTCGGGAGACAAGTTCGGCCATAGGGGCAGATCCTATGTGTGCAGGGGAATGGGCCATCGTCAGTATGGGGATCAGGTACGAGTTGGGTAGCAACCATTTGTTCGTGTCTTTTGTCCGCCAGCAGCCTTCATCATCCTTTAATCCCACCCGTGCCCATTCAGTCAATTCTTGTGGTGAGCTGGCCATTTGGATGTCCCTAATAGTTTCCCTAGCGTCCGTCCATTTTTCTGCTTGTGACCTAGTCACGTACATGCGAGTCGTCGTCCTGTTCTCGGCTGTGGTTCGGGCAGTGATGTCGGCCAGTGCATTTCCCTGTCCAATGATGTCTGTCACCTTTTTGTGTGCATTGCATTTGATTACGGCAAGTCGTTTGGGGAGGAGAACCGCTTCAGTCAGAGGGGAGACTAGATCTCCGTGCAGGATGGGCGTGCCATGAGATGTCAGAAATCCCCTCTCCTTCCATAAGAGCCCAAAATGATGAACCACCCCGAAGGCATACTGGCTGTCCGTGTAAATGTTTGCTGTCGTCCCCTTTGCTAGGATACATGCTCGTGTGAGGGCAATCAGTTCTGCCGCCTGGGCGGATCGTTGCGTGATGCGGGCGGTTTCAACTACAGTTCGGGCTGTGGTAACTGCATAGGCAGCTGAGGTGGTGCAGTCGGGGAGTTTAATGCAAGAGCCGTCTACCCATAGCTCTCCGTCAGGGTTTGGGAAGGCAGTGTCTCGGAGGTCAACTCTACTCCTAGTCTGTTCGTCCGTGAGGGTCACACAGTCATGTATTGGGGGCACATCGGGATCGTTTTCAGGCAGAGGCAGCAAGGTGGCTGGGTTTAGTGTGGTGCATCGTTTCAGCATGATGTGAGGTGCGAGCAGTGTCAGTTCGTACCCAGTCAGTCGCGCGCTGGTCAGGTGTTGTGTCTTGGTCTGGTTTAGGAGGGTGTCAACAGCATGAGGCACTAATACCGTGAGGGAATTCGAGAGTACGATTCCCTTACTTTGTCGGATAGAGACAGCAGCAGCGGCTACTGCTCGAAGGCAGGCAGGCAAAGCTCTTGCTACAGGGTCAAGAGTGGCAGAGAAATAGGCACATGGTCGTTGTTTGGGGCCAATGGACTGAGTCAGGACAGACAAAGCGCATCCCTCCCTTTCGTGAGTGTAGAGAGAGAAGGGCTTTGTATAATCAGGGGTTCCTAGGACGGGCGCTGAACAAAGGGCGTCTCGTAGTTCCTTGAAGGAGGATTGACATTCAGGGGTCCAAGGGAGCGGGAAGGGGACATCTTTAGCCAGAAGGGAAAGTAGTGGTTTCACAATGAGGCTGAAATTTGGCAACCATTGTCGGCAGAAGGAGGTGAGGTCTACCAAAGAGCGGACTTGCTTCGGGGTTTTAGGGATAGGGGTCTCTAGAATAGCCTGTATTCGATCGGGTGCGAGCTTTCGCCCGTCTTTGGACAAGAGGTGGCCTAGGTAAGTGACTTGAGGTTGGCAGAATTGCAACTTCTTCTTGGAGACCTTGTGGCCATTTTCCGCGAGGAAGTGCAGGAGTTGGATGGTGGCTGTGACTGCAAGTGGAGTGGTGTCGGCCGCCAAAAGGATATCATCGATGTACCGTATCAATACCACTCCATCCGGCAATTGGACTGCATCCAGCTGTCTCTTGAGGGCCTGGCTGTAGATGCTTGGACTTTCAGTGTAGCCCTGGGGTGCTCTGCAAAATCTGTATGAGCGGGATTTTAAAGTGAAGCCGAAAAGGTAGCGGCTGTCCGAGTGAATGGGGATGGAGAAGAATGCGTTCTTGAGGTCGATTACCGTGAAGGTGGTGGCAGTGGAAGGAATCAGGGTCAGAATGGTGGTGATGTCTGAGACTACAGGGTACTGGGGTACAACCACTTTGTTGACTTCTCGTAGGTCGATGATGAAGCGGTACGCTTTTTCATCTCCCTCACCCTGCTTCTTCACAATGGGTAGGATAGGGCTGTTGCAAACATTGCTAACTACTTCTTCTACCACTCCTGCACCTACCAGGGACTGGATGATTTTTACCAACGCCTTCTCGCCTTCGGGGGATATCCGATACTGTGGGAGTTTGGGGAGTACTGCGTCCTGTCGAACAGTTATGTGTACAGGGTCTATCATCATGCGTCCTACGTCCGAGTCAGTCTTTGCCCATAGGTACAGAGGTAGGGTGTCGAGTAAGGACAAGTCAGTGTCTGTGATAGAAAACATGCGTTGTGTGCGAAAAGATCTGAGCAGTGTTGGGTTGTCGTACAGAATGACTCGAACTCCGTCTTGTGAACACCTAATAGTAGCTCGAAAATGTTTCAATAAGTCAAGTCCCATAATGGCGTCGGGGGTGTTGGAGGAGAGCAAAAACGTCATGTCAGTGGTGTTATTGTCCAAGTTAAAAGAGATCGGTGTGGACAAGGGATTAGTGGAGGGCGTTCCATCAAAACCTATTGATGTCACATGTGAGCCAGACAAGGGTGCCCTGGGAATCAATCGTTTAGACAACGCACTACGTGTTGCACCAGTATCTACCAGAAATGGAGACTTCGTACCTAGGACCTTAGCGGTGACATAAGGGCCTTGCTGGTCAACATAGAGCTCGACTGGATCCCTTCCTTGCCCTTGGCAGTCCTATGCAAAGTCGTGGGCATTGTCGCAGTCAGACTGTTGCCACTGATTCTGTCGGTGACGGTCAAACGTGTTCGGTCTACCAGGTCTGTCATTGTTGGTGTCGCTTGTGTGCCCTCGTCCCTGTCCTCTATTTCTCGGCCCGCCCGCTACGTCTCTCGTGTCTTTATTTCTGAGTGCTTCTTGCAGAACTGGACATTGAGACTTCCAGTGGCCAAATCTTTTGCAAAACGCACACTGGTCCTCATCGAGATCTGTTCGTGGAGCGCCGGGTGCGGGTGTGCGGTCTCTAGGGGGTGGATTTGACTAGTAGTTTCCTCTATACTGTTCCCTTCCTATAGTCACCCCTTGCAACTGAGCAATCATCACCCTCTCTTTCAAGTCCTTTTTCTTCTTCTCAGTCGCTTGATCGTTCTCGTTCTTTTGTCGCTCATAGTATTGAGCCATCTGAAGGATAGCTGCGGGCTTGGAGGCCGCCCAACTACTCTCGCTAGTCTGTAGTTTCTGCGAGACTTCTGGTGTCAGGCCTTTCACATAGTTCTGGACAAACAAGTGATGTCCGGTCGCAGTGGTCATGTCCTGGCCGCTGTAATCGGAGAACACCGTTTCAAACCGGGAGAAGTATTCTGATACGTCTTCCTGGGGTTTCTGGCGACAGGCCGTTACTATTGACCAGTCCACCTTCCTTTCTGGAACTAGGGTTTTTAATTTCTGCACAATCTTATCTGGTAAGTCTAGAATGGCCTTCAAAGGTTTCTGTCCCGGCTCCCGTTGTTTGTCAACATTACCGAGTTGTATCCAGGTATGTCCGAAAAACTCAAGGTGGTCGACTTTCCGGATTTGCTTCCACACATCAGCTGGCAGACATATCCCGAAAAACAAATCGATATCCGCTAGGGTCATAATCGTTGAACCCAGAGCGGTGGCTAATTCTGTTTAGAAGGCTGTGGGGTTCTTTCGCAGATCAGGCAAGGACTTTCGGAAAGTCAGGATGTCTTGCCGATCCCATGGTTGGTAAACCCAGTTGTAAACTACCCTCCCTCTCGCATCTTGGTGGTTAATATTGTTGTGTGTTCCCTGTCCTCGTGGGGGAACCCAATAGGGAGCAGCCTCCTTTATGGGCATCATCGTGTCAATTTTTTCTACTCCGGCCTCAGTTACTGCAGGAGTCGTGGTGTTAGTCACTGGTTTCTGTTCCGTGAGGTGGCGGAAAACTTCACGCGTACGCGTGAAGAGGTTCGTCACATCACACTCGTCCCCATCTCCGACATCAACATTTCTATACAGAGTCGTTAGGTTTTCAGGGCCTTTTCCATGGTAGCGGTCTTCGTAGGCATTAAGGGTATGGTAACAAAGGCGTACGACAAAGTGTCGCCTGTGGCTATTGGCATATGTATGGTACATATCCATTATATAATCCTCACTTTCCTTTCGCACCACCAGTGTCTTTACAATCTTATCGATCCCAGCTCGTTCATCCTTACTTAATCTATTCGATCTCGCAGGGTCTTTCCTCCCAGCTTCGGGATCATCTGAAGTCGCTGCTCGTGCTGCGCTGGGCACGAGGGGTTCGGTCGGCGCAGAGGCCATGGGGACCGAGGCTCCGGCACTACTCTCGCCTGTCGGTGGGGGTTGCGGGTGCTGCGCTAAGGGTTGGGAAGGGGCGTATGGAGGGGGCATGTAGATGATCGGGGGACCTAATAGTAAATCATCGTTCGTTCGCTGTTTCGAAGGTAGCTCGGGGTAAAGTGTAGAGGGTGTCCTGACGGGACACTGGCCTGATGATTCGGAATCTTGTTTTAGCTTGGTTTCCTCTCTTTCTTTTATTTCTTCCTTTAATTTGTTAGCGGCCAGGTGAGCTGCCTTGCATAATTCCTTTTCTAACCTGACCTCATTTCTCTTCTTTCGCTGTTCTGTTTCTTTGCGCCACATGCCGAAGCTATCGAGCATAGTGGGTGTTGTCTTATTGTTATAAAGGGCGGTTTCCAGCGCGTTTATTTTGTCGTTATCAAAGGATCCTATCAGTGGCCACTGACTTCCCCGATCCTTTCTCGTGTATTTATGCCACAGCTTACTATAAGCCACGGTGACTAGTCCATATTTAGTAAACATGTCCTTATTAGGGGTGCCCTCCAGTGGAGCCGGATGGTTCACCTCTAATAAGCGGTCAGGGCTGAACCAACTACCAACAAACGGGGCAAAAATAGGCATGACGGGTTACAAAGGGGACAAAAGTCTGCACTACCTATCCTTCACTATTCACAAGGACTAAACAGAGTATTGCGACTCTGTGCTTATTTGTAAATAGAGAATAACCCAAAGAGAACTAATTCCGAACGATCAATGTTCGGACAAACAATTAATCAAATGAGGGATAAAAATAGGCACGACGTACTACAACGGGGGCAAAAGCCTGCGTTACCTATCCTTCACTATTCACAAGGACTAAACAGAGTATTGCGACTCTGTGCTTATTTGTAAATAGAGAATGATCCAAAGAGAACCAATTCCAAAACAGTAAATGCTTGGATAACAATCAATCAAATGGAGAGGGAAGTAGGCACGACGGATTACAAAGGGGGCAAAGGCCTGCGTTACCTACCCTTCACTATCTGCAAAGACTAAACAGAGTATGGCGACTCTGTGCTTGTTTGCAAATAGAGAATCTCTCAGAAACAATCAAATGAGTAATACTAGTATTTTCAAACAATCAAACAATCAATTCGCAATTCGTCGTGTTACACGACCTTACCCGGACCGCATGGACAGTTTCTCGTCTTCCGCTTCCAGCGCCTGATCGTCCTCTGTTCTCCGTAATTGCTGTGGCACTCCAGATGGTTCCCAGTCAGGACCGTAGATCACTCGAGAGAGAGGTCTGCTCGGAACCGGTGAAGTTCGGATGATCGGCTGCCAGACGAGGGTCTATCGGGCAGGAGCTCTTCCCGATCGTTGCAGTCGTTCACTCTGTCGTTGGGACCTCTCCCACTGGATCCACGCGTCGCTGATGGGCCCCACGTTTGGGACGCCAATTGTCGAAAGGTAGGGCCGAATTCGACCAAGAACCCTTCAGTATTTGCCCGGCGTTAGCCGCCTCTCATACCATTCAAGATTACCAAACAAAGAGGCAGGCGCTGGAGACAGAAGGCAGGAAACAGGAGTTTATTCCGACGGAGCAGAACACGTCAAATCAGACAACAGGGTATCTTCTCGAGGTGCTCTAAACGCATCCTTGAGGCCTGGCCTCTTATACACAGGTTTATTGCTTTATTACATAAAACACATTCTTGTCAATACTTTGATGTACGGAAAGGCATCCTCGGAATCTCCGCTCCAAACCTGTTCCCACACATATTTACAGTAAAAGTCCCCACCCCGATCTCAGTAGGTGATGACTATCGCGCAGCTGGATATCCCGCCGGCTCCCGGAATGTGTGCGGCTGATCGGATCTCATGGGGTGGGGGCTTTTATCAGTCATAGATTCTTTGAAGAGGGACAGCTTCCTACTGTAAGGGGCAATAAACTGTATCCGCAGGGCTAGGTGATGGCCTGGGATCGGGCGGGACAATCGGGCACAGAGGAAGGGGGTTCATCAAAGGATGCGTGATCATTAAAGGGACGGAGGGAGGTGTTAGTCGGGTACGGGATGTGGCTCCGAGGCAGGGCCGCGCTGAAGGGGTGGTTTATGGCCCAAGCATGTGAGAACGTGGGCTGTCAGCGCGCGGGGGATGCTGGCGGGGTCAGAGAGTGAGAGAGAGAGACGCGCTGGCTATCGGCAGTGGGCAGAGAGGCCATGGCGTTCAAAATGGCTGCTACTTACGCGCACATTTGAGCTAAAAGGGGACAAGATGGCGCCGATAATGTTTACGTCGCAATCTAGATTTTAACAGTCCTCCCTTTTCAACATATCTAGCCAGCTTGTCAATTTATGTCTATCCCCATCATATTACGGATTTCTACATCATACAAAGCTTTCATGCGTTCAGCTTCAAAGTTCGGAGTCTTAGGGCAAACACAGTTAGCAAATAGTGAACACAGAGGTGGCAAGCATTGAATACCCAGGCATAGTCCGCATATTACGACGATTGGTATCAGTACAATCATGAGCAACCTCCATCCCCAGTCCTTTACAGTACTCCAGAACCAACTCCCGAGCGACCATCCTTCTTGTTCCTGATGAACTTCTGAGGAGAGTCTGTGGAGGTGTTCGATGGCCTTGTAAACGGAGGGTGAATTGTCTGGTATGTAGGTACAACAGCTGGACCCGATGATACGACATGCTCCTCCACGGTCCGCCAGAACCACATCTAGAGCAAGGCGGTTTTGAAAAGCCACCAGACGGACCGCCTGAAGCTCGGCTGTATTGTTTGTGAGGATACCAGCTGTAATGTTCATCGTTGTCTCGACTGCCTGGGATAAATGTCGAATGGCACGACTGTTCGCCATCGGACCCCAAAGTGGAACAAGTCCTTTCATTGCATCCAAGAATTGTGCTCCAGTGGAGTCGGCCTGCTCGATGTCCTTTGCTCGTCTCTGTCGGTGATGGTTTGCCAGAGCCACATAGGTTGGAGGAAGGATGAAGGCTATGTAGCAGGTACCTCCCCAGCCCTTTGGGAGCCAGGTGTAGGCTTTTGTACCACAGACGAAGTACATGTTTGGAGAGGTGACAAAAGAGGGTGGGTCGGTTGAGTACAAAGTTCTGGTGATGCGGCAAGTGCTGTGGCCCACCATTTGTGTCCCATGGCCTGTGATGCATACGAGGCCCGAGACATTGACGACAGATAGGGCCACAGTCAGGGTGGCAGCTGTTCGTTTCCGGAGGTAGGAGAAGGTGGGTCTGGCTGGATTGTTGAATATTTGCATCTCCACCATTTCTTTAGCAGGGATGTCCATGTGAACAGAGGCATTGGAGGATAGAGGGCAAAAAGGAGCAGCAGCTCTCCCGGTTTTGTTCAGCCAGACTCCATGATAAAAGTGTGACATAGTTTCGCTGGAAGTGGCATTGTCTCTGTAGCTCTCTTGCAAGAGGATCAGCCAGGCAAGGCAGGAGCCATGAACAGAGAAAGGTGAAGGGATGAAGGGGATGGAATGTCCGGTGGCATGTGGTATCAACCCACAGATCCAGCAATTCGTGGCATTTGCAGCAAGGTTGTGTTGGTGCAGCAACTGTACGAAGGAGTTGTTCCAGAACTCCTTACGCCTTTCTTGGATTTGAGGTGAAAGAGAGACCAGGTAGTGTTCTTTCATGGTGGTAGGCTGTGCAGTCGTTAGAAATGTATTATGAGCCGGTGCGTTCTCTTCCACGATCCAGAAGGTAGTCATGAGGAGGAGGCAAAAGAGAAGAGTGATAAGAAGAGCAATAGTCTTTGAGCTGTGCAAACTGTCAGTTTTCGGGTTCCTGTAGCGGGTCTTCGGATGTCCGGTTGCTTCCATCATCTTCGTATCGGGCGCTTCCATCATCTTCAAGGTGCTCAGTAGTGGGCAGAACCACAGACTTCGTTTGGTTTCTCTCCTGGCAGCCTTTGTAGTGTTAGGCCGCCGCTCTGAGAATGATAACTTAGTCAGTGGTCTACTTAACCGAAGCTCCCTCCTTTCGTCGCAGGTTATACCCTTCTCTGGATGGCACAGTGGGATCAGGGAATTTCGCCAATTCGAGTGTCTCTGTTTCAGGGTAGCAGCTCAGGGATGGTCGGTCTTTGTTCAGGAGCTCTTCCTGGGTGCTCACGTCTTCGGTCGACGTCAGGGCCGGAGAGATTTTCTTGCAATGATGTGCATGCAGCCAATTTCGCTTCCCCTCCACTCGAAGAGCTGTTCGGGTGGTGATCAAGACTTGCCAGGGGCCCGTCCAGCGGGGTTCCAGACTCTTCTCCCGCTGGAAGTTCCGAATCAGGACGAAATCTCCAGGCTGGATGGTATGTCCGGGGCCCCTGGAAGCATCGGGGATGGCCTGCAGCACCTGATGATGAATAACAGACAGTGTTTTAGTTAGGTTATACAGGTAGTCAGACATTAGGACGTCAGGGACGTCGTGAATAGATGTCGCTTTGGGTGCGGACCAGATACTCATGGGCCGGCCGAAAACGACCTCGTAAGGGGTCAAGTGGTGTTTGGTGGGGGTGGAACGCATTGACAGCAATGCTAGGGGGAGAGCGTCTGGCCATTTTAGTCCTGTGGTAGCCACTATTTTCGCCAGTTTTAGTTTCAATGTGGCATTGTGCCGCTCGACCAGTCCAGCAGATTGGGGGTGAAAAACTGCGTGGAATTTCTGTCGTACCCCCAGTCCTTTCAGGATGAGCTGGATAACCTCGGCTACAAAATGGGGGCCATTGTCACTCCATAAAATACGGCAAAGGCCGTAGCGAGGGAAGAACTCTTTCAGTAGTACTTTTGCAGTGGCAATAGCAGTGTTGTCACGCGTCGGGTAGGCTTCCACCCATTTGCTAAAAGGGCACACAACAACAAGTACATACTTCAGTCCTTGACATCTCTCTAACTGGATATAGTCCATCTGTAGGACTTCAAATGGATGGTTGGGGACCCCAAACCCTCCCCGGGGTACGACAGTTCCTTTCCCAGGGTTGTGTTGCAGGCAGACTAGACATTGCTGGACTAATCGTTTGGCTGAGTCTGTAATTCTATCGTTATGCCAAACTCGGGAGACAAGTTCGGCCATAGGGGCAGATCCTATGTGTGCAAGGGAATGGGCCATCGTCAGTATGGGGATCAGGTACGAGTTGGGTAGCAACCATTTGTTCGTGTCTTTTGTCCGCCAGCAGCCTTCATCATCCTTTAATCCCACCCGTGCCCATTCAGTCAATTCTTGTGGTGAGCTGGCCATTTGGATGTCCCTAATAGTTTCCCTAGCGTCCGTCCATTTTTCTGCTTGTGACCTAGTGACGTACATGCGAGTCGTCGTCCTGTTCTCGGCTGTGGTTCGGGCAGTGATGTCGGCCAGTGCATTTCCCTGTCCAATGATGTCTGTCACCTTTTTGTGTGCATTGCATTTGATTACGGCAAGTCGTTTGGGGAGGAGAACCGCTTCAGTCAGAGCGGAGACTAGATCTCCGTGCAGGATGGGCGTGCCATGAGATGTCAGAAATCCCCTCTCCTTCCATAAGAGCCCAAAATGATGAACCACCCCGAAGGCATACTGGCTGTCCGTGTAAATGTTTGCTGTCGTCCCCTTTGCTAGGATACATGCTCGTGTGAGGGCAATCAGTTCTGCCGCCTGGGCGGATCGTTGCGTGATGCGGGCGGTTTCAACTACAGTTCGGGCTGTGGTAACTGCATAGGCAGCTGAGGTGGTGCCGTCGGGGAGTTTAATGCAAGAGCCGTCTACCCATAGCTCTCCGTCAGGGTTTGGGAAGGCAGTGTCTCGGAGGTCAACTCTACTCCTAGTCTGTTCGTCCGTGAGGGTCACACAGTCATGTATTGGGGGCACATCGGGATCGTTTTCAGGCAGAGGCAGCAAGGTGGCTGGGTTTAGTGTGGTGCATCGTTTCAGCATGATGTGAGGTGCGAGCAGTGTCAGTTCGTACCCAGTCAGTCGCGCGCTGGTCAGGTGTTGTGTCTTGGTCTGGTTTAGGAGGGTGTCAACAGCATGAGGCACTAGTACCGTGAGGGAATTCGAGAGTACGATTCCCTCACTTTGTCGGATAGAGACAGCAGCAGCGGCTACTGCTCGAAGGCAGGCAGGCAAAGCTCTTGCTACAGGGTCAAGAGTGGCAGAGAAATAGGCACATGGTCGTTGTTTGGGGCCAATGGACTGAGTCAGGACAGACAAAGCGCATCCCTCCCTTTCGTGAGTGTAGAGAGAGAAGGGCTTTGTATAATCAGGGGTTCCTAGGACGGGCGCTGAACAAAGGGCGTCTCGTAGTTCCTTGAAGGAGGATTGACATTCAGGGGTCCAAGGGAGCGGGAAGGGGACATCTTTAGCCAGTAGGGAAAGTAGTGGTTTCACAATGAGGCTGAAATTTGGCAACCATTGTCGGCAGAAGGAGGTGAGGTCTACCAAAGAGCGGACTTGCTTCGGGGTTTTAGGGATAGGGGTCTCTAGAATAGCCTGTATTCGATCGGGTGTGAGCTTTCTCCCGTCTTTGGACAAGAGGTGGCCTAGGTAAGTGACTTGAGGTTGGCAGAATTGCAACTTCTTCTTGGAGACCTTGTGGCCATTTTCCGCGAGGAAGTGCAGGAGTTGGATGGTGGCTGTGACTGCAAGTGGAGTGGTGTCAGCCGCCAAAAGGATATCATCGACGTACTGTATCAACACCACTCCATCCGGCAATTGGACTGCATCCAGCTGTCTCTTGAGGGCCTGGCTGTAGATGCTTGGACTTTCAGTGTAGCCCTGGGGTGCTCTGCAAAATCTGTATGAGCGGGATTTTAAAGTGAAGCCGAAAAGGTAGCGGCTGTCCGAGTGAATGGGGATGGAGAAGAATGCGTTCTTGAGGTCGATTACCGTGAAGGTGGTGGCAGTGGAAGGAATCAGGGTCAGAATGGTGGTGATGTCTGAGACTACAGGGTACTGGGGTACAACCACTTTGTTGACTTCTCGTAGGTCGATGATGAAGCGGTACGCTTTTTCATCTCCCTCACCCTTGCTTCTTCACAATGGGTAGGATAGGGCTGTTGCAAACATTGCTAACTACTTCTTCTACCACTCCTGCACCTACCAGGGACTGGATGATTTTTACCAATGCCTTCTCGCCTTCGGGCGATATCCGATACTGTGGGAGTTTGGGGAGTACTGCGTCCTGTCGAACAGTTATGTGTACAGGGTCTATCATCATGCGTCCTACGTCCGAGTCAGTCTTTGCCCATAGGTACAGAGGTAGGGTGTCGAGTAAGGACAAGTCAGTGTCTGTGATAGAAAACATGCGTTGTGTGCGACAAGATCTGAGCAGTGTTGGGTTGTCGTACAGAATGACTCGAACTCCGTCTTGTGAACACCTAATAGTAGCTCGAAAATGTTTCAATAAGTCAAGTCCCATAATGGCGTTGGGGGTGTTGGAGGAGAGCAAAAACGTCGTGTCAGTGGTGTTATTGTCCAAGTTAAAAGAGATCGGTGTGGACAAGGGATTAGTGGAGGGCGTTCCATCAAAACCTATTGATGTCACATGTGAGCCAGACAAGGGTGCCCTGGGAATCAATCGTTTAGACAACGCACTACGTGTTGCACCAGTATCTACCAGAAATGGAGACTTCGTACCTAGGACCTTAGCGGTGACATAAGGGCCTTGCTGGTCAACATAGAGCTCGACTGGATCCCTTCCTTGCCCTTGGCAGTCCTATGCAAAGTCGTGGGCATTGTCGCAGTCAGACTGTTGGTACTGATTCTGTCAGGGACGGTCAAACGTGTTCGGTCTACCAGGTCTGTCATTGTTGGTGTCGCTTGTGTGCCCTCGTCCCTGTCCTCTATTTCTCGGCCCGCCCGCTACGTCTCTCGTGTCTTTATTTCTGAGTGCTTCTTGCAGAACTGGACATTGAGACTTCCAGTGGCCAAATCTTTTGCAAAACGCACACTGGTCCTCATCGAGGTCTGTTCGTGGAGCGCCGGGTGCGGGTGTGCGGTCTCTAGGGGGTGGATTTCTAGGAGCATTTGACTGGTAGTTTCCTCTATACTGTTCCCTTCCTATAGTCACCCCTTGCAACTGAGCAATCATCACCCTCTCTTTCAAGTCCTTTTTCTTCTTCTCAGTCGCTTGATCGTTCTCGTTCTTTTGTCGCTCATAGTATTGAGCCATCTGAAGGATAGCTGCGGGCTTGGAGGCCGCCCAACTACTCTCGCTAGTCTGTAGTTTCTGCGAGACTTCTGGTGTCAGGCTTTTCACATAGTTCTGGACAAACAAGTGATGTCCGGTCGCAGTGGTCATGTCCTGGCCGCTGTAATCGGAGAACACCGTTTCAAACCGGGAGAAGTATTCTGATACGTCTTCCTGGGGTTTCTGGCGACAGGCCGTTACTATCGACCAGTCCACCTTCCTTTCTGGAACTAGGGTTTTTAATTTCTGCACAATCTTATCTGGTAAGTCTAGAATGGCCTTCAAAGGTTTCTGTCCCGGCTCCCGTTGTTTGTCAACATTACCGAGTTGTATCCAGGTATGTCCGAACAGCTCAAGGTGGTCGACTTTCCGGATTTGCTTCCACACATCAGCTGGCAGACATAGCCCGAAAAACAAATCGATATCCGCTAGGGTCATAATCGTTGAACCCAGAGCGGTGGCTAATTCTGTTTAGAAGGCTGTGGGTTTCTTTCGCAGATCAGGCAAGGACTTTCGGAAATCCAGGATGTCTTGCCGATCCCATGGTTGGTAAACCCAGTTGTAAACTACCCTCCCTCTCGCATCTTGGTGGTTAATATCGTCGTGTGTTCCCTGTCCTCGTGGGGGAACCCAATAGGGAGCAGCCTCCTTTATGGGCATCATCGTGTACATTTTTTCTACTCCGGCCTCAGTTACTGCAGGAGTCGTGGTGTTAGTCTCTGGTTTCTGTTCCGTGAGGTGGCGGAAAACTTCAAGCGTACGCGTGAAGAGGTTCGTCACATCACACTCGTCCCCATCTCCGACATCAACTTTTCTATACAGAGTCGTTAGGTTTTCAGGGCCTTTTCCTTGGTAGCGGTCTTCGTAGGCATTAAGGGTATGGTAACAAAGGCGTACGACAAAGTGTCGCCTCTGGCTATTGGCATATGTATGGTACATATCCGTTATATAATCCTCACTTCCCTTTCGCACCACCAGTGTCTTTACAATCTTATCGATCCCAGCTCGTTCATCCTTACTTAATCTATTCGATCTCGCAGGGTCTTTCCTCCCAGCTTCGGGATCATCTGAAGTCGCTGCTCGTGCTGCGCTGGGCACGAGGGGTTCGGTCGGCGCAGAGGCCATGGGGACCGAGGCTCCGGCACTACTCTCGCCTGTCGGTGGGGGTTGCGGGTGCTGCGCTAAGGGTTGGGAAGGGGCGTATGGAGGGGGCATGTAGATGATCGGGGGACCTAATAGTAAATCATCGTTCGTTCGCTGTTTCGAAGGTAGCTCGGGGTAAAGTGTAGAGGGTGTCCTGATGGGACACTGGCCTGATGATTCGGAATCTTGCTTTAGCTTGGTTTCCTCTCTTTCTTTTATTTTTTCCTTTAATTTGTTAGCGGCCAGGTGAGCTGCCTTGCGTAATTCCTTTTCTAACCTGACCTCATTTCTCTTCTTTCGCTGTTCTGTTTCTTTGCGCCACATGCCGAAGCTATCGAGCATAGTGGGTGTTGTCTTATTGTTATAAAGGGCTGTTTCCAGCGCGTTTATTTTGTCGTTATCAAAGGATCCTATCAGTGGCCACTGACTTCCCCGATCCTTTCTCGTGTATTTATGCCACAGCTTACTATAAACTGTATATGGCCTGGTGCCAAAAAGACCACCAGGGCTCCAACACGCACAACAAAATTTAAGTACTCCTTTTATCAAGCTATAGTGCGCTTTATCCAATATGCATCATCACAAAAAGTTCATATAATTTCAGTCATCATATATTTTTATATGGTAATTCATGTAAAACAGTCAGAATTTGTATTTACATCAAAAAGACAAATTATATAAATAAATCACAGAATTATTCAAAACAGTACAATAACACCCAATGCATTTCGGGGCCATGCCCCTTCGTCAGGGGT
Source organism: Lissotriton helveticus (assembly GCF_964261635.1). NCBI lineage: Eukaryota > Metazoa > Chordata > Amphibia > Caudata > Salamandridae > Lissotriton > Lissotriton helveticus. The sequence goes on along the minus strand of NC_136065.1, from coordinate 1,843,372,723 downwards.
CTGTTAAAGAAAGGAGAAAAGAGAAAGAAAAGAAAACCTTATTACTCTTGATGTCAAGGAGGAATGTGTGTACTAGAACTCTAGAACTATTATTTACAACTTGCTTACCTAATTGTTGCAGTTTTATTAGCTGCCACTATTATAAATAGTGTGCGTAATCTTCTGCCTTTTATTTCTGTAAAGAACCAATTAAATGACTCGCTGTAAATTATCAGCTGATTACGAATAAATCGCCATCACCTAGATTTATATGAAGGGCTCACCTGAACTTGTAGCCTTAGTGCGTCCAATCTAAAAAATGTGAACGAGCCGATTTTAATAACTGAATGTTAAATGTTGAAAAGAAGCAAAAGTCGTATCAAAATAAAGGGGGAAAAAATTGCTGTTTACCTGTGGGGTATATGTTAATGCTAAGCCCCAGTCTTTTGCTCTTTGTTCGAGGTTGCCTGTAAAACAATAAAGGCGGTGCGTGGACTTAAGTTATTTTATCAGGAAGATGTTGCCTGTATTATCTCCTCGGTAAAGCGCATCCGCTTACCTGCGGGATTGGAAGTTGAATCGGGTCCGCTCAGCGTCTCGAGACAGACACGTCAGTTCTGGGTGAAAAAAGCGAGTATTAATCTTTACAGAAATAAAAGGCAGAAGATTACGCACACTATTTATAATAGTGGCAGCTAATAAAACTGCAACAATTAGGTAAGCAAGTTGTAAATAATAGTTCTAGAGTTCTAGTACACACATTCCTCCTTGACATCAAGAGTAATAAGGTTTTCTTTTTCTATACAGTTTATAACTACAGTGTGCAGGCACTAATCCAAACACAGCACACGCACTGGTGAATACAGTATAAGTTTGATTACTTAGAGTGCAGCACCCGCTCATACATATTGTCACAGCTTACTATAAGCCACGGTGACTAGTCCATATTTAGTAAATATGTCCTTATTAGGGGTGCCCTCCAGTGGAGCCGGATGGTTCACCTCTAATAAGCGGTCCGGGCTGAACCAACTACCAACAAACGGGGCAAAAATAGGCATGACGGGTTACAAAGGGGACAAAAGTCTGCACTACCTATCCTTCACTATTCACAAGGACTAAACAGAGTATTGCGACTCTGTGCTTATTTGTAAATAGAGAATAACCCAAAGAGAACTAATTCCGAACGATCAATGTTCGGACAAACAATCAATCAAATGAGGGATAAAAATAGGCACGACGTATTACAACGGGGGCAAAAGCCTGCGTTACCTATCCTTCACTATTCACAAGGACTAAACAGAGTATTGCGACTCTGTGCTTATTTGTAAATAGAGAATGATCCAAAGAGAACCAATTCCAAAACAGTAAATGCTTGGATAACAATCAATCAAATGGAGAGGGAAGTAGGCATGACGGATTACAAAGGGGGCAAAGGCCTGCGTTACCTACCCTTCACTATCTGCAAAGACTAAACAGAGTATGGCGACTCTGTGCTTGTTTGCAAATAGAGAATCTCTCAGAAACAATCAAATGAGTAATACTAGTATTTTCAAACAATCAAACAATCAATTCGCAATTTGTCGTGTTACACGACCTTACCCGGAACGCATGGACAGTTTCTCGTCTTCCGCTTCCAGCGCCTGATCGTCCTCTGTTCTCCGTAATTGCTGTGGCACTCCTGATGGTTCCCAGTCAGGACCGTAGATCACGAGAGAGAGGTCTGCTCGGAACCGGTGAAGTTCGGATGATCGGCTGCCAGACGAGCGTCTATCGGGCAGGAGCTCTTCCCGATCGTTGCAGTCGTTCACTCTGTCGTTGGGACCTCTCCCACTGGATCCACGCGTCGCTGATGGGCCCCACGTTTGGGACGCCAATTGTCGAAAGGTAGGGCCGAATTCGACCAAGAACCCTTCAGTATTTGCCCGGCGTTAGCCGCCTCTCATACCATTCGAGATTACCAAACAAAGAGGCAGGCGCTGGAGACAGAAGGCAGGAAACAGGAGTTTATTCCGACGGAGCAGAACACGTCAAATCAGACAACTGGGTATCTTCTCGAGGTGCTCTAAACGCATCCTTGAGGCCTGGCCTTTTATACACAGGTTTATTGCTTTATTACATAAAACACATTCTTGTCAATACTTTGATGTACGGAAAGGCATCCTCGGAATCTCCGCTCCAAACCCGTTCCCACACATATTTACAGTAAAAGTCCCCACCCCGATCTCAGTAGGTGATGACTATCGCACAGCTGGATATCCCGCCGGCTCCCGGAATGTGTGCGGCTGATCGGATCTCATGGGGTGGGGGCTTTTATCAGTCATAGATTCTTTGAAGAGGGACAGCTTCCTACTGTAAGGGGCAATAAACTGTATCCGCAGGGCTAGGTGATGGCCTGGGATCGGGCGGGACAATCGGGCACAGAGGAAGGGGGTTCATCAAAGGATGCGTGATCATTAAAGGGACGGACGGAGGTGTTAGTCGGGTACGGGATGTGGCTCCGAGGCATGGCCGCGCTGAAGGGGTGGTTTATGGCCCAAGCATGTGAGAACGTGGGCTGTCAGCGCGCGGGGGATGCTGGCGGGGTCAGAGAGGGAGAGAGAGAGACGCGCTGGCTATCGGCAGTGGGCAGAGAGGCCATGGCGTTCAAAATGGCTGCTACTTACGCGCACATTTGAGCTAAAAGGGGACAAGATGGCGACGATAATGTTTACATCTCAATATACTTAGTTTCACCAGATTGTAGAGAAAAGAAGAGACGGGCGTTTTCAATAAAAGGTGTTATTTATTGATTAGTCTCTTTTCTCATACAAGAGAAATGAATCGCTACAATTGTAATACTTATAGTTAAGTAAAATGCATACAGTAAAAGCAGGATTATAAAATAATACTGTAAAAGCATTGATATGGTTTCTTAGCCATATGTTACTTTAAAATGGATAAAAGATATACATACATATATACATTAACTAATCGTACTCAACTGGTGCTTCTAACTACGCCTACCCCGGTGTACCTGAACTAAGCCTAATACATGGGAGGGAGTAAGTAAGTAGCAGTTTAAGTTAAGTTTGCTTTGCCAATAGTCTGACTCAAGAATTCTCTGTAAGGGGTTAGTCAGTTCAGTACCTGGGATTTAGAAGGCAGGAGGGCTGGTATCTCTTTCTCAGGACTCGGTATCCCAGTTACCCACGAGGGCAAGCTGGAAACGCTGGAGGCTGGATTCCTCGGCAAGAGGAAAGGCAGCGTCTTCCTCAGCGCGTCAAAAGGGGAGGGGCAGCGTCCGTGGGCTCTCGCATCAGCAGGGCTCTCCGGCAAGTAGTCGCTGCTCCAAGCTCATCACCACCGTGTGTTTACTTAGGGCAGGGTCGGTATATTTATACCTGAGAGGTGCCGGGTTTGACGTAAGGATACATAAGACGTCAATAAGGATGTCATTAAGAACTGGTCATTCTTTACAGGAGTTCTCGAACGAAATCAAAACAATAGCAGCGGGGATTTCCCAGGTTTGCTGGAGGCTTGGTTTGTTTAGAGAACTCGGTGTACTTTCTAGGGGGCTGGAGGAATAGTGCTTGCTTAATGTGACAGCATGCGCTATGACTAATTTATGAAACGGGTTTCTGTGCCGTTGTATGGATATTAGTGATTTATAACCGGACAAGGGTCAGAAATTGGAGTATCGATACAGGTCCTTAGATAAACACACTACACTTCGCTAACTGGAAAAGCTTTTTTCTTCGGCTAAATTTTCAGAACACTCTTAGACGCGACCTCTGTGACCGGATTCCTCAGTGAAGTGCGCAGTTCCGAAAGAGCGCGCGCTGCACCTGGACTTCCAATCACGCGCTGGAAGAGGCTAGACTGCTAACCTAGCATTCCGCGCATTCCATAAACGGGACCACGTGATGTCTCGGCTGGCGCTCCATTTTCTAGTCTTAAAGCATATTGAATCTGCACCAAGCTTACTGAGAGGAGGGATCCTGACAGTACCCCCCACCAAGGAGGGTCCTCCCGGTTTAGGTTTGGTAGGATTTCTTTGGTGAAAGAGACGCACCAACCTAGGAGCATGAACATCTGACTCTAACTCCCAGGACCTCTCCTCTGGCCCATAGCCTTTCCAGTCCACTAGATAGTACAGTTTTCTTCTTACAAATTTGGAATCCAGAATTTCCTTGACCTCAAATTCTAATCCAGTTTCCAACTGAATTGGTGGTGGAACTCCTTCTTTCCGCAACCCTACAACTGATTTCTTTAATAAGGAGACATGGAAAACTGGGTGAATTTTTAGCTTTGTGGGCAAAGTCAGTTTAAAGGTTACTGGATTGATCTGTTCTGCAATGGGATATGGCCCTATGAATCTAGGCTGAAACTTTCGACTGCCCTTGAGTCGAAGATTCTTAGTATTTAACCAAACCTCATCACCTACTTCCAAATCTGGGGAATCTCTCCTTTTTTTATCAGCATACTTCTTATACTTGCTTTTAGCCTGCTCTAAATTCTTGGATGCTTCTTCATGTACCTGCTGTAAGTGAGTTACTAAATCCTGCACTGCCGGGACTGAGATGTGAACATCTTGCACTGTGGAATTCGGGTGTTTGCCATAATTCAAATAGAATGGTGAATAACCAGTGGACACATTCTTTGCGTTATTATAGGCAAATTCTGCAGTCCATAAATAGTCCAGCCATTCCCCACCCTGTTTCAACGTGAATAACCTTAAATACTGTTCTACTTCCTGGTTCACTCGTTCAGTTTGTCCATCAGTCTCTGGGTGAAAACTGGTGGAAAAACGTGTTTCAACCCCAAGTCCCTTCATAAAGGCCTTCCAAAAATGAGACACAAATTGAGTTACTCGGTCAGATATCATGACTTCCCGAATTCCATGTAACCTCACCACCTGTGCACTAAAATGAGCTGCTAACTGCCTAGCGGTTGGAGTTCCTTTCAAAGCTACAAAATGCGCCATTTTGGTGTATGCATCCACTACCACTAAGATGGTATTAAACCCTTGACAAGTGGGAAGGTCAGTTATCAAATCTAAGGTGACTGTGTGCCAGGGGGAAGGAGGATTGGGCAAGGGTCGTAGTAATCCCTTAGGTGCTTGCCGTTCTGATTTTCCCTGCGCACAGATCTCACATGTTTTTACATATTGCTCAATGTCCTTATTCATGTGTGGCCACCAATACTTCCTTTTAACTAAGTCCATAGTCTTTAGTTCTCCCTTGTGGCCTGCCAACAGATGATCATGGCATTCATTCATGGCTTGTCTCTGTAGTGTTGAGGTGGGTAAGTACAAGGCTTCAGTCTGATAAGGTAATCCATCAATGATTTCTCTTCCATCTCCTTGTTGTACCCACTCCAGCATTTTCTCAGGCGACATGACTTGAACAATTTGCTCTTTTACGCTCAAAGAATCTACTGCGCCAATGATTTTAGTATTGGGAATGATTGCTTGTGTCTTAATTTCCCCTTTTTCCTCTCTTGTACCCATTCGGGACAAGGCGTCTGCCTTTCCGTTCTGAGCTCCCGGTCTGTAGGTGATGACGAAGTCGTAGTTGGCGAAATACAATGACCAACGAAGTTGCCGAGGTGTTAAGGTCCTGGCTGATTTTAAAAATTTCAAATTACGATGGTCTGTGTAAACTGTGACTACATGATGGGCTCCCATGAAATAGTGTCTCCATTCTTTGAAGGCGTCCTTTATTGCTAATAGTTCCTTCTCAGTTATTGTATAGTTGATCTCTGCTGGGGTCAATTTCCGTGATCGGTAGGCCACGGGGTGTAGCTGACCAGTTTCCTTATTCCTTTGGGAAAGTACACCTCCCACAGCCAAATCCGAAGCATCCGTTTCTACATAGAAGGGCTCAGATGGGTCTGCATGAAGAAGGATTGGAGCTGAAGTAAATTCATCCTTTAAGGCCTTGAATGCTGATTCTGCTTCCTCAGAACATTCAAAATGTACTTCTTTCCTCAGCAGTCTAGTGAGAGGAAGGATTCGCCGAGAGAATTCGCTAATGAACCTACGGTAGAAGTTTGCAAAACCGATGAATGCTTGTACTTCTTTTACACTAGTCGGAGGTTTCCATTCCAGCACAGCCTGAATCTTCCACTTGTCCATGTGAATACCTGACTGCGAGATCACAAAACCCAGGAACTCAACTTCAGTAACGTTAAAAGCACATTTTTCCAGCTTGACAAACAACTTGTTTTCTCTCAGCTTCTGTAGAATTTTTTGCACTTGATTCCGATGTTCTTGTGCATCAACAGAATAGATCAAAATATCGTCAATATAAACTATTGCACATTGGTCTATGAATTCACTGAGAACATCGTTTATGAAATGCTGAAATGCAGCTGGGGCATTGCACAGTCCATAGGGCATCACCTGGTACTCGAACAATCCAAAACGGGTTCTAAATGCCGTTTTCCATTCATCCCCAGCTCTTACTCGGATGAGGTGGTAAGCCCCTCTTAGATCCAACTTCGTGAATATCCGTGCCCCTTTCACCTGATCTAACAAGACGGAAATGAGGGGAAACGGATATCTATTCTTCTTGGTTATTCGGTTAATTGCACGATAGTCAATACAAGTCCTCAACTCGCCTTCTTCCTTCTTCGGCACAAAGAACAGAGGCGAGGAGACTGGGGATTGAGAAGGACGAATGAATCCATTTGCTAAATACTTGTTGAGGTACTCTTTTAAATGATCATGCTCTTTTTCAGTCAGAGCGTAAACCCGACTGCACGGCATATTGGCCCCCGGTTCAAGGTCTATTTTACAGTCATAGACACGATGCGGTGGTAACTGTTCCGCTTCCTGCTCATCGAACACATCTTCAAAATCTTGATATTCCGGGGGTATTGACTGGGTATTGATCACACACACCATTGCATTGGCCGAACATAAGGCTTGAGCCGGATTTTCCTTATTGTTTTCCTTTTGGTTTCCAAAACAATTGTTCCTACAATAATCTGAAGTCATTTCTATGGTTCTGGCTGCCCAATCTATAGTTGGATTGTGCTCAGTGAGCCAAGGAAGTCCAAGAATCAGTTGAAACTGAGGTGCGTCAATCAAATTAAAATGAATGTCTTCTCGATGACCATCCTCTCGAATCAGCTGCACCAATTCCGTGTGACTTACTATAGGCCCTGAAGATAAATTCGTCCCATCGATGGCTCTGACTGGTTCACTTTTGTTTTTAGCTATGGTTCTCAATCCTATCTTGCTTGCGAATTTCAGGTCACAAAAGTTTCCTGTTGCCCCTGAGTCAATCATAACTGTTACGCCTTCCCGCACTTCTTGACAAAATTTGATGGTCATTGAGAATATGAGATGTGGGGAGACGACTGTAGGGTGTTTGCCAATTGGTGTTCTTGTGGAGTTGATTCTTGACTCGCATCCACCTGTACAACTCCTTCTACAGGTTGTGCAGCTAGTTTTCCTTCGGCTTATAGGATCCTTTGGGTTTCTTTGGACAATTTCACAAAAAATGTCCGCTTGAACCACAATACATGCATAAATTGCTGGCTCGACTTTTCTCTTTTTCTTCCTTAGTAAGCGGTCCCCTTATCGTTCCAATTTGCATTGGTTCTGAGCCGTTGTATCCTTCTGCACCTTTACCTGGTTCAAACTTTGCACTATCAAAACGGGGTACTGTGCTCCGAAACTCACGTCTTCTTTCACCTTTCCGTTCCCCTTGACGAAAATCCAATTCTAATACTAGATCAATTAGGGCAGATATCTCAGTAGGACGATTCGGTATCTGTGCCAGCCCATCTTTTAATTCATCTCGTAAACCACGATAGAATATTGCAGTTCTTTTACTTTACGGCCAATCTGTCTCCATAATTAACTTGTTAAATTGGGCCAAGTATGCCACTAAGTCTCTATTGCCCTGTTTCAAATCCAACAACTCATTGTCCACGGCCTGGGAGATTCTTCTACGGTCGAATATTCGCAACAATTCTTTTTTAAACTCATCATAGTTCTGTAGAAGATGGTCATCTCTAGACACCAAGGGCATTGACCATGCGGCCGCATCTCCACTCAAATACGATAGGATGAATGCCACTTTAGATTGTGCGTCAGGGAAGATAGAAGGGCGACACATAAAGTGCAGGGAACATTGTGTGATGAACACCTGTGCCTTCTGGGGATCCCCATTAAACCTCTCTGGTGCCACTAGGGGTATGACTGGAGACAAGGAATGTATCACCTGTGTGGTTAGTCTACTAGTTTCCCCCGTAGATGTTATGGGAGTCTCCCTATTTCTTGAATGTGATGGCCCAACTCTCTGCGCTAACTCTGCAGTTTCTTTTCTGGAGTTTATCACCTCCTGTCCCAGTCTTTGGTTTTCTTCTTTTACCGCTACCAACTCCTTTTGTATTGTATCTAAGACCGCCCCCAGAGTCTGCAAATTAACTCCCTCAACCATTCTGTTCGGGTGCAAGTTTTACAACGTGGGCACTTCACTCTGTCAGAGTCCACTTGCCTTCCAACTCTGTTCTCTCGAAGACTTGCACAGGAACAGAAGATGCTAGCTTCCCGACTCCCACTTCCAACCAATCAGAATCAGAGTAATATCATGACTCTAACTGAGTAGATAGGGGGAAGGGGGAAATTGGATAAAATAACAAAAGATAAACAGAAGAGACTGGTCCTGATCCTCTGGCGTTCCGTTGGTATCTTCAATCAGCTTGTCAATCAGCTTCTCGAAGAACCCTAGGAATACTAAACATATACAAGACAATAATTTCACTGTACCTGTGAACTACTCTGGCTTTCCTATTTCTCTTTCTAGGATAACCTACCCGAGAATCTGTAATGACCTGCTGCTCTTCTATACTGAAGTGTAGTTCTTGGAGTTGTCTGCCTATTCAGTATTTCCAGATTGACAGCTCTATCTCCTACTTCTGCAAAATAATAAATTGGTTATTTTTTCCTACTCTATTCTCTGTACTTATACTAAACCATAACTATTATTTTTCTCTCTACCTACCAGTGTTATCTTAACGTTGTCTTTATATTTTTCATTCATATATTCTTCTTTAATAGAGGGTGCTTTCTCCTGAACTAGGTGAATTATTCTCATTCATTCCTTTCAGGTAGTTTTCTTTTCTGCTTCTTGTATTGTTTCTTTTAACTGGTACTGAAACCTCTCTAACACTGTCCCTATATCTTTCTAAATAATACCAGAAGTTTTCTGCCTAGCAGACTGTCTAAAACAAAAAGTGAGCAAGTCTCTAATTCATTTTAACAGTTCATGTCGTTTCCTTGTATTTGTAACGTTGTTTTCAAATTATATACACAGTCACTTGGATTAAACAAACAGAAAACCTCCCACTTAGCTCTGAATTCTTTTTCTGCTCCAGACGTAAACTCTCTCTCTCTCTCTCTCCGCTTATCTGTAGATTGATGAAAAGAATTCTCAGCCCCAGGTCAGAGTTCCTTGCTGACACGCAGTTAACTGAGTTCAAGTTTTCTCCTTCAAGACGAACTCTGCTTGGAAACGCTTGTCGAGTCTTTTTCTTTGTGACACTCCAAGGTCAAGTCTGCGAAGTCTAAATACACACTTCGCTAACTGGAAAAGCTTTTTTCTTCGGCTAAATTTTCAGAACACTCTTAGACGCGACCTCTGTGACCGGATTCCTCAGTGAAGTGCGCAGTTCCGAAAGAGCGCATGCTGCACCTGGACTTCCAATCACGCGCTGGAAGAGGCTAGACTGCTAACCTAGCATTCCGCGCATTCCATAAACGGGACCACGTGATGTCTCGGCTGGTGCTCCAGTTTCTAGTCTTAAAGCATATTGAATCTGCGCCAAGCTTACTGAGAGGAGGGATCCTGACAAAGCGGGGCAGTGACATCATTTTGTAAAGTGCTGCTTTACCCAGCATCGTCAGGGGCAGCCCAGCCCAAAATACCACGTCCTGCTTAAGCCGTTCTATGGGTGGCGTCAAATTTTTCTGCGCAAATTCTATTGGGTCCATAGTGACATGAATGCCCAGATTTTTAAAGGACGAACCGGCCTCTTTCAGGGGGCAGTCTATGCTTAGAGTCGGGATTGGGCCCTTCAGAACATATAGTTCCGACTTATTCCAATTCAGCGTGTAACCCGAGACTGTCCCGTGCTCATCACACAGGGTCAGGAGCACTGGGATACTACGTTCTGGGTCTGTTAAATACACCAGCATGTCATCGGCGTACAGGGAAACGCGATCTTCCCATCCCTCAGCCCAAGAAATCCCTCTAAGCAGCGGGGTCGACCGTATCAAGTGCGCTAATGGCTCTAAAGCGATTGGCGAAAAGCAGTGGCGACAGGGGGCAACCCTGTCGGGTACCTCTCCCCAGCGGGAATGTTCGCGAAATATGGCCATTCGCTACCACTTGCGCCACCGGCCTTGTGTATAGCAGTCTGACCCACGCTAAGAATTTGGGTCCGAACCCCAAGTGTGCTAGGACCTCAAACAGGTAAGTACATTCTACCAGGTCGAATGCCATCTTTGCATCGAGTGCCAATATTACCGCCGGTTCGGGGATTGAATCCGCTCTTGCCAGCACTCCGTGTACCCTCCGCAAATTCAGTGCCGTGTTTCTGTGCGGCATAAACCCGGATTGGTCGGGATGTATGAGGTCCGGTAGGTGTGCCATTAAGCGGGTAGCCAGGAGCTTGGCCAGAATTTTAACTTCTGCGTTGAGCAGGGATATGGGGCGGTAGGAAGTACAATCTTCCGGCGGTTTCCCTTGTTTAGGTATTGCGACGATGGTCGCTATTCTTTGGTCCGGTGGGAGTTCGCCCTTCGATAAGCAGTCTTTATACATGGCAAGTAGGTGGTTACTGAGCCTCTCCGATGTGGTCTGGTACCACTCTATCGGAATGCCATTTGGTCCGAGCGCTTTACCGGGTTTTATCGCTCGTATCGCCATTCGGATTTCCTCCGCAGTTATGTTTGCTTCCAGTTCTGCTATCGCCTCTGGTTGCAGCTTGGGTGTTTGGATAGGTTCTAGCGCCGCCCTAGCCATGTCTACGGTTACCACTCTATCAGATGTGTAAACACCCTCAAAGTGATCAGCGAGCGCCGCTACTATTTGCTCGGGGCTCGTGTGTACCATTCCCCTCTCGTCTCTGACCTGTTGGATACCTCTGGAACTCCCCCCCTTCTTGTCCAACCATGCCAACATCCTACCCGCTTTGTCTCCTATATCATAAATCCTATTCTTTGTGTCAGTTATTTGCCCCCTCACCTGGTGTCGTAAATGTTCCGTGTATAAGTGTTGTTGGATGTGTGGTGCATGGGATGTGTCCGGTGTGGGGTGTGTCCGGTGTGGGGTGTGTTTCATGTGTTACTGTTGCCTGCCGCAGTGCTAGCTCTATCTCGGCCAATTCGTGTGCTTTTTCCCTTCTACAGCCAGCAATTGTGGACATTGCTTGCCCCCTCAACACCGCCTTGTATGCTTCCCACAGGGTCGCAGAGGACTGCACTGACTTAACATTCTCTTCAAAGTAATGCACCGTCGCAGTCTTAAGTGCCTTCCTGATCTTGGGCACCTTAAGGCACGCAGCCTGTATGGGGTCAATTCGTTTGCGCGTCTTCTCCTGGGTGGAGAGCGTCAAAATGATCGGGGAATGGTCTGAAATGCCTCTAGCTTGGATGTCGATGGTGTCCACGTGTTGTATGCAGTCTCCCAGTGCCAGGAAGTAATCTATCCTCGATAAACTATTGTGTACAGTAGAGTGGAAGGTGTACTGTCTCAATTGAGGGTGGGCATGCCGCCATACGTCAACTAGACCCATAGCTGTCAAGAAACGCTGGAGGCGTGAAGGACCCCCGGTCGGGCTTGTGGCTGGGAACCTGTCAGTTAGAATGTCCACTGTTGCATTGAAATCCCCCCAAGTATAACATCCCCCTCTGGAAGGGTCAGGAGAAATTCCCCCAGTGCCGGAAGCATGACCGAATGGAGTGCCGGGGGGATATACACCGAGACCACATTATTAAGTCTCCCCTCCCATTGTCCCTGTAGGGCCGCAAAGCATCCCTGCCCATCCGTCTTCGTACTCAGTGGTATAAAGTGCGAGGACGTCTTAAGTAAAATGCCAGTTCCTCGAGAGCCTGACGTGAACTCCGAATGCGCTATCATTTTATACCCTCTCCTGTCTAGCGCCTTGGTAGTTCCTCCCTGCAAATGTGTTTCTTGAAGGAGCGCTAGGGCCGGTCCCTGTCTTTTCAGTGCAGTGAGTACCAACCCATGTTTGACCTTATCTCCCAGCCCCCTTACATTCCATGTCAGTAGGCGGAGGGGTGCTTCTTGTGATCTGGGCGCCCCCCCTCCCGACTACGTGGTGAAGAATCTGTCATAGTTTGTCGTGTGGCTGAGCAGGCATCTATCATGCCTTGCAGCCCAGGTGGTCCGTCTCTTCCTGTCACGTAAGCAGCGCAAGCGCCAGATATCACAACTTGACCCTTCGTGTAGATTTCTTAAAAACACAACTGGTGTCCCCTTCCCCATCCCAACCTTAACTTGGTGAAACGTGTGTTCTGTCTCGGTTTGTAGTTTGCATTGAACATTGAAACAGCCCCCCCGCGCCTCCCTGCCTCCCTGCCAAACGGACCTAGAACTGCCCGCCTCCCCAACTCAGCAGAGTGCTTTACCCAACCCATGTGTGGTATATAAATAAATAATACCGGATCTATTTTTGAATGAATAAATGAATAACAGGTAGCTCAATAAATAAGAGTCAAGATTCGAGGTAGTAGGAGTTTTGCAGGTTTATTACAGCATAAAGGACAGGAGCGGGACAACCTGCATAGGAATAGGATGGCAGGGCCCAGCAGCTGCTGGGGCTGGATCTGGGATGAGCACGCTCACATTTAATAACAATACACGATCATATATACTAAAACAGTTGCATTACAGTACATAGGATAGGCGGAGCAGTGGGTGTGGTCAATAGCAGTCGCGAAAGATAAGGGTGAAAGTGGGTGTAACAGAGGCGTATACATAGACATGTGATGCAAACGTAACAGAATATGTCATGAATGGGGCGGAAACATGGAGGGGGCTACCTAAGGAGCCGGGACCTCTGACCTGATGGTGCGCGCAAACTGGCAATGACGTGTTACTAGGAGAAGCTGGGGGCTACGAACTCTGTGCTAGGAGCAGAGACTGAAGTCTGGAGAGTCAGGGCGACATGTACCTAAGCAGTATCTAGTATCTGATGTTTAGAGAACATGTTGATATAAACTATAAGTCAGGAGGGGAAAGGATAACTTGATGAAGAATATTAAATGATCATTAATACAGTATTTCTCTAACGTGGAGACGTGAAGGCTAGACAATGACGGAAACTATTGATGCGATTCAGTAGCTTTAGGAATGCAGAGAAGGAGGACTGAACTGATAACTGGAATCATAACATACTCTTGGCAGACTCAGAGGCAGAGCCAGGCTGAGCCGGGCACTGCGAGGCAGGAAGTAAGTGAAGGGTCGAGGATACAGGTGGGGGCTGTATCGCTCCTCAGCGAGGGCTTCAGGAGACAGGAGCTGAATCTGGTGTCTCAGGCCCTTTTGAGGCCTAGAAACGGGGACTTTACAATGAAATAACGTGCACACTGAGAAACGTGGCAACGTAGCTTTACATAGGCCTGATATTCGTAGTATTCACGAGAACTGGAAACTGACATACTAAAGGTGGACACAACTGTAATTGCGTCTTTAATTGAACATGGGGAATAACATATGCATATTAATCATGCACAGATAACATATGATGGAGGACTCGTAGGGACACAGAACATGGCAAAATTTACTTTTCCACACATGAACAGTTACTTGCTTGCTGGGGTGAAGTGTCCCCCGGAGGAGCCAGGTCCCCTGGCCTCTCCGGTCTCACCCGGGTCAGTGTCCAAGTCGGGTAACACCCAAGAAGTCTCTTCAGTGTTCATTCAGCGTGGTGCCGGGTAAATATTCTTCTACACCCTCCAGTGTGTCGGCGTAGTCTGGCGTGTGGGAGTGCGTCGATCCATCTCTACCCGATGCATGTGATCTCGGTTGGCTGTCTCCGCGTTGGCTTTGCTGTGTTCTGTGTGAGCGGCGGGGTAGTCCTACTTGTCGCCATCCTTCTAGCCATTCACGTGCTGACTCCGGCGTATCAAAAAACCAAACCTTACTGTCCGCAACCACTCGCAGCCGTGCTGGGAATAGCATGGAGTATGGTAGTTCTTTGGCTCTCAGTTCCTTCTTGATTTCAAGGAAGGTCCTCCTCCGGGGCGATACCTCAGCAGTATAGTCTGGGAAAAGGGCTAGTGTGGAGTATTGAACCTGTATCGGCGCGGCCACCCTTGCTGCCTGTAGGATCGCATCGCATCGCGAAAGTTGAAGAGTCTCGCCAGTATTGGCCTAGGTGGGGCTCCAGGCTTGGGCTGTCCCCCTGGGACCCTATGTGCTCTCTCCACAGAGAAGAATTGCGATAGCCCCTTTGGTTAAAGTTGTGTCTGGATCAGGTCTTCCACGTAGAGGTCCATGGCCCCGGTGCCTTCCGATTCCGGAACCCCAATAATTCTTACGTTGTTGTGCCTGGAGCGCCCCTCCTGATCGTCCAGCTTCTCTTTTAGTGTCTTATTCTCCGCCGCCACACGCTCCATTGCTATTTGTAGGTCCGATACGTCCTCCACTAGAGATTTGGCGACCACCTCGACCTGCTTCACTCTTTCGCCCATCTTTTGAAAGTCCGCCCTCAGAAGAGAGACTTCAGTGGCCGTGGACCCTACCGTCGCCTGTACTTGCGCCAGTGCCTTCATCACGTCCTCAAGCATTGCTTTCTTTGTCCCATCATTCTCTGGAGTCTTTCCCGTGGATGTGCGCGGTTCGGATTGGGATTGGGCTTGTCTATCGAATGCGAATTTCTCCAACTTAGACTGCGACGCGTTGTTCCTCTGGCCTCTGCCTGCCATAATTCTTTCAGGTGTGTCTGTCGTTCACTGTGTCTATGGTCTATGATCCCAGGGGGGGGACTTCTGCACCTAACCGGTACAGCACGTGTCACAGTGGCGTTTTCCACCCGTTTCCTCTATTCAGTAAAAGGTCGTATAGTCCCGATGTTCAGAGCAGCCGTGCTGGACCCCCCTCTCCTCAGCTCCCACAGTTGTGGCCTTCCGCTGCAATTGAGTGTGTTTGTGTCACTTACTCAGGCAGCGACGTCAGCGTCTTTCTTGCCCGCGTGATGTGGCAGGTAAGTCTCTCCCCGGCCCTTGGACGTGTCTAAGAGCCCTTTAATCGTTATGTGCACTCGCCCCACTCTGTCCCAGCTCCCGCTGGTATTGTCCCTCTGCGCTCTTCTACCTTTACTACCGTATGGTAGTGCAAAATCCGCCGCTCAGGTCCAGTGCTTTGCGCTTTCAGGTTGGCGCGAAAAGGTTGTTTGCAGCGGCGGGACCTGTGGGGCTCGCTGACGGCCGTGCGTGTATTCTTTCCCTTGTTCCAGGGAATCGAACAGTAAACTACTGCGCAGGGGTCCTCTCTGGCCGGGCACTCCGCCCTCTTCACCCCGCTGTTATGGGGCACTGCTGGGGGGACTTATCTCTGGGCGCCGACGTCAGTCCTTTGCCGCGAGCGTCCGTCCGGACGCTCTCCTCAGTCGCCGCTCGGATCCGAAGGTACTCGGGGGGGTCAGGGGAGGGCTCCGGTCGCTGATTCCGCCGATGTGTTGCGGGGGGTCCCAGATAGCGCGCACTTCCGGGCGCCCACCGCCGACTTGCCTTCACTTCCGCCCGGTCTCTGCTCGTATTGGAGCCCGGTGTCGCTGGTCCGATATAGGCCCACTGCTGACGGAGGTCATAAGTCTGCCATCCGGCACTTGATTTTGACTGGCTTTCCTTCGGGTGATTCCCGCTCGGTCCTGGATCCAGGTTCCTCCGTGCAGAGGTCAATTATGACCGGATTATTGTGCGGATTGAAGTGGGGACACTGCCTTACTCACGGAGCCCTACCGCTATGCAACCGCCATGTTCGGCCGCCTAGCCACGCCCCTCATTTGTTTTATTTTTGATGAGGGTTGTGATTTGTGTGGTGTTATAGGTAGGAAGTAAATCGACAAAATGTTTGTAATAATTAATGTTTCTGTTAATAAATATTCTCTAAATACAAATATTTACTTGTTGAAAATTATTTATTTTATTTAATATAATATTTGTAGGTATTTGCGATATATATTTAACATGATATGTTTTTATTTTTAACATTAAATATATTAATATTTTACGTTGTTACATTATATATATATATATATATATATATATATATATACAAGCGCTCTTTGGAGTGCAAAACGCGTCGCAGAATTTTATGGTGTGAATAAACCTCTTTACTTTGGTTACAAGAGCGGACCCTGCATGTTTATTACAAACCTGAGTGCCCGTTGGAACTCCGTGCTTTTGGTCATTGATTTACCGGCTGCTCTGCCGGCACCGAGCCACCCCTGGAAAGACGAGGGATCTCTGGAAGGAGCATACTTTCATGTGGATATATGTGTGTATATATGTATATATCAATAAAACAGTTCACCTTACCCGAGCCTCTTTGATGATGGAGTTCAAGCGGCGGGGCAGTGAGTCCCAACAAATCCTTTCCAAATGCTGCAGTCAATCCCAAAGAACAGCATGCATGTACTCAATTTATTGCAAAGATGTTAATTTATTTCAATGGTGGCACAACACTCAACACGTTTTGTTGCCCACGCTCCTTGCTCACGAGTAACAAATGTTGTGATTCTGCACATTTTTAAACAAACCATGCGACTTCCATAAACACTGTAAACAGATGTCTGCATTCGGATTTGACTTGTCTCAACTTCACTCAAATATAGTGGTTTAAATTAACCCACATAAATGAGTCTAACATAAATTTTACCATCTTGAAGACAAGTGGGGAAAACTAAATAGTACATTATAAGGTTCATATTTGCATGAAGTATCAATCAATCAATCAATCAATCAGGTCATTTGTAGAGCGCGCTACTCACCCGTAGGGTCTCAAGGCGCTGGGTTGGGGGGGGGTGCCGTTACTGCTCGAACAGCCAGGTCTTGAGCTTCTTCCTGAAGGAGAGGTGGTCTTGGGTCAGGCGTAGGTCGGTCGGGAGTGAGTTCCAGGTCTTGGCGGCCAGGTAGGAGAAGGACCTTCCTCCTGTTGTTGCTCTTCGGATGCGGGGGACGGCGGCGAGGGCGTGGCTGGTTGATCTGAGGGGGCGCCTGGGAGTGTAGAAGTTGATCCGGTTGTTGAGGTAGCTCGGGCCTTGGTCGTGTAGGGCTTTGTGTGCGTGGGTGAGGAGACGGAAGGTGATTCTCTTGTTGACCGGGAGCCAATGCAGATCTCTCAGGTGTCCGGAGATGTGGCTGCGTCGGGGGATGTCGAGGATGAGTCTGGCCGAGGCGTTCTGAATCCGCTGGAGTCTCTTCTGGAGCTTGGCGGTGGTACCGGCGTAAAGGGCGTTGCCGTAGTCCAGTCGGCTGGTGACGAGGGCCTGGGTGACCGTCTTCCTCGTGTCGGTGGGGATCCCCCGGAAGATCTTGCGTAGCATGCGCAGGATGTTGAAGCAAGACGAGGAGACGGCGTTTACTTGTCTGGTCATGGAGAGGGAGGAGTCCAGGATGAAGCCCAGGTTACGAGCGTGGTCCGTCGGTTTGGGTGCGGTGCCCAGGGCGGGGGGCCACCAGGAGTCGTCCCAGGCGGAGGGCGAGGAGCCCAGGATGAGGACCTCCGTCTTGTCCGAGTTCAGTTTCAGGCGGCTGGTCGTCATCCATTCGGCTACCTCTCTCATCCCTTCGTGCAGGTTGGCTCTGGCGGTGGCGGGGTCGTTGGTCAGGGAGAGGATCAGCTGGGTGTCGTCGGCGTAGGAGATTATGTTGAGGTTGTGTTGGCGTGCGATGGCCGCGAGGGGGCTCATGTAGACGTTGAAGAGGGTGGGGCTCAGTGAGGATCCTTGAGGGACGCCGCAGATGACTTCGGTGGCCTCTGACTTGTACGGTGGTAGGCGGACTCTCTGTGTTCTTCCGTCGAGGAAGGAGGTGATCCATTCCAGTGCCTTGTCCTGGATTCCGATGTTGCCAAGGCGCTGTACTAGTGTGCGGTGGCAGACGGTGTCGAAGGCCGCGGAGAGGTCTAGGAGGATGAGGGCCGCTGTTTCTCCGTTGTCCATCAGAGTTCGTATGTCATCGGTGGCAGCGATGAGGGCGGTCTCGGTGCTGTGGTTCGCCCGGAAGCCAGACTGTGAGGGGTCGAGGGATCCGTTCGTCTCGAGGAAGGCTGCCAGCTGATTGTTGACGGTCTTCTCGATGACTTTGGCCGGGAACGGGAGGAGCGAGATGGGACGGTAGTTCTTGAGGTCGGTGGGGTCTGCTGTGGGTTTCTTGAGAAGAGCGCTGAGATCGGCGTGCTTCCAGCTCTCAGGGAAGGTGGCGGTGTCGAAGGAAGTGTTGATGATGTCCCGCAGGTGGGGTGCGATGACAGCGTCGGCCTTGTTGAAGACGTGGTGAGGGCAGGGGTCAGTTGAGTTCATTGTGCGGATGGTGTCTTCGGTGTTGATCGGAGTCCAGGTGCGGAGGATGGTGGTGGGGGGCGTTGTTGCGGTCGTGGCTTGCGTAGGTTGGTTGCTGAAGCTGTTGTGTATGTCCGCGATCTTGTTGTGGAAGTAGGAGGCGAGGGAGTTGCAGAGGTCTTGCGACGGGGTGATGTCATTGCTTCCGGCGTTGGGGTTGGAGAGCTCTTTCACGATGTTGAAGAGTTCCTTGCAGTTGTGTGCGTTGTTGTCCAGCCGGTCCTTGTATGTATTTTTCTTGGTGGCGCGGATCAGCTGGTGGTGTTTACGGGTGGCGAGCTTGAGGGTGGTCATGTTGTCCGTGGTTGGCTCCCTTCTCCAGGCTTTCTCGAGGGCTCGGCAGTTCTTCTTGGAGCTCTTTAGTTCGTCGGTGAACCATGGTGTTTTTCTGCTGCAGGGTCTGCTGGGTGGGGTTCTCAGTGGGGCGAGTTCGTCCGCGCAGTTGCTGATCCACTTCGTGAGGTTGTCGGCGGCCTGGCTGGGGTTCGCTGAGCTGGCCGGAGGGTGCTGGCTCAGGGAAGCGGTGAGCTGGTCGGCTGTGATCTTGTTCCAGCTTCTTCGGGCAACCTGTTGCTGGTAGTGGTGGATCGTCGATCTCTTGAAGGTGAAGTGGACGCAGCTGTGGTCCGTCCAGTGGAGTCCTGTTGCGTGGCTGAAGGTGACGTCGTTGCTGGATGAGAAGACGGCGTCGAGTGTGTGTCCGGCGTAGTGGGTGGGGGTGGTCACCAGTTGCTTGAGTCCGAGGTTGGCGAGGTTGTCCAGCAGGGTGGTGGTGTTGCGGTCGTTGTTGTTCTCCAGGTGGAAGTTGAGGTCCCCCAGGAGGATGTAGTCGGCGGAGGGGAGGGCATGCGGGCTGACGAAGTCGGCGATGTCCTCGCTGAATTGTGTGCGTGGCCCCGGGGGTCGGTAGATCAGGGTGCCTCTGAGGGTGGTCTTCGGGTTGGTGTGGATCTGGAAGTGCAGGTGTTCAGCGGTGGTTAGGGTGTCGTCGGTGTTGGTCGCGATGCGGATGGTGTCTTTGTGGATGATGGCGATGCCTCCTCCCGTCTGGTTGGCGGTGCGGTCCCTCCGGATGATCTTGTAGCCCTCCGGGATGGCGATGGCGGGAGCTGAGGAGGCGTTCATCCAGGTCTCGGTGAGGAAGGCCACGTCAGGGGCGGTGGTGTCGAGGAGGTTCCAGAGTTCTACGGCGTGTCTGTGGACGGAGCGGGTGTTGAGCAGGATGCACCTGAGGTGGCTGCTGGTGGTGTTCGGTTTGGCGGGTGCTGGTGCAGGGTGTGCCCGGATGCAGGTGAACTTGCAGGCGTGGCAGCTGAAGGGTCCGTGGGTGTGCTTCGGGGCGGCTTGATGACATCCTGGGATGCGGCCGGTGTTGAGTGCGATGAGATCGGCGGCGGTGTAGGTTCGTCGGGTCGGCTTCCGTCGGTGGGGGCCAGGGGTCCTGGCGCTGGTCGCGATCCGGTCGCGGACGGGCGCAGACGGGCTTACCTTTGGCGCGCCTTCGGCGCACAATCGGCGCGCCCGCTGCGCGTCACCGCTGCGCGTTCGCACGGTCGCCATATAAGGCGAAGTGCGCGGGTGGGCGGAGCAGCTGGGAGGCGGGAGCGGGGAGGGAACAGAAGGCAAAAAGGGGCGGGGTCGGCGGTAGTGGCGGGAAGCGGGGGCGGCGAGGGAGGCGGGAAACAGAGCGGGCAGCGATTAAAGATGGACACAAATTACGCTAACACGGGAAAAAAGACTAAAAAATAGGCAGGCAAGCACAAATGATTGGGAAAAACAGGCTTAACAGGGGAAAAAGACTAAACAAGGCAGACAAGCACAAATGATTGGGAAAAACAGGCTTAACAGGGGAAAAAGATTAAACAAGGCAGACAAGCACAAATGATTGGGAAAAACAAGCTTAACAGGGGAAAAAGATTAAACAAGGCAGACAAGCACAAATGATTGGGAAAAACAAGCTTAACACGGGGAAGAGATTGGCAAATAAAAACAGGCACAAATGATTGAAAAGAGGAAACGAGACGGACGGCAGCAGGGTCAGTCGGCAGCGAGGCAGCTAGGCACAGCGAGGGGGCACACGCAGCAGCTGGTGGCCGTGCGGCGCGGGGGTGTCCCACAAGTGGGTCACACTCACCTGTGTCGCACGGTCGCCATATAAGGCCAAGTGCGCGGGTGGGCGGAGCAGCTGGGAGGCGGGAGCGGGGAGGGAACAGAAGGCAAAAAGGGGCGGGGTCGGCGGTAGTGGCGGGAAGCGGGGGCGGCGAGGGAGGCGGGAAACAGAGCGGGCAGCGATTAAAGATGGACACAAATTACGCTAACACGGGAAAAAAGACTAAAAAATAGGCAGGCAAGCACAAATGATTGGGAAAAACAGGCTTAACAGGGGAAAAAGACTAAACAAGGCAGACAAGCACAAATGATTGGGAAAAACAGGCTTAACAGGGGAAAAAGATTAAACAAGGCAGACAAGCACAAATGATTGGGAAAAACAAGCTTAACAGGGGAAAAAGATTAAACAAGGCAGACAAGCACAAATGATTGGGAAAAACAAGCTTAACACGGGGAAGAGATTGGCAAATAAAAACAGGCACAAATGATTGAAAAGAGGAAACGAGACGGACGGCAGCAGGGTCAGTCGGCAGCGAGGCAGCTAGGCACAGCGAGGGGGCACACGCAGCAGCTGGTGGCCGTGCGGCGCGGGGGTGTCCCACAAGTAGTGCTTGTTTAGTGACTATCATTATCAATAACGTTTTGAACCCCCTTTATTTGTTCTTCGCTACATGGACAACAGACATTGCCTTTAATTACCAGTATTGGGGCATGTTGGCATTATATAAACCTTTCAATGCGCTTCCAAGGAAGAGCTATATTTCTCAATATGCCAACAAAAACAGCCGTGAATCTTTACCATCGATATTTCCACACTGATTGCCACAGTGGGCACTTGACCCGAACGATGTTCTGATTGTAGCCAATAATGCCCCAATGGGCCCATAAATATATAACTGTGAGTCTACTAAAGACCTGTCTACCGAATTTGTTTTGCGAATTCATGGGGTACAGCCCCAGTGGGCTTATCCTAAATTCATAATGTCCATTTTACCTTCCTTGTTTGGTGTGTGTTACATCACACACTACAATTTCGTGATTCAAATTTTGCATCCATATTTTACAAATAGATATTTTTGCTCTCTTGCCTTCCACTTGCCGTCGTATAGGTTGTTTGGTTTGTAAGATACAAAAAGTCTGGTTAACAGATGAATAATCAGTGATCCTTATAAAGTGTATCAACAAAACATACTACAAAATGTAAAGCTAAAAAGTGAGTTTAAAAACTGATTTCTACTATCATCGTCTTACATTTAAAACAAATTATGAGCAAATTTTAAGCAGATACTTTGATTTTTCTGTGTTTTCAAATTGGGTGAATGAATTACCCTAAGTGAACCGACAGTTCTTCTTCCCCGTTATGGCCTAAAGGTGTCATAGTATGATACTGTATTATCAGCTTAGACTCTAAGGGGGCCATTATGATGTCGGGCAGATCGCCACCGCCCGACCGGCGGTGGCGATCTGCCTGACATCTTTCGCCACCCGCACTCCATTTACCCCCGCCATATTACAATGGTGGAGGTACAGCGGCAGACGGAAAGACCGTCCGCCACTTTACCGGAGGAAGGGAATCATTACGATTGCCCTCCGTGCGGTCCTGGGCCATAATATGGTGGCGGTGCCTAGCAGGCGACACCCCCATATTATGATATGTGTGGATTTTGGCTGTGGAGGCCCGTTGTGGGCCCCCAGGGTAATGGGGGGTGCACTTGGGGGTTACCTATGGTACCCCTTACATTGGCATACACAAGGTGGGAGGCACCGCGCAGTGCCTGTCACGTTGTGCATGCACAACATGCATCTTTTGCATTGCGGCGGGTGCTGTTTACAGCGCCGCCCAACAAAATGTAAAATATGCGGGATGCAACCGCCAGGGTGGCGGTCGCATCCTAGTAGCCATAGCAGGACCGCTGCCCCTCTGGCAGGGTGGTCCCGTTTACCGTTACGGTGGTGGGCAGCCTTTGTCCGTCCGCCATCCTAATGGGGCTCTAAGCGTCTCAATTCCAGAACACGGTCCCCCCCTGGACTGGAACAGCATCTAATACACAGAAAGAGAGATGATTACTGTTCTGATTATGGACTGCCTTGAAATGCCGTCCTACCAGATACTGCTTATCAACGTTTTTGATGGCGCGCATATGCTCCAGGAATCAGTTTCTTCGCTTTATGGATTGTACTGCCAATGTAGTATTTATCATACGGACATTTCAAGGATAAACCGCATGGTCAGTGGTACACGACACATGCTTTGTGATCTTAACTGGTTTATAGTTTGGTGACAGTTTCACTTCTTTGCAGTTGCTACTATATTTACAGGCCTTACAGCAGCCACAAATATAAAATCCTTGGATTCTGTTTTTCTGGGGGTTCTAGTGTGGTGAGAGATTTGCAAATGGTATCTTTTAGTGACCGTGCCTTTCTAAAGGTGATTTGAGGAAATTCCTCTACACAGTACACAAGATCCTTATCAGTTTTTAGAACATGCCAAAATGTACTGAGACACTTTCTTATTGAATATGATTGGCCATGATAGTTAGTAATGAATCTTATCTTCTGTTCAGATTCACTAATTGTGTCAATCTTGGGTATCAGTAGGTCAGATGTAGTCCGATACGAGACTTCCAGACTTGCTTTTTTAATCATGGATTTTGTGTACCCTCTTTCTAAGAAACGTTTGGTCATACAGGTTTCTTACTTCTGGTAACTTTCCTCTGAGCTACAGTTCCGTTTAGCACAAAGTAATTCCCCTAATGGTATACTCCGAATGAGATTTACGGGATGGCAGCTACGGGCATGAAGTAAACTATTACCCACGGTATCTTTGCGGTATAGCATGCTGTCTAATCTTGCCCCATTAACTTGCAACTGAAGGTCTAGAAATTCAATTCTCTTACTGTCAATTTGGCTTGTAAACTTCAGATTGAGTGTGTTGTTGTTTAAACAATTGACAAACTCAATGGCTTCTGTTTCACTTCCCTTCCAGATGTCATAAATATAACAAGCCCACATAACTGCATGTGTCAGAAATTGGTCCATTTTTTTGACGACCTGTTCCTCCCACCAGCTGAGCTAAAGACCTGAAAAACTGGGAGCGAAGCAGGCCCCCATAGCAGTACCAACTGTTTGCCTATAGATGTTGCTGTTAAATGTAAAATAGTTCTGGGTGAGGCATGTACTCATCATATCTATTAACATCTCTGTGTGTAATAAATAGGAGAGGGATTTATTAAGTAGAAATTGGCGTCATGCTATCAGTACCTGTTCGTGAGGAATAACATATATAAACTGTTTACGTCTAAGCACATCAACAAATGATTATCATTTCATACCACATCCTGAATCTTTCTTAAGAAATTCCCCGTATCTTTCACATACGCTGGGAGTCTCTGCACTAGAGGCTGTAGAAAAAAGTCAATGTATCTTGACGTGTTTTCAAGACAGCTCCCCCTCGAGGAGACAATTGGTCTTCCGGGAGGATTACTCCTGTCCTTATAAATTTTAGGAAGTAAATAAAGGGTCTGTAATTAAGGGAATCTACAAATCAGATATTTATATTACTCCATTTCAATAAGACCCCTTTCTTTCCATTCTACTAGTTGTGTTTGATAAGTCTTATTAGAAGCCTCATATTTAACTCTAGTGCTCAATTCGTGAGCAAGGAGCGCGGGCTCCAAAACGCGTCGAGTGTTGTGCCATCATTGAAATAAATGAACATTTTTGCAATAAATTGAATACGCAGCATGCTGTACTTTGGGATTGACTGCAGCATTTGGAAATTATATATAGATATATATGCTCCCAAGCGGTTCCAATCACCGTTCCGGCAGGGCTCAATCCGGGTGCGGTTCCCTGCAGCTGAACCACGCTCACGATCAAGGTATATGTATATACCAAAACGCGTAGATCTTGAATTGCCCTTTGCCACATTGAGAAGAATGTAAAGGAAATAAAAAGAAAAATTGCAAAACGACCACGGGAGTGCGACCCGTTTATCCCTCTGGCTAGAGGGGTTGTGTGGAAATGTATATATATATATATTATATAACAGCTCCATCCAAAAGGATACGAAGCCATCGTTGGGTTAAAGAATTATTTATTAAAAGCAATTCTCCCAAATGCGTTTCGGCGTAATGCCTTTCTCAGTGTTCGAACTGCTGAAATATGATATCTGGTGTCCAATTGGTTTATATTTCATGTCTCCAATCCTTATTGGTGGAATTACAACCAATGGGAGGGCTGCAATAATGTTACTGTTATTCCACAGCTGTAATGTTTCTCTGCATCGGCACTGTCACTGTGATCACGTAAGTCCCCTATCATGCCTGAATGGCAAATCAAATAAGATAATCCCCGATGGGGGGGACTCAGATACCAGTGCTGATGCCTTCAACATGTTGCTGGCCATGTTGTTTGTGCAGTTCATCCTTGCATTTCGATAGGGGCGATAAGTTCCTAATGCACCAGATTAACCCCTCACCAGCCGCTGGATGTAAAAGCGTGATGCGACTGCTGGCGTCGGTCAAATGGCTCAGCGTCCTTGAGCTTAGATAGCTCATAGCCTTCATTGTTCGGCAGGGCAATCATGTCAACGGCGGTTCTAGCAGTTTCTCATTAAATTCCTGGCTCTATGGTCCCACCATTGACTGCTGAACTCCTTGGGCGGGTGCTGGTTTGGTCGAGGGTGGGGACTCGCAGATTACATAACAGCTCCATCCAAAAGGATACGAAGCACTTGTGGGGTTAAAGAATATATTTATTAAAATATATTCTCAAAACGCATTTCAGCTAAATGGATTTCTTAATGTTCAAACTGCTGAAATATGATATTTGGTGTCCAATTGGCTTATATTTCATGTCTCCAATCCTTATTGGTGGAATCACAGCCAATGAGAGGGATGCAATACTGTTACTGATATACCCCAGCTGTAAAGTTTCTCTGCATCTGCGCTGTCACTGCGATGACGTAAATCCGCTATCATGTCTGAATGGCAAGTTAAATAAGATAATCCCTGATGGGCTGACTCAGATACCAGTGGATCAGTGCTTGAATTTAGCACTGATAATAGAAAAATATACCAGAGTAAAGGAAGAAACGATTTACATGGCTTTCATCGACCTGTCGGCAGTAAATGGTGGGACCATGGAGCCAAGAAAATAAATATATATATATTTGCAAATTAGAACGCCTTGGCGTTTTTCTAATTGGACTTGGATAAGTACGGCATACCGTGCCCCCTGCCTACTCATTTATCGCAACGATTGGACTGGTCGAAGCTGTTCAGAGCCTATTCCGGGGGGTGTGCTTCGGAGCTAAGGGAGCCGGCTGGCTTTTCTCGGCGAGTCGGAGCGGATTCTGTCTGCGCGTACCAGCTTGTTCTAAGCGAGAGAAGCAGGTTTGGGCTAAAGACTCCAAAAAAACTTTTTTACTATCATTTTTGTAGCCACAGTAGCAGTCCAGCGGCATATCTTGGCCGCTGAATTTAATCATAAAATATGTTGTTCACCGACGCACTCAGGAGTAGGGAAATGGCGGCAGAGGCTCTGTATGAAAATCTACCTACTGTTATTTCTTCAACTACTCAAGATAGTCGCACTTCAAATGTTAACAACAGTACCAAGGATTTATTAAAGACTTTGGAGAAACTGCTTCGCAGTGAACTTTCCAAGTGGTGGGAAAAGAAATCATTAGACAAATATCTGGAGGTCAATCGTGTGCCCCGGGGTCTGAGAGAGATGATTGTTACTACTTGTGAAAATCCGGACCCTAAAATGCTTCAGAGGTGGGCAGAAAACAGTCTTCAATCGTCCAGAAATATGTTATTGATTTTGACTGAATTTTCCCACTCTGATAGAGAATCTTTATTATTGGAAATTGCAAAGGTCAATGCGCTCCTGGAAGCAACTG
The DNA here is from genome assembly GCF_964261635.1 of Lissotriton helveticus. Taxonomy (NCBI): domain Eukaryota; kingdom Metazoa; phylum Chordata; class Amphibia; order Caudata; family Salamandridae; genus Lissotriton; species Lissotriton helveticus. The sequence continues at coordinate 1,843,346,142 of NC_136065.1, read as the reverse complement.
GTGATACTGATATAATAGCAAGCACCCGTAAAGAAATTGACCAAAGACTCGCCAAACTGGAGCAAACAATTCAAGAAAGGAAAATAAATAAGTTTGCAAGAGACAAAGAGGACTATGGGACAGGTCGTATTTTTACCTTTTCACGAAAATATGACTCTTACAAGCGCAAAGCCATGTCCACTCAGCAAAAAACACCTACGGTTACTGATTCAGGGGCAGCTATGTGTCCTGTATTAACAAATGAAGACAATCTATCAGTAGCGTTTTTTAGTGGTTCTGAGGACAGTATATCGCGAGTTGATGTAATTTCTAATGATTTGACAAAATTCTCTATGGTTGACGAACTAAATTTTGTCAGCGAGGACCGGAGATATTCTCTGCGCTCACGGAACACTCCTCCACAAGGAGACCAAGCGGCAGCCAAAAACGCCGCCGTAGGAAATGTATTGCCAAAAAGAGGTGGAGGGCGATGCAAAACTCGCAAGAACTGGAACAATTAGCCAGTGAGCAAGATAACACAGTGATCAATTTGACAGATTTAACATTGTCTAAGGCGGAAGAGCAACTTCTTTCTTTAGGACTTTCATATTGTCCACCGAATGATTTTTCCTATGTTCAAGCACGGATTGATGTTTTTAAATTTATCAGGAAAATTAAATTGCAGAAATATTTCTTGTTACATCCTGATACTTCAATTGTGCATGTTGAATCTGAAGTTGAAAGTTCTAATGTTGAATCTCTTCAAGTAAAACATTTGCAGGGTTTGCAGATATTACTGTCCCTAGATAACGAAAATACCTCACAAACTGATTTGACTGTGAGTCAAGCTATTAAGGTAAACTGTTCTCCTCCCACCATGTTTAGAGGCAAATCTACATTCTTGCCCTTGATGCCTAAAGATGCAGTGGATGTCTTTAGTGATAGGATCATAACAGAATTAAAGGCATTGAACATATCGGTACAGAAAAGGAAAAAACAAGTTGATTTTAACAACATTCAATATACCAAACTTGTGGAAAAAATTCAGGGTAACAATATGGTTGTAGTGAAGAGTGCTGACAAAGGGGGAAACACGGTATTATGGGCCAAAACTGATTACATCGCTGAAGCGGCCCGTCAATTATGTGACCCCCTGTGCTACACAAAATGCACTAAATTTGTGATGCTTAAAAGCCATGAAAAAACCAGAAAATACATCAATCTCTGGTATAAAACTGGCTTATTGACAAAGGATGAATCTAAATTTCTAAATGTATCACATCCAATCACCCCACTCTTTTATTTGTTGCCCAAAATCCATAAATGCACTGTTCCTGTTCCCGGTCGCCCTATTATTTCTGCTCAGGGCAGTATGAATGAGAACATTTCCAAGTACGTAGATTTTTTTCTGCAATCACATATGTTTTCCCTCCCATCATTTTTGAAAGACACCACGGATTTTTTGGTTAAGATCAGTCAAATCACATGGTGTCCCGATTTTTGTTTTCTGGTGATGGATATTGAGGCACTTTATACCAGCATCAACCATCTCCAGGGCCTTGAAGCAGTCAAATATTTTCTGGATGGACGAGAGGCAGGTTTTAGAGATCACAATCTCATGCTTTTGGACATGATACGTCTATGCCTCTATAACAACTATTTCCAATTTGGAAAAGATTTCTATCACCAGGAACGCGGGGTGGCCATGGGTTCATGCTTCTCCCCCAGCTATTCATGTTTACATGTTGGCTGGTGGGAGGGGCATGTTCTCGGGGTCACTCATGCGCATTGGCTCCCCCATCTAGCGCACTATTGGCGCTTTATTGACGATATTTTTATCGTCTGGAGGGGCACTAAGGAACAAGCTGCGGCTTTTGTCACCGAGATTAATGTTAATGACAGGAATCTCAAGTTCACTGCTAATATTACATCTGATTGTGCAGATTTCTTGGATGTCCAGGTCTACATTGATCATGACACCGTACAAACTAAACTTCATAGGAAGAGCACTGCGGGCAATTCCATCTTGCATGCCCGCAGTGCTCATTCTTTACACACAATTAACAGCATTCCTTTGGGGGAATTTATCCGGATTTAAACGCATCTGCAGTAGTCCCGATATTTTGAACCAATGTCTAATGGAATCCAGATCTAGATTCCTTAGACGAGGCTACAGTAAAACCATTCTAGATCAGGCTATGGCTAAAGTATGTGCGCGTCCTCGTGAGGAACTTTTAATTTCAAAAAATAAGGAAACCCTTGAATGTACTGAACAGGGTTCTGCCCGATTTATCACCACGTATTGCTCCCAATCATCTAAGATTAGTAACATCATTCGATCAGAGTGGCCAATAGTACTAACTGATGTTATTCTTGCCCCCTTCCTACCTAAATTGCCAGCCATCACTTTCAGGAGGGCTCCTTCTATGAAAGATTCACTAGTTAGGACCCAACCAGAACTTCCACCTAAAACGAATTGGCTTAATAAACCCGGTTTTTTTAGGTGTACATCATGTCGTGCCTGTACATTTGAGGTCAATGGCACACATTATGTTTCTGCTTTCAATGATAGGTTGATTCCAATAAAAGAACATCTGACATGTCGCAGCGATTTTGTAATCTACAAACTAACTTGCACATGTTCTCTTTCCTATATTGGCAGCACTAAACTACCTGCACATCAACGTATCTTACAGCACATCCGGGCAATAGTTAACTCAGATATGAACTACCCAGTGGCACGCCACTTTAAAGCAGTACATGATAAAAAAATTGAAGGACCTTTCATATACTCTATTATGTTCTATAGCCAACCCAAGTAGAGGTGGGGATCGTGAAAAACTGTTGCGCCAAAAGGAGGCATATTTCATTCTGTTGCTGGACACCCGGTCCCCCAACGGGTTAAATGCTTTTGATGAATTACATCATTACCTATCAATTGTATGTACCTGGTCTTAACCCTCCCTTTGATTAGAGAGAAAAATTCTTTTCTCTTTAGCTGTTTCTCCTTTTCTTTTTGGTCTATTTTTGATTATTTCAATGAAATTTGATACATTTGAATGTTGAACTTTGACTTTCTTGCTTATCTGTGTGGTTTTTCAATACAGGTCTTTTGTAGCCATAATAATGTATTTCATTTGATAATGAAACTGTTTTTAAAGCACTTGCACTTTAGCACCTAGGCACTTTTTTCGACATTCAAACATGTATTGAGTTTATGATAGTGGTCATTGACAATTTTCTCAGGGAGTAGTTTGAATAATCTTTTTTGACCAGAGTGTATTAGAATGTTGATGCACTTGCATTTGATTTTTTAAGCACATTGTTTATTCTCCATTGGTGACTATTTATGAGTGCTTCCCATTCTGGTTAATTTTGATAGTCTGTTATATTGTTGACAACAATGAATTCAAAAATATCTTTTCCACGCCCTATGTTTGAATATCAGATCAAATCTTGAGACTCTATTTCTACATGTTATTAGAGCACTAAGCTCTTAACTGTGTCTTTTTGTATAATGATTAGACGATAACTGATTGGCACTATTGCTTTAAATCATGTTTTTTCAGCCTATTTGCTATGTTGCAACCCTTGCGTTCTGTTTCTTTAGGCGCTTGGGCTTTTAAAGTGAATTTATTGCACCGCCTACTCCTGACGCGTCATGTGATCAAGCTCCGCCTGCGGAGCGAAACGCGTCAGGCAGGGCACTTGATCTTGCACTTTATGGAAATAAATGGATTGCTGGCACTAAGATTTTGTGATGTGGCTTCATTGTTGTTGTTTACTGGACTAAACACCTAGAGTTGGAGTGGAGGTCTACGCCTGGTGTAACCGCTACTTCTGGCGGTCAGGATTCTACGTCTCATATATATATATATATATATATATATATATGTGTATGTGTGTATATGTGTGTGTGTGTGTGTGTGTGTGTATATATATATCTTTTTATCTAATTTTATTTTGTTGATATTTTGCACTGACTGGAGAGAGAATAGTAAATTACACCCCTCCGCAATCCAATCCAACACTTTCCTTATTGATGCACTGACTGGAGTGGGAATAGTGCATTTTATCCCTCCGCTATGTAACACTTTTCCTACTGTTGCACTCACTGGAGAGGGAATAGTAAATTGTATCCCTCCGCTATTCAACACTTCCCTACTGTTGCACTCACTGCAGTGGGAATAGTAATTTTTACCACTCTGCGATCCAATACTTTCCCTACTTTTGCACTCACTGGAGTGGGAATAGTAATTTTCACCCCGTTGCTATCTAACACCATCCCTACTGTTGCACTCATCGGAGTAGGAATAGTAATTTATACTCCTCTGCTATCCAACACTTACCCTAGTGTTGCACTCACTGGAGTGGGAATAGTAATTGTTACCCCTCCACTATCCAACACTTTCCTTACTGTTGCACTAATTGGAGTGGGAATAGTAATTTTTACCCCTCTGCTATCCAACACCTTCCCTAGTGTTGTACTGACTTGAGTAGGAATAGTAAGTTTTATCCCTCCGCTATCCAACATTTTCCCTACTGTTGCACTCATTGGAGTGGGCATAGTAATTTCTACCCCTTCGCTATCCAACACTTTCCCTACTGTTGCACTGGCTGGAGTGGGAATTGTAGATTTTACATCTCTACTGTCCAACACGTTCCCTACTGTTGCACTGACTGGAGTGGAAATAGTAGATTTTACCCCTCCAATAGCTAATACTTTTCCTACTATTGCACTCACTGGAGTGGGAATAGTAATTTTTATCCCTCGCTATCCAACACTTTCCCTACTGTTGCAGTCACTGGAGTTGGGATAGTAATTTGTACCCCTCGGCTATCCAACACTTTACCTACTTTTGCACTCATTGGAGTGAAAATAGTAATATATACCCCTCCGCTATGCAATACTTTTTCCACTGTTGGACTCACTGGAGTGGGAAATTTAAGTTTAAAGATTTTTAAACAGTTTAATAGAATGTTTTTTAATAGATTTTATGTTAATGGTCTATGTATGTATATATATATATATATATATATATATATATATATATATATATATATATATATATATATATATATATATATATATATATATATATATATATATATATATATATATATATATATATATATATATATATATATATATATATATATATATATATATATATATATATATATATATATATAGATATAGATATAGATATATATATGTGACCAACAAGTTAATTTTTGGGACATTGAAATTTTCATTCAACTGGGCAAACTTGAAACGCGCTTGCATAGAAAACCCACAGCAGGCAAATCTGTTCTGCATGCTACCAGCGTCCACCCGGGTCATTTAATTCATAGTATCCCCTATGGGGAACTTTTACGTCTAAAGCGCATTTGTAGCAATGAACAGGATCTAGTGACAGCTCAAGGACAGAGTATAACAAGATTTCTAGAAAGAGGCTACAGCCAAAAGTGTCTAGATGAGGCCCTTAACAAAAGCAATCTAATGACTAGGGAGACCCTAGTAAAAACCAAACAGAGGCTCTCCAGTAAAACCCATACAAATGATAAATTTAGATTTATCTTAAGATACAACCAACATGAAGGTGCAGTCAGGAAGATTATCAAGAGAAATTGGCACCTCATTAAACAGGATCCCATTATCGGTAAGCTAGTCTTCAAACAACCGGCAATAACATACCGCCGAGGGAAGTCTATGAAAGACACCCGGTAAAAAATTATCCAAGTGGACCAGTGACGAGAGGCACATGGTTATCCCAGCAAAAAGGCTTCCTTAAATGCAAGACATGCAAGGCCTGTCAACACTCAATCAATCAAGAGTATTTGTAAAGCGCGCTACTCACCTGCTAGGGTCTAAAGGCGCTGGGGGACGAGGGGGCTGCTACTGCTCGAAAAGCCAGGTCTTGAGTTGCTTCCTGAAGGAGAGATGGTCCTGGGTGAGTCGTAGGTGGGTGGGGAGGGTGTTCCAGGTCTTGGCCGCCAGGTAGGTGAAGGATCTTCCTCCGGTGGTGGTTCTGCGGATCCGTGGGACGGTGGCGAGGGCGAGGCTGGCGGAGTGGAGCTGGCGGGTTGGCGTGTAGAACGTGAGGCGGTTGTTGAGGTATTCGAGGCCCAAATACAAAACTCCATTCAGTGAAAAAGAGTGGGTCATTGATAAAGCTTTAAATTGTAAATCTGATTATGTAATTTACATATTAGAATGTCCTTGCAAATTGAAATATGTCGGGAGTACTGTACTACAAGGCCACAAAAGAGTGCTTCAGCACATCAGAGCTATCAAAAACAATGACCCCTCTTGTCCAGTGGCACGCCCCTTTAATGAAAAACACAAAGGGGATCCAAAGGAGCTTAAATATTATCTGGTCCCGATCTCCAAAAGGGGAGGAAAGCCCAAGAAGGCCCTTCGCAAACTCGAAATGCTGTACATTCTGAACTTAGACACCAAATTCCCAGGAGGCCTTAATGCAACCGAGGAACTTTGGTCTAGCCTTGAAATACAATAACATTATACTGTATGGAAATGGGCATCCCATGATTGATTAGATAAGAATGAAAAAACTGACAACCGACAGTGAGGGCAGGATGAAATGATTGCAAATTTTGTGTATAGGTGTTGGTTTTTAGATATTTATTGGGCCACAATTTATATTGATTATATTTAATATATTTATATATTTTATATTGACTGATTGGATTCCAGCTATTGTATATTTATATTTATGGTTATGAATGTATTTATACATGTATATCTATACACATGCACAGTTTGAACATGCCCTTATTCTTCCCCTGTGCCCCCAATCCTAGATCCAAGACCTCGAATGAGGTAAATATATTTTATTAAAAAAAGAGCTCATATTTATTTTTATTTATTTTTATTACTTTTGTGTTCTCATTCTCTCTTCCTCTAGAATTGAACAACAACAATTTTTTAACCCAAAAACTGCACGTCCGGCTGCTATCTGTATCGCTCTGTTTTTATTGGGTTTTGCACAGTTGAGATGTCAACCTATCACTTGCACTACATGTGAATGTGATGAATCCCAGGACTATGAAATTGCATTATTTAAATTCATTGATGGCATATAAACGGACAAAATTTTGATCGGTCACTCAGAAACAGTTGATATGAGGCATGAGAAAAATGTTTGCACATATTTATATTCTATGTATGTGTCCATTTACACCGCTTTATATCAACTTTGGGAGGTCTGCACGATTATGCATTTAAGCATGTATGTCTGGCAACATCGGTAATGAGTTTATTGTAAATACCGCAAACTATTGCACTGGGATCATTGTATATATTGCACTGGCACTTTAAATTTTGTTGAAACAATTGTTTTGCACTGTCACTTTAAATGGTTTTAATCACATGGTAATTGCAGAAAAAAAGTTAAAAATATTTAAGCCAATTGTGCTACCATGAGCGCGTCATGTGATCAAGTTCCCCAGGAGGGCCGAAACGCGTCATGGCTACTGCTGCACCTGGCATGGCAATAAAGTAATTTGCTGAAAACGAGCTATTGTGGTCCGCGCTCTATTCTCCTCGTGGTATGAGGAAATGGTGAAGGAGTTACCTGATATATATATATATATATATATATATATATATATATATATATATATATATATATATATATTGATTACCTACTGGCGGTCACCAGTAGGTAGTTATAGTTAGGACCTAGTTTCCATAGGAAATCCGCAACATTCTATTTGGAATAACTTTGGCGCCGGTGGATGAACCTTCGCGAAATTCTCCAAGAAGATGGCCTGCTCCGCTCCGCTCCTTCCCTGAAAGTTTGGAGTTGATTCATCAAGCGGGGGCCGAAAAAAAAGGGGGGTCCCAAAACGTGTTTTCCCCATGCAATTTTCCATAGGACCTTTAGCCAGGGCTACAGCCCGAACGGATGAACGGAATTACACCAAATTTGGCAGAGAGATAGAGTTCGGTTTGAAGATCACCCTTTTTGTTAAATGGTGTAAATCCGTTCAGTAGTTCCTGAGAAAATCAAAAGTAAAATCATAGAAATATCTTGAGGAGCTTACCGTACGCGTACATACGCGTAGCTTCCGAGCACGAGCTGCATGATCATTGGCTGTCAACTGTCTGTCAACACTCCAAACCAGGAAGTGTTGGCAGCCATCTTGTGCCTCGGTAGACTGAGGCACAATAAAAACACTGGGAAACAAAGGTGAAAACGAAGAAAAGGGGGCAGGGTAGAAACACCCTGACCCCCTAGGCCTGCTCAGGGGGTCCCACAAGTACAGGGTACAAAAAAAACCCGGTCTTCTTTTTTTCAAATTAGCCTCCAGGGGGACCAAATCCCAGGGGCATAGTGAAAAAGAAATGTGGGGGGCCCCAATCCCCCCCACACTACCCTGGGGACCACCACCCCCGGGGCAAAGTAATTATAATAATGTAATGTCGGAATTTGTAAAGCGCACAGCTACCTCCACCGGAGGTGTCCTGGCGCTGTCCGTATACCGCTTAGGAACCCTTCCTGGCTTTCCTGGGAAATGTCCACTCCTGGGCACCCCCCAGGTGCAGCCAGGCATCCCAGCGCTTTTGGGGCCGTTGTGGAGACAAAGCAAGCTATTGCCCAGAGTTGCAGCGTGGGACCCATGATCAGAACAGGCACTGAGGCAAGAATATCCAGTCAGGGGAATTAATGAGCCGGAGACCCGCCGAGGCAGGAATCGAACCCTGGTCCCTGGCCAGAGCTCTGCATCAAGGTCTGCCTGCTCTAACCATTGAGCGGGGGCACACGGGCCCCCCGCAGCCCCGGGGACCGCCACCCCCGGGGCTTGTATATGTATGTTGGGGGCCCTCTAAGGCCCCCACATGCCCCAGGGACCACCACCTCCCCGGGGCTCTAATATGTAAAATAGGAAGGTCCGTGACGGACCCCCCAGCCCAGGGGACCACCAATCCGGGGCTTTTTATCAGGTGGGAGGGGGGCCGCGCGGCCCCCTCCTGGAGCGTGTGATGGCCTTGGGGACGCCACCCCCCAGGGCCAGCTCCTGCAGTGTCCCGGGGTGGCTACCCCCGGGACACTGCTGTTTGCTAAGGTAGGGCGAGAGCCTCGTGGCTCCTGCCCCACCATAGCAAACTGCTTTGATTTTTGAAAGAGAGAGCAGGAAACCTGCTCTTTCTTTCTAAGATCAAAGCGTATTGCTTTTCTGCATGGGGAGAAGCATCTTAGCTGCTCCCCAAGCAGAAAAGCAGGATGCGGAGAGCCGGCAGGGACCGTGGGGGGCCTGGGGACACCCCCACGGCCCCCAAAGGAGAGGGCAGGCCCCGAGGGATGGGGTCCCCGGGGCCAAAAGTTACCCAGGAGGGGGCCACGCGGCCCCCCTCCACAATTGAAATATATATATATTTTTTTAAAAAGGCAGGGCCCGGGGGATGGGGTCCCCGGGGCCTTAAGGGGGCATAGGAGGGGGGTATGCAGCCCACCTGCACACAAAAAATACATTTAAATGTTGCCCATGCCCCAAGGGATGGGGTCCCCAGGGCCGGAATTGGCCACGGGAGGGGGGCCACGCAGCCCCCTATCATTAAATTTTAAAAAAAAGAATTGTTGGCAGGCCCTGGGGGATGGGGTCTTCAGGGCCCAAAAAAATAAAAAGAAGGGGGGCTACACAGCCCCTCTTCTTAAAAGTTTTTTTTTTTTTTTTAAACGGGATCGGGAGGAGGCCACGCCCCCTCCTTGCACCTCTCTGCAAACGCGCCCCCTGGCGCGTTTGCAGAGGTGGAACTAATTCCACTTGCATACTGGGGGTCCCTGGGGAGCAACTAGCCCACCAGGAGAGGTGTAATGAGGGCATGCCCCTTTTTACACCTCTCTGCAACGCAGCACCCTGGAGCATACTGGAGGCTCCTGGTGGGTTAGTTGGTCCCCAGGGACCCCCAGTATGCAAGGGGAATTAGTTCCCCCTCTGAAAAAGTACCAGGGGGCTGCATTGCAGAGAGGTGTAAAAAGGGGCGTGGCCTCATTACACCTCTCTGCAATGCAGCCCCCTGGCGCATACTGGAGGTTCCTGGTGGGCTAGTCGGCCCCAGGGACCCCCAGTATGCAAGGGAAATTTGTTTCCCCTCTGCAAACGCGCCAGGGGGCTGCGTTGTAGAGAGGTGTAAAAAGGGGCGTGGCCTCATTGCACCTCTCTGCAATGCAGCCCCCTGGTGCATACTGGAGGTTCCTGGTTGGCTAGTTGGCCCCCAGGGACCCCCAGTATGTAAGGGGAATTAGTTCCCCCTCTGCAGACGTGCCAGGGGGCTGCGTTGCAGAGAGGTGTAAAAAGGGGCGACTGGAGGTACCTGGTGGGCTAGTTGGCTCACAGGGGACCTCAGGATTGAAGAGGAATTAATTCCCCAATCTAAAACGCACCACAGGGCGTGTTTGCACAGATGTTACCTCAGGCCCCGCCCCCTTCCTTCACTAATGAGAAAAATATTCCTGTAAATTCTACCGAACTACGAATTCCGATTTACTCACCTCTTATCACAAGAAACGTCAGTGCTGCATCTTTGAGCCTACTACTGATCCTGAAAAGTAATTCTAACCATCCTTACAGTAACTTGAATTGTCTACCATAGGATATCATTGCCTTATATATAAAATATATATAAATTAAAAAAAATATTAAATAAAAAAAATATTACAATTTCAATATTTAAAAAAATATATATTTTTAAATTTATATAAAAATATGTAATGTAATTTAAAAAATAAAAGATTTAAAAATATATAATTTCAAATAATGTAGTAAATCAGTATAAAAAAATATAACAATTAATACATTTAAAAATTATCATTTACAAAACGTTTGAAATTCACTGAAAAAACCATAGGTTTCAGCCACGTCATAGTTAGAAATTAGCATTTAAAAACCTTAGAAATTCACTGAAAAAAACATAGGTTTCACACATGTTATAGTTAGCTGGACATTTCACTCATACAAAACCATTGAAATTCCCCCGTAGTTAGTTCAGCTAACTATAACTTGCGCGCCCGCAATGCACTGCTGATGACGTCCCATATTACATCACTCATGAAATGGTCAGTGACATCACTCATGACATCACTGATGACATCTCAAATGACATCACTGATGACATCACTGATGACATCATCCTTGTGAAAGAGTGGCAGACCTCCTCTCAGCGTAATATAACCCTTGATACACACATTCAAAAATAGAAACTAAAATTTTCAAAAAAATGGAGATACCAATACCAGTTAGAACAACCTATTCAGTAATTCCAAAATCTACATACACATCCACTCATTCCCCAACAGTTCTATATAGGCACTCATACATGTACTCACTCATCATATGTACTCATACACCTATACATCTTATTACACACCGACACTCATCTATAGAGTTACTCACACACATACTCACACATGCAAATAAACTATCACACATCCATTTACTTGCATATACAGCTATAAACCCACCACTACACTTACTTCTACAGAATCATACACATACTTACTCTCTTAAACAGTCACTTACAGAAACACATACTTATTTATACAGGAACTCTTACAATCTCTTGCTCTCACATACACTCACTTATATACATCAATACTCACATATACTAGTTTAAAACATATGTAGTTACTCATAAAGATACTATTGAGACAGTCATTCACTCACTAACACACCCATACACACACTCATCCACCCATACAGTCCTGCGCACATGCTGTCTTCAAAACCCATACAAACAGTGAGTCACCCATTCATGCATCTATGCGGTAAGTAATACCCCCCACCAAACCATACAGACACTCATACTGATACTCTAAAAACCAACTAATAAACCAAATCGACACTCATGTAGCTAGTCACCAACCCATGCAGCCACTTATACACAAAGTGAGACACTGATACAGATATTTACATAATTAAACATTACTCGCTAATACATGTATTCACTAAAATACACTTAATAAGGCACTTATGCAATCATTTTTATTAAAAAAACATCAATTTCGACACTTATTTACCCATTTATTCTACCGTCGACCTTTAGATATACATATTTAAAAATATTTATTTTTCAGAAAGACACATTCACTGGATGATGTCATCAGTGATGTCATTTGAGATGTCATCAGTGATGTCATGAGTGATGTCACTGACCATGTCATGAGTGATGTAATATGTGACATCATCAGCAGTGCATTGCGGGCACGCGAGTTATAGTTAGCTGAACTAACTATATCGGGGGAATTTCAATGGTTTTGTATGAGTGAAATGTCCAGCTAACTATAACATGTGTGAAACCTATGGTTTTTTAGTGAGTGTCTAAGGTCTTTTAAATGCTAATTCCTAACTATAACGTGTGTGAAACCTATGGTTTTTTCAGTGAAGATATATATAATATATATATATATATATATATATATATATATATATATATATATATATATATATATATATATGCAAACCGTCCTGCACGAGAGGAGCACTTTATCAGTCGGTGCTTGCGGCGAGACCAGGACAGTGTCTCGCTACAAAATATCCTGCATGGATAATTAACGCAGCACTCCTTTTGGCTTTTAAAGATGTTTCATTCAATTGTAAATCTCCTACGTGTTTCGAACTCTGTTCTTGATCACGGTAGTTTTGACAAAGTCTGACAAAGTCCTTTGTCACTTTCTTGTTTTTATACATGTGCAAGTTATCATTAAGCACAGTGCATTCTGGGTGGGGTAGTTCACCTTCAAAAGCATGTTCTTTATATTTTCAATCAGCGTTATTGATCACGTTTGACCTGCTACTTGATTACGCCATCACAATAATCAAGTTTATATGGTGAGCACTATTGGTGTGTGATGTCTATTAAATCAATTGCACACGCATTGTGTGTCAAGTGAAACAAGGACGATTGACCGAATTCCGATGTCGGATGATTCGGTCAATGTAAGAGCTCCTATATGGACTGAGTGTCCGGATGCAATTACGGCTGAGTGCCTTGGATGACCATTGTGATATTGTTCTCATTAGCAGGACAGTGTGACCGTAGTCATTATACTTTGCATTTACATTTCTCCATTCTCAAACATAAGCACTCCTACTCCTGTTTGAATGATGTTCTACAGTAATACTTGTAGTAGGAGACTGGGATCATTATCAGGGTAGAGAGACACATGAGGGTGGGTGGGAGAGTCCAAAGGAGAGGGAGAGGATCAATCGAGTGAAAGGGTTGAAACAGTGGAAGGAAGAGTGGGAGGAGTATGCAGAGGGAACACATGTGAATGTCCACGGTATATTGAGGCCTGTTTTTGTGTCCATTTCATTTCCGTTATTGTATTCCCTTGGAGGGTTGATGTACTTATGCATCTCATTATTGGAATTGTATTTTTATAGATGTACATACTTCTCTTCGCCCCCGTTCAGGCCTAGAGGATGTTTTGCTTTGAATCTTATGATCAACCTGGATTCCATACGCCTGAGTTTCTGAGTTCTGTTGCCCCCCAATCATACAGGGGGATCGTCGCTAATCCAGAGTATTTTATGTCCAGCCATGTCTTTCCTTTGTGGGTACTGAGGTGTTTTGCCACGGCATATGTGTGGTCTGAGTTCTGTATAGCTCTTGCATGTTCCAGTATAAGTTTGTTAAGGGGACAGGTGGTACTCCCTGTATATTTCTTTCCGTAACAGCATTCTAGGACATATACCACATAAGTTGACTCACATGTGATTGTTTCTTTTATTTGAAAGATTCTTCCCCCGGGATCTTTTAAGGTCTTTAAATTTCTACCAATTCTGCATGCCTTGCACGTTGCACACTTAGTAAACCCTTTAGATCTTTGCTGAAGCCATGTTTCAGGTTTTTTGTCTTCAAAGTGACTTCTTACCAACAAATCGGATAGACTTGGTGCTCTTCTGTACGACACCATTGGTCGGTCTCCAATTATGTTGCCTATGTCTGGATCTTTTTTCAAGACATTCCAGTACTTAGCTAGGGTTTTTTGAATCGTGTAGCTCTCCTTGCTGTATGTCAATATTAGACGTGGCTGATCTTCATTTGTTTCTCTATTCTTCTTCTTTTTATCGTCCTCATTTTCAAGTTTCTTCTTTTTTGTTCACCAGAGTTTCCGCTCTTGTTTTGTTTTTTGCTTTCTCTTCTCCACATCTGATATCTGCATGTCTATATCCCCTCTCCAAGAAGCAAGTTTTGGTTTCATCAAATTTTCTTGTCATTTCTAGCTGTTCCAAGCAATTCCTCTTCATTCGTAAGAATTCCCCACAGGGTATGCTCTTTTTTAGTGATTGCGGATGGAAGCTCAGTCCATGCAGAAGGCTATTGGTTGCGGTCTTTTTTCTATGTACTGTTGTGTGCATTTGATTATCATTGACGTAGATCTCAGCATCCAAAAATTCGATTTCTTTTAAGTGCAGGTAATATGTGAATTTTAACCCCACATCATTCTTGTTAAGGACCGCTAGATAATCTAAAAATTCAGTTTCCGTCCCCTTCCATAGCAGAAAAACGTCGTCTATGAACCGTAGCCAGAGGGCTAGGTTCATAGTGTGATGGTCGTTTTCTTCTCTCCAAGCTATGTTCCTCTTCCACCATCCCATTATGAGGTTTGCATAGCTTGGAGAGAAGGAAACTCCAATCGTAGTACCACAGCATTGTGAATAGAATTTTTTGTTGAAGAGGAAGACATTGTTGTGTAAACACATTGTTATCATGTCAATTAACAGGTTTGTGTGTTGTAGTTCACTGAATGGTCTTTTATTCAAGAAATACTGAATGGCATTGAGACCTTTATCATGATCTATTGAAGTGTACAGCAACACCACGTCGATTGTAACTAGCAGATAATTTGATTGCCATTGAGCGTCCATAAGTATGCAAAGGAAGTCCATTGTGTCCTTAATGTATGAGCTCAACGTCGGGCCAATCGGTGCCAAGAAGAAGTCTACATATGTAGGTACATATTCATATAGATTGCCACAACTTGATATGATCGGGCGCTTCAGTGGTTTGTTGAGTGTCTTGTGTACTTTCGGAAGAAAGTACATCGTGGGAACTATTGGATTGTCCACCATCAGGAAATTTCTTTCATCTTCTGTTATTAAGCCTTTGTTCTGCTATAATTCCAGTTTGTTTCTCAAATCCATCATTAGTTCATTCATTGGGTTCTTCTTTAGAACCTTGTAGTTTTTTTCTTCGCTTAGTTGGCACATAGCTACTTCCATATAATGTTGTTTCTCCATTACCACGATGTTCCCGCCCTTGTCGGTTGGTTTTATTTCAATTTGATTGTTGTTTCTAAGTGTTTCAATTGCTGCACATTCATTTTTGGTTAGATTTTCTTTACGTTTTTGAGTTGAAACATTTTGCATGGTATCAAGATCTCCTGTCACTAGATCGTGAAATATATCAATTTTGTTTCCAGGGTGGAGGGCCGGGCAGAATTTAGATTTCTTTTTAAAATAAGTTGGTGTCCGTTTGTTGGCATTTACCCCCATCTCTTCCAGAATTTGAGTATCAGTTATTTGTGAATCATCCGTTTCGTTCGCCAACTCATAGGTGATAAGTAGGTGTGGTATTTCAGCAATTGAGTATGTTTCAGATTCCTCTGGTGTGGATTTTGGGCTTGGTTGACCTCCGATTTTTGGAGGTAATTCGGCAAAGAATTTCTTTAATTTCAATTTTCTTATGTGTTTGTGTACATCTATTTTAGTTTCTACTGAATCTTGGTGTTTTTTCGGACAGAAGGATAGTCCTTTGTTCAGGAGACTGTGTTCCGCTTCTGTCAAATTGTATAGAGATAGATTGATGACTAGATTTGGGCTTTTTAATTCTTTTGATCTCATTTTCTCATTACCGTACGGTTCCTCAGATTGTATCTTCCGTTTTTTTCCGGGTGCCTCTTCTTGTCTTCCTTCCTGTTCTCTAGATGGAAAGAATCCCCTTCCTCTTGCCCTCGTTCTTCCAAAACTTCGCCCTCGATTTCTGCTCCTTGGTGTTTGCTGCTCCTAATAGAGTAGCTTCTTTTCCTCTAAAAAAGAGAATTTACGTAATCCCAAAGATCTTTGTTCTCCCTAACTTAAGTCTGATTCAGACTCACTAATAGTTTGGTTAGTTGCTCCACCAATGTTCATTTTTTTGTTGTTCCATTGTTGTTTGAAAACTTTTGGCAAAGGTGGAGATGGTTCCATATTCATAATCATCTTCATCCCTACGGAATTTCGGATGTTGCCATTCTCATGTTTGTTGAGGTTGCATCCATGTCTGCTCGTAATTTTTTAATAGTTTCATTATACTCGTTTGATGACTTTATTTGAGTTTTTAATTCTGCTATTTTCTCATGTAGTTCCTCCACGTCTTTCCTTGCATATTTTATGATAATTAGCATCATGTTTCTCGAGCAAGCCATATTGTTTTTGGCCATTCCTCGAGCATATCCAGTTTAGTGTTCGGGTGGTTTGTTAGAATAAATATGAGGAGGCCTCTCGGTGCCATCTCACATTCCACATATTTCTCTAAAGTAATACCCTCCCAGCTTCTTGAGATTTCCTTCTGCAGCAGCCTTTCAAGTTGTATGAACAGCTGTTTTATTGTGTATATATATATATTCAACATGACCTAGCTAAAGAAGAAGATCAACAGAAATTAGAAGAAAAACGGGAAGCAATGAAAAAACGATTGAAAAAATATGAGGACAAAATTAAACAAAGAAAGAAAGAAAAATTCGAAAGAGATGAGAAAGACTATAGTAGTGGAAGAGTTCTGACCTTTTCAAAAAAATATGACAAACTCAGAAAGGAATTAAAAAAGAAACAGCCGATAGTAACTGTGAATGTTCCTGAGACCTCAGAATCATCAGTTACGGGTGACGAGGTGTCTAGTGAGGACGGCCAAGATGGTCCACCCACTCTACCAGAGTCGTCGGATTTTCACAAAGAATATCATGTGATACGGAAACAACAACTCCAGGGGGGGAGAGGCAAACCCCCGGAAAAAAGAGGAGCAAGAGGAAGACGAGGAGGGGGGGCTGGAGCCTCAAACATCGTAGGCTCGCCACCCTTAACCAGGAGCAGGAAGAACTTCTACAAGAAATAGATGTAGAAGATACGGATAACTTAATGATAGTGAATCTGACATCTAAGACACTGACGAATGAAGAACAAAGCATCCTTAAACTTGGACTTACGTTCTGTCCACAGAAAAACTTAGAGTTCACACAGACACGGATAGACCTTTTCAAATTCACCCGTAAACTGAAAGTGTATAAATACTTCAAAACTAAAGCTCTATTGGATAAACCAACGGCTGTTGGAAGTACAGAGGATGACATTTTGACCTGCAGAGATCTGGCTGGCATCAGATCTCTTGAAGAACTAAGGATGGAGGGGCTTGAGGATGAGGCCTCTAATCTGAGGAACACTCAGTTGGTCATGGACATGGGTGTACAGCAGAAAGGTGGTGTTACTACCTTTAAACCAACTTCTACTTTTATGCCCGTGATGGGGGCAGATGCTATAGACACTTTCTCTGAGGCTGTGATTCAAGATTTACGCAATTTGAGGAGCACCATGAAATTCAAATATGAACAGCAGAATTTCACCAACAAACAGCATGTGGCACTCAAAAAGTTATGTGAGGATTCTTCCTTGGTGTGCAAACCCTCAGACAAGGGAGGTAACATCGTTTTGCTCACCAAAACACAATATGAGAAGGAAGCTTTACGTCAGCTTAATGTTCCTACCACATACATGAAAGTCATACCTCTGTATACAATAACAGCATCAAGGAATATCATGATATGATTCTTAAATGGTATAACAGCGATATGTTGAGCTGTGACGAACATTTATTTTTGAGATGCCTTAACCCAGTGACTCCTACTTTTTACTATTTACCAAAGATTCATAAGGACCTATTGAATCCTCCGGGCAGGCCTATTGTAGCCTCCCAAGGCAGTCTCACAGAACATTTATCGATGTATATAGACTCCTTTCTTTCCCCACATGTGGTTAATCTGAAATCATACCTGAAGGACACCAAACATTTTTTAAATTGCATTGAAAGTGTTAATTGGTGTGATGGATATACTATGTTGGTGATTGATATTGCCAGCCTGTACACGTGTATTGGGCACGAAGAAGGGCTGATGGCCATTTCCTGGTTTCTGGAGAGTAGACCAGTGAAATATTTTGAACATAACAAGATGCTACTTGATTTCCTAAGATTCTGCCTAAACAACAATATTTTTCTCTTTGGCAAGGACCTATTCAAACAACTCACGGGTGTGGCGATGGGTACCTGCTCCGCCCCCAGCTTCGCGAATTTATTCGTGGGGTGGTGGGAGGAGCAGGTGGCCTGGTCCCCTGTGAATGGGAAATGGAATGAGTGCGTGAAATGTTGGTACCGATATATCGACGACCTTTTTATAATCATAGAAGGTTCAGTCGATTTGGCTAAAGAATATATGGAGGTACTAAACACTAACAACAACAATTTGAGGTTCTCAGGTGAGATTAGCCAAACTGAAGTCAATTATCTTGACTTAACAGTATTTGTTGAAAATGGCAGTTTACAAACCAAGCTCTTCCGTAAGGAGACCGCAGGTAATTCCACCCTATTTGCGACCAGCAGTCACCCGAAGAGCTTGGTGAATAGTATACCATATGGGGAATTACTACGTATAAAGAGAAACAACACCAGGGAACAAGATTTTCGGAAAGCGGCTAGTAGCAGCATACAAAGATTCAAAGCCAGAGGGTACAAAAATGGGATACTCAGGCAGGCTTTGAGTAAGGTTTGTAATCTAGAGAGGACAGGGCTGCTCAAAAAAGACAACAATAACAACAAAAAATCTGTCGGGGGAACATTCAGACTCATAACGACCTATTCTAGCAATGCCGTTGACCTGAAACGCATAATGCGGAAGCATTGGAATATCCTGATGACAGATACTGTAATAAAGCAAGATCTACCCTCTTATCCTTTAGTGACTTTTAGGAAGGCGAGAGCACTGAAAGACTATTTGGTCCATAGTCACCATGAAGAATTTGAACAGAAATCCAAGTCAGAACCCATGAAAGGCTTTTTTCCTTGTGGTAGATGCAAGGCGTGCAAAGGGAGCAAACGCACTGTACAATACAATGTGCCAGGGGTGAAACAGCCCAGAAAAATACTAAAGTTCCTTACATGCACAACGCCTTATGTTGTGTATTGTTTAACATGTCCTTGTGGCAGAAGGTATGTTGGCAGCACAACGAATCCGGTGAAATTGAGAATTTTGGAACACCAAAGAGTGATCCAAAATGCTGATGTGAGTTATCCAGTAGCTTGACACTTTGATAAAGAGCATGCACGTAACAGAAACCTGCTAACGTACTTCTGTCTAGATTCTGTCCCCTTTAGTGTGAGAGGGGGGGACAGGCTACACAAACTCAGGCGACTTGAGTCGCGATATATAATTGACCTGCAGAGCAAAATGCCGATGGGACTCAATATGCACGAAGACTTGGCTGTCCATCTAATATAATGATATTGTGAGATGTATTGTGAATGATTAACCATAATTTTCTTCTTCTTTCTTCGTTCTACCTTATTTCCATTTAATTTGATGATGTATTACTGTATGACACATTTTGATTCTTCTTCCGAACTTCATGTTATTTGGACTGTAATGAGTATTAGCCCATACAGGGCAATATAACAGCATCGTGGGTGTGGATATGTTTAGAATATTATACAGCCCATTTGGGGGTGTGATATTATTGGTGTATACCTTTAAGCCACTACACCATCCAAGTGATATACAGACAATTATGTTTTGTCGTATTCATCATATGTGACATACCATTCATCAGATATAGACCCACTCCAAGATGGCGATTACGTTTTCATTACTGTGTCCTATCTCTATGTTGAGTTGAATTACCACGTGATGGTTTAAATGCAATGGGGCTGTTGAGCTCTCTGTTTCATTACTGACGAAGGCCGAGTGCCGAAAGCGCGTTTTGAGATAAATAAACCTACTGTGAACTTACCCTGAGAGTGCTGCTTCCTAATTCCCGTTTGATTACGGGGAAGGATTTTGGAGCTGATATCTATATATATATATATATATATATATCAACAGAACTCCTCCAAGGACAGGAAGAAGAGGCCACAAGCGGGGAGACATAGGAGGTACATTTAATGCCAAACCAAATTCAAGGCGGATGCATTTCGGCATGATGTTTAGCCTCGTCAGCGCCAGATGGTTGCAGCAGGTCACGGGCAAATGTTCACCGGTATAAATACCGCTTCTCCTCCTGCTGGGTAAAGTAGGCTCCGCCCCCCGGACAGCACTAGATTTTAATGGCTGAAAGTTAATTGGATAGTATAGGACGCCCAGTGCGTCGATACTACAAGTCCCAGAATGCTGTGGGCCGAATTAGCACAATCACGGGGGTGAGAAAAGTTTTAACGGGCCAAATTCACCTTGGAATACACATGGCAGGCACCACCTCATCTCCCCAGACCGCACCAACCATAAGGTCCCGGCATTTGAGTATGCAGGGGCAGGTCCGGAAATCCAGCGAGCCCGGCGTGGGGTAGAATCACTCCAACACTGCTTCGTCGTTAGCCGAGTCCAAAGGTGGGTCCCAGCCCTCCCAATAGCTTGGGTGTAGAAACTGCCACTAGAGCAGAGATACCAGCGTGACTGGGGCCAGCTTGTGGTGCGGGGGCCTCTGGCCGCGCGATGCTGGTTGTCACGCTAAAAATGTCAACAGAACTCCTCCAAGGACAGGAAGAAGAGCCACAAGCGGGGAGACATAGGAGGTACATTTAATGCCAAACCAAATTCAAGGCGGATGCATTTCGGCATGATGTTTAGCCTCGTCAGCGCCAGATGGTTGCAGCAGGTCACGGGCAAATGTTCACCGGTATAAATACCGCTTCTCCTCCTGCTGGGTGAAAGTAGGCTCCGCCCCCCAGACAGCACTAGATTTTAATGGCTGAAAGTTAATTGGATAGTATAGGACGCCCAGTGCGTCGATACTACAAGTCCCAGAATGCTGTGGGCCGAATTAGCACAATCACGGGGGTGAGAAAAGTTTTAACGGGCCAAATTCACCTTGGAATACACATGGCAGGCACCCCCTCATCTCCCCAGATATATATATATATCCCGCATGGATAATTAACGCAGCACTCCTTTTGGCTTTTAAAGATGTTTTATTCAATCGTAAATCTTCTACGCATTTCGAACTCTGTTCTTGATCACGGTAGTGTTGACAAAGTCCTTTGCCACTTTCTCGTTTTTATACACGTACAAGTTATCATTAAGCACAGCGCATTCTCGGTGTGGTAATTCACCTTCAAAAGCATGTTCTTTATATTTTTAATCAGCTTTATTGATCGTGTTTGCCCTGCTACTTGATTACGCCATCACAATAAATAAGTTTATATGGTGAGCACTATTGGTGTGCGATGTCAATTAAATCAATTGCACACGCATTGTGTCTCAAGTGACACAAGGACGATTGACCAAATTCCGATGTCGGATGATTCGGTCAATGTAAGAGCTCCTATATGGACTGAGTGTCTAGAACATGCAAGAGCTATACAGAACTCAGACCACACATATGCAAACAGCAGAACTTTTCCGTGGTGGGAAGAGTACGGAACACGCCGAGCAGAGCATTTGAAGTTGAAATCTGGCCAAACGCTCCCGAAATACCAGGTAGAGCATTGTCATGCGGGGTCTGAGGACGCTGACACGACCGGGAGTCTCCCAGGTAAGAGCGCATTCTAAGTTTACATGGGCAAGATCACGGACGCTGCAGAGAGGTACCAATCGCTCACTTATTTTCACTGGTAAAAGAAGCGCGGGTTTAAAAGTGATAAGAAGATTTCTGCAAACTTCTTTAAACCTCTTTTGGCTTGGCAACATCAATCGTAATACGGGGCCAAGCAAACACCCCTTTTCTCATATAGAACGAATGGTGGTGATAAAAGTCCTGGACACTGATAATATGTGAACTGTGCTGAAGCAATTCAGTTGGGTAAGAAAACGCTATCTTAAGCACACTATCAAAGCAAATAGAAATTGAGAGATAATTTAACATGGAAGAGAGAGCGGCCAAACGTGCATCAAAGGCCGAATGTGTGTTCCAAAGAGGCACCCCAATGTCAACAGAAGCGAAAAAAAGTTTTATTATACATATATATATATATATATATATATATCTATATATATATATATATAGATATATATATATATAAAATGTTTATATAATGTTTAAATTATAAAATACATTAAAATTAGTTTATTAATTGCTTTAAAGTAAATATATATATATATATATATATAAATTATTATATATGTGATTTTGTCTTTTTTAAACTAATGTATGTGTTATATTTGTTAAACTGTATATTAAATCAAATGTATCTATTTATTTTGTTAAATACTTTTTATTGAACATTAAACGATAATAAACAGTATAGTAGCTAAGCAAAATATAGAAAGTTAAACAGAGTACAGTGTTAAAAAAACTCGTTTAAACAAGGAATCCCTTAAAAACACAGAGGGTCATTACGATGGCGGTGAACCCGCCACCGACAGGCTGTCGGTGGCAGGTTCACTGCCACCGTGAGGCCATTTCTGCCCGTCATATTATGATGGCGGGCGATACCATGGCGGTCTGAAACACCAACCGCCACGTATCCGACGGGCTCCTGGAGGCTGCTGGTGCTGCGGAGGTCCTCAGCATGTAATGCATGCTGGCGGGCACCGCCAGTCAGATTACGAGGCTGACTCCCCACCAGCCTTTCTATGGCCATTCACCTGCCATGGAAGGGCTGGCAGGGATGGCCTTTGGGGGCCTGTTGCAGGCCCTCCTTGTGCAGGGGCAGTTGTTTTTTGCACTTGCACTTGGGGGTTCCCCCCTACATTGCCCTGCACCATGTGGCAGGCACCGCTGGGAAAAGCAAAACCTGCCTTGTTCCATTGCGGCAGGTGCTGCAGCCAGCAGCACCTGCCACAATGGAAAAAATGTATTTTGTGGCCGCCGTGGTGGTGGCCGCATTGTAATAACATATGCGGGACTGCTGCCTTATCAGCGGGCGGTCCCCATCCCCGGGACGATAGCAGACAGACAGAAGTCCGTCTGCCATCATAATCAGGCCCTTAGATAAATAAAACAACAAATCTAGTGCTAAGAAAAACTAAATGACCCAATAATAATTATATATGTTTTGTGAGTTTTTTTACAAGAGAGAGGTAAGGAGAGACTAGAAAGAAGAAAGATAAGAAATATAAAGAAAACCATGAGTGTTAGGAAAGTGACGAGTGTGAAGATAGAAAACCAAAGTAAATCAGATTAAATTTTTTGAGGTAATGAAGATGAGACAGAAGATATTCTATGTTCATCACAAATAAGGTTTCACCAAACCAAAACACATAATTTAGAGTTATCTTTCCAACAAATTAGTATAACTTTGAATAAAAGAACAATAAAAAGGTCAAACAGGACAGTTTTGAAGAAGGATGATTAAAATCAGCAGTTAAGTACCAAGAAAAATATTTTGGATAGAGAATGGAATATTACATGAAATAAAATCAATAACCATTTTGACCCTATGGCTTTTCAAAAATCATTCACTTTAGGACATGATAAAGTAGATGAATAAAAGTGCCATTACAGGAGAGACATGAGCAACATAAGGGAGAAATAGAAGTTTGAATTTTATGAAGGTAAGAGGGAGTAATACCAGCTCTATTTGATACAAAAAATAAAGATTGTGTAATATTGGCAGCTTTAGAGGTACTAAAACATGTATCCCACAATTGATCCCATTGGGCAGATAATGAATATGATAGGTCTTTTTCCCATAAAAGTTCAATAGAGGATTTATTCCTCATAGTGCTAGAGGAAGACAGAGATGTGTATATGAAGGAAGTTCTGGGCTTGAAATCATTAGCAATATTGTACAACGGTGTCATACGGGTAACTGGAGTAACGTCAGATGTAAAGTTATTGTTTAGTAAAAAGGCATGATGTGCAATAGGTTGTATTGTTGAACGCAATAATCTATGAGAGACCAAATGATTCACATAAAAAATACCCCTTTTCCTTCTAATATTTGAAATTAAATGATGATTGGGAAAATGTGATACATTTATTCTACCAAATAGAGTATGCAAGAAAAATTGACTAAAATCAAAACCATGGGTAAATACTGTGTGTAATAGATGGTGGGAATAATTTAAAAATTGGATTTTTTGATATGATTGTACAATTAGACATGGAAACAACATCCTGAAAAGAAAATTCATGTAATAAAGCGCGTTCAAAAACAATCCATTTTGGTATAGGAGAGTCAATGTATTCTTTAAACATAGCATACAATTGTCAAATTAAAAAGGCGATATGATATCATTTAAAGCCTAAAAACCTTACACCACCTTCTGTCTTTGGTCGAATTAGCTTAGACAGAGCAATACGAACACGTTTATTATTCCAAAGGACTTTAGTACAAATAGAAGTGATTTAGA
Organism: Lissotriton helveticus; assembly: GCF_964261635.1. Taxonomy (NCBI): domain Eukaryota; kingdom Metazoa; phylum Chordata; class Amphibia; order Caudata; family Salamandridae; genus Lissotriton; species Lissotriton helveticus. The sequence goes on along the minus strand of NC_136065.1, from coordinate 1,843,321,603 downwards.
AAGAATAATAATTAGGGATTTTAAAAGGTAACATAGAAAGCATAAAAAGATCATGAGGGACAATCATCATTTTATTGGTGTCTAATCTACCCATACCGGATAAAAATAGAAGAGACCAGGAATATAATAATTCATGTAGTCTAAGTTTTTAAGCAGTGAAATTATGAGCTAGTGTATCAGGTATGGTGGGGGAAACACATACCCCCAAGTATTTAATCTTATGGGGATACCATGTAAAGTTAGTCTTGTCAAGCATATCATGATAACGAGGAGTTTAGCGGTAAAGTCTCAGTTTTAGATTTTTAGTTTGTAAACAGAAATATTGGAATATAAAGCAATCTCTTGTAAAAAAGGATCCAGGGAAGTGCAAGGATAAGACAGATAGACTAGAATATCATCTGCATAGGCACAAATTTAGATTTCTTGGGAATTTAATTTAAAATAAGTTTTACAAGAGTTACATCAGACACGTTCAAGAAAAGGTTCTAGATAAAGAAGAAAAAGCAACCAAGAAAGAGGACAACCCTGTCTAGGGCCTCTATGGGTTGTATGACGGTACGATGCGGGCTATTACCATGCGTACCGTTACAATGCGTGTTTTACAACGCAAGCCGTTACCACGACTTGCGCTGTAGGGTGCGGACTTAGGAATAGTTTAATTTACTATTTCAACACCAGTCCCCGTGGATAGGTGGGAAGGTGTTGGAATAGTAAATTAACTATTCCTTGTCCTTGAGCGCCCTCCAGCGCAAGTCATGGTTACGACTTGCGTTGTAAGAGACGCGTCGTAAAGGATGTTCCCCCCTCTATGCAACTTAAAATAGGAACAGAAATGACCCTTAAAAAACACACAAGCACATGGTTCAATATATAGTAGTTTGATAAAAGAAATACATATTTGGCCAAAACCAAACCAATGAAGAGTGGAGAATATGAATTGCAAATTTATGAGATCAAACTCATTTTCAGCATCAAGAGACAGGGCTGCTAGGGGAGATGAGTACTTTTTTCCAAGGGTAAGAATGTTGGAAAACATTCTGGAATTATCAGATACAAGTCTGCCCTTAATCAATCCTGCCTGGTCTGGTTTAATAAGAAGGGGGATGATATCCTCCGAATGAGATGCCAAGATTTCAGCAAACATTTTACAATCATAATTGATTAGCGAGATGGGTCAGTAATTTTTACAAAGGGTAAGATCTTTATATGGTTGGGGTATAATATCAATAAGGGCTTCCAAAATAAACCACTGGCTTTAAAGTTAGACAAAAATTAATTAAAAAGTTCTAGTAATTTAGGAGCAAAAATAGAGGAAAAGAATGCAAGATGTTTGACAGAGAAACCGTAAAGACCCATAACTTTAGCTTTCTTTAAAGACTTAAGAGCATCAATAATGTCCTGAAGAGAAATGTTGTTTTCAAGGGTTAAGAGAGTATCAGGAATGGAGGGAGGATTAGGGAGCCCCTGAAAAAAAGTTTTGATATCACATTCAGAAGGAGTTCTATCTTCTGTATACAGTAGTTCATAATAGGACTGACAGATGTTCATAATATCAGAGTGAGAGGACATCATCTTGTGGTTATGTTCACAGTGAATAGGACCAATAGTTTCATCTTCTGAACATTTTACCAGCCCTATTTTGGCCTCCATATTATTTGGACTTAATCTTAGGAAGGACATTACGAGAGTCGACCGTAGCAATCTTATTCAGGGAAGACTTGGCTTTAATCATTTCCTGTAGGCCTGAGGAGGATTTGGAGGTGAAATAAGTATGTTCCAGAACCTTTATCTACTGGAGAGCTGAAAGGTATTTAGCATTCAATGCTTTTTTCTTTCTGGCAGAGTAGACAATAGTGAAGGCCCTGAAAGAAGCCTTACAAGCATCCCAATTATTATTTACAGAGGTATCTATAAATTGATTGATTTGAAAAAATTCATTTATAAATGAGGTTGCTTCCAAAATAAAGGATTGGTCTGATAGTAAACAATTATTAAAATGCCAACGGCACTGTTTAAAGGTGTTGAGGGACATATCAAAAGAAGACAAAGGAGGAGCATGATAAGAAATAAAAATAGAACTGATTTCTGACGATTGAATAGAGGGAAGTAATGATTTGGAAACCAAACTATAATAAATACGAGACATAGTGTGATGTACATTGGAGAAAAATGTGAATTCATATACATCAGGATTACAAGTTTTCCATACATCAAAGAATGGAAAAGGGGGCGTGGCTTAGCACGCGATGTAGACGGACGTGCCCGGGCTGAGCTCCGAGTGAAGCTCCCCTACCACGGGCCATTTCTCCGGCATTTTTCACTGTAGCCGGCCCACACTCGCACCGAGTGTGCCCAGGAGCCAGATCCGCCGCCTGAGAGACTTTTGGGGAGATTGGTGACACGGACCCTCCGGCCGGCGGGAGCTCCAGCAGTTACCCGGCCGGGGCCCGCTTCCGGCCGGCAGCACCGGCTACTCGAGCCCGGGGATCCGGCCCTTCGAGGTAGGCCGCACCGCGCACACCCACCCCCCGAGCAGCACGGGGTGGGGGACAGGACCGCACCGCAGCATCTGGTGCCTCATGCGACCCCACTGCCCGGGAGCCCCTACATTTAGTGACGGAGTTGACATCCTCGGCCACTCGGGTCCGGAGCATCGGCCCACATAGTCGGCTGTGCCAGGGACACCCCGCTGGGCCACACGGTGCACAGGAAAGGACCGCACCGCACCGATTGGGGCCACCAGTGACCCTGCTGCCCGAGAGCCCTTGCCAAAGACGGTGGAGGCGGCGCCCTCGAGCGAACTGGGCCCCTGTCCTCTCTCTACCCTGGGGTGGTTTCCAGCTAGCGTCGGGCCTGGCCCGAGTCCGGGGATCCGGCCCACACTTAGCAGCAAATGTAAATGTAAATGTAGTATACTTGTAAAGCGCACAGCTGCCCCAGCAACGGGGCGTCCCGGCGCTGTATAACTCTGGGGAACCCGTCCTGGCTTTCCCTGTGGGATGGTCCCTTGCTGGGAGTCCCCAAGGTGAAGCCAGGCATCCCCGGAATTGGTGGGGCCGTTGTGGAGATTAGGCAAGCTAATGCCCAGAGTTGCCGAGTGGAACCCCTGATTAGAGTAAGCACCGAAGCGAGAATTATCGAGTCCGCTGACCAAGGTCCACGACCCTGCCGCGTCGGGAATTGAACCCTGGTCCCAGGCTGACTTCTGCTCTCAGGCCTGCCGCCTCTAACCAGTGAGCCACACTACTCCACGTGCCACAGCCACAGCCACACCCGTGAAGCCCTGCTGGAAGGCGATTCCGCCGTACTTATGGTGGCGCAGTGCACACCAAGGGTGCTGAACTCGACTACGCAGGTGCGGATCCCGTGAATATCACGCGTAGCGCCCCGTGATCCATCCCACGCCGAGGGACACGACGCCCTGCACCGCCATTGGTGTTGTCCTGTGCCAACCGGACGGATTGATCCTCCCGAACCCGGAGGAACAAGGGCAGCCGGAGCGGCCGTGTGGCCTGGATTGATTAGTCTACACGCGGCCTACCGGGAGGTGAGCCACCATTGCGCCATTTGAAGCGACATCCAGTAGCGCACAGGCGCTCCTACACCAACTGGGGCGCAACCTTTGTACCCTCCCTGGGCGGTGTCGCTGAGCGGGATCCTGGGTGCCCTGGCGAGATTGCGGTCTCCTCACCAGTTATACAACGTCCGGAGTAGGCGACGCAGAGTGCCGGACCCCGTGACCAACACGCCCAAGACCCTGCAGTGCTGGTTGTGGGGGCCTGCCGTCCCGGCCGCCTTGCAGTGCTGACCAGTCCCATGTCAGGAGGGACTAGAGCGAGAACCGGAACCGGAGGGGCGCAAAACAAGGGGAAGATGGCGAAGAACCCCGAGGCTGACCAGACAGCCTCCAAACTGGACACCATGCTGGCGGCCATGGAGCGATTGGAAGAGTCCATGCAGTTGACCCGTACTTCCCTGGAGACCAAGATAGACAAGGTGGCAGTGGACTTGACGCACCTCAGGGCGGACCACAAGAAACTATCCGAACGAACTTCGGTCCTGGAACAGACTATGGCGGAGGCCTCGCCCAAGTTGGTACAGACGGATAAGCACGTACGTGACCTCCTCAATCGAGTGGAGTTTCTCGAGGACAGGGCGGAGGATGCGGAAGGGCGTGCCCGCAGGAACAATATACGCATAGTGGGCCTGCCGGAACGCTGGGAGCGGAGGGAAGCGGCGGAACATATGGAGGACTGGCTCCGCGAACTGTTACCGGAGGGCACGCTGTCACCACACTTTGTAGTGGAGAGGGCGCACCGGGTGCCATCCCGTCCACCCCCGGAGGGCTCCACCCCAGACCTATGCTTATGCGGGTGCTGAACTACCGCGACCGGGACACCATCCTGCGCGAAACCAGGAAACTGTCAGACATTAAAGTGGACAATGCAAAGGTGATGTTCTTCCCCGACTACACGGTACAAGTCCAGCGGCAGCGCCACTCGTTCATGGCAGTGAAGCAGAGACTCAGGCGTTTGGCTCTCAAGTACTCGTTACTATTTCCGGCACGCCTCCGGGTGGTAGCACAAGATAAGACACACTTCTTTGACACTCCTGAGGCAGCTGAGGCCTGGCTAGACTCTGGAGTCGATACGGGTCGTGGGACCGCACCGCCAGAGCAGCGCAGGAACCGCGGCGCCCGCAGACGGAGGCACCGGCGCCCCTCGCTGGCCAGGTCGTCCACAGCGGACAAAGAGATAGGCACCACACCAGAACAAATACAAAGCGCACAGCAAGACGCCCTCCGGATGGCAGCCGAGCTCAGTGGATCACAGTCGCCTATCCTGATCTCCAACGCCAGTCCCAGATCACGTGGGAGCGAGGATGACGAATACTTATACGGATTGCCGGATGAACAGGTAACGGAGGGCCTACCGGATGTCACACCCCAAACAGCGGACCTGATAGTAGTGAGCTCCCTCACTCTGTTCTTGGACGGACCACAGCGGATGGCGCCACGTAGGAGGCAGTGAACCACATTGGAAAGCCCACTTGGAGAGCCCACCGGGGCTTCTGAAGACCTCAGACAGTACTATTGGCACTGTCCTCGGGGCCAGTGCCCTGCCCCCGCCTCCCTACCCTGGTGAACCCTGAGCTACTCCCGCTGCCAGAAGGGGGGTCGGAGTTACACTATCTGCGGTACGTCAGAGACACAGTGTTTAAGGGGTGGCCGGACCCCTAGAGGTGAGTGTCCCTCGGGGGTGAAAGTGGGGGCCTCCGGAGCCATGTGTCCCGGTTCTGGGACGGTGGGCCCTTTGGCCCAGGATGTGAACACTGACATTGGCTTCTGATGGCTTTTGGCTCGCAGCCCGTGGAGGGGAGACACCACAGCTCTCTTAGCCTGGTGAACTATCGTACACTGCTTGTTTTGCATACTCTGTCGCCCCCCCATTGAACTCACGGATTAATTGAGCTCATTTGAGCGTTTGGGCGACGACATGTTTCGCTGTTGCCCTTTTGGCATTATGGTTCTGTTAGTATTCTTTTTGAGACTAGTGTTGACACTGACATGTCAAGGTTTATGTCCCTGTATCTGTGTGGGGTGGCGGGCTGAAATCCTGGTCATTGGCTTCTGCTGTTGTGCTTGTGTGGCCGGGGCGGGCTGGGGAGTGGGGGGGGGTGTGAGGGTAATTGGGAGATGTGGAAACTGTGATGACTACGGTTAAATTTTGTACCTGGAATGTCAGGGGCATGCACACACCCTCACGTCGATATCAAGTGTACTCCTATCTTAGAAGACATCAAGTACAGATCGCATTGTTGCAGGAGACCCACCTGGCAGCCGCGGAGGTCGCCACACTTCGCCGTAGATGGAGGGGGCAGGTATATGCCACAGGCTTCTCAGCGTTTGCGCGCGGGACCCTGATTTGGGTACGGCCGGGGGTTCCATTTGCACTGACACATAGCAACATTGACGCAGAGGGGCGTTATGTATTCATACAGGGCAGACTGGACGGGCAACAGATAGTTATAGCCTCCATTTACGCGCCAAATGTCGAACAGGGGAGGTTCCTGGCGAGACTGTCGACGGTGATTGCACCTTGGTCTGACGTGCCTCTATTATTGGGTGGCGATTATAACAGCGTACTAGATGTCTCCCTCGATCGCTCGTCTCCTCCGGCGGTTGTCGCCCCAGCCCAAGCAACCTCCAGGGCCCTTATTGATTGGGCGTCACAGTGGAACCTGCAGGATGCTTGGCGAGTCAGGAACCCTAACGCCCGGGTATACTCCTACTTCTCTGGGGCCCACTCATTGCACGTCAGATTAAACAGGTATATGATGTCCCGTGACTTGATTCCTCACGTGACAGAAACAGATTACCTGGGGCGGACACACTCTGATCACAACCCACACACTTTGGATTACGGGTGGAGGCGCCCACGCCCGCCTGTGCCCACATGGCGCCTGCAGCCGGATCTCTTACTCGATACGCCATTCCGGGAGGAGATGTCCAGGAGGATAATACAATACTTTGAGGACAATGGCGACTCTGCCTCGTCCCCGAAAATTGAGTGGGACGCCTTTAAGACAGTGACCCGAGGGAGCTGTCTCGGTGTGCAGGCAGGCCTGCGGGGACAGGTGGAACGGGATCTGATGACAGCGGAGGCGACTTTACTAGACAAAGAGCGGGAAGCGGTGGAGGGCGATGACTCCCAGTTGATTACAGCCAGGGCAGATCACGCCCTTTTGATGGAGAGGCTGAAAAACCTTAATTTTGCGGCACACTCTGCACGCACCCACAACACGGGTGACAAGCCAGGCAGACTCCTATCGTGGCTGATACGTCAGGATGCACAATCGGCGTCGGTGCTGTCGATCCGTACGACTCAGGGCGCTGAAGTCTTCACCCAAATGCTGATACACGAGGCGTTCACAGCACATTACAGGTCCTTGTACAGCTCACGACTGAGAGCCACTGAGGTGGAAATTGCAGTCTACCTAGCGACACTGCAGCTACCTGCGGCCACTCGCGCCCAACAGGCGGAGTTGGGAGCGGTTCTTACTAGTGAGGAGCTACGGGAGGTGATTTTTTCCCTCTCTAATGGCAAGGCGCCGGGCCCGGACGGGCTCCCGGCCGAGTTTTACAAGGCCTATTCCTTGTTATTAATACCGGAACTGTTACGAGTGTACAAGGCGGCATTTGAAGAAGCAGAACTTCCGGCGTCTCTGAACGAGGCCAATGTGATCTCCCTGCTGAAACCAGGCAGGGAAGCGTGCGAGCTGGGATCGAACTGACCGTTAGCGCTCCTTAATACAGACTACAAGATCTTGGCAGCGACATTGGCTCGGAGGCTTGCGCCCCTAGTTCCCACACTGGTGCACTCTGACCAGAACGGCTTTGTGCCCACCCGCAGCACGTCTTACAACCTACGTCGCTTCTTTAGAGTCCAACGCTATGCGATCTCCAACTGGCCATGCTCAGGGTGTATAATACTCGATCTGGAAAAGGCGTTTGATTCGGTGGAATGGCCCTTTCTGCTCCAGGTGCTCGAAAAGTATGAGCTGGGCGACGCCTATATCCAGATGGTGGGGCTCCTGTACCAAGCGCCTGAGGTGCGAGTCCGGACCGGGCGGCTATTTTCCGACAGAATAAGGATTGGGAGAGGCACCAGACAGGGATGTCCCCTCTCTCCCCTGATATTGGCGCTCGTGATGGAGCCGTTGGCAGCGCTGCTCCGGACCTCCGGAGCCGCCTGGGGCATCCCACTGGCGGATGGGACACACTCGGTGTCTCAATATGCCGATGACTTGCTGTTATATGTCAGGGACCTAACCTGCATACCTGCGGCACTCACAGACATCTTTCGGGTGTTCGGGGATATGTCGGGGCTCCGTGTCAACTGGTCAAAATCAGGGGTCTATGCGTTCAGTGAAACTATGCCGCAATGTGCAGTGCGAATGATGGGCGAGGAGCTTCGGTGGCACCCGACGGTCTTCTGGTACTTAGGGATCCTCATATATCGGGGCCCCGTTGATCTCCTAGAGGGCAACCTCATGAGAGCCATCTCCTCGTTGTCGGCCCAGGTCACGTTCTGGAACTCCCTCCCACTGAATGTGCCGGCTCGAGTAGCGTTGACAAAGATGATAATGCTCCCCAGGCACCTCTACTTTTATGCTAACCTTCCGGTGTATGTGCCGACGCGTATATTCAAGGGACTGGAAGCCCTCACCAGGCGCCTGATTTGGAATAAAGGGCGCCCCCGGGTGGCATTGAGGACCCTCTACGCGGCTACGGAATCTGGAGGCCTGGCGGTTCCCAATCAGGAACTATATTACCTAGCGGCTCAACTGCAGTGGGTTGCCTATTGGCTTAGTGGCAGGAACCTGATGGACACGGCCACGGAAGACACTACCCTGACCCTGACTCAGGTGCTAACGCTCTTCCACCCCCTGACGTGGGGCCGGCCTCCCGACCAGCTCTACTTAACTGTCGCAAGACAGTGCTTTGTGCGAAGCCTCAGACTTACTAAAGGCACGGTGCCATATGCCCCGAACCTGCCGCTGCTGGGGACCCCCTGGGGGAGTGGCGTGATGTCCTCATCCGTGCTACGCAGTTGGACTGCGGCGGACTTGGACAGTCTAGGTGACTTATATACTGTCCTTTGAGACTTTGACCGCCGACACAGGTCTACCGGCGGGACAGTTCCTGACACACGCTAAGCTTCTCCGAGTACTGACAGGGACGTGGGGAGATCTGACTCAGGAACCGACCACACATATGTTAATACAGTACCTGCACGTGATGGGCGATGGTTCCCATCTAGTGCACTGGCTGGCGCAGGCGCTGCACCATCATACCCAGTTCTCCTCCCAACGACTGCGAGAGAAGTGGACGGCCGACCGGGGTAGTGAATGGTCGGACAAACAATGGGCCGCAGTGCTGGCTGGCGCAAGGAACATTCCTCGTAATGCGAGATTTAAGATCATCCAATATTACATAATACACCGCGCGTACTTGTCCCCGGACAAACTAAATCGCTACTTCGGCCTTGCCTCTTCAGCGTGCCCCAGGTGCGGACTCCTGAACTCGGATCTGCTACACGCACTCTGCAGTTGCCATCACCTTGCCGTGTACTGGCTTGCGGTCACTGTCACATTAGCGGCAGCCACGGGCGACACTCTTCCTAAGACGTGGGAGGCATGCCTACTGGGGCTCTACAAGAGGACCAAGCAGACCAAACTGCAGGCACGCTTCTGGGACCTGGGGCTCATAACAGCCAAGCGGCTCATCACGAAACGCTGGAAGAATAATGCCCCCCCCCCCGCGACCGGTGGACTGGCGTCGCTCATTCGCCAACTGGGCTAGCGCAGAGAGCGTGACATTACACAGAGAGGAGACGGCGGGACTTCGAATGTACCCAATTGCCCAGGAGTGGGACACTACTCTGACTACATACCATCAGGCTTGTATCCAGGCTGGTATCACATGAACGCTTAGTTGTGGAGCGGGGATAGACCCGTCACCCTTACATTTCCGGAGTCAGACCCCTCCCCCCCCTGTTGTTTCCCCCCCTCCCCCCGCCCCGAAATGCCTCTCCCCCCTCCCCCCCCGGCCGCTGGGGCAACGCCCGACAAAGTCTGTTTGCTATTATTCCCCCCTACCGCCACATGGCCGCAGCGATCCTCAATCCACGACCATTCCCGCCCCCACACTGTCCACATACAGCGTTACATAAAACATTAGTATCACCGATACACTGCTGTACACGCAAACACTAGTCCAATTGTTGTTGATGTGTTTCCCCTCCTACTTTCGTTATTGCCCTATTATTTATTTATGTATTTATTTTTCTCCTTTATTTTCTTGATTGGCAGTTGGCATTGTTTCTGCTGCGCTCATGATGATGTTGATTTCTCCCGTTCCATTTCACTTTTCTTCAATGTTTATTCAATATTGCCATGATCATGCGTCTATAGCCCTGTATCCCATATGGTAATATGGGATGTGATTCCTGTCTCTGACATCGTCCGTGCCACCCAGGGAACACAGCCTGGAACAACTGCTGTTGACTATCATGAACACTTTGGCCCTTCTGCAGTGACATACGCTGCTGGCACTGCAACCTAAGATTTCTCCTGAGACTGAGAATTGAGGATTAAAGCATCTTCCCTGGCTACTGTTTATTTTCACCTATATGCGACCGAAATGTCGAAAATGTTACCGACTGGGTAATGATTGTCGTTTATATGACATTGTATGATCTACTGGCTTGTTTTACGTTTTGATTTGTGAAATTAAATAAAATCTGGGACCGTTGGTCTAAAAAAAAAATCAAAAAAAAATCAAAGAATGGACAAGAGGAAATGGCGTTCTGAAAAGCTTTGCAACAAGGGTTAAACTTACACTTAGACTTTATATCAGTAAACGGGTCTAACCAATCATTAACATCACCAGCAACAATAATATTGGGATTAGGAAGAGAAGAAAGTTTCAATTTAATATTTTGCCAAAATTCAGGGTCAGATTTAACAGGGCTATGAATATTGAAGAAAGTGACTTGCTTTTGAAATATAATAGCATCAATCAAAACCCCTTGTCCATTTGTATCACATTCAGTTGGTAAAATTTGAATATTGAGAGGAATAGAATGGCATCACCACCACGCCGGCTAACAGCAGGAGAGAAAATAATCTGATTAACCCATTGACGCTCAAGTTGAAGTGATTCAACATCATTACAATGCGTTTCTTGTAAAAAAGCAGCATGTGTGTTAAGTTTAGATAGATGAGAAAGTACCTTTTGATACTTGATGGGATGACCCAGACCACGGACATTCCACGAGACAACATTAAACATGTTGTGGAGTAAGTATACTGGAACAGGTACAATAGGCTGCAAGATACCAAGAAAACAGTCTGCTCTACCTGTCTATTTCAAAGAACGCGATTAAGTCGTTATATATACCACCCCAGCTATACCATGTGCTCAGGCAAGAGAATATAAGGCAATTATTTAAACAAACATTTTATTTTTGTTTTCTTATTATTCACAGATCTCACATAAGTGTATAAATCATGTCTTTACATCTTAAAATATATACAACAATAACACTGGCCCTCAATGGTGGAAATTCCCATGGACTACCTTTCATACAAATCATTTGTACAATCTCACACTCACATAGACCCATTCAGACCGTGAAGACACACTTAACATTCATCAAAAATTATACCTAGATATGATACAAGGTCCCTATACAGATGCAACATAGAACAAATTATTTTCCTTTAATAAGGCAATTGGGTTGCTGGTGTAGGATCCAAAACTTATAAAGATTTGCATCAAAAGTTATAACGTAACTTTAAATAGATACATTGAAGAAGTTGATCAAATCAGCATAAATTTGTTTTACATAAATCAAACAATAAGATGCATGTGTAAGGAACAAAAAATTCAATCAAACACGCTGACGCGCGTTTCGGTGTTACCACCCCCTATGTCGGGGTATCACCTTCTTCAGGGCGTGAAGGTAAATTTGTGTCAAAAGTCCATGGGGCCTGTTAGATGGTGGAAAATATCAAATATAAAATAATTTGTTTTTCAAATAAATGATAATTTTTCTAATTTTTCATAAAAATACTACACAGTTATTTGTGTTTAAGCAACACATGGTCTAGCCTGCGAGTGTTGAATAATATAAAAATATTACAACCAATTAAGATTACTCTGCACACATTACGAAGGTACATTGACAGAAAAAAGAAAGAATAAAGGTACAATATGCGAAAAGAACATAAGAAGAAAAAATAATAAGCAACACGTGCACAAAAATGGTTAAAAAGGAAAAAACTAACAAAAACAAGATAACTTCAAAATCCCTAATTTGGAGGAAATATTGACAAGAAAAATGACAGTGCAATCATTTTTCGATTCATGGTTAAGTATGGTCAAATCATGACTGCGTAATTTACTTGCCTGGTGAAAAATGGAAGACCAAATAAGATAAGTTTGTCAATACGAGAGATTCAAGCAGGATGATTGAACTGATGGATGAGTCTGCAGGAGAAAAAAAAAACCAATGTATGGAACATCCGAAATAAGTATATAATCTGATGAGGCACGGACAGAGAGAAAAGGCTGTCCATGTTGTTGCTTACCTGAACAATAAGGATAAATGGAAAAAGCCAAGAGTAAAAGCGTTGAGGGATGGCAGTGAGTGAGTTTGAATTGGTGCACCCATCCACTAGGTGGAGTCATAAGCCTATAGATGGAAACAAGGAAAACGAATCGTACTCAGTCATGGTGTTTCCCCAGGAGGAAAATGCTGAAGGATCCTGAGGTTTACCGAACAAGACATCGAAGCCCATAGGATTTGCTAAATCAAAATTCTCATAGTGGAACAAACAAGAAGATTATTCTAATTTAATCTCTATACAGAGGGTTTTGTCACAACTAATATACGGATCTAAATAAATGGAATACAAAGGTTTAATACTGAGACGTTTTTCAAGGCTTAAAATGTCTGCCAATACTCATGCTTGCTAACCTACTTGTTACATTGTTTAAAGCATACAACATAGCACCGTTACCATTGACACTTTTGAAGGCTAAACCGTGCACCAAAACTCGTGATTGAAGGCCTATTCACTGCATTGTTTAAAGATTACAGATAACATTACACTAATAATGCTGATAATCAAAAAGAGGAGGACACTGCGGTCTACCTGGAAATGGGCAAGTCTCAGCCAACCAGGCGGAGAATCTACATTGTCGGAATGGCTCAAATACCAGAAATTTTAAATAATACCACGAAGATTCTGAAAAATACAAAACAATGAGGTAAACGGCTGGGTCAGATTGGAATTAACAAAAACGGAAATAAAGACAGGTCAACCACACAAGAGCTCGCAGATAATAAAAGAGGCTACCTCGTAGTAAAAAGAGTTTTATCTTCCTGTGACTTTTACGAACAGACCAGGAGGCAGTATCCCAGCGATAAAACCAGCATGAAACTCCGAGGTGAATGCTCCTGAAACACGCGAGGAGCTGTAATAGGACAAACAGACTACGAAATAATGCCATACGTGCAAGCTAATGTCAGCTTGAAATACTCACCGGGAGACCAAGATAACAGAGTTCAGGGAAGCGGCCGGCAGATAAGGCAGTACACGGGTGCCCGCAGAGTGCTTTTAAGTGGAACCACGGGAATAGCCAGTTGTTTAAATCCTACCTGCAAGATCAATAAATAAGACACAAGACATCATTTATCAACCATGAAATAATAAAAATAGGTAGTTATGAGAGAAAAAAAACAAGCAGTGTAGATGCACTGAATTAATATTTACTACTGCACAAGACAATTTCACAGAAAGTGCTTCAGATTTCATTTGTGTCACACCTTTGCATCCGTACACAGCTTGGATTGTCTTTTGTTCAAAATTTTTCTGTTCTTAAAAACTTTATTTTCATTGATAAATAACTGGATTCAATGACAATGTGAAAAAAAATCCTTTTCATCGCACTTAAATACTTTTCCCGCGTGTGATAAAGAATGCTCTTTACTGACGCCCCCGTGTACACTTTGGATTCTTCCTCAGCCATAGTCATTATGCACCCCTATAGGTGTTAACATCACTGACTTGTTCTGTGTGCCATGTGTGGGTTGTACTTGAGCTGCATCGCTGGTAACTCTGTGGGGATGCACCGAGCGGTACAGAGAAAGCCAGGAGTGGTGCGTGCGCGCGCGCCACAGCAAGCCATATGGTTTTAATTATCGCGCCCGTGTCTGGGCACGATAATTGAAACCATATGTCAGCAATGCACGTAATAGACACCAATAGGCCATGGGCAGAGCAATGCACCCGCCTTTGGCCTATTGCGTGCTACCTTAAAAACGAACATGCAGGCAAAAGCCAATAGCACGACACAAAACAAAAAACACACGCACAAGTGTGTACAATTCAAGGGTCCGTTTCAAAACACCAGACAAAAGGGCTCTCGCCTGCGCGAGCAGTGCGGCGCACTGCAAGCTAGGGCCAAGCCCTAAAAAAGCATAGAAAAAACACTTATGTAAGAGCAAGAATAGTAAGAGGGGGAGACAAGAAGCAAAAAAGTCAAATAAGAGAGAGAGGGGTGAGGAGAAAGAAATAAGAAAAAGAGAAATGAAAGACATATCCAGGATAAAAATCCAGGTCTGAATTGAGAAGGTTAAAGCGAAGGTCATGTGTACGCCATAAACAAGAACGGCAACAGAGAAGAAAACTAAAAAATTGGACAACAAGTAGCCTCAGACTAAAAGGAAACAAAGAGACAAGGGGTAAAGTAAGACATACCCATGCAAAAAATGAAGAGTCTTAGGGGCAGATGTGTCATCCATTTTTTTTCTCGCAAACGTTGCGATTCGCAAAAAAGCAGCGTTTGCGAGAAAAAAAACGGAAAATGTGATGTAGCATGGAAATCGCAACCCAAAATTAAGGAATCGCAAAATTTGCGATTCCTTAATTTTGCGTCAGCATTTAAGGAATCGCAAATTGCGATTCCTTAAATGCTATGTATGAAGCACCTAAGTTGTGCGAATTCCAATTAAGAAATCGCAAATTACCACCAACTTGTAGTTGGTGGTAATTTGCGATTTCTTTTACAAATGCACTTTTTGGCATTTGTAAAGGTGCCATGTGGCGCACATACATGCCCTTAGGGCATGTATGTGCACCATATGCACACACATGTACATTTCAGGGGTGCAGCAGGGTGTCCTTTGGACACCCCTGCACCCTTGAAATTGTTCTCAATTTGCGATTAGCAAATTGTGAATCGGAAATTGAGAATAACTTCCTATTCCTTTCTATGGGCCTCCTGGCCCATAGAAATGAATGGGACAGTATTTCTTAATTGCGAATTCGCAATTTGCGAATTCGCAATTAAGGAATATCAAGAAATCGCTAAACAATTGCGATTTTTTATACACATTTGAGATTCTCAAATAGCGATTCTCAAAAAATCGCTATTTGAGAATCGCTAATAGGTATCTTGATACATCTGCCCCACAGTAACATTCATAATAAAATACAATAAAACAACAGAAAAAGGAAATTAGTTGTAGACAAAAAGAAGTATATAATTGGGAGCAGAAATAAAAAAGAAATCAGTGGAAAAAGTTGAGCATATTTGAAAATATCAAGCATTAGTCTCCATATTGTGATTTGCAATACTTTACTGAAACGTTTTCAGTTTAGCCGGATCATCTAAAGAACGTAAGGTGCCTTCATGGGTGATCTTACAGAGGCAGGGATGTCAAATACCATATTGAATGTTCAAATGTCTCATCTGGGGACGAAGAGCTAAGAATTCTTTTTGACAGCATTTGAAACATCCTGTGAGATAAACAGGTTATGGCCAGACCAAATAAGACCGCATTATGATGCCACGTGGCTTAGCTGAATAGGGTTAATGACGGCCCAAACGATGTGCAAGCTGAATGTTAAGAGGCGGTGTAGATTGAAGATCCGTGAGGTCCGGAAGAAATTTCTTCAAGAAGGCCAGAAAGTCCATAGCAGTGGCTCAGGGACTTGGTATGCTGCAGGTAAAATCTAGTGTTGTATGCGGAGGAGCTGCCGTCGTCCTCCAGGCCAGATGACATCTGGGAGCCCTTGTTGATATATTTGCATTCTGTTGCACGGTCAGATGCCCCCGACAATGCTTCCCTGTGAACATGATTTTTTGTGATCACATGTGCTGTATGATATATGTAACTATACCATCTATGACTATATTGCAGCCACTTGATGTTAATGGTTGTTTTTCTCTTATAGTTGTATATTTTGATGCTCTTCATGTACACTGTATGAGACTCTATGAAAATCAATAAAAAAATGTTAAAAAACGGCAGCCAGAAGGTCAGAGCCCTCAATGTTCTCAGGAAGACCATAGAGGCGAAGATTGTTCCGTCTATTTCGATTTTCAAGGTCTTCGGTGTGTAGTTTGAGCTTCTGAATTTCTTGTTCCAACATAGGTATCTTGGTAGTTACATCTTGAAGATCTCCCACACGTTGTTCCAACTCCGACATCTTCTCCTCTATAACAATCCATCCATCCTCAATTTGTTGTAATTTTTCATTAGTTTTACACATAAATGGTTGAAGACCACATACCTCATCCAGGATAGAATCCAAGACAGGATTCTGGGATGATATAATAGGAGAAGGAGGATAGTTTGCCGCTCTTTTTGGTTTAGTCCCTGAAGAAGACAGTTTGGAGGATGTATGCAAATCGCTGGCCATCTTGCTATAATGAGTTGAACGCCACATAAAGATTTGAAGGGAACAAATCTGGCCGATACACCAGAGAGGAGAATATCAGCCCAAACAGTTCAGTAAAAAAAAGTATATGAAGAAATATTCAGGAAAAAGAGGTCACAGAACCTGAATTCCCAGATGTTGTTATACTGGATAAAAACTAGTAGGCATCATACAGTATTTCATCTGAGTGGGTGATGCGCACGTCCTCGGCCAGGATACCCCCTATGTATTCCCACTCTCTTTTTTCCCCGCAGCTGCTATGCTAGGTGGGACCCCACGTTGTCTCCCTGAGCATATGACATTTGCCGAAGCTTCAACAGGGTGAATTCGGCTCTGTTGTTGTAAATAGTCTTAAGTTTACCCTTCAGTGTGCATAGCTGTCGCTGCAGTACTCTAATGGGCGCAGCCTTGTGGGCTTTCTCAACATTCTCTAGTTCCCTCTCAAGGTCTACTTTTTCCTTGGTTCTCTGTTTGTTCAGATCAACATTATGTTGGATGGATTTACCACGTATGACTGCTTTAAACGCGTCCCAGTTGTTCTAGGGAGTAGTGGCCTGTGGGAGGTTTAGGGCAAAATATTCAGAGATGGAGGTCCGTAGCTCATCTCAAAGGATTTTGTCCCAGCTGATCGAGACCGTAAAGGACTACCGTGACGTTCCAGGCCTCGGACAACCCCAGGCCAGGTCAAAGGTCACTAGGCGATGATCTGAAATTGGAAGTATCCGAGCTGCCCGTACCGGGCCCAGCAACAATTAACTGATGAAGATATGATCTATTCTGGAGTAGGACTGGTGTACATGTGAAAAAAAGGTGTAGTCTCTGGTGGTAGGATGTAGCGGGCACCATGCATCAAAAGCATCAAAGCCTGTATTTTTTGTTTAACCCCTTTAGCGAAGTTACTGATGGCCGCCCTGTGAGCATGGGAACTATCTAGGTCAGCAAGCCAGGTAAAATTAAAATCACCCAGAAAAGTTACGGGGCCTTCTGCAAACTCATTTATCAAGTCTAGAAGGGAAGTCAAGAATACCGCTTGCCCAGTGTTGGGTGCGTAAGTAGAGATAAAGGTGCAAAGTCTGCCCCTCAATTTCCCCTTCACCATAATTATTCTCCCGTCCCAGTCAGCCTTTACGGATTCTGGTTGGAACTTAGCCGTGCTGAGAAAGAGGAGGGCCTCTCTCTTTTGCTTGGTGTTGGCAGTGGATCTACAAATTAAGGGATAGCTTTTGTGGAGAAGCCGGAGTTCATAAGACCTTTTGAGATGTGTTTCCTGCAATGCCACTACCTCAAATTGATGATCATTAAGGTATTTCCAGATTTTCTGCCGCTTTAGCAGCGAGTTGAGGCCTTTAACGTTCCGTGAAGCTATGGAAATCATTGGGAAAAATTACCAGTGTCACCGTCTCGTCTGTCCCCCCATTGTGAGCTGTGCCTGACCTCTTGTGCCTCCCCCTCTGGGTCTTCCAGCATCTGGGATAGGTGCCAGGAGAGGGCTTGTATGTACCTTGTGAAGACCTTGGTCGGCCGTCCCCCGTCACCACCACCGGTATCCCTCCCCTCTTATAATAAGAACCCCCAAAACCCACTGAAACTTTTCACTGTGGAGCCAACGGGTTCCCAGCTCAGCATTTCTTTAGGAAGAAAAGTATGATTCCGGGCGTTATGGACAGGGTCTGGACCTCTGGCTGTCACTTGATGTGAGAGTAGAGGACCTTTGAGCAGAGTCAAAAAGAGAACAAGGCTGGTGAAACATGTCCTTTCCCAAGAGTGGGCACTGGTGCTCTCAAGTGCACTATGTCTCTTGTACTGTGAGCCCCTGCGTAGTACTGCCCCATTGATAAGCCAAGTGCCACCTTGTGCACGACATATTGACTCCAGTGGTGCCCTCACTTTTGGCTCGACTTGTTCTTCGAGACCATGCACCATGGCGGGGCAGGTCGCTGTGTCTTTTCCGGTCATTTTGAAGAGCTTGAAGTACTTTCGTCTTCAGGGATCGGGAGCCCCGATATGTGAAGACCCTCGGTCAGATCCAAGACGTGGTGAGATTTATTCTTGTGTTCAAAAGTGAGACCAAAGGGGAAAGTCCAGGGGTAGCACACATTATCCTCCCGTAGTTTAGTGGTAATTGGATGTAGCGGCTGCATGCGTGCCAATCTAGAAGGGGCCAGGTCATGGAAGAAAACATATTTGTAGCCTTGGAAAGAGTTCTCTTCGTTTTTCCTTGCGGCGCTCAGGATCGCTTCTTTTATTTTGAAGGAATGCATCTTGACGAGGACATCCCGAGTGCGTCTGCAATCGCCCGCCTGTGGTGGCCCAACCCGATGGACCCTTTCTATTTTAAGCTTCATCTGACGGGGCTCAGGATCTCGGCGAAGAGGCCCTCCACAAAGGCCTCTAGATTGGGCCCCTCCGCTCCTTCCTCCAGGTCCCGAATCTGAATGTTCTCCCATCGGGACCTGTTTTCCAAGTCCTCTGTCTTCAGGAGTGCTTGGTGAAGTTGCGCCTGGAGAGCTTACTGCGCATCTTGTAACTTAGCGGGTGTCCAAGTGCTGTGCCTGTTCTTCCACTTCTAGTGCTCCGGACCCCACGGTATCCACGTTGTGTTGCAGCATTGTTATCTGCTCTGTGAGATCAGCCTTCAGTTGGTCTATGGATGACCGTAGATCCTGCTTAATTTCTTTCCCAGCATAGCTCTGCCTTGATGTCCCTGAGGGAGGCCACAAGAGCTTCTCTGGTGAGCGCCATCGCGCGCAACCTGTCCCCTGTGCTTGGCCCTTCTCGGTTGCGGGAAAGTAGCTTGAGACCCTGTTGACCACCTTTTTCGGTGGCATTGGGGCAGAAAAATGCATCTTCCTACACCGGGTCGCAAGCCACCCCTCTGGATGAAAGCCTCCTAGGAACTGTTGAGACAAGTTGGTAGTGTGCTCCCAGGGAGCCTAGCTTGTGAGATAGCTCACACTGTGGGCATCCTCTTAGGGTCAAGCGCCGGCAATGTGTCTGTGTCCTTAAGCCCAAGAAGTTGGCGCCCTAGCTTTGCTGGTCAGGATAGATTCATTGAGGAGTGCGGCGCAGCCCTAAGTGCTCCCTCATGCAGCGTGATTGTTTTAGTCCTCATAGTCACCTCCATAGTCTGCCCCAGATCAGCCCCATTTTGAGGTCAGGCACGGGGTTTCCTTGACACGCCCAACATAGGCCAGCAGTTTCCATCCTCACTCAAGAGTCCCACTGTAATGGGCTTTACAATGGGACACCTCACACCCAGCAGAGGCGCCCCGCCTCAGGGCCCGCTCCCCTCTCGGCCTGGACGTAACCGTGTAAAGATTACGCTCTCACTCTGTGCAGCGCCCCGGGCCATATCTCTGCTTTGTTTCCGGGTGCAATGCGAGAGCGCAGTTGCGCCTCGTCCAGCTCTCCTCCACCTCGCAGCACAAACGAACGGCCGCTTCGGACGTCGCCTCTCGGGGCCCGTGGCACACCGTGCTCTCCGGCAACTAAGGGGTCGTTTCTTCCACAGTGAGTGCGGCCCTCAGCGCCATCTTGGTTGCACCTCACGGTCACGGCCTCTCATCGGCTACCCCTCTAAGTTGCTTAAAGGGCACAGAGTCGTAGCCCCCGGCAATTCTTTCCGGCCTGACTCCTTGCGGAACCGATCTGACCGTGCTGTAGTCCTCTATGTGTGCTGTGCGTGGCTTGTGGCAGTCTCGGTGGTCAGGAGCTGATGCGGATCACGTCCGCTCAACCATCTTGCCTGGCCTCACCCCCTTCAGAAAGAATTGAAGGCTCACCTCTGTAAAGAACATTTCATTACAATGGATTAACTTCCCACAACCCAGCCTCCACTCCCGTTACTTGTTGCCTTTCTGCTTGTCTTTTCCCAAGTGCAGTGCTCCTGTGCCTTTTGACTAAACTCGCTCTATAGAAATACTATATACTTAGATACATTTAAAGGGTTAAAATTATCGAGAATATCGCCAGATGCTAGTCTCCCAAAAAAACAAAAAAATCAAAGCTGCTCTAAAAATAAAGGCGCTGCAATTTGAGTTTAAGGCTGAAGCTAATGTACTTACCGCCTTCTTGGGAGGTTAAACCCCTCTTTAAAGGTCCAGGAAAAAGGATTGGATGTTTTCATTTTTAGATGAGAGTTCTTCATTTGTGCTTGGTTGGCTTACTTTCAAGCAGGGTACACAGACTTTGTTAAGATCATACCAGGAGAAGAAACATATGCAACTTGCACATTGCTTGAAGTCAGAATTTAACGTGAAGTGCATCGTGAGGGAAAAAAAAGTGAATTACTATGTGCAAAAGAGACACTACAAGGAAAAGGTACTTACCTAGAACCCTAGATGCCCAGGATGGGTATCATCCTTAAATGCACAAACCCTGAATATCTCAGTCTAGATGCATGATTCCCAAACACTTGAAACAGAGAATGCAGCTCTCCGGTACCAAATATAATGCCTACCTACAGACATCATCATCTCTGTGTTACATTTTAATACAAATCATATAAAAGTATTGATTATCATGAAATTGCTTAAAAAATCGAAATTAGATTTAAAACACTTGGAGCAGCAATTATGACCATACTAATTTCCCATCTTTTTTTTAGTAGGAAACAAATTATAGGAAACTGTTTTCACAGGTATACATCCACATATAAAAGAAAAAGTGCACTATCACTTTGAAACAACCAAGGAGCCATAGCATGTAGCATGGTGACTATTGGCCCCCTAAGCCTATTTCAGTCATTTAGATGTCCCTTTAAGGTCACAACATAGAAAAACGAATGAATCTGTTTCAGTTCCATTGGCACTTTCAGGGAAGAGGTTGGGCTGCTTATGAATTCATGAAGACACACCTTACAGAGAACTGTTGCTACAGATAAGAAACCTTCTCGTCCTGAGTTTGAGATCTTTGTTAGCATTCATAAACACCATATTAATTAGG
This sequence comes from Lissotriton helveticus, assembly GCF_964261635.1. Taxonomy (NCBI): domain Eukaryota; kingdom Metazoa; phylum Chordata; class Amphibia; order Caudata; family Salamandridae; genus Lissotriton; species Lissotriton helveticus. Next base: position 1,843,300,363 of record NC_136065.1, on the reverse strand, counting down.
ATGCTCGTCCTCTCCCAAAGAAGGTGGAAGAGTGATTACGAACGAAAGCAAAAGAAAAGGCAGAAGATGCCATAAATATCGTCATACTGTATTTATCAACAATGCGGAACTAATTAGGAACCACTTTAGAGCTAAGCTTAAGGAACACAAGTCACAATATGATTTACTTCTCGTAATAAAATGACACCTGCAGAGGTAGCCCAATCCGGTGCCATCTCTGAGATTGCTGCAAAATCAAAAACATCCCTTGTTGCCCTTGCAGCTTAGTTAAGGGACATGATTTCTTGTCCAATGAAGAGAATAAATCCTATACTATACAGATGAGGACACAGAGAAAATATCATCAGATATTCAAATGGAAACCTCTTCAAATAAGCCAACAGGTTTAGGAAGGCAGCGAAAGAAGGAATTGCACAAATCCCTCATTAAACCAGGACAATACAGGATTAGGTGTATAAAACTTTGGAGAATACATGACAAAATTATTCTACCCAGCGAACCTAATTACATCGGAAAACATCCCTATTGACAAAGATCAGATATACATCTGCTTTGAATTAAGAGACGCAAGAGGCTAGAATAATCAAGTTCAATTTTAAGATGAGAAGAATATTCACATCAGAATGTGATTTTTACAGTAATATATGCAGGTACATACATTTTATATATGTTTAACTCTTCAAATGAATATTGCTCGGATGTGAATTTACCTCGCATAAATAAAAAGAGGAGGCGTTTAGCAACAAAGAACTAGTTGCTTTAATTAAACACTGCAGCTGGGAGAGCCTAGATAGATTATATCTGCTAAAAATCTCTCGATGTACAAAGTTTTGACTGTCAATTTATTAAGTTCATGAGGTACAATACATTTTTCTTAACATTCCTAAAGAGCATCTTTGCTGTAAATCAATCACATGTGCGCATCATATAAGGACACAGATGGCTTTCGACCTCCAGGAGAACTAATGTGGGCCACTGTGTTTGTTCAAATGTTCGGTGTGAGGAGGGCGTGATCACTACGTGTGGTGAGCATGTTGTGTCTTTATTGGTTGAGTGTACCTATCTACATGTGGTAACTAGCTTTGTGGTAGTTCTAGGGAACGCGAGCCTTAGAGTTTTATTGGGGCTAATTACCTCGGACTTGTTTGCGGTGTAATTGTCTATCTGTGGAATCGATCAAGGTTTTTCCCTGGGTATTTGCCTATAATTTATGGGGCACCCCACCTGTGACCTGTTACTCGATAAGCGTGGGCATGGGTCGCAGGACCTGTGTGACCACGTATCTCTGACTTGGAGTTGATGGTGACGTTACCTTGGGTGAATCCAACAGCAATAATGTGAGTTCATTGGAACTCCTAAGAATAATATGGCAGCCACTGGTATCATTTTTATCAACATTATCAGCATTGTGTATACAGTTGTCATCTTGCACATTGACATCGTTCTTACTGGTGGTATGTTTGCTTTGGTGTGCACGTACATTGACATTGTTCTTATTGGCAACAATAATAACGTACACGCATGGATTATGGCATACATTGATATCATTATTACTGATGTCAGCTCTGCTGTGCAGGCACAAGTTACGGTATACATTGACATGCATTGTCAGGGTTATGTGGGCACATGCTATGGCATATATTCACATTGCATGTACTGATATTACTGCTGTCGGGCCTGCACATATCATGACAGACTCAATAGGGTTCTTTACATTTTCCCTGAGGACACTTGCAAGTCATCTTCAGGAAATTAAAGGGAAAGCTGTGCTGGCACCAATTCAGAAGGCCCTGTACTTAATCGAGAAATGCTGTTTCACTATTACAAGCCCGGTCCATCCTTTTTCAATGAGTCAGGTAACTAAGGAAAGCTGAAAAGAAGTCTAAATGCCTTGCTTTCACAGTAATCAGCAGAAGGAAGATCCCAGCAGGCACTGTGCTCCATTGTTAATTACACCTTTTTCTCCTGCTGCACATCAGCTTGCAGTGGACCTGCCACCACTCATTAAAAAAAGAGCCACTGAGCAAGACATACACCACAGAGTAAGCACCTCTGCATGCACTGTGTTCCTCTGCTTATTATGTCACCCTTCTCTGGTCACTCAGTCAATCACAGCAGACCCACCAGTTAATCAGCCATAGGCATTTTTATAAAAGTGCCAATAAGCAACACATGCATAAAGCACCTCAGCAGACACCACACTCCTTTGCTGATATCACCTTCATCCCAGCAAATAGCCAACCACAGAAGACTTATCTGCTACCCGTTAAGTGACATCTAAAAAATAAGAGCTAATCAGCGATCGTAGGGTCATAGATGGAACCCCCCCATCTGTCAAAGAAGTCGCTCTTCTCCTGCTGCACAGACAATCAAGGATCAACCTGACAGACTCCCATGGAGGTTATTTCCACCCACAGCATCGCAACTGTTCAGAGCAGGAAGGGCCTAGGGCCAGAACCCTTTCCTCTAAGGTAAGCCTTCATGTGTCTCCAACACAATGCAACAACTCACATGCCCACACAAACTTCCCATGCATCTAACACGAACAACATCATCCATATACCACTCACCCTTACAAGCACATTATCAACAGAACAATTATGCCAAGTCATGCCTAGCAACACACACTCTAGCACAGCTGGCATCACTTAATGTGATTTAGATGCATTCTTCATCACCAAAACATAGTTCACACCAACCTCCACAAACATCTTTGACTTTTTCATTCATACAACTACAGCAACAACCACACAGACCCAACCCACCAACCCGAGGCTCCAGCATACCTGGAAACCGAGCTCCTCTGTTGCTACTTGCCTCCTACAGCATCTGGGACCACCCCCATTTATTCCGATCTACAGACCCCCCCCCCCCCCCCAATCGTTCCCAGCAAAACGTTTATAGTACAAATCTCAGATTTCATCACTTGTGCTTACATTCAGCAGGCCTACATTTCAAGGAGATTCACACCCACTATGCGACTCCAGCACAAACACAATGATAGAATGCTTCTACATACTCAGAGGACATTACCAAGCCAACCCACTCCAAAAGCAACACACTAGGCCTTTTGCTTGCGGCCTCTCCAAGCTCCAAGTAGAGCTGAATGGTCCACTGAAAGCACACTACTTCAAACTGAGTGCCATGACACGCTCAATACATCTCTTCAAACAAGCTCTACATATACAGACAAAGAAAGAAATGGGGTCTGATCAATCTCCCAAGTGACCTCACCCAACTCAAAGCACTTCTTTTACCAGTAGGCCCCTCATCACTTGAACAAAGCAACAATTTGCAAGACTATAATTTACACAGCAGTTAACAGAGAAGCAAAGTAGTCAAGCACTATTACTTCATCACCAAGAAGAGCCAGTATTGACAATGCAACCCAAAGATCCAGTGCAGATTGTTCCACATTGCGCCTTCCACAAGTGGACTGCTTTCGACTTTGCAGAAGTTTTCAAAATCATAAATACTCACAAAGCCATCTTATATAATGATCTACACAGCCTCCTAGGCACTCCGTTGGTACTCCAGCCATCCTACACATGTGGCATACTTTGCATGGCAAGGTTTTAAACACAATCACTTCCCTTCATATTGACACCAGTCCTGCCCAGCAACCACCCCAGCAACAATTCAGAAAGCAACTGAAAACATCTCAAGAAGTGTTACAATTCTGGCAGACTAGGAGTAATTTTGCCTGCAAAAAAGGTCCTCTGATCCTCATTCAGTGCTCCGCAACCTCCTAGCAAGGTTTGCGCTATGCATGTACCACTATTATATACACACACACATTAGAAAATTATCCGGAACCACCTGTAATACTGAGCAATACATAACACAGAAAAGTTAAAAAAAGGTTTCGGTATCTGAAGTGAAAGAATAGACTACATCACAAGCTCTGCTGCAAGCTGCGCGGAAGGGAGGCTCAGAAATAACTGCTGACACATTGATACCTATTTACGAACTTGCCACGCAGCACAGCACAGCACAGCAAGTCACTTTGCTGCACTGCATGACAGCGAAAGGGCAGGACTGCACCATATTTAAAGCAATACAACGCATTTCTGCCTTCTTCCCTGAGCTATGGCCCTTTTGGAACCATGGTGCAAGGGTACCTTTGTTGCTTGCAGGATTGTGTTCGTGCACAATGTGCTGCAGGAAGCAGCACACATAGAAAGAGGAAATAACAAGGAGAAATAAAAGCATTTCTCCTCGTTACACCTCACCCAAGAAGGCATATCTTTTTGGGATATTCCCAGGTCTACCAGTTCTGGTAAATCTGGGAATGCATCAAAAACCATGGGAGTTGCGTGGGAACACCCATGCAACACCCATGCAACACCCATGGAATGCCTACCCAGGGCAGAGTAAAGCAATGCAGCGATTTGTGCTGCATTGGCTTACTCCAGATGTATAGAACCACTCAGGGCCATGCAACGTGGCCTTGCGTGGCTTCATAAATCAAATGTAAGGTTTGCGGCACTCTTGCCCTAAGTTGCGTCGTGCAAGAGCGACGCAAACCAGGTCATAATTAGGCCCTTATTTTTGTAGTCACAAAGAGGGTGGCTGTGAAGTTAGCATTGTTTTAATTGCTCCTCCATCACAACAGAATGTTTGAAGTTTTAAACTAGATAGGACTTAACTTCTAGTACATTCGAGAGCTGAACAACTTCAAGGATAATTTCAAAATTACAGAAAAAGTACAAAGATCCAATCTAAAATGTATAAAAGCTGAACTCCAAATCCTTACTTACCTGTCAAGAAAAAAACAGACATAGTGTTCCATGGAAACAATTTCCAAATTCACTATAATGTCCTTGAGATTGCTCAAAGCACTAGAGCAATTTTATGCAACTGGAAATCTCTGGAATAAGAAACAGCATCAGGCTGCTAACAAGAAGGAATGCTGAGACAGAAAATAGAATAAATAGCCTGTAGGATTCAGAAGACAGAATGCTCTAATGTGCCTATTAATTTCCTGAAACTTTAAGGTCATACTGGAAAGACATGGTGTACACTAGGGTCGGGCTCCCTCGGCCAAGCAGAATAAAGTGCTCCCAATTTCCAGCAACTTGGAAAGATCAAGCCACACACATATGGACCATCTACACCATAGGTGTGGGTACAGATTGAATGCTCTAATTCACCTATTCATTTCCTGAATCTTTAATATTATGCTTGAAAGACTTGGAGTATATTAGGGCGGCACTCCTTCCGCCGAGAAGAATAAGACGCTCCTGATTTCCCCAGACAAGGAGAGCGTGCCACACTCATATGGACCACCTAGACCATACAGTTTCTTGACTACTCTTTGGGTTGCAGTAATTAAGCCAGAGAGTAAGTGACCTTTTAATATTCTTACTTGCTACTTGTGAGTAATGTGGAATATTATATAGTGTGACCTTACCGTGTAATGCACTCACGATACCGACTTGTGTCCAGTTAGGCTCATTTGCTAAACCTTAGCTCAACCCTGGGTAGCTGTAGCTTCGAGTAGACAGGCTTAAATAAAAGAACACGTGTAAAACATTTAGAAGGACCAAAACAAGGAAATAGGAAATTCCCAAAACACACAAAAGAAACCTGACACCAATTTATAAAAATAAATTCCATAGAAATGATCCCAGTATATATGAAAGGGGAAAGGAATATTCCAAGAAACCATAGGACCATCAGCTTAATAGACAATTTACAGAAGATGTATTGAAGGAAAGTACTGGTGAGGGTCCAGAATGGAATGCAGTTGTCTCAGATCTTATCCCTTCTACAGGATGGCTTTATGGACAAGATAAGCACTATAGACAGAGTCTTCCAATTTGTTTTATTGCTTTGGAAAATTGATGTCCTGAGACTAGACCACTTGTATGTGGCATTTGTCAATCTTAATGTAGCATTCTATCTGGTCCCACAAGCAAATCTATAAAAGATGTGGAGTACTTTGAACATACCAATTAACTTACTCCAGTTTATCTCCTGTCTTTATAGTGACAACTACGCCCAAGTTAGATGGGGGAGGAAGAGAGAGTTGACTAACTGGATGAAGATAGAGCAAGGGTCTGTCGAACAAGTTACTTACCTTCAGTAATTTATCTGGTAGAGATTCTACCTAGCCGCAGATTGCATACCTTTGACTATCCCCAGGCATCAGACTGTATCCGGAAGATTTTTAAGCAGTACCCCAGTGTGTCAAAAGTTTGCGTCTTTCGACTCCACCTCGGCGTTATCTCTGCTGGAAGTGACGTGCATGGTACCTATATAGGCGCCACATTGGTGCACTGAAGTCAGTTACATTTGAGACTTTTTATGCCAGGAGCACAGAGCCACGATGAGAACTGACCACTGGTGTGGAAAAGACTAAAGCCTTGAAAGGGGGTGTCCCTCAAACCTAATCTGGTTCGCAGAGCAGGGAGGATAAGCGGGTCAGTACAGAATCTGCGGCTAGATCAAGTCTTACCAAAGGTAAGTTACTTGTTCATCCGATAGAGACTTCTAGCCTCAGATTCCTTAACTTTTATTGGATACTTAAGAAATAGGAGGTGGGTCTCCGAATCAGATCAAACCAGAAAGTCCTGCAGTATCGAATGGGTGAAGCACCAAGCTGACAGACCTGACTGTCCAGGCAGTAATGTCTTTTGAACATGTGCAGGGATGCCCCCGACGCTGCCTGGCGGATATCCAGGACTTGAACGCCACATGCTAACGATTTGGTTGCAGCCTTGGCTCTAGTATAGTGAGCATGTAAGCCCTCGAGGTCTGCTTCTTGGCCAATGCATAGCAGATCTTAATACACAGGATAATCCAACAAGAGATGGTTCTTTTTTGTACAGCTTTCACTTTTTTGCTTCTACATAACCCACGAAGAGCTAATCGTCCACCCGGAACTGTTTCGTGTGGTCAAAGTAGAACGACACTGCTCTTTTTGGGTCCAGGAGGTGAAGTCTCTCCTCTTCTTTGGAGAGATGAGGAGGAGCAAAGAAGGTAGGCAGGGTTATGTTCCTTTGGTAGAAAAGAGGAATATGTCTGGAGGACCAGTTTTTCTAGGTCAAAGGTGGTACAAGGAGGAAGCATTTTGATGGTCAACAGCCCAAGAGGACAATTATGTAGAGGCTCAAACGGAGTCCACGTGAGAAAAGTAAGGACAAGGTTGAGGTCCCATTGAGGCTTAATAAAGGGAAAGGTGGAAACATGGCAACCACAAAAGTGCTGAGATGGCACATAGGCAACCTTTAAATGTGTCAAAAACAGAGCCCTGCTGGGCCAAAGACAGTCCGAACAAGAGAACTTGTGATAGAAGTGCAGACACGGGGTCCACATTGTGAGAGGCACACCATGATACAAACTTTTCCCAACTGCATGCATACACCGTCTTTGTGGAGAGACTCTTGGCTGCCAAAATAACATCACAGACTTCGGGAAGAAGGTCGAAGGTTGTCAACTGTCGCAGCTCAATCTCCACATAAGGAGATGTAGGGTCGCAGGATCCAGTGCAGGACCCTGCCCTGTTGCTACAACAGGATATCCTCCCGAAGAGGTACCCTAATAGGAGGACCAATGACCATGCACAAAATCTTGGGATACCAGACTCTCCATTCCCAGGGTGGAGCTATAAGAATGACTTAGTCCTGGTCATGCTTGATCTTTTTGAGAACTCTGGGCAGGAGTGGTATAGGCGTAAAGATGTACAGGAGGCCTGACCTCCACTTGAGATAAAAAGTGTCTCAGAGCGAAAATCGCCTTGGAAACTCCAGCGTACAGAACTGCTGACACTGGGCATTCTCAGCAGTGGCAAACAGATCTAAACAAAGCTCTCCCCATTGCTGAAAGAGACCTTGCACCACCTCCGGGTAGAGACGCCATTTAGGATCTACTAGGAATCTTCAGCTGAGTTTGTCCGCCCTGGTGGTCAGAGAGCCTGCCAGGTGTTGAACCACCGGGCAAAAGCCCTGCTGTTTCAGCCATGTCAAGAGGCACCGGGCCTCTTGACAAAGGGCCCATGACCCCACCTCACAGTGCTTTTTGCAGTTACATATGTTAGTGGTATTGTTCATGAACACCTGCCCCTGCCTTTCCTTGATCGAAGGAAGAAAGGCTTTTAATGCCAAGCAGATCGCCCAAAGCTCTAGCAGGTTTATGGGAAGCTTGGACTCCATCGGAGATCAGAATCCTCTGATCTCCACCTCCCCAAGGTGGCCACCCCAGCCCTGAAGTGACGCATCGGTCACTACACTCAAAGTCTGGTTGGGGAAGGAAGAGGGGTCTGCCACTGGCCCAATCGCGGTTCATAAGGCACCACTGTAGAAACCTTGCAGCTTCCTCCGAGATCTGGACCATGATGGAGAGGTTCCTTTGATGCTGCGCCCACAGGGCCTTCAGGTCCCACTGCAGAGCCCTTGTATGCCAGCGAGCATGTGTCACCAGCAGGCTGCAGGATGCAGGAGGCCATGAACGCCACAGCCCCAGAGTCGATCTCACCAAAGTCCAGTATAGAGACTGAAACATCTGTATCAGAGCCTGAAAATCTTGGGCTTGCTTGGGGGAGAGAGGGGGAATAGGTCCAAAACTTTACCATCTCAAGAACAGCTCAGATGAAAGGAAGCAACTGAGAGGGAGTCAGGTGTGACTTCAGCACGTTGATAGTGAACCCCAGGGGGTGCAGGAGGTTTGCCATAGTCTGAAGGTGGGAGATGATTGCCTGTGGAGGGGGGGCGTGAGTTCGCCTTAACCCCTTCACCGCGGGGCTAATTCCCCCGCGGCGCTGGGGGGGGGCGCGCTCAGCGCCACGGTGCTTGTGACGAGCTCGGCTCGTCACACTGCACGGTGGTGCTGTGCTCATGACGAGCTGAGCTCATCATGACCATGCCCGTTTCTCAGAATGCTCAGCACAGGGGGGGAATTAGCCCTGTGTGTGAGCGCCACGTCTGTCATGATGAGCTCAGCTCGTCATGAGGACAGCGCAACCGTGCCTCAGGACGAGCTGAGCTCGTCATGAGCACGGAAGGTGTTAAACAACCTGTCATTGAGGTAGGGAATGACTGAAATCCCTGACCGCTGCAGATGAACTGTGATCACTGCCATTATACCTTGGTGAACACCCAAAGGGTGCTAGTAAGGCCGAAGGGGAGCACAGCAAACGGCAAGTGCTTGTGGCCCTCTGTGAACCGCAGATACAGTTAGTGGGCCGGCAGGACGGGGATGTGGAAATAAGCATTCTAGAAGTCCAATGCTACCATTCTGTCTCCCGGATCCAGGGCAGACCACACTTGAGCGAGTGTGAGCATTTTCGGATTCCCCCTTCTTCAAGAAGAGGTTGGGATGACACAGGTCAAGGATAGGATGGAGTCCTCCATCCTTCTTCAACACCAGATAGTAGCAGGAATAACAACCACGACCTACTTTCTGATGTTAGTACCCACTCTTTGTCTCCCTTGGCCAAGAGTCAGCCCTTCTAGACGGAGAAAGAAGAGATGGTTCTCAGTCAGCCAGTCATAAGTCGGGGATGTCACAACAGGGAGGGAGTAGCCCCTTTGGATGATCTGTAGTATCCATGAGTCTAATGTTATTGATTGCCAGTGGGGAAGGTGGTGGCGTATTGTGCCTCCCACTGGGTTCCCATGATAATCTGAAGGCGGACTAAAGAGATTTGGAGGCATCAGCTGCCTGAGGGGTGGGGGCAGGTGTACTGACCTGACTGCAGGCCATCTGCCTCACGTAGTTGCTGGGACTGGCGCCCTCCACCACAAAAAGGCTGAGAAGCCAAGTGGTCATGGTGGCTGGAAGACACCTTCTGAAGCTTCATGGTGGCTGGAGACACCTTCTCAAGCTACAAAAGGGACAGGCCGCGGATTGAGGTGGACGAGGGGCCACAGACTACCCCAAGGACCTGGCTGTATCTCTGCTGTCCTTGAAGCATGCGAGTGCTGAATCGGCCTTGTCTCTAACTAGGCGAGAGCGATCAAAGGGCATGTCGATGTGGGAAGCCTGGACATCCCCTGAGAAACAAGATGTTCCTGGTCAGGCGTGGTGCCACAAGGCAGCCAATTATGAAATTGCTTTGCTTAGCGAGGTGGTCATGTCTAGTCCACATATGCTGCATCTCTCCCATTGGCAACAGCCTGGGAGATTATGGCCCAGGCCTCCTCCGGGACAATAGGCAGGAATTGCACAACCGAATCCCAAAGACTTTGGGAACAATGGACCAACAGGCACACAGTTTTCACTGACCACAGTGCAGGGCTTTTGGTAGAGAACATTATTTTACCAAAGGTGTCCAGCCTATTGGATTCCCTATCTGGTGAAGTGGTAGGGAATGCACTAGGGTGAATGTAAGACGAGGAGGTTTAGCTCACCAAGCTCTCCTGGGTGGGGTGCTGGATAAGGAAACTGGAATCCTCAGAAGCAGTACAATGGTAGCGGGTAATCATCCTGTCCAAGGCTTGGACCTGTCCCAAAGTAGGATGTCCTTAAGGTTGTCATTAAATGGGAGTGAATGTTCTGAGGGGGAAACTCCTGGGTGAAGCACTTTCATCAAAACATTAGTTTTGACTGCCACTGAGGGTAGGTTAGGGTCCAGGGCCTCAGCTGCCCTGCAAACCACCATAGCAAAAGAGGCTCGCCAACTCTGTAGCCACAGCATGAGGGGAAATCAGGCCAGAGTCAGGTGAGGTGTCTAACCCACTGGCCTCACCCAGTTCCTCATCCCCATTGTACTCCACAACTGGTTCTTCGCCATGTTATGTTATGTTAATGTATTTCTTCTATAGCGCTCGGCTACTCCAAGGAGCATCCCGGCGCTTTGGTGAAGAAAAAACAGCAAGCAAAACAACCACATAACAACTAAAAGCAGACACAAGAGAAAGATCAAGTTTTATTTAGTAAAAAGCCACGTTTTTAGCTCTCTTCTAAAAGTAAGGAGATTGGGAGCCTGTCTGAGAGAGAGTGGTAGTTCATTCCACTCCTTCGGGGCTAAATAGCGAAAGGATCGACCTCCAATCCTTGCACGCCTGATCGCTGGGACTGTCATTTGAGATAGATAGGATGATCTCAGAGATCTGCTGGGTACATATCGGGAGAGGCGTTTCCTTATGTACTTAGGGCCAGATCCATGTAAGGCTTTAAAGGCAAAAGTCAGACACTTGAAAATAATTCTTTTAGCGATCGGCAGCCAGTGTAAAGAATTCAGTAAAACTGTGGCTCCTGCTCTTCTCGGAAGTCCGTAAATAGCACGGGCTGCCGAGTTCTGGACTACTTGCAAGCGGTTCAAAAGATATTTTGGTAAACCCAAAAAAAGAGCGTTTGCGTAGTCCAGTCGAGATCCAATCAAGGCCTGGACAATAATCTTCCTATGCTGGAAAGACACTAGAGGAAGAAACTTCCTCAGCATTCGTAAAATGCCAAAGCATTTGCCTGAGAGGCACGAAATATGTGGCCCAAAGGACAATTCACTGTCCACAATCACTCCCAAATTTTTTGCCTTGAAAGACACATTGTCAGGAGGGAACAAGTCTTGTGGCCACCAAGCTTTCCAATCTGGTTCACAGGTGCATCCAAAAAAGAGCAGCTCCGACTTATCAGAATTGCACTTTAGTCCATTACACCTGAACCACTCAAAGACCGCGCTAAGGCAATATCTGATCTTTACGCCGTCGAATGACCCGCCCCTATCACAAGTGAATAGGAGCTGGGTGTCATCGGCGTAAGATACAATCTGGGCGCCAAAGGATTCCGCGACTACCGCCAGAGGGGCCATAAAGATGTTAAATAGCATGGGGCTAAGAATGGAACCTTGCGGAACCCCTACCTCTAGCGGAGTCATATCAGCGGAAAAAGGGGGCGCCCAGATCGTTTGCCGGCGGTCGGCCAGAAAGGATTTAAGCCATTTCCACACCGTTCCCCGAATGCCGCTCTCCCAGAGTCTTATAAGGAGGCGATCATGAGGAACGGTGTCGAAAGCCGCCGACAAATCTAACATAACCAACATGGTCCTTCCCCCAGAGTCGAGTCCTTCCCTGATGGCATCAGTGACATCGAGAAGAGCCGACTCCGTGCTAAAATTTGCACGGAATCCCGATTGCGTGTCATGCAACAGGTTGTTTCCTTCGATGAAATTGGAAATCGTCCGATGTGCAAATCTCTCGGCCACTTTCGCCAGAGCAGGGAGAAGGGAAATAGGCCTATAGTTGGCATGGATGAGGGGGTCCAAGGTAGGCTTTTTGATCAATGGCAGGATCAGAGCATGTTTCCATGTGCCAAGGGTGAACCTGCTGGAGTGGTTCCAATAGAGGCGCCTCCTGCATCAGAAGTCACTCCACAGGGGCCAGGCCGCCCTCAATGAGGCACATGGCCTCATTAAATTCCTTTAGCTGGGCGGGTATGGCTCTGCTAAAATCAGGGAAGTGAGAAGTGAACCCAAGTTTGATCCACGCCGGCTCAGGGATCTTGAAGTGCCGACGCTTTCTAATCGGATGACTTCAATGGACTCGGGAAAGTTGAAGAGTGTTAGAATTTCTTCAACTTCTTATGCTTGTGGGACTTACCCAACTTCTCCGAAGATTTCTAATGCGATGAAAAATGTCAGGAAGGGCTCTGCGAACGGTCCGAACCTCCCACACGAACGGACCTTGAACATCGTGGACTTGGCAGATGCTGGGTGGCAAGGAGCTTGAGGGAAGGCTCCCTCAGTGCCTTCAGGTGCATGCTATGGCAGTCCTCTTGCACCTTGGAGTTGTGTCCCTGCTCCACGCAGCAGAAACACAGCAAGTGAGGGTATGTTACAGACATTTGCCAATCACAGGCCCACATGGTTTGAAATCAGCAGGTTTATTAGGTGACATCCGTGCACCAGGAGATGAATCTTGAAAATGTAGACAAAACGTCCAGTCAAAAAGTGACTGAGCAGCTCAATCCAGATCATCGCTATCTAGCACAGAAAAAAAGGAAAGAACAGACGTTAGCGCAGCGAGATGGCGCCTATATAGGTACCACGCACAAGACAACGCCAATGACGTTGAACCGAATGACACAACTTCTGGCACACAAGGGTACTGCTTGAAAATCTTCCGGATCCAGTCTGATGACCGTGGATGTTCAAAGGTAAGGAATCTGCTGCTGGAAGTCTCTATCAGATAAGGTTGTGTGGTGGCCCGAAACTTGTTCGCCCTTTACATCAACAAGGTGAAAGACTCTTAATATGATTGTAATAATGATTCCTCCAAATTACTTGACAAAATATTCTTACTCTGCTTTTTGCCGATAACACTCTCTTAATATCACAGCGGCCAATGGGTCTACAAACTCTTCTTAATAAATTCGCAACCTCATGTCACGATCTCGGTTTAGAGATTAATGCCAATAAGATAAAACTTATGGTATTTATTCCTCACAAGATATTCATGGGAAACTGAGACTAGAGGAAACCATGTTGGAGAAAGAGTGACTGATTATTTCAGAGCCAAGCTAGCTGGTTTGCATTCCTGGTAACAGCAGATCCTAAAGAGCCAGATGACATTACGTAATAGAGCTTCTGCTATACAGAAGTCTTCATCCTTCCACCCGGTATCACAAGTAGTAGAAATTTACTGAGATCAAGGTTTACGCGTTGCTTTATATGGTGTAGAAGTGTGGAGAAACTACCATCCATCCAGTATAGTGAAAACAGAAAATAGGTTTATAGATCTGCAGTAAGTATTACAAAAAATGCTCCTCTGACTGCCTTACGTTTGAATCTAGGGTTGAAGAATATAGCAAATGTCGCTATCTTGTGCTCACTATGGTATTGGAAGAGATTATAGATTATTAACCAGTTTTAGCCTTACAGGAAATCTTGCATAGAACTGAAAGCATTGAGCAATCATAGAAAACTCCCTCAGTTTAGCTATATAAAATCTTGGTTTTATCAATTGAACCCGCAGGAGATCTGGGAAGCTCCTGAAACTATTACCAAGATTTCAATAACATTGGTAAAATCAAATTACCCGTCACTTGTGCATGATTACAGAGTAATTAATGGGTAGCCTGGTGGGGAAGTATGTCATGAATATTAGTATGCTGTCATTTTAACCGTTCCTCAAAATAACTGATCCTGTGGTGGCAAAAAACTTATAAATAAAATTTAGTTTAGGGATCATGCCAATAAACAATATTCGAATTACATAGAGAACTTCTATCAAACAATCGGATATGTGTCCTATCTACAAGTATCAATTTGAAGCAGAGATGTATTTGCTTTTGTCTTGTAAAGCATACCATCACATCAGAAGGAAATTGTTACTACCAAGGTGTGGTCATTTGGATGTAAAACAGAATCAAAATGCATTTTGGATTTTAAAAACAGATAATATTTGTTTTTGCCGTATCAAAATCTTTACTCTCAGGTTGGTGTGGCTGGCACTGCTTAAGTGGACAGTCTTTAGGGTAGTCTGCTGTATATATTGTTTTGCCAAAGTACTATGACTTTATTGAATTGGTTTAATGAGTACTGCAGTGTGCTTCGGTAATGTTTATATCATTCTTTACTGATAAACCTATAAAGCTTTGAACTTAGTGCGATTGAATATATATTGACAATGTAACTGATGCTTATATTTACAGATTGTTATACAGAAGCACAGGCCCCACGATCAATAATATCACTGTCGATTTCAAATGTACCAAATGGTTACTTTTATTTCTTTTATATTTTTACTTTAAAAACTTCAATGATAAGGCAGCGAGTGTGTAGTGAGAAACGCACTTGGTGCTCTTTTGATACACGTGAAAATCGGTGACTAAGAATGTGTTAAAAAAAAGAAGAACACAGCCCATTTATTGAATATACAGTTGTAAATGAGGTTCTGTAATGCTAGTCGATGTTTCACTCCCCTAGCGGTGTTTGGGGATCATCATCAGGACTCTCAACCTGAATGAGCCCAAGACAAGAACCAAAAAGAGAAAACAATATACATCCAAAATTAGAAACAATTAGAAAAAAAGAAAAGAACTACTAAATTGTGAGGTTTAAACATGGAATAGGTTGGTTAGTCACAGAGCAAGGAACAGGATAAACTGAAATGAAGGAAGGGCCCACACTAAAACGAGGAAAATATTGAGTGCAAAGGGGACTAAGGACAAGAAGAGAGAATTTTATTTTTACCTCAATGTGGAAGTCCCTTGAATAACAAGGAACGAATTCCCAAGAAGGATTCAACTACCACTTATTCAGAGGATTACATTCAGAAAGTCCTGAAAGGGTCATCACTGCTTTCAGAGAACACAGATAATGTAGCTCTAGCATCCACTAATCTTCCAGAAAAACTAGAAAAATGTCGGAAGAAATACACTCATCTGCAATTAATGCTCAAAACGATGACTGTATATATTAAGGCAGATGTGATACCAGTTGGTTTGCAGATCAGAAACATACCTGGGTCTACACAAATGACAAACAATGCAAGAAAGGCTTTCATCACATTGGGGTAATATGCTCCAGGCACTGGATGGTGCTAGGGGGAGACGTGGAACTGGAACATATAAAGAAACTTTTAGAAGATAGTTCTGAATTAGAAAAGCAGATAAATGAATCTGATGTGATTGCAGAAAGCAAAACCATCTTGATAAAATAGAGAAAACAATATCAGAGTTCACCCAGATAGAAAAAGAAAAGAAGTCCAACAGAATGGATATATAATATTATACATTTGAACTGACCTGTCCATACTTGTCAGAGGATTATTACACTAATAGATCTTCTGTGCCAACAGGCCCTAATAAACCTTGGGGGTGGTACAATAGGCAGAATAAGTTTGTGTCTCTCTCAGACACTTCAGACGATTCATACGATAATTTGGATCCCAGAGAAGGCACCAGGGGGGTAGGAACTCAGAAAGGACAGGACTGTTTTAAAAGACTATGGGCCAGATGTACAGCCATTAAGTTTAGCGAGTCGCAAATTGTGAGTCGCAAATTGCGACTTGCTAAACTTCAATGTACAACAGTGTCTCAGACACTGTTTGTGATTCCCAATGAGGTTGCACATTGTATGCCTAATGAATTTTAATGAGGCTGTCGCTATATGCCATCCCATTGGGAACGGCTAGCACTCCCAGGGATGGTGGCCTGCTGGGGTCAGCAGACCACCATGTCTGAGACTGCTTTTAAATAAAGCAGGTTTTTTTTAAAAATGCAGCCCGTTTTCCTTAAAGGAAAACAAGATGCATTTAATAAAGAAAAATTTAACTTTTCAGTTTCATTGTTTTAGGGCAGGAAGTGGTCCCTGAGACCACTGCCTTCTCTTAAAAAATATTTAGGCATCCATTCATTTTCATTCATTTATAAAGCTTTATTCAATCTTAAAACAAAACAAAGATCATAAAAGCGCACACGTCAATAATAAAACATAAAATTCATCAAATATTATAGTTTAAAATCCATAAAATTCCAAGTACATCTCAGTATAACTAAAACTGGCTAAGAAATTTTCTTTTTCTTTATACAAGCCCAAAGGAAGTTAGCTACTACAAAGCTAATAAAAGGGTTGCAGAGTTTTTTAAGAAATGTGAGGGCCACTCTACATTGTCTAAAATTGTAATGTCTCAGAGCCGGTAATAAGTATCTAGTTCTTTCCGCTTTCTACAGTTTACAAAATAGGATGACATGAAGGTCTGATTGATCCGAGACTCCATCATATGGGCAAACGGTCAGGTCACAAAACTTGTATTTCCCTGCCAGATAACCCACCATCAGGGGAAACCGATTCATGCAAAATCTTACTAAGATAAATCTGTGCTATAGGTTCTGGATTTGCTCTAGATAGCGATAATCGCTCTCTGCTAGAGTCGTCTGGTAATATATATATATTACCTGAATACATTCTTTTAAGACCTTCTTAGTTGTTTGGAGGCATTCACTAGGGTTTCTGTACAAATCCTTCAGACCCAGAGTCCTCAGGGTCGACCTTACATAACGCAAGCATCCTATTTTATGCACATTATCTAACTAAAGGCAATCCTTTAAAATATGTTGTGTTAAGAATAGCGTGTCCTTCCTTCAAGTTGCATGCCATAAAACTGAAGAGGCTAATCTTACCAAGTCAGTAATATAAGGGAAATCCAATTCCACATGGCAATTGAAATTGGAGCATGATGCCGGGAGGGAAATCAGCCGCTTCAGAAATGTATCCTCGGTGATCTGCAACTGTTCAATTTGAGACATGCCCCACATCCCTGCTCCATATGTAGTTGCCGAGACTGTCTTAGCCCTATAGTTGCTTTTTATGACGTTTATAGGTTTGGTTCCCAATTTCTTGCCAAATTTATGAATAGCTGCAATGCTACTCTCCATCGCTATCACCCTATTTTTGACCATATGGACCCAGGTGTGACCTTTATTAAACATGACTCCCAGGTGAGGGGAAAAAATCTACTACCTCTAATTTGCGGGTCCCTAGGTGGAAAGATGATATTTTCACACACCCTGTGGGGTTTGCTATCAAAATTAACGATTTCGATTCCTTAACCCTTAAATCAAGGGAAGTCATGAATGAGGCGTAAGCTCTACCTGTTCTGGCCACCAGGACAGTGTAGTTTGCATATGCGAGCAGTGGCAGAGTAAGAGACCCAAATTTCAGGATATCCGGAGTCGTAGCCACCAAAGCTGCCTAGACCTATCCGTGTATAATAAAAAGAGGAATGGGGCAAGGACGCATCCTTGCCTAACTCCCCGTAAAATCCAGATCGAGCGGGTGCAAGCCCCGTCCTTACCATAACACCAAAGCAGTGGTATGGGAGAAGAGCAGCTTAATAAATGTGAAAATTGGGGGGTTCACCCCAATGGCCTCCATTATCTCCTTTAGCTTACTATGGTTTACACAGTCAAATTCGTCTGCGAGATCCATGAAGGCCTTGTAGATTATTTCCCCTTCAGCCCTAGTATATTTCTCTATAACAAGGCTTAGGTTCAGACACTGATCGATCGTGCCCCTTCCCCGCTGAAAGCCATATTGGGCTGGGATCAATATATTGTTTGCGCAAGCCGATGTAATAATAGCTGTCCCATTAGTTTAGTTGTGCTGTCTAGCAAAGATATGGACTTATAATTGCCTGGGTAACTTCTTGCTCCCTTTTTATAGAGCATGACGATGACGCTAGTACTCCATGATGTCAGGGAGCCAGTCTTAACTATAGCATTAAATAAGTTCTGCAATAAGGGGGCCCATAAAACATGGTCTTCAAGAAAAAGGTCTATTGGGACCCCATCTGGGCCCGGGGCCTCGGCCCCACTGCACCTTTCCCGCCCCTTTGTTATTTCCTCAACAGTAAACACAAGGGGCTCTGCATAGACCGGAAGAGCTAAAGACTGCTCAGCCATGCAAGTGTCTCCTGACCCAAAGATTTTCTCAAAGTGAGCCACCCAGGCATCCTCTCCCAGGGTGCTTGTTTAGCACCCTCCAGAAATCCCTGCTATTGTTGGTTTAAGCTGCCCTTTCTAATTGTTCCCAGGTGTCAGGTTTCCCCGATGAAATCCTCAGGATTGTGCTGATGCCCAATGGGGTCCACCTCTCGACTGCCCCAAGTCCGGAATAATATACACACGGACTAGTGAGATAGTCAAGCGAGGGAAGGAAAGGGTAGGAACAGCAGGGAGGGAGATCTGAGGATGACACAATAATAACACTGTAAGTATACTGTCACTCACTACTTAACACATACAGTTTCTATAGTACTAATCATTGAAGCAGAAGGACTGACTGTATCACACCACCTGTAAAGGAAAGAAGGAGGTGCATCAAGAGAGAGAGGAAGGTGTTTTACAGATTTCCAATACAAATACTATTATGAAGAGAAAACAACCAAGGTGAGTTCTGTATGGAGAAATAACACGCTTACCAAAGAAAAGAGGTATAAGATGCATTCCCACCTACCCATCTAGGTGTTGAAAACCCCGGGGTGCAAAGGCAGCTGACTTCCTGGACACCCCCTACTAAACTCTCCTACAATCAGATAAATGAAAAAGACCGTGTAAACGAAAAGACCAAAGCGCAATCTCCATCTTGCACTTATACCAATATAATGAGACTTTGCTTCCATGACACAGGAGAAAGGGATGATTCGTACGATCTGCATTACGTACATATACACAGTCAAATGATAGCCTGGTTAGGAATCTGCATTCCACACTTAGTAGCATCGCACAATGATTATTGGTCAGCAGTGCAAGGTAAAATACACGAATCCTCCGAAAACTGATGTGCTCTCATCACATGAACAACAAGCGTATCCGTAAGGCTCCCCAGGATACTTGACACAGACCAAGCAGTAATGTTGAAAACGAAACAATGCGCTTCCCACTCTATACTCTATATGAGTGTGCGCTTAAGCGGTGATTACACACTGTACTTTTTCTTAGCACTATTTCTTCCCTGCATGAGACCGCGGAAACCGTAAGTCTCACCAAAAGGGAAGAAAGACAGAAACACCAGGAAGCAGCTCGGATCTCTCCCTTGCAAGAGACCGCCGAAAACGCGTTCTCGCCAACAGAGGAGATGGCAGAGCAACGACACGAGTCCCAGGAGGGAACAACAAGGAAATGTCCAGAGAAGGTAACGCTGGTGCTGCAAGCATCTTTACTGTCTCTTGCGAAACGAAAGACCGGGACAGCTCGGGGAACTACCAAAATTATCGGTATCGTTCAGGGTCTCCACCGTCATTATATCCGTAGTCCCTGACGCTGCGCTCTGGTCATATGGGACATCACAATCAGGAGGGAAGCTGTGAAATTTACTTTTTAGGTCGAGGACCTAAAGGCTGCGCTTGCGCAGTCTGGGGTCGGAGATTTAATGTCTCTTAGTAGCTCAGTAGATCCCGCCTCCTTGCCCCGTCTCTTCCCTATTGGCTGGCTTCCGAAACGGAGGCCAGCCATTGGAGGAGAGATCCGTCACTCCGATGTAGCCCCGTCCTTTTCGGATTTGGGGGCGTCATTTTTGATGTTCTTTAGACAGTGACGTTGTCTGTCACTCAGAACTTCAAAACCACGCCCCCAAGTCCGAAAATGGCCGTAGCATTCTAAATGCCATTTTCCCCTGATCGTCTCTGCTAGAAGTCGCTGTTACGAAGCTCTTGAAACGGGTAAGTATGTTGTTGTTGTTTTCATTTAGATGTAAGCCATGTTTGTTTTTTTAGGCTAATCTTATGTTTCTTTTCTTTTTTCTAGGTCCAACATGGCCCGTGGCGTCTCCCTGCAGCGATGTGCACCGGTGTGCACGGAGTTGTTCCGATCCGCGGCTCTTTTGCAGTTTGAGGTAAGCTATCTTTTCTTTTGCAATAATCTTATGTTTTTTTTGTCTTTTAGAGGTCCAACATGGCCCGTGGCGTCTCCCTGCAGCCGTGTGCACCGCTGTGCACGAAGCTGTTCAGACGGGTATGTATGTTGTTGTTGTTTTCGTCTAAAAGTAAGCCATGTTTGTTTTTTTAGGCTAATCTTATGTTTCTTTTCTTTTTTCTAGGTCCAACATGGCCCGTGGCGTCTCCCTGCAGCGATGTGCACCGCTGTGCACGGAGTGGTTCCGATCCGCGGCTCTTTTGCAGTTTGAGGTAAGCTATCTTTTCATTTGTAATAATCTTATGTTTTTTTTGTCTTTTGTAGGTCCAACATGGCCCGTGGCGTCTCCCTGCAGCCGTGTGCACCGCTGTGCACGACGCTCTTCAGACGGGTATGTATGTTGTTGTTGTTTTCGTCTAAAAGTAAGCCATGTTTGTTTTTTAGGCTAAAATTATGTTTCTTTTCTTTTTTCTAGGTCCAACATGGCCCGTGGCGTCTCCCTGTAGCGATGTGCACCGCTGTGCACGGAGTGGTTCCGATCCGCGGCTGTTTTGCAGTTTGAGGTAAGCTATCTTTTCGTTTGCAATAATCGTATGTTTTTTTTGTCTTTTGTAGGTCCAACATGGCCCGTGGCGTCTCCCTGCAGCCGTGTGCACCGCTGTGCACGGAGTGGTTCCGATCCGCGGCTCTTTTGCAGTTTGAGGTAAGCTATCTTTTCTTTTGCAATAATCGTATGTTTTTTTTGTCTTTTGTAGGTCCAACATGGCCCGTGGCGTCTCCCTGCAGCGATGTGCACCGCTGTGCACGGAGTTGTTCCGATCCGCGGCTCTTTTGCAGTTTGAGGTAAGCTATCTTTTCTTTTGCAATAATCTTATGTTTTTTTTGTCTTTTAGAGGTCCAACATGGCCCGTGGCGTCTCCCTGCAGCCGTGTGCACCGCTGTGCACGAAGCTGTTCAGACGGGTATGTATGTTGTTGTTGTTTTCGTCTAAAAGTAAGCCATGTTTGTTTTTTTAGGCTAATCTTATGTTTCTTTTCTTTTTTCTAGGTCCAACATGGCCTGTGGCGTCTCCCTGCAGCGATGTGCACCGCTGTGCACGGAGTGGTTCCGATCCGCGGCTCTTTTGCAGTTTGAGGTAAGCTCTCTTTTCGTTTGCAATAATCTTATGTTTCTTTTCTTTTTTCTAGGTCCAACATGGCCCGTGGCGTCTCCCTGCAGCGATGTGCACCGCTGTGCACGGAGTGGTTCCGATCCGCGGCTGATTTGCAGTTTGAGGTAAGCTATCTTTTCATTTGTAATAATCTTATGTTTTTTTTGTCTTTTGTAGGTCCAACATGGCCCGTGGCGTCTCCCTGCAGCCGTGTGCACCGCTGTGCACGAAGCTGTTCAGACGGGTATGTATGTTGTTGTTGTTTTCGTCTAAAAGTAAGCCATGTTTGTTTTTTTAGGCTAAAATTATGTTTCTTTTCTTTTTTCTAGGTCCAACATGGCCCGTGGCGTCTCCCTGTAGCGATGTGCACCGCTGTGCACGGAGTGGTTCCGATCCGCGGCTGTTTTGCAGTTTGAGGTAAGCTATCTTTTCGTTTGCAATAATCTTATGTTTTTTTTGTCTTTTGTAGGTCCAACATGGCCCGTGGCGTCTCCCTGCAGCCGTGTGCACCGCTGTGCACGGAGTGGTTCCGATCCGCGGCTCTTTTGCAGTTTGAGGTAAGCTATCTTTTCTTTTGCAATAATCGTATGTTTTTTTTGTCTTTTGTAGGTCCAACATGGCCCGTGGCGTCTCCCTGCAGCCGTGTGCACCGCTGTGCACGAAGCTGTTCAGACGGGTATGTATGTTGTTGTTGTTTTCGTCTAAAAGTAAGCCATGTTTGGTTTTTAGGCTAATCTTATGTTTCTTTTCTTTTTTCTAGGTCCAACATGGCCCGTGGCGTCTCCCTGCAGCGATGTGCACCGCTGTGCACGGAGTGGTTCCGATCCGCGGCTCTTTTGCAGTTTGAGGTAAGCTATCTTTTTGTTTGCAATAATCTTATGTTTCTTTTCTTTTTTCTAGATCCAACATGGCCCGTGGCGTCTCCCTGCAGCGATGTGCACCGCTGTGCACGGAGTGGTTCCGATCCGCGGCTGTTTTGCAGTTTGAGGTAAGCTATCTTTTCGTTTGCAATAATCTTATGTTTTTTTTGTCTTTTGTAGGTCCAACATGGCCCGTGGCATCTCCCTGCAGCCGTGTGCACCGCTGTGCACGAAGCTGTTCAGACGGGTATGTATGTTGTTGTTGTTTTCGTCTAAAAGTAAGCCATGTTTGTTTTTTTAGGCTAATATTATGTTTCTTTTCTTTTTTCTAGGTCCAACATGGCCCGTGGCGTCTCCCTGCAGCGATGTGCACCGCTGTGCACGGAGTGGTTCCGATCCGCGGCTGTTTTGCAGTTTGAGGTAAGCTATCTTTTCGTTTGCAATAATCTTATGTTTTTTTTGTCTTTTTGAGGTCCAACTTGGCCCGTGGCGTCTCCCTGCAGCGATGTGCACCGATGTGCACGGAGTGGTTCCGATCCGCGGCTCTTTTGCAGTTTGAGGTAAGCTATCTTTTCTTTTGCAATAATCTTATGTTTTTTTTGTCTTTTGTAGGTCCAACATGGCCCGTGGCGTCTCCCTGCAGCCGTGTGCACCGCTGTGCACGAAGCTGTTCAGACGGGTATGTATGTTGTTGTTGTTTTCCTTTACAGGTAATCCAGGTTTGTTTTTTTAGGCTAATTTTATGTTTCTTTTCTTTTTTCTAGGTCCAACATGGCCCGTGGCGTCTCCCTGCAGCGATGTGCACCGCTGTGCACGGAGTGGTTCCGATCCGAGGCTCTTTTGCAGTTTGAGGTCAGCTATCTTTTCTATTGTAATAATCTTATGTTTTTTCTGTCTTTTGTCGGTCCAACATGGTCCGTGGCGTCTCCCTGCAGCCGTGTGCACTACTGTGCACGCAGTTTTTCAGACAGGTATGTATATTTTTTTTTAATTTTAGGATCCAAGAAAGGCACATTCTTATTGTAGCTAATGTTATGTTTTTTTCTCTTATTTTTAGGTCTAACATGGTCTATGTATGTTGTTGTTGTTTTACTTTACAGGTAAGCCAGGTTTGTTTTTTTAGGCTAATGTTATGTTTCTTTTCTTTTTTCTAGGTCCAACATGGCCCGTGGCGTCTCCCTGCAGCGATGTGCACCGCTGTGCACGGAGTGGTTCCGATCCGAGGCTCTTTTGCAGTTTGAGGTAAGCTATCTTTTCTATTGTAGTAATCTTACCTTTTTTCTGTTTTTATGACTTTTCTGTTTTTTGTGAATCTATAGAGTTCTTTTTATATTATAGGAGGTACTTTATTTGTTATCTGGTAATAATGTTTTTTTTTATATATTTGTTTTGTGTTTTTTACGAAAGTGCTGTAAGGCGTTTATTACATGCAATACCTTATTTGAATACGTGCGGACGGGGGACGTTTTTTACGGAACGTCAGATGGCGATATCTTCCGGCAAGTTCTGCAGGTAAGAACACTTTTTCTGTGCATTTTATGTAATGTTTTTTTTTCTTATGTAATGTTTTTGTTTGTGTATTTTTAAAGTATTTCTTTGTCTCTGTTCTGTTTAGATCGTCCGTGACTGTTCTACACTTCAGCGTCTCTGCCACTCTGACGTCAGTCGAAGCTGTTCAGACGGCTTTTTTCTGTCTTTTGTATGTCCAACATGGTCCGTGGCATCTCCCTGCAGCCGTTTTTCAGACAGGTATGTATGTTTTTTTTTTATTTAGGATACAAGTAAGGCATATTTTTATTGTACCTAATTTTATGTTTTTTCTCTTAGTTTTAGGTCTAACATGGTCCATGTATGTTGTTGTTGTTTTCCTTTACAGGTAATCCAGGTTTTTTTTTTTAGGCTAATCTTATGTTTCTTTTCTTTTTTGTAGGTCCAACATGGCCCGTGGCGTCTCCCTGCAGCGATGTGCACCGCTGTGCACGGAGTGGTTCCGATCCGAGGCTCTTTTGCAGTTTGAGGTCAGCTATCTTTTCTATTGTAATAATCTTATGTTTTTTTGTCTTTTGTAGGTCCAACATGGCCCGTGGCGTCTCCCTGCAGCCGTGTGCACCGCTGTGCACAAAGCTGTTCAGACGGGTATGTATGTTGTTGTTGTTTTCCTTTACAGGTAATCCAGGTTTGTTTTTTTAGGCTAATCTTATGTTTCTTTTCTTTTTTCTAGGTCCAACATGGCCCGTGGCGTCTCCCTGCAGCGATGTGCACCGCTGTGCAAGGAGTGGTTCCGATCCGAGGCTCTTTTGCAGTTTGAGGTCAGCTATCTTTTCTATTGTAATAATCTTATGTTTTTTCTGTCTTTTGTAGGTCCAACATGGTCCGTGGCGTCTCCCTGCAGCCGTGTGCACTACTGTGCACGCAGTTTTTCAGACAGGTATGTATGTTTTTTTTAATTTTAGGATCCAAGTAAGGCATATATTTATTGTAGCTAATGTTATGTTTTTTTCTCTTATTTTTAGGTCTAACATGGTCCATGTATGTTGTTGTTGTTTTACTTTACAGGTAAGCCAGGTTTGTTTTTTTAGGCTAATCTTATGTTTCTTTTCTTTTTTCTAGGTCCAACATGGCCCGTGGCGTCTCCCTGCAGCGATGTGCACCGCTGTGCACGGAGTGGTTCCGATCCGAGGATCTTTTGCAGTTTGAGGTAAGCTATCTTTTCTATTGTAGTAATCTTACCTTTTTTCTGTTTTTATGACTTTTCTGTTTTTTGTGAATCTATAGAGTTCTTTTTATATTATAGGAGGTACTTTATTTGTTATCTGGTAATAATGTTTTTTTTTTATATATTTGTTTTTTGTTTTTCACGAAAGTGCTGTAAGGCGTTTATTACGTGCAATACCTTATTTGAATACGTGCGGACGGGGGACGTTTTTTACGGAACGTCAGATGGCGATATCTTCCGGCAAGTTCTGCAGGTAAGAACACTTTTTCTGTGCATTTTATGTAATGTTTTTTTTCTTATGTAATGTTTTTGTTTGTGTATTTTTAAAGTATTTCTTTGTCTCTGTTCTGTTTAGATCGTCCGTGACTGTTCTACACTTCAGCGTCTCTGCCACTCTGACGTCAGTCGAAGCTGTTCAGACGGCTTTTTTCTGTCTTTTGTATGTCCAACATGGTCCGTGGCGTCTCCCTGCAGCCGTTTTTCAGACAGGTATGTATGTTTTTTTTTTGATTTAGGATACAAGTAAGGCATATTTTTATTGTACCTAATGTTATGTTTTTTCTCTTAGTTTTAGGTCTAACATGGTCCATGTATGTTGTTGTTGTTTTCCTTTACAGGTAATCCAGGTTTGTGTTTTTTAGGCTAATCTTATGTTCCTTTTCTTTTTTGTAGGTCCAACATGGCCCGTGGCGTCTCCCTGCAGCGATGTGCACCGCTGTGCACGGAGTGGTTCCGATCCGAGGCTCTTTTGCAGTTTGAGGTCAGCTATCTTTTCTATTGTAATAATCTTATGTTTTTTTTGTCTTTTGTAGGTCCAACATGGCCCGTGGCGTCTCCCTGCAGCCGTGTGCACCGCTGTGCACGAAGCTGTTCAGACGGGTATGTATGTTGTTGTTGTTTTCCTTTACAGGTAATCCAGGTTTGTTTTTTTAGGCTAATCTTATGTTTCTTTTCTTTTTTCTAGGTCCAACATGGCCCGTGGCGTCTCCCTGCAGCGATGTGCACCGCTGTGCAAGGAGTGGTTCCGATCCGAGGCTCTTTTGCAGTTTGAGGTCAGCTATCTTTTCTATTGTAATAATCTTATGTTTTTTCTGTCTTTTGTAGGTCCAACATGGTCCGTGGCGTCTCCCTGCAGCCGTGTGCACTACTGTGCACGCAGTTTTTCAGACAGGTATGTATGTTTTTTTTTATTTTAGGATATATTTATTGTAGCTAATGTTATGTTTTTTTCTCTTATTTTTAGGTCTAACATGGTCCATGTATGTTGTTGTTGTTTTACTTTACAGGTAAGCCAGGTTTGTTTTTTTAGGCTAATCTTATGTTTCTTTTCTTTTTTCTAGGTCCAACATGGCCCGTGGCGTCTCCCTGCAGCGATGTGCACCGCTGTGCACGGAGTGGTTCCGATCCGAGGATCTTTTGCAGTTTGAGGTAAGCTATCTTTTCTATTGTAATAATCTTACCTTTTTTCTGTCTTTTGTAGGTCCAACATGGTCCGTGGCGTCTCCCTGCAGCCGTGTGCACTACTGTGCACGCAGTTTTTCAGACAGGTATGTATGTTTTTTTTTATTTTAGGATATATTTATTGTAGCTAATGTTATGTTTTTTTCTCTTATTTTTAGGTCTAACATGGTCCATGTATGTTGTTGTTGTTTTACTTTACAGGTAAGCCAGGTTTGTTTTTTTAGGCTAATCTTATGTTTCTTTTCTTTTTTCTAGGTCCAACATGGCCCGTGGCGTTTTTATGACTTTTTTGTTTTCTGTAAGTCTATAGACTTCTTTTTATATTGTAGGAGGTACTTTATTTGTTATCTGGTAATAATGTTTTTATATATTTGTTTGGTGTTTTGAACGAAAGTGCTGTAACGCGTTTATTACGTGGAATACCTTATTTGAATACGTGCGGGCGGGGGGACGTTTTTCACGTGTACGTCAGATGGCGATATGTTCCGGCAAGTTCTGCAGGTAAGAACACCTTTTCGGTGCATTTTCTGTTATGTTTTTTTTTTCAGATGTAATGTTTTTCTTTCTGCATTTTTAAAGGATTTTTTTGTCTCTGTGACTTTTCTACACTTCAGCGTCTCTGCCACTGTGACGGCAGTTACCGATATCTTCCGGAAAGTTTTACAGGTAAGAGTAAGTTTAGGCTGTTAATGTAATGTGTTTGTCTTATTTTTGTGGATGTCTTTTAATTATTTTCCTTTACATTTGCAGGTGTTCACTGTCCGGGTCCTGTTTGGCTGCCGCTTGTGACATTTAGGTAAGTGCTACATTTTTATGTTGTGGGATATTGCGTTTCTGTTTAATGTAAGAATGTTTTTTTTTTAGATGTATGTTTCTTTTTTTTAACATTTGTAATTATTCAATGTTTTTGTATTGTTCGTGATATTTCTACACATCAATGTCCGAGTTGCTGCGACATACAGGTAAGTTATTTCTTTAAAAATATTTTTATCTACCTTTTTATTATATTGTGGGTTATTTATTGTATTGCCTGATAGCTGTCATTTCATTTGTTAAAAATGTTTTGCGATATTTCTACTTTATTGTTTTGACGAAAGTGCGATTAATAATTGAATACGGGGAGTACTTCATTTTAATACGGCATGGGTGGGGCACGTTTTTCACGTTAACGTCATTTCCCGATATCTTCTGGAAAGTTCTACAGGTAAGAGCAACTTTTGTCTGTTGATGTAATGTATTTAACTTTTTTTTTGTAGATGTACTTTAGGTTTAAAGTATTTTTATTGAAGCAGGGCGGGGTAGGACACAAAGGGGCAAGGAACAGGTAAACCACAGGAACCGCACAGCAATGCGCATCATACAGCAAGTACAACAATGCAATTACAATTTCGCAAGAGGTTCCATCCCACTCGGGAGCATAGCTCTTGCACCTGTGGTCACGTACAAAGAACAAGGGGGGGGGGGGGGGTGAGAAAGGGAGGGAGGGACGGGAAGGGAGGGAGGAAAGAAAATCAGGGGGGGGGACAAAGAGAGAATGAAAGAGAAAAGGAAAAGAAAGGATGGGAGGGGAAAGGGGGAAAGAAAAACGGAGGGGCGAAGGAAGGAGAAGCGACCCCGCTCCAAAAATCCACCCAACCAAACAGAACCCCCAACTACTTAACCCCAGCCCACCCCCTGTACTGTGCCATTAGCTACAGTCTCCTGCTGTTTGCAGCTCTCCAAGAATCCCCGCTATACAGTACCGGCCCCACCCAATCAAGCAGGCGGGTCCGGCGGCGGCGGCAGCCTTAACAACCTAAGATATCTAGGGCAAGTGATCTCCCGAAACTCAGAACATAACAGGCTATGAAAGGGCTCCCACAGTTCCTCAAAGGTATCAGTATCTCCCAGGGCTACTAAGGACATCTTCTCCATTCCAAGGACATACCATAACCTGTGCAGCCAGCCAACCATAGAGGGAAGATTGGTAGTGCGCCAGTGTATGAGGATATTCTGCACCGCTGACCCCAGTGCAATCGCGATCTGTCTGCCTCTCCTAGATCTAAGGGGATACATCAGCCCGTTCGGCAACCCTAGCAGAACATAGGCAGGGAATCTAGGCAGTTCTATCCCAAAGCAAGTGTCTACCTCGCCCAAAACCTCTTCCCAATAAGGAGCCAGCAGGGGACATTCCCATAGTATGTGTGTTAGTGTACCAGTATTGCCACAGTTGCGCCAGCACGTCCCTGGTATTGCCCTATCCATCTCGTGCAGTTTCTCCGGGGTACGGTACCAGTAGGTCGAGATTTTAGTGAAGGTCTCCGTGAGACCCGTGTGATAGGCCGAGTGACGTGCGCGGTAGGAGATGTGATCCCAATCTCTATGGCTCAACACGCGCCCGAGCTCCCGCTCCCAACGTTCCCGACCAGGGCTGTGAACATGAAAGGAGGGGGGCTGCAGCATTTTATACAGGTCTGAGATCAGTTTAGCGTCCGACGTGCGAGTAGTTAACCAGCGCTCATACGCCGTGATTTCCCGGTGTGCCGCGTCGCGCACTTGGGGCTGTAATGCCCAGTGGCGCACCTGCATGTATCGCATGCGCTCCGTTTCCGGGAGGCCATAATCCCTCCTCAGGTCCGGGAAGGGGACAACTCCCTCAGGGCAGTACAAGTGATACAAAGCGCAGCAGCGGGCCACCCGCCAGCGCTCATAAGCACCCTGCTCCATCCCGGGACCGAAGTCCGGGTTGCCAATGAACGGCGTAAAGGGAGAGGGAAAGGTGGTAAGCTCGCATCTGGCAGCCACCGAGTCCCACGTCCGGAGCGGGACCCGCGTCACCAGAGACGCATAGAGATTGGGGGGTCGATGGGCCCGCCTCAAGAATGGTACTTCCTGCAGCGTCCGACCCGCCACTGCCTGATCCTGGAACAGCCAATGTTTATCAGACTCCCATCGGCTCCATTCCACTAGATAGCGGAGCTGAGCAGCCTGGAAATATTTCCGCAAGTCCGGTATCCCCAACCCCCCGGATTCCGGTGACAGCATAGCGATGCTTCTCTTGATCCTCGGCCTGCGGCCCTGCCATACAAACCGCGCAATGGCAGTCTGCATCTCCGCAAGCCACCCCGTGGGGGGCTGGAGCGGCAACGCTCTGAAGAGGTAAAGCACCTGAGGCAGGAGGGTCATCTTCACCGCGGCCACCCTACCCAGTAACGACAGCGTGCCCTTATCCCACCGACACAATTCCTCCCTGATCTTCGCGCCCAGAGCCGCGTAATTGGCCGTGACCATCTCCGGGAGGGAGGGCGCCAACAGGATCCCCAAGTACGGGATCCGGTCCCTTGACCAACTCAGAGGGTAAAACCTCTGTAGGTCCGCTCTAGTAGCGTTAGTAAGCGAGATGTCAAGGGCAGCCGACTTCCCTAGGTTCACCTTGAAGCCCGCCACGACGGCGAATAAGTTCAGTTCCTCCACACAGGCCGGCAG
Source organism: Lissotriton helveticus (assembly GCF_964261635.1). Classification (NCBI taxonomy): domain Eukaryota; kingdom Metazoa; phylum Chordata; class Amphibia; order Caudata; family Salamandridae; genus Lissotriton; species Lissotriton helveticus. The sequence continues at coordinate 1,843,270,416 of NC_136065.1, read as the reverse complement.
CGATCTCCGCGGGTCATCCAGCGTTAGAATGACATCATCCGCGTACAGGCTAATCGCATGATGAAATCCACCCATCCGGACACCGACAATGTCGGGGTTCTGCCTGACCCCCTGGGCAAATGGCTCCATGTACAGGGCAAAGAGCAAAGGGGAAAGTGGGCACCCCTGTCTCGTACCCCGCTCAATGGGGAAGGGTCGAGAGCTGCCGCCGTTCACCCGGACAACCGCAGAGGGGAACCGGTAACAATTGAAGATCAGACTACGGAACTTCTCTCCAATCCCGAATTTGCTCAGGACCTTCTCTAGGTAGGGCCAGTGCACCCTGTCGAAAGCCTTCTCCGCGTCTACGGACAGGAGCATCCGCTCCCCAGGGACTCTGGAAGCCTTCTCGATGATGTGTGTCACCCTCTTTGTGTTATCTACTGTCTGCCGACCGGGCACGAAGCCCGCTTGGTCCGAGTCAACCATGCCCGGGAGGTGCAGCGCCAGACGTGCAGCTAATATGCTAGTGAACACTTTCAAATCTGTGTTCAGCAGTGAAATGGGACGGTAGGACCCACAGGCGGTCCTGTCCTTACCCGGCTTCGGAATCACGGAAACCGTGGCCTGGAGAAATTCGGAGGGGATGGCCCCCGGCTCTGCGAAGGAATTGAAGAGGCGGGTCAGTAGAGGCGCCAGTTCCTGACAGAAGGTTTTATAAAACAGCGGGATAAAGCCATCCGGGCCCGGGGCCTTGCCCAATTTGAGCCGGGATATCGCCGTGATCACCTCCTCGATACGGATGTCCCGCTCCAGATACCGAGCCTGATCCGGTGTCAACGACGGGAGCGGGACCGAGTCCAGATAGTCCACCTCTGCCTGGGCCGAAGGGGCCTCCCCGGTGTAGAGGTCAGTATAAAAGCCGCGAAAAACGTCTGCTATTTGCTCATCAGCCGTGACGATACCTCCGGTTGGGCCCACCAGTTCCTTCACCCGGTGCTGCTGGTGTTGCACCCTAAGTTTGTTAGCCAGGAGCCGCCCACACCGATCGCCCCCAGTGTAATATTTGTGTTTCAGGCGAAGCATCGCATACTCCGCCCGGTCCGTGTCAAGGGCCGCCAGGAGTTTCCGTGCCGCCTTCAGCTGCCTCCACACCCTGGGGGCCCCCGTCCTATGATGAACCAGCTCCAGCTCCCTCACCTGCCGGGTGAGCTCATCTCTCTTGAGCTGCCGGTCCCTATTCTCGGCCGAGGAAATCGCGATAAATTCGCCTCGGAGCACCGCCTTCAGTGCCGCCCACTGTGTCGCACGAGAAGTATCCCCGTTATCATTCACGGTTCGAAAATCCAAAATGGCCGCCCTGATCTGATCCACCACCGACCGCCTGTGCAAGAGCGTGTCCCGGAGCCGCCAGACCCCTCTCGGCCGGACCACCGGTGGCAGAGTGAAAGCGCCCTCCACCGGAGCGTGGTCAGAAAGAGAGAGGACCCCCATGTCCACACTCGAAGCCAAAAGGAGCATTGGGCCCGACACAAGGAGATGATCTAATCGCGCATAAGATCTATGGGCATGTGAGAAGTAAGAATACGCGCGGGTGTTGGGGTGGAGGTGGCGCCACATGTCACGCAGGTCCAGCTCCTCGAGTCGAGTACGAATCGAGCCCGAAAGCTCACCCAACTGGTGGCGCCGCTGCACAGACCTGTCCACTGCCGCGTCAAAAACCAGGTTCAAATCACCCCCCAACACTATGTGCCTATCAGAGGTGGATGCCACGTCCTCCAAAGCCCTGTGCAAGAATTGGTCCTGATGATCATTGGGACAGTAGATGGTGCCAACAGTCAGTGCTAAGCCCCCCACCTTGATCTGGTATACCAGAAGTCTCCCTTTCTGTTCTGCTACCTTGCACACAACCTCTCCCCTGAACCCCCTAGAAAACAAGATCGCCACCCCTGCCGTCTTGGAGGCACTAGAGGAGAACAGCTGCGTGGGGAACTTAGGGGTACGCATCCTCGTGCAGTCCTTAGCCAGCAAATGGGTCTCCTGCAACAAGCAGATATCCGCCTGAGAGCTTTCCAACAGGGATAACACTGCCCGCCTCTTAACCGGATTATTCAGCCCCTTTACATTGAGAGTAAGCACTTTAAGAGCCATCAAGGGAGGGGAGCAATGAAGCACATATCAAGAAGCAAAGCCCCGCTGGCAAACACAGAAGGCACATACGAGGCCTCAAAACAGAACAACTTTGAACCATCCGCTGGCACAGTACAGTCCCCGAACCCCAACACCCCACAACTAGAAAACCCCCCCCTGCCCCCCCACAACCAGATCCACACCACCCCCCGCAACTGGTCCCCCCTCTAGGCCCCAGAATCAAAACCTCTGCCCGCCCGCCCCAACCCCATTCCCCACTTCTCAAACTTTCCAGAAAAAACATTGTCCCAGTCCGGCCCGAAACGGGCAAGGCCGTGGTAAATCAGTTTAGTGGACGTCCAGCCACCACCTCCAGCACTCGCCATGCCTCCCAGCCCACCCCCCGGATCCCCGCACCTGCAAAAGGAAGAAGCTAGAGTAGACTCCCCCCGGAGTGAGTTCAGGCCGTCAGGGCCACTTCGTCGGTCGCCGCCACTCTGGAGGCCTCCTGAACGGCGGCCGCCATGTCCGCCCGGATCGTGGGCGAGCCCGGACGCTCCGACGGAGGAGAGGTCCCCCCTCCAGCTCGCTGCCATCCGTCACGAGTGCTTCGCCTCCGCCGCGGAGCCGGGGTATCCGTATCCGATGCTGTGAGGCCCAACACCGCGCAGACATCCTGGAGGGACCGGAGCCGATGCAAAACACCGTTCCATCGAAATATCAGACTGAAAGGGTGCCCCCAAGAGTACTGTGTCCCGTGCTCCCGAAGGAAGTCAGTGGCGATCTTGAACGATTTTCTCTTCTGCAGCGTGACTGTGGATAAGTCCTGAAACAGGGTCACAGGGTGGTCCCGAAATCGGAAAGATTGCTGCCCTCGCGCTTCTCGGAGGATCCGCTCCTTCAGGGGAAAGTCCGGGAGGAAGGCCAGAATGTCCGGGGCGGGCGCCGTAGCCCTGCGGGGGCGACCCACCCGATGTGCTCGGTCTATGCGGATCCGAAAGTCCTCTGACTCTCCCAGGATCGCACGAAAGAGGGCCACCAGGTATGCAGTCACGTCCTCACCCTCCTCTCCGGACGGCACGCCGCGGACCCGTATGTTGTTCCGCCTGGATCGATTTTCAAGGTCCTCGGCGTGGGCCTGTAACTCAATCTGTTGCTCCCGCAGTAGCAGGACCTCCTGCTGCAGATGGGAGATCTCCTCATCCCTGGAGTGACCCGCTTCCTCCACTGCGTTCACACGGTCCCCCAGGGAGTCCATCTCCCTCCTTACTTCACGGACCTCCCCGGCCACCACACGCTTGAGCGTTTGAAAGTCCTCCCGAAGGGAGCTAAAGAGCGACTCGAGAAATGATCTCGTCACCGGGGGTTCTCCACCATCTGCTCCCCTGGTCGGGGCCGGGGAGGTCGTGGCGGTCTGGGCTCCTCCGCTGCGCAGGGTTCCACGGCCCAGCATGTCCGGCAAGGTTCGTTCGCCCCGTCTCTGTCCTCTAGCATTCGACATTTCAGCTGAGTAGAGGACGGTGAGGCCTACTGTCCAGCAAAGCGCCACACAAGGAGCACCAGGGAAGCCGAGCTGCCCAGCCGGGGATCACAAAATGGCCGCTCTGTAATGTCGAGGGGCCAACGCCCAAGATGGAGATCCCCCCACCGCGTCTGATCCGAGGACCAGAAATCCGGCCAGTGGGCGGAGCCACGGTGCGGTGGTCACCGGGACCCGCAGCTTCAGGGGGAAATCCGCCCCGTGAGTCCCGCTCCCCCGCTCCACACAGACAACTGGCCGGAGCGGCCTCTCCCAGCGGGCCTCCTCAGTCCACGGGCTGGCGTAGCGAGGCAATGCCGACTCCGCCCCCGCTCTACACCCTCGCTCTGCTCCACTCCGCACAACCGCCGTCGGACAACTCCCAGCCGTTCACGAAGCCGCTGCTAACTCCCACTCCGACAGCTCATGCACCTCTGCGGGCTTCACACACGGGAGGTCGGGTGCTCCGTCATGCTCCGAGGGTCGGGAGACTCGCGGCGTCCGGTGCGCACACGGGCCATGCAGCGGGCATCAACCCGGGCCTCCCCGGGCAGAATCTCACCTCCGACGGCGCAAACCGGGCTCAGCAGTCGCTCCACACCTTCACCGTGGGCACCAGGCTCAGTCGCCGCGCAATCCGGGGGGGAATCAGCAGTTACCAGCGGTGCAGGAACTCAGGGGTCCGGGAGCTCTCGGCAAGTGCGACCTCTCAGCCCGCCATCTTGGCCACGCCCCCTGTAGATGTACTTTAATGGGTTTTTTTTGCATTTGCAGCTATTCACTGTCCGGGTCCTGTTTGGCTACGTAAACGTCAGTTACCGAGGTCTTCCGGCAAGTTCTACAGGTAAGAGAATTTTTTGTGTGTTACAATTAATGAAAGAATGTTTTTGTTTCTGATCGACTTATAATTTTTTAGAAAGGTGTAAGTCTTTAATGATTGTGTACTGATTGTGATATTTCTACACTACAATGGCCGGGTTGCTGCATCATACAGGTACGTTTTAAAAAAAAATACATTTTGATCTAGCTTTTTAATATATTGTGTTTTACTTTTTGTCTTGCTTTTTAGCTGTAATCTCATTTGTTAAAAATGTTTTGCGATATTCAGACTTTATTTATGTAACGAAAGTGCTATTCATAATTTAATACGGGGAGTACTTGATTTTAATACGGCACGGGTGGGGCACGTTTTTCACATAAACCTCAGTAACCGATATCTTCTGGAAAGTTCTACAGGTAAGAGCAACTTTTGTCTGTTGATGTAATGTATTTAACTTTTTTTGTGTAGATGTACTTTAATGATTTTTTTTTTCATTTACAGCTATTCACTGTCCGGGTCCTCTTTGGCTACCGCTTGTGACATTTCTATACTTCACTGACAGTTTTGAAGCGACATACAGGTACGTCTCCTTTATTTCTTATATATTTTCATATTGCGTTCTTGGTGTTGTTCTACTTTATTCTAGCTAGTTTTTTTTGTGAAATGTGGATTTAATAATGTACATGACTAGTATTTGACTTTTGTGCATTGTGTACAATTTATTGGGATGTTCGTGTTTGTGTATGTTTTCCACTTTTACTTTTTTATAATTTAAACTCTTCTTTAGCTCGTATCGTCGCCATGCATTGACTGATGTTTGCGCAGGTGTCGTCCTGGTATTCGGGTCCTGTACTCTAGTTTTGCCTTAACTCGCACCCTGTTTCTTTTTTTTATCTCGCACCTGGCTCGTGTTTGGCTCGTATCTGGCCCGTATCTGGCTCGTCTCGCCGCAATGCATTGCCCTTTGTCTTGTGATGTTTTCCTGTTTTTTACAAACTTAGTATGCATGCACTGTCCATGTTCTTTGTGTGACGTTTGTCTGATCTCCACACTTCACTGACTGCTGCTACGATCGACAGGTAATTGCTATTTTTTTTATATAATTAAAGAGTGTGTTTGTGATTTTTGACACTAAATTGTATACAGTTCCTTTGTGTGCTGTTAATGTAATCAGGTGTTTGACCAGTGGCCCGGTGGCAGTGGGCTCTTTGGTCATACTTTGGAGAATCTCCGAAAAGAGCTTAAAACTCTTTTGTTTACACAAGCTTACCTGACTTAACTTCTCATCTGCTGTCTGTCCACTGATCATCACTAGCGCCATGAAACCGCTGGGTATGCGAGCGCTGAATAAATATTTTTAAATTCAAATTCAAATGGCTCGTTTTTGGCTCGCACTTGGCTTGTGTCCGGCTCGTCTCTGCTTCGTGTCCTTTTCCATTCTTTCACTGGCTCGTCTTTAGCTCGTGTCTTCGCCATGCATTGACTGATGTTTGCGCAGGTGTCGTCCTGGTATTCGGGTCCTGTACTCTAGTTTTACCTTAACTCGCACCCTGTTTCTTTTTTTATCTCGCACCTGGCTCGTGTTTGCTCGTATCTGGCCCGTATCTGGCTCGTCTCGCCGCAATGCATTGCCCTTTGTCTTGTGATGTTTTCCTGTTTTTTACAAACTTAGTATGTATGCACTGTCCATGTTCTTTGTGTGACGTTTGTCTGATCTCCACACTTCACTGACTGCTGCTACGAACGACAGGTAATTGCTATTTTTTTTATATAATTAAAGAGTGTGTTTGTGATTTTTGACACTAAATTGTATACAGTTCTTTTGTGTGCTGTTAATGTAATCATGGCTCGTTTTTGGCTCGCACTTGGCTTGTGTCCGGCTCGTCTCTGCTTCGTGTCCTTTTCCATTCTTTCACTGGCTCGTCTTTAGCTCGTGTCTTCGCCATGCATTGACTGATGTTTGCGCAGGTGTCTTCCTGGTATTCTGGTCCTGTACTCTAGTTTTACCTTAACTCGCACCCTGTTTCTTTTTTTATCTCGCACCTGGCTCGTGTTTGGCTCGTATCTGGCCCGGATCTGGCTCGTCTCGCCGCAATGCATTGCCCTTTGTCTTGTGATGTTTTCCTGTTTTTTACAAACTTAGTATGTATGCACTGTCCATGTTCTTTGTGTGACGTTTGTCTGATCTCCACACTTCACTGACTGCTGCTACGATCGACAGGTAATTGCTATTTTTTTTATATAATTAAAGAGTGTGTTTGTGATTTTTGACACTAAATTGTATACAGTTCCTTTGTGTGCTGTTAATGTAATCATGGCTCGTTTTTGGCTCGCACTTGGCTTGTGTCCGGCTCGTCTCTGCTTCGTGTCCTTTTCCATTCTTTCACTGGCTCGTCTTTAGCTCGTGTCTTCGCCATGCATTGACTGATGTTTGCGCAGGTGTCGTCCAGGTATTCGGGTCCTGTACTCTAGTTTTGCCTTAACTAGCTGATGTTTTCTGATCTTTTCCTCTTGTTTGTAAAAATGTATATGTATGCACTGTCCATGTTCTCTTTGTGTTTGTCTGATTTATACACTACACTGACTGTGCTGCTACGATCGACAGGTAAGTGATATATTTTAATACATTTATGCACTGTTCATGTTCTCTTTGTGTAACGTGTTTGTCTGATTTCTACAGTTCACTGACCTTACTGCTATGATCGACAGGTTACGTACAGAGCGCCATATTAGTAAGATAAAAGAAAAATATTTTGCCACAATTTGTCGTATCATTAATTTGTGAGCTACTGTTTATAATTATATGCCTACTGTTATGCTTGCACGTTTACGCTCAATTTGATTACGTTTTGTTAACACGCTTGCATGAAACTGCGTTTTTATTTTAGTAAAATTTACACTGCACTTGCATATTGTTTTTAATGCACGCACGACTTTATAGTAACTGCCCAGACTACTTGGTGCCACTTTACTTCTTTTGGGAGGGTGGGAAGTGTCTGTTGCATCCGCGCGCGTTCACATTCAATTCACATGTAATTGCCACATCTTGAGTCACAATAAGATACACTTCTTTCCAGACAGTCCTTTGTTTGCTAGAAGGAAGCACCGCACCCAAACATTAACATACGGCTACAGGGCAACATCAACACTACATGTGGTCTTCTTTTGGTATTTAATTCAAGCAACTGACAGGCCTTCACGTATACTTAACACAGAATTCGCACCTCTTCACTCACAATGGAATACACTTCTTGCCAGACAGTCCTTTGTTTGCTAGAAGGAAGCACCGCACCCAAACATTAACATACGGCTACAGGGCAACATCTTACCTACTTGCTGTTTTTCAACACTACATGTGGCTTCTTTTGTTATTTAATTCAAGCAAAGACACTTTTTTTTATCTTTCGCACTATTTAAAACACACGAGCGGACTTTCGGGACATTTCTTGGGAGAAAGCCAGACGGTATACTTCGAGAGCTGATCGATCTCTAAAACAAAACGGTAAGTAACTGCTTTCATTAAGAATCAGAGAATGCTTTACTTTTACCGTTTTAAATTTTTTAACAGAAATTATTTACATTTGTATCTTTGTAACAATGTTATAACTTTAGCTTTTACTTGTAAAAATTACGTTCACATTGCTTTTTATTAAACACTTTGAAGCATATTTGAATACTTTGTTGTCGGAAAAAGTTCAACATCATGCAACTTTTGCCATATCTCATGTTCTTTAGTAGCTGCAGTGTAAGAAAGGAGTGTATTTAAAAGATCTAAACATTTGTAGTAACTCCATAAAGAGTACTACCAGTGTTCGTAAAAGCTTAAACAGTAAATAGTAGCCATGCGGGAAAGAGCCCTGTCGCTTTGCTGTGGGGAGCGGGAGGGGGGATGCTGTAACCCCGGACTCTACGTAAAGCACCCGTCTCCTCGTGTGCCGTCTGTCATCATCGGTGTCCTGGGGTGACTTTTACTTTAACAAACAGATTACATTCTCTTGTGCGAAACAACTGCTCTTCCTGTAAAAATGCCCATCTGTATTCAATAGTCTAACTCTGTGACATGCGGGGTAAAGTTTTTGAAATGAGCCGAAAGTAATAATATTAGTAAAGTAATTGCGCAATATTACAATCCATCCGTTTGTCAACAGATTGCACACCAAATCGTGTCTCGTTTGTGACGGGCCACGAACGCTCAAGCTACCCCACCTTGCTCGCGCATCCCCTATCTGCTTGGGGCCTGTCTCCGGGGCTGACCACCTCCATAGCGCCCCTCTCCAGTGCGTCTCAGGGGCACAGGGACATCCTTTTCTTGTTTAATTAAAGTAACTGACATTATTTCTTCCTTTCTCAGTATTTGAAGCACACGAGCGAACATTCTGAAAATTTCTTGAAAAGAAGCTAGGCCGTATACTTCAAGAGCTCATCTATATATTTTACAGAACTGTAAGTAACTTCATACAATGGAAATACACTAATGCTTTGTTTTTAACTTTTACCTTTTTTAACTTCACTTACATTTGTTTTCGAGAAATGTAACGCTGTTATACCTTTAGCTTTTAATTGTCAAATTTACGCGCACTCTGTAATTTTTAAAACACTCTCTAGCACATTTAGATAATTTGTCCACTGCACCATCACTCGCTGCTGCACTCTCTCCTCAGTCTCTTACTGCACCATCCCTTCATTCTCTCCGCAGCCTCTCCCTGCACGGTCCCTTCACTGCTGCACTCTCTCCTCAGCCTCTCCCTGCACTGTCCCTTCACTGCTGCCCTCTCTGCTCAGACCCCCGCATCCAGGCTGCACCCCTGACTCATCCACTGCACCATCACTCACTGCTGCACTCTCTCCTCAGTCTCTTACTGCACCATCCCTTCATTCTCTCATCAGCCTCTCCCTGCACGGTCCCTTCACTGCTGCACTCTCTCCTCAGCCTCTCCCTGCACGGTCCCTTCACTGCTGCACTCTCTCCTCAGCCTCTCCCTGCACGGTCCCTTCACTGCTGCACTCTCTCCTCAGCCTCTCCCTGCACGGTCCCTTCACTGCTGCACTCTCTCCTCAGCCTCTCCCTGCACGGTCCCTTCACTGCTGCACTCTCTCCTCAGACTCTCCCTGCACCGTCCCTTCACTGATGCACTCTGTAATTTTTGAAACACTGTCTAGCACATTTCGATAATTTGTTGTAAAAAGCGTTCACCATCATGCAACTGTTGCCATATCTAATGCTCTTTGGTAGCTGCAGTGTTTAGACGGAGTGTATTTCAAAGACCTTATCCCTCGTATAAACTCTTTGAATAGCAGCACTAGTGTTCGCAAAAACAGCCTGTAGCTTTGCTGTCAGTAGGCAGGGGGGGGAGAGGGGGAGGATGCGGTAGCTACAGACTCCTTACGTAAAGCATCCGTCTCCTCGTGCGCTATCTGTATGCCCAATGCCACACTTCTTGAATTATTTTATTCAAGTAACTGACATTATTTTTTATTTCCTAGTATTTCAAGCATTCGAGCGAGCATTTCTCGAGGGGTAGCCAGGCAGTATACTTCGAGAGCTGATATATCTCTGTTACAGAACTGTAAGTAACTTTATACATTGAAAATTACACAATGCTTGACTTTTAATGTTTTACCTTTTCTAACTTCACTTATATTTTGACTTAAGATATATGTAACAATGTTATACCTTTACGTTTTATTTTCAAAATATACGTGCACCTTTTAATTTATTACACACTTTCTAGCACATTTCAATACTTTGTTGTAGAGATCGTTTGACATCCTCAACCTCTCCCTTCACCATCACTCACTACTGTACTCTCTGCTCAACATCTCACTGGACCATCCCTTCACTGCAGCACTCTCTCCTTGGCCTCTCTTTGTACCATCCCTTCACTGCTGCACTCTCTCCACAGCTTCTCTCTGCACCGTCCTTTCACTAATGCACTCTATCCTCAGCTTCTCTCTGCACCGTCCTTTCACTAATGCACTCTATCCTCAGCTTCTCCCTGCACCGTCCCTTCACTAATGCACTCTCTGCTCAGCTCCCCATTGCATTGTCCCTTCACTGCTGCACTCTCCTCAACTTCTCACTGCACCATCCCTTCACTGCAGTCCCTTCACTGCTGCACTCTCTCTTCAGTCTCTCCCTCCACCAACATTTCACTACTGTGCTCTCTTCATCCTCTCTCTGCACCGTCTATTCACTGATGCACTCACTGCTCAGGCCCCCATTGCATCATCCCTTCGCTGCTGCACTCTCCTCAGCCTCTCCCTCCACCGTCCCTTCACTGATGCACTCTCTCTTCAGCCTCTCCCTCCACCAACCTTTCACTACTGCACTCTCTTCGCAGCCTCTCCCTCCACCGTCCCTTCACAGCTGCAATCGCTCCTCAGCCTCTCCATGCATACTCTCCTCAACATCTCACTGGATCATCCCTTCACTGCAGCACTCTCTCGTTATCCTCTCCCTACACCGTCCCTTCACGTAGCCTCTTTTCGCACCATTTCTTCACTGCAGCACTCTCTCCTCAGCTTCTCTCTGCACCGTCCTTTCACTAATGCACTCTATCCTCAGCTTCTCCCTGCACCGTCCCTTCACTAATGCAATCTCTGCTCAGCTCCCCATTGCATTGTCCCTTCACTGCTGCACTCTCCTCAACTTCACACTGCACCATCCCTTCACTGCAGCACTATCTCCTCAGTCTCCCCATTGCATCGTCCTTTCAATGATGCACTCTCCTTAGCCTCTCCCTTTCAATTCTAGCAAGTAGCTGACATCGCCCTAACTGAAAAAACTGCTCATCCTTTAAAAATGTCCATCTGTCTTTCAAATTACAACTTTGTAAAACCATATCCCTGTGCACTACTTTACAATATATATTCTTTAATAACAGTAAAGCCAGTGCACTCATTTATAATATGTATTATTTAATAACTGTAAAGGCAATTGCCAACATACTATTTAGAAAATACTACATACACCTCTTTTCATTTTACAAAGTATTGAAATGCTGCAGTGTGTTCAATAACTTATGTAAACATCTCTTTTTCACAATGGACATCATTATGTTTTCTTTGATTTGCTTTTAATGACAGTACACATACTCTTTACTTCTAATCTTTGATAACATGCACTCTATAGATGCACTCTCTACTCATACATACACATACAGTCAGTCTCATGCACTCTCTACACATGCACTCTCTACACATGCACCCACTACACATGCACTTTTTGCACCTTCACTCTGTACAGACACACTCTCTACACACGCACTCTATAACACACACAAAGACACTTTAATATACTCTCCATAACACACGCTCTCTAAGACACAGTCTCTGTATTACACTCTCTTTTTTACTCTTTGTATTACACTCTCTCTACCACACTCTCATACCACTCTCTCTATGCCCCACACTCTGTGCATACACTCTCTATACATAATCTCTATACATACACTCTCTCTACATACACTCTTTATACACTACAAGCATGGTGCAGAGAACGTGGTGCTGAGAGCATAAGGCAAAGAGCATAGTGCAGAGAGCGTTGTACAGAGAGCAAGAGAGAATAAACATAATTCAATTTATTTATTTATGTTTTGGCTCTCGACAGAGGGCCACATAAAGTATGCAGAAATACAAACAATACAATACATATACAAACAATGTCTGCCCTAAAGGTACCTAGATTAAATACAAACTGACATTTACACCAGAACTGTAAAAAAAAAAAATTGGCAAGTCAAAAAGCATCTCCATGGATTATTAATAAATAGCTAAAAAGCCTTTAAAAAAATTAAAAATGTGGAAGCAGAACATTTCATTGGGGGGACAATAAAGTGCATGCAGAAAATCATTCAGAGTAACAATGCCAAGACGGAGACAAATGACTTTTATCCATCTAGAGCGCAATTTACATAGCGCCGGGCAGATCAGTAAAACATGCATGCAGTCCTGAATATTCAAATTACATAGATTACACAAAGAGGTGGAACCATACCATTTGGATAGCAATAGATTTAGGGGTATTAAATCATAACGTAGCAGGAACCAAAATCTACGAATACCGTGTGGAAGGGACCATCGCACATAAGGTTGTGGATGCTTCATCAGATAGGTGTCAAAAAGGATATATACATTCCTTTTTCCACGAATTAACTTTTTATCTGATTGAAAGCAAAGGTCCCAAGAGGCTGCTTTTAAAACAAGTTTTAACTGTAGAGGGGAATACACAAAAAGAGTAGTTTCATCTAATTTTAAAAGAATCACGGCTTTTCTAAAATTACGGACAAGTTGAGAAAACTCATTGAAATTACCCAATAATTCACTTTTCAGGAGAGCTCTCAGTGTCCCAACTTCCGCTCTTGCAAGACAGGCCACCCATCTTACTAGGGCACATAATCCCTGTACCCAACTGCTCCTTAGACCAAAGTCGAGCCTGCAGGCGGCCAGAGAGCAGGCCATATTTAGGGAAGAGAGAGATCTTAAGATTTTCCCCTCAATCTTATGGCAGAAGTCCCACTTTTTCACCTCTATTAACTCAATGCCATAAAGAATTGTTGCGGGGATTTTAGATCTGTACACTTCCAATAAAATCGGAAAGTGCCGTTTCCCCGTTGCATGGTATAGTGAGTTTAAACCTTTGCCATGGGCAAGAGCTTTGCGAGAGCAATGCTCTATATGGAGCTTCTCACTCAAATTAGCCGTAACGATTTTCCCCCAAAAAATATAAAACTTTACAACCTCCAATTTTTGCCCCCCGATAAACCAACCAAAATCTGCAGCTCGACACCTCTTTTTGCCTACTATACACATGACTTTACTTTTGGTTATGTTGATCTTCATGCAGTGAGCCACAGCATAACTATGGAGAGCATGTAGCCGATTTGAGAGTCCTTTAGGGGTTAAATCAAGAATAAGGACATCATCGGCATACATCAAGCAAGATATTGGGGTCCCCCCCACCAATGGGGCAATGCCCTCTGTGGCAGACAAAGCGGCGGGCAGGTCAGCCGTATATAAGGAGAACAAAAGGGGAGCCAATAAACAGCCTTGTTTGAGGCCATTACCCGATGGGATTGGGTCAGATAGCCCCCCTTCACCCCCCAACAGGACCCTACACCAAGTCTCTGTATGGAGAGCCCGCACCAACTCCAACAGGTAAGACGGGAGACCAAGCGCGGCCAATTTTCTCCACAGCATTCCACGGTCCACTTTGTCGAATGCGGTGGAGAAATCTATAAAAGCTGCATACACTGCCCCCCGTCTCACCTGTACATATTTATCCGTGACCACATGAAGAGCAGTAAGATTATCCAACGTTCCGTGGTTCCTACGGAAGCCAGTCTGTTCAGGCGGCAGGATTTTGTTCTCCTCTACCCAAGCGGAGAGGGATCCCAGGAGGCATTTCGCAAAAACCTTTCCGATTGAGTCGAGGAGAGCAATCAAACGATAGTTACTTGGGCAATCCCTGGTTCCCTTCTTAAAAATGGGGACCAGGATACTCCCCCTCCAAGAGGCAGGTACCCTTTTAGACATAAAACATGCTTTGTACAGGGGGTACAGAATTTTACTCCACCTTACAGGATCCTGTTTGAGGACCGTCATGGGGAGTTCATCTGGTCCCATTGCCCCGGAGACACGCATGTTTTTTATGGCCATCTCAATTTCCTTTTCAGAAGGATAGTTCATAGGGCCATCCGCGGTCAGACCGATAGTGATATCATCACCTGAAATATCATCAAAGGCGATAGTATCAGAAGTACAATTCCCTGCATAAAGGTCCAAAATATGAGTGGTCCATACCTCTTCCGCTATAGGGATAGGGGAGGGGCTTGATCTAGACCCACACCCCTTACCTATTATTGCCCAGAAATCTCTAATCCTGCCATGAACAACAGATTCCCTTAAGTCAATCCAGACATTATCTTCCTTAACCTTTTTTATTTTTAACTTAAGTCTACTTCTCTTTCTTTTTAGCCTGGAAATCTCTCTTCCACGTTCCGTACCTCTATCTAAATATTGTTCCCGGACTAGATTATTAATTTCCTTATTTAGGATACACAGTGTCCTGGGAACTACAACCCCTCTTCTCGGTCTTGAAGATTTGTTAGCACAAGAGATAATCGTCGGCAAAAATTCTTCAAAGTATACTATTTCGTTTCCACGCCACTCATTTAGAACTAAAAGGGTATCGGATAAGAGGTCCTGCACCCCATTAATGGCTGAGGAATTCCAAAAGCACCTTCCCGAAGAAACATGAAAGGCAGCGTCGCTGCCATTAAGGGACCAAGGTGCGACAGGCAGGGAATTTAAGGAAATAGTTACAAATAATATAGTATGGTCACTCAGGGGGGTAGGTATAGTTTTGAGGTCAAGAATAAATGGAAACAGGCCAAAGTCAGCAATGACATAATCCAGGATGGAAGACCCAAAGGGAGACTTATGAGTGAATTTAGCAGGGACGTCCGACGGGAATCTCCCATTTAATATAAGCCCATCGACGGCCGCTAATTCTTTTAACAGGATCTTCCCTCTTTTATTTGTCACTGACTTTTCAGGGAAGAGAGCTTGGGGAACAGAGTATGCCTCTTCTTTAGACTTATTCCTAAAAAGCTCCAGACTAACATTAGAAATCTTGGAATTCAAATCGCCCACAATCATGACCTCCGGGGGAGATGGAACATTTTTAATTTGATCTACATAACGAAATACCCGCTTCATTAACACATTAAAACGCTCTTCTGGAGGGATATAAACATTTAAAATCACAATAGGGGCCTTTATGCCAACATTAAACAAGTTTTCAATAGTTATAGCATGGAAAAGTTTACTGGAATCAATATAATGGGAGAATCTCCATTGCAATTTATTAGATAATAAACAGGCGATTCCCCCCCTAGCGTGCCCTTTCTTGGAAGGGGCAGCAGGCACTTCCAAGACATAATAGTCTTTAGAAACATTCAACATATTGACACACCAAGTTTCCTGTAGACATATCACATTAGCTCCTAATGAAAAAAGAAATTCAAATTTCTCTGGGCTGCTATGAATCCCTGACGCGTTCCAAGAAATAATTTTCAGCGAGGTGTTAAAGATGCTGAAACAATCTGGGGTTATCTTTAGTTTTTGTAGTTAAGGCACTATGCAGCCAGTTCCACCGATCGTTATCCTCTAAAAGAGAGGAAGTCTGCGTTAACGGGAGTGGCTTTGCTTGCAAGACCGAGCGTTTTCCCTTAGAGACCCGAATCTTCAGATCCCCGAGGGAAGAGGCTACCCCCTTAAACTTATCTCTTCCAAGTGCCTCCCCAGAGGAGTGATTAATGTTGCCCAGGTTAAAGATCGGGAGAATATCGATACCTGTGCGTTGGAAGATCTCCGCTTGCTGCAGTATCAGGTTTACAATAATAGGTGAATAAAATTTAACCCTTATGCTAGAGACCTTGACTTCGCCAAACAGGGTAACCAACTCAATATCCCTAGTTTGGATATGGTGGAGGCTTTCACTCTCACTAAAGCGCTTAAGTAGCCAGGCTCTGTTTAGGGGAAGGTCCACATCAAATAGAGGTAGAAAGTCCAAGACAAGAGTGTCCACTGGAGCTTTTAACGTGAATTGGGGGTAATCCGCTATAAGGCCATCATCAGTCTCTAAAGCTATAGAGAAAGGAGGAGCCAAGGGATTAAGAGGCCCAGATGGAAAATAATTTGGGTCTCCACTCACAGGTGGTAGAGACTGACTTGGCAAGTGACCCCCTATTTGTAACAAAGCTTCCTGAGATGTTAAAGGACACGGTTCACTATCACCATTTAAAGGTGAAGGAATGAAGGAGTTCAACTCAACATCCGCCTTTGCGGATAATGAGCAGGGTTCCAAATCAGCTACTTCATTCTCCGCTTCGGCCGAACAATTTTGAAAAATTATTCGACGCTGCCTTTTCTTCCTATATTTTCGAATTGGTTTCTTTTTATTCCCTTTATTGTTTCCATGTTTGCCGATTTTTACCTTTACCTCGGGTTTAGAGTCATTCACGTCTTTCCTATTCTCAGACGTAAAGATGGGAAATAGGTCTTGAACCCCCTTAAGACCAGAGATAGATTTATTTTCTTCCTCAATCTCTAAAACTGAGTTCTTAATACAGTTCGGCACTGCAGTTAAGGGGATAGCTACAGTGTATGAGTGCAGGGGTGCCACCACATCCTTCGTCTTAATGACTTCTGCAGGGGCATTTATGTCTCCCACTGGCAGGCAGTGTTCCATCATGGGAGGAAGTACACCTCTCATATCAGATGATTTTTGTAACAGAGCCTTCAAAATTTGGGTAACTGAGTCCAAGATGCAATCTGAGCTGCCAACAAATTTCCCCAGTAGGGCTGGGCTAAAATCGAAGATAACAATTGTTCCAAGGCAATCATGGATTCAGAGATAAGTTTTTCACATGCCTCCTGAGGATGGCATATACCTGATAAATTAAGACCCAAAGAGCCAGAAGCATCTAGGAGATTAGACGTGTCCTGACCATTCAAAGAGGGGGTACTACTATACAACATAAGCCCAGAAGGGGTCGCACCACCCGAGGATCTAATGGGGGCCAGAATTTCCACTTTGGCTATATTTACACATCGACCACCGAGTTCAGGGTCGGTGGCTAATGATAGCGAGCCACCGCCCGACCTATCAATCTGCGGAGTATAAGACAGCAGTGGATGATTCGTAAGATCCCCTTCAGGTCCTACAAGATCAACCTTACTTTCTCCCTTCCCTTCAGAAAGAACAGGAGGAGAAGACACCACTAGTGCAGATTGTGGGACTGAGGGCAGCACCAAAGTGGGCGGGGGAGACATAAAGGCAGAGGTATGGACCTCCTGGACCATAATACCGGTGGCTTTATTCAAGGACACATTAGCGTTCTTAAGGGTCGGCAAATCCCAGAGATCAAATAGTTGGCATTGACCCTTCAATGGGGGGTTATTAACAGATTTATTTCTTATACGAACAGGCTCTTTTTGTGAGGCTAACATGCCTCCTACTTCCCTCCCTGAACGCAATTTTTTGGACATCTTTTGTGAGATTAACTCACAGAATGGTGATACCAAAATACTCAACTTCCAGAAGAGTTAATATAAAATATTAAAATAGTACTCCAAAATAAAACATAAAATCCTGGAGATCCAATAGAGACCGACAAAATGAACAGTTCAAGAAAATGACAGAACAGTATCAATAGGTAAATCTTCCTCGGACCGTCCAACTAATATTAGATAGTCACTAGGAAAACACAGTTAAAATAACACAGTCCGTGTAAGTAACCGGGGCCGGCCCGGCCTACCTCGGCCACTGAGGGCCCGCCCTTTGCCCGGGCTTAGCTCCGCGCTTTGCTCCGCGCGCGTCCCGCTAGCGCGTTAGTAGCTGCTGCTAAATAGCGGGAGGGGCGGGAAGAGGACCAGCTGCGGCGAGTTGAGAAACGCTGCGCCCGCTGGTCCTCGCAGTCCCTGAAGCTGAAAGAGTCAGTGGCCGGTCCCCCTGCAGTTAATCAATCCACCGGTGCAAGTACCACGAGCGGCGCCCGCGGAGCGGGGGCCGCGAGGCGTGGGACGGGAAGGCAGGCAAGTAACAGACAGCAAACACCCCGGCAGGGTTTCCTCCAGCAGCACGCAAAGTGTTCGTAAGAAGCACACCGCAGAATTTCCCCAACCCGCAGTTTTAAAGTCCAGGCGGGAGGGGCGGGAAGAGGACCAGCTGCGGCGAGTTGAGAAACGCTGCGCCCGCTGGTCCTCGCAGTCCCTGAAGCTGAAAGAGTCAGTGGCCGGTCCCCCTGCAGTTAATCAATCCACCGGTGCAAGTACCACGAGCGGCGCCCGCGGAGCGGGGGCCGCGAGGCGTGGGACGGGAAGGCAGGCAAGTAACAGACAGCAAACACCCCGGCAGGGTTTCCTCCAGCAGCACGCAAAGTGTTCGTAAGAAGCACACCGCAGAATTTCCCCAACCCGCAGTTTTAAAGTCCAGGCGGGAGGGGCGGGAAGAGGACCAGCTGCGGCGAGTTGAGAAACGCTGCGCCCGCTGGTCCTCGCAGTCCCTGAAGCTGAAAGAGTCAGTGGCCGGTCCCCCTGCAGTTAATCAATCCACCGGTGCAAGTACCACGAGCGGCGCCCGCGGAGCGGGGGCCGCGAGGCGTGGGACGGGAAGGCAGGCAAGTAACAGACAGCAAACACCCCGGCAGGGTTTCCTCCAGCAGCACGCAAAGTGTTCGTAAGAATAAACATAACATTAGCAAAATAGAAAAGATAACTTATCACAAACTGCACAAAAACAACATATCGGAACAACTTCATGCACAGTGGTGCATATCACTGCAGGGGGACGCCACGGGCCATGTTGGACCTAGAAAAAAGAAAAGAAACATAAGATTAGCCTAAAAAAACAAACATGGCTTACCTCTAAACGAAAACAACAACAACATACATACCCGTCTGAACAGCTTCGTGCACAGCGGTGCAC
Organism: Lissotriton helveticus; assembly: GCF_964261635.1. NCBI lineage: Eukaryota > Metazoa > Chordata > Amphibia > Caudata > Salamandridae > Lissotriton > Lissotriton helveticus. The sequence continues at coordinate 1,843,251,477 of NC_136065.1, read as the reverse complement.
ACGGCTGCAGGGAGACGCCACGGGCCATGTTGGACCTACAAAAGACAAAAAAAACATAAGATTATTGCAAAAGAAAAGATAGCTTACCTCAAACTGCAAAAGAGCCGCGGATCAGAACAACTCAGTGCATAGCGGGGCACATCGCTGCAGGGAGACGCCACGGGCCATGTTGGACCTAGAAAAAAGAAAATATACCTTTGCCAAAAAAATTACAAAACAAAAAAAAGCATACATACCGTTCAAAGGAGTACTGAGCAACTTCTTTCAGAGACGGTCAGCGCAAAATGGCCTTTACAAAACTACGGCCATTTTCAGAGTTGGGTCTGTGCTTTTGTGGTTCTGAGCAACACATAACGACACTGTCTAAAGAACAGCAAAACTTAAAGGCCCCCAAATACGCTCTCTATATTATGATCTCTGTATTATGCTCTCTGTATTAAACTCTCTGTACCACGCTCTCTGTACGATGCTCTCTGTACTACACTCTCTGGACTACACTCTCTGGACTACACTCTCTGGACTACGCTCTCTGTACAATGCTATCTGTACATACACTCTCTGTACATACACCCTCTGTACTACATACACCCTCTGTACTACATACACCCTCTGTACTACATACACCCTCTGTACTACATACACTCTCTGTACATAAACTCTCTGTACATAAACTCTCTGTACATACACTCTCTGTGCATACACTCTCTGTACATACACTCTCTGTACATACACTCTCTGTACATACACTCTCTGTACATACACTCTCTGTACATACAATCTCTATACATACAATCTCTGTACATACACTCTCTGTACATACAATCTTTATACACGCTCTCTAAGACACACTCTGTTACACATTATATATATTACGCTCTGTTATCTATGCTCTCTGTATTATACTCTCTGTATTATGCTCTCTGTGTTATGCTCTCTGTGTTATGCTCTCTGTGTTATGCTCTGTCTTACGCTCTCTGTTTTACGCTCTCTGTTTCTTACGCTCTGTTTCGTACACTGTTTATACACGCTCTCTAAGATACACTCTGTTACACATTATATATATCACGCTCTGTTATCTATGCTCTCTGTATTATGCTCTCTGTGTTAGGCTCTCTGTGTTATGGTCTCTATCTTGCGCTCTCTGTTTCTTACACTCTGTTTCTTATGCCCTTTTCTTACGCTCTGTTTCTTACGCTCTGTTTATTACTCTCTGTTTCTTACTCTGTTTCTTACTCTCTGTTTCTTACTCTCTGTTTCTTACTCTCTGTTTCTTACTCTCTGTGTATTACTCTCTGTGTATTACTCTCTGTGTATTACGCTCTGTGTATTACGCTCTCTGTATTACGCTCTCTGTATTACGCTCTCTGTATTACGCTCTCTGTATTACGCTCTCTGTACCGCATTCTCTGTACCACATTCTCTGTAGTACACTGTAAGTGTAGTGCAGAGAGTGTGTTGCAGAGAACATGGTGCAGAGAGCGTGGTGCAGAGAGCGTGGTGCAGAGAGCGTGGTGCAGAGAGCATGATGCAAAGAGTGTGATGCAGAGAGTGTGGTGCACTATAAGTTGGCAATAGCTGATGATGATAAAGTGAGTGCAGGTGAGAACCAATCTGCAAACTCCAATTGGGTTGCTTACGTGAGCCATTGCCAACTTTTTCACATCTTTTCACTTTCTATACATTCTCTGTCTTACGCTCTCTGTCTTACACGCTGTCTTATGCTCTCTGTCTGACGCTCTGTCTGACGCTCTCTGTCTTACACTCTCTGTCTTACACTCTCTTACGCTCTGTCTTACGCTCTGTGTCTTACGCTCACCCTCTGTACATACACCCTCTGTACTACATACACACTATGTACATACACTCTTTGTACATACACTCTCTGTCCATACACTCTCTGTCCATACACTCTCTGTCCATACACTCTTTATACACGCTCTCTAAAACACACTCTGTTACACATTATATATATTACGCTCTGTTATCTATGCTCTCTGTATTATACTCTCTGTATTATACTCTCTGTATTATGCTCTCTGTGTTATGCTCTCTGTGTTATGCTCTCTCTGACGCTCTCTGTCTGACGCGCTCTGTCTGACGCTCTCTGTCTGACACTCTCTGTCTGACACTCTCTGTCTGACACTCTCTGTCTTGCGCTCTCTGTCTTACGCTCTCTGTCTTACACTCTCTCTCTTACGCTCTGTCTTACGCTCTGTGTCTTAAGCTCACCCTCTGTACATACACCCTCTGTACTACATACACACTATGTACATACACTCTTTGTACATACACTCGCTGTACATAAACTCTCTGTACATACACTCTCTGTCCATACACTCTCTGTCCATACACACTCTGTCCATACACTCTCTGTCCATACACTCTCTGTCCATACACTCTTTATACACGCTCTCTAAGACACACTCTGTTACACATTATATATATTACGCTCTGTTATCTATGCTCTCTGTATTATACTCTCTGCATTATGCTCTCTGTGTTATGCTCTCTGTGTTATGCTCTCTGTGTTATGCTCTCTGTGTTATGCTCTCTGTGTTATGCTCTCTGTGTTACGCTCTCTGTTTCTCACACTCTCTGTCCATACACTCTTTATACACGCTCTCTAAGACACACTGTTACACATTATATATATTAAGCTCTGTTATCTATGCTCTCTGTATTATACTCTCTGTATTATGCTCTGTGTTATGCTCTCTGTTATGCTCTCTGTGTTATGCTCTCTGTGTTATGCTCTCTGTGTTATGCTCTCTTTGTTATGCTCTCTGTGTTATGCTCTCTGTGTTATGCTCTCTGTGTTACGCTCTCTGTTTCTTACACTCTCTGTCCATACACTCTTTATACACGCTCTCTAAGACACACTCTGTTACACATTATATATATTACGCTCTGTTATCTATGCTCTCTGTATTATACTCTCTGTATTATGCTCTCTGTGTTATGCTCTCTGTGTTATGCTCTGTCTTACGCTCTCTGTTTTACGCTCTCTGTTTCTTACGCTCTGTTTCGTACACTGTTTATACACGCTCTCTAAGATACACTCTGTTACACATTATATATATCACGCTCTGTTATCTATGCTCTCTGTATTATGCTCTCTGTGTTAGGCTCTCTGTGTTATGGTCTCTATCTTGCGCTCTCTGTTTCTTACACTCTGTTTCTTACGCCCTTTTCTTACGCTCTGTTTCTTACTCTCTGTTTCTTACTCTCTGTTTCTTACTCTGTTTCTTACTCTCTGTTTCTTACTCTCTGTTTCTTACTCTCTGTTTCTTACTCTCTGTTTCTTACTCTCTGTGTATTACGCTCTGTGTACTACGCTCTGTGTATTACGCTCTCTGTATTACGCTCTCTGTCTTACACGCTGTCTTACGCTCTCTGTCTGACGCTCTGTCTGACGCTCTCTGTCTTACACTCTCTGTCTTACACTCTCTTACGCTCTGTCTTACGCTCTGTGTCTTACGCTCACCCTCTGTACATACACCCTCTGTACTACATACACACTATGTACATACACTCTTTGTACATACACTCTCTGTCCATACACTCTCTGTCCATACACTCTTTATACACGCTCTCTAAAACACACTCTGTTACACATTATATATATTACGCTCTGTTATCTATGCTCTCTGTATTATACTCTCTGTATTATACTCTCTGTATTATGCTCTCTGTGTTATGCTCTCTGTGTTATGCTCTCTGTGTTATGCTCTCTCTGACGCTCTCTGTCTGACGCGCTCTGTCTGACGCTCTCTGTCTGACACTCTCTGTCTGACACTCTGTCTGACACTCTCTGTCTTGCGCTCTCTGTCTTACGCTCTCTGTCTTACGCTCTCTGTCTTACACTCTCTCTCTTACGCTCTGTCTTACGCTCTGTGTCTTAAGCTCACCCTCTGTACATACACCCTCTGTACTACATACACACTGTGTACATACACTCTTTGTACATACACTCTCTGTACATAAACTCTCTGTACATACACTCTCTGTCCATACACTCTCTGTCCATACACACTCTGTCCATACACTCTCTGTCCATACACTCTCTGTCCATACACTCTTTATACACGCTCTCTAAGACACACTCTGTTACACATTATATATATTACGCTCTGTTATCTATGCTCTCTGTATTATACTCTCTGCATTATGCTCTCTGTGTTATGCTCTCTGTGTTATGCTCTCTGTGTTATGCTCTCTGTGTTATGCTCTCTGTGTTATGCTCTCTGTGTTACGCTCTCTGTTTCTCACACTCTCTGTCCATACACTCTTTATACACGCTCTCTAAGACACACTGTTACACATTATATATATTAAGCTCTGTTATCTATGCTCTCTGTATTATACTCTCTGTATTATGCTCTGTGTTATGCTCTCTGTTATGCTCTCTGTGTTATGCTCTCTGTGTTATGCTCTCTGTGTTATGCTCTCTGTGTTATGCTCTCTTTGTTATGCTCTCTGTGTTATGCTCTCTGTGTTATGCTCTCTGTGTTACGCTCTCTGTTTCTTACACTCTCTGTCCATACACTCTTTATACACGCTCTCTAAGACACACTCTGTTACACATTATATATATTACGCTCTGTTATCTATGCTCTCTGTATTATACTCTCTGTATTATGCTCTCTGTGTTATGCTCTCTGTGTTATGCTGTCTTACGCTCTCTGTTTTACGCTCTCTGTTTCTTACGCTCTGTTTCGTACACTGTTTATACACGCTCTCTAAGATACACTCTGTTACACATTATATATATCACGCTCTGTTATCTATGCTCTCTGTATTATGCTCTCTGCATTATGCTCTCTGTGTTATGCTCTCTGTGTTATGCTCTCTGTGTTACGATCTCTGTGTTATGCTCTCTGTGTTATGCTCGGTTTCTTACGCTCTCTGTTTCTTACACTCTCTGTCCATACACTCTTTATACACGCTCTCTAAGACACACTCTGTTACACATTATATATATTACGCTCTGTTGTCTATGCTCTCTGTATTATACTCTCTGTGTTATGCTCTCTGTGTTATGCTCTCTGTGTTATGCTCTCTGTGTTATGCTCTCTGTGTTATGCTCTCTGTGTTACGCTCTCTGTTTCTCACACTCTCTGTCCATACACTCTTTATACACGCTCTCTAAGACACACTGTTACACATTATATATATTAAGCTCTGTTATCTATGCTCTCTGTATTATACTCTCTGTATTATGCTCTGTGTTATGCTCTCTGTTATGCTCTCTGTTATGCTCTCTGTGTTATGCTCTCTGTGTTATGCTCTCTGTGTTATGCTCTCTGTGTTATGCTCTCTTTGTTATGCTCTCTGTGTTATGCTCTCTGTGTTATGCTCTCTGTGTTACGCTCTCTGTTTCTTACACTCTCTGTCCATACACTCTTTATACACGCTCTCTAAGACACACTGTTACACATTATATATATTAAGCTCTGTTATCTATGCTCTCTGTATTATACTCTCTGTATTATGCTCTCTTTTATGCTCTCTGTGTTATGCTCTCTGTGTTATGCTCTCTGTGTTATGCTCTCTGTGTTATGCTCTCTGTGTTACGCTCTGTTTCTTACGCTCTCTGTTTCTTACACTCTCTGTCCATACACTCTTTATACACGCTCTCTAAGACACACTCTGTTACACATTATATATATTACGCTCTGTTGTCTATGCTCTCTGTATTATACTCTCTGTATTATGCTTTCTGTGTTATGCTCTCTGTGTTATGCTCTCTGTGTTATGCTCTCTGTGTTATGCTGTCTGTGTTATGCTCTCTGTGTTACGCTCTCTGTCTCTAAGACACACTGTTACACATGATATATATTAAGCTCTGTTATCTATGCTCTCTGTATTATACTCTCCGTATTATGCTCTCTGTTATGCTCTCTGTTATGCTCTCTGTGTTATGCTCTCTGTGTTATGCTCTCTGTGTTATGCTCTCTTTGTTATGCTCTCTGTGTTATGCTCTGTTTCTTACACTCTCTGTCCATACACTCTTTATACACGCTCTCTAAGACACACTGTTACACATTATATATATTAAGCTCTGTTATCTATGCTCTCTGTATTATACTCTCTGTATTATACTCTCTGTTTTATGCTCTCTGTGTTATGCTCTCTGTGTTATGCTCTCTGTGTTATGCTCTCTGTGTTATGCTCTCTGTGTTACGCTCTCTGTTTCTTACACTCTCTGTCCATACACTCTTTATACACACTCTCTAAGACACACTGTTACACATTATATATATTAAGCTCTGTTATCTATGCTCTCTGTATTATACTCTCTGTATTATGCTCTCTGTGTTATGCTCTCTGTGTTATACTCTCTGTTTTATGCTCTCTGTGTTATGCTCTCTGTGTTATGCTCTCTGTGTTATGCTCTCTTTGTTATGCTCTCTGTGTTATGCTCTGTTTCTTACACTCTCTGTCCATACACTCTTTATACACGCTCTCTAAGACACACTGTTACACATTATATATATTAAGCTCTGTTATCTATGCTCTCTGTATTATACTCTCTGTATTATACTCTCTGTTTTATGCTCTCTGTGTTATGCTCTCTGTGTTATGCTCTCTGTGTTATGCTCTATGTGTTATGGTCTCTATCTTACGCTCTCTGTTTCTTACGCTCTGTTTCTTACGCTCTGTTTCTTACACTCTGTTTCTTACGCTCTGTGTATTACGCTTTGTGTATTACGCTCTGTGTATTACGCTCTGTGTATTACACTCTATATTACGCTCTCTGTATTACGCTCTCTGTATTACACTCTTTGTACCGCATTCTCTGTACGACATTCTCTGTACTACACTGTAAGTGTAATTCAGAGAGTGTGTTGCAAAGAACATGGTGCAGAAATCGTGGTGCAGAGAGCCTGGTGCAGAGAGCGTAGTGCAGAGAGCGTGGTGCAGAGAGCATGATGCAAAGTGTGATGCAGAGAGTGTGGTGCACTATAAATTGGCAATAGCTGATGATGATAAAGTGAGTGCAGGTGAGAACCAATCTGCAAACTCCAATTGGGTTGCTTACGTGAGGCATTGCCAACTTTCACATCTTTTCACTTTCTATACATTCTCTGTCTTACGCTCTCTGTCTTACGCTCTCTGTCTTACGCTCTCTGTCTTACGCTCTCTGTCTTACACTCTCTTACACACTGTCTGACGCTCTCTGTCTGACGCTCTCTGTCTGACGCTCTCTGTCTGACGCTCTCTGTCTGACGCTCTCTGTCTGACGCTCTCTGTCTTACGCTCTCTGTCTTACGCTCTCTGTCTTACGCTCACCCTCTGTACATACACCCTCTGTGCTACATACACCCTATGTACATACACTCTTTGTACATACACTCTTTGTACATACACTCTCTGTACATAAACTCTCTGTACATAAACTTTCTGTACATACACTCTCTGTACATACACTGTCTGTACATACACTCTCTGTACATACACTCTCTGTACATACACTCTTTACCACACTCTCTATACCATACTCTCTGTACCACACTCTCTGTAACACACTCTCTCTGTAGCACACAATCTATTTACATACTCTCTGTACACACTTCCTATATTACTCTCTCAGTATTATGCTCTCACACTCTCTATACACACACACTCTAACACGCTTTAAACGCACAAAATCTACGCAACAGTCTTTACTACAATAAAATACACAATATTAAATACATGCTTATCTAAAAACACTATAGTACAAATGCAACTCACTATTATTTACGACTTACTCAAAAAAACAACTACACTTTACTAAACACTTTCATTAGCTTACATTCTTTCTTGTAATACAATACATTAATGAATACTATTATTAAAAATACTAATTAATGCATTTTTCTCATTTTTCATAGGTTGGCAATTCTTTCTTACAAGATCACAAGTTGCTAATTGCGTGTCCAAACAACATCGAGGTAAAAGTACCTAACTGTTTTTGTTTCTCTATCCACTTGTAACAGTAAAAAGACTTTTAACAACATCAAATAGTATAGATCTATAAAAAAGATAACATAACTCATTTACTCTCTATATATACATAGATTTATATATATATATATATATATATAGATAGATATAGATATATTTGTGTGTGTGCATGTATATAGATATATTTATATATATATATATGTGTATAGAATATCCTACTTAAATTAAAAATATCAATACTCAAGTACAAATAAAATACCTAAATATTATAAAAGTAATACTTAAAAGATTACCAGAAAAAAAATAGACTAGAAATTAAAAAAAAGTCAAATAAATCTCATTAATAACTATAATATAAATATAGCAAATTTGCCATAAACTGTAACTATATACAAATAGAACATACTCAATAAACTCTTTAGACAACAGTTTACGGGAAAAAAAATCAGTGTAGCAATAAATATGATCAAAATACTGCAAGCTGATTATCATCAGGGGCATATAAGATTTTCAAGTAATTCAAGAGGGAGACAATGTTTGCCAAATAGCACATTTGCTATTATACACAACTATAGCAAAGTTGGAAATACATGGACTAAAGAAGATTTACATCACATTATGGACTTAGGTGAAGCTTTATACACAGATATGCATTCAATTAATAATCAAATACTTATGCATCCAGACGAATTGCCAAATTTTATACAACACAATAACACTATCTACGCACTTAAGCTTAAAGAACCATCATATGGAGACATATTGAAACATTTTGACCCATCATCACCAACATTAATAACAACATTAAAAGCTGCACTAGATTGTAACTCAGGTGTTTTACTTTGCATGGAAAAGTATGTTATTTCTATTATAAACAATAACAATTCATACTTTGTATTTGATTCACATAGCCGCGATAACACAGGAATGCCTCACCCAAATGGAACATGTATTACTATACAAATACCATTTGAAAAACTTCTAGACTACATCACTAAGCTTGCACATAGCATTAAAGGGCCAAATGATAATTGTGTGGCATATGAATTAACTCCTATAAATATAACTACTATTAAAAAAGATACGCTTCAAAAAGCAATAGTCAATAATGAACAAAATAGAAATTCTATACCAAGAAAATATATATATGTGCATTCTACTGAAGCATGTTCTAATTTTTTTACACACGCCTTTCAGACACGTATAGAAACAGCAAAAAATATCATACGTGAATCAAAAATCAGAACCTTTACTAATGTAGAACAGCCATCAACATCATTAGCTAATACTCTTAGTACTAGATCAGATCCAAATACCTTTTTAACTCCTACAACACATACAGAACTATCTACGACTAACAGCCATCACATAGATCGACCACAATATACTAGTACACCACAGAATAGTACTACTACTAACACATATGCTAGTATAGTTAGAAAAACACTTCAGCAAAATAGCATAAACAAACATTTAGAACAACAAACATCACAAGGTAATTTACATACCAACACATATACAGATATTAATGATCATATTTATAAACCTATTTCTGTAAGTAATACAATAATAATTCCAGAAAATAGGGCCAATAGCATATTGACTAAAAGTCTAACAGACACAAATAGAGACATAAATAATGATAATTTTGCACAAACTCCACAAGATATAGATAAAGTTAATAGGACACAAGAGCATAAACAAAACACCATTGAAAACACATCACAAAATTCACAATCTCTAACAATTAGTATGTTTGCTATACTACATAACTACCGTAAACCAGCATCTACTTGGGACACTTTAGATTTAAATTGTATAATGGATCTTGGAGATGCTTTATATACTGAAATGCACTCTCTTAATAACGATAATTGTCAACTACAACATAATTTACCTAATTACATAGTTCACAATAACATAATATATTCTACTAAGCTGAAAAAAAGCTTTCAAGGTGAGATAAATGAAGAAAACAAAAGTAAAAATGCAAAATTAATGTCAGCATTAACTTCAACAATTAATTTAGAAAACGGTGTTTTAATCTGTATAGAAAAAATGCAATTTCGGTATTTAAAACTAGCCATTCTTACTTTATATTTGATTCACATAGCCAAGATGAAAAAGCAATACCACATCCTAATGGAACATGTATTGCTATAGAAATAGAATCTATTAATCAACTTATCCAATACATCATAAAGTTACCTAATAAAGGAAGACTAACACATTCACAAAGTATTAGTTTACAATTAACTCCTGTGAAAATAATAACAATTAGCCAAAAATCACTTAACGCAACACTAAAAAACAATCGCGAGAATAAAATGAAGTCTACAAAAAACATATATGTCCATACTACAAAAGTATCTGTAAATGCATTAACACATATTACAACTACAAACATACAAGTCGAAAATACAATTACCAACACAGTAAACAGCAATAGTCAAGCAAATGAAGAGCTTTTAACAACACACAGTAATGTCACTTCCAACATAACTAATAGCAATGACAATGTAATAACAGTATCATTTACACATAGTGATCAATTACCAACACAAACTAGTAGGATACAGGCTCAAAAAAGTAACAGGAAAAGAAAGCATACACAAGAAGCAGAAAATTCAGATAACACTGATACTAATATAAGGTTACAAACAACAACTGACATAATAAGTAGCTTTCATGCCCAAATACGATATGGTCCTGAGTATGCTTGCACTATTTGCAATCAATTATGGCATAAACAAAATTTACTAAAAACACACAGTATTACAAAGAAAGCCAAATTCTTAGTGTGTAACATTAGCAAATTCAAAACAGATGAGATATGTAAAACATGTTACACCTATATCAATAACAACAAAATACCCCCTTGTTCTTTTTATAATGGTATGACTTTTCCTGATATTCCAGCAGTTTTTCAGTTGCATAATTTAGAAGAAAGATTAGTATCACCAAGAATACCTTTTTTACAAATTAGAGCACTACCACGTGGGTTCCAAAAATCTCTATCAGGTGCAGTAGTTAATGTACCTGCAGATGTTATGACAACTGATACTGTTTTACATAGGCAAATTAATGATAACATGACGATTCCCATTAAATTAAAAAGAAAATTAAGTTACAAATCTTATACACATTATGAGAATGTGAGACCTAATAAAGTTAAACACGCTGCAATATATTTAGCAACTACTAGCAATATGTTCAAAGAATATGGAGTCACCATTAATCCAGATTGGCAATATACACCTGCAAATATAACACCTTGTAATGACACTTCTGATACTAACGATACATCAGATTCTGAAGACAACATAGCAGCAGGGAATTTAGATACTATGGTAACTAATGAAACAATAACTACAGAAAACACTAATATTTTAAATTTAGCACCTGCAGAACATAACACACCAAGAGGTCTATATGAAGACATAGATTCAGAATATTTAGCTTTCCCTACAATATTTTGTGGCAAGCGAAGGCTAACAAATAAAGAAAGGCATGTACCAGTACATTACAGCACAATTTGTCAATGGGAATTAAGGAGTAATGATAAAAGAGTAGCAAAGTCTATAACAAATGTTTTCTTTAAATTGACAAAGTTGCGCATAAAACAAATACATAGCAAAATATACATCTCCCTTAGGAAATACTTTAATAATGGCCATGTTATAACTGCAAAAGACATAAAACAAAAATTAGACAAAATTCTACAATTTAATGAGGGGTACAAAATACTTAAAACTGTACGTAGTTCACCACCATATTGGGAGCAATGTAAAAAAGATTTATTTGCTATGATTAGACAATTAGGGATACCAACTTTCTTTTTGACTTTATCAGCTAATGAAACAAAATGGAATCATTTAATTAACATCTTATTGCGTAGTGAAAACAAAAAGGAATGTACAAAAGAAGAATTTCAAAATATGTCATGGGAAACAAAATGCACATTAATACAACAAAATCCTATAACTTGTGCAAGACATTTTGACTTCCAAGTTAGAAAACTATTTAATTGTATACTATTACATGAAAGTAATCCAATAGGCAAAATAATAGATTACTTTTATAGAGTAGAATTCCAACAACGAGGATCCCCACATATACATGCCATAATATGGATCGAGAATGCCCCACAATATGAAACTTCCGAACTCAATGAAGGTATTCCTTTTATAAATAAGTATGTAACATGTGCAAAAACTCAAGATCCAAATATAGAGTCTTTATTACCGCTCCAAAAGCACGGGCATACAAAGAATTGTCGTATTAAACATAAAAGAACATGCAAATATCAGTACCCAAAATATCCAATGCCAGAAACGTATATATTAGAACAATTAGAGCTAGACAAAACAGATCAAGAACTCCTTCAGCAAATTGAACTAATACATCTAACGATGAACTCACAAGAATTTCAAACTTACACTTTTAGTCAGTTTTTAGATTCAATGCAACTAGATATAAAACAGTATCTTAAATGTATACAGTCAATTATTGAAAAGAAAACTATTTTTCTACAAAGAACACCAGCTGAATGCTTTATTAATAACTACAATCCTACAATTTTACAAGCATGGCAAGCAAACATAGATATACAATACATCTTAGATGCATATGCCTGTGCTGTATATATAGTTTCATATATTAGTAAATCTCAACGTGGAATGAGCAAAATAATTGCACAAGCTGCAAAAGAAGTATATCACAATCCAAGTATAAAAGAACAACTCAAGCATATAGGTAACAAATTCTTAAACTGTACCGAGATAAGTGCGCAAGAAGCTGCCTATCTCATACTTCAAATTCCTTTACGGAAAAGTTCTAGATCTTTGGTATTCATTAATACAAGCCCACAAGAAAAGAGGACATACTTATTAAAAGACATTGAAACTATAAATTTATTGCCAGATACTTCTAATAACATACAATATGAAAATATTATAGTAAAGTACAGCAAACGCCCTGAAATATTAGAAACATGTACATTAGCTGACTAAGCATCTATGTATGATGTAAAAAAAAAAAAAAGAAAAGGAATAAAGAAACCATGAGAATTTTCTCGCGGAAAATAACCTTTATAGCTCAGATGAGGAAGAACTTGAGATTAATCTGCAAAATGAGGCAATAGAAGTAGACTATACAAAACGCAAAAAACAAAAAATAATTCGCTATTGTAGATTTAACAAAAAGAATGACTCAGAAAATTATTATAGAGAATTGATAATGCTTTATTACCCATGCAGAGTTGAACATCAAATAATTGGTCAGAAAGAAACATATTATGAACGCTATCTAGAAATTCAAAGCACAATTGACTTTTATCATAATAAATATAATAAAACATTAACAACAAACGACAATGAAAATAGTACATTAGATCCATTACTTATACCTCCCACAGAAATAGAAAATGATGACAACATATGTCCAGAAATACAAGCTAATGAACAAATAATGTATGACTTATCATTCGATTTAGGGATTAGAAGTACAACTATTGAAGAAGAACTAACAAATAATTTAATACCAAATGAGCAATATAACAGTATAATGCAAAATCTTACCAATGAACAACTTAACTTTATATACCATCATTTACATTGGATAAAAACAAAAGAAACACCCTGCTACACATTTTGTACAGGTGGTGCAGGAGTAGGTAAAAGCTTCCTTATTACAGCACTTTACTAAACATTACTACGATACTACAATACTAAAGCAGGAGAAAATCCAGACAACATATATGTATTGCTTACAGCTCCAACGGGCAAAGCAGCACATAACATTCATGGTAAAACACTATATAGTACTTTTAAAATACCTGTTTTGCAAACACTAGATCACAAACCACTAACTCATGAGAACAGGAGCACACTACAAAACCAATTAATGCATCTAAAAATAGTAATAATTGATGAGATCTCAATGGTAGGAGCAAATATATTCAATTTCATACATAATAGACACAAGAAATAAAAATGTCTAACCTCCCTTTTGGTGGTGTATCAATTTTAGCAATTGGAGATTTTTATCAATTAAAGCCAGTATTTGACCTATACATATTTGAAAATTCTAAATATTCATACAGTCCATTAAGCACTAATCTATGGCAAGAACATTTTAAGTTATTTGAGTTAACCAAAATTATGAGACAGCTCAATGACTTACCATTTGCTGAACTACTAAACAGATTACGAGAAGGAAAACAAACTACTGAAGATATAATACAGATACAAACACGAGAATTAGAACCACCAGAAAACATTATCAAAACTATACCTTACATTATGGGAACTAACAATGAAGTTAATAGCATTAATAGTGCAGTTTTATTGCAACATATAATACATTACCCTGTGTACACAGCAACAGCAGTAGATACAGTTGCATCTGACTTAACTGAAATTGTTTTAAAAAAAATTCTAAGTCAATTACCTACAGACTCAACAAAAACAATGGGCCTGCCATTCATTGTCCATATTGCCTTGAAATTAAGATATGATCTAACTAGCAATATTAATGTTAATGATGGCTTAACAAATGGTGCTACAGGCATAGTTGAATTTGTAGAAACAATAAATAACACCCCTAATGTTATATGGATTCATTTTGATGATGAAAATGTTGGTAAATATACAAGGCAGGAAAATAAACACATATATAGCAGTAACATTTTGCCTACTTGGACACCAATACATGCTATTTCACGCCATTTCCAATTTACCAAAAAAATGATACCAATTATACGCAAACAATTTCCCCTACGACAATCATCTGCACGTACTATACATAGAACACAAGGAGCAACTATTGAACCACTTTACATACACTTTAACAATAGCAAAGTACATCATATGCATTATGTGGCTTTAAGCAGAGCCAAATCATTAGCTAACATATATATTAAAAACTTTAACCCAGACAAAATAGCTGTACATGCTAAAGTACATGACGAAATGACAAGACTAAGGACAGATATGCAATTGCAAATATCTGTACCACAATTATGTAACTACAGCCAAATGTGTAATTTTATAGGACGCCTTGCTGCATTTTGCTCTGACCTGCTTGGATTTTCGTGCTACCAGCCCACTTCTTGCGGAACCCGCTCCGCGGGTCCCGCTGCGTTTGGAGTGTTGCCTGCTGACTTTGTAAAGGGGACATCGAGGGAAGTACATTTGCCGGGGCTGCGAGCGAGTGCGCGCGCTCAACTGGGACTGCATATCCCAGGAGCGCCCGCCTGCCTGACCAGCTACACCTGAGCCGCTCTCCCCGACCCCTCCCCCCTTTCACCGAGCCCTTATCAACTGCTCTCACAGAATTGGTGAGTGGGACGCCTTGCTGCATTTTGCTCTGACCTGCTTGGATTTTCGTGCTACCAGCCCACTTCTTGCGGAACCCGCTCCGCGGGTCCCGCTGCGTTTGGAGTGTTGCCTGCTGACTTTGTAAAGGGGACATCGAGGGAAGTACATTTGCCGGGGCTGCGAGCGAGTGCGCGCGCTCAACTGGGACTGCATATCCCAGGAGCGCCCGCCTGCCTGACCAGCTACACCTGAGCCGCTCTCCTCGACCCCTCCCCCCTTTCACCGAGCCCTTATCAACTGCTCTCACAGAATTGGTGAGTGGGACGCCTTGCTGCATTTTGCTCTGACCTGCTTGGATTTTCGTGCTACCAGCCCACTTCTTGCGGAACCCGCTCCGCGGGTCCCGCACCGTTTGGAGTGTTGCCTGCTGACTTTGTAAAGGGGACATCGAGGGAAGTACATTTGCCGGGGCTGCGAGCGAGTGCGCGCGCTCTACTGGGACTGCATATCCCAGGAGCGCCCGCCTGCCTGACCAGCTACACCTGAGCCGCTCTCCCCGACCCCTCCCCCCTTTCACCGAGCCCTTATCAACTGCTCTCACAGAATTGGTGAGTGGGACGCCTTGCTGCATTTTGCTCTGACCTGCTTGGATTTTCGTGCTACCAGCCCACTTCTTGCGGAACCCGCTCCGCGGGTCCCGCTGCGTTTGGAGTGTTGCCTGCTGACTTTGTAAAGGGGACATCGAGGGAAGTACATTTGCCGGGGCTGCGAGCGAGTGCGCGCGCTCAACTGGGACTGCATATCCCAGGAGCGCCCGCCTGCCTGACCAGCTACACCTGAGCCGCTCTCCCCGACCCCTCCCCCCTTTCACCGAGCCCTTATCAACTGCTCTCACAGAATTGGTGAGTGGGACGCCTTGCTGCATTTTGCTCTGACCTGCTTGGATTTTCGTGCTACCAGCCCACTTCTTGCGGAACCCGCTCCGCGGGTCCCGCTGCGTTTGGAGTGTTGCCTGCTGACTTTGTAAAGGGGAACAGAAAAGAATGGCTGATCAGGGTAATTGGAAACAAAATATGTATAACCACACAACCAATGAGTGTCGTGCAGCCAAGGGTTTAAATATTCCCAACAACTTAGGTATTTTTGAAAAAACTTTATATTATTTCAATAAAAATGGCATCAAAATGGACACCCGTCACCACAGTTGATACAAAAACATACACGAATATATATACAAATATATACAACAAATATATATACATCACATTAAAGGCAACGTATACTTGAAAAAATGATGGAAAACAATATATTACAATTTGTTGTGATGACACCAACTGTAATCTACAATGTGAATTCAGACGCACATATTTGCAAATTAAACACCTCTTTACGATTCATTAAAGAAATAAACCAGTCCTTTGGTAACACAAAACATGTGAACAGGGCGGACACTGAGGTGAAATGGCCTGCCTGTCACACAACACCTGTGAATAGTAGTTTCTAAGAAATTGCAGGTAGGGCCCACAGAAGTGGTATGACTTTCTCCCTAGCTGCACCCTCCGTTCTTAACACAGGCTGGGGGTCAACGCGTTTCGAACCTTGTATATTCTCGGTTCTCCTCAGGACGAGGACTGGGTAAATAATTACCTTCTCAGCCAACACGTTGACTGCGTGGAGAGAAGGGGAACCACCGGAATGATTCTGGGTGTGGTGTCAAAGGTGACGCAGACGGGGGCGCCCAAAGCGAGCTGTATTTATCAGCGCGGACTCACATCCTCTCTTAATTGCGTGTTATTCTGATGAAGAGAGCTGCACACGTTGTGCGCTGTTCAAGGGAAACGAGCCGCAGTATGTCTTTCAAGCTTGCGAGTGGGAATCAATCTCTCGCTGTCGATTCAAGCCTTGTTTAGATGAGTCCGCGATGTTCGTCTGCCAGAAGCAGACGAACATCGCGGACTCATCTAAACAAGGCTTGAATCGACAGCGAGAGATTGATTCCCACTCGCAAGCTTGAAAGACATACTGCGGCTCGTTTCCCTTGAACAGCGCACAACGTGTGCAGCTCTCTTCATCAGAATAACACGCAATTAAGAGAGGATGTGAGTCCGCGCTGATAAATACAGCTCGCTTTGGGCGCCCCCGTCTGCGTCACCTTTGACACCACACCCAGAATCATTCCGGTGGTTCCCCTTCTCTCCACGCAGTCAACGTGTTGGCTGAGAAGGTAATTATTTACCCAGTCCTCGTCCTGAGGAGAACCGAGAATATACAAGGTTCGAAACGCGTTGACCCCCAGCCTGTGTTAAGAACGGAGGGTGCAGCTAGGGAGAAAGTCATACCACTTCTGTGGGCCCTACCTGCAATTTCTTAGAAACTACTATTCACAGGTGTTGTGTGACAGGCAGGCCATTTCACCTCAGTGTCCGCCCTGTTCACATGTTTTGTGTTACCAAAGGACTGGTTTATTTCTTTAATGAATCGTAAAGAGGTGTTTAATTTGCAAATATGTGCGTCTGAATTCACATTGTAGATTACAGTTGGTGTCATCACAACAAATTGTAATATATTGTTTTCCATCATTTTTTCAAGTATACGTTGCCTTTAATGTGATGTATATATATTTGTTGTATATATTTGTATATATATTCGTGTATGTTTTTGTATCAACTGTGGTGACGGGTGTCCATTTTGATGCCATTTTTATTGAAATAATATAAAGTTTTTTCAAAAATACCTAAGTTGTTGGGAATATTTAAACCCTTGGCTGCACGACACTCATTGGTTGTGTGGTTATACATATTTTGTTTCCAATTACCCTGATCAGCCATTCTTTTCTGTTTCTCGATTATTGAGGTCCAGGCTGGTCAGTTGTAGGACCCTACACCTTCATTTGTGTGTGACTTTGTAAAGGGGACATCGAGGGAAGTACATTTGCCGGGGCTGCGAGCGAGTGCGCGCGCTCAACTGGGACTGCATATCCCAGGAGCGCCCGCCTGCCTGACCAGCTACACCTGAGCCGCTCTCCCCGACCCCTCCCACCATTCCACCTACTTGTGCTCATATTCCATATAACGCTCCTTGCATCCCCGCTGCGCGGGAGCGCGCGGGAGCGCCGGGAGAAGCCCGGGACAAGGGCGGGACCGTCTGTGGCCGTCCGGGGCCGCGGGAGGCCGGGCTGGGCCACCCCCTTAATATTTATAGATTTGTTTTTGATGTAATTTATTTTGTCTAGTGTTCGCTTGGATCATTTAGTTATTGAAGGTAGCAGGGGGGTGCGTACCATGGCTAACATTTCAAGTACCTCTGCCTTACAGTCCTCCATGGGGGAGGCTGAGACGGTGGTTATGGGGCCCCTAGACATATACTTTAAACGCCTGCCCCAAGACATCGATAGGGAGATTGCTTTGGCGGAAAGACGTGCCGGGCGAAGGCTATCAATTGAGCTTATGAAAAATCCCCTTGATAAACATATAGGCCAAAGTTTCCCTGCATTGGTTACCCCGCTATCTTCTACAGTACTGCCACTTATACACGATACATTGTATGATATATCTGTATCTAATGAGCCATTGGGTAACTCCCCTGTAGATATAGTGGCTACTACTTTATCGTCAGAGTATTTAAATGGTTCAAATGGAGCACTGAGGGGGCAAAACGCTATACCAAAAGCGTGTGTTCAAGCACAGGCTATTAAGCCTAAACCATGTCCAAAAAGGAAAAGGGCTACAATCTTAAAAAAATCCCAAGTCCCAAATCCAGCAAGGAAGATCAGGAAGTTGGCCATTAAAACACCCTTAATCAATGTTCCAGCCGAGAACCCTAGTGGGGCAACAACG
The DNA here is from genome assembly GCF_964261635.1 of Lissotriton helveticus. Taxonomy (NCBI): domain Eukaryota; kingdom Metazoa; phylum Chordata; class Amphibia; order Caudata; family Salamandridae; genus Lissotriton; species Lissotriton helveticus. The sequence goes on along the minus strand of NC_136065.1, from coordinate 1,843,232,372 downwards.
GGGGATGAATTGGCTGTCTTAATAGGTGCAGAAAAGCAATTGATCCCTGCATCACCAGTAACAGAAATAGACCCCATTACTTTAGCAGCCCCTGGGCAATTGATGTTTAAACCGGAATATTTATTGATTTTGGAAAAATTAATGCGCTCCCTCTTAAATCCTCTGGAGACTAGACTTGACAAGCTAGCAAAACAATTGGACCATCTTGAGCAGGCTAGCTTAGATAATTTCTTTTCAATAAAATCATTAATTAAGTCCCATAATAAATTGGGAGAGAATGGGACAAGACATAAGCTAGTCGAGCGGGATATTGGTGCCACGGCGGTCGTATTGACTCCCCCAATAGTGAGTGGTGCACCTACTCAGCAGAATCAGGGACAGAATAATAAGAACATAGCAGTACCCTTACCACCTGTAAACAATAGTAGTACTGGGAGAACTAAGACCAGCTGTATTAGTGCAACGGCCAAAGGTACTAATAATAGTATTAAAAACTGTGCCCCTGCAACTAATAAAAATAGTTCACCCCTACCTCCCACTATGGAATGCAATCAGGGTACCTTGATAGACACAGAAAAAATTCTAGGTAAGAATGTTGATGGATCAAACGGGCCGCCAGCCTTTCAGATAGTAAATAGGGGCGGTCATGTAAGAGATAGCAACACCACAGCCGGTGGAAATAAAACTAGCACAGCGGTGGGAAATAGTGCTCCTTCGAGCCTTGCTGTCCCTGAACGTTGCCCACCAAAACTACTTGCTAATAAATCTACAACTTGGATTCCCCCGGTTCAACTCACCCCCGATTCCCATCCATATGTGGCCATTCTCACCAATGTCCCACCCTTACCGGAAGGTCAAAGGGAAACATATGACATGCTAAAAAATAAAGCCATGCATTGGCTGCGGGTCAATAGACCCCTGCCAGGGGGTGTGGACGGCCTGATTATTGGGGCTAGAAGGGTCAATTGGATTGGGAACACCTTGAAAAAGCAGGGGGTGAGTGTATCATAATCAACTTCCAAGACCCAAGGGTAGTAGGGTTAATCACGAAACCGGGATGGAATATTAGCATTGGTGGGATTGGCGTTGTAGATTTGACTTTTTTCTATCCTAGATCTGTGTTCTCTTATCCGGGGGGGAGTAATGAGTCAAGGAGAATTACTTTGCCTCCCTTGATAGAGGTCAGCTCTTTCCCTGCCCCTATCTTGTGTACAAATGATAGTTATAAACAGGTATATAACTTTGATGGTGGTGTTGGGTACATGAGATGGGGATGCTGACGGGATCTAGTTGAATCTTCTGATTCTGTTGTACAAATGGAAAGGGAAATCACTGTGGAGCCAATTTTGTCACCCAAGGGGGATGCAATGTGTAATTTAGTAGAAGTGGTCCCAGAAAGGGATTGTGGATGTATGAGGGGGGGCAATATGGTATGCCAGGACGATTGGGGGGGTGATCTCAGACCACCATTAAGTCTTGGTATAAACGACGCCAATGCGGCCAACTGTGCAAATATTGCTATGGGAGAGGGTGGTGATTGCGAGATCTTGATTAATTCACCGGCTACGGTAGTTACGGAAAGGGGGACTGGCAAAGGTGACATCACGGGGAGATTCCTTTCATGGAATATAGCAGGTTTGGCCTCCAGATTGTTGTCCCAAGAATGGTTAGACTTTGTCAATGGGTTTGAAATGTGCCTATTCCAGGAGACGTGGGCTTGTGAGCCTATCTATCTGCCAGGTTATCTAAATTTTTGTATACCAGCGACTAGGGGCCCTAGGGGTAGACCTATGGGAGGTCTAACAGCCTGGGTCAAGCAGAATTCTGAGGTCAAAATAAAAGTCATTGACCTATGCTGCAAGGATATACAATTATTGAGGTTAACATCAGGACAGGGCGGTGTGATACATATCTATAATATTTATGCTAGGGGTTTAAGTGTTGGGAATTCCTCCACCCTTGAAGCTCTATCAACCTCCCTTGAATCCAAGTCACTTGGTAATAGATTGGTTGTGGCAGGTGACCTGAATAGGACTTTTGAGCCTTTGGAAAATAGTGAACATCCGATAGGACAAGAAGAGGATGCTCTATGGGGCGTCCCAATCCTAAACCTTTCACCAGTGAAGCGGTGGACCAAGGATGTATTGTTGTTGAATGCGTTATGTCTGGAGTATGGCCTGAGGGCCCTTAATGGCAGGACAAAAAGTGATCAAGGTGGAAATAGCACATTCGACAATTGGCATAGCAAGAGTAGGATCGACTATGTCATTTGTAGTCTTGAACTATGGTGTGGCGTGGGTGACATGGAAAGTGATCATAACCCCCTCAGTGTTACCCACTCATGGTGGAGGGCTGCGCCTGTCCACCTTGTGTTAGGTAGCGAAATCGTACCTGTTATAGCCAACGATTCAAGAAGGGTGAAATGGCCAAATGTGCTGGCCAACTTAGCCATTGTGGAGCACATTAATCTGGAGGTGGATAACGCTATTGTAGCCATGGAATCAGTACACCCTGTAACACCGGGTTCCTCTCTAATAGCAGACATACACGATACATTCTTCCTTTTGATAAAACCGCATTTTATTAAATCAGTTAGGGCAAATAGTAAACCACCCATCAAACTGGCAAGGTGGTTTAACAAGCAGTGCAGGGCAACTAGACTGGAGCTGGGCAGGGCAATCAAAAGCAGGGACAAGGCTTTGATTAGCACTGCTAGGAAACAATATAAGGAGAATATTCGCAAGGCTAAGAAGCTCTGGGACGAGGAATATTGGGAGGAGTTACTTGAGGCCTCTGGGCAAAAAGACTCAAGACTCTTTTGGAAAATTTTGAAATGGGGCAGAGGTGGCACGCCAAACAACCCCGATAATAATGTTAATGAAGCTTCATGGGTCGAGTATTTCCAACCCCAGTATGCGGAGAATAGGGATATAACGGACATTGAACCAATCCCTGTGGTATTTTCCAAGGGAGACTTATTCTCAACCAAAGAAGCAGAAGTTGTAATTTCATCACTGCAGGGGGGGAAAGCTCCGGGGCTGGATGGAATTCCCTCAGATATTTTCAAACATGATAAGGTCCGTTGGGCAAAATATGCGACAGTGCTGGGAAATGCCCTTGCAAAAGGGGCAAAAATCCCGGATGTATGGAAGGGGGCAATTATAATTCCGATCTTTAAGAAAGCTGATCGGTCGCTCCCGGCAAATTATAGACCTATAAGTTTGCTGGCCACTATCCAGAAAGTGGTGGGCAAGATGGTGGTCGACAAACTTATGGCCTGGGTAGATGAAAACAATGCTTTATCCCCCTACCAGGCAGGATTTAGACGAGCAACCAGCACGGTTGACCAAATTTTTCGTTTCACTATGCTACGGTGGGGGACTGTACTTCTTGGCGAGGGCAGCCTTTATGTAGCATTTGTAGATCTGAGGGCTGCCTTCGATCTGGTGCCCAGGAGTAAGCTGTGGGGTGTCTTGAGCAAGATAGGGGTTCCACTCGAACTGCTCACATTAATAATGCGTCTCCACGAAAGCAATTTCGCCAAAGTCCAGTGGGGGAGAAACGGGGAATCATCCACCAACTTCCCAGTCGAGCGGGGGGTACGTCAGGGTTGTGCCATGGCACCCCTGCTGTTCTCCTTGTTCATTAATGGTATAGTCGATAGGATGTTGGATGCGAGGGTTGATGCACCTTCGCTGGCGGGCATCAGGGTTCCGATCCTGATGTTCGCCGATGATACTTTGATCGTGTCCAAAACCCCGGCAGGACTCCAGCGAGCATTGAACATATTTGATATGTTCTGCAAGGAACGGGGCCTCGAAGTTAATGTAAATAAAACTAAGCTGATGGTTTTTGGGCAAAAGCGCCAAGTCCAACCTAGGGTATCTCTGAACAGCATTAGACTAGAGGTAGTAAATGTCTTTACATACCTAGGGGTGGAGATATCAAGTAAATTTGGTTGGTCGAGACATATTGAGAAGGCGGTTTTGAAACATCAGCAGATTTCAGGAGCGCTTCGAGTGGAACAAGCAAAATCTAAAACCAGGCCTATTAAACCTGTTCTCATGGTATACGACGCAAAAGCCTTAGGCGCTGCCCTTTACGGGGCTGAAGTCTGGGGCTTTGAGAGGTTCGATACGCTCCAAAGATCTGAGAACAGGTTTCTGAGAGGGATAACTAGTCTTCCTCAAAGTACCCCATTAATTCCGCTTGGTCTGGATTTAGGAAGAAGATTGCTTAGTGATCGTGCCCGTCTAAGGCCTATCCTCTATTGGAGACGGTTGTGGACGACCCCTGAAATTAGACACTATGCTGAGGGGTTTTCTGCCTTAGTTAAATCAGATGTCTTCCATAAAATTACATGGCTAAAAAAGCTTAGGGATGCCCTTGTTGAGCTCGGTCTCTCCAAACTTTGGGAAAATCCCTCTGGGGAAGCGTTCCCCAGCAAAACAACTATAAAAGCTATATATTGGGATTATGTTGACCAGAAGTCTTGGAGGAGTGTGACCTCAGAATCTATGGGGGGTAGGTTTATGGAATTTAAAACGTGGCCTGCACTAGAACAGTACTGGGACACTTTAACTGTTCCATTAGACAGGAAATTATTTTTCCAGCTAAGGGCAGGCTCCCTCCCCCTGAGGTCATTGACATCTAATTGGGGAACTAATAGTAGTTCATGTTGCCCGATATGTGGCGCCCCCAATGAAAGTATAGCACATTTTCTATTCATGTGCGAGGGCTATGTAAGCCCAAGGAAATTGTGGCTGGCACCTGTTTGCAGGAACCTTGGTGTCTCAAGCGGTGTCGAGGGGCTGAGAATTATTTGTTCCTCAACCGAACTGCCTATAGTAGTAGGAACGGCAAAATATCTGGGGTGGGCTTGGTCCATAAGGCGGAGGGCTCTATCTTTGAATAGGCCTTGAATCCTGTTTTCTTGCTTACATGAATTGCATTGCTAAATCCCAGGGAGAGAATTATGAATTTTAGCTATAATATGTTGCTAAATGCCCGTAAGGAGTTTTGATTGTATAATTTTGTTTATGGTCCACAATGTGGGCGACCTTGCATTTTAACTCGCATTTAGCATCTGTATATCATGAGAAAGCTTATATTAATTTTGTGGTGAATATTTTATGTGTGTATACTGTGTATTTTAATCTGGAAATCAAGTGTTAATGTATGTTTTGAGCTTTTTAAATGTGTAATTTAATATGTTTGTGCTTTTATGAGTGTATAACTCGAATAAAGCTTTTTCAACCAGTACAAAATATACGTTCACTGCAAAAGAATTACACAGCTATAAAAGCAGACACAAATCTAATGAATGCAGATATTCTATGCTTCACTGAAATAAACACTACTAGAACAGCAGATAGCAATACTTTCTTAATAGAACAGTACCATCTATTAATATTTGACAAATTCCACCATCAAGTAACAAACCATGGGATAGCAATTTACTACAGAAAAAATATTTTCTTAATTCCTATATATGAAACACAACACGAAATTGACATTCTACATTTTACTCTGCAGCTTAATAATTGCAACTACTTATTTGTTATACTATACAAACCACCACATGTACAGATACAAACACTATTACAAGTTTTAAGTACGATATTGAACTTTTACCCTAATTATAATTACTGCATAATGGGTGACTTCAACATAGATTTAACACAATCATCACAAAATGCTAACCTACTGCTACAATATATGGTAAACGAATTCAAATGTGAACAGAAAGTAACAGAATATACAACTGACTACAAATCGACTTTAGATCATATCTATAGTAATGTAAACTTAAGTCACTATGGTATATTAGAGTCATATTATAGTGATCACAAAGCTTTATGGGTAGCAATTTAGTAAGCATGTTGTATATATAGGTGTGTATAGATAGCTCACTATCTTTATGTGGCTGGATCAGTATTTATGTTAAGTAGTAACTCAGTGGCTCTCTATGGGTATATATGTAGCTGTATATATGTGTTGATAGCTCTCTGTGTGTATGGCTGTCTCAGTATGTGGGGGTGTATGGATGTATCAGTAGGTAGGGCTCTGTATGTATGTCTGAGTGATACACTTTTTGTGTGTGTGTGGTTGACTCTCTCTCTATCAATACCTCACTCTCTCTCTCCCTATCTCTTTCTCTCACTAACTCTCTCTCTCACTACATCACTCACTCTAACTATCTCTCACACTACTTCACTCTCTCACTAACTCATTCACTCTCTCTAACTCACTCTCTACCTCACTACTCAACTCTATCTAAATAACAGCAACACAATAACACTACATCACTAACTCTCACTCAATAGCTCATTAAATAACTGTTGCTACATACCTCACTCTCTTACTACATCACTCTCTAACACACTATCTCACAACTTCACTCTCTACCTCACTACATCACTCTCTCTCACTACATCACTCTATTTCTATCTCACTATGTCACTCTCACTACATCACTATATCACGTCTCACTCTATCAAAAGTTCAGTAAGTCAATAACTCACTAACATAATCACTATCTCACTAACACACAAATTCTATCTCTCTCTAACTCACTACATCACTCTCTCTCTATCTCACTTCCTCAGTCTCTCAATCTCTCTATCACACTAAATAACTTACACTCTCTATTTCACTAACGCACTCTCTATCTCACTAACTCACATCACTCTCTGTTTATATCTCACTACATCACAACATTCCTAAGACTCACTACCTCACTCTTTCAATACTTCACTCTGTCTCTCACTACCTCGCTCTCTATCTACCTCACTCTCTCTCACTACATAACTCTCTCTATTTAATAAGCCTGTTGTATAATTTCATATGTTACTTTAAGATAAAGTACAATGTATTCAACAGTTATATCCAAAATGTATACTCACAATTTATTCTCATTTCAGATGATTTCTATACAAGAAATTAAGATGGGCAAACAAGATGAGAGCAAACCTTATCAAAAGGCTATAAAAGCAAACATTGTAACATGTTCTCAAAAAACTAACTACCAAAATGCTAAGAAAGAAAACAAAATCTTATACCACCTTGCCCTAGCAGATGAAAGTGGTTCTATTAAAGCAACATGCTATAATGACGATTTTTACAATCAAACCAAACAAGGAAATGGAATTATTATAAGAAATTTCCTAGTAAAGAACAATGTTGTACTTTTAACGAAACATACAAAAATATCAAGGATGATACCTTTAACGCTTACAAGTGAAATTCTGCACGAAGCAAAAAATATACTAGAACCACCAGCTCCACCAGTATCACCGATTAAAACAATAAGAGAAGCAAAATTACGGACATTAATGAGCATATCGGGGGCAATATCCAAGGTATGTTAATAAGTACAACACAAACTCTATTCCAACATACTCTCTTCCCCACACTCTCTTCCCCACACTCTCCTCCCCACACTCTCTGCCCCACACTCTCTGCCCCACACTCTCTGCCCCACACTCTCTGCCCCACACTCTCTGCACCACACTCTCTGCACCACACTCTCTGTACCACACTCTGTGCACCACACTCTGTGCACCACACTCTCTCCCCCACACACTCTGCCCAACACTCTTCTCCACAACATCTCTCCTCCACACTCTCTGCCCCACACTCTCTGCCCCACACTCTCTGCCCCACACTCTCTGCCCCACACTCTCTGCCCCACACACTCTGCCCCACACTCTCTGCCCCACACTCTCTGCCCCACACTCTCTGCCCCACACTCTCTGCCCCACACTCTCTCCCCCACACTCTCTCCCCCACACTCTCTGCCCCACACTCTCTGCTCCACACTCTCTGCCCCACACTCTCTCCCCCACACTCTCTCCCCCACACTCTCTCCCCCACACTCTTCTCTACAACATCTCTCCACACTCTCTACTCCACACTCTCTGCACAACACTCTCTCCACCACACTCTCTTCCCCACACTCTCTTCCCCACACTCTTCCCCACACTTCAACGCACTCTTTCTCCAACACACTTTTTCAAAAACACTATTCACAACACTTTCGCATCACAACACTTTCTTAACAAAAATAACTCTTCCCCACGCTGTCTCTTCAAAACACTCTCTCTTCAAACACTCTCTCCACACCACACTCTTTCATCAACACTCTCTATTCCCTGCACTCTCTCTACACCACACTGTCTTCAACACATTTTCTCTTCAACACACTCTATTCACCAAAATATCTCTGCACCGCACTCTGTCTGCACCGCACTCTGTCTGCACCACACTCTGTCTGCACCGCACTCTGTCTGCACCGCACTCTGTCTACACCGCACTCTGTCTGCACCGCACTCTGTCTGCACCGCACTCTGTCTAGACCGCACTCTGTCTGCTATACTGACACATTATATCACTAATAAAAACTAATATTTACTTTATCTTTTACAGGAAGAAGAAATTAAAAACATTTTTGTGTCAGGACAAGAAACGAAATTAAAATCTATTACAGTTATAGACACGACAGACTCTGTCAAAATAACATTATGGAGAAATGCAACAGAATTCCCAATCACACTTGGAACGTATGTCAAAATGACACACTTAACCGTCCACGAGTTTAATAATGAGAAAATGCTAAATACTACGCGGAATACACATATAGAGGTAAGTACTACCCACACTCTCTGCCCCACACTCTCTGCCCCACACTCTCTGCCCCACACTCTCTGCCCCACATCTCTCCTCCCCACACTCTCTGCCCCACATCTCTCCTCAACATCTCTCCTCCCCAACATCTCTCCTCCACACACTCTCTCCACCACACTCTCTCCACCACACTCTCTGCCCCACACTCTCTGCCCCACACTGTCTGCCCCACACTCTCTGCCCCACACTCTCTGCCCCACACTCTCTGCCCCACACTCTCTGCCCCACACTCTCTGCCCCACACACTCTGCCCCACACTCTCTGCCCCACACTCTATGTGTATGTGTAGCTTTGAGTGTGTTTACCTCTATGTATGCATAGCTCAATAGGTGGGTAGGTGCCTATGTGTGTTTTTTAAGTGGCTCTATATGTGTATAATTACCTCGCTATGTCTATGTGGATGGCTCAATATGTATGTTACGTAGATCTATATCTTACAGCACTATCTATCACTACCTCACTCTCTCACTACCTCACTCTCTAACTCACTACATCACTCTCTATCTTACTACATCACAAATTCATTCTCTATCTATCTCACTACCTCACTTTCTCTTACTCTCTATCTCACTCCCTCACTTTCACTACCTCACTCGCAATATACCTCACTCACTCTCTTTAACTGTAGATCTGTATCTTACAGCACTATCACTACATCACTCTCTCACTACCTCACTCTCAATCTCACTACATCACTCTCTATCTTACTACATCACAAATTCACTCTCTATCTCACTACCTCACTTTCTCTCTATCTCACTACATCTTTATATTTCTTTCTATCTCACTCCATCACTTTCACTACCTCACTCGAAATATACCTCACTCACTCTCTTTAACTCACTCTCGCTCTCTCACTACATCAATATCTCTAACTAAAAACTCCACTCAATTTATCTCACTACCTCACTATCTTACAACATCTCTCTCTCAAAACATCACTACATCACTATCACTACCTAACTCTCTATCAGAATACATCACAACTACACTATCTCCCTCTAAATAAGTACATCACTCTCTCTCGCTCTCACTACCCCACTCTCTATCTTTAAAACTATCACTTTCTATTTCACTTACCATCTGGACTACTCCAATAACTAAATATAATCACAATGCACACTATGGGACAGATTTATGTTAACTGGCGCATCCCCAGGGATGCGCCAGTTAATGTGCGCCACAGCTCCGCCACCCATGGTGCGCCGCATTTACAATGCGGCGCACCATGGGGCAAAAACGGCACAGATGCGATCTGTGCCGTAAAGGCGGTGCATTGCTGGAGTTGCGTCGCAAGCGCGACGCAGCTCCAGCAAGGCTCAGGGGTGCCCTATCTGACCAATGCTGCATCAAGACCTACGCCTGCTTCAAGCAGGCGCAGGCTTTTGACGCAGCATTGGCCTGAAAGTGACTGAGTGAAATCTTATAGATTTCACTCAGCCACTTTTGCGAGGCGCACCTGCCCCGGAACGCCCACCCTGCGCCGGAACGCCCACAAGCGGCGCAGGGCTTTACAACGTGACGCATCTGCCTAGATGCGTCACGTTGTAAATCGTTCGTAGGGATGCGCCACGTTTACGCCGCCTTTCGTGATGCAACAGCGGCGTAAACGTGGCGCAAGGGCCCCATAAATCTGCCCCTATATGCCTCTATTAACAATTTATTTTTACTTTGCAGGTAATAGAACCACCTTTGGAAAAAATAAATATTACAATATATGGAATTGAAAATACGACGCAAGAAAAATGTACCCTAACCGTACACATTCAAGACACTGAACATTTAAAATCAATGGACATTGAGAATACTATTATAATGGACTACTTCGATATACTGACAGACGTAGAAGACTTTAGTGAAGCTCTGATGCTAAAATTACCAAAAAATGTAAATGGTATATTTAAAAATGGCTGCATTCTTGAAATAATCGAATAAGATTACAAAAATGTAATTAAAAGATAACACAAATGCAAAGTTTTAATAATGTAAACAAAAGTATATAATTCTACTTAAAAAATTTTAAACACTTCAGTACTCATTATTTACAAACAACAACAATGTATTTGCTATTCAGAACTATCAATGCATATTTACAAATAGTCTGTGACTAGCTCTGTATGTGTAAGTCAGTAGCTATGTATGTCCTCACTCTATCTCACTATCTCACACTCTCACTTTCACTACCTCATTCTCTTTCCATCACAACGTCACTCACTCTCTCTAACTCACTCTATCACTCTCACTAACTCACTCTCTCAACATCACTAATCCACTAAATATATCTCAATAACTCACTACTCACACAATCAAAGACTCAATACCTCACTCACTCACTAACACAATATAAATCTCACTACCTCACAAATTCACTCTCACTACCTCACAAATTCTCTCTCTCTCTCTACCTCACTACTTCACTCACTCTATATCTCACTACTTCACACTCTCTCTTTCTATCTCACTAATTCACTTTCAATACCTCTTTCACTACATCACTCTCTCTCAAGCTCACTACCTCACAACGTCGCTCTCTGTTTCAATCTCACTACATCTAACAAGACTAGACCTCACACACTCACTCTTTGACTACCTCACTCTCTCAGTCACTCACTACCTCACTCTATCTACCTCTCTCACTACCTCACTATCTCTATTTCTATCACACTAAGACACTTTCACTCTGTTTAACTACATCACTCTCTCTCTATCTCACTACCACACAAACTCACTCACTATTTCTATCTCACTACCTTAAAAGATTCCACTACCTCAATACCTAACTCTTTCACTAACTCACTTTCTCCTTCTCTCACTACCTCACTCTCTATCTACATCTTTATCACTACATAACTCTCTCTACCTCACTACTACACTCTATTTATCTCAGTACTTCACTATCTCACAACTTCTCTCTCTAAAAATATAACAACTTCACTCTCTCACTACTTCACTCTCTAGCTCACAACATCACAACTTCACTCTCTCACTATAACTCACTACATCAATCACTCTCTATCTCACTACCTCACTCTTTCTATCTCACTAACTCACTTTCACTCTCTCTTTCACTACCTCTCTATCTCACTACATCACAACATCACTCTATGCTTATATCTCACTACATCACAACATCCCTCTCTCTAACTACCTCACTCTTTACTACCTCACACTCTATCTCACTACATCACACTGTATCTACCTCACTCTCTCTCACTACCTCACTCTCTATTTCAATACCTCACTCTATCTCGCTACCTCACTCTCTCTCTGCTAATGCAATAAGTATCCCATATGCAAAAAAAAGAAAATGCCAATAGAAATAACAATGCCATTTATTTACAGATACAAAATATATAAAAAAAATTAGCACTACCAATAGCTCTAACTATAATATTGCCGAGACCATTGCATTGTAAATGCTTGTTTGTTCTTGTTCCTCTTTCTCTTGGCAGCCGGCGGTCAGTGTGCACAGGGCTGATGCACCCTGACAGTACATCCCTCTCTCAGAGAACACTGACTGATGCATGGCTTGTCCGGGTACCTTTTATGGAAAGCGGCCACCATACCTGACACTTGCACCGCCCCAGCAGGCTCCCATGAGTCCTCCACCAGACCATACCCTTTCCATGAACCAAGATACCACAATTTTTGTCTTGGTATTCTGGATTCAAGTATGCCTTTACCCTCATATTCTGAATCCTGTTTTTTTTCAAAATATTTTTATTTCTGCATTATTACATAATCATACAATCTTTATCTTCGTGTCATCAGTTACAATTCGCCTTGTTATGCATTACAGACGTGATTATGTTGTACATTGCAGTTTTCTTTTTTTTGTAAACTCCTATATGTTTGTAACTCCCCCCTCCCTCATTTCCCTAGCACTTCAAGTTTTGCACACAAATCGTCTTTTTTGGTAACGTTTCATAAGTCCATTCCGTGTTGTATTCCTGTCCTTCCGCCTGTACCTTCCTTACTGTAGTGTGGGTTTAACAACCTGTGTTCGTTATCCGCATCCCTTCAAGTGCGAATGTGGTACATCCTACTATACACAAAACAAAGGAGGCGACTTGTTTGTAAATCGGGTAGCCACCCTATACACCTCCCTTCACATGATATATCTATTCCAAGTATGGTTCGGCACACCTTTCAAGTTTTGCTATCATAGAGTTCCATTCTAATGATATGTGAGTTTTTCTGAGGCCTCTTCGCTCTTCCCTTTGCAGTTCCACTCCTTCCGCCTTTCCCCAGCGTATCACCTCCCTATACCAGCCCTCAATGTCTGGTGGTCTGACTGACTTCCATTTCATTGCTATTGATCGTTTCGCTAATAGCAGTGCCATATCTGCAAACCGTGTAGCAGCGCTCCTTTTCTTTTCCGTGTTACCTAGTCCCAGCATACTATATATTGGTGATGTATAGGGTCTGCCCGGTGCTATCTCTGTTAAAATCTTGTGTATTGCTTCCCAGTAATAGCCTATTTTGGGGCATTCCCAGAACATATGTAGAAGCCCTGCATCCTCCGACCTGCATCTGGGGCATGTGTCTGCTGCCTCCGGGAACATGGCGTGTATTCTGTGGGGGGTGAGATATGCTCTGTGAACAATCATTAATTGAATAAATTTGAATTTGGGATTACGCGACACCTTTTTTGGGAACTTCAGTATCTTTTCCCATTCCTTGTCCCTGACCGTTCGGCCTAGGTCTCACTCCCAGCGTTCCCGGACTGGTTGAAGTGAAATCGCCCTGTTTTCTCTAATGCCGTTGGTAAGCAACTTCGTCAAATGGCTGCCCGACCCCATGAGGTATTGCATTGTGAGCAGTGAATTAGTGGTTGGTTCAACGCCGTCCTGTGCCCAGGTCGTGGTTATGTAGTGTGTAACCCTCACGTGTAATAAGAATAATGCTCCGTCAGTCCGGTGTGAACGTGCAAAGTCTGCATGTGTCATGATGCTGCTCCCCGCAAAGAAGTGCCCGACTTGTAGGACACCTGCTTCCTGCCAAGGCCTCAGTTCCATTTCCGTTAGTGTACCTGTCCCCAAGGGGAGTCCTAACCGGGGTATTGTGGGTGCATATGTGGTTACCGCGTTCGTGTATTTGACAGCTTTCCTCCAGCACTTGATAGCAAGCCTTAGGAGATGGGGTGCTACTCTGGGTATTTTAGCATCTGGCAGCAGTAATCGGTGTATAGTTCCCCTAATCCTGTCAGTCTCGGTCATACCCAGCTCATGTAGATTACGGCCCGCTAGCCAGTAGGCCAACCACTGAAGTTGGCAGGCGTAACCATATACAATCAAATCTGGTACTCCCATACCGCCCCTATCAGTCTGTAGTTGTAACTTTGCTAAACTGATACGTCGCCTGCCTGAACCCCATATCAATTCTGTTAGGAGCGTGTTCAGAGATTTAAAAAAGCTCATCGGGATCAGGAGCGGTAGATTTGTGAAAAAGTAAATCATTCTGGGCAGTATCACCATCTTCGTTATTGCTACTTTTCCTGCCACAGATATCGGTAGCGTGTTCCAGAATTGTACCTGTGTCCTGAGATTGTTTAGCGCCTTGCCCAAATTACCATCCAGTAGATCCCGGGCATCTCGGTATACCTGTATCCCCAGATATCTGAAAGTTGTGGGTGCCATCTGGAACCTATGTGGTGCGAATTGAAGATGAGTGTCCTCTGATGTCATATGGAAACAGTAACCATACGATTTGGATTCATTTATTGCAAGACCCGATATCGCTCGAAAATCGCTAAATATCTCCGGCAGCGGGTTCAGTCGATCATTAATGTCTCTGATGTATAATATTATGTCGTCTGCGTAGGCCAAAATTATATGAGATGTCCTGACTTTAATTAATAAAGGTTCCAAGGCAAGGATGAACAGCAATGGTGATAGTGGACATCACTGCCGTGTTCCCTTTGCTACTTCAAACTGACCGGAGATACATTTATTGGTTTCGGACACGCGCTGTGGGGTGTAGATATAGCAGGTTTACCCATGCTATGTATTCTGGCGGTATACTGAATTTACCCAGTACCGCGAACATATAATCCCATCTCAGGGAGTCGAAGGCCTGTTTAAGGTCATATTCTCAATCCTGTTGTATCCATATGGGAATAGGCCGCTTCCTAACAGGGCTATGAGAGTGCTTCAAAAGGGAAACATGGAATACACGGTGTATACGGGAATGTGCAGGCAACCATATTTTCACGGCTTGCCCTCACAGGACTCTCGCGATCTACGGTATTTAAGATGGACGGCTTGCTGGAGGTGCGCCAGAGGTAAGCCCGTTTGCGCCCGTTCACGCTACGGGCGAGCCTAGGGCCGGTTTTGCTGCCTCCCCTGCCTTCCATCGCATAGTCTATTCCAGAATAGAACTTATGCAGCTTAGGCCGGACCTATTGCTCTGTAGACAGCAGGACATTGCTATCCGTAAGCCGGAGGTGCTTGCCTGTGGCTTACTTAACGTTCGGTCCCTTTGTAAGCATCACACCAAGATCGCTCTTCTTATTGAGTCTCTTGGGCTGGATGTGCTCTTCCTTACGGAGACTTGGACGCGGGCAGATAGCGATGTAGAACTAGGACTGGCATGCCCATTGGGCTACAAAATTAGGCACACTCCCCACCTGAAGAACAGAGGTGGAGGAATAGGATTTATTTTTAGAGAAACCTTAGCCCTTACTCAGTTGGAGATTAAGGAGGTGCAGGGCTTCGAACTTATGGGTTTTTCCTTTAGAGGACAGAAAGGAGTATTGCAATCTGGGGTTCTTTGCTATAGACCATCGGGTAATACAGTATTGACTCTGCCTGAACTGATTGATCTTATCTACGATCTCTCCAATTCCCATACCAGGCTATTCATTTTGGGAGACTTTAATCTGTGGCCGAATGGGCCTTTAGATACTGCCTATAGCGACTTATGTCAGGCCTGCAGCAATATTCAGCTGCAGCAGTTGGTACTCTCTCCGACCCATCTGAGGGGCCATATTTTGGATCTAGTCTTTGCGGACACTACGCAGGTGATGGTGAATGATATAATCCCCCAGTGTTGGACGGACCATGCACTTGTCTCCTTTTCTCTCTACCTACCGGCGGATTCTTTGAGTGATGCAGGGTCGAGGCCTACCAAAGTGGGTAGATCATGGTCCAGACTCTTAAAAAACCCGGCTCTGCCAACTCTACTTCCTGGTGGGTATGTGTTGGGGGGTAATGCTGAAGAAAGCTATACCAGTTTGTGTCAGCAAATTTCGAACTCTCTGGACAAGGTGGCTCCATTCTGCAGGTCAAAGGACAGACAGAAACGAGCTAAGCCCTGGTACTCTAATGATCTTCTGCAGCTGAAGCAGCGATGCAAGCGGGCAGAAAGGGCCTGGAGGAAGCATTATTTGGACCCGGCGAAAGCCATCTTCAAGCATGCACTGATGGAATATAAAGCACAGATTAAGTGTGCAAAGGCTTTCTATCTCGAGGAAACGCTGAATCAGGTGACAAACAAGTCGCAGACTCTGTTCAAGATTGTTAGCGACCTCTCTCGACCAGCATGCGCCATGAATAACATTCCAGCCTCTCAGGCTCTATGTGACTCTTTGGCAGCTGCATTTGAAGATAAAATTGCTACTATCTTGAGTGGACTTTCTATGCCGGACTCTCAACCTTTGGTGCCTCCGGCTACCACACCCATTCCGGGTGGTCCGGAAGATCTGTTTGACCGGCCTCAGCTGAGCTGCTTTTCTCTTCCTCGATTTGATGATTTTTGCAAACTGGCACAGACTGTGTCTTCGGGTTCTCCAATGGACCCACTTCCTCACAAATTCTGGAAACTTTTCCAGGAGGAACTCTTTCGCCCACTGTATTCCATCTGTCTTCAGTCCTTTGACACTGCTATAGTTCCAGAGTGTTGGAAACTGGCGGTGGTCTCCCCCCTCCTGAAGAAGCCCACACTAGATCCCACCTGCTCGGCGAACTACAGACCTATTTCGCTGCTCCCTTTTCCGGTTAAGATCATGGAGAAGTTGGTTACCCAGTCTCTGTCCAGATTCCTGGAAGATAACACCTGTTTGGATGTGGCCCAGTTCGGCTTCCGGCCAGCGCATGGTACGGAATCCGCACTGGTGGTCGTGCTGGACAATCTTCGCTCGCGGGTCGACACTGGACGGGCAGCCTTTTTAGTGCTGCTCGACATGTCGGCCGCTTTCGACACGGTCAACCATTCAACCCTCATTAGGAGACTGGAGGAGGCTGGAGTAACAGGGTTGGCACGGGACTGGTTAGTCTCGTACCTTCATAGTAGGCAGCAGTTGGTGGCACTGCCGCCTTTTAGATCAGGTGTTCAGAAAGTAGGGCAGAGTGTGCCTCAGGGCTCGGCCAACAGCCCAATATTATTCAATCTGTACCTCCGCCCTCTGATCCAATTGATAAGTTCTTTTGGTATCTTGGTATTTAATTACGCCGACGATACTCAATTAGTCTTCTCTTTAGAAGGTTAAGAGGCTGTTTCTTTAGAGACCTTTCATCGCTGTATGACAGCAACAGCGGACTGGCTGTGCTCTAATTCACTTCAGTTTAACGGGTCTAAAACGGAGGTGTTGTACTGTTCTAACGTCCGCGTCCTGCACCCCCTGCCAGAGGGCTTCAGGCCCACCTCCTTCTCGGGGGCAGTGACGGCTGCGGAGTCTGCTCGCAACTTGGGGGTCATGTTTGGCCCCAATTTACAACTGGATGCCTTTGCCAATAAGACCGTAGCCACATGCATGATGCTGCTCCGTATGCTACGCAAAGTCCTTCCTATGCTCCCAGCACAGGCTAGACCCGAGGTGGTGCGGGGGATTATTTTAAGCAGATTGGAGTACTGCAACGCACTGCTATGGGGAGCGCCAAAAACTCTGGTTGGTAAGTTGCAACGCATACAAAATATGGCAGCCAAGCTGGCACTCGATCGTCCGCGTACTGCCTCTTCTACTTCAGCGCTGCTTGATCTTCATTGGCTGCCTGTACAGCAACGGATTCTTTTCAAAGCATCGTGTCTGGTTTTTAAAGCCTTGCATGGACAGGGACCTGCCCTGCTGCAGAACCTTTTCTCTTGGTATTCTACCTCTCGAACCCTGCGTTCTTCCTCTGCATGCCTGGCAACGGTTCCCAGGTTTCAGAGGTTAAGGATGGGAGGTCGCTCCTTCAGTTTCTCCGCCGCTAAACTTTGGAATTCTCTCCCGCTATTGTTGAGGAGCCAGGGCGAATTTCCATCTTTTAAGAGAAGCCTGAAGACCTATTTATTTCCAAGAGTAGTGTGATCCCTGTGAGCGTGTATCAGCTATGTTCAGTCAAAGCGCCAGGATACCTTTGGGTGACAGTGTTGCGCTATACAAGTATGCAATACATACATACATACATACACTGCTACAGGGTTTATGTGTTTTATAACCTTGTATGGGCCTATGTACTTAGGGTTAAAGATACTATGGGCCAGATGTAGGTAGCCCAATACCGGTCGGTAGGAGTCAAAAATCTACCGATTCGGGAAATATGAGTCAGTATTTTACCGAATCCGAATTTACCGAATTCATAGTTACCGATTTCTTATTTACCGAATCGGTAAATAAGAAATGGTAAAAAATGTCTATGGAGATGTAGGAAACCAAAAAAATACCGAATTCCATGAAATTCGGTATTTAAGAGTTGGTATTTACCATGGATTGAAAGCAGGTGGTAACCAGGTGCAGGCTATAAAATAAGGGTTCAAAATGCAACAGTGTAACCAGAATGGCAGCATTCTACGTCATAGCAAGGCGGCTACGGCTACCGGCAGCAGGAGAGAGGGTATGGAGAAGGGAGGAGCAAGTGTACAGGCAGAGGATAACACTCTTCCAATTGACTGAGCCAGAGATACTGCAAAGGTACAGGCTACACCCCAGAACCATCCTGGACTTGATCAGGGACCTACACCCACTCCTGGATCACCCAACACCAAGGGCGCACGCTATCCCACCCCATGTGCAGGTGCTGTGTAGCCTACACCTGCTTGCCTCTGGTAGTTACCAGAGTGTGATTGCTGCAGTAGGTGGTGTGTCCCAGAGCTGCCTGTCCCATTTCTTTAGGATGTTCCTTGAGGTCATGATGCACAGAATGCATCATTATATTTGGTTCCCTGACACACCTGCGAAACTTGCAAATACCAAAACAGATTTATATCAACTAGCACACTTCCCTCACGTGATAGGGTGCATAGATGGCACCCACATCCCACTCTGACCACCTGCAGCCACAGAACACATATACAGGAACTGGAAGTCAACTCACTCCATCAATGTGCAGGTGATATGCAACACTGGCAACATCATTACAGACATTGTGGCTAAATTCCCTGGGAGTACCCACGATTCGTACATATTCCAGAACAGTGGGATATACACACGCCTTGTTGCTGGAGAGTTTGGGGAAGATACGGGCTAGGTAAATGACTGCGACACACCCTGATAGTTATAGCAGATGAATGTATCATGAGTATGTAACTAATGGCACTCTCTTTTCCACGTAGGCGATAGCACATATGACCTGCGGTCCTTTGTGCTCATCCCCTACCTCAATCCATCTACCAGGAGTGAGAGGCGTTACAATGTGGCTCACAGATCGACTCGCAACGTTGTTGAACGCACATTCGGACTCCTCAAAAGCAGGTTCCGCTGCCTCCACAAGAGCGGAGGTGCACGCCAGTATACTCCAATTCTGTGCTGCAACATGATAGCGATCTGTGCCATGTTGCACAATCATGCCACCAAGGAAGGCACAGAGGTGGAGATCACACATCATGAGGACATTGTTGATGACACAGAACAGACAGAGCCCTATGCAACAGGAGCAGCACCAGCAACAGATGGGAGACTGAGACGGGCAGAGATCACACACCGATATTTCTAAGTAAGTAAGGAGACACAGACAGGCTTAGTATTTGAAGTACGTAGTTTAATTGTCACTACGGCATTTATATGATACCACACCATGGTACTACAATGTCTATTTTTCAGACTGGGTCTATTTTTCTCACCGTGACCTGTCCTGTGGGTTGAGGGCATTTTCAACGTTTGCCCCACGCACTACAGTGTGGGATGCACGAGGCTGGGTCTCAACGCTTTCGGTGTTGCCTGGGTCAGCAGATTGGCGCCTGCTGCTCCTACGCATGTCAGGGACAGGAGTGCTAGAGCCACTCCTGCTGGTGGAGTCTTCTGTTTCCCCGACACCTGTGTCTCCAGCAGTGGCTGCCTGGTTTGTGAGCATCAGCTCCATGGCAGAGGTGACTCTCCCCATCTCCCTTGACAAATCCATGCAGCAGTGCACAATTGCATCCTGCATGGCGACAGAACGCCGGCACAGCAGGGAGGTTGCTGTAGCAAAGCGGTTCAAGGCTTTTGACTGTTGCCGCATACACTGACGATCCCTGCACCTCTCGGAGTGGTCTCTATCTAATTTGTCGAAGAGAGCACTTATGCACTGTGTCATGTCTGTCATCCCCTTTGCCATGGACTGCATGCTCTCAGTCATGTTGCCAATGACCTGGTCTATGTTTGACATCTTGCAATTTATACTGCGCACCTGCCTGTGAACTGCTAACATTGCCTTTGCCTGCAGGCGCTGGACTTTTACCATGGTGGCCTCAAGACCACAGAAGACCCCCTCTCCATCGTTAGCCTTCGCCTCTCTTCCGTGCTCTTTGGCCTCGGACACTGGCCCGCACAGCTCCTGAGGTAGTCTGCTACCCAGCGTTGTCAGCCACAGTGGATTACTTGGAATGACACCCTCCTCATCTTCCTCATCTGACGTTTGCAGAATCCTGGGAGGAGGCACATCACGCCTCCTTGCCCTTCCCTGCACAGATGACTGTGATGTTGGTGTGGGTGAAAGTGCTGCTAGTTCCAACTCTTGTGTCCCAAACAACAGAGGTGACTGAGGCTGTGGTGTGGTGGGTCGCTCAGGTGTAGTGGCTTCCTGCGCTGTGTTGCTGTCTTTCTGAACAATGCTATGACCTGCTCTTTCTTTTGTCTTCTCCCTCCTCTCAGTTGTCGGTGCCCTCTCCTCCCTTTCCTGTGCTTTATTGCGCGATGACTCTCCTGTGGACAGATATGGACATTGGGTCAGTGGTGTAGTTCACCTGTGTGTAATAATTAAATCACATTTCTATCACACAATTGCCTAGTCTTCATCCGCTTCTGGAAGTAGTGTGTGGCATGCCTTGCTGAATACTATGGTGACTGCATTGATGTATGTACCTATAACTACGTCTCCCATGATGCATTGCTGGACATAAGTGACACCTGTTCTGGAGTGTGATGCTGACACACACATTGGGGACAGGGAAATGGGTGGGGATTAATGTCCAGGCATCTTACCTTGTTTCTTTGCAGCTCTGGCAGAGCTGTCAGTGTCCCCAATCCCATGGATACTTTCCGGCTCCAGGGTGGATTCTACCAGCTCCTCAAGGTCTGTCAGTCTTGGTGCTCTGTTTTTCCCTCCACCTGTGGCTCCAGCTTTTTTTCTCTGTGCTGCAAGTTTTTTCTTGGTGATGATCCGCAGATCGTACCATCTTTTTTTGAGGTCATCTATGTCCCTGTTTATGACCCCAATGGCATTGACCTTGGACTGGATGTCAAGCCAGGTGTTACGTTTGACAGACTCTGCAACATTCTGAGACTGTTTTCCAAAGATTTGGGTGCGGTGTTTAACCACCTCCTCAACCAGCACCTGCAGTTCTGCTGGGTTGAATTTGATTTTCCTCCTGCGCTCAGCTGCATTCTTCTGGCCATCCTGGGACTCCATTCTGCTAATCAGGTATGCTCAGGGAAGCCGGCTCCTCTCTGTTTCCTCCTGCTCTCCAAACAGTTCAGTTGCTCTGTACCTGCATGGGTGTGGCCACTCCCAGGTACTGGGGAGGGGTGGTTGCATCTGATTGGTTGGTTCCTCTGTGGCTCTGTTGTGGGGTGTGGTGGGTGTTCCGGATTGGTTCACAGGCTCACATAGGTTATTTTTAAAATTACAGAATCGGTAAATACCGAATCGGTAAATACTGTATCGGTAATTCCCATTCATTCCTATGGGCCAGGAGGACCATAGGAATTAATGGGTATTACCGAATCGGTATTTACCGATTCGGAAAAAAACGATTAGGTAAATACCGATTACATATTCCGAGTGTTACCGAATCGGTAATTTTTTCTGAATTTTTTTCTACATCCTGTTTTCCGATTCTGAAATACCGATTCGGTATGAGTCGGTATTTAAGAGTCGGAAAACAGAATTTACCTACATCTGGCCCCTAGTCTCTTAAACCTGATATTCCTTGTGGACAACCAAACTAGCTCTCCCTTTTTGTATGTTGAGCCAGGCCTACGGTGTCTGTCTGTTTCTTATACTGTTCTTTGGCATGTTGGAGGTTGTTCTGCGTATTGGTTAAGGTTTTCCGGATATGAAGCATTCTCTTGTGTCCCTCTGGGAGTTTTGTATTGTGACTGGGAATCAGAAAAGGAATGAAACAGGGATGGAAACCATAGGAGCTAAAAAGGTGTGTGTTGTGTAGAGTTATGCGAGGGTCTGTTGTACGCGATCTCGGCTAACCATAACCACTCCACTCATGCCTCTGTATTGTTATCTACATAACACCTTAAAAACGACTTCGGGGCTTGGTTTAACCTCTCTGCTTGGCCATCGGTTTGGGGGTGAAAACTGGTGGAAAGCGAGGACGCTATTTGTAACTCAGAACACCACGTTTTCCAGAAGGGAGCCATGAACTGTGTGTCCCTGTCTGAAACAATCACTCTGGGAAGTCCATGTAACCTAACCACATTCACTAGCAGTAATTTTGCTAACTGCCCTGCAGATAAAACCTGTTTACAGGCAATTAAATGGCCCATTTTTGTTAAATAGTCCACGACCACCACTATTGCTGTACACCCCTGATCCCTGGGCAACCCCACAATGAAGTCCACCAAGACTCCTTTCCATGGAATTTCCGGTGTGGGCAAGGGATGTAGGAGACCGTGGGTTTTTCTGTGATCGTCTTCATCTGAGCGCAGGTGACTCAGCGTTTCACCCATGATAAGATGTCAGGATGTACGGTTGGCCACCAGAACTGGCGTAACACCTTCTCCGTGGTCCTCTTCCCCCAACATGACCAGCACAGGGGAGAGCATGGCACCACTGAAATACAAGTTGTCTCAATTCCTGCGTAGAGATCAGTACTTGTTGGCCCATCATCGGAACGTAGTTGCCATTCCGGGTGACGCTTTAGCCAGTCCCTCCAGGTGAAGGTCTGAGTTCCTTGTCTTACTTTCCTCAGGAAATTGTCGGTTTGTATTGCACAAAGAACTTTACTGGGTTCGATGATAGCTCTTTCTGTTGTGATCGGTTGATTGATGGGGGGTTCTTGACGTTTCTTGTCATGTTAAAGCATCTGCATTCCTGTTGTCTTTGCTGGGTTGAAAGGTGACAATGAAATGGAACTCAGCAAAGAACAACACCCAGCGAAGTTGGCGTGGAATGAAGTGTCAAGCAGATTTCATGAACTGTAGGTTGCTTGGTATTTAGCTCTCATTGGCCAATGCCTCCATTCCAAAAAGGCTAAAAGCTCCTTTTCTGCAATGGTGTAGTTTAGTTTTGCTCTGCGGGGTTCCGTTTTCTGGACATGAAAGCTATTGGATGCAATTGACCTGTCGTATTATGTCTTTGGGACAACACTGCCCCCACAGCCACTTCTGTTGCATCGGCTTCTACAGTAAACGGCATCTCCGGGTTGGCATGTGCAATAATCGGAGCGGACGTAAAGGCGCTTTTGAGTGAATCAAATGCAGTCTGTCATTCTTCGGACCAGAGAAAGGATGTTTTCTTTTGCAGTAATTTTGTAAGAGGGGCTACCATGTTGGAGAACTGATGGATGAACCTCCTTTAAAAATTGGCAAAACCCAAAAAATATTGCATGTCTTTTATGTTTTGGAGACGAGTCCATTCTGTCATTGTTTTTATCTTCCTCTCGGCCATCACTTGTCCAGAAGGGGTGAGCATTAACCCAAGGAACTCTACGGTGGTCACGTGGAATTCACACTTGCTTATTTTGCAGATTAAATGATATTTCCGTAAAGCGTGTAGGACTTGACCCACGTGTTTTGTGTGTTCCTCTACCTGGGATGAAAATACACGAATGTCGTCAATGTAGACCACAACGAATCAATCTAAGAAGTCTCTGAGCACATCATTCAGGAAGAACTGGAAGGCCGCGGGGCATTGCAAAGTCCAAACGGCATGACAAGATATTCAAACAATCCGTACTGCGTTTTGAAGGCCGTCTTCCATTTGTCTCCGCCATGGGGAAGGAAAGGATGGCGTTATCACTAAAAGTGGTGAGTGTTGACTCCACTTGTGTCAGTTTTCCACCAAAGGTTTTAGAGGTCAGTACGAAGTCAATAGTTGACTCGTAGTCTTTACGTATAAAGTTCTTTATGAACTCCCCCGTATCTCCAGATTTCTAATGGAGAGTATTCTGTTCAGGCTCTGGCCGTATTCATGGCGAGTGAAATGGATTACTGGGACCGCTTCCATATCCACAATACCACACACAGGGTTGGTAGAATGTTTGCACAAATGTGTATGAAAATCTCCCACCCACACAATGTTGAAATAACCTCTAGTTCCCACCCCCATTTTATAAGCTCATTTTCCAGTTGTGTCACCACCAAGTGCATATTAGCTCCAAAGTTGTTATTATAAAAATGTATCAGTAGCCAATCCTGTCTCCCTGTACCTTTTAATAAGAGGAAGTGGAAAAACTGAGAAGCCTTCAGCAATTTCTTTAACCACTTGGATGCTAAGGGGTGTGCAATAAGGACCATTGAATTTCCATTGAAATCAATGGAAACTCCATGACGAGTTACCCTTGTCATTAGCACTGAAGGGGTTAAGGTAAATGGGAGGGTATTAGATATTAACGTTAAACCTTCCTCCCCCCTCCACCTCCCCTGGCTCGACCTGCACCTGCAGGGACTGCCTCTATTTCCAAGGAGCGATACCACAATCTATAGCGATTTGGCCGGTTACCCAGGTCTCCTGTAGGCAGATATCATAATTTTGCCAAACACCCAACCAATGCATATTGCCCACCTTCCCCTTAATACCTGCAATGTTCCAGGAGGCAAGTTTTATCTTGTTACCATCGACCCCTTCCAAGGCCCCTATGCGAGTGACCACCTCATGTATTATGCTCTCGGGTTTTCCGAGGCTTGGTTAGATAGATCCGCTATGAGTAGTCAATCACAACTGTGAAGCCCTTCTAAAGGAGCCAATCTATTTCCATTTAGAGAATCCCAAGTTACCCTAAGAAGAATAAGGTCTTCTATCTGGCTGTAATGACCCCATATAATCGGACCTTTGTAGGAACCACAAGGAGCTTACTCAAGGCTGGTAGGATGTAAGGCAGGGAGTGTAGGTACATTTGGAGGGGAGGCTCTAGATCCATGAGGATATTTTCTTTCCCCTGTACTCCCAAACTTATTTGGCCTTTAAGATTTCCTGACCTTGTTGCTACAGTCCGTCCCCCATGGCATCCACTGACCTGAGCAGGTCTAAATGTTCTTTTATCTTAGTGAGCCTGTGTATTAACGGCTGTAGAAGAGACACAACATTGTCTAGTCTATTCCATCCCTCATCACTGATCATTACACGGGTTGATTTAGCAGAAGATAAGTGTAACAAACTTGCCTCCCCTTCGCTCGCTGTCTTGAGTCTCTTTGATTTTAAGGTTTTTATTGGGTTTGGTTTCTCTCTTTTCCCCGCATTTTTCCTTTTAGCAGCTAGTTTTGTGTTAGGCTTTACAGGGGGGGTTGGTTATCTGCAGAGACCGAAGCCAGTTGTGAATGATCGCAAGTTTGAGATTCAAAGGGGGAAGTTTTACGCAGTTCTGGGGCAGACACAGATAAAGATAATGGGGCTGGGCGGCCTCTAGTTTCTTCCATGGAAATTCGACCCGCTGTAAGCTCTATTACGTGCGTCAGGGCACTAGCAGCCCTCAGCAACAAGATGTTGAGTGTATTCACGACCCCCTACCCGGACTTCGCTTGTCGCCTTTCTCTTATTCATTGTAGGTGGTACTCCTTTCCACGTAGAAACCAGTCCTGGAAACCTCTCGAAATGTGGTTGTTAGAGGGGTGGCCCAGTCCAGCCTCATCCGGGCGTGGATGGGCCTGCCCTGGGCCTGCCCTTGGCCCAGGCGCGTCCCTGCATGCTTCCCATGCCACGGGGACGCAACGTGCTTTTGAGCACGAGCAGAAGCAGTGGTTGTAGGGATATGTGGTCCTCCCAGCAGTGGTGTTATGCAGGTAACAGGTGGCTCTTTCCTCAACAGAAAACGACTACACAGCCGCGGGCCGCGAAACGCTTTTGAGCGCGAGCAGAAGCAGTGGCTTTAGGGATATATGTGGTCCTCCCCAGCAGTGGCTTGATGCAGGTAACAGGCGGCTCTCTCAACAACCAGAAAACGGCTACACGGCTGCGGGGCCGCGACGTGCTTTTGAGTGCGAGAACAAGCAGTGTCTGTAGGGATATGTAGCCCTCCCCAGCAGTGGCTTGATGCAGGTAACAGGTGGCTCTCTCCCTGACCAGAAAACAGCTACACAGCCATAGGGCAGCAACGCACTTTTGAGTGCAAGCAGAAGCAGTGGCTGTAGGGATATGTGGTCCTCCCCAGCAGTGGTTTGATGCAGGTAACAGGCATCTCTCTCCATGACCAGAAAACGGCTACACAGCCGCGGGCCACAACGCTCTTTTGAGCGTTAGCAGAAGCAGTGATTGTAGGGATATGTGGTCCGCCCCAGCAGTGGCTTGATGCAGGTAACAGGCGGCTCTCTCCCTGACCCGAAAGTAGCTACACAGCCGTGGGGCCGCAAAGCGCTTTTGAGCGCAAGCAGAAGCAGTGGCTGTAGGGATATGTGGTCTTCCCCAGCAGTGGCTTGATGCAGGTAATAGGCGGCTCTGTCCCTGCCCAGAAAACGGGGACCCCTTTCTGTTTGTGAGGGATTTACCACCAATTTGAAGTAGGTGGTAAACTGCGAGTGTTTTGCAGCCACAAATGCAGTCGCAAAAAAACAGTACATGGCATGGTGAATCGCTATTTAGAAGGGATGTCCCTTCCTAATAGCAAGAGTCGCAAATGCTATTTTGCGAGTCAGTGACTCGCAAAATAGCATTTGTACATGCCTGGAACCCTTTTTGCGGTCGCAATCGGGCCGCAAAAAAGGGTTATACATCTGGCCCTAAATTTTAGGCAGAGGTCAGCCACAACCCACCTGGAGGAGCAGAGGGAGAGGAAGAAGACAGATATGGTACAACAATACCCAAGAGGAAAGACAGACAAGACTGAAACACTACTAGTGGGGTCCTCCTCAGGAATAATTAATTCTCAGCTCATCCACATTTTAATTTCTCAGTTTGAAGACACACACCTTATATTCTACAGCTATTCCTCTACTCAGCAGAGGACTCTCATTTTTCCTGACTGAACTGTACATGTTCTTGATCTACAAACGGATGTGATGAGATTTTTCATAAGGATAAAATTAAAAGCTCCCGCCCTCCCCCAAGTAACCGGGCCCCGTAGCTGCAGCTAAAGGGCTCCGTCCATCCTCAACGTTCTTACCTCCTCCTCCAAAGTATCCTGATATCTTTACACCATATAGTGTTTGATTAGAAGAACATAAGACCTTACATGCACTTAAGAAAAACAGCTCTCTGATAATAAGGACAGCTTAAAAGTGTTACACGACAGGGGCGTTTACAAGCTAGAAGTACAATAGCCAATAGAGAACATTAAATTAGACTGACCCCTAAAGTGACCTCCAGGAGGAGATTCTTAGACTGACCACAGTGGCCAAGCCAAAAATGCAGGGATCCTCAGTCAAAGCGAATTCCTTATCCTGATTACTAAGAACCCCTGCAACTTGGTAGTTAACATATTGCCCAACTTACACAAGAACTTATAGAATTCCCAGAGCAGACTTATAGTGTCTGGTTGTAGGTTTATATTAGAACCCATAGAGCAATATGTGGACGTTTTCAGAAAACTTTTCATGGCTCTGACACCTTGCTACATCTGTGACACTATGGATTTCATTTACTCAATTGAGGATATGCAATGTTCACAAACTGACTGCCCACTGGGCACCAGGGACACTGAGAGCCTGACTTGCATCTTGGTGGATGGGATACTTCAATACAAACATGAAGGATATCCAGTCCGCCATATTAGAAGTGCCATAGGATGTAATTCACTTGTGATATGGCAGATGGGATATTGTCACATTTGTGATGGACTATCCCATCCCCCAAGATTTAAATCATGCCAGAGTCCTTATTTAATAACATACATCAACAGGGAGGAACTCTGAAAATGTCTTACCTCCTCAACAGTAGACCTAGATCACATCAAGTACCGACCTCCTTTATAATTGATATGCTCACCTTGGCAAAAACATTCCAAACTTGGCAATGATTTTTTCATGCAGACTAAAGGTACATCCATGAGAGTTGTCTTTGCTGCAGATTTTGTGATTCTGTATATGGACAACCTAAAATCCTCAACCATTCTTGTTCAACCCAACCCCTTCAGAGACCATATAGTAGAATGGAAACAATACATTAACAATATTTCCTGATCTGGGAGGGTTCCAATGAGACATTGGTTCTTTTTCATACATGGCTGCATCAAAATTAAACAAGGTTTATCTTTACTTTAAATAGTGATAGAAATAAATCCCCTTCCTGGATGTTATTGTTAAAGAGGAAACAACACTTTATGTATAACAATTTTCTATAAACCACTCAAAAGAAATACCGTGCTGCAGTATTCCTGTTTCCATCCTCGATCATTAGGAGATTCTTTACATCATAGTCAATTTTGTGGATACTTAGAAATTGTCATCATAAATCTGATTTCTTTAGAGGCTGAAATGCTATATGGCACGCTCACAGCAAGAGGGTATCCAAAACGTTTAATGGGCTTGGTATTGCCCCAGAGAGACACTCCCCACACCAAGAATCAGGGAGAATATGTCTGATAAACGATTATGTGTGACCACTTTTTGACCCGTTGCCACTTTGGTATCCAAAAGTATTAAAAAGCATTGGAAGGTATTAACAGCAGGGGACCTTGCTCAGAAACCAATGTTTTCCTACAAGAAAGGTAGAAACCTAAAAGATCGCCTTGTCATGGCAGTTATTACACCTGAGAAATCACCGGAGACTAATTCATCTGCGGAGGTTATCTCCAGTAATTAGACATTTTCAATGTGACTACTGCAGTGTGTGCCAGTTCTGCACAGAATCTAAAACATTTTCTCATGCCACTACTGAAATGCTGTTAAAAAGTGTTCTCAAATTGTAATACTTGCAACATGATTTACAGCATTATGTGCCCATGTGACCAACTTTATATTGTATAAACTACACAAAAGTTCAGAATCTTCATTTGCCAAAACCACAGCCATATTTGCTGCAAGGTTTCTACTGCTCCCTTAGTGGCACATTCCACTGTTTAAGGCCACACAGAAGATGATATAAAATAGGAGGTGATCAGTGTCTTGAAATTACCAGAGAGGGGTGGTAACATGGAACAGCTGCTTTACAGGGAGGGCCTCAAATGGGTCCTCACAATGGCTACCATGAGAACTGACTTGAATCTCCAGGAAGAATGGATTAACTTAATTTGAGCAAGCAGCATATAACCGATTCCTTCTCAACTAATCAATGTGATTTGAATTTTGTCTTGAATATTGTGTGGAACATCTTTCTGGTATTATTTTTCCAAAGTTTCTTTGTTTGTGTAAATTGTTCACTGTTATGGATGTTTTCTCTTTTTTTGGACGCAAAGGTTCATGGCTCATATTAATATCTACTTTTCTACCCTTCTGTATACCAGATTAATTTCCATGCTGTCCATTATTCAAACTGTGTTTGACATATTTTTTCATATTCACATTTGTTTTCTGCCTCAATCGTACATGCGTTTTTTTCTATATGTTTTGGATTATGTCTCAAAAAATGTGTGGAATTTTTTTTGGGAATGATTATTTTTTATAGATTCTTTGCCGGTGCATATCTGGAGAAATTGTTCTTAGTTATTGATGTTATCACTGTTTTGCACATACCTGTGTAAAGGTTACTGCTCATAAGTATCACCACTTTTAATATGCCTTGATTTGTATGCCCTCCTGGTAGGCCTGGCTAATTTCTATGCTGTCTGTTTTTCACACTGCACTTTGCATCATTATTTATATGTTTTTCTGCCTCTATGCAGAACGGTATCCTGTAGTCTGTTTTGGCCCTCTCTCTTCCTAAGATGGTGGCTGTTGCCCCCCTTGTCTATCCAGGCCGCCTTTTTAGGTGTATTGTACTCTATCTGATGAGCGTCTACCGCTTGGTTTGGAGCACGGTCACCACTGTGGGGTTGATAAGCATTCAACCAATTACATTACTCATTTTTACAATATGCCATACACAAACAGTAGTGCCTTCCAAACTGGACTCCCCAGAAGACTTGCTTGCCACAGCGATTTATCCCACACACATTACTTAAATACCTTTTTGGCAGTGGGTTATGCAATTTACATCCCTGGACCATTTTTGATTGCTCTCTATTCTGGGAGCCGGTGATATCGAGACCTGTTTGCTACTGGGCTGGTTAAACCCTGACGGACTACAGGACGCCAACGCGGGACTGCGAGGACCAGCAGCCTCAGCTTCTCATACAGCTGCTGCCTCTTCCCGCACATCTCCCACTTGCCTGCTCCATATAACCACGCTCATATCACGCCATGTGGGGCGCGCGCCGGGCCAAGGGCTAGCCCGTTTTAGCCTGTTAGAGACCGAGTGAGACCGGACCGGGCCACCCCCCTTGGTCTTCCTTGGAAACACTCGGTTGTGGAGTGTGCCTTTCTGCAGCCCATAAGTATTGATACACACTAAGCAGGGGGATGGCCGGCCGCGAGAGCAGAAGAAATCTCATGACTACGGGCGGCTCAGTTGCTGGTACTTTGGACAATTTTATTATTAGAGCCAATTCAGTACTGTCCCACGAAATAACCTTGTTGGAGCGATGGCTTTCGCAAGAGATTGCTACAGCAAAGAGATCGTCGCTGGGCCTCATAGCGGATGCACAAACACCGGAAAGAATTTTATTGACGCTTGTTAATGATGTCCCCGAGTCCGGTCCTAATATAGCATCTACCGAGCATCCATGTATAGCGGGCAGTGAATCCACTCTACCACCTGTTTCCGAGAGTAATCTGCCCTCTAATTTGGCTGATACCTCGGCAGTTGATAGCCCTGCAAGGAAATGAAATGAAATGAAATTGGATTTATAAAGCGCATGGCTGCCCTAGAGCGTCCCAGCGCTGATGAATAATAAATAAATAATAAACAATAGTAATAATAGCAGAGTACTCAAGAGGGGAAGATCTAGGGTGTGTTAGGGAAAAGGAAGGTTTTGAGTGCCTTTCTAAATTTCGGATAGGAGGCTTCCATCCGGAGCTCCCTGGGAAGTGCATTCCATTTTTTTGCCGCATTCAACGAGAACCGGCGGCCTCCTGAGCGTGCTTTCCTGACTCTAGGAGTAGTGGCCAGGTTTTCTCCCTCGGACCGCAGGGTTCGGGCTGATTTATAGGGGCGAATCATGTCTCTCAAGGCCGGAGGGCCTTTGCCTTGCAGTGTTTTATGAGCGATACAGAGCGATTTGAAATAGATTCGCTCCTGAATTGGGAGCCAATGGAGGGCTCTTAACAGGGGTTTGGCTGAGGCCCGCCTCGATGCCCCCATGAGCAGCCGGGCTGCGGCATTCTGTACTCGTTGGAGAGTATTATTGGAGGCCAAAGGTGCAGCCAAAAAGAGGGCATTACCATAATCCAATCTAGATAGGATTAAGCCCTGGATTAGTAACTTTCTTGATTGGAAAGGCAGAAGAGGGAGTACCTTCCGCACTGCTCGGAGAAGGCCAAAGCAGCATCCGGCAACTTTCTCTGCATGGGTCTTAAACGTTAATTGAGGTTCAAACCAGACCCCAAGACTTTTAATTTTTTCCTTGGGTGGAGGAAGTTCGCCCATGCAGGAGGGCCAGAGCTCAGCGGGCAAAGATGTCGCTTGATTACCCAGAAGCATGATCTCTGTCTTAGCTCCATTTAATTTGAGCTTAGAATAGGTCATCCACACGGAGACTGCAGTTAGACATTTGAAGAGATCATCTGGGCATCCCCCTTGCCGTGCCAGCGAGACGACAAGTTGTGTGTCATCTGCATAGCTGATGGATTTGATCCCAAAGGGGGCTATTACCTCCTCTAACGGGGCCATATAGACATTAAACAGTGTGGGGCTCAGGGAGGAGCCCTGAGGAACCCCACACTGAAGTGGAGTGGATTTAGACATGGAACCATTTTCCCATATCCTGAAAGATCGTTTTTCCAGGAATGATTCCAGCCATTTGAGGGCAGATCCTGTGATGCCCAAGTTGGCGAGACGTTTAATCAGGGTTACATGGTCCACGGTGTCGAATGCAGCGCTTAGATCCAGGAGGATCAGAGCCGCTGATCCCCCTGAATCCAAGATGCATCTGGCCTCCTCTGTCACCGCTATGAGGGCCGTGTCGGTGCCCTGGCCTGGGCGAAAGCCCGTTTGAGAGTTGCTCAATAGACTATTAGTCTCTAGAAAACCAGAGAGCTGCCTGTTCGCCAGTTTTTCGGCCACTTTGCCCAATCCCGGAAGCAGGGAGATAGGGCGAAAGTTGGCCAAATCCGAGGTGTCTAAACCCGGTTTCTTTAAAAGCGCTTTGATTTTGGCCTGTTTCCAGCTCGGGGGAACAATGCCTGTGGTAAAAGAACTGTTTAGCAACTCTGTGGCCATGGGGGCTATGGTACTCATGATCTGTTTAAGGATGTGCATCGGGGCGGGGTCGGAAGGAGAACCACTCTTTATGTTCGAAAGAGTGGTGCAAAAGTCTTCCCTGGTTATAGCGCTAAACGCTTTAAATTGAAGACTAGTGGACCCGGTGGAGAGGGCTTCGATAGACGGAATTGCAGGAGAGTGCAGGATACTCGACAGCTCAGGGGGAATCGGGAAGGGGCAGTACCAAAAAGGAAACGTGGAGCACAAATTGCTGGGGGAGGAAGTCCAAACTGGCCAAACATTCTAATTGCCCTGACTTGGGGGGGAGGAGACAGGGCGAAGGAGGCCCCCATAGTTATTACTGTACCACCCATCCCCACAGCACCAATCCCGCCCATGCACACCTTAGGCGACTCAAATATCAGTATTACCCCTCGGGAAAGGGAGTACCCCCCTACTAGTAAATTTGACTGCCCTTCTGAAAATGATGCTTAATCCCCTAGCAGCCAGACTCACTCAGATAGAGTCAAGGCTATCAAATATAGAAAAGGTCGTAACAGCCACATTACATAATTTGAAATCTGACAAATCAACAGGGGTGGGGGGGAGATTGTTAATAATCAGGGGGGGTTGCCATCCCTGAATTCTAATGCCTTACCTGTCTCTGGTCCCACTGCAGCGACCTCTTCCAAAAGGAATGCAAGCTTTTCCTCTCTAGTTGGAGCCCCTCAAGCGGCCAAAAAACTAATGCCAAACACCATACCTGAAGTACAAGACCGCAGTAATCCCAATAAGGACCTGAGAATTTACCTACCGCCAGATGCAAGTCCGTTGGTAGTGGTTCTAGCGGGGGTTCCAGAGCTAAATGACTCAACCACAGAATCGTTTACCTCCCTTAAAAATAAAGTGGTGGAATGGCTGAACAAAAATAGACCGCTCCCTGGCCAGATTCGCAGTGAAATCTTGATGGTCCGAAGAGTCTCGTGGGTGGGTCCAACGATAAATGTCAATGGTGATTGCATCCTGGTTAATTTTAGGGACTCCAGGACCGTCTCACATATATGTGATTGGTCACATTGTGACCCATCGACTTCCATCTTGTCACTCCCATTGGCTTACTTTTACCCACCGTCTTCTGCGTCACACAATCTAGGGATGGATGCGGACTGGGCAAGAGTGGAACCAACCCCCTCTGCTTTCCCAACATTTTCATCATAATCGCTTCAGCTATCTGGATATGGCCGATTGACTTAAAGATAAGCATGAGGCAGTCATGGGATCAAGGCTGAGGGACGGACCGAACAATTTAAGTATCACGCCTAATAGGACACACACGGCTAATCAGATGGCAGGGAGTATAGGGAGCAATCAGGGTGTTAGTAACCCCCCAATTCCCTTAGCCTGTCCATCCCCAGCCACCTCAGTCCAACCCACCCTAGTCTCTGGCCCACAGAACCAACCTATTATACGGGGAGCAGTGAATAACGCCATATCAAAAACAAGGGCGTTCCACTTGCAATGTTAACCCAGGGACATTGATGATATTGTCATGGAATCTGGCAGGCTTGCCCAATAAAATGGCCTGTCCAGAGTGGGGTTCGTTCATAGACAAGAACGATGTTTGTCTTTTTCAGGAAACATGGGCTAGAATGGACCAATCCCGTAGTGGCTTTGTTTCATTCAATGTCCCGGCACGATGTGGGGGAGAGGGACGCCCGTCAGGGGGCCTCACTATCTGGGTGGGCTCACATCTGGGATGTAAGACAACGTCAGTGAACTCCCAGTCAGATGATGTCCAATGTGTAGTTCTTGAGTGGCCTAATGCTTTTAAATTAGCGCTGGTCAATGTATATTCCAGACCTGTTAACATCACTAGCGAGTCAAGAACGATTGAGGAGATGTCTTCATTTTTAAATACCATCCCTGGTGACACTCCGCTCGTGGTTGGGGGCGACCTGAATTGCCACTTTGAGCCACTGGTTGGTCTGAGGGATGGGGCACTACTGGAAGAGAATGATTATTGGCGAATTCCAGGTACTGCGGCCCCTCCGCCAAGGTCATGGACGCCTTTGGCTGTTCAAATCACGGCGCTCACACCCAACCACTCAATTAGGGCCTGCAATGGCCATGTGCAATCTGACATCCCGCCGAAATGTACATTTAATAAGCATGGTCAGGAGTCACGGTTGGACTTCATTATGGTTAATATTTACAACAAGGGGTGGTGATGGAAAGAGTCTCTGAATTAAGCAGAATACTCTCACCCAGTCAAGAGATCAGGGCTAGATCCAACACCGTTTTTTAGCTCATTGCACCATCCCAGTTTCAGAACCTGGCTGTATGCAAATTAGTCTGTCCCTGGCCCAGTGCATCATGGGAACAAGGCAGACCAGACTACAAAAGCCAATTCTTACACTGGGAAGGAAACAAGCTTCCGGGGACCGGTTTCTGGCATTTCAGCCGTCTGAGGCCCGGCTTGCTTGAATCCTGATGGTGCAATGAGCAAGGGACTCACATCTGAGTATACCCTTCCACGCTTAGGGTGGACAAAAATATTTACAACAAGGGGTGGTGATGGACAGAGTCTCTGAATTAAGCAGAATACTCTCACCCAGTCAAGAGATCAGGGCTAGATCCAACACCGTTTTTTAGCTCATTGCACCATCCCAGTTTCAGAACCTGGCTGTATGCAAATTAGTCTGTCCCTGGCCCAGTGCATCATGGGAACAGGGCAGACCAGACTACAAAAGCCAATTCTTACACTGGGAAGGAAACAAGCTTCCGGGGACCGGTTTCTGGCATTTCAGCCGTCTTCGGCCCGGCTTGCTTGAATCCTGATGGTGCAATGAGCAAGGGACTCACATCTGAGTATACCCTTCCACGCTTAGGGTGGACAAAAATATTTACAACAAGGGGTGGTGATGGACAGAGTCTCTGAATTAAGCAGAATACTCTCACCCAGTCAAGAGATCAGGGCTAGATCCAACACCGTTTTTTAGCTCATTGCACCATCCCAGTTTCAGAACCTGGCTGTATGCAAATTAGTCTGTCCCTGGCCCAGTGCATCATGGGAACAGGGCAGACCAGACTACAAAAGCCAATTCTTACACTGGGAAGGAAACAAGCTTCCGGGGACCGGTTTCTGGCATTTCAGCCGTCTTCGGCCCGGCTTGCTTGAATCCTGATGGTGCAATGAGCAAGGGACTCACATCTGAGTATACCCTTCCACGCTTAGGGTGGACAAAAATATTTACAACAAGGGGTGGTGATGGACAGAGTCTCTGAATTAAGCAGAATACTCTCACCCAGTCAAGAGATCAGGGCTAGATCCAACACCGTTTTTTAGCTCATTGCACCATCCCAGTTTCAGAACCTGGCTGTATGCAAATTAGTCTGTCCCTGGCCCAGTGCATCATGGGAACAGGGCAGACCAGACTACAAAAGCCAATTCGTACACTGGGAAGGAAACAAGCTTCCGGGGACCGGTTTCTGGCATTTCAGCCGTCTTCGGCCCGGCTTGCTTGAATCCTGATGGTGCAATGAGCAAGGGACTCACATCTGAGTATACCCTTCCACGCTTAGGGTGGACAAAAATATTTACAACAAGGGGTGGTGATGGACAGAGTCTCTGAATTAAGCAGAATACTCTCACCGAGTCAAGAGATCAGGGCTAGATCCAACACCGTTTTTTAGCTCATTGCACCATCCCAGTTTCAGAACCTGGCTGTATGCAAATTAGTCTGTCCCTGGCCCAGTGCATCATGGGAACAGGGCAGACCAGACTACAAAAGCCAATTCTTACACTGGGAAGGAAACAAGCTTCCGGGGACCGGTTTCTGGCATTTCAGCCGTCTTCGGCCCGGCTTGCTTGAATCCTGATGGTGCTATGAGCAAGGGACTCACATCTGAGTATACCCTTCCACGCTTAGGGTGGACAAAAATATTTACAACAAGGGGTGGTGATGGACAGAGTCTCTGAATTAAGTAGAATACTCTCACCCAGTCAAGAGATCAGGGCTAGATCCAACACCGTTTTTTAGCTCATTGCACCATCCCAGTTTCAGAACCTGGCTGTATGCAAATTAGTCTGTCCCTGGCCCAGTGCATCATGGGAACAGGGCAGACCAGACTACAAAAGCCAATTCTTACACTGGGAAGGAAACAAGCTTCCGGGGACCGGTTTCTGGCATTTCAGCCGTCTTCGGCCCGGCTTGCTTGAATCCTGATGGTGCAATGAGCAAGGGACTCACATCTGAGTATACCCTTCCACGCTTAGGGTGGACAAAAATATTTACAACAAGGGGTGGTGATGGACAGAGTCTCTGAATTAAGCAGAATACTCTCACCCAGTCAAGAGATCAGGGCTAGATCCAACACCGTTTTTTAGCTCATTGCACCATCCCAGTTTCAGAACCTGGCTGTATGCAAATTAGTCTGTCCCTGGCCCAGTGCATCATGGGAACAGGGCAGACCAGACTACAAAAGCCAATTCTTACACTGGGAAGGAAACAAGCTTCCGGGGACCGGTTTCTGGCATTTCAGCCGTCTGAGGCCCGGCTTGCTTGAATCCTGATGGTGCAATGAGCAAGGGACTCACATCTGAGTATACCCTTCCACGCTTAGGGTGGACAAAAATATTTACAACAAGGGGTGGTGATGGACAGAGTCTCTGAATTAAGCAGAATACTCTCACCCAGTCAAGAGATCAGGGCTAGATCCAACACCGTTTTTTAGCTCATTGCACCATCCCAGTTTCAGAACCTGGCTGTATGCAAATTAGTCTGTCCCTGGCCCGGTGCATCATGGGAACAGGGCAGACCAGACTACAAAAGCCAATTCTTACACTGGGAAGGAAACAAGCTTCCGGGGACCGGTTTCTGGCATTTCAGCCGTCTTCGGCCCGGCTTGCTTGAATCCTGATGGTGCAATGAGCAAGGGACTCACATCTGAGTATACCCTTCCACGCTTAGGGTGGACAAAAATATTTACAACAAGGGGTGGTGATGGACAGAGTCTCTGAATTAAGCAGAATACTCTCACCCAGTCAAGAGATCAGGGCTAGATCCAACACCGTTTTTTAGCTCATTGCACCATCCCAGTTTCAGAACCTGGCTGTATGCAAATTAGTCTGTCCCTGGCCCAGTACATCATGGGAACAGGGCAGACCAGACTACAAAAGCCAATTCTTACACTGGGAAGGAAACAAGCTTCCGGGGACCGGTTTCTGGCATTTCAGCCGTCTTCGGCCCGGCTTGCTTGAATCCGGATGGTGCAATGAGCAAGGGACTCACATCTGAGTATACCCTTCCACGCTTAGGGTGGACAAAAATATTTACAACATTATGGTTAAGACCAGTCTCTGGCCCAAAGTTATTGACTTTTGTGTCAGAGACAGAGTGGAGAGCGACCACAATGCGCTGGTCCTGGAATTATCTCTCCCTGGAGTTGGTAAGGATACACATCATGGCTGTGATGATCAGGACATGAGGATGACTCTATCAAATGACAGACGTAGAGTCAGGTGGGACAATTTAGTAACCCACCCTGGGGATATCTGTAAATTATATGCACGGGCGGTCCCTGTATTGGAAAATGTTGGTGCCCTAATCACGCAACCTTTTTCCCCAGACCGGTATTTTGAGCTCTTGGCCCTCCATGGGGACCTAACAAGTAGATTGGCCGACATATTTAATCCTCGCGTGACCAAGAGGATCGCAAGGGGGAATAGAACTTCTTGGTATAATGCCGCTTGTAGTCAGGCAAAAGCGGAGCTACTCCTGGCTCTGAAGCAAATTAACAACAAGACACAAATCCGATCCAGGAGATTAGAGTACAAGCGTATAACCAACTCCGCTAAAATAGAATGGGACCAAGACAAGTGGGCTAACCTAACCACCTCCCTCGCGAGCAGAGATTCACGCAAATTTTGGTCAACTGTGAACACTGGGTACGACCAACCGAGCTCGGCAATAGAGCCCAATATAGCAGCTGAAGTGTAGGAGGACCATTTTCGGGGCTTGTATACAGTGGAGAATGGCAAAACAGCTGGGGACCCAAGGGGGATGGGCTCAGATCCCATCCAACAGTCTGAGGTGATTGAGTTCACAATAGAAGAGGTCTGTGCCGCAATATCCAAACTTGCGGCTGGTAAAGCCCCGGGGCTGGATAAGCTCCCAGGTGACCTCTTCAAGCATGAACCGGTTATCTGGGCTCCATACCTCACAATCATCTTTAATGCAATACTGAAAGGAGTGGCGGTACCCTGTACTTGGCTGGGCGCAGAGATTGTCCCCATATTCAAGAAGGGCTCTCCTCTGCTCCCGGCCAACTACAGGCCCATTAGTATTATAGACGTACCGCAGAAGATTTTTGCAAGGATAATCTTGGGGCGGTTACAAGACTGGATAGATGACAACTCAATCCTGAGACCCTTTCAGGCGGGGTTTAGAAAAAACACATCCACTACGGATCAAATTTTCCGCCTGAACTTACTATTCTGGAAAATTGTCTGGATCGAGGGTGGCTCGCTATACACGGTCTTCGTGGATTTGCGCGCCGCCTTCGACCTGGTTCCACGAGGGAAACTCTGGGCGGTACTCCTTGAGCTTGCCTTCCCTCCCCAACTTTTGAACATTATGATGAGGCTCTACGAGAAGAGCCATGCCCAGGTCAGGTATGGGAAGAACGGTTTGCTGTCCTCCAGTTTCCCCGTTGACAGGGGGGTAAGGCAGGGGTGCGTTCTGGCACCCACCCTGTTTTGCCTCTACGTCAACGGGGTAATTGCTCATCTGAATGGCGTATCAAATACGGACGCACCGAGGCTGGCCGGCAGAAGGGTGCCCGCGATCATGTTCGCAGATGACACCCTTCTGCTTTCAAAGTCCCCAATGGGAATCCAACGCGTGCTGGATGGATTTGAGGCATTTTGTTTGGAATGGGGGTTGGAAATAAATGCTTTAAAAACTAAATTTATGATTTTCAATCCCCCACCAACCACTCGCCCAACCCCCAGTATAGGCTCCACAAGATTAGAGCAGGTCCAGACTTTTGAGTACTTAGGGGTAACCATGAATGAGAACATGACCTGGGAGCCCCATCAAATTAAATCTCAGCTCAAACTGCCCCAACTTACAGGGGGAATCGTGAAGCTCTACAACACATCCACCTACAAACCCATTGGCCCACCTCTGGAGATATACAAAATGCAGGCAAGGGGGGCGGTTCTCTATGGCGGTGAACTTTGGGGCTACTCATGTAGACCAGAGATCACCGTCACGGAAAACAAATTCCTCAGACAACTTCTGGCACTGCCGCCAAGTACTCCACTTTTACCCTTGCGGCTCGATTTGGGTATCAAATCGATAGAGGAGGAATTGGGCCTTAAACCACTGAGATTTTGGCAGAGACTGTGGACAACACCCAAGCTTCATAATTACAGGCAGGAACTCCAGGAAATCCTAAGCCTACAAAATCTTGGGAGAATTCCCTGGCTCATGTACATTAAGAAAGAATGTGGGAGGCTGGGAATACCATCGCTGTGGTCTGACCCTGAAACTGCCTGTAATGCCATCCCACACAAGCATCTGGCCACACTATTTTATGATAGCAAATTATTCGCTGTTTTGTATAACTCACAGATCGGCACCCTAACAGAATCTTTTTTTAAAGTTAAAGATTTTTATCATTTTGAACATGTCTTTGATAATATCTTCCCAATTTTAACAAGAAAACTATACCTACAATGGAGATATGGCACCTTACCAATTAGAGCTCTCACTAGCAAATGGGCTCCATCTACACCGAAATATTGCCCTGGTTGTACATGTGACTCTGAAAACGATTTGCATTTGCTTTTTTTTGCCCAGCCTATCAAAAGTCTAGAAAGTACTGGATTATACCAGTATGCAAAAACTTGGGATTTACGAATTGCATGCAGGCCTACAGAATATTCAAAACAGACTTATCCGGTTGCATTGTATTTGCTGTAGCAAAAATTTTGACAGCCATGTGGCATAAGCGTAGGTTTTTAACAACTTCTGCCTAAAAATAATCACCTATTTGCCCAAATGGCTAAAACCAATTTCTACAGATGACTAGACCTATTAATTGTATTTTCTGGACCTTTATGTTAATTCATGTATGGTGCAGCTTTGATATTTATTCGCTCCTGTATTGCTCTTTTTTATCTAACATCATGTTCTTTTATAACAAATGTATTTATCTGTATTATGTGAACATCTTTTATGGCTATAAAATTGCCGAAATAAAGATTTATGAAATTGATTGCTCCATGGGAGTTTGTTCCCTGCTCCTGGAGGGATATGCACATTGAGGTAAATGTTGTTTTCTCTCTTGTTCTTAGTCTCCTTTCCTTTTTGTCATTCCAGCTCTCAATATTTTTCTCCCTTTTTAGTTCTTGTCCTTCTAGCCTCTGGCTCACTTAAGTTGAGAGTTCTGATAATGGTCCCCACATCCATCTAGAGCACAGGTACTCACACATATTTTCCCAGGGACCACAAAGATTGGCCTGGGTTTTGATGGAGGGACACTGATGTCAGCTGGGTGGCGGTTGAGGGTTGGGGGGATTGGCAGTAAGGTGGGTGTATGTGAAGCAAAACACATATATATATAGTGTCTGAATTGCACAATTGGTTACTAAAAACTTGGGATTAATCCGGGCTTCTCCACTTAACTAAATTGTGTCATCCTAGGTATTGTTTTATTTCACTTTCCCTCCTTTTTCATTATCACATAGGAGGATCTTGAAATACATGACTTCAGGATATGCGTTGTACAAACCCTTCCGTGTTTGATTTAATAAATCATAATTTTGTTCATGTATCATTAGGCTTTCCTGTTTTAGGTTTAAACCTATAGTAACTGATAAAGCCCCACCGAAATGAAAATAGCCCTCACCAGTGTAAACACATAACCACTGAAAAAACACCTTCACAACAACAAACTAAATAACATTCAAAGAATGGAAAAGGTGAGTGAAACTCATTTCTATTTCTTCCTGAAGGGGTCAATACAATGTAACTTTGTTATACAAGAAAGACAGGGCTAACATTATTCTGCTGGAGATTTGTTGTTTAGGGATGTCACTAAAATATTGTTTCCTCTTCCTATTGCTTTTTTTCAGTTCTGTGGTCTTTGATCTAAAGAGGCAGGGTTTAGAAGCATGTTTTAGGTCTTATTTAATTTTTTTATAATCTGTATAGAATCAGGAAATATCGAAATCATATTTGATATTTTGGCTATGTTTGATTCTCTCACTTATAGGTAAAATGGCGGGTTTCATAAGAATCTTTCCCAATATGTACTATCGCATTTACCCATAGACCGAGAATGGGTGAAATCCTTTGATACATCAGCCCCCTTTTCTAGCGAGTCAGTATTGATAGTTGATGAATTGCCAAACACCCCAGACTGTAAACATTCAATGCAAAGTGTAGTGACAGATATATGTGAAAAGAGTTCTGTCACAAAGCATCTGAGACAGCGGTGAAAACTTGACACCAGATGTTTGGAAAATATGTAACGCCATGTCACTTGGAATGCTGCTGCAAAAAGATCTTACCAAGTTCAACAAAGATTGGAGTGATATTGTTTGTATTTGCAGTAATTCTGCTACATATATTTCAATAAGTTGTGTTATGACCTGTCAAAATTAATACTTGTGCTGAATTGCTTCCCTGTAAGACACCTTTGCCACTTGCTAGATGGTATGCTGAAATTATCTTTACAATCTTCAGAGTTGAATGCTATTGACTTTGTAGTCCATTCTGGTGCACTGTTTCATTATGCGGGGTAACTAAAACACAAATATTTCTAATTTTGTGCTTTGTGGCATCAAAGAAAGAGTCATCCCAACTGTGTCATTTAGCCAGTGGTTCTCAGTACTAGAGGTAGAGAATGCGATATTATCCATGTGGCAACCGTTTACAGAATTTTTGCTTAGTGATGATGCCAAAGGTAAGAAATGTAAGGATCTTTAGTCGCATATTGATAATGATGTGAAAAAAGTACACTCTAATGCATTCTTAGAATTTTACAGGAAAACATGACTGCTGTACTGGACTTAATAAAAAAAACTAGAGTCTAAAAAAACATTGTTGTCTACCAAGTGTTTAGCATTAATTGGTGTAGATGTGAAACATCTGCTTGAGAGTAGGCTAGGCGACACTTTTAGTGAATTTGGCACTGCAACATGTTCCATGTTGGAATTCTTGCCACTTGGTAAGCAAAGAAATGTTGAGGAGCAATTCAGGAAATGTTATTTTACAGTGCATGAGAAATGGCTTGCAATGATGCATAGAAATGTCCCTTCACTAACCATGTATTTGAACTCAAAGAAGCCTCTCTGAGGTACTCTGCACAAGTTCTTTAAAAAAAAAACTTCTCAATGCACTGATATA
Source organism: Lissotriton helveticus (assembly GCF_964261635.1). Lineage (NCBI taxonomy): Eukaryota > Metazoa > Chordata > Amphibia > Caudata > Salamandridae > Lissotriton > Lissotriton helveticus. The sequence goes on along the minus strand of NC_136065.1, from coordinate 1,843,189,372 downwards.
ATCTGATGTACTAAAGTGAAACAGTGCTGTATGTTAATGATATACTTTTTGAATTTTGAATGGACTTTATGATACTTTTTCACTTTTGCTGCAAGATGTCTTTAAAAATGAAGGCGCTTCTAAATTTAAGCGTGCAGGACACCCATTTACTTCCTTTCTTTAACTTAAATGAACTTTTAAATAAATGTTTGCCTATTTACTTTACAACCTTCTAATGTTTGTAAAGAGTGGATTCCAATGCTGCTGTTGACCAGGGGGGCGCATGTAAAGGTCAGGAGATCATGCGGCCCCAGGGCCATACTTTGAGTAACATTGCTCTAGGGCAGGGGTCTTCAAACTATGGGGCGCGACCCCCAGGGGGGCCGTAGAGTGATGTGAAGGGGATCGTGCATTCACAGTCACACTTCTGCCCTGGCCTCCAGGGCTTCAGCCCCCCACTTCCCCCATCCTGTGTCTCAGCCCGGGCTGGGCAGTGTCTGGAGTCTTATCTCTGGCACGCCCGAGTTTTTCACAGGTCTTTAAAGACCATTAGCATATTTACATGCCTTTGTAAACTGATTACAGAGGCTTAATGTTTTTTATGGTTCCAGTACCCCCTGGGCCACCACTCTGCCTATTCCTTACATTTTTTATTTTTACACTTACTGCTGTAGTGTGAGAATCCATTTAATGAAAAGGAACATAAAGTTGAGTTGCCAAAAGAAAAATGCCTGTCTTGACACTAAATAGAGTTATAAATAAAAAAGTATGTATTAATTAGTTATGTGACTTTTCTGTCTTTGTTCTCTTTAATTTTCAGTCATGGATCATTGAGGCAGCCCTAGAACACAATTAAAAGTGACACAATTAAAAGTGTTTTCTATTTATATTTGCTGTTCTAAGTTTCACAGATAAGTGCTAAAAATACAGCTTTAGGTGACTGCTTATTTCTGGGCCATCAAAATAATAAGCTGGTAACCCTAATCATAAGACTGGAAGTTTGTTGCAGGATCAGCACATTATTTATTTCCTCCACCTCAATCCCCGATTAATGCCATTATAGCAATAGTTTAACTTATATCTGAAACCCTACACTTCAAGTTTCTGGGAATGCACCCTGCTTTCAGACAACTCACTTCTCATTCTCGCCTTCACTTTCACGCTCACCCTGCACTCGCAGCGATCACAATGCACTCACACTGATCACCATGCACTCATAGCGATCACAACGCACTCACACTGATCGCCATGCACTCACAGTAATCGCCATGCACTCACCGCGATCACAATGCACTCACACTGATCACCATGCATTCACACTATTCACCCGCTCACCCTGCACTCACACTGATCACCGTGCACTCACACTGATCACCATGCACTCACACCAATCCCATGCACTCACACCATTCACCCGCTCGCCCTGCACTCACAGTGATCATAATGCACTCACACTGATCACAATGCACTCACAACATTCATCTGCTCACCCTGCGCACTCAGCGATCACAATGCACTCACACTGATCATAATGCACTCACACCATTCACCAGCCACTCACAGTGATCACAATGCACTCACACTGATCACAATGAACTCACACTGATCACCATGCAATCACAACATTCACCAGCTCACCCTGCACTCACACTGATCACAATGCACTCACACTGATCACAATGCACTCACACTGATCACCATGCAATCACAACATTCACCCGCTCACCCTGCACTCACAGTGATCATAATGCACTCACAGTGATCACAATGCACTCACACTGATCACCATGCAAGATTCACCCGCTCACCCTGCTCTCACAGTGATCACTCTGCACTAAAAATGTGCTTGCATTGTTCACTCTGTACCTCACCCTGCAGTCACACGAGCAAACTTCTCATCCTGCACTCATGTGACACTTCACTCACCTGTCCCCCCCCTCACTGCTCAATCTGTAGCTCACTCAAACAAGGCCATCAATAACCATGCACTAATTCGTCCAACTCTGCACTTACAGCCGAACCCAAATTCATATGGTCACCTCACTCAACCTGTAGTCACTCCTTTTACCCTACTCTCACACTGTTGCATTGTTCTCCGTGCAGTCACATGGGCACTCTTGTCACCCACACAGTGCAGAAGGTTAAAGTACCTGGTACACAGAAGATGTACCATTCACACCACAGAACTGAGTGTGAGTAAACTAGGAGTATTTTGTCAGACAGGTACTATAGAGAGATGAGATGTATTGTTGGTGAATGGTAGTGAGGGAATTCATGGAGAAGGTGGAAAGACTGTTGCACCGTGTGTGACCAGTGCTAGGGCCATCACTAACCATGCACTAATTCGTCCCACTCTGCACTTACAGCCAAACCCAAATTCATATGGTCACCTCACTCACCCTGTAGTCACTTCTTTTACCCTACTCTCACACAGTTGCATTGCTTACCGTGCAGTCACATGGGCACTCTTTCACCCACAATCAATCAATCAATAAATCATGCCATTTGTATAGCGCACTACTCACCCGGGAGGGTCTCAAGGCGCTTGGGGGGAGGGGTATGCTACTGCTCGAACAGCCAGGTCTTGAGTTGTTTCCTGAAGGCGAGATGGTCCTGGGTCAGCCGAAGGTGGATGGGGAGGGAGTTCCAAGTCTTGGCAGCCAGGTAAGAGAAGGATCTTCCTCCGGCGGTGGCTCTTCGGATGCGTGGTACGGCTGCGAGGGCGAGGCTGGTGGACCGTAGCTGGCGGGTGGGCGTGTAGAAGGTCAGGCGGTCGTTGAGGTACTTGGGGCCCAGGTCATGGAGAGACTTGTGTGCGTGGGTGTGAAGCCGGAATGTGATTCTCTTGTTGACGGGGAGCCAGTGCAGGTTCCTCAGGTGGCTGGAGATGTGGCTGCGTCGCGGGACATCCAGGATGAGTCGGGCGGAGGCGTTCTGGATGCGCTGGAGTCTTTTCTGTAGCTTGGCTGTGGTTCCGGCGTAGAGGGCGTTTCCGTAGTCCAGTCGGCTGGTGACGAGTGCCTGGGTGACAGTCTTCCTGGTCTCGGTCGGGATCCAGCGGAAGATCTTGCGAAGCATACGCAGGGTGTTGAAGCACGATGAGGAGACGGCGTTGACTTGTCTGGTCATCGAGAGGGAGGGGTCCAGGATGAAGCCCAGGTTGCGTGCGTGGTCGGTTGGCTTGGGTGCGGTGCCCAGGGCTGGGGGCCACCAGGAGTCGTCCCAGGCGGAGGGCGAAGATCCCAGGATGAGGACTTCCGTCTTGTCCGAGTTCAGTTTCAGGCGGCTGTCCTTCATCCACTCGGCGACGTCTTTCATCCCTTCGTGTAGGCAGGTTCTGGCGGTGTCGGGGTCTCTGGTGAGGGAGAGGATCAGCTGGGTGTCGTCGGCGTAAGAGATGATGTTGAGGTTGTGCTGGCGTGCGATGGCTGCGAGAGGTTTCATGTAGATGTTGAAGAGGGTGGGGCTGAGTGAAGATCCTTGCGGGACGCCGCAGATGACTTCGGTGGCCTCGGAGCGAAACGGGGGGAGGCGGACTCTTTGTGTTCTTCCGGCGAGGAACGAGATGATCCACTCCAGTGCCTTCTCTTGGATACCGATGTTGCTGAGGCGCTGGACTAGGGTGCGGTGGCAGACCGTGTCGAACGCAGCGGAGAGGTCCAGGAGGATGAGGGCCACTGTTTCCCCCTTGTCGAGCAGGGTCCGGATGTCGTCAGTGGCTGCGATGAGGGCGGTCTCGGTGCTGTGGTTGGCTCTGAAGCCGGACGGCGAGGGGTCGAGGGATCCGTTCGTCTCGAGGAAGGCGGTCAGCTGTCTGTTGACGATCTTCTCGATGACTGTACCAGGAAAAGGGAGGAGCGAGATGGGGCGGAAGTTTTTGAGATCGGTGGGGTCGGCTTTAGGTTTCTTCAGGAGGGCGCTGATCTCGGCGTGCTTCCAGCTCTCCGGGAAGGTGGCGGTGTTGAAGGAGGCGTTGATGATGTTCCGGAGTTGGGGTGCGATGGTGGAGTCGGCCTTGTTGAAGACGTGGTGTGGGCAGGGGTCGGTTGGTGATCCGGAGTGGATGGTGTTCATCGTGCGGGCTGTGTCCTCGGTGGTCACCGTGGTCCAGGTGCGAAGGGTGGCGGTGGGGGGCGTTGGTTCGACGGTTGGGTGCGTGGGTGGGGCGCCGAAGCTGTTGTGGATGTCGGCAATCTTGCGGTGGAAGAACGAGGCGAGGGAGTCGCAGAGGTCTTGTGACGGAGTGATGTCGTTGGTGCCGGTCCTGGGGTTGGAGAACTCCTTGACGATAGTGAAGAGCTCTTTGCTGTCGTGGGCGTTGTTGTCCAGTCGTTCCTTCTGGGATTTCTTCTTGGTGGTGCGGATGAGCTGGTGGTGCTTGCGGGTAGCGTGTTTGAGGGTGGTCATGTTGTCGGTGGTCCGGTCGAGGAGCCAGGCTTTCTCGAGGGTGCGGCAGGTCTTCTTGGAGTCCTTGAGGTCATCGGTGAACCAGGATGCCTTCTTGCTTCTGGGTCTGCTGGGAGGGTTCTTTAGTGGCGCGAGGTCGTCGGCGCAGGCGGTCAGCCACTGTGTGAAGTTGCGGGCTCCTTCGTTGGGGTCCGTTGTGTTGGCGGGTGGGCTCTGGCTGAGGGAGGTGGTGAGCTGGTCTGCGGTGATCTTGCTCCAATTCCTGTGAGGTACCTGTTGCGGGTGGTGGTGGGTCGTGGATCTTTTGAAGCTGAAGTGGACGCAGCTGTGGTCGGTCCAGTGGAGTCCGGTGGCGTGGCTGAAGGTGATGTACTTGCTGGAAGAGAAGACGGGATCAAGCGTGTGGCCGGCGTAGTGGGTGGGGGTGTTGACCAGTTGCTTTAGTCCGAGGTTGGTGAGGTTTTCCAGCAGGGCGGTGGTGTTGCGGTCCTTGTTGTTCTCCAGGTGGAAGTTGAGGTCCCCGAGGAGGATGTAGTCGGTGGAGGGGAGGGCGTGCGGGCTGATGAAGTCTGTGATGTCTTCGCTGAATTGTGTGCGTGGTCCCGGGGGTCTGCAGACGAGGGTGCCTCTGAGGGTCGTCTTAGGGTCGGTGTGAATCTGGAAGTGGAGATGTTCGGCTGCGGCGAAGGAGTCGTTGGCGTCGGTCGTGATGCGGATGGTGTTCCTGTGGGCGATGGCGATGCCACCTCCAGTCTGGTTGATGCGGTCCCTCCTGATGATAATGTACCCGTCCGGGATGGCGATGGCGATGTCGGGTGCAGAGGAGGCGTTCATCCAGGTTTCCGTGAGGAAGGCGACGTCCGGTGATGTAGCGTGGAGGAGGTTCCAGAGTTCCACGGCGTGTCTGTGGACGGAGCGGGTGTTGATCAGGATGCACTTGAGGTGGTTGCTGCTGGTGTTTGTCTTGGCGGGTGCGGGGCAGGTTCGGAGGCAGGTGAACTTGCAGGTGCAGCAGGTGAAGGGTCCGTGGGTGTGTCTCGGGGTGGCTCGGCAGCAGGCGTGGGTCCGGCCGGCATTGAGTGCATTGAGAGTGGCGGCGTCGTAGGTCAGTCGGGTCGTCTTGCCTTGGCGGGGAGGGCCAGGGGTCCTGGCGCTGGGCGCGGGCCAGGCGCGGACGGGCGCAGACGGGCTTACCTTTGGCGCACCTTCGGTGCTCAATCGGCGCTCCCGCTGAGCGTGTCCGCTGCTCGGTCGCTCTGGGGGCGTCATAAGTAAGGAGCCGGGAGGGAGGAGCAGCTGGGTGGCGGGAGCGGGGCGGCGAATGGAATCACAGGGGGGCGGGGCCGCAGGGAGGCAGCGGCGGGAAATTCCAAGAAGCAGCGGGCAGCGGGAAATTCCCAGGAGCAGTGGGAAATTCCCAGGAGCAGCGGGCAGCGAGCGAAGGAATCTGCAGGCAGGAGGCGGCAAAGACAGGTAGGAGCGGCAGCAGTGAGTGGGGCGACCAAGCCCTGTGGAGGGCTGAGCGGTCAGAAGGTAAAAGTACCTGGAGAAGGTAAAAGTACCTGGTACAAAGAAGATGTACCATTCACATCACAGAACTGAATGCGAGTAAACTATGAGTATTTTGTCAGACAGGTGATATAGAGAGATGAGGTGTATTGTTGGTGAGTGGTAGTGAGGGAATTCATAGAGAAGGTGGAAAGACTGTTGCACCGTGTGCGACCAGTGCTAGGGCCAGCCCTGGGTGGGAGTGTTAACCCCTTTGCTGCAGGGGTTAATACCCCGCTGTGCTGGGGGGCAGGGGGGCGTGCACAGCACCCCCATGCTCATGACGAGCTGAGCTCGTCATGAGCTACGGCGCTCTGGTGCTCATGACGAGCTCAGCTCGTCACAGGTGTATTACCTCCCGTGGAACGCTCAGCACAGGAGGGGAATTCTCCCCGCACCTGAGCCTTCCACGGCCCATGACGAGCTGAGCTCGTCATGAGCAGCGGAGCGCCGTGGTTCATGACGAGCTCAGCTCGTCATGAGCCTCGAAGAGGTTAAACCCCCCCGAAGTTCGGGTCTAGTGGATCCCCTGCTTCTGCCTATTATTATTTACAGTTGCAGTGCGCTACTGTTACCAAAAGGTGTCCTGGTGCTAATAACCATCTGCCTGCAATGTAAGAGAGGGATCCGGGGTTGGGAGAGGAGAGAAGAGAGGGATGGAAGGAAGGGGTGAGAGGAAAGGGGCATGGGTAAACTGCTTAACTCTGCACAAGACCGCCAGCGTTTGAAGGGACCCTTGCTGCTCCCGGCCATGGACAGGTGAGCTTCTAATGTGGCAGCGCGTATTCCTGCGGAGTGGGAGGCCCTTCACAAAGGTTGACTAGACATCTTTCTGATGTTAATAGCTGTATTTTGGTTATAAACTGGTACTGATGGGGTGAAATCTTTTCTCAGTGTTACTGTGTTTAAAACATTTCAAAATAATAAAGCAATGCTATCCCAAAATATGCAGCATCACAGAACATTATTTAAATTTTCTACTCACACAATTTAGTCAAGCCTGTCGCATAATTTGGTCCTCACCTACCTCATAATTCCAGTAGCCCTGCCTAGAGATTTAGACATTTTTGTCAGGAGGGGGTCCTTACGCCTGTAAATGTTGGCAGGGGGGTCTCGGCATCCAAAAGTTTGAAGACCTCTGCTCTAGGGGATTGAAATGTCAACTAGCATTACGGATCCTTTTTTATGACTATATATTGAAGAAATGGGCAATGTTGCACTTGTTTTGGATACATAGTCTTGATCACGGATTGTCACGTGTGTGTCACACTTAAAAGAGCACTGATCCTGTTTATCACTACACCCCCACAGCATTGTCATTGGTGTTTTTAAAGTAAAACTATGAAATCAATCAAAGTAACTATTTGATGCATTTGAAATTGACAGGGATATTGTTGGTCATAGGGCCAGTGTAACAGGACATCAGCCAACTTACTCTTGATGTACACCTCTTCTGTCTGAGACTCAAGAGCGACTTTTCCTCGAGCCAGGCACCACAGGCACAGTCCTCTTTGCTAGCACAAGGATCAGCAGGTGCAGCCTAGCAATTGATGCAGCCTCTCTTGCCAGGAGGGTACCAGGGAAGGCAGGGCAGTCCTTCTTCGGTCCTCTCTCCAATCTACATGTGATCCAAGGTGTGGATGCCATATTTATGCCTAGAAAGTTGTGGATGCAGTGGTTACTAGCCAATGGACTACAAGGACCTTTCCCGCATGATTACAACATCCTGCAATGTGTGGCATCTCGCTATTCCAGAGCACACTCTTCCGCCTGCTCCCAAGATGGCTGAACTCTTCTCTTGCTATGTGGAGCCCAGTAGCCCACGCTAGAAGCATGGCTACATATCCACGCAAAAAACGGTTTGGTAACAGGTCCCCCCTGTCAGTCCCAGACGCCAACCCGTCTACCTGAAGAGCAGCCATTCTCATGTGTGTCCGCCATTTGCCCTACAAAGGCAGCTTCCCCTTGTGAAGTCCGCCTTTTAGGCTCAAACCTCGTGGGGCTTCCAGCCAGGGAGCAGTAACACCTCTTCCAACAGCAGGCCTTTATTGTTCTCGCTCCTAGTAGTCGTTCACACTTCTCCCCAGGAGGGAGGAAGGTTGTCTTGTGGCTAGCATATGCAAATGGCTACTGGAAAACGTGAGCAACGTAGTGGCAACTTTCTAAAAGTTGCATTTCTTTAAAAGTTACATTAAATTTGACAAGGGCGGGGGGGAGGAGCCAAGATGGCGATCGGAACAGTCGCATAAACGCCTCGCTCCGTGATCCTTTCCTCCCAGCCATCTATCCTGTCTTTAATCCTGTTCGGGGCGTTCCGAATTTGGTCACCGGGGAAGAGCCTTCACTTACCGTCTGTTTCCGGGGCTCCGGCGTGCAGTGGTTTCTGCGTTCTGCCCTTGTCGTCCTGCCGGCCTTCCCGGCCCTGACGCCGGGGCCTCGAGTGCAGTGTCTGCCCGGAGGTGTTCGGAGCGCCGGCGGTCCGGACCCGGTGGAGAGACCCAATGGTGGGAGCCTGAGAGCCGCGGGCCAGAGAGACTGGAGCGGACCCACCCCCGATAGTGGGCCGCCCCACATGCCCGATTTCCTGCCGGACCGGAGAGAGAAACCGTGTTGTCCGGCGCCCCTTGGGAGAGACGCCCACTCCTGTTGATTGTCCCGCCTGGGATCCGGTGCTGGGCTCCCCGAGAGTTGTGGGGAGCACACCCGTTCTTCTGGTGACTCTCCTTTCTCCGCCGAGCGCCATCCGCCGCGGATCTACTGTGTGTCCTGGGGCCTCCGGCACTCATGGTGGACTTGGAGGCGGACGAGATAATGGCGGCGGGCGATGTACTCAAGATGGCGGATGGCCTCTCAGAGTGTCTTCCTCCTGGAACCAGGGACGTTGCTCCATTTGCTCTCCCCGGCCCTTGTTTGTTTTGGGCGGCCCCTACACGGAGTTCTGTCTTGCTTGCCCTGGCTGCTCTACGGATCGACCTGTCCTTGCAATGCCGGGACTTGGAGTTGCGGATCGCCGCCATGGTTGCTCCGCCATTTTGTGACGCTGTGTCGTCTCCCCGAATTGGTTTCGTTGAGCCTCCTCCAGCTGCTGTGCTGGACTCTCCTGATGGTTGCTCGATTCTATGGGATCAAGTGGACTTGAAACCGATGCTGCAGTGTTTCCTACGTCCTGATTTTTTTGCTTCGTGCTGGACGGCCCTGACTTTGTACTTGACCACGTGGATATTTGGTGTACTTTTGCATTCTGACTGCAGCCGTATTTTCCTGGCTGCTCCTTGGTGGCCGGGACGCTGTTCCGCGAGGATTCCACTTGTTTTCCCTGACTGGTATGAGCCCACTGTATCGTACTGTTTCTTGGCCATGCCGGGGTCTGGCAGTTCTGCTCTTCGTAGAAGTGGACAGGGGTGATCTTGCCTGGGTGCCTGCGGGACTTTCGTTTTGTTGATGGCATCTCCGGGCTTCATTATTTGGACAGTTTCTGTCTCCATCCTATGTGGGGGCTTTTCTCGGTGTCCTTTTTGACCTCGATTGTTGATCCTTTGTTGCGGGTGGGGAGGTGTTCTGTATTCCGATCGCCGGCTCCTCTCCCCTCTCTCTCCTTTTTTCTCTTCTTTTCTCTTTTTCTCCTTTTCTTTCTCCGTTATTTCTCCCTTTCTCTTTTCTTCTATCTTTCGGGTTTTCTGGGGCGACAGGCACGCTGTTTAGTGGGGTAGGCCATAGCCATTACAGTGATGTAGGGTGGGAGGGGTGTTTGTTGTTGTAGCTTGTTTTGTTCTATGGTCCCTTTCTGCTTCCTTTCTAGGGGGTGGGCTATGTCCCTTTTTCTTCCTCCTTCGTTTTGCAAGTGTCTGCACTTTATTCTTTTCGGGGCGGGTGGGCTGTCTATGTGGCGTCCTATTTAATTGTTTGCTACGATTTGTCCTTGATTTTTGACCCCTTTGATGGGCATAGGATGTCTTTGGGATTTGCCCTACTATGGTTACCTGATTGCGTGGGGGGCTATATCCCTCCCGTCCCTCCCCCCTTCTCTTCTGTCTATGTTGCATGACGCACTGGTAGATATGGCTGCTACCTCCTCTATAAATATAAAATGGAACCTTTCTTATCCTGGCGCCTACTGTGCTGCGACTTTATTTCACGTCTATATTGTATTCAGTTTGCCATGCGCATTGTTGTTGCTCCTTTTTTGCCTCTCCTGCTTTTGCGGCCGGCCCCTGTGGTTGTAGGCCTGCGCTTGTACGGATACGCATCTTTCAATAAAGGTTTTAAAAAAAAAAAAAAAAAGACAAGGGCATCATTATGTTGGTACCTGTAAGTACCAATGTTAGTAATCCCATTCAGAAGTTAGCACAGCTAAGTTGTCAGTTTAACCATATACTCACCCATGGGACTACTAGCTTTTCTGCAGCAAAAAAAAAGACAATTTGGGGGTTCTACTGTTAGAACATTACAAAATAATACATGTCCTGCTTTTTTAAACATACAGCAGCCTGCCTTAGGACTCGATAGGCCTGCTGTAGGGGTGACATATATATTAAAACACTGAGGTTTGGGCTATGCTATTAGTTTAAATGGCTAACTCAAGTTAGCAGTTAAAACTGCTGTGCCAGTCTGCAGTGGCAGGCTGGGAGAATTATTTTATATTGCCACTTTCATGGTGGCACAATAGGTGCTGCAGACATGGCAGGCCATTAACACACACACCCACCCTGGCTACCGCTGGTGCCATATATTAGGGACTTTCAAGTAAGTAAAGGTATACCAATTGGGAATAAGTCAAACAAGCATATACTTTTACGGGTCAAAGCACTGACACTGAGGTCTTGTTAGCAGAACTCGGTGCACTCCGAGTCAAAAACCAGCAGTATCAGTTCAAAAAGTCTGGGAGAGATCATGCAAAAAGAGGCCTTTCGTTACAGTACCACACTTTCTATCACCTCCAGGCATCCATAGTGCCCACTCGACTCTTCCAAGGTGTTCCACATTTTTGCTAGTCCTGATGAGACCTCAACAATTCAACCGAGGCTGGAACGTCATTCAAAAAGTATTAAACACAAACGTATGTCCCTAATCCCAGCTTCAAGAAACTTTCTAAGTACCCAAAGTTGTGTACTGCCCTTATATATTCTGTTTGCACATTTCCCCTTCTCTCCGTGTGTGATCACTGGGGCCACAAAAACACAGTTGTTGTCACTTGTTCTGTGCCAAATATGAAATGCAATAAGAAACCCTTATATGATTTATGAGAATGTGTTATTAATGAGGTTCTGAGGCTAAGAAATTATGAGATTTGTTCACACTTAATGTGTTGAATGACTGATTCAATCGAAAAAATTTAAGCGTTATTCAATTAATTTGCAGGTGAGCAACTGTTTTCTTTTGGTGTTAGTCTCTTTTTTTTCTTCACTGTCCATAGATCAAGCTCGATTTTCTAACATCCTGAACAACAATATCTCAAATTGGTCGCTTATTCTTCAAGTAAACAACGCATGACGATTATTCTACACTTCGTAAGAGATACTGACCATATTTTGCACGTTAATTTTCTTGGTACGTATCCACAATTTCCCAAAAGCAATTCTATATGCAGGGTCAAAACAACAACACTCAAAGTAATCTTAAATACCAAGGGTATCAACCACCTAGTTAGAAAATATCAAAATATATACATTGACTTATAGAACTGAAACAGGCTTTAATAAACATGCCGGGCCGTATAATCTTGGGTGGAGTTTAATCTTTTGCAAGATCCAGAGCTAGATACAATCTCTGCCACACAGAAGCAAAATAAGCCGCAAATGGCCAAAGCATTAGCCCATTGCGAGAGGGAACTAGATCTAGGGCGAAATGAATATTCAAAAAAACTAGACTTTTTGTGTTTTACCACCAAATACAACTTCTCCTCGTGACTAGATTATTTTTTCTCTACCCATAGCTTGAAGCTAGTAAATTACGAGCACATACAGAATGCCATTTTAGATCATGTTATGGTTAAAATGGAAGTGACAGGAATTAAGTTAGAGAGAATATTTTGCAGATGGTTATTCAACAAAGTAAATTTAGAGGACGAAGAATGGTGCAAGGATATTCATGTAGAGATTTCTCGCTACTTTAGGACTAATAGCAATGCTGCTCGAATAGAAAATGTCTGTGAGGTCATTAAGGTAACAATTCATGGATATATTACGACCAAAGGGAAACAGCAACGAAAAGCAGCATCCTTACAAAGGATGGAATTAGAAGCAAAACTACATCAGGCGAACATAGCACTTATGCAACTTAAAAATGCTGCAAATGAAGGATCATTCAGCCTGGCAAAAGCACGCATGCAAGAATATTATTATGCACTAGGTTACATCTCAAGTCCTGCATACCTCCAAAAGGTTTATGAAGAAAGTGAATATATATGGGCAGGATTTTGGCTTAGTAGTCACGGGAATAACAAGCCAGCAATATGATTATATCTTTAGTAGATGCAGACACTTAGATCCACCAAACAGAATCGATACACATACAACTGGCTTTTATACAACACTAGCTGCAGGTTGGTACTACCAGTCTTAAACAGTTTTTAGACAAACTCCCGATCCCGCGGCTAAAACGACCAATCTCAGAAGTTGATTATTAAATTCTCTATGGAGGAAATAGATAAAGCGGTGAAATCCTTATCCAATGGCAAATTGGCAGGGGGAGATGGTATTCCAGCAGAGCTATATAAAAGATTTGCACCAATTCTAAATATAGAAATTCGAAAATTCGCAAACCACATACTGGCAGGCGGTGCGCCACAGCCTTCTTTTCGTACAGCTGTAGTTGTTAGCTTTTTAAAGAAAGACAAGAATAAGGAAAATAACTCCTACTGGCCAATCAGTCTCTTAAATGTAGACTATAAGATTTTAACTAATCTTTAAACCAATGGGATAAATAATATCATCGGATCAATCATTCACCCAGATCAGTGTGGGTGTGTGGCAGGCAGGCAGTTTTTTCTAATACAAACTTTTCAATAGAAGCCTGAGATTACATAACACAAAATAAAATACCTGCCCAAGTGATGTTTTTAGATGTCAAAAAGGCTTTTGATATAGTATCTTAGAAAGGTCTCTTCATTATTCTTTAAGCATTTAGGTTTCCGAAAAATCTCATTCATACAATAACCAGTTTATACAAGGGCGCCACAGCGCAGGTCATCATTAATTCTATAAATATTGGTTCACGCAAAGTAAATAGATGCATGCCACAGGGTTGTCCTCTATCACCAATACTTTTTGCGTTATTTATAGAACCGTTGGCAATAGCTATTAGAACACAATTGAAAATGCGCCAATAACCGGGATGTCTAATATAAAATTATATGCAAAGGACATAGCCCTCTTTCTTAAACTTGAGAGAGATATTCAGGAGAAAATCTTTGAGATCTTTCAATAAATACTAAGCTACAAAATACATAAGTCAAAGACCAAAATGTTATTATATAATTGAGCACTAGACACTTTGCTGCCCGAATTTCACTCTCTAATTAAAATACGACCAAAACGATACCTATGAACCTACGTTTCCGAGAATGCAAATGCTTTAAATATATTGAACTATATACCATGAATTCAAAAAATTAAGTCACTATTTGCCATATGGATTCAACTTTCACTATCATTAATGGGACGCTTTGCTTTATTCGTATGTCCATCCTCCGTCTCTGTAATTTCCTGTTTTCAGCAATTTCATATGGATTACAGTTTACATTTTTATAAGAGTAAGAAGGCTTGTTTTTGTCCTGGGTGAATAAAATACCGAAACTGGCACTTGACACTTTATATATCCCATTTGCGGAAGGAGGTTTGGAGCTTCCCAACTTAAGGGAATACTACTATGCAAATTTTGTACATAACACTCATAGAATCACTAGCCGCTCAGAATCATCTAGCATAGATCATTTTTATCTCACACGGTTTCTCCAAGAATATAAAATATTTGATTTTTTAAGACCGGTGAAAAACCCCAAGAAAGTACGATATTAAGTTCTACAATGGTTATTTTAACAAAAAGCACAAATGTATTAACATTTCAATATATCTTCGTTCAATGACTCTACTTGACTGGAGGATATATACGTAGGAGATAAACATCTGTTAGAGAAAAATATTACACAGAAAGGCCAAAGGAATCCTTATTCCATGGTGTTTGACTTTATTAACTCATATACCTGGGAAAATTGGAGAGATATACTTTTGTGAAGGCTCGGGACAAATAGCTAACCAAAAAGCATCTTCCCTCTTGAAGGGGTCTTGCAATAAGATCAACAGGTTTAATGCCACATTACTGAAAGGGACCAATCTTAGACGAATGCAATTTTATGCCAAGCGGCTGCTCTATCCGACCCCTGTGTTCCTGCATAAAAAATATCCTTTGATACCTGATACATGCTTTTGATCTTTAATGGACGGGGTGAATTGGTCCCACATCATTTGTGAGTGCCAGAAAATATAACCATTCTGGGCAGATAAAGAGAAGTACTGTTTCCCCACTATAGGATAATCCCCTAGTGCAACAACTAGCCCTCTTCAGGAGAAACGTCTATTTAATATCGCCATAATAGCCAGGTCTTTGATATTGCAGAATTGGCGGAGTGAAAATATTTCAACTTTCCAGCTATGGTTGAACAAAATGTACAGAGTTTGGGACCTGGAAAAAAGATATGCCTTAAGGTCAGGCTCCTACCGCCCTACTATAGGAATTTTTATGAGGTCTTCTGTGGGGAAAATAGCCTGAATAGAATGCAAATTATTATTCTTGGAAAGATCCTAGTGGCATGTGTGCATTAATGATTGAGCAAGAAAGGAGATTACGTATTGTCATTTTACCTCCTTCTGTTTTTAATGGCACGCAACCATACAATCTGAATATTTATATTGATGGTTTGTAATGTCTATGTCGATATTGTGTGTATTGAACTCTCCATAAAAAAATGTAATATATGACTGCAACATCTGAAATTACATCATTGATGACAAGATTGTGCTTTGCTGGAGCACAAATTACTTTAGAGTTATGGTTACATGAGATAAATATAATACTGGTGAATTCCAGTGGTGTTGTGTGTTTAAAACTATGTTGTAATTGACATTTTCATGTAACTAATGTGCCTGTGAGAAATTGGGTTGTTGGTAATGTAATGTAATGTAATATAATGTATCTAATATTTATAAAGCGCTATGCAACAGCCACAATCCCTGTTCGGGTGAACCATAAAAATCACTCAGTTAACCTGTGCTTAAACCCCTAGTAGCTTGGCACAGCCAGGCTTAACTTAGAGGCAATGTGTAAACTATTTATGCAGCGCTAAAACAGCCATTGAGTGAGCACACAACACAATACAAATTCTACGGCAATTTAGAAAAATAGAGTAAACATTAATACATTATTTGACAACAAAACGACAAAAATCCAATCAGTCGAACTTGAGTTATGAATTTTTTAAGTTGAAAGGGAAATCTAGCATTTGAAAGATCAAAGCACCAACCGAAGACATCTAGTCCCGCGAGTCTAGGACAAAGTAAAAAGAATGGCCAACCGTGAAGGCGCCTGGTTCGGATACAAATAGTGGATTGGGCCTGGTCGGCGCTTATTTTCAGACATAGAATTTCTTTTGAAGAAAAAGTTCTGAGAAGGTAAAGTTAGCGGAGAAAGGCGACAGCGGGTGTCTACTGATGAGCTGTCTTCAGAGAGCTGCTGGATAAAGTCGCAGTTAAGATTTCTAAATTTGGATTTAGTCCTTTTTTGGAAATTGTAAATCTTCAGCGGGACGAAGCTGGAAGCTGTAGCCGGCAAGAGTACCAGGAGACCGATTAATCTTTAGCCAAGGGACCAATGAACAGGATTTGCTGCTGCAGAGAAGAACATAGCTGGATCTGCTGCGAAGTGAGGCTGAATGGTGATGAACCTTGGGCGGATTGACAATCAGGTTGTCTTCTCTTGGTTCTCAGGGCAGTTTTTAGCCAAAAACATTCCACGTTTTGTATTTTGGCTATCTGGGCACGTTTAGCACCACCACCAAGGGTCCAGGACCGGAGAGGCACCCTTGTGTGGTTAGGACTTACTTAGGGTTGGTTCAGTTACAGGTTAAAGATGGTCTGAGACTTTTATGTCCCTGAGCCTTTGATCGGGAGGTCAGCAAACTAGCCCTTGGCACTATGTTAGTCGTGGGTTCAAGTGGTGAAGCAGGCTCAAGCAGCAGGGCAGGCCACTGAGGGTTCAAGGTAGGCTCCAGGCAGCAAGGCAGGCCTCCCAGTGCAGCAAACGTCTTGTGTTGTACACAGTAGGCCACAGCAGCATACAGTCTTCTGAGAGTCCTTCTGCAGGTCCAGAAAGTGACCTGAAGTGTGGGTCTGAGGGTGCCCTTTTTAAACATGGTGCCTTCTATGAAGTAGGAGGAGTTTCCAGAGAACTCCCTCTGAAGTCCTTGAAGTTTCCTGACTCCCCTGTCTTGGCTCTAAGCTGGCTGCATGAACAATACAGGGGTGACAAGCCTTTGTGTGAAGGCGGAGCACAGCCCATTTAGTTTCAAGTGGGGCTGTGCTCAGCTCCACCCCCTATTCTGCGAGTTGATTGTCCATTCAGGCACACCTAATTCCTCTTTTGTGTGGCTATCTGGGAGGAATAAACAAAGTTCAACTATACCCAGTCATGTGACATAGGACAGGCTGCAAGCACTAAACAGTAAGGCAAAGAAAATGCGAACTTTCCAAAAGTGACATATTAAAAATTGTAATTTAAAGTAAGACTTTACCATTTAAGAGGATTTTTAATTAAAGTCTCTCAGACACCAAACATCAAATGCTTACCTGTTCACAATCAAACGTTAGCACTTATTAAATGAAATAAAGCAACCCAACATTATCCAATGGGAGAGGTAGGCCTTACAGTAGTGAAAAATGACTTTAGGAGGTTTTTTTTACAACCAGGACATTTAAAATCTACAAGTGCATGTCCAACCTTTAATTTCAATTCACCCGGCCCTAGGGGCTACCTATGGCCCACCTTAGCGGAGACATACAATAAAAGGGGTGTTTAGGGCATGGCAAGGGTTATTTTGCCAAGTCGAATTGACAGTTTAAAACTGCATTCAGACTGCAATGGCATGAGACAGGGACAGGTTAGATGGGGCTACGTAAGTGGGTGGCACAAGAGGTTCTGCAAGCCTACAAATGGTATACCACTCTTCAAGGGAGTTAAAAGTAAATTAAACATGCCAATCAGATGTAAGCCGATTTTACAATGTTTTGGGGAGTGAGCACAAGCACTGTAGCACTGTTTAGCAGTGATAAAATGCACAGAATCCTAAGGCCAACAAAACGAAATAGGAGGGTTAATGGCAAAACGTTTGGGGGAGACCCTGCAGCGATAGCCAAGCCCAAAAGTCCCTTTAACCTTAGTTATTTCAGTGCATGTGTATATATATAGATATACACACACACAGAAATAAAAATGTATGGGGGGTCTCTGTCCAAAAAATACTTTAAAAGAAAAAAAATATATATATATGCATATGTAAATATATGTAAGTGAACATGTAAGATTATATATATATCTACATATATCGATCTATTATCAGCTTTTAGGATGAAAAAAGCATTCTATTAATGTACAATAATGTAAAACAACATGCTTTATTATATGTGTTGTAAAGGTATGCATTGTAAAGGCATGCACTCTAAAGTCAGATATAAGTAATAGGCTTCTACTATAGAGATCCCTCTGTATACCATTAACAAATCTAACCTACAATTGTTAGACTTACCCATCACTCTAGCAAACTAGATTCTCAATAAATTGAAAGACCTAGAAAATGTTTCGGTCCCACACCAGATAGAAATGGTAGAGATTTATTATGGGTACCCTTCCTTCTTTTTCTTTTCCCCAATTCTCACCTCTTGCCCATTATTCATTACGGCCACACATCAATGACAGAACCCCGTTCTAGCTTTAATCATATTGTTCCAAATGTAGACTCCAACCTTGTTTACAGATTGAGTAGTTAGTTTGTTTTAACTTGGTGATGTTTTAAACTAAAGTAACATAAGAAAATAGGTTTCGTTATGGAGAACCTTCTTACTGATTTTGGGACCCAATTTGCAAACCTGGTGAATAAATATTACTATTTTTCTGTCATATTTAGTAAAATACAATGAATTTAGTGACATCAAAAAAGTAAAAAGTGTGTCCTCTTACCAAATCTTTCATCATCACTAATCACCAGTGAGGGTTCGTTGATGACATCTAGCTGTGTTATAGACCCTATTGTGACATACATCGCCATATAACACCTTAATACAGTCCAGGTAAAAGACATATATAGACATGATAGCATGCTAAAGAGGTAAAAACGAACAAACAAAGACTGGGTTTATTTAAGTTAGCGAAAAATGATTGTAGATACTCTGTGCACACTTAGGGGCATATTATCAAGGGGGTTTATCTCCGCTTTTTTGGCTTTAAAAGCCAAGAAAGCGGAGATAAAATTATCTCCCTATTACCTAGCTGTCGCTAACACCAGTTAGTGACAGCTAGTAGGAGATAGCGACGATCTTGGGCCCCACTTTGCATGTCAGTGATATTTATCACTAATGACATGCAAAGTGGGCGTGCCAAGATGTTAGCG
Source organism: Lissotriton helveticus (assembly GCF_964261635.1). NCBI lineage: Eukaryota > Metazoa > Chordata > Amphibia > Caudata > Salamandridae > Lissotriton > Lissotriton helveticus. The sequence goes on along the minus strand of NC_136065.1, from coordinate 1,843,170,783 downwards.
ACTGGAAACAGTCGCTAACATCGCTATCTCCTATTACCAACTTTTGGAGATATTCGCGCTAAGCGTGAATATCTCCAAAAGCTAACACCTGCCCTGAGCAGTTCTTAGCCATGTTATCCAATGGGAGGTGGATAACATGGCTAAGAGCATTAGCTCGGTAATGCATGAATATCGCTGACTTTTCAGCGATATTCATGCATTGCGGCCGTTTTTTATCGCATTTGCGATAAACCTTGGTAATACCAAGGTTTATCTGCGATAATTTCTGGCGATGCTTAGCGTTAAAAAATTCGTTGCTAAGCATCCTTAGCGATAAATATCGCTTAACATTGGTAATATGCCCCTTAATTTCTCAATTCGCTTTTAAATTATCTAAATAATTATGTCATGTGCTGCTTCATTCGTTGCACTGCATCCATCAGTGCCTTGAATACTTATTAGAATGATCAGGTCAGGCGTGCCGTTCCCTGGTGAATGTGCACTTTTCCTGATAAAGCAAAGAGGTTTTTTATCCAACTTTATCCAAAACAATCATTCAATGAATGCAATGTTCCAAACATGATTCTTCATTCTTTTCATGAATTTATTCAAGATCATCCATTTTAATTCTTCACAAACAACGATAACATTTTATCCACGGATTTCATAAACCCAATGCATTTCGGGTCCATACACCGGACCCTTCTTCATGGGTCTAAAACAAAAAATATGACACAAATCATGATTCTATTCAGTCCAAAATCATAACTCATTGTAAACTTTCACTGAGAACAGATGCGTATTAACTCTTCAAAATGCATTATCGTTCTGGCTCTCCGTACTACAAAAATGACACTCATAACATAACATTATCAAAAAGGCAACTGAAATTTCCATTATGAAACAAGCAGCTGCATTATTCTAAGAATTCATTCGGGCTACGCTCTTAAACGTGCGTGAAATAATAACTTCCAAAAGTCCCACATTGAAATATCTATAGTAGTGTTTGAAACCCCACAACGGTTTGTTCCCCATCTTGCTACATTAATATATAACAGCATTTGTAAACAAGCATTTACAATGCAATGGTCTCGGCATCATTAAAAGTAGAGCTATTGGCATTGCTCATGACATTTCTTTTTTTTTCCTTAAATCATAAATAACAGCACTCACTGATCTGCGCACTCACTGCTCTGCGCACTCACTGCTCTGCGCACTCACTGCTCTGCGCACTCACTGCTCTGCACTCTGCACTCACTACTCTGCACTCTGCACTCACTACTCTGCACTCTGCACTCACTACTCTGCACTCTGCACTCTGCACTCACTACTCTGCACTCTGCACTCTGCACTCACTACTCTGCACTCTGCACTCTGCACTCACTACTCTGCACTCTGCACTCTGCACTCTGCACTCTGCACTCACTACTCTGCACTCACTACTCTGCACTCACTACTCTGCACTCACTACTCTGCACTCTGCACTCACTACTCTGCACTCTGCACTCTGCACTCACTACTCTGCACTCACTGCTCTGCACTCTGCACTCTGCACTCACTACTCTGCACTCACTACTCTGCACTCTGCACTCACTACTCTGCACTCTGCACTCACTACTCTGCACTCTGCACTCTGCACTCACTACTCTGCACTCTGCACTCACTACTCTGCACTCTGCCCTCACTACTCTGCACTCTGCACTCTGCACTCACTACTCTGCACTCTGCACTCACTACTCTGCACTCTGCACTCTGCACTCACTACTCTGCACTCTGCACTCTGCACTCACTACTCTGCACTCTGCACTCACTACTCTGCACTCACTACTCTGCACTCTGCACTCACTACTCTGCACTCACTACTCTGCACTCTGCACTCTGCACTCACTACTCTGCACTCACTACTCTGCACTCTGCACTCACTACTCTGCACTCTGCACTCACTACTCTGCACTCTGCACTCTGCACTCACTACTCTGCACTCTGCACTCACTACTCTGCACTCTGCACTCTGCACTCACTACTCTGCACTCTGCACTCACTACTCTGCACTCTGCACTCACTACTCTGCACTCACTACTCTGCACTCACTACTCTGCACTCACTACTCTGCACTCTGCACTCACTACTCTGCACTCTGCACTCTGCACTCACTACTCTGCACTCACTGCTCTGCACTCTGCACTCTGCACTCACTACTCTGCACTCACTACTCTGCACTCTGCACTCACTACTCTGCACTCACTACTCTGCACTCTGCACTCTGCACTCACTACTCTGCACTCTGCACTCACTACTCTGCACTCTGCACTCACTACTCTGCACTCTGCACTCACTACTCTGCACTCTGCACTCTGCACTCACTACTCTGCACTCTGCACTCACTACTCTGCACTCTGCACTCTGCACTCACTACTCTGCACTCTGCACTCTGCACTCACTACTCTGCACTCTGCACTCACTACTCTGCACTCTGCACTCTGCACTCACTACTCTGCACTCTGCACTCACTACTCTGCACTCACTACTCTGCACTCTGCACTCACTACTCTGCACTCTGCACTCACTACTCTGCACTCTGCACTCTGCACTCACTACTCTGCACTCTGCACTCACTACTCTGCACTCTGCACTCACTACTCTGCACTCTGCACTCACTACTCTGCACTCTGCACTCTGCACTCACTACTCTGCACTCTGCACTCGCTACTCTGCACTCTGCACTCACTACTCTGCACTCTGCACTCTGCACTCACTACTCTGCACTCTGCACTCACTACTCTGCACTCACTACTCTGCACTCTGCACTCACTACTCTGCACTCTGCACTCACTACTCTGCACTCTGCACTCACTACTCTGCACTCTGCACTCACTACTCTGCACTCTGCACTCACTACTCTGCACTCTGCACTCTGCACTCACTACTCTGCACTCACTACTCTGCACTCTGCACTCACTACTCTGCACTCTGCACTCTGCACTCTGCACTCACTACTCTGCACCATTGCGAAGATTCAGCCTTAATGTATGGACATTCGTACTGTCCAGCATATGTGTAAATGATGCTCCACTTACACGGTCACGGGTATAGATAACCAGCACTACACTTGCATAGAATACTATGAGAAGTCGAACATTCCACAAGGGTTTTAAGCCACTTCTGAGGTACCAGCCAAGTATTTCTGCCTCTTCAGAATCACCAGTGGCACTTTTTGTACATGGTGTGAGGTAAGGGTTACTCTTTTGCTGAGATACAGAATCGCAGAGGCCTCCTAAAAGCAAAGTCGTTCCCCTGTGCAAAACAATTATCTTATCAGGCAGCCCGTGAGACAGTAAGCATGTGCGCAATACGAAGAAAGTGGAACGCGAAAGAACGCAAAATTGGATCGTTTCCCCCGATTTCTGTCGTTTACCTCAATTTCTGCTTAGGGTCGTGTGACCGAGACTCGAACCCGGGTCCTCTCGGTCCGAGGTCGAGCGCCCTAGCCGTTAGGCCACCTCCTCTCCGCTATAAAAGCGGCATGCGGGGAGCATCTTGTGGTTTTCAAAACCCATTTGTGCGGCCTACTCTCCGCCTCCGTATCCCGTGTAATCGGAAATGTGTGGCACCGTCACAAGCCTCTCCGTAATTAGCACCGGGGCTGAGTAACGAGAGAAAGGATTACTCCCTTATAAAGTGCTTGAAACCCGGCTATCGGTATAAAGCGCCACTTAGATAAACAAGGCCACAGTTAATTGAATGCCCTCCATTTTTAGGTCTAAATTCAATCGCGGGCCCTATGCTTTATCCCGTTCTCAAAGAAAGGGAACTTCGTATCCTTTAATGTAAGTTCTTGAACTGAAAAGCTTATTATTCTTTCAACAGTAGCATGTCTCCCTCTTGTTTAACTCCACCGAGAGTTTCATTTGCAAGAGAGTACCCAAAGCGCTACTGAGAAACTAGGGGCTGTTGCATTTAAATATCCGCAAGCCCAACACCAAGGCTGCCTAGTCTTGAATTTGTCTTGTGTTTTTTTACTACGGAGGCCGCTAGCAACCCTTCCGCCTTCCGGCCATGTCGGAGGCTGCCCCAAGTATTACATTATTTATCTTGGCGCTGTGCAATGGAGTTTCTTGTTACCCATCTCAACGAGCGTCATGTTATCGACCTTAGACGAATGATAGGCAGGGCAGCCCTACAGGATCGGTGCCTCCTGGTCCTCGTGGTGTCCAGCTGGAGGGCCTACTCTTCAGGGTGCAATTGAGAGACCTGAACTTGCCATCACAACTGTCAGTCGAAATAGGGGGCGGGTTATGCCTCTCACCGTGGCCTCGGTGGCCTGCGCAGTGCCTACCTCCCGGTGCTGGAAGGTATTTTGTGCGTAATAAATTGGACATAAGCTGGGCAGTCTTTAATAAGAGGACGTGCAAGATTATCCCTTTCACCGGCCAAAGCTTATCTCTCAATGGATGGCTGAGGGCCATTGCTCTACAGTTAATTAGCAGCAGAGGTAAATCAGGCTCTGGAAGGAGACGATCTCCACACACATTAGGTCAGAGGTCACAAAGGACCGATGTGTGAGGCGGGAGGAGGCCCGAGAAATGAAAGAGCAAACGGCTGGAAAGGATCCCAGTGCATCTGAGAAAACCCAGCGCTGAACACTGTGTATTTCAATATAAACAAGAAATCACTGAGGTCCGTTTTTTTTCGCCGAGTTTTATATAGCGCAAACTTGACCCGAATCGGGTATCAGAGCGCTTTACAGAGCACCAGTTACGTTACATGAGGACACAACACTCACCTTTAAAGTTGCTGGGGACGGCCGCCGGTGCAATCTGCAGACTGCAGAGTTCACAGGAGAGGAGGGGCTGGGGCCGGGAGGAGCAGCTCAGGCTCGCAGTCCGTAGTCGCAGGCTCCGCTCAGCTCGAAAGGAATTTGAAAAGGAGGAAGTGGGGGGGGGGGGGGCCAAAGATAAAGGGCAAGATTACCGTGTCACTGTTCTGTTGCAATCAATGGTGTACGCGCTCGCACCAACTGGATTGCATTACGCGGGCACTCTGACAGCTCGTAATTAAGATTAATCACTCTGCCGTGCTCGTTCTCGCACACAATATGCCACATCGGGCATGCGTAAATTACTTACATCCTATCACGGCAACGCTAATACATACACAGCACAGCGAAGACGAATCACTAGGCAGATGACAAAATACACTAAGGAATGTGTCTGTTCAGACCCCTAGAGATCCTTTCTTTCTTCTTTAGCATTAGGAGCTCGAAGCTCCACCCCCTTCGTGGGCGGAGGCCGAGCCCTAAAAACGACTATACCACGCTGCTTTATGGTTTAACTAAATGTGCATCCCAAAGTGCAACCTAATTGCGTTACGCGTTACGCGCTGCATGAAACTTACAGAATATCGTTTTACCGATCTCGCTGTTTCGGGCGGTTCTCTTTCCTGCTACCCAAATCTAGTAAGATTAAATGAAGACTCGGAATGCACTGAACGAGATTTAAATTACGTCGCGTACCGCAATCATGTGATCAAAGTCACGTATTAGTGACTTTTACTTCCTTAAAGGACCTGTAAGAACTGACTATTTCAAAGCGCAATAACGTTAAAAAAAACCTGCATCAAAACTAACTCTTAAAAAGATGCCTGTGTCATCACAAATGTATGTAAATGTAAACAATAGTCATCGGTTACAATAAATAAATGTACTGAATGCTGGGTATGACGAACAATGTTAAAATTCACATTATTAATTAAAAAAAATAAAAAAAAATAATAAGATCCTAAAAAAGGGAAATCAGCATCTGATTATTAAGAAATTATATATGACTATTTCATAGTTTACAGAAAACATGCTAGTTCAATCCGGCCGTTCAACCCCGACGGCTGCATCGAGTTAAGTCTTTTCAATCAATCAATCAATCATTAATAAAGCGCACTATCCGTGAGGGTCTCAAGGCGCTGGAGGGGGGTGCTGCTGCTGCTACTGGTCGAAGAGCCAGGTCTTGAGAAGTCGTCTGAAGGCTAGCAGGTTCTGGGTCTGACGTAGGTTTGTAGGGAGGGTGTTCCAGGTCTTGGCGGCGAGGTTGGAGAAGGATCTGCCGCCGGCGATGGTTTTCCGGATGCGTGGGACTGTGGCGAGGGTAAGGTCGGCAGAGCGGAGGTTGCGGGCGGGACTGTAGAAGCTGAGTCGGTCATTGAGATATGCTGGTCCGGTGTTGTGTAGGGCTTTGTGTGCGTGGATGAGGAGTTTGAAGGTGATCCTCTTGCTGACGGGGAGCCAGTGCAGGCCTCTCAGGTGGGGGTTGATGTGGCTGCGTCGGGGGACGGCGAGGATCAGTCATGCCGAGGCATTCTGGATGCGTTGTAGCCGTCTCAGGAGCTTGGTTGTTGTTCCTGCGTAGAGGGCGTTCCCGTAGTCCAGTCTGCTGGTGACGAGGGCATGGGTGACGGTTTTTCTCGTGTTGGAGGGGATCCATTTGAAGATTCTGGGGAGCATCCAGAGGGTGTTGAAGCAGGTCGCGGAGATGGCGTTGACTTGCTTGGTCATGGAGAGGGCGGTGTCGAGGATGACCCCAAGGTTGCGTGCGTGGTTGGTGGGTTCTGGGGCTATTCCTAGCGAAGTGGGCCACCAGGAGTTGTCCCAGGCTGATGGGGTTGGGCCGAGGATGAGGACCTCCGTTTTGTCTGAGTTCAGCTTCAGCCTGCTGTCCTTCATCCACTCGGCGATGGCCTTCATTCCTTTGTGGAGGTTGGCTTTGGCGGGGTGGGGGTCTTCGGTGAGGGATATGATCAGCTGGGTGTTGTCGGCATAGGAGATGATGTTGAGGCTGTGTTGTTGTGCGACGCGGGCGAGCGGTGCCGTGTAGATGTTGAACAGCGTCGGGCTTAGGGAGGAACCGTGAGGGACGCAGCAGATGATCTTGGTGGTCTGGGATTGGAAGGGAGGGAGGAGGACGCTCTGGGTTCTGCCGGAGAGGAAGGATGTGGTCCAGGCCAGGGCCTTCTCCTGGATTCCGGCGTCGTGGAGGCGTGTTGCTAGGGTGCAGTGGCAGACCGTGTCAAAGGCTGCGGATAAGTCCAGGAGGATGAGGGCGGCTGTTTCTCCTTTGTCCATCAGGGTCCTGATGTCGTCGATGGCAGCGATGAGGGCGGTCTCAGTGCTGTGGTTGCTCCAGAAGCCGGACTGGGAAGGGTCCAGGATGTTGTTCTCCTCGAGGAAGTGGGTCAGCTGTCTGTTGACAATCTTCTCTGTGACTTTCGCCGGGAAGAGGAGCAGGGAGATGGGCCGGACGTTCTTGAGGTCCTTGGGGTCTGCCTTGGGTTTCTTCAGAAGGGCATTGATCTCGGCGTGCTTCCAGCTCTTCGGGAAGGTTGCTGTCTTGAAGGAGATGTTAATTGTCTTCCGGAGGTGGGGTGCGATGGCTGTGCTGGCTGTGTTGAAGATGTGGTGAGGGCATGGGTCAGATGGTGCTCCGGAGTGGATGGAGTTCATGGTCTTGATTGTTTCTTCGACGCTGACGTTGGTCCAGGAGGTCAGGCGACTGGTGCATGTGGGGGCCTGCGAGCAGGTGGTCTCGGCGGCTGATGTGGGGGTGTCGGAGTTGAGCTGTTGTGGATGTCGGTGATCTTGCGGTGGAAGAAGGTGGCCAGAGAGTCGCAGAGGTCTTGTGACGGCGGGATGTCGTTTGTGTTGGAGCTGGGGTTGGAGAGTTCTTTCACGATGCTGAAGAACTCTTTGGAGTTGCGTGCGTTGTTGTCAAGGCGGTCCTTGAAGGCGGTCCTCTTGGCGGTCCTGATGAGTTGGTGGTGTCTACGGGTGGCGTTCTTGTGGGCGGTGTAGCTGTCTGGTGTTTGGTCTCGGAGCCAGTTTTTCTCCAGCTTCCGGCAGGTGCGCTTGGAGGTCCGGAGGTCAACGGTGAACCATGCGGCTTTCTTGTTGGTGTGGTTGGCTGTGGAGGTCTTGAGTGGGGCGAGGGTGTTGGCGCAGTTGCTGATCCATTGTTTGAGGTTGATGCTGGTAGTGTTAGGGTCGGCGGGTGGTCCTAGGGCAAGTGTGGTGGTCAGTTGGTCCTTGGTGACCTTGCCCCAGCAGCGGTGTGGCAGCCGTTGGGTGCGGTGGTGTGTGGCGGGTTTCCTGAAGGTGAAGTGGACGCATCTGTGGTCGGTCCAGTGGGGTTTGGTGGTGTGGTTGAAGGAGACGTGGGGACTTGCGGAGAAGATGGGGTCCAGTGTGTGTCCGAGGCATGAGCTGTTTGAGTCCGAGGTTGGCAGGGTGGTGGAGTTGGCGTCGTTGTTGTTCTCGAGGTGGAAGTTCAGGTCTCCGAGGAGGATATAGTCTGTTGAGATGAGGACGTGGGTGCTGATGAGGTCGGCGAGGGTGTGGCTGAATTGCTGTCGGGGACCAGATGGTCTGAAGACAAGTGTTCCTCTGAGGGTGGTGTTGGGGTCGGTGTGGATCTGGAAGTGCATGTGCTCAGCGGTGGTGAGGGTGTCGTCGGTGCTGGTTGATACTCTGAGGGTGTCCTTGTGGATGATGGCGATTCCTCCTCCCACTCCGTTGCTGCGGTCTCTGCGGGAGATCTTGTAACCCTCTGGGATGGCTATGGCGATGTCTGGCGCCGAGGTGGTGTACAGCCAGGTCTCCGTCAGGAAGACGACGTCGGGGGCTGATGAGTCTAGGAGGTCCCAGAGTTCGATGGTGTGCTTGCGAGCGTAGCGAGTGTTGAGGAGGATGCAGTGGAGGTGGTTGGGTTCTCTGGTGGAGGGTTTGGCGTGCCGGATGCTGGTGAAGCTGCAGTTCCGACAGGTGAAGGGCCCTTGGGTGCGCTTTGGGGTGGCCTGGTAGCAGGGGTGGTTTCGTCCGGGGTTGAGTGTGTGGAGGGTGCTGGAGTCGTAGAGAAGTCTGGTGTTGTGGCGGCCTCGGGGTCCAGGGGTCCTGGCACTGGGTGCAGTCCAGGCGCGGACGGGCGCAGGTGGGCTTGCATTTGGCGAGGCTTTGGCGCGCCTTCGGTGCGCCAGCGGCGCGCCCGCTGCGCGCCCACTGCGCTTCCGCGCGGTGTCCTCCATAAATGGCGACGTGGGAGGGAGGAGCAGCTGGGAGGCAGGAGCGGGGCGGCCAATGGGCGGTAAACAGAAAGCACAGGGGGCGGGCCGCAGGGGAGCAGCGGCGGGAAGCAGGGATCGGGGGGCACAGAAGCGGGGGGAACAGCCAAATACAGGCACAGGGGGAACAATAAGACTGAAAAAACGCACTAAAGATTATACACAAGAAAAAGGCAGAACACAGATAAGGCAGCACAGGACTCACCAGCGGCGAACTCGCGGCAGCAGCGGTGAGGGGCAGAAGACACAGGCGCACACGAGGAGCCGTGGGGCGTGTGGAGCGACCGGCCCTGCGAGCAGGGTCAAGGGTCCAAAAGAATTCTGATTTCAAGAGTTGTTTATGCATATCCCTGTCTGGACGATTTTTAAAAGACTCCAAGACCGTGAATCTCAACTGGGCTACATTATGGCCAGCTTCTTGCCAGTGCATAGCAACTGTTGATTTCTCATTTTTTAATCTTATATTGCTTTTATGTTCCGTGATTCTTATTTTAATTTTCCTTTCTGTCATGCCGACATACATTTCCCTACATGGGCATTTTAGTGCATATATCAACTCTTGAAATCAGAATTCTTTTGGATTAAAAGACTTAACTTGATGCAGCCATCGGGGTTGAACGACCGGATTGAACTAGCATGTTTTCTGTAAACTATGAAATAGTCATACATAATTTCTTTATAATCAGGTGCTGATTTCCCTTTTTTAGGATCTCATTATTTTGTTTGATTTTTTTTGAATTAATAATGTGATTTTTAACATTGTTCATTCATACACAGCATTCAGTACATTTATTTATTGTCACCGATGAGTATTGTTTACATTTACATACATTTGTGATGACACAGGCATCTTTTATGCGTTTTTTTTTTTAACTTTATTGCGCTTTGAAATAGTTCGTTCTTACGGGTCCTTTAAGGAAGTAAAAGTCACTAACACGTGACTTTGATCACATGATGCGGTACGCGACGTAATTTAAATCTCGTTGAGTGCGTTCCGAGGCTTCATTCAATCTTACTCGATTTGGGTGGCAGGAAAGAGAACCGCCATAAACAGCGAGATCGGTAAGACGATATTCTGTATGTTTCTTGCAGCGCGTAACGAGTAACGCAATTAGGTTGCACTTTGGGATGCACATTTAGTTAAACCATAAAGCAGCGTGGTATAGTTGTTTTTTACAAATGCTGTTATATATTAATGTAGCAACATGCTAAACAATGCGTTGTGGGGTTTCAAACACTACAATAGATATTTCAATGTGGGACTTTTGGAAGTTATTATTTCACGCACGTTTAGAGCATAGCACGAACGAATTCTTATAATAATGCAGCTGCTTGTTTCATAATGGATTGAATTTGAATGCAACAGTACGTTTACAATGTATGGCGAAATTTCTGTTGCCTTTTTTATAATGTTATGTTATGAGTGTCATCTTTGTAGTACGGAGAGCCAGAACGATAATGCATTTTGAAGAGTTAATACGCATCTGTTCTCAGTGAAAGTTTACAATGAGTTATGATTTTGGACTGAATAGAATCATGATTTGTGACATATTTTTTGTTTTAGACCCCTGAAGAAGGGTCCGGTGTATGGACCCGAAATGCATTGGGTTTATGAAATCCGTGTATAAAATATTATCGTTATTTGTGAAGAATTAAAATGGATGATCTTGAATAAATTCATGAAAAGAATGAAGAATCATGTTTGGAACATTGCATTCACTGAATGATTGTTTGGGATAAAGTTGCATTAAAAACCTCTTTGGTTTATTGAAGTTAGCCTCGCAGTCTGAACACTGTACCTTTCTAGCTAAAGTGCCTCTACTACTGTGATTGTCGGAACAATATTGCAGTCCATGAACCTTGCGCTATTCCATAAAGAATGGTGTTTTTCTCAATAGACATAGATCTTACCCACAATCAGATAAAGGTCTTCTACACATCCCAGGAAAAGTGCTATCAATATTAGTCTAAATGGAGAGTCAATTCTACATCTTAAATCACTTTCTAGAAGTTAAAACCTTCTGAAATATAGCAAAGTGTATTAACTTTAGATTGAAAGAAAGCAGATTACATATTTGCTGAACTTGGAGCACATTTCTTCATCAAACACGTAAGCAAAAAATAAAATAAAATTTATGGTGTGGAGCGCCAGCAGAAAAAGAAAACTTTTGACATAAAAGCAAAGATCTCACTCAATCCAACTCGTACAGAATGGCAGACACTGGTTTCAAACTATAATCCTGTCTTACAGAAGGATCTCACCCATTTTCGCTGTGCTACTTAGTTTGTCATCAACCATATCAGGATTTATTCGAAAGCCTTCTTGGACTTTTTTGAGGCAGGACAAAACTTACTTTTCAGACAATATTTTTCCACTGTTGTAGGTCACAATTGTTGACATAGCTAGGTATGATTCAGGAATTTATATTATTGACGGTTGTAGAAGAACTCTGTATTTAGAGAATAAAAAGATGATGTATCTTTAGTTCTGGTTTCTACGTAGCCACCTTGGATATGTCAGAAATGGGAACTCAGACACGCACAAAACACAAATTTGCGCTCCTATGCCTAGTACTGGCAAATAGCGAATTGCGATACATTGAACTCAAACCCTCCCTCCCAAAGCACGATGCATGTTGTCAGACATGCTGGAGTGGGATGTAGTGGGAGAATGCCGCCTGAAAACAGTACGTACAGACGAGGAATGCAGAACGAGACCTAGGAGACTCTCAACTAGAACCTCAGATAACACACAAGGAACGCAACCAAAACACTCATGCGATGGAAAGTCCGATATCGCTGAGCAGTGGCACCCCCCCTTGTCCGACCAAATAACTCTTGAATGATAGGCAGATACCCGGTTCCACGAAATGAATGATTAACAGGGCCGGTAACACAGGGCCCGATTCACAGAACTAACTTAAGACAAAATCCTAAACTTACTACCATTTTGGTATTCACAGAAAGCACAGTTTAGGAGTAGTAAAGTTAGGACTCCTGACTTTAGGACTCCTAAATACCTTCTGTGAATACCTAAAATCTTAAATTTAGGATTTTTCTCAGTTTAGGAGTAGTAAAGTTAGGACTCCTAACTTTAGGACTCCTAAATGCATTCTGTGAATACCGAAAGTCTTAAAGTTAGGATTTTTCCCAGTTTAGGAGTCCTAAAGTTAGGAGTCCTAACTTTACTACTCCTAAACTGAGAAAAATCCTAACTTTAAGACTTTCGGTATTCACAGAGGTATTTAGGAGTCCTAAAGTTAGGAGTCCTAACTTCTGTGAAATTAGTAAGTGCCTTCTGTGAATACCAAAATGGTAGTAAGTTTAGGATTTTGTCTTAAGTTAGTTCTGTGAATCGGGTCCCATGATATTTAGAACAAATTCCATCACCAGTCACTGTTGCGTAATGTTATAGGTTTGTTTTCCTCATACTGTATGATTCTTACTACTGTAATTACTGCATGTGGGTTGCAATTAATACTACTGCACACAAATGGTGCTTGGGTGAGTAAACCCTGGTACACTACGTATACCGCAATGTAATACTTGCTAATGGCCCCATGGGCAGAATATGAGAAATGTAGAACGTGCTCATTCTGGTGATTAAGAATGCAGTATTATAATAAAAATATGCTGAAAAAAAGAGATAGGAACTCAGGTAGTTGTTGCAGCTTTCCCTCTTGTGGATTGGGCCTTGGGCCTATCAGGGAAATGTCCGATAGCTGATAACATGACACTATTATCCATCTGGCAATGGATTATATGGAAGTAGATAGACCTTGAGTAATGTGACCATAAATCACACAAATTGTTCGAATATCCTTCATCTTATCGAAGTAAAATAGTAAGACCCTCCTAACGTATAGTGACTGAAGAGTCTGTTCTGCTAACAAAGACGGATTTGGGAAGAAGCTATTAATAGTGTGATTTGTGTAAATCAGAAACCACGTAAGGTAAGAAAGAAGGGTGAGTCCTCAAGACTATCCTATTGGCATGAAACATGATAAAAAGTTCTACAGCTGATAGAAATTATAATTCACTAACTGTTCTCATTGATGTAGTTGCAATTAAAAAAGGCAGTTTTCCATGATAAATGCTGCAATGTAGCTCTGTGCCTAGAATCAAATTGTAGATTCATTTGTTTTGACAGCACCAAGTTGAGCTCCCATGGAGGAGATGGACTTTTTATTAGTGGAAAAATCTTGACACTTTCCAGAAAATCTTTAAATACTGGGATCTTAAAGAAGGACAAATGCTGGGGAGACTTTCGATAAGGAGTTATACCCGCTAGATGTACCTTTATCAAAGGGATTGGCAACCTCAATTTAGCTACATGTAACAAGTACGGAAGTTTTACCTTTTTCTGGCATTTAATGGGATCATGACCCTTGCTTTGGCACTAGATGGAGAACCGTTTCCATATTAATGCATAACAGCATCTTGTGGACGGACGTTTTGACTCTTTCTTTATCTCCATACAGCCAGGAGGAAGATTTAAATGGCTGTATTGTCTGATCTGAGGGGCAATGCAGCCAACTTCAATGACTGACAGCTCATATGATGGATATGGCTATTAGGTCTGGTCAAAAGATCAAGTCTGCGGGCAATCACCTGTGGTCAGGTACCACAATTTCTTGGCCAATCTGATGCTATTAGGATAATCTTTGTTTTTGATTTGCATAGTTTTACTAACATTGGTGATATGAGTGGGCTCAGGAGAAAGACGTAGGCAAAACTCCTTTGTTCTGTTGATTTGATGCTTCTCTTTCGATTGCCGTCTTTTGCAACAGAAGGTGACTTTTGTCTTTTAGTAATGACAGATGATGTTTCGATATTGATCGGTTGGTGGGAATAACCCTCAAACAAATTGAGTGTCCCCTTTGAAAGATGTTTAGTGCCCATCTGTCAGCAGGCATTAGTCTCCACTCTTCCAAGCAAGATGTTATTGCTTCCCCTACAGCGGTAGTTAACCAGGGTGGTGGGGATTGGGCAACAACTGTCTGTTACAGATCAACTTCCCACACATGAATGCAATGTTTTAGAAAGGAATGAAACCTTTAGCTCTGATACCACTTATGATAGTGGAGGGTTTGTGTTTGCCTCCAACGATGATGAGGGCATTGAGCCCTCTAATGGAAGTATCGCCTGTACCAGTGGCGGCTCCTCCGCTAAGGGGGAGGAGCGTCCCCCCCACTATTCTCTGAGCAGTGCAAAAAAAGAATATAACACGTTATTATTTTCTTTTTCTGTGCCATTTAAAGCAATGTTAGGGTAGGGCGGGCTGGGCTTGCCGCCATCAAGCAGGAGCAGGAGAGATTTGCACTCGCTAAGTGCGCATGAATGTTTAGCTGGCCCTGTTCAGCCTGCCAAACAGTCATACACACTAAGCATGTTCTCCACCTGGCTGTGTTGCACAACCCGATTGAGAACATGCCCAGGCACTGCCTGAGCGACCAAACAGGCCGTTTAGACCAATCGCGACACTGCTGTTGCAGTGTTGTGATTGGCTGGGAGAGTCTGGGTGCCTAGGTGTGCAGCACAGTTGGGACGGAGGAAAGCCAAGCAGCAGATGACGGATGAGAGGCATGTAGCGGACGAGAGATGAGAGGCATGCAAAATGATTTGACATGGGGCACTATGACAGGGCTGTCATGTGAGTCAATGAGTGTGGCCTTTGGCAATGTAGGAACATGCATGTGTATGAGCGGGATATATGTGTATGGGTGACTGAGAGCTTGTCATATGTACTTGTGGCACAGGGCATATCTTTTACCATTTCTTTCACCATATGTAGCACCATTAAATGTATAACGCAAACGTACAACCATTTTTTTTAGTTAGGGAAATTAAGGGTCAGATATACGAAACTTCCAGTTTGCATTTCCTAAATAGCGAATCCTAAGCAATAACTATTAAGAAAATGAAACAAGGAACGTACATAAAATAGATATTTCGAAATAGTGTAGGAATGGCTATTAAGAAATAGATTTTAAGAAATGCTAAACCATTCATTCCTATGGGCCTAAAGACCCATATGTGTGAATGGTTTTACATTTGCAAATTTGCGATTTCCTTATAGAAAATCGCAAATTAGGAAATGTAAAACCAAAAGGTGCATGTGGGCCTAACCCCCCCTACCCCCAACCCCAAAAAAGTGTTTCACGTGAAAAGTGGACAAATGCCTAAGAGGCATGTGCGTACTACACAGCACTTTCAAAAATGCATTTTGTGTGCCTTATTTAAAATTGCAAATGGTTACCATCGACTTGAAGTCGATGGCAACAGCATTTCTTAGCTTTCTATTCCGCATTTAGCAAATGCTTTATACATGTTCTTAGGAAATCGCAAATAAGAAATCCCAATTTGTAATTTCCTATTTAGGGAATCACAAAATGTTTATATAAATCGAATTAAGGAATGTGTACATATTGAAACAGTATTGCATTTCTTATTAGACTGAAATTGGAATTCGTTCCGTTAAGAAATGCAATTTTCATTCAAACATCTGGCCCTTAAAGTGCAGAAAAATGTTCTGCAAAAAGGTTCTGAATATGGAAAAAAAATTGCACTTTAAATGCCTCCCACTTTAAAAAATGGCTATTTTTTTTTAGTTATAGCTATGCATCGTGTCTACCAGCCACTGGGCGCAAGATGCCTGCTGTGTATAAAAGCGAAAATATGAAATGGAAGAAAACTAAACTGAAGACTTTACTTTGTTTATATTAATTCTATAATCTTCACTATATATTCTCCCATTTGAAAGTGGCACATTTCTAAACAGCAGGCCTCTTGCTCCCTGTGGCCTGTACACAGTGCCATATTGGTAGCAGGAAAATACAGTCATTTGTTTGATTGGATGAATTTTAAAGTGAAACATGCTTTATCAACAATTAGGAAGTAATTGGCTTAATTGAAACTGGAGAAAAATATTAAGGCATTGTTTAACAGAAATATTATTCTTCACTTTGATTTCCTTCCCAACCAAAAAAAAATGACAGTATTTTTCAGTTATAACTCTGGCACAGCATCTACTGGCCACTGGGAGCAAGAGGTCGTCTGTTTGTAAATGTGACACTTTGAAACGGGAGAAAATTAAAAAGAAGAGTTAACTTTATCATTAAGTTAAATCTTCATTTTAATATTCTTCCATTCAAAAGCATTCAGAAACATAATGTTGTTCTAATGCTCCAATTTTGAGTGGAAAGACTTTTATTTAAGACAACTCTGTGTCCCAGCCTGGTTCACAAGTCTGACTGAGCAGTGCTCATTATTAGGCGAAGGCGGAGTGTGCAGAGACAGTACAGGTAAGTGTTCTTTGTTTTAGTTTTCATTAATGTCTAATTAATAATAGGGGGGTGGAGGCAGGTGGCGTAGCGGAGTTCCACAGAGTTTGTTCCCAACTCGGTAGACCTCCGCGTAGTCCCGCTACGCCAGATACGCCCAGGGTTACTCAATATCAGACCCCACTATCTACAGTGTGATGATAATAATGTAAAAGATGCACAGTCTTCTCTTAAATTTAAATGGGAAATGTGACACTGTGCTTATTTCAAAATGAACTCAAGGCGACAAGCTACTCTGAAGATATCTACGAGTTACTGGTAGTCACGATTGACTGATTGGAGACACCTGCTGCAAAGGGATGTTTAATTTCACCATTCCACTGGTGAGAACATCCTTGAATGTTAGAGAGATTCTGGATGGAGAAGGAGCAGGTAAAGTTAGAATGTAGGAAGAGTGTGATGACTCAGAATAAGAAGTGAGTGAGTACAATCTCAGTCTTCTGTTGATAGGCATGCTTAGTGGAGATGTTGTGGCATAAGAGGGCTACCACTCCTCAAAGGAAACATGGAGGTCACTCTAAAAGTCATCTTTGTTGGGGAGAGATCCAGAGGTGATGGAGGTGTCTGGGCTGGATCCTCAAATTGCATTATCAACCTCAGTGGACGATATGGCACAAGGGCTGGGTCTGGATCAGTTACCATTCTAAAATGACCCCATGGAGTAACAGTGGTTTCTTATTGTCACCCTTTATTAGTAGAGGAGCGTCTGTACTGCAGGAGAAAACTGTTCAGACTGGACATAAAGAACATGCTGGAGAGTGTGATGAAGAAACTGCTGACATTTTTGACAGCAAAGGATAGTGCTCCAAAATCAATGTATGTCTCTTCGAAAAGGACTATGTTGATCTTGGGACTCTGCTGGGAGGAGGCGAGAGGGTTAAAATCGGTCTGCTATGATGTGCCGCTGTCAATGGCATTGGTAATCTTATTTTCAATGATTTAGAGTGCCATCTGTGTCAAAGTAAAGTTGCCACAGAGCCATTCTTTGACAGTGAAAATGTCAGAGCAGATCACTTAACAGGGACACCGTAGGTCTCACATCAATGATTTATAACTCTGAGAATGGTGCCAGTGTTGGTCTCTGCTGACCTCTTTTCTCTAAATCGCCTTCAGTGGGACTCTACTTCAAATGATAAAACACACAAGATGATGGACGGAATGTTGCACATTGGCAAAACATTCACCCCCCGTCACAGATCTGGGTTTAATCCATTGTTCTTTTGCTCACCATGCCACCCCAGTTCAGACATGGCCATATGCAAATGAGTCTTGACCCTGTGACTCATGGGAACAGTCCAGCCCGAACTGCCAAGCCATGCCTTCCCTGGACCGGAATCAAGCATCATAGGACCGGTTTCTGGCTATCAGCCGTCATCAGCCAGGATAGCTTGACTCCAGTGGCGTAGTGAGCACGGGACCCACGTCTGGGCATACCCTTCTCACATAGGGCAAACAGCAAAACACACAAGATGATGGACGGAATGTTGCACATTGGCAAAACATTCACCCCCGGTCACAGATCTGGGTTTAATCCATCGTTATTTTGCTCACCACGCCACCCCAGTTCAGACATGGCCCTATGAAAATCAGTCTTGAACCTGTGCCTCATGGGAACAGTCCAGCCCGAACTGCCAAGCCATGTCTTCCCTGGACCAGAATCAAGCATCATAGGACCGGTTTCTGGCTATCAGCCGTCATCAGCCAGTATAGCTTGACTCCAGTGGAGTAGTGAGCACGGGGCCAACGTCTGAGCATACCCTTCCCACATAGGGCGAACAGCAAAACACACAAGATGATGGACGGAATTTGCACATTGGCAAAACATTCACCCCCAGTCACAGATCTGGGTTTAATCCTTTGTTATTTTGCTCACCACGCCACCCCAGTTCAGACATGGCCATATGCAAATCAGTCTTGAACCTGTGCCTCATGGGAACAGTCCAGCCCGAACTGCCAAGCCATGTCTTCCCTGGACCAGAATCAAGCATCATAGGACCGGTTTCTGGCTATCAGCCGTCATCAGCCAGTATAGCTTGACTCCAGTGGCGTAGTGAGCACGGGACCCACGTCTGGGCATACCCTTCCCACATAGGGCAAACAGCAAAACACACAAGATGATGGACGGAATGTTGCACATTGGTAAAACATTCACCCCCAGTCAAGGATCTGGGTTTAATCCATCGTTATTTTGCTCACCATGCCACTCCAGTTCAGACATGGCCATATGCAAATCAGTCTTGAACCTGTGCCTCATGGGAACAGTCCAGCCCGAACTGCCAACCCATGTCTTCCCTGGACCGGAATCAAGCACCCTAGGACTGGTTTCTGGCTATCAGCCGTCATCAGCCAGGATAGCTTGACTCCAGTGGCGTAGTGAGCACGGGACCCACGTCTGGGCATACCCTTCCCACATAGGGCGAACAACAAAACACACAAGATGATGGACGGAATGTTGCACATTGGCAAAACATTCACCCCCAGTCACAGATCTGGGTCTAATCCATCGTTATTTTGCTCACCACGCCACCCCAGTTCAGAATCAAGCTATTCTGGCTGATGAGGGCTGAAAGCCCGACACCGGTCCTAGGATGCTTGTTTCCATTCCAGGGAGGACCTGGCTTGGCAGTTCTGGCTGGACTGTTCCCATGGGGCACAGGGTCAAGAGTGATTTGCATATGGCTGGGTTCAAACTGGAATGGCATGGTGAGCAAAAAAAGATGGATTTAGGCCCAGATCTCTGTACTGGGGTGAATGTATGACATTGTTCTGCATTCTGTCCATCAACTGTTGTTTTTGCATTTGTCACCCTAAGTGGGACGGTTATGCTCAGACGTGAGTCCCGTGCTCTCCATGCCACTGGAATCCAGCTATCCTGGCTGATGAGGGCTGAAAGCCCGAAACCGGTCCTAGGATGCTTGTTTCTGGTCCAGGGAGGACCGGGCTTGGCAGTTCGGGCTGGACTGTTCCCATGGGGCACAGGGTCAAGAGTGATTTGCATATGGCTGGGTTCAAACTGGAATGGCATGGTGAGCAAAAAAACGATGGATTTAGGCCCAGATCTCTGTATTGGGGTGAATGTATGACATTGTTCTGCATTCTGTCCATCAACTGTTGTTTTTCCTTCAAATGATGGCAGACATACAGAGGCTTGTTGTCAGGCTTACCTTTCTAGACTCTTCTTCTTCAGCCCTCATATACTGCATCATGCTCCTAAGTCATTTGCCTTTCATGTCTTAGAGTATTCATTTGGGCCCTTTTTAAAAAAAAAAAAATATATATATATATATATCACACTCAAGGAGGCAGACCACACAGACCTTGTGGGCATTTGCAACTGCATTCCTCATTCCGCATTAAGGGCACTTCGAAAAAAGAGATGGCATCCTGACTAAGATAGTCAGAATCCAGGACAAAAATCACTTCACTCAACAGCAGAAGTTTAATGAAGTGGAATGCAAAAGTAAAATATTCCTGACGGAAAATATTAATAATTTCAGAGGTATAAATCCTCACAGGTGTTCAGAGATCCTGCTATCGCAAGCCTGAATGGCCAGCAGAATGCATTGTTGGAATGTAGCCTTCCAGGCTCTTAACCACTTGACCACGGCGGTAATTCCGCCGCTGATCTAGGGGGGAGGGTGGGCCGCGCGGTCGCCGCCATGCTCGTGAAGGAACCACTCCGTCACGAGCCGCGGTGGCGCTGTGCTTGTGACGGAATGCTTCCATCACGGCCCCGCCTGCCTAATAGAACGCTCAGCGCAGGCGCGAAATCAGCGCCGTGCCGTGACGGAACCATTCCGTCACCAGCACAGCACCACCGTGGGTCGTGACAGAATGATTCCATCACGAGCGTGCAAGGGGTTAAAGGGACAGGAAACCTTTTTCTTTTCTATTTCTGTAAGCCTATCAGCCTCATTTGAACACAATGTATAAAAAAAAAATTTGCATAACAGATGCTGCAACTCAGTTCAGTTTAGACATTTTAAGCAACTTTATAGACATTCAGGAGAGAAATGGCAT
Source organism: Lissotriton helveticus (assembly GCF_964261635.1). NCBI lineage: Eukaryota > Metazoa > Chordata > Amphibia > Caudata > Salamandridae > Lissotriton > Lissotriton helveticus. The sequence continues at coordinate 1,843,150,342 of NC_136065.1, read as the reverse complement.
CTCTGATAGAGTTCCATTGTCTGTGATTTTACATCAACTCAAGGATAGAGATTCTACAATGTCATTTCTAGAGAAGAATATGACACAAAGATGTTTCGGGGTCCGCACAAGAAGCAGGGAATCAATTAATTAGTCTTTATTCGATTATTTACAATCATAAAAGACACAGAACATACATAAAAGTGTCAATAAAAGATTGGCACCAGAAAAAGACAGACAATTCATACAAAATTCATAAAAAATTGGATACCAAACATTATCGAATCCTAGCAAGAACTATAAAGATAAAATCATATGTAAAATTCTATACAATTACTCTTTTAAAATGTGCTATTTACATTGTCACAGTCAAGGACTAAATCTGGTTCCTCAAAAGCCATCAGTTTTTTCTTCCTCAATACCCATGCCCAGCTCAAACATTTTGCAATAGCAATAACTATATCTGAACGGGTATTCGTTACCAGTATACGCATAGCTGTCATACAGGATCTCGTCCCAAGGTTTGCACACAGTGGCTTAAGCCACCTACGACAAGGACCCTGGTAAACAGGACACACAAAAAGCAGGTGAGTTATTGTCTCTTCCCTAGTGTAGCAAAATGGGCAATTAGTCGTCAGAGCCTTATCCCATTTAGCTACAAACGATCTTAATGGGAGGGTACCCATACGTAATTTATAATATAGTTTCCAATCTCCAATTTTTGTGATCAAATTCCAATATGGTTTTGCTTTCGTTAGAAATTTGTGGCCATAGAAGATACCTGTGAGCGACGTACTGCTCACCTTTGACAGGGTCTTCTTGGTTATCATATCCCAGTAAAGCTCTTTATAGTCATTTTTACTAGGGAATGTATTCCCCGCTGGGTCAACCCACATAGCTGAGGCCCATTACAAACAAGGTATACTTGATCTTCTGGAGCCATTTAATTTTGGAAGCCAAGCCTGCATTCCTAACATGCAACATTGCGTTAGCATAGGGTGCCAGTTCTGGGGTAGTCCACGATCTCCTCCAGTAGGCTAAGGGTCTGAAACCTGCGACCTCATCAATGGAGGTACAACCTAAGTCTAGAAGCAAGGGCTTAATTAGAGTTGATTGAGGGAGGGCAGTCAGGGATATTAAAAACTTGTTTTGCGCTTGGACTAAGGGGGATAGTTTTCAAACCCCCAAAGTTCAGCGCCATAAATAATAGATCTGATTTTCCCATTAGAAATTGCTACAGCGGGCCCTATAGGTTTAGTATGAGACAACCTATATTCCTTTAATAGGGCCCCCGCTAGCTGGTTGTGCCTAAGGACTAGAAGGTCAAGTTGGGCGGCCCAATTCATCTTCCTACCCATGGTTACCCCTAAGTAGGTAAAAGTAGGTTTGCTCTAGAGGTACATTTTCCATAGCTACCCTGCTTCAACAGATTTATGTCTATGCAATACCATATACTTAGTTTTGTCGACATTCACTGCCAACTCGTGGTCACTGCAAAAAACTGTGAATTGATCAAGGGCTCGTTGCAGATCAGGCTGGGTTTTTTATAAAATTAGCGTGTCGTCCGCAAACATTAACAGTGGAACCCTTGTTCCGGCAAGGGATGGAGCGTCTGTTGAGTAATTAGAATAATAAGCAATGACCCTATTTATGAATAGGGAAAATAGGGTAGGAGCAAGGACACACCCTTGACGCACACCTTTATTAACTGGGAAAGCATCAGTCAATTTGCTCTGCTGCCCCCATCTTACTTTAGCATAATTTGCCTCATGCAACTTAATAATAAAAGCAAGGATTTGTAAGGGCATCCCAGCCTCCTTTAGTGAATCCCACAGCTTAGAGCGAGGTACAAAGTCAAATGCTGATTTTAAATCAACAAAGGCTGCATATAAAGTTCCCCCTGCTAGTATTACTGTGGACCAATGAATCATCCTAAATTGAAATACTTGATCAATTGTGCTTACATGGGGTCGAAAACCCGCTTGATAGGTAGATAAAACATTCTGCTCTATAATCCACTCATTAACTCTACCTAGTACAAGTCCCGCAGTTATTTTCTGTAAGGTATCAATTAGGCTTATCGACCTATAATTACTGGGACAGGCACGGTCTCCCTTTTAATAGATGGGGATAATTTCGGCCCCTCGCCAGGTGTCTGGTATAATCGCATCTTTAGCAATAGCATTTACAATGATAAAAATGTATTCAATCCAGATTTTCCTATCCTGGTTGTAAAGATCAGCTGGGATGCAATCTGGACCTGGAGCCCTCCCAGCAGGCACCCTGTCTAAAACTCTATCTCACTTTTAGTGAAGAGAAGAACTGCCTCTGCCTTAACCTCTGGATACTTAGTACCAATACTAAGTGGGGAATCAAATTGACCTTGAAAATGCTGCACCCAAAGTCCGGGTGAGAAATTATTGTCTGGTGTTGTTCCGGTCATATGACTGGCCTATTTGACCAATTCCCAAAACTTGGTCCAGTTCTTCCCATCAGAGGCATTAGTTAGGCTTGCCCATCTATCCTCGTCATATGCTTTCTTAGCCTTAATTTGTACCCTTTTACTTCTTTAACCTGTTGAGGAACTCCCAGCTTTATTGCCTTGGAGAGGATTCGAAAAGCGGTACCACAGGCCTCGTTGTACCACTTGGACCCTTTTATAGGGGGAGGTTTAAACGGTTTCTTCGTTTTTGTAAACAGGGACTTCAGATTTAAGAAGTGGTCCTCATGAATCTTCATAATATCTGAAAAAATATTACCATTAGCATCTAGGGAACTCATCAAAGCAAGGGTCTCTTCTGTAGAGGATCTGATCTGCTTTTGTAGGCCATCGTCCCCCAAAACCACTGCCCATTTTAGCCGGCGACAGTCTTGAGACATGATCACATCTCCTATCTTAGATACAGTGTTCACATTTGAACGGCCTATGCCAGTCCTTGTTAGTGTCAGTAGTAGGGGATCGTGATCACTTTCTGGTCTACGGTAAACCACCATATCCTCAAGTCTGGTCCAAAGTTCAAGACTTATAAATATGTAGTCAATCCTGCTATTTCTGATCCCATTAGAAAATGTGAAGCAGCCCTCTGAGTCTGAGTGAGTTCTCCCATTAGTAGCTCTAATCCCACGCCCTAGTGATAAACTTTTCAGTTGGAGCGCCACCTCAGTCCACTTATTAATTGGTTTCAATGAGAGTGGAGGTACCCCCCCAATTCTGATCCTCATCCATAGTGAGACTACAATCGTCTATGCCTAATGGCTCAAATGTGCAGTTGAAATTGCGATTCTCCTATTAACATGACCAGAGAATCTGGATTTCATTAAAGACACGGAGGCTAACATTATGCAATAATCCTTTAATGCAACTCACAAGCGCCGCTTACATCATTGATAGAAGAACTAGAATGCAGTGACAACATAACAACAATATAAGGCATGAGCAACAACAGAGCTGCCTCTTTTAAATGCAATGAAGCAAAGGAGAGAGTCGGCAAGTTCAAGGTGCAACTTGGACTAGAGAGCGATGAAGAAAGGGAATTCCGAAGAAGATCCGTTAGGTCAAGTTATCTGAAAAGAAAAGTGAAAAATTAAAAGGCTGAAAGAACCTTTGCTATGCTGTTTGTCTGCACTAATCCTAATGCTATAGTTATTATAAAGTATTGGGAGTTATATAGGGATTCCTGGTATACAGTGTACGCCTTTATTTCTGTGTTCTAAATTGTTTTCCTTTACTTTTCATGTATCGAATCTTTCGGGCCTGGGAGGTGCTTACTACTCCATCTTTGAAGTCCCTACTGCGCATGTCACCCTGGCAGAGGGAAGAAAACCTTGTACCAGTGGAATCCAGCCAGCTGGCAGCCACAGCCAAGATGCTCCTGGGAACCGACCTGTAACCCAGCAAGACGAAGCCGAACTGTACCACATTTGAAACAATTGTATATGAATATAGTAATAACCATTGTTAGGTGAAAAGCACATGTCATGGGAACCCCAAATTCAATGGGAGGTCCCAAAAATTTAAATTGAAGGCTTGAGAAAGTCAAATCCTAGTTGGTGTGATGACCTGTCCTTTCTTTGGACCAATCGAAATTGGGGATTCTTACACTTGCAACATTTGGGGGGTGGTACACTGACCCTAAAACAGTATAACTAGCCTAGGTTTAGCTAGAGAAATTGTCTGACTTGTCCGAATAGCTGACCTGTCACTGAACCAACGCACTCAATAGCTGATCGAGAAACAGAGGTGCTGCGGAGCACTCTGTCTGACTGTCTCACAGACCCAATCGGGGTTTTGAGAACCTTAAGTGCTGGCGGAGCACTTTGCTGGGGAATTCGAGAACCCAATCGGGGTTTTGACTGATAGCTGCAGAGAGGGTGTAGCGCAGGCGTTGCAACTGAACTGCGGGTGCTTGTCTTACCTTGGTGATCCTGTCCTGATCCTAATCTGGTCTTCCTGTCCTGGGTTTCCATTCTGCACCTGTTGGCCTACTGGCGACCGCATTTCCCTGGGTTTCTCCTGTCCTTAACTGACCCGTGGCCAGGGTTGGTCTCCACACTGTTCTAGGTAAATATAATTCTGAGGAAACCCAATTTGCGTCCTTTATCTCCTTGCTTTAATAAAATCGTACTTGGACATTGTTCCTTTTCTTACCCTCCCTGTTGTGACCAATGATAAAGTCCTACATTTTAGTTGTTATACTAGCATGTTCCATTCTTCCCCATCCTATAAGTACATTCCTACATACAGTTCATGAAATATAGATGTTCCTTTTCATTACCCTCCTTTAGCCAAAGTAAAGTGATTGCTCTGGAGTATCAGCGTGTTCTATTTTTCCCCCTCCCTATAGCTACATGGTATCTTCGAATTTTCTATAGACTGACTATAGTTCTTTTGCCTAACCCAACTTCGAGGGGTAATTCAAACTGTGATTTTCTAGCATGTTCCTTGTCTTTCCCGTCCTTTAGACATGCCACGCCAAGCCTTTAATTTCTGAGAATTTCTTACTAGCATGTTCCCTGTTCTTACCTTCCCTTTTGGCTTCTAAATGGTTGGTCTCATTATTTTCTTACACGGATAGACCTTTTTTATGATATTGGTTATTGATATCTTACTTACTGTTAACTTTCTGCTTGCTGAGGTTGATGAAATTTAGATAAAGGTTTTCAAAACTTTCTGAGTCTGTGGTTATTACAAAGAGTGTAAATATTATAAATGTATGGTATTTTTGTGATCATAGGTACCCGTAACGAGGATTGGTAAGTTGGGTACATTGGTAATAAATAGGAAGGAACTGGGTTACTGGTAGTAGTGTGAGGGTTACCCGATTTATAAATATGGTGAATTGAATTTATGGGCCCAAAATTTGCATATGGTAAAATTATGGTCGGGTGACCTGCGCGCTCTATCAGTAATTTTCTGGTAGCAGAGGAAATGGTTAGGGACTAGTTAAAGGTAGGTAGGACTACAACGCATAGGTAAATAGGTAAAACTGCTGCTAAGCTGTGAACATTTTTTATTGCTGCTAAAAGTATTGATTGATCAAAAGTGAAATTGTCAAATTTAATTGCTTTGAAAATTATGAAATGTTTTAAATTGTTTTTCTTGCTGCTATATTGATATATGTACTAATACACTTGTTAGTGATTGTTACATGTTTGTCTGGAATCCCCGGGGGCAGAATAGCGGGTGGTGAGGAGAATCCACCTCGCAGTGAGGTCAGTTACTCAAGGAAAATTGGTGCAGGTTAGGTAGAACTGGAAGCACTAATTAGGGTTTTCTGTATAAATGTATGAATAAATGATAGCAAAGAGCTCGCTGGCAAAACTTCTATTGTGATATCACCTAGGAAGGGTCACACGGAAGGAGTAGCAGGTTCGTCTGAGCTTGTGTGATAGCAAAAGGGGTTCACTGGTGAAACTTTTGGCTTAGTTTATATCCCAAAGTGGATGAGTCGAAGGAGTAGCAGGTTCACTAATGCTTGTGTGAAGAGTAGGCAGAAGGGATCTACTCGCAGTATTTGAAAAGTAAATAGAAGAGCTTTACTTGCAGTGAAACAAATCTTTTCTATCTAGACACTTGAGTAGAATGTGTTTGTGTAGTGAATTAAACAGAGCACTTGCACTTTAAAGAGTAGAAATCGAAGTTTTCCTTACCGTGTGAAGGAGGGAGTCAGTTGCGGAGCTGCGCTGACGTCACTCAGTGCCGCGCTGGTATTGGTTAAAACTGCGAGCGTGTAGCTGAGACAGAAATTGTAAAGGAGGGGTGAGCACAGGATCGTGAGAACTCGTTTTACGAGAAACGCCGCGCACCCATTGGTTGAGACCGTTTGAAATCGCGCATTTGATTGGTTGCAAGAAAATGAGAAGACGCATTTATATTGGTAGCGATTTTGTAAACAAAGTAAATTGTGAAAAGGGGTATATGTGGTATTCGCATCATCCCGACGCCCGACCGGATCCTAGCTATCAAGGGTTTGTGAGAGATCAGTGGAGAACAGCTAGAAATTGCGTCATGTACGGAAGCAAAAGGAAAATGACCTAAGTAAACAGAGTAAAGAATTATTTCAAGAAAGACAAACGTATCAAAACTAGAGGAGTTATCATCCCACCACCTAATACTCCTGCATCATTTATGATGTTTGACAGAGGGTACCATGCTTGCGTATGGTTGGAAAATTGGGTGGAATATACTAAAGATGACGGAATTTTGGCATTTCCATTAGAAGGTACATTTAATGGCAGGATTTTGTTCAATTTGAGCACCCGAATGAATGATTTACATCCCAGACCTAGACTAACGCAATATGAAGCCTTAGAAGAATGGGAAATAGACGCTTTTGAGCGAGACAGACCCAGGAATGACAAAGGGTTAACAAAGTTTTACCCGAAAATAAATAGAGAGAGCCGAGAAAAAAGAATGAAGGAATGGAGACAGAACATGATGGTAGAAGGACTGTACCCTGTAATAACAGTAGAAGATCCCATGGGAGGGAAAAGGACAGAGAAAACAAAGCATTTAATGACCAGTGGGGATTCAGACGATGATTATTTGGAGGAATTGTTAATGAAGAATCCACCACCTTATAATGAGGGATCAAGACCCGTAAGTGCGAGAGATACCTGTCTAAGACCTCCTTATCAGGAGGAAGCAAGACCCTTAAGTACGGGAAATCCATTCCTGAAACCTAATTATGGTGATGGACCAAGTATGACACACCCAACTGCCCCGAATTTTAGTCCTCCATTAGTTCCGCAAATAGTGCACGAAACAACCATGGAAAAGGTACTGCAGGATAGAGAACGAGAAGCTATAATTAAACAAAGAACAGAGTTAATTCAGAAGATCTCCCAACTAAATACGAGTCCTGAAGCCTTGACAATCCCAGTAACTATTGGACCAGTCGTTCCTTTGTACGGGGATAAGCAGAATAGCCCAAAAACTCCAGTTATCACCCCATATGTAGTACAGCCGAGAAGACAGCCCTTAATTGTAGATGATCAGGCAAGTGAATGTGAATCCGTAATTTCCTTGATGGATTTACCGATAAGGGAACCAGAAGGGGGTTCACAGAGGAAGAACACTCCTTTCACTTCGAGAGAAGTGCAGATTGGGTCTTCTACGGGTACTAGAAGTGCCACAGTAGTGACTCCTGAAGAAATTGAAAGATGGAGTCGAGAATTAGAGAAACAAAATCCTCAGCCGAAACCATTAGCTATTTACAAACTGAGAATAGAACTAGAAGAACTAATGGCTGGAAATGTGGGTTTGGGCAAAAGTATCACCCGTAATACCCAAGTGTTCCATGAGAAATAATGGACACTGCGGCTAGTATGGGAATAGATATTGGAAAATCTAAAGTGTTGCAAAAACCCTACATAGCAGAATTCTCTGACAAAGATTTGGAAAACATGAATGTGTCAGGGAAAAAGGTACAGATCAGAGAATTGCTAAACCTGTTGCAAAAATGCGGAGATTTAGAAAAATGGAAAGCCAGGTGGGCAAAGAAAAAAGAGGAAATTAGATCCAAACAGATGTCTTCTGAGTATGTCTTAAAAGAAGCAGACAAGGCAGAAAAATTATATCCGATGCGCGAAGTGCCAGGTGGAGGATATGTACATGTTCCATGGTCCCGACAGGATATTGTGTCCTTTACAAATGACTTCCCAAAATTTCGAGAAAAACCTGTAGATTGGTACAGACAGGTCGAGAGATTTGTGAAAGTTCAGAAATGCCTCCTGAAAGATCTAGATGGGTTCTTTGACATTGTAGTTCCTGTAGATTTATGGACAGAATGTAAAATTGCTGTTGATTGGCCTAGTGAGGAGTACCAGAGGGACCCAAAGACAGGGGCTCCTTCAGCAGATGTAATGAAAAAATACAATCAGGTAATATTGCATCTAAAAGGAAAGGTGCCTGCAAAGGAAACTGATTGGACCCGAATAGATAGAACTACCCAAAATTGAGATGAAACTGTACACTCTTATTATGAGCGACTGTTACAGGTGTTCAAAACATACAGTGGTCTGGATAACATTGAGATGAAAGATATGACCCACTTCATTTATCGATTTGTGCTAGGGTTAAGACCTGAGATTTCACAGTGGATCAAAGACAATAAAATTTGCTGGCAATCTAAGCCCATTGATGAGGTCCTGAAGTACGCTAAATATTGCGAGGATGAGCTGGCAGATAAACGAAAAGCGTTAAAGGAAAAGGTCATGTGGGCACAGGTAAAATTAGCAGAGCACCAGGAACAGCAGTTGAGTAAAATGACTCGTACTCAGAATCAAGGCCCCGGGGGTGGGGGAAAGCCCAGAGCGAAAATGAGCCAAGAGGAAGCAAAGAAAAAGTTCCCCTGCCACAGGTGCGGGAAGATTGGACACTGGAGAGACGAATGTAAGGCTGTGCAGAATGGTAATGTGCAAATTAATGATTTAAATCCACAGACGCAGAATGAAACTCCACGGAAGACTCAGCACCAGTAAAACAGAATCAGTTGCCTCGTGCGCCTAGACCAAATTACAGGGTGAAGACACCGAAGTTTGGGAAGGAAGGGAGGACAGAAATACAGCAACTTCACAATTTTTGTTAAATGACACATTTCTCTGTGATGACACCTACTGACGGTGCCTGAGGGGGGAGGACGAGGAGTGCGTGCTTGGCGCCTCCTTGCCGGTGGACCAGTCAGGGCCATACATTGAAGGAAAGGTAGAAGGAAATGACGTCACCTTTCTGTTGGACACTGGTACTACCCGTTCTACTGTGAGAACAGCAGACGTTCCAAACCTAACCCTCTCGGGAGAAGCGATCCAAGTAGTGGGCGTTTCTAATCAGCTAATTAGTACCCCAGTTACAGAACCTATGGAGATTAAAATTGGGAATTTTAAAGAAATGCATAGATTTGTTGTGTATGATTCCAGTCCTGTAAACCTGCTAGGACGAGATTTGCTGTGCAAAATGAATTGCACTAACTTTTGCACCCCAAATGGCGTCGAAATTCAGACCCCAGATGAAGATGGAATTTACAAATTAATGTTAGCAAGACCCGACTCAGAAATTAAAAGACTGACAATACAAGACTTACCTGAAGAGCTCCAAGAGACAGTGAAACCGGAAGTATGGGATTTTACTGGAAAAGATGTAGGATTAATGGCAAATGTTGACCCAATTAAAATAGCCATAAAAGAAGATGCAGTCTACCCAAATACAAAACAGTACAAAATGAGTGCAGAAGTAAAAGCAGGAGTTGCTATTGAAATAAAGAGATTACTAGAAGCAGGAATTTTGCAAGAGGTATTGAGCAGTCCTTGTAACTCACCAATAATTGGCATCAAGAAACCTAGTGGTAAGTACAGGGTAGTACAGGACCTGCGCAAGGTTAACAAAATTGTGGTTCCTTGCTGTCCTGTCGTGCCAAACCCTGCAGTGATCCTATACCAAATTCCGTGGAATGCTGAATGGTTTACCGTCATTGACTTATGTCATGCATTCTTTTCAATTCCATTGCATCCAGACAGCAAATTTCTTTTCTCATTTGAATTCGACAGCCATGTCTATGTCTGGAATTGCGTCCCTCAGGGGTACACAGAGAGCCCCTCACTTTTTAATCAGATTCTGAAAAAGTGCCTTGAAACCCTAATATTGCCCAGAAAATCAGTTCTGGTGCAATATATAGACGACCTCTTGGTGGCGTCTAAGAGCAGAAACGACTGTGTTACTGACACCATTGCCTTGCTGAACCATTTAGGTGAAGGTGGACATAAAGTGTCACCAGAAAAGCTGCAGTTCTGTACCACATCAGAGAAATATCTGGGGCACCAGATAGAAAGAGGTATCAGGAGAGTCACCACAGAAAGAATTAAAATAATTCGAAGCATGGAATTGCCCAATACCCAGAAAGAAATCAGAATGTTTCTAGAAGTTGTAGGATACTGTAGGCAGTGGATTGTGGGATTTGCAGTCCTAGCAAGACCATTGATAAAAATGACAAAGAAAGGAGCAAAAGATCCTGTAGAGTGGGATGACGAAAGCATGACTGCCTTCGTAAAACTGAGAGAGTGTCTGTGTACTGCTCCTGCACTAGGAATGCCTGACTATTCAAAAGATTCAAAAGATTTTGCACTGTTCTGTGACACACGAGATAATTGTGCACTTTCATTCCTGACCCAAATTCATGGTTTGACCAGACGTCCAGTGGCATACTTTTCTTCCACATTGGACCCAGTAGCAGCTGGATTTCCTGGATGCTTGAAAGCTGTAGCTGCAACATGCACAAGTCTGGAACAGAGTGAGTCCATTGTGATGGGACATCCAGTAACTGTATATGTTCCACATTCTGTTGTAATTTTGTTGACAAGAACTAAAACACAGTTTCTCACACCTAGTCGGCTGACTAAGTATGAGAGAATCCTTGTAGGTGCAGGAAACGTGACAATTGCTAGATGTAATATTCTGAATCCAGCTACCTTACTGCCTAGCTCATTCACAGCAGAAGTGAGGGAGGAAATTGAACATGATTGCATTGACCTGACCGAGTTTAGTACAAAACCAAGCCCAGACATAAAAGAAAACCCTTTAATCGATGAGGATTATGAGCTGTTTGTAGACGGCTCATGCATGAGACATGAGTAAAAACTGCACTGTGCATATCGCCAGAGGGTTCTGGAGTGGTAGAACAACTGAATGGCACAATCAAAGCAAGATTGGGAAAGATGTGTGAATACACTCAGTTGGATTGGCCAGATGCACTGCCTCTTGTGTTGATGGGACTCAGAAGTATTCCAGACCGGAACACGGGTTTGAGTCCCCATGAAATCCTAATGGGAAGAGCAATGCGGCAGGCATGGGTGCCAGGATACAAACTGATAAGCATATCTGATGATTTGGTGCTGGAATATTGTAAAGAGCTGGCTGACCAAGTGCGTTCTATCTCTCACCAGGTTGGGGGAGACGTCGTCGCCAGGCCGACGACTCCTGCACATGACCTGAATCCAGGTGACTGGGTCGTAATAAAGTAGCATACTCGAAAAAGTTGCCTTGAACCGAGGTGGAGAAAGCCACGACTGAACCTGACGAAACTGAGGCTGAAGGTTGCGCAGCTGAAGGATCCCAAGATGTCCTGAAGTAGCTGAAGAAGAACAACCGAGCTCCAGTCAAGAAGATTGGGTCCCAATAATCGATCTGACAATCGATCCTATACGAACAATAAGACAGATCTATTTAGATAGACAGGGGGATAGTGAGGACGAGATAGTTGAAGAAGAAGCTACTCAGATCATCGAAATCCAAGTCAAATCTGATTCTGAGGAGGACCAGATAGGGCGAGAACAGGTAATTGACACTCCACCACAAACTCCTGAGAAAGGATAGGGACAGATAGAAATTAGGGAGGAAGTTCAAGCGGAAGAATATCAAGAGTTCGAAGAGCTTGAACAGGACCAGATAGAAATAGACAATTGTGTTCAGGAAGAAGAAATCGAAACAGATCAAAGCCAAACTCAGCATACACCTGAACAAGGACAGCTTAGGGACCAGGCAGAAGAAACAGATGAAAGACCTGGACCTAGTCAGTTAGGGAACAATACAGAAGATGAACTTGATCCCAATGTGCCACAACTGAACAAAAACAAAAGAGTGTTTGAAGAAGGCCAAGACACAGTGCCAGTTAAAAGACTCAGAAAAGGTGACTCAGTACCTAGATTTGTGAAAAGACTGAGATTGCGACTAAAGACAATAAACGAAGAGGCTGAGCAAGTAAATGAGGTCTCAAGTCAAACTGACCTCGCAGTAACAAAACCTAAGAGAAGAAGTGCTCGTATCAAGAAACTTAACAACAAATACCCGAGTCCTGAGAGGACTTACTTTGTGCTGGAAGAATTCGAGAATCTGGAAATAAGTGACGAAAGTGAGGAAGAATTGGTTGCTGAACAGACCAGTGAAGAAGCAAAGAAAAGTTACTTGAGTAAGCAAGCTGTGTAGAGTTACAAAGAGGGGTTGAAGCTTCTTTTGAGTCAAAATGTCTGATTCTTCTGTGAATGGGAGACCGAGACGAGGTTGTTTAAAAACATGCTGCCAAGTATGTTTATGTAGTGTAGCAATAGTACTGATACTTTGGATAGGACTAACCATAACTATTCCTTCTATAATGAGTAAAAATCCCAGTCTTTACCCAAATAATAATCTACCTGAAGACACTGTAGAATCGCACACTAGAAGTACACCATGAAGAGTAGATGTACTAGACAAACCACCTAGCCTTAAACAAACACAGTTAGATTTAGAAGCACCAGATGAGGAAGGATTACATTTCAGTAAAATCAAGAACAAAACTAATTTAAATGTTTTCGCAAACCTGTTAGTACATTATGTAGAAGCTATGGAAATAGATGATTGCTATGTCTGCATGAAGCTACCTACTTCAGTAGCTGAAGGTGTGACTTACCACCACTTGCCCTTAACCTATGGAATTTCCTGTAGCACTCTAACTAGTTTATTTTATAAAAGAGGACCTTTACAGTATTATTACTCAAATCTTGACGTGACATTTTCTGAACTTCCTGTCCGCAGAAACCTGAACCATGTACATACAACTAGAGATGTAGCAAAATACACGAGTGACTATTTTCTAACTATAGGTAAAATAGATATAGATGACGCACACAAGAATAACTTGACCTGTTCATTACACGAAAGGGAAAAGGAATTTCTGAATATGGTAGAGAAAAGGAGAGAAAGTTTCCAAAAGAAAGCCAAAGACAAGAACCAGAAAATTTCTAAATGGGCAGAAAGTGTAGGGAGCACCTCAAATGGTGGAGCTGGTGCTGCCATGTTGCTGGATTCCGAAAAGAAAGGGAAACTTTGTCTTAAAAGAGAGAAAACCAGTTATTATAACAATATTTTAATTGGTTCCAGTGAATGCGAACATAATTACAAGGTAATTGGGGGTTGGGGTTTCAAAGATGGGTCAGAGACTGTGTTTCCAGGAATTTCTTTTATATGTGGAAATAAGGCTTATTTCAAATTGCCCGACCATTGATACGGGAGCTGTTATTTTGGTATTGTCTTCCCAAAGATATACCATGTGGGGAAAACCACTGAAAAAACTAATGAATTAGCACGTACTAAAAGAGAAAGTGCTGGTGAAATAGTAGGAGATATTTTTAGTGCACTGATACCTACAGTGGGAGTGGTTCTAAATACACACAGAATTTGAAAATTATCAACAGTTGTGGATCGGTTATCAACCGACACTGCTGGAGGTTTCCTGATGGTCAACACCGAATTGGTTGCGGTAAGATCAATGGTTTTACAGAATAGACTTGCTCTTGACACGTTATTGGCAAAAGAGGGCGGAGTCTGCAGAATGCTGAAAGCGCAACATTGTTGCACTTACATACCTGACAAAAGTGTGGAAATTAAAGGGTATGTAAGGAACATAACAAATTTGGAAAAGGAACTCAAACCACTTGAGGTTGACAGTGCCTGGAAGAGACTTACTGATGGTCTCTCCGCCGTAGGTCATTGGATTTCTAACTTAGGTAAAAGTCTTTTGAGTAAAATACTGATGCCAATTGCGGGAAAAGGTATAGCCGTATTTATCATAATAATCTGCTGCAAATGTCGCAAACACCAAAAGAAGTACACTGTGAACCAGAGAGGAGTGAAGAGAAATGTGGATGAACTTGAATTAGAGGAACTGAATAATCAGATTTATAAAAGGGTGAAAAATTCTCACCCTAATAAACAGACTAAAGAAAAGCTGAACAGAATGTTTGAAGAGATTGAACTGGGAAAAATGTGAAAAGTTGGCATCTGGTTCTATTAATTTGTGATGATATAAAATATCACCAAAGAGGGGATTGATGGAGCAAGGATTTGCACGTAAAGCGACTTGTTTGTATCAAGAACCTCAAATAATGTTAATAAAATATAATCAACCTGTTCGTGTTACTAATATTGCACATTTTACATTACACGGGGTGTCCCAGTGACGCTTGCTTATGTGTTTACTCATCCTAAAACGCTTGCCACTAAAATGGCTGCTGCTACGCGGGAATTTCTTCTGCACATGCGTCGGTCATAACCATGTGACGTGACGTACTCGCAGTTCAGGTGGGAATCCTTTGCACTTGCGCATTAGCAATAAGATGGCTGCTTTGTGTTCACACATGTCCGAAGCTTGCACTGCAGCTTTTTGCTATGCTGTTTGTTTGCACTAATCCTAATGCTATAGTTATTATAAAGTAATGGGAGTTATATAGGGATTCCTGGTATACAGTGTACGCCTTTATTTCTGTGTTCTAAATTGTTTTCCTTTACTTTTCATGTATCGAATCTTTCGGGCCTGGGAGGTGCTTACTACTCCATCTTTGAAGTCCCTACTGCGCATGTCACCCTGGCAGAGGGAAGAAAACCTTGTACCAGTGGAACCTAGCCAGCTGGCAGCCACAGCCAAGATGCTCCTGGGAACCGACCTGTAACCCAGCAAGACGAAGCCGAACTGTACCACATTTGAAACAATTGTATATGAATATAGTAATAACCATTGTTAGGTGAAAAGCACATGTCATGGGAACCCCGAAAATGTAAATTGAAGGCTTGAGAAAGTCAAATCCTAGTTGGTGTGATGACCTGTCCTTTCTTTGGACCAATCGAAATTGGGGATTCTTACACTTGCAACATTTGGGGGGTGGTACACTGACCCTAAAACAGTATAACTAGCCTAGGTTTAGCTAGAGAAATTGTCCGACTTGTCCGAATAGCTGACCTGTCACTGACCCAACGCACTCAATAGCTGATCGAGAAACAGAGGTGCTGCGGAGCACTCTGTCTGACTGTCTCACAGACCCAATCGGGGTTTTGAGAACCTTAAGTGCTGGCGGAGCACTTTGCTGGGGAATTCGAGAACCCAATCGGGGTTTTGACTGATAGCTGCAGAAAGGGTGTAGCGCAGGCGTTGCAACTGAACTGCGGGTGCTGGTCTTACCTTGGTGATCCTGTCCTGATCCTAATCTGGTCTTCCTGTCCTGGGTTTCCATTCTGCACCTGTTGGCCTACTGGCGACCGCATTTCCCTGGGTTTCTCCTGTCCATCACTGACCCGTGGCCAGGGTTGGTCTCCACACTGTTCTAGGTAAATATAACTCTGAGGAAACCCAATTTGCGTCCTTTATCTCCTTGCTTTAATAAAATCGTACTTGGACATTGTTCCTTTTTTTACCCTCCCTGTTGTGACCAATGGTAAAGTCCTACATTTTAGTTGTTATACTAGCATGTTCCATTCTTCCCCATCCTATAAGTACATTCCTACATACAGTTCATGAAATATAGATGTTCCTTTTCATTACCCTCCTTTAGCCAAAGTAAAGTAATTGCTCTGGAGTATCAGCGTGTTCTATTTTCCCCCTCCCTATAGCTACATGGTATCTTCGAATTTTCTATAGACTGACTATAGTTCTTTTGCCTAACCCACCTTCGAGGGGTAATTCAAACTGTGATTTTCTAGCATGTTCCTTGTCTTTCCCGTCCTTTAGACATGCCACGCCAAGCCTTTAATTTCTGAGAATTTCTTACTAGCATGTTCCCTGTTCTTACCTTCCCTTTAGGCTTCTAAATGGTTGGTCTCATTATTTTCTTACACGGATATACCTTTTTTATGATATTGGTTATTGATAGCTTACTTACTGTTAATTTTCTGCTTGCTGAGGTTGATGAAATTTAGATAAAGGTTTTCAAAACTGTGGTTATTACATAGAGTGTAAATATTATAAATGTATGGTATTTTTGTGACTGCTTATCTTTTACATGCAGCTCCCTGATCCATTGTGATCATAGGTACCCGTAACGAGGATTGGTAAGTCGGGTACATTTGTAATAAATAGGAAGGAACTGGGTTACTGGTAGTAGTGTGAGGGTTACCCGATTTATAAATATGGTGAATTGAATTTATGGGCCCAAAATTTGCATATGGTAAAATTATGGTCGGGTGACCTGCGCGCTCTATCATCTTTAAAACTCTACAAATAATAACGTTCTTACCTACCGTCTTACCGTTGACGCGAGAATGTCCAGCAGAGATAGCTGATCTGTAACAATTAATGGATCTATAGGAGAAGCCATTGTTGAATAATTCAACAAGGAAATTAACTATATTGATGATAGTGATGGAGCAAGGATTCGCACGTACAGCGACTTGCTTGTATCAATAACCTCAAATAATGTTAATAAAAAATAATCAACCTGTTCGTGTTACTAATATTGCATATTCTACACTACACGGGGTGTCCCAGAGAAGCTTGCATATGTGTTTTCTAACCGTAATACGCTTGCCTCTAAAATGGCTGCTGCTAAGCGGGAAGTTCTTCTGTGCATGCGTCGGTCACACTCACGTGACGTGCTCGCAGTTCTGGTGGGAAATCTTTGCGCCTGCGCACTAGCTTTAAAAAGGCTGCTCTGTGTTCTCACATGTCCGATGCTTGCACCGCAGCTCTTTGCTATATTGTT
The DNA here is from genome assembly GCF_964261635.1 of Lissotriton helveticus. Classification (NCBI taxonomy): domain Eukaryota; kingdom Metazoa; phylum Chordata; class Amphibia; order Caudata; family Salamandridae; genus Lissotriton; species Lissotriton helveticus. The sequence continues at coordinate 1,843,133,365 of NC_136065.1, read as the reverse complement.
CGTCTTGCACTAATCGTAATGCTACAGTTACTATAAAGTAAGGGGAGAGTCATATAGGGATTCCTGGTATACAGCGTAATCAAATTTTCTGTATTTCTAAATTGTTTTTCTTTACTTTCCATGTATCGAATCTTTTGGGCCGGGGAGATGCTTCACACTCCATCTTAGAAGTCCCTACTGCGCATGTCATCCTAGCAGAGGGAAGAAAACCTTGTACCAGTGGAATCCAGCCAGCTGGCAGCCACAGTCAAGATGCTCCTGGGAATCGACCTGTGACCCAGCAGGACGAAGCTGAACTGTACTACATTTGAAACAATTGTATAATCCTTTGTTAGGAGAAGAGCACATATCATGGGAACCCCAAATTCAATAGGCGGTCCCAAAAGATGTAAATTGGGGCTTATGAAAGTCAAATCCTGGTTGGTGTGTTGACCTGTTCTACTTGTGGACCAATCGAAATTGGGGATTCTTACACTTGTAACATTTGGGGGGTGGTACACTGACCCGAAAACAGTATAACTAGCCTTTAGCTAGAGAATTTGTCCGACTTGTCCAAATAGCTGACATGTCACTGACCCTACGCACTCAATAGCTGATCCTGAAACAGAGGTGCTGCGGAGCACTCTGTCCGATTGTCTCACAGACCCATTGGGAGTTTTGAGAACCTTAAGTGCTGGCGGAGCACTTTGCTGGGGAATTCGACAACCCAATCGGGGTTTTGACCGATAACTGCAGAGAGGGTGTAGCGCAGGCGTTGCAGCTGAACTGCGGTTGCTGGTCTTACCTTGGTGGTCCTGTCCTGATCCTAATCTGGTTTTCCTGACCTGAGTTTCCATTCTGCACCTGTTGGCCTACTGGCGACCGTATTTTTTCCTTGGGTTTCTCCTGTCCTAAAACTGACCCGTGGCCAGGGTTGGTCTTCACACCGTTCTAGGTAAATATAGCGCTGGGGGAACCTATTCTGCATCCTTCATTCTTTTTCTTTGCTTTAATAAAGACGTTTTCTTGCATATTGATTTTCCATATTTTCTCTTTTGGCTGACAAATGATAAAGTCTTACATTATAGTTGTTATATTAGCATGTTCCATTCTTCCCCGTCCTATAAGAGAAATTGTGACGTACAATTCATGAAATATAGATGTTCCTTTTTCTTTACCCGTTCCTTCAGTTGATTTATATGTTAGGTACACCTGAAGTATATAGCATGTTCAACTTTTTCCCTTGCCCTATAGCTACCTGATACCTTCGAATTTTGATAGACTGATTAAGAGTTCTTTCGCTTTACCCACCTTGAGGGGTATACCTTTTTGTGACATTCTAGCATGTTCCTTATCTTTCCCGTCCTTTAGAAAACCTACTGAGTCTAAACGCTAAAAAATCCTTGTTAGCATGTTCCTTGCCTTTACTTTCCCTCTACTGTTCTAAATGTGTGGTCTGATTTATTTCCTATATGGATATGTGCTCTTTATAATCTTAGTAATTGACAGTTTACTTGCTGTAAACCTTATGCTTTCTGAACTTGATGAAAACTAGATAAAGGTTTAAAAACTTCCTGAGTCTGTGGTTCCTATATGAGTGCCAATAGAATAAATAGTATATGTATTTTGGTATCTGCCTTTCTTTTACAGCTAGCTCCCTGATCCATTGTGATCATAGGTACCCATAACGTGGATTGGTAAGTTGGGTACATTGGTAACAAATAGGAAGGAACTGGGTTACTGATAGTAGAGTGTAAGGTTACCCGATTAATAAATATGGTGATTTGAATTTATGGGCCCAAATGTGCATATGGTATAATTGTTGGTCGGGTGACCTACGCGCTCTATCAGTAATTTTCTGGTAGCAGAGGAAATGGTTAGGGACTCGTTAAAGTTAGGTAGGACTAGTTAAGATAGGTAGATAGGTTAGTTGCTGCTAATTGTGAAAATTTGCTGCTAAAATATCGATCGATCAAATATTGATGTTTATTGCTTTTGAAAATTATGAAATGTTTTAAATTGTTTTTCTTGCTGCTATATTGATTTATGTACCAATAATTTGTTAGGGATTGTTATATGTTTGTCTGGAATCCCCGGGGAAAGATTAGCGGGTGGTGAGGAGAATCCACGCCGTAGTGAGGTCACTTACTCAAGGAAAATTGGTGCAGGTTAGGTAGAACTGGAAGCACTAATTAGGGTTTTCTGTATAAATGTATGAATAAATGATAGCAAAGAGTTCGCTGGTAAAACTTCTATTGTGATATAACCTAGTAAGGGTCACACGGAAGGAGTAGCGGGTTCGTCTGAGCTTGATTGATAGGAAAGGGGTTCACTGGTGAAACTTTTGGCTTAGTATATATCCCGGAGTGGATGAGTCAAAGGAGTAGCAGGTTCACTAATGCTTGTGTGAAGAGTAGGCAGAAGGGTTCTACTCACAGTATTTGAAAAGTAAATAGAAGAAGTTTACTTGCAGTGAAACAAATCTTATCTCTCTAGCCACTCGAGTACAGTGGCGAATGTGTTTGTGTTGTAAATTAAACAGAGCACTTGCACTTTAAAAGGTAGAAATCGAAGTTGTTTCTTACCTTGTGAAGGAGGGAGTCAGTTGCGGAGCTGGGCTGACGTCACTCAGTGCCGCACTGGTATTGGTTGAGACAGCGGGCGTGTAGCTGAGACTGAATTGTAAAGGAGGGGTGAGCACAGGAGCATGAGAACTCGTTTACGAGAAACGCCGCGCACCCATTGGTTGAATTATTTTGAAGTTACGCATTTGATTGGTTCCAGAAAAATAAAAGACGCTTTTTCATTGGAAGTGATTTTGTAAACACAGTCGCTTGTGGAAAAGTATATGTGGCATCCGTCCAATCCAGAGACTAGACCTGATCCAAAATATATAGGGTTCGGAAAAGATAAGTGGAAAGGTCGTAAATATAACATTATGTACGGCACTAAGAGAAAAATGACCCTAGTAAACAAAGTGAAGAATTATTTCAAGAAAGACAAGCCTATCAAAACTAGAGAAGGAGTTGTCATTCCACCGCCTAATACTCCCGCATCATTTATGATGTTCGATAGGGGCTACCATACTTGCGTATGGTTGGAAAATTGGGTGGAATATACAAAAAATGACGGGATTTTGGCATTTCCGTTAGATGGTACATTTAATAGCAGGATTCTGTTCAATTTGAGAACCCAAATGAATGACTTACATCCCAGACCAACGCAATATGAGGCCTTAGAAGAATGGGAGATAGAGGCTTTTGAGCGAGACAGACCCAGAATGGACAAGGGGTTGACTAAATAGTATCCGAAAGTAAATAAAGAGACCCGAGAAAAAAGGCTGAAAGAGTGGAGACAGAACATGATAGTAGAAGGACTGTACCCTGTAATAGCACTAGAAGCGCCCCTGGGAGAGAAAAGGACAGAGAAAACAAAGCATTTGATGACCAGTGGGGATTCAGATGATGATTATTTGGAGGCATCGTTAATGAAAAATCCACCTCCTTATAATGAGGGATCAAGGCCCACAAGTGCGAGAGACAGCGGTCTAAGACCTCCTTATCAGGAGGAGCCAAGACCTTTAAGTACAGGGAATCCATTCCTGAAACCTAACTATGGTGAGGGGCCAAGTATGACACATCCAACTGCCCCGAATTATACTCCTACCCTAACCCCGCAAATAGTGCATGAAACCAGCATGGAAAGGGTATTGCAGGAGAGGGAACGAGAGGCTTTAACTAAACAAAGAATAGAATTAATTCAGAAAATCTCCCAATTGAATACAAGTCCTGAAGCGTTGACAATGCCCGTGACCATAGGACCAGTTGTTCCTTTGTACGGGGATAAGCAGAATAGCCCGAAGACTCCTATGATTGCCTCCTCTGTAGTACAACCGAGAAAAGAGCCCTTAATTGTGGATGATAAAGCAAGTGAATGTGAATCTGTGATTTCCTTGATGGATTTACCGATAAGGGAACCAGAAGGGGGTTCACGGAGGAAGAACACTCCTTTCAATTCAGGAGAAGTGCAGATTGAGTCAGCTTCTGGAACTAGAAGTGCCACAGTAGTGACTCCTGAAGAAATTGAAAGATGGAGTCGAGAATTAGAGAAACAAAATTCTCAGTCGAAACCATTGGATATTTACAAACTAAGAATAGAATTGGAAGAACTGATCGCTGGGAATGTGGGATTGGACAGGCTAAACACATATACTGAAGAAGAATTGTTATTCATTTGTAAAAGTCTAACCCGTAATACCAGAGTGTTCCATGAGAAATTAATGGACACCGCGGCTAGTATGGGAATAGATATTGGTAAATCTAAGGTATTGCAAAAACCTTACAGAGCAGAGTTCTCAGACAGAGACTTAGAAAACATGAATGTGTCAGGGAAAAAGGTACAGATCAGAGAATTGCTAAGCCTATTACAGAAATGGGGAGATTTAGAGAAATGGAAAGCCAGGTGGGCTAAGAAAAAAGAGGATAGTAGATCAAAGCAAATGACATCTGAATATGTCTTAAAAGAAGCTGAAAAGGCAGAGAAATTATATCCTATGCGAGAAGTGCCAGGGGGAAAATATGTGCATGTTCCATGGTACAGACAGGATATTGTGTCCTTTACCAATGACTTCCCAAAATTACGAGAAAAACCTGTAGATTGGTACAGACAGGTAGAAAGATTTGTGAAGGTTCAGAAATGCCTCTGGAAAGATTTGGATGGTTTCTTTGACATTGTAGTTCCCGTGGATTTGTGGACCGAATGTAAAATTGCTATTGATTGGCCTAGTGAGGAATTCCCGAGGGACCCTAACACAGGGGCTCCTTCAGCCGAGGTAATGAAAAAATACAACCAGGTAATGTTGCATCTAAAAGGAAAGGTGCCTGCAAAGGAAACTGATTGGACCCGAATAGATAGAACTACCCAGAATAGAGATGAAACTGTGCATTCTTATTATGAACGACTGTTACAGGTGTTCAAAACGTACAGTGGTCTGGATAACATAGAAATGAAGGACATGACCCACTTCATTTATAGATTTGTGCTAGGGTTAAGGCCTGAGATTTCACAATGGATCAAAGACAATAAAATCTGTTGGCAGTCTAAACCAATTGATGAGGTCCTGAAGTATGCTAAATATTGCGAGGATGAGATGTCAGATAAACGAAAAGCATTAAAAGAAAAAGTCATGTGGGCACAGGTAAAGTTAGCGGAACAACAGGAACAGCAGTTAAATAAATTGACCAGTAATCAGAATCAGGGCCCCGGGGGGTGGGGGAAAGCCCAAAGTAAAGTTGAGCCGGGAAGAGGCCAAAAAGAAGTTCCCCTGTCACGGGTGCGGTCAGATAGGTCACTGGAGAGACGAGTGTCCACATGTAAAGAATGGAAATATTCAAATTAATGATTTGAATCCACAGACGCAGAAAGAGACTCCACGAAAGACCCAGCAACAGGTAAAGCAAAATCAGTTGCCGCGTGCACCTAGACCAAATTATAGGAGCAAAGCACAACAAGGCGAGGACACAGAGGTGTGGGAAAGAAGGGAGGATAGAAATGCAGCAACTTCACAATTTCTGTTAAATGACACATTTCTCTGTGATGACACCTACTGACGGTGCCTGAGGGGGGAGGACGAGGAGTGCGTGCTTGGCGCCTCCTTGCCGGTGGACCAGACTGGGCCATACATTGAAGGAAAGGTTGAAGGAAATGGCGTCACCTTTCTGTTGGACACTGGTGCTACCCGGTCTACTGTGAGAACAGCAGACGTTCCAAACCTACCCCTCTCGGGAGAAGCAGTCCAAGTAGTGGGTGTTTCTAATTAGTACCCCAGTTACGGAACCTATGGAAATTAAAATTGGGAATTTTAAAGAAATGCATAGATTTGTGGTGTGTGATTCCAGTCCTGTAAATCTGCTAGGACGAGATTTGCTGTGTAACATGAATTGTACTATCTTTTGCACACCAAATGGCGTCGAAATCCAGACCCCAGACGAAGACGGAATATACAAATTAATGTTAGCAAGACCCGATTCAGAAATTAAAAGACTGACAATGCAAGAATTACCTGAAGAGCTCCAAGAGACAGTGAAACCAGAAGTATGGGATTTTACTGGAAAAGATGTAGGATTAATGGCAAATGTTGACCCAATTAAAATAGCCATAAAGGAAGATGCAGTTTACCCAAATACTAAACAGTACAAGATGAGTGCAGAAGTTAAAGCAGGGGTTGCTATTGAAATACAAAGATTACTAGAAGCAGATATCATACAGGAAGTGATGAGCAGTCCATGTATTTCGCCCATAATTGGAATTAAGAAACCTAGTGGTAAATACAGGGTAGTACAGGACCTGCGCAAGGTTAACAAAATTGTGGTTCCTTGTTGTCCTGTTGTGCCAAACCCTGCAGTAATTCTGTACCAAATTCCATGGAATGCAGGATGGTTTACCGTCATTGATTTATGTCATGCATTCTTTCCAATTCCATTGCATCCAGGCAGCAAATTTCTTTTCTCATTTGAGTTCGACAGCCATGTCTACGTTTAGAATCGCGTCCCTCAGGGGTACACAGAAAGCCCCTCAATATTTAATCAGATTTTGAAAAAGTGCCTCGAAACCCTAATATTGCCTGGAAAATCTGTTCTGGTGCAATATATAGACGACTTCTTGGTGGCGTCTAAGAGCAGAAATGACTGTGTTATTGACACCATTGCCTTGCTGAACCATTTAGGTGAAGGTGGACATAAAGTGTCACCCGAAAAGCTGCAGTTCTGTACCACCTCAGTGAAATATGTGGGGCACCAGATAGAAAGAGGTATCAGGAAAGTCACCTCTGAAAGAATCAGGATAATTCGGAACATGGAACTGCCAAACACCCAGAAGGAAATCAGAATGTTCCTTGTAGTTGTAGGTTACTGTAGGCAGTGGATTGTGGGATTTGCAGTCCTAGCTAAACCATTGATAAAAATGACAAAGAAAGGAGCAAAAGATCCTGTAGAGTGGGATGACGAAAGCATAACTGCTTTTACAAAATTACGAGAATGTCTGTGTACTGCTCCTGCATTAGGAATGCCTGACTATTCTAAAGATTTTGCATTATTCTGTGACACACAAGACAATTGTGCACTTTCAGTCCTGACCCAAATTCATGGTTTGACTCGACGTCCAGTGGCATATTTTTCTTCCACATTGGACCCAGTAGCAGCTGGATTAAATGGATGTTTGAAAGCTGTAGCTTCAACTTGCATGAGTGTGGAACAGAGTGAGTCCATTGTGATGGGACATCCTGTAACTGTGTATGTTCCACATTCTGTTGTAATTTTGCTGACACGAACAAAAACCCAGTACCTCACCCCTAGTCGGCTGACTAAGTATGAGAGAATCCTTGTACGAGCAGGAAATGTGACCATCGAACGATGTAACATTCTGAATCCAGCTACCTTAATACCTAGCTCATTCACAGCTGAGGTAAGGGAAGAATTTGCACATGATTGCATTGATTTAACTGAGTTCAGTACAAAACCACGCCCAGATATAAAAGAAAACCCTCTGATTAGTGAAGATTATGAACTGTTTGTGGACAGCTCATGCATGAGACATGAGGATGGTGGCTTAAGCGCTGCTTATGCCGTGTGCACAGTGAGAGGTCCAGTGGAATCATCCTATTTATATGGAGTCAAGTCTGCACAAATAGCCGAATTGGTTGCATTGACAAAAGCTTGCAAATTTGGGAGGAATTTGAAAACAACCATATATACGGACAGCCAGTATGGTTATGGGGTTGTTCATGACTTTGGCCAGCTGTGGATGCAAAGGGAGTTCCTGACTTCTTCAGGCACCCCTATCAGAAATGGAAAAAAAGTGCAGTATTTACTGGAATTAATCCAGTTACCAAAAGAATTGGCTGTGGTCAAGTGTGCTGCTCACGAAGACAAAGTGACAGCAGGTAATTGTTATGCTGACCAGTTAACCCAACATTGTGCAAAATACCGAGTTTAAATCAATATAAAGGTTGGGGGAAACGGAAACAGCTGCCAACTTTTGATGCTAGAGGGAGTAAATACATGGGAGGAAGTGAGAAACTTACAGGAAGCAGCAGAGCCGCAGGAGAAACAAAGATGGAGAAACTTTGGTTGTCGAAGGAGAAATGCAGATGGTGTCATTGTTTACCTTGATGATATGCCTGTGTTGCCAGACTGTATGCTTGCTCCAATGGCTAGGTTAATACATGGAGACACACATGTAGGCAGGGATGCGATGATTCGCATGTTCCGCCAGACTTGGTTCAATTCGAAATTCAGAAGTGTAGCAGAAGCACTCTGCCAGAGGTGTTTGATCTGTCAACAATTTAACCCTGGAAAGAAAACTATAGTATTGCCAGGAAAAATTGGAAAGGCAGAAGGCCCTTTTATTAGACTACAACTTGACTTCATTCAGTTGCCCCCTTGTAGAGGAATGAAATACCTACTTGTCATTGTCTGCCTGTTTTCAAAATGGGTGGAAGCTTTCCCTGCCCGTAGAAATGACAGTATCACAGTAGCAAAATTATTACTTAGGGAACTTATACCTCGGTACGGTTTCCCAGTCTTAATTGAATCTGACAGAGGAAGTCATTTCCAGAATGAAATAATAAAGCAAATCTGTGAAGCTTTCAAGATCACACAAAAACTGCACTGTGCATATCGCCCAGAGGCTTCTGGAGTGGTAGAACAGATAAATGGCACAATCAAATCAAGATTGGGAAAGATGTGTGAATACACTCATTCGGAATGGCCAGATGCTCTGCCTCTTGTGTTGATGGGACTCAGAAGTATTCCAGAACGGAACACGGGCTTGAGTCCCCACAAGATCTTGATGGGAAGAACAATGCGGCAAGCATGGGTACCAGGATACAAAATAATAAGCATATCTGATGATTTGGTACTGGAATACTATAAAGAGCTGGCTGACCAAGTGCGTTCTATCCCTCGCCAGGTTGGGGGAGAAGACGTCGCCAGGCCAACGACCCCAGCACATGGCATGAATCCAGGTGACTGGGTCGTAATAAAGAAGCACACTCGGAAAAGTTGCCTTGAACCAAGGTGGGGAAAACCACGACAGGTGATCCTGGTAACCACCACAGCTGTGAAGTGTGCAGGAGTACCTCGCTGGATCCATGCCAGCCATACGAGGAAAGTGACTGAACCTGACGAAACTTGAGGCTGAAGGTTGCACAACTGAAGGATCCCAAGACATCAGTCCTGAAGTAGCTGAAGAAGAACAGCCGAGCTCCAGTCAAGAAGATTGGGTACCAATAATTGATTTGACAGTAGACCCTATACGAACCAGAAGTCAGACCCATTTAGATAAACAGTGGGATAGTGAGGACGAGACAGGTGAAGAAGAAGCTACTCAGATCATCGAAATCCACGTTAACTCTGATTCCGAGGAGGACCAGATAGGGAGAGAGCAGGTAATTGACACTACTCCAAAAACTCCTGCGTCAGAGGAGGGACAGATAGAAACTAGGGCGGAAGTTCAAGCGGAAGAAAATCAAGAGCTTGAAGAGCTTGAACAGGAACAGATAGGATTAGACAATTGTGTTCAGGAAGAAGAGATCGAGACAGATTAAAGCCAAAATCAGCATACACCTGAACAAGGCCAGTTTAGGGACCGGGCAGAAGAAACAGATGAAAGACCTGGACCTAGTCAGTTAGGGAACAATACAGAGGACAAACTTGATCCCAATGTGCCACAGCTAAACGAAAACAAAAGATTGTTTGACGAAGGCCAAGACACAAGTGCCAGTTAAAAGACTCAGAAAGGGTGACTCAGTACCTAGATTTGTGAAAAGGCTGAGATTGCGTCTAAAGACGGTAAACGAGGAGCCTGAACAGATAAATGAGGTCTCGAGTCAAACTGACCCAGTGGTGAGGAAACCAAAAGAGAAGAAGTGCTCGCATCAAGAAACTGAATAACAAGTACGCGAGTCCTGAATGGACTTATTTTGTGTTGGAGGAATTTGAGAATCTGGAAATAAGTGACGAGAGTGACGAATGTGATGAAGAATTGATTGCTGAACAGACCAGTGAAGAAGCAAACCCAACCTGAAAAGTTACTCGAGTAAGCAAGCTGTGCAAAGTTACAAAGAGGGGTTAAAGCTTCTTTTGAGCCAATATGTCTGATTCTTCTGAGAATGGAAGACCAAGACGAGGTTGTTTTTAAAACATGCTGCCAAGTATGTTTATGTAGTGTACCAATAATACTTTGGATAGGACTAACAATAACTATTCCTTCTATGATGAGTAAAAACCCAAGTCTTTACCCGAATAATAATCTACCTGATGACACTATAGAATCTCACACTAGAAGTACACCACAAAGAGTAGATGTATTGGACAAACCACTTAGCCTGAAACAGACACAATTAGATTTAGAAGCACCAGATGAGGAAGGAGTACACTTTAACAAAATTAAGAACAAGACTCATTCGCAAACCTGTTAGTACATTATGTAGAAACTATGGAGATAGACGACTGTTATGTCTGCATGAAACTACCTACTTCTGTAGCTGAAGGTGTGACTTATCACCACTTGCCCTTAACCTATGGAATTTCCTGCAGTATACTAACTAGTTATTTCATAAAAGAGGACCTTTACAGTATTATTACTCAAACTCTGACATTTTCTGAACTTCCTGTTCGAAGAAACCTGAACCCTGTACATACAACTAGAGATGTAGCTAAATACATGAGTGATTATTTTCTAACTGTAGGAAAAATGTAGATGATGCACACAAAAATAACTTGACCTGTTCTTTATATAAAGAAGAAAAAGAATTTCTAGATATGGTAGAAAAGAGAAGAGAAAGTTTCCAAAAGAAAGCCAAAGACAAAAACCAGAAAGTTCCCAAATGGGCAGAAAGTATAGGGAGCACCTCAAATGGTGGAGCTAACGCTGCGATGTTGCTGGATTTCGAAAAGAAGGGGAAACTTTGTCTTAAAAGAGAGAAAACTAGTTATTATAACAATATCTTCATTGGTTCAAGTGAATGTGAACATAATTATAAGGTAATTGGAGGTTGGGGTTTCAAAGATGGGTCAGAGCCTGTGTTTCCTGGAATTTATTTTATATGTGGAAATAAGGCTTACTTCAAATTGCCCAACCATTGGTACGGGAGTTGTTATTTTGGTATTGTCTTCCCTAAGAAATACCATGTGGGGAAAATCACTGGAAGCACTGAAAGGAGTAATGAATTACCGCGTACTAAAAGAGAAAGTGCTGGTGAAATAGAAGGAGATATTTTTAGTGCACTGATACCTGCAGTGGGAGTGACTCTGAACACACACAGAATTTGCAAATTGTCAACAGTAGTGGATCGGTTATCTACTGACACTGCTGGAGGGTTCTTGACGGTCAATACTGAAGTGGTTGCGATCAGATCAATGGTTTTACAGAATAGACTTGCTCTTGATACCCTATTGGCAAAAGAGGGCAGAGTCTGCAGAATGTTGAAAACGCAACATTGTTGCACTTACATACCTGACAAAAGTGTGGAAATTAAAAGGTAAGTGAGGATCATTACTAATTTGGGAAAAGAGCTCAAACCACTGGAGGTTGACAGTGCCTGGAAGAGACTTACTGGTAGTCTCTCTGCTATAGGTCATTGGTTTTCTAACTTAGGTAAAAGTTTTTTGATAAAAGTACTGATGCCAATTGCGGGAATAGGATTAGTAGTATTCATCATATTCATGTGTTGTAAATGTCGAAAGCACCAAAAGAAGTACACTGTGAACAAGAGAGGAGTAAAGAGAAATGTGGATGAACTTGAATTAGAGGAACTGAATAATCAGATTAATGAAAGGGTAAAAAATTCTCACCCTAATAAAGAAACTAATGAAAAGCTGAACAGAATGTTTGAAGAGATTGAACTTGGGAAACTGTGAAAAGTTGGCATCTGGTTCCATGAATTTGTGATGATATAAAATATCATCAAAGAGGGGATTGATGGAGCAAGGATTCGCACGTACAGCGACTTGCTTGTATCATTAACCTCAAATAATGTTAATAAAAAATAATCAACCTGTTCGTGTTACTAATATTGCATATTCTACACTACACGGGGTGTCCCAGCGAAGCTTGCATATGTGTTTTCTAACCGTAATACGCTTGCCTCTAAAATGGCTGCTGCTAAGCGGGAAGTTCTTCTGCGCATGCGTCGGTCACACTCACGTGACATAACGTACTCGCAGTTCTGGTGGGAAATCTTTGCGTCTGCGCACTAGCTTTAAAATGGCTGCTCTGTGTTCTCACATGTCCGATGCTTGCACCGCAGCTCTTTGCTATATTGTTCGTCTTGCACTAATCCTAATGCTACAGTTACTATAAAGTAAGGTGAGTCATATAGGGATTCCTGGTATACAGCGTAATCAAATTTTCTGTATTTCTAAATTGTTTTTCTTTACTTTCCATGTATCGAATCTTTTGGGCCGGGGAGATGCTTCACACTCCATCTTAGAAGTCCCTACTGCGCATGTCATCCTAGCAGAGGGAAGAAAACCTTGTACCAGTGGAATCCAGCCAGCTGGCAGCCACAGTCAAGATGCTCCTGGGAATCGACCTGTGACCCAGCAGGACGAAGCTGAACTGTACTACATTTGAAATAATTGTATATAAATTTGTATAATCCTTTGTTAGGAGAAGAGCACATATCATGGGAACCCCAAATTCAATAGGCGATCCCAAAAGATGTAAATTGAGGCTTATGAAAGTCAAATCCTGGTTGGTGTGTTGACCTGTCCTACTTGTGGACCAATCGAAATTGGGGATTCTTACACTTGCAACATTTGGGGGGTGGTACACTGACCCGAAAACAGTAAAACTAGCCTAGGTTTAGCTAGAGAATTTGTCCGACGTGTCCGAATAGCTGACCTGTCACTGACCCTACGCACTCAATAGCTGATCCTGAAACAGAGGTGCTGCGGAGCACTCTGTCCGATTGTCTCACAGACCCATTGGGGGTTTTGAGAACCTGAAGTGCTGGCGGAGCACTTTGCTGGGGAATTCGACAACCCAATCGGGGTTTTGACCGATAACTGCAGAGAGGGTGTAGCGCAGGCGTTGCAGCTGAACTGCGGTTGCTGGTCTTACCTTGGTGGTCCTGTCCTGATCCTAATCTGGTTTTCCTGACCTGAGTTTCCATTCTGCACCTGTTGGCCTACTGGCGACCGTATTTTTTCCTTGGGTTTCTCCTGTCCTAAAACTGACCCGTGGCCAGGGTTGGTCTTCACACCGTTCTAGGTAAATATAGCGCTGGGGGAACCTATTCTGCATCCTTCATTCTTTTTCTTTGCTTTAATAAAGACGTTTTCTTGCATATTGATTTTCCATATTTTCTCTTTTGGCTGACAAATGATAAAGTCTTACATTATAGTTGTTATATTAGCATGTTCCATTCTTCCCCGTCCTATAAGAGAAATTGTGACGTACAATTCATGAAATATAGATGTTCCTTTTTCTTTACCCGTTCCTTCAGTTGATTTATATGTTAGGTACACCTGAAGTATATAGCATGTTCAACTTTTTCCCTTGCCCTATAGCTACCTGATACCTTCGAATTTTGATAGACTGATTAAGAGTTCTTTCGCTTTACCCACCTTGAGGGGTATACCTTTTTGTGACATTCTAGCATGTTCCTTATCTTTCCCGTCCTTTAGAAAACCTACTGAGTCTAAACGCTAAAAAATCCTTGTTAGCATGTTCCTTGCCTTTACTTTCCCTCTACTGTTCTAAATGTGTGGTCTGATTTATTTCCTATATGGATATGTGCTCTTTATAATCTTAGTAATTGACAGTTTACTTGCTGTAAACCTTATGCTTTCTGAACTTGATGAAAACTAGATAAAGGTTTAAAAACTTCCTGAGTCTGTGGTTCCTATATGAGTGCCAATAGAATAAATAGTATATGTATTTTGGTATCTGCCTTTCTTTTACAGCTAGCTCCCTGATCCATTGTGATCATAGGTACCCATAACGTGGATTGGTAAGTTGGGTACATTGGTAACAAATAGGAAGGAACTGGGTTACTGATAGTAGAGTGTAAGGTTACCCGATTAATAAATATGGTGATTTGAATTTATGGGCCCAAATGTGCATATGGTAAAATTGTTGGTCGGGTGACCTGCGCGCTCTATCAGTAATTTTCTGGTAGCAGAGGAAATGGTTAGGGACTAGTTAAAGTTAGGTAGGACTAGTTAAGATAGGTAGAGAGGTTAGTTGCTGCTAATTGTGAACATTTGCTGCTAAAATATTGATGTTTATTGCTTTTGAAAATTATGAAATGTTTTAAATTGTTTTTCTTGCTGCTATATTGATTTATGTACTAATAATTCGTTAGAGATTGTTATATGTTTGTCTGGAATCCCCGGGGAAAGATTAGCGGGTGGTGAGGAGATTCCACGCCTTAGTGAGGTCACTTACTCAAGGAAAATTGGTGCAGGTTAGGTAGAACTGGAAGCACTAATTAGGGTTTTCTGTATAAATGTATGAATAAATGATAGCAAAGAGTTCGCTGGCAAAACTTCTATTGTGATATAACCTAGTAAGGGTCACACGGAAGGAGTAGCGGGTTCGTCAGAGCTTGATTGATAGCAAAGGGGTTCACTGGTGAAACTTTTGGCTTAGTATATATCCCGGAGTGGATGAGTCAAAGGAGTAGCAGGTTCACTAATGCTTGTGTGAAGAGTAGGCAGAAGGGTTCTACTCACAGTATTTGAAAAGTAAATAGAAGAAGTTTACTTGCAGTGAAACAAATCTTATCTCTCTAGACACTCGAGTACAGTGGCAAATGTGTTTGTGTTGTAAATTAAACACAGCACTTGCACTTTAAAAGGTAGAAATCGAAGTTGTTTCTTACCTTGTGAAGGAGGGAGTCAGTTGCGGAGCTGCGCTGACGTCACTCAGTGCCGCGCTGGTATTGGTTGAGACAGCGGGCGTGTAGCTGAGACTGAATAGTAAAGGAGGGGTGAGCACAGGAGCGTGAGAACTCGTTTACAAGAAACGCCGCGCACCCATTGGTTGAATTATTTTGAAGTTACGCATTTGATTGGTTACAGAAAAATAAAAGACGCTTTTTTATTGGAAGTGATTTTGTAAACACAGTCGCTTGTGGAAAAGTATATGTGGCATCCTTCTAATCCAGAGACTAGACCTGATCCAAAATATATAGGGTTCGGAAAAGATAAGTGGAAAGGTCGTAAATATAACACTATGTACAGCACTAAGAGAAAAATGACCCTAGTAAACAAAGTGAAGAATTATTTCAAGAAAGACAAGCCTATCAAAACTAGAGAAGGAGTTGTCATTCCACCGCCTAATACTCCCGCATCATTTATGATGTTCGATAGGGGCTACCATACTTTCGTATGGTTGGAAAATTGTGTGGAATATACAAAAAATGGCGGGATTTTGGCATTTCCGTTAGATGGTACATTTAATAGCAGGATTCTGTCCAATTTGAGAACCTGAATGAATGACTTACATCCCAGACCCAGACTAGCGCAATATGAGGTCTTAGAAGAATAGGAGATAGAGGCTTTTGAGCGAGACAGACCCAGATTGGACAAGGGGTTGACTAAATGGTATCCGAAAGTAAATTAAGAGACCCGAGAAAAAAGGCTGAAAGAGTGGAGACAGAACATGATAGTAGAAGGACTGTACCCTGTAATAGCACTAGAAGCGCCCCTGGGAGATAAAAGGACAGAGAAAACAAAGCATTTGATGACCAGTGGGGATTCAGATGATGATTATTTGGAGGAATCGTTAATGAAAAATCCACCTCCTTATAATGAGGGATCAAGGCCCACAAGTGCGAGAGACACCGGTCTAAGACCTCCTTATCAGGAGGAGCCAAGACCTTTAAGTACAGGGAATCCATTCCTGAAACCTAACTATGGTGAGGGGCCAAGTATGACACATCCAACTGCCCCGAATTATACTCCTACCCTAACCCCGCAAATAGTGCATGAAACCAGCATGGAAAGGGTATTGCAGGAGAGGCAACGAGAGGCTTTAGCTAAACAAAGAATAGAATTAATTCAGAAAATCTCCCAATTGAATACAAGTCCTGAAGCGTTGACAATGCCCGTGACCATTGGACCAGTTGTTCCTTTGTACGGGGATAAGCAGAATAGCCCGAAGACTCCTATGATTGCCCACTTGTAGTACAACTGAGAAAAGAGCCCTTAATTGTGGATGATCAAGCAAGTGAATGTGAATCTGTGATTTCCTTGATGGATTTACCGATAAGGGAACCAGATGGGGGTTCACGGAGGAAGAACACTCCTTTCAATTCAGGAGAAGTGCAGATTAAGTCAGCTTCTGGAACTAGAAGTGCCACAGTAGTGACTCCTGAAGAAATTGAAAGATGGAGTCGAGAATTAGAGAAACAAAATTCTCAGTCGAAACCATTGGATATTTACAAACTAAGAATAGAATTGGAAGAACTGATAGCTGGGAATGTGGGATTGGACAGGCTAAACACATATACTGAAGAAAAATTGTTATTCATTTGTAAAAGTCTAACCCGTAATACCAGAGTGTTCCATGAGAAATTAATGGACACCGCGGCTAGTATGGGAATAGATATTGGTAAATCTAAGGTATTGTAAAAACCCTACAGAGCAGAGTTCTCAGACAGAGACTTAAAAAACATGAATGTGTCAGGGAAAAAGGTACAGATCAGAGAATTGCTAAGCCTATTACAGAAATGGGGAGATTTAGAAAAATGGAAAGCCAGGTGGGCTAAGAAAAAAGAGGATAGTAGATCAAAGCAAATTACATCTGAATATGTCTTAAAAGAAGCTGAAGAGGCAGAGAAATTATTTCCTATGCGAGAAGTGCCAGGGGGAAAATATGTGCATGTTCCATGGTCCAGACAGGATATTGTGTCCTTTACCAATGACTTCCCAAAATTACGAGAAAAACCTGTAGATTGGTACAGACAGGTAGAAAGATTTGTGAAGGTTCAGAAATGCCTCTGGAAAGATTTGGATGGTTTCTTTGACATTGTAGTTCCCGTGGATTTGTGGACCGAATGTAAAATTGCTATTGATTGGCCTAGTGAGGAATTCCCGAGGGACCCTAACACAGGGGCTCCTTCAGCCGAGGTAATGAAAGGAAAGGTGCCTGCAAAGGAAACTGATTGGACCCGATTAGATAGAACTACCCAGAATAGAGATGAAACTGTGCATTCTTATTATGAACGACTGTTACAGGTGTTCAAAACGTACAGTGGTCTGGATAACATAGAAATGAAGGACATGACCCACTTCATTTATAGATTTGTGCTAGGGTTAAGGCCTGAGATTTCACAATGGATCAAAGACAATAAAATCTGTTGGCAGTCTAAACCAATTGATGAGGTCCTGAAGTATGCTAAATATTGCGAGGATGAGATGTCAGATAAACGAAAAGCATTAAAAGAAAAAGTCATGTGGGCACAGGTAAAGTTAGCGGAACAACAGGAACAGCAGTTAAATAAATTGACCAGTAATCACAATCAGGGCCCCGGGGTGTGGGGGAAAGCCCAAAGTAAAGTTGAGCCGGGAAGAGGCCAAAAAGAAGTTCCCCTGTCACGGGTGCGGACAGATAGGTAACTGGAGAGACGAGTGTCCACATGTAAAGAATGGAAATATTCAAATTAATGATTTGAATCCACAGACGTAGAAAGAGACTCCATGAAAGACCCAGCAACAGGTAAAGCAAAATCAGTTGCCGCGTGTACCTAGACCAAATTATAGGAGCAAAGCACAACAAGGCGAGGACACAGAGGTGTGGGAAAGAAGGGAGGATTGAAATGCAGCAACTTCACAATTTCTGTTAAATGACACATTTCTCTGTGATGACACCTACTGACAGTGCCTGAGGGGGGAGGACGAGGAGTGCGTGCTTGGCGCCTCCTTGCCGGTGGACCAGACAGGGCCATACATTGAAGAAAATGGCGTCATCTTTCTGTTGGACACTGGTGCTACCCGGTCTACTGTGAGAACAGCAGATGTTCCAAACCTACCCCTCTCGGGAGAAGCAATCCAAGTAGTGGGTGTTTCTAATCAGCTAATTAGTACCCCAGTTACGGAACCTATGGAAATTAAAATTGGGAATTTTAAAGAAATGCATAGATTTGTGGTGTGTGTTTCCAGTCCTGTAAATCTGCTAGGACGAGATTTGCTGTGTAACATGAATTGTACTATCTTTTGCACACCAAATGGCGTCAAAATCCAGACCCCAGACGAAGACGGAATATACAAATTAATGTTAGCAAGACCCGATTCAGAAATTAAAAGACTGACAATGCAAGACTTACCTGAAGAGCTCCAAGAGACAGTGAAACCAGAAGTATGGGATTTTACTGGAAAAGATGTAGGATTAATGGCAAATGTTGACCCAATTAAAATAGCCATAAAGGAAGATGCAGTTTACCCAAATACTAAACAGTACAAGATGAGTGCAGAAGTTAAAGCAGGGGTTGCTATTGAAATACAAAGATTACTAGAAGCAGATATCATACAGGAAGTGATGAGCAGTCCATGTAATTCGCCCATAATTGGAATTAAGAAACCTAGTGGTAAATACAGGGTAGTACAGGACCTGCGCAAGGTTAACAAAATTGTGGTTCCTTGTTGTCCTGTTGTGCCAAACCCTGCAGTAATTCTGTACCAAATTCCATGGAATGCAGGATGGTTTAACGTCATTGACTTATGTCATGCATTCTTTTCAATTCCATTGCATCCAGACAGCAAATTTCTTTTCTCATTTGAGTTCGACAGCCATGTCTACGTTTGGAATCGTGTCCCTCAGGGGTACACAGAAAGCCCCTCAATATTTAATCAGATTTTGAAAAAGTGCCTCGAAGCCCTAATATTGCCTGGAAAATCTGTTCTGGTGCAATATATAGACGACTTCTTGGTGGCGTCTAAGAGCAGAAATGACTGTGTTATTGACACCATTGCCTTGCTGAACCATTTAGGTGAAGGTGGACATAAAGTGTCACCCGAAAAGCTGCAGTTCTGTACCACCTAAGTGAAATATCTGGGGCACCAGATAGAAAGAGGTATCAGGAAAGTCACCTCTGAAAGAATCAGGATAATTCGGAACATGGAACTGCCAAACACCCAGAAGGAAATCAGAATGTTCCTTGTAGTTGTAGGTTACTGTAGGCAGTGGATTGTGGGATTTGCAGTCCTAGCTAAACCATTGATAAAAATGACAAAGAAAGGAGCAAAAGATCCTGTAGATTGGGATGACGAAAGCATAACAGCTTTTACAAAATTACGAGAATGTCTGTGTACTGCTCCCGCATTAGGAATGCCTGACTATTCTAAAGATTTTGCATTATTTTGTGACACACGAGACAATTGTGCACTTTCAGTCCTGACCCAAATTCATGGTTTGACTCGACGTCCAGTGGCATACTTTTTTTCCACATTGGACCCAGTAGCAGCTGGATTACCTGGATGTTTGAAAGCTGTAGCTGCAACTTGCATGAGTCTGGAACAGAGTGAGTCCATTGTGATGGGACATCCTGTAACTGTGTATGTTCCACATTCTGTTGTAATTTTGCTGACACGAACAAAAACCCAGTACCTCACCCCTAGTCGGCTGACTAAGTATGAGAGAATCCTTGTACGAACAGGAAATGTGACCATCGAACGATGTAACATTCTGAATCCAGCTACGTTAATACCTAGCTCATTCGCAGCTGAGGTAAGGGAAGAATTTGCACATGATTGCATTGATTTAACTGAGTTCAGTACAAAACCACGCCCAGATATAAAAGAAAACCCTCTGATTAGTGAAGATTATTAACTGTTTGTGGACGGCTCATGCATGAGACATGAGGATGGTGGCTTAAGCGCTGCTTATGCCGTGTGCACAGTGAGAGGTCCAGTGGAAGCATCCTATTTATATGGAGTCAAGTCTGCACAAATAGCCGAATTGGTTGCATTGACAAAAGCTTGCAAATTTGGGAGTAATTTGAAAACAACCATATATACGGACAGCCAGTATGGTTATGGGGCTGTGCATGACTTTGGCCAGCTGTGGATGCAAAGGGAGTTCCTGACTTCTGGCACCCCTATCAGAAATGGAAAATACGTGCAGGATTTACTGGAATCAATTCAGTTACCAAAAGAATTGGCTGTGGTCAAGTGTGCTGCTCACAAATCTGGCGAAGACAAAGTGACAGCAGGTAATCGTTATGCTGACCATTTAACCCAACATTGTGCAAAATACCGAGTTTCAATCAATATAAAGGTTGGGGGAAACAGAAACAGCTGCCAACTGTTGATGCTAGAGGGAGTAAATACATGGGAGGAAGTGAGAAACTTACAGGAAGCAGCAGAGCTGCAGGAGAAACAAAGATGGAGAAACTTTGGTTGTCGAAGGAGAAATGCAGATGGTGTCATTGTTTATCTTGATGATATGCCTGTGTTGCCAGACTGTATGCTTGCTCCTATGGCTAGGTTAATACATGGAGACACACATGTAGGCAGGGATGCGATGATTCGCATGTTCCGCCAGACTTGGTTCAATTCGAAATTCAGAAGCGTAGCAGAAGCACTCTGCCAGAGGTGTTTGATCTGTCAACAATTTAACCCTGGAAAGAAAACTATAGTATTGCCAGGAAAAATTGGAAAGGCAGAAAGCCCTTTTATTAGACTACAACTTGACTTCATTCAGTTGCCCCCTTGTAGAGGAATGAAATACCTACTTGTCATTGTCTGCCTGTTTTCAAAATGGGTGGAAGCTTTCCCTGCCCGTAGAAATGACAGTATCACAGTAGCAAAATTATTACTTAGGGAACTTATACCTCGGTACGGTTTCCCAGTCTTAATTGAATCTGGCAGAGGAAGTCATTTCCAGAATGAAATAATAAAGCAAATCTGTGAAGCTTTCAAGATCACGCAAAAACTGCACTGTGCATATCGCCCAGAGGCTTCTGGAGTGGTAGAACAGATAAATGGCACAATCAAATCAAGATTGGGAAAGATGTGTGAATACACTCAATTGGAATGGCCAGATGCTCTGCCTCTTGTGTTGATGGGACTCAGAAGTATTCCAGACCGGAACACAGGCTTGAGTCCCCACGAGATCTTGATGGGAAGAGCAATGCGGCAAGCATGGGTACCAGGATACAAAATAATAAGCATATCTGATGATTTGGTACTGGAATACTGTAAAGAGCTGGCTGACCAAGTGCGTTCTATCCCTCGCCAGGTTGGGGAGAAGACGTCGCCAGGCCAACGACTCCAGCACATGGCCTGAATCCAGGTGACTGGGTCGTAATAAAGAAGCACACTCGGAAAAGTTGCCTTGAACCAAGGTGGGGAAAACCACGACAGGTGATCCTGGTAACCACCACAGCTGTGAAGTGTGCAGGAGTACCTCGCTGGATCCATGCCAGCCATACGAGGAAAGTGACTGAACCTGACGTAACTTGAGGCTGAAGGTTGCACAACTGAAGGATCCCAAGACATCGGTCCTGAAGTAGCTAAAGAAGAACAACCGAGCTCCAGTCAAGAAGATTGGGTACCAATAATTGATTTGACAATCGACCGTATACGAACCAGAAGTCAGACCCATTTAGATAGACAGTGGGATAGTGAGGACGAGACAGGTGAAGAAGAAGCTACTCAGATCATCGAAATCCACGTTAACTCGGATTCTGAGGAGGACTAGATAGGGAGAGAGCAGGTAATTGACACTACTCCAAGAACTCCTGCGTCAGAGGAGGGACAGATAGAAACTAGGGCGGAAGTTCAAGCGGAAGAAAATCAAGAGCTTGAAGAGCTTGAACAGGAACAGATAGGATTAGACAATTGTGTTCAGGAAGAAGAGATCGAGACAGATCAAAGCCAAAATCAGCATACACCTGAACAAGGCCAGTTTAGGGACCGGGCAGAAGAAACAGATGAAAGACCTGGACCTAGTCAGTTAGGGAACAATACAGAGGACAAACTTGATCCCAATGTGCCACAACTAAACGAAAACAAAAGAGTGTTTGACGAAGGCCAAGACACAGTGCCAGTTAAAAGACTCAGAAAGGGTGACTCAGTACCTAGATTTGTGAAAAGGCTGAGATTGCGTCTAAAGACGGTAAACAAGGAGTCTGAGCAGATAAATGAGGTCTCGAGTCAAACTGACCCAGTGATGACGAAACCAAAGAGAAGAAGTGCTCGCATCAAGAAACTTAATAACAAGTACGCGAGTCCTGAATGGACTTATTTTGTGTTGGAGGAATTTGAGAATCTGGAAATAAGTGACGAGAGTGACGAATGTGATGAAGAATTGATTGCTGAATAGACCAGTGAAGAAGCAAACCCAACCTGAAAAGTTACTCGAGTAAGCAAGCTGTGCAAAGTTACAAAGAGGGGTAAAAGCCTCTTTTGAGCCAATATGTCTGATTCTTCTGAGAATGGCAGACCAAGACGAGGTTGTTTTAAAACATGCTGCCAAGTATGTTTATGTAGTGTAGCAATAGTACTAATACTTTGGATAGGACTAACAATAACTATTCCTTCTATGATGAGTAAAAACCCAAGTCTTTACCCGAATAATAATCTCCCTGATGACACTATAGAATCTCACACTAGAAGTACACCACAAAGAGTAGATGTATTGGACAAACCACTTAGCCTGAAACAGACACAATTAGATTTAGAAGCACCAGATGAGGAAGGACTACACTTTAACAAAATTAAGAACAAGACTCATTTAAATGTTTTCGCAAACCTGTTAGTACATTATGTAGAAACTATGGAGATAGACGACTGTTATGTCTGCATGAAACTACCTACTTCTGTAGCTGAAGGTGTGACTTATCACCACTTGCCCTTAACCTATGGAATTTCCTGCAGTATACTAACTAGTTTATTTCATAAAAGAGGATCTTTACAGTATTATTACTCAAACTCTGACGTGACATTTTCTGAACTTCCTGTTCGAAGAAACCTGAACCCTGTGCATACAACTAGAGATGTAGCTAAATACATGAGTGATTATTTTCTAACTGTAGGAAAAATAAATGTAGATGATGTACACAAAAATAACTTGATCTGTTCTTTATATAAAGAAGAAAAAGAATTTCTAGATGTGGTAGAAAAGAGAAGAGAAAGTTTCCAAAAGAAAGCCAAAGACAAAAACCAGAAAGTTCCCAAATGGGCAGAAAGTATAGGGAGCACCTCAAATGGTGGAGCTAACGCTGCGATGTTGCTGGATTTCGAAAAGAAGGGGAAACTTTGTCTTAAAAGAGAGAAAACTAGTAATTATAACAATATCTTCATTGGTTCCAGTGAATGTGAACATAATTATAAGGTAATTGGAGGTTGGGGTTTCAAAGATGGGTCAGAGCCTGTGTTTCCTGGAATTTATTTTATATGTGGAAATAAGGCTTACTTCAAATTGCCCGACCATTGGTACGGGAGTTGTTATTTTGGTATTGTCTTCCCTAAGAAATACCATGTGGGGAAAATCACTGGAAGCACTGAAAGAAGTAATGAATTAGCGCGTACTAAAAGAGAAAGTGCTGGTGAAATAGTAGGAGATATTTTTAGTGCACTGATACCTGCAGTGGGAGTGACTCTGAACACACACAGAATTTGCAAATTGTCAACAGTAGTAGATCGGTTATCTACTGACACTGCTGGAGTGTTCTTGATGGTCAATACTGAAGTGGTTGCGATCAGATCAATGGTTTTACAGAATAGACTTGCTCTTGATACCCTATTGGCAAAAGAGGGCGGAGTCTGCAGAATGTAGAAAACGCAACATTGTTGCACTTACATACCTGACAAAAGTGTGGAAATTAAAAGGTATGTGAGGAACATTACTAATTTGGGAAAAGAGCTCAAACCACTGGAGGTTGACAGTGCCTGGAAGAGACTTACTGATAGTCTGCTGTAGGTCATTGGTTTTCTAATTTAGGTAAAAGTTTTTTGATAAAAGTACTGATGCCAATTGCGGGAATAGGATTAGTAGTATTCATCATATTCATGTGTTGTAAATGTCGAAAGCACCAAAAGAAGTACACTGTGAACAAGAGAGGAGTAAAGAGAAATGTGGATGAACTTGAATTAGAGGAACTGAATAATCAGATTTATAAAAGGGTGAAAAATTCTCACCCTAATAAAGAAACTAATGAAAAGCTGAACAGAATGTTTGAAGAGATTGAACTTGGGAAACTGTGAAAAGTTGGCATCTGGTTCCATGAATTTGTGATGATATAAAATATCATCAAAGAGGGGATTGATGGAGCAAGGATTCGCACGTACAGCGACTTGCTTGTATCAATAACCTCAAATAATGTTAATAAAAAATAATCAACCTGTTCATGTTACTAATATTGCATATTCTACACTACACGGGGTGTCCCAGCGAAGCTTGCATATGTGTTTTCTAACCGTAATACGCTTGCCTCTAAAATGGCTGCTGCTAAGCGGGAAGTACTTCTGCGCATGCGTCGGTCACACTCACGTGACATAACGTACTCGCAGTTCTGGTGGGAAATCTTTGCGTCTGCGCACTAGCTTTAAAATGGCTGCTCTGTGTTCTCACATGTCCGATGCTTGCACCGCCGCTCTCTGCTATATTGTTCGTCTTGCACTAATCCTAATGCTACAGTTACTATAAAGTAAGGTGAGTCATATAGGGATTCCTGGTATACAGCGTAATCAAATTTTCTGTATTTCTAAATTGTTTTTCTTTACTTTCCATGTATCGAATCTTTTGGGCCGGGGAGATGCTTCACACTCCATCTTTGAAGTCCCTACTGCACAGGTCATCCTAGCAGAGGGAAGAAAACCTTGTACCAGTGGAATCCAGCCAGCTGGCAGCCACAGTCAAGATGCTCCTGGGAATCGACCTGTGACCCAGCAGGACGAAGCTGAACTGTACTACATTTGAAATAATTGTATATACATTTGTATAATCCTTTGTTAGGAGAAGAGCACATATCATGGGAACCCCAAATTCAATAGGCGGTCCCAAAAGATGTCAATTGAGGCTTATGAAAGTGAAATCCTGGTTGGTGTGTTGACTTGTCCTACTTGTGGACCAATCGAAATTGGGAATTCTTACACTTGCAACATTTGGGGGGTGGTACACTGACCCGAAAACAGTATAACTAGCCTAGGTTTAGCTAGAGAATTTGTCCGACTTGTCCGAATAGCTGACCTGTCACTGACCCTACGCACTCAATAGCTGATCCTGAAACAGAGGTGCTGCGGAGCACTATGTCCGATTGTCTCACAGACCCATTGGGGGTTTTGAGAACCTTAAGTGCTGGCGGAGCACTTTGCTGGGGAATTCGACAACCCAATTGGGGTTTTGACCGATAACTACAGAGAGGGTGTAGCGCAGGCGTTGCAGCTGAACTGCGGTTGCTGGTCTTACCTTGGTGGTCCTGTCCTGATCCTAATCTGGTTTTCCTGATCTGGGTTTCCATTCTGCACCTGTTGGCCTACTGGCGACCGTATTTTTTCCTTGGGTTTCTCCTGTCCTAAAACTGACCCGTGGCCAGGGTTGGTCTTCACACCGTTCTAGGTAAATATAGCGCTGGGGGAACCTATTCTGCATCCTTCATTCTTTTTCTTTGCTTTAATAAAGACGTTTTCTTGCATATTGATTTTCCATATTTTCTCTTTTGGCTGACAAATGATAAAGTCTTACATTATTGTTGTTATATTAGCATGTTCCATTCTTCCCCGTCCTATAAGAGAAATTGTGACGTACAATTCATGAAATATAGATGTTCCTTTTTCTTTACCCGTTCCTTTAGTTGATTTATATGTTAGGTACACCTGAAGTATATAGCGTGTTCCACTTTTTCACTTGCCCTATAGCTACCTGATTCCTTTGAATTTTGATAGACTGATTAAGAGTTCTTTCGCTTTACCCACCTTGAGGGGTATACCTTTTTGTGACATTCTAGCATTTTCCTTATCTTTCCCGTCCTTTACAAAACCTACTGAGACTAAACGCTAAAAAATCCTTGTTAGCATGTTCCTTGCCTTTACTTTCCCTCTACTGTTCTAAATGGTTGGTCTGATTTATTTCCTATATGGATATGTGCTCTTTATAATCTTAGTAATTGACAGTTTACTTGCTGTGAACCTTATGCTTTCTGAACTTGATGAAAACTAGATAAAGGTTTTAAAACTTCCTGAGTCTGTGGTTCTTATATGAGTGCCAATAGAATAAATAGTATATGTATTTTGGTATCTGCCTTTCTTTTACAGCTCGCTCCCTGATCCATTGTGATCATAGGTACCCATAACGTGGATTGGTAAGTTGGGTACATTGGTAACAAATAGGAAGGAACTGAGTTACTGATAGTAGAGTGAAAGGTTACCCGATTAATAAATATGGTGATTTGAATTTATGGGCCCAAATGTGCATATGGTAAAATTGTTGGTCGGGTGACCTGCGCACTCTATCAATAGGAGCCTCCACGGGATCCAAGTTCCTCTCCATGCACCAACAAAACTATTTTCTCCAAATGTTATTGTACCTGTAGTGGGTCCCTGGAGCCCAGGACTCTCCGAGGAGAGTGAGAACTGATGATGAAAGTCCAGACAACTCGTTAGATTGCCTGACACTTTCCAAGCAAGAATGTTCAAATTCCCTGAAAGTATTAGGTGGTGATCTTCTCTGTTTGTGTTTGAAACCAGACCTCTCGTGAAATTAGGAAGGGGATGTCGTACGACAGTTCCAAGGTTGTGGGGAACCACGCTTGAGAGAGGCCAGAAGGGAGTTATCAGGACTAGGGAGCACTGGTCCTGTCTCACCTTCTGTAGAACCCTCTGAATCATGGAAAAGGGAGGAAAGGCGTAAGGCTGAAGATAGCACCAGGGCTGGAGAAAGGCGTTCACCGCAAGGGCGCCTGGATCCCGCATCCAGCTGAAGTATTGGGGCATTTGGAAGGTCAATCTGCTTGCAAAAAGGTCCACATCAAAGGGGCCCCGAAAATGAAACCGAGAATTGAAAACATTCACATTGAATTACCAATCGCTGAAGTCTAGAAGAAATCTCAAATTCCAATCTGCGGAAAGATTCGATTTTCCCAGGAGATATTCTGACTTCAGGGAGATTTTGTGTTCTAAACAAAACATCCAAAGTCTCCTGGCCAAATCGGAGAGGTCTGCTGACCTTGTACCACCAAGGCGATTGATATAGGAGACTGCGGAGATGTTGTCCATCTTCAAGACAACAGATCTGCCCTCAAGTGAGTGTTTGAAACTCATTAGGGCGTAAAGACCAGCAGTCAGTTCTAAAAAATGTATATGGTGGGAGGACTCCGCCTGAGACCAAACACTACGTGTGTCTTGGTCGAGGAGGCGGGCACTCCAACCATGAAGGCTGGCGTCTGACTCCAAGACAAAATCCGAAGCCGACCCGAAGATAGCTCTTCCATTCCATGCATCCAAATTGTCCAGCCACCAAGAGAGTTCCGACCTGGCTTGTTGATCTAAGGTTACAAGGTCTCCGTACCACAGACCGGATCTGAGGGCTTTGGCTTTCACTCTCTGGAGGGCACGTTAGTTGAGAGGTCCGGGAAAGATGGCCTGAATGAAGGAAGAGTGTAGACCCAGAAGTCTGGCCAATTCTCGAAGAGTAAGAGATTGCTGTTTTAGAACAAACCTGATCTCTTTCCGAATCTTGGCGATTTTCTTGTTGGGGAGAAGAAGGAGGCATTTTAAAGTGTCTATAGTGAACCCGAGGAATTCTAGAGATTTTGAGGGGGTAAGGATGGACTTTTCCTGATTTACAATGAAATCAAGACTCTCTATAAGATTCATGGTGGTCTTGAGATCTTCCAAGAGTTGAGAGTGAAGTTGGGACATGATGAGGATATCGTCTAGATAGATAATCAGGCAAATCCCTTTTCCTCTCAAAAGAGAGACGATTGTTCTCATGATTTTGGTGAAACACCAAGGGGCGGATGATAGCCCAAAAGGGAAGGCTTGAAACTGAAAGAGGTGATTGTCCCAGATGAATTGAAGGAAGGGTTGGTGTTCTTCTGTCATAGGGATGGTAAAATAGGCGTCCTTTAGATCTAATTTGACCAGCCAGTCCCCTTGAAGAAGAAGGTCTCTGAGGAGGTGAATGCCCTCCATTTTGAAGTGTCTGTACACTAGGTACTTGTTTACTTCTCGTAGGTTTATAACTGGTCTCCACCCTTTTTCCTTCTTTTGGACCAAGAAGAGTGTGCTGACAAATTTCTTTTCAGAAAATGGAACTTCGATAATAGCGCCTTTTTGGAGCATAGAAGAAATTTCTTCCTTGACAATCTCCTGATGTTCTATTGGAAGAACCAAAAGATTGGGTGTATGTGTTTGACATGGAAGTTCTATAAAATCTATTTTGAAGCACAGAATTGTGTCGAGAACCCACGGGTCTTGAGTCAAAGATTTCCAAGCATGGTAGAAGTGTTTGAGTCTTCCCTCGACCCTGGGAGGGGGAAGACGAGAGAGAAGGACTTACTTAGAGGGTTGCTGTTGGGAGTTTCTCTGGAGGAGAAACCTCTGTTGCGAGAACCTCTTCCTCTCTGGGGGTAAAATTACCGGTTGGAAGGGTAGAAACCTCTGCCCGCAGCTCCTCTTCCTCTTGTGGATGAGAAGGGCCGGTATTTTCCGCGGCCAGAAGAATGGCCCCTTCTTCTGGCCTGTCCAAAAAAGTTACTATTGAAGACACACCTCATATTATTCTGGGCATTGTCTAGGGCAGTGAAAGTGGAAACATACTTCCCTATAGTTTTAATCATGTCCTCACCGAAGAGGAGGCCTCTGGGGTTCTTTGAAGGTTCCTTTTCGGCTAGGTCACCCAGTTTTGGATTAATTTTATTGAGGATGGTCTTCCTGCTTTCAATGTTGAGGCCTGAAATAGCATTGCCAAGCAAGACAATTGCCCTTTGGCTCCAGCCTCTAACCAGGTTAGTGTCTAGGGGTGAATTGGAGATATAAGATTCTTCGGCCAAGACAAGAATCTCAGTAAGGGGGCCGAGAACATCAAGAAATCGATCTTGGCAGCTTTTGAGAGCTCTCTCAAGGCCTTTCCATGGGTCCTTACCCAGTTTAAACAAAAATTTAATAAAGTCAGGATCGAGATTAGGGGTCTGACAGACCTTGTCTTTGATGCAGGTCTCGGGCATTCAGATCTGAGGGCATTACGTGTCTCTCACTCAAAAGAATTTCTTAACCATCTGGTAATGAATTTAGAGACATGATCCTGGGGAAACCATTTGGAACTATTGGGGGTGGGAGATGTTGAGGGGAGAAAACATTTTGTCACCCAAGGGGTCAAAAATGGCCTCTTTAGCAGAAGGGGAAGAGTCAACCTCAGACTGGATATTAAAATCCAGGTCATTGAGATCTTGATCTTCGAAGTCAAGGATAAACTCATTATACCGGTTGACGAAGACTTCATCTTTGTCCGAATCGGTACCTGCATCATTACGTGCACTATTAAAATTTTTGTCGCTAGGGACACCCGCCAAGTTTGTGCTGCCAAGGACACCCATCATATTCATGTCGCGAGAGACACCTGTATCTTTTGAGGCGCGGGGGCCTCCCAACAAGCGTGAGGAGCTAGGACTTCCCAGGTCAAGTGAGGCACCACAACCTCTAATAGTGCCTTCACAATGTTTCAATTTTTTACTGCCCTTGGAATATACAGTTTGAGGATCACGAGGAGGGTCATCATCATGATCTTGTAGGAAGGGTCTCTTGGATGACATGACCTCCTTGAGCGTGTCCATCATGCAGGACCTCATCTCCCTTTGTAAGAAAATTTTAAAGGAGTCATTAGTATGATTAGGGGAACTAGCGATAGCATTGTCTGATTCCATGTCAGGTAGGTATAAATAGGATAGCTTAAAATTATTAAACAAATGAATTTATAAAATGTTTTTTTTTAAAAATATTTTTTATGTATTTAGCTGAATAATTTATTTCCAACTTAAATAATTTAATTTCTTATATTTATAAATAATATGCAAGAACATATTTTAAGAAAGGGGAAGAAAAGGGGAGTTGTTCCCTTCCTGGCCTGCTGTCAGATCTATCCTTTTTTTTTATAAATATATATATAAATATATATATATATATATATATATATATATATATTCGAGCCAACAAACTCCGGTTCCGAAAGAAGCCGACAGGCAGGGCGGTCCGTGAGCAGGGCACCGGCAGCCCTGTATACTATCAAATCCAGCACTCCCCAGTTCCAGAAGAAACACCACGGACACCTTGCAAGGATTGCAGGTAATTTATTCAAAATGTAGAACTGCACCGCAACACGTTTCACCTTTCGGCTTGATCACGCTAAGGAAGCCCAGCAGTATACACATTTAAATATCAGTGATAGACATAAACATAAACAAAGGACTCAAAAACACCATAAAGTGAATATCAGTGAACCACTTACTAACTAGTTCCGCCATTTTGACCTAGTCACAATTAATGCCAATGTATGCAATATATGTTTGTGCACCCTATTTTCAGTTCATCAAGTTGGTTTCTGCACGCTGTCACAGTGATAATTAGACATGGTATAGAACAGTATTGGTCACACTGTTAGTAGTCAAAAATAACTGCCCAAGTGGGCCATCATCATTCAAAAGTAAATACAACACTGCGCTGTATGCAAATCAAATAGTCTACATAGACATAGAACGTGAAAAAGTCTCGCCCTAGTGGGCATGAACATCACAGAAAGGTATACTAAACAATCTGGCTGTGCTGGTCAAGATCCAATTGGCGTGTCCCACCATCACCAAAAATGTGCCATCACCTAAAAATAATAAAATATCATACAGTCAAAAAACATATGTACAAATTTCTAAAAAACAGTTCAGAAAACGGCAGCAGCTGAAAAGAGCACACTAGAATGGTAATTAATGTAACACAACTGTGTGGATAAACAATCTAAGGACAGATCCATTTATATCTGGAGTAGCACTAGCCAGTGATACTAATTGTTGACACTATATACATATATTACAATTTAGTTTGATCAAGAGGGGCGCCGGGAAGTTACTGTGTGTGCCATTCTTAGTGCAAATGAATTGACAGTTCCTCACTCGAGTTCAAACCCTGTGGCATCATCGTTTCCATATCGATGATGTATTTGGACTCCAGTTTACGAAGTGCCAGTCTACGGTTGCCACTATGGATGTTAATTGGAATTTCGTCGATAACAACCATTCTCAGTAATTTTTTATTCTGAAAGTGTTGTTCGAAGAAATGGCGTGCAACCGGATATTGTCTGTTGTTGTGTCTTATAGCTCTCATGTGTTCCAGCACACGATGTTTGGCACATTTGATAGTACTTCCTATGTATGCTCTATTGCATGGACACAATAGTGCATACACACAATACATGGTGTTACAGTTCAGTTTCTTTTTGATCGTTAGCTTTTTCTCAGTGCCTGCAATGGATAGAATTTTGCAGCCAGCGCTGTTACTGCAGGCCTTACACTTCCTGCACCTGGTATAACCTATAGATACAGGTCTGTCTTTTCTAGGCCTACCAGTTATCAGGTTAGGACTTAGCTCGTCTCGTAAGGAATTGCTTTTTTGAAAAGTTATCTGAGGTTTGACACTTAGGTGTTTCTCCAAGTGTGTGTCAGTCAACAACACATGCCAATGCTTGTGCAGTATTTTGCGAACTTGTGAGGCTCCACATGAGTATTTGGTAATAAACCGTAAGGTGTTCTTCTCAGTGGCCTCAACTTCAGGATGAAGTAGTTTAGTTCTTTGCATGGTGTCAACCTTAGCACATGCTTCCTGGATATTCTTGGGACTGTATCCCCGTTCCAAAAACCGACCAATCATGGTCTGCTTTTCGGACTGGTAGTTTTCCTCCGAGCTACAATTACGTCTTGCCCGTAACAATTCGCCATAGGGGATACTGTAAATTAACTGTCTAGGATGTGAACTGGCAGCATTCAGGATACTGTTGCCCGCCGTGCTCTTGCGGAACAATTTAGTCTGCATGGTGCTGTCAACGATTTCCACTAACACATCCAGAAATTCAATTCTGGTTTTGCTCATGTGTTCAGTGAATTTAAGATTGTAATCGTTGTCATTCAGACGCTCCACAAAGGCACGTGCTGATTCCATATCCCCATCCCAAATTAAAAAAATGTCATCTATGTACCTCAGCCACAGGACACAGCGATCATGATTTTCCAAGTGGGCGGCCACCCGCTCCTCCCACCAGCCCATCGCCAAATTGGCATAGCTGGGGGCAAAGCAGGTGCCCATCGCTGTGCCCTGTGGATACACAGCCTCATCAAAAAGAAAAAAATTGTTTCGCAAGCAAAATTCCATCATGTGGAGAATAATTTTGGAGTGGGAGAGGAAAGCGATAGAGCGTCGCCTCAGATAGTATTCCACAGCTTTTAATCCAAAGTCATGTCTTATGGATGTGTACAAACTGCACACATCCAGCGTGACCATGATGTAATTAGGTTCCCAGTGGATACCTTCAATGATTGTTAAAAAGTCGGTGGTATCTTTAAGGTATGAGGGCAGGCTGACAACATAGGGTCTTAAATAATGATCAATGAATCTAGATGTCATTTCAAGAAGAGACCCAATAGATGACACAATGGGTCTCCCTGGTGGATTAGTGGGGTCTTTGTGGACTTTTGGCAACAAATACAGAACGGGAATGCGGGGATGTGGGCATTTTAAATAATTGTACTCCTCCCATTCTAAGAGACCACGCGCTTGCCAATCACTGAGCATTTCACCATAAATTTTGTTAGATTCACTCACTTGGGACATATCAGATATCTCGTAGCACGTGGTATCTGATAGTTGTCTGAGCCCTTCCTTTAAATATGCATCCTTATCCAGAACCACAACATTACCTCCTTTATCAGAGGGCCGAATCACGATTGAGATATCATCTTTCAATCTATCCAAGGCTTGCCACTGTCCTAGCGTTAAGTTTTTGTCAAACCCAGGTGTTCTACAATATCGCATTCTTTTAAGATCCTTAAGTACACCCCTCTCAAAAACATCAATAGCATCACACTCCACCAATGGGAGAAAAATCGATTTCGGTTTAAAACCACTACAGGGGTTCTTATCACCGCTCAGATTGTATTGCAGCAGGTCAACATCATCACTATTTTCATCTCCCTGTGATGTCATTACATTTAACAGATCAACATCATTCCTATTGAGATTGCTGTATGTTTCAAAATCTCGCACGTTATCATTACCAGAGTGGTGTTTGGTATCAAACCATTTTTTTAATTTAAGTTTGCGGGAGAAATAAAACAAATCAATACGAGTTTGGGGAAAGTTAAAATTGGAGGTAGGGCAAAAAGACAAACCTAGTCCAAGTAGCTCAGTCTCTTCCAACGTGAGTATCCGTTTTGACAAGTTCATCACCGTCATACTTGAGCCTTCTTGCCCCTTGTTACCATTCCCACTGGGGTTGCATCTTTTCTTACGTCTTGTTTTGGCTTGTTTGTTCCTCTGCTTCTGCCTCTGCCTCCTCTTCCACCTCCCCTCTGGAAGTTTAGACCTTGTTGCTGTGAATGTTGTTCTGTCCTTCCCTGATATATCGCCTGGAATTGGTCTAAAAAATTCGGCATCTTCGTCTGTTTACTAGTGGCAGGTGTGGCTTTAGATGAGCTGTCTGAAATATTTCCATCCGAAACATCACTCTCAGAGATGGTGATGCTTACGTCACTCACAGCGGATTTCTTCAGCCCCCCTCCATTTTTCTCAAAAAGATGATCATACTTTTTATGAAAGGTAAGTGTGCGTCCAGATTCATAGTCCTTATATATATTTCAATGGTAGCAGACTGAACAAAGCGGAATTCATCTTGGGGGCAGAAAGGCCAAAAAAGCTAGAAATGCGGAAGAAGGCAACAGCTGATCGAGAGGCAACAGTTGATCGAGTCTCTGGCAGCAGCTGGCAAGCGCGATGTAACTGACGCGCTCTAGCCAGCCGCTGCTGGGGGATTAGAGGAATGACCCTCAGCGGGCGGGCGGGGCACGCTGCTCGGCCGCCGCCGAGGTCCATTCCTCGCAAAAGCTGGAGGACGCGCTCGTGAGGGGAAGAAGCGAGCGCGTCTGAGGAGCTAATAATTCAATAAAAGCGGCGAAGTATAGGCGGCGAAAATAAAAAGGTAAAATTAATTTGGTGGCCCGCCCGTAACGAAGGCTCCGGTAACAAGCTTGTGAGTTGCATTAAAGGATTAATGCATAATGTTAGCCTCCTGTCCTGTAATGAAATCGCCTACAATAACAAAGACACATGAGCCGTCCAAGCCATCCGTAAATGTGTCTAATTGGGCAATGGCTGGTGAGGCTTTCCCACCCGGTAACCCATGCGCATAGACATTGATTAATATAAAACCTGGCTCACCCTTGTGAGAGATCTTGATAGGGAAGATGTCTAGGCTGTCTATTGATAGTACCTTTATTTGAATGGATTGTTGTTGTCTAACCCATATAACCAGCCCCCCACTAGGTCTCCCCTTTTTGTTTGCGATTGCCGCTTTACCGTCAGCCAGGTAACCCGGGGGACAATTCGTGTCTAACAACCAGGTATCCTGTAAAGCAATAAAATTGTGCCCCCCAACACAGCACGACCAATTGGAGGACGTGGTTTTGTGAAGAAGCCCTGCGACGTTCCAAGATAGTAGGGATAATACATGATTGTGTGAATTCCCTGAATCAGCAAGGGATAGGGGCGAGGTCATAATCTGGTTCTTAATCTCCGAGTCATGGAATCTATCATCTACAGTTAGATCAACAATAAGAGCGGGACCAGAGGATGCTATCAATATCGGGGTGGGTGGTTGTAGTCAATCGCATAAATCTTAATCGGAGAGAGGTGCAAATCTATTAGATAATGGGACCTCTTGTGATTTATTACTGAATCCTAATTGTACCCTGGGATGCCTACCCATCTCCAATTGATTTGCAACATGGATGTAGTTTGGCCCTGTTTGTAAAAGTACCCCAATGGTACAATGGACATCCCATCCATAGTTCTACCCCTTACTCCACACAGATTATCCAGCAAAAATGTTGTTGTATGCACATTATTAAAATTAACAACAATACAATCACCATACTCTTCCTTCCTAGAAGGACCAATCCACGATGTACGTCTGGCCATAATCAGTGTAAAACTTTACACAGTAGTTGATCTGTGGTTTAAGACTGATTCTCTCATTTTTCAATACGACTACTAAGGGTGTAGCAGCCAGAGGCAGATTAAGTACCAGAGAGTTTGATTGTGCCACACCACGTCCCATACCTCTCAGACCTTCTGACCCATTGGGTATAAAAGCTTGTCAATCCGAGAGGTGTGTGTTGCAGATGTTATCCCTTTTTAGGGCTGTTGTGTCTCTGCCATTTCCCAGACTGTTTGCTGTACATTGTGCAAATTCGCTAGATTGATTCCCTGGACCCTCGTGTACCCTGGGCACAGCGGTAAGCTTGCTAGTTGCTACTGCGACAGGGTTAGATGGTGTAATTGCGACTGTTGATTTCATAGTTGCCTTGCTTGTGGCCTGTATGTTTAGAAAATCTGATGTTGCCACCCAGATTAGCGTTTGTATTCATACAAGTTTGCTTGGGATGTATGAGGAGGCCCTCAAGAACAGCAAACCTTGACCTCACCAAAGATTCATAATTGTCCAAACGTTCCTCTATCTTGGTCAATCTGGGTGTAATAGGAGATAGCAGGGTAGTTTAAATACTCTCAAATGTCTTCCACTGTTCTGATTCACAGTTCGAGTTAGTACCCTTTCCGGATGCAAAATTGGTGTCACCATCAGCCAAATCGGCACTAATTATAGGACTGCCCTCCTCGGGTGAAACGCGGCCACGGGGTTTGTTCAACCGTGCCACTTTTGCTGTACAATGCCTTTGTGGTCCTCCTCCCCGCGCCCTTTTTACTGCTGGTTCCAAAGTTAATCGTTTGGTAGTGGTTTTTTATTTGGGGACCGGGCAGATGCACATGTAGAGACGCTGGCTATAATATTACTTTAGGTCGGTGGCAATTTTGGGGAATGCTCTAGTGTTCCAAGGGGATTTCGAACTTCAATGCCAACATCATTATTAGTCGGAGGTAAAATAGTGATTACATCTTGATGAGCAGGCGAGCGAGCTGTAGCTATAGTCCCTAGAGAAGATCTCTTATTTAATAAAGGGTCCAAGGACAATCGACGCTCGGTAATCGGGATCTCCTTCTCCAGTACAGAAGTCGCCCTAAGAATAAACTGATCAAGCGTCCCCACCATGCTGCCACCATGAGGGGCACCTAGTTTCCCTTCGTGTTTGCTCATCTTTAATAACCTAAGTGCACTTAGGCCAAGCAGTCAACAGGAAACAAGAATAGTCTTGGGGGATTTTTTTTAATGAAATATAAAATATATAACCAACTGACCTTGCAGGATGATGAAATTAAGAGGGGGGGGGCCCAACCAGCCCGGCCTCGTCAGACTCGGACGGGCCTGCCCTTGCCCAGGCTTCGCGCGCGTCCCGCTAAGCAGGAATGGAGAGGTGCTAAGTAGGCCCCAGGGAGATGACACAAGTAGGCTCAGGTGGGGCTCTCTCCTCACGCCCCCTCCGCCATCCGCTCCCAGAGTGGCAGCTCAAGCCTGTGAACCTGGAAGCCGCCGCAGGCCCTAGGTTGCAAAGGCACGCCAACGCTGCAGCAGTCTGCGGTCAGTGGTCTGCTCTCTGTGTATCAAAGTTTGCACAATCCATCAATCCATCAATAGGAGCAATAATCCGAGTGGGGGTGTTGGTAGAGCTACAGTGAGAGCCAGCAGAGGTTGTTTCTTCACCAAATAACCTTCGAAATGCTCCAGAGTTTCTCCACTGTGCCACAAAGACCTCGGAGCCGTGGGAACCACAGGAATCCACGGAAAAGGCCACAAAGTTTCTCTGACTCTGCCGTGGCACAAAGACTGCGGGGGCCACGGGTAGCCGCTGGAAAACTGCGGGGAGCCTGTAATGTTGTGGGACCGCACCGTTGCGGTCTAGTTTATTGCGCACGTAGGCGTGCGCCTACGCGGCGGCGTGCGACGCCGCGTACAGTATAAAATAAAGGAGGCGTGGCCCCGATAGTTAGTTGGGACCACGCGGAAACTAGAACAAGTGTCCGTGTCCCTTATTGAGCGGCGCTACCTTGCAAAGGCGCCCGACGCAGGCTAGATCCTGACAATGGCGACGAGGGAGTGAACGGCCCCGTGCTGTGCTCCTCTAGAAGCTCCTGCCTGCAATCCCTGAGCGCCGATGCCGGCCCGGCCCCCAAGTACATCGAGCGCCGTCGGCCCGGCGGAGGCCCGTGTCTCACCTTTAGCGGCCGCATGCCAGGGCCCGCGGTGACTGTTCCATGAAGGGCCTGACAACGCTGCCTGTGCGCGCGTTGTGGAGTGGATGCCCCTGTCCCGCCCACCGCGTGCCTGGCCAGTGGCGGTGAGTGCGCCTGCACCACATGCGGACCGGGGAGGTCGCGAGGCCGCGCATCGTGCCAATGTGGGCCTGTGACACGGGGGTTGCCCCGCCAGCAGCGGACGCCGTAGCGGTAGCTGTACCTGATGTCTCATCGGCGGTGCCCCCGCGCAGAGGTAGTACCTAGTCGCAGCCCCTATACTTGAGCTCACCACTGGTAGGGTGGTACCTCCTCGTGTCAAGATGGCGGCCATTCCTCCAATTGAGCCGTTTCTAGTGGACGGTGCGCCCGCTTCCCTGGCGCCAAGATGGAAAGATTGGACTGAACGACTCCAATTCTATTTTGAAGGTGCGGGTACAGCTAGAGAACGGCAAGAAATGTGGCGCATGCGGACGGATGAACCACTTCGCCTCAGTCTGCAGATCCTCGAAACTAAGGCCAGAAGCAGCACACGCCATCCGAGAAAGCCCGGAGAGTGAAGACATGGACGACGACTCCAATGAATATCCCGTCCACTACGTCTTTGCCATCAACCAACCAGCTAAGGAAAAGAGACGTCTCCCGAAATGTCGGATACGATTGAACCAACAAGAGGTGAGAGCCACCATTGACACGGGAGCCTCGATAGAACTCATGGCGGCCGACGTCTACCATCAACTGCGAGACAAACCAACCCTGAAGACGGCGAAAATCCGTGTTTTCGCCTACGGACAAAAAACCCCGATCCCACTCATCGGGTGTTTCCAAACGGAAATCCATCACCTGGATCGGAAAGCATCCACAACTGTCTACGTGACGAAAGAGGGGAGTGGCATGCTCCTCAGTGGACGAACGGCGGAGGAACTCCAGCTAATCTTCTACGCAATGGCGGTACTGGAGGACGACGAATTTGACGACATCTTTCGAGGCATTGGATGCCTCAGGGGGAAAGAGGTTTCGCTGCACATAGATCCTTCCATCCAACCAGTCGCCCTCAGACACCGAAGGATAGCCTTCCACCTCAGGAAGAAAGTGGAAGAGGAACTCGAGCACCTCGAGAGGCAAGGCATAATTGAGAAAGTCGATGGGCCCACACCCTGGGTTTTCCCGATCGTGGTGGCACGAAAACCCAAGCAACCAGGACAAGTACACATATGCGTGGATATGCGCCTGCCCAACGCTGCAGTCAAGCGGGAACGTCACTTAACACCCACCATTGACGATATCTTGGGCGAACTAAATGGCGCCAAATGGTTTTCCAAGATGGATCTCCGTTCCGGCTACCACCAGCTGCCCCTGCACCCCGACTCAAGGTACATCACCACCTTCTCTACCCATGTGGGACTCAGATGTTACCGACGCCTCAACTTCGGCATATCCAGCGCGGCTGAGGTTTTTCAAAATACGATCCGAGAAGTACTGAGCGGACTTCCAGAAGTGTTGAACGTCCGTGACGACCTGCTCATATACGCACACTCCGTGGAAGAGCATCACCAAAGGTTGAGGGGAGTACTACAAAGAATCAAAGACTCCGGCCTCACACTACACAAGGAGAAGTGTCAATTTCTCCAAAATAAAATCAGTTTTTTTGGATACACATTCTCCGACAGAGGAGTCGCACCCGATCCTGACAAAGTCAAAGACGTGCAAGAAGCTCCTGCCCCGACGAACATCTCGGAGGTCCGAAATTTTCTAGGAATGGTCAACTTCTGTGGAAGATTCATCCCAGACCTTTCCAACCTCACCCGACCTCTCCGAGAACTCACTAAGTCGTCCACCCCTTGGCAGTGGGGCGAAGAACAAACTGATGCATTCCAAAATACTAAGGCAGCACTGTCAGCCGAGAAGACTCTCTCCTACTTCGACCCGGCCAGACCAACCAACATCGCTGTCGATGCCAGTCCGTATGGTCTGGGAGCAGTCCTGACCCAACGCCATGGAGAAGATGACTGGGCGCCCATTGCCTACGGGAGCAGGTCGCTGACCGAGACAGAGCAAAGATATTCTCAGATTGAGAAGGAAGCTATAGCGATCCATTTGGCGTGTAGACATTTCCATGTGTATGTGTATGGGCATCCGTTCACTGTCTCCACGGACCACAAGCCCCTGATTCCACTATTCCGAGGGTCAGTATCCAAACCACTCCCAGGATAGAAAAGTGGATCCTGCAACTACAGGAGTACGACTACCAGCTTGAATTCAAACCAGGGGCTGCCAACCCAGCAGATTATCTCTCCAGACACCCCAGAGCAGCCACCAGCAAGGAAAAGGAGGATGCTGAGGATACCGAAGCGTATGTGAAGGCAGTAGTTGAAAGGTCTAGGCCCTTGCCCATGAGTATGGGCATGATCATCGAAGCAACCAAGAGTGATGAGATCTCCCAACTCATAGTGTGCGCCATACGCACCAACGACTGGAGGACCCTCCAAACCTCATTGGACAAAAGAACACCTCAGGCGAAAGGAGCCCTGGAAGCGCTGCTGAGAGTCAAGGAAGAACTATCCGTGGACAATCAAGGGTGTTTACTAAGAGGACCCCGGATCGTAATGCCGTCAAGCCTCACCCACCAAGCCGTCACTCTCGCTCACCAAGGACACCAGGGAGTGGTAAAGACAAAGAGCAGGCTTCGCGCGAAAGTATGGTTTCCCGACCTGGACTCCCAGGTTGAACAAGCCGTCAGAGACTGTCAATGGTGCCAAGCCGCCGGACCCCCGGACAGCCCGCCCCCGGTCATCACAGAGGACGGCCCGTGAAAACCCTGGGAGCATGTGAGTGCCGACTTTGGCCATCTACCGGATGGGAGACACATGTTGGTCATTATGGATGATTTCACGAAATATCCGGAAGTGGAGATCGTGACAACGCTCACCGCTCCAGAGGTCAGCCAAGTTTGAGAAGGCCATCGCCACCCATGGGATCTTTGAACAGGTCAAGACCGACAACGGGCCACCCTTCCAAGGGCAAGAGTTTGCAGACTATCTGGCAGAGTGGGGAATACAGCACAGGAAGGTAACTCCCCGGTGGCCGCAAGCCAATGGAAAGGTGGAAAGATTTATGCGCACCTTAAACAAAATCATCCGGATTGCCCATGCCGAAGAAGTCCCATTGGAAAAGGAAATTTACTCATTCCTCAGGGAGTACCGACTCACGCCGCATCGCACCACGGAAGCTGCCCCCGGACCATCTGCAATGGGACGAATAGTCTGTGATACCATCCCCAGTCACCACACCTGGACCCCCAACAAGGCGAGTTCACGGTGGACATGGTCCAACAGGAAAAGGTCGAATGACTACGCCAGCTTTCGGAGAAGAGCCAAGGAATCCTCTCTAGATGAGAATGACCGAGTCTACGTGAAGGACAGGTACCCGGGGAGCAAGTTCAGACTCCCTTATGAGCCACGGCCATGGACAGTCACGAGCCGAAAAGGGACTATGATAACAGCTCAGCGAGGAGGAGAGACAGTCACTCGCAATGTTTCGTTTTTTTAAAAAGCGGCCAATCCAACAGAGGACCAACCCGCTCCCGAAAGTCAGCAGGAATCCCCAGACCGATCTGAAACACGCCAGAACACCCCTGACAGCGCAGGCAATGACAGAAGCGACAGTCCTGCAGATGGGCCACGAACATCTGAGACACCTACAGCTTCAAGCTCGCAGAGCCCCACGGGGTCCCAGGCGATCAGGCCTCCCAGCAGCGGGCCCCCCAGGAGGGTGCTATTCCGTGGAGAAGCTGCAGGCTATGGACTGAGAAGAAATCCAGCCCCTTCCTCGCAGCTGGCAGACTACGTGGTTGGCTGAATCTGAGCGGCTGAATCCAGAGACTGGTAACTGGCCGGATGGCCGTGAACTTTTTGTATTACTGTCTATTCAAATGCTTGAGGGCATCTGCATCCCAGTAATTTTGATTCTCTATTAAAGGTTGAAAGGAATGTAATGTTGTGGGACCGCACCGTTGCGGTCTAGTTTATTGCGCACGTAGGCGTGCGCCTACGCAGCGGTGTGCGACGCTGCGTACAGTATAAAATAAAGGAGGCGTGGCCCCGATAGTTAGTTGGGACCACGCGGAAACTAGAACAAGTGTCCGGGTCCCTTATTGAGCGGCGCTACCTTGCAAAGGCGCCCGACACAGGCTAGATCCTGACAGAGCCCACCAAGTTCTCCGCCACCGCCAAGCCGCGGTCACGGAAAGCCGTGGGAAAGTCTGCAAAAGTCCGCAGGAGTCAAAATCAAAAAGATGCGGCACCCTGCGGGATAAAGCTGGGCGAAGCAGAGCGGTAGCGGTGCGGCGTCGTCCCAGCGCACCAAGTCGCTTGAACTCGCTCACTAGCTCCTCCCGGCAATCCGCAAAACCTGGCAGGGAATCATTCAAGCATGTAAAGCTATAAATGAAGATCTTAAGATGCAAAAGTGTATAACAACATTCCGCTAATTAAGACAGAAGAGTCTTCAACCATGAGAACAATCTTATACCATATGAAAATACCAAGGAAAACACAGCAAGCTGTATCCAAGACTGCAAAATGGTGTGAAGCCAGAAAAAGACTTGATGGCAAATATAGCAGAGAAAGGATACTAGAAGTAGTAGAGGACTATAAACGAGGCCACCTTTTCTTTAGGACTTAAAATCCATCTGGAATGCTTAAAAGAGGATACACATATACAACTTCGCTGGAGTGTTCCTCTGCAGAATAAAGTAAAAATACATTTTAAAAACTCAACTTCCTTCCTTGTAATGCCTTGGTTAGGAAGTGCTTTGAACATACCTAGCATTTAGGTTTGACTGTTGGCCAAGGTCCAGACGTAAATAGATATGTTTAGCCCTTGAGGAGGCGTTGAAATATGGTGAAGAATCAATATACTATGTTGCAACATCAAGGCTTTCATGATTTCAAGGCCTACCACGATAACATTAATATGACATTATTTTAATAATTGACCCCATAGCTTCTTTTTGAAGAGCACCTTTGTCAGTATGAATTTTGGGGACTATGTGGCCTGTTAAGATTTGATCCAACTTTATGCCTGTATTCCTGGTATCTTTTTTCAAAGACTCCGGATCTTGCAGGGGTCATAGGAGTTCATGGACTCTTGACTTGATAATCTGTCATACACTTGAGGGACTCGATGAGTTGATTGAACTTCATGGGTCTTGAGGTGTTCTCAGGTGACAATTCCCTGTGATCTTGTGAATATTTGCTATCATGGTGCTACAGCGCGACTCCAAAAATCATTTCTAATCAGCACTTACCATTTCCCTGAAACCTCCGAACACACACTCATTCGTCAGTGGGGCCCATAACACTGCATATTTACTCTGTTCTCTTAATTTGGCTTCAGGGATTTTGATAAAACTCAAAGGAGTAATGCCCATTTTATTTGGAGCTCAGAAAAGTCATTTATTTAGAAGTCAGTAAAAAGTTTAGCAAAGAACAGATAGTTCCAAATTCATTCTCTCCTAACATCCCTAACTAACACCCTCATCTTATCCTTCCAGTCCTGCAAAGCAAACAAGAAAAGTTCAAAAGAGTTCTTACATCCAGGAATCGATCTTCAATCCGACAGCACTTCGAGAGGAAATCGAAAAAGCGACTACTTCTAAGCAAAATCAGGGGTTTTTATACACTAATTTCCTAACTTAATGTATCTAAAAAGTATCCAACATCACCAATTCAGGTTCTGATTGGACAATTTGGTGTGGGTGAGCATCTCCTCACCATTACAACATCATATTCACAGTGATTCAGCAAAACCATAATGGTGTATTGTTTAAGACAGTCTTTGGCCTGGTTACTTCCTTAACTTGCAACGTCGGCCTGTTTTCCCACGTTTCGAACACTCGACTGTCCATATTTTGGCAATCATCCTGACTTAAGGGCAATGTAGCCTTGAACTTCCCATCCAAGTACAGGCAGCTCACTCTCGCTGGCAGGCTTTGGGCACGCATGTGCAGTGCAGCACTTGCTCACAGTTAGCCAGAGAGGCCATTTCTCAAGTAGGCCTCAGAGGCCTCTTTTTGGAACTATCATAGAAACAAACACAAATTCATGTTAAATATGGAACTAAAGCCCTTCTGTTTACCTCCCACCATACTAATGTTTCCCTATTAGTTATTACCTAGCAAGTAAGCCACATAAATGCATTTCATACTTACATATCCGACGACTTTCTAGCACAATAACGTGTACAATAAGCACATTCATATTGCGTTTACTTATATTTAAGCTGTGCGTTAGTTCACAACACAATAACAATACAGATTAGTTAATTATATTGCTTCATGCAGGCAAAATTAGTATTCCCACGTGTGCATGTGTGTGAATCTCATACTATTGTTGGTTAATACACCACTACACATCATTAGCAAATGTTAAGGTTATGGAACATTGACTTCACAAGGGGTACACAAATTTTGTTTTGCCACCTTGCTCCATCAATTCCCTCATCTGGTGATTCTATCACCAAATATCTCTCAAGATTTTGGAAAATTTAGCAGAACATGTTTCGGATTCTTTATATTAGTATCATCTATACTCTAGTATCTTTCTCCTTTGAATCATTGAAATTGTTTTCTCTAATTTCTTCCATTTCTATCTCATTCCTTTCTCTTACCCTTGCCTGTTCTTCATTTCTTTTCTTTATTGCTTGTCTAAAATTTCTCCTACCTTTGTATATACAACATAATATTATCAGGAAAATCACTATTACTAAAATTGTTATCGGAATTAGTATCTTACCTATAATTGAACTACCTATTTCTTGGAACCAATGCTTGATTGTTGAGAAACTTTTACCTAACTTTTCAAGGACACCTTCAACCTCCAGTGGTTCAATCTCTTTGTGTAAATCAGTAATATTTACAATATCCTTTTCAAAATTCTGACTTTGTTGCACTTTTGAAATCCCACAGACTCCTCTCTCTTTTGCTAAAATTATATCAAGGGCAAGTCGACTTTTGCATTACCATAGCTCTCATGGCAACCATTTCAGTATTAACCATCAGGAATCCTCCTGCGGTGTCTGTTGACAATTGATCAACAATTGTGGACAATTTTCTGATTCTATTTGCATTAAACGAAATTCCCACTGCTGGTATCAGTGCTCCAAATACATCACCTATTATTTCTAATACACTCTATCTTCTTTTTCGACTTAGAA
The DNA here is from genome assembly GCF_964261635.1 of Lissotriton helveticus. Taxonomy (NCBI): domain Eukaryota; kingdom Metazoa; phylum Chordata; class Amphibia; order Caudata; family Salamandridae; genus Lissotriton; species Lissotriton helveticus. The sequence continues at coordinate 1,843,088,783 of NC_136065.1, read as the reverse complement.
CTTTACCTATCTCATGCTTTCCATTAGTACTTCTATCTACATGGACAATTTTAGGAAAGACCAAACCCACATAACCGGTCCCATACCAATGGTTAGGCAACCTATAGTAAGCTCTATTCCCACAAATAAAATAAATTCCGGAAAAACAGGATCATCTCCTCCTTTAAATCCCCAACCCCCTATAATTCTATAGGTGTCTTTGCATTGACTTGCACCCACAAAATAATTATCATACATTGAATTATCTCTTCTAATACAAAATTTCCCTAACATTGGAGTATCTATGTTTATAGCCACATTCACATTTTAATCAAGATTTTCATCATCAAATGTCCAGTATTTAAATTTTGCATGTTTCATTTTCTCACTTCGTTTGTAAGCAACCCTTCTTTCCTCAACCATGTTCAAAAATGCTTTCTCTTCAATTCTCATTTTACATGTTAAATTATTGTTAAAAGCATACTCATGTGTCAGCTCATCTAATTCTAAGAAACATTCTCCCATCTCTTTTGCAGGTTTCCTTTTATTCAGAGTACTATCAATTTTTAATTTCGCAAATATTTCATCTACATTAGAATAATGATATTCCAATTTCCCAGTCTGATAAAACAAACTTGCAATTACACTACAAGTCACTCCATATGTAAGAGGAAGGTGGTGATAGGTCACCCCTTCTGACACTGATGCTGACAATTTTACACAAACCTAATCATCAACATTCATAGTTTTAATATACTCCAGTAATAACTTTTTTTTTTCACAACAAATTTTATTGGTAGGAATAAGCAAGAAATATGCGTGGCTCCCCACAATCAGGAGAACACCACCAAGCATCAATTCTCCATTTTAGTACAGAACCAAGTGTCCAGCTAAGCAATCCAGAAAAGACAGATATATAGGAACATTATTATGCCTTCCCCCACCTTTTCAAACCCAAACTACCCATTCCTCCCAACTCCCTCCCAACGTCCCACCCCACCCCTTAGCACGTGTGTATTAATCGCCGCTGTGTCACATCATGGAATAAGATTTGTAGCATAATGCAAGAACTAGCCAACAACACAAGTCTAGAGGTCTTCTTCCAGTGCTGCTGGAGGGTCAAGAGTCAACCCCCTATACTCGGCCCACCTCTTCCATATCTTGAAATGTTTGCGGGGGCAACCGCGTGCTTCAAAGATCGGCCGTTCCAGGCCCATGCAAAAGTCTAGTTCGGCCCTCCATGCACCCAGGGGGGGGGCCCTCACATCCTTCCAGGCTCGGGCCAAGTCCCTTTTGGCCACCACCAGACCCAGAAGCAGCAAGTGCCGTTTATATACATTTCCACCAACTCCCTCTAAAACGTGGATCAGGCCTAGGCGATGGGTGCGAGGAAGAGTCCAACCCAATACCTCCGACAGGCAGTCCCACACACCGCTCCAGAAGCCCACCAGCCTCGGGCATGACCATAATGTATGAAGCAAACTGCCCACGGCATTTCCACAGCGCAAACATTCCGGGGACTCAATCAGGCCAGCCTTCCACAATCGTTCACGGGTGAAGTAGGCCCTATGGAGAATTTTGAACTGAATGAGCCTAAGCCGCATAGCAATGGCTGCTCCCCTAGGGGACTCCAGAGCCTCCCTCCAGTCATCTTCATCGAGGGGGCCAACATCAGCTTCCCAAGTCGCCTTTAACGGAAGAAGGGTGGAGGAGCAATGAGTGACCAAAGTCTGATAGATGCGAGAGACCTTTTTCTCTCCCAGATCCTCCATAAAGACCTTCGCCTCGATGGGACTAAAGTCGGGGAGGGAATCTAAGTTGGCGATGCTGGACCACAATGCATGGCGCAGTTGTAGATACCGAAAAAATTGGGATTGGGGCATATCGAACTCAGCTCTAAGTGCCTGAAAGGACTTGAGCGTCGTACCGGACATCACATTCCCCAGTCGCGAAATCCCTATCGCATCCCAGCCATCGAATCCCGTCAACGCCGACAACTCAGGCAATAGACCGTTACGCCATAGCGGCGTCTCCGCGGTCAGGCGACCCCACCAGCCCATGCGGCGCAAGGCCTGTCTCCATATGGCAAAAACAAGGCATGTCACTCTCGGCAGATCCCGCCGCAAGCGGGCCGAGTAAAGCACTGTGTGGAGTGGGTTGTCGCCCATCAAGGAGCGTTCCAGGGCATAAGCCGGATCCCCCCTGTCGCTGTACCACCAGTCGTTCAGGATAAGCAGATGTGCGGCCTGGTAATAGGACAACAGGTCCGAGGTGGCCAGGCCAGTAATAACTTTGAAAATGTATTCTTTGTGTAATCACTAATTGACCTATCTTGATGCAACTCTGGTTTGTACACATGGGTCTCATGAATCTTTTCTTTCTCACTTGGCTTATTCAGACTCACATTTGGTTTCAATTTTGTTAGACTTTCTTGAAAAGGAATAGCAATAGCTAAAATTATCCATAGTATTATCCATAATCCCATACATATTGAGCCACATCTACACCATTTCCTAAAAATAGAACATTTTGTCTTGGGGTTATTCATTGCCATTTTCTCTAACACAATTTCTTCGACCTTATGTCACCTACAAGTTGTATACCACTCAATTTCACTAACCAGTTTTCTTCAACCTTGTGTCAATCCTATTCTAAATGTTACTTTAGTTAAGTTTTTCTAACAAGATTTCTTCGACCTTCTGTCAACTCTGACCTCTTCTATATTTACAATATCCGTCTCACAGGACTTCAGAAATTTTACTTAATATCATATACTTTGAGCATCAATCTCTTTTCTCTTAGCTGACTTTTTACTCACTTTTCCCAATGGACTTTGGGTTGTACAGGTTTTCTTGACTGCTACTAACTTCAACAATGGGTGGTAGGACAATATATGTCCACTCAGGTGATTTATATGTCTGGTTTGGTCGTCTTACTCTTTTCGGTCTTTGAACAATTTCTATTTTCTTACCCAAGGTTTTTTTCTGATTAGTGATCTCGTTCACTTGCTCTTCTGGCTCTTTGGTTTTATTCACTAGTTTAAATCTTAATCCACCAGTTTCTTTAGGCCAATTGTCTCCTTTGCAGACTTTCTTAGTCTTTGGCTCTACTGTATTATGCTCCACTCTCCAAGTTCTTTTTCTTGGGCTTTTTCTTAATGGAGTTTCATCTGCACTGTCATCAGTTTCACTTTCAGTGTCTTCAACTGTATCATTGATTATGATTTTCACGATGTCTTTGTCTTCATCAGACTCAGTCTTTTCTTCTGTTACTCTGTTAGGAACACCTTCATAACTGGTACTTGGAATCTCATCCTTATCGTTACTTCCTCTTCCCCAGTCTCAGGATTTCCGTTCCTGCTTTCAGAGTTTTCAGATTGCTCTTCAGTTTTCTCCTCTTCCACAGCTTTGTCTTCACTTTCTTTTGCGTCTTTACTGGTGTCTGTCTTTACCAATTCTCGATCTTCAGATTGATCTTCTGAATCTGGTATTCCCACAACCTCCCTTTCACCTTCACCTTCAGACGCAGAACTGGCTTCTGATACTTCCAGATGTCGACGTTCCTGTCGATCTTCAATATCTGGAGTTTTTTCTGGTTCAGCTTCAGAGTCCAAGTCAGTTGTACTTTCACCGTCGTACGGGTACTCAGGTTCAGGTACACGAATGGTATGGCTTGCATGAACCCACCTCTTCAACCCAGCACACTTGACTGCAGTAGTGCTGACCAAGATAACCTGGCGTGGTCTCTGCCACCGAGGTACCAAGCAATTTCTCCTGCGATGCACTTTCACTCGAACCCAGTCTCCAGGAACTAGATCATGAGCTGGACGTTTCTCTTTGGAATTTGACAGTTCCCACCTGGTGGAGCGCAGAAGTTACCACATCAGACAGATTCTTGCAGTAATCCAGTATGATGTCATCATTAATTGTCAATAACTTATTAACAGGTACATAGGCCTGCCTCATCACTCTGCCCATCAGAATCTCATGTGGACTTAGTCCAGTTTTCCTGTCGGGTATGCTTCTTAGTGTCATTAAGACAAGCAGCAAGGCATTGGGCCACTTAAGTCCTGTTGCCAGACACATTTTTGCAATTCTGTTTTTAATTGTTCCATTCACCTGCTCCACTACTCCTGAAGCCTCAGGTCTGTAAGCACAATGCAGCTTCTGGCGAATGTCCAGAGCTTCACAGATCATCTGCATAAGTTCATTTTGAAAATGAGGGCCTCGGTCTGACTCAATCGTCATCGGGAACCCAAAACGTGGTATTATCTCACGTAAAAACAGTTTAGCAACAGTCAACCCATCGTTTCTTCTCGTGGGGAAAGCTTCCACCCATCGGGAGAACAAACAATTTATTACAAGAATGTACCTAAGTCTGTTACATGGAGGCAGCTCCACAAAATCCATCTGAACCCTAGTAAATGGACCTCCCTCCCGTCCTATGGTTCCCAAACTTTCAACAGTTCTCCTGTTTGGATTAAATTGCTGACATATCAAACATCTTTGGCACAAGCTTTCGGCAATCATTCTGAATTTAGGATTATACCAAGTCTGTCTAAAGAGACGAATCATAGCATCTCTACCAATGTGGGCTTGACCATGGTACATTCGGGCCATATCTGAGATCATGCTATCAGGCATTACTGGTCTTTCATCTTTGTAAACCCAAATTTCATCTTCCTCTCTTTGCCTGCATCCTAATTTTAGCCAAATATCTTTTTCCTCTGCTTCTGCCTCTTCCTGTATCTGTTTTACTTCCTGCCAAGTCTCAACTACAGTGGTTAGCATTAAAGGACTCTGTTAGAACCTGAGATGCCAGGTCACCTAGGGTAGCCTGGCCTAGGGGTAAGACATGCAATTTCTAGAGGCACAGTGTGAAGGTTGCAGACCACCCAAGAGTAAATCCACGCAATAGCACTTAAAAAGGACACTACACCAATTTGTTGTAAAAATACGTACTGGTTTATAAAAATAATATCTTTGTATTTTTACTTTTAGAATTCACAATTAAATTACACTTCGGTTTGTGTGGAATAAAGCAGGAATACGTTTCAATTCTAGATCATATTAACAACCAGCATTTGTAGTAAAGACAATTCACTTAGACAACTGGCAGATAAGTCTTACTCTTTTATAGCTCAGTTAGGTAATTACTGTACTCAGCTTACTTTATATCAACTCTAAACACAGCATTACTTTAAAGTTTAGCAAGAACAGCACTTAAATCAGATCAGAGCAACACTTTCCTTTACAGGGATAACAGTACAGTTTTTCTACTAAACCTATTCAAGGCAATTGGTTAAGAAACACTTAAATCAGTAGTTAATTAAGCCCCTTCCTGGGCTTCCTTATGGTCCCTGTGCTCCTGGGGACAGAGTCTCAATGTACTCACTAGAAAAGTATTTAACCAGAACACCAGTTTTTCATGTAGAAGGCTCTTCCCCCTTGTAAATACCTCCTTACTTGTAACCACACTGTGGTGAGTCGTTTCCTGTGTCAGGAGCAGGGGGAATAACGACAGCGGGGGGGGGGCTCGAGGAACCGAGGCTGAAGAGGCTCACTCGCCTCAGTAGTTGCCTCAATGCTCCCCCAGCTCAGGACGACTCCGTCTTGTTATTGCCCTCACACAAGGGCAGACACCACAAGGCCCAGACTTCTACCGGGCCTCAATTCTCTCCCTCCCTGCCCGGGCCAGCTCTTCAGTGTGGCGCTTGGGCAGGAGGGATGAGCCGATCACTCCGCAATTGGAGAAAGCCGCCGGCGCCTCCTCTCAGCGCTGGGCGGCAAAGACACCGGTTCAGCCGCTCCGCCTCAAACAGCCCGGGGCTCTACTGGGCATGCGCGGGCAGCGAGTGTCTCACGGACAGAGACCGCGCTACCGCTGTTCTCCTCAGCTCCAGCCGGCGCCGCCTCCCAGAACCCGGCGGTCTCACAGGGCATGCGCAACGGAGCAGTGACTCCAGCCCAGAGATCGCGCACTTGTAACAGCGCCTCCCCTCGCTCTCCTCACACACTATGGCCAGGGAAAATCACTACAGGACAGCTCCAGCGACGGCCTCGCTATGGCTCCTCGAAATTCCAGTGATATTGGCAATGATCCGGTGCCACTCCACCAGCGCTGGCTTGGGGGTCACCTCGCTCAGCCTCACCCTGCTTCCGCCCCTTCAAAAGAAGGCTCCTCCTCACAGCAAGTCTCTTCCCCAGCCAGTAAGTGAAAAACTTAGGAGAAGGGGGAGGAAAAAGGCTCTGCCAACAAGAAAAGTCACGGCAGCCAGTGGCAGGATACAGTTGGCCACTGCTATTGGGGGGGGTCGCAGGATCTACCCCTACCTCTACTAAACACTGCTCAAGAAGAGCCTCTCTCTGCTGGGCAGAGGACTGCGCACCGCAGCACTGCAGTCTCCTTCTCCTGAAGGCTTCCCCTGTATAATTTTACACAAGGGCAAGCTAGGCGCCCAGGGTCTCCAGTAACCCTCAACAGCGGGGCCAGGACAAGTAACCAAAAGGGGAGTAGTGGGATGGACCAATAAGGCAGCTTCCCAGTCCAGGAGGTCAACCCTAAGTCTAACCTCTTCCCACCCTTAGCTACAGCCTGTCCTCCAGCTGACTTCCACAGGTAGACAAAATGGCTGCCCCGCATTCCGCCTTTTATAGGCTGCCCTTCAGTGGTCCAGAATGGACCAGAAGGTTCTGGAATGCCCTATGCTGATCTATGGATGAGTTCTGGACTTGGCAGTTAGGGCAGTTGGTAGCCACCATTTTGTGGCTCCAACTTTCCCTGTCTGAACAGGCCTCTGGGCCTGAGGTAAAAGATTATGAGGGGAAAAAGAACACCTATCCCCTTGACCAACACCTAAAAAGAGTAGTAGACACAAAAATATTAAGGGGATGAGGGGCAAAAAGGGGACAAAATAAATAATAATGAGGAGGGACTACGCAAAAAATCCAGACAGGTCTAACACGCGTCCCCCCCAGCTGAAAGTGGGGAGAACTACCCAACCCCTTGGGAGTCCTCTTCACTAAGGCGGAAATACCTGGAGAGACCGTCTGCATTGGCGTGGTCCACTCCAGGCCGATGTTCCACCCGGAAGTCCATTCCCTGTAGGGAGATAGACCACCTCAACAGCTTGGGATTTTCCCCCTTCATTTGCATCAGCCAACGAAGGGGGCGGTGGTCAGTCTGAACCAGGAAGTGCAAGCCAAAGAGGTATGGCCGCAGCTTCTTCAGAGCCCACACCACCGCAAAAGCTTCCCTCTCAATTGCACTCCACTTCTGTTCCCGGGGAAGCAGTCTCCTGGATAAGAAGACTACAGGCTGATCCAGGCCCTCTTCATTTAGTTGCGATAACACTGCCCCAATGCCATGTTCGGATGCATCTGTTTGGACAATGAACTCCTTGGAGAAATCGGGAGCCTTCAGGACCGGTGCTTCACACATGGCCTGCTTCAACTTTTCAAAGGCTTGCTGACAAGCCTTTGTCCAAACTACCCGTCGAGGTTGTTTCCTGGAGGTGAGCTCTGTGAGGGGCGCTACAATAGTGCCATACCCCTTCACAAAGCGACGGTAGTAACCTGTGAGGCCCAGGAAAGCTCGGACCTCAGTCTGTGTCTTGGGGGGTTCCCAGGCCATGATTGCCTCAATCTTCGCCTGCAGGGGCTGCACTGACCCCCTACCCACCAAGTGTCCAAGGTACACAACCGACCCCTGCCCAATCTGGCATTTGCTGGCTTTGATGGTCAATCCAGCTTGTTTCAGGGCCTGGAGAACTGCTTGCAAATGTTGCAAATGGTCCTCCCAACTGCTACTGAAGACAGCAATGTCATCCAGGTAAGCAGCAGAGAAACTCTCCATTCCAGAGAGGACCTGGTTCACCAGTCGCTGAAATGTGGCAGGGGCGTTCTTGAGCCCAAAGGGCATCACACAGAACTGGAAGTGTCCCTCAGGCGTGGAGAAGGCTGACCTTTCCTTTGCTCCATCTGTCAAGGAGATCTGCCAGTACCCTGAAGTGAGGTCAAAGGTACTTAGGTATTGGGCAGCTCCTAGCCGGTCAGTTAATTCATCCGCCCTAGGGATTGGATGAGCATCAGTCTTTGTAACTGAGTTCAGTCCTCGGTAATCCACACAGAACCTCAGTTCTGGTGTGGTGCCCGGTGGGGCGGCTTTTGGGACTAGCACCACCGGACTGGACCAAGGGCTGCTGGAAGGTTCTATCACTCCTAGCTCCAACATCTTGGCAACTTCGCCATGGATGCTAGCCTTCACCTTGTACGACAGCCTGTAGGTCTTGGACTTCACTGGGGGGCTGTCTCCTGTGTCCACATCATGGGTACACAGGTGGGTTCTTCCCGGGACAAGGGAGAACAGCGAAGAGTACTGCCCCAATACCTGGCGGCAATCCTCTCGTTGCTCAGGAGTTAGGGATGGGGAGAGAATCACTCCCTCCACCGACCCATCCTTCTCTTGGCATGAAAAGAGATCTGGGAGAGGCTCGCTTTCTGCTTCCTCAGCACCATCAGTCACCAACATCAGGATGACCTCTGGCCTCTCATGGTGGGGTTTGAGGCGATTGGCATGCAGCACCCGTAGGGGCTGCCGCGGGGTCTTAAGATCCACCAAGTAAGTGGCCTTACCCTTCTTCTCCAACACCTCAAATGGGCCTGTCCAACGATCTTGAAGGGCACTTAGCTCTCCAGGTTCCATCACCCATACTTTCTGGCCAGGCTCCAACTCCACCGGGTGAGCATTTTGGTCGTACCATTCCTTCATGACTGCCTGACTGGCCTCCAAGTTGTCAGCAGCCTGCTTCCACAACTTGGCCATCTGGCTTCTGAAGGCCAGCATGTAGCTCACCACATCCTGGGGAGGTTTTCTGGGAGGCTTCTCCCATCCATCCTTCACCAGGCTGAGAGGCCCACGCACAGGGTGCCCATACAACAATTCAAACGGGCTGAAGCCCACTCCCTTTTGCGGCACCTCTCTGTAAGAGAACAGCAAGCAAGGCAGGAGGACGTCCCACTTCCTCCGTAAGCTCTCCGGCAGACTTCTTATCATGCCCTTCAGGGTCTTATTAAACCTCTCAACTAGTCCATTGGACTGGGGGTGATAAGGAGTGGTGAACCGGTAGGTCACTCCACACTCCTTCCACATCGTCCGCATGTAAGCTGACAGGAAGTTGGTCCCCCTGTCGGACACAACCTCCTTGGGAAATCCTACACGGGTAAAGATTCCCATCAGGGCCCTAGCCACCACAGGTGCAGTAACAGTCCTCAGAGGGATGGCCTCTGGGTACCGTGTGGCATGATCCACCAGAACCAGGATAAACCTGTGACCAGCTGTTGTTGGTGGATCCAATGGCCCTACAATGTCGATGCCCACCCTTTCAAAGGGGGTGCTAACGACTGGAAGTGGTTCCAGGGGAGCCTTTAGCTTCACCCCTGTTTTCCCACTAGCCTGGCAGGATACACATGTCCTACAGTATGTGTTGGACGCCACTTTCATCTGAGGCCAGTAGAAGTGGAGGACAAGCCGTGCAAAGGTCTTGTCCTGGCCTAAGTGTCCTGCCAGTGGTATCGCATGAGCCAATTCCAGCAGAAAGGCTCGGTATTGCTGCGGGACCACCAAGGCCCTTGATGAGCCAGGTAGAGGTACCTTAGGTTCACTGTAGAGGAGGCCATCCTCCCAGTAAATATGGTGGTGTCCCGTAGCATCACCTGCTGCCTGGGCTTCAGCCTGACGCCTCAGTCCCTCAAGGGTAGGGCACTCCCTCTGCCCCTTACAGAATTCCTCTCTGGTAGGACCTCCCTCCACATGCCATTCAGCAGGGATGGGTAAATCCTCCAAAGAGTCTACTCCCTCCTCCATGGACTCCTGGCCTACCACCGCAGGTGGCCGATCTGTCACATGGGGCGTGGAAGCCGAAGCAGGCTGTCCCTGTCTCCGATTCTGTCCCTTTTTGGCAGCGGGTTGGGCCATTGTTCCAGGCTCCAACCCAGGCGAACTCCCTCTCCGGGCAGTCGCAGACCGTGTGCTTACACAGGCCCAGTCAGGTGTACCCAGCATCGCAGAATGCGTCCGGTATTCCACCTCTCTCCAAGTGTTGTGCTCCATGTCATTCCCCAACAGACAATCAACTGGCACGGCAGGGCTTACGGCAACTCGAAGTGAACCTGCAACCCCTTCCCACTCAAAGGGAACCTCAGCCACTGGATAGTGGCCCATTCTGCCGTCAGCCATCGCGGCGGGGTGGAGTACATTAGGAACAACCTGCTCTGGAGACACCAGTTGACTTCTCACCATAGTCATACTGGCTCCTGTATCTCTCAGAGCCTCCCCTCTTTGGCCATTGATGGTAACCCATTGCCCATACTTTGTAGTATTTGGGGGCACCTGGATCTTTGGAACCATCTCCCTCTCTCCCAGGGACACTAAGGTGACACCCGCCCACTCACCCCCCTTATCTAAGGGCAACTCCTCCCCGAGCGCTACACTAGCTACTCCCGGTGACTTTCCTCCGGTGGGAGGGGGTGGTCTCTTTGGGCATCTGACATCTCCCTTATAATGTCCAACACCACCACATTCAAAACAGTGGAGAACCCTTGGCTGCTGGCTTTGGCCAGGATTAGGGTTTCTGGGCGGGTTTGCCCTAGGGGTGAAACCTGCTCCCTTACCTTGGAAATTATTTTGGGGACCTTTGGAGAACTCCTTCTTTTTATCTCCTCCCTCCTTCTTCTGGGGGGCGCCCTGTCCGGCTTTTTGAGAATCCCCTCCAGTCCCCTTTGAGGACACCCGGGTACTTGCCCAAGTGTCCGCCTCCTCTGCAAGCTTCCGGGGATCGGTCAGCTTGCTGTCCACCAGGTGTTGGCGCAACTCGGGAAAACATTTCTCGAGGAGGTGTTCTTTCAAAAATAGATTGTACAGCCCCTCATAATCTTTCACCTCGCTGCCCTTGACCCAACCCTCCAAAGCTTTCTTGGCGTAGTCTAAAAGGTCTACCCAATTCTGGGTACTCAGTTTGTGACTTCCCCTGAATTTCTGTCTGTACCTTTCAGGGGTAAGTCCAAACTTCTTCACCAGTGCCACCTTCATGGTAGGGTAGTGGGTTTGCTCATCCTGCTCCAGAGCCAACAAGGTGTCTCTGCCAGCAGGTGGCATGTATTTATACAGCCCACCTCCCCAGTGAGTTTCTAAGATCCCGTGAGCCCTTAAAGAAACTTCGTAGGCGGCCAACCATTTGGCAATGTCATCACCTGGGGTGTAACTAGCGATGACATCTTTGGGTAAATAGGGTCTGGATTCCCTGGTGTTCACTTTATTTTCGCTGCCACCATTATCAGGATTGGGAGACCTTCTTAATAAGGCTTGTAGGTCCATCTCTTTGATGGTTCGCTCATGAGCTAACCTCCTTTCCTCCCTTTCCATATCCATCCTTGCTAATTCCAACCTTGTTCTCCTCTCCTCCCTCCTATCTTCTAGCTCGGCGTCAGTTAAACCCCTGTCTGAGACGCTGCTGCCCGCCCTCGAAGGTATCCTGGGACCTGTCAGCAGATTCCCCCTTCCAGCTTGGTTCAACAATGCAGCCTCAAGGACAGTGTCCCCGTCACCCTCTTCAGTTTCTGATTCCTCCCTTACATGAGCTTCCACCCATGCCCTTATGCTTGTCAGCAACTCGCCTTTCTTGGCACCTTTATTAACAAATACCCCTTGATGCTGACACCAATCTCTGAGTTGGGCCACAGTATTGGCTTCTAGCTCTTTAAAATTCAATTCCATCTTTCACTATGGAACAAAATCAATACACAGGAGAAAACCAAGAAGTGACCTGAGGTTAACCTCCACCCACCACCAGAAATAAATTTAGAAAAAACAAAATTCAAATTAGGAGGGCCGCAAGGAGAAAACTCCTGGTGTAGGTCAGTGTATTGCGTTGAATTACTAATGAGTAGCTGCAACCAAGTCAGTATCCCACCGCTAGGCACCAAATGTTAGAACCTGAGATGCCAGGTCACCTAGGGTAGCCTGGCCTAGGGGTAAGACATGCAATTTCTAGAGGCACAGTGTGAAGGTTGCAGACCACCCAAGAGTAAATCCACGCAATAGCACTTAAAAAGGACACTACACCAATTTGTTGTAAAAATACGTACTGGTTTATAAAAATAATATCTTTGTATTTTTACTTTTAGAATTCACAATTAAATTACACTTCGGTTTGTGTGGAATAAAGCAGGAATACGTTTCAATTCTAGATCATATTAACAACCAGCATTTGTAGTAAAGACAATTCACTTAGACAACTGGCAGATAAGTCTTACTCTTTTATAGCTCAGTTAGGTAATTACTGTACTCAGCTTACTTTATATCAACTCTAAACACAGCATTACTTTAAAGTTTAGCAAGAACAGCACTTAAATCAGATCAGAGCAACACTTTCCTTTACAGGGATAACAGTACAGTTTTTCTACTAAACCTATTCAAGGCAATTGGTTAAGAAACACTTAAATCAGTAGTTAATTAAGCCCCTTCCTGGGTTTCCTTATGGTCCCTGTGCTCCTGGGGACAGAGTCTCAATGTACTCACTAGAAAAGTATTTAACCAGAACACCAGTTTTTCATGTAGAAGGCTCTTCCCCCTTGTAAATACCTCCTTACTTGTAACCACACTGTGGTGAGTCGTTTCCTGTGTCAGGAGCAGGGGGAATAACGACAGCGGTGGGGGGCTCGAGGAACCGAGGCTGAAGAGGCTCACTCGCCTCAGTAGTTGCCTCAATGCTCCCCCAGCTCAGGACGACTCCGTCTTGTTATTGCCCTCACACAAGGGCAGACACCACAAGGCCCAGACTTCTACCGGGCCTCAATTCTCTCCCTCCCTGCCCGGGCCAGCTCTTCAGTGTGGTGCTTGGGCAGGAGGGATGAGCCGATCACTCCGCAATTGGAGAAAGCCGCCGGCGCCTCCTCTCAGCGCTGGGCGGCAAAGACACCGGTTCAGCCGCTCCGCCTCAAACAGCCTGGGGCTCTACTGGGCATGCGCGGGCAGCGAGTGTCTCACGGACAGAGACCGCGCTACCGCTGTTCTCCTCAGCTCCAGCCGGCGCCGCCTCCCAGAACCCGGCGGTCTCACAGGGCATGCGCAACGGAGCAGTGACTCCAGCCCAGAGATTGCGCACTTGTAACAGCGCCTCCCCTCGCTCTCCTCACACACTATGGCCAGGGAAAATCACTACAGGACAGCTCCAGCGACGGCCTCGCTATGGCTCCTCGAAATTCCAGTGATATTGGCAATGATCCGGTGCCACTCCACCAGCGCTGGCTTGGGGGGTCACCTCGCTCAGCCTCACCCTGCTTCCGCCCCTTCAAAAGAAGGCTCCTCCTCACAGCAAGTCTCTTCCCCAGCCAGTAAGTGAAAAACTTAGGAGAAGGGGGAGGAAAAAGGCTCTGCCAACAAGAAAAGTCACGGCAGCCAGTGGCAGGATACAGTTGGCCACTGCTATTGGGGGGGGGGGGTCGCAGGATCTACCCCTACCTCTACTAAACACTGCTCAAGAAGAGCCTCTCTCTGCTGGGCAGAGGACTGCGCACCGCAGCACTGCAGTCTCCTTCTCCTGAAGGCTTCCCCTGTATAATTTTACACAAGGGCAAGCTAGGCGCCCAGGGTCTCCAGTAACCCTCAACAGCGGGGCCAGGACAAGTAACCAAAAGGGGAGTAGTGGGATGGATCAATAAGGCAGCTTCCCAGTTCAGGAGGTCAACCCTAAGTCTAACCTCTTCCCACCCTTAGCTACAGCCTGTCCTCCAGATGACTTCCACAGGTAGACAAAATGGCTGCCCCGCATTCCGCCTTTTATAGGCTGCCCTTCAGTGGTCCAGAATGGACCAGAAGGTTCTGGAATGCCCTATGCTGATCTATGGATGAGTTCTGGACTTGGCAGTTAGGGCAGTTGGTAGCCACCATTTTGTGGCTCCAACTTTCCCTGTCTGAACAGGCCTCTGGGACTGAGGTAAAAGATTATGAGGGGAAAAAGAACACCTATCCCCTTGACCAACACCTAAAAAGAGTAGTAGACACAAAAATATTAAGGGGATGAGGGGCAAAAAGGGGACAAAATAAATAATAATGAGGAGGGACTACGCAAAAAATCCAGACAGGTCTAACAGACTCGGAACATGTTCTTTTAATTTTTCTCGATTGATTGAAATTTGATTTTTAGCACAATGCTTCGCAATTGCATCGGCATAATTGTTTCCACGGGCAATGTAATCCTCACTCTTTTTATGGGCTGAACATTTTACAACTGCTATTTTCTCAGGTAGATGGATCACATCTATTAGTGTTTTCACAAATTCAGCATTTCGAATAGGTGTTCCTGCAGAAGTCAAATAACCTCTTTGGGACCAGAGCTGTCCGTAATCATGAACAACTCCATAACTAGATTGACTAGCAGTCACTATAGTTACTTTCACCTCTTTTCCCAATTCACATGCTCATATCAAAGTAATCAACTCTCCTACTTGAGCAGAATGAATTCCTTTCAGACAAGATGCTTCCAACACCTCTGCCACAGTACAAATAGCATATGCAGCACTTAGAACACCACGCTCTGTTCTCAGGCATGATCCATCCACAAACATCACAAAATCTGATTCAGGTAACGGTTCGTCTTTGATATCTGGTCTGGGTTTTGTGCAATATTCCAGAACATCCAAACATTTGTGATCAAGCTCACCTTTTACTTCTGCTTCAATGGTGTCAGGTAATAATGTAGAAGGATAGACATTTACACATCTGGTAATGGTCACATTTTCTGCTCCCAAAATTGTTTTTTCATATCGGGTCATTCTACTGTTGGTCATATACTGTGTTTTAGCTCTAGTGAGGAGAATCTCCACAGAATGAAGTACATATATCCTCACAGGAAATCCCATCACTATCCCTTCACTTTGTTCCAGATTTACACTAGTTGCTGCTACTGCTTTCAGACATCCTGGCAAAGCTTTAGCAACAGGATCCAAAACAGCTGAGAAATACGCAACTGGTTTTCTCATTCGTCCATGTCTCTGAACCAGCACCGACAATGCACATCCTTCTCACTCACTGCAGTACAGTTCAAATTCCTTCTCATAATCAGGTATTCCTAAAGCTGGTGCTTCGCACAGTTTCGATTTTAGCTGTTCAAATGCTTCCATTTCTGTTTTAGTCAAAACAATGGGATCTCTGATATCTGGCTTTGTCAGTCTTTGTAATGGTTTTGCAATCAATGAAAATCCACTAATCCACTGTCTACAATAACCTACCATTCCCAAGAACATTCTTACCTGTCTTTGAGTCTTAGGCGGCTGCATTCCTTGTATCATTTTGATTCTTTCTGTTGTAACTTGTCTGATTCCCTTAGCAATCTTGTGACCTAAGTATTGTACTTCCTTTTGACAAAACTGCAATTTTGATGGAGACACTTGATGTCCCTCTTCAGCCAAATGATTCAACAATGCTACAGTGTCCGTTACACATGCATCCTTTGTTTTCGATGCGACCAAAAGATCATCAATGTACTGTACTAACACAGACTCTCCAGGCATGCTCAAATTTTCTAATGATTTCTTTAGCAGCTGATTAAAAATCGATGGACTCTCAGTGTACCCTTGTGGAATTCTACACCATGCTAGGATACGATTTTGAATTTGGAACGCAAACATTGGTTGGCTTTCTGGATGCAATGGAATAGTAAAGAACGCATTGCACAGGTCAATTACAGTGTACCATTCCGCATCATGAGGAATTTGATACAGAATCACTGCTGGATTCAGAACAATCGGACAACATGGAACAACAATTTTATTAACCTTTCTAAGGTCTTGCACAATTCTAAATGTTCCGTTAGGCTTTTTCAATCCCATAATTGGTGAACTACAAGGACTGCTTTCTATTTCTCTCAGTATTCCCTGCTCAATCATTTTGTCAATCACCGGAGTTATCCCTTCGATCACTTCTGCAGTCATCTTATACTGAGGTATATTTGGGTAACTTGCACCTTCTTTTACTGTAACTTTTACAGGATCAACACCTTCCATTAACCCTTTATCTTTTTCAGTGAAATCCCACTCTTTCTTTCACTGCCCCTTTCAATTCAACAGGAATCTTTTCTTTGTCAAAAACAGGAAATAGCTTATACTGCTCTGCCTCAATCATAAGCATTGTCATTTTATACAAACTATCTACATCTGGAGTTTGCAATTCTATGCCATCCGGTGAACAGTATATGGCACAGTTCATCTTGCACAAAATATCCCTACCTAACAAATTAACAGGACTGCTATCACACCACAAATCGATGCATATCTTTGAAAGTTCCAATTTCTATTTCAACTGGGTTTGTCAAGGGAGTTTGTATCTGTCTATTAGCTACACCTACAACTTGAATGGTCTCTCCCGAGAGAGGAAGATTTTGAACTTCCACTGATCTAACAGTAGAACGGGTAGCACCAGTGTCCACTAGGAAAGTTATTTCCAAATCATTCACCTTTCCGCTCACAAATGGACCAGACTGATCTACCTCAAGAGTGGCTCCAAGCACACACTCTTCTTCCTCTCTCAGGCACCGTCAGAAACTTTCATCCGGCTCACTGCCATTCTCCTCTTGCAACCAATACTGAGGACACGCTTTTACTCTTTGCGGTCTTTTTACCTGTTCACCTCCGCTAAATCCTGTCTCTGCACTGTATCTCTGCTGGTTTACACTGTATGGCAGTGGCGGTTGTGGCACCTGACTTTTCTGATTTGCTATCTGCTGTTCTTGCGGTTGCTGCTGATTTACCTCAAACTGCACCTGTGGATTCAATGACGTATTTTCTCCGTTAAGTCTAGGCGGACATTTACACTCTCGCTTCCAATGCCCTAACTTGCCGCAATTGAAACAGGGCATTTTCTTTTTCAAATCATCAATATTCCCTACTAATTTAGGTTTGCCTTTAAAACTACCTTGATCCCCTGCATTCTTACTCTCCATTTGTGCTGCTTGTTGTTCTGCTACCTTCACTTGTGCCCGCATGGCTTTCTCTTTCAGCTTTTTCTGTTTTGCATCAATTTCTTCACTGCAATATTTTGCCTGTCTCAGTACTTTATCTACTGAGCTTGACTGCCATCCTATCATGCTGTGTCTAATCATATCTGAAATTTCTGGTCTCAAACCATATACAAATCTATATATAAAGTGGCTCATGTCCTTTTCATTCAGTTCCTCATAACCACTATTCTGTTTGAAAACTAACAAAAATCTTTCATAAAATGAATGTACTGATTCTTTTGGTTTTGGTGTGGTCCTGTCTATTTTTACCCAATCAGTTTCTTTCGGAGGAATCTTATTCTTCAGCCATACTATCACCTGGTCGTACTTCCTCATTACAACTGGTGATGGCGCTCCTGTTACTTTATCTCTTTGATACTCTTCCCTTGGCCAATCTACAGCTATTTTGCATTCTGTCCATAAGTCTGCTGGCACCACTTTGTCAAAAAATCCATCCAAATCAATCCATAAAACTTTTGAGACTTTTACAAATCTGTCTACCTGTCTATACCATTCCACTGGTTTATCTCTCAGCCTAGGAAAATCATTTGTAAATGATAATATATCTTGTCTGCTCCAAGGAACATGTACATATCCTCCTCCAGGTATCTCTCTCATGGGGAATTAAGTTGACACGGTCTCTTTTTCCCTGATTGGAAAGGCTAATGTAACTTTATCACTGATTTCTTCTTTCTTCTTTGCCCACTTAACCCTCCATTTACTTACATCTCCCCATTTTCGCAACAGCACAATCAAATCTTTTATTTGTGCTAATCTTCCAGCAGTATTCATGTTCTCAAGAGCTCTTTCTGCAAAATCTACTCGATAGGTTTTCTGCAATGATTTTATTTTTGAAAATTCTATTCCATATTCACTTGCTACTTCTTCCAACTGATCATACATTGTTTTAGCCTTCCATGTTTTGCTTTTACATAAAAACATGAGCTCATCATCCTGGTATGTTTTTAGTCTGTCTGTTCCAATAGTTCCAATGATTAATTGTTCCTTGCCTACTTTTAATTTTGCCACATCCAACACTTTTGATTCCTGCTCTTTTAATTTTAAAGTTTTAATCCAATCACTCAGTTCTTTATGTGACGGTCCTACAGGTGTTTGCGTTACATCTATTTTATTTACACTTCTCTCTGGGATTGCAGAGTCAGATTCTGCTCCTGTCGGGTATCTGCATGACAAACTTTGATTAAAAGTCAATTCTGGTGGGTTTACATTTACATCCCACCTTATTTCTGACAAATCAGGATAAATATTTCCTTTTGCTTTCTGTAGACCCTGTTGTAATGGAATTGTTAAACTCTGCTCTTTTATTCTCAGATTTTCAAATACTGGTATCACAGGTCCTATTGTTACAGGGACAGTTACAGCTTCCATATTTTTAGTAAGGTTTTGAATCAGTTCATGTGCAGAACGTTCATAATCAGAAATATCTGGCTGTACATCATTTCGCCTTTCTGCACTTAACACAGTTTTATGCGAGTTATCACTTTGTACAGGAGTACCTTTAATTCTAGCTTCTCCTATTGGGGTACTTGGGACATATCTTGTTTCCACTCTCTCAGGGAAATCTCGAAAATTTAATGGTTGTCTCGGAGTTTCACTAACTTTCTCATCCGCTATTGGAGCATTCGGCGTAGTCCATAAAGAACCTGGTTGATATGGTGGCGGTCTCCTATTTAATATTTCTTCTAACACAGCATCCTCTGATTCGCTTTCACCATAACTTTGGTTCCCTGTCTCCACATTCTTTTTCTTTTCTGTGCATTTCCGTCCTTCATATTCTTCCACCAATCTGACTGGATACATGCCATCACACATATTACCATTCCTCCATCTCCGCATTCTAGTCTCATGTGTTTCTCCCCATGAATCTCGGCCTCTACCTCTTGGTCTAATGTGCCTACTTAACCTCTCGCATTCCATTTGATGCATCTCATCTTCCCATTCAATCAATGCCTCAAATTGAGTTGGTCTAGGTCTCGGTTCAAGCTTCATCATTTTGTCTCTCAAATTTCTCAAAATTGCCATATCAAAAGATCCTCCTTCCGGAAAGGCTAACACACCATCATCCTTGGTATACCGTACCCAATTTTCCAACCAAACACACTTATGGTAACCATATTTTGTCAACATCAGAGAAGCAGGCGTTTTTGGTGAAGGAAGTATTTTTCCCTCTCTTGTAGCTACTTCTTTGTCTTTTACAAACATATTCTTCAACCTCTTAAACCATGAAGGTTTCTTCTTGTCTTCGTCATAATAGTACGACATTTTCAGTAAATTTCCTTGCTTTTAAAAGATCCTGTACTACTCTATTGCTGTTTCCGTAACACCAACCTATCACAGCTTTTGCTGTTTTTCATGATGCACCAATCAGTTTCTACTCCGTCTTGGTCACGAGGACCAATCCCAGCGCGACACTTTTGACGTCACCAGTGCTCCAACTTCTGCAGCGCTAGCTGACCCCTCCTTTACAGGATTTTTTCAAGAAGGCGTATTTACAAGATATTTCACAAAATCAGTTAGTAACTTACACCAAACAATACCATTTACCTGTTTCGCTAATAAAGTGATAGAGTTCTCAATCACACAAGTATTCTGTAACCGGAGTAGACAACGCTTACCTCCTCAGAATTTTTAGACTCGTCGATAAAGTAGCACTGCCCTCTACCTTACCCTTCTATCAGGCAATAATGAACTCGTTTCTCCAGGAAAGCATATACAGAGATCTTTTTCACCTCCTTAGAGACAATCCCAAAGTTTCACCAGAACGCGCATTGCAATTTAATTTACACACGTTCACACAGAAATCCCTATTCATATACACATGAACTCTGTATCTCCAGTAGGCAGCGCTTACCTCTAGCCCACTACAGAATTCCTCTATCGTTAGTAAAGTAGACGCCACTCCTTTACCCTTCTATCAAGCTCGGGTTAAGTCCTACTACTCTCCCAGCAGTAAGTTTTAATCAGGATACGCAATGATTCCTGTGCTTGAAGGCTAAGATTTTATAGACTGTCCTCACTATACATTTATCCTTTCACACCTAAGGTCCCTAAACAGTGATATGCGACAATACCACCGCAGTATACGACGATACTCCTTTTTTGAAACCGACCAATGCACTGTGTGACTTTACTTGCCACACTTCCTCTGCCTGCAGACAGAGGCACTAGCTTCACGCAACACTTGGAAGCCTTTTCAGGACTACATATAACGTAATACGAACTCAACAGATGTTAGTCATAATTCTGTACATCAAATTCTATATAGTACTTCATACATAACCCTAGCTAATTTCCTTAGCAACCACTACTCTGCTACCAAGATATAACTGCTACAGCGCGACTCCAAAAATCATTTCTAATCAGCACTTACCATTTCCCTGAAACCTCCGAACACACACTCATTCGTCAGTGGGGCCATAACACTGCACATTTACTCTGTTCTCTTAATTTGGCTTCAGGGATTTTGGTAAAACACAAAGGAGTAATGCTGTAACATTAGGCGGAGTGTCTAAACCTATTTAATCAGTTACTATTTACACTTACAGTTTATATGCTTTTACCATGATTACATCAAATACGAACTTTATTCAGACACACCACCATAGTGGCAATGGATCTGCTAGAAAGAAAATTAAACGTAGGAAAATCACAAGACCAGCTTTTAAAATTCCATTTTCCCAATTTTATTAAAAACAAAACTTTAATATGTCAGACATTTAGGCATGGATTAATTCTTTATTCAGTAAAAATCTTAAACTTTATTTCAAAATGATCATTTTATTTGGAGCTCAGAAAAGTCATTTATTTAGAAGTAAGTAAAAAGTTTAGCAAAGAACAGATAGTTCCGAGGGGGCGTGGCTACGAGCCGACCATGGCGGACGTGTAGTTTTTGAGCTCCGTCCGTAGCCCACGATACAAGCTGCTTATCCTGCTCCCCAGTGACACCACCCACCTGAATTCGCCACCCGGAGCTTCAGCAAGGGGAGGAGAAGCGGCGACAGAGAACTGCCACCCTCCGACGCCGTCTGGATCCGGGGAAGGACACAGTGCTCGCCGGGGCCTGCTGCCTCGAGTGAAGCCGCGACCTCAATTTACGGGAGGGCGGACCTACTGCTTGCTGCCTGTGGAACTCTACGGGGGCGCCGGAGGTAACTGCGGGCACTGGGCACGATCGCACACCTGACCCCCTACATCGGCTCCTCCCGCCCAGGTGCACCTCCTCTGAGACGCCCTGTGGGACCAGCCCTGCCCTCCCGAGTCCGCTCTAAGCCGGCGGAGCACCTGGACCGGACCACCGTTGGAGGCTCCGCCGCGGCACAGTCCACATACCTCCGAGAGCCTGAGCGCTGCGTGAAGGCTGCGGAGTCCAGGCGAGTGCCGGGGCGACCAGAGGACCACTACACCAGACTGGGGACGGGCGCCGGCTGCGCAGCACAGGCCGGCTCCGCGGCTGCATTGGCGGACGCCATCTTGCCTCCTCTCCGGGACCACGGGGAACACCAAGCCAGCAGCGCAGAGAGCTACCGACACCGGGGCTCTAAGCCGCGACCACGGAGCAGAGACGCAGGGAGCGCTGCGAGACACCTGTGGAGTCCCTGCTTACACCCTGCCGGTGACAGACCCGAGCGCCCGTCTGGGCTGCGACACGAGGGTGACGACGTCACACCTGGGAATACTTCTGCCGGGACTTCTGCCGGGACTGCTGCGCGGCGCTTCTGGCCTCCCCCTTTGTGGAACCCCCAGTACCACACAGCGGACGTTACCTGCCACCCGCGCCAAAGTTCACAGTACTGCTCCATAGAGGACGCTACTCATAGCGCTGCTGCATCTCTCACAGGCACTACAATTGACACGGAGCCGGCAGATCCCCCCAGCACACGCGGGCTATTGAGCTACTGACGCCTTATCTCCTGCTGGACTACCTATTACGGGGGCAGCCTGGACACAGGATATTGTGTGCCGCTACACAGTGGAGGTCGTGAGGGGGGCGCGCGTTGACACAGCATCGCCCTGTTCACTAGATCCATGGGGAGACACAGAGGCAGGGCCCAAGACCAGGGCGCATCGACGGATATGCAATCCACCGGCTCGGAAGTCCCGCTGGCCTCTTCCAATATGGACGTTATCCCACCGACAGGGAAGGGGACACAGGATGCCAAACTGGACCTTATCCTGAATGAAATACGGGCAACAAGAGAAGCGCTCGAATCACGTATGGACAACATGGCGACGGGCCTATCATTGCTCCGGGCAGATCACAACAAACTGGCGGAGAGGGTATCGGAACAGAAAATCGCACTCAATGATCTCATACCCCAGCAGACAGAACATTCCACAAAGCTGGAAGGCATGGAAAAACAACTTAGACAGCTGTGGGACAAGGTGGATGATGCGGAAGGACGAGCCCGCCGCAACAACGTCTGCATTTTGGGCATTCCGGAGCGCAGCGAGGGGAGGAATCCTACTCAGTTCGTGGAAGACTGGCTCAAACAGATGGTAGGCCCTGAGGATCTGACTGCCCTATACAGCGTGGAACGAGCGCATAGGATGCCCTCAAAACCGCCGGAACCAGGAGCACCTCCGCGCCCTTTGATCGCACGCCTCCTTCACTATAAGGACCGTGACACAGTACTACGCGCAGCGCGGGAAAAAGCACCACTCCGGTACGAAGACAAGACTATATCCATATACCCAAACTTCACTCCAGCGGTGCAGCGAGCCAGGTCCACCTTTCTGGGGGTTAAGCGCAAGTTGCGCGAACGGGAATTGAAATATGCCCTCCTGTTCCCAGCCCGCCTCAAGATCCTACATGGCAACAGATCACACTTTTAGAGGAAGCGGAGGAATGGATGGAAGTAACGCTCACGCCACCGACCTCACAGGATCCATTTGCCGACGGCGGGGGCGACGGCCAGCAGAATCAGCCAGACCGACGACGCCCTACCTCAGATACTGGCCAAGGCCCCCCAACACGACCCTCACCGAAAGGACAAGATGCACCAAACTGATCGGAAGAGCGGACAAAAGTGGCGCAGTTGACTGAAGAAGCACTAGCCGCTCACGATGCAGACACGGTGAGAGACGTGGCCAGCATTTCAGACACGCATACAGAAGTATCAGGGTCGGCGGACAGCTTACAGCTCTTCCCCAAGATCACGGCGCAAATGGCTGCAGAATTTTGACAACAGCACCTTGAACAATGCCTGGGTGGTAATGTATGAACAGCATAAATAGCCACACACGGGTGGGTGGCCTGGGTGATGTAAGTGCTACGGGCTTGCTATGCCACCGCAGGTCAGTAAAAGTCAGGACCAAATAGACTGCACCCCCGTCATATGGACATGGTTGTATTTGACTATTACCCATGCTGGGTATCATGGTTTGGACCCCAGGTCCGTTTATCTGGGGACCTCAATGTTCAGGGGTTAACTGTTAAAATGGCACTCCACTCTCACCACAGGGTATACTTGGCATGCTCACCCACGGGCTCAATATTTACACATTATGCGATTAGTTATGGGGTCACTTAATGTTTATAATTTGTGCACCTGGAACGTGCGGGGCATGGGTTCGATTCACAAACGACACAGGATACTGGCTCAACTCAACCGTAGGGGGGTCATGATAGCTTGCCTCCTGGAGACACATCTGAACAGTGCTGAGAACTCAAAACTGTTGAAGAAATGGAGGGGCCAACTCTTTGCTACATCCTACTCTGCATTCTCAAGGGGGGCGGCTATTTGGCTTCGTAATTCTATACCCTTCAAACCAGTTGAGCAGAGAATTGACAAGGAGGGGAGATATGTATTTGTGAGGGGCATACTGGATGGCACTACTATTGTGCTCGGATGTGTATATGCACCGAATACGGGTCAATCGGATTTTTTAACGAGACTTAATGGTGTTTTAGCGGATTGGGCAGGATATCAATGGATTGTTGGAGGGGATTTTAATGCTGTGTTGGATGTTGCATTGGACAGATCACACCCACCCTTACACGCCGCCGAAAGCAGGAAACAGGCGATTGCACTAACACAGTGGGCAGAAGGGTGGGACCTAGCAGATACATGGCGCAGCAAACACCTACTTGACAAGGAATATACCTTTTTCTCCCCGCCACACCAACTGCACACCAGAATCGAACGCGTGTTCTGCTCCCGCTCTCTACTGGGAGCGGTTCTCACGGCTCAGCATATGGGAAAGACGCTCTCAGACCACAACCCTGTCGAACTGGCGATGCAATGGGGGAGGCTCCTGACACCGATACCAACCTGGAGGCTGCCCACTGAACTATTGGAAGACAATGTCTTCAAGTCGTCCATGGCGGACACCATTGAGACTTACTTTGCTACGAATACTGACACTGCTAGCTCCAGACGATTGGAGTGGGACGCGTTCAAAGTCTTCATAAGAGGGGAGGCAATGGCCACCCGGGTGGGCATGAAGAGGGAGGTGCTTGATAGCCTTATGGAAGTAGAGGGTAGACTAGCAATGCTAGAGAGCGAAGCAGTGGGCACAAACCTACACTTTACGCCACTACAAGAAGCACACATACGGCATGCTGAACTACTTGAAGACTTAAGATTGCTGGACTATCGCGAGTACACTAACAGACAGCACACTCAGGCTGATCGGTCAGGTCCGTTGTTAGCCCGCATTATACGGGACTCCCCGCCACACCTCCCAATCTTGGAAATTATAGACCAGGAAGGTTCAATGGCCTCGACTCAATTAGCAGTCAACACCGCATTCACGAACTACTACACCACACTGTATGGCCCGCACCAGCCCCTCTCACAAACGGCACTGGAGAACTTCATGGAGGGCTTAGATCTGCCCCACCTCACTGGTAGGCAACAAGACGACCTGAAGCGTAATGTCACCACAGCAGAGATTAAACAGGCGATACACACCCTCCCGAGGAATAAAACTCCTGGGACGGACGGCTTACCTGTAGAATTTTATGAGACATTTATCGACCTACTCGCCCCACGACTACAAATCATCTACCAAGAGGCACTACGGGCCAATTCCCTGCCACAATCATCCCTCCAGGCCTTGTTAACTTCCCTATTAAAACCGGGCAGAGACGGGATGCACTTAGCTAACTACAGACCATTGTCTCTCCTTAATACTGACTACAAGATACTGAGCAAGGTACTGGCGACCAGACTGGTTCAGCACATCCCCCAACTGATCCACCCCAACCAGTGCGGGTTTGTACCTGGCAGGAGCACAGCTATGAACCTCCGTAGACTAGCCCAATTGATGCTACGAGACCAGGCGGATGTACGCACGGAGGGCTGTATGTCACTAGACCTAAAGCAGGCCTTCGACTCCCTCAGATGGGATTTCATGTTTGCAACATTTGCAAAATTCGGGCTACCTCCGGAATATGTTGCATGGGTCAGGCTACTGTACACCCACCCTACGGCGCGGGTGCGAACGTCCAGATGCATCTCTGAACCCTTGGCCATTGCAAGGGGTACCAGACAGGGGTGCCCACTCTCCCCGCTCTTATTTATCCTTGCGCTCGAACCGCTACTTTGTAAACTCCGGAAGGAGGCTTCTCACCGTGGCATTCAGAGAGGCGGGACGACGCACGTGGTATCCGCCTATGCGGATGATATTATCCTGTACCTCCGTGATCTGAGGCGCGACCTAAACCCTATACCCACACTATTTGAGGAATACCGGTTGCTCTCGGGCCTCACAATAAGTGAACCCAAGTCGTATGGTTACTGCTTTAATGCCACTGGTCCATCTGCATCACTGCCCTTCCCGCCGTACACCTTCCGAATGGCGGTCACAACTTTCCGCTACCTTGGGATCCAAATCTACAGAGGCGCGGAGGAAATGATAGACGGCAACTTGGGCAGAGCAATGAGGGCGCTCAAATCACAGATACAATTCTGGTTGTCGCTGCCTTTGTCGGTGGCGGGTAGAGTGGCAGTGTCCAAGATGGTGGTGCTCCCCCGCCTCATTTACTATTTCACTAACTTGCCATTCCTGATTCCAGCCACAACTTTCAAGGCACTTGATACACTACTAACGGAGCTCATATGGGGATCGGGGCGGAGACGCATAGGCCTTGCTAAATTACAGCTTGCCACTGGGGCTGGGGGTATGGGAGCACCGGACTTAAGGGCCTATAATTTTGCCTGTCAGCTGCAATGGCTGGCATACTGGCTGGCAGGCCGGAACCTGCATGAGATCGACATGACAGAGGAGGATCGCTCCGAGGGGAAAATTCATATCTTGCTTTTGCCCCGATCGGAGCTACCTGGGGACACTTCCCCTCTTCTCCGACTGGCAGTGCAATATTGGCGAAAAGCGGTAAAGTACACGACTCCCACGTCTTCATACACCCCTACAATTCCGCTATTAGGTATCCCGCTAGAATCAGGAACACTCACGGCCCGCAAGCTCACACCGTGGCAAGACGCAGGGGTAACGCACATTGGAGACCTCTTCGTAGATGGACGCTTGTTGTCCTTTGAGGACTTCAGGGCCACCCGTAATGTCCCGGGAGGTTCGTTCCTCCTACATGCTGGTTTACGTCACTACGTGACAGAGACGTGGGCGCGGGAGGGCGGAGAGCCACCCACAAACCCATTACTAACGATGCAGTACCTCATGGGTACGGGAAGCCACCTGACTAGATGGCTTACCGCTGGAATCAGAACGGGGAGGGCGATCTCCTTACTGCCTCTCAAGGTCAAATGGGAGGGAGACATAGGCAGGCCACTCAAGGATAAAGAATGGGAGCGTGTCCTTCAATTCCCCAAAAAAGTAGCTAGAAACCCGAAGTTCAAATTTATTCAATTGATGGTCTTGCACCGGGCGTATCTCACGCCACGCCGTATACACGCTATGTTCCCCGACGCTGATGACACCTGCCCTCGATGCAGAGCAGATGATGCTTCACTGATACACATGCTATGGGACTGCCGTAAACTGGGCTAATATTGGACCACTATACACAAATCGCTTACCAAAGCGGGAACCCCCCTACTAGCACACACCTTAGAACATACAATACTAGGGCTAAGACCAGCGGCGCGTAAAAGAAGTGTGTCGGCACGCTTCACTGATGCGGCCATGCTACTTGCGAAACACGCGATAACCATGCGGTGGAAATCGCCCAAACCACCTGACCCCGACATGTGGAGGACAGAAGTTATACGATGGGGCAGGGCAGAAGGGGAGGCGCTACAACGCGAGGAACGTAGGGGCCTTAGGAAGACTCTGCTCTCACTAGACTGGTTTACCATACTAGGAGCTTTTGAGGCGGAAGGGGACGATGAATCTAATGTCTCGTTGTCCGCAGCTTGAATTCTGAGCCGTCCTCCATACACCACAACTTGCCACGGACGTGCTTGGTGCACCCCGAAACACAGCACTGGGGAAACCCACACATTTTTTGTTTCTGTCTCTGGCTGATTGCATGGAGCAATGTATTAGGACAAAACAGTTTTTTGGGCACAGCCAATTACCAATGGATATATGTCATTACGAAATATGAGTGCATAGGGTAGGTTTATGAGGGGTGGCGGGCAATGGGTTTATTGGGGGTTATGTTTGGTTAACTGCACTACAACAAAATTAAAATTTATATTACACTTGATACTATTGTACCACACAGAGCGTATTAATGTGCGATTGCTTGTATACCAACTGTACCACGCTGATGCTCTACTTACTATGCAAATAAACAAATTTTCAAAAAAAAGAACAGATAGTTCCAAATTCATTCTCTCCTAACATCCCTAACTAACGCCCTCATCTTATCCTTCCAGTCCTGCAAAGCAAACAAGAAAAGTTCAAAAGAGTTCTTACATCCAGGAATCGATCTTCAATTCGACAGCACTTCGAGAGGAAATCGAAAGAGCGACTACTTCTAAGCAAAATCAGGGGTTTTTATACACTAAATTCCTAACTTAATCTATCTAAAAAGTATCTAACATCACCAATTCGGGTTCTGATTGGACAATTTGGGGTGGGTGAGCATCTCCTCACCATTACAACATCATATTCACAGTGATTCAGCAAAACCATAATGGTGTATTGTTTAAGACAGTCTTTGGCCTGGTTACTTCCTTAACTTGCAATGTCAGCCTGCTTTCCCACGTTTCGAACACTCGACTGTCCATATTTTGGCAATCATCCTGACTTCAGGGCAATGTAGCCTTGAACTTCCCATCCAAGTACAGGCAGCTCACTCTCGCAGTCCAGCACTTGCTCACAGTTAGCCAGAGCGGCCATTTCTCAAGTAGGCCTCAGAGGCCTCTTTTTGGAACTATCATAGAAACAAACACAAATTCATGTTAAATATGGAACTAAAGCCCTTCTGTTTACCTCCCACCATACTAATGTTTCCCTATTAGTTATTACCTAGCAAGTAAGCCACATAAATGCGTTTCATACTTACATATCCGACGACTTTCTAGCACAATAACGTGTACAATAAGCACATTCATATTGCGTTTACTTATATTTAAGCTGTGCGTTAGTTCACAACACAATAACTATACAGATTAGTTAATTATATTGCTTCATGCAGGCAAAATTAGTATTCCCACGTGTGCATGTGTGTGCATCTTATACTATTGTTGGTTAATACACCACAACATATCATTAGCAAATGTTAAGGTTATGGAACATTGACTTCACAAGGGGTACACAAAATTTTGTTTTGCCACCTTGCTCCATCAATGGAAGTTTGATATTTTGGCCTAGGGACATAACCATTTAATAGAATACTTAATAACATTCTCTGGAGATGTAGCACTTTATCTTTCCTTAATGTAATCATGCTGCGATTAGCTCTGATTACAGAGTAGTTATGGTTAGGTCTGAGTTAATAGTTTTGTTTGTCACTTCAGGGCAGTTTGACAAATCAATAGTATTTCTGGCTTTATTCCAGGCTGGCGGTGAAATGAAAAGTGGGTGCGAGTCCAAAAAACATTTCTTATTTTAGCTCCTATTGGAATCTTTGCAAACACCCATGAACAGAATTAGGTCCATCTTGGCATGAAACCAGACATTTACTCAGGAATGCCTCTGCTTGGTTTGGCTTAAATCCATTCAATAGGTATAGTGAAATTGGTGTCAAAGAAAATGTGTCACAAGCTTCAAAAGATTTAATAAAAGAACTATATTACGTACTGAGAGCATGTATTTTAATTTGCTTGTAACTTTTGCACCATATTATCAATTTGCATGAAATAAATAAGACGCTTCGCACGCTTACTCTTCGTTTTTTAAATGTTTGCAGACCAGTCAGGGCAGGGATCACAGTTACAAATGGAGGATTACAAAAGTGTTCATTTGCTATTCCTCTGACATCCTCTCATGAATTCAGATGCTATTTGGCAGACATTTCACATGTTATGTCTTCTGTAGTTATGTTTGGTTTCATGCACATTCTGCACATCCATCAAGGGACTTGGTAACATTTCCATGATAACTTTGGTGCTGTTCAACCTTTGAAGTGCTGAAACTTCCACTCCCTCAATGCTGTGCCCTTTATGATATTTTGGTCAGTTTGCACATAAGCCTTCACAAATCTTTCTCACAATAGAAATGCAGGCCAAATTGCTCCCTGTGGGTTGTGCAAGAAAGTGTGGTTTTGTTTTCTACAAGTAGCATAAACTAACAAGTTGCTTACTTTCGGTAACACTCTTTCTAGTAGAGACTCTAACTGTGGACTCCGCACCTTCAAAATGTTTCCCAGGCGTCAGACTGGATCCGAAAACATTTCCAGCAGCAACTTTGCACACCGGTCTTCTCCAGAAATGATATGCGGACCGCTTACAGGCGCCACTCTCATGTAGTGACGTCAGCTACTTTTGAAGCTATCCACACCTCCAGATGCAGGGCTACAAAGCAAATTGGTTGTGAGCTGAGTGCAGATTCCTAAACTTGGGATTTTAATAATGGATAAATTCATTACTCAAAACGGGGAGGATGGGATGGTTGGTGAGGAATCTGAGACTACCAGAAAGAGTAACCAAAGATAAGTAACTTGTTCTTCTGATGGAGACTTGTAATTGCAGATTCTTCACCTTTTGAGTAGCTACTAAAGCAGCACCTACATGCAGGTGGGCCTGTGAATGGACTCAAAGCAAAAACTCCTGCAGGACTGAACGGTTAAATGCCCTTCTATGTGAACTAAGCTGTCCAGGCAATAGTGCTTACAGAATGTATGGAGTGACGCCCATATAGCTGCCTAGCAGATGTCCAGGAGAGGCATTTCGGGAACCAACGCAGTGGTAGAAGTTTTAGCCCTAGTGGAATGAGACTGGAGTCCTTCAAGATGCTTCTTTTTGGTCAATATATAGCATATCTTAAGGCAGAGCACAATCCAGCGGGTGACAGTCTACTTCTGCACAGCCTTTTTTCTGTTTCATCAAACCCCACAAAAAGCTAATCATACACCAGGTGTCTTCGTGTATGATTGTTACCAAAGCTCAGTGCTCTTATAAGGTCTAAGCTATGGAGTCCCTCCTCCTTAGAGGTGTGAGGCAGAGCACAGACTGCTGGCAGGGTGATGGTTTGACTGCCATTGAACGGTGACATGACTTTCGACAAGAAGGATGCTCGCACCAGCAAATACAGTTTCTGTGTATGGTGGGTACATACAGCACAGAAGTTCTGGTGAGGAGATACACGGTCTTGAGATCGAGAAGTCGCAAGTGACAGCTGTGAAGTGGCTCAATAGGAGTACCCATTAAAAATGTGAGGGCTAAGTTAAGGTCCCACTGTGGCATGATAAAGTGAGAGGGATGAAAAAGATGTAGGACTTTCAAAAAACGCATCACAACCAGTGACTTAAATAAGGAGGGCTAATCCAGCAACCACAAAAAGGCCAAAGGATACCCTATAACTTTTCTCAGAACAAAGCCTCCCCGGGTGAGGAACAAAAACCAAAATGTCAGATAACTTTGCCTGGAGAGGGTCTGTCTACCGCACGCCAAGCCACAAATTTCTCCCAACGTTCGGCTTGTAAAGTTTTCTGCAAGTGACACCTAGCTGCAAAGATGTTATCAACCACCTCCGGCCCAAGGTTGAAGTTGTTCAGCTGTCGCTGTTCAATCTCCAAGCATAAAGTGCAGATTACAAAAGACCTGAATGCAGAACCCTGCCATTCATACTGAATCCCAAAGATCACAGTTGGTTCACTGTAGTCTGGAGATGGAGGACGACTGCCTGGGGCAAGCCCGGCTTCAACAGCCAGTTGTGGAAGCATGGGGAAGACTGGGATCCCTGACATCCAAAAGGTGTCCTACTGTCACAGCCATTACTTTCATGAACACCCGAGGAGTGCTGGAGAGATCAAAAGGGAGCACCACAAAATGAAAATGCGCCTGTACCACCATAAACCACAGAGGTGATAGGCCTGAAGAAGAGTAATATGGAATTAGGTGTCCTGCAGATCCAGAGAAAAGACAAAAACTGGGCCTGAGTGAGCATCTTGAATTTGTCCTTCCTGACGAAGGTACTGAAAGAATCCAGTCTAAAATAGGACAAAGGCATCAGTCTTCCTTTGGCACAAGGTAGTGGGAGTAGCAACCATCAACCATTTCCAATGAAGGCAACCTCTTGATAGCCCTCTTGGCCAAAAACACTTACACTTCCTGCTGTAAAACAGACAGATGGTTCTCCGTCAGTCATTCTGGGGAAATCGGCCAGGAAGGGTAGAGCACACGCCTTCTTGGGCAAACTGCAGGACCCACCTATCTGATGTCATGGTCTACTAGCACGGCAAGAATTCTTGGAACTGATGGGCTAAGCACCATAAAGCGCAAAGCACCTCAAAGTAGTACTCTTCAGAGGGTTAACCTCCACCTCAGTGCCTAAAACAGGACCATCTTACACAGTAAGCAGATTAGGTGGAGGGGCACCGTGCTGATGCCTACAACCTCCACTGAAAATCAAAAGTGCTCAAATTGCTCCACTCAACATTGGTGGTGTGATCCTCTTTACCTCTAAAAAATCTTTGATGACTGATGTAGTAAAAAGCTTTTTCCTATAGTACCTCTAGCGTAAGCCACTATACCTGTCAGGTGACAGCTTCCCACAAGGTAGATGCTCTAGGTATCAAACTATTAAAGTGTCACCAACTAGGCTCTGGGTTAGCCTCACTTTCATGCATCAGTGGATAAATCTATTACACTTGGCTGTATGGCATTTGTGTGTTATCTTTGATGCATCTCTGGTGCAATTCAAGATGTCCGCATTTCAAGTACTAAGGAGACATAGCACTAGGTGGCAACAGTTTCTGGCTGGTTCAGTGTGACATACTTCTCCCTCATGTATTGTGAGCAGGTTCTGCAAGGCAGGCAGATTAGTTTTTTGCCCTGTGTAATTTCCACCAGGTCTGTGAACTATATCTTTCTTACCCACAATGGGGCTCAGTATCGGTGTAATGGTCATCAGTTTGCACTTGCCTCTCATTAGAACTATCAATGGGATTTGTGAAAAGGCCTTTGCAAAAGTCTGTGACCAGCCTATTCACAAGGCATTCCCTTGGGACAGGTGGTAAGCATACCTGGAGGCAAAGTTTTAGCGCTTTGTGCTTGCTTGTGTTGCAAACTGGTCTATCTGTGATGTGCCCAGTCTTGGAAAATTCTTTGCACAAAATCTTTATTAAATTCCAAATCATGTGAGGTGCACTCTTGCCCTAATTAATCTGTCTGCTTCTACTTATTGTATGCCTAGCAGGTGTATAGCTATACGTGTTATATTGGTTTGGACAGAAAACCTCAATATCTATTTTGGATAGGGTGTAGAATATTGCTCCTGTCTTATTCCCCTTTTATGTAGAAACTGTCATTGAGTTGTCCATTTGGATCTGTACAATCTTTCATTTAGAATGTATGTGGAACGTTTTTAATGCGAAAAATAGTTTTTCAGTTCAAGTACATTTATGTGCTTCACTGCTTTCCAGGTTCTATGTGCCTGTTGTAGAGTTTCCCCATGTTTGCACCTCTTCCCGGGTGAGATAGGTCAGTTCTGATGATCACACAGGGGGGGACGCATGTTTGTAAGGTCTAACTATTTTGACATGTTTCTCCTTCCACCGATTTCTTCCTCTGTATCCTATGTCACACGCTTACAATTTTCCCAGTCCACGGTTGTCTGTGACTCTCTGCGTTCATTCTTGGAATGATCTCATGTGGACTGTGGGGAATAGTTATCAGTGGTATATATGACGATTTATTCAACAGTTTCATCACCGCTCTCACTGTCAGGTGCTCACTTCATCCCAAAGATAAGTACTTTCAAATTGTAATGTTAGTTCATCACAAATCTGAGATATTTCTTGTGCCTGCTAGTCATCAGGATATGGAAAATGGCATCTTTGAGGTCTATGGTCACCATGTAATCCCCTTCCTTCAGCATTGGGATGACTTTCTGCAGTGGTGTCATTTTGAATTTCGGAGCTTTTATGAACTTGTTGGGCAGCCAGATGTTTATAATGGACTGCAGTGTCTAGTCTGGTTTTGGGATGCAGAGGGAAATGCAGAAAGATGAAGAGTGCACTCCTAAATTTTGTTATTTTATTGGAACCTCCTCTATGGCTCCCTTTAAAAACAGTTCTTTTAACGCCTGCTGTGACAGTTTCAATTTGTTTCCTTTGTATGCTCTTTTCTTTGGCGTTACATTTGTTTGTAGTTCTATGCGGTATCCCAGATGTATTATTTTAAGTGTCCATATGTCTATCACCACTTCTGAATAAAACTCATCCAAGGATGGTGGGAGTTGAGTTCATGCATGATATGCTGCATTAAGGGCTGATTTTACACGTTTGCTATGATCTTACCTTCCTTTATGATGATTTTTGCTGGTACTTACCTGGGAGCTGCCACATTAAGTCCTCAAATTCCTCCTACTGTTGGTGGAAAGATTTATCTATTCAGGAGGGTGTTTGAATTTGCTACACATCATCATCACCACCAAAGAGTGCAGTAAGACCTATGGCGGAGGGGGGTCATTTACCTCTCTATATGCCCAAGTGTTCCCAATCCAAGGTGATCACCTAATACTCAGAATTTTTAGATGAGATGGCCTCACCCATGTAATGTGACATGCATTGCCATCGGCCACCTCACCCCAGCCTGGTAAACTGGTACAACCAGGCCTGTCTCAACTTCATGGTTGTTGAGGGAGTTTTTGTGATATAATAATCTTCTGGAAAAGGTCTGGGGATACAGTTATAATAAAAAAAAATACCTCAAGGTATACCACAAGGATTACCTTTATTAGGTGGTACCTTAGGTATAGAAAAACGAAAACTATAAAATATAAATATTGGATGCTATTTGTTGTAATGGCATCTCCATGGTTTGCAAACATGTTTCTGCCTCTCTGCAGACATTCATTTGTCTCAGGCATTTATCAGGGTTTTAAAAGCATCCCTCACTTATTCTTAGTGTGAAGAAATCAAGGCAAGATCCTACCTTCCATTCAGATTTGTAATAGATCACCTAGGAAGAAAACAAATTGGTGGAAATTTTTCATATATGATATACCCTTCTTAATGCAGCAACGGAAGTCATATCATTCATAAGTTACCACATGAAGGTAGTGACACTGCAAAGTCAAACACACACCATGCACATCAAAGCATGCAAACACATGTGGGGCATATAAGCAACATTCCGTGAGTGCAGTTCTGTCTCACCCCATTTGGACTATTTTTACACTTCTTGGTCTGACTAGGGGTGGCAGCTTCTATAGTTACACACTGGGAAATGTACGAAGAGTTCTTATTAGAATGCAACACTATTATGCAAGTTGATTATCTAGAGTATAAATTGTTTTCGGGAGAAACAGTTTATCATCAATCCTGAAAAAGCAGTTACTTTCCTAAGGCTAAAGTTCAACCAATGCAGAGCTAAAATACAATCAAATGGCCTAAATCCTAAATGCCCTCCAAATCTGTAGCCCTGAAGAGAAGAAAGCGGACAAGAATTACTGCAGGTTGAAATATCCCCATATCCTTGTGCTTCGACTTAAATGGCCCCACTTAGGCAGACAGAGAGGAGTAGAGTGAGGTGGTGGATGATAAAGCATGCCACATGAGTGAGGCAACCTCGTCCACTATCTCAAAATTCTGAGGATTAGTTGATCGCCTAGGATTTAGAACACAGGAGTAAATGACACCCCTTACCCCATCGTAGGAGGTCTTATTCCACCCTTAGGTCATTGAGTAGCAGATCTCTATTTCAGTTCTCAGCATCTCTATTCTTTTACTTTCTCTTTCCGATGGTGCTCATGTAGGTGTACTGGCAGTAGGCTTTATTATAGTCGGTACGGCTGGAAAGAGAGCTACTTGAGCATTACTCTAAATTTGTGTAGGGTCCTGTGAGGAGCATGTTTAACTTTTCTCCACTCTGGGTGTGGCCACTATTTGACGAGGCTGAACCTTTTCTCTGCCCTAATCTATAAAGCCATAAGTGTGGCAGGGTATGCTCAGACGTGAGTCCCTTGCTCACTTTGCCACTGGATTCAAGCAAGCCGGGCTGAAGACGGCTGGAATGGCAGACACCGGTCCTCGGAAGCTTGTTTCCGGTCCAGGGAAGACATGGCTTGGCAGTTCGGGCTGGACTGTTCCCATGGGGCACAGGGTCAGACTGATTTGCATATAGCCATGTCTGAACTGGGGTGGCAGAGTGGTCTAAAGAACGGTGATGGATTAAACCCAGATCTTTTGACTGGGTGTGAGTGTTTGATTGATTCAGATGCTCCGTCCATCACCACCCCCTTTCGTACCACTTTTGGCCGCCATAAGTGTGGCAGGGTATGCTCAGACGTGAGTCCCTTGCTCACTTTGCCACTGGATTCAAGCAAGCCGGGCTGAAGACGGCTGGAATGCCAGGATCCGGTCCTCGGAAGCTTGTTTCCGGTCCAGTGAAGACATGGCTTGGCAGTTCGGGCTGGACTGTTCCCATGGGGCACAGGGTCAGACTGATTTGCATATAGCCATGTCTGAACTGGGGTAGCAGAGTGGGCTAAAGAACGGTGATGGATTAAACCCAGATCTTTTGACTGGGTGTGAGTGTTTGATTGATTCAGATGCTCCGTCCATCACCACCCCCTATCGTACCGCTTTTGGCCGCCATAAGTGTGGCAGGGTATGCCCAGACGTGAGTCCCTTGCTCACTTTGCCACTGGATTCAAGCAAGCCGGGCTGAAGACGGCTGGAATGCCAGAAACCGGTCCTCGGAAGCTTGTTTCCGGTCCAAGGAAGACATGGCTTGGCAGTTCGGGCTGGACTGTTCCCATGGGGCACAGGGTCAGACTGATTTGCATACAGCCATGTCTGAACTGGGGTGGCAGAGTGGGCTAAAAAACGGTGATGGATTAAACCCAGATCTTTTGACTGGGTGTGAGTGTTTGATTGATTCAGATGCTCCGTCCATCACCACCCCCTTTCGTACTGCTAATCTGTAAAGCATCGGCATGAATTGTTTTTTCTTTTCTGCAGGGAGTAGGGTTTCTTATAGGAAACACACTTATGTCTGTTCCTCCTGTAACTGTGTCAGTTGCCCTCTTTAATATTGCATTAAATATAGAGATGTCATCTAGTGGTGATGGTCTCAAGGGGTGAGATTTGAGACAGTCCTTTTTTTAGGTCTTGCCTGCGTTGCAACGCATGCACTGCTCGCCTTGGCGAGATCTATTGTCGTTGGTTTTGTGTTGGGCTTCTTTGGAAGTGGGGTTGGTGTCCGCCCTGTCTCCCTATAGGCCCCGCCCACCCTGACTGGATATTTTGCTCACGTGCTCGCGCCTATGAGAAAACACTATTGGCATTCGTTGTGCACATTTTTGGGACAAATAAACAGTGGTACGATGTTTTATAATACTGCCCCTGATCACACCGCAATACAATTGATGAACTCCTTCACACAGCTACAGCAAAAAGACTGATTAGTACACGATCACAACATAAAACAATAGCGTCGCTGTGATTAGCCACGGATCACCACGGGGATACAGAGTAGGCGCGGGGTCGGGGATGCTACGCGCGTCTGACCACTGGTCATAGTGAGACTGGGGATTAGGTAGGCTTTGATTATTCACGGACCCCACCGAGACCAGGAAGTCGGAGTGAATGTCTAAGTGTCTGACCGAAGCCCGCTGCACAGCGCTATGTAGGGGGCGCGCAGCCTCGCTGGGGAAGGAGGGGGGTGATCAGACAAAGTTGGTTGTTTGGTCAGCCCAGGAGCACACTAGGAGACCAGAGAGGAGCTGTGATTGGAAAAGTACCACCAAGAAGGCCCAATGATGTGGTTGAATTTTCCAGAACGACACTGGATATTGGTAATCAGAGTGCTAAATGGTGATCCGGTCACAGGGAAATACGGGGAGGCGCTGTGGTCAGCCGTCACTCACCCCCGAGGTCAAGGGAGGAATTGTAACCGTCCTAGTGTATACGTTAAGTGGATGAAATACACCCAAAAATTCTGTTTCCGACCTCATTTACAGTGCATCCACTAAAGCGCAAACCTGCTTCAACAGAGGGACTTGAGGATCTACGACAGGCACACCTAATAGGCGTGACTATCTACTGGGTGAATTCGCTTTGTCATTGATTGGCAAGCATGCGAGTGGATGAATGGGAGAATGTGTACAAAATTGGATGGGTGGCTGGATGTATTTATGCATGACCGAGCGAGGGCATGGATGGATCGTTGAATGGGTGCGTAAGTCCGCAGATGGTATAATAAGTGAGTCTATAGATGAACAGATTAGTGAGTGCCTTGAGGAATGCTGACTTTGGCGAGTGAGTGACTACATGGATGGATTGTTGAATGGGTGGGTGAGTATGCAGATGGTTTAATTAGTGAGTCCATAGATGAATGGTCGAGTAAGTGAGTGCCTCGAAGGATGCTCACTTGGGTGGGCGAGTGCCTACATGCATGGATGCAGATAGGTTACACCAACATTATCGGCCGAGGCTTTAGAAGAAATGACAATGTCAATAAAACAGTACGTATCACTAATGCAAGGCCAGTGGGACTCTTTCAACGTGGCAGGGTACCGTTGTGTCAGACTGCCCACAATCTATACAGAATTACCTCTGCTATTATGCCAGTGCGCGCATTGTGCAGAAGTGGCCATTCTCACACCATCAGAGTCTACAGTATGCCAAGAATGGCTGCCAGTGTGCCCAAGCGAGCACCGTGATCCGGGTGAGCACAGTCCTGTAATGGATGCCACATGAAGCCAAGAATTACCACCACTGTGCCAAAAACTGCCATCATGATGCCAGGGCCTGCAGTCTTTTATGGGGGAGTCACCCTAATGCACCAGACACCCATATTATATATACCTCCACATGCGTGCAAACAATGATCCATAGAACACTATAGGCATACACCATGCGCAAACCACCACAACATTAGGTGTCTGCAGCAAACACATGCATACTTATCCCCACTGCCTTGCTAAACACACAAGGCATGTTACAGACTCAATGCACGACCAACACAGCGACTGATTTATCAGCCTACAAAAAAATGCACAAGAATTTCAGTTGAAGCATCAACACAATACATAACAAGCATTTGCAATGCAATAGGTCTCGCATTTACGCAAGTTTGAGCTCTTGGCATTGCAAATGACAATTCCTTTTATTTATGCTTTAGTAAAACATAAAATAAAAGGCATTGTCATTTACAATGCCAATAGCTTAAACTCGCGTAAATGTCAGACCTATTGCATTGCAAATGCGTGTTCTAAAGGGTCGCCGGCGTTTAGCATAAAGACTGCACTGCTTGACCATCCAAGGAGAAATCGTGGCTTTCCATGGTAAAATGAAATTAGAACCTGGGATCCCGAATTTAATTAACACAATCTATAAGCAGGCAGCACAAAGACGCACAACCCCGCAGTGCATTGACATACCCTTATTTACTCGGAATGCGGCAAGGCTTCCTGGTCGCTTCCCGCTTGCTCAGCAGCACATGCTGCCCCGGCCTCTAAAATCCCCTATTAGAAGTTAATGGCTGGGAGCCCAGGAGACTGAAGTCCTGGGTTCGAATCTTGGACTCAGCACAGGATCTGAGCAAAATACTTAACCTCCCCTCATCGAAGCAGAACATATCTCGCACTGACCGTCTTCCTCATCCTTCAACACAAACAGTGCACTCAAGTGAGAAAGGTTCTCTAACCTTAAACCTGTGATTTTCATGCCTGTGGAAATGCTGGCAGTTCACGGTTGCAGTAAAGGTGCAATTCAACTCAACCCTTTTCTGCTACTTCTTCACCTTTAAAAAATATTTGGGTGAGGCGTGGGTAAGATGGCAGCTGAGCGTTAGTGATCTTTTGGAGCTCTGCCACCTGCCAACAATACAACGCAACTGGGAGTCACCCTTGGGCCCCTCAACACCCGCAAAGAAACCATAACTGCAGAAGCACTCA
This sequence comes from Lissotriton helveticus, assembly GCF_964261635.1. Lineage (NCBI taxonomy): Eukaryota > Metazoa > Chordata > Amphibia > Caudata > Salamandridae > Lissotriton > Lissotriton helveticus. The sequence goes on along the minus strand of NC_136065.1, from coordinate 1,843,049,296 downwards.
GTGGACGTACCTGAAGATGGAGGCCTGTGCTGAGGCGTTTAGGAACCCAGGCCGCCGCCCGCGGCTTAGCAAGGAGATGGCACCAGTCTCCAACATCAGAGAGACGGTGGCCTGAAACAGTTGGAAGACCCGGCAATAAGCCCAAAACAACAGCGGTGACAGCGGACGCAGCAGCTGCAGGTGCGGGTGACCGCATGCCTGGCACGAACCGGGGCTCCGGACAGGCAGTGTGCCACAACGAGACCTAGGAGAGTGCCTCTGTGAGACCCGCCTTAGCGGTGTGAGTGAGCCCGCCTTCACCACTGAGGAAGCGTTGAGCCTCCAGCTACATGCAGGTAGCTTAACACAGGGAAACCACAAACTGGGGGTGGAGGAGGGAAGGTCGTGAGCCCTGGAAGGAAGAATTCAGGTGCCGCAACGACATGTAAGGGAGGCCCCGCAACTGATAATGTGCTTACCTTTCAACAGCAGACAAATCCCAGAACACTGAGGGGTGAATGAGGCTGGGCAGCCCATGTATGTGGCAGACAGAGCGGGAGATCTCTTGTCGGACCGACGGACACACCGGCTAACCCAAAATGCGAGTAGACAGCAACAGAAGCTATCGCGAATCCGGTGGGGGTGGGGGGTGGCTTCATCGGACACGCCGCCGCACTGCACAGTAGATCGGAGAAAGGAATCATATAAAGAGTAATCCCTGCTCCTGGAGCGCCCTAGGAGCAGGAAGTGGCGGGCCGAAAAAAAAAAATGGCTGTTTATCAGCGCCGCGCGCCTCTCTGCAGACTCTCCTGCATTACAGAGAGGCGCGCGACGCGATCCTGTCTGCCGTGCCATGCCGTGGAGACAAGACCTGGTCGCGCGCACAATGTTATCCTATGGAAAAACGCTGCGCGCGGCCAGGTCTTGTATCCCTTCGTCGGTCTCAGACTGCTGAGACGACGACTATAGTTCTCGCTTGCGAGAACGCGCTTTCAGCGAACGCGCTTTCAGCGCGTTCTTCGTAGGCGAGACCTAAAAATGATACAACAAAACACCCATAACTTAACCACAACACAATACAGAAAAACACACCACAGACTAACACAGCATAACTATGTAATACAACTGCATTTTTGAGTTTAGTATTGCATGCTTTGCTGTTATTGTGCTCTTGTGTGGCTCGTGTTGTATTAGTGGTTCACTTTTCTGTTGTTTTGTAGCAGTGTGTTGTTGTAATGGGTTTTGTTGGTATACTGCGTTGCTATTGTATTCTGTCATTTTGTGTTGTTGAAATGTGTTGTCTATTGTTGTTTTGTATGTTTGTGCTGTGTTTTTTCAACAGGTTGTGTGTTTTCTGTTAATATTGTGTTACTACTGTGACGTGTTGCTCTGTCCTTATTTCATTGAATTTTGTTGTTTTCTGTTGTGGGTGGTACAGACATCACGTTGCAGCTGTAGTTCAGTGCTATGGGGTGGTAGTGCACAGGTGTGGAATAGAGTGGATGCAGGTGGCACTGTATGTGCTAAGTGCGATGATGGTGAGATCATTTCAGGTGAGAATGGGAAGGGCAGTATAGCAGTGGTATGTGGCAGTGTGAGGGTGCTGGGTGGTAAAGTCCTACTGTGAGGTGTTTCTCTAGTAGTGGCAGCTAGCAGTGTACTGATGGGATGGTGGTGTGCTGTTGAGAGGGATGGAGAGAGGAGGCCATGGGCAGTTGTGTTGGGATGATCGTATGATGATGGTGGGCGGGCAGTGTGGCAGTATGGGTTGAAAGTGTGGGGCATCGGGTTGTAGTGCTGTCTCATGCTGGAATACCTCAGTGAGGTTGGCAGTCCTGTGGAGTGCAGTAAGAAATGGAATAAGCCTGACAGATATTGTGATGATTGATATTAGCCTTGAGGTGTAAAAGAGGTCTGATGATGCAACCTCAGCTACTGTGTCAATTTGAAGATCAGTGTATGCGTGATTACGTCACTCACGTTCATCATTACACATGCACACCTACAGAATGACGGAGGCGTTGTTTTTTAGGTTGAGCCTGAGCAGTGCATGCGCTGCGAGGCATGCTGTATTAGTGTATGGATTTGAAGCTCCGCCTACTCCCTGCCCATATCTTTCATTGATTTGCGTCATTGTACTTTGTAAAGGCTGGCTTCCGATTGGTTAGTAGGCTGGTTAGCCCCCCCCTTTAGTAATACCCTGTCTTCATTCGTAACCTCCCATGAGGACTGGCCCTTTTACTTGTTGTTACACAGGATGCTTTATTTAGTCTATAAGCACTATTTTCTTTAATGAGTTTTGTCCTACTGCAGGCACGATATGCTGTCCTGCAACATTCCGCGTGCAATGCGCTCCTTCACTTTCCAAGACCTCTCTGCTGCCTTTGATACTGTCAACCATATCACTTTACTCAACATTCTCAAAAACTGTTTTGGCTTTGTCGGTGATGTTCTCAAGTGGTTCACCACTTACTTCCAAAACAGAAAACAACAAATTAAAGTCACTGGTTGCCTTTCCAAACCACACCTTTTTCATAGGGCTCTATCCTCTCTCCTACTCTTTTTAACATCTTTATGGAACCTCTCACCCTTATTCTTAAACATGCAAAAATCAGTTATCTCTACGCCGATGGCACCCAACTATACTACAAGATCAAATCCCAGGACGACATCTTAGATCTTAATGATGCCCTGACCAAGATTCAATTATCGTTCCATCAAAACCACCTCAAACTAAACCCCAAAAAAACAGAAATCATCCTATTCTATCCCAAGAACACTTCGCTCCCTATCCAACACTGGATCACGGACATTAAAGCTCTTAACTGCTCTCTCGCCATCTCAAACTCTGTCAAATCCCTCGGAATTAGCATTGATCAAAACCTAAATCTTACTCCCCATATAAAAAACTTGGCGAAGGGTGCTCTCTTCTCACTACATCACCTCAAAAAAATTAACCCGTTCATTCCAGCTGAGGACTTTAAATCAGTTGTTCAATCATTGGTCCTGTCTAGAATAGACAATGGCAATGCCACGCTTGCTGGCACCCCTAAAGTCCACCTAGCCCCTATCAAATCCGTTCTCAACCTTGCTGCCAGGCTCATTTCTGACTGTAAGAAATACGATCACATCTCCCCCGTTCTCAAAAACCTCAAATGGCTTCCTATCGAAGGCAGATCCACCTTCAAGATTGCCTGCATCACTCACGAAGCCCTTCACCAAAATACCCCTTCTTACCTATCTGACAAACTCCAAAAAGCTAGAACACTGAGGAGCACTAACGCTCTTGCTCTAGTCCCTCCACAGCTAAAAAAAGAAAACAACCCAATCTCACTCATTCCCTGGTAACACCCCTTCCATCTGGAATTCTCTTACCAAAGATCTACGCTGTAACCCATCTTACCCCTGCTCCTTAAAAAACCTCAAGCTACTCCTTCTCAACAAATATTGGGGTCCTTAATTTTGCTTACTGTCTCTGTCCCTGAACTCCTCCTCTATTCGCTATTTATACAAGCTCTCCCCTACTTTTAATTCACCTCATCCCTCCCCTCCAAATCTCTTGCCTTTTTCCAACTATTTACTTACTATATAACTCTTCTCTGTCCTCCTGATCTACTATCCTCAACTTGCTACTTGATTTTGAACTTAACTGCAAATCACTCCTAATGTTCAACTGCCTTACCGCATTTTAGCAATTGTTCTTAGCTTGCTTGTCTTTATGTTTAACCTATCCTATAAAGCGCTCAGAAACTCTTGGGTCCAGCCAGCGCTATATAAAACCTTTTAAATAAATACAAATAAATAAATGTCGGCTGCTTCTTTGCAATGCAATCAGTCTTGCATTAACAAGAGTTTGAGCTATTGGCATTTAAAATGACAATGCCTTTTATTTATGTATTAATTTTCAAAAACGATAAAATGCATTGCCATTTACAATGCCATAACTTAAACTCTCACAAATGCAAGACCTATTGCATTGCAAATGCTTGTGATACCTTTGGTGAGTCTGTGTCCTAGTCGTGCCAACCTTCCTTGACACTGTGTAATTTGTTCATACTATTATTCCTCATAAATGTGTTCTCGTTTCTCTTCTTGAGGTTCTAAGGTTGTTGCGAGCTAGAATATTTGTTCTGCTGTTGCCTTAATCTTGTTTTCTAGCACAGATCCTGAACCACTTAAGGGAGTTTTCAAACCACTTCTTTGGTAGTAAAGCCAGTTTGGCTTCAAGACAACGATTCTTTCGCTCAACTTAAAGTGAGTCTTGCTCACTGTCAAAGGAGTTTCTCTTTTCAGAGTTTAACCGTTCTACCCCTTTGATTTATTATCCTTTTCCTGATCTCGAACTTTTGGAGTTGAATCACATTTTTAAGGTTAGACCCAAACAGTGTTTTGTGATTCATCCTAGTGGGCTCTTAGGGTCTTCTGTTTTCCTTCAGGTGCCTATGGTGACAGCATCCAGACAGTGTAACCATGGGCTCAAGATCCAAAGGCTTCATCTCAGTCCCCGACGCTCTGCTGACATGCTTTTTTTTAAATGTGTTTTTATTTCAAGTTTCCAGAAGAAAGATATACAAGAACGTTTAATGTGAAAAACAGCAGCATTTTCCCACGGATGAATCACACCGCGGCATTGTTCACTCATACAACATACATACTTATAGCAAGTAACATAGTCCATCTTGGTTCAGGACATCTCCTGCGGCATGCCCCACCAGGGCTTACGACAACCCTTCGCTCCCAGCTACATGGAGAACATGGAGTCAACAGTGGCAGCTCAGGTTTAGCCCAATGGATAGCTATACATCACTTTGCTAAGATCAATCCTACCAAAGCAAAGCAATGCCTCATCTTCTTCCCTTTTATGGGGTTGGTAGGAGACCAAGAAGACCGTGCGTCAATCTGGGTGCCAGTGACCGCCCAAAGTTTCCCTACAATCTGAGCCCACGAGGCTCCCAACCTATGGCAGGAACATGTCATATGTAAAATGTGAGCCAGGGTCGCTGTACCTGGGGTAGGACCCTGACTGGGCAGGAAATATTCTATATAAGCGCATTGGAAACAGTAGAACTGTGCATGCTTAAAGCGGGCGTTGCTAGTGGTTTCTTTTACTTGGGCACATGCTCTCTTCCACTCCACATCTGTAACCTGTTCATCTAAGTCCATATTCCAACTATTAGGATCAGATGCTGTCTATACATCTGTATCCCTTCAGTGCTTCACACAGACGGGAGATGAGGCCTCTGCTAGATCCCGGATCTAATAATGTAGTGAGGGATTAAGACTCAACTGACTCCGCTGGGAAGGTCGCCCAGACCTCCTGAACCATACGGGAGAGTTTGGCATATTTCACAAACTGAACCAGTTCCACCTGGAACAGACGCCCAGCCTCCTCCATAGTAATGAAATACCTATTCAGGTAGAAATCTACCTCCATGACAGCCACCCATCGTTCATTGGGATATGTTCAACAACTGGATACGCTGAAAGGGCTGCAGCCACCAGCGAATAAGCAGTCTAGCATATGGGGGGTCTCCCCCATTACGCATTTCACCGCCAATTCCCAGACCTCTGTCACCTGCCGCACTATACAGAGGCAGTTCTTCATCACTCGCATTCTGCTCATCAGGTGTTTGGGAAGGTCATCCACCTGCACCAGTCTGTCCAGCAGCCGCTTTTTCCCATTATTGCCCCCCCACACACCATAAAGCAGCATTTTGTACTAACATAGCCATATTGTACAGCTGCTGATCAGGAAGACCCAACCTGCACCTGTCAGGGTCCAGTTTCAAAAAGAGTGTCTGCATACATAGAAAGGATATGTACAGTGTTCCCAATCTGTATAACCCATTCCCTAAGATCATGTCTCAAGGTACTGCCTGTGGTTCCATTGCCAGTGCGAAAAAGAGTAGGGACAGTGAGCAGCATTGTCCAGTGCCGCTCCCTATATGGAAGCTCTCTGACACCAAGTCCCTTGCAGTAGGTCCAGAGTACAGCAGTTGCACCCAGGACAACAAATATACCCAGTTCAGAGTGTCAAAAGCCTTTTCCTTGTCCAACGACACGATGACATGTCTGATCTGTGCCTGAATCATGACAGTGTGCCTACCCTTTTCTCTCCCTTACGATCCTCCAACAGGCAAAGGCTACACATGCTTTGCTTGTCCCAGCATAAATCCACAATTGTCTTCATCAACCAGGTGAGTTACAACTTGCTGTAGCTGCATCTCGCTAGTAGTTTCAAAAGTATTTTTGCATCAACTCCTAGAATTGACAGCGGTCTATAGGACTCCTGGTCCTTCGGGTCGTCAGACTTGGGGATCATTACTATTAGGGCATCTCGCATAGACCAAGGTAATTCACCACAACATCTAGCCTCCTGTAATGTCTATACTAGGTGGGGGACAAGCAAAGCAGAGTAGGTCTAGTAATACTCCACCGGAAGCCCATCAGGGTCAGGACATTTACAGCAGGCCATATCTTGTATGGCTGCAGACAATTCCTCCACCTGTAGTCACCCTTCCAGTTCCTTCCTCTGGATCTTTGTAGGCCTGCGAATATCAACCCAATCCAGAAAGTCCATCATGACGCTCAGTGAGTCAGCTGCAGGCTACCCGCACACCCCTCCCAGGTGGTCCCTGAGAAAGGCATTTATCTCGGCTTGGTCAGCTACAGTGGTGCCGCCAGGAAGGACAAAAATCAGCGTGGGTGGGGAGAGTGTCTCCCTTTCAAGCAGCTAGGCCAGCAGCCGGCCTGACTTGTACCCCTGCCTGCAAAGTAACGGTCTGTGCTTCCACCATGCATGGCAGTCCATCTAACAAATCTCCTACCCTGCACATCAATTAGTTCCCTATTCCCATTCCCCAGAGCACACGTACGTTGTTGTAATCGGGTCAACTTATGATCACCCTCTAGCAAGACCTGTTCTAAGCGACGCCTAGTACCAGAGGCCCTCGAGAGGCTCTCACTCTGTATCACCACCTTCAGGGCGCCCCACTACGTACCCTTCAGTGTCGCTGAGCTGCAGTTGGACTCAGCAGTAAACTCCCGAATTTCCTCCCTGTAAATAGGTTCTTGCAGCACTTCAGGCCTAGAGGTATCCTAGGGCGCTGCCCTCCTACACTTCACTCCAGCAGCAGTGGTGCATGTTACAAAAGGAACCACACCAGATCCCATGCATCCTGGACATAAATCTCAATGTCCTCTGCCATCAACATTCTACTGTGTGATTAATGGGCATGGGTAAAGCAGGAAAACTCCGACACCCGGGTGAAGCTCTCTCCATATATCCCCACAGTTCACCCGCTCCATTGTCTCCAGAGTTTGGCAATCATGTTAAGCTTAGTTCGCAGTTTAGGAGTGTGTCTATCTAGCAGCCCATCTAGTATAGAGTTGACGACACCTGCCCAGATGATTGGTATCCCCACATACAGGAGCTGCTCCCCTCCAACATACCCAAAAACTCCCCATTGCCAACATTAGGCACAAACACATTGAAAAAACACACTGCCACCCCATTTAATGTACTGTAAGCCAAAACATACCTCCCCTCTATGTACGCTTTGAAACTGAGAAATTGGAATGATACTTGTGGCGCCATCCAAATCGAGACCCGTTCCTAGCATAACTCGAGTTAAGTAGAGGAGTAAAACTGGCCCCTCCATTCCTTCTATAGTTTCTGCGCCTCTCCCTCCAGTAAAAGTGTTTCTAGAACATCGCTAACATTCGCAAGTATGCATTCTCTGTATGGCTTAACAAAAGTGTTCATGCCTCGAACATTCCAAGTAACCATACACGTGTCCTGGCATGTTATTTTTTACTTTAGACCCGTTCCTCCTGTCGTCCCGGACTGACCTTCTGACCAAGCCCTCCCACCCCCTGGCATGCATCAAGGCCAACTGTACATCTCCCACACATCCACAGTGTGAGCATTGTCTACTATTGTGCTGCATATAACTAAAACATTCCCCTCCAATTCTGCTTACAGCCATTACAAAAAGATTAGGTCCAAAGTGTTTCAATGTCCCCACGGCATAAGCATTTGTTCACATACCGCGTCAAGGTTTATACCACAGCCAGCTCTGGGGTATCCTGCACCACACCTGATCTGCTCTCACTGGACTTTCCAGAAGTGACCGCCCACACCAAGGCTCTGGTTTGCTGATGTTCCATATCCGTGGTCATCCTGATGCACCACAACGCGGGTTTTAAACTGCGTTGCACTTTTGCTCCTATCTCGTTTTCTCCCTGATGCTCTGTTCCTGTTTCAACTGTAACCAAGCCCGTGACTCCAGAGGGAAAGGAGCCGACCGTCTCCCTAAAACTCCAGCCAGTCCCACACTTTATCTGGTTTCGTGAAGAAGTGGGATCGCCCCCTCATGCAGTACTTTCAGCTTTTCTGGGTACAGAAGCATGTATTTTATGCCCATGGCTTTCAGCTTTTGTTGGACTCCCCCAAACTTTTGTTGCAGCTACTGCGCTTGTTGTGCATAACCTGGAAAGATCTGAATAGTGCAGTGTTCAAAGGCAGGATGCCCCAACAGCCAGCCCGCCTGCAGGTTAGCATTCCCATCTTTGTAGTTGTGGATTTTTGCAATCATTGTTCTCTACAGCAGTGGTGGCGCCAGTGCCCTGTGGGCGCGTACAAACACAATGACTAGAAATAAGCTGGACCCTCGCAGCAACATCCTGACCCTCTCCTCAAGGAAGTGCTTCGGTGAGGTTCCCTCCGTGCCCTCAGAAAATCCCACAAAGTGCAGGTTGCAGCGCTGTGAGCGCCCCTCCGCATCCTCAGCTTGCGTTTCTAGATTCTGTGCTTGTGCTGTGAGGCTGGTAACTGTTGTTCTGAGTGCCACCCCCTCCGCCTGCAGCCTATTTACTTGCTGTTCCGCTGCGAGGGACAGTTCAGCTACTTTTCTTAAGTCAACAAGTTTCCATTGATTGAGACAGAGTCTATCTTAGCTTGGACATGAGTGTTTGAGGCCTCAATCGCCGCCAGGTTCTGAACGCCCGTGTTGCCCTGCAGGTCATTGAGTCCCCACCTATGCCCCACCGGTAAGCCACCCCCCGGTCTAGAGGCAGTATATTGGCCAATTTTTGTTTGCTTGGCGCCTTGCAACATCCAGTCATTGCCCATCTTTAACCTTTTAGTGAGCCCTCCGTGCAGGTCACATGCCCGGGTCAGGCCAAGAGTTAATGCAATCCTGCTGGGACAGGGTGCTCCTCACCAGTTCACACAGTAGTCCCGCAGTTAGGCTCAGTCCAGAGGTAGGAAGGGTCCAACTCCCCGCCTTGTGCCAGAAACAGGGGGCCACAGCTCCAGAAACAAGGGGCCACAACACCTTAAACGGGGGCGAGATTCACCTGCATGGAGCAGGCAGGTACCATCTCATCAAGCGGTACTCCTAGGCTCTCAACTCAGGGCCGCCACAGTGGCAGCACTCGCATCACTCAATCCTTCTCCACAGACTGCTGTAGCACAAAGGGGGCAACTCCTTCAGCTGCGATCCCCTCAATAGTAGCCATTTTGCTGCTCGGGGTGTCCTTTTGCTGCCACATCCCAGGTAAGTCTCTCCAGCTACCGACCACACACCTGGTCCCAATCAGCCGATGCCGCCAGTGTGTTCGGGCCCCACAGGAGGCACCACCAACTCTAGAACACAGCGGCCCGAGGCAGCCAATACCCACAGTAGGAGGTCCTCCCGCTGCCTCAGCACCACCTCAGGCTCTTGCCTACGGAGGCAGTGGTTACCTCACTGCTGTCATCCCAGTCAGGAAGTAGGAGTAGGGGAGAAAAGGGTTCCCCTCCCAGTCGCCATCACTCTCACGCCTTCACTGGTCCTCCTCACCATCTGCTCCCCCACTCCTCGTCCGTCCCCCCCGGCTCTCCATGTACGAGGATCAGCGCCGTCAAGCAGACTTCGCAGGCAAGAGTTCAGGCAACCATAGTGCATCCTGTGGTTCACGCCCGAACTCAACCTGCTTTATTCTGGCCTGTAGCTCCCTCTGCTGCAGAATTCGAGCTCCACATTTCCAGCCGTTCCGGCGATCGGAGCGGACTCCAAAGGAGCTCCAATGGTGCAACATCGCCTTTCTCAATAACTGGCACCCAAACTAAGGCAATCCGCTGTGGCAGAGCGGTAGGATTGCACGGACATTTATCATGGTCCCTGTCCTTTATTGTCTTTTTCATCATCTTTTTTGAGGGCTACGTAGGTGTTCAGTCATACCCTGCTCTCCCCCCTCCCCCTGATGGCTCCTTACACCAAGCCAGAGCAAAGGACTCATGCTGCAGTTCCAGACACCTACGTGAGTTAAAGCGGTGTCTCAATGCCAAGGAATCCCTCTTCCAGCGATTCTTATGCTTTACGATTTATGCTTTGACATACTGAACTGTTTACCGGTCAATTGCAAGGAGGTGGATCTGGAGTGGTGTCTGGATTGTGAATAAGGAAAATGCTACTTACCAGTATGCATCTGTTCTTGGCATGTAGGGTTGCAGAACCACACACTATTGCATAATCACCATCTGGTGGTGGGCCCGGATGATTACACTTTGTTTTTGTCTTTGTCTGTTGGATGACTCCTCCTGTAGATCATAGTGCGCATGGGCATTGACTCCATCTTCAGATTGTTTTCGCCATTGGGCAAATGATAGAGTTGTACGAATATAGATAAGGATATCCATGTATTGTGTATCTAATTAAGATATTACTGGAACAGATATAGGTAGCCGGGGAGGCGGGTGGGCATGTGTGGTTCTGCAGCCCTACATGCCAAGAACAGATGCATACTGGTAAGTAGCATTTTCCGTTCGAGGCATATAGGCTGCAGACCACACACTATTGCATCGATTGCACAGCAGTTTTCTCCCTTAGCGGCGACCACCCGTATCTGTTGCAGTAGTTTGAAATAATGTTTTGAGTACAGCCTGGCCTACACTAGCTTGTTGTTTTGCTTGCACATCTGCACAGTAGTGTTTTGTAAATGTGTGCGGTGTAGACCATGTAGCTGCTTTACAGATATCATCTAATGGTAGATTCCCTAGGAATGCCATAGATGCCCCTAATTTACTGGTAGAATGAGCCCTAGGGGGAATGGATAGAGTGCGTTTTGCCTTTTGGTAACAGATTTGAATGCACTTAAAAATCCACCTTGCAATGCCTGATTTTGAAATAGGATTGCCTTTGTGTGGAGGAGAAAAGGACACAAACAGTTGTTTTGTTTTTACGAAACGGGTTTGTCCTATCAATGTAGTATAGGAGTGCTCTTTTTACATCTATTGTGTGTGGAGATCTTACTGCAACTGTCTGTGGTTGGGAAAAGAATACTGACAACTCAATAGATTGGTTGAGGTGAAATGACGTTTGGCAGGAATTTCTGGTTCGTCTTAAGAACCACTTTGTTGTGATGGAGCTGTATAAATGGTTCTTGAAATGTTAATGCTTGAATCTCACTTACTCTGCTGAGTGAGTTAATAGCAACTAAAAAGGCAACTTTCCATGTAAGGAACTGTAACTCACACTTATGTAATGGTTAAAATGGAGGACCCATAAGTCTAGTGAGAATATTTATATTCCATACCAGATAGGGTGGTATTCTGGGAGGAATTATTCTCTTTAACCTTTCCATAAACGCGTTGATGGCAGGTACTCGAAACAATGACTAATGTTGTCTGTGTTGAAGATAAGCTGCTATAGCAGCAAGATGTTACCTGATTGAGGAGTACGCTAAATTACATCTTTGTAGATGGAGTAGGTAGCATATGATGTTTTGTATGGAAACATCGAATGGGTTAATGTTATTTGTGCAATATACAACAAACCTTTTCTACTTGGCTGCGTAGCATGCTCTAGTGGTGGGGCGTCTCGCTTCTTTTATGACATTCATGCAATCAGGCGGAAGATTGAGGTATCCAAATTCTAAGACCTCAGTAGCCAAATCGCTAGATTGAGCTGCATTGGGTCTGGACCCATGATCTCTCCATGGTTATGTCAGTAGATGTTGAGAGTTTTAATTTTTGATGTGGTACTACTGAGAGCTCTAGTAGTGTGGTGTACCACGGTTGTCTAGCCCACGTTGGTGCTATGAGAATCAATGTGAGGGAATGTTGCTGTAGCTTGCGTACCACAAACTGAATTAGCGGGAGAGGTGGAAAAGCGTACGCAAATTTGTTTGAGCAACTCATCCATACTACAACCGACCAAGAAAACTGTTCGAACTAGTCAAAACTCAAACCAAGATGCAACCTTTACAATCAAACAGCACTACAAGCGATATTCCACACTGGGAAGACTTTTCTGCTTTCTTTAAGCTAAAGACCGACAATATAAAAAGAGATCTCCTCAATGATGTAAGCCGATACTCCAGCCCCATCAGCATGACCACCACTCAACCTAAAAACAACGAGTCATGGACGTGCTTCGACACCTACTCTGAAGAAACAATTCACAAATTGCTCTGCAACTTGAAGCCCTCTAATCACCTCACAGACCCCCTACCTGCTAATGCTGTAAAAGACTTCACCCCCCTGCTCCTTCCACTCTGGACTAAAATCATTAACAGTTCCCTTCAACAAGGACTCATCCCAGACTCCCTCAAGGTGGGGCAAGTCACGCCTATACTCAAGAAACCTACAGCTGACCCAGCTGACCTAAACAATTACAGCCCTATCACTAATATCCCCACCTTGGCCAAACTGCTGGAAAAATGCGTACAACTCCAACGGACAAAACACATTGATCAGTTTGACCTCCTCAACCCTCATCAATAAGGCTTCCGAGCAAAACACAGTACAGAAACGGCTATGACGCACATAATTGATGACGCCCTCCAAATCCTTGACCGCAACGATTCCTGCCTCCTCATCCTTCTTGATCTCTCCTCAGCTTTTGATACTGTCAAACATGAGAATCTACTGGAGCTGTTAAACACCAGAATGGGTTTATCCGGGACTGTTCTCAAAAGGTTCACTTCCTTCCTACATAACCGGGCTCAGAAGTTCAAGATCAACAACGAGTTGTCCTCATCTGTGCCTGTAACTTTAGGCGTCCCACAAGGATCTTCCCTATCCCCCACATTGTTCAACCTCGTCATGGAACCGCTCACCACCTTGCTTCAAGCATCTAATGTACACTTCCATATGTACGCCGATGACACTCAACTTTACCTCGCTACATTCCCCGGAAGACATCAAACTTCTGAACTCCACACTCAGAAGCACCCAATCATGGTTGGCCAATAATCACCTCAAACTAAATGCTCTGAAAACTGAGTTCCTCCTGATCTCACCTCCTGCGAAAATCGCCATCACCCAAACCTGGCTCAATCACCTAACTGCACTCAATGTCCAACCCACCATCGTGGACTCCGCGAAATCCTTAAGCATCACACTTGACGCCAATCTCAACATGCAGCAGCACATTAGCAAAGCAACTAAAGGAGCTAATTTCCAAATCAACACTTTGAGGAAACTTAAACCCTTCTTCCCAGCTAAGGACTTCCAAACTGCTGTACAAGCCCTAGTCATCCCTCGCATAGACTACGGAATTGTGGCTCTCAGCGGACTCCCCCTATCAACAACTGCACCCCTAAGAGCCTCCTTGAACGCTGCCGCAAGACTTATCACTGGTTCAAGAAAACATTCGCATATATCCCCTGACTTAAAATCCCTGAACTGGCTGCCTTTTGAAGCCAGAATACAGCTGAAAATTGCCTGTATGACACACTTGGCCGTACACCACAGGTCACCCAACTACCTCACTCAAAAGCTGACTATTTCAGGAGGCTCGAGATCCAATAGAAGCACAAAAAATCTCCTCCTGAAACCTCGAAGATTCCGGAAGGAAAAAACATACAAACGCTCCTTCTCAGGAATGGCACCCAGGATCTGGAATGCACTCCCTCCTGAAACCAGGCTTATCTCCTCCACTGCATTTTTTAAGAAAGAGGTAAAAGCCATCCTTATGGCTAAGTTCACCTGAACTCTATTTTTGTTGGATCAAAGACTTTGCACCGTTTCTGTATTATTGGTTACCTGATTGTTTATTGTTATTATATTTTCACATGATTGCTTATGGGTATTATATCTCTACATGATTGCTATCCTATCCTGCTACTCATTTACTACCAACTTCAATATTGTACTCAATAGTTTGTTTTATCACCCTCTTGCCCCTACCCCTTGGTTCTGTAAAGCGCTCTGATATCTGCAAAGATCTTGTTCGCGCTATATAAAACTTTGAATAAATAAATAAATAAAAATACTGCATTGCCTTTGGACAATGGGTGTGGGTATCTGGTGGCGAAGCTTGGGCATTTGGAGTTGCGGTGTGTGGCGAACAGATCTATCCCTGGCTGTCCCCACTTGTGAAAGAATGGTTGAAGAACTTGTGGATGAAGTTCCAACTCGTATCAGTTGTTTTTGACAACTTAACAGATCTGCAAGCGGATTGTGAACTCCTGGTAAATGTTCTGCTAACAAAGATTTGTTGAGGAATGGCCCACACCCATATGCTCTGCGCCAGCTAGGAGAGCTGCACAGAGTGTGTTCCTCCTTGTTTTTGGATGTAATACAAGGCCGTCATATTGTCTGTACGGACCAGTACAGCCTTGCTTGATAGGCAATGTTGAAACGATTTTAGAGCTTGAAAAATCGCTAACAACTCCAGATGATTTATGTGGAGTAAGGATTAGTTACTTACCTGTAATCCTAGTTCTCTTCCAGGGGTATCCTCATCAAAGTCATAAGCATTAGAATATTCCCGCCCATGCGCGGGACCCCGGAAACAATATATTATATGTGCCCCACATATATATAGACATATATATATAAATATATATATATATATAAATAAGCAATTGCAGCCAAATAAAACAACAGAGCTGTAATATGCTGTGAAGAATTTCCACCATACAGTGTATTTTGCATTAGAAACATGAGAAACAACACCAATGCTTGTTTAGAAACTGTTTTAATGCTTAAAAAACAGTAGAAATTCTCATAACACACTGTAAACATATACAGCTCCCAGGCTGCATTGCAAATCCCCAGTCTAAAAAGACTGAAAAGCTAACCTGTAGCTGAATGCACTAAAACTGACGCTGTGCCTTTAAGGCACCTCTGCCCCTAGCTTCCCATCATGCCTCAGGGGTTACAGTTAGGTCAGTTGTTCTTTTCGGAGACTGAAAACCAAACCATGGTAATAACAGGTTAAAAACATCTCCTATGTAATAAACAAAGTCCTTTGCCCGGGGAGGCGGGAGGGTTGCTTATGACTTTGATGAGGATACCCCTGGAAGAGAACTAGGATTACAGGTAAGTAACTAATCCTTTTCTTCCAGGGGATCCTCATCAATAGTCATAAGCATTAGAATAGAGTAGCGAGCCTCACCTCATCCCTGCGGGCAAAGGAATCAACAGATAACATTCATATCCGTAGGCCCAAGAATAGGCCTTACTCTACCCAAAAAGGTTTCTCAAGGAGGCTTGCCCTACTTGAGAATCCGCTCTGGAATCAGACTCTAGGCAATAATGCCTTGTAAAGGTATGGACTGATTTCCATGTCGCAGCCTTGCATATTTCTGACATAGGAATGTCATGCAAAAAAGCTATTGTGGCTGCTTTCCCTCTAGTGGAATGAGCTTTGGGTGATTGCAACAAAGGTTTGCCAGCCAGTTGATATGCTAGTTTAATACAAGAGACAATCCATCTGGAGATGGATCTTTTGGCTGCTGCAAACCCGGTCCTCATTGAACCATAATTGACAAAGAGTTGGTCTGTCTTTCTGGTGTCCTTCGTTCTTTCTAGGTAAAACTTTAGCACCCGTTTAAGATCTAACGAGTGCAACGACCTCTCAGCTGGGGTCGATGGGTTAGGAAAGAAAGAAGGAAGGGTAATCGTTTGATTTATATGAAAATCCGATACCACCTTTGGAAGGAAAGATGGGTGAGCCCTCATTACCACTCTGTTGTGGTGAAACACAGTGTAAGGTTCCTTGGTGCAGAGTGCTTGTATCTCGCTAACCCTGCGCGCAGAGGTTATTGCCACCAAGAAGGCCGCCTTCCAAGTGAGATGCTGCAAGGAGGCCTTGTGTATAGGCTCAAACGGTGTAGACATCAGTCTGGAGAGAACCAGGTTTAACTCCCAGGGAGGAGAAGGATTTCTCACAGGTGGATAGACCTTCTTTAATCCCTGAAGGAAATCCTTCACTACTGGGACCTGAAAAATCGATGTTTGTGTAGGTGATTTTCTGTACGCTACTATGGCGGATAAATGAACCCTAATAGAAGCGTATTTCAACCCTGATGCCGCTAAGTATAGGAGGTATGGCAGGACTACCTCTTCTTGTCCTTTGGTGGGATCAAAGCCATGGTCCTTACACCAAATGAAAAATCTTTTCCACTTGAACGCATAAGACGTCCTTGTGGAAGGTCTCTTTGCCTCTCTTAAAATATTCATACATTCCGGAGGCAGATTTAAGTGTCCGTATTGCAAGACCTCAGGAGCCATGCAGTCAGGTTCAGCGACGGGAGATTGGGATGCAGGATCCTCCCGTCCATCTTGCTCAGCAGGTCTGGCCTGCACGGCAGACGTCTGTGTGGACACAGCGACAGATGTAACAGATCTGGATACCACCATTGTCGCGGCCAATCCGGAGCAATTAGGATCATGTCCATGCTCGATCTGATGAGCTTGGCCACCACCTTCGGAATCAGTGCCAGAGGGGGAAAAGCATAAGCGAACATTCCTGTCCACTCCAGCAGGAGAGCGTTCCCTTGCGTCCCTGGCCGGTGGAACCTGGACGCGAAGGCGTGGCATTTGGCGTTTTCGTCGTCCGCAAATAAGTCTATGTCTGGACGACCCCAGCAACGGAAGAGTTCTTCGACCACTTCGTCGTTTAGCACCCAGTCTGGCTGATCTTCGAAGTGCCTGCTGAGTGCGTCTGCTTTTGTGTTTAGCTCGCCTGGAAGGTGTACTGCCACCACCGACAGTCCCCGAGCCAGAAGCCAGTGCCAGATTGTCTGGGCCTCCAGAGACAGAGGGCGAGATCGAGTTCCTCCCTGCTTGTTCAGATAGAACATAGTTGTAGTGTTGTCCGTCTGAACCAGGACTTTGTCCGTTGTTATTGCTGGAAAGAACGCTTTGAGCGCCAGATGAACTGCTCGAAGCTCCAGCATGTTGATGTGGTATGTCTGAAGGTTGGTCGACCAGCGACCCTGAATCTGAAGATGATCCATGTGAGCACCCCAGCCTTCTAGAGATGCGTCCGTTACCACAGACAGCGAAGGAAGAGGTTGCTGAAAAGGGACTCCCTGCAGGACATTCCGAGGGCGAGTCCACCACTGTATTGAGGTCAGTGCTGCTTGAGACAGGATGATTCGATCCTCCCAATCTCCAGTCGCTTGGTCCCACTGATCCTCCACAGACTCTTGTAGAGGCCGCATCCTCAACCTGGCGTTCGGTATTTAGGAAGATGCAGGACGCCATGGAGCCCAACAGAGACGCTACGTCTCGCACCTTTGGACGAGGAACCTGAAGTAACTTTTTGCATTTTTGTCCCATGGAAGATAGTCTCTCTTGCGAAGGAAACGCTCTTCCTAACTTTGTGTCTAGAACTGCTCCCAGATAGTGGATAGTTTGCGTGGGCTGCAGGATCGATTTTTCTGAGTTCACATGGAGGCCGAGCCTGTGTAGCTGTTGGAGACACAGGTGACAGTCTTTGGTGGCTTGACGAGGTGACGAACTCTTCAGGAGCCAGTCGTCTAGATATGGGTACACAAAGAGACCTTTTTTGTGTAGACACGCCGCTACCACTGCCATGCACTTGGTGAAGACCCTTGGTGCGGATTTGAGTCCGAAAGGAAGCACTTTGAACTGATAATGCTTGGATCCTACCAGGAACCTCAAGTACTTTCGATGACCTGGTGTAATAGGAATGTGGAAGTACGCGTCTTGTAAATCCACCGAACACATCCAATCTCCGATTTGTAGATGAGGACATATTTGGTGGAGTGCCAACATGCGAAACTTCTCTTTGACCACCACTTTGTTGAGGAGTCGAAGATCCAAAATCGGTCTGAATTTTCCTTCTTGGTCTTTTTTGGGGACAAGGAAATATCTTGAGTACACTCCTTTCCCCCTTTGGGATAGGGGTACCTCTTCGATTGCGTTTTTCTGTAAGAGGACGCTCACTTCCCTTTTGAGGAGCTCTAGTTGGTACGAGCGAGACTTTTTTTGAGGAGTCGGTTGTGGTTTCTTCCTGAAACGTAGCGCATATCCATTGCGCAGTATATTCAGCACCCACCGATCTTTCGTGATGCTGACCCGCTCTGCCAGATGTTGTGCAGCACTTCCTCCCACTGGAGTGGGTAACGGTGTCAGAGGAAGCCACTGCTCAGGCCTTGCCTCCTCTAGGTGTGGTAGAGGACTGATGATGTCCGCCTCTACCTCTGCTCGACCTTCCACCTCTGTATTGTGGCTTTCCTTGTGGCTTGTTTTGAGACCATTGAGGGGTTTGAACCCTCTGTTGGCCTCCCCGGTTTTTGTTGGTCTTGAAGCGTCGTTTGAACGGTGCTTTCTGTTTTTCCAGACCTACTGCCTTTACTGTGTCTAACTCAGTCTTCATACGGGCCATTTCCTGATCGGCATGCTCCCCGAAGAGTGAAGATCCGGAAAAAGGCAGATTGAGGATGCGCTGCTGTGCATCTGGTTTGAGCCCAGTTAAACGCAGCCAAGAGGATCTCCTCGCACATATCCCATGTGAATAGTTATGTCCAGCTAGAAGGGCGTTATCTGCTGATGAACTAATCATTTGGTTTGCCACCAAACAGCCCTCCGTCACTGTCTCCTCAAAGTCCTTCTGGTCCTCCTTGGGCAATTTCCCTTTGAATCGTTCCATGGAGTCCCATAGGGCCCTATCGTACCTTCCCAGAAGGGCTGATGCACTAGAGACTTTCAGGGATGAAGCTGCTGTGCTGCATACCTTGCGTCCCCAAGAATCTTGCGTCTTGCTGTCTTTGTCAGGAGGAACTGACGAAGAAGGAGCGACTGTGTGATTCTTCTTAGCTGAGGCTACAATAACTGAGTCCGCCGCAGGCTCACCTTTAACAAAGATAGGATCTGAGTCGGCCGACCTATATTTTTTCTGGATACGTGCCGGTACTGCCCTGATCGTTGCTGGCGTGAGGAAAACCTCTTTGATTGGGTCCATTATTCCTGGAACTAATGGGAGCAACGGCCGTGTATATGATTTGTGATGAAGGGTCTCAAAAATCACAGTAGTGGACACCTCTGGAGTGGTCATCTCTATATTCAGTTTGTGAGCACCCCTTTGCAAGACGTCCAGATATGTGTTGACGTTGTCAAGAGGGGAAGCTCTTGAGCGAGGGCTGTCTGCCAGCGTTGGAGAGTAATCCCTTTTAGAAGATCCAGGTGAAGATGGAGGGGAGGATGATGGAGTCCTTCTTCTCCTGTGGTGAAAATGCTCCTTCCTCACCGGTGATCTCCTAGGTCGTTCCCTTCGAGGAGAACGTGATACCTTCTGATGTACTGGAGATCTCGATCTCTCAGTCCGTATCTCCTTTCTCGGTGTTCGAGATCTGGGTTGCTCCCTCCTTGGCGATCGGGAGACCCTAGGGGTATGCGACCTGTCCGCTCCTCTCTCTCGTGAGCGTGATCGGTGAATGGCAGGACTCTGTCCATCTGCCTCTTCTGCTCGCTGAAGAGGGGACCTGTGGACTGGACTCAAGTACCTTTGAAGTCTCTCTGGTGCATTAGAATCCTTCCAATTACTCAAAGGAGCATACCATCTTGGCGAGAGTCTTATATGTGAAGTGTACCCTCGCTGGGGACTCTTTTGTACCAGACTCCTGCTCCTAGAAGATGACCCCGTTGATCCCGAGGCACTTGAGGAGGAATGGAGTGAAGCAGATTGTGTCACTAGGACTGTCGAAGGCACCGAAGGAGATCTCCGTCTCACCGGTGTTGGAGGACGTCTCAAAAGCCTTTCCCTAGACGTCGAACGCCTCTGCGGCGTCGACGGGGTGACAACCTTCGGCGTTGAATGCTTCGACGTTGACCTGTGGTCCCTCGACGTCGATCGGCGATGATGTGCCGACGGCGGAGTCTTCTCCCTCGACGTCGAACGGCGTTGCCCTGCCGTCGACGAAGGTCTCGACGTCGAACGGCGTTGCCCTGCGTCGACGAAGGTCTCGACGTCGAACGGCGTTGCCCTGCCGTCGACGGAGCTCTCGACGTCGACCGACGTTGATCTGTCGGCGACGGAGATGGCAATCTCGACCTGGCATGTGGCGACGGCGGAGGATCGGACATCCTCGACGTCGAGCGCCGACGTGCCTTCGATGATCCCTTCCTCGACGACGATCGTCCGAGGGGGCTCTTGCTCCTCGACGCCGAGCGCCTCCGTGGAGACGTCGGCGGAGGTGTCACACTCTTCGAAGCCTGTCGACGTCGAGACGACGGCGAGTGTGACCTGTCTCTCGACGCCGATCGTCGCCTGGTTGACGGCGGCGGAGTTGACTTATGTCCTGACGTCGATCTTCTCGTCGACCTCGTGGCTTCTCTCGACGCCGATCGTCGCCTAGTTGACGACGGCGGAGCCTTCTTCGACGACGGCGAACTTCTTTTCGACGACGATTTCCTCATCGACGCCGATCTCGACGTCGACGGAGCTTTTTCTCTTGAAATGTCCATCAGATGTCGTTTTTTCAGCGCCGAGCCCGGTGCTGAGGTTGATGGACGCTCTGACTTGCCTTTGGAGGGAGTTCTGGGTCTCTTTGAACTCTTCCTCTCCGTAGATCTTCCTCTCATGGATCTCTGGGCCAGACCATAGAGCCTGTTCCTCTCTCTGTCTTTAAGAGTTCTGTCAGACAGATTTTTACAATGGGAACAGTCTTTAGGATCATGATCCTCTGGCAAACATAAAATACAGACCTCATGAGAGTCCGTTTTTGCCTTCTTGTGGCCACAAGAAGGGCAATCATCAAATAATGAGGGCATCCTGACAGGAAAACCTCACAAAAAATTGACTGCTAAGCAGTTATTTACTTGACTCTGATTTGAAAAGTCAAAGTAAATCAAAAAATTGTTCTTTTGAAGATTTTCTGACTGAAAAAGGCAGAAAAATGTGGAGCTGAGTATCCAGGGTCCTTCCTGAGGGAGCCGGAAAGAACAACTGACCTAACTGTAACCCCTGAGGCATGATGGGAAGCTAGGGGCAGAGGTGCCTTAAAGGCACAGCGTCAGTTTTAGTGCATTCAGCTACAGGTTAGCTTTTCAGTCTTTTTAGACTGGGGATTTGCAATGCAGCCTGGGAGCTGTATATGTTTACAGTGTGTTATGAGAATTTCTACTGTTTTTTAAGCATTAAAACAGTTTCTAAACAAGCATTGGTGTTGTTTCTCATGTTTCTAATGCAAAATACACTGTATGTTGGAAATTCTTCACAGCATATTACAGCTCTGTTGTTTTATTTGGCTGCAATTGCTTATTTTTATATATATATATATATTTATATATATATGTCTATATATATGTGGGGCACATATAATATATTGTTTCCGGGGTCCCGCGCATGGGCGGGAATATTCTAATGCTTATGACTATTGATGAGGATCCCCTGGAAGAGAACTTTTGTTGCGGTGTCCATGTACCTTGTGTTTCTCTAAATGCGCTCCCCATCCTGTGAGATGCGTCTGTGGTTAGCAACACTTGTGGAACAGGCTCTATGAACGGCCGGCCCTTGGAAAGGTTTTCGGTGTTCCACCACTGCAGAGAGCGATATGCCTGGTCGTCTACCACCACCAGATCTGTTATTTGTTGCTGAGCCTGATTCCACTGACTTGCCAAACACTCTTGTATGGGGCGCATTTGTAGTCTTGCGTATGGTACTATGAAAATGCAAGATGCCATCATTCCTATTAATTGCATGAACACTCGAGCTGGTAGGAAGTGCTGTGGCTGGAATTTTTGTATAAGAGCTTGCATACTTTGTATCCTTGCCGGATTGGGGTATGCAATTGCTTTTGAGGTATCTATTGTGGCACCTAGATACTGTTGAGATAGGGATGGTTGAAGGTGTGACTTCTTTTGATTTACTGTAAATCCTAGCTTGTGCAACAGGCAGAATGTCTGATGCGTGTGCTGTACACAATGGTGGGATGACTTGGGTTTTATTAACCAGTCCAGGTATGGGAAGACATGAATGTTGTACCTTCTCAAGTGTGCTGCTACTACTGCTAGACACTTTGTGAACACTCGATGTGCTGTAGTTACTCCAAAAGGGAGTACTTTGAATTGGTAGTGTTGACCTTCTAGTACAAATCGAAGGTACTTTCTGTGAGATTGATGGATAGCTATGTGGAAGTAGGCGTCCTTGAGATCTAATGTGGCAAGGAAGTCGCCTTGTTTTAACAACGGCAGAACTTGTTGTAGTGTGACCATATGGAAATGGTCGGATTGTATGTACAGGTTTAGGGGCCTTAGATCTAGTATAGGTCTGACCTGTCCTTTTTGGGTATGAGAAAGTATAGGGAGTAAACTCCTGTGTTTTGGGACAGGTTCTATTGCATTATTTTGTAGTAGAGATGCAACCTCTTGTCTTAGGAGTATGACATGTTCCTGTGACATGGGACATTATCTGGATGGTATTGTTGGAGGAGCGGAAGTGAGCTCCAGGCAATAAGCTGACTTATGAATTATTTGTCTTACCCACCTGTCTGTGGTGATGGCGTTCCAGACAGGTAGGAACTGTTGTAATCTCCCGACATGAGTGGAATGGTCTGGGAGGATGGAAGGGAAGTCACTTTTTGGGAGTAGAGGCGTTGCGGTTGTTGTTGCCTCTGCCCTTATTGTTGTTACCTCTATATCCTCCTCTGCAATACCCTCTGCTGGATGACGTTTGGGTGGGCGCTTTATAAGAAGAGGAGGTGTGGTCAGTTTGAAACCCCTTAGAGGCGCCTATATATGAGGAGCGAGGAAAGGACGCTCTATGGGTCTGAGTTTGTAAAGCTCCCATGGATTTTGCCGTATCTGTATCTTTTTTCATTTTCTCTAGTGCACTATCATCTGTTGGACCAAAGAGATGTTGCTGGTCAAAGGGTTGATTTAAAATACTGGCCTGTACTTCTGGTTTGAACCCAGAGATGCGTAGCCATGCATGTCTACGCAACAGTACTCCCGTATTTATTGCTCTAGAGGCTGTGTCTGCAGTGTCTAATGCACAGCTGATTGAGGTATTTGTAATAACCTTGCCTTCTTGTATTAAATCAGAAGCCCTGGTCTTATACTGCTCTGGTAAATTTTGCATGAGTGATTCTAACTCATCATAATGAGCTCAATCATATCTCGCTAACAAAGCTTGAGTGTTAGCAATTCTCCAGACATTGGCTGCTTGCGAGATGGTGCGTTTCACTGAAGCATCTAAAAGCTTGGACTCTTTATCAGGGGACGAAAATAATTAGGTTTTACAGTGTCTAGTGTCTTTGGAGTGGATTTTGGTTTCGGTTCCGAAGACTTGGTATCATGTTTCTTTGTTGGATCTGCGCTCTTTGGATCAGGAATCTTTGTTCCCGCACTGTGCGTTTGGAATCATCGACCTTCGGAGCCGAAGTGTGTTTCGATGGTGAAGCAGGCTTCGGGTCGACTTTTTCGGCACCAGAGTGGTCTTCGGTTCGGTAGACTTGGGAACATCTTTCGATGCGGAGCTTGTTTTCGGTTTCGGTGCCGATGGCTGCTTCGGTGCCGGGGTTAATTTTGGTTTGAGGACCTTTTGATTGACGGGACCGACAGACTGACTCGAGCCCGAGTCGAATGGAGGCTTTTTTGTATTCTTCGTTGCAGAGTCAGAAGGTTTTGGTCGGTGTGCACCTGGACCCGGAGGAGGAACTGAAGCCTATCCCAGTATGGGGGGTGGAGGGGGTGAATAGGGTCGACACTTGTACTCACGACCTGTTGACCAGCTGGAAGAAGATCTTAGTCTTCCGATTGATCCTCGGCTCCGGAAGCTGAATCCTCTGCTTCGGAAACTATGTCGTCCTGCTGCTGTTTTTCGGGCTGTACCTCGATCGGAGCCTCGTCTATGATGAGGTCTGGTGTCAATTAAGATGACTGCGCCATGACTCTTCGAGCTTGATGGTCCCTGATGGTCTTCTTGGACCGGAACGAATCGCAGGCCTCACAGTCTCAACTCTCGTGCTCTAGAGACAAGCACAGATTACAAACCTCATGAAGGTCAGTGTGAGGGAATTTGTGTCCACACTGAGGGCACTTATTGAAAGGTGTTCTTTCCATGAGCCAAAGGCCCAATGGTCCAGTTGGGCCCGACGAACACTGGAATCGAGAAGCGCAAGCCTTTCTTCAACGCGGGTAACCGGAATTACTGTCGAAGATGATACCGATGGTATAATGAAGGACTGGAACGCTAACGGGACCGAACGATAAACACATCCGAGCCAGATGGCGGAAAAAAACAATCTGAAGATGGAGTCGATGCCCATGCGCACTATGATCTACAGGAGGAGTCATCTAACAGACAAAGACTCTTCCAAGACAAAAACAAAGTGTAATCATCCGGGCCCACCATCAGATGGTGATCAATGCAATAGTGTGTGGTCAGCAGCCCATATGCCTCGAACACACATGCCCAGCATTCGTCAAAGGCTACAACTTAGTATTCCACTCTTTAATGGCTTCATTATTATGAGCAACCCCAAAGGTGGAAGATGATCTCTAAACCTCTTATTCAAGAGTGCAATAGCTTTACTACCAGAGAATACGGCAAAGACACATACATGATCCTATAAACAGGGCACAACATGGCCCTTAGGACATGCCGTCATGCACAATCGTCTAGATCTTATCAGAATAAGGTTTTTGTTGGCTGTAGGACACATTACGAGAGAGACTGCAAAGTAACCTGAATTGAGAATAGGTTGGTATGCACACACTGATACTGCGTGGCTAGGGCACACATTAAGAGGAAAGTCAGCAGTGTAGAAGTGATCGAGTGAACATTATCCCTAACAATTATGTAGTGTAAACTTGACACAGATGTTCCTTGAAGGTCTTTGAGGCCAGACAGCAAGTGGAACACTAGATCAACAGGAAAATATGCAGTCAACACAGATTGAATTACTGTAGCAGAATAGGTCACACATCTAGCAAATTTCAATTAGTAGCTAGAGAATGATTTATTTTTGCCACGTTATGAATCTGTGTATCCTCTCTTGAAAGGTGTAGGGTGCCCACTTCTTCCAGTGTTCATAACTGGATCAACATGACACTTCTCAAACAAAACAGGTTAGTGGAACAATTACTGTCAGAGCAAGTATAGTCCTATTTCCTACAAAATATCCTTCCATTTGCCAGGTAAAGAAATATAAAATGTAGAAAACGTAGGAAGTCCAATGCAACATATCTTTCAAAAACACTCAAAGAGCATTAACCAATGAACTAAAATGAATGCAATGCTGAACATTACAAATAGCAGTCAAAACTGGTCAACATACCAGCTGCTCAGTTATAAAAAAGGACCTCTTCTAGAAAACATAAAAGGAACACAAAGAAAATAATACTCATTTTAAGCAAGAGTTCCAAGGGTCCGTGCAGAAACAGCATTGGCTTCAAAAATAAAATAAATGATCTTAACCCAATTTAGGAATGACTGGAAGAAGAACGTACAATGAATCAGGGAAAGAAAGTATACAGGGACACTTTTGAAACACCAGAAATAAAGATGATTTAGATGAGCATTGTGGGCTGGGATTTTAATAATCAGTTTAGCTTTAGGTGTTTAAAAAGAAATAGCCCACAACACTTCCCTGAAGACAATAGATATTAAAGAACGCAGCTTTTTAAAAGTTCTACAAGGGAGAGCTATAACCATATTGGGCACATGGTGGGGAAACGGGATTAGGTTTTAACATCTAATTTTCCAGACATCTCATAGATCTTGAGGCACTACATTCCAGGAAAACTGCATTGCTTGAAGCCACTAATCGACTAAAGATAAACATCATTTAATTTACAATTTATACCAGCAAATGATGTCACTGTCTAGATTGTCTTTTCTCTAATGCCCAGGTGAATTATGGCCAAGCAATTTTGTCAAAGCGTTAGCAGAACACAGTCTTCCCTGCTGCTTTGATGGCTCAGTTATCCTCCCTCACACTTGCATGCTTGCAAAGTGAATGAAGAGCTCATCCCGGAGGATCTTCTACAGAGGACTTCAAGCCATCTCAGTTTTCCCAATTGCTGTACTTTCTTATGTTTCGCCAACGGGAAACAATCACACAAAATGCAACAAATCCAGACATGGTGCCTCTGGTCATAGCACATTATGGTGAACTATTGGTCCACTGTTAACCAATGGCCAAAGCTTTTGCGATCCAACAGCACCTGTATCTCATGCATTCCAAGACAGAGGCAACACCCTCAATTCCACACAGGATAAACAGAACACCAAAAAGTATAAAACAAGGATTTTTTTATAGTCTCAAAAAACAAACAAAATGAGCAGCTCATTTTTTGTTTACTTCTCCCTCTGCAAGAATGCCGACCAACATTTAGAAATCGGAGGTATCCCCCGTAGTCAGCACCTTATTCAAACTGTAGGGAAGAATCCGATAGTAGGAGCAAACGCACAGGAGGAGAGGACTAGGGGAGAACTGACATACTGCATTCAGAACAATAAAACCTTAAACAAAAATGGAGGGGAGGAAGGGAATAAAGCAAGGGTAATGCAAAGAACATCTCCGCACTCCTCTAAAAACAGAATGCTTGGTTTTTAGGCAGCATGCTCTAGATTGCCAACATATTCCCTCCCTTCTCCCCATAACAAATCCCCCAAAAACACTGCGGGCCGGCCGAAGCTTTCAGTTCATCCACAACTCAAAATATCCCTATAGCCTGTTCCACCTCAGGCTGGCCACTTGGTGCAGAGCGGCAGTCACTGCCAGGCGGTTACAACGGATGTGCTCTTCACTACCGCATATGCACTGGGATTGGCCCTCCAATAAGTTCATACTCCACAAAATACCCTGCTGCACTTTAGAGTCATTTTTTTCCTATTTCTCCAAGCACACTTGCTTTAAATTTCCTTTCATTGGCCCCGCTTGACTTCAGGCTCCAGTTGCTTCACTCCTGGCTTCCAAACTTGACACTACTGATTCCCCCCAAGCACCTGGCATGGGATTCTTTTTTGGTTCTGTTCTGGTTATCAAGGAACCATTGCTTGTAGTTAGGAATTCAACTCGGGTCAAGGAGGACCTTGCTGATGCTGTAACAAAGTTCAATATGTTGATGAGCTCCCGGGCCCAGTTTATCCCCCCCCTCCCCTTTGCTCCAAAAGTCATTCGGTGCCATGAACAGAGTCAGAGGAACAGTCTCAGAAAAAGTGGCCCAGTTCGCACTGTGGGACTGGTGATCAAGGGCAAAGCAGCAGCATCACAGGCTGCTCCTGGAGAACATGGAATTATGGCAAGAGCAGGCCCTTATGACTGCTTCAGCCTTTTGCGTGGGGGTCCAAGGAAGGGGCACTGTGCAGATGCCAATGAACGGTAGGCTTCCGCCACCAGGTGAGGGTGTGAAAGAACCATGGACTTCCAGCCAGAGGTCTCCATAACATCTGAAGCGTGGCTAGAAAAAAAGAGGAAAAGGGTTAGTAAAACAAGAGGAAGGATTCAGAGCAATTTAGCAAACAAACAATCTCAAAAGACAATGATCTCAGATTAACACGGACCAAAATAATTTGTTTTGATATTCAAATCACAAACACAGGCATCTTTGCCTCACATAAAGGCAATTTTTGCCGAAGCAAGATATTTGCAGTCTTGGTTCAACAACAATTATGGAAACTGCAATCCTGAATAATATTAACAACTGAATTAGTGTCTAAATTAAGTCGACATTCATTAAGGGCTTCCGACTGTTTATTTCTCCTTCATCCCGGAACAAAGGCGAAACCTCAATACATTTGTTGCATATATACCCACTACAATTACGGCATGTTGCAACTTAATCTCCCTCTGTTAAATAAGTCATCCAGCTGATGCAGTCTGAAACAGAGTATCTGCATCTTAAAGAGGATTTCAGTCTCTCTCTCGTTTCTATCTTCCATTATACAAGTCCTGCATTTCGGGATTACAGTAGCCATATCAGTTTCCAGGTCTCAAAACATAGAAGGGTAGGACCCTCTCCAACCACACCAATCCTCTTGGCCCCTCGCATCAACTGAATCTCAAACCATAAAATAGTTGCCTTCAAACTTAGCCCCACCTCCTCCTTCAGCTCCACCACAAACAGTACAAAGCTCACCCTCTAAGCTAGATTCCTCTCTAGTAAATAACAATCCTAACCATGCCTAGCCTGATGTGATAGTTTACCACCCTTTTAGGATCTCTCAAACCATATAGTGACCACCCATTGGTTTGGTTCCTTCCACTTCTGTACATGCTTCAAACTATGCAGATGTACTAATAAAACTTCTACCCACTTCAGTCCCACAAAAAAAGTTAAAGGCTTGCTGCAATGGCCAATATCTCCACCCCTTCAGTTGACATCTCAAACCATAAATGGCTCCATCACTTTTACAGTTCCCCTTACATACATTCCCCAAAATAACTCACTAGTTGATGAAGTCCACAGCCTGGGTTTTCAGCTGGTCAGCACTATGCAAGTCAGCAAGGATGAGGATCTCAGCTGCATTGTCCACAGAGAGGTTACTACATAAGGCGTCCTCACACATAACTTTTAAACGCTCCAGTGCATACTGCAAATCAAGAAGACACAATTACAAAGACAGTTTGTTTGAGGAGCTTTAACAGCTGAGTTAACTTCGCTCAGAAGTATTTCTGCAATTGGACTAATTAACAGCCGGTTATGCCTGGTAAATGAGTCATTTGAATTGAACTATCACCACACAAAGTGATATAATGGCATCTCCCATCTGAACTGCATCTGCAAGAGTTTTCCAGCTAAAGGAGGGGGGGATGACGGACACAAAAGGGGAAGGACAGACAGTGGCTGAGGGAAGGAGACAGCCAACAGGTGTGCATACAAAAGGGGAGACAAAGGTGATGGAGACATACAAGTCAGGAGAATAGACAAGGAGGAGCGAGAACGACAAGGGAGTACGAAACCGACAATGAGGAGAGACAGACTGGAAAAGGATGAAAACAGGCTGGGGGTCCGTAGGGAGGCAGACAAGGAAGCGGTTGGAGGACACTAATGAAGGGGAGAGACAAGGAGGGGCAGAGAGCGACACGGAGGGGTGAATCAGACAAGGAGATGGGGGAGACAGACATGAATTTGATGTGTTTGGGCATGTTAAACCTGGAACGGCCTTATATCAGAATTCCTGTTTCAATGCAACCGCTGTAATCACCATAAGAAACCAGTTACCAACCTGTAAAATAATGGTTTTGCAGCTTGAAGCTCCTCGTATTCACATGGTGTGCATAATTCTGGCATCTAGGATTGGGTTTGGAAATACAGAAACATTTGCCTACTCTTGGTGGGTGTCGACAATGGTGGAGCATAGCTTTAACCATTAGCCATAATGCCACCTTACATGCCCACCATTTTAGATTTTATTTTAATATTCCTCCACTACACTCTTCCTTGTGGAAATGAGAGGGTCCTATGTGACTCCTAAAGAGCTTCAAGCTGTCCAAAACCATTATTACAGTAAAGTGACCGGTTTCTTTTACATCGTGATTTCTCTTTTATATTCGCATAATGTGCACATATTACATAGCGGGTTTACCGAGTTTACCTCCCCTGGGAGACAAGGTCTAAAAAGAGAAAAGATGAGAATGAATGTTTTGGTACCAACTGTTTCACTGCTACCACTGTGGTTGATTCTACATTGATTGAGTAGTAGCTTGTAAAATTTGCTGTGTGGATCAGGCAGCTGCTTAACAGATGTCCTCTTGTTAAACGTTCACTCTGAAAGCTAATATGGAGTCTTTTTTCCTAGTGGAATATGCTTTTACGTTTAGCTTCTAATGTTGTATAATCCATTGAATAGTAGTGCCTGATGGTTGGCACTATCCATCTCACAATCTTATTCTTAGTCACAACTGTGCCCAGGGCCACAGCCCCATATTTTATGAAAAACTGAGAGACCTTTCTAATGCCCTCTAAATTCTGGATGTAGTACATTACTGCTCTCCTTAAACTTAATGTAGTTAATGCTCTCTTTGGTGAGTCAGATGGCTTCTGGAACAAGTCGATAGGGTTATGCCCCGATTCATATGGAACAGAGACCCCACCTTAGGCAGGAACATAAAGTCCACAGTACAAATTTGCGCATGTGTATGGATAGGTATGGCTCTACTGTGAGAACCTGCAAGTCCATCACTCTGCTCAAAGACGTGATCTCTACAAGGAAAGCCGTTTTAGGTGTAACATTTTTGAGTGATGCTTTATACATAGAGCTTCAATACCTTCAAACCGCACCTCCACCTCTCCCCCCAAAGTAAACCTTTTAATGTCTGGGATTGCAAGAAGCTTTTTTTGTGTGCAATCTTTCTATATAAGCTGCAATTGCAGATACTTGCCTTCTTTGGGGGCCCGAGTTAACTTGTATTCTACCAGGTGAGTGGGGTACCTTATCACTATTTCATCATATATGTGTTCTTGGAACATATTTATGTGGCACCAGAATAGATATTGATTTTAATTGTCGGGTCTAAAAGATACAAGTGGAACACCTACTAATGATGGTAAGTGTTTTTTCTGGCAGGTGCAACTTGTGTGTTGGTATCTAGATAGACTTTTTGTGACATTGGCTTGAGATGAGAGAAAGTTTGATATAGCCACTTTGGAGCTATCTGAATCAGCATCATGTCGCATACCCTGAAGTTCACTCGGACTAATGGAATCAGTGGTACCGGAGAACGAAATTCCATACGATCTTATCGGCCGTTCAAAGTCGCGAAAAAAAACCAATCAGCAATCTGGGGTGGCACCAATATAGACACCACACACGTCATTCTGGCGCAAAGGACGCCTACGAGTACTGCTCAAGGTAAATTTCCGGATCTAGTTTGACACCTGGAGAGAATCCAAAGGTAGGGAATCTGTTGGATAAACGTATTCACACACTGTGGGTCCAGGATAGATTGCAGTCTCAGATTTTGCTTTCGGTTCAGAAAATAGACAGAGTTTATGCCTTTCTCCTCTAGGGGCAATATTTCTACTGCATCTTTCTGCAATAGTTATTGACCTTCTGCTTGTAGTTCTTGTACATGATCCTTCCTGCATATTTGTCATTTTGGAGGTACTATTTTTAGAAACACTCTTCAAGACCAATGTCTTACCAAGTTTAGCATCCACGGGTCTGTTTCAATGGACTCCCAGGTTATGTTATGTTATACAAGGTTCTTAGATACTTCCTTATTCTACCCTCTACAGGTGTTGTGTGCATGGGGAAAAATGTCTAAGGAGTCACTTGGAAGATGAGGTTGCCCTACAAGGGTACTGCCAGTGACTTTCCCTCTCCATGCATGCCATCTTAAAATGATGCCTTTGGCAATTTGCCTGCTGGCTGTGTCAAACGAATCCAAAAACGATTTGAGGTGTTGGTTGGAGATATTCGTGCCCTAATATATCAATGTCTAGGCATTTTCTGGTACTCCTGGGGTATGTGGAACAAAGTCCTCTAGGTCTTGCCTATTCTAGCCTGGGTATCTACTGAATATAGCATTGGAGTTTGCTAAATAATATTGAGGTTACAGCTCTCTCCATCTTCATTTCAATTGCTTTCAGCTTCGTGATGTCTTTAGCGATCGCCCCCACAGAGGCTGGTGATATTACCTTCTCCCTAGCTGTTGAGACTATTAGTGAGTCCGGTTAAACGTGTGATTGTACTTACCATGGATACTGCAACTATGGCTTCTACTTATCTATTCTGGGAGCAACTGCCTTAGATGTAGAAAAGGTAAGAACTGGTTCTTCCTCTAGGGCTTAAGGACTCTCGGAAGGCAGATGGCTTCCCTCTTTACCTGCATCTGGACCTCAAAAGAACCTGTAGCTCTCTTGACTTCTGCATGGTACATGTATATGTAGTCCAGAAATGATGGTCTTGAGGATAAAAATGCATCTCCTCCTATGGAGAGTTAGTCTCAGTGTCACATACTAATGTGTTTCAAAATCGAAAACCTCTGTCACAGTGTGCGTCAGATACTCTTCATCACACAATTTGGTGTCCAGCTCGACTTCCTGTAATGTCATATGCCTTTCGACGGTTCTAACTCCTGCATTAAATTCTAAAGTTTTTATTGTGTTGTGTTGGACATGGCTTCCTCAAAATACTTTTTCCTTTTAATTAGGTGTTCGATTTTGAACCACTTCGCTCTCTTCAGCCTCTACACCCCAATCCTCCTTGTCCCCAAGGGACTTTGGCAGGTCGATGTCCCCATACTGAGCTCAATCATCCTCAAAAGTCAAGCAGACGCCTTTCTATAGATCCTTGCTTGCCAACTGCAGTTTTTCATGAATCATTCCATACCCTAAGACATGGAGCACCAAATAAGTGTAGGCCTAGTGTGAAGATGGCGAAAAGGACATACCACAGAATGGGGAGAAAGGAGGGTAGTGAGCAATCTGCAGTGAGATAGATTATCGACCAACGCTGCGCAACTTGTTCTTCTGATGGGTACTTCTAAACGCAGAATCTGCATCTTTAAAATTTATAACAAAGTAGTACATCTCAAAGGTATATGGAGTGGGCTCAAGGGCTTGCAGGACTGAAAAGGCACAATGAACCTCCTCCAGAACCTGGCTGTCAAGGCAGCATTGCTTCATAAACGTCTGCACGGGTTCATATGTGGCAGCCGGACAGATGTGTGATGCAGGCACGCTGCAGACCTACGCAGTAGAGACATCCTCAGCAGCAATGAATTGGGCTCCCAGACTTTCTGGAGGCTGCCTTTTGGCCAATGCATAGGAGATCTTAACACAGAGGTCAAGCCAACATGACAGTCCTCTTCTGCACTACCTTGTACTACTTTGCCCTAATCACTATCAGAAAAAGTTGGTCATCCACTTGATCTTTGGTGCGATAGATGTAAAGGCTTAAAGCCATTTTGGGCTCTAACCAATCAAGTCTCTCATCCTCTTTAGAGGGCGAGGTGTGGCAAACACTGGAAGAGTGATAGATTTTTCAGCATGAAAATTATTCACAACTTTAGTCAAAAAGGCGCCCCTGGTCCTCAATGTCAGTTTGCCTGGAAAAAAGGTGGTGTAGGGTGGCTGTAACAACAGAGCCTATAGTTCATTTATGGGACAAGCTGAAGTGATGCCTCTGAGGAAGTCAGTTTTAAGAGTCACAAGATGCAATGAGCAGCTGTGCATTAGCTCCTAGGGAGTACACATGAGTAGAATCAGGACCAAATTAGGGACCCACTGATGCATCACAAACTGTTTGGGAGGAATCAGATGGCTCAAACCTTTAAGAATACACAGGTGATTTAAACAAGGAAGGATGGGTGACAAACTTAAAAAGGCCAAAGAGATGACAAATATAGTGCACACAGCAAGAATTTGCTGGGCCAAAGACAAAACAATAAAACATATGACAGTTTGGCTTGCAAGAGGTCTGTTTTACAGCTCCTCACCAGGCCACTAATTTGTCCCAGCACCAATGTAAATGGACTTTGTAGTGGGACGCATGACCACAAGGATAACAGCCACAACCCTAGATGGTAGCAGCAGCTGTTCCCAGACAGAGGAGTAGATTGCGCAGGTTCCATTTCAGCAACAGGGCATGGTTCTGCACCCGAAGTCTCTCCCCAAGCGATAGCCTAATCGGAGGACAGAAGCTCATGGCCAGAAATACCAGGAACTACACTTTCCTGGCCCAGTCCGGAGCTACCAGGATGACTTGGGCTCAGTTCTTGATCTTCTTAAGAACTTGGGGGCAGTGGAGGTAGAAGCAGAAAGGCATGAGAGGCACCATGCTCCACAGTAACCAGAAAGAGTCTCAGTTTTGACACTGCATGTTCAACCGTGGTGAAATGACCCAGCTAGGGTTCTCCCTACTGCTGGTAGATGCCTAATGCCACCACTGGGTGCAACAAGCCATGTGTGATCTGCCAGGTGCAGCCAGCAGAGTTTGTCCACCCTGCCATTTACAGATCCCACCAGGTGGTTCACGATCAGACAGATGCCCTGATGCCACAGACCAACCCAGAGGAGCAGAACCTCTTGGCTCAGGACTCCGGAACTTACGCCGCGCTGCTTGTTGTAGTACCACATGGTGGTGGTGCTGTCCGCAAGAAAGTGCACCAACTTCCCTTTGATAGACGGCAGAAAGGTCTTCAGTAACAGGCAAATGCAGTGTTATCAAAGATGTAATTTTAAATGCCATTCGGGATATCATCAATTCAGTCATTCAACATGTCATTAGTGATGTAATGTAAGGGTACATGCAGTGTTTGGCAAGGGCACGAGTTCTAGTTACAGTTCCCAACCACAACGTCACTTTAACCTTTGAGTGTTCCAGTAAATTTCTATGTTTTTTTTTCACGTAAATTAAGATATCAATGGTCATGTGCGGCGTGGGGATGGCTGCAGGGCCTGACTTGCAGCCAGGCCCTGGGCTCAACCCCTAGCAGCCATGCAACCCCCCACCACACAGGGCCTGTGGCTGGGCATTGCTTGAGGATGGCTGCTGAGCCTAGCCGCCTAACCCACATTTCCATAAACACACACAAGCGCTCTCAACATTGCCAAAAGCCTGCCACACCTGTACGGGTCACACAGGTAATGTGTGTGTAAAAATCAAGTTTTGGGGCATTTGCTGCACAGAATGCAGCGGCATGAAACCCTAAGGTTTCCCTGCACAGGGATCTATGAAATGTGGGGCACGTCAGAATCACTTTGAAATAAGGGGTTCATCATTATCATAACTGACCCGAAACCACTTTGCAGGGCTTTACTATTGCCATGCCCACTATGATTGTAATGTTATCTAAATTATGTTGGGGGGAGCTTGCAGCCTACTACAAAGTAACATTTGACATTAAAGTAAGTTATTTTGGGGTCAACATGCATGCTACTAAGCTGCCTTCTCCGCCTAATAAACTCCGGTAAACCCAGAAATGAAGAGGCCAACAACATCTTAATCTTTTGTCCTGCATATCTTTACTTCACAATTATGATCAGAAAGTCATTTCAAATCATGAGGTAACCTGGACTCCACCAATGCAGCACAAGAATTCCCACAAAACGCCTACTTTTTGTGCCAATCAAGCAAGACTCTGGATTATACGTCTCTGGAGATTTCTGCTTTCCATCAGGGGAAACAATTTTATGTTTTCAATTGACAGCAAGAAAGCTCTGTATACCTTTGATGAGCATGCTGGGCTACCAGCGGTGAAAATTAAGGGTCCTAATTGTTGAAATAGATCCCCTTTACAAGCAGCAGAAGAAATATTACGCTATTAGCTTCTTTTGTTAATCATCCAGTCTGGGCCTCCTCAGCCTCTTACCTCCATTAGCCAAACATGCCGCACCCACCACAACCCCTGCGACAAGACGGTTTGCTCACCACAATTATTTTCGTAGACATTGAAAATATTTTTTTGAAAAAGAAGAATAAACAACTGTCTTTTATGTGAAAAGATTTTTAATGTGAATTTGTCCTGAACAAGGCAGGGATTTGATTCCAAGAACCGCTGAAACACAGCGTCGACATAATCCATACAAAGGAAAACATTTTTTACTTGATAGTCCCTATAGGTATATATTCACAACGGATGGTTCACCAAAGGTGTATACAAATAGAGGATTTGTTATAAGGAATATTAAGTATTGAGATTGTTATACAGATGATTTTTTATATTAAGAGTTTGAATGTTTTCAGATCTGAAATTGTATTGTGTTTATTGTACAGTGTATATATACTGATCTGTACACAGTGTGTAGAATGATGCTTCTGAATCATTGCAATAAATATATACTTTTTTTATATAAATAAGGAGACGGTCATTATTGATGGTGTAGCTCCTGACTATCGACATGGAACTTTACTCAGTGCATTCTGATTTACTTAATGAGGAATGGTTGTTAACTGTGAGCATAAAAGGGACATTTGTTTTTTATAGACTCTCGATACCGTGTCTCTTTGGACTTTAAAGGTTTACTCTCCTATTTTGTTTTAAAGTAGGACAAAATGTATTATATCCAGCACCCAATGGTCTGTTATACTAGCCCATTGTTAATAGCAAGATGAGATCTCCCACCCAAACAGGATTGATTGAGATGAAAGAGCAGTTATGACCAGTGCCTGAGAGTCTTCACTCCCACCTTAAACTTTCGTGGCCTTGTGACAAAATGTTTTTTCCACAAGTGGACTGTTTTTGAAAGGACAATGGTGGTGCCCTGTTTTGCAGTACATACTGCTGGTGATACGACTGCTGATGTACCAGGTATGGTGGGTGCCTATAGTTTTGATAATTGCCTCTGGTATGGAGGTACTGATCTTCTGGCTCACCAAAAGGGATGTGACTGTCTCTGCTGATAAACCAGCGATCTTACAGTGTCTGTATCGGTCTTTGTAGACTGGAGGCTCATCAACATGCCAGCCAAATAGAGATACAAAATCATATGGGATATTCAAAACTACTTTGATTCTACAGTCTAGTTCGTAGCCATCTTAGTAAGAGTAAAACTGATAAAGGCTATACTAATTGTGGTGTCAACTATGGACTATGATGCTCGTTCCCCTCATAAAGAATAGTCTTCGCTTCAGACTTTTTCTGTTCTGGGAATAGGTCTAAGTATGGGCTGATATCGGACGACATTTGCGTGTCATATCTGGTAAGGATTTCCAATGTGTTGGATGCCTTGCCAGATTTGGCAGCTGTAGCACAAATTCTGTTGCTAATGTTGTCCAGTCTTCTTGGTCAAGTGGTGCAGCACTCCTTGTCTGCCTTTGGGCCACCTGCATCACTACCGAATCTGCATCAGTGTGTCCAATCATAGATGCAGTGTCTTTATTTTAATATTAAATCGAGCCTAGCAGGAACTGTCGCCACAGAGTCAGAGTTCTGCTTTAACTTCAGACTCTCCTACCAAATAATTCAATTATGGGTATTGTTCTGATATTTTCACATGTAGGCTATTTTAAGTTGAATAGGAAACAGTACATTCTCTTTGTTGTCCTTTCTACCAGAGAATGGAAGTCACTTGCATCATCTGGTGTTATTTCACCTTTTCTTGACCACTATTCGACTATACATTATTGGTTGGTGTCACAACCTCGATTGGAGGAGGTTAATGTAGTGGCAAAGGAACTGAATAACTTTTTCTTGGAGGAAGATGCACAGAAGTGTGTGGCATCCCAGGTCTACTTTGAGGTCTCAAATAAGACAGACTATGGTTCGGAAGACTGTCGTCATGTTTTGGCTGTAGCAGAATCCTCCAAACTTTGCTTCCCACGCTGCAAGAGCCCCGGTGCAGCTATATGTTCCTGCTGGCGTGTTCGTCCAACACTGCGGCAAAAAGGGGCAGGCTGGGGCATGAAGTTCTTGCCCCGTTCCTCCATATTTTGCTTCTGTAGCAGAATCAGGAAAGAAGGTATATGTAGGAAAGTGCCCCTTTTAGACACAGTCAGCCCCACTTGATGCTTGGTATTTGATGCTTGCTACCTTTAGACCGAAATGCAGTGGTTCCTGCTATCCAGGTCCCCAGTGCCAGATCTGTTTTCCTAAAACTGTACAACTGCTTCCCCAATTGGCAATACCTTTAACACCCCCTGTAAGTCCCTACTAAATGGTACCCCTGGTACCTAGGACAAGGAGACTAAAAAGTGTCACCTGTGGGGGGGTCAGAAGCTGATCCGTGGTGGCAGGCTGGTTTACACAAGTCAGCCAGTGCACTAGTAGTCGGTAGGTTTTATGGGGGTATCTTAAAGGTGTATGTATTAGTTTTAGAGAAAGAGATCTGGAACTAGGGACTTTGATGACAGGAAACCAGTGCACTTTTGTCAAAATTGAATCAAATACCAGGCACAAGGTGGCGGTGACCTTGCCAGAAAGGGGCACTTTCCTAGAGTATAGTAATTAGCAAGCATGAGACAATGATCTTTTCTTTAAAAAACATTATATTGAATGTTCACACCAGGAATCACAGCTATAATCCGCAGATCTTAACCCAAAGTTGCTTGTACTGAAATCACTGGCTCAAACATAGTATGGGTAATGGTCATACTGTCACCCATCATTGTCCTCCTGATGTTCCTTTAAGTGTTGCTAAGAACCCCTGGGATCAAGAACTTTAATAAGACCACAAGGATCAACAGCTGAAACATCCCCTCTTTTTTACATACTCTCGCGCATCCATTTACCCGATACCCAACTTTACCGTGTTTTGGACTACAAACTGGTCCAGAGGGACATTCATATTCTGACTCTTCTGTATGCAAAAGGCATTGAGGAGGATATGGAGATACTTTGCCTTGAGATGTATCAGAAATTAGTGGTACTGAAATGTCCTTTTCAGTTATTGATGAAATCCTGGAAGGTTCAGGTGTCTTCAATGGTGAGTCATGGACTGTTAATGTTCGCGTCTGTGTGGTTAAGATACTTGTCGACAGTAGCAGGATGTCGCTTTCTTTGTCAAAAGTGGTGGCCTTTTGAAGCTGGTCTAACCACCGATACTGATGCTGACGTTTTGTGTTTCGGAATTAATTACAAAGGTACCTTTGTCTTTAGTGTAGTAGAGTTAGAAATGGCATCTGATAATTTTGATGAGATGTTCTTAGTCAAAAGCACAGCCTCAGAAGTGGGACCTTCGTTTCTGAATTATTTTTTGCGTCCTCTTAGGTTCCTCAGAAGTGGAGGGCATCTCCTCAGATGTTGTAGAAAAGATACAGCTAATCTCACATTTCTTAGCCTGGGAGTCAGATGTAAGAAATAACCACAATCCTTGCAAGGAACTTCAGAGTGAAATCTCTTTTTGCCAGCGGTTCCACATTGTCTGAAGACAGTTTGTTCAATCAGGATCAGTATTCCCTACAGGTGATGAATTTACTCTCAAAAGTACAGAAAAGCTTGAATTAGAAATAAGCCAACTTATGGGAAGAAGAACGAACCAAGCTCAGAGGAGTGCATTCACACAACATGCGGCAAAAATCCAAGAGATGGTGTACTCTGGAGGGCGAGTGGTACACAGTGCTTTTTTCAGGTCGGTTGAAGGTTGGGTTTGTTGAAATAACTAACAAGGCTATTTAAGTGATCATGGTAAAACATTTCAGGCTGTGTTTTACATTGCACTGGCATCTTATGACTGTGGGAGTACCAGCTTGACGATCGAAAAAGAATCAAGCATGTGAATCTTTGAAAGATCCAATTCTGGAGATTTGCTATAATTCTTTCATTAGACAAAGATGAAAAACACAACATTAAATCAAAATCTAAAGCATTTACAAATTGTTTCCAGCTTAAATCTTTTCCAGCGCCACACTAGTTGATGTAATTTCTTTACAAAAATCAGGTTCAAGTTTGGTAAAGGCAGGGAAGGTTGATTAGCTAAACTAGCTGTTCTAGATCCTGACCCAAAAGAAATAGACAGTTGTTTGACAGGAGCACATGTTCTGTGGATCATATCTGGAAAGACCAAAAGGGTCCAATAGAGTGAACCTGGAGTGAAGGCATTTCTTGAACTTCAAAAGAGTACAATGAATGAGGGGTGTTGGGAAGGAATAATGTCCCCTGCATCGCTCTGGAGTGCGTACACTTCTGCCTCAAGTTCTCATAACATGCCATAGCTGCTTGACTTTCCCACCTCAATACACACAACCACTATGGATCTGCAATACACGAATACAGATTGAGACAAAATAGAGTTCGGTATTCTGAATGCGCACACCATGTGCATCCTACTTAATGAGCTTAACCACAGTAATCTCATCCCGACTGTACAGGACTTACAGTGGTGGCAGCGATAAAGGTTATAGTGGCAAAACAAGCCGTTTTACCTATCCCTGCCAAGGGGCGTTGCCTACTAGGCTCTCCCACCCGTTTATTAATTTGACTGTCAGTCTCCTGCAACTTTGTCCTTCGCCCATCCATTCAGGAAATGGATGTTGCGTGTCTGCATGCACAGAGGACATGTGCGAAGCATGTCTGGCGAGCCACTGCTACACACAAATCCATTTTGTATTGTCCACATCAAAGTGATACTTAGGATGGACCGTGAGAGGGCTCAGAAAGCAGATGCGAATGGCATGGCTTCTCTAGTATATTGCATGCATCCTTTGTAATGAGTTAGGCATTTAGGGGAAGATGAGTCAGCCATTTGTAAGGAGAGCATACAGAGGGCCCCTGCGAGTCTTAGGCAGTTTGACTGCCCCTTCTTTGACCATTAATCATTGGAAGGACTACCCACACAGATAAACATTTATTTATTTATAAAGTTTTGTATAGCGTGAACATGACCCCAAAGGGTTTGAGAGCGCTTGAGATTTTCGAAGGGTAGGAAGTAGTAAAGGGGTAACAAAGTATATCATATTTAGCTAATACCATAGCATACTAGGAGAACAAACATTACTTAATAGGGAATATCAGACGACCCTTAGCTTTAGACCAATAAAGAACGTAGTCAGAGAGGCATTGAGAAAAACAGACGAGCCATGGCCATTTAAGGCAAGGTTCATTAGGATTATTTTTACTTCCTCTTTGAAGGCAGCCATGGAGGAGATTGTGCAGACTTCCGGTGGGAGAGAGTTCCAGATCTTTGGGCCCGAGCCAGAGAAAGCTCTGTGCCTCGTTCTCTTTTTGTGAATAGTCTGATTATTCAAGAGGAGAGAGATTGCACTTCTTGATGGTCTACCCCTTCCAGATAATTCTAGCTTTTGAGCCAGGTTTTGAAACGGAGGGCTTTGTGAGTCAAGCAGGCAATCTTTAGCTGTATTCTTGCTTTGTAGGGCAACCAATTTAGAGATCATAGGGCTGGGGATAGGTGAGCATTTCTATTTGTACCCGTAATCAATCTGGCTGTAGTCCTAAGTGGGCCAAGGTATATTTGGGGAGGCCACAGAGCATAGCGCTGCCATAGTCTAGCTTCGGCAAGACAAGCTCTTGAACCACCCGCTTAAAGTCATCTTGGGGAAGACAGCTCTCACTTTCCAGTGTACACTTGGTTTAGTTTTTTGCCAAAGCAGATGCCCATCTCCAGCACATCATTTTGATGCCCCTTTTCAATAAA
The DNA here is from genome assembly GCF_964261635.1 of Lissotriton helveticus. Classification (NCBI taxonomy): domain Eukaryota; kingdom Metazoa; phylum Chordata; class Amphibia; order Caudata; family Salamandridae; genus Lissotriton; species Lissotriton helveticus. Next base: position 1,843,008,087 of record NC_136065.1, on the reverse strand, counting down.
GAACACTGCAGGTCTTGTCTGACTGGAATAAACAAAACAGCCAGAAATATCCAGAACCAGTCTCGGATCAGACTGTTGGAATACATAGCTACTCTCTGCAACTTTAGCGTAAAGATGAGGCAGAAACTTCTAGCAAGTGTGCCAAGATTTCTCTAACAGAATCCAGAGTCCCTCACCAGTGGTGACCGAGAAATGTATCTGTCCTACAGGGCTAGGGTATTCACCGCCAAATCCACTTGCCATGTTTGAGATCAGAACTTGGGAAACTTCAACTGCTTGCCAGAATAAGGTGCCCTCGGAGTCTGCCTTGAAGAAAGAAGTTGACTGACTGCTGATGAGGGCACTGGATGTGCCTGCATGAGGAAGTCACTGCCTAAAAAGGGAGGACAGCCAAGGAAGCGGAGGACGGGATGAACACTAACTGTCACTGGAAGGATCTGCACCACTTACAACTGGTGACATTGGGATGTATATGCATCATGTACTGTTCTGTGTAAATGCCTGAGAGTGAAAGGCCTTCCTGAAGAGTACCCGGTCCTAGGATGCTTGTTTCCGGTCCAGGGAGGACCTGGCTTAGCAGTTCGGGCTGGACTGTTCCCATGAGGCACAGGGTCAAGACTGATTTGCATATGGCCAGGTCTAAACAGGGGTGGCATTGTGAGCAAACGAATGATGGATTTAACCCAGATCTCTTGATTGGGGGTGAATGTTTTGATTTGTTCTGCATCCCGTCCATAAATTGTGTGTCTTTTGCTTCCTCAGTCTAATACATAGTCCTGCTATATTTGTAGAAACCACATAACATGGCGCCACCAACGTTTTAAGTCAGGTACTTATTTAATGGGTCGCCTGAGTAGTTTTCTTGCATGTGCCCAAGGCTCCTTTTCCCCTCTATACAGAGACGGATGTGGTGAAAAGGATTTATCTTACTCAGCTTTATAGGAAGCACCTATTTGTGTCTGTAGGTTGTTCAGGCTTGAACCTTTAAAAAGGATCACCCCATCATCTTTGAATTCCATTAAGTAAATATGGTGCTAGTGGTTATTCCTGTAAACTGTAGACAGGCAATTCACTGCTCACTTACTTGCACATGGGCTTGTCAATGGTGAGGGAAATCCTACCTTTGTGACTGGGGGACCTGAAGCTTATGAATGTGAAGTTTACCATTCCTGGGATTACTTTCCTGCAGTTGATGCGAACACACAAACATTTCATACAAACACTGAGGCAGCAGTTCGTTACATGCAGGCTGTATGAATACTATACTTAGAAATATCATTAAAATACCAGGAACAAAATTGGTTTCAAGGTGCCCTCCCACACACACAACAACTTGTAAAACTGTGTCCTCCTGGTAATGAGGGGCCTGGCCAGTCTTACCTGAATACACATCATTTCCAATTGCAGGTGCATTAAATAATCACGAAGTGCTTGGTCTCTACACTCAGACTGCATCGACGTCTAACACAGTTTGTTATGTGTGCAATAACAGCTGCCCAAGAAAGGGCTGTTCAAGCTGGGCAGCCTCAGTTTGTGGTATCTGCCATTAGTCCAATTACTATTAATGTCATGACGGGCAAAGTACCCACCAAATGGGAGAAAATTCAGTTTTGGAAAGCACAAAAAAAATAGATCAGCAGTGTTTCCTTGTACAAGACCCCAAGATAAATATAGAATTCTCACTATGTGTCTTCCACTTGGTATGGTTCCCAATAGAAGATTGGGCGACATGGGGTACTGTCTTTGCTGCCATAAATACTATAAACACAAGGCACCCCATCAATTGCTGTATGAATATATTATATCCACCTATCTCTCCTCCTTCTGCTGAAAGTTATACCTATACAACCCAACAATAGATAATCTCCTCTAACTCCTGTATTAATCCCACCAACCATGTCCTTGAGCTCACCACCCAAGCTGACTATTGATTGCAACCAACCACTATTACTTTAGTCCACCATAAAAAACTGAAATGACTGCATAGAATGGTTTGCTTTGAGCGTACAAGATTAATCCTAATCACAAACGGTAACTAATGACACTGAAGTAACCATTAACCTTGGATTTCGGAGAAACGTGCTGCCCGGTGTAAAGTGCTTCAACGCCGCGTATGGGGTAGTAAGCGCTTTATAAATGCAATTACAATTAAACACGTCTGGGGAAAAAATCTTGCAGCCAACAGTCCCTATTTCGAATATTAATTTTGATAAGTTAAGCTGACTGAAAGCCTTATTGATTCATAGACACTTGGCATTAACATAGTCTTTCAAAGTACCACAGACCAGGTGTTAGACAAAGACATTTCAATGTGGTGCTCAGCATCACCCCACTGAAAGACATTAGTAATGGATGTATACTGCCATGACCACACTGTGAGAGGCGCGCTCAATGAACCTAGAGCTGTATTTAAGCAGTGAGCATGCTGCCAGTAAGTGCGCTCTGTGCAACCTAAGAACAAGGCCTGCTAAATACAATTTTGCCCTGAGCTATTTAGTAGGGGCATCGTGAGCTGTTCATGGCTTCAATCATCTAACCGACCCAGCCTCCTGCTCTAGCATACTGCGTGGTCAGCCAAGGTGATATAAAATCAGGAGGACCCTGCAGTGCCCTCACATGGATTATGGGGTGGAGCCTTGTCTGTTTATTTTCGAGAAAAGCCGCTATCCCATCATGATCACGTAGTGGCTGACTGGCCCCAGAGATGTTAATGAAGCGTCCAGCAGCTTTATTTTTTCGTGCTGCGCTGTAGCCAGTGCAGTTCAGAAGGAAGATCTGACAGCCAGGTAAGATGGTTAGTTAATATTTTTGGCCTATTTGAGGGTCTGTTGTACCCTATAAGCTGTTTTCCTTGACACGCAGCTAGCTGCCAGTACTTAGCCAAAAAGGTATTATGTGAACAGGTCCGTGTGTGGGCTTATTTTATTTGGCGGTTTGTGGCACCAGATTTTACTATCAATTTCACTGATAATACCACATACATCACATGCAACAAGCTTAATTGCATGCAGTCTCCCATACATTGCAAAGCACTATACATTTTGTCTTTGCTAAGTCAAAACTGCACTTACTTGAAAATGTGGGCCTCATTTTATTTGCCTGATTTTACTTTTATTCTGGTGCGAGGGTTTGTGAGACTTTGTGTTAAATCTTTTTCATTCAGCCATAGCAGTTTCCCTCTTCTTCATTGCTTGATTTTGCTTGTGAGAAAGTGTCCCTAAGTCATTGAAATGTCACTCACAATTATACTAAAATTATGAAAATGTCACACACAGCAATCAGAAACCTTGGCAGCTATTCTAACATCTGTCTGAGAAACCTTTGATCTCCAAGTTGCCCGGTCTTCCTCGGAAGTACAATCATTGTTGCACACTAATTTACCGTTACATTTTGGTGAACTTGTGCGCCACATTTTTAACGCATCAAACAATGTATTTGTACGATCAGGTCTGGATTTGGTGCTGCATTTCAGACTTCACTTGCAGTGATTCCATCTTTTATACACACTGTTTCCAAGCGTTTTTGGAGGCATTCCATTGGTATTATTCTTGTGGATTGCGGTTTTGGTTCTATTTTTGTTGCTCCGCAAATGGATGTTCCACAACAAGCCCAAATAGTGATGGAATTGCCACACGTCCCTGTGTGCCGTGAACGTATGGTGCAGTACTTTGAATTCTCTTTGTTACTGAAACTGAACGGCAACTGGCCTTGTTCTTTCCAGCCCGTGTGGTTTCAGAGAGTACAGTAGTCTGTGTTTAGCGGTCTCTGTGCTCTTTTAGTGTGCACTAGACATATGCCTTGCTACACAATTGGTGCAGACTATCTGACATGTATCTGTACAGTTTTACGTTGAGGGTGCACCTTCGGTGTTATTCAATGTTGTTACCATTGCTGCGGGATGCGTATTCTGAGCAGGGCTTCCGATTTGGTCCTTTTTTTTTTCTCTTTTAGCATTTCTGTCTGTATTAACCTATATTTATTTTTTGCCCTTCTTATTGTGTGTGTGTGTGTGTGTATGTATTCATCGTGCCAAAAAAAGAGTGTTGGAACATGTCAGAGCCATACGGCATAACACCAGACAGTACCCTGTGGCTAGACACTTTTTTGATCACCACCTACAGAATGAAAAGTTGCTTAGAATGGTGGTGATCGATGCTGTACCGGAGAACATGAGGGGAGGTAATCGCAAATTGACATGGAGAAAACTCGAGTCAAAATAAATCATTGACTTTGAAACACTGACACCTAAAGGTTTAAATTCAAGTGAAGATTTGGCCGTTCATTTACAAAATTAATGGTTGTAGATGTATATAACTTGATACTGTTAAGCCGGGCTTTCCTTTTGAACTAAATTTTAATTGATTTTATTGTTTCAGGGTTATGGGACTATTCTTGTTGAAATTTCTGGCAGTCAACTTCTTGAGCATATTAGAAGTGAACAAAGTAATTATCTGCCCACTGGGGCGAGCCAAGGACATTATCCACATATATATGTGAAATATTGTGTTATTTTGTACAGGAATGTGTCAAAATGCCAACTTGGGCAATATGCTTGGGAGACATCAATGTATGGAGGGTTATTCATAATTAACGTGTAAAATTGTAGGTTTCGAAATTTGACTCACTGGAGTCGGTATATTGTATGAATAATGTATTGGATACATGTTAAGATGGCTGCCACATTATTATACTAAGAAGCTAGCTTCATTCAGTAGTCCTCTTTCCTTTTCACTGTTTAAATGGCTGGAATGAAATGTAAATGTCAAGGCGTGATCCAGCTGAAACGCGTTATTTTTGGAGCCATTAAATCTATGTATGCACCGCATCTGGGCGTCTGAGCATTTTTCCCTACATCAAGGAGGAAGGTGATTGTGAGGTTGCGAGCAACCCAAGCTCGGACCGCCCCAAACTGAGGGATAGATAGATAGATATATCTATATATCTATCTATCTATATCTATCTATATCTATCTATCTCTATCTATCTATCTATATATATATTGATATATTGATATATATATATATATATATATATATATAATTTTTTTTTTTCTGCTTCGTTCCCGGTTCCCTTTCGTGGCGGTCAATGTGGGCGGTCCGGACAGAGTTACCAGGTACCCCGTAATTTTGCGACAAACACTCCTTCGATACAAGAAAGAAGTCCGGACACTCATGGGATTCCAAATTCGTCAGTTTAATGACAATACCGACGCGCTTCGACTTTACGCCTTGCTCACGGCAATAAAGTTTTACAAAAATACAAATGCATTTATACAAACACCTAGAAAGTGAAAAGGTGACTACGTTTTACACCACGTGATTCTAATGCAAAAGTCGTCGGCCATCTTCAGCCTGTAATAACATCGTGGCCATGATTGCCTAGTCAATTGTATCTTATTTAGAGTCCTCTCAGACATTGTCCAAAATGCACAAGACGTATAACATTTCAGTATTTTACAATTGCATATCTTAAATGATAATATCATAATATTGTCGAAAAACCCAAAATAAGCTTTTCAATGTATTACGTCAAAAATTGGTGATTTATTGATGCATACATGTCACCAGCAAACTCATGTGCATCTAATCCTGCCCCTGTGGGCAAATAGACCATTGCACAAAACCATAGTATCGCATGCGATCATTTGATTTTAAGGTCTCTCCCATATATATAGTTTTGAGACTAAATAAAGGCATAAAATGGTATATTTCAACATTTATTTAACTGATAAATATGCACTCATTCTTTAATATCGGCCATTTTTCAGCAAATTAAGCAGCCACATATAACGAAATAACACCCACAAGTAAATATCAGCATTCCTAAAATATATGTTAAGATATGCTTGGATTTAGGGAAATCTCGTCCTATTTTTTTTTTTAACTCTCCAGGCTATCTGCTCAGTTGTTGGTTTGGAATTAACGAAAGACAGCATGGAAATTCACTCAGATCAAGCTCAATTTTCTGGGTTTTTTTCACTTAAAAAAAATAAATAAACACAAAAAGGAAACAAATTGTTTCCTTGCTGTTTTTATCTGTAACAATCAGTAAAAACAGAAAACTGGGAGCCTAAATTAAGAGTAGGGTTCCCGGTTTTATGGTATTCATTCAACATTTGCGTCTGTATTTTTCCATATTTATTTTTTTCCCCATCGTATTGATATTTATCAATATTTATTTTGTGTTCTGAAAATAAATGGAGTTGTAAAATGGTACATTTGCACATTTGTTGAACTGCTGAACACACTCGTACTTTGATGCCTGTCAAGTTTTAGCAAATTAAGCAGCCAAATAGAACAAAACATTATACCCACAAGTAAATATTACCATTACACTTCATCTATGCGTTAACACATGCCTGTATTTAAGTAAATCTCATCCTGTTTTGTGACTCTCCATGTTCTCTAGCTGCTTAGCTGTTGGTTTGGAACTCACGAAAGACAGCACTCCAAGTCAATCCCAAGGAGTCCAATTTTCAGTATTATTCCACTTTTAAAAATAAATCCAGACAGGCAACACATTAATCAGTAAAAACAGAAAATTGGGAACCTTAATGATGAGGTGCCCGCACCAGATTGGATGGATGCTTCACCCCCCCCCCCCCCTGCCCCCCCTCCTCCAGGATCTATGGCATCAGACTCTTTGTCTGAGGCTAAACAACTGGCACCCTGCACTCTACTTTTGCTGATTAGGCTAGTACTAACCAAGTTGGTTCTTTGGAACCTGCTCTTCAGGCTACTGTGGATCTGTCGTCCGTGGGTTACCGCCAGTACTAAAATGACTTTTTGGGCATGATGGACCTTTCTGGCTACTGTCCTGTAGTACAGACATGTAGGAAAATACTCCTTTTTGGCACGGTCACCCTCACTTTTTGCCCGGTACATGATATGATTTCGACTGGAAGTGCACTGGGTTCCTGCTAACCGGTCCCGAGTGCCAGATCTCTTTCCCACAACTGTACAATTGCTCCCCCAATTGGCAATACCTTTGGTACCCTCTATAAGTTCCTAGCAAATGGTACCCCTGGTACCTAGGGCCTGAGGTACTAAAGAGGGCCCCCAAGGCATGTAGCAAAAAGGGTGCCAGCCTAAGGGACCCCTTCACCAAACTCATGCAGGGCTGTGATGGCAAGTTGCGTGGTTTGGTGCAGACCAAACTGAAAACATGACATGACACACATCCATGTAGTACTTGTAAGTCGCCCCTACAGCAGGCCTTACAGCCCTATGGTAGGGGGTCTTGGTATTATATGTGAAGTCATATCTGCATGTGCAGATAAGCCTGTGCTGGTGAGTTCCATTACTGCTAGTGCAAGTAGACAGGGAAGCCATGTTAGAACATATGCTGGACAATGATGAAAACGAGTTCCCAAGCAACACGATGGCTTCACTGAAAATATGGATGTTTGGTATCAAACATCTCGCATTGATAAACCCACACTAACTCCAGTGTTGGATTTACCAATACATGCACACAGAGGGCACCTTAGAGGTGTCCTCTAAAACCCTACCAGACTCTAGTGTACTCGCTGACTGGTTTCTGCCAGCCTGCCACTTGAAACATAGTTCTGACCTCCTAGGGTGAGAGCGTTTTGCTCTCAGAAGACCCAGAACACAGGCTTGTCCAGGAAGAGGGTGTCAGACCCATTCCAACAAGATGGCCTGCTGATTAGCCTTCCTAGGCCGGCAGGCTTCAAAAAGCTGCCGCCTTTGAAATGCAAATCTGGCTCTCCTCACAGAAAAAGAAGCCAACCCTCTTGTCCAGAGCTCTATGGCACCTGGACAGGTGGGAAAATGAGCTAGTCAGGTAGGCGTGCCACCCACAGGCTAGTACCACCCCTAAGGTGGGCGAAACTGAGGTGGACACAACTTTTCAGATATAGCCACCTTTGTGATGACATACTTAGGAATTCTGGGACAGGGTTATGCCTGCTTTCCACAGGAAGTGGTCGTATAGGTGGGGTAGTGTCCCCAAATTCAGTACTTAAGGGAGCCCCTGGCACTAGAAGAACAGATCCTGTCGCCCTGAAACACTAAGGAATAGCAAAGTTGCACCCTGCAAGAACAGAAGATCCAGCAACTGATTTGACGCCAACCCTGCCGGTCTGCCTGCTGGCTTTGCCAATTGCACCAAAAGTAGACTGTCCTGCAGCTTCTGAGTCCCAAAAGCAGGGGAGACCTGCCAGCACTTCACCCAGGAACCAAGACCTCCCATGAAGCAGCGGACCGGCCTCCCTGCATTCTGCAGGCATCCAAAGACCCCTGGAAGGACTTTGCGACCACAGAAACCATACTCCTGAAAACAGCTAGGCACTCGACGCTCCAAGCCTGGGCCAACGGTGTCAGTGTGGTCCCCCAGCCCTCCAGAGACTGAATCCAGTGTGGTGACCTCTAGTGAACTCCCAGACATTGCCTGCAGCCTCTGCACGCAGGCCCTCTTATACCGCGCCTGCCCCGTAAGAAAACCCTACGCTTAAGACACCTCTGGACCCATCAACTCTGGGCCGTGGAGAAGAGGACCATATGTGTCCCTACGTTCCCGAACATCATGAGCCTCCCCCGGCACCCCTTGTTGGTTCAGCCAGACTTCTCCCCGCTCCCCCCATATAGTGCTGTGTCTTTTAAATACATAGAAATCAGAATAAGGAATCTTATTACCACAGAGCAGGGAAGATGGGTGGGTCAGTGAAGAATCTGCGGTTAGATTGAGTATCTACCTAAGAAGGAATTACAGAAGACACATGCAGTTTGTTCAGAAAGAAGGATTTATATGGCTGTTGTATGGACAAGGCTTGGATTTCGTTCACTCGCACACCAGAGGTAATAAGGAGGAGGTGCACTGTTTTTATCGTCAACATACATAGAGAGCATCTGTTCATCGGATCAAAGGGAGTGCATGTAGGACAGGTGAGAACAAAATTACGGTCTCACTGCAGCATCAAGAAAGGTGTTGGCGGAATGTAGATCAGTCCCATTAGTAAATTAATCCCAACAGGAGATCTGAGAATCAGTGGCCGATCTGACAAATGTAAAAAGTCCAAAAGATAACGAGTAACAGTTGCCTCAGACCTTGCTGGGCTAAGGAAAGACAAAACAGTAGGATGCCAGACAACTTTGCATGTGCAGGTTCAATGTCAAAGGATGAACACCAAACAACAAACCGCTCCCAGCGACCTCTATGCAGTTTTGTGGATGGACATCTCGCTACCAGGAGGACACCAACGATTTCGTATGGAAGATCAAAGACCATCAACTGTTGCCATTCAATCTCCACAAATGAAGGTGTAGATTATGCAGGCTCAATGGAGGACCTGGCCATGCTGTTTCGATACGAAACCCTCCCAAAGGGACAGCTGGATCGGAGGATATATGCTAATGAAGTTACAGGTATCACGATTTGTAGATGAGGAGTCTGATGGAACTATCTGCTCTGCTTCTGGCATCTGTGAAGTTGGCATCAAGACTTGGGCTGGTGCTGGAGGTAGCATCAGATATTGTGCTAGTGCCAGAGTCAGTGAATCAAGCTTGAGGAGGGAACCAGTTTCCGGTTCAGGTCAAGATGCTTATTCGGCTCCGGAGATAAATCTGCCAGTGGTAACTTGACTGGAGGCCACCATGGATCCTTAGTGCCGGAAGGCCCTCCAGAGGGATCAGGTGGGGTACCAAAGAATAGATCTCCGACCAGTTTCACCTCACAGAGCGGCCTTGACATCACCAATGGCTCAGGGAAATTGGGGAGCATCTGTAGCAGAATCAGAACCTGTTTAGAGGTTGGTGGATGGATTGCGGCCTGGAGGTACACAAGGTGTAATGCACCTCCATGTGGCAGCATGAGGGACAGCCAGGCGTTGTGTGTTTTTTGGACTTTGACTTACCAGACAAATCCAGGCTTTTTTCAATTTCCGTAGCTGTTCTGTGACAAAACGTTTTGCCTCGTGGTTGCGGATGGCCTTTCAGTTCATCCTTGCTCATCGGTCACATGACGCAGACTCTTATTGAAGCTAAGACACCAGAGATGGACATTGTAGGTGTTCATCACTGACATTTCTCATGACACTCCTTAAAGAGATTGCACCTTGTAATTTTAGGTGGGGATATTCCCCTTGCACACCGCAAAATGTTTGAAAGAAGAAGAAATTCTATCAAGTTGACTGGATCCAAGAGAGCTCCATATTTGTCAAAAGATGCGGTAAGAAAGGAACTGATGCCAGCATGCAGACGTGGTGCAGATATAGTGGTACCAACATCTCATCAGGGGTAGTAAAGTTCTGATATGGAGCCGCATGATGGCACCTACTAATGCTGCTCACATCAATAAAATCTGCTACCAATATTTCCCTTTCATCAGGGCCTGGTTTATGCAGAAGACAACCGTATTTACCAATGATCAGCACTTGCCACGTTTTCAGAAGAATTTGAAAAATACTGAGAATACTGCCGGAGTGTTCACAATGATCAAATTTGCAACAGTAATCATCATACCTTTAGACTAAGATACATTTCTTGGGCTATACTGAATACCTTTTCAGGTCTGCCCTTCCCGCTAAATCAATTGAATGTGGCTACATTCCCCTCTGCTCCAGAATAAATAGGAGGATCTTTGGAGTTACTTTAAGAAAATGCACTCATTGTCTCAGTTATATTTTTCATCGTACAAACCATGACTAAATACAAATTATTTTGTCTACTTAATCAGTCAAGTAGCCATCAACTTACATTGGTATTACTGAACAATCAATGGAAAAAAAAAAGATTGGCACAAACCGTGAACTGGAGCCCTAATGACAAACTAACATGTGCCTCTCCTTGACCGCAACAAATCAAATCATCTTTAGTCTGCCTCCAAGTTGAACACGCTTATAAAATGTACGAATTGTTATTTTTTCAAAATGGGGATTGTAGTTTACAAACTCCTCTTATTGCATTCAGAGAAAGAAAAGTTAAGTGAAATATGGGACACTTTCTGGGAAGCAGAGATGTACAAGGAATCCACAGGGTGTAATTTTTTTGTAACATACGACAAAAATGTAAATATATGTACATGAATTTAACATGAAGTTAGAAAAACAAAAATGAAGAACAGTTTTTGTAGTTCTGAAGTGTGATGGAATTAGATATTTTTAGTATTATAATTTATTAGTATTATATTACTATTTTATTAGTATCAAAACAAATCAAGACCCTTAACCTGGTGATGCACAAATGATACACACTAAAACCCAATTTTCACACATTATCATTTGTGCAATAATAGAGTTTTATCAGTAAAACGGGTTGTCTGTGCTAATTTGGTGGCCACTTCAAAGGAAAATGTGCTGTTAAATGATTATGTGCTTTAATGACATTATTTTTATAAATTGCTAGCTTCATGTCCATTCAAGCTAGGTGGGTTGTGAAAGTCTATCAATCTAATTGTGGTTCTAAAACGTTTGGGAAGCACTGAACTAGAGGAATCTCATGACACTCCAATCTCTCCTTTATGTGTGATGTTTCCTGGCTGTTATTCAAGATACCAAGCATCAATTTTTACAACACTACGACCTAATCAAACATTTTTATCCCCCTCCAAAAAAAAACAAATCTAATAGATATCATTGTCCATGGTATACTGCATATGCTTTTCTCAAAATACCCCCTGTATGCTTCCAAAGTTATTGAAAACTTGGTGCTAAAGGTCACCAAAACTGAACAACCAGCTGTCCACTGAGGACAGCAATTAAGCATGCCTATCTGCGATTACAGCAGCATAAAACAGCTATGAACTGCAATCCTACTATCCAGATGTGGATCGATGGACACCAGCACCTAACTAATATTTTAATATCTTGCCCCAAAATGAAATGCTGATGAACATTTCCTTTTGATACAACCAATGTTAGCCGATTGTTAGAAATGGGAATTTCTGGTTGTCTAGGGCATGTGCCAAAGTTCGGCAGAAACCACCACTCTAGTGAGGATAAGGGAGTTACACTCCTAAAATAACCCCTGCTCACCCCCTTGGTAGCTTGGCACGGGCAGTCAAGCTTATCTTAAAGGCAGTGTGTAAAGCATTTGTACATAACCAACAGTAATACGGAGTAAGCACTACAAAAGGATACCACACTAGTTCTGAAAAATATTTGTATACATTTAAGACAAGACCAAAAACGACAAAAATCCACAATACAGTACTTAAAAATCTTCAATTATCTAAATATGCTTGAAAAATAGTTCCTTGATGTCGATAGCGCAGTCCGGGGCTATCATGGCGTCGTAAGCAAACAAATCCGAACAGTTCTGGCTGACCACGGCGTCGCGGGACAGCTACGGTGTCGGGAAGACCTGCAAACTGTACCTTTTACAAATGCAGGGCATTGGAGACCTCTCATTGAGCTTCCAAAAGCACGGCGTCTGCAGGCGTCGGTTCTGGAGGTCGGTGCAGGAGTCGTCGGTCCCTTGAAGTCACACATGTGTTGCAGGTCGAACTCCCCTCTGTTGAAGTCATGAGCGCTGGCGTCGGCAGGCGTTGGGTGCTGCGGTGCGAAGTGCAGCAGTGTGGCACTCTCAGGTAGCGGTGCGAGCAGCAGCTCGGTGGCGGCATCAGATGGCTGAGACCAGGGTCGCGGTGCGAGGTGAAGGCGGTGCTGGCAGGTCATGGTGCAAGCAGCGTGTTGTCGTGGCTGAAGCGCTGTCGGCGGCTGACGAACTGGCGTCGATAGTGCCGGCACCGGTAGGCCAAGGCTGCGGTGCGGGATGAGTGGGGTGTGTCGTGTAACTTTACGAGTGGTGCCCTCGTACCACTGTGCAAGCAGCGGCGTAGATTTTAGCGTGGAGCGGCATCGACGGGGATACCAATGCCTCGTCGTAAAGCGAGGCAGAGTGCGGTGCCCACAGGTCGGTGAGACCAAGGTCACGTTGTGGCGGTGCCTTCAGGATACGGAGTCAGCAGCAGCGTCGTAGACAGCGTTGGTTGCTTTTTCCTCTCTTGCAGCACAAAACACACAGTCCCCAGTGCTGAGGGCAGACGAGCTTGAAGTCTTTGCTGCTCCCGAGACTTCTTGAACAGGGGGGCAAGCTCTACCTCAAGCCCTTGGAGAAACTCACATAAGTAAATTGTAGAAAGTTCAGTCCAGTCCTTCCCCTGCCCAAGAAGCAGCCACTGCAGGTCAACACAGCAAAGAACACAGCAAAGTGGTAGTTCCTCCTCACAGCTTCTCTAGCTCTTTTTCTTGGCAGTCTTCTTGATCCAAAAGAGTTCTAAAAGTCAGGGCTCTGGGCCCCAATATTTATATCCCAAAATAATTTGATCTCTTAGGCAGAGTGTGTCTGTGCCCAGCCAGAACCAGTTCTGCTTTCTCTGGTGTGACTTCCTGGCAGGAGGTGGAGACGGCATGGTCAGAAGCAGACCAGACCCTTTGAGGTGCAAGGTAATCTCCTCTATCTTCCCAAATTGCAGCCTACGTCTATTCAGCCTTTTCCTGACCCACCTAGACTATCTGGAGCCACTCCTGCTCCCCAGCCATTGGTCATCCAAAACCTAGACAGGCAATCCACATTCCAGCAGAGGCACACGGGATGACTGAGCAAGAAAATACAGACTTTCTAAAAGTGGTATTTTCAAACACAGAATGTAAAAAGCACCTTCACTAAAAGATGCATCTTTAGATTCTGAGTTCAGGTATACTAAACTTTATTTTCCTGTCAAATCCCCCGAAACTAAATTGGCCATAGTTCACTATCAGGACATGCCACACACACACCAGGGCATGTCCTACCTTTCACATACACAGCACCCGGCCCACAGGGGTACCATGGGCCTACCTTAGGGGTGCCTGACATGTAAGAAAATGAAAGGTGACGGACTGGCAAGTGTGTGCACTGACCAAGTCGACATTGCAGTTACAAACTGCGCGCAGACTTCGCAATAGCTGGTCTGAGTTACCTTTTAGGGCAGTTTGTGTGGGTGGCACAATCCCGTGCTGCAGCCCACCAACGGCATTTGATTCACAGGCCCTGGCACAAGCAGTGCATTTTTCTAGGGGCTGACACATAAATCAAACAGGCCAATCATGGAAACACCAATCCATAACACATTTTACCACAGGATTACTTGCACTTTACCACTGATTAGCAGCGAGAAAAGTGCACAGAAACACTGAGCCAGCACAAACAGAGTCCGAACCGGGAGGTCAGAAAGCTAAAAACTCTGGGGAAACATGCCAAAAGATGCCAAGTCTAACACCAAACTAGTCACCTTGGATAACGCTCTTTCTGGTGAATACTTAACCTAAGCTCAGTTTCTTCACCTTTGAAATATTTCCAGATGCTATACTGGATCCAGTTACTTTTCCAGCATGCAGTGGTAGGTGGCATCATATGGCTCCTGACTGAATATCTGTGAGCCACAGAGTCACTGACTAGATGGACTGCTTTTAGAAATAAATTTAAAAAAAGGAGACAACAATGTGCGTTTATTTGTGGCATCTACTATGTTTGGCAGTTCAATAGTACTATGAACATTTGGCTTTGAGACAAAGGTGGCAACATTTTTAAGTAGATGGAGAAATGAGCATCTTTCAAAGCCACGTTAAGCTTTTATGCTTATTTTGGCGACTGGGGGTTGCTTTGATCTGAAGAAGATTATGACACTCATTCAATCTACTGAAGGTTGGAATGGCCCTCAATTCAGTGGTGGTGCACTCGTGACCCAGCACCTCTTCTCCACCGAAAAGATTTTCCTGTCCAAGGAGTCATTTATTTAGGTTGGACACTAACGTTTTTTTATTATTCAGAAATTACAGTCAGTATCAAAGATGGTGTGTCACCTGCCGCTTAATGTAGTTTCTCCGTGCCAGAGTGCCATGACATCGTCCAACAGTGTGTACTCATAAGCCATCAAATAAAAACAAAAGAGAGGAAATCAACAGTTTTGTAGCCCCTCGACAGTGAGACTTGGGGACACACAAACAGCTGCATGTTCATTGGGACAAAGACTCAAGTAGGTCAATATAATCAGATATGGCCCCTCACTGTATGCTTTACAAGCATCATATGTACAAATCCTAAAAACCCATTTTGCAAAAAAAAAAGAAAAATTGCTTTTAGCCTGGCGTTCTAAGTATCAGTGTCGGAGCGTACTGGGTGTGAGACAATGGGTACTTACAACATGTCAAAGTCAAGTTCACATTAAATCTTCCTAGCAAGTAAAATAAAGGGCAAAACAGAAAACCAGGTCACAGCGCCAGCAGGAGGGATTGTTTGCTAGGTGAAACACAATGCAAATGATTTAATGATAAGTGATGTGAAACACTCACACAGGCAGTATGGTGTCATTCTAAGCACAAAAGTATGGAATGACCCAACAATGGAATAATACTAAACAAACCCACAAAATGTCAACAAAATATAGTCTGATCAAGAGAAAAAAAACAACACCAGCATTCTGTCGAAACTCAGTCTGAAAAGAGAAATTGACAGAAACTGAGGAAGGGAGGGAGAGGATGTGGCTTGCTGGAGACATTACTAGTGATTCATTTGTTAGACGTAATGGTGTTGCTCAGCTAATAACATTGCATCAAAAAAGCTCAGAACATCTATAGCTCTACATTACAAACATCAGAGTCCGCTTACTCTGTGACCCTCCAGAAGGGCTAACCAAATGAATTAAAAAAAAGGTACGAGACAGACTAATTGGATTATTTATAGGATAAGAGCATACACATTTACAATGCTGAAGTTCGCACGAATAGCAAACTACATGTGCTGAGCAAAGTGGAAACAGCTAGACCAGCATATGTTGTTCATGCATAAGTCTTTCTCTAAAAAATATATAATTTCATTATGCATGGTATTCACACCCATTCGTTCACATATTACACGCTGATCCCTATGAGAAGAAGTCGTAGGCACAAAAACTACTCTAAACAATAATGGTTATTTTTATTTACCAGTGTGTGGCTCTAGTCAGATCGTATCTGCGCACTAATTATCTTGGAAATCAGCATTGGAAACAAAGGTGTGCAACAACAGAAGGCTAGACCTGCAAAGCCCACCAGATACACCAAGCAAGGAAGGGCACATGCACTGCTTTTAAGAATGTATATCGAACCCCCTCCTATTATGCGTAGGGAGTCGGAGGCCCCATATGAATGGTCTAGATCAAAAGAACAGACCCCCACATTCCATATCTGTTCAAAGCTAAGATTGTAGAGCAGCCTGCCTACCTCTAGAGCTTTTCCCCATATCAAACACCATACAGCACTTTTTCACTACCACAAGTTGCCCCAGTGTGGATTCCCTGCCAACACAAGCTTTTGCTTCCCCTTCACACTTACTTTGTCAGCAGCTGCTAATAAGTCATCTGCCATCTTGTCCAGGTTCGATGCTTTCCCCGTGTAGATGAAGCACATCATTTCCTTGAACACGTCTGGTTCCACATCATTTATTTCCACTCGATTCTTTAAGCAGAGGAAAATATAGAAATGTCAGGAAATATTTTCCTTCACCAAGAATGCAAAATAGGAAAAACAAGATACAGTCACTTTAAAATAAAAACACTATTAAGAAACTCAGAGGATGTTAGTGAACAGGTCCCTGCAGGATATTTTCCAGGCATGCAATGTTAAAGAATGACACAAGAAAAATATGGACAATGACTGTGAGGCGATACGAAATACTGTAATTAATATAGTTCTAGCTATCCTGTCTTCCCAAAATGGATAGGAACCCGATATGATAGTGCCAGAAAGTGCTGAAAAGGGATATAGTATATGCAAGGTCAGGTTTCAAGAAAACAAGCTGCATAGAACTTCTTGAACAATAGTTGTGTCTTTATGTGAAAAATCAAGTGAGCAATGTGGGTTCATATGCAGGGATGCAACGGCATGTCTTATGAGACCAAGATAGATCTACTGAATGAAGAGATAGCCACAATGCTCCCACATCTGTGAAGGTGGTCTTCATCAAAAACGTTGTGAGTATACACCAACTATTCCAAGATAGATAGTTCGACAGTTAGACCGAAATCTAATCCCAAGGGTGGAACTTTGACATTTTCAAGAGAAGGAGAAGTTGCCTCTATACCATTATACAAGATGGCACAGAGATTTGGCAGCTACTGCACTGGGATTTTACGTTTGCAGCACATTATCCAACAAGTTATCAAACTAGATTTTCACACCCAAAGGGAATTTGATTACTTTTACCTACGCCTCTGGCTTCAGATCCCAGAACTCCAGCCATAATCAGTGCCACATGACCAAACTAGAGGTCTCTTAACATCATTAGTAAGTTCCGAAGTGCAGCCTCATTGCCAAAATTGAGCATAAACGTTTACTTTCCTGCATACAGGAGTAAGGAGGCGTAACAATCCAATTCACGCCGGAGATGGAACCTGTTTTGGGACTTCTTGCCACATGCATCCAAACACAGGCCCTCATTTGTCCACAGGGGCTGACTTACTGTTCAGGTAACACACCATCACCACTACAAAAGAGAGCTGGGGGATTCCTGGACACCAATACTAAACCTGCCCTTGAGGGGCAGGGAGTAGCTGCCAATGGCTTTGAAATAGAAGGGGTCTTCAAACCTCCTTGGCCTGCATGAGGCAGTTTTGGTTAACAATGGGTAAACAGAACATACCAAATTTAAATTTGAATGCCCCATTACATCTGCCCAGCATGTCAAATTAAAGCCAAGACAAAAGAAAATCAGGTCACAGTGCTGGCAGGAGGGACAGCTTGTTAGGTGAAACACTACACAAGTAATTTAATGATAAGGGATCTTTGGTTGAAGAACTGTGTAAGCCACCCACTCAAATAAAAATTACCTTATACTCCAAAGCTTTGGTCATGTCCACATCACAGCACCTAGTTGAATGCAGGTCCTCATGGTCACTTGTACAAAGGCATGGGTCAGTCTTTGCTTCCATCAATTAAGCCACTATTTGTGAAAGCGTAGCATAGGAGATGGGTTCTTACGTGAATTAGACATTCCTGATATACCAGCTGGAGTTCCCAGCACCAAGATCTGTATCAGTAGCTGGATCGGGACCAACAACGGGAAGCTTAGCCTTCCCCCTCAGTAGAAACCCGTCTGGGATTCTCCTTCAATGGACTGTTTTCTGGGCTACTTACTCAATAGGATATTTTCCAAGCCCCAGTTTCTGCATACTGCGCCGACCACTCCATCAGGGGCCTGTACTCTGGGCCAATTCCTCAATAAGGCCTACATAATCACGAGTCTGTATGACCACATTACTAATCTCTGACCTGGTGAGGATCACTGCCTACCCCCATCGCCCAACAAGATTAATTGGTTGCAGAAGCATGTTTACTTACCCCAGAGCCTGGTACTGTACGCCTCATCATTTGCATCCTTCTGTGTTTCTATGCACATACTGTTACATATGCACATAAAAGCTCCTAGCCTAATCTGCCATCTTTGGTACCGGTGTGTGAAGTTGGTGGGACTGCTTTTGCACTAATCATTAGATTTGCTACTAGGCCTCCTTCCTGGAGAACTTCCTCAAAATCTTGTTGATCTTCTTTACACATCTTGTCTTTGAACCTTTCAATAAGGACCTATCACAGCGTCCCAAAAGGGCATATGCACTGGACATCTTCAAGAAGGAAGCAGAGGTGCCACACACTTTTCTACCCCAAGAATCCTGGGATCTGCTTTCTTTATTTGGTAGGACAGTAGATGAAGACGCCACTGCATGGGTCTTTTTTGCTACAGTAATTATCACTGAATCCGGCGGAGGATCCGCCCTCAAGAATAGTGGATCTTGCTCTGGGGTTTGCATTTTTTCAAAATCCTCACAGGAGATGACTTGATGGATGCTGGCATAATGAAGGTGTCCATCACCGGCTGAATGAGCCCAGACACAAAGGTAGCAATGGTCTTGAAGCTGATCTTTGGTGTAGAGTCTCAAAAATGACTGAGGATATTGCTGGGGCAGTAGGCATATCTATATTCAATTTATTTGCCCCTCTAGTCAGTACCTAGTGAAAGGTGTTGATCTCTTCCACTGGCAAGACCCTTGAAGGCAGGGTGTCCATCGGGGTAGGAGAATAGTCTCTCTTTGACGAGTGCGTGAACAAGGATCGCGTAGAAGACCTATGCCTTGGCAATGTGCGATGCCTAAGGGTCAGTGTTCTTGGTCTTGTTCAAGCATGCTCACAACCTCGGAATAGTTTTAGGAGAAATATCTTCAGCCTGTTCCAGCCAAGCTAGAGGTGAACCGTGGAGAGGACCGGAGTAGTCTGGAGGGTGATCTACTCTAGCAGTTGTAGGGTCATGCCAGTGCCACACTGGTAATAACCACAAATGGCCCCAACCCCATCAAATTCCACATCATCCATCACTCTCCTGGTAAATAGTCACAATTCCTTAAAGACCTAGCAGGCCTAATATCGCAAATCTCCCTAAAAGACTGCACCAACATTATATTAGGTGACCTAAACAAGCAACTGAACAACCTTAAGGACCCCGCAGTACAATCCCTCTCCACCCTCCTGGAAGCGAACAGGCTCACCCAACACTGCAACATGCAGATGCACAACAAGAGCTCTATCCACAATCATCCCCAAGCACAACACACTATCGGTGCGCTCTATCCTACCAACCGACTGGTCATATCACTATCAAATTCTCTTCAATCTCATTACAATCCATGCACTACCAAGTCATGGGCACTCATATAATGGAG
This sequence comes from Lissotriton helveticus, assembly GCF_964261635.1. Classification (NCBI taxonomy): domain Eukaryota; kingdom Metazoa; phylum Chordata; class Amphibia; order Caudata; family Salamandridae; genus Lissotriton; species Lissotriton helveticus. Next base: position 1,842,988,398 of record NC_136065.1, on the reverse strand, counting down.
TATTTTTTAAAAATTCACTGTAACGTAAGTTCATGAGAAAATTCAGTTTCAATAAAGTTCGCAGAGGAGTTGTTTCTTGTTTCTTTTAATTTCATTCATGTTGAAAAGCAATCCACACAGAACAACCAGTCAACACGCGTTTCGTCTAGGAGGATACTCCCATGACTTCTTCAGGGCTGTGATAATGGAAACAAGGCGGCGTAATCGAGATGCCGGTGATAATTCAAACCCGGCAGGTCTGCACTGAAGTGTGTGTGGGAACTTGCTCGGTCTGTGAGGCGATCTGATAACAGCGGTATTTGGATTTAATAGGAGCCACGGAAGCACACACGGGTATGTGTTCACAGGTAAATAATTTGGGTCAGAGTAACGTGCTGCATCCCCTGGCACACGTCCAATCCACGTGAGAAAGGGATGGCAAGGAGAAGACATGGGTGTGTGTCTACAGTCAGTGATTGTAAGAGTAGCGGGAAGCGTCATCCGTGGCTCGCGTCCAAAACGTAATGGTGTGGACCATCCATCATTGCTCATACCAATGCAGCCGTCCCAAACACTGGGTAAGGAACAACCACCTAATCCCCAGGCAGAGATAGAAGCATTAGTCAGTACCCAAATCCAAACTCCATCCAGCCTATCATCTCCTGAGGACCTCACCGCCCACTACAACACAAAAATTAAAGAACTTGTGGAAACAATCCCCCCCCCTAAATCTCAAGAAATGTCCCTTCCTGCTCCTGGCTTAACAAAGATCTGAATAATGAAAGGCGACAACTTCGTTCAGCTGATAAAAAATGGAGACAACAACCTTAGGCATCCAATCTCTCGATCCTCTGGGCTGAATGCCAAAAACACAAAAAATATATCTTCAAAGAAAAATCTGCTTTCTTCAGAGATCAACTGGACTGGTCTAGAACAGACACAAAGACCTATTCAACATCATTAACAGCCACAACCCCCACCAACATTCAATTAACAACTCTTCAAATCGCTGTAAAGAATTTGCTCCATTTAAAAAAATAAAAATAAAATTATTAACAATTAACTATCTTCTGAGCCACACACCTCCCCACCCTGCACCATAGACACCCCCTGCGGAAAGGGTGCTCGCATAGCCCTACTTTCAATGAATGCATGCCTTCTTCACTCTGCAACACAGTTCACCAACCTCCAATCCTTGCAACTGAAAAACAATGCAACCTGGCCAAAATGTAACCATGTCCCTGAAGAAGTTCTCAAGATACTCTCCAGGATGAAGCTGGCTTCTCACATCTCCGACCTCCGCCCTGCTGCGATTGTGAAAAGTCTCAGGCAGGTCATATCTCCTAATTTGACCAAAATCATCAACTTCTGCCCATTGAGCATCACCATGCTAGCTCCCCTCAAACTCTGCCAAGTCACCCCCCCTCCCCCCCAACCAAAAAAACAGATGCGGGCCCGAACGACCTCAATAACTACAGATCTATAACCAACCTCCCCCTTCTCAACAAAACAATGAAAAAATGTGTGCTTGCCCAACTCAACAACCACATTGAAAAATACAAACTGCTTGACATTTTCCAATCTGGGTTCCAGAAAGGTTGCAGTACAGAGACTGCTATACTAATTCATCATAAACAACTTACGCACAACTTTAGACCATGGCCAGGCCTGCCTCCTAGATTTCTAGGACGCCTTCGACACCGTCAACCAAGACATCCTCTTACACGCCGCCTCACAGCGTGCAGGCATTAATTGGACTGTACTGTCTCTTAGTTAATCAAGCTCAACAACTCAGCCTCAAAAACACCAGTCTCACAAGGAGTCCCTCAGGTGTCAATCCTGCCTCCTACACTATTCAACCTCTAAATGGAACCCCTTGCAATGATACTGAAGGAAGCTAAAATAGCCTACCATCGATATGCAGATATCACTGTGCTCTCCTTGAAAATCTAGTCAGCAAAAACATCCAGCACGTAAAAGACACTCTCCTCACAGTTCAAGCCTGGCTGACCAGCAACCACCTCAAACTCAACCCCAACAAAACTGAACTCCTCATTTATCCTAAAGACAAATCCTTTCCTATAGACAGCGTGATCAACATCCTCATGGAATTAAACTGGAAACTGACCATCTCCAACTCTGTTAAATGCCTGGAGATTACACTTGACTGCCACCTAAGCATGAAAGACTATGGCATTCTACACGCTGAAAATCCTTTAAAAAGTCAAAACCTTCATTCTCATTGAAGGCCTAATGACGGTGGTGCAATCCCTAGTCCTACCCAAGTTGGACTATGGCAACACATTGGTTGCAGGCACCCCAAAATCCAACCTAACCCCAATAAAAGCTACACTACTCGCTGCAGCTAGACATATCGGGGGAAAGGATCCTGGACCACATCACTCCCACCCTCAAACAACTCAACTGGCTTTCAATCGAGGCAAGGGCCATACTAAAAACTGCCTGCATAACTCACAAAGCACTCTACACTGAAAAACAAATATACCTCACAAATAGCAGGTCAAAAGAGATCTCTACGAAGCTTAACCAGTCTACTCTTGATGTCTACAAAATTTAAGAGAGTAATCTCACACCCACTCCTTCTCTGGGAATGCTCCTATAATCTGGTACTTCCAGCCCCAGGACCGAAGGGAAAATCAATTCTTCCCTCACTTCAAGAAGAAATTGAAGCTTCTACTCTTCAACAAATACCTAAACCCACCCTTTAATGCACCCGACTATCCTGCAGGGCCCTTACCCGCACCCTCTAAATATATCTGTTCACCACTAATCCAGAGAAAACTGTGCCTCTAAGTCCTTCAGTCCTCAGGAGGCCTTACCCCAGCTACCTCATTTTTACTACTGTCCATCTTGTTTTTGCCGTTTTACTGTTACAATGTATTTTTTTAAGGTATCCCTCCGGTAATCTCGTACAGTTGCCGCTGTGCTCTGAAAAGCGTTATGTATTTACATGTGCAGTAACTACCTCAAAATTATATCTGCAAATTTCCCTAATGTCCTTGTATAGCTCGTCAAATACTGTCACCATGTATCTGTATTTACTCCAAATGTATCTCAAGTAGTCACTGCTTGTGATAACACCAGAAATGCTCTGATGCCCTTGGGTCAAGTTCATGCTATGCAAAACTCAATAAATAAAATAAAAGATAAAGATAATCTGATGTTGGCACCTGCAGCAGGGAAGGTGAGATTTGAGGGCCATGATAATTTATTACCCTTAATGCTCAGACTCATTCTTCATGCGTAAGGTATAGCAGAATGCAGGGACCCAAAACCTACTGCCAGAACAAAGAGGGTTTGATAACTCCTCGTTTTAGTATGTATATTCTCTGGCTAGATTGATGTTTTCGCAGGCGTACATGCTGCAGAAATTACAGAGGTCAAAAAGTAGATAAGGGATTTCATTCACTGCAGATAGGGAGTGATAAGGGTTCCACTTTGTCCTCTGTAGTTCAGGAACTATGCCAAGCTTTCAGACTCACAGAACACTTTCATGGTGTATAGCGCCCTAAACCCTCTAGATAGTTGGGATATTTCAACTGGACCCTGACGAAACAAAATAGCTAAGAATTACGCTGATGTGTGAAACAAGTATCCCACTACCCTGCCCTAGGCACTCTAGTCAATCATAGCTATCCTTAATCAGAAGACCGTGCCTATTAGATGGTGATGGTGCGGCTATCTGGATTCTGTCAAACCCTGCTTTGTCTTCAGCTTTGCACTTAAATGAGGATATGACCATTCAACACTGAAAAACAACTTATTTGCAGTTTCTTCGGTTTTTGCTCTCTGGTATGATCTGCCATACACTTCTGTGCCACTGGAGTCTGTCATGACTTGCCACACGTGGACTGGAAACAGCGAGTAAACCAGCGAAAATGAGCTCTCCAGTGTCTTATCAGCCGGAGTTCATGCCACCCTTTGTAAAACAAACTTGGAATCAAGGAATTCCAAACCTTCTGCTCGCTCTGTATGTCATCAAATACATGCTAAGCATCCGGCTCTTGCTAACAACAATGCTTTCTCAGCCAAGGAGGAGATCCTTAAGCCAACACCCACCAGCCTTGCTCCTCATGATGCCGGCCCTCTAGCTGTCCAAACTTAGCTACCACACCTTCTTAGTAGGAAGCCTGCCAAATACTTACCCCATGATGGGTCTGACCAATATTAAATGCTGCACATCTTCATTGGCTCACCATTCTGCTCTCCCTGGAAGGTGCACATGGGAGGTAAATAGACATCAACAGAATCCTGCCTACCACCCAACTTAGATATAAACTCTTTAGACTGTGAAAAAACTGACATTGATGTGATAAAGTTTTTGTTCTGCAGACAATTGACCTTGAATTGTACGATCTAATTTAGCTTTGCAGCGGAGAAAGATGAATTTGTTACTAGGGACTAATTTGGATGATTCTGATGAAAAGGAACTGCCTTGGGTAGATCTGACTTGTCTGTACACCACAGTATTGACTGTTGAGTCAATAAGATTGTCTTCCCATGGAGCCTAGGAGAGAAGACACTTATTTTTGTTGGATTTGGAGATGTGGTAACTTGAGATATTTCTGAAAAAGAGAAGATACCATTTACTCTGAAGGATTCACTTCTCCTGTTATGGTGTTGAGAGAAGCTCATAGATATATAAGAATTCGAACTGGGTATGAAGCAGTATTTTCTAAGGTAACCTGAAGTACTAAGAGGTCTAATATTTTGACAGTGCAGTCAAAATCTTTGAGCTTGTAGTGCTGTATGAATCTTTATTAACCAGTCATTTAAGTATGAGACAACAGATCTTTTCCTGTGAAGGAAGGCTGACACTACTACCATGCATTTTGAAAAGGTTCTATGGGCATATTTGGAAGTGGATTTTGTCGAACAGAAATTGTTGCAGGGATTCCATTTGGAAACAAAGCTGTGCCTTGGAAGAATAGGACGTCGGAATGTAGGGACTGAGTCTCTACCACGTCAGTACTTGTAGGCCGAAATCCAAATAGCTCACAGTGCATGAGTGATCCTGCCACATATCCTGATTGCTGTGGATGTCTCTGAGTGTATGAACCACGAGAGAGATGAGAGCTGAAAACCGCGTCCCGATCGGACCCTGGGAGCAGACGTTGTTAGGTGGAGAAGTTTGCGGCCTTCATCTCCTGGATGCCCGGTGCTTGGGTTGGCAGAGTCCCCGAGGTGTAATTGAACAACATCGGCATGGACTTGCGGAGGAGGCCGGCACAGTCTCACTTTCACTTTCGTTTTTGACACTTGGACTGGTCTTGGAATCGGAAGGGGTGGATATACCCCGTCTGTCATGGATAGATATACCCATGTTAAAGGATCGCCCGGTAAAGTCTCAAGATGCGGCGAAGGATTTCGCTGCTTCGAACACCGAGCCAACGTTGATGGACGTTATGGGTGCAATCGAGGGAGTCAGGTAAACCCTCGGGCAACAGATTGAGGCCCTTGCACATAAATTGGACACAGTGGCTATAGATGTCAAATTGATTCGCACGGACCTTACAAAAACAAACGAAAAGGTCAAATCACTAGAAATTAAAACATCGAGCTTAACCGATGACGTCGTGGAGCTACAGACTGAAGTTCAAAATCTGAGGGCCGTGAATGACACAGTTGTCTGTCGCCTGGAGGATTTTGAAGGGAGGGCCCGAAGGAACAATGTCCGTATAATCGAAGTTCCGGAGAAGGCGGAAGATCAAGCTGCCAACCTTTTTGTTGTGGACCTTATCTCTAACCATCTGAAGCCCAAGGGACTCTGTAAATTATTTACCGTGGAGCGAGCTCATAGAGTCCCTGGTGGAAAACCGAAATTGGGCGCCCCGCCAAGGCCTATCATAGCACGGATCTTTAAATTTCGAGACAGAGATGTTGTTCTTCAGGCTTCTCGTGCGAGTGGGCTCTTGCAGTTTGAGAACTCGTCTATCAGTTTTTTTCCAGACTTCACTCAAGCGGTTCAAAGACAGACTCAGCTTCATGGGTGTGAAGAGACGACTTTGGGACATGGGACTTAAATACGCCATCCTTTTTCCATCCAAGCTGAGAATCGAACGTGATGACAGGACCTATTTCTTTGACAATACCGAAATGGTGGCCGACTGGTTGGACACGTTGCCGGCCCGGCAATACCTGGAGGGACAATCTGGTGGGGCTGAGAGTGGACATATGGACCAGGAATAAGTCTAGCTTATTTGACTCCTGGGGTCGCCAGGGTATTTCCTATTGCCGTGGTTCTAATTGTTATGTACAGTTCCATACAGCTGAAATGGGGAGGTTACTGAGTTATCGGAGGATCTCTCTCCTCCTCAGCTTTACTTTTGTAGTTTAGTTTAGATGTGGAGGCGACAGGCACACTGCTGGTTGGGGTGGCTCTATAGTCGAAAGCAGGGGTGCAGGGTGGGGGTATTGTATCAAATTGTTTGGGTAGAGGTGGTGGAGGGGTGTTGGTTCTTTGTTTCCTTTTTCAACAAGGCACTACATTGCAAACAACTTACATGGAGGTGCTGGACTCGGAGGGGGGATGGGTCTTCTTTCTGTTCATGATGGGGGGTAGGGGGTTTAGGTTGATAAGCTGGAATGTCAATGGGTTAGGGGACAGGATTAAGCACGGGGTGGTGTTGCAGCTTCTGAAGCGACACTCCCCGGGACATAGTTTTGTTACAGGAAACGCACTTGGTTGGTAATACATGTCACGCCATGAATAGAAAGGGATATCGTTTGGTTGCTCATGCTGGGTTTACATCCGGTGCCCGTGGGGTTGGAATCCTCCTTAAGAACTCTCTTCCGTTCGAAGTGGATTCAATGATCCTTGATGAGAGAGGGCGCTATGTGGCTCTATCAGGGCGGTGGGAGGGCCGCACACTTTCCTTGGTGTCTGTTTATGTACCTCCTGGCTTACAGTCTACTACCTTTGCCGACCTGGGTCGAGTTCTACTGGATCTCCCTGGGGGGTTTCTGATTCTGGGGGGTGATTTTAATTCAGTGGTATCTGGTGTGTTGGATAGGTACCCACCTAGGGATCTAAGGGGAGCTCAAGGCTGGCTACCTGACTACATTGATACGATGGGACGGATAGACTGCTGGAGATTGCTTCACACTACTCAAAGGCAATATACGTTTCGTTCCGGCATTCACGGTAGTCTCTCCAGGATAGACTATGTACTGGTGCCGGCTGCACAAGCTTCCTATGTTGCGGAGGTCAGGCATTTAGCTCGAGGTATTTCCGACCACTCCCCGCTCTGGTTTCGATTTGAATTAGCGCTCTGGGGGGAGGGTGGCTCCTATTAACCCTTGGTATCTTCGTAATCCCAAGACTCGTTGTGCACCGATTAAGGCATTGGAACTTTATTTCTCCAAAAATGAGGGTTCAGTTGCTTCCTCCATATCGCTATGGGAAGCTTTCAAGACTGTCATTCGAGGTCAAGCTCTCTCTTTTATTGCTGGTGTTAAAAAACAGAAGAAAGAGGATGTGGTGAGGATAGAGACGGAGATAGCTGATTTAGAATTGGAATTGGAGCAGGAGGTTACCCGCTCTAGACTACATGTCCTGCGCTTAAAGCAGTTGGATTATAGAACATTGGTGACAGACGGCGCGAAGGCCCTTAGTCGAGAATAACAGGGGCGTCTCTATGATGGTGGGGATAAGGCCAGCAAATTGATTGCATGGCTGGAAAGAAAAGACAGAGCCAATCGTGTAGTGCCAGAGATCGAGGTGGAGGGCGGTGTTTTGGTCACCGACCCACAGGAGATAGTGACATGCTTCGCTGACCATTTTCGATCTGTGTACACTTCTGTGTCGGACAGACCGGAGGAGGACTCATGTTTGTTGTTACGAGACATTGCACTCCCGTGCCTGTCTGCGGAGGATAGGGACCTTATGGATAGTAAGATCACTGCAGATGAGGTAGCGTTGGCTATGCGCTCTCTGAATTCTGGTAAGGCGATGGGTCCCAACGGTCTCCCGATTGAACTCTATAAGCTTCGCCCGGATAGGATTGCTCCGTATTTGAGGGATATGTTTTTGGAGTCCCGAGACGTTGGTCTCCTTCCTCGTGAACAGAGATTAGCTTCGATAGTAGTAATTCGCAAGGAGGGAAAACCTAGGAATAGATGTGCCTCATATAGACCGATATCGCTGTTAAATGCTGAACCTAAGATTCTCGCTAAATTGTTAGCTAATAGACTGATCAACGTTATTTGCAAATTGGTTCACCCAGATCAATCGGGCTTTATTCCGCACAGGAATACAGCGCTGAATCTTAGACGTTTGCATGGAGTACTCGCGAAGGCCTCGACATTGCGTGAGTCAGCCATTTTGGAGTCATTGGACGCCACGATGGCGTTTGATACTGTTGAATGGCCGTATTTGTGGGCGGTACTGGCTAAATTTGGTTTCGGTTCAGATTTCATTGGCTGGGTGTTTCTTCTTTACGCAGAGCCGCTCGCTCAGATTGTAGTCAATGGTCGCGTCTCGGAGCCTTTTTCGCTCGGGCGGGGGACTCGCCAGGGTTGCCCGCTATCACCTCTCTTATTTGCCTTAGCCCTCAAGCCTTTCGCGGCCTGGATCCGGTGGGAGCCCTCGATGAAGGGTATTGGCTGGTCTCCGCAGTTTGAGGACCGTATCTCGTTATATGCAGACGACATCTTGCTGTATTTGACCTCCCCCAGGAAATCCTTAATAGTACTCTGTGATGTTCTGGCCTCCTTCGGCAGAAACTCCGGCTTGGTCATTAACTGGGCGAAATCCTATTTATATGTTCTCAATGGCGAAACACCGACCCCACCACATAATTGTCCTATCCAGATAGCACGGGATGGGTTCCGATATCTCAGAATCTATATTTCAATGGATTCGGCGGTCCGATATGAGAGAAACCTTCTCCCTCCCTTGACCTGGTTAAAGCACGATGTTGCAAACTGGCGGAAACTTCCATTATCAATGTCACTCCCTCGTTTTCTTTATGCTCTTCAAAATACCCTTGATATCGTCCCAGCTAGCTATTTTCGTTCTGTGGAAGAGCTACAGCGTAAGCTGTTGTGGGATGGAAGACCACGTATTGCGCTGACCAAACTAACACTCCCGTGGTATGACGGAGGTATTGCCCTCCCTGATATTAAGAGATATTACTGGGCTTCACAATTAAGTGCTATCAATCATGGTATGTACGGCCCCGAGTTAAACCCCGGTTTTGCCATGGATAGTTGGTCACTTCCTGGCGGCAATTATTATAGAGCTTTGTATTCTGGATCAGTGTTGAAGGCTTTGCCGGGGCCAAGTAGGACGGCTGTGCAGATCTGGCGTGACACCACTAATTCATTAGGGTGGAAAGACCGTCTGACTTTGGCTACCCCGCTATTTGGATCTGACAAATTTGGCAAGCTGTGGAACACTAAGGGGTTTGACAAATGGGATCTTATTGGCATTTCTAAAGTTGGAGACCTGTGGGTGAAGGGACGGGTGAAATCGTTTGTGGACCTCCAGGCTGAGTTTGAATTGGGAAATTCGGAGTATTTTCGGTACGTTCAGATTAGGCATGCGTTGACGTCTGTCTTCCCGGAAGGGGAGGTGATACCGGAGTCTACCCCTTTAGAAGATCGTATTTTGGATGGCCATATGCCTGACAGTACCATTTCCCTAGTGTACAAGAAATTGATTAATCAAAGGGCGGACCTTCTCTTGCGTCTGCGTGACCAATGGACCAGTGACGGCCTTGAGCTTGATGATGAGGACTGGCAACCGGCGGTTTCTTCACCAAAAGAGGTGGCGATTCCGGCACGATTGAGATTAGTCCAGCTCAAAATATTGCATAGAATATATGCCACGGGTCCCCGAATGGTCCGTAGGGGCTTTTCGGAGGAGGGTCTGTGTCGTCGGGGCTGTGGTCAGCTGGGGACGTTCCTTCACATCAACTGGGAATGTCGGGAGGTATCGGTTTATTGGAGAAGGGTCCATGAAACGATGCAAGAGGTCACGGGTGTGGCGCTCTTGCCGGAACCCAGACGTTGCCTATTAAATGTTTGGGAGCCCACTGATCATTATGTGGCACAGACTCAGTGGGTGACCCTAGGTGCCATGGTATCTAAAAGAAACATTGCACAACAATGGGGATCCCCAAGGCCTCCTACACTTGATGTTTGGGTGGAAAACATAGATTGGTGCATGTTCAGAGAGAAAACCGTGTACTTGGCTCGGGGTCGCCCCCGAAAATGGCATAAGATTTGGGGCCCCTGGAACCGATATAGAGGAGATATATGTAATCCACCTGAGCCTTTGGTCCCTGATGTCTTGCTTTCCCCCTGACCCGTTGCTATTGTTGTTTCTGATGCTCCCTTTTCCTCCCCCCTTTCCCCATCACTGTAATATTAACTGTAATGATGGATGATATGACACTCTACCCTCGTTGGGTCTCTGCAATCTTGGATCCTGTATATGCCTTGTTTTGTTTATTCAATAAAAAGAAATATAAAAAAAAAAAAACTTTCCATAGTAGCAGGTGATTTCGGCAAACCTAGAACACGAAGCTCCAATCCCCAAGGGAACCGTGGAACCAGATCATCCCTTTTCGTTCTGGCTCGTGCATGTCCAGAGTAAACAAAGTAAAGAATCGAAAAAGTTTATAATATAGTTATTGAAAGGATAAATTACTTGCCTGTTATCCTAGTTCTCTTCATGGGGTATCTTCATCAAATTCATAAGCACATGAATATTCCCACCCATGCACGGGACCCCGGAACATAAACATATCACATATATGTGAAAACATAAGTAGATATATATATATATATATATATATATATATATATATACACACACACACATACACAAAAACAGTCGTCCACCTTCCGAGTAGACAAGGGGGCACGGCGGGATTTAAAGTTTAATTTGTTGAAAGGATTTGGCATAACGCGTTTCAGCTCTCGCCTTCGTCAGAAGCAATACCTCTCCAAATGCCACTGACGCTGGAATCCTGAGTTTCTTTTATGCTGGCTCATCTAAAGTAGAATGTTGCACACCTGAACATCGTTTAACAGGAATCACTTTGATAGTTCAGAGTGGGAAGACTGCAACTCCCAGTATGCAGTTTGTTCATGTTGCGGTAAGTGATCCTGTTAGCCAGCTGCTTGTGGTGTATCCAGTTTGAAGGCTGGCTATGAGCGTGGTCAGGTTGAGGATTGCAGCGTATTTTCTGGGCAAAAAACCTCTTACGCCCGCACTTCCTACCTTGCGATCCCTTTGGTTGCAGGTCCGGGACATCATTAAAGTAGCGATGTCTCTCCACGAATTCGTAGACTCTCTCTGATAGAGTCACTGATACATAGGGTGCGAGGCGGTCTGGGTAGTTGCATAAACCCAAGACATTTAAGGAAGGGCTACCCTTGCGCGTTATGGCAGTGTGCTAAAATGCAAAAACAGTCCTCCTCCTTCCGAGTCGACAAGGGGGCACGACAGGATTTAAAATTTAATTTGTTGAAAGGATTTGGCATAACGCGTTTCAGCTTTCGCCTTAGTCAGATGCAATACCTCTCCAAATGCCACTGACGCTGGAATCCTGAGTTTCTTTTATGCTGGCTCATCTAAAGTAGAATGTTGCACACCTGAACATCGTTCAACAGGAATCACTTTGGTAGTTCAGAGTGGGAAGACTGCAACTCCCAGTATGCAGTTTGTCCATGTTGCGGTGTTGCGGTATGTAATCCTGTTAGCCAGCTGATATACATACATATATATGTATATATATTATATATATATATATATATATATACACACACACACACAAATACATATACATACACACACACACACACACAGAGCAGCCTTCCATAACAATGCTGAGCAATGTTGCAAGAAATGTGCTTGTATAGAAATATATTCCAATAAAGTAGGGAGAAAGAAAGCATTTGAAAACTTTTTTAATATACTGCAGAAAACACAATCCTGCAAGGAAGAATGAAAAACATTGTCAGCACATAGGATGCATTGCAGAAACATTAGCATAGAAAGCTGAAAAGCTAACACACAAACACACAGAATAAACTGGCACTGTGCCTTAAAGGCAGCCAGGATCCCTAGCTTCCCATCATGCCTCAGGGGTGACAGTTAGGTCAGTTGTTCTTTGCGGAGATCCACAGACCATTTTACAAAGAGATGATATGTATCTTGTTCACTTGCCCGGGGAGGCGGGTGGGTTGCTTATGACTTTGATGAGGATTGCCCTGGAAGAGAACTAGGATTACAGGTAAGTAACTTATCCTTCTCTTCCAGGGGATCCTCAGAACGGAGTGCTTGTATTTCACTCATTCTGCGTGCCACTAGAAAAGCTACTTTCCATGTAAGGTGTTGTAATGTGGCCTAATGAATGGGTTCAAATGGGTAACCCATTAATTTGGACAAGACTATATTCAACTCCCAAGGAGGTCGAACAGGAGGATAAACCTTCTTCAACCCCTGTAGGAAGTCCTTGACCACCTGAAGTTGAAAGAAAGAAGGCTGGTTAGGTATTTACGATATGCTGTGATGGCCGCCAAATGCACTTTTATGGATGAATACTTCAACCCAGATTTGGCCAAGTAGCAGATACATCACAAGGGGTGGTATGCACACCGTAGTTTCTCCCCTTCTAGTCCATTCCTCAAACTTTAACCAGTTGCGTGCAAAACTGGGCTCTGCTTTGCACCATAATTAATACGATACTGTGGGTAGCGCGTTTAAGCACTCGACTCCCAGATGCACAGCATTTATTGGATACTAGATCCTGCTGCGGATATATTTGAAACATCACAAGAGGAGGTATGCACACTATATCCTGCCGAAATGCATTGGGTTCTCAATAAAGAAATGCTGATTTGAACAATTCTGTGCATTTTGATCGTATTTTCGAAGAGGTCCGGATGGGCACACTTAAATACGAGAAGCATTAAAAATACACAACGCCATACACGTGGACAATTTAAAGGATAATAAGGAAATCTTTTGGCAAAAAATTGTGGAATAAATGGGATTAATTAAGAGAAAAAACGAATGTTGAATCCGCAGCAGGATCTAGTATCCAATAAACGCTGTCCATCTGGGAGTGGAGCGCTCCACACAGTATCGTATCAAGTAGCAGATACAGCAAGATTGCCTCTTCTTGCAAGTTAATTGGACTCCAACCATTACGGATACACCACAAGTAAAACATTTTACATTTACAAGAGTATGAGGTCCTTGTGGATGGTCTCTTTGACTCCCTCAAAATGTCCATGCAGTCCTGAGTGAGGTTGAAATGTCCGTACTGCAGGACTTCAGAAGCCATGCTGCCAAGCTGAGCGAGCGAAGGCTGGGGTGCAGAATCTTCCCTCCCATTTTGGTGAGAAGGTCTGGCCTGCACGGGAGTCTCCGATGCGGGCGAACCGAGAGCTGCAATAGGGCCGGATACCACCATTCCGGTGCTATGAGGATCATCGTCATTCTGGATCGGATAAGTTTGGCCACAGCCTTCGGAATGAGAGGGAGGGGCAGAGAGGCGTATGCAAACGTCCCTGACCAGTCTATCAAAAGAGCATTCCCCCTCATTCCTGGTCGGTAAAACCTGGATGCGAAGGAGTGGCCTTTTCTATTTTGATCGTCTGCAAAGAGGTCGATGAAAGGATGACCCCACTGATGAAAAATGTCCGCCACCACTTCGTCGTTGAGCATCCAGTCTTCTTGCTCCTCGAAATGACGACTGAGGGCATCTACTCGCACATTCTGGTCTCCTGGCAGATGAACTGCCATGATTGATAGGTTCCTGGCTAGCAGCCAGTGCTAGATCGCCTGGGATTCGAGAGACAGAGGGCAGAGATTGTTCCACCTTGTTTGTTCAGGTAATATATAGTGGTTGTATTGTCCGTTTTTAACAGGATCGATTCGGACTGAATCGACGGTTGAAAAGCTTCGAGGGCTAAATGAACCGCCCGCAGTCTTAGCATGTTGATATGATAGGCCTGCTCTGCCGGTCCATCTGCCCGGAGTTTGCAGTTGCCCAGATGCGCTCCCTAACCCTGAAGTAACGCATCCGTGATCAGAGTTTGTTTTGGCAGAGGTTGATGGAATGGGACTCTCACCAGAAGGTTCTGTGGCTGCAGCCACCAAAGAATGGACGTCTTCGCTGTGGGAGAGAGGAAAATCTGGTCGTTCCACTGACCTGAGGATTGGTCTCATTTGTCCTCCAGATCTTGTTGCAACGGTCTCATCCGCAATCTGGCGTTGGGTGTGAAAAAAATGCAAGAGGCCATCGACCCCAGCAGAGAAGCCACTTGTCTTACCGATGGCTGATGAGCTTGGAGGATGATATTGCTTTTGTCTCTCATGGATGACAATCTCTCCTCCAAAGGAAATACTTTTCCTAGGTTGGAGCTTAAGGTGCCTCCCAGATAGTGGAGCGATTGTGTAGGTTTCAGAACTGATTTGTCCACGTTGACATGCAGGCCTAAGCATTGAAGGAAATCCAGGCAGATGTGAAGGGGTTCCTGCACCATGTGGGGAGATGAGCTCTTCAACTGCCAGCCGTCCAGGTATGGATACATGAACAGACCTTGGCGATGAAATGCTGCTGCTACTACTACTGCCATACATTTCGTGAATACCCTCAGGGCAGACTTTAGGCCGAAGGGTAAGACCTTGTACTGGTAATTTTTTGCGCCCACCATGAATCGCAGGAACCTGCGATGCCGTGGTGTGATTGGGAGGAGGAAGTACGCATCTTGGAGATCCACCGAACACATCCAATCACCTTTTTTCAGATGTGGAAATATTTGATAGTGCGACAAAATTCGAACGCACCTTCCTGGAGGATCTCAGAAAATTCTTGTTGATCCTCCTTTGGGAGTTTGTCCTTTAGGCGCTCCAGCGAATCCAATAAGGACCTGTCATAACGGCCCAGTAGGGCCGCAGCGTTAGACACCGGAGGAGAAGACGCTGCAGAGCCGCAAGCCTTCCGTTCTCAAGAATCGAGTGCTCTACTCTCTTTATCCGGAGGAGCTGAGGAGAAAGACGCAACTGCGTGTATCTTCTTCGCTGCTGCAATAATGAGTCCGGAGGTGGATCAGATTTGAGAAAAAGAGGATCTGATGCAGCCGGTTTATATTTCTTCAGGATCAGAGCTGGAGCTGCTTTAGCCGATGGAGTGAGGAAGATGTCCATTACCGGCTCAATGATACCAGGGACCAAAGGAAGCAATGGCCTAGTCGTAGACCTTTGATGGTAGGTCTCGAAAATGGTGGACGTGGTGGTCTGAGGAGCGGACACGGCTATGCTCAGCTTCGGAGCTCCTCTGGTAAGAACATCGTGAAAGGTGTTCATATCATCGATAGGTGACACCCTAGAAGGAGGACTAACTGTAAGGTTAGGTGAGTAATCCCTTTTGAATGAGTGCGTTGAAGAGGAGGACCAAGATGGTGTTAGCCGCCCTGAGTCGACCTGCGTTCAGGGGATCTGCCTCTGTGGTCTCTGGTCCGAGTGGTGGGGGACCTGTACACTTTCTGCACGAGACGTTGCAAGAGTGATCTGTGCAGTGGACTGGAATAGTCCATAGGCCGCAGGGCGTGACCCGAGGGTACTGTCTGCCAATGATGGCAGAAAGATGGATTGAAGGAGATCGCTGTCTCCTTGGAGAGCCTCTTGCTGGTGATCTTTGGGGCTCAGGCGAATGAGCAGAAGAATTGCGTGACGACGCAATCGTCTGGGGTGAGCTTCGAACAGAATGAGAGGGCTCTCTGGGGCTTCTGGAGCGTGATTGGCATCCTGATGAGCGTTGTGGCATCGATGGGGAGTGTCTCGACGTCGACCGGCTCTGCGTCACCATCCCTGGAGAGTCCCTAAAACCTGATCGCCTCCTCAACATCGATCTCTCAGTGTGCTTCGACGTTGTATGGTGCGACGTTGAATGTCAAGAGCCCATAGAACTCGCCTTCGACGTTGAGCGTACAGGAGACCTCAACGATGAAACGATTGGACGGAGAAATCCTTCTCGACGGCTATCTCACTTGACGCTGACCGTCAACTGGTAGTCAGTGGAGTCGAGATCGGGGTACTCCTCATCGGGACAAGCATAAACTCACCTCTGTTCAGCGCCAAACCCAGGGACCAGCTGCCTGTGTGCGGGGGTCTCCGACGCCCTTAAACGATGATACATCGGCTCCGGCTACTTATCTAGACCTTCCACCAGAACCCACCCCCTATATTATCGTCTTGGGTAACGTACCAAATAATCAAGCTCCCATTGAGGAATCATGGATATCACTTAAGAATAAATCACTACACTGGTTGAGCAGTAGGGTAGGCTTACATAGACAATTATTTCAGGATTTCAAGATGGTCAGGCGTGTACAGTGGTTGGGGTCGCGAGAAAAGGTCTTGCCTGGGGACTGCATTGTCCTGAAATTTAGCTCACCATTGTTGGTTAATGAAATTTTGAGAATAGGGGCAAATCACAACGTAGATGCTATAGGGATAAACTTATTATCACTAGGATTTTTTAATCCACCTAAAAGAAGCAACTGCCTTCCTATAAAATGGAGAAATCCTCTTACTGATCAATGGGTACCTCAGCCTATACCCATTTATAATAGATTTAATCCTCTTTCAGGACTAGATGACAACGAATGACTGGAAATGGGACATAGTACAATAGGAGATTCACTAGGAGGTTCTTAGTCAGTCCCAAGCACAGCTTTGTGAGAATCCCTATGATTCACCCAAGCTTGTTAATCACAGCTCAACTGGCTTAGACCCTTTATTAATAACAGACACTATGGTCCTCCCCTTAAATGTAGGGCTGCTGGAAAGTGACCGGCTAATACATCTATCAAACTTAGAGCTACCCCTCCAGTCCATCCAAACTAAGCCTGAATTAAAAGCCCTGAAACTTAATATTGTCTACTGGAATATAGCAGGTCAACTTTCAAAGTGTACTAATGATAAGTGGGAGGAAGTGGTGAGGGAACATAATATAGTCTGTCTCCAAGAGACCTGGCTCAGCTCCCCAATTCACCTAGAGGGATATAAGACCTATTTCTCTGAGGCTATACCATCTATTTCGGGGATACGGAAGGGGGGTTTAACAGTATACGTGTCAAATACTTTTGGCACTTAAAGAATTAGTCTAGCTGAGCCTGGAAAGTAACTACCAGATCCTAATGTTAAAGATAAACAAAAATTCTATTTACTTTTTAGTAAATTTTTATAACAACTTGAACTCAAGTGATTTAATTGATGTTTTAAATAAGGTTTCCTTTTTATTACAGGAAATACGTACAAAGTATACAAACAAATCGTTTGAACTGATTTGGGGCGGTGATTTCAATCTATTTTTGTGTAAAAAGAATTGTACTAAAAACTGTGGTATCCAGGAAGAGGATGGAAATAATCTAACGCATTTTAATCACACTAAACCTGGTAATCGTATGAATGAGATCATATTCGGCATGGAGTTGGGGTTTGCAAATGAACTGGTAACCCCTCCTGTAATTTTTTCTTCTACTTTTCATGGGAGGGGGTTAAATAGCACAATCGATTTTGTACTTGCTTCTTATAGCTTAGCATCAACAATTCAGAATTTTGACACTATTAATAATGTAATAAGTGACCATTTCCCCATCAGTCTAACAATAAGTGTTCCTACCAACATGGGGGAGCCTGTCTACCTGAGTCTCTTGGATCAACAGACCCTGAAACTAGATAGATTTAACGGCTTTGCACTAAAGTGGGGTAAAATAGATCAAGAATTGACAACGGCCAAAATATTCAAACGTGCTTTGTCTTCAATTGAAATTTGTTTTGATCCCAACTCTACACCTGAACAAATTCTGTCTAGTTACAAAGCTATTACTAAAATTATAGAAGAACTACTCCGTAAACATTCGAACAACAGAAACTCCAAAAAGGGCTGGTTTAATCATGAGTGCACTAAAGCCTACTCAGCACTAAAAATTGCATTAAGTAAATGCAATCGGGACAGGAAAGAGATCGCCAGCCTTAAATGTAAATGTGTTTGTTTTTATATAGCACACTTCTACCCAGAGGTCTCGTAGCGCTGTATTCATACCGCTGTGGAACCCTTCCTGGCTTTCCTGTGAGATGTCCACTCCTGGGCACCCCCAAGGTGAAGCCAGGCATCCAAGCGCTGCTGGGGCCGTTGTGGAGATTAAGCAAGCTATTGCCCAGAGTCACAGAGTGGAACCCATGATTAGACTAGGCACCGAGGCGAGAATTATCAGGTCCGGGGAGATTGAGTCCAAGAGCCGCCGAGGCGGGATTTGAACCCTGGTCCCGGGCCAGACCTCTGCATCAAGGTCTGCCGCTCTAACCATTGAGCGACGCGCCTTAGAAAGGCCTATGCTGCGGCTTTAAAAAAAAAGCAAAATAGAGATCAGGAATGATTTATGGAATCAGCTACATAATAGCTGCTCAATGAAGGACAGTTCTACTTTCTGGAAAGTATTTAAATCTCCCTTCCTACTTGATACAAATGATACCCCAAAGCTAGATGTTGCCATAGACGCTCAAGCATGGGTTAACTATTCCTTAAAAATATTTAGTCAGGATTTAGAAGCGAATATAGAGCATTCTGAATACGTTAGGAGGGAATTACCCCCTCGAGATGTAGTTTACCCATTACAGTTAAGTTTCACTCACACGGAGGTATTAAATGCCTTAAAAGCTTCGAGAACAGAGAAAGCACCAGGGCCCGAAGGGGTCCCAGTGGATCTTTTTAAATATAATTTAGATCTTTGGTCCCCCATCCTTACAATAGTGCTTGAAGCAGCAAAAAACGTAGGACTAATCAATTCCTGGTCCACTTCAATTTTAGTGCCAATTTTTAAAAAAGGCGATCGACAAAGTCCAACATGTTACCGACCAATTTCACTTTTAGATTCTTTCGGTAAGGTCGTAGGCCGCATTTTACTAGAGCGACTTCAGGACTGGCCCTCCGATCATAAAATAATCTCCGACCTACAATACGGGATTCGTGAAGGATTGGGCACAGTGGACCAGGCTCTCAATTTAACACTTTTTATCGGAAAATATGTACAAGCTAAACGGGGGTACCTCCATATGGTATACGTTGATCTGACCGCAGCCTTTGACTGCGTCAGCCATACAAAGTTGTGGTCAATCATTCTAGAAATGGGAGTGGACCCTACACTGGTGAATTTTTTGCGTGAGCTTTACTCGGGAGCAACTGCAAGAGTCCGACACGGTACAGTGGGAGAACTCACTGAATCCTTCCGGATAGAGAGGGGGGTCAGACAAGGATGTGTTCTGGCCCCGTTCCTATTCACACTATATACAAATGGGCTCGAAGTAGCCATGTTGGAAGGGAGTAAAGACCTCCCTTCTTGCAAGAACTCCCCTTCAGCTACAGTAGACCTTAAATAAATACTGTAGTTTTATGAACAGTCTAAATCTTAAAGTAAATATAAAGAAGACTTATGCTATGCATGCAGGGCCTCGGCCAAAGAAAATTAAGGATATATATGTCAACAACACTATATTAGCGGTGGGAGACGGTGGCAGTGTCTCCACACCGCTAGCGCGCTGCCAGGTATCACGCATTTCCTGAAGCCAATCAGACTTTCTGAGCTGCATTGCAGACTGTATCTCTTACGTGTTTTTATATTCTACATGTGCACTTTTTAGCATTTACTGCATCTACTACATTTAATACTTGTTTTAAAGTTAATACTTGTTTTTAAAGTTCACCTCTCACCGGAGTGCTGGTCTCGATGTCATTTCCTGCCCGCCTCGTTCCGACTCGGTAATTCGTTACCGTTGTGCGGAGGGCGGACAGGTGAGGGCCAGGCACTTCCGGGAGCGATTAGCGCTCTAGCGGCTTCAGGGGCTATTTAGGCGGAGACTCTTGATTGCGCAGCTGCGGTGGGAGACGGTGGCAGTGTCTCCACACCGCTAGCGCGCTGCCAGGTATCACGCATTTCCTGAAGCCAATCAGACTTTCTGAGCTGCATTGCAGACTGTATCTCTTACGTGTTTTTATATTCTACATGTGCACTTTTTAGCATTTACTGCATCTACTACATTTAATACTTGTTTTAAAGTTAATACTTGTTTTTAAAGTTCACCTCTCACCGGAGTGCTGGTCTCGATGTCATTTCCTGCCCGCCTCGTTCCGACTCGGTAATTCGTTACCGTTGTGCGGAGGGCGGACAGGTGAGGGCCAGGCACTTCCGGGAGCGATTAGCGCTCTAGCGGCTTCAGGGGCTATTTAGGCGGAGACTCTTGATTGCGCAGCTGCGGTGGGAGACGGTGGCAGTGTCTCCACACCGCTAGCGCGCTGCCAGGTATCACGCATTTCCTGAAGCCAATCAGACTTTCTGAGCTGCATTGCAGACTGTATCTCTTACGTGTTTTTATATTCTACATGTGCACTTTTTAGCATTTACTGCATCTACTACATTTAATACTTGTTTTAAAGTTAATACTTGTTTTTAAAGTTCACCTCTCACCGGAGTGCTGGTCTCGATGTCATTTCCTGCCCGCCTCGTTCCGACTCAGTAATTCGTTACCGTTGTGCGGAGGGCGGACAGGTGAGGGCCAGGCACTTCCGGGAGCGATTAGCGCTCTAGCGGCTTCAGGGGCTATTTAGCCCTCGCCTCCTCGGAGGCGCGCAGCGGTTGCGCGCAGCCTCATACCAGCCGAAGACCAGCCAAAGAGCTGCCCGTCTGCGCCCATCCGCGACAGGACGGGGCCAGGGGCTCCATTATGCTGCCCCCTTCCAAATACATAAGGTATGAGGCTTCAGCTTTATTAAATATTAAGAAATCTGTCATTCCCTGCCACTTAAGTGATAACTGGCCATGTCCCGAGGGACCCTTTTCCTGTTTAAAATGCCATTTCGCCACTATTACTTCTCCCAGGTTGAGCAAATCGCACACGCTAACCGATAATTTGCACTGCATTCTAATAAATGCCCGCTCGATGCCGAAGCATCAATTTGCCATTTGGGACCTGATTGACACTATACTCCCAGATATTTGTTTCATTACTGAAACTTGGCTAAAACCTCATACCGTACCTGCCATTGCCCTAGGAGTGCCAAAAGGCTACAAATTTCATAACGCAGATCGCCCCGACAAAATAGGTGGCGGAATTGCCATAGTCTATAAAGAATACCTTAAATTAGACATTGTAGACAGGAAATACTGTGCACAACTGGAATTAATGATTTATAGAATCACCTTCCCCAATAGAAAGACCTGTAAGGGAGCTCTTCTTTATCGTCCACCTGTATCATGCCCCAGATTCTCCCTCTCCCTTCTGGAAATACTTAGCCCTCATATACGAGCTAAGGAAGATTTTTTGCTTTTGGGGGATTTTAATATTCATTCTGATCAGCCTGAATTATTAGATACTAGAAGTCTAGCTGATGATTTAGCGACTATTGGCCTTACGCAAAAAAATGAGGGCCCTACTCATGAAGGTGGTCATTGTATCGATTTGATACACACGAATTTTGACAACATATCCTGTAAAGAACCGGTACAATTAGAGTGGACTGATCACTTTTTATTGGAATTTAATATATTCCCAAATCAACAAAGGGTCAAATAAGAAACCCCTACCTCCTGTCACACGCAGACAATGGCATAAGCTCACATTGGAGGCACTTCAAACGGCCTGGGAAAAACCTGACATAAGGACATAGACGATGTGGAACACAGTCTAAGAATATTTCAAAATTCACTCACCACTGCTATTGATAAAATCGCCCCCCTGAAAACATTTAAACAATTCCCTGTAGCCAAACAGGAGAAGTGGTACACAGAGGCTCTCAGAATGGAGAAGCAAGAATGTAGGAGGATTGAAAAAAGGTGGAGAAAATGTAATTCGGAGGATAATAAGAAGGCCCATCGGGCAGCACAGGCCAACTATTACAAACATGTCAAAGCCGCCCGCAAAAATTGCATAGCACAACAACTCACACAGGCTGGCAACTCCCCTAAAGAATTATATCGCATCCTTGAGACATTCGTCAAGCCCACTGCTTGCGTAAGCTTAGATGATTTCTCTCAAAATCTGTGTGAGGAAGTTTCTCTATATTTTGAAAACAAAATTGACTCCATCTATGACAAGATCCTGGTGTCCCAAACAGAAAGAGGTACCTTGAATACCTCTCTCCTCAATAAAAATAATAAAAATACTAATTTCTCTCTGACCACCTTTCCTCCTATCAAAAGTGAAGAACTTGAAATATTAATGACCCAGGTAAAATCCGGGTCTTTGATCCCTGCTAAAATCTTAGCTCCTCTGCGCCCCTTGTTGGGCCCCTACATTCAAGATGTCATAAATCAGTCTTTAAAGAAGGGAATCGTACCCACTGAGTGGAAGAGAGCGGTGGTGAACCCCATCCGCAAGAATGCTGTTCTCCCGTGGTCGGAACTTTCCAACCTCCGACCCATCTCCCTCTTACCCTACTTCGGTAAGCTTACCGAGAAACACGTCAATGCGCACCTGTCTAATTACATCGAGGCAGCAGGCGGCCTAGACCGCTCCCAATCTGGTTTTAGGCCCAACCATAGCACAGAGTCAGCTCTCCTGTCAGTGACTGATACCATCAGGATGTCACTTGACGGGGGGAGCTCAGTGATTCTGGTGCTATTGGATTTGTCTGCTGCCTTCGACACGGTGTCGCATGACGTTCTTCTCGGCCGGTTGAGGGAGGTGGGAATAAAAGGGGCGGCCATGGCATGGTTAGAAAGCTTTCTTGCGGATCGCCAACAAGGTGTCAAGCTAGGCTCCCACAATTCCATCTGTAGGAAGCTTACCAAGGGAGTGCCACAGGGCTCTTGCTTGAGCCCTACGTTATTTAACGTATATGTGGCCCCCTTGGCAGACATCATAAGATCCTACGGGTTCACCCCAATCTCCTATGCTGATGACACCCAGCTGCTGTTTCCCTTCCAAACTCTCACACCAACAATTATAAAATCTTTTCAAAACGGTATGCGAGCCGTGGCAGATTGGATGGCCCATAACTTCCTCCAATGCAATGTGACTAAGAATGAAGTCATGTTGTTTGGAGGGGCCACTCTGCTATGGTCCCCCGACTGGTGGCCATCTGAGCTTGGACCTGTTCCGGTACCAAAGCGGACTGTAAAAAATCTGGGAGCGCGTCTAGACCAAGCATTGATTTTAAAAGACCACGTCAATCAAATTACGGGAACTTGTTTCCGAGTAATAGGGTTGCTTCGACGCATATTCCCCTTCCTACCTGACATCCATAGGAAGACGCTTGTACAATCCCTGGTCATCGGTCGGATAGACTATTGCAATGGACTTCTTATCTCTGCCAACCAAGAACAGCTGGGTAGGTTGCAGGTGGTACAGAACACCGCGGCAAGACTCATCTTGAATGCCATGCCACGAACTCCCTCACGCCCTCTCCTCTTCTCTCTTCACTGGCTACCGGTGAAACAGCGCATTGTCTTCAAAGTATGCTGTATTATGCATAAATGTATTTACGGATCTGGCCCTCAATATTTAAAAGATATATTTGTCCCCTACTTACCAGGTCGTGTCCTACGTTCTAGTAGCACTATGCTGCTCCAGGTTCCTAGGGTGACGAGAGCAAGACAGGGAGGACGTGCTATTTCACTTAAAGGCCCGATGCTCTGGAATGCTTTGCCCCCATTGCTGAGACACATCTCCAACCATCTGTCCTTTAGAAGAAAGTTAAAAACATTCCTTTTTTCACAAGATTGATGCTCCCCTCTGCACTCAGTATAGTCCTATGTCCCTGGTTGTGCCAAAATACCTATTCAGAAGCTACGCGCGGAGATACCCCTTCGGGGCTGATTCAGGCGCGAAATAAGCATATAAATAAATAAATAAATAAATTAGAACGTACTACATCTTACCTTTATCTAGGAATTCTAATAGACAATAAATTCAAATGGACACAGGCCATTAACTCTAGGAAGTTTTTATTCCTGAGGGCTACCACTGCTTTAGTGGCTTTTGCACAGAAAATAGGGAAGAGAGCTCAGTCAGAAATGTTAAAGATCTACCGGGCCAAATGTATTAGCGTTGCAATTTATGGCTCAGGGGTGTGGCGGTATGCCAATGTGGATGAATTAAAGAAGGTTGAGAACACCTTTCTGAGGTACCTACTTGCAGTTCCCAGGGGCACTTCGACATATGGATGTCATTTAGAGCAAGGTTTGGACTACATAACAGACAGCGTGCGAATCAAACCAATTATTTTATGGCACAGGATCTGATCTACAGATCAGTGCGAGCTAACACGTTCCCTAGTTCAGGACTGTCTGTCACTTGATAATACGGATACATTTAGATGGTTAGTCTACGTTAAAACATTTTTTGAAGACCTTGGCCTTGAAAGATACTTTACTGATCCATCACTTATATCTGAGCTGCCTAAAAAAGAATCAAAAAAGCTCTCTAGCGCACCTAGGTGAGTTGCGCCTTCTAAATGAAATAGGAAAAAGCTCAGTCCAGCATCTACTGTCCATCCAGACCGTCTTTGCACTGCAACCGTATTTAACGTACAATATGAACTGGTACGAAAAATTCCTTTTGACCCGCTTTAGATTTAATATTTTCCACAGGTTAATTTCTTTTCCCCAACAGAATGATTGGTCCATGAATTTATCTGCCTGTCTATGTGATGGTATTTCTTTACAATCTTCAATCCATATATTGTTTTTTTGTAAATTTTATATCGCACCACGTAAACGATGGATTGTACCTTTACTGAGATCTATGGGCATTCATGGCTGTCGTCCAGCCTTTTTAGTGCTGCAGTTTTTGGAAAACGAAATATATGCAAAAGCTATAGCTTGCTTTTTGAAATTCTGTGTTAATCACCGTCCAAATTTGGATTAATTATTGTTATATAGGCATTTTTAATTGGATTCTATTTATTTTTACTTAACTAATACTTGAATACTCGATGAACTTGTAAACACATCGTATGTATTTAACCCAATACTGATTTTAATTGTTTAAAAAAAACTATTTTTTATATGAACGTTTTATGGTTTTTCAACAATTTATGGAAACCGAATAAAGATATTTTGATTTGATTTCTCATCAAAGACAGAGACCGCCTTCTCTACGTCGAACGACGTTTGGTGTATTTTACTCTTGGTCTAGACGTCGAATCCCTCGCCGTCGGAGAAGATCGAGACTTCGACGTCGAACGTTGCTTCGACGACGACAGAGGCAATGAGTGCCTGGCCTCAGGTGACGAGGCGTGTTTCGAAATTGACCGCCGCCTGGTTGACGGCAACGGAGATGCCTGCTTCGACGCTGATGACCTTGCGACGGCGGAGCATGTCTCGACGTCGAACGCTGACTGGCCTGCGACGAGTGAGATCTGTTGGGCGAGCCCGCACCAACGGAGAGCGGCTCCTCGATGCCAATCGTCGCCCGGTTGACGATGGCGGAGGATCCGACGTACCTGTGTTCCTGGTCGATGACTGGTGTTCTCTCGACGGCGAGCCCGCCGTCGATATTCTTCTCGTCTACGTTTTCGTTGCCAATGAAGGAATTTGAGGCGCCGAGCCAGACGCCGATGGAGAGCATACTGAACCCTTACTTCTAGTTGGAGTGGTGGCTCTCTCTTTCCTCTTCTTCATCGGAGACCTGCTTCTTAAAGGAGATTTCGTCTTTTCAGCCAGCCCATAGAGGCGAATCCTCTCTCTATCCTTAAGAGTTCTTTTGGACAGTAGCTGCAATGCTGACAGGTCTTGGGATTATGATCAGAAGGAAGGCACAGAATGGGAATCTGTTTTAGACTTCTTCTTGCCACAGGTAGGGCAAGAGTCAAAAAGAGAGGGCATTTTTGACTGAAAAATTAATGCTCAACTCTCTTAAAAATAGCAGTGATATACTCCAAGAACAAAAAAACGTCAAAATAAAAAACTTGACAAAAAATTTGAAGAATTTTCTGACAGAAATCAGAAAAAAGTTAGAGCTCAAGTATTCAGGGTCCTAACAGAAGGAGCCGGAAAGAACAATTGACCTGTCACCCCCGAGGCATGATGGGAAACTAGGGGAGTGTTTCTGTTGGTTCGCTTTTCAGCTTTCGACGCTAATGTTTCTGCAATGCAGCCTATGTGTTGACAATGTTTTTCATTCTTCCTTGCAGGATTGTGTTTTCTGCTGTATATTAAAGCACTTTTCAAATGCTTTCTTTCTCCCTGCTTTATTGGAATATATTTATATACAAGAAGATTTCTTGCAACATTGATCAGCATTGTTATGGAAGGCTGCATTGTCTGTTTTTCTATATATACACATTATATATATATATATATATATATATATATATATATATATATATATATATATATATATATATATATATATATATATATATATATATATATACACACATATATACACACATATACATATATATATATGTCGCCACTCACTCGAATTTCGTCGTGAGTGGCGACGTACATACGCGGCTCACCACCGCGAGGCAGAGCACCCGGGAGAAGGAGGAGCGACGGCGGTGAACGAGCTGTTCTTAAAAATACATACATATATATATATATATATATATATATATATATATATATATATATATATATATATATAGAGCTACATACGTTTTCACATATATGTGATATGTTTCCGGGGCCCCGCGCATGGGCAGGAATATCCATGTGCTTTTGACTATTGATGAGGATCCCAAGGATCCTCATCAATCTATTTCGGAGCAGGTTTGCTGCGATTAGTAAATAGATACAACTAAGAAAGGTAATCAAGATTACTAACAGGCTGTAAACAATTAACAAACCCAAGCATGGCAACTAATATATCTATATAGGCCTACACTCCCTATGTGAGCACAGGGATATAATAATGATGTCTGGGATTAGCGCCAAACCCCATACCTGGTATGCGTAGTCAGGTGATCCTCACCATAGAAGAAAACTCAGTTTAAGCAAGGGTGCTGCCTCGATTCCAAGACTGAACTCTCTGATGGAATTCTCCCCTCTAACCTCCAAGGGGCCGAGACACAGTTTATATCATAAAAACTGTCATGTTAGAAACACTGGAGCAGAGCTACTGTGTTATATCTAGAAACATTAGGAGAGTTGCTGCTCGGGCACAGAAAAACAGTACACCATGTTTGACCTTGTACGAAATGTTCAGATTCCTAAAATAATGTCATAAAAACAAATGTATTGTGTAGTTGTGTGAAGCAAAGACAGCCTAGAGCTGCTAACCCAAGCAACCAAGGGGGAACCACAGTGCACCCAGAAGGAGCAATACTACAAAATCGGAGACATTTTCTGTGTTTGATCGCAACTGGAATGTGAAAATGAGCATCCCTTAGATTCACAGAACACACTGTTTCATGAACTATGGATAGTGCTAATATCCTGAATTTTTGATGTTTGATATATTTGTTGGCTAGCCTGAGATCCAATATCAGTCGGAATTCTTACTTGCGGGCCTTTCTTTGGTATCAAAGATATTTTTACACTTGCTGTGAAGGAGGAACCTGTTCTATTGTTAGTTTCGGTAGTAGAGATGCAACATGCAATTTTAGTTGCAGTAGATAATTAAAAAGACATTTTCAATGGAATCAAAATCAGTGAAGATTTTAACTGGATTATTTAACCACTTTTTATAATTTGTATATCGTATTTGTCTATTATGATGTATTTTCACTCTTCCAGATGTTTTATTGCACTTTCTCACTGGAGAGGTGAACCAAGTAGATGGAGTGTTGGGATCATTGTTTGTTATTATTAGTCTAGATTTTCGCCGGAGTGAAGTCTGACTAAATGTTAAGGCTGTTGTCGTCTGCCTCAATAGACCTTCTTAAGTACTTTGTTTTCCGCTTTTGTTGGGTTTGATGACTTTGCTGTGAATAATAGGACTCTCTCTCTGATACAGTCTTGAACCTCTGAAACTGAACTTTACCATCCTAATAAGCAATCAACAGCAGCATCGACAAGTTGATTGGCAACTAGTTGTCATTAAGGATCTCTAAAAAAGCATGTTTTGTTTCCTCTGGTAGATTGTTTCCAAACATTTGCAAGGATTGACAAAAGGCCCTGCTATCTTTCCCTAGACGTATGGTCACTAGCTGTTTTAAGAGTGGTAACAAAAGAACCACAGATTTTTCTCTACACAGCATCCATCTTTTTACTTTCCCTCTCCGGTCGGAATGATTTTTCTTTCTAACGATAGAAACAATCACGTAATCAGGCTTAGGCTCTGGTTTTAAATAAAATGGAACCTGTTCTGTTGCTTTATATTTCTTTAGAAGGCTTGGAGATGCAGACTTCAAAGTGGCCGGAGTGAGGAAGTTCTCTGCCAACTAAGTAAAGTCTGAAACTAGTGGGAGAATCGTTCTTGGAGAAGCCCTTGGTTTGTAGAGTCTCCATGATGATCTGGACTGTTGTTCCTGAGACTTCTATCGGACAGGCTCAATTTCATTGCCCCTCTTAGGAGTACATCTTGGAAAGTTAGAATATCACCAACTGGGGAGGCTCGCAAAGCCAGAGGAGATGTCGGAATATATGATGTGTCTATATCGTAAAAGCATGAGCTTGTAGAAGGAGTTCTTTTACGTCTGTCAGGAGATCTTGAAGTAGCTATTTTTGTTGGTGGAGATAACAAAACCTTTGAATCTTGAGGAGATGAAGGTGTTTGAGGATTCTACAGTTCACTAAGAGATGGTACATTCAAAAGTTCAAGATGAAGCCGCAAATGATCTATAACTGGTATGATCAGTTTGGTCTTTTAGGTTCAACCAGTTCATATACAGGATCCACACCATCACCATAAGATATAAAATGAACATGTGAAAAAGCACAATATTGAATGTCTTGAAGTCTAATATCTTGACGGTGTGCATCTGAACAACAATGGAGCTAGTGACATCCTTGGTGCTGAGATATGTTGTCACTACGACTTCTATGATGGAATGCCTGGATGATGCATGGTGTTGTTTAAGAGTAGCTTGAGCAGAGCGTGTGGACTGCGATCTAGTTGGTGTCATCGCATGTTCAGCTGTCGGAGTCACCGTAAAAGGTTTTTATGTCGGAGTCCATGGTAATGTACTTGAAAAAGCAGAGAATGATACTTTAGGTGCTAGCATTGCTGTTGAGCCTTTTGACGGCGAACAAATTGGTGCCAAGGGTTTTGACATTGAGCAGTATTCCTGTGAATGCCAGGCTAGTTTTGAGTGGTGATGGTCTTTAATGTCGCTGTGCCCTGGATCTTGCTGTATAGGAATACTTTTCATGGGAAGAAGCTGGGAAGTTTCTTTTTTCTTCCTCTTCAGCTTGGAGTACCCCAGCTTCTCTTGCAGGGTAATTCACGCTGCGCCCCTGAGGGTTCTTTTTGACAATATTTGTCACTAAATATATTCTTTTGCAGAATGTGAATTAGGTAAACATACCACACATGGGTCATGTGGGTCTGGTCAGAAGGAAAATGTTACCCAGTAAGCATCTGGTCTTGGCATGTAGAGCTGAAGATGCACATGCTTGGCATACTCCTGCCATCTAGTGTTGGGTCTGGATGTTTGTAAGTTTTTGTTTGAAGAATTCTTTCCAGTCACATGACTCCTCCTTTCGGTGATAGTGCGCATGGGCATCAACTCCATTGTTAGATTGTTTTCTCGCAGAGGGTGAGAAATGGAGTTAAAAGTGTATAATAGAGATGTCCATGCGTATGAACGTAAAATAAGAACTACAACCACTACAGGAAACCGGGGAGGTGGGTGGGCACAAGTGAATCTACAGCTCTACGTGCCAAGAACAGATGCCTACTGGGTAAGTAACATTTTCAGTTCGAGGCATGTGAGCTGTAGATCATATGCCTTGCATAGACTATATAGCAGTAATGTCCCAAAGCGGTGGCTAACCTGTAGTGGTCGTAGTTGTTTGAAAAAGTGTTTTAAGTACTACTTGGCCCACATTTGCCTGTTGTCTTGAGGACACATCTACACAATAATGTTTGGTGAATGTGTGTGGTGAAGACCATGTTGCTGCCTTACAAATGTCAGTTATGGGGATATTTACCAAGAAGGCCATAGTAGTCCCTATTTTGCGAGTGGAATGCTCCCTAGAGGGTACTAACAAAGTTCTCTTTGCTTTAGTATAACATGTTTGGATACATTTTACAATCCATCTAGCAATCCCCTACTTAGAAATAGGATTGCTTTTGTGAGGTGGAGAGAAAGCAGCAAACAGATGATTTGTTCTCCTGAAGTCCTTGGTTCTTTCTATGTAGTAAAGTAGAGCTCGCCTAACATCGAGTGTATGCAGAGCCCGTTCTGCTACAGAATCAGGTTGAGTAAAGAAGACTGGTAACTCAACTGATTGATATAAAAAGCAGAAACTACTTTAGGGAGAAATTTAGGATTAGTACGGAGTACCACTCTATCCTTGTGAAGCTGAAAGAAAAGGCTCTTGTATAGTCAATGCCTGAAGCTCACCAACTCTCCTTAGTCAAGTTATCACTATGAGGAAAGCAACTTTCCATGAAAGGAATTGCAACCAACATTTGTGCATGGGTTCAAAGGGTGGACTCATTAGCCTTGTAAGAACTATGTTTAATTTACACTCTAAAGCAGGGGAAATTTCTTGGTGGATGTATACGCTAATCCACACTGCTGTAAATGCAACACATAAATTACGTTTTGTACAGAAACGTCAAGTGCATTGATATGGTTGTTGCTACAATAAACAAACTGCTTTCATTTAGCAGCATATTATGCTCTGGTAGTAGCCGTTCTATCCTCTTTAAGAATATGGACAGTCTGGTGGTAATTGCAAATAACCAAACTCTAGGACTTCATGAGCCAAATTGCTAGGTTGAGTTCTTTGGGATTTGGATGTCTGATTTCTCAATGGCTTTGAGTGAGTAGAGACGGTGCGAGATGTAACCTTTGATTTGAAACACAGAGTTCTAGCAGGGTAGTGTACCAAGGTTGGCGAGCTCAAGTGGGGGCTATTAATATCAGTGTTAGGGACATTTGTCTGAGCTTCCGAACCAGTAACGGAATTAGTGGGCGAGGCGGAAAAGCCTAAGCAAATATCCCTGACCAATTCATCTATGGAGCATTGCCTTTGGAAGCTTGGTGTGGGAACCTGGATGCGAAGTTTGGGCATTTTGCGTTGTGCACTGTGGCTAACATCTATTTGAGGAAATCCCCATTTTTGGAAGTAAGGAACAAGAACTTGGGGATGAAGTTCCCACTCATGCATTTGCTGCCTATGTCTGCTGAGCAGGTCTGCAACCTGATTGTCTACTGCTGGAAGGTGTTCTGCTAGGAGACATATTTTGTGGTGAATCGCCCAATTCCATATGCTTTGCGCAAGATGCGACAGCTGGAGAGAGTGTGTCCCTCGCTGTTTTTGTAGGTAATGCATTGCTGTCATGTTGTCTGTGCGGACCAAGACAGTCATGCCTAGACGTTGGTTGAGAAAAGCTTTGAGTGCTAGAAACACTGCTAGCAATTCTAGGTACTGATGTGGAGCTGTTTGTGACTGTGGGACCACAAACTTTGTACCGTGTGATGTTGAAGGTGAGCACCCCAACCAGTTAGAGATGCGTCCTCTGTCAAAATAAATTGTGGAATCAAGTCTATGAAGGGACGCCCGTTTCCCAAATTTTGAGGGTTCCACCACTGCAGAGAGCGATGGGTGCGTCTGTCTACCAACACTAGATCGGTTAACAGACCCTATGATTGATTCCATTGACGTGATAGACATTCTTGCAGAGGACGCATGTGAAGCCTTGAATGAGGTACAATTGTACTGCAGGATGCTATCATTCCTAGCAGTTGCTTGAAGACTCTGGCTGGTAATGATTGATTGGGATGAAACTGTAGTATTGTGGCCTGAATATTGTGAATCTTGGCTACATTGGAAGTAGCTAGAGCTTTGAGAGTATTGAGGGAAGCTCCTAGATAAGACCGCACCTGTGCTGGACACAGGTGAAATGTCTGTACATTTATTGTGAAACCCAACTGATGAAGCAGATGTACTGTTATATGAGTGTGTAGTTTACAGGTTTGGTAAGTGTTGGCTTTGATAAGCCAGTCGTCCAGGTAAGGAAAGACATGTATACACTGTCTTTGACATAAGCTCCTACTACAGCTAGACATTTGGTGAACACTCTGGGGGCTGTAGTGACACCAAATGGAAGTACCGTGAACTGGTATGGTTTGCCTGCTATCAGAAATCTGAGCTATTTGCGATGAGCGGGATGAATTGAAATATGAAAATAGGCGTCCTTTAGATCCAGCGGAGACATAAAGTCACCCTGCTGCAACATGGGAAGTACTTGAAGAGTGACCATGTCAAAATGCTCTGACAATATGCATTTGTTTAAGTCTCCAAGATCTAGAATAGGTCTCAAAGATCTGTCCTTTTTGGGAATGAGAAAATAGAGGGAATAAACCCATGACCCGTGGTACGGGAGTGCAACTGGTTCTATAGCCCCTTAGAGTAATAGCGAGTGCACTTTTTGTTGAAGCAAGTGCTGGTAGTCTGGAGACATTTTGTGTGGTCGAGGAGGAATGTTTGGAGGATTGTTGGTAAGCTCCAGGCAATAGCCATGTTGGCTAGTTCCAAGCACCCATTTGTTGGTTTTTATTGATTTCCAAATGGGGAGAAAGTTTTGAAGTCTTCCACAGACAGGTGTGGAATAGTCGGAGGGAAATCACTGCTTGCTTGAGGAAGGGGAAGTGCGAGGTGTGGTGTTTATACCTCTGCCCCTGGGACTACTTCCGCTATAACCCCATCTGAAAAACCCTTTTGTAAAGGAGGTTTGGGAATTGCCTTTATATGAGGAAGTGTTCTAGTCCGTGCCTGTAGACTTGGACCATCCTCTATAAAAAAGAGCACCGAAAGGAAGCTCTATTTGAGGGAGATTGAAGCGC
Source organism: Lissotriton helveticus (assembly GCF_964261635.1). Classification (NCBI taxonomy): domain Eukaryota; kingdom Metazoa; phylum Chordata; class Amphibia; order Caudata; family Salamandridae; genus Lissotriton; species Lissotriton helveticus. Next base: position 1,842,955,468 of record NC_136065.1, on the reverse strand, counting down.
TTCAATCGTTTTTGCCACATTGGTATCCTTCATTTTTTCCGGTGCTAAATAGACTTTAGGACCAAAAAGTTGCTTTTTGTCAAAAGGTGTGTTCAGTATGGATTGATGTACTTCAGGCTTGAATCCTGAAATCTGTAGCCAAGCACGTCGTCTCAGTAAGATGCTGGTATTCACTTCTCTAGCTGCGGTGTCCGCTGCATCTAGAGAGCATTTGATAGGTCAAGAAGGGAAATTAATTTCCAATGCTACTAAGTACTGAGCTTTTGCCCTATGTTCATCTGGGAGAAACTGCAATATTTGTTCCATTTCGTCCCAGTGGGCTCTATCATCCCTTGCCAGCAGGCTCTATGTATTAGCAATATGCTATTAATTAGCCGCTTGCGTCGCTACATGCTTGCCTGAAGCATCAATCGGCTTTAACTCTTTATCTGGGGGGTAGGGCATCCCCAAATGCTTGAGAATTAGCTCTTTTTCTGGCATTTGACACCATTAAAGTGTCAAGTGGTAACTGCCCCTTAATTAAAATGAGATCTGTGGGGGAAGATTTATATTTTTTGTCTAGAACAGACGGGGCACATTGATGATATTTTTAAAGTGTGTGTTTGATTAGATTTATGTGATCCTAATGTGCCAAAAAGAAAATCTTCCACTTAAACGTCTTTATGTGGCTCCATCCCACGTATTCTGCTGCCCTGGCAATAAGTAGTTGGTATGAAAGGTTGTCATCAGGTGGAGATGGCCTGGCAGGATAAAGATCTGGGTCTGTATCCTGTGAAGGGACAGTGGTGTAATCTGGAAGTTGTGCTTCGTCCATGTCACCTGTGTTAAGTTGAGGCGGAGGAGACTGACTGGGTGTAATATTTAATGGATCATGCTGTGGTGAAGAGGGAGGAGGAGGAGATGGAAAAGTGTGAAAAGAACTAGTGCCTACACTTTTATTTTTCAAAGGAATTATATGTGGCTCCATCATTGGGAAGCTTGTGTTTAGATGGTGGTTTAGCATGAATGTGTACTGTATCGAAATGAATATACAGTTTTTTCTGTTTTGGATCTAATCTAATAGGTACAATATCTTTATTGGGATCCAGTGAAATTGCAGGTAAGTCTTTGATTTTTGGCACTGAAGTTTAAAAGTCGAGCCGGTACGTCCTTTTAGTGCCGAAGGTTTCGACTCAGAGGGTTCTGTGTCGAGGGTTTCGGATCCAAAGATTTCGGTTCCGAACCGATCTTGGCTTTGGAGCTCGGAGGTAGTCTTTGGGCAACTCAGTCCAGAGCCGGAAGGCTTTTTAGAGTGTTTTGGTGCAGAGCCAGAGGGCGGAGCGTGAGAAACCTCTTCTTGGTGCCGACCTTGGCAGTGAGGTGGTGCAAAGCCTTAGATTTGGGGGGTGTAGGGGGGGGGCGGGAGTGTCTTCGATACTAACGTTCCCTTGTATCTGCGGCACCTCATTGTCTCAGAGGTCAATCTGCCATTCCGAACCGGAGTCGGGCGCCGCCGAAGCCAGTTCTTCTTCTGCTGCCGATACCCCTTCTTGTTCGGAGTAATCGCCGAACAGATTCGGTGTGACATCCAACCGCTGCATCTCTCGACGTAGAGCCCGACTACCACGGAGAGTTTTCGTTGATCTGAAGGATCAGCACATGTCGCAGTCTTGCTCTTTGTGCTCAGGGAACCAGCACAAATTACACACCTGATGAATCTGTGCGCAGATATTTCGTGTGGCACAGAGGACAGAATTTAAATGGGGTCCGTTCCATCGACGAGGAGCTGAACGGATGCTAATGGCCGGAAGGCCGCCCGCAGATTTTCGGAACGAAATGTCAGTCTTGATTTTTATTTCGAATCGTTCGAGAACAATACCGTCAAGGTAGCGAAAAGTATGTACCTAGGGGGAACCAGAGGATCGATTCCGAAGCAGAGCGCAACAATACCTGTCCGAACCCGATGGGGGAAAAAAACAATCTAATAATGGAGTCGATGCCCATGTGCACTATCACCAAAAGGAGGAGTCACCTTCTTCGTGACTGGAAAGACCGCCCGCAGATTTTCGGAACGAAATGTCAGTCTTGATTTTTATTTCGAATCGTTCGAGAACAATACCGTCAAGGTAGCGAAAAGTATGTACCTAGGGGGAACCAGAGGATCGATTCCGAAGCAGAGCGCAACAATACCCGTCCGAACCCGATGGCGGAAAAAAACAATCTAATAATGGAGTCGATGCCCATGTGCACTATCACCAAAAGGAGGAGTCACCTTCTTCGTGACTGGAAAGACCGCCCGCAGATTTTCGGAACGAAATGTCAGTCTTGATTTTTATTTCGAATCGTTCGAGAACAATACCGTCAAGGTAGCGAAAAGTATGTACCTAGGGGGAACCAGAGGATCGATTCCGAAGCAGAGCGCAACAATACCCGTCCGAACCCGATGGCGGAAAAAAACAATCTAATAATGGAGTCGATGTCCATGTGCACTATCACCAAAAGGAGGAGTCACCTTCTTCGTGACTGGAAAGACTTCTTCAAACAAAAACAACTTGCAAATATCCGGACCCAACACTAGCTGGCAGGAGTATGCAAAGCTCACATGCATTGAACATGGCAATTTTTCTCCCACATGAGGAGCTCTTCATAAAAAGTAAAGGTACAGCTGAAGAATAAAATATTCCTGATTTACCTTTAACTGTTCGGAGTTTCAGGCAGCACAAGTCGGAAAAAAGGAACAGGGGCTGTGAGTCAAAATACCATGTTTAGTGCAGGCTGGGTATTGGGTAATGGAAGCAGAGGGATTTCTCGTATTATAGTGTATAATTGTGCGCAGCTATTGTATGTTTGAACTGTCAGGCATCTTCCCTTCATTTTTTTCTGCAGTGACAGCGGCGTTTTTAGCTTGTTTTTAATTATAGGGCACAATTTCTACACTAAATGCTGCTATGTGGGTTAGTGTCAATTATATTACTACAGTTTTCTGCAGGTAAAATGCATTTAAAGCTAGCCTGTCACAGACCTATGGCAGTCTCACCTGACTATTCATCACAGAGGAGTAAGGTGGGGGTGTTGGCAGGGGCAACCTTCAATAACTGAAAACACAGACGGGACTATGCCTATGTTCATGACTATCTGCAAGAACCCCACGATGCAAAACAACCCGTGTCTCAACCTGTATTTTCATGGATAATTTCCCGATGAATGTTGACAAGGACTCAGTCCTTTTGCCCTTTTAAAATGGAGGGTTCTGTTTCCTTTTCAAATGGAGGGTTTGGTTTCCTTAAATAAGACATCATGCCTGCTCCTGTTTACTTTCATCAACGCAGCTAAGGCAATGACCTGTGAAACCTAAAATGGCAGCATCTTTGCAGGCCATAGTGAATAGAATATCCCTCACTGACCATTGAGTTTCTGAACTTAGTCCCTACTATTTTGAACTCCCATCAGAAGTACTTAATATCAACAGAAAGGGTGTTTAAAGCTTTTGAGGGCACCAGAACATAAAAGATCTTGTGGGGCTTAGTCAGTCTTTAAAAGTATGTGAACTGTATTTTTATTTTAAGGACTAGGACTTGCAATACATACGCTAAACACATTTCTAAAGTGAAATTACATTCTTAAGAAGTTATTCCCATTCCGGTAAAAAGAGGGGAAAAGTGATAGAACAAGAGAGCACTAAATACAACCACCTTTAGGCCACATATCAATGTAGACATCCTGTTTTACCACATCTCACAACTCACCTTTTTACTTTCTTCCATCTCATGTTCAAACATAGCACTGAAAACAGGAGAGCGCGCTGTAAGTGTAAGAGAAGATGCAAAAGGTTATCAGTAACTTCCATTCTACGCTGATCTAACCTGCCTGCCAGATTCTCCTATATCAACTAAGGTCTTAATTGTCTGACCTGCCAACTAACCTCGCTAACGGCATAACTTACCTAATTAAAGAGTCACTCTATGATGGGGATAAGCACTTCCATGTACACAACAGGATGGATTGAGATGAGCACAAAATGGATATTTTAGAACCATTAGCTTCCATAAACAGGTGGTCTGAGGAAAAATGGAACTACAAATTAAGGGCCATTCTAAATCTTCCTTAGTCATTCTCACTGGGTTACTCAAGGACTACTCCTAATTAAATATCCTGAAGATGTGCCTTCAGCATCCCTCTATCCAACAGAAAATTAAGCTACGCTGCATTTTGTTTTTTCTTGTTCAGGACTTCTCTGTGTGTCAGTAATGTCAAGCAACTCCGTACTGACAAATTCAGACATCAAGCACCCTTCTTGCACAGATAAAGCCACGTCTACCAGCAATGATCACAGCACATGAAGTAAAGGCAAAAAGCTCAACAAGTGGTGAAGGCAATGATTATGTTCCTCCGAGGCAGCCTCCTAGGAGATGATCCTAGGCCTAGCATTAGAGCTAGACTCTCCCGAAGGTCTATGGCTTTGTCATGCATCATGGAGGGGGCATGCATGAGTCTCACCCTCTCAAAATAGGCACAGAACTAGAAGGCTCTTCTTGATCAAGGATTCTGTTTAGCAGAGACATCTGTTGAAAATCCAACTTCTCTCAGAAAATATACAAAAGGTTATGGATATTGAAAAGGGGGTTAAATGGATGTTGATTTTAGAAGAAATTGTGCCACACGCAATCTAGAGTTTTAAGGCACGGCTCGGACAGCGGCAAACAACAAGACGGTTCCCTTGTTCAGGCTTAAGTTTCTGCATAAACAAATAGAGGAGCAGCCATCTCTTGCACGTGTTCCAACTGGTCTGTTTTCACATTACAAAAATAAAGAAAATAAAGGTCAGAATGGGAGGCCTGACATTATTCTACTGTGGTGCATCCCTTGTGCATTCTCCCTGGGAGCATTCCTTAACATAACGTATTCTCAACAAGGGAAACCATTCCAACAAGGTTGGGAGTAAAGGTAGATGGAGAATCTAGCTTTTCAGTTGGTGTTTTTTAGGACTCAATTTCCATGAGCACCTTCCTGTTCTCTCATTCATTAGGTTCTTGGTTAGTTACTACAGAATACTGGTCTGTGCTTGCCACCATTTACTAAAACGTGGAAAAACAATAGTTACTTACCTGTAATCTGTGGTTCTCCAGGTTTGGTGTCTTTCATAGATTCACATGCCTGAATCATTCCCCGTCGTCGGAGTCCCATGGTACATAAAAATGCAATAATATGCACAGAATAACCAAAAAACCTTGGAAGAATAACCAACCAGGAAGTAAAGTAGCCCTAAGCTACAAGAGCAAACACTTTCACACTCATGACTATCCTAGTCATTTTGTATAGACCAAACTGCAGCCAATCAGGCGACAGCACCCACCAGAATGTTCTCCCCAGAGGCTCAGGGTCTCAGATTTTCTCGCACAGGAGAGAAGCCAACATAATCGCCTGAGGAGCCTCTGAGGGGAGGTGGGCGGGTGCATGTGAATGAAAGACACCAATACTGGAGAACCACAGATTACAGGTAAGTAACTATTGTTCTTCGCCAGTATTGGGGTGTCTCATAGATTCACATGCCTGAATCAGAGTAGATAGCAGTACAAATCATAATGTTCATTAGACGCTCCTTGTATCACTGTATATATGCATGCTCGGCAATAGAGAATAACATGTAAGAATAAGCGTTTAAAAAGAGCATAGTGGAGGAGGGAGAACAGAGGCTCACCTTATTTGAAAAGATTGCGAAGAAATGCTCGTCCCACTGAAGTATCTGCATCACTTGCAGCGTCCAAACAGTAATGTTTGGTGAACGTATGCCTGCTGGACCAAGTTGCCGCTCTGCAGATCTGATGAGGAGGCACACCAGCAAAGAGAGCGGTGGAAGAGGAGACCGCTCTTGTAGAATGTGCTCTTGGCAAAGATTGTAGAGACCTTCCCGCCTGCTGATAACAGACTAATCGTTGAGGACATCCAACGGGCTCTAGTCTGTTTGGATACAGCGTATCCTTGACGTAGCATTCCATATGCTACGAATAACTGATCTGTTTTCCGCATTGTTGCAGTTCTTTGGAGATAGAATTTGAGACATCTCCTGATGTCTAGGGAATGCAAGGCTTTTTCTGCCGCTGTTTGCAGATTTGGAAAAAATGTCTTTAGAATTACTGGCTCATTAAGATGAAAGTCAGAGGGAACCTTAGGCATGTAACTTGGATTGGTACGACGCACCACTAAATTTGGAGTGAATTGTAAGAAAGGAGACTTGATCGTGAATGCCTGAATGTCGCTGACCCTTCTTGCAGACGTTCGCGCTAAAAGTAGAGAACTTGAGATCCACTTTATGAATAGGTTCAAAGGGGTGACGAATGAGCGGAGCGAGCACCACATTTAAATACCAGGATGGAGATGGACGTCGAATAGGAGGAAACATTCGGAATAACCCTTTAAAAAATTGTTGAATTATTCTAGCAGAATAAAGAGAGGCAGAGCCATCCTGACGGAATCTCGAAATGGCTGCCAAAATTACTTTCAGCGTGGAATGAGATAAACCCGATCTAGCAAATTGAAGAAAGAACGGCAAAATCTGTTTGGTTTAGCATGAATTGGATGTAAATTGGCAGAGTGACACCCGGCAAAGAATCTTTTCCATTTGAGCTTGTATGTCTTAATCGTGGCAGGTGCTCTAGCATTGGCTAAAACATCTTGACAATCCGTAGGGATATCTGAATGTGCGAACTCAATGTGTTGAGGAGCCAAGCTGCGAATTTCAAGGAGGCTGGGTCGAGGTAACAAATTTGACCCCTTTGCATGGTCAGAAGATTCGGTATTGGTGGAAACTGAATGGGATCGGACTCCGAGAGGAGGATAAGTTCGGTGAACCAATATTGGCGAGGCCATCTGGGAGCAATGAGAATGAGGGGACACGGCTGCCTCTTCATCTTGCGGATGACTCTGGGAACTAACGGAATCGGAGGAAAGGTGTATGCATGTATCCGAGACCAGTTCATCGAAAGCGCATCCCCGCATTAGTCCTTGTGGGGAAACCAGCTTGCAAAGTGTGGGCATTTGTGGTTCTGAATTGTTGCAAACAGGTCCAGGTCGGGGTGACCCCACTCCCGAAAGACTCGGTACAGCGTCAGTTGATTGATCTCCCATTCGTGACTGGATATTGCAGATCTGCTGAGAGAATCCGCAAGTACAATGGATATCCCTGGAACATGAACCGCTGAAAGATTGATTTTGTGATCCAGAGCCCAATCCCGAATCTCCTGGGCTTGCTGAGTGAGAAGGGCCGATTTTGTACCACCCTGTTTGTTTAAGTAATGCATACTTCTTGTATTGTCTGTCCGAATTAGAACCACGGACCCCTTGATGACTGTTCGAGAGGACTTCAAGGCCAAGAAAATGGCTCGTAGCTCTAGAAGATTGATGTGCCACTTCCTTTGTTGCACATTCCATTTTCCGTTGACAGTCATTCCTTGAAGCCGTGCACCCCATACTTCGAGGGAAGCATCTGTGGTGATGGTAAACCTTGGAACTTCCATCAGGAATGCACATCCCTCTTGCAAATTTTTCCTTTGAATCCACCAGTGAAAGACTTCTCTCATACGAGGAGTTATGCTGATCATGTCGTCGAACGACCCCGAAACCTCCAACCATTGGAGGTTGAGTTCCTCTTGCAAAGGTCTCATTCGGATCAACAGGTGGGTATCAGAGGGATGCAGGATGAGATCATCCCTAGGAAAGATTTGAACATCCGAACTGAAACGTACTCTTTTTGTTGCAGTAGGCGAGCCATCTTGCAGATCTTGAACGGTCTTTCTGTTGAGACGAAAGACTGAGTGATTGAGTGTCTAGTGTGGCTCCCAAGAATTACTTTCTTTGAGACGGAGTCAGATGGGATTTTTCTAAATTGATTGAGAGACCCAGAGACTGGAATAGTGACAGGCATCTTTGAACATGCGCTCTTGCTGTTACTAAAGAACTGGCCTTGATAAGGCAATCGTCCAAGTATGAGAAGATTTGAATGCCCCCTAAGCGAAGATGCGCTGCCACTGGAGCTAACACGTTCGTGAAAACACGGGGCGCTGAACGAAGTCCAAATGGGAGAACTTTGAACTGAAAATCCCTGCCAGCCACTCTGAATCTTAAGAACTTTCTGTGCCTGGGAAAGATGGGTACATGAAAATAAGCATTCTGAAGATCGAGGGTGGCCATGTGATCCCCTTCCGAGAGAAGCTGGAGGATTTCTTGAAGCGTTTACATCCGGAAGGACAATTTTTTGAGGTATTTGTTGAGGGCACGCAGGTCGAGGATGGGGCGCCATTCCCCTAACTTCTTCCGTATGAGGAAGAACCTCGAGTAGGACCCCGTTCCCTTTTGCAACTGAGGGACTTTTTCGATTGCTCCTTTCCGAATCATTACATTTATTTGGGAGACCAGCTCCTTGAGATGAGCTGGAGGTGGGCCTTTGGGAGGAGAATTTGGAGGGGTTCTGATGAATTCTAAAGCGTAGCCCCTGGCCACTACATCCAGGACCCACCTGTCTGTAGTAATTTTGGACCAGTTCGAGTAGAAACAGGATATTTTTCCTCCAACTTTTGATTTGGAAATGGGCAGAGATGGTAGCAGGTGGTATGTCTCATTGTTTCCTAGAGGAATCTCGTCTCCGATAAGAAGACTTCCTTTTTGTTTGAGGGTAATTGTTACCTCGCTGTCCGTATGTTTGCTGTTTGTACGGTTGATACCTCTGGTTACCTTGAGAGGCTTGGTAAGATCGTTGCTGAGAGTAGCCCCCTCTATTGGAGAAGGATCCACGTCCTTTGGCACCATGAAAGGATGACTTACGAAACTGCAGGCTTCCCAGTGACCTTGCCGTTTCCGTGTCTTTCTTTATGGCCTGCAGGGCCTCGTCGATATGCTGGCCAAAGAGAAACTCCCCATCATATGGCATGTCGATGATCTTAGCCTGGACCTCCTGGCGAAAGGATGTTGACTTCAGCCAACCCTGCCTTCTCAGCACTGCTGCCCCCGCCAACTGCCTGAAGCCTGTAGAAGCCACATCTACTGCTGTATCGATCATTTCTGCAGAAGTACACTCCCCTTCATACAAGATCTTTCTGGCTTCTGATCGTTCAGGCTCTGGAAGCTTTTCAATTATATATGGTAAGATATCCAAACCACATTTTTCTATCGTATCTCCCTAATATTGCTAGGGAGTTTTCAGTACGAACAGTAGTTGCAGCTATAGTTGAGACTTTTTTGCCAATGGAGTCCAGACGTCTGCCATCCCTGTCCGGTGGAGCAGTTACCGGTGAAGAGGGGTTTCTGGCCCTTCTCTGAGCCGCTTGGGTGACCCTGAATCAGTCTTTGATTGCCCTATAAGGCATTCAGGCTAGGTGAGTGGTGCCTTATAATTTTTGTCTACGCAAGGCAAGACTGCAGGGAGAGAATTTGGTGTTGACATGATCTTCAGCCCCTCTTTCCAGATGAAGTCTATTATGGGAATTGTTTTCACTTGCCTCTGCGGTTGGTCCTTAAAATCGTAAAGAAAACAGTTATCCTGTTTCGTTTCCATGGAAATTAGAAACCTTTTCGTTGCTCTTTCCATTATGAGATGGAATCCTCCAATATCTACAGGCAGAGAGCCCGCAGCAGGTGGAGCAGATGGTGATGGGGTTTGTGTTTGATAGTCATCCCACTCCGACAGCACAGACTGATCATCAACTTCTCCTTCTTCCCTGTCCTCATCAGTGGTCACAGCCTCCTGGGTATGGTGGGATGGCACCGGAGAAGGAGAAATTGTAGATCGTATTTCGGATGCTGGTGTTGGAGAAGATTGTCTTGGCTGTCCAAACGCCGTTACAGAGGCTTGAGGCATGGCCGTTGAAGTGAGCGACTCTGCCGATTCAGATGGAGGGAACCGGCGACAGTAGTCCATCATATACTGTAAAGTGTTGAGGAGAGCTAACGGCATTTGTGCCGTAGGCACCGTGGCAGGAGCCTGACCTGTAGGCTCAAGGAACTGCTCTTCTTCCTGATATTTTATAAGCAGCTCAGATGGACTCCTAGCTGAGCGGAACCGCTCATCCACATATGATTGCACTTCATCCTCTTCAGAGTCCAATAGCTGTTCAGGCAACTTCAGCGGGGAGAGAGCCGCTATTGAAGAGCCCCGTCATTCTAATAAAGAAGCTGCCTTAGACGGCGAGGCAAAGGAGACTGTAGACGGTGCAGCAGACCAAACTTGTAATTCTTTACAAGATGAAAAAGGCGTCGACGGTACGACCGTCGACGGTGCAGTCGACGGAGATGGTGTATGGACAGTGGCTGCTGACGAGACAGTCAAGTTAGTCGATGGGGCAATCATCGTCGACGATGTTTTCAACAACGAGGCAATCTTCGTCGACGATGTTTTAGACGAGAAAATCTTCGTTGATGAGGTGGCCGTCGACGACGATGTAATTTTAGTCGACGGTGAGGTAGTCGACGGCAAGGTGACCTTCGTCGTCGAGGAATCTGTCGACGGGGTGGCTTTCGTCGACGGGGTAGGCACCGTCGAGGTGTTCTTCGTCGACGATGCGCTTGTCGACGGGAACTTCTTACCCTTCGTCGATGATGGAGCGTCGACGCCCAATGGCATTTCCTTCGTCGACGAGATGGGTCGAATTGAAACAGAGACCAGCGTCGACGGGGAAGAGGCCGAAGACATCATTATTTTAGGCCTCGACGATGAAAAGGTGACCGTCGACGTTGAAGAAGCGTCGACGATGATGGTTGTCGACGGAGGAGCCGTCGAGGACGCCGTCGTCGACTAAGTCATTTTCTGAGGTAAAACTTTCTGTGATAGTCTTTTTGATGACAAAGACTTTCCAGACTTTCTCAGGGGCGTACTAGATCTAGATTTTGAAGGTGGAGAAGCCTTTTTTGAAGAAGAGGAGGAAGGCAAGCTAGAATCCTTGGTGTATTGAGCTTTTCTCGACACCTAAGCCCCAGGAGAAGATACCTCTTCCTCAGCCATCATCTTCCTAGAGGATATAGTTGACCCCGAGGCTTCACTTCCTACCTCAGATAGGGGGTTGTCCTGAACCTTGATTTTCTGCAGCCACAGGAGAAGACGACCTTCCCTGTCTCTGAGGGTCTTCTGAGGACAGGTCCTGCAGATCTTACAATCCTTTACCTCATGGTCCGGATACAGGTTATAAATACATTTCTTGTGGGGATCTTCCTTAAAAGCCCTGAGTTTCCCACAAGATTCACAAGGCCTGAAGAGAGATTTAGAAGATGACATTCTTAAAGTAGGTAAAAACCAGCCAAAGTTGTGAAGTACAGAGCAGAGCTCAGGGAGGCTCCCTTCACACGACGTGCGGTAGAAAATCTGAGAGCCTGAGCCTCTGGGGAGAACATTCTGGTGGGTGCTGTCCCTGATTGGCTGCAGTTTGGTCTATACAAAATGACTAGGATAGTCATGAGTGGAAGTGTTTGCTCTTGTAGCTCAGGGCTACTTTACTTCCTGGTTGGTTATTACCAAGGTTTTTCGGTTATTCGGTGCATAGTATTGCTTTTTTATGTACCGTGGGACTCCCACTCCGACGACGGGGAATGATTCAGGCATGTGAATCTATGAAAGACACCCCAATACTGGAGAAGCTCTCTTCTCCCAAGAAAAACCCCAACCTTGCCACTACTAGTTTGTTCATCCAGCCACTCTTAAATAAGCATTATTCAAAATACTCATGGACAAGAAGTTTCTAATTTCAACTAACTATATACCTTTCTAACAATCAATCACTCCACTTACCTATCCCTCCACTTCAATGCTCTGCTGGCAACACTACAACTGAACAAAAAGGAAAGAAAGTAAAACTAACCTGCAAGTATGGCTTTGTGAGCCTGAAACTCTTGGCCAGCTACGCACAGGCAGCAATCAGTGAAGCGCGAGTTTTCCCATAAACCTCCCAACTCATCTGCCAGGCGACACTCTGGCACCTTCACCATGTTCATAGTGTTCTGTCCAGAGATGTTGACTGAGTCCTGCACCACACTAACCTAGAGAAGCAAACAAAGGTTAGTCACTGTTCATCAACTAGTTATTCAGATAGGACTGGACAGTACATAAATTAAATAATCAGGAGGAAAACAAAAAAAACAATAAAGGTGTTGTCATAGTAGGTAACAGATTTGTGCATCCTGAGATCTTATGATTAGCTGCATTCATTAATAAAGAAAGGAGGAAGAGAGGTGAGAAATCTGATAGATGATCAATTATCCCCCAAGAGGAAAATGTTACACTCAAACCATCTGTTCATGGCATGTAGTGCTGTAGATTCACGTGTTGTGCATACTCCTGCCATTTAGTGTTGGACCCAGACATGTGCAAGTTGTTTTTCTTCGAAGAAGTCTTCATGCGGTATAGTAGCTCCTCTTCTTGCTGGTAATCTGCATGGTCATCGGCTCCATTGTTAGATTGTTTTCCTGCACAGCAGGTGATGACGTAATGTTAAGTGAAGCAATGTATAGTGAGAGATCTATGCGAAAGTGGAAAAAAGAGATCGTAAATGATGCTGCAAAGAAATCCGGGGAGATGGATGGGCACATGTGTTGCTACAGCACTACATACCATGAACAGATGCTTACAGGATAAGTAAAAGTTCGAGGCATGTGTGACTGTAGAAACACATGCTGCGCATACACTGTAAAGCAGTCCTCCCAAAAAGCGGTGTCTATCCCGTGGTGGTGAAGCAGATTGAAAGAGTATACAGAGCACTGCCTGACCAGCATATCCAAACAATAATGTTTTGTGAATGTGTGTAGCTGCTTTGCATGTCAGCTATTGTGATGTTCCCCAGGAAAGCTACAGAGGTTCCTTTCATCTGAGTAGAGTCAACTCGAAGACCTAATAGAAGAAACTTTATTGCGTGATTAATAAAAATCTTTGCAATGACTCTTTAAAATAAACTGGAGGGGATACACGATCAAGAGTTTTACAAAAAACAGTTAAAAACAATAACAGAGTTAAAAATAAGAACGAAAGATCCGTGCAAACTGATGCTGTACATTGCGTTTGTATAAAACATTTACTGAGTCTTTGTTAGTCCAAAGAGAGTTTTCTTAAAGTGCAAAAGTGGGTCTTTTTGAGTCAAGTTCAATCGCTGGCTCTGGATTTTGGATCGTGTTAACTGTTTTCATGAAGCGCACTAGTCTGCAGGCTAATTGGATATCTTCTCCCTCGAAGCTGATCAACAGGGCTTGTCTGCGAGTTAGCACACCATTTTGATTCCAGAGCTGTGTTAGTTGACCCCTTCCGGCACTATCTAGAGCTTTACAGCTACATAACAAGTGCAAAACGTCCTCCTTTGGGTTGTCGCAAAGCCTACAGTTGGAATTCGATTCCAAGCGTTTCCATGGGGGAAGATGTACTTTAGACGGGATTACCCCCATCCTCAGCCGCAGGAAATCTTCCTTCACCTTCCTTGAGAAGCTGGTACTGAGGTGTGGCTGGGGTAAGGCGCTAGTGTAGCCTTGGATCACGAACCACCCGTGTGATCTCCTAGTTAGTGTTGCTTTGTCTTCTTCCATGGAAAGAATTTTCACTGACTTGTTGACCAGGCGCTTGAAGCACTTATGTGAGCAGCTCGAGTGCCAAAGGTCTTTTAATGCAAGGGATTTTATAGCTGCTTGGAGGTAGACCGTTGCGGGGGATCCCTTGTTTGTCTCCAGCTCTTTCCTAAGGTGGGCGTTCAGGGAGTCTGTTACAGCGTTCTTTACTTTATGCCAGCATTTTGCATATGCGCCCTTACGTGCAATTTGTTGCTTCTGTAAACCGAACTCCAGCCTTCGCTGTGCTGGGGAGGTGTACGGAGGGAGAGACAAGAGTATTCGGAGTGTTTTACTGACCACATTATCTAAAGTGTCCTCGTCTCTCCCTCTCATGCATTCACTGCCATTTGTTATTGATGGTAGCAGTTTTGCGCGAAATATGTCCAGCAAGGGGATTAAGTTTGGGCCTGCTATTTTGTTCTTGATATTTTTTAAAGCGATGGCCAGTGAAATCCCTCTGTTTTTTATTGTTGTTGCCTGTCGCTGGAATGAGCCGTTGGAATCAAAAATTATCCCCAGATATTTGTATTCTTTAACTGTATCCATTTTGAGGTCATGCAGAGACCATTGAAATGTTTGCTTTTTTGATTAAAAACCATCACCTTCGATTTTTCCGTATTTATGGTCTGGCCGTTTTTTTCCGGAAAATTTACTTGTTGTATTAATAAGATGTTGCAGGCCTACTGGGGTGTGGCTGATTAGTATCAGATCGTCTGCATATAATAAATTCGACAATGTAAGACCCCCTAGCTTTGGGGAATGATGGTTGCAATTGTCCAGATCTTTAGAAAGGTCCGACATAAAAAGGTTGAACAGGGTCGGTGCGATGACGCACCCCTGTTTCAACCCTTTTGTAGTCGGAATTTCTTTTGATAAACAGTTGCCGGCCCCCAGTTTTATTTGGATCCAGGTGTCTGAATGCAGTAGGATCAATAAGTTGAGCAGTTTGGAGTCCACCTCCCACTTTGAGAGTTTTGACCACAATTTCCCTCTGTCAACGCTATCAAAAGCGGCTGAGAAGTCGATGTAGCACGCATATAATGGTATTTTATGTTTAATGGCAGCATCTATCAGCAGGGAGAGGGCTAGAATGTTTGTCGAGGTCCCTAGATTTTTTGGGGAATCCAGTCTGGTTGATAGGGATTAATTTTTTATTTGATGCCCAGGAGGTTAGTTCTTCCAAGAGTAGCCCAGAAAAATATTTTGCATCTATATCTATAAGAGCTGTGAGTCTGTAGTTCTTAGCCTCGTTCTTATTACCTTTTTTATAGATTGGAGCTATTATTGAACCCCTCCAGGAGGACGGAAATTGTTCAGCCTTCCAGGTTTCTACAAAGATCGGGAGCAGTTCAGCCCAATAGGTTGGATCTTGTTTATAAATAATGGGAGGGATTCCATTTGGGCCTGGGGCTCCCTCCTTCCGTCCTTTCGCAATTCGTCCCTTCAACTGCTCAATCGAACCTGGGAAGTTGGTGTCCACAACTGGAGGCTTTAGGGCCGTCGCGATCGGCTTACAGGATTCCGGATTTTGATGGCCCATGCTTGGCGCTTCATCATTAAAGTGTTTGAACAGGTAATTTACCCAGATTAGCTCTGTGATGTGGGAGTTCACTCCAGTGGCATTCGGATTATCTATTTTATTAACAGTTTTCCAAAATCTTGCACTGTTATTGTTTTTTGAAACAGAGTAGTTTTACCCAAGTTTTTTCCGCGGCTTCAATTCGCCACAGGATTTTATGCTTTTTGCACTTTAATGATCTCAATTTAGTGAACTAAGTCGTTGTCACTCCCATCTTTCCGCAGCTCGCGAAGTGTACTGTTAATGGCTGTTTTTATTGCCCTTAAATTAGGCGTTAGAGAGGATTGAGGGTAATTTTTTGGGTTGCTTATCGGGCAGGCCGATATTTTTTTTGGGCATGTCCGTACTTCGGTTTCTTTAATGAAATTGAGCTTAGTGTTCTTTAGGCCAAAGGATTTCAGGAAGGACTCCCAGGCGAGTATTTTATTATCGTTCAGCTCAGCAGCACTTTCCCAGCTCATCTTTGCTTCTTGCATTAATCGATCTGGGTCGCTAGTATTGCACTTAATTCTATTGCATTTTGCTGAGGTCGTTAGCTTTGGGCCAATTGATGGAAATGTTAGTGCTGTCCCTTGTGCCCTCAGTGTCAGTTCTTGCGGGAGGTGGTCGCTGTAGTCAGATATTCCGATTTTAAAGTCTTGGATTAACGCGAACAGTGAAAAAGACAAGAAGGTGTAGTCGATCGCCGATGATGTGATCGAGTTATGGAAGGTTGCTGCTTGGGGACGGTCCCCCGGCAATCGCCCATTTGCCGAAATCAGCCCCAAATTAGTTAGGTCTTCTGTTAAACATTTTGACAAATTTGTTTGTTTGGCCCATGGGCACACTTCCAGAGGTGGGATCCCCCTGACATGCAAATAATCTTCCATTGGGTAGTTCTTCCCTGATGATTTCGAAAGGAACATATTAAAGTCTCCTAACACAATAAAGTTCAGATTGTCCACTTCCGTTATTAATTTGTTCAGTTCTATCACCAGGGCAGTAGCGCCGTTTTTTTCCCCTTTGGGTGCAGGTAGGTATTAACCAGGATTAGTTCTTGCCTATTGGATCCCGGTGTTGATATTTCCAGCGGGATTGCTGTGATCCAGTTTTCAGTTCCCGAAGAATTTTTTATTTAGCAGTTCTTTTGTGTGGTTTATTGTTTGTATCGAGGTGTATATCGTTAAACCACCTTTCTCATGACCGAATTTTGAGGTTCTCCTTGCTGGGAGGTGGAATGATTTAAAGCCCTGAAGATGGAGCGGTTCTGCTGATCAAGTTTCTTGTAACAGTATTAAATCATACTGCTGAAAATATAGCAATAGATCCTTGTTGGTAATTTTTGCTCCTAGTCCGTTTATGTTCCAAGAACACAATTTAAGCGACCGATTTGTATTTGAGGGGGTACCGATTCGCTCTGCAGATTGTCATTGGCTGGACTGTCTGGAGTTAATTGTTTTTGCGATCCAGTCCCATTCTTGATTTTGGGTTGGAAGACCATTGATTTTTTGCAGAAGGGGTGCACCAGCCTTTTGTTTCGATTGAGCTTCCTCGTGCTCCTCTCAGTATAGATTTTATGGGAATATCTGGGCGGCGTTTGCTCAGAGTCAAGTTAACATTTTCTTGTAGATTGCGGAGTAATGGAACTGGGTAGCCTGGTTCAAGAACGGTTTGATTCGAATCCCCCAGGCTTTTAATTGATTTTCCTCTCAAGATTTTATTCGCCAATTCTCCAGAGCTCCAGATAGTTTTTGTTATTTCCTGCTCTGCTAGATGTTTAAGTGTGATGAATTCGACAGCCTCCAAATCTTGAGTAGTTAACATAACTAGAGATGTAATTGAGTTCAGGACTCGTAAGATATTCCTTCGGTTTAAAATATCTTCACGGCCTTTGGATCTGTAATCAGGAATGAAGAGTATTGTTTTAGGCTCTTCGTGGTTGGTGGCCTCCTGCCACTATTCGGGATTTGATGCCCATTCTGTGCTCTTGCAATTACTATATTCTTGGGGGCTTTGATCTCTTTGGGTCGGCGGACCTGAGTTAGCAATTGATACCCGTGCTATACTCTTGCAATTGCTGAGGTCTAGAGGCGCTTGCTCTCTTTGCGTCGGCTGACCCAAGTTGGCAATTGGGTCACAGGGTTCGTACTTGTTGTTGTCCTGCCTTTGACCCGGTGTTAGCTTGAGGGCTGTGCTTTGGGTTGATCCTGGGTTTTGCTCTCTCTTGATCAGGGATTCCTTGTCAAAAATTACATTGGGTCATTTTTCCTTGCTGATGAGGAGATACAGATGGCGGTATCCCAAGGATTAATTCCTCCAGTTGATAGTACCACCAGATTGTCCGCAGTTTGTAGCCCCATTGACTTGAAGTAGAAGTTTTTTTTTGTACTATTGCTTATCGCCCCTAGGTCATCTTGTTCACGAGCTTCTTCAGCTGATCCCCTTATAAAATAAGCTTCTGTTGGTTTGTTCTTGGCAGACGTTGCCTCTGGGCTTATAAGAGCAGAGGAGGTTGGAGGGCTTTCCCTAGACCTTTGGCTTAGTTCGTCCTTAGTGCCTCTTTGTTCTTTCTCTAATTCCGGCAGCGATTTGTTTGCTTGTGGGAAGTATGTTTTTATAGAGCCCATCTTGTTTCTCCCTTTTCTCTTCATTTTCCTTCTTTGTTTAGCAGACTGTTTGTTGCATATATATTCCCCGCTTTCCACAATGGCGGACGGCTCTCTGGTTGAACTCTGCTGCTTTTCATCTTGCCGGAGCTTGGGTGCGCCTCCCGTTTGTTGTGAGTTCTGTTCGTTCGATTCCTTAAGGTGATTAAGTGGATTGTATGAGGCCATTCTGACGTTGGGAATAACCACCGATTGGGTTTTTTCCATTGTCTCGCAATCTGGGTTTTTTCTTTCCTTGCTTGCTACTGCCCATGCTGCTCTGTGGGAGTTATTTGCAGATTTTATATCAGTTAAGAGCTCACTCATTACATCTCGTAAAGATGATAATTTGTCAATGATTGAGTAACATGTGCAGCTTGGTGGGTTGATTGTTGTTTTTGATTGAACTCTTTTGATCAACTCGTTCACATCTAATAACTTGGTGTCGATGTTAATGACAAGGGTGGTTAAGCGGGTTAGCAAACTTAGTTGGATATCCATCTTGTCCGAATGGTATTCCATTGCTTTTGTCATGAGGTTTATGGTATTTAGCAGTGAAGCCCAAAGACCGCTCTCTTCTGTGTTTAGAGTCTTTGGGGAATCAACCGTTTTGATTTCTGTGTCATGAGGTGGCATGACGCCTTTTCCCTGGGCATGTGGATCCGCCAATTTCTCCCATTCTTCAGTTGTCAAGGGGGATGCGCTGTTTGCTAATACTGACCCTGGGTGCTGAGTAGTAGTTGAGACCAAAGGTCTCACTTGAGGTGAGGTGTTTGGTTCCAAAGCAACGGGATATGCAGGTCTTAGTAGCACGTACTGGGTCGTGTTTGGACCAAGATGATTAATTTGGTGTAAGCTATTTAACTCCAAAGCCGGATCAGGGGACTCCCGCTGTGATTTTCTTGCTGGGGTGGAGTGGAATGAGTAGTTTTGGGATGATGGATGTTCTAAGTACTCATTGAGAGAAGGCTCTTTGACTTGATCGTCGGGCTCATCTGCTCTTAGTTCTCTTGCCACGCTTGAGTCCTTGTTCGATTTAAAACTTTTATTTTGCCGCCTGGGATTATTTCCATCGGTTTCAGAACATTGAGGACTGTTTGCTACTGAAATTGATGGGGGAGTTGAGTCTCTGTAAGGTTTAGATAGACTTTCGTTGACCAAATGACTCGCCAATACCGAAGCTGGTTGTAAGGCTCGTGCCGAGTCTGCGACGTCGTGTTTTGTTAAGATAATTATTTCCTGAAGCAGAGGGGAGGGAAGGCCCTTCTGAGTGGTGCTCATATGGTTTAGCACAGCCCCAGCATCTTTTACAAAGGCAAACTTGGAGAAATTTTTCGGTTGGACGAGAGTTTTTTTTTAAATTTTTGTTGGTTATAAGTTTGTTGGTCGGTTTGACCTAGCACTGAACCCTCTGCTTCATGCTCAAGGGTAACTAAAATGTCATCCTCTGTGCTTGTGCCATATTTTGTTGGCCTTGTTAATTTTTCAGTTGCTCACTACTGTAGAAATACTTCGTCTTTCTTTGCCTGATCTCATGATGGCAAAAAGCTGATGATGGCCAAGAGGAGGGAGGAGGTCCAGTAAAGCCTGCTCAGTCCTTTCAGTAGGACCACCCCTCCAGTGCCCCTCACCCCCTGTACAAGATGCCAGTTATTCACGACTATAGCTTCGTGTTTTTTTTACAGAGCGTCACTTGAGCTTTTGTGCTTTTTGTACTTTAAGCGCTGAGCTGCGTTGCATTACACTTACGGAACAGTCAGTGCTGCGATGCTGGGGTGGAGCCGGTTAGTCGGTCAGCTGTGAAGCGTCTATCGAAGCCGAGGGTTAGTCGGGGGGAGGGGGGGCCACAGTGCCTCGACTCCGTGGCCCTGACCAGTGTCCACAGCGTCCACTGGCCGCATAGCAGGCCTGGGTGGTAAGTCTGCGCGCGTCCTTGAGAATGCTCATGCATTGGAGTGGAAGACCCAAACTCTATGACCTCAGGAGCCAGATCACAAGGTTGAGAGACCAGAGTCTGGTTGCCGGATTTCTCAACTGCTGGGTATGGGAAGGTCCAGCTTGTTGGGAAGCCTCTTGTGTGGACCCAGAGTTCTCGAACATAGTTGTGAACCAGGGCTGGCGAGCCCATGTGGTAGCCACAAGGATGAGAGTGAGGGATGTCTGGCAAAGTCCCTGAACCACAAACGGAAGAAGAGAGAGGCAAAAAAGTGTAGGCAAATATCCCGGACCACTTCATCCAAACATAGAACATAGGATATGGACTGTGGCAACCTGGAGGTCTGGGCATTTGACAATTTGTGCAGTTGCGAACAGGTTTATTTCTGGGAAGCCCCAGCTCTGGAAGTAGTGGTGGACTTGCAGGTGGAGTTCTCACTCGTGGACTTGTTGCCACATCCTGCTGAGAAGGTCAGCAAAATTGTTCTCTATCTGGAAGGTACCACGCGAACAAATGGATTCTCTGGCGGACAGCCCACAGCCAAGTGCTCGGAGATAGCTGAGAGAGTTGTGGGAAGCATATGCCCCCGTTTCTGAAGGTAATGCATGGCTATCCTATTGTCCAGCCACACAAGAATAACCTTGCCTATCAGGTGAGGTACAAAAGCCTTTAACACTAGCTGGATAGCTTGAGTTCCAGGTAGTTGATATGGAAGTCCTATGGTGTGCATTCCCATTTGCCCTGGACAGTCCGGCCCTGCAACTGCGCACCACATCCCGTAAGGGAGGCATCTGTTGTAACAGTCCTCTGTAGAACCCTAACTCGAAAAAGTTATTGTGACATGTATATGTTTGTGGCACTCTTGATCAGCCAGTCGACCAAATAAGGGCAGACACACTGTCTGTGCAAGTGTTTGGCCACCAATGCAAAACACTTGATGAACACCCTAGGTGCGGTAGTAACCCTTAAGGGGAGATCTTTGAATTGGCAATGTTTGCTGCGTACCACAAACCTGAGATATTAACAATGGGCCGGGTGTATTGGCATGTGGAAATAGGCATCCTTTAGGTCGAGCGCGGCCATAAAGTCGCCTTGCTGGAGAAGAAGAATTACATCCTGGAGAGAGATCTCCAAGTGCTCTAAAAGAATGCATTTGTTTAGAGGCCTGAGGTTCAAAATGGGTCAGAGGGATCTGTCTTTTTGGGTAGCAGGAAGTACAGAGTACACTCTTGTGTCCTACAGATAGTAGGGGGCAGGTTCTATAGCCCATTTTAGAAGGAGTGCTTGGAGCTCATCCCTCAGAAGCTTTTGGTGTTCTGGACAGAGTTTGTGTTTGAGATGTAGAATGGTGGGAGTCAAGGAAGTGAGCTCCAGACAAGAACCATGTTGGATCATATCCAGCACTCACTGCTCTTCTGTCATATGGGAAAGAAGCCTTGAAGGCACCCCCATGGGTGTGCTGGAAGCACGTGGAGGCTTTTTGTGGAGGGAGGGCAAGGGAGAGCGGGGAGGTGGTCTTCGCGCCTCCACAATAAGGTGTGCAACGAAAGGAGCAGCGAGGACCAGGTGTTTGAAGTCTGCCTATCGCCTTCGCTGTGTCTGTATCTTTCTTGATCTTTTCTAAGATTTGGTCCCGCTGTGGGCCAAAGAGATGCTGGCCATCAAAAGGCATGTTCAACAGGTTCTCCTGAACTACCTGCTTTAAGGGGGAGATATTGAGCAAGGCGTGTCCGCTTAGGAGGAAGCGGGAATAAAACCGCAATGTCTGCTGCATCCAGGGTACAGCCAATAGTAGTGTTCAATATCTGCTTACCCTCAGAGACTATTTCATGTTCCCTCTTCATGTGTCCTCTGGGAGGTGTTAAAGGAGCTCTTCTATTTCATTTCAATGGGCAGAACGCCATTGGTTGGCTGATTATGCAGCCACCCTTTTGCACGCTTTTGAAGGCCCCCTCCATTTGGTCCTCGGCGTGGTGGCCACCGGAACTGGGGCCTACCCCCTGCCCCTCGGAGCAGGTGAAAAACCTGGGGGTGAGATTGGACGTTAATTTGTCCTTTGAACACCACACTAGAGGGTTAGCCGGTAAATGCTACAGTATCCTAAAAAGCCTACGCAAAACTTTGGACCTTCTTCCCGCAACTGGCAGGAAAACGTTGATTCACACTCTCGTTACTCCTCATTTAGACTATGGGAATTCACTGTACATCGGCCTGAGCAAGAAAGGATTACACCGACTGCAATGCGTACAGAACACTGCTGCCAGGCTTGCATTGAATCTCTCAAGGAAGTCTTCGGGGAGACGAGCCTTAGGCACCCTGCACTGGCTCCCCATTCGTGAGCGTATTGTATTCAAAACGTTTTGCATGGCTCAGCGCATTGCGCAGGGAAAAGGTCCTATCTACCTTCAAAAATTACGGACCGTACACTAGCCCAAGCGACTTCTCGGATCCCTAGGAAGTATGCTTTTCAAGGTACCGAGAATTTATCGCACACGGATGGGTGGACGATCGTTCAGGTATCTGGCCAGTAAACAATGGAATGCTCTACCGACTGAGCTCCGGATGGAACCATGAGAAACGAGGTTCCGTCAAAAACTGAAAACGTACCTTTTCCCGAAGGAGTGTTAGGCTTTCTGTCGGCTCTTCCGGCCTGGCAACTAGGAGAACATCTGGTTCTGTCTTCACAGCGCGGGGACACACTGTTTTTAGTGTAACCATTTATAAACTTTGTTATTATTATTATTATTATTATTACCTATGTATTTACTCTTTCTCCAGTGGCAGGACAACCCAGCTAGCCTGGGAGTTGGCTAGCTTATGAGCAGTGGTGAACACAAGAGTCGGGCGGGGGCTGGCCACAACTGTAAAAGGGGTCAGTAGCGGATGTTTTATATTTTTTATACACCCTAGATGTTATGCCTCTGGCTCAGACGGGGTCCTTGAAGAGGTCAGGTGTGTGGCGTAGCATGCCCTTAAGCATAATGAGGTAGTGAGTAGAGGAGATGGTTTAAAAAATGAAATCCACTTCTAGGGGCTCTGTATGAAGATCCACCTTATGAAATAAGGCGGCTCCTACCAATGAGTTCCTGAAAGGACGTGGAATTTTCAAGAGGGGAGTGCAGGGTAGGGTACTTGAGGGGAGAGAATGGCAGGTTCTGTGCCCCCCGGTTGGTCTGCATCATAGGAGTCCCATGGGTCACACAGCGGAGGGATTTCAAATGTAGCATCCCCTTTGCAATGGCCACCCATGTCAGAGTTAGGAGGCTCCTCAGGTGTGATGTCAAGAAGGGTCCCAGGTGGAGAAGGTGAAGTCTTCTCACAGGGTCAGGGGATGGTTGATTGTGGAGTAAGGAGCTTGTAGCCTTATCCGCCTTCTTACGCTGTTTCAGTGAAATGGGAATGACCACTTCTTCCTCGAAGGACAACTGGCATTTCGAGGGTGCAAGAGCAGCAGACCTCCAAAGGGGGGGGGACAAGGAAGAAACTTGTATGGTGGTGGATGACCAGGTGTTCCTGCCTTGAGTCAATCTCCTTCTGCAGCATGTGGAGAATCGTTTGACCATGCCGGTTCTGACGTCAGTCTTGCTGGTTGAGGTTGAAGTCTTCGGCTCCGACTGACAGACTGCTGGGCTGGCGGAAGATCCTCGATTTCCAGTTCAAAGCCAGAGCTTTCCTCAGGGGAGAAAGCCTCTTCTTCCGCGGACAGCTGTGGATGATGTTCACCCTCGACATCCACGGAATCGAATAGGTCTGGGGTGTCGTCTGCTGCTCCTACGCGACATTTGCAGTCAACGTACAGGACCGTCGCGAAGAGTTTTCTTGGAATGGAAGGAGCGGCATGTGCCTTCGTTCCGGCGTCAAGCACAAGTTGCAGGCTCACCTGAGCAGTGAGGAAAATATCAAAATGGCGTCTGTTTCACCACCCTGGCAGCATGGTGGGAAGACGCGACAGAGAGACAGGAGCAGGTCCTGAAGGGTGAGGCTCATGAGGGGCCACGGTCAAACTGCTCAATCAAATCAAGGTCGACCCAAGCCGAAGAGTAAAGGCGATGCGATCGAAATACAATACAGACAGAGGGAAGGAACCAGAGTGTACTGAAAAAAAGGCACCTCTACGGCAGAAAGAAAACTATTTTACATTGGAGTCTATGACCATGCGAATTATCACCAAGAGGAGGAGGAAACATCTGGGCCCAATACTAGATGGCAGGAGTATGAACAGCATGTGCAACTACAGCCAGACGAGCCTCGATCATATACTTATCAAGAGTAACCACATTTTTCTTCTGATGGACATTTATTCCTGTACATTCCTTCAACTTATAAATTATTCCTAAAGCAATGCCACGAGGGATTTAGGTTTGAATAGGGTTAGTTAATCAAGAAAAATATTTATCACAACTAGGGCTCCCGGTTTTATAGTATTTTTTTTTTTTTTAACATTTCCGTCTGTATCCATATTTATTTTTCTGGGACATTTACTGGTATTTATCCATATTTATTTTATGTTTTGAGAATAAATGGAGTCATAAAATTGTATATTTCCACATTTATTTAGCTGATGAATATGAACTCATCCTTTTTAACAAAAAAAAAAACACTCCCATCAACGGCTGACCTTTGCTTCAGCACATCAAATCCCAGGTATTTATGAATATTTAGAGTCTTGTGCAACCACTTCCAGAGAGGGACGCAGTTTAGCTCCACTGGAAACCAGGTACGTAATCTTCGCACAAAAGGGACGGTGCACCAAAAGTAGAGTCAATGTCCTCCAAGTGTATCCGAAATAACTCTTTATGATTGTTGATAGTATAAAATGGACATCAGCCAAATCATAAGAGAGAATACTGCTGATGACTGTGGACGTATCATATCAAGGATACTGGCTGGTCTACTTGCTACCCTTATTGTGGGGTGTACCCGTTAAGGACGATATATTCTGAATTTATACTCTTTCGCAACCTATGTGTCAGTTTTGGACAAATTTTATTTACACCTATTTAAGATACCCTTTGACCTAGAGTGCAGGCATATTATGCCTTCAATTACTATATGAGTCCTGATGAAGTTCCCTTAGTGGAAAGAACCGCATTGGCCGATGTCCATTTTATACTATCGACAACAATAAAGAGTTATTTTGGATACACTTGGAGGAAATAGACTACTTTTGGTGCACCTTCCCTTTTGTATAAAAAGGCACTCATACTTTTGATGCCTGTCACGTTTTAGCAAATTAAGCAGTTAAATTCAACAAAACACTACAAGAGAAATAAATATTAGCATTATAGCATTATATACAAATATATGTTAACATATGCCTTTATTTATGGGACTCTCTTCCGGTGTCCATCTGCTTAGCAGTTTGACTGGAATTTATGAAGGACAACAAAGAATCACTCACAAGAAGCACAATTTTCTGGGGTTTCCGCTTTTAAAAATAGACAGGAAATAGATTGTTTCCTGTCTGTATTTATCTGTAAAAATTGAAGTCCCCCCCCCCCAACAATTTTTGCCAGATTTTTGATGCACTTTGACTTGATGTGACCTGAAAATCAGGTTCCATGGGCTTGTGTTCTTTCGCAAAACTGTACATGGACACTCACAACTGGCACGTCTCTGGCCGCATGTAAGTCCCTTATAAAAGGTACCATGGGTACCAAAGGCACTGTGACCAGGGAAGGCCTCCAAGAGCTGCAGCACATATTGTGCCACCCTTAGAGGTCTCCTTAACACACACTCACTGCCATTGCAGACTGCCTGTTTTGGTGCAAAGCAAAGTGAAGAGTTGAAATGTCACAGATTCCTGTGTGCCATGCCTGCAACCCACTGCCTATGGTATAGGTAAGACACCCCCTCTAGCTGGGTGCATTATACCACTGGTGAGGGTACAGTTGCATGAGCACTATACCACTTCAATGTAAGTCCATTCTTTGACATTGTAAGTGCAGTAAAGCCATAAAAGAGTATGTGGTGTGTAACTTAATTTTCTTACTCCAGTATTGGAACTTTCATAGATTCACATGCTTACATCAGAGTAGCTGGCAGTCAGCAGCACATTTTTTCCTGTGCTTAAATAAATGCAAGAGTGTGTTTTAAATTGACAATCTGTAGGGAATAAAGCTTCACGTGAGAAAACCATAGACCCCAAACAGATAAAAGAAATGCCATGCTTAAATCTACCAATTTAAAACATCATAAAAACAAACCTTTATCAGGGTAAACGTCATAACATAGACATCCACACCAAAAGACATTTATATAAAATAAAATGTGCATAGTTTAATAGCAGAAAGTAAGGAGGGATGAAGGAGAGAGCTCACTGTCACTGGAAAAGGTTCCTCAGCACCGCTTTTCCTACTGCCACATCATTGTTAGTGGATGCATTCAAGCAGTAATGCCTGTTGAAGGTGTGAGTCCTCTTCCATGTAGCAGCCCTGCATTATGTCCTGGATAGGTACTCCAGCAAACAAAGCAGTAGATGCAGAGATTGCTCTTGTAGGGTGAGCACGTACCCGTGCTGTTAGGGGTTTTCCTGCTGAAGGATACAAAAAGCTGTGACGATTTGTGGAAAGTTTTAGTTCTTTGCAGATAAAATTTCAGACAGCGCTGAACATCCAGCGAATGAAGAGCTTTTTCCTCTGCAGTAGTTGGTAGAGGGAAGAATTCTTATGGATTAAGAGGTTCATTCAAATGAAAGTCTGATGGCACCTTGGGGATAAACTTGGGATTAGTATGAAGAACCACTTGATCATTCCTAAACTGTAGAAACGGTTCCTGTATGGTCAGAGCCTGAATTTCTCCAACTCTCCTTGCCGATATCAATGCCATGAGAAGAGCCACCTTCCAAGAAAAGAACTTAAGGTCCACCTTATGAATGGGTTCAAAGGGATGTTTGATGTTGTGATAAGATTAGATTAGAATACTTGTATAGCGCCATGGCCGCCCCAGCAACCAGCGCTGAAGCAGAGCACAGAGTAAGGAAGTAAGGCGGAGAATTAGCAGAAGGAGAAAAGCCAGGTCTTTACCAGCCTTCTGAAGGCCAGGTGATCAGGATTACTGCGGATATGTAGAGGGAGGGAGTTCCATAAAGCGGGAGCCAGACGCTTAAAAGATCTACCACTTGATCTGGTCCTTCGTATTCGTGGAATTATGGCAAGGAGCAGATTCGCTGAGCGCAGCACTCGTGAGGGTACGTAATGGGTACATCAATCACTCAGGATTCCTGGGCCGATGCCTGTAAGAATCTTATGCGTGATACAAAGCGCTTTGAAATAAACTCTTTGTTCAAGGGGCAACCAATGCAGACGATGGAGGAGGTTGGAAACATGACAGTATTTGGTCAGGGCAAAGATAGAGCGGGCTGCAGCGTTCTGGACCCGCTGCAATCGATTCAACACAGACTTATTGAAACCCAGAAGAAGCATGTTACAATAGTCCAGTCTGGCAAGGATAGAGGCTTGGATGATCAGTTGACGCGTTTGAGGGTCAAACAGACCAAGTATAGGCTTGAGGCCACGTAATAGCCCAAAGCATTTCCCAGCCACTGATTTGGCATGTGACTCAAAATTAAGATCTTTGTCCAACATAATAGTGAAATTCTCACCACCGGTTTAGGGGCGGGGGCGGGGGGTTGAGGGGGGGGAAGAGGTCCGAGAGGAGGCCAACGTTTTTTGTCCCATCGGGAATCCTTGCCTACCAGAAGAATCTCGGATTTGGCTACGTCCAACTGCAGAAAGCTGGCCGTCGTCCACTCCGAGATGGCCATTAAATCTGCTTTGAATTTCGCCCTGTCCTGGCTGGGATTGTTTAAGAAGGTAATCACCAGTTGGGTGTCTTCTGCATATGACACCAGGGAGATGCCCCGGGCTTTGGCCATCCGTGCCAATGAGCTCACGTAAACATTAAATAACGTGGGGCTCAAAGCTGACCCTTGCGGAAAACCGCACCGAAGAGAGTGAACACAGGAAGAACAAGCATTTGCAATGCAATAGGTCTCGCATTATGAAAGTTTGAGCTATTGGTCTTGTAAATGACAATTTTTTTATTTATGTGTTGGTTTTGAAAATAGCTAAATTAATAGCTTTGTCATTTACAATGCCAATAGTTATAACTTTCGCAAATGTGACACCTATAGCATTTGTAATGCAACATGTTTTGTATTTACGTGACTTAGATGAATTGATATTACAAATAACAATGCTTTTAATGTTTTTAAATAATTAATACTTAAATAAAAGTGAATGTAATTTATAATGGCAATAGCTTAAACTTTTGTAAATCACTTTTGTGAAGATTATGTTCAGTGTATTTTATTGTGACGAAAATCCAAGAACAGAAGTAAAATATTAACATCTTTTTGTGACATTTGTAATAAAGCTTGAAACATTGAGAGAACATATTTGAACCAGTTGTTGTTGAATGGTTGCACAGATTGATGCTGTGATGGCGCGGAGTGATGTTGTGGTGGCGCTGAGTGATGATGTGGTGGTGCTGAGTGATGCTGGGGTTGCGCTGAGTGATGCTGTGGTGTTGGTGAGTGATGCTGTGGTGTTGGTGAGTGATGTTGTGGTGTTGCTGAGTGATGCTGTTCTTTTGCGATATATAGAGTGAGGCCGATAGAGTGAGGCCGATAGATAGATAGGGTGAGGGCGATAGATAGAGTGACGGCGATAGATAGAGAAAGGGCGATAGATAGAGTAAGGGCGATAGATAGATAGATTGTTGTGTGTGTCGTTGTCGTGTGTGTTGTTGTTGTTTGTTGTGTGTTGAGTGTGGTTGTAGTTGTGTGTGGTGTTGTGTGTGTGGTTGTGTTGATGTGTGTGTGTTGTGTTGGTGTGTGTGTGGGGGGGGGGTATTGTGTGTGGGGTGTTGTGTGTTGTGTGTGTTACTGGAGCAAATATTCCATTGAAGTAGGTCGGACAGAAGGTAAAAAAAAAACACAGCACGAACCGGAAAAATTCTGTAGGTCTTGTCACTATACTATTATCGACCTCAGCAACATGAAATGCCAGCAGTGCACATGTTTTGTATTTGATCTTGATTGTAAAAAAGAAATTATCATCCGTTACAGGACGTATTAATTAACTCTGAGGAAGGTCGCAAAAGTAGCTCTTGGAATAGTGTGACTTTTTAAAAATAATTTTTGGAAATGGCTGCTAGGAATGGTCAGACAAATGTGCGTTCGTTTTAAAGGACTTAGTGCAGGTTATTCAAATAGATAGTGAGGAGAGGTGAGAGTGAGGACAGGGGAGAGTGAGGAGAGGGTAGAATGAGAAGAGGGTAGAATGAGAAGAGGGGAGTCTGAGGAGAGGGTAGAGGGAGGGGAGAAAGGGTGAGAGTGAGTAAAGAGAGGGGAGAGTGATGAGAGAGGGGGAGAGGATAGAGGGAAGAGAGTAGAGAGAGTGGAGAGAGTATAAAGCGGTGAGTGGGAGGAGATGGGAGTGAGGGGAGAGGTGAGGAATGAGGGAAGAGTGTGAGGGTGTAGAGGGGGGGAGAGAGATAGGAGAGGGGATAAAGGGGAGAGAGTGAGGGGAGAGTGAGAAGAGAGGGAGGAGGGGATGTTGAGGAGAGAGGGAAGAAGGGAGGGGGAAGAGTTATTTTCCACTTTTCACAAAGCCTTTAAAAAAACTCTCAACCTTTTTTTTATTTGCACCTTTCTAAAAACCAGGACAGGTGTAAGTATTTCCTTTGTTTTGGTTCCCTGGGCAGAAGTAGAAAATGCAGCAGCAGCCGTTCGAAATCTGTTGGCCTGGTCACCCTCCCATCTTCTCGACTTCAGCAGCATGAAATACCATGAAAGCACATGTTTGCGATTTGAGTCCAATTCTTAAAAAAAAAAATATCACACACTACAGGACGCATTAATACACTGTAAATAAGCGCTCCAAAGAAGCTTTTGTGATAGTGTGACTCTTTGTAAATAATTCTTGAAAGGACTGGTAGGAGCGGACTGTTGAATCTGCCTTCATTTTAAAACTTATAAATTAAGTTATGTAAGTATTGCCAGAATTAGATAGGGAAAACAGAGAATGAGAGAGACAATTAGCTAGTGTAGTGTGTAATGTTTGAACCCGTAACAAAAGTTAAAAAAAAATTCTAAAAATCACCGTTATGTGTAAGTAACATTTAATGTTGTTTTTAAAATATAAAAGAACTATGAGATCGGCTTTAAATAGGAAGTAAATGCTAATCGTAAAAAATGCAGAGATGAGGCCACCATAATGTCTTTCAATTATTGACCGCGCAAACAATGTTTAAGATCTTTTGTGAAGAAAAGTACTGTCTTTACCTTAAAGTTCTTGGAGTTACGCATAAAAGTGATTCAGGTTAGAGGGGAACAACAACTTAGGAGGATGTCTCCATGTGGCTTGTGCTTGGCTGGCGCCTCAGGCAACTTAGGAGGATGTCTCAATGTGGCTTGTGCTCGTGTCGCCTCGGACATGTTTACTGGTAACACGTGAAATGCTAAAACCATTAATCAAGAAGGATGGCTCAGTCTGCCTTCTTGCCCGGTGGCGCCTCATCACTGCTTCCTCCCCTGTTTAACACTAGAGATTGTGGGAGGTTGAGGAGAGAGGGGGGAGGTTGAGGAGAGAGGGGAGAGGGAAGAGGGGAGGGGAGAGAGTTATCCTTTTTTTTCCTCCAAAAAGCATTAAAAAAACAAGGTTCCTGGGCTCTGAGGTCACTGGGCCCCAGTGCCACTGCACCTGCTGCACCATTGATAGCCACGCCCCTTTTCCCAGATGACCTTAAGTGTAACCGAGCTGCGCTGGAGCCTAAATAACGCATTTTATCATAGAAAGATGTCGTACATTTTTAAGGCTATTTCCCCTTGCTGTACTATGTCCATCTGTTCTTACGACACCTATTGGTGAATTGATGACATTTCTGTATACAACCTATCTGAGATTAAAAATGTGCATAACGTTGGCTAAGAGACTATAGCAGTCATTTTATTCTTCTTGCTTTAGCTTCCTAAGTTTGCATATTTATGATATTGCAAAGTTTTAACTATCTCACCTTATGTACCTTGAATGTACTGACAGCTCACTTTATTCTGTATCTGATTATATTCTTTGTAATCAATTTAAATCTACACAATAAACGTATTCAACCACTACTCTTGGGTGAAATTAAAGATTAAGATATTGCCACACCATTAGGGCGATTCTTACTGTTTATAAAATAATGCCAGTATAATGATAGTCTTAATAATTAGTAACAGTTTTTATTTGAGGGCTGGTTCTACCAAAGTTTTAATGGATCCTGTGTTTTCCCATTGCTAATTGTATTTTTCATTTTTGTTCGGGAGGGCTGGGGTGTACTGGATTGCTTTGTCGTAATTTTAATTAATTACGACAATAAAGAAATGAATGCAGAAAATGTATATCATAAGCAATGGCAAGGTGTCGTGTTGTGGTTGTTTATTTTGATCAGCTGGCTGTGTGCAGTGTTCGCATGGACGTTCTGGAGCTGCATCGCTCCTCTCAGCACAAAACTCAACAGCCTCTTGAAGCTTTGTTGGAACACTGTGGCTGTTTTGGCCAAAACAAATATTCCCAAATGTCAACTTCACTTAATGATTAAAGCGCACGACTAAGCAGAGCGATTAAGGAGACCAGAGGGACCGCGCTTTTTAGCTCTACTTACGCTGTTACTAAGTAAATCATCTGTGGCAAGATAGCGCCTCACAGCCCAGCACCGAGGAGCTCGAGACCGCATGGAAACACGGGAAGCCATCAATGATGCAGAGACCGCCATAAATACTGCATCTGTGCAAACCTCGCACACGGTGAGTACGAAAGGCACGAGATCAAAAGTTCTGTGAGGGAGCCCTGAAAATATTTGGACGTGAATGCAAGCGTGGGCAAAGATAGGGCCGATGACGAAAGGCTCTCTCTCCTCCTAATTTGTGATAGGCAATCTATTTGGTGGGAACTAAAAAAAGATACTTTCTATGCCAGATCTGCACATCGCACTCTGCAACATACGTACGATTACTGCCATTCACCACAAGGCACGGTGGCTGAATCACTCGGGGTACAGTGTATTGCCAAGTACCATATGCGTGCCTGGCAGCCAGACCTCAAGAGGACAGTCGCACAGCGCGCTTTGTAAGTTTATGGGTCCACACTTCTCTTGTCTTGAACTGCGCACATCTTTGGGGGTGCACAAAGTACAAAGAGGTTTGCAGGAGAATCTTTCCCGGAGCCCAAACTGCCGCTGAAAAACGTGTGCTGAAAGGGCACGCGACTCAGAGAGCAGGCCGAATTCGTGACTGGACAGCTCATTCTTACATGGCCCGTGGAGGATTCGGATTTGGGGCAGCAGTAGCACCAGACAGCGCCCTGGAGCATTAAAAAAAGGAATGGCGAATGTCTGCGTCAAATATAGTGTGCAAAATGTATTTAAGCAGAGTGCGAGCTTTGGGCATTGCTCTGGCGAAAGATTTGAAGAGAAACGCTCCTGTAAATGACAGTCAGATAAAACGTTTCCCACAAACAAGGTGAACATAATTCAGCACAAACAACAGTGGAAATAACGAATCATGCAGAAAAATCTAAGAGGAAACAAGCAACAACGAGTCTAATAGGGGCAGAAAGGCACACAAAACAAGAGGAGTGCAGAGGTTTCTTGTGTGAGTGCAGGCGGTGCCTGTAGTGTGTGAAAGGTGTAGATTTCTATAGTGACTGCAGAGGTGCCTGTGTGAGTGCTGGAAGAGAGTGTGTTCGCGCGAAATAGAGTGCATGGGGTGGAGGGGGAGAAAATACTGGGTAAGTTGAGAGAGGAAGAGCGAGTCACGGCCGCCAGGCCGTGAAGTGTGAAGCAGTGGGCGGGGAAGCAGATCCCTTTGAAGCTGCTGGGCAGAAATGCGAGTCACTGCCTGGCGGCCGTGAAGTGTGAACCAGTGGGCGGGGAGGCAGGAGCAAATGGTAAGGGGAGCCTTTGAAGAGCAAGGCAGGGGGATAGAAGCGCGTTCACGAGCACGTGCACTTCTACAAATCCGGATCGTAAAAAAGTCAGCTTTGTGGTTTGGTTGCAATAGGTCTCTCTGCGAGACCTAAAAAGGAGGAGCAATTACTTGGAATGTCCGATCAGCCAGGAAAGACGAGAACCAAGATAGGGCTTTGTTGTGGAGCCCGATCTCCTCCAGAAGAAGAAGCAGGATTTCGTGGTAGACCGTGTCAAAGACCGCACTCAGATTCAGCAGAACCAATGCTGTAGTTCTGCCGGCAACCGTGGCGGTCCGCAGCTGTTCTATGACTGTCAGCAGAGCAGACTCTGTACTAAATCGGGGTCGGAACCCATTCTGGAATATATCAAATATTGAAATCGCTTCCAAGTAATGAGTTCGAATTAAATTCAGATTAGATTCCAAGATTTTGGATAGTTATGGAAGTAGCGAGATTGGTCGAAAATGTTCCGACTTGGACCCGTCCAGTGTTGGCTTCTTCAGTAAAGGGACCACTTTGGCATGCTTCCAGGGCTTCGGAAACATTGCCGAGGCAAGGGCTAGATTGATCAGCTCCAAGCACTCAGACAGGAGGCACTGTTGAAATTTTCGAAAGGCGTTAGGTCTGAGGGTCATCTGGAGACCCTGATTTTATTAGGTCAAGCAGTGCTCCCAGATCTTTAGGAGAAATAGGAGGAAGCGAAGCCTAGGTGGAAATTACGGTAGATGCATTCCACATTCTCCAAAAATGAATTTGCCGGCTCTTCACATTGTAGGCTAGAGGATATAGTACTGCCGAGGCAGAGCGAGATGTGACAAAGTCCTTCAAAAGAGAGAATATGGTTTTACTGTGATTATCGCTTGTGGTGATCAGATTAGAATAGTGAACTGCCCTAGTTTTACGGACCAATTTATGATATGCCTTAATTGCAATTCTATACTGCAATTTAGCCTGAGCATCACAAGAATGCCTCTAGGCTCGCTCCAGGACCTTTGCCGTTCTTCCTGGCTAGGGTCAGAGACTCATTAAACCAAACCTTAGCCCGAGCACCTTTAGAGTGTGTGAGCTTAAGAGGGATACAGGTATCCAAGGCTTGGGTTACACACCTTTGAAAGAGCACATCAGCCTCTTCCATATTTACGGATTTTCCTAGTGGTTGTGTGCTCAAGGCCGCGAGGAAAGCCACCTGGTCAAGTTTATGCCAGGGGCGTTTAAGTGAGGGGTGATGGATTGACTAACTCTTATGACCAGCTAGCACTAGTCACATTGAGATGAGAAAGTGATCTGTCCAAGTCATAAGGAGGGGTGCTTGAACTTCTGGTAACTGGAGGTTTGAGAAAATTGGGCCGAGGATATGCCCTGCAATATGTGTTGATCCCGGGACCAATTGAATCAGTTGGCATGCTGTCATGTCCCCGAGAAAACTAAGGATGTCAGGGGACTCCAGCAACTCTAGATGTAGGTTCAAGTCACCTATGACATTGAAATTGGCTGCCTGGAGTGCTAATGCAATGATGGTATTCACCAGGGCTTCTCAAGATTTTAGATGGACCAGGTGGGCGGTAGATGAGTAACCCAGAAAAAGTGAAAATCGCACTGAGTGTGATCTTAAAGAGGGAACTCTCACAGTCCGGTATGTCTTGGGGATAAGGCTGCAAGTGTGGACTGCTTTATGTATGATTCCAATCCCCCCACCCCATTTTCCCCCTGTTCTATTCAGACAGTGTATTACATATCCTGCGGGGAGGGCTAGTGCCGGTATAGCCACAGAAACCTCAGAGAGCCAGGTTTCTGTTAAAATAAGCATTTGCATACAATAGGTCTCGCAGTAGTTAAAGTTTGAGCTACTGGTGTTGCAAATAATGATGCAACGCCAATAGCTCAAACTTTCAGTAATGCGAGACCTATTGCATTGCAAATGCTTGTTACATCACGTTGTTAACCCAAAATCATCTTTTTGAAAGAACTTATTAACTACCACTGTGTGGCAGTCTTTCCTGTTTTAGAATAATGAAAGGATGTGTCTTCTTTGAGCTATCATCGGGCTTTTAGTTCCATTAAGATCCCAAGGTACCACCTTTCCAGACTTCTGTTCTTTTTAGTTGTCTGCATACCTAAAAACATGGTCACGACTGGTCTCTGCATTATTGAAAATGCGGTCATAAAATACAGCCATTGTTAGAAGTGCAATTTTAGCTATCATGAGTGAATTTGGAATGTTATGCTTCAGTTCTCAGGTTATTAAACATAATGCTTTCATTTGAGAGTGTTCTAATCGAAATAGACCTTTCCAGGTCCTGCGATAATTTCTAGGAGATGCATTAAACATCCTCAAGTTTTATTGCAGAATATCACTAAGCTTCCCTTACTTAGATATTTAAAGAAATATGAATGTATATGTTGGAAATAAAAGTACAGAACAGTTGTACAGTCACCAACCCACAACACACTCATCATAGTATAAAAAGTTGGCTTCTAGGATTCGTTAAAATCACACAATACATTAATAAAAAAACAGATCATATAGAAAATGCTACAGGAAGATCATTTAAACAGTCTTGAAATAATCTTGTTAACAAGTGCAGGTCGGATATTGTAATGTGAAACTCCTTTGTGACAACCAGCAATATGCAGGAGAACCCTCCCCGCAAACTTAAGGAAAATGCAAAATTGATATTTCATGTGAGAAGGGATAAGCACCAAGGGCCAGATGTAGGTCGGTCGGTAACGGCCGAAAATCTGTATTTTCGGCCGTTACCGACCGGTATATGGGTGACAGGTATGTAGGGGGCATTATTTTAACGAATCGGTAAAATTACCGATTCGGTAATTTTACCGATTCTGAGGCACCGAGATGTAGGTGGGACTCTTCAGAGTCCCAGAGGCCTTACAGAATCGGTATTTTACCATCAAATCCAATTTGATGGTAAAATACCGATTCCGGTGTGCATGCACATGTGTGCATGCACACCTATGCCATGTGACAGGCAGACCTGCCCTTAGGGCATGTATGCCTGCCACATGGCACCCGAGCCTGTTTTGGGGGTGCCAGAGGGTGTCAAAGTGACACCCCCTGCACCCTTGTGCAAATCGGTATTTACCGATTCGGTATATACCGAATCGGTAATGCCCATTCATTCCTATGGGCTTCAAAGCCCATAGGAATGAATGGGCATTACCGATTCGGTATTTACCGAATCGGTAAATACCGAATTCTTCAGAATCGGTATTCCAGCACATCTGGAATACCTACATATCCACCCCTTAGATTTACCGATTTTTAATTACCGAATCGGTAAAATTCGGTAATTAAAAATCGGTAAATCTATTTTACCTACATCTGGGCCCTAGTTCTTAAATAATGTGCCTGATGTATATAATGAGGTATGACAACAACCACAGGGTCTGATGTGCCAGAAGCAAGTAAACAGAAGCTAAAAAGAAACTCCTAATACCCAAATTCTTTACGATCAGAAAGATCCATTTCCTTCTCAGTTGATGGTAAAGTGAGCAAAAAAGCAAGAAGTACATTTCAGTTTCTTCAAATTCTACTCAATCCTTTGGCGCAGGGGTAAATAACATAACTCCCAGAGGGCTGGATCTCGACCAGGTTTTCAGAATAACATTTAAAGATACCTCAGGTGACTAACGTGAAGGTCTGGCTAAGATCTGACCCTTGCAGGCCTATCTGGCACATACATGAGTTGTGTTTTTGGCTAAATCAGTTAATGTTGATGAACATGGTGTTAATGCAAACTGATGTACCCAATTTGGATTGATTATTCTCCTAGTTAAGACCTTTTCTTTTAACGACTACATATAAACATTGTTAACGTACCTCTGTTATGAACTGTTAGGGCATTGGAGTAACTTGTTTTTCTGCCTAGTATTTTAGAAGGCACTGATTAGTTGGAAACATGTTTTTGTAGTTCAGGTTGCACATTCTAGCTTTATTTGTAAATACTGAGTGTCTCTAGGGTACACTGTTAGGATTGGTCTCGTGGTGGGAGGGAGAGTGACAATTAGATTTTGATTTGTTTTATATCTCAGCAGGGCATCCGAGAAGAAATGGTATACCTGTCTGCTTTCTGGGTTTGGCATCTGTGCCGTCCATGTTTTCTCTACCTACATGTCATGACCCTTCCCTGACATACATGCAGGTACATCGATTCCTCCTGGCGTGTTGATTAACCATGCCACTGGAAGTCCATAAATACAACTTAAAGGTTTACCTTGCTGTCTCTTTGCATTTGTAGTGGAAAGGAATGATGATCAGAATTAAATACGACATTCACAGTGTCATTTAAAGGATATACAAAGAGAAGTCAGAAAAACCTGGAAAAATCGGCTTGGAATTGGATATAAATTGCAACTCATTGTACACGAGCACAATAAAATGATGTCAATTTATATACATTGTAGTATTAGCAAAGAGCAGTAGGACCATGCAGAGAGGAGCACTGGCACAAATATGCACACAGGGCCAACCTGCATCTCCCCTTAGCACCAGCACACAAACCCAAAGAAGGAAAAATAGGTTAAAAACGTAAACTTGGAAGACAAAACAGGCAGATTGTAAGAAATTAAAAAGAAACAGGCAAACATGAAAATCCAGTAATCTTGATGATGGGTGTAGCCAAGTGAGGTTTTAACTAGGGATAGTTGTTTATTTGTACTTCACCACCCTCTTACTCATTACTTGCTGCTTGACAATTGAATGTATAAAACTAGAGGAATAAGCCAAATATCTAAAAACGTGTCAACTTTTGGGAATGTTTTCATTAGATATAAAAAAAAAGAGTGGCATCTGCGTTACATAGTCTGTCTATACCAAAGTATCCAACTTGGTCTGCAAGGCCAGATGTTCAAGATATACCCAGTGCTTTGAATGGCCCAGTACTCACCGGTACGGAGTACCTCATTTTCCTTCCTTGAGTACCGGAATGTCTCCTCAGCCAGGGAGAGTACCAGTACTATGGGGTGGGGGGAACTGTAGCCAGACTCATGTTACATATGTGTAGCAAAGCAGGTCAGGTGCTGCTCTGCAGCTTCTGACGAGGCCGCCAGTGACGCCCTGTATGTACGGTACTGACAGCCAATCCCAGGGGCTTCAGAGACATGCGTTGCCGATCAGGTCCTAATCAAAACAAAACCTACACAGACGGTCTTTGCGCCTACCTTCTGTCACTCAGAGATTATCAGAAACATTTAGCAATAGCGTGAGGTGCCTTATTATAAGTGAATCCGCACGCCAAATCAAATACTTTGGTGCTTCAGAAGCTTTGAGTAGTGAACAAAAACGTCTCCAGGAAATCTCTCGGTCAGAGCTTGTTTTCTTTATTTTGTGCAACGAGCTGGTAGCACTACCCACCTGCTTGAAAATCCCAAATTAGTAGAGTTTGAGAGAAGCCCTGGTGATTATTCACTCTTATAAGTGCTGTGGTGGGAACACAGCAGGAGGAACCCATTAACTATGTGCCTAAAAAACAAATGAATGTGAACTTATGTTATGCAAGTGGTGCTCATTTAAAGCGCTCCAAAGCCCTTAGGGTGTGGTCACGCTATACACCTGCCAAAAAATAAATAGAAAACGACTCTCTCGTTTTAAAAGTGCTGAAATGAATTATACAATATTTGACAAGCACTTATGATTTTATGGCCACCCACACCTCACACTACAATGAGTACTTTTTAATGCTTCACTAAAGAACATGTTTTGAGCCTCTGTAGAATTATTCTGTAAAAGCTCATTTGAATTACATCATCAGGGCTGCAGTGCCTGCACCAATCATCCAGATTGAGAATGCACAGTTCGGTCATGCACTGCTTTTTTAAACATATCATAAGCGTGTAAGGCGAGCCAAGGTTTCACAATGATATGAAGAGTGTCTGTAGCCAGGCTGAGTTGGAAGATGATGCCACTGACCAGGAGAAAGAGAAAGTTTGTTCAAAGCATGACGATGTGCGTGTGTGCGTGTGTGTGTGAGAGAGAGAGAGAGTGCATGTGTTTGCAGTGGTGGTATATATGTATTTCATGTCCAAGAGTGTTCATTGTTTGAGAGAAGTCTGTTAGTGATATCAGCTTAACTGATACAAATATACGGGACTCCACCCCCAGCTGATGTATTTCATCCAATCCGCAGCAATCAATCCCGGAAATAACCACAGTGCCATGTAAGTATCCCAAAAAACCTAAGAAGAGTTGCCGCCATGTATAAGGTGGTCTTGTGTGCCATAATTGTATTGGAAACAAAGTGAATTCCATGTGTAGCGGACCTATTCACAGCGACATATCTTAATGCGTATGTCGCCCATATGGATATAAGGCAATTATTCAAAAATTCAGGAGTAATGACTGCGTAAGTCAAAGTAGCCTGGCCCTGCAGTGCGATACACAAAGCTAGCCCAATGCAGTCACAACTTAAAGTCTGTGTAGCACATATAGATAGAACGTGACCGCCCAAGAGTCACAAATAATAACTGCGTAAGTTAGGAAGTTGCCTAACCCCACAGCACAGTAAACAAATACAGCCTAAGCCAATCCCGAATGAGAGCATATTGAACTAGCAACAACCGAAGAAAACGAGTGGTGCACACGAGCAGCCCACCTCTCTTTCCTTCTTTCATTTAGTTGCTTCCCTGTGAAATGGATCCACAAAAAAAGAAGCCCGAGAGTGGTGCGTGGGCGCCGCAGCGAAACATGTGGTTTCAATTATCACACCTGTGTCTGTGTACGATAATTGAAATCACATGGCAGCGATGCACGTAATAGACACCAATAGGCCATGGGCGGAGCAATGCGCCCGCCTTTGGACAATTGCGTGCTGTCTTTGATAGAAAGACACACGCAAAGGCCAATGGCGTGGGCCAAAAGGAAAAGCACACGCACGAGCGTGCGCGATTCCTAGGTCCGTTTTCAAAACCCCTACAATGAGGTCTTCTGCTGCGCGAGCAATGCTCTGCACTGCAACGCTAGGAGCGAGACCTAAAAAGGACCTCTGGGGACCGTTCCTGAAGGCGGTTGAACACCTCAGCATGGTGTTTGGTCAGGAAGCGACAATTAATACTCAGAATTGTGTATTACGCTATACTAAGATGCCTGAGAGGTGGTAGAGGCTTAACCGGAGAAAAAGTACGGAATAGGCATTTCATGAACCGCTTTATGATTCTTTCAGATCATAACAATGGTCCGGAGGATGTCCTCCTGAAGCGATATATAGCAGCTAGATGGACTTTAATTGACGCATGTGCTAGTCCAGATTTTGCCAATAGCAGAATGTAAGAAAGGATCTCATGAGATGAGGATGAACCTTAGAATCTTGGCACCATATACACAATCTCTTCCATTTCATCCTGTAAGTCTTATTTGTACTCTGTGACGGGCATTTGAAAGCACTTCCCTGCATTCAGAAGGAATCTCTAGATATTGAAACTCGCAGTGTTCAGTAGCCATGCTGCTAAGAGAAGTGATTTGGGATCTGGATGTAGCACTTGTCCCTGCGACATTGTCAGCAGAGATGGAATGGGATGGAGGAGAATAAGCTGTGCCTCCAAAAGAAAGTAGTTCTGTGAACCAATGTTGTCTGGGTCGCGATGGGTCTATTAGGATCATCCTGCACGGCTCAGTCTTGATCTTCATGAGCAGACGTGGTAGGAGGTGAATCGGCGGAAAGTCGTAGGCAAAGATGCCTGACCATGCCATCAAAAATGCATTCCCCCAGGATCCCGGTTGGTGATGCCAACTTGCGAAGTTCCAGCATTTCTTGTTCTGAGCTGTCGCAAAGAGGTCCACTGTTGGCTTGCCCCATTTTAGAAAAATGCTGTCTAGGGTTTTCTGATGGATTTCCCACTCGTGGCAGGTAGACTTGATGCTTAACGTGTCTGCCAGAAATTCTGATCCCCGGAAGGTGTTCTGCCTTCAGCGAAATTCCATTCTGCAAAGCTCATCTCCAGATGCACTGGGCTTCCTGAGATAGGGTAAAAGATCTCATGCACCCTTGTTTGTTGAGATAATGCATTGCCGTTGTGTTGTCTCTCCTGATCAGCACAGTCGAGTTCTTTATCTTCTGCAGCAATGCCTGCAATGCTAATCTCACTGCTCTGAGTTCCAGCAAATTGATGTGAAGCTGCTGGTCTTGACACTGCCAACGCACAGTGACCTGGAGGTCTTGAAGGAAGGCTCCCCAACCTTCCAGGGAAACATCAGTAGTGATCACATGTGGAGCCGGCACGGTGAGAAAGGAAAGACCAACGGAAATGTTTTGACGTCGGGTCCATCATGACACTCAGTGAATCATCCCCGGTGTGACTGTAATGACATCCTTGAAGGATCCTACTGCTTGACGCCATTGCCAATCTAACTCCTCCTGCAATGGATGCATCCTCAATAGGCAGAAGGGAATGAGAGGGATGGAAGATGACATTGTCCCCAGGAGAAATTTGTATTGGCAAACTGAAAGTGACTTTCTTTTGCGAATGATCGGCCCAGTGAATTTAGTTTAATTTGTCTCTAGAGAGAGGGAAACACCTTGTTCATTGTGGTGTCCAAAATTGCTCCTAAGAAGATGATGTTCGTAGAGGGGTGCAGAAAGGACTTTTCCTCGTTCAAAGTCGGGCCCAACTCTGCAAACAAGTCTTGTACAGCCACCATAGACGACTGAACTGCTGCATGTGAAGGTGCTT
Organism: Lissotriton helveticus; assembly: GCF_964261635.1. NCBI lineage: Eukaryota > Metazoa > Chordata > Amphibia > Caudata > Salamandridae > Lissotriton > Lissotriton helveticus. Next base: position 1,842,914,146 of record NC_136065.1, on the reverse strand, counting down.
TGATTAGCCAATCGTCCAATTAAGTAAACACCTGATGTCTTTGCTTCCTCAGAAAAGCTACTACTGCACATAGACATTTGGTAAAAATTCTTGGAGCAGACTTGAGGCCAAATGGCAGTACCTTGAACTGGTAATGGCAAATCGAAGGTACTGCCTGTGGGAGGGATATATGGGCATGTGAAAATATGCATCTTTTAAGTCTAAGGTGGGTATATGGTCCCCTGGGTTTAAAAGTAATAGAATGTACTGAAGTGAGACCATGCGGAAGGACTGCTTTTTGAGATAAGTGTTTAGAGTTCTCAAATCCAGGATCGGATGCCATTATCGTAAGTTCTTGCGTACCAGAAAGAAACAGGAGTAGAATCCCTTCCCTCTCTGGGAGTTTGACACCTGTTCTATTGCTCCTTTTCGGAGCATTGTAAGAATTTCCAAATGGATGAGATAAAGGTGTTTTACCTCTTGCCATCCTGGTGGAGTACAGGGTGGGATACTGAGAAACTCCGTCGGCCGAATAGTATTAGATTGAGGACCCATTGGTCCGTGGTTATCTTCTGCCATTGGTGATGGTGAAAAGAAAGTTGCCCCCCTAAGGGAACTTTCAGAAAGGTGGGAATGAAAATAGCCTGAGCTTGAAGTTCGTCGTGAGGTGTCCTTTCCCTGACGTCCTGCTCTTCCTCTAGGGGCAGATTTAGAATACACCTCTGACTGTGGCTGTCATTGAATATACTGTTGCTGATAAGGCTGGGAAGAAGTAGCACACGAGGGGTAATTATACTGCTGATATCCTGCCCTGTAGGAAGGAAGGCCCCTTCCTCTAGCTCCTCTAAAGGGCACCTTCCCATACTGAAGCGTCCCTAGAGCCTTCGCTGTGTCAGGTTTGCTCTCTTCAGGAAGCTGATCCATATACGGAGCCAGGCTACACCACATCTGTCTGGTATATCTGCCCAGTATGGCCAGGGCATTAGCTGCTCTGACCAACAGAGCTGACATTGATGAAAACCTCTTACTGGCGGTATCCAAACGCCTTCTCTCCCTATCAGAAGGTGTGGTAATGGGTGCTGATGGTTTTTTAGATTTCCGCTGAGCTGCCTAAGAAATAACCGAATCCGGTGTGGGATGGCCCACCAAATAAGCTGGAGCATCCTCTGGGGCCTTATATTGCTTCTCCAACCTGGATAGCACTGGTGTCCCTGTCGCTCGTGTCTTTATGACCTCAAGTCCTTCCTCCCATATATGTCCTATAATAGGAATAGCCCTCACTGATTTCCTAAAGGGCTCTTTAAAGTCATATAAAAACCAGTCCGTTTGGGTAGCCGGCATGGGTAGATCAAATCTCTTTGCATCTCTGTCTAACAAGTTATGAAAACCAACAATATCTTCTGGAGGTGAGTCAATCGGCAACAGAGAAGGAGAAGAAGGCGTGGGAATGAGGTAGTCCTCCCACTATCTATTAGGCTCTCTAAGCTCTCCGTCCCCCTGATCATTATCCGTAGTAACTGGATTCTGTTGAGGGGCTGTTCGAGGTGACATCTGTAAAGGTTTCGCAAGTATAGTTTGAACACTCTTTGGAGTAGACAGAACAGAACGTGGACGAGGAACCCCTGATGGTATTTCCTGAGGTACAGGAGCTGGGGGGAATCTCTTCCTGTAGTCATTCAACATGAAATGTAGGTCCGTTAATAAAGAAGCCGGCATGCAAACTACCTCCTCCTGATAATCTTGATGGTATTGTTGCTGAGGAGTATATTCCTGATATTCTCCATACTCGTCCTCAAAATCATTCTCCTGACACTTAACGTGCAACTGGGAGGGGTACTCGCATAGTCAAAGGGCCCATCATCATCTTCCTCAGAATCCTTCTCTTCCAACAGGTGAGTAGGCAAAAGTGGTGTTATTTTGCTAGTTTAATCCTGTGTTTTTCCCTAGTAGACGGGCCCGTCGACGAGATCGCTGACTACACCATCGTCGGAGAAACAGCCGTAGACGGTGATTTGGAAACCAACGGCGACGGTATCACCGCAGACGAAGTCGACGTTACAGTCTTCGTTGTACTAGTCAACCTTGCTGTCGTCGCCGTCTTCGTAGTCGTCGATACAAGCGTCGACACCATACTAGACAGTGACAAAACCTTTAACAACGGAACCCCCACCGTAGCCCCTGGCGCCTTCTTCGTCAACAAGCGAACTTCAACCTTCGTCGAGAACGTTCGAGATGGTTTCTTTGCCGACGTTACAGTCGACAATGGAGACTTTGTCAACGGTTTTCCTTTAGGAGGCACTGAAGAAGGCTTTTTGAAGGAGTGCTTGATTTGAGGGGGTGTTTTAGGCGGCTCAGAACTCACCTTTATTAGTTGTTTATCCCAGAAAAATGTCCTTTCCTCTCCTTCTCATGTTTATGAGGAGATTTTGAAGGACTGCGCCCATGAGAGGTCTTTTTAAGGGCCTTTCCTGGACGCTCACCAGAAGGTGATCTTCTACTCTTATAGGACCTCCTGGATGAGGAAGAAGAGGACGCCTCATCACTGTCCTCACTAGAAATCACTTCCTTTGTGGCTTTGAGTTTCTGAAGCCATATAAGAAGGCACCCTTCACAATCTCTCAAGGTTTTATTAGAAAAGGTACAACATACCTTGCATTCTTTTGCCTTATGGTTGGGATATAGGCACTAAATACAGTCTTCATGAGGGTCATCTGTTTAAGGGGCAAACAAAGAGGGGGCTGCTGAACTGTTCCTATGGAGGGATAGACGAGTTTTAACTGGCGTGACCAATGGTGTTCGTGTGACACCCTGGGGCATCCATTATGTCGGATGGATTTGCCTCACACACCCAGAAGGGTGTCATGCTTCATCATCGGCGTATGCTCCTCGTCGGGGAGGCGGTGCAGTCCCCGACGGGCTCACCTCAAAGAGGGGCGCTTTGGCGGAGATCTTTTTATCCGACAGCCTTTTGATGAAGTGGGGGTGTGTGGGCGAGATGGTATAGTGATGTGCTAAGGAGGTTAAAATGTAGCAAGGGGTACCGGAATTCACTTTATTCTGGGGGTCCCCTGGCTGCAGTTAAAAGGTGGGACTAGCTCGCTAGGTGGTCTCCTCTAGGATCACAAGCATTGACCTGTTGACACCTAGCGAGCTAGTCCCACCTTTTAACTGCAGCCAGGGGACCCCCAGAATAAAGTGAATTCCGGTACCCCTTGCTACATTTTAACCTCCTTAGCACATCACTATACCATCTCGCCCACACACCCCCACTTCATCAAAAGGCTGTCGGATAAAAAGATCTCCGCCAAAGCGCCCCTCTTTGAGGTGAGCCCGTCGGGGACTGCACCGCCTCCCCGACGAGGAGCATACGCCGATGATGAAGCATGACACCCTTGAGGTCTCCTCTAGGATCACAAGCATTGACCTGTTGACACCTAGCGAGCTAGTCCCACCTTTTAACTGCAGCCAGGGGACCCCCAGAATAAAGTGAATTCCGGTACCCCTTGCTACATTTTAACCTCCTTAGCACATCACTATACCATCTCGCCCACACACCCCCACTTCATCAAAAGGCTGTCGGATAAAAAGATCTCCGCCAAAGCGCCCCTCTTTGAGGTGAGCCCGTCGGGGATTGCACCGCCTCCCCGACGAGGAGCATACGCCGATGATGAAGCATGACACCCTTCTGGGTGTGTGAGGCAAATCCATCCGACATAATGGATGCCCCAGGGTGTCACACGAACACCATTGGTCACGCCAGTTAAAACTCGTCTATCCCTCCATAGGAACAGTTCAGCAGCCCCCTCTTTGTTTGCCCATTACTAGATACGGACACAAGCTGTTACTGGACCTTCCACCCTTCCGGGTTGGTAAATTGTGTCTGTTGATCTAATTGATCACTTTTTCTCCCTCCTCTTTGTTAAAAAGGTCATCTGTTTAAAGCATTTTCTTTGAGCAGGTAGCACAGGCTCTGAAAAGACCCTTTTTTCCTTTTCTGACATAATTAAGCTAGAATTATGACAAATCAACACTGAAGATTAATTTGTAGATCTTGAATATTGAAATGAAGCCAAGAACTCTTCCAAGTTGACTAAGAATAAGAGAAAACCGACCAGGGCTCAGAGGAGACTCGCTAGCACAACGTGCAGTAGAAAATCTGAAGGTCTAAGGTTTTCTCAGGAGTGTTCTTGAGGGCGATGGGTCCTGATCGGTTCAAAGATTCAGTTTGGTCTCTTTTACAAAACAAGAGATATGGGTTACAAAACTGAAATGGGCCTAGGCCTAGTTTTTGCTTTGTATTGGTTTAGCATTGCTTTTTTTATGTACCAGGGACTCCCATCTCAATTTATTTTATTTATTTGTTTACATTTGTAATGCGCACAGCTACCCAACAAAGGGTTTCCCGGCGCGGCAGATCCCAATAGCAATGCGGTTACAGAAACTAGATGTTAAAGAGCCATGTTTTTAAGGCTTTTCTGAATGTGATGTAATTCGACTCAGACCGCAATGTATGTGGCATTGAATTCCAGAGCGAAGGTCCTAGGAATGAGAAGGACTTGCCACCCATGCGTGACAGCCTGGTCCTTGGAATTTCAAAATGATTTGCCGTGGAAGACCGAAGAGATCTGGAAGGACGGTAGGGGCGCACCAGGTTTTGCAGATATTTAGGAGCGGTGTTGGTGGAAATCCTGTGCATAAAACATAGAGATTTGAATTTAACTCGGTTTTCAATTTTTAGCCAGTGTAACTTCCTGATGTATTTAGTGGTTGGAGTAGAGATGGGAATTTTACAGAGAAGTCTGGCTGCTGCATTTTGCACTGATTGCAACCTGCGGACAGTAGCTTTGTTCGCCCCCAGGTACAAAACGTTGCCATAATCTAGCCTAGATGTTATTAGGGCATTGACAACTGTTTTCTTGGTGTTTTCAGGCAGCATCCAACAGATCTTTTTTAGCCATTTTAATATGGCAAAGCAGGTGGCTGAAGTCTTTACCGCTTGCTGATGTAAACTGAGTGAGTCGTCAATAATGACGCCCAGGTTGCGAGCATGAGTAACCGGGGTAGGGGGGGTGCCCATTTCAGTTGGCCAATGTTGGGGTCCCCAAAGTTCTTTATTTTTGCCCAACACGATTAACTCGGTTTTTTCGCCGTTAAGTTTTAGGAAGTTTTTTTGCATCCAGTCGGCGATTTTACAGAGTCCGAGTTGTAGGGTGGAGGAATTATCAGAATCTGCAGCTGATAAAGAAAAAAGCAGCTGGGAATCATCAGCGTAGGAAAACATTAAAAGCCCTGTTTCCTCCACTATTTTGGCCAGGGGGCTCTATACACGTTGAAAAGCAACGGGCTAAGAATAGAGCCCTGTGGAACTCCGTGTTTGAATGTCATGGTATCGGAGCAGGCAGTTTGTGAGAAGACCTGGAACGTGCGGTTTTCCAATAATGATCTAATCCAGTTGAGAGCTGCCCCACGGATGCCCAGGGAGTGGAGTGTTTGGGCGAGGACCGCATGCGACACGGTGTCGAATGCCGCGCTGAGGTCAAGCAGCACAAGTGCCACTGTTTCGCCCTTGTCCACCATGCGGCGGATATTTTCAGTTACCCCCAGCAAGGTAGTTTCTGTGGAAAAGCCTGCACGAAATCCCGACTGGTGGGATGGTAATAGGTCATGAGTGGTAATGAAATCAGTGAGGCAACGATGTACATGTTTCTCCAATATTTTTGCAAAGGTGGGCAGCAAGGATATTGGGCGGAAGTTAGCTGGCAAATTGGGGTCTGCTCCAGCTTTCTTCAAGAGCGGATGAATCATTGCATGCTTCCATTCACTGGGTACAAATTGTTCCAGTAACGAAGCATTGAGAAGATCAGTGATGGTAACCAAGACGTTGCTGTTAAGTTGCTTTAAGACTGAGCATGGCAATGGGTCTTTAGGTGAGCCAGATTTAATAGTTTTTAGCAGCCTTTGAACCATATCAGGGTTCAGCAAGGGCCAACTATCAAGTGTGACAGAAGATGCATTAACCGGAGTAGAGCAATCCGGAATGCCTGGAGCATTACCCGAGGTAGGTGATGCACAGTTTGGGGTAGCTTCAGTGGTTAACTTATATTTATTAGAAGCTTGATTAATGTCTTGGTGAATTTGGTCGACTTTATTGATGAAGAAGGCAGCTAGTAGGTCACATTGAGTTTTATTAAGTTCAGGTGGGAGTTGAGACGTATTAGAGCCAGACAGCTCTTTTACTAGTTTAAAAAGTGTTTTGGAGTGGTCTAAGGCATTTGTGATTTTTGTGCAGATGAATTCTGCTTTAGCCTTGCTACACTGCTTTTGATACGCTATTAACTGAATTTTGTATTTTTCCTTGATTACAGGTGAGTAACTCCTCCTCCATTGACGTTCAAGATTTTTACATCTAGTTTTTTCATTTTGTAAGATATCGTTGAACCAGGGTGCAGGAGAGCGGTGGGTGTTGGGTTTAAGCTTTGTTTTGGGCAGGGTGGAGTCAATGGCTGCAAGAAGCCAGTTTTGTACTGTGGAGGAAAGCTGTTGAACAGTGGTCTTAGTGCAAGGCCTATGTTCTTCCAGGAGGGTATTGAGACTGTCAATGTCAAGTTGTTTCCACTTTCTTATAAACTGGGTGGGTAGGGGAGTATTATCTTTATTTATTGGGTCGACCTGAAGGGCAAATTTAACCAAATAGTGGTCGGACCAGGGCAGAGGCTGGGCAGAATGCGTCACAATATTGTTAAGATTGGAAAAGATGGGATCTAGCAGGTGTCCAGCACGATGTGTAGGCCCTGAGTTCTTTAAGGTTAGATTGAGAGCTGCTAAGTCATTTATGAAGTCTTTAGCTAAAGAGCATTCCTCATCCTCTAGATGCAAGTTTATGTCGCCTAAGATTGTGAAATTGGCAGTTCTCATGGCTAACGGTCCGATAAGTGCAGACATATTTGTCACCCATTTGGATGCTGCCCCCGGAGGCCGATACACAAGGACTCCGGCTAAAGTGAAATAAGGGGCTAGCGTAAGTTTAAATGTCGCCGCTTGGCAGCCATCACATAAAAGAGGTTTAAATTCGCAATTAAAAATCTTTTTGAAGATGATGGCAATTCCTCCGCCAGGTATCTTTTCCCTGTCAAGTCTGGTGATAGCGTAGGAGTCCGGAAGTGCCATAGCTATGTCTGGACCCGAACTTTCTTTGAGCCAGGTTTCAGTAATAAACAATGCGTCGGGTGCTTCATCTAAGAGTAGGTTAAAAATTTCTAGTTTATGCATTGGTAAAGAGCGACAGTTGAGGCTAATAAAGGAAAAGGATTTTGTCTTTGATTTTGAGGAGTTCTTGAGGGAATCAGACAGCGTGGATTTGATCCCTACAGGGTCAATATGTAATTGACAGGTTTGACAGGAATCCTTCTCCCACCCCAATTTTAACAACCTGCAGGAGGGTTTTATTGCTGGTTGTAGAGCCTTCAAATCGACAGACGTATATTTGATGTAGGGGGATTCTATTGAATGTATTGCTACATCGGCTATAGGTACCTGTGGTAGGTTGGGGACTGAACCATATGGTGGTGCCATAGCCCTGAGGCAACAACGGGGAATGATTCAAGCATGTGAATCTATGAAAGTTCCAATACTGGAGTAAACACCAGCGTGCCACCACAAGACCTGTTCCTGGACCCCTGGGGTGGAAGACCTTCGCACGTTGGGCTCAGAAACAAAGCCTTTCCTGGGCGGAGGTGTTCACACCTCCCCCGGGTCAGGAGAGCCATCTGTGGCAGGGGAGCTTCATAGGCCTTGTAATACGACCCCGAGCTTCTCCTGTTATCAGGAACAGGCCCCCATCCTGTCTCACCCCCTTTTCGGAGGGAAGACAGGCAGGAAAAATTAAAGCAGCCCAGAAGGTGGGGGCGGCGAGGTGAAAGCCCACTTTTCAGTGCCCGCCATTTTGCAGATGGCAGGCACTCTCCATTCAGGATTAGGGATTGTGCCCACTCCTCAACGTGGGGTGAGCACACCAAGGGCGTAGTCACCCTAAGCCCATTAGCAACGGACTTCGAGACCCCTAAAATGCCTTCTAAATACAGTATTTAGGGGGCAGCCCTGAAGCAAGAAGACAGATTCCTGCAACCTATGAAGGAGGAGGATGAAAAAAGAAACCTAGAAGAAGAGACGGCAGAGAAGAACTGACTTGCAACCAGCCCTACCGGCCCGTCTGCAGTTTTCCCCGAGATCCTGCACCAAAAGTAGCCTTGTCCTGCAGCCAGCAACCTCCAGAACCCCTGGGAGAACTGACTGCCTTCACCAAAAATCGTACCTCCTGTGAACAGCAGCTCTGTTCAAAAGAATCTCCAAAGCAAGACCCCGAGCCTGCTGAGGACAATGAAACCAGATGCCTGGAACCACCACTACCACCAGTCACCTACCGCCTGAGTCCGAGTGGCCCACCTGTTTTAGCGAGGTCCCCACGCAATCCAGAGTCCGAGTCCACTGTGGGTTGACACCTCCAGGAATCCCCAACGTCGCCTGCAGCCTCTGCACGGAGACCCACCTCCCCCCAACCGTGAGTGACCCAGTAAGGTGAAATCGGACCTCAAAATGCACCCCAGCATACGGCCGACCTGTGCCCTGGAGAAGAGGACCGGAACTACAACAGATATATTTTTATACAAAAATACTGGCAGTCTTTGAGTGTGTGAAAACGTTTCTTGCCCAAGTGTGTACAATAAATGCTTAATACTACTCACTGATAAATCATTACTGCTCGCCCAAACTACCACAAATAGAAAGTAAGGTATTATGATGAGGACTGGCAGTCCGCGATCTCTTCTCCCAGGGAGGAGGCGATTCCGGCCCGCCTCCGTCTGGTCCAACTGAAGATCCTCCACAGAATCTATGTCACCGGTCCCCGTCTGATCCATATGGGCTACTCCACGGATGGCATGTGTAGGCGTGGGTGTGGTCTCCTTGGCACCTATCTCCATATCATATGGGAATGCCCTGAGGTGGTGCGATTTTGGAAACGTATACATGAGGTGATGGATGAAGTAACGGGTGTTGTGATGATGCCGGACGCCCGACAATGTTTATTGAATGTGTGGGGTCCGAATGATTATGACGTGTCGCAGCTTCGGTGGGTGACTCTTGCCAATATGGTAGCGAAGAGGGATATTGCACAGTTGTGGGGGTCCCCGAGGCCGCCTACAGTGTCTGCTTGGAAGGAGAGTCTGGACTGGTGCATGTTCAGAGAGAAGACCGTGTATGTGGCAAGAGGCAGACCCAAAAAATGGGGGAAGATTTGGACCCAGTGGAACTCATACTGTGGAGATATCTGCACGCCCCCACTCACTGTGATTCCTAGTCCTTCCCAGTCACCCTGACCTACATTCCTTCTAGCTGTGGTATATTGTGCTGTCCATATGCAATCCTACCTTTGGCACCCTCCCCTCATCTGTATTCAAAACATTTTTTCTCCTGTTGTCATATCTCCCGTCCGCATTGAGCGCAGGCCTAATGCTTGTATTATTGCTGTATTGCCTTGATTGTATGTTTGATGTGTTGTTTCCTTGTTTTATATAATAAAAAGTTACAAAAAAAAAAAAGAAAGTAAGGTATTATCTACATTAACTTCTGTAAGCCTTTGGGGATCCACTGGACTCTGGGCACACTATACCTTACTTTGGTATAGTATATACAGAGCCAGCTTCCTACAGCTACCTTGCAGACATCAGCCACACAGAAGGGTTTGGTAAAAGAGGTAGAAGTTAATATGACCCTCTTGGAGCAAGCACAAAAGAGAGCCTGAGGCTCCTTCATGTCCAAGGCATAGCAGATATTAAAACAAATGGTAACCCAACACAACATTGTGTGTAAAGAGATATACATCTACTCTGTCCGGTTTAGTGTGGTCGACACCAAAAGTATGGGAAGTTCAGTCTAAGCAGTCCCTCCTCCTATTTGTTGAGGTGAGGAGGAAGCAAGGAAGGCAGGAGTGACCAGATTTGAAAGGCCGTCATAACTTCTGAAGTGCACAACAGGGACAAAGTACCAAATCTATGAAAAACACCTTGAAATATGGCCTGGACGAAAAACCCTGTAGTCTACCAATCGTACGGGCCGAAGTTATATCCACCAGTTTTTAGCATCAGTCGTTAAACCTAGAAACACTGCATTTTTTTCTAAAATGGTGGCGCCATGAGAGATGTTAATACCAAATTCAAATATCACTTTGGAACAATAAAAAGAGTGAGGGGAAGTAAAACAAACCTATTGGAAAGATTCCTGATACCAGCCAAGCACGTGAAGGTGGAGAAAGCAATCACATTTCCGTCTACGGTAGTTAATACTAAGCCATGCTGAGAAAGAGAAATAATTGAAGAATATCTAAAAGGCGAAAAGGGGAGCAGGCCTTCCTACTCATCGCTACAAAACAAATTCTAGCCAGCTACATACAGGAATTTCATGGTAGGTTTCTTAGTATCCAAGATGACAGCCACTGCCACAGCTAAAGAGGATGACTGTAGCTAGCGCACTACATGTCCATGCACACAGCAGCTGGGGTTAAAGACTTTACTATCCTGCTGCGAGGGCAGGTCACCCTGTGCGGGAGACCGAGGATGCATAGTATCCAGTAATGCTCTTCATCCAGATCGGTGTGATCTGCATTAGTTATGTCTGATTCTTCTGTACATTCTGCACGACTCTTGAGAGAAGTAGGAATAAGTGAAAATGCATAGAGCAAGCCCTATTATCCACTGCATTAGAAGATATTCTCCTGACAACCATTCAGAGGGAAGTTAAGAGAACAATCATACTTGCGGTCAGGGTTGTAGCGAAACGTCAAGCATGCACTTTACTCGGTTGAACACACCAGCCTAAAATGAAGGCATCAGTAACTATGGCAGTCTGACTATGGAGAACGCACCCTAAGATTGTAGGGGCACAACCATCAGTGTTGTTCGAGAAGAACAGTGTTTTAACCCCTTCGCTGCCATGACCAGCCCCCCATGCCATGCCCTTTTCTTTAGCTATTTGGGGTAGTTCGCACTGAGGCCACCATGAGTTTTTGTCCACATAAGGCATCCAGGACAAATTTGTGTCCTTTTCTTCCAACATCCTAAGGATGCTAAAGGTATCCAGGGTTTGTGGCTTCTCCAAGAGGGGACCGAGAAATTAGGCAAAATACATTTGTTTTTTTGAGGGGAGAAAGTGCTGAAGAAAAAAGCGTCTTTTTTTCCGCACAAAAGGGATCAACGAAGGGTTTGTGGTGCTAAAATCACTTTCTTCCCAGCTTTCAGGAACAGGAAGACTTTTGTCAGAAAACCACTATTTTCTGCACAGTTTGAGCATTTTACTGGGACATATCTTGTTTTTCCTCTTTTTGGTGCTTTCCACCTCCCAGTTAGTGGTAGAAATGGGTGTGAAACCAATAATGAATCCAGAAAAGCTATACATTTCTGAAAAGACTACTAAATTCTCAATTCAGCAAGGGGATATTTGTGTAGATCCTTCAAGGTTTTCTTATAGAAAGTAACAGTTAAAATAAAAAAATATTGAAATTTAGTTAAAAACCAGCCATTGAGGGTGTGGCAAAGATGGCAGCGCGAGCGGACGTGTTGTTTCAGAGCTCCGCTACCGCCGGGTGTACAGCATAGACTACAGCGCTCCCAGCTCCCCCGTCATCAGCTGCATGGCTGCACAGCACTTGGGGCGGTGAGTGGCGGAGTCTTTGTAGCCCAACCGCGCTGGATTGGGCGACCCCGGACAGTCCCACAGCCGCGGAGGCGCCAGGCCTGCTACGTCGACCGCCGGAGGGCTTCCTACAAGCGTCGGACACACCCCGTACTTGCTGACGGGCCACTGGAGGGTGCCTCATCCCCATCACCGCTCCGAGACTCGGTGTGGTCCCCCGCAACTGCACCTTGCCCCCTGCGCCCATTGGAGGGTGGGTCCCATGGCTCAACCCCAGGCCTGCATCGTGGCCTTTGACATCCGGACTTCAAACAAGCCTGGGAGCACCCAAACTCGCCCACGGGCCCGCCCGGAACTCTGAAGTGCCCGGCTGTTGGTTGTGGCCTGCTTGGGGACTGTAGTGTGAGAGTGGGCACCAACGGAACAGCGTTTTCAGCTGGCACTAGGTACAGCACTTATTGGAGGCCCCCTATCGTGCGGGCACTGTGGCCGTGAGAGAAGCAGTTTGGGCACAAAGGGGTAGTTGGAGACACTTTGGGCCTAGCTGCATGTGAGGCTTGCCACGCTGGAGGAGGATGGAGTTTCCTGGCTCCTGCTGGTTCTCGCTGGCGCTTCCAATTAGCCTGCCTGGGGAAGGCCTTTGCTGTACATTGGACACTGATGGGACTGTATCTCTGTGGTGGTAGTGGGCTGTAGGGTACCGAACGAAGCCGCACCATCGGTGCCTTTGGGAACCAGCCCCTCGTCACATTTTGAGTGCGGGCCTCCACCGGGAGCCTCACGGGGTCTTTTGGTCTTCACCGCCACATGCACAGAGACTGGTGGAGCTGGGCCTCCTTGCGGCAGGGACTTGGGGCGGCCTATGGAGCGCCTGGGAGCATCAGCAACTTTTCTGGGGGGCGGTGCGCTTACCTACTCCACCGTTCACCGCCTAGTACCGGCGCTGCCCCACAATGGCGACTGCCAAAAACAAAAAAGGACAGATCCGTTTGAGACCTCTTGCTGAAGCCCTTGGCGCATCGCCAGCAGGGGGCGGCCCAGACAGCGTAGTCACAAAGGGAGTTCCTGGAGGCCTTACTCGCTTCTCAAAGAGAGGACATTTTGGTCATCAAGAGGGACCTGCAGGCTGATCTACGGGAGGTACGGAGAGATGTGGATGCTGTGGGGGAGCGGGTTGAAGCCCTGGAGGACACTGCAACTGCCAGGGATGAAGAGATTGCAGAGCTCCAGCAAGAAGTTCTGTGGCTGCGAGCCCAGCAGCTCGACCTCCAGTCGCACTCTGAAGACCAGGAGAATAGGTCACGGAGGAAGAATATTCGCATCCGTGCAGTCCCAACGGGGGCAGAAGGGGAAGATCTTGTGGGTTAGGTGCAAGAGCTCTTCCGCACAGCATTGGGCACCCCAGCGGAGTCTTCAGTCAAGATAGGCCTTGCCACAGAGTGGTCACAACAAAGGACAGGGGAAACCCTACTCACTTGAAACCAGGGTATTGGGTTTATATGAAAAAAACAACGGTTCTAGTGGCTAATACAATAACAAATATGATACTAAGTAAGCACAATGGCAGTAAGTTATGTAAAGACCTTGTCAACATCAGAGGGCAGAAGGGACACTGTGCACAGTTGGATTCGGAGGGTAATTTAATATATACAATTCAATGTTATAGAAGGAAAATGCTACTTACCAGTATGCATCTGTTCTTGGCATGTAGGGCTACTGACATTCATATCTCAGCATAGATCGCCGCCTAGTGTTGGGTCCGGATGTTTGCACCTTGTTGTCCTGGAAGAGTCTTCGAAGTATCACGAGATAGGTGACTCCTCCCCTGGACTACAGTGCGCATGGGCATCTTCTCCATCCTCAGATTGTTTTTCGCCATTGTGGCAAAGATGGAGTATAGAAAAGTAAGAGATGACCAAGTAAGTGTATGTTAAGAAGGTAACCCTGCAGCTGTGACAGGCACCGGGGAGGAGGGTGGGCAATATGAATGTCAGCAGCCCTACATGCCAAGAAAAGATGCATACTGGTTAGTAGCATTTTCCGTTCCAGGCATGTGAGCTGCTGAATTCATATCTTAGCATAGACTGTATAGCAGTTTCTCCTCTAGCGGTGGTCGCCTGTACCAGCTGCAGTGGATTGAAAAAGAGTTTTAAGAACAGCCTGGCTTACTGCAGCTTGTTGCTTAGCTTGCACGTCAACACAGTAGTGTTTAGTTAAGGTGTGTATGGTAGACCATGTAGCTGCCCTACATATGTCTTCTAAGGGAATGTTTCCTAGGAAAGCCATGGATGCCCCCATTTTGTGAGTTGAGTGGGCTTTTGGGGAAACAGGTAAAGTGCGCTTTGCTTTTTGATAGCATATTTGAATGCATTTAACTATCCATCTGGCTATTCCGGTCTTAGAAATGGGATTACCCTTATGTTGTGGAGAAAAAGCAACAAAAAGTTGCTTTGTTTTTCTGAATGATTTAGTTCTGTCCACGTAATAGAGCAGAGCTCTTTTGACATCTAATGTGTGTAGGGCTCTTTCAGCTACCGACTGCGGGTTTTGAAAGAAAACTGGCAATTCTATCGACTGATTGATATGGAAAGTGGATATAACTTTTGGCATGAATTTAGGGTTAGTGCGAAGCACCACTTTATTTTGGTGTATTTGCATGAAGGGTTCCTGAATTGTTAGTGCCTGTAGCTCACTCACTCGTCTGAGGGAGGTAATGGCAATTAAAAATGCCACTTTCCATGTTAAGAATTGTAGTTCACATGAGTGGAGTGGTTCGAAAGGTGGCCCCATGAGTCTGGTTAATACTACGTTTAAGTTCCAGACTGGTGAAGGTGGATGCTTTGGAGGGATAATTCTTTTAAGTCCTTCCATAAAAGCTTTGAAAGGTGGTATTCTGAACAGGGACACGTTGCCTGTTTTGAAGATATGCTGCTATAGCAGCAAGGTGTAGCCTTATCGATGAGTATGCTAGGTTACATCTTTGAATATGTAGCAAGTAACAAATTATGTTCTGTATGGAGGCATCTAATGGATTGATCTGGTTGTTATTACAATAGATTACAAATCTTTTCCATTTAGCTGCGTAGCATGCTCTAGTAGTGGGGCGCCTTGCTTCCTTGATAATGTTCATGCAGTCTGGAGGCAAGTTAAGGTATCCGAACTATAAGACCTCAGGAGCCAGATTGCTAGGTTCATCTGATTGGGATCTGGGTGCCTGATTTCGTCATGGTTCTGTGTTAGCAATTGTGGCGACATGCGTAGTCTTTGGTGCGGGACTACCGATAGTTCTAGGAGCGTTGTGTACCATGGCTGTCTTGCCCATGTGGGAGCAACCAGGATCATTGTGAGTGACTGTTGTTTTAGTTTGCGTGCCACTAATGGAATCAGTGGGGTTGGCGGAAAAGCGTACGCAAATCTGCCTGACCAGTTCATCCATATCGCATTGCCCTGCAACAACGGGTGTGGAAACCTGGCGGCAAATGATTGGCATTTTGAGTTTTCTTTTGTGGCAAACAGATCTATTTCTGGATGTCCCCACCTTTGGAAGAATGGTTGGAGGACTTGAGGGTGAATCTCCCATTCGTGTATTTGTTGGTTGTGTCGGCTTAGAAGATCTGCGATCTGATTGTCTACTCCTGGGAGGTGTTCCGCCAGGAGAAAGATGTTCTTTGGAATTGCCCACTTCCATATGCTCTGGGCTAGGTGAGAGCTGTGGAGAGGTTGTCCCTCCCTGTTTTTGAATGTAGTACATGGCTGTCATGTTGTCCGTCCGGATTAACACAGCCTTGGTGTACAAGTATTTCTGGAAGGTTTTCATTGCTAGAAATACTGCTAGTAACTCTAAGTGATTTATATGCAATGTCTTTTGTTTGACTGTCCAGAGATCTTGGACTGTGTATTCAAGGAGGTGGGCTCCTCAACCCGTCAGTGATGCGTCTGCAGTTAACACTACTTGTGGAACTGGCTCTTGGAACAGTCGCCTCTTGGAAAGGTTTTGAGGGTTCCACCACTGCAGAGTTGTAAGTGTGACTGTCTACCAACACTAGGTCTTTTAGTTGTCCTTGAGGTTGGTTCAACTGTTGTGCTAGGCATACCTGCAATGGACGCATTTGAAGTTGGGCATGAGGGACAATGAATATGCAGGAGGCCATCATGCCTATAAGCTGCATGAACACTAGAGCTGGCAGGGAGTGTTGTGGCTGAAATTTTTGAATGAGAGACTGTATGCTGGATATTCTGGTTGAATTTGGATATGCCTTCGCTACTGCGGTATCTATTGTTGCTCCCAGATATTGTTGTATGTGGGAGGGCTGCAGATGTGTTTTTGGGTCATTTATGGAAAAACCCAGACTGTGCAGCAACTGGATTGTCTGAGACGTATGGTTTGCACACTGTGCGTATGATTTGGCTTTTATGAGCCAATCGTCCAGGTAGGGGAACACATGGATGTGTTGCCTTCTGAGGTGTGCTGCTACTACTGCTAGGCATTTTGTAAAAACCCTAGGTGCTGTAGTTACACCGAAGGGGAGAACTTTGAATTGGTAATGGTGACCTTCTATTGTGAACCTTAGATATTTTCTGTGAGCTGGATGTATAGATATGTTAAAGTATGCATCTTTGAGGTCTAACGTAGCAAGGAAGTCGCCTTGCTGGAGTAACAGGAGTACTTGTTGTAGAGTGATCATATGGAAATGCTCTGAGAGTATGTATTGGTTCAGAGGTCTGAGGTCCAGTATCGGTCTGAGGGATCTGTCTTTTTTGGGAATCAGGAAGTATAGAGAGTATACTCCTGTTCCCTGGTGTTGAAAAGGGACTGGCTCTATAGCATCCTTTTCTACCATGGATGTGACCTCTTGTTGTAGCAGCGTGATGTGTTCTTTGGACATTGCACGGAGTTTGGGTGGCATGTTGGGTGGAGTAGAAGTGAGTTCCAGGCAGTAACCATACTGGATAATTTGTCTCATCCACCTGTCTGTGGTAATGTTGGTCCAGACTGGTAGGAATTGTGTTAGTCTGCCTCTGACTGGTGTTGAGTGGTCTGAAGGTAGTGTGAACAAGTCATTGTTTGGTGGCGGTGGAGGCTCTGGTGTTGTTGCCGCCCCGTCCTCTGCCTTTGTTATTGTTGCCTCTATAACCTCCTCTGTTGGAGCCTTTATTAAAAGTGCTCAGGGTATTATTTTTTAATGTAGAGGAAGTTTGGGATGTGTTGCCTCTCCCTGAGCCTCTGAAGGAGGAGCGACGAAAGGAACCACTGGATTGTTGAAACTGAAGTGCGCCCATAGACTCAGCAGTATCAGTATCTTTTTTCATCTTTTCTAAGATGGTATCTACTGCAGGGCCAAACAAGAAATCTTGGTTAACTGGCTGGTTGAGGATGGTTGATTGCACTTCATTCTTAAAGCCGGAAATGAGTAGCCACGCATGCCGGCGTAGTAATACGCTAGTGTTGATGGACCTGGCTACTGTGTCAACTGCGTCAAGAGCACATTTAATGGAAGCGTTTGTGATAAATTTGCATTCCTGTATTAGGTCGTTAGCTTTAGCTTTAAAGGGTTCTGGTCGACAGGCTTTTTAGTGTGATCTTGTTTTTGTGGATCAACACTTTTTCCGCTCGACGGCCTTTTTCGGCTCGACTGATTTTTTGGCATCGACTACCTTTTTTGTTTCGACGCCCTTTTTTGTATCGACGAGCTTCTTCGGCTTGACAACCCTTTTAGGTTCGACGGCCTTTTAGGGAAGATTGTTGCTCGTTCCTGGGGTATCGGAAGGCTTGGGTTTGTTCTTCAGAGCCGAGCCGGAAGGCGGGGCCTCTGAAGGAGTTTGTCGATCTCGGCTAAGGCCTTTAGGCGATGCTTCGACCGTAGCCTTGTCTTGAGGTGGAAGCGGGGTTGGGGGCTTGGTACTCACGGTTTGTCCCGGTGTGATCTGGCCATCAGAGTCCGACTGGTCCTCTACGGTGACAATTTCTAGGTCGGAGTCCACCGCTTCTGGAAGTTCATGTTCGTCGTCGAAAATGTTCTCCAGTTCCGGTGCCTGCCGCTGCATTTCTTGTCTCTCGGCCCTTAGTTCCGGATAGTTTTCTTCGGCCGGAACTGAGCACAAGCTGGACAGTTCTCCTCGTTGTGCTCGGGAGATATGCAATTGTTGCATACTGTATGTTTATCAGTATGTGGGAATTTGGAGTGACATTGTGGGCACCTATTAAACGGGGTTCTTTCCATCCGCAACAGGCCCACGTGGCGTCTGAAAGGCCCAACGGCCCGCGTCGACGACCGGATCGAGACTGAAAGTATTATCAAGTTAAGGTGTACCGAACGAGAACAATACCGTCGAGGTAGAAGGCTTTTTGGCCTTAGAAAGTTGAAAAGTTTCGGTTCCGAAGTTAGAGTTGAGAAGTAGCATCCGAACCCAATGGCGGAAAAAAACAATCTGAGGATGGAGAAGATGCCCATGCGCACTGTAGTCCAGGGGAGGAGTCACCTATCTCGTGATACTTCGAAGACTCTTCCAAGACAACAAGGTGCAAAATTCCGGACCAAACACTAGGCGGCGATCTATGCTAAGATATGAATTCAGCAGCCCACATGCCTCGAACACTTTCTTACATTCAAAATGCGCTACACTATGTGCATTGTGCCCCCAAGTGAAAACATGAAAACCAAACACATTCGTGATTATTTACAATGAACAATGCAAGTTTTTCATGAAAACAGAAACTTGCCTTAAAATTCATTCATTTATGTACAGCCTTAGTGTACGACTACAATGGCTGTGATTAGGTCTGATCTGTAGGTTTGTCGACGATGTTACGACCCACTGTGTATGAGGGGTCTCTTCAGGACTGGGATTGTGGGGACATCTGATGTCTTATGGCGCAGCTATTGCGTGAGTGGTGTAACCCAGTGGTGAAAAGGAATGTAAGGGACTCACGTGAGGACCCAGCCGGGTTCTCACTGTGAGGGGAGGATAGCTGGCTCTTGGATTTCAATATTCAGCAAAAACGGGCTCTAGCGAGTCCCTGTATTGGCTCCGTAATGGTGCGTAACTCGAAGATTCCAGAGTTCTGTTGATTAGTCCTTTTTCGGATCGATCTCCGACTTCCACAAAGGCACGCGAAGAAATATGCGGCCTCGGCATTTCAGTTTGTGCTCCTGGTGCGATTACACAGTGGGTCCACCTCGTCAGCCAAACCATCCCCCTGTTGATATCCTAATCTGCATCCACAACTACACAGTGAAGGAGGAGATTCTGAGGGCGGCCTGAGCTTCTCAACCTCTAAGCTTCAGGGACCACACTCTGCAGCAATTCCAGGACCTGGCGGGTAGTGCCCTCAAGAAGAGACAAGACTTCCGGCCCATCACTAACCACCTACGCTTGAAAAATGTCTCATATGCCTGGGGCCACCCCTTTCTCCTCATCTTTCGCTTGACGGGAAGCTGCACCAGGTCCCCTCCCTGTCTGAGGTATGCAAGGTGCTGAATATGTCTATTGCCGACCTGCCTTCTAACTCTGAGACCTCAGCTCCTGGCACGCGAGGGCCTCCAAGACGAGAAACTAGTTGCAGCTGAGATCTGGAGCTTCTCCGCCCTGACACAGCCACAATCATCAAGGAACGGTCTGCAGTTCTCCATACTTTGGCTGGCGCAGAAGGGGACTCTCTGGATGTTAACGATTGAGGGTAACGTGCCTCTGGGGCTGTATTGTCCTATGTGGGTCCGGCGGGGCGGAGGGATTATTCTGCCTCTTCCCAGGGCTGTCCTTCATTCCTTTGGCCCCCCCGTGTCTCCTATCCAGCTTTCGTGATGGACTTGGTATATTTCTATTTGTTGTTTTACTGTTACGCATAGGCTCCACCAGTATTACAATAGCTTCATTCTACTACCCCAATGAACATCAAGAGAAATTCCTGCTGAATGCCTTGACCGAGGTTCAGAGGTCCTCATTCGGATTAATGAGGTGGTCTCTGCCATTGCCCGACTGAAGACCTCTCACGACGTCTATGCTCCAGGGGTCGATCCCCGTCATCCCCAAACCAGGGAAAGATCTGGTGTTCTGCAGTTCCCTGGTAAATATAGATGCAAAGTTATTCTCGATCATCCTGGCCCATAGACTAAACCCTCTCATGCCCGGCTTGGTTGATTCGGATCCGTCGGGCTTTATCCAGAGTAAAAAGTGCAGGAACAATACCAAAAGGATCTGCCACCTAATTGATGAGGGGCACAGGTCAAGAGAGGAGGCTCTTCTGCTGGCGGTTGATGCAGAGAAGGCCTTTGACTGGGTGCACTGGCCGTATTTGTTTGCCACACTAGAGCGCTTCGGCATAGGGCTCAAATTTCGCAAGCATTTATAGCGCCCCTACCGGGCGGGTCTGGGTCAATGGAGTACTCTCAGGAGGCTTTAAGGTGGAAAGGTGCACCCGACATGGCTGCCCTCTCTCCCCGCTGCTCTTCGCCTTATATATGGAGCCCTTTGCTCAGCGGCTTCGGGACAATCCGCCGGCGCTGGGTGCCCCATTTGGGACTGACCGCCATTTAATCAGCCTCTACGCCGATGTCATTTTTTCGTTGGCACATCCCTTAACTTATATGCCAGCTATCGTGGCAGATCTGCAGGCCTTCAGTCAGGTCCCTGGGTTTAAAATAAATTTGTGGAAATCGCAAGTGCTGAACCTCACTGCGAGGCACACCACCGTGGATACTTTACATGCCCAATTCGACTTTGACTGGGTGACGGGGCATTACATACTTAGGGTTGGTCCTGCACAACAGTCTGGATAAGACTGCAGCTGTGAACTATACTACTCTACTCGCAACCATTCGGAAAGATCTCGCCCAATGGCAGCGCCTACCCCAGTCATGGCACGGTAGACTGGCCGCTATAAAAATGAATGTCCTGCCCCAGGTCATGTATCTTTTCCAGACCCTTCCCCTACTGCCTCCGTCGAATACGCTCTCAAGCATCCAAACGGAGATTGAACACTTCATTTAGGGCCCAATCTCGCCCAGACTGCAGAAAACTTTGCTACAGCGCCCTAAGAAAGAGGGTGGTTTGGCTTTGCCTAACTTCTCCCGCTATTTCCAGGCCTCACTGCTGCGTTATCTTGTAGAATGGTACCATCCCATGAAGGAGAAGCACTGGGTATTCATGGATCAGACAGTGGGTGGTCGGCATATCTGGAGGGAGGTCTCGATGCCTAAGTCAGCGTGCTCATGAGGACTATATTCCTCGCCAGTCATCCGCCACACCATGCTAGTCTGGGATAGGGTGTTTAAGCGGGGAAACATTATCACTATCCCCTCTCCCAGGTCTCAAATCTTTCCAGACCCCGAGTTCCCTCCTGGGATGGACAAAGCCACAGAAGGGCGTTGGGTGGAGTGCAGATTTAAGCGTCTGGGGCAGCTGTTCGATCTGCGGGCCATATTCCCTTTGAGGAACTCTGGGAGGAATATGGCCTTGCGGGTTCGAACCTTTTTCTCCACACGTAAATGTTGCACTGGACATCTGGTCCCCTTGTACGTCCCCTCGTCAGCAGACGATGCTGCAATTTGTGAAGTGGCTTTTTCTGAAAAAGGATTACCACAAGCTCATCTCCGAACTCTACCTTCCTCAAACAAGGAGCTCGTTCCACGGGTCAGAGGCGGTGGGAGGCAGAAATAGGTTGCACCCTTTCAGACAGAGTGGGAGGATATTTTTTTACAGGTCACACCATTTTGCACACTCCTTGGGCCACACGGAGACCGCATTTAAAATTGTATCCTACTGTTGTTATTCCCCGGCTCGATTAACTAAGTGGAGCTCTCAGTGCGACTGCCTCTGCTGGCGTGGCTGCGGGAATCCGGGTATCCTTCTTCATTTGCTGTGGAATTGCCCAAAGCTTACAAGATACTGGGAGAAAATCCTCGACAAAATTGACAAGGCCTTTGACACTGCCATCCCGAAATTCCCGCTTACACTATCTTAGGGCTCCCCAACGATCTGACCATCCCCTTGCGCTCAAAGGCAAGCAGATCGCCTTGGCTTTAAATGCCGGCCACCGGGTTTTACTTGCGGGCTGGAAGACCACTCTCAATGCTGCTCCAATTGTGGTCACTCCTGGGTATGGAGCGATTGTCTATGGCAACACTCGGGGACAAATCTGAAAACCCTAAGATCTGGGCTCCCTTCATCTCAATCTTATCCTCGGAGTTCCAGGAACTAACATGCGCTAACATGCGCTGCCTATTTACGGCTTCAGAAGCTAATCCTTGAGTCAGGAGGGAGGCTAGTGTGTGCGGCCCACGAAGAATTCACCTATTCCCTGGGGGGCTAGCAACCTTCACGTTGGGACCATATGTGGAAGTCAGAGTTTACTCATGGCTTACTGGGAGAGAGGAGGGGTGGGGAAGGGCAAAGGGTTTTATCTGCTTTGCAATGTGAATGGTTTTCTTGGTTTGTTGAAAGCAGACTTACTCGCCTCACGTGAGCCAGGGTGTGTCCTTATTGCATCGTCATATGTACGCTAGTGATGCAATAGAACTTTCTCTTGTTCCCTTCCTATTTACAATGTCGAACATGCCGGCCGGCCCAAGATGGGTTGTAGGCGACATGCTGTGTTACTTACCTATTTAGTAGACTCATGAATCATAAGCTCCGTTTCCTTCCCTTTGCTCGTGATGTCGCCAGCCCAGTGGGTTGTAGGCAATGACACACTGTACTTTCTTGTTATGTGTTCTGCCAATAAAAATCTATTTAATTCTAAAAAAAAAAAAACCAGCCATTTGTGACTACATTTTCACCTGTAACAACTTCTAACTATTGTAGATTTGTGTAAGCAATATATCGGTACGTCCGTGGGAACTTTCTGGTTGCGGGGATATAGAAGGCTTGTAGGATCATCAAGAACCCGAGGTACCCACAGCCAATAACTGAGTTGCACCTAGCAATGCTTTTTCATTGTGTACCGGGTACACAGCATTTAATTTGGTAAAATATAAAGAGTAAAAAATAGGTATAAAAGAAACCTATGTATTTCTGAAATGGGAACAAGCTATGGAGTTTAGAAACAGTGGTTATTTGTGCGTCTCGGAATGTGTTGTTACCCATATTAGCATACCCATACACAGTCTTACATTTGGAAGGCAGAAATGCATAGAAAGACAAAGCGTAATACTTGTACTACAATTCTGTGTTCCCCCAAGTGTCCCGATAAAAATGGTACCTTACTTGTGTGGGTAGGCCCCGTGACAGGAATAGGCCCAAAATACAACGTGGACACATTTTCCAGTGAAAATGGACACTTTTTATGCAATGTGCTTAGCTGTGGATTTTGGGCCCCAGCTCAGCTGGCACCTAGGGAGAAGTAGCAAACCTGTACATTTTTTAAAACTAGACACCATGGGGAATCCATGCTGGGGTGACTTGTGCGGTTCTCACCAGGTTCTGTTATCTAGAATCCCCGGCAAAACTGTAAAAAAAAAAAAAAAAAAAGTATCTGCCGATAAAAATGGAACCTCACTTGTGCGGGTAGGCTTAGAGCACGCGCCAGCAACCGGCCTAAAACGCCACGTGGACAAGTCACCTTGTTCCAGAGAAATCTGACTTTTTTTGTAATATGCCTAGCTGTGGATTTTAAGCCCTAGCTCAGCCAGCAACTAGGTAAACCTAGCAAACCTGTAAATGTTTTCAAACTAGACACCCAGGTGTGGCTCTCACCATGTTCTTTTACCTGTGAATTCCGTGCAAACCTGAAAAATTTGTCCCCAAAAACATTTTCCTCACATTTCTGTGATGGAAAGTTCTGGAATCTACGGGAAGCCACAAACTTTCACCCACTCAGCATTCCCCCAAGTCTCCTGATAAAAATGGTGCCTCACTTGTGTGGGTAGGCCTAGTGACTGCAGCAGGAAATGGCCCAAAACATTTTGTGGAGACATCAAAATGATTTACCCACAAACAAACCTAGTTTCGCAAGGGTGTTGCCTGTGTTTTTTGTCCGGGGCTCGACGGCCATCTACAGAAACCTACCAAACCGAGACACTTCTGAAAAACTAGATACCCGGGGGAGTCCAAGGAGGTGTAGCTTGCGTGGACACCCCTACGTTTTCTTTCCCAGAATCCCCTGCAAACCTCAAATTTTGCTTAAAAAAATAAATCCCATTTTCCTAAAATTTCTGTCTGGGGTCACTCTGCCGGCACAAATTTCATACTACCGAACATTCCCCATGGTCTCCCGATAAAAATGATGCCTCACTTGTGTCGGTGTCAAATGCAGAAACAGCCTAAAAATTTATATAAAATAAATATAGAGCTTAGAGCTCGCTGTGCTAACCTCTAAATCTCTGGGTGCTAGGAAATTTGTGTTGGCATGGTGATCCCACAGAGAAATGTGAGAATTTTTTTTTTTTTAAATCGAGGTTTGCAAGGGATTCTGGGTAAAGAAGAAATATTGGGAATCCCTGCAAGTCACACCTCCTTGGACTCTCCAGATGCCAAGTTTTCGGAAATGTCTGGGTTTGGTAATGTAAAATCATTACTCTCAATGTGAATTACGCTGGATACAAAACAGATAAAGACATGTAAACGTGCTGAAGAAAAAACACTAGCTGAAAAAAATGGAAAAAAGTGTATCCCCTAGATGGCCCCCGAGCCCAGGACAAAAAACGATGGTGACACCCTCCCCCCCCCCCACCTTGCAAAAACGAACAAGTTACTTACCTTCGGTAACAATATATCTGTAGGAGACCTATATTAGTTATAGATTCCTTACCTTAGAATTACCCCCAGGCCTCAGAGAGAATCCGGAAGAATTTTCTTCAGCATACCCCTGCGTGTCTGTAGGTGGCGTAGTTCGACTCTGCCTTAGTCATTGGCGCCTTGATCGTCGGAATGTCGTTGCGGTATCTACATAGACGCCGCCGCCCCTGCACGCGGACGTCAGTTCTTTACGCAACATATGTCTCTTACCAATCAATCAATCAGGACATTTGTAGAGTGTGCTACTCACCCATGAGGGTCTCAAGGCGCTGAGGGCGGCAGCTACTGGTCGAACAGCCAGGTCTTGAGGCGTCTCCTGAAGGTCAGCAGGTCCTGGGTCTTACGTAGATGGGCGGGGAGGGTGTTCCATGTCTTTGCGGCAAGGTGAAAGAAGGATCTGCCGCCGGTGGTCGTTCGGCAGTAGGTGGGACGCTAGCGATGTCGGCGGAGCGCAGCTGCCGATTCGGGGTGTAGAAAGACAGTCGTTCGTTGAGGTATGCTGGTCCGGCGTTGTGAAGTGCTTTGTGTGCATAGGTTAGGAGTTTGAATGTGATCCTCTCGTTGACCGGGAGCCAATGCAGGTCTCGTAGGTGGGTGGTAATGTGGATGTGGCGGGGGAGTCCGAGTATAAGCTGTGCAGAGGCGTTCTGTATGAGTCTCTACTGGAGTGTAGTCATGGTTCCTGCGTAGAGGGCGCTGCCGTAATCCAGTCTGCTGCCGACGAGTGCCTGGGTGACCGTTCTCCTGGTTTCGGTGGGGATCCATCTGTAGATCTTGCGGAGCATTCGGAGGGTGTTGAAGCAGGAAGAGGAGACGGCGTTGACTTGCTGGGTCATGGCGAGCGATGAGTCCAGGATGACCCCCAGATTGCGTGCGTGGTTTGTGGGTGTCGGGACAGCTCTCAGCGCGGTCGGCCACGAGGAGTCATCCCATGCGGAGGGGGTGGAGCCGAGAATGAGGACCTCTGTCTTGTCCAAGTTCAGTTTCAGGCGGCTGGTCTTCATCCATTCTGCAACGGCCTTCATTCCCACGTGGAGGTTGGATTTGGCGATGGCCCGGTCTTTGGTAAGGGAGAGGATCAGCTGCCCAAAAGGGTTGGGCTGAGGGATAATCCTTAGGGTACGCCGCAGGTGATCGTGGTGGCTTTGGATTGGTATGGGGGAGGCGGACTCTCTGGGTTCTGCCGGTGAGGAAGGAGGTGATCCAGTCCAGGGCTTTGCCTCGGATCCCTACGATCTGGAGGGGTGTGTGAAGGGTGTGGTGGCAGGCGGTGTCGAAGGCGGCCGGGAGGTGCAGGAGGATGAGGGCCGCGGTATCGCCCTTGTCCAGTATGGCCCTGATGTCGTCAGTGGCAGTGATGAGGGTGGTCTCGTTGCTGCGGAAGCCGGACTGGGATGAGTCCAGGATGTTGTTCTCCTCCAAAAAGTGGGTCAGTTGTCTGTTGGTAATCTTCTCAATGACTTTAGTGGGGAACGGGAGCAGGGTTGCAAATTTTTGAGGTCCTTTGGGTTCGCCTTGTGTTTCTTGAGTAGGGAGATGATCTCAGCGTGTTTCCAACTCTCTGGCTAGGTGGCAGTCTCGAAGGAGCTGTTGATGATCTTTCGGAGTTGCCCTGCGATGATGGAGCTTGCCTTGTTGAAGATGTGGTGGGGGCAGGGGTCGTAAGGTGAGAAGGAGTGGGTGGTGGTAATGATTTTGGTGGTCTCTTCGTCATTGGCATTGTTCCAGGAGAGCAGAAGGTCGGTGTGTTAGGTGGGTGTTGATTGGGGGTGTCGGTGTCTGCCGTTTGCGTATCAAAGCTGTTGTAGATGTCTGCGATCTTGCGGTGGAAGAAGGTAGCCAGGGAGTCGCAGAGTTCTTGTGACGGTGGTATGTCATTGGAGCTGGATCTAGGGGTGGAGAGTTCTTTCACGCTGTTGAAGAGCTCTTTGCTGTTGTGTGCGCTGTTGTCTATGCGTTCCTTGAAGGAGGCTCTTTTGGCGGATCTGATGGGCTGGTGGTGTCTGCGTCTGGCGCTCATGAGGGCTGCGTAGTTGTCTGGTGTCTGATCCTTGCGCCATTGCTTCTCGAGTTTTCTGCAGGTATGCTTGGAGTTCTGGAGGGCGTTGTTGAACCAGATGCCTCTGGCGTCAGTGTCTCTGTTGGAGGGTTTTCTGATTGGGGTGAGGGTGTTGGCGCTGTTGTCGATCCATAGTCTGAAGATGTGGGCTGCTGCGGTCTCGGAGGGCTCGGGAGGAGGGTCTCAGGCGAATGCGGTGATGAGCTGGTGATCGGTGACTTTTTCCCAGTTGCGGTGTGGGATACGTTGCGGTTGGTTGTGTGCGGTGTGTTTCTCAAAGGAGAAGTGGATGCAGTGGTGGTCAGTGGAGTTCGGTGGTGTGGCTGAAGGTAACGTGGTCGTTGGCGGATAAGATGGGGTCGAGCATGTGTCCCGCGGAGTGGGTGGGTGTCGTACAGATATATCGTATCCGAAGTTAAGTAACTTGTTCATCTAAAAGACTATTAGTTATAGATTCCTTACCTTAGAATAGATACCCCAGAAATACCAACCCTGCAGGTAGGACTGTGCACCAAGTTCACACCAGAAAGTCCTGGAGAACTGAACGGCCAAAGAAGCAGTCTCTCTGGACTTGCCTATCCAGGCAGTAATGTTTATTGAATGTGTGCAATGATGCCCACATGGCTGCCTGGCAGGTGTCGCTGAGGGAGACTCCACGTCCTAAAGCAGTAGTGGCTGCCATCGCCCTGGTGGAATGGGGCGCACTCAACTGGAGGCTCCCTTTTAGCCAAGGAATAACAGAATTGAATGCAAAGAATGACTTATTGAGAGATGGTTCATTTTTGCACGGCCCAACCTTTCTTGGCGCCCAACAAAGAGCTAATCATCCACCCGGAATTGTTTTCTGCGATCCAGATAAAATGATATTGCACGTCTTGCATCCACACAGTGGAGCCTCTCCTCCTCTTTAGTAGGATGCGGGAGCGGGAAGAAGGTGGGCAAAGTGATGGTCTGTAGTATATGGAAAGATGTAACCACTTTGGAAAGAAAAGAAGGTTTATTTCGAAGGACAACTTTTTCCGGATGAACAGCAAGGTGAGGTTTAGAAGCAAGAGCCTGAAGCTCACTCACCCTGCAAGCGGAGGTGATGGCAACCAGAAATGCAATCTTTAAGGTCAAGTATCTGGGAGGACAATTATGTAGTGGCTCGAAAGGAACACACATAAGCTAAGTTAAGACCAGATTCAAGACCCACTGGGGCATTACCAATAGGAGGAAAGAGGTGAGCAATGCCCATAAGAAATCTATTTATTTAATAGGGGACTAGAACAGAGAAGGCGGATCAGGGTGGCGAAAAAAGGCCGAAATGGCAGAAAGAGAACCTTTAAGCCCTGCGGGGCCAAAGAAAGAATTAAGAGATTAACCTCTGAAAGAGGGGAAGAAAGGAGATTCACAGCCTTTGCTGTGCACCATGCCACAAATTTGTCCCATCTACAGGCGTATACCGTTTTAGTGGAGGGACGCCTGGCTGCCAAGATGACATTACAGACTTCGGGAGGAAGGTCAAAAGCTGTCAACTGTCGCCGCTCAATCTCCACGCAAGGAGGTGGAGACTGGACAGGTTCGGGTGCAGGACCGTCCCCTGCTGCTGCGACAGAAGATCCTCCCGAAGAGGTAGTCTGATCGGAGGATCGATGGCCATGTTCAAGAGCTGGGGATACCAGACTCTTCATGCCCAGTCTGGAGCCACAAGGATGACTTGGGCCTGGTCTTGCTTGATCTTCTCCAGCAGTCTGGGTAGAAGTGGTATTGGCGGAAAGGCGTATAAAAGACTGCAATTCCACTCGCGATGAAAAGCGTTGCTGAGCGAGTGCCGCCTTGGAAATTCCAACACCCTGAACAGCTGACATTGCACGTTCTCTTCAGTGGCGAACATATCTACCCAAGGCTGAAAGAGACCTTGCACCACCTCCGAGTGAAGACGCCATTCGTGATCCATCATGCACCGGCGGCTGAGTTCGTCCGCCTTGGTGTTCAGGGAACCTCCCAGGTGTTGAACCACCAGGGACATGCCCTGATATTCCAGCCACGTCAAGAGACGGAGAGCCTCTTGACACACGGTCCATGACCCCACCTGCACTGTTTGTTGTAGTACCAAATGGCAGTGATGTCCATGAACACCTGCACAACTCTGCCCTGGACAGTGCAAGGAGAATTGCCCAGTGCTCCAGAAGGTTGATGTGGAACCCGGACTCTGCCAGAGACCAGAGGCCTCTGATCTCCGCCTCTCACATGTGGCCGCCCCATCCCAAAAGTGACGCGTCTGTCACCACCGTGGAGTATGGTTGAGGAAGGGAGAGGGATCTGCCGTTGACCCAATCCTGGTTCGTTAGCCACCACTGCAATTGGTGTGCAGTGCCCATCGAGATCTGGACGACATCAGAAAGATTCCCCTGATGCTGTGCCCACTGGACATTCAGGTCCCACTGCAGAGGCCGCATATGCCACCAGGCATGATCCACCAGCAGGATGCAGGAGGCCATGAGGACCCAGCAGCCTCAGAGTCATTCTCACCGAAATCATGGATAGTGGCTGAAACATCGGGATCATAGGCTGAATATCCTGGACTTGCTGCTCAGGAGGATAATTTTAATTTTATTTTAAAAGTTTTATATAGCGCAAACTAGACCCTGGTAGGGTATCGGAGCGCTTTACAAAGTGACATCAAATGTGTAGTTGAAACACGAGGTACAAATGAGAGTGGATAGTAGGGGAAGTCCTTTTTGGTGAGCTAAGTCAAGTGTTGGTGTTGGGTTGGAGTTTGTTCATTAGAAGCAGTTTGACTGATGAGGTGCTAGAAGGGTTCGTTCGGATTTCTGGTGGCAGGGCATTCCAGATTCTAGGTGCTATTACGGGGAAAGTACGGTTGTATGTTTTCGTTTTCTGAAATCTTTGTGTTTTCTTTAGCCAGGTGCTGGAGCTACTCGACGTACTGCCACCTCCTGAAAGTTCCAGTTTACCGGCTAGATACCTTGGTGTGTTGAAGTGCAAGGCTTTGTGTGTCATGCAGGCAATTTTTAGCTGTGTTCTTACCTTAAAAGGGAACCCGTGGGGGGCGTGGCCAAGATTGCGGGCTGAGAGGACGCTTTCTCCGTGGGCTCCTGTGTTCCCGTAGCCCCTGCCCCGCTTTGTACCGCTGATCTCCCCCGGATCGAGCGGAAACGACGCCTAGTACAGTCAAGCACGCAGCGGCACAGCCCGTAGCCTCCGGTGGCCCCGTAATCCCGGAAAAGCGACACCAGGGAGTCCATTGAGAGAGGGCCGGCCGAGAAGCCGGCGGAGACCCGAGGGGCCGGCGGCTGCCGCCCGCCGGAGGATCCGGGACCGGCCTCGGCAGTACAGCAGAGACCGAAAGGTCGGAGACACAGCCAGCGCGAGCCACTGGTGAGGTTCGAGGGCGGAGGTCCTGAACGAGACGAACGGCACCCCGGCCGGAGTGACGCAGGGGAGGAGCCGGCGGAAGACAGCCACGCCAGTCCGGGGATCGGGCAGACCAGCTGGCCCGTATCTCCGCGCCGCCTTCCGACCCACTTTTTCAGGACCCGAGGGGAAGGTGAGGACGGGCGGGAGCCAGGAAGTGTCTTGAGGGGCCCCGACGACCACAGGTACGAAGTTTGACCCCCGCACTGTTCCAGCACTCGTGTGGGTTTCTCCGCCATGCCTGTGGCGCAGAGCTGTCACGCGAGCCCGTGGCCTAGACCGGAAATAGGCCTCTGCCTCTTCGCCCTCTCCCTGCGGAGAGGAAGCCCAGCTGCCGGACCGGGAGTTCCCCGGGTGCATCCCTCGAGACCATTGGACACCCCTGAGCTCCGCACAACGAAGTACGGCGATTGCGGTGACTACCGAGGGCCAGAGGGAGGACCGGCACGAGGCGCCTCTCACTGTCACACTGTGAGGTGCGACCCAGACCCCGGCGGGAGTGGCGCTACTCGGGTGTCGGCCCGGAGAAGAGGTTAGTGCCCTGACCACGCAGTGAGTCACCCGTGGAGAGGGGGAGGACTCATCTGTTGCCACCCCCACAAGAACTTTACTCCTGTTCCGCGGCGCAGCTGAGGCGGCCTCCTGCGGGCCACTACTGCCTTCCTTACACTGGCGCTCTGATTTTCCTGAGGGCCCGCTGATTGGAGATAGACAGAGAGGAGATACCTGCAGGGGTGCTGTTGTGCCCAGAACTTGCGAGACGAATAAGCCTCTGCATCGCAGTACCAACCGGAACTCGGGGGGTGCCATTCCACCTGCAGCACGCCCCCTCATCCACGATGTCGGGCAACAGAGGGGGTAAGAAAGGAGACCGCACCCTACCCGAGATGCTGGGCAGAGGCGCCCCGCGACAAGACAGAGGTCAGACTGCCCCGAGCCCCCCGACCGTCTCTCGAGGAGCGGAGGGGGGGGGAGCCCCCGGTGACAAGATCCTTTCTGGAGTCGTTGTTCAGCACCCTCAGGGAGGACTTCCAAACGCTGAAGCAGGAGGTGGCCGGGGAAGTCCGCGAGGTGAGGAGAGAGGTCGACTCCCTTGGAGAAAGAGTGTCCACCATGGAGGAAGCTAGCCACTCCCGGGATGAGGAGATCGCGCACCTGCAACAGGAGGTCTTACGGCTCAGGGACCAACACATCGATCTCCAAGCCCACAATGAGGATCTCGAGAACAGGTCCAGACGCAATAACATCCGGGTACGAGGCATTCCGTCCAAAGAAGAAGGGGATGACATAACCGCCTACCTGAGAGACCTGTTCCGAGACATCTTGGGCGAACCCGGGGACTTTCCTGTGAGGATTGATAGGGCACACAGAGTGGGCCTGCCGCGACGGGCCTCGGCGCCACCGCCGGACATTTTGGCCTTCCTACCGGACTTCCCTTTGAAGGAGCGGATTCTCCGTGAGGCACGGCGGCGGCAACCCCTGAGTTTCCGAGGTCAGCAGGTGGCCCTGTTTCAGGACTTGTCAGCGATCACACTGCAGAAACGCAAGTCATTTAAAATAGCCACAGATTTTCTGCAAAAACATGACATACAGTACTCCTGGGGCCACCCCTTTCGGCTCATTTTTCGCTGGAACGGGACTCTACATCAGCTGCGGTCCCTTCAGGACACTTGCGGAGTGTTGGGAATCACGGCGACGGATGAAGATGCACCCACGCCTCACCGCCGACGCAGCACCAGGGACAGATGGCAGACACTTCGGAGGCGGCGATCCACACTCCCGTCTTTGCGACCCGACTCGCCCACGGTCCGAGCGGAGATGGACAGTGCAATCCGGGAGGTGACCAGAGACACGTCGTCTGAAGATGTGGCCTTGACGGCCTGAGCATACTCCGGGGGGAGATCGTTTTAGCCTCATCATTATTGCAGGTGCGAGGGTCCGGGAGCGGGGGGAGGCGGGGGCGGAGGTTGTGGCTGGACGTCCACTTTAGTAACTTTCCACGGACTTGTCCGTTCCGGACCAGACTGGGACAATGGCGTTCTTTGAAGGGTTGGGTGTGTGGGTGGGGGGGGAGGGTAGAGGGAGGGTAGAGGGGGGGGGGGGGGGTTTGGTTTGCAGGATCAATAGACAGGGTGAGGGAGGGAGTGGAGTTGGGTTGTTGGAGGGAAGTTCGGAGGGGGGGAGGAGGGGGATTTGGGGACCGTACTGCATTGTTATGGATTGTTGTTGCATTTGTTCTGATTTCACATCGCTTTTGCAGAGTTCTGGGAACCGTGCTGTCCGGCTGTTGCATTTGCCTCGCCCCACACCACCATTTCACACTGCTATCGCTGACGGCAGCCCCTGGGGAAGCGTCAGGCTTATTGAGCGCTGCCCTTACAATAGTCACTGATGGCCCTTGAGATAGTTACCCTCAATGTAAAAGGGCTGAACAACCCGGTCAAGCGGAAGGCAGTGCTGTCCCTCCTAGAAAACTCCCAGGCAGACATTTGTCTCTTACAGGAGACCCACCTCCTAGCCAAAGATTGCCACAGGCTGCGGTCACCGAAATTCCCAGTGCAGTTCTTTTCCTCCGGGGCTACCAAAACAGCGGGGGTTGCCATCTTGGTGTCTAGGAAGTTTAAGGGGGAGGTCTTGCACAAAGTAGCAGAACAGAAAGGGAGGCTCCTGGTTTATAGGGTCAAGATGGGAGGTCTGGTGTTAACTATAGGTTCGATATACAGCCCCAATGACCACCAAGATAGGTTTCTACAATTGGCTCTAGAGGAAGTGGCGACTACCCCAGATAGGCACATACTTATTGGAGGGGACTTGAATATGGTCTTTGACTCATCCCTGGATAGATCGGCGCAGCGACGCCCACAGGCGGGTGGGATCTCGCAGCTGAGTAAATCTTGCTTGGGTGATCTCGATCTACACGATTTGTGGCGGCGCCTTCACCCTACTGCCCGAGCCTACTCCTACTATTCACACGCACACAAGTCCTACGCGAGATTAGATCATCTCCTGGTGACGGGACCGCTTTATGAACTAGCGACGGCCTCCAACATGGGAGTTCTTACTCTGTCAGATCACGCCCCAGTGACGGGCACTTTTCAGCTACCGCCGGTGTCTCCCTCACGAGGGGTTTGGCGCCTCCGGGATACCCTGTTGCATAGGCAATCTGTTGTGAAACATATCCGAGACTCGATTGGCGAATACAGGCGGCACAATGATAATGGCGATACCACCCGAGCGACGCACTGGGCCGCCTTGAAGGCGGTGCTTCGCGGTGAGTTTATCGCCGTCTCTTCGGCGGAGAATAGGGAACGGCGACAAAAAAGGGACAAACTTACGAGCAAGGTAAGGGAGTTGGAACAGGTGCATCAACGAACGGGAGCCCCTAGAGTCTGGAGGCAGCTTAAAGCTGCCCGGAAACTCCTATCTGCCCTAGACATGGACAGAGCGGAATACGCAGCGTTGCGCCTGAAACACGCGTACTACACCGGAGGTGACAGGTGCGGCAGGCTTCTGGCGAACAAGCTCCGTGTTAAACACCAAAACCAACGGGTGAAAGAGCTATCAGTTCCCGGCGGGGCGACGGCCATGGAAGATGGCCAGATTGGGGACGGTTTCTGCCGATATTACGCCGACTTATATGCAGGCGAGCCCTCCTCGGCACAAACCGAGGCTGACTACCTGGCTTCGGTCGCTCTCCCCACCCTTACCCCGGAACAGGCAGAGCACCTGGAGCGGGACATCCGGATCGAGGAGGTGATTATGGCTATTTCCCGCCTTAAACACGGGAAGGCCCCGGGACCTGACGGTTACACCCCACTTTTCTATAAAACATTCTGCCCGGAACTGGCGCCGCTGCTGACGCGCCTCTTCAACTCCTTTGCTGAGCCGGGGGCTATCCCTCCAGAGTTGCTCCGGGTGACAGTGTCGGTTATCCCCAAACCGGGGAAGGACCGGACTGAATGCGGTTCCTACCGACCGATCTCGCTATTGAATGTGGACCTCAAGCTGTACACTGGGATACTAGCGGCGCGTCTAGCACCTCATCTGCCGGGGCTGGTGGATCCGGACCAGGCGGGGTTTATCCCCGGTAGACAAACAGTAGACAACACCAAGAGGGTGGTACATATCCTGGAAAGGGCCTCACGTATTCCTGGGGAACGAATGCTTCTTTCGGTTGACGCGGAGAAGGCGTTCGACGGGTGCATTGGCCATACCTAGAGAGAGTACTTTGCAAATTGGGTATAGGTGAGAAATTTCGCACCTTGTTATTCAATTGTTACAGATCCCCATCCGCAGTGGTGCGAGTGAATGGCTGCAGCTCCCGACCATTCGCGATTGAGCGGGGCACCAGACAGGGGTGCCCGCTGTCGCCGCTCCTCTTCGCTCTATATATGGAGCCATTTGCCCAGAGAATTCGTCAGAATCCGGATGCGACTGGCGTTCGGATGGGGGGGGTATACTCACACCGTTAGTTTATACGCGGACGATGTGATCTTAATGCTTGATGACCCAAGAAGGGCGCTTCCGGCTTGCATTGCCGAGTTAGACGCCTTCGCCGCAGTAGCGGGTTTTAAAATGAATATGGGGAAATCGGCGGCCCTTGACATCTCGCTGTCCACCGCCACGAGACTTGAGTTACAGGGCCTCTTCCCCATGCGCTGGTCTAAGGACCTGGTTCCCTACTTGGGCTTACTGCTAGCGCCCTCTTTACCTGCTATGGTGGCAGCCAACTACGCAGCCTTAGGCAGGAAAATTAAGGAGGAAGTGGCCCGCTGGAACAAAGGGACGTTGTCGTTGCTGGGCAGAGTGGCTGCGGTGAAGATGACGCTTTTACCACAGGTACTATATCTCTTTAGGGCCTTACCTCTTCAACCCCCGAAGGGGTGGATCGGACAAGCTCAGGCGGATATCGCACGCTTTGTATGGCAGGGCCGTAAACCCAGACTCAAGAGAGCCTTGTCCACGCTGGCACCGGAGTCTGGTGGACTTGGCATACCGGATCTACACAGGTACTTCCAAGCGGCGCAACTGCGGTACTTAGTGGAGCAAGTGGGAATCTGATAAGCACTGGCTGTTCCAGGACCAGGCGGTGGCGGGCAAGACCCTGCAGGAGATACCCTTCCTGCGCAGAGCTCATCGTCCCCCCAACCTCTACGCGTCCTTTATCACACGAGTCCCGCTACGAGTATGGGACGCTGTGAATGCTAAGCACGAACTCACCACCTTCCCATCACCATTCACGCCACTGATCGAGAACCCAGACTTTCATCCTGGGATGGAACCCGGAGCCTTTGTGCACTGGCGGACGGCTAGATGCAGTGCGCTGTTTCACATATACGGTCCGGAAGGCGCCATATCATTTATGGATCTCAGACGGGAATACCGCTTGCCTGAGACCGAACAAATGCGGTATCTGCAGATACGTCACTGGGCGCTTCAGCCGCAGATACGTGTCCTGGCTGACCGGAAGCTCACTTCCTATGAGACGTGGCTGGCGACGCGCACCTCGGACTCCAAACTCATTTCAGATCTATACAAGTTCTTACAACCCCCCCTTTCCACATTTACAACCCTGGGCGGGAGCGCTGGGAACGGGAGCTGGGAAGGACGTTGAGCCGCGCGGACTGGGATCACATTTCCTACCGGGCACGCCATTCTGCGTACCACACCGGGCTCACCGAAACGTTCACTAAGATATCCACCTATTGGTACTACACTCCTGAGAGATTACATGAAATGAATCGGAACATTGTAAACACCTGTTGGCGGGAGTGTGGGCAGATTGGCACACTTACACATGTCTTATGGGATTGCCCTCTATTGAGTCCCTATTGGAAGGAGGTCCTGGATGAGATAGACCAGTGTTTCGACATTGAACTCCCTCGCTTCCCAGCCTATGTCCTGCTGGGGTTACCCAACGGCCTGATGTACCCCCTGAGGTCCAGAAAGGGTAGACAGATAGCGATCGCCTTGGGCTCAGCGATTCAGAACATACTCATCTACTGGCGCAACACCACGCTCCCCACTACTATTGGCTGGTTACATAGATTGTGGCACGTTCTGGGTATGGAGAAGTTGTCCCTCATGGTTGCGGGTGAGGTGGATAAGTTCGAAGAGCTGTGGCAGCCTTTCCATACCTTACTACAGTCAGAATTCAAAGAAATCACCTGTCCCCGATATCTCCGGCTACTACGTCTAACGTCCCCGACTAACCCATCCACCTAGTTTGCATGGGAGGGTTGTCTGAGGTGAGGGGCGGATACATTGCGGAAGTGTAAGGGGTGAGGGACATTCGCACAGCAAGAGGGGAGGGGGGAAGTGGATTTGGGGGGCGGGGCGGGAGGGGGGGGAGTTGGGGAAGGGGATGTTGGTTGCTGAACTTGTCGTCACCGCATACACACCTGGCTCCATGCTCTGAAGGATGTCAAGTTTGCAGTATCTTGCATGTTGATGGCGCTCCTGGAGCGGAAACTTTGCACTACCTCTCTGAGACGACTGTATCCATTTGTTTGTCTTGTTTTTCAATAATGCAATAAAATACTTTAAACCTAAAAGGGAACCCGTTCAGTGCCTTTAGATCAGGGGTGATGTGGTTCTTCTTTTTGGAGCCGGTGACAAGTCTTGCGGCTGCGTTGAGAGAGGCTCTTAGTATAGCCTGTCTGGATCACGGAAGACCACATAAGGTTGTATTCCCATAGTCTATTCTGGGTATCACTAGAGCTTGCACTGCTGATTTGAGGTCGTCGGCGGGGAGGAAGAGTTTAAGTGTTCTAATAATATTCATATGAAAGTTTGCTCCTGTGGTGGCTGTACTGATGTGTTCCTGCAGGCTGAGATTTTTATCAATTGTTATTCCCATAGATTTTGCGGACTGTATGATATAAGGTTTGCAGTTGAAGGCTGTTAGTGTGTCATTCAATCTTCAATGTCGACGTGTCCTCGCGGAGTGGTAATTAGGAGGAATTCAGTTTTGAGTGCATTAAGTTTGAGGTGGTTGAAGGTCAGCCAGTTGAGTTTTTTGTAGAGTTGTATTGAGTGACCTTATATAATCTGGAGATTATACTTTTAGGTATAGTTGGGTATCGTCCGCATGTAGGTGTTAGTCAACATTGGAAGCCCGAAACTGCGCTGTATCCAGAACTCTAGAAGGAGCTTATGAGAGGGAAGCAGGTGAGACTTCGGCACGTTGATAGTGAACCCCAGCGAATGCAGGAGGTCCGCTGTAGTTTGGAGGTGGGAGACAACAGCCTGGGGCGAGCCCGCCTTCAACAACCAGTCATGGAGATAGGGGAAGACTGCAACCCCTGATCTGCGTAGATGAGCTACGACCAACGTCATCACTTTCCTAAACACCCGAGGGGTGCTGGTAACGGCCAAAGGGGAGCACGGTAAACTGAAAATGCTCGAGGCTTACCGTGAACCGTAGGCAATGCCAGTGAGCTGGCAGGACGGGGATGTGGAAATAGGCATCCTGCAAGCTCAACGCTACCATCCAGTCTCCGGGGTCGAGGGCAGACAGGACCTGAGCTAATGTCAACATTTTGAACTTCTCCTTCTGAAGGAAGCGGTTGACGTCCCTGATATCAAAGATAGGACATAGGCCTTTGTCATTCTTGGGCACCAGGAGGTAGTGGGAGTAACAACCACGACCTACTTCTGGGAGAGGGACTCACTCCCTTGGCCAAGAGGCCATAACTTCCTGAAGGAGAAGGGCCAAGTTATCCTCCGACATGCGATGGAGTGTTGATGACATGGAGAGAGGGGTAGTCTTGAAGGGGAGAGAGTAGCCCCTTCAGACTATCTGCAAAACCCACCTGTCCGACGTGATGTTGTGCCAGTGAGAGGTGATGGCGGATCCTGCTGCCCACTAGTAACTGGTGGCCCTGAAGTGTCGGACTAGGAAGGCTTAGAGGCTGCTGCAGAAGGGCACTGGGGGACTGGCCCGCCCGCTGACCCTAGAACCACGGCGTTGGATCCCACGCCCCTGGCCACGCAGAGGCTGTGAAGCTTGAGCCGGCCTGTGTCACTGGGGGGAATGTGGTGGGGCACCCCTTCCGTAGCCACAAAATGGGTGATAGGAAGACTGCAGAGGATGAGAGGTAGCAGCGAGACCCAAGGATCTGGCTGTAGCTCTAGAATACTTGAAACGCTCTAGCGCATGGTCCGCCTTGTCGCCAAACAGACAACGGCCATCAAAGGGCATGTCGAAAGAGTCGATTGGACATCCCCAGCCAAGCAAGTGATATCAGCCAGGCGAAGTGTCTTAGGGCCACTGACGTAGAAATCGTTCTACCCAGTCGACGGTGTCCAGCCCACTACGTATGGCGAACCGCTACAACTGCACAGGAGAGTATGACCCCGAGCCTCCTCTGGACACTGCGGCAGCCCACACAGAGTGGGTTTAGCGGCCCAAGAGACATGCAGGAGCAGAAGGGAAAGCGCCGTTGGATGTTGAGGCTTGGACCAAGCTCTCGGGGGTAGGCTGTTGGGAGAGGAAAATGGAGTCTCCCAGAGCCAGGCTGTGACGCCGGGCACTCATGCTATCCACAGGAGCCCCTGTGCTAGGCTTGGACCAAGTGCTTAGAAGGATGTCTGTGAGGGCCTCATTGACCGGCAACAGGGGCTCTGAAGAGGCCGCTGCCGGCTGAAGCACCTCAGTCAGGAAGTTCGTCCTGACTGCCACTATAGGAAGCTCAAGTACCAAGGCCTCAGCCGCCCAACGCAACACCACAGCACAGGAGGCTCCCTCCTCCGCAGCCACGGTAGGGGGAGAAGGCATGCCAAGGTCTGGGGAGGTATACAGACCACTGGCTTACCCCAACTCCTCTCTCCAGTCCGGCTCCTCTAGCTGGTCTGCCGAAGGGTCAACAGACCCCTCCCAGTCCTCCTCACCTTTCTCTGGCTGCCACTCATGGCAATAAGGAACGCCAGGGGAGAATAATGGCACAAAAGTACCGGTCGGCACTGGTTCCGGCGGTCTGGCTCAGTGTCAAAGACGAGGGGGAGGCCGGGGTCGCGCTGGCCGGGGACACGCCCAGCGTCTGAGGTGGCATTGGTGCAGGGGGTGATGTCATGAGGTCGACCGGTACCGATCCGGTTAAAGGCCTTAATCCCTGGGAGCTGCTGGCATTGAAGGCCTAGAGCCCCAGCCAAGTCCGTGGGGCCCGAAGGCACACCAGCAAAGTCGGGCTGCCTAAAGATGAACTGGAGGGCTTCGTAAAAGGCACGAAGCTGGACAGTGGGCGCTCCGGCTCCCGGGAAGGGAGGGAAGCTCGAAGGCGCCCCAGTAGGCTCCACGGGCGGTGCCAAAGGACGACGACCTTCCACGTCCCGCGTCGGCCAACTGACACGGAGAAGGCAAAGTGCGACGGTGCTTCTTCGCTGCCTTCTCGTGTTTCGACTTACATGAAGACTTCGATGAAGAGTGATGGTGGTAACTCCGCGACCGGTCCCGCGACTCCCTCTCGACCGGGACCTCGTGCGGCGTGGAGCTGACTGCCGGGCCTCCAGAAGCTTTCGGGACCACTCCCACAAAGACTTCGGGTTCATGACCCAACAGTCGGAGCACTACTTTGGGTCGTGGTGGTACTCCAGGCACCAAAGGCACACGAGCTATGGATCCGTGACTGACATCAGCTTGTGACAATAGTCACAAGGCTTGAATCTGGTCCGCCAATGTGACAACCCTACGTGCACCAAGAGTTGAACGACTAAAAAGATGTCGACAAAGTCGAAAATCACTTGTCAAAAAAAGACTAAGGGTAGCGCTCCTTCCGTATCTGCACTGGCTGGCACGGGAAAGAATTGATGTCAGTGCGCAGGGGCGTCATCTAAGTAGATACAGCAACGTGATTCCAGCTATCACAACACTAACAACGAAAACGGAGTCAACCGGCGCCACCTACCTAAATGCAGGAGTACTGCTGAAGAAAAATCCCTGGATCCAGCCTGACGCCTGGGGGTAATACTAAGGTAAGGAATCTATAACTAATAGTCTCTTTCAGATAGGTTGTTTTGTGATAGATAGGAGGCACCTGCGTTGTTGGTACCGCGCTCGGCAGCCATCTGGGATAACCTTCCAAACCCAGATATTTCCGACAACTAGACACGTGGGGAGGGTCAGGAATGTGTGGCTTGTGTAGTGAGCGATAAAGAGAGATAGAGGGAGGAGATCTAGCTACAGAGTGAGAGGGAGGAGATCTTACTACAGAGAGAGAAGGTGGAGTGTTTGCTGCAGAGAGAGACTGCAGAGAGCGTTCTGCAGAGAGGTAGAAGAAGTCTACCATGGTGGAGGGTGTAAAAGGAGGAATTAGGGCCAGAGTCTGTCCCTCCCCCATCCCACAAAAAGGAGGGGGTTATGGTTTGGATTCTGCCTCGTTAGGGGAATGATGGGGGAGGTAAGGGTAGGTTCTGTAATGTCTGTCTCTGATAAAGGAAAGGAGATGGGGAAGAGCATACTGCAGAGAGGAGAGAAAAGAAGAGCCCAGAGAGAGGGTATAGGTGCAGAAAGGGGCATGGGGTGGGGAGCTAATGCAGCGAGAAAGCACTGTAGACACATGAGTAAAGCTGGGAGGAACATGTGAGATTAGGCAATCAGCTGAGATAGATGGAGTAGGAAGCCAATAAGAACTGAATGAGGAAAAATACATTATAGATGGGTAGTCCACAGGAGGGAGAATTCAGAAAAGGGGAAAAAGGAAACCAGTAAGGAAGAAAAGCTAAATCTCTATATACACTTCAAAATATTTCAAACAGTTCTTGAGGAATTGACAATAGATTATTAGAATGTATTCCAAATTGTGATGTTGTGACCAAATACCCCGCAGATGACAATGTGGAGGAGAGTGATTAATCAGAGGGTAAAAAGGAAGCAGCAGAATGACTTTCCCTTATTACCACTCCCACTCATCTCTTTGTTGACAATGCTCACTGGGCTCTGGCCCAGCGCAAACCCTGGCACCTGTAGTAGTTACGGAGGCGTAGGCGGAACAGATGGCACACCTGAAAATAAACCAGCAGAAGCTACCACGTGAAATAGGACTTCTGCATTCCCAGCACAAACATCATTCTCTAGCTCCAGGCTAGAGGAGAAAGTCCTACAAGTCCGAAGAAGGCATCCTAACTTGCACACAATAACATCCAACAGGTATCTCTGTCATACTCCCTCTTCCACATTCCTTCACATCCCCTCTCCCCAACCCAAATATATCTTCAAATGTGGAAACCCCACAAAAGACCATCGATATTTTTGAGCCAAACTGACAAATCTCGGCTCTCTGCACTGACCCCATCTTGTGAATGAGAAAGAAAAACGGAGACTACACTGATTAGGCAGTGAAACCCCACTGAGTAGAGTTTTAATATATGAAGCAGTAACACCTCTTGCTGAGAGCTTGCAAAAATTACTCTATTTCATAATATAACTTAGTAACGGCTAAATTAAAGATAAAATTCCACGAAACCGACACTAAAAGGCAGCACTGGGAGGGGGAAAACATCCATTCTCAGTTCCCAAAGCCTTTCATGAACCTGTTGATTTAGCTCTACAACTTCCCAGTGTAATAATGTGCCACCTGTGCTCAGAATTTTGCTCCTGAAGCTCAAAGTTTAAAGGAGATAAGGACTCCAATTGCTGAAGGCCATCAGTTTGTACAAGTTGCCAATGTAGTTTAAGCCACACATTTTCATTCGGCTTTTAGAAGGCATTGAAAATGTTAGTTTATTTTGCTGGTCTGCAGCCACTCTCATTGTTAGCAACAAAAATCTTCCAGTATGCTTACCAAATTAAAAATCTAATTAAATCCAGTATTTATGGTCTCCCAAATACACTCCTGTTGTACTAATTACCTGCATTTCTACGCCTTGCTGGGCACGAGGTGTAAAATCCAGGGGTACACCACCTATAAGAGGACCACCTCCTTACAGATTATGGACACTGTTTCCAAACCTGGACTTTGGAGTCATAACCTATAAATCCTGGGTGCGGTCATGTTTTGCTTCCACTGAACTAATTAGACTAACACCTGAAAACAATGGCTTCTAGTTGAATTTAGGACTGGAGACAGTGCCCACAATTACCTGGAGTTAAGTGGTCACCCTAGCCTCCAGTCAATCGACTTACCTCACAGAAAAGAGTGAGCTTGTCATCAGGTAGGAGCCCATTGGCCTCATCCAGAAGGAAGTCACGACGAATGAACTTCTTGAAGCCCCAATCTTTTCCTTGCACAAAGCGGTATGCTCTCTGACTCTCTGTAAAACAGACAAGATTTTAGGAAACGTACCACAGCACCACAACATACGGAAAGAGTGCCTATTTGTCACTCTCCCACATGGACAGTTGCTACATTTGGATACATACCCATGGCCTTTGTTTCTTCACCCTTGGCATTCAAGATTGAAAATTTGAACTTGGCGCGCACTTCGCTCTTTGGGCAACTAACAAGCAGCAAGTAAAGTGATAAGTAGTCTTTGCTTTCCTCATCCAAGCCTTTGGGATTAACTCTCAGACACCTGTAGACAAGGGAATTCCTAAAATGAGATCCGTACAGTACTAAAGGTAAGCAAAGCAGCACATTTATACAAAGAGCCGAGATAGGAGTATAGTCTGGATCCAAGAGTCAAAATCC
This sequence comes from Lissotriton helveticus, assembly GCF_964261635.1. Classification (NCBI taxonomy): domain Eukaryota; kingdom Metazoa; phylum Chordata; class Amphibia; order Caudata; family Salamandridae; genus Lissotriton; species Lissotriton helveticus. The sequence continues at coordinate 1,842,871,645 of NC_136065.1, read as the reverse complement.
AAGCTGAGCCATAGGAAGAATTGTTACATAAATAAAAAAAATGTGAGTTTGCTGGCCTTGGTAGGTGCTTCAACTTAGCATATCAGATTACATTAGTGCAATCAGTAATATAAAAATTACTTTTGTAAACAAGTTGTAGATTTGAGAGAATACACCTCAAACCCAGAATTATCTTGCTGATTGGACTAGAAATTAAGACAATTCGGTGTACACTGTACACTACATAAAAGTCAAATGTAACTAGACACGCAACAACATTATGGTCTTAGCGACCATATGTTAACGAGGATTCTGTGCTTTTTGATGTTCCCAGGTGCGTCAGTTAAAGAAATTGAGGCAAGGTGAAAAAGGCTAAAATGACACAAATTTGGTGGTTATGGGGCAGTACTTGAGCCCAGATCTCCATGCCACACAGAATATGTATACTAGCTCTCCAGTTTCGTGTTAAAGTTACTTAGATGACTTTCAAAAGTCAAATTAGTAAACCTAATTCTAGATTTGATAGGCAAATAGGCCAGAATTCAGTCTCAAAAAGTTGCAAGAGCACAAAGTGAAAGCTTTATTATAACATAAAAAATGTAACTATGTAGATTAAACACGCATTTTTACAGTTAATAGCCAGGGCTCTTGATGACCAATATAGGGAGGAGCTCAGCACCACAAAAAAATGCACATAAATCCGTAAAACAATGAAATCGAAATTTTAGTCTAACGGAACTTGATATATGGTTAAGAGTTTTTAATGAGACCGATCTTGAAATGAAGCTCCAGTAACACTGAAGTTTCACTGCATCTGTATAACAAAAGCTCTGTTTAATAACAGACAAGCCCTCATTTTTTCGACCCTACAGCCTGACAAGCCCTACTATTCCTTTATACCATACAGCAGGACTCCAAAACAGCCAAGTGAAATGAGAAGATAGGCAGCTGCCCAGATCAGGAAAAACACACCACAGAAGAGAAAGTCTTGCATACGTGATTGCCTGATGCACTCCACTTCATGTGATTGAACTAGATAGGAAGCCGGCCCAAAAAAGGACCAACTGCTACAGTTGAAGGAGCGGTTACAACTGTGCTGCTCTAAATAACCAGATGAGGACACAGACCCTGTCCGATAACGTAAAGTGGGCACATTTAGACCTAGGACATCAGAAAAACGCCAAGATGAGAAGGAACATTAAAAATGTTAAAATGCTTAGCTCAGCCAGGAAATATATGAAATATGGATTTCCTTAGGGACCATAACAAACAGCCTCACTGCAGCAATATGATTCAAGATCAAATGAGTTACATATTCTTCTTAAAGCTACCAGCATTTAGAACACACAGTGATGCATGGTGATTGATGAGTCAGTGAAAATAGCCACCTTCATTTGCTCTGTCCCCTTCATGTAAGAACATTGCATTACAATAAGACTCTATATAACGCCTGCTTCACCAGTATATTTGAACTCTCCAATCCCCTTCAAAATTAGCTGAATGCTAAACTAGATGGCCTGATGTGTAGTTAAAGCACCCTCCTATCAGCTCCTACACCACATAATAGAAACGTAACCTTGTCACTCTTCTCACCACCCTCTTTTCCTTCGGTTCTGCCATTTTTCCCTCAACAACTGCTTGCACTAGATAAAACCATGATGGCCGTATCATGTTGGCAGCATTCACAGGAGAACTCAGCAACTTACCATTTCAGCTTGTCGTTAGCACCAGAAGAGAAGGTTGAGCTTTTGATCACTTCACCCATTTCCTCCCTGCAGAAGCTGAAATTGTTGATGGTCCACATGTAGGAGAACTTCACTACCTTGATCTGCAAAGAAGTAAGCAAATGGCCATTGAATAAAGGACAAGTATGACGATGGATATCAACGATTACAAGAGGAGTTGAAAAGGAAAAGGTTACTTACCCTCTAGCCACCTATTTGTAGCTTGTAGTGATGTAGATTCACATACACTACATTCTCCTGTCATCCTATGTTGGGCGCAAATTTATTACAGGTAAGAAGCCATTCCTTCTATCTCTCAAGGGATGCCCATTGTTAATCATAAGCATTGAATAGATTAGCTAGCTCATTCTGTGAGGTGAGGGTAAAGGGGATAAACGGGAATAGTACATTAAAGCAAACTCATTACTCAGAGAGGCTTGCCTGACTTGGGCATCTGCCCTCGCATCTGAATCAAACAGTAGTGTCTTGTAAAAGGGGGAACTGATCTCCAAGTTGAAGCTTCTCAAACTCACCAACTGGAATGTTTCTAAGAAATACAGCATTACCTTGTTTTACTTCTTGTGGAATGGACTCAAGGTCTTTCAGGCATGGGTTTCTTGGCTTTTTGATACCAAAATCCATCTAGACAGGATTGTTTCAAAGTGATCAACCCTGTCCGTAATGGGCAATAGTTTATAATAAAAAAAAAGTTGCTTTGACTTCCTTTAAAGCTTTTGTCCTTCAGAACTTCAACACCCTCCTAACATCAAGAGTATGAAGACAGCTCTCTGCTGGAGAAGAGTGATTCTGAAAAAATGTAGGTAAGGAAATAGTCGGACTGAAATTAAAATCAGAGTACTTTAGGGAGGAATTAAGGATGGTTTCTCATCACTACTATGTGACTAGGAAAAATGGTCTAAGGACCATGGGCACATAGGGTCTGTATCTCCCTAACTATGAGCAGAAGTTATAGTGAACCAAAATGAAGCCCTCCAGGAAAGGTGTTGGAGAAGGACCTTTATGAATGGATTCAAGCTAGCCTGGCTGATGAAGGGTGTTACCCAGAAACGGGAAACATCATTAACAACGAAGGGATTACAACGCGTAACGGGGCACTTACCACGTAAACGTCTTTTCAACGCGTATGCCTTCAACGATCGTCTTTACCACGCATAAAAAAAACCCGTAGGATTAAAAAGGAGTGTTGGGGGGATCTCCCCCCCCCCATAAAAAAACGAACCCGCCGTGCCAAACAAATCAGCGTCGTTAGAGAGGAAGCGGAATAAACTTCCGCTTCCTCTTTACGACGTAAGAGCGACGTGGTAAAGGTGATGCGGGGGAAACGAATTCCGTGGTAACGTATGCGTGGAAAAGGCATGCGTTGCAACGGAATTCGTAGTAACGGCATATCTTATGCTGATGACACTCAGCTCATCCTGGTCTTGGATAGGGAATTGCCTGGGGCTGAAGAAAATTTGAAAAATTGCCTTACGGCCACATTTGAGTGGATGACTAACAATCACCTCAAATGCAATTCCGGTAAAACGGAAATTTTGCCGTTCGGCTCTCAAAATCTGTTCTCCCCGAAAGACTGGTGGCCTGATGATGCTGAAGCCCCTCCAAATACTATTTCTTCTGCCCGAAACTTGGGCATTAAATTTGATGACCAGTTGTCTTTTAAACAACAAGCGGTGGCCGTGGCTGGTACGTGTTTTCATATCATTAGATCCTTGCGGAAGTTTTTTGATCTGCTTCCCCTGTCAGCAAGAAAAACAGTGGCAGTTGCTTTGATTACATCCAGACTGGACTACTGCAATGGCCTGTACGCGGGAGCAAATAAGTCCGTGCGCCACAGGCTGCAGATGGTCCAGCACGCAACTGCCCGTTTGGTGTTACGCTGGCCCCGTAAGTCGTCCGCCTCGGCCGCGCTTAAGGCACTTCATTGGTTACCGATCTGTAAACGGATCCTGTTCAAGATTCTTTTGATTACATTCAGAGCTTTCCAACAGCTAGGGCCTAGATATCTGGCCAGCGGCTTTACGCGCTATCAGCCGACGCGTTGTTTGAGGTCTGCAAACCAGAACCTGTTGGTAATACCCAGATTCAAGCGGGCTACCAAAGGTGGTAGATCTCTTTTTCTTCTGGGCGCTAAGGCTTGGAATAAACTTCCGCCACAGCTCCGATCGATGCCAAATGAGAGCAAGTTCAGGAAAGCGCTCAAAACCTGGATGTTTTCAATTACTGATGCCACATGTAGAGCATTGGTGTAGAGTGTATTGTTACTAAGTTCGCCTTCACTCCCCCTGACCCTTTTCATCTGGGTTGGTGTTAAGCGCCAAGATACTCCCTGGAGTGGTAGCCGCGCTATAAAAATGCACTTTACATTACATTACATTACATTACATATAACCCCCAGAAACCGGTCTCAGGATGCTTGTTTCCAGTTCAGGGAAGACCTGGCTTGGCAGTTCAGGCTGGACTGTTCACATGAGGCACAGGGTCAAGACTGATTTGCATTTAGCTGGGCCTGAACTGAGGTGGCAAAGTGAGCTAAAGAATGATGATGGATTTAACCCAGATCTGTAACTGGGGGTGAGTGTCTGAAAGGTTCCAGCACTCCGTCCATCATCTCCTTGTGTTGGCTTTGTTCTAAAGGAGCAGCCAGAAGGCGAGAAAGGACAATATTTAACTCCCATGGAGGAGAAGGTCTCCTGAAAGGAAGATATATTTTCTGAACGCCTTCTAGAAAATCCTTGATTACAGGTATTCTGAAAAAGAACATTTGTAAAGGGCATTTCAGTAAGCTATTACTGCTGCAAGATGCGCTCTAAATCGAGAAGAAATTAAATTTTACTTTAGACAAATGATGGAGGAACAGAAGAACCGCCTCTTCTTAGCAATGAGAGGAGGACTAAAGTTATTCTGAGAGCACCAGACGCAGAATCTCTACCATTTAAACTATCAGGAAATTCTAGTTGCCTGGCTTCTCTCAACACATCTGTGCGTTCCTGAGGGAGGTTCATGTGACTATATTGTATTAGTTCAGGAGCCAAGTTTAATTGAAGGATGTGGTGTTGAATCTGGCCACATGGACTTCTGAAGAAAGCCCTGTCTGTAAAGCAGCTTCCTGTGTGGACACAGATGTGAGGAAGATGGAGTAGTTTCTGTCCTGTAACTCCAGTTCTGTAGTAGGGGTATCTCTGTTATAGTCATAATCTAGTGAATAGTCCCGCCCATGTGCGCGGACCCCGGAGCAATCAAAAATAATCTCTCAAGTTGTCAAAACATGCAGAACTGCACAGACACTTAAGAGAGAATTTAAAGGCAGATAATGCAGCCTATATCCACAGGCTACACTGTCCAGTACTTCAACTAGAAATTCCACCAAAATCCACAAACAGCACAGCCTGTCCAGGGTTTTCTTACAGAGAAAACCTTGCCTTTGACAGCAAAACCCTCTGGAATGATAGAGAGGAAGAAGTGGACAGACAAGCCCCATAGGCTGCCATTATGTGGCTCAAAACAGGATACTGTGCCTTTAAGAGAACTTTCCAGAAGCCTCACAGTATCCCAGAATGCACTGCAGGTCCCTTTTACTTTCAGTTCTTTTTGAAGGCGTAACACGCCAGACCTGTAGCATTTCTTACATGAATATCTCTCTCCACCGGGGAGGAGGGCGGGCGCTTATGACTATAACAGAGATACCCCTACTACAGAACTGGAGTTACAGGACAGAAACTACTCCTTCTGTAGTAGGGGAACTCTGTGTATAGTCATAATCTAGTGAATAGAATGGCAAGCCCATCCCCACACCAAAGCGGCGGTGGAGAAAATAGATATAACACCACTACTGAGCGAACAGATTTCGCAGCGAAGCCTGCCCAACCCGAGCATCTGCCCTGGCATCAGTGTCCAGACAGTAATGCTTAACAAAGGTATGGACCGACTTCCAAGTGGCTGCCTTGCAGATATCTGCAAGTGGAACACTACGGAGCAAAGCAGTCGTGGCAGCTTTGCCCCTGGTGGAATGAGCCTTAGGTTTACCCCCTAAGGTCTTATCAGCCTTTTGGTAACACAATTGTATACAGGACACAATCCACCTCGAGATGGACTGTTTATAGAGGTAGAAAGACCGGTCCTGACTGATCCATAATTGATAAACAATTGTTCTGACCTACGAATATCCTTGGTTTAAATCAGATAAAATTTCAACACCCTTCTAACATCCAGGGAACGCAGAGACCGTTCCGCTGGAGATGAAGGATTCTGAAAAATCGTAGGCAAAGTTATAGTCTGGTTAACATGGAAGTCAGATATAACCTTTGGAAGAACTTTAGGGTGAGTACGCATAACAACCGTAGCAGCATGAAATACAGTATAAGGTTCCTGGCAACACAACGCCTGAATTTCCCTCACCCTGCGGGCCGATATAATGGCCACGAGGAACGCCGCCTTCCAGGACAGGTGCTGCAATGAAGCCTTATGAATAGGTTCAAAAAGCCCCTTCATCCATCTGGACAGCACCACGTTCAATTCCCATGAAGGCGAAGGAAGCCAGACAGCAGGGAACACTGTCTTCGAGCCTTCCAAAAACCCTTTGATCACAGGGATCTGAAAGAAGGAAGTCTGTGAAGGCCATTTCCTGTAGGCCGTCAGCGCAGCAAGATGAACCTTAATACAATGGACATTAAGGCCAGATTGCGCCAGGTGTAGAAGATACGGAAGGATGACATCTTCCTTCCACGTCCTTAGGTCATAGTCCTTGAACTTGCACCAGATGCAAAAACCTCTTCCACTTGTAAGCATAAGAAGTCCTAGTGGAAGGTCGCCTAGCCTCCTTCAGTATGTCCATACAAACTTCTGGTAGATTCAAATGGACAGAACGCACAACTCAGGAGCCATGCCGCCAAACTCAAAGACGAGAGGTTGGGGTGCAACATCTGCCCCCCCGAACTTCGTGGGAAGGTCCGGCCTGCACGGCAGCCGTATGTGAGGAAGGAGAGACCGGTGAAGCAGGTCCGTGAACCACCACTGCCTGGGCCATTCCAGGGCAATCAGGATCATCCGCGCCCTGGACTGGGACAGTTTGATGAGTACCGCCGGAATCAGGGGAATGGGCGGAAAAGTGTACAGAAAGCTGTTCGACCAGTTAATCCATAACGCATACCCCAGCGTCCCCTGCTGGTAGTACCCGGAGGCGAAGTCTCAGCATTTGCTGCTTTCGGCAGTGGAGAACAGATCTACGTCTGGAGTCCCCCACCGTGCGAAGACTTCTCCTAGTACTTCGTCGTTTATGACCCATTAGTGGTCTTCCTGTATCAGTCTGCTCAGTGCGACTGTCTGAACCTTCTGCACACCTAGCAGATGGGTAACCATGATAGTCAGTCCTCCGGCTAGAAGCCAGCGCCAGATCGCCTGCGCCTCCTGCGACAGAGTGCGCAATCTCAAACCCCCCTACTTGGTGACGCAATACATCGTGGGCGTATTGTCCGTCTGTACAAGCAGAGAGTTGGTCTGGAAGGACGTAAGAAACGCCTTCAGTGCCAAGTGAACAGTCCTGAGTTCCAGGAAAGTGATGTGATACGTGGACTCCAACGGGGACCACGTTCCTTGTATCTGTAAGTCTCCGGAATGTGCCCCCCAGCTGTGGCGAGAGGCATCCGCCACGATAGTGTGCGCGGGAATGTCCTTGTGAAAGGGAACCCCTCTGAGGAGATTCTCTGCCGAACACCACCACTTCAGAGACTGAAGAGCATGCAGAGACAGTCGTATCCTGTCGTCCCAAGATCCATCCCTCTGATCCTCCAAGCACTCCTGCAAAGGTCTCATGTGCAGCCGTGCGTGTGGCGTGAGGAAGATACCAGAGGCCATCGACCCCAGTAGAGAAGACACCGTCCCCACTGTTGTAGATGGAGCGGTCATAAGAGCCTAAGCCTTCCGAAGGAGTGAAAATCGCCTCTCCTCCGCAGGAGACACGCTTGCTGACAGCGTATTGATGGAGGCTCCCAAGTACTGTATGCACTGGACCGAAATCGGGACAGCCTTGGACATGTTGATGTGCAACCCCAGCTTGTTCAAAAGAACGCACGTCTTCTGGAAGTGTGCTAGAGCTTCCGAGAAAGAGGAGGCCTTGATCAACCAATCGTCCAGGTCCGGGTAGACAAGCACCTAGTTTATCCTCAGGTGTGCAGCTACCACCGTCATGCACTTCGAGAATGTTCTGGGCGCAGACGGCAGCCCGACTGGCAGTACTGTGTACTGATAATGATTGGCGCCGACTTGGAATCGCCGGAACTTCCTGTGTATGTGTGCAAAGGGCACATGGAAGTACGCATCCTGCAGACCTATGGCACAGAGCCAATCCCCCTGTTGCAGCTGAGGAGAAAACCTGATGCAACGATAGCATGCGAAATTCCTCTCTCTGCGAATCCACTTGTTTGCTTGTCGCAAATCCAGAATGGACCTGAACTCGTTCTTGTCCTTCTTGCGAACCAGAGAGAACCGGGAGTACAGACCTCTTCCCCTTGAGACAGAGGCACGTCTCCTATCGCCCTTTTCCTGAACAGGATATCGGCCTCCGCCTGTAGCTCGCGCAGTTGAAACCGTGAGCTGACCGGAGGAATTGCTGGAGAAGGGCTGATGAACCGAAGACTGACTTAGACCCGGCCAGCCTTTGTTCGCCGAGGAGCATCAAGCTCTCCCGCGTATGCGCACAATATACTTGTGAAGTATTAAAGGCGGCCCGGGACCACAGACACACCCTGGGAGGAAAAACGCCGCTAGAAAGGGAAGAAGGCCTCAAGCCGTTCTCCACGCCCCAAACCTACAGCCTTCCAAAAGTCTCGAGTCAGACTTATGCGGGCCACTCACTACCCTCATGGCAGCCCAAGGGTTGCCCAAAGAACGGGAGAGTAGAAGCACCCTGCTGAGCCGCAGGCTGCAGAGACGTCCGACGAAAACAAGTATGGCAACGTAGGACAAACCCACAATACTTGGGGGTCGGCAGGAGAGAAAACTCCGCTCCGACACCGATGCTTAGAACTGAAACCATCAGGTCTCTTGTAAGGCTTCCCTTCTGTCTCTCGGCAGGGGAACCATAAATCGGTTAAGAAAACACCCCCACACAGGGATCCTACCACAACCGCCCAGCAACAGCGGGCCACAGCATGACGTCTACGTGCCGCCACCCCTGCGATGCGAATACTCAAAACTAAGCAAAAAAGGACCAACGTCCCTCGCTTACACTCCAGAACCTCGTGGCAGGTGGTAGCGGACCAAAGCTAAGTACCGCCAACCAGTTAAGAGTCGGAGAGAGACTCCCCGTACTCGAGGAAGACGCATCCCCGGCATCAAGGCACGGGGATTCGCAGACTGAGGGGCCAAAGGCCCCTGCCTAGCCGATGAGTAGGTATGGTGAGTAGCCACAGACTCCCCATCAGAAGGGTTCCTCGACGCCGATCAACTGCTCGGCGTCGTGAGTGGACGGTGCCGGGAACACAAAGTCCCCTCCTACGAAGAGAGGCTCACCACGGAGCGAGGCCTGGAACAAGACCCAGGCCGCAAGTGCCGGTAAGTGTTCCGCGGCTGTAACCCATGACGTCGACCTCACTACGACGTCACCATCACTAAGACAGTGACTGTCTTTACGACAACCAACACTCCGAAGTCAAAATGTCACCACGGTGTCAAACACCGAGACGTCCATAACAGTGACGTCTGGACCCAATGGAAGATAGCGGAGTCCAAGCGACCAACGCCCCAAAAGGAGCATCACTGCTCCATGACGTCGAGCATCACTGCTCCATGACGTCGAGCATCACTGCCCCATGACGTCGAGCATCACTGCCCCATGGCGTCGAGCATCACTGCCCCATGGCGTCGAGCATCACTGCCCCATGGCGTCGAGCATCACTGCCCCATGGCGTCGAGCATCACTGCCCCATGGCGTCGAGGCACCCCATGACGTCGAGGCACCCCATGACGTCGAGGCACCCCATGACGTCGAGGCACCCCATGACGTCGAGGCACCCCATGACGTCGAGGCACCCCATGACGTCGAGGCACCCCATGACGTCGAGGCACTCCATGACGTCGAGGCACTCCATGACGTCGAGGCACTCCATGACGTCCTCGACGCCGACCGGAACCGCGTCATAGCTCAGACGTGCCCTTACTGGGGAGAACCCCAGAGGTCACAGCATGGGACTCGGTAGAGGACCTACCCTCTCCTTACCCAGAGGCTGAAGATGCCTTCAAACTCCTCTGTCCCGAACCTGGAAGCCGAAGCCTCCTAGAAAAGAAGCTACAGAGAAGACAGGTGTCAAAAGACACAGGCAAGCACAGAATACAAACTCTGTGAGCTTCAGCTTTGGCCTTTAGTACAGCTGCAGACAAAGCACTTGTCAGATTAGAAATAGTATAACGACAAGAAGACTGCAGAAATTCTGCCAAAAAAACACAGCAGAATGTAGATAAAGGCCAAAGACGTCGAGTGAAGCTGCAAAAATGCTAAATCATCACAAAAATAGTATAGAAAAAGCTCAAAAAAGAAGAGCTAATGCTCCAGGGTCCTGCTAGCAGGAGCCGGAAAAAAGAACTGAAAGTAAAAGGGACCTGCAGTGCATTCTGGGATACTGTGAGGCTTCTGGAAAGTTCTCTTAAAGGCACAGTATCCTGTTTTGAGCCACATAATGGCAGCCTATGGGGCTTGTCTGTCCACTTCTTCCTCTCTATCATTCCAGAGGGTTTTGCTGTCAAAGGCAAGGTTTTCTCTGTAAGAAAACCCTGGACAGGCTGTGCTGTTTGTGGATTTTGGTGGAATTTCTAGTTCAAGTACTGGACAGTGTAGCCTGTGGATATAGGCTGCATTATCTGTCTTTAAATTCTCTCTTAAGTGTCTGTGCAGTTCTGCATGTTTTGACAACTTAAGAGATTATTTTTGATTGCTCCAGGGTCCGCGCACATGGCGGGACTATTCACTAGATTATGACTATACACAGAGATCCCCTACTACAGAACCGTGAATACCATTGCTGGGCCACTCCCGAGCAATGACAATCATCTGCCTTGATGATCACTATTAGCAAGAGGGGAAATGGAGGAAAGGTATAAAGAAATTTGCCTTACCAAATGATACACAGGGCATTCCCCCGTAAAGCTTTGAGGCACAGCTTTGACATTTATTGTTTTCCCTGTCTGCGAAAAGATCTATTTCTGGAAAACCCCAGTTTGAATAAATGCCCTAAAGTACTGAGTTGGTTAATGCGCATTCATGATTTTCTTGAATGATTCTGCTGCAAGTGTCTGCTTGAGCCTTCTGGATTCCTGGCAGATGGATCGCTGCACACTTGAGATTCCTGGATGTTTGCCATTTCTAGATTGTTCGTACTTCCAGGGACCGAGGTCTGGATGTCGTCCCTCCCCTGCTTGTTTGGATAATGCATGGCTGCTGTATTGCCCATGTTATCAAGGGGAGAATTCAACTGAATGATGGGAGAAAAGCCTCCGGGGTTGGATGTACTGCACTCAGCTCCAGTAGACTGTTCCTTCTGAAACCACATGCCTTGTATCTATAGATGGTCCATATGAGTACCCCAACCTGTAAGGGAGGCATCCATCACTATATCTTGGGTCAGTACATCTTGCAGGTAATTCATCTCTTTAAGTAGATTTTCTGAGAGGCACCACCAACTGCGTGATTGTTTTGAATGAGTGGTTAGCATCCATCTGCACTCCATTCTTCCTAACGAACAAGTTACTTACCTTTGGTAACCATATATCTGTAAGAAACATTAGTCCGTTATAGATTCCTTACCTTAGAATTACCCCAAGACTTCAGACTGGATCTGGAAGTTTTCGTCAGCAGTACCCCTGTGCCTCAGAAGGTGTTGTCATGCGGCTCTGCATCCGTAATTGGCGTAGAGGTCGCCGAGATGAAGCTGCGGCAGCTACTTAGACGCCACCCTCACGCGCTGACGTCAGTTCTGTATACCACTTTCTGCGCCAGGAAAGCAGAGCCATGCAAGATACTGAGCACTGGTGCATTGAAACTAGGGCTCTGGAAGGGATGACCTTAACCCCAGAAATCAGTTTACAGAACGGGGAGGATGGGTGGGGCGGTAAGTAATCTATCACTAACTAATGTTTCTTACAGATATATCGTTACCGAAGGTAAGTAACTTGTTCATCTGAAAGAAACACTTCGTGATAGATTCCTTATCTTAGAATAGATATCCCAGGAATATCAACCCCGGTGGTGGGTCTGCGAACCAAGATCACACCAGGAAGTCCCGGAGAACAGAATGGCCAAAGAAGCCGTCTCTCCAGACTTGGCTGTCCAGGCAATAGTGCTCAGTAAAAGTGTGCTCACGTAGCTGCTTGACAAATGTCTTGTAAGTGGACACCACGTCTCAATGCCTTAGTGGCCACCGTCGCCCTGGTGAAATGGGCGCGCAGCCCCACCGGAGGCTCCTTTTTCGCCAGAGAATGACAGATTTTAATACACAAGACGACCCATTTGGAGATAGTCCGCTTGTATACGGGCCGACCTTTCTTGGCGCCTACGTAGCCAACAAAGAGCTGGTAATCTACCCGGGACGGTTGTGTGTGATTCAGGTAAAATGAGAGCGCACGTTTTGGGTCCAGATGGTGGAGCTTCTCTTCCTCTCTGGAAGGATGGGGAGGCGGAAAGAAGGTGGGCAAAGTGATGGTATGCCCGATGTAAAAGGCAGTGACAACCTTTGACAGAAAGGATGGATGTGCTCTAAGCACAACCTTGTCCGGATGGACAGGCAGAAAAGGAGGTTTGCAAGAAAGAGCCTGGAGCTCACTCCCTCTCCTGGTAGAGGTGATGGCAACCAGGAAATCAGTCTTCAAAGTTAACAGACGAAGATGACAGTTGTGAAGAGGCTCTAAGGGAGCGCACATTAAATATGTGAGAACCAGGTTCAAGGCCCACTGTGGCATTACGAAGGGAATATGAGTGAAAAGATGAGTAATGCCTTTGAGGAATTGATTTACAACAGGGGACTTGAAAAGAGAGGGCTTATCAGGAAGCCTAAACAAGCATTTGCAATGCAATAGGTCTCGCAGCATTCAAGTTTGAGTTATTGGCATTGTATATGACAATGTGTTGCATGAATTCTTTTCCAAACTCTGTATTGGCTGGTGGTGTTTGTGCCCGGTGAAAGCGTGCACTGACGGATGGTGGTGTTTGTGCCCGGTGAAAGCGTGCACGAACAACTTATGGCGTCTGTGCCTGGTGAAAGTGTGCACTGACGGCTGGTGGTGTTTGTGCCTGGTGAAAGGGTGCACTGGTGGCTGGTGGTGTTTGTGCCCGGTGAAAGCGTGCACTGACGGCTGTTGGTGTTTGTGCCTGGTGAAAGGGTGCACTGGCGGCTGTTGGTGTTTGTGCCCGGTGAAAGCGTGCACTGACGGCTGGTGGTGTTTGTGCCTGGTGAAAGCGTGCACTGATGACTTATGGTGTCTGTGCCTGTTGAAAGTGTGTACTGACGGCCGGTGGTGGGTATGCCTGATGAAACCATGTACTGATGGCTAGTGGTGTGTGTGTGCCTGTTGAAAGTGTGCACTGATGGCTGATGGTGTGTGTGCATGGTGGAAAAGCGTGCACTGACATGTTTAGAAGTAAAGTGCGCCATACTGCGATTGCTACAATAGTTAATTGTGGATGTGCTAACCATTGATGCGTGCACTGATGGCTGGTGGTGTGTGTGTGCTTGTAGAAAATGTGCACTGATGGCTAATGGTGTGTGTGCCTGGTGGAAGTGTGCACTGCCAGCTAGTGGCGTGTGTGCCCGGTGAAAGCGTGCATTGACGGCTGATGGGGTGTGCCTGGTGAAAGTGTGCACTGACGGTTGGTGGTGTGTGTGTGCGCCTGGTGAAAGCGTGCACCGACGTCTGGTTCTGTGTGCGTGTGGTGGAAGCGTGCATTGATCGCTGGTGTTGTTTAAATAGGAACATACTTGGGTCCAGCATATAGAGCACTCTTTTTAAACAGGCATTAAGAGTGAGACAGCACACAATGATCCAATGGTAATTACTAGTTGAAGGCAAATCGCATATAGAACATTAGGAACACTGCAATTCTTTACATTGATTCAGACGGTCCTTGCTGCATTCAGGACATTATCAAAAATCAGTCTGTTTCGTGAGAAGTAATACCTTACATCCTAAACAGCTGTTTTAACAGAATGTTCCCGACTTTAAAAAGAGAGATGACTAAAACATTGGCAGGGAGGCAGCATCCTGAATTTAGGTTGTATGAATGTTACTTTATTGTTTGACTGAAAGAAAAAAGCTCAACTATAATAAACTCCTAGCCAACGCTGCAACACCATTCTGCCAGCTAAGCAAGCCGAGTAAGAAGGGATGTGCGGACTTCACCCGAAGGTGTCAGAGCGAATTCACAATAGAAACAGAACTGATACATGAGAACATTACTAGTGAACAAAATACAAAGGCAAACGTTACATTACATGAGGCAAAAGTGACAATGATAACAAACCGTGCCTTACACAGTGTGTAAGGCACTTTTTGTTATCTTAGTCTAAGCCCGCCTGATTCTATGAAATGGCGGCGGGACGCGGGACAGGCCTTTATCCTTTTCTTTCACTTTCCGTTCCGCACTTCCGCCGCCGCGTATGCGCGTGCCGCGTGCGTGGGGGGCGTGGGCAGCAGGGCTGGCTGCTGCTGAGTGGTGGTGAGCAATGCCAGGCAGCCCCAGGGCACGCACAACATCATGCGGGCCAATAAGCAGTAAGCCCCTGTGCGTGGCATATGGGGCGCGGCAGGCGGCGCGCATAGCCAAAGAAGAAGACAAGAGAAGAACAACGAAAACTACGAACTTAACTGCCTTCCAAGTCCAAGACAAAGCAGCCAGGCGGCCAGGCCCGCCCACGCTGAGCTGCCCTGTCCGATTTCCGAATCCGAGTCCGAAGACCAAAGTAAGTCACTCAGAGTCTGTCACTCCGTCTCCGTCACCGACCGGCGGGGCAGGGCTGCTGCTGGCTGCCTGCCTCCAGGCCTGCTGCGTGCACTAATTAGTTGCTTTCCTGTCGCGCATTTGCCTGCTTCTTATTTATGTCCCAACTTGTCACTCGTGTTTGTCCCTCCTATAGAACATGCTTTCTCGCTTCTGTACTTCTTTGCTCCCGGGGCCGCACTCAGTGTTGCTCTCTGTTCTTGCCTGTGTGCCGCTTCCCTCCATATTGGGTTCGCCCTTGCACTCAACCAGCCCCCCAACCCCTGTTGCTTCCTCGCCTGCTCCATTTGCCCTCGGCTGCTGCTGAAGCAAGCAAGCAGGCAAGCCTATATTATAATAGTTACAGTGCGCAACGCACGCCAGGGACGGATGGTAACGGGCCCCGGCCTATAAACATTAATTATGGTGCCGTGGTGCGCACGCCCTACCGGCCTGGCCTGAGCCTTTTTAAAATTAATTAAATAGTTGGTAGTGGTACGCACTGGAGCCGGGCCGGGTCTTCATAATTAAAATGGTGCACGGGAGTGGCGGCGCGCAGAGTAGTGCTATTTTTATTTTGTATAGTGGTCATTTTCCTGCAGTTTTGCTCTTTTAGACTACTGTAAATAAAATGCGCTTTTATCAGCCAACGTAACGGTGTTCAATGCATTGGTCTTGTTAAGATGAATAGCTAAAATACTAGATTGTTATTCCATCATGTTTTTAAATGTTCAGCATCACATGCTTACTTTCGTGAGCTTTCTATGTACTTATGACATATGCATCATCGTTATAGTTGCTTCAGTCAAGGAAAAAATGCGTGTCTCTGCATCAGATGTTTGGTGATTAGCAGCTGTCCTAAGCAGGTGTTACAAAAGGAACCTTACATTATTAATCTAGTATGTTTGCACTCCGGAATTTTTCAAGCTAGCTCAGTTGGTTGATGCACCTGTTACAATGATGCAACTGCAACCTAATGGCCACTAGTTTGGAATCAAAGCAAGTTCGGCTCAGCATTTCATCCTTCTCATGCTGAGAAGATGAGCACCATGCCTCGAAATTGTTTGAACACCTTCTGGGGCCTAATCCATTTTTAAAATAAAACGTGTTCTAGCATCACTTCGTAATGGACATACACAGGTGATATTCACGTGGCTCCTTGCTCGTAGTGGGGAGTAGAATCAGGCCAAGCCCCTCTCCTGTGATAACAAAAACAACACTCGCAGGCAACAAAATACACATAAATGAGAGAGCTGGACCAAAAGCAGCAGAGTGCGGATCATCCTTCTCTTGCTCTGTCAGGGTAAGCTGCTGTCTGCTGAGCTACAAATGGGATCACATCTGAAAAGAACCCACCCGAGAGAGGAAGTGTAAACAAACACAGCGCGGTGTAATTTAGATTGATTATTGCAGTGGATTCTCGTGGATCGAAGCGCTCTCTTGTAGTGGGCTCAGGTGCACCAATTATCCCTAGACACCTGCGACTGACCTCTGTCTTTTGGGGTCATGAGACGATGAGAGAGAGGCAATGTGACCTGTCATCACTCAAAGATCTCTAAGCAGTTGCAAGACCTGGCATCCTTGACGTGTTTTCCTCTGTCTTTTTGCTCTACCACCTGTATTTTTGATGTTATGCTGGACTTCTTTTTTGCTGTTTTATGTACTCCGTACACTTTACCACTGCTAATCAGTGCTCAAGTGCAAATGCTACCTCTGTCATTTTTAATTCTGCTGGGTTCTCCATAATTTGCATATTTGATTTACTGGTAAGTCCCTAGTAAAGTGCACTGTGTGTGCCCAAGGCCTGTAAATCAAATGCATCTAGTGCGCCTGCAGCAGTGATTGTGCCAACCATATAAGCACCCCTGTAAACGTGTCTCCAGCCTACCATTGCAGTGCCTTTGAGTACAGTTTTAAACTGCCAAGTCGACCTGGCAAGTGCAGTCTCTTGCCAGGCCCTAAGCCTCCCTTTTACTACATGTTGGACACCCCTAAGGTAGGCCCAAGACACTCCCAGGGGCAGGGTGCAGTGTATGTTAAAGGTGGGACATGTGTAGGTATGTATTACATGTCATGATAGTGAAATACTGCTAATTTCGTTCTTCACTATTGTCAGGACTAGCTCGCCAATAGGATATTATTGGAGCTGCCTTGTATGTTTGCTGACTGGGAACACATTTTAAACCTAGATTGAGGACAGATTCCTCATCCCTTGTCAATACTTTCGTGGATAAATTGACTACTGTCGATGGTGGGATTTCTATTATTTGTAAAAGTTTCTGCGCGCGGGGCGCTGTAGAGTGCGGGGCGCTGTAGAGTGCGGGGCGCTGCGTTGCACTGTAGAGTGCGGGACGCTGCGGTGCGCTGTAGAGTGCGGGGCGCTGTAGAGTGCGGGGCACTGCGGGGCGCTGTAGAGTGCGGGGCGCTGTAGAGTGCAGGGCGCTGTAGAGTGCGCTGTAGAGTGCGGGGCGCTGTAGAGTGCGGGGCGCTGTAGAGTGCGGGGCGCTGTAGAGTGCGTGGCGCTGTAGAGTGCGTGGCGCTGTAGAGTGCGGGGCGCTGTAGAGCGCGGGGCGCTGTAGAGTGCATGGCGCTGCGGGGCGCTGAGAGCGTGGTGCGCTGTAGAGTGCGTGCGCTGTAGAGCGCAGGGCGCTGTAGAGTGTGGGGCGCTGTAGAGTATGGGGCGCTGCGGTGCGCTGTAGAGTGCGGTGAGCTGCGGGGCGCTGTAGAGTGCGGGGCGCTGTAGAGTGCGGGGCGCTGTAGAGTGCGGGGCGCTGTAGAGTGCAGGGCGCTGCGGGGCGCTGTAGAGTGCAGGGCGCTGCGGGGCGCTGTAGAGTGCAGGGCGCTGCGGGGCGCTGTGGAGTGCGTGGCGCTGTAGAATGCGGGGCGCTGTAGAGTGCGGGCGCTGTAGAGTGCGGGGCGCTGTAGAGTGCGGGGCGCAGTGCGTGGCGCTGTGGAGTGCGTGGCGCTGTAGAGTGCGGGGCGCTGTAGAGTGCGTGGCGCTGTAGAGTGCGGGGCGCTGTAGAGTGCGGGCGCTGTAGAGTGCGGGGCGCTGTAGAGTGCGGGGCGCTGTAGAGTGCGGGGCGCTGTAGAGTGCGGGGCGCTGTAGAGTGCGGGGCGCTGTAGAGTGCGGGGCGCTGTAGAGTGTGGGGCGCTGTAGAGTGTGGGGCGCTGTAGAGTGCGGGGCGCTGTAGAGTGCGGGGCGCTGTAGAGTGCGGGGCGCTGTAGAGTGCGGGGCGCTGTAGAGTGCGGGGCGCTGTAGAGTGCGCTGTAGAGTGCGGTGCGCTGTAGAGTGCGCTGTAGAGTGCGGTGCGCTGTAGAGTGCGGTGCGCTGTAGAGTGCGGGGCGCTGTAGAGTGCGGGCGCTGTGGGGCGCTGTAGAGTGCAGGGCGCTGCAGAGCGTGGGGCGCTGTAGAGTGCGGGGCGCTGTAGAGTGCTGTAGAGTGCATTGCGCTGTAGAGCGCGTTGCGCTGTAGAGCGCGTTGCGCTGTAGAGTGCGGGGCGCTGTAGAGTATGGGGCGCTGCGGTGCGCTGTAGAGTGCGCTGCGGTGCGCTGCGGGCGCTGTAGAGTGCAGTGCGCTGTAGAGCACGGTGTAGAGTGCGGAGCGCTGTAGAGTGTGGAGCGCTGTAGAGTGCGGGGTGCTGTAGAGTGCGGGGCGCTGTAGAGTGCGGGGCGCTGTAGAGTGCGGGGCGCTGTAGAGTGCGGGGCGCTGTAGAGCGCTGTCGAGTGCGGGGCGCTGTAGAATGCGGGGCGCTGTCGAGTGCGAGGCGCTGTAGAGTGCGGGGCGCTGTAGAGTGCGGGGCGCTGTAGAGTGCGGGGCGCTGTAGAGTGCGGGGCGCTGTAGAGTGCGGGGCGCTGTAGAGTGCGGGGCGCTGCGGGGCGCTGTAGAGTGCGGGGCGCTGTCGAGCCCGGGGCGCTGTAGAGTGCAGGGCGCTGCGGGGCGCTGTAGAGTGCGGGGCGCTGTAGAGTGCGGGGCGCTGTAGAGTGCGGGGCGCTGTAGAGTGCGGGGCGCTGTAGAGTGCGGGGCGCTGTAGAATGCGGGGCGCTGCGGGGCGCTGTAGAGTGCAGGGCGATGTAGAGTGCGGGGCGCTGTAGAGTGCTGTAGAGTGCGTTGCGCTGTAGAGTGTGTTGCGCTGTAGAGCGCGTTGCCCTGTAGAGTGCGGGGCGCTGTAGAGTATGGGGCGCTGTGGTGCGCTGTAGGCTGCGGTGCGGGCGCTGTAGAGTGCAGTGCGCTGTAGAGCGCGCTGTAGAGTGCGGAGCGCTGTAGAGTGCGGGGCGCTGTAGAGTGCGGGGCGCTGTAGAGTGCGGGGCGCTGTAGAGTGCGGGGCGCTGTAGAGCGCTGTCGAGTGCGGGGCGCTGTAGAATGCGGGGCGCTGTAGAATGCGGGGCGCTGTAGAGTGCGGGGCGCTGTAGAGTGCGGGGCGCTGTAGAGTGCGGGGCGCTGTAGAGTGCGGGGCGCTGTAGAGTGTAGGGCGCTGTAGAGCACGGGGCGTTGTAGAGCGCGGGGCGCTGTCGAGCCCGGGGCGCTGTAGAGTGCAGGGCGCTGCGGGGCGCTGTAGTGCGTGGGGCGCTGTAGAGCGCGGGGCGCTGTAGAGTGCGGGGTGCTGTAGAGTGCTCCACTCTGCACTCTGAAGCTCCACTCTGAAGCTCAGCTCCACTCCGAAGCTCCACTCCGAATCTGCACTCTGAATCTGCACTCTGAATCTGCACTCTGAAGCTCCACTCTGAAGCTCCACTCTGAAGCTCCACTCTGAAGCTCCACTCTGAAGCTCCACTCTGAAGCTCCACTCTGAAGCTCCACTCTCCACTCTGAATCTCCACTCTGAATCTCCACTCTCCACTCTGAAGCTCCACTCTGAAGCTCCACTCTGAAGCTCCACTCCACTCTGAAGCTCCACTCCGAATCTGCACTCTGAAGCTCCACTCCGAATCTGCACTCTGAAGCTCCACTCCGAATCTGCACTCTGAAGCTCCACTCCGAATCTGCACTCTGAAGCTCCACTCCGAAGCTCCACTCTGAAGCTCCACTCCGAAGCTCCACTCTGAAGCTCCACTCTGCACTCCGAAGCTCCACTCTGAAGCTCCACTCTGCACTCCGAAGCTCCACTCTGAAGCTCCACTCTGCACTCCGAAGCTCCACTCTGAAGCTCCACTCTGCACTCTGAAGCTCCACTCTGAAGCTCCACTCTGCACTCTGAAGCTCCACTCTGAAGCTCCACTCTGAAGCTCCACTCTGAAGCTCCACTCTGAAGCTCCACTCTGCACTCTGAAGCTCCACTCTGAAGCTCCACTCTGCACTCTGAAGCTCCACTCTGAAGCTCCACTCTGCACTCTGAAGCTCCACTCTGAAGCTCCACTCTGCACTCTGAAGCTCCACTCTGAAGCTCCACTCTGCACTCTGAAGCTCCACTCTGCACTCTGAAGCTCCACTCTGCACTCTGAAGCTCCACTCTGAAGCTCCACTCTGAAGCTCCACTCTGAAGCTCCACTCTGAAGCTCCACTCTGAAGCTCCACTCTGAAGCTCCACTCTGAAGCTCCACTCTGAAGCTCCACTCTGAAGCTCCACTCTGAAGCTCCACTCTGAAGCTCCACTCTGCACTCTGAAGCTCCACTCTGAAGCTCCACTCTGCACTCTGAAGCTCCACTCTGAAGCTCCACTCTGCACTCTGAAGCTCCACTCTGAAGCTCCACTCTGAAGCTCAGCTCCACTCTGAAGCTCCACTCTGCACTCTGAATCTGCACTCTGAATCTCCACTCTGAAGCTCCACTCTGCACTCTGAAGCTCCACTCTGAAGCTCCACTCTGCACTCTGAAGCTCCACTCTGAAGCTCCACTCTGAAGCTCCACTCTGAAGCTCCACTCTGAAGCTCCACTCTGAAGCTCCACTCTGAAGCTCCACTCTGAAGCTCCACTCTGAAGCTCCACTCTGAAGCTCCACTCTGAAGCTCCACTCTGAAGCTCCACTCTGAAGCTCCACTCTGAAGCTCCACTCTGCACTCTGAAGCTCCACTCTGAAGCTCCACTCTGCACTCTGAAGCTCCGCTCTGAAGCTCCACTCTGAAGCTCCACTCTGAAGCTCCACTCTGAAGCTCCACTCTGAAGCTCCACTCTGAAGCTCCACTCTGAAGCTCCACTCTGAAGCTCCACTCTGAAGCTCCACTCTGAAGCTCCACTCTGAAGCTCCACTCTGAAGCTCCACTCTGCACTCTGAAGCTCCACTCTGAAGCTCCACTCTGAAGCTCCACTCTGAAGCTCCACTCTGAAGCTCCACTCTGAAGCTCCACTCTGAAGCTCCACTCTGAAGCTCCACTCTGAAGCTCCACTCTGAAGCTCCACTCTGAAGCTCCACTCTGAAGCTCCACTCTGAAGCTCCACTCTGAAGCTCCACTCTGAAGCTCCACTCTGAAGCTCCACTCTGAAGCTCCACTCTGCACTCTGAAGCTCCACTCTGAAGCTCCACTCTGAAGCTCCACTCTGCACTCTGAAGCTCCACTCTGAAGCTCCACTCTGCACTCTGAAGCTCCACTCTGAAGCTCCACTCTGCACTCTGAAGCTCCACTCTGAAGCTCCACTCTGCACTCTGAAGCTCCACTCTGAAGCTCCACTCTGCACTCTGAAGCTCCACTCTGAAGCTCCACTCTGAAGCTCCACTCTGAAGCTCCACTCTGAAGCTCCACTCTGAAGCTCCACTCTGAAGCTCCACTCTGAAGCTCCACTCTGAAGCTCCACTCTGAAGCTCCACTCTGAAGCTCCACTCTGAAGCTCCACTCTGAAGCTCCACTCTGCACTCTGAAGCTCCACTCTGAAGCTCCACTCTGAAGCTCCACTCTGAAGCTGCACTCTGAAGCTCCACTCTGAAGCTCCACTCTGCACTCTGAAGCTCCACTCTGAAGCTCCACTCTGCACTCTGAAGCTCCACTCTGAAGCTCCACTCTGCACTCTGAAGCTCCACTCTGAAGCTCCACTCTGAAGCTCCACTCTGAAGCTGCACTCTGAAGCTCCACTCTGAAGCTCCACTCTGCACTCTGAAGCTCCACTCTGAAGCTCCACTCTGCACTCTGAAGCTCCACTCTGAAGCTCCACTCTGAAGCTCCACTCTGAAGCTCCACTCTGAAGCTCCACTCTGAAGCTCCACTCTGAAGCTCCACTCTGAAGCTCCACTCTGAAGCTCCACTCTGAAGCTCCACTCTGAAGCTCCACTCTGCACTCTGAAGCTCCACTCTGAAGCTCCACTCTGCACTCTGAAGCTCCACTCTGAAGCTCCACTCTGAAGCTCCACTCTGAAGCTCCACTCTGAAGCTCCACTCTGAAGCTCCACTCTGAAGCTCCACTCTGAAGCTCCACTCTGAAGCTCCACTCTGAAGCTCCACTCTGAAGCTCCACTCTGAAGCTCCACTCTGAAGCTCCACTCTGAAGCTCCACTCTGAAGCTCCACTCTGAAGCTCCACTCTGCACTCTGAAGCTCCACTCTGAAGCTCCACTCTGCACTCTGAAGCTCCACTCTGAAGCTCCACTCTGCACTCTGAAGCTCCACTCTGAAGCTCCACTCTGCACTCTGAAGCTCCACTCTGAAGCTCCACTCTGCACTCTGAAGCTCCACTCTGCACTCTGAAGCTCCACTCTGCACTCTGAAGCTCCACTCTGAATCTCCACTCTGAAGCTCCACTCTGCACTCTGAAGCTCCACTCTGCACTCTGAAGCTCCACTCTGCACTCTGAAGCTCCACTCTGAAGCTCCACTCTGAAGCTCCACTCTGAAGCTCCACTCTGAAGCTCCACTCTGAAGCTCCACTCTGAAGCTCCACTCTGCACTCTGAAGCTCCACTCTGAAGCTCCACTCTGAAGCTCCACTCTGAAGCTCCACTCTGAAGCTCCACTCTGAAGCTCCACTCTGAAGCTCCACTCTGAAGCTCCACTCTGAAGCTCCACTCTGAAGCTCCACTCTGAAGCTCCACTCTGAAGCTCCACTCTGAAGCTCCACTCTGAAGCTCCACTCTGAAGCTCCACTCTGAAGCTCCACTCTGAAGCTCCACTCTGAAGCTGCACTCTGAAGCTCCACTCTGAAGCTCCACTCTGAAGCTCCACTCTGAAGCTCCACTCTGCACTCTGAAGCTCCACTCTGAAGCTCCACTCTGAAGCTCCACTCTGAAGCTCCACTCTGAAGCTCCACTCTGAAGCTCCACTCTGAAGCTCCACTCTGAAGCTCCACTCTGAAGCTCCACTCTGAAGCTCCACTCTGAAGCTCCACTCTGAAGCTCCACTCTGAAGCTCCACTCTGAAGCTCCACTCTGAAGCTCCACTCTGAAGCTCCACTCTGAAGCTCCACTCTGAAGCTCCACTCTGAAGCTCCACTCTGAAGCTCCACTCTGAAGCTCCACTCTGAAGCTCCACTCTGAAGCTCCACTCTGAAGCTCCACTCTGAAGCTCCACTCTGAAGCTCCACTCTGAAGCTCCACTCTGAAGCTCCACTCTGAAGCTCCACTCTGAAGCTCCACTCTGAAGCTCCACTCTGAAGCTCCACTCGGAAGCTCCACTCGGAAGCTCCACTCTGAAGCTCCACTCGGAAGCTCCACTCGGAAGGGGCAAAGATCGGAGCATCACGGAACTAAAACAAATATAAACAAGGGCTGTGAGTTACTCTGCGCATGCGCGGGGGCAAGCCTGTTCATTCCAAGCCAGCCTCAGCCAGCCTCGGGAAAAACGAAAGTAATAAAAAAGCGAAACTGACACTGCCACTGCAGACAATGCTGCGCGCTCCCGAGGTGAAATCCGGCACTGAAAACGCTCGTAACACTTTGGTGTCCACTCTCCTAAAAACGGATCACATTAGTTGTCGAGCTGACAGCATTCATGCTTCGCATGAATGCTAACGTCAGCTCGACCTAAAAAGGCTGAAATAGCAGAAAGGTAGCCCTTGATGGTTCCCAGAGCACAGCCCTGCTGGGGGAAAGAAAAAAGGAACAGTAGGATTTCAGAAAGAGGGGTAGAAAGGGGATCCACAACCTTTGCTGTGTACCATGCCACAAACTTGGTCCACCTGCAGACTATACCAACTTAGTGGAGGGACGCCTGGCTGCCAGAATGACATCGCAGACTTCAGGAGGCAAGTCGAAAGGAATCAACTGCCGGCGCTCAATCTCCACGCAAAGAGGGAGACTGGACAGGTTCAGGTGGAGTACCGTCCCCTGCTGCTGCGACAGAAGATTCTCTTGAAGAGGCAGGCGAATCAGGGGTCGATGGTCATACCGAGTAGCTCGGGATACCAAACTCTTCAAGCCCAGTCCGGAGCCACAAGAATAACTTGGGCCCGGTCGCGCCTGATCTTCAGCACTCTGGGCAGAAGTGGAATAGGTGGAAAAGCATACAACAGACCGCAACTCCACTCATGACGAAAAGCATCGCCTAGCGAGTGCCGCCTTGGAAACGCGCAGGGCTACTCACATTGCGCGTTCTCTTCGGTGGCGAATAGATCTAACCAAGGCTCTCCCCACTGTTGAAAGAGACCTTGCGCCACCTCCGAGTGAAGTCGCCGTTCGTGATCCATCATGCACCTGAGTTTGTCCGCCCTGGCGTTCAGTGAACCTGCCAGGTGTTAAACCACCAGGAAAATGCCCAGATGTTCAGCCATGTGCAGAGCCTCCTAACATAGGGTCCACGACCACACCCGCCCTGTTTGTTGCAGTACCACATGGCGGTGGTGTCGTCTGAACACCTGCACTACTCTCCCCTTTTGGAAGCAAATTGTCAATGTTATCCTATGGAAAAACAGGTTATCGGTTCACAGGTAAGTTTTCGACTATGGGAGTTAAGGTTCTGGGGGTTAGACTCAGGGGTCCCGCAGGGTCAGTGATGCATTCTTGTTATATCCTCAGCGGCACTAGGTCAGCCGGGTGCAGAGTGTTGAGGCCCAATGTTATCCAATGGGGGATACGGGGCCTCGAGCTGGTAGCTGCTGCCAAGCAGGCCACTGGGTTGTGGGAGCAAAGCTCCGAGGGTTTAGGTCAGGGAAAATGGGGAAACAAAGTAGCATAAAAGGTGCACCCTCAGTGGCATGGAGGCGGCCGGGTGCAGAGTGCTGTTTCGATTTCGGGTGCCCTGTTTTTCAATGGAGAAACTCTGGTTTGCAAAAGCACTGCAGGCAGGGAGATGAAGGACTTCTGGGTGCGACCACCACTTCGAGAGGTAAGTTGGGAAGTTAAGGATTGGTTAGGCACCATTGGTTTGGGCACACAAGGCTGTGGGGCGTTGGGTGCAGGGGTGCCTTTTGAGATCAGATCTTTTTCCCAGCTCCTGGTCGCGGTTAGGGGGGCCTTCTGGATTTAGGCTGCAGGCGTCGGCTGGAGGCTTGAGGCAGGTCAGGGGTCGCTGGATCTCGGGTCAGGATTGCCAGGGTGACCTATCGTGGTGTTTTTCCACTCTAGCTCGGGCCGGGTTCGGCGGGTGCAGAGTGGGCTGGATTTGCGGCCTCCGGCTGCTGTCAGGGGTTGCAGTTTAACAAATCTGGTGTTCACGGGAGAATCAGTCTTTGGCAGTGAAGGCAGGCAGGTCCTCCGGGGTTTGAGGTTTGCTGGCTGCAGGACACTACAGGATTTTGCAGGAGGATGTTCGAGGGGAGACATGCCCGTAGGGCTGATGCCAAGTCAGGGTGCATCTTCGTCTTGTTATCTGGCTGCACAGCTGTTCAGTCCTTTTCTTCTTGTCGTTCCTGGATCTGAGGAAGCAAGGTTCAGGGTGCCGCATACATACTAGATTTAGGGACGTTACAGGAAGGTAAAGGGCAGGGACCAGTGGGTCCCTTCCCTAGGGTGGGTACACCCCCTATCGGGCCTCCCTCCAGTGGGAGGGGGGCAGAAGCCTGTCCCTGGTTAGTTAGTTCCCCCCATCCTCAAGATGGCGGGGGACTCAGAGTTGTGCTTCACTTCGCCTCCCCCATCTGAGGGGTGGAGTTGGCAGAGGTGGGCACACCTCTTTCCCTCACTTGTTTTTCCCGCCAGCTCTCCTGCCCAAAGTGGGGGGTAGAACCAGTGGGGACCAGTTGCTGAAAGCAGCAACTGGTCTAAAGCAGCAACTGGTCTAGGGAGGCTCAAAAAGGCGGCATGCCTTTGAAGCTTCCACTTCGTGAAGCCTGCCCATCCTGGGGAGGAGGCTTGGCACCTCGTCCCAGGATGTACATTGTTTCAGGCCCCCGAGAGCAGCAGCTCTCGACCCAGGGGTCCAGAAATATGTCTGTTGGTGGCAGCCTAAGCAGCCACTCAGTCGGGTCACTAGAAGTTGGTCGAGTTTCAGGGGGCATATCTAAGATGCCTTCTGTTGTGCATTTTACATTAAAACCCACACTGGCATCAGTGTGGGTTTAATGTGCTGAGACGTTTGATACCAAACTTCTCAGTTTTCAGTGTAGCCATTATGGTGCTGTGGAGTTCGTAATGACATACTCCCAGCACCATATACTCTTAATACCAGCACTGCACTTACAATGCCCAGGAATGGACTGAGGCACTGTAGGGGTTCAGGGCTCATGCACCTGTACCCTCACCACCGGCATAGTGCACCCTGCTAGAGGGGTGACTGATCTATGTAAGGGCAGTGGTTTGTGGGTCTGGCACACATGGATGTGTGCCATGTCGACTCTTCACTTTGCCCTTGCAGGCTGCGGGTCTTGCTGCAGAACAGTGTGTGAGTGTCAGGGTACAGGACCTCTAAGGGTGGCAAAAAAGTGCTGCAGACCTTAGAGGCCTTCTCTGATCACAGTGCCCTGGGTACCTGTAGTACCATTTACCAAGGGCTGACCTGTGGCCAGAGATGCCAATTGGGTTTAGGCTTCAATGCAATTTTAGGGAAGGAACATAGGCCCTGGGTACCTGATTAGAAGAAGCCCAGGGCACACTCAGTCAAAGAACATCAGCACAGAGCTGGTCAAGGAAGCCTCTGGATTCACACTTCAGGTGCCGCCGTGGAGATCAGGAAAGGTCAGCAAACGCTGGACACGAGGTCAGGATCGCCAGGGAGACTTTCCTACACAGGTGAGCCACTCTGACTCGAGCTATGGGCATCTGATGCAGAGTAGGTAGGGATTGTGGTTCCAGCTAGATCCGAGCCATTAGAGCCTGTTTCTTCTGGAGAGGTACGCTGCCCACGGGAGATTGGAGTCTTGTCCAAAGGGTGCAGTCCTCCCAGGGTTTCCAGAGATCACTGACTGCAAGACGGGTCGCAGGCTCGCAGAAGTTAGAGCCAGGCTGGTAGGGCTGGGTCCAAGGCAGTCTTCTCTGCAGAGTCGTCTTCTTGCTTCTTAGGTTGTCCTAGATCTACTAGGTCTGGGGGAGCCACCTAATTACTATATTTAGGGGTGTTTTAGGGGAGTAGCATGAAGGGCTAACTGGCACCTTATCCAGGGTGACTACACCTTCTTATGCCACCCTCTTGTGGGAGGGGGCCTAGACCTAGCCCTGATTGGAGCAGTCATCCATCTTCAAGATGGCAGGACTGAAAGATGTGCTTTACCTCCCACACCTTAGGGGTGAAGTTGGCAGAGGTGGGCACACCTAGTAATTCAACTGAGTTTTCCCACCCAAATGGGGGTGTAAACCAGGGGCTGACATCTGCTGCTAGCAGTAGAGGCTGGGGGTTGCATTACAAAGGCGGCAGCCCTTTGAAGCTTCCTCCTTAAAGAACTGGCCCATCCTGCAGGGGGTACAAAAGGGGGTGGTGATGGACGGAGCATCTGAACCAATCAAACAATCACACCCAGTCAATAGATCTGGGTTTAATCCATCACCGTTCTTTAGCCCACTCTGCCACCCGAGTTCAGACATGGCCATATGCAAATCGGTCTGACCCTGTGCCTCATGGGAACAGTCCAGCCCGAACTGCCAAGCCATGCCTTCCCTGGACCGGAAACAAGCTTCCTAGGACCGGTTTCTGGCATTTCAGTCGTCTTCAGCCAGGCTTGCTTGAATCCAGTGGCAAAGTGAGCAAGGGGCTCACGTCTGAGTATACCCTGCCATCTTATGGCTAACAAAGCGGTACAAAAGGGGGTGGTGATGGACGGAGCATCTGAACCAATCAAACACTCACACCCAGTCAATAGATCTGGGCTTAATCCATCACTATTCTCTAGCCCACTCTGCCACCCCAATTCAGACATGGCCATACGCAAATCAGTCTGACCCTGTGCCTCATGGGAACAGTCCAGCCCGAACTGCCAAGCCATGCCTTCCCTGGACCGGAAACAAGCTTCCTAGGACCGGTTTCTGGCATTTCAGCCATCTTCAGCCAGGCTTGCTTGAATCCAATGGCAAAGTGAGCAAGGTACTCACGTCTGTGTATACCCTGCCATCTTATGGCTAACAAAGCGGTACAAAAGGGGGTGGTGATGGACGGAGCATCTGAACCAATCAAACACTCACACCCAGTCAATAGATCTGGGTTTAATCAATCACCGTTCTTTAGCCCACTCTGCTACCCCAGTTCAGACATATGTAAATCAGTCTGACCCTGTGCCTAATGGGAACAGTCCAGCCCGAACTGGGGAGGAGGTATAACATCTCTGCCCAGGATATGCATTATTTCTGGACCCAGAGAGCAGGGGCTCACTACCAGGGAGTACAGAAACATGGCTGGTGGTGTCTGGCTGCTTATAGCCAGTCAGAGACCACACCACGGTTGGTAGGTTTTCAGGGGGCACCTCTGAGGTGCCCTCTGAGTACATGAAACAATAAATGCCACACTGGCATCTATAGGGATTTATTGAAAGGGGTAGTTTTGTATCAAATACTCCTGTGTTCAGTGAAGCCATCAAGGGGCTGTGGAACTCGAGCTGTTGAGGTTCCAGCCAAATACTCCATGGCTTCACTGACATTTAATTCCATTGTGGATATCAGAGCGCTTTACGGTAATCAGGGCGACATGTATAAAAATAACAATCTCACTAAGGAGGGATAGGGAATGGCAAAATCCCCTTACAATATTAAGGAATTGACCCCAATATTGTAGGGGCATATATGCTCATGCAGATATGCCCTCACCTGCGGTGTAATGCACCCTGCCTTAGGGCTGTGAGGCCTGCTAGAGGGGTGACTAACCTATGCCTTCAGGCAGTGATGGCTGGCATGGCACCCAGGCAGGGTGCCATGACGACTGTAGTTTTCTCCCTCACATGCAAGATGCAAGGGCAGTGGGATGGTCCCAGTGGGGGAGGGGGTCGAAGGGGTGGGGGGTCTTCTTCAGCTCCCAGGCCCTGGGTACCATTTACTAGGGACTTACAGGGGGTGGAAGGGACCGGATTGGCAGGGACCCAGTGCACTACAATTTAAACCACAGCAAAACCAGGCAAAAAGTGGAGGCTAGCTATGCAAATAGAAACACTTTCTCACAGCCTTTACAGCATTTGGAGTCAAATAAAGTTCCATAGCTGGTTCTAAGAGACCTGGAACCAAAGGTAGTAATGGTCGAGCTGTTGATCTTTGATGAAGTATCTCAAAAATTACTGAAGTGGATATTGAAATAGTCAGTAAATCAAAATGTAATCGTTTAATCTCTTAGCACATCTAATAAGTATCTCCTGGATGTCATCCACTGGAGATATTTTCACAGGAGGAGAATCTGTTAACATTACCGAATATAGCCCTGAAGAAGATGTGGTATGTTGAGACTTAGATGTAAATGTAAATTATTTACTTGCGTGTACGTGTCTGATATTTTCGGCGATGACGACAGTGTGGTCTCGATCTTGACCTAGACCTGCTGCAGGGTCTAGTTTGACGGGAGCAAGATCTAGGCTGCCTTGGTGTTGGTGCCACTGTTACAGAAGACTGTGGTGGCCAAGAAAAAGTGGCTACCTGTATTGGCAGTGAAGGTACCGCTGGGATCACTGGTAGAGAAGGTGGAGGAGACGAAAATGGGAAAGGGGTGGATTCTGATGGTGCCTGTGGTGATGTAGGTGAACCACTGGAGAGGTCGACCTAGATGGAGAATAGGCTCTGAAGTACTCCGAATCAGACTTTGACAGAAGTCTGGCGCCTTCATCTGTGAAACCCACTCCACTGTCTTAGACGTCAACATGGTCTCCTACTCAACGTCTTATGTGTCATAGACGCTGAACCAGCTCCTAACAGGAAGCAAATAGGTGCTGTAGCTCTTCAACGTCAATGTCCTTGATGTTGAAAGGGAGCGC
The DNA here is from genome assembly GCF_964261635.1 of Lissotriton helveticus. Taxonomy (NCBI): domain Eukaryota; kingdom Metazoa; phylum Chordata; class Amphibia; order Caudata; family Salamandridae; genus Lissotriton; species Lissotriton helveticus. The sequence goes on along the minus strand of NC_136065.1, from coordinate 1,842,841,794 downwards.
CATTTTTTGCCAGATAATTTTTTAGTTCTCCCTCTACGAATCCTCCGAGCACAACGTCGAGGCACTGGTAGAGGAAACGGTCTCTGCTCACCTCTCAGAAGTCTCTCCAGCCAGGGAATATTGTCGTCTACAGTGCTCCACTTGGCCATTGAAGAAAAACTCCTCTCTCGCCCATGGAAAGTCTCTCACAATGGCACATTGTGGTGGTCATGGAAGTCAGGCAAACATAGGATATGACGAAGAGGCTCTTGACATAGGGTCCACGACCCCACCCACCCGGCTTGTTGAAGTTCCACATGGCGGTGGTGTTGCCCGTGAACACCTGCACCACTTTCCCCTTGAGAGAGGAAAGGAATGCCTCAGGGCCAAGCAGATAGCCCGAAGCTCCGAAAGGTTGATATGGAGCACTGACTCCGCCGGAGACCAGACGAGTTTGATCTCCATCTCTTCCAGGTGGCCGCCCCATCCCAGGAGTGACGCATTTGTCACCACTGTGACATCTGGTTGGGGAAGGGAGAGGGATCTGCCTCTGACCCAAGCTTGGTTCGTTAGCCACCACTGCAGTTGTTGCACAGTTCCCTCCAAGATCAGGACGTAGTCGGAAAGATTCCCCTGATGCTGCGCCCACTGGAACTTCAGGTCCCACTGCAGAGCTCGCATATGCATTCTGGGATGATCCACCAGCAAGATGCAGGAGGCCATGAGGCCCTGCAGCTTCAGGGTTATTCTCAACGAAATCCAGGATGGAGGCTGAAAAATTGGTATAATAGCCTGAATATGCCAGACTCGCTGCTCGGGAGGATAAGCCCAAAACTGCACTGTGTCCAGAACAGCTCCGGTGAAAGGGAGCATCTGACAGGGAGTCAGGTGTGACTTTGGCACGTTGATAGTGAACCCCAGCGAATACAGGAGGTCCGCCGTAGTCTGGAGGTGGGAGACGACTGGCTGTTGAAGGCGGGCTCACCTCAGGCTGTCGTCAAGATAGCGCAGATGACCTGCGACCACTGCCATCACTTTCGTGAACACCCGAGGTGCATTGGTAAAGCCAAAGGGGAGCACAGTGAAATGAAAATGCTCGTGGCCTACCGTGAACCGCAGGTAGCGTCTGTGGGCTGGCAAGACAGGGATGTGAAAATAGGCGTCCTGCAAGTCCAGTACCACCATCCAGTCCCCAGGGTCAAGGGCAGACAGGACCTGAGCCAAGGTTAGGATGCAGGCCCTTGTCCTTCTTGGGCACCAGAAAGTAACGAGAGAAGCAACCACGACTTACTTCTGGCGTAGGAACCCTCTCAATTAACTTCCTTGGCCAAGAGAGCTGACACTTCCTGGCTGAGAAGCGCCAAATGATCCTCAGACATGCGTCCGAAAGACGGTGGCATGGAGGGAGGAGTAGTCTTGAAGGGGAGTATCCCCTTCGGACTATCTGCAAAACCCACCTGTCCGACGTGATGTTTTGCCAGTGGGGGAGGTGATGATGAATAACTGCGGCCCACTGGCCTTTGGTGGCCCCGAAAGGGGCAAAAAGCAGACTGAGGAGAACGGGTCGACGCTGCGGGGCCCAAGGATCAGACCGTAGCTCGTGAATCCTTAAAGCGCACCAAGTCTGCTTTGTTGCCAAAAAGGTGACGGCCATCAAAGGGCATGTCCAGCAAAGTTGACTGGACAGCCCCCAAAAAGCCAGACGTCTTCAGCCTGGTGTATCGCCGAAGTTGAGCAAGTCGGTGGTATCCAGTCCACATCTTATTGTGAATTTGGCTGCATCTCTCCGATCTGCCACTGCCTGGGAGAGAATGGCCCGGGCCTCCTCCGGGCACTGAGGCAGCACCTGCGCAACTGAGTCCCAGATGGTATGAGAGTTTCGGCCCAAGAGGCACGCAGTATTCACAGACCTCAGTGCTAAGCTAGAGGAAGAGAACATATGCTACCCAAGGCTTCTTGGATTCCATATCTGGAGGAAGGGAATGCACACTTGGATGAAGAGGCTTGGACCACCAAGCTCTCGGGAGAAGGATGTTGGGTGAGAAAAACTGGGTCGCCGGGCGGTGGGCAATCGTCCTTTCCACAGGAGCCCCTGTGCTGGGCTTGGACCAGGTGCCTAGAAGGACGTCAGTGAGGACTTCGTTGAACAGCAAAAGGGCTTCAAATGAGGTTGTCGCCAGTTGAAGCACCTCTGTCAGGAGATTAGTCCAGATCGCCACTGAAGGGACCTCCAGGCCCAGGTTCTCAGCTGCCCTTCTCACCACCACAGCATAAGACGTTCCTACGTAGCCACTGTAGGGGAAGAAAGCATGCCAAGGTCTGGGGAAGTGTCCAGACCACTGGCATCACCCAGGTCCTCTCTGCAGTCCGGCTCTTCAAGTTGGTCTGTTTAAGGGTCAGGTGACCGCTCCCAATCCTCATCACCACTTTCTGGGACATAGGGAACACCAGGGATGAACAGGGGAACAAAAGTACCCTCTGGTGTCAGGGGCACGACCGACGCCGTGGGAACGGCACTGGGGAAGGTTGAGTGAGGTCGACCGGCGTCGATCCGGATCCAGGCCTGGATCCTCGGGGGTACTCAGGCACCAGGGCCGCCGGCCTACAGGGCCCAGGAATCCCAAACGGCTCCGCAGGACCAAAAGGCAGAGTCCGTCTGCCGAAAGATGGAGTGGAGGGTTTTGTAAAATGCACTTAGCAGGGCAGGGGACGCTCCGGCTCCCGGAAATGGTGGGAGGTGCTGAGTCATCCCAGAAGTACGCACCTTTCCGGGTCCCATGTCGCGTCAGCCGAACGATGGGGAGAAGGCGAAGAGCACTGGTGCTTCTTCGCTTTCTTCTTGTGCTCCGACTTACCCGAAGACTTGATGGACTTAGAGTGCGATGAGGTGTGGGGGCTCCGCAACCGGTCTCGAGACCTTCCTCTTTTATTAGACCGGGAACGACGCAGAGCCAATTGCCGGGCCTCCAAGAGTTTCAGGAGTGCTCCTGCAAAGACTTCGGATTCATGGCCCGTAATCGGAGCATGACTTCGGGTCTAGGTCGCTCTCCAGGCACCAGAGGCACACTAGGTGCGGGTCTGTCAGAGACAATCAGTTTGTGACAGGCCTAGCAGGGCTCGAAGCCGGTCAGACGATGGGATATCCCTTGCGCACCAGGAGGCGAAGACTTAAAAAAGAATTCAACAAAAGTCGAAAAAAGGTTGGTAAAAAGTGGCTAAAGGTGTAGCTCTTCCCAGATCTGCGCTAGGCTGGCACAGAAAAATAAAGACCCAACATCTGCGTTTAAATAGGCACTGCGGCGTCATCCCGGCAAACACAACGAACGCCACCTACCGACACGCAGGGGTACTGCTAAGAAAAAATTCTCCACATCCAGTCTGACGCTTGGGGGTAATTCTAAGGTAGGGAATCTATAATCAACTGTCTCTTTCAGATTAACTTTTAAAGCAACAGTTGAAAAGGATGAGGGGAAAGGTCTTAGGATCCTGGAGCAGAGCACTGCCTTTCTGTCAGCAGGAAAGGGGGTGGTGATGAACAGAGTGTCTGAATTAAGCAGACCACTCTTACCCAGTCCAAAGATCAGGGCTTGATCCATCACCGTTATTTAGCTCACTGCCCCATCCCAGCTCAGAACCTGGCTATATGCAAATTAGTCTGTCCCTGGCCCAGTGCATTATGGGAACAGGGCAGACCAAACTACCAAGCCAATTCTTCACCAGAAAGGAGACAAGCTACCGGGGACCGGTTTCTGGCATTTCAGCCTCGTCGGCCCGGCTTGCTTGAATCCTGATGGAGCAGTGAGCAAGGGACTCATGTCTGAGTATACCCTGCCACACCTATAGTGGCCAAAAACGATTCAGAAAAGGGGGTGGTGATGAACAGAGTCTGAATTAAGCAGACCACTCTTACCCAGTCCAAAGATCAGGGCTTGATCCATCACCGTTATTTAGCTCACTGCCCCATCCCAGCTCAGAACCTGGCTATATGCAAATTAGTCTGTCCCTGGCCCAGTGCATCATGGGAACAGGGCAGACCAAACTACCAAGCCAATTCTTCACCAGAAAGGAGACAAGCTACCGGGGACCGGTTTCTGGCATTTCAGCCTCGTCGGCCCGGCTTGCTTGAATCCTGATGGAGCAGTGAGCAAGGGACTCATGTCTGAGTATACCCTGCCACACCTATAGTGGCCAAAAACGATTCAGAAAAGGGGGTGGTGATGAACAGAGTGTCTGAATTAAGCAGACCACTCTTACCCAGTCCAAAGATCAGGGCTTGATCCATCACCGTTATTTAGCTCACTGCCCCATCCCAGCTCAGAACCTGGCTATATGCAAATTAGTCTGTCCCTGGCCCAGTGCATCATGGGAACAGGGCAGACCAAACTACCAAGCCAATTCTTCACCAGAAAGGAGACAAGCTACCGGGGGACCTTGCTCATTGCACCATCAGGATTCAAGCAAGCCGGGCCAACGACGCCTGAAATGGCAGAAACCGGTCCCCGGAAGCTTGTTTCCTTCCCAGTACAAGAATTGGCTTGGTAGTTTGGTTTGCCCTGTTCCCATCATGCACTGGGACAGGAACAGACTAATTTGCATATAGCCAAGTTCTGAGCTGGGATGGTGCAGTGAGCTAAAAAACGGTGATGGATCTGTGGTTCTGAAAATCTGGACCCTGTTGTTATCCCGATATCGAGGTCCCATACCCGTGTCACAAAATATCAACGCACCATGACGAATTTGGTATCGACGAACCGATAATGATTAGGACATCATTCCTATACATTTGCGTCATAATCGAGGGTCGCCAACGACTCTAAATCGTAGTTTCCGTCCCGACCCCTTAGACTCCATTTTGTGAACGACATCCATCTTACGTCTTGCCCTCATGATAAGTCAATTAAAGGTCGAGCTTGATCTAAAAGGACACGTCCACCTTCCCTGACTTCCCCCTGACCTGTCCCAACTGACTCCATTGCCTTTAGCAAAACCTGTTTGGGCAGCCCCTCGCCCAGTGGCCAAATACGATAGCATCAATACATAACATTCCTCAAACCATTCACTACATACAAACCATGCTTTCTACAAACATGCACCTGTCCATACTCCTTGTTTATGGCCAGTTTTATGACTGGGTGGTACCTTCCTTTATTGATGTTACATCGATATCTGATGGGAGTTCCGGGTCTGGCTGGGTAATCTATCACGAACTGGACATCTATAATGTGGGCTTGCTTACATGACTTCGCTCTTTGTATTATTATAGAAATATGTTTACAGCCGTATCATAAACTCAAGAATTCTTGCTTGCAGCTATTATTTCTGTATATAAGGAGAAGGCTGGTTCTGTAAAAACGAACAGTCTCCTGAGAACACATGACCCGTGCTTGTCGTGCTTCTAGGACACCTGTTACTTGGTAGCTATCAATAAAACTTGATCTCTGACTGCGACTAGAAGACTCCGTGTTTCTGTGGTCCGAAACAAGGGGGAACTCAGAGGTCTTCGGGTGTTATTCCCTGGCACCACCGGGTTCCTAAAAAACCGGCACCTCAGTTGGCGCCCAACGTGGGGCGGTATCAAGCGGCGACGGTCCAAGCCAGATGTTCGTGAGGAGCTTCGTGTGAAAATTCCGGAGGATGGCCAGCCACTTCAGCGACCCCTGTATGTGGACGTGGTTCCGAAGGTCTTTGCTGCGAGGTTCCCCGCGTCCCGACGGCTACGAAGGACTGCTGCCCTGACTATCGCCTTGTTTTGGACCCAGCGATCCTTGGTAGAGCGAAACGATAGACGAGTCTTCTAGCGACGTCACAGATCTTCAAATACTTCAGTTAAGTATAAGTGGAGCGTCTCCCAGTCCTTAGTTTGTCCTTAGTTTTTGGTATCCTTGAGATACGACTTGATTTGGTACTTGCAAGCCCCAAAGCCGAAGGACTCCTGTTTTCACGAGAAATATCGTAATAGATAATCTTTTGAAGTTTGAAGCTAGACTAGTGAGCGAAGATGCTGGTTTTAGCAGACTTGGAAACTTGTTTTGTCTTGGTTGTAGTAAGGACTCCCGATTAGAGGATTCCTGTCCGGTTCCTCCGATTGGAACTCCAACGTATGAGCTCTATGTGAAGCATGGCGTAGGTCCTATCGCATATAATGAAGTGTGGATAAAATACACCCGTAAGGATGGTGTTTTAAAATGGCCCCAATATGGTAGCTTCGACTCAGAAATTTTAGATAATCTAGAGGTCAAATTGTTCAAGAAGAAAGCCCGGCCGGCGATGTTTGACTCTTTCCGTTTATGGCGTAAAGAGGCCAAACAAAAGGAAATTAAATTAGAAAAGAAAAATAAGAGAGAAAGAGGTATTTCAGTAATGCAAGCCGCGATAACATTTAAAGACAATGAAGAAGAACAAATAAGTGAGCAGTTGCACAGGCAACATAAAATGGCAATAGATAAATGCTATCCTGTTTTACAACCTCCTCAGCAAGAAACAATAAAAGAGCGTGAAAAAGATCCATTAATGGCACATCTGCTAAGTTCGCCACCGCCCTATGCACAAAATGCCACAGCACCTCCGCAACCTTTAGTTGCACCTCTGGTAGCTGTTATGCCGGCTCCTTTACAGCACTCACCAGCTGCTCTTCAACTGGCTTCTATTTCTCTGGTGCAGCCTCCTCAAGGCTCACCGATTACATCTATTTCTCCTACTGTTCCTCCTACCACTTCGCCTAGCACACCTTCTATTTCTTCTGATACTCGCTCTACGAATGCTTCTGTTCCTACTTTGCGTGACTCTGTTCTGCCACCAGTTATTCCTCCGCTTTCACCTTTCGTCTGGCATAAAATGGCCAGCATTGCTACTAACATTCCTTCACCACTTTTTCGGTCGCCTAAAACGTCCCCTAATACGGGACCAAGACAATTACGAAGCCAAATGCCTGATTATCAAGAGAGGGAATCACTGAATAAGTTAGCACGGAATTGGGCTATGGATACAGCGAGATATGATGTAGAGTCCGTCGTGAACGTCTTCCGTCAATGGGACGAACCGACGCAAAGATATGTTTTTGTACAGATGTGTGTTTTTCTGTGTGAGGATTTGGAAGATAATGGTCAAGAGAGCAACGCTCGAGAGTTGTGCAATGTACGATTTAAATTTGGGGAAGGCATGATCATAGGTCCCGATGTCGAAAAAGCAGTTGGGATATTATTATCATATCGAAGTACGGGTGGTAATTCTGGGTCATCATCTGAATGTGGTACGTCTAGTAGGAAGAGAGCGAGACAGTACCCCATGAGAGAGGTTCCTCCGGTTTGGAGGGAAGGTGATGCGAATGCGAATCCACAGATTCTGCCTCATTTCCAGCGTGTATGGGTACATGTCCCCTGGAAAAGATCGGAAGTGTTGGCACTCAAGCAGTCACTACCTGACCCTCGTAAAAACCCGACTGGGTATTATAAGGAGTTATCGCAAACTGCAAGCTCATGTATAATGAATTTAGCGGATGTAGACATGTTGTTTGGGAACGTTGTTCCACATCCTTTATGGAGCAAAATCCGTCATACGGATCACGATCAGGAACTAGGTGACTCGTGGGCGAACATTGCGACTACAGATGCTAGACAAGTCGGTGGTTTTAAACCTGAGCCGTTAATAGCTGAACTTCCCGGTAGGATTATAGCGTACATGAAAACAATAATGCCTGAAGTGCGCGTAAACTGGGACAAGCTATCCGCATGTAAGCAAAAGAAAGATGAGAATGTGTCTGACTTCTTTACGAGATTTGAGGAAACTTTCACCGATCATAGTGGTCAAGATATGGCTACCGAGGGTGGCCAAAGATTGTTTGTAGACAAGTTCGTACATAATTTGCTTCCTGAACTATGTAACATACTGAAAGATTCGGAGAGTGCTTGGGCTGTCTCTACGTCGGCGCAGATTTTAGCTACAGCCCAGTACTATGAAAATAGGCGTAAAGACGAGCTAGATAAAGCAGATAAGAAGACGAAAGATTTGAAAACTAAGGTTCTTCTCCAGCAGGCCTATCCGCCTCGCACGGCTAGTCAGCCCAATTAACAACAACAGCAGTATTCGAGAAACGCGCAAGGAAACGAGTTTTCCCATCAGCGTCCTACGTATGGCCCGAATCAATGTGCGTATTGCAAGGAAGAGGGTCATTTTAAAGGTAATTGTCCGGCCCTTGCGCGACGTTTAAACGGTTCTTCAGGTGTAAGGGGAAGAGGTGTTCCGCATGCCCCTAGAGGTAGGGGCCGTGGAAATCTCACTCAGAATACGACTTCTTTTCCGCCTCAGAATTCCATGAACAGCTTTGACCAACAGAATAATGCATCGTCCAAGTCAGCCCAGTACTATGCTGACGACTATTACACCGAACACGAAAATGAGGGTAATGATTGCTAGGACAGCCATGGACAAAGAGAGGGAGTTGTTTCAGTTCCAGTAGATCAGAATGGACCTTATGTCGAGGTGATTACCTCAGGAGTGTCAGAGCCATTTCTGCTGGATACTGGTGCTACAAAAAGTTCTATTATGCACTCGAAACTTCCTGGCGCACCTTTGTCTGGCGAAATGAATGTCTCAGTAGGTTTCTCTGGCGCCCCTGTTAGAAACCCGATCTCTAGTCCTATATCCCTTTCTGTTGGCCCATGCGAATTAGAAGCACCCCTCATTTTGACGACAGGTTGCGGTGAAAACTTGTTAGGTTTGGATTTACTAAAAAGGTTGTATGCGACTTTGTACTGTTCCCCCTTGGGAGTACAACTCACTTTAGGCAAGAAGGTCGTTTCTCAAATGTATCTGTCAAAGGAAAATACTCCAACTGAATTGTTATCACTTCCTGATATACTTTGGGCCAATGGTTCTAATGATGTAGGTCGTTTGGAGATAGCACCGTATGTCATAACTTTGAAAGCCAACGTTAGGTTGCCACGTATTCCCCAATATAAGATATCTGGTGAATGTGAAAGAGCGTTATTGACGATTGTTTATGACCCGATTGATAAAGACGTCATCGAAGAAACAACAGGAAATGTTTGTAACAGTCCAGTTTTGCCCGTCTTAAAACGTACTGATCCTTCACAACCGCCTGTATACAGGTTCGTGATCGACCTCAGAGAAGTGAATAAGGTAGTTATCCCACAGTTTCCAGTTGTCCCCGACATTACTGCTTTATTGACAATGGTTCCAGCTTCAGCAAATTGGTTCTCGGTGATCGACTTGAAGAACGCTTTCTTCAGCATCCCGATTGCCGAGGAGAGTAGAGATCTTTTCGGTTTCAATTTAGGAGGACGAAGCTTCCGCTTCAAGTGCGCTCCTCAAGGCTACTGCGAAAGCCCATCCATATTCAGTCAGGCCCTGAAAACACAACTAGACACCATTGTTCTACCAGATGGGTCAACTCTGATTCAGTATGTCGACGATCTGCTGATCGCCGCAGACACTGAAGAAATTTGCAAACAAGCTACACTGTCATTGTTGCGTCACTTATGTGACATGAAGCACAAAGTCTCTCTTTCCAAACTACAATTTTGCCGACAAGAAGTAACCTACCTAGGTCACATCTTATCGAAGGAGGGAAGGAGACGGACGCCAGAAAGAATACAGGCAATAGCAGAACTGAGTGCCCCAAAGACACAGAGAGAGGTTCGAGCCTTCTTGGGCATTACATCGTACTGTAGGCAATGGATACCGAATTTCTCTTACTAGCTAAACCCTTGCTGGCGCTACTCTGTAAAGACACGCCCAATCCTATGCCCTGGTCTGAAGATTGTCAGACGAGTTTCTACGAGTTGCGTGATGCATTGTGTTCGGCTCCTGTGTTGGGAAACCCCAACTACAGTAAGCCTTTTACATTATACGTCCATGAGAAGGAAGGTTGTGCATTATCAGTCTTAACACAACACTTTGGGGACAAACAGCGCCCATGCGCGTATTTTTCGGCAACTCTAGACCCTGTGGCTAAAGCCCTACCAAGTTGTCTGAGGGCTACCGCAGCAGCAGCTGTCTGCATTCGACAGTCTGCTGGATTAGTCATGAATAATACTCTGATCGTTATGGTTCCACATGCAGTAGACATTTTGCTAAACAGGACAAAGACACAACATCTTACTAGCGCTCGACTATCGAGTTACGAACTTACACTGTTAGCAAGTCACATCCACATAAAGAGGTGTGATACACTGAACCCCGCAACGTTATTACCCATTCCGACAGAAACAGACAAGATTGATAAACATGACTGCTGCTTTAGGACAGAAGAAGAGACAAAAGGGAGAGTAGACTTACAGGACACTCCCCTTCTTGAATGCAATGACACTTTATGGGTTGATGGTTCATGTTTTAAGCTGACGAATGGTGACATGACTGCAGCATATGCCGTAACAACATTACACACCATTATAGAGACCGCGCGCATTTCCCATAATTCTGCACAAGCGGCAGAACTTATTGCACTTACCAGAGCATGTGTGTTAGCAAAAGGAAAGCGAGTGAATGTCTACACTGACAGCCAGTACGCCTTTGGTGTGGCTCACAGTTTTGGGAGATTGTGGCGAGAACGTGGTTTCCTTACATCACATGGTGCAAAGATACAACATGGTCAGCTAGTTAATGAACTCCTTGAGTCACTGACCTTGCCCCTACAAGTTGCCGTTATGAAATGCAGTGCACACAAAAAGATTCCGGATGATGTTGGCCGCGGGAATGCATTTGCAGACGAGGTTGCAAAAGAGACTGCAAGGAACACAATGAGTCGGATGTATGTTGCGGGTCCCGCTAGATGGATTGCTGATGTGGGAATGTGCGAAGACACCATTGAAAGCGTGAAATCTATACAAGCCGAGGCAACTGAGAAAGAGTTGAATGAGTGGAGAGAAAGTAAGGGTAGACTAGATGCGAATGGTTGTTGGGTCGAATTGTCAGAACACCAGCGATGGCTATTACCTAACGCATATGTACTTGCAGTAGTAACAATGGCTCACGGCATTGCGCACATCAGTTCGAAAGGAATATGTAAACTATTGGCCCCAGTATGGCAGAATAGCAATATCCCGAAATATGCAGAGAATGTGGTCAGAAACTGTATGGTATGTTTAAAGTACAATCCCGGTAGGGGAACCCCAACTCCAGCTGGTCATTTTGCGCCTCCAACGTATCCGTTCGAGGTTTTGCAGCTCGATTTCATCCACATGGAGAGGTGCAACAATCTAAAGTATGTGCTCGTTGTTGTTTGCGCCTTTTCCAGGTGGGTGGAAGCGTACCCCCTTAAGGACAATACCGCCTTGACAACTGCCAAAGCCCTTGTCAAAGAGTTCTTCCCTAGATTTGGTATGCCTAGAATTGTCTGGAGTGATAATGGAAGTGAATTCATAGGACGCGTGATGAAGAGTGTGTGTGAGTGTCTAGGCATACACCAGAAGTTCCACGCTGCAAATCACCCCCAATCAGCTGGATTAGTAGAGTGCTACAATGGCACGTTAAAACTCAAGCTAGCCAAGATCCAAGCCAGTACAGGTCTTAAATGGCCTGACGCCTTGCCCCTAGCACTCTTGTCAACGAGAATGACTTTCCATTCCAGATTAGGACTTAGCCCTCACGAGATAGTGTTTGGCCGCCCAGCCAACGTCTGGGGCGTGCCAAGACCAAAGAAACTCAGCGAAATAGAACACCCCGTACTGCTTGACTATTTGTGCGAATTGACAGCTAAATTGCGTGTTTTACACCAACAGGTTCACAGTTCCTCTCCACCAGCCTCTGACGATCCAGGTCACTCCATCACACCCGGCACGTGGGTCCTGGTGCGGAACTTCCAGCGCACAAACAACGGACAGCCGAGGTGGACCGGACCATACCTGGTACTTCTTTCCACGAGGTCCGCTGTTCGGGTGGAAGGCAAAAAGAACTGGGTGCACGGAACCCATTGTAAACGGGTCCCTCTGCCCCTTCCATACGACCGGTGGGTCAATAAAGGACTTGCCGACTCTGAAACAGAATCCATACCTCGTTTCATCCCTTTCAGCGATGCACGTTTAAAAGAGACTGGCGCCGAAAAGGAGAGTGATCGTATTTTGCAAGGACTTGTGCCACCGTCTATGCAGTTGGACACTACCGAACCTGAGACATTGTTTGAAGACACTTCCGTACCTGGGAAACGACGGTACAACTTGAGATCTAACCCCAGAGACTAATAAAAGAGCAAACTAATGTGATTTCTTTTCCCCTAAGAACTATTTTTTTGATTTTTCAGCTCTCTCGTCCCAGGGAACTAGCTCATTTTTGATTTTCGAACCGCCATCCGGTTCTGCTGCTAGGGTCGCGGTTGAAGTCTGGGGAGTGCAACTGGGGACGTTTTAGGTCAACGGTTCTGGTTGGTCCAAGGGAGTTACCCCGGACTGAACAGAGCGCACTCCCTGGGAGAACCAACCTACCACCGCGGGCAGCAAGTAGAGGATGGAGTTTCCAAGGGTAGAGAGACCTGCCAGATTCACGAACTTTGAAAGACAATTGTGTACAATACGGTCCAGAAGAAGATTTTTAATAATATGTGTTTTAATGCTGTGTAGCATAGTAATGTTCTTGACTGGTTATGCTCTATTCGTATTTCAAGTTTCCTTATTCCAAAATGACACCCGGCCAACGCCTCCTCCCACTCTCTCTCCACACTCCTTTCACCATCTACCTGAACACGAGTCTGCCAGAAGACTCGAATTTGTAAATAACTCATTTATTCAACTCCTACACCAACACCAGTCCATAATGAACACATCAAACTGTTGGATATGCGGACTCATGCCGCACACGACCGATAAGGGTATCCCATACTTCATCCTGCCATTCAGTTATTATGGTTCTCTGTGGGCTTTCCAGACCATGTTCCTGTTCGCCCTAGAACCATACCCAACCGGTTCCATTGAAATCGATTCTAACAACAAGGCACTAGTGGCAGGGATAAGAAACATGAGTAGAGAGTTCGACACATATCTAACGATCCCCAAAGATGAACTCACTCCATACACTCGTTGGAACGTAACAAACTATGGGGTTTACCTTAGTAAGAGCCAGACAGCAAAGAAATCCAGCCCAGTTTGGATAGTACCCCACCGAGGTCACCTATGTTTACAAGGTATTGGTAGGGATCCCAAAGCACAATTAGGAAAGAGTATATGCGCGGAAACATATGTGTTCGCTTCTCGAACTTCCCCTATACTCTTAGCAGCCAAAGGCACGTATTTCGTCTGCCACGACCAAGCATATACATGGTTGCCCCCTGACTTCTCAGGCACGTATTTCATCTCATTTCTGCTGCCTCCCACCTACACGGCCCGAGCAGATTACCATCGGACAAGGACAGCTAGAGGTGTCGTGAGTAACGACGACACCGCGGGTCAGGAATTCGCTGACTTCGCAAAGGGTTTTCTGCCATTTTGGGGGCCTATGGTGAACAGCAGGAATATTCGCCAGTTATCTAGGATAGTCGAATCCGCCGTGATTACAACGGCCGGAGCACTTGGCAATTTGACGACCGAGCTTCAGTCGGATCGACTTATGACCCTTCAGAACCGAGTTGCCCTAGATATCATACTCGCCGATCGTGGTGGTGTGTGTAGAGTGATCCAATCTAGTTGTTGCATTTTCATCCCTGATAACGCACCGACAGTGTACCAAGCCATCTCTAAACTACACGAAATATCTGGTTCCCTTCACGTGGTAAAAGGAGATTGGTCCTTGCTAGAGTGGTTCTGGGGACTGATCACTGCCTGGGGATGGAAAACACTGATCTTCATTGGGATGATCTTAGCACTTCTGTTTATGTTCTGCCTGTGTGTACTGTGCGCTCCTGCACTCTGTGGCCTCTGTGCTACTTCATGTGTACGGAAGCCTGTGTCAAGGGACGAACTGAGTAACAGAATGATGTTACAGCAGCATCTCCACGAATTCCTTCATACAGATTTGGACTCAGATTAACATGAATTATTGCCTTACATAAGGGCAAAAGGAGGGTCTGTGGTTCTGAAAATCTGGACCCTGTTGTTATCCCGATATCGAGGTCCCATACCCGTGTCACAAAATATCAACGTACCATGACGAATTTGGTATCGGCGAACCGATAATGATTAGGACATCATTCCTATACATTTGCGTCATAATCGAGGGTCGCCAACGACCCTAAATCGTAGTTTCCGTCCCGACCCCTTAGACTCCATTTTGTGAACGACATCCATCTTACGTCTTGCCCTCATGATAAGTCAATTAAAGGTCGAGCTTGATCTAAAAGGACACGTCCACCTTCCCTGACTTTCCCCTGACCTGTCCCAACTGACTCCATTGCCTTTAGCCAAACCTGTTTGGGCAGCCCCTCGCCCAGTGGCCAAATACGATAGCATCAATACATAACATTCCTCAAACCATTCACTACATACAGACCATGCTTTCTACAAACATGCACCTGTTCATACTCCTTGTTTATGGCCAGTTTTATGACTGGGTGGTACCTTCCTTTATTGATGTTACATCGATATCGGATGGGAGTTCCGGGTCTGGCTGGGTAATCTATCACGAACTGGACATCTATAATGTGGGCTTGCTTACATGACTTCGCTCTTTGTATTATTATAGAAATATGTTTACAGCCGTATCATAAACTCAAGAATTCTTGCTTGCAGCTATTATTTCTGTATATAAGGAGAAGGCTGATTCTGTAAAAACGAACAGTCTCCTGAGAACACATGACCCGTTGCTTGTCGTGCTTCTAGGACACCTGTTACTTGGTAGCTATCAATAAAACTTGATCTCTGACTGCGACTAGAAGACTCCGTGTTTCTGTGGTCCGAAACAAGGGGGAACTCAGAGGTCTTCGGGTGTTATTCCCTGGCACCACCGGGTTCCTAAAAACCCGGCACCTCAGATCAAGCCCTGATCATTGGACTGGGTAAGAGTGGTCTGCTTAATTCAGGCACTCTGTTCATCACCACCCCCTTTTCTGAATCATTTTGTCCACCATAAGCGTGGAAGGGTATACTCAGATGTGAGTCCATTGCTCATTGCACCATCAGGATTCAAGCAAGCCGGGCCGACGACGCCTGAAATGGCAGAAACCGGTCCCCGGAAGCTTGTTTCCTTCCCAGTACAAGAATTGGCTTGGTAGTTTGGTTTGCCCTGTTCCCATCATGCACTGGGACAGGAACAGACTAATTTGCATATAGCCAAGTTCTGAGCTGGGATGGTGCAGTGAGCTAAAAAACGGTGATGGATCAAGCCCTGATCTTTGGACTGGGTAAGAGTGGTCTGCTTAATTCAGGCACTCTGTTCATCACCACCCCCTTTTCTGAATCTTTCTATCAGCAGGAGCAAGAAAAAAGAACTGGGTAAACTTCCACTTACAGGGAAAGATGGGGCACTAGATGTCAAGGTGCCCCTTAAATGTGCAGGGTTTTATTTTCATTGTTTTCAGTGCTGTGGCCGGTGAAGATACAATGCAATATATTCCCCCCTCTCTTATTTTGAAAAGAAGCAAAGAGTTTGTGAAGGACTTTTAAAAGGGTTTTAATCTTTGTGACTAAGTCTTACGTCACTTTTCTTCTAAATTTTAAAGTAATGCATTGTAACTAGCAATATAGTTTTAAGGCTTCAAAATGTAACTTATGTCACATGCGACTCCCTGCCTTTCTGAAGTAAGGTGAAGAAATTAGACTTTTGAAGAACTGCTCCAAGGCCTCAGAGTGGGCGGGACTATTCAGTGCTTAGGATTATCAATGGTGATCCCCTGAGAGAATTATATAAGATTCAAAATTAAAATTAGAATGCAAAGCATCTAACATGGCGCTGCAATATGAAACCACAAAGTAGGAAAACAGTGTATGTCCCAATAAATGGGTTAAGGAATGACAAACACCTGTAGCTACCTAACAGCATACATTTGCCAAACTCTTCTAGCAAATGTAACAATTAAAAACAAGAACCTAGGTGAATGTTTTAAATAACGTGCTTGCATGGAGAAAAATATAATTCCAGAATGGTAGTTAAAAAAAAAAAGAGCCAAAGTGGGAGCCATGTGCTTACCTGACGGACTAGGTTTATTTATTAAACCTCTAAGATACTGGGTTCTTAGATGAAGGGGGTTAACCCACAATTCAAGTAATAATCACAGTCTTTGCAAGGGTGAATCCCCAAAGCCTGAGCTCAACCCATAGTAGCTATGACATACAGCTGACAAGCGTACCTTGGATATAATTTATAAGTATGTATGAAGTACTTATAAAGTCAAAATGTAAAACGATAACAAAAATGTAATAAAAAAAACACCAAATTAAAAAAAGGCTAACATTTAATAAACCAAGTGACACCAAAATGACAAAAATCCAATAAAGTAAATACCACCAAGAAGCAATGTGCCAATGAACGTCAATGGGCGCAGTAGACAAAGCCCCAGGCGCAATTTGAAGGTGGTGAGGGAGCGCGGGTCGGAAACACCAAAGAGGTTCATCTTGGTCAAAGATTTTACCTTCTGACTTTTAAGTTCCAATCTACCAAAGAAGTACATTCTAAAGACACCCAGGAGCTAAGGGGAGGTACAGAGACCCACAAGATGGCAGGCAGAAGCCAATAGCAGGGTCCAGGCCAGGTCCATTTCCCACTGGGCAGTTGCAGGAAAGGACTCTTGTAGCTTGTAATATCACTGCAGTTGGAACACTAGGTCAGCCTTATGATTTTTGAAGTCCACTTCTTTGTCCTGGAGGAAGTTAGAGATAAAGTCCTTCAGGGCTCTTCTCAGGTCTCGGATAACAGATTTAGTCCCCTTCTGGTTTTCTAGAGGTCCAGGAGAGATCTGAAGTGGGTGCGCCTGAAGTGCCAAATTTTTGCCTGGCACCAGTAAGTGGGTGAATGACTCCTGGGCATACCACAACCAACGGGGTAAATGTTTCCAGGGCCAAATCAATGATCTCTTTTCAGAAGTCTTTCGCCCTACTAAACTTGGGCTCTAATGACTGGTGGTGTATGTGGGGAGTGCACTATGGTAATTTTAGTGTCCTCCCAAATCCACCAATAAAATCCAGTTTGAAGCAGCCAAGGAGTTATTTTGACAGGCCAAATTTGCAGTGTAAAACTGCAACAGCCAGGCTACAAATGGTAGGCCTGCAGTTAGGTTTTCACTGCCTGCCACTGTAATGGATGGCACTAGTGGATTTACCTAATAAGGCCTGGGTACACTTTTTACTATATACGAAGGACTTGCAGGTAGGTAAAACATGCCAATTAGGTGTATAGCAATTTTATCACGTTGAAAGGGGAGCACAAGTAATTTACCACTGGCTAACAGGGGTAAGTAACGTGCATAACAGTCAACAAAAATACAAGGTCAAGCAACTGGTGAAAAATCTGCAGAAAGGGTACATTTCCTACAACCGCCAAGGAAACAATTAATATTTCTCATACATATGTGTCAATTTGTAAAAGGCAACTTTGGAACACCTGGTCGATGAAAAACTGAAGGCAAAACTGTCTGTATATAACAGATATGGGGAACAGGCACCTACATAAAGAGCTACCGAAAGGCGAACAAAATTACTGGATGTCCAGCACCATGCTGCTTCTCACTTTAGCTCTCCCATCTTTTAACACCTCATCAGAAGGTGACGCTTAGACCACAAATTACTGCCACACTAACAGTGATGTGAATTCCTTGATCGCACAGCACTAATTGCAGTCTAAAATACACAGTTGGCAACATAGAACTTCGAAGAAAGTTCTCTCATTAAAGGGATTCCAGATCGATGATAACATTTCAGTATATCACCACCCAGTCTATAGCACCCCCTACAGATGACGCACTCACTCATTCACTAACATTTACAAAACTTGTTTTGCACCTTCAACTGGGATACCTGCTATTCTCATTCACAGAGCACAATTTTACACTCCAAAACACTGGGTTGGCTAGCTCACTTCTCATTCAGTCAAAGATCCTCAAATTCTACAGCAAAACGGCAGGGGTCTGCTCCCAGCAAACGTCCTTCCCCACTGTGCAGTAAAGCTCTCATCCTCATACTCCGTAACAGTCCTCTACTGATCAAATTCTAGAGTGGAGAGGAAGGTGCAGGAATCTGTACACACCAAACTTTTATTTTACACCTTCTCAATGTGTTACAATGCAAGCCCAATCCCTTGTTGTGCAAAAGCGCAAGGCAGTCTTCTAGGAAAGATATGGGTCTGTTAGTTTTGCCAGGCCACATTTATCTGGGTGAGTTCTAGGACAGGGCCTTCCGCAGCTTGTGAAGTACTCCCCTCATACCCATATAATGCTGTCCTCTGAGAAGTCAGAAAACCTAAGAAAAATGAGTGGAATTCACGTTAGCTCCAGTAGTAACTCTCACCCTCTCCTCCTTCCTCTTGTGCACCCACCAGTATAAATATCAAACAATGCGTGGCAGTAACTGTAGACTAGGGGTAGCCCGTGTCAGAGGGGTGGAATGGTCAGTCTCTTGCTCCCTTTGGATTGCCCTGGACCTAGTAACCTAATACACTACCTTAAATTATCGGCCCAAATCCTATCACCAAATAGTCAGACAACCCCCAGAGATAGTCTTCACAGGAACACTTCTATTAAACAACATGTACACAACGTAGGAGAACATATTCAACAGAACACCTCAAACACACCCTCATATCCGACACTACAAAGTCTCAAACGCGCTCCTAACATGCACCCAAAGTAGTCCAAATAATCCACAGCATGGATAGCAGGACTCAATACTCAATACTAACTGCTTCCAGTTAATTCACAAACTCACTGAGCAACAAACAAGCCAAGTAGCAAGGCACTTCTGGCAAAACCCAAAAAATAATATATTAAAATATCAAAAACAAAACAATAATTATTCTCACAATGACGAACTATCACTCAAACACCCCCACAGGTTGAATCCAGAGCGCGAAGCAGAGGACAGACCAATTGTCGACACAGTGGTATAAATAAATCTAATCTGCCACAACATTCTGATCCTTTATAAGCTGAAGTGAACCATGCATTATTCAAAAAGAGACTAATGTTGTAAGTAAGAAGCAGAATCTCTAAAAGCTCACAAGGATAGACTATATAAGTAAAAAATAGAAAACTCAATATTTGTCCAGTGAGTTGGCAGGCTTGCCCTGTTACAATACTCATACGTATTGCTAGAAGGAATGCACAAAATACATGAAGCTATTAGAACTGGGATGCTAAACAGAGGGAGATGGTATAAAACGCCTGAATGTGGAAATGATTATTTTCATATTTCACAATAATATAACATGGGGAAACAGTACAGTACTGGACTTTGTAAACAAACAAAATAACCACCTGCAGCTACCTGATTAAGCCTCCCTCTGCCCATCAGACCATCAGACCATTTACAGGAGCCCAGTGTCATCCAAGACAATAAGTATGCCTTACAATCACTCGCTGCTTGACATTCAAGGAGCTTGCTGCCATTGATTACCTTCCAAGGGCCAAAGGATCAGACAGCATTAATGATCATCTTCCCACTCTTCCTTACAGCATCCAACCATCACTGAAATTAGAAACACTGGTGTTACCTGTTTTGACCTTGAAGGGTCCAGGGCCAAAACGCTTTCCTCTCTGATAAATCACTTGCAGCACATGCCTCATACACCACCCTCATATGTAATGCGTCACATGCACACATTATGTTGCCATATGCAAATCGACATTTCCCTGCTCTTGAAGTGACCCAACAACACTGAATGGAACTCCTCTATTACAACTTGCCACTCATCACTCCACAACACCAGCTTCTCTGTGATCTAAAGACCGCCCAGACACAATAAAACCTTCAGTCAGGAGATACATCCTCACGACCATGGCCTTCGTTCAAGAAAACCAACCAAGCATTTCTTGGAGACTTGAGCCCCCAGAAGACTGAAAACAACAAGAAAATGAAAGTCATTCAACACAATTCAATGACATGATCATCAAGTAACTCATCACCATACTCAGCCTTTCCAAAGGTAACACAATCTACTTCATATAAACAGCCTTGTGCTCGTCAATCGAAAACAAGCCACCGATAGCTCTGGACTTAATCAACCATCTTGCAATCCCCTCTGTCCTGTTTCATGAGACAAACACAAGGCCAATAGCAAAGACAAACACAAACATCATTTACTCAAAGATTTCCCATGGCCTCACTCCAAGAAACACTCATGAAGCTTGCCATTACTCTGCCCAGCCAAAACCAGAATACAATATTCGCCTCAAAATATGTAACATTCAGAAAAATCACACGGACAGCAACACATAAAAAGCTTGATCCTCCACACTCTTCATTCCAGGATACTATTAATAGCTCTGTGAGTACAAGTCCACCATCTACAGACAAAAAATGAAATGAGCCAAAGCCCATGATGGCGTTGCTTAATTTAAAACACTCTGCACCTCATCATCACAGTTAAAGCTACTTAATACAAAAACTTAGCAACAAAGCCTCCAAGAGAAGCCAAGCACTCACCAAGACAATGAAACTCTGTGTCAAATCATTGCTGGAATCTCCTTTCCTATTGCATTGTGAGCAAGGCCTCAACATACTCAGCTCCTTCATGACCACCAACTATGACTGAATCTATAACAAAGCATGGTCTCTAAGGAATTAATGGGAAAACAGCTCTTTATTTTCAATAAACGTTGGCTCAATCGGGAAAATCACCCCGACCGGGGTAATCCTCACAAGTGTTAGAAACAAGGAAACAGGAAAAAAACATGACGAGTGACCATTAATAATGTACACTGTGAAGGTCACTTATTGATAGGACAAAACACTACTACACCCATAGGTCATATCCAAAGTGGTCAGTGTTTTTAGGGTGTAGATGTTTCGATCCATTAGGAATATAGGATAATCATGAGGACAACATCTATATAAGCCTGATTACATTATAACAAGATAATATAAATACACAAAACTTAGCGCAAAATGAGCATAAGGTCATAGAAAGAAATGGCTCCTGGCCATAATGGCTTTGGTTGAAGGATCTAGTGGTCTTAGCTAAAACGCATTGCAATTATTGGGGAAGGTGAGTCCGCTCACCCAGAGGATCCACAGTTCAGGGGGGAAAAGCTAGGAATGCATCCAAATAATGAGGCTTTGAGAGATAACCTCGCTGTCGGTGTTCTTCAAAGAACGGGACAACCAAGACAGAATTATATCAGCTGCATCCAAATGGAAGTTAATCTTTCCTTCCAGAGTCTTGGAAATCAGCAAAATCCAAGCTTTAGACCTGGACATACGTAACATCCTGGTCTATGGTGTCCCCATCATACACCCCACTGAAAGGCACCATTCATATTGCCTGCATGTTTTATCCAAGGCCCTAGTAAGTTCAACTTTAAAACAGCACTTGCACCACCTCTAATGAGGTGTCACCTTCAAGACTTTTTTTTTTTTTACGGCTGAGATAACTACTACAGACTGACATCACACTAAAAGCCAGCAGGCTACCAGATTAAAATCTTATAATTGCACAAAAAACACAGAAAAAAGAAACAGGTTTTGTCCAGCTATGCTACCGGGACCAGGAACATCGTCAGACCTGCCATTACCATTCTGCAATTCAGAACACACCTAAAGCCTCACCTCTTCAGGGAACACCAACTCCCTAAATGATAGTACGCATGAATATTCGGCCCCCTTCTCACTCAACTGTTCTCTTGCTGGATCTGTTGCACAAACTCACCTACACATATACGAGACTATCTAAACCCACATGCCAAGATAAAAAACCCTTCTCAAATATTTTCTTTGCCTTGCCCCTGCTAAAAAAGTAATATATTTACTTAGCCTTGCACCTGCTAAAAAGTAATAACTAGATAGCTGGAATGCTCATATTACTCCTCACTGTGCAGCACGCCTTTTCACAGAGACTGCATGTTTTCCGGAATTGTGTTACTTATGTTGGGATTTACCCCTGCACGAATAGATTTAGTCCAAGTTCGCCTCAGAAAGTGACAAATAGCTAGCTAATTTTAAATTCATATGGACCAGCGATCGTATTGAATTAAGAAGCATGGAGAGACACCACCATAACAAAGAAAATTAAATGGATGAGGTGAAAAAAAGAGTATGGTGGAATAGACGGGAAAGAGGTAGCAGATGAAACCATGAAAACTGACAACCATGATAAAACAATCTACAATATTACCAAACACCAAGACAACACTCTGCTGTAAGTATAAAGCTTTCCAATAGAGCTTCAGCTACACTGGATGCCTGCTGAAAGTGACTAGCATAATAGTTATCCAAGAAATGGAATGCAGGACAGTAAAGCATCCAGACTCAATGGGAGTTTTTCTAGTAATTCACACCACTTTTGTGACTCATGTATTTGCCTAAGTTTTATGAAGACCCAAGAAAAGGGGGTTAAATATATCCTACATTGAGCAAGGCAGTAGCCATCTTTCTCTCCAAACCATATGTTCCTTCAAGGTTCCACAGCTCATGATCATGCAGACCAATCTTTCATTAACATAGGTAACAATAACCATCAAATCTCAGCAATAAAAATAACCATTTAACATGCAAACATCTTTGTACATTAAAGCAAAGGGAGTAGTGGAGGGTGGGGGGTCTCCTCCGACCTGTGTGTAACACCAGCTTTCTGCAACTGGCCCACTCGACATTTCTGCCGGCGGCGGGGGACTCGGCACCCGTGACATCGCCAGCTTGGAAGCTGCACAGGGATCCACTGTGCACTGAACAGAAAACGTCTGAATCCTCCCTTATCTACAAAGACACAAAGAAAGGTTCATCGGCATCTAGCTTCAAACACATGTTCCCACCAATACCCATTTTGCATAATAATGAGGCACACAGATGATCAGGCAAACGCAGAGCACCACATCCGCCAACTCAAAAAACAGATTACAAAGCCACAAGCAGAATGCATCATTAAATCCCATGTTATGCATAGAGACATCTGAATCAGAAGATGACTACTAGCTGGGAGAGGTCAATAAACCCTATAGGCTCATACATCTGTGTACCAACAAATGGTACATCAGAGTCGGAAATGGTCTGCCACTAAACCCAATTCCTCATGGCATCCCACAGCCCCAGCTGTTAATCTGGGAACGGAATGCAGAACGCTGGCTCAGCACCATGGTAGTGACATTTCCCACACACTTCCATTTAAAGGTTGCAGTGCTTATCTGAAGCACAATGATGCTCATGGCCAGTAACCGACGTCTGCTGCTGAATGACGCCCCACTCCAAAACCATTAGAAAGCCAGAGAGTGGAGGCAGACTGCTTGCACTGGCAGTTGTTAAAAACTACAGGCAGATTGTAGGCAAACACTGTGGCAGAATCTCCCCAAGATTAGGGTCAGGAGTGTCATAAGCAATAGTTTAGGGAGACAGATGGGGAGACCTTCACCACAGTAGGGTGCAGATTGAGTAAGGAAAATATTTCTAGCGCACTTATTGAAAGCATCATACCTAGTGTAAGAAGGCAGTGATTTATCAAAGATAGGAAAAAAGCAGTCAAAGCAAGCTGCTGTGAAACACGAATAACGCTAAGAGGTGCTATTTTATGACCTGTCATTCATTCCACCAAGTAACAACGCCTGAATCTTAAGAGTCTACTCACCTGTCTCTGTATTAGGTAACAAAGGCCAATGCAGTGGAAGGGTACAGGAGAAGGGACAGGGAGCTTCCGGAGGTGTCTGTCAGATCCTTTTGAATACATACAACAAAAAAAAAACACAGGTCAAGCACAAACACTTTATTTCTGGGCAAAATGGAAATAAAAAATCTGCATAACCCAAGAAATAGGTCTTAAACACATCCTGGAAGATAATGGGAGCAGAAGTGTTCAGATACAATGGTGATTTGCCATACCTGTAAGTGAAGACCAACCCATGGCACATACATAGACGCTCAGGGGGCGAACTCTGTTCAAAGGTGTGGATTTCAAGAACTATGGGTCATGCTGTGTTCAACAGTCCCAGAAAACGTATAACATGTCCTAGAACTGAACGTGAAAGCAAAGACACGCTGTACTTAATAGAGGGAGTGTACAATTTAAGCTAGTGTTCTAGTAATGTACAGAATGGTCCCCCAGCCAAGGTGCTGAATCAAATTAATTAATCAAATTCGTAAAAGCACTGAAATATAATATGAAGTCCCAAATGTTAGAGCTGAGAATGTAGGAGACTAAAAATAGTCTTGAAGCGTTCGAGGAACTAGGCAAGCAAGGATCCTTCCATGGTAGTCCGAATCAGAATTCGATATTTACCCCAATTACATGAAGGGTCGGGCACCAATTACATGAAGGGTCGGGCAACAAGCACTAAAGGAGTCAGTTAATAAACAAGGTGAACAAAAACATGGTTCGGCCGCCCTTACTATTCAGCAGTCTAGGGCACTATATTGTGAAAGACAGAGGCAGAAAGGAAACCGTGAAGCGAAGGTAGAAAGTGTGTGAAGGAAGAAACCAGCACAACTTGAAACGAGTACAATGTAGCTGTCTCGTTGTATTGCTGTAAAGGAATGACACAGAGAAGCGGAAAAATGTCATTGTGCAGTAGTCAGAAAGAGCAATAAAATCACCTTAATCTTCAATAATCAGTGTTTCCATTAAGAGATTAATCTGGAAACTGGTTAGATCAGAGCCAGACTACCGCTTTAACAGAGTTCCTTCAAGAGAGATTAATGTGCATTAGGTTGCCCAAGAGAAATGGTAAACACATAAATGATATCGGCTGAGGCACATCTCAAAGCGACAGAGATTAAATAATGACTAGCAACGCTATCAAGCTAGCTGTACCAGCATAAAAACGTATAAAAGGAGAAGCCCACTGTTATTATGTGGGGAAAGACGTTTGCAGGCAGGGTACAATGATCTTGTTAGTTGCCACTAGTCAAACAGAGACTTCTCAAACTTGCAGTACATTACCCTTAATTGGACTGCTCCAAAAACATTTTAAAAGAGAGTATTAAATAAGAGGACCCTTCATTTGGGATTTACCTTTGCCGTTCTGTACAGGACCACACTGACAGTAGCGCCCTGAATTGGGCCAATCTCTCCTGATACAGCACACCTACAACACCACCAAAACAGTGCTAAACTCAGCAGACTTGCCAGAGAACTGGATGTCTGGAGAACTAACAAGTCAAAGCCAAATGTCTAATAAATCAGATGCCCCATCTGGATATCGGTAAAGGGCTCTGATAGACTGGCCCCAAGGAGATGCCTTTACTATGTCAGGATTCTAGGTCACTGCATGCATCACAAAGCCGCCCTAGCCTGCATCATAGTACAGTGGCCAGGACTCACTGGTTACCAAGGAGCTCAGATGTAGCTGTAAGCCTCGTATTCAGATACACTACGAGTGTATGCTCTTACCAATGAGTTAAGTCTCCAGCAGCAGTCTTCCAATGGATTGTGACAATCTTCTATAGCCAATCGGAGCGCATTTCACACTTGACGGATAAGCAAACTGGAGACTGCCTTACCGGTCACAAAAAACGTGCTAACTGGATTTCACAATAAAAGCTTTTCCCAACCGATCTCCACAGAATAGGGTGGAGATAGTTACGTCAAATTCAGATCAGATCAATCTTAATAAATAAAGGTGCAAATGCTACGCTTATCTTTGGAATCACTACACTACTGATCTCTAAGGAGGCACAGTTTCTCAAAGCAGATAATACTCACCTCCCTTACTTGTTGTACACTTTAACAAAACTCACAAATCCCACTGAGATCAAATTAAGAGTCCTCCTCATGCCCCTCAATCAACCTTCCTTTAGTCAGAATGTGAAGTCATTAAATAGTAGAGGTGATTCACAGAGGTACAAGCTAGATACATAACCTTCATAATGGAGTTTGTCGATCTTCCTTCAGGTGGGAGTGACATTGCTGAGTTCTACCATTGCTACCGAATATATGACGTTACAACGAATTCCGTTGCAACGCATGCCTTTACCACGCATGCGTAACAACGAAATTCGTTTACCACGCATAACATTTACCACAATTACTAGCGTGGTGACGTCATACGTCGTTAAGAGAAAGCGGAATTTATTTTCCGTTTTCTCTTAAACGACGCTGATACCCGACGTGACTTCAGGTGAGTTTCTTTTTTGGGGGGGGAGACCCCCCCCCCAAGCCCCCCTTTTTTTACTTTTTACCTTTACCACATATACCTTTACTACAAACCTCGTAGTAAAGGTATGCGTGGTAAAGGCTTTCGTGTTAACCACGCATGCGTTGTACTGCATGCGTGGTTAACGATTTCGTTGTAAAGGCTTCGTTGTAATGGCCGTTTCCCATTGCTACCAACCTGGCAAACATGTTATCCACGGTTTAGAACAGAGTATCATTTATACATTGTTAAACCTCTTTTTTTGACCGCAGTTAGCTGTTAAAATGTACATCGATTACATCAAGGGAAGTGGTACCGGGATAAACCATCAACTGCTCATCTCACTGCCTGAATTAACACAAACAAATGTGTACACTTTACTGCTTCTCCTAAAAAGTCTGCGCTGGCGTTTTTGCATCTTACTGTAAACCCGGATGACTGTGGATGATCAATGTATGTACATGCACTTACAACAGTTTGCATGACTTTTGGGGTTGGTGGTGTGAACTTTTACCGGCACATCTTTTTAAGTCTCTAGGATCAGGTACCCAATGTGCACATCCAAAGATTAGAATCACGATGACATCCTTTGAAAATACATTTGTGTGTCCTAGCACTATGTACTAGGAGAACAGCCACCTCTATTCTGCTCCTATTTACTGATGACTGTGCATTACACCTACTGAGCAGTACAAGAAAAAACAGGAAAACTTTAGGAGTGGATTGACATCCTAGCTGTCTGCAAGAAGTGCTGTGACCAATTCTTTAAATTAGACATGGGCTTTGGCTGCATAAAGGCCGTCTCACAATACGCTATTGCTTATTTGGTGCATCATACCATCTTTCAGGAAGTGCGTCTGATGCAATGCACGAGGGCCTATTTCACATGTCAAAAGTACACTTAATTATCATCATGCTATTAGTAACATTCAATACTTCATCTCCTAAATGCATTCTATAAGAAAGCAATCATTTTTCCTACTTTTCTCTCCAGTATTGCCACACCCAAAAGGGGAGGCTTTAAAGTGATAAGCAGCATTTGTGCATGCAATGCATATCAATGGCATTTGCGAAATGTCACTTTTACATGCATTGTCACTTTAAAGCTCGACATACTGGCTTTGCCAATGCTTGTCGATTTTAAACTTTGTGAATGGGAGGTGAGACTAAAGTTGCATGAGCTACTCTTACACAATTTTAACTAGGCAGTTTCTTTGAGGTGATGTGAAGTTGGTCTAGCATTGACATAATAGACTATGCTTAGGGGACTCTTAAGAAATAAATTAAAGTAGGAAAGGGTAAGAGAAGTGGTTCTTTAACAATAGGCATAGCCTTTGCTGACAAATACTATTTTAGATGGCCCTTAACTTTTTGCTATCTCCAGTGAATGTTCATTCCAAAAGAAGAGAAAATGCTCATTAACAAAGAGATCAAGAAAGATTAATGTGCATTATGTTGCCCAAGAGAGAAATAAAAATGCCACATTCATTTATACGACTAGGGTTCAACTTCCTCAAACAAAGATATTCACAATACACAATCATACATTTCACTCACCTAAGGGGACACAACACGCATGCAGGAATGTGAGCCCAGCCCTGGGCAGGGCAGGTCAACACCAAATATTATAAGGGCTGATGGAGCAGATTTCTTTTGAGGTGGCACAAAACACTTAGTGATTACTACTGTTCCCTAACTCAAGACGTTTAAGTGGAATCAGACGTTTTTAAAATGTATTATGATGTTTAACTAAAGTATAGTTCTCTTCCTTAATGTAAATCAGATTTGGGGGCTCTATGTGTGTAATAATCACTTGTGTTACATGTGGTTTTGCTCCATTCTTTGTTTAATATTGTTAAGCACTCTGCAGCCAATATTGCTGTATCAAAAATGCCATAAAATTGGCCAGCGGCGACGCAAGATGGCAGATAGTTAGGGAAGCTCCTGTTCCCCAAACCCTCTAATCGAAAAATCAGACTAAAATATTCGTGCTGGGCCAACACGAAGAGACGTTAATGAACGTGTGAACACTCCGGAGCATTGGGGCTGAAGAAGTGAGCCGCTGGGTGAAGTGAGCAACGAGAACCATAGAGAGGCCTGCCCGGTGGCCGTCAGTCGGGTACTCGAGTTTGGGAACCAGGCGCTCAAACGGAGCAGGAGGCATAGAGATGGCATGGGCCCCACTCCCCTGAAACAAGAGACACTGTCGGACCCCCGCAGGACCAATGTGAGCTGGGGGCGCCGATCTGGGGGGTCGGAGGCTGGCGAGGCACAGGCAGGTAATCCAACACGGCTCGCGGATCGAGAGTACTGTCAGCCGGGCCCAAGGTGATCGAGTCGGATACCTCAGAGACACCGAGCCTTGCGTCAAAAACGGCAATAAGAGGCAGGGAAGATAAAGATGATCCTCTATGAGGCAGCTATCCACGGATGCTGCTCCACCGGGCCGCGAGACCCAAACAGCTAGTGGCCACCAGCTGGGTTTCAGTGAGGCCTGCACACGCTCTGGAAGAAGGGGAAGGCTGCACCACAAGGAGAGTTGGCACTGAAGGAGCAGTCCTCACAGCGATAGTAGCCCAAGAAGGGGCCAGTGGGGGGAGGATGACGGAGTGCATTATATCCCCTGGCCAGACAAAGATCTGTACAGCTTAAACGTAGTCACAGAAAGCGGGGGCGATTCAACTTCCCGGGTAGACACGGACCACAGAATTGAGCCAAAAGCACCCCAGAGGGAGAGACGACTATCTAAGTGAACAGCCACAACCATAATTCTGAAATGTGGAGTATCTGTTTGCATCCAGATACAGAGGGCAGTGCTGGAGCGTTGGCCGTAGGTCCACCAGGCTCCCTATTTTGGTCCCAATGGAGGGCACCCGACAGACCACATAGTGCCTCAATGCACAAATGGGCAGGCGGCGGAAGAACTCGGAGAGGACAGAACAACAGTAATCGTTGCGATCTCAGTAACCACTGCATCTTCGTCACCATGTCAGGCGGTAGAGGAGGGCGAAGCACTCATCAAGCTAAGCTGAACAAATTTGCCTGGACGGAACAGGCCGAAGCAGAAACAAATACAGGCTAGCGCCTCAGAACCAGCCTCCATAGAAAGTATAACACTACACAACATAATAGTGGCCTTAAACACAGTGCAGACTTCACTGGAATCTAGAATTGACCCAGTCACCACAGAGGTCTCCCCGATCAGGTCAGACCTCAAGAAAATGAGCTCAAGAGTCACGGAGGTGGAGGAAAAGACAGCGGACTTGCAGCGAGACATGGTTACTCTGAAACAACTAGTTAAAGAACTCACTGAAAGCAGCAGAGAAATGGAAACCAAACTGGACTACGAAGAGAGGTCTAGACCCAATAAGGTCAGAATCATAGGAGTACCAGAATGAGCCGAGGGACCAGCGGCAGACCTATTTGTAGAAGACTTAACGTTAAAATCGCTTCAGCCCAAAAACATCTCTAAAAATGTTTCAATAGAACATGTCCACCGAGTTCCGGGAGAAAAACCGAGGCCTGGGGCTCCACCGAGACCGATACTGGCATGCGTCTTCAACTTCAGTGACTGGGATGTAATTCTTCATTTATTTATTTATTTATTTATTTATAAGTCTTATAAAGCGCACTGTCGCCTTGCAGGCATCCTGGCGCTGGGGCTCCATGAGAAGTGAGGAAGAGAGGTGTTCAGAAGGTACCAAAGAACTCAGACCCTGGGGAACAGCCAGGTCTTCACACATTTTCTGAGCGGGAGAAGTTTCTCAACTTGTCTAATCTCACAAGGTAGACTGTTCCAAAGTTTGGCCGCAGCCACCCCAAAGGATCTACCCCCTGCCCTGACTTTCTTGAATCTAGGTACTCTCACCAGTCGGGCCGAAGAAGAACGGAACGCCCTATTGGGAGTGTACCAAGCAAATTTAGATTGCAGTGCTCTATGGCCTAGCCCATAAAGGGCTTTAAACACAAGGCAGAGAGACTTAAATTGTACTCTCTGCCTGAGGGGAAGCCAGTGGAGTTCGGCCAGAGCAGCAGATGCAGACGCTCTTCTAGGCCATCCCAATGCCATTCTGGCAGCCGCTGATTGAATTCTTTGAAGTCTGTCTAACAGAAAGCTGGGGGACTCAAGTAGAAGGGCATTGCAGTAATCTAGTCTACTCAGGATTGTACATCTAGCCACCAAAGCACGAGCGTGGGTAGATAATAATGGCATAATCTTGCGAAGGAACCTAATCAGGGCAAAACAGCAGGACACGGGTTTCGCAACCTGAGCCTCCATGGTCAACTTATTATCTAGCATAATGCCTAGGTTACGCACAGTTTTAACTGGCAGAACCTTAATCAATGTTTCTGGAGGCCAGAAAGTGTCAGGAAAGGGATACGGGATCCTGTTCCCCCTCATAGAAAAGCACCTCAGTTTTGCCAGCGTTAAATTGAAGGGAGTTGTCCTGTAACCAACAGGCAATATCCCGCAGACACTCATGAAACACCTCCACCGGTGTCGAATCCTCACCCTCAAAGGAGAGGATCAGTCGAGTGTCGTCCGCATAGTTAATCGTATTGATCTTATATCATTTGATCAAAGATATCAAGGGTTTTAGATAAAGATTGAACAGAATGGGGCTGATTGCCGAACCCTGAGGGACCCCATGCGGCACAGGGAAAAACGCGGATTGTAAAGGGGGAAGGGACACAGCCTGCTGTCTGTCCTCCAGAAAGGACCGAAACCAGCGTAAGGCACAGCCTCTCACCCCAGCCTCAAGCAGTCTGCTCAGGAGGGTCTCATGGTTGACCGTATCAAATGCGGCAGACAGGTCAAGCAGAATCAGAGCTGCTGCCTGTCCCGTGTCTGGACGCATTTGCAGCTCATCCAAGGCAGTAACCAGGGCCGTCTCCGTCCCATGGGCAGGGCGAAAGCCAAATTGCAATTCCTCAAGCTGCTGATGTTGCTCCAGATGTTTAGAGAGTGATACGCTGACCCTGCGTTCGACAATATTTGCAGGAAAAGGTAGCCGAGAGATTGGTCTGTAGTTCTTAGAGCATTCTGGATCCAATGATGTTTTTTTCAGCAGCGGGGATACCAGAACTTGTTTCCAGCGAGCGGGTACTATACCGCTGGCCAGAGATTGGTTGCAAATCAGGCGGAGAGTAGGAAATAATTCCACCTCATAGTCTTTCCAGATCTTGTGTGGGATCGGGTCCAGGGACGAGCCAGAGGAAATGCCCCGTGCCAGCCTACTGAAGTCCTCCTCCCCTAGGGGAGGAAACTCTGATAGTTGATCAGCAGGCTACCAACAGGGGCCATTATCCCCACCCTCCAAGGCCCGATCTCTCAGAGTATGGGAGCAACTGGAATCAGTGGGAACTTTGAGATCGTTGATAATTATCTACATTTCTTCTCTGAAGAACTTAGCCAAGTTCTCATAGAGCTCCTGCGAAGGGGGTATCGAGTTCTTGGAACAATCAGGACTGGTAAGGCTGTTCAGAATGTTAAAAATGCTCCTAGAGCTGTTTGAAGTATTGCAGATCGTGGAGCAAAAATATTCTGCTTTGGATTTATGAATCAAGGTCTTATACTCAGCAATTTTGAGCTTCCAAAGCAGCCTGTCTGAGTCCTTGTAGCCCCGCCTCCATTTCCTCTCTGCCGGTTTACAGCGCACACCGCCAGCGCAATGAAAGAATAGTGTAATCACGTGTTTCCCAGATTTCACACTAAAGGTTCAAAGACAGAGATGTAACTTTCTGGAAGTAAAGAAAGCTCAGAGGGAGACGAACCTAAAATATGCAATGCTATTTCGACAAAGCTAAGGGTTGAGGCAGAAGGGAAAGTTTGGTTCTTTGAAACCCCAGAGGAAGCATGGGAGTGGCTGGAGAAGAGTCGGAGACCCCAACCACTAAGAGATGAGAGACAGACATCACAGGAGAATAACGGAACCAGGAGGCGTGAACAAAGCAGACGCATCACAAAGCAAAGGGAATCCTTCTGCATTTGAGCCAAGAAATACAGAACACTCCAGATAACCACCATGAACACTCTGGCAACTGAAGCAGTGGTACAGGAGAGCAGAGAGGACATGAACATGACAAACAAGCAAACTTTGAGATCGTGATGCTGGAAGTCAGGACTGAGTGGAGCCGGGGACGAAAATTGATACTCTGCATTAAGTAGTATAAAATCCACAAAAAGACACATGCTCTGTAAAGTTGTGCCCAGCTTTTCATAATCTTAGTGAAGGGAGGGAAGGCGAAGAGGGAGAGGCTGGAACACTGCCCCCCAAGTTAGGGGCAGGAAGGGATGACAGGCGCTCTGCAGAGTTGGGGATACAGGTAGTTTTGAGCCCAAGATACAGGGAGGGGGGATTGTTCAGTTATAAATTACTTTAATAGTAGAACGGTAGGAATTCAGGTCGGTCAGAAGGTGATGTGACGAGCGGCCCTTTATAATGAGACACCTAGCGACACTTTATGTAGGCCGCCAATATATGTAGAAATACCCCCAAAGTTGTGAATGAATAAAAGTGAGACCTTCTCCGGGAACACCTGCTCATCCTAGTGGGAAGGGCCTGACATAAGATGTATCGTAAACATAGGGATGAGTGACAGCTGCCACGCCCTAGTTGAGGCCTCTTAAGTGGAACGTAAATCCTTTGTGGGACAAGCTGAAAAAAGGCCTGGTGCTCCAGTGTATTAAAAGCCACTTGCCAGACGTGGCCCTCCTGCAAGAAACACACCTAGTGGGGAACACATGTAGAGCACTTAACAGATGGGGATACACTTTAGCTGTGCACGCTGGATTCACTACGGGGTCTTGAGGAGTGGGGGGTGTTGATAACGAAGCAGTTCCCCTTCATGGTAGAACAGAAAGTGACAGATGACCAGGGTAGATTTGCTGCACTAACTGGCAGATGGGAGGGGAGGTTGATTAACAAAGTTTCGGTTTACATGCCACCAGCACTGCATAAGATTGCTTTTCCAGAATTAAGTGCATGCATTTCTCCCTAGACTGCTTGATGGTGAACTACTCCTCGGTGGGGACTTTAATATGACTTTGGACGAACTTCAAGACAGGCTACCTCTCAGATTTCAGTCTAGGCGCCCCACACCGCTGTCGGACTTTGTGGATGCAATGGGCTTAGCAGATGTATGTTGTACGCAAAATCCACGTGATCAGCAGTTCCCGTATTACTCAGTTGCACATAATAGCCATTCCTGCATTGACTTTATAATGTCACGAGCTGATAGGGTTTGTAATTTTGGAGACACACACCAGTTGGCTAGAGGTATATCTGATCACTCCCCCCTTTGGACTTGCTATTCGACAGGCACTCTTAGTATCTGACACGGCGTATCTCTGAATCCATGGTGCTTAAAAGTGCCCAAAATCAGAAAAGGATTATCCCATGCCACCATACATCATTTTGAAGAAAATGAGGGCTTGGTGGCTTTGGCACGGTTCCTGTGCGAAGTATATAAAGCAGTAAAAAGGGGTAAGGTCTCTCTCTCATGGTAGGGCATAAAAAAGGGAAAAGTATGGCCATAGAGAAGATGGAGAGGACCATATTACAGTTGGAGACCCAGCTGATCAATAGACCCTCCGAAGAGATGACACATACCTTGCAATTAAAAAGACCGGAGTACCGGGAGCTGGCGACGGAAAGGTCAAGAGCCAAATTAAAAGCATCTAGAGACAGAATATATGAGATGGGGAATAAAGCCTGGAAGCTCTTTGAAAGAATGGTTGTTTATTTTTTTTAGCACTTTACGACGGGGTGTCAGGAGCACCGTTTTTCTTCACTTTCAGACCACTTTGGCAGCTCAACTTTTTATAACTATATCTACTCTTTACTTTCTTCTACCCCTTTCGCATTCTTTTAGTTCTCGGATTAAAAATATATATTATTTTCCTTGTAGGGATTACCCCCTGACGAAGGGCTGGGCCCGAAATGCATTGGGGCTATTTGATATTCCTGTGAAGCAACAGTTTGCCAAACATGCCTCATGATGTATTCATGAAATCATGAATATGATGAGGATTTAAACCAACCGAAATTCTATGATTGGATCATCTGATGAATAAATCTAATTTGAAAATCACAAAAAAATCAACTGACAACTTTGTGAAAGCGACTGGGTCACCTTGGAGTGCTCTTGAGTAGGCTCTTCCCGTGGTGAAGGACACTATCCTAGCAAATGGAATACACACAGGGGAGGAATCTGCACCAGTCCCTCCGACATCGGGAGGGGGGCTTGAGGAAGGTGAAATAGCCTATGGAGCTCGAGCGTAAGCTCTTCCAGGGTGGAGTATAGGGGGGGGCAGCCTACATTAATGATAAGACATGCGAGTCCCACTGTGAATTTTATGACAATTTTAAAAGGCTGTACCGACCTGGATATATTAATTTCAATACAAAACAAGCATTTAATTTTGAGCCATCGCATTGCTAAATATTGCAACACCAATTGCAACAAAAGTCTATAGATTGTAGGTCAAAAAAAGTGTATTTATTTTTGTAGCAATGATGGCATGCTGCGCTTTAGATGAATATGTTTAAAAGTAAAGTGCGCCATACTGCGATTGCTACAATAGTTAATTGTGGATGCGTTAACAATTGATGTGTGCACTGATGGCTGGTGTGCGTGCCTGGTGAAAGCGTGCACTGATGGCTGGTGGTGTGCGTGCCTGGTGGAAGTTTGCACTGACGGCTGGTGGTGTGCATGCCTGGTGAAAGCGTGCACTGACGGCTGGTGGTGTGCGTGCCTGGTGAAAGCGTGCACTGACGGCTGGTGGTGTGCGTGCCTGGTGAAAGCGTGCACTGACGGCTGGTGGTGTGCGTGCCTGGTGAAAGCGTGCACTGACGGCTGGTGGTGTGCGTGCCTGGTAAAAGCGTGCACTGACGGCGTGTGTGTGTGTGTGTGTGTGTGTGTGTGCGCCTGGTGAAAGCGTGCACTGACGGCTGGTGGTGTATGTGTGTGCCTGGTGAAAGCGTGCACTGACGGCTAGTGGTGTGTGTGCCTGGTGAAAGCGTGCACTGACGGCGGGTGGTGTTTGTGCCCGGTGAAAGCATGCACTGACGGCTGGTGGTGTTTGTGCCCGGTGAAAGCATGCACTGACGGCGGGTGGTGTTTGTGCCCGGTGAAAGCATGCACTGACGGCTGGTGGTGTTTGTGCCCGGTGAAAGCATGCACTGACGACTTCTGGTGTCTGTGTCTGGTGAAAGTGTGCATGACGGTGTGTGGTTGTGGGTGTGTGGTTGTGGGTGTGTGGTTGTGGGTGTGGGGTTGTGGGTGGGTGGGTGTGGGGTTGTGGGTGGTTGTGTGTGTGTGGTGTGTG